>NC_135195.1:2260000-4760000 GCF_050948175.1 Xylocopa sonorina | reverse complement strand
AAGTATCGGCTTCTTTACCATAAAAGCGTGGTTTATTCGCGCGGAACAGCCGAGAGTATCGTTCGATCACGAGCATTTCGGCTAGAAACGGGCGGAGGCGAGGGCGTAAATCGACCAAAGGCCACGGAGACTTCCGTTCGCCGCGCTGGCCCAATCGACGATCCTCGAAACGTACCGTTTCCTCTTGGCGAACGTTCACGCTCGATCGAATGAACAGTGAGAGTTTCCAGGCGCTTCCTGGATACATCTTGTAGCAGTAAGGCACAATAGAAGTTTATTGTATGCGCAGCAATCAAGTCATTTTTGAGGAACTGTTTTAAGGTTTTAATATTTTGTGGGTATGCGATAATTAATTTTCTCCAACAGCCTCGATGGCATATGCGGAAGCCATAAACCGGGAATTTCCGTGGCCAAGCTACCCTTGGTCATTCAATGTAGATATCAGGTTCAGTGGAAATCTCGTTGCATGGCCAAACATGCGACAAAATCAGCTCCAATCAAAAACACCACCACCCTTCTCGAAAAAAGTGGTGGCTTAAGAATCAAAAAACGGTAATGATTGGTATTTAGAGTGTGGCAACCTTCTAGAGGGACAGCACCGCCTACAGTTTCCTGAAAGTACCCAATGACCTATCGTTTCCAATATATAGAAGTTCTTACCTGTCCCTAATATCCCAGCGTCTAAGACAGGGACTGATGAGTCCACTAGCAGGCCCAGGACGAAACATTCTTTCCCTCTCTTTTCCTTCCCTCTTTTCTCTTCCATTTCTCTGTAGCACACAGAAGCATAGTCGCTTAAATGGTATGTGCAGCAATCAGATCATTTTTGAGGAACTGTTTTAAGCTTTTAATATTTTGTGGGTATGCGATAATTAATTTTCTCCAACGGCCTCGATGACATATGCAGAAGCCATAAACTGGGGATTTCCGTGGCCAAGTTACCCTTGGTCAACTATCAAGCAGGTATCAGGCCCAGTGGAAATCTCTTGCATGGCCAAATATGCGAGAAAATCCCACCAAAAACGGTAATTTAGAGAGAACGTTGAAGAACCAATCGAAAGGCGCGAAAAACATATCGCGTCGAAGAGGTAAAGAGACGGTAGACAGAACAGCAATCTTCTTGGAGAATCCCTCGACACAACACCAAATAAAAGCTCTAAAAAGGACTTCTTAACTTCGCACCTTGTCACGAATGTCCTGGACACGCAGAAATAAATTCCTGGTCTTAGGAACCCTTCGATCTGATCGTCCGCGTCGACCATGCAGACGTTCAACGATCGCTGGCGAAATGATTGAATAGGTCATTCCATGACGCGAAATAAGAGGACCGCGAAGAATGAGAGAATTGCGAGTTCGAGGCTACGTTTTCGGGGGTAAACGAGTTTGAAACGCAGAGCACGCGCCTGCTAATGATGGAATTCCACGGGCCACCGCGACGCCTCACGAAATTCTGACCATGTGCCCGCGAGGAATTTTGAAAGTCGTCCTTTTTTAGTACGAATTCTTCATTCTCTAGTAGCAAGTGTGCAAAGACAGCAATTGCCAATCCGGTGCAACGAAGAAGTCACTGAATCAAAGTTTATTAGAATTTTAAGAACTGAGATTGGGGTGCTTCCAAATTATGTAATCGCCTCCAAATTGTGAGGTGAGATTGTTAGAAAGACGAAGAAAAGAGATAGTGAAGAAGAGGAAGGACGATTCATCCTGGACGCGCCTTATTGAACTCATCAATAAAGTTTCTTAGCAGAACCGTGTCTTAGACGCGAAAGTAGTGGAGTTAGGTCAAAAAGTTGTTGTATAAGGGGTGGGTAGTTAGCTGAGGACTCAGAAAACTGTGATCCACTTTAATTTCTCTGGTTACAATCGTTGGAGAGCATATTTTCATTCTAATTGACCTGTACCCTTCGTAAACGCATTTTAAGTAGTACAAGTCAACGAGAATTCGTAAACTGCTAGTAGTATAGCTCAGTCATAAATGACGCCAAGCGAAGAATCGTTAGAAGCTTCATTTGAATTTTCCTATTACAATTTATGAACTAAAATAGAAAGAAAATTTGTCTAACATCTTTATAAACATTCTGAATTCTATGATAAAAATTATGATTATTAACTAAAGATTTTTAATCATAAAAAACATGTAATGTTAATATAATGAGAATTGATTATCTTTATTTATCAATTTTCTGTTCAAATGAAATTAATATTGTGTAAACTCATTTAACAATATTAGACTATATCATAAGGAAGATTAATTGAAATATTTTTTAATTAAAATTTTTACGTCATAATATATAAATGATTATTTGTGTACTTTATGGTAAAATGGAAACGCGATGCGTTATATAAAAATAACGAAGTAAAATGGTGATAACCTTGTTGGATAATCAACGATCGCTAAATTAATATCGCAACATTTTTCAACGTCAATTAGAAAAATTGATCTCGAAGTGATACTCCACAGCACCCGTTACGATTCCGCGGTTGTACTTTCCGTCCACTTTAGCACGCCCTCAGACTTTCGAATGGCGAATTTAATTTTTGAGTCGGGACAATGTAACGGCGAAAAAGGGGCGAGTAGAACGCGAAACCTTTTAACATTCATGAACGTACCGCGCTCGAGAAAAATTTCAAACCCTTCCCGCCTACGATTTTAAAGCTGAAGTTTCTTAAAGGGGCGTGTTTCGAATATTTCTTCGAAAAAACACTCCTTCCACCGACCTCCACTTACAAAGTCCATTTCGAGAGGAACCTAATTCACCTACTTATCGCGATAAATTCTCGTTTGCCAACTACACTTGCCTCCACCAATTAGAATTCTATGTGGCAACGTTACGTATCCTTATTATACGCTACGCGAAATCATAATGGCGGTATTAAGTGGTTTGTTGATTTTCTATCAAATGTGGAGAACGAAGGAACACCCAGGCTGGGTAAATACATGGATGGATTGACAATTTCGTGGCCCTTACGCCACGAGTCTGCGCGTGATTTACATATTTACACAGATGTACACAGAGTTCGACGTTGTGCAACTACACAGTACAGAGACACAACTGCTCCGTACGTCAACTTGACATCGTGTGCTTGATTTCAAATTTGAGTTTCCACTGCAAGTTAAATATTAGAAGCACCCAGTGATGGAACCTCGCATTTTAACACTAAACGCACCAAGCGGGGTCAAATGACCCCTTTTGAAAATTTACTTTAAATACTTATTTTTTATAATAATACTTAAATTTACTTTAAATACTTTGCTTTTAAATTCATACATTTATTCTTATTCCTGTGTGTCAGTTGACTTTCTGTAAATTCTTCCATCATCTGGTTATACAATTACTCGGTTCCTGGTTTCCTTGTAGCTTATTTTTGATCGACAAAAATTCTTTACCTACCTTACGTACCAATTTGATCCCATATGAAGTTTAGTGTTTTTCAACAATTATCCAACTGAAACCTCAGTTCTAAATTCAGATACGGTTCTTAAATGACTCTTTCATTTGTCGAAACCTGATACACGTGTTTGGTTTCGACGTAAGCACTTGGACAACCCAAATGATCTAACGCAAACAAAACTCCCTCCAATGAGTTTTCTGTAGCTGAACAAAACAGAAATGCACTCGTATATTGAGATTCGCGGAGCAAACATCAGTTTTAATCACGTGCTGACAATTTCTGTTACATTCAATTGGACTTTCGTTTCACTGCGACTCTGAATATGTCCGCACGGTCGAGGAGAGAGTTGGGAAGAATTCGACAAATAAATGCAGTGAATTCAGATGAAGAAAATTCAATACCAGAAGATGATCAAAGTGATTTTTCAGACAATGAGATATTTTTTGAATCACTGGGTATTTTTTTCAGACACTGAGTATTTTTTGAATCTCCATAGACGACAGAGGCGCCAAACATTTTTGTTGGATTAAGAAAAATCAAAGTTTATTTCATAAGGGGTCAAATGACCCTCTATGGTAAGATCAGGTATAAAAAAATACCGGTACGTTTAGTGTTAAATCGTCAGCTTGGCTTTCAAGTTGGACCATTCGTTGATTGCAATTGGCGACGCTTAATTTTCTGGAATTCGCGTCTGCTGGCAATGATCGTGGTTTAAGAATGAGGCGGTCCGCTAACAAGGTTTCCACGGGCAACTTAATCGACAGTTTGGGACCAGGGTGCAAACTGCCATCCTTTGATCTCGAAAGTTTCCCAGGTAAAAAGCGAAATTACAATCTGATATTGTGAAATCCCTATTACCAGCGGGAACTAACTAAACTCGCTCTGAAGAGTGAGAAAAGTTCGGTTTAAAGTGGAGAGGGGTGTTTCAGGGTGGCTTCAATGAATGGCACACGCTGTGGAACTCTGCTCTGCGATTAAATGGGAAACTTACTGTGCGTGTGGCGACGAAATGCATAGTTTTTAATATCGATGAACCAACAACTTCTTAAGTTCCTTTACGTTTACAAAATAACAGAAAATTTGTCAAAACATAGAAATTGGAAACTAAAATTATATAAACTAATACCGAGGTACCATCAAACGAAAAATGAAACAGTAATTCGTAAGTTTAGCGCGTTGTTGTTAATTTCATAAAACTATTATACATTTCTAATGAATTCTCATACAAAAATAAGATATTTGAAAAGTATTTAAGATACTTACTTGACCAATACCTCAACTAACATAAAACGCTACTGCGATGCTTAAAATAGTGGCTCGACAAGAATTTCTATACAAATAAATCACAGAGCAATCTCGTTCTTCCGGTCTCGTCTATTCTCGTGACATACGTGGCCATGTACGGAAGCAGGAACGACGTAATAATAATGAAATCACGCGAGCGTCTCGTCCCAACAAAGGCAATCCAAACATTGCCTGCTAAGAGCCACGCGGTCGGTCGTTCGACGCTCAGCCCCGAACATTTCACCGGAAATGCGACCGCACGCGCATTTAACTAACGCTATCTTAATTGCGCGTTCGCTGGGCGGTCCGCAAATCGTGGTTACCCGTCCAGACGTAATAACGAAATGGTAGACTCGTGGACAGAGGCGCAACCACGTCCAACAAGGGTGTGCGTCGAAACGAAACGCGCGAAATCGAGCAACTTTGTCAACGCGACGAAGACCAACGGCTCTGTGGGCCCAGTCGTTAACGCTTGGCGCATTTATTGTTGACCCAATTCCGTCCAGCGACTCGTATTACCGATGAAAATTGTTTTCCAACCGATTCGCAAGTGTTTGCCGACCGATTTCGACGGATTTTCCAACCTCCACCCGCTTCGTGCACGGAAATCGATTCAAGTGGAGGTTATTACGGTCGATTTTAATGTGGTGGCGCTAGTGCGGGGTTTTCGTGGTACTTTTGCCCGTTGCGCATCGTGGAATGGAAATATCCAGGTGGTTTTTATGCGATGGTGATAACACGAGGTTGCGTGCGGTGGATCGAATTGATTGGGTGCGATAACGTTAACGATTGTCGTATAATTTACAGTAATGTATGGTACTCTATGCGAAATTAATTTCCTGCGGCTGTTCACTGTTGTACGGTTGGTATCGCACGATAGCCTTTGACGAGAGACACATTCGAGGCTCCTCTGGTTCGATTGATCGTTGATTTAAAGAAAAGATTCTCTTTATGTATTATTTATTGTAAAATAATTGTTGGATATTTGCTACATAATGATCGACGTTTCAATTCGATATTATCGACAAAATAAAAAATCTACAGAATTTTAAATGATGCACGATAGTCGCAAATTAATATTTAATTTTTTAATTGTAAATATCTTAATTTTAGTTTAAGTCGAGGTTACTTTAAGTTAAGTGAAAGGTTTCAAAATTCTGTCTCTGTTTTTACGATCCTACGGAAATAAATATAAAAGCAGTCGCACAAAGGGTTGATATGGAGGGTTGGAGAGCATCGCCAGTAGACAACTGTTCCAGCTGGTGCAGTTTGCACTAGATTGTTACGATCGAACGTTATTACAGAAAAAAATACGTCGCAACGAGGGTGTTTCGGTTTTGGGTGGCAAAAAACGGGACAAAGTCGAGGAGGAAACAGAAAAATCAGTCTTCCGCAATCGCCTCGCGACGGACTCGAACTTCTCGTCTTCATCCCCAATGTTAGATGACTTGCATGAAAATTGAAACGCAGTGGACGCGAACTTTCTTTTCCCAAAAAATCCATCAGCTTTGAAATATTTCACGCTCGGCTGTTATCGCAAATTGACGAACTTTTGTCAATTTTCATAAATCGCAAGGTCTATTCGCGTGATTACGCACTCGAGTATTGTTCGTCGGGAAAATTTCGCTAGAAATTTCAATAGAAGTCTTGACGATCGTTAAAATTTCGAACGAAGCTTCTTTTTTATCATGGTCGAATATATTTCTATTTTCATGTCGATACTAATTGTCGTTTCTTACATTTGCTCTTGTCTCTTTTTTTAAACATGAACATGTTCATTTAAACGCTGTTTGATATAAAATATTAAATTTCAATGAAGATGATTAGCAATAAATTTAGGCCATTATTCATCCATAAATGGACGATCTTAAATACATTATTAATTTCTATATAATACTATCATTTGTGAATTATAATCACTTCTAAATATCACATATTAAACATTAATAATTGTTATTATTAAACTTTAAAGCATCCATCTGATACCTTAAATAAAAGTCTGAAAATTGGAAGAACTGCCAGCAGTAATTCCTGAAAGCCAGATCGATCGTATGATAAGAAATCTAAATTGGATCGAGGAGAAATCGACAATATTCTTCAAATTATATTAGCTCGTTATTCCCCGCACTTGGAGGTAATAATTTCACGGCGAAATGATGGGGCAAAAAGTGGTCGCAGGATCGGAGCAGAGCGTATTTTCTGACCGCGCGACGCAAAGACAAATAACTGGGGCTCGCTGGCTACGTTCGAACAATGCGTCGCGGTTTTAATGCTTCTTTCTCTGGAAGGTGAAAAAACGTCCTCTTTCCCGCGAATACGCGGCGGAATGTATCCCAGGCATACCTCGAAATGATATTCTACCGAGAGCCACCTATAACCTGCCGCCATTTTGGTACCTCCAGCGGTACCTCGCGGATATTAACGTATTTACCATAAACACGAATATATTTGGGTTTATTCGATAAACAAGTGGCTTGAAAATTATTTCAAAACAGTCGCAAAGATATGAATACGAAAATCCATGGATTTTTAAACGTGCAATTATTTACTGGCTGATAAACGAAGAACGTGCTCTCGCACGAAGCGAGACAATTTTGAATAAAATAGACAGGTTGCGAAGAAACTTGAATTACCGCCTCCATCGTAAGTTTTAAATTGATTTAAACTAACCATACCCGTACGCAACTGCCGCTCAAAGTGTTGCACATGGTAGCACTGACAGCAAAGTGGGATGCGGTAAGAGGACGCGAGGACTATTAAGTGGGCGCATGGAAATTTACGTGGTCCGCGAAGCTGTTAGAACTTACTTTGCGCGTGGAATTTTAATGAATTAATTCCGAAACACGTTCAGCCCGTTCTTCTTCGATAAAATATAAAATGCCCGTAAGTGCTCGTCCCGATGGGCACACAATTTGGCTGAAACTTCGAGGCAGAGATAATG
The DNA here is from genome assembly GCF_050948175.1 of Xylocopa sonorina. Classification (NCBI taxonomy): domain Eukaryota; kingdom Metazoa; phylum Arthropoda; class Insecta; order Hymenoptera; family Apidae; genus Xylocopa; species Xylocopa sonorina. Next base: position 4,752,382 of record NC_135195.1, on the reverse strand, counting down.
TAGAGTTCGAAAGAGAAGGGTATTGAAATTGATCGGTGTTTTTTCTAAATTAATATCTCGTATTCGTTGCAACTTTTTTGGATACTTTATCAATTGAAATAAGAGAAATATTGCAAGTTAAGAGAAAAGAGGGTATAAAATAACGATAGAAAGTGTATTGTCTGATTTTTTAAGATTGAGCTATGGTCCTCAGTGGCTCTTCTTTCTTGAGTCCTTTGGGGGAAAACTGTTGTAAATTATGTAGTTTCATCCATCATCGTTGTATCCCCAACGATACTTAGTCGACAGGATATTAATAAATAACTGTCTACAATTATATACTGTCATATACTGTCTACAATTTACTTATAAAGTTCTATAAAAATACATAAAGAACGTAATATTTGAAATATAATAAAATATAGCAATCGATAATAATTAAAAATGTTTCACAAAAATATATTTAGAATAAATTTCACGTTTCCATTACGAGACAGCGATTAAAAGTAATTTTTCGAGTATATTCTCTTCATTAAAATGTAACAGCTGTGCTTATTAATAACGCTTGTTAATAACGAGGGTACAGCACGCATATCTTCTGAAGGATAATATGAATATTTCACGGGGATAATAAGCGTATTATAATAAAACAGGGACGTAACGAGTTTTTCGTACACGAGTCTGCATTGAACAGAGGTATTCATAGAAGCTCGGTCTGGCGAAGAAAGTAATTGGCTGGCAGAAGAAATACAGTGGCATTCATAGGGAACTTCGTCTGCACTTGCTTTGGCTCCTTGGCCCGAGTTTGTGGACAAACAGATTTCTTTCACACAGCTCTGGCCACTTTTTCGAACCACGCGAAGGACTGCATACATGAGTAATCTGTATACTGGAGTAGTTGCTGTACGCTTCGCAAAATACACGTATCACGTAACATCTTATTAATATCACAGTCGCCACTTGTGCACTTTCACCAACAATGAAAAATGAAAAATCCTTAAAACATGACCATGAACGCAGATAGCAACGAATATAATAATACTTTGCGCATCAAACGAAATAAAGTAACGCTATTAATTTAAAAAAAATAGTACATTTTCAAGTATAAAATAATATTTCTTCAAGGAAACAGTCTCGAAATAGCAATTAAAAATTAGTTGCCACAGTATGTACTGACAATAATAATAAAATTGCATTAACCCTTTGCGCTCGACGACTTTTTTGGTCGGACAGCGCTGCAACTCGAGAGAATTTCGCGCGTAAATGAATTTACAGAAGAATTAACATACGAAAGTGTTATATATATTGATATATTATCTGTGTTTACATTTTGAAAAAGATAATTATCGGAGTTCAAGTTCTGTATGATTGTAATATTTTACAAAACACTAACCAAGGCATTCTGAAGTGCCAGGATCTTGTGGGTCATCGCTGCTACTTCCGGATTCGCTGTCTGTTGCACTAATTTTTCTATTTCTCACATCCGATACGTCATTACTGTTTACACTTGCTCGAAATTAAAGACTAGTGGTGGAAAATTTCGCGATACGCGTGCTCGTTACGAACGTCGAAACTGTGCTAACGCTAGACACATCGTATTCAGGACTACAGTCGTAGAATTTACGTCACAATGTCACTTTATCAATTGTCTTTATCAATGTCACTTTATTATCAATTGGAGATAACGAAATTCAACATAAATACAGCCGTTCGAGTTGCCACCATCGTGGCGAGTGAGAATCGTCATTCGAGCACAAAGGGTTAATAAGTCAGAAATTCAAATATTACTCTAGCTCTCGTATAACACGATTTCACGCAACACAGTATTTAAAAGGAACCCATATACCGTGTTATAGGAGGGTTATGTACGCGTAATAATATGCTTCAAGTATATTTCTAATTGAAGCGTCGAGTCTCATATTTGTAACTAAAGTATCGAAGAATTCAAGAGGCGGACGCGGCACGAATCGATTCGATCCAAAATCTAGGCTGTCTAACAATCCAACGAAACGAGGCAGCCACGGTTATTGTTCCACAGATTGGAGACGGCATCGCAGAATCGAATAAAAGCCTAATTGACCCGATGGCGGGCGTCCATAACGTGTGTCGCGTGCACGCAGCCATCCATATTCAGAGGGTGGATTCGAACGGGCTCTCGAGGACGATATCGGTGGAGGAAGTGCGATTCGAAAGCCGGATCCACGTCCGGGAGGGCCACTGTGGCCAATTTCGACGTCTCGTTCGCGAGCGTTGGCAAAACGCGAGAGATTCCGCTGGAAACCCTCTCCATCCGTATTCTTATCGCGCGATTTCGACGCCCTCGGAATAAGAACGCGGACGCGATTCGTGTCCGGATTCCTAAACGATTCGTTCAATTTCAGGAACCTGTCCTGGGGCTTCCGCTCTTACTTCTAATTAGATCGCGGCGAGATTGAGTCGTCGAAATTGTGAATCACGCGAGGGAAGCGAGGGTAGCGAATTATTTGCCCGTTCGCGTGGAAAAGAACGCGGATGGACGCGTCTCCCTTCGAAATCGAGGAACGCGCACGTACAGTCTTTCGAGGGAGTGTGTCGATGTCGAGTAGTAAATGAGTCACAAGTTCCGTGATGTGTTTATTATTATTTATTTGGTATAGCAGACTCCAACCTCCAAACTAGGAATCTCTGCGATTATTTTGTTTTCTACGAATTTTTTTGTCGACTTACAAATATTTCGTTTGGCCTATCTGTTTCAGTGATTGGCCACCGTACATTTTCTGGAAAGCCAGTAATCACCTTAATTATTTGTTGGTGCTGCCTTTCTTGTCGCTTAGGAAGGTCGACACGGACGCTGGCGGGGGTAGCTGTTGTTGAATATTAATTTTCAGTAATGTAGCGGGATTTCCCTAGGTTCGCTTATCAGGGGCCTAATGGTCGTGGCCATTTGGGCCTGAAGCGACTATGCTTCTGTGTGCTATAGAGAAATGGAAGAGGAACGAAGAAAGGAAAAGAGAGAAGAAGAACGTTTCGTCTTTCTTCGTGGTGGTGTTTTTGGTGGGAGCTGATTCTGTCGCATATTTGGCCATGCAGCCAGATTTCCACTGGGCCTGATACCTACGTTGAGTGACCAAGGATAGCTTGGCCACGGAAATCCCCAGATTATGGCTTTCGCATGTGCCATCGAGGCCTTTGGAGAAAATTAATTTATCGCATGCCCGGAAAATATTAAAAGCTTAAAACGCTTCCTCAAAAATTACTTGATTGCTGCGCATACCATTGAAGCGACTATGCTTCTGTGTGCTATAGAGAAATTGAAGAGGAACGAAGGAAGGAAAAGAGAGGGAAAGAACGTTTCGTCCTGGGCCTGCTAGTTAACAGTTCAGAGGTCAGTCTAATGAGTTCAGTCTAGTTAACAGGTCAGAACTTCTATATATTGGAAATGATAGGTCATCCGGTACTTTCAGGAAGGTGTAAACGGTGCTGTTCTTCTAGTGGCGAGAGTCAGAGGGCCGCCACAGACTGCTGGGCCCAGGTCCCCGGTAATCCTTCGTTTATGGCGTTATGGACGTGCTATCGAGGACGTTGACTAAAGTTCATTTTTCTATTGCTTCTTAAAAATATTAAAAACTCAAACGTCTCCTAAAAAGTTGGCTTAATTATCCTGCACACCATAAACAGTGCTAGCAATTTCTGCAGCGAATATTGCTTTAATTTTACTGCTGCTAGCCGCTACAAGTCTATGAATTCCATTCCATAGCGCACTCCGTTCGGCAGTCGTTCCACCCTTTTGCCCCGTACCGTCTTCATTGATCTACCGTTTCGTGTGTTACCGTTTGACTGATTTATTGTCCGTCGATTCGACTGTTTTATTGATTTACCATTCCATTATTCTGCTGTACCACGTTGCAATTTATTATTTCCCGATCGTGCCGCGCTATTCTTCGAGCTACCATATTTTCGTCTAACAATTTTACCGTTTCCACGTTTGTAACTCGAATTTCGAGTCAGAAACTGACCAGCCTAGAATAAAACAGTATTTTATGCATCGAATTTTCTGATCTTTTTAATTGAACCATTCGTTTCGCGTTTAAAATATTGTACGAGCGCTTGAGCGATGATGACGTTAATTGTTTAATAAAAATTGATCTCCGCGGGACTGTAAGTACGCAGAAAGTAGCTGCAATAGATCGAGACGAGTGTGGAACTAAATAAAATTGTTCGTCCCTGGGCAAACGGTATTGTATTTAACCCGCGAGGGTACGCGAGCGCGAATTCTATTTGCATATGAATGAAAATGAAACGTACACGTTAAAGTACAAAGCAGATGAGCGAGTTTCCTGTTTTTCGTTCCTCTCCTGACAGTTGCTTTTATTGTATTACCTATTTCCGAGGAAATATCGCGCGTTAAATTTGATTAAACTGAAAATTCCAGAAATTCAGAAATATATATTGGATCACCTTAAATTGCATTCCATTGTCGAGAAAGAAGAACGTTTAAAGCAGGTGGTCTCAAGCTATTTACACGCGCCCCTGGCAAAGTCTTGAGACAATATAAGTCGTCATTGCGTGCTCTTGTAATTCGATTGCGCCGCCATTATTTTTTGCAGCCTCGAATGCATCCACGCTGACAAGAACGGTCGAGAATCCCCGGTTTAAAGTAACACAGGGGTTGGTAATAAAAGAAAGAAAATTTTATTTAGTACAAAGAATCGCATCCTACGAACTTCTCTGAATTTTCAAGCTGAGTTTCTTCTCGAGACTCTTCTACATGCGATCGCAGAATAGCTATGCCTCGCATAAAACAATTGACGAGCGTCAGCGATCCACAACCGTATTCGAAACTTCGATACCGCAATGTTTCAAAAAACGAAACGTTCGAGATAAAATTCGAAATTCATAGAATAAAAATAAAATAAGTTGGGTTCAATTGGGTGCACTCTAATAATAAATACGAACAGATTAATATATTCGAACGATCTCATAAAAAAAATAATCGCTAGTCACCAACTAAACTATGACGAGTTAATCTGATTCCAACATTCCCCAGCAAACTTCATTAAACACATTCAATCTCGAATTACCAAATGATCTCTCGAGTTAAATCGTAACGAACTCGAAGCGTCCCTTCGAGTGAGAAAAAATTGCTGAATATTCACGTGCGAATCTGTCCCAACGGAACTGATGTGTCCTGAGCAGACAGGGATTGCTTGCGACTGTCGAATCCAATTGCATACATTAGCGATTCGTCTGACTATATAACCAGCGGTCTGCAACTCTTTCCGAGCATTTCGAACAGAGGATGGCCTCCTCTCGACGCAATCGCTCGTATTTTCTCTACAAACCGACTCCACACATCGCCAGACAATTATTTGACATGGAATTTTAGTTGATCTTCGTCTCGTTAGTGTTTTATGAAATAACTTGAGAACGGTTACGCGTGGCTGTGCAGTGGACAGAAAAGAACAGGAGTTCGAACTGGAGCGACGAAAGACAGGTTATTCGAGAGGCAGAGAGAAGAAAATAGAGTTAGAATAGAAAGAAGCGGAAGTAGAGGAGGAAGGCGCAAGAATGGCTGGGAAAAGCTTGGAAGAAACGGCAGGAATCGATAGAAGGGTGATGTTCCAAGGCTGCGGAGCAGCCAGTCAACAGATATGAATGTATGATGAGCCAAGGTGGTTCACGGGCGGAAACGTTGATAGAAACGTTAGGGGAGCGACAGGAAGTGCGGAGAAAATCGAAGGAAGAGCGTCGAGTGGTGTTCAAATCTAAATTACCAGGCCCCACGCGAACCTGATCGTCGAACGTGATAGCAAACTGGCCAGCTGCTGGCTTAACTAATGTATTAATACGAAATTATGAAAATGTAGCGATGGAGTGGAGATGAAGAGATCAGAACAAAAACGGAAATTGAAAATAAAAGGCAAACACTGTACTTACAGTGCCGTGGCCATTGCAAACGCTACGATTATAATATTCTAGCGTGTATCACGATTAATATTCTCCATTTTTAGAGATTTGAAAAAAATTGAAATCTCTTCAGACGCGATGATAAAGGAGAACTAAATCTGTGAACACAACATCTGTTAACCCGCAGTTCCACGAAATAGCCACATGCAACGATCATTTTTGTGACTCTCGCGCGCTCGATTGTAGCCCTTTAAACTTCAGAGCACGTTAGAATGATTAATTTTCAGCGAGGAAGCGCAACAGCGGGGCAACGTGGCCGATAATTCATCGGTAGCTTTCACTGCCGCATTCTGTACACATCGTGCAGAGATACGGCACGGCGGCGCGTTCAGACTGCACGTCAAGATGGATATGGTTCTGTTCGCAAACAAAGTTACGCGTTCAACAAGCGCACCCTCCCTGAACGGCTTTATAATTTATACATATCGTTAATTACTGTGTCGATGAACGTTGGAGTCGCTGTTGCTGTTGTAACGACAGATATAATACTTTATGGAAACTGTGAGAAGTAATTGATTCGGTGAAATCACAAGAAACTGGAATAAATGTGACACGAGGATAAAGTGAACGCGAATATTTCTCTTTGTGAAGAAATATTAAAAGAAAGAAATGCAAGAGAATATTAATATCAAAGATTAACACGTTGACGCAAATGACGGTTATAGACGTCTGATCCTTGGCGATATGTAGACAAATGACGGCTATGGACGTCGTGCATATTTTAATCAATAAAAAAGGAACAGCGTTAGTACGAAGTGTAATTAATTGTATTATATTAACATACACTTGTTAATTATTCAGTAACACATCTAGGAAAAAAGTGATAGCATATTTGTTATTTTTTTGAGCAAATGACGATTATAACCGTCGAAAGTTTTTTGGGAATAACTGTGACCAAATGTGATAATTTTCACTTCAAAACGTACAACTTACACCCAATATCATCTGGCAGTTATAAGCAATCGAAAAAAAAGTGTTTCTGAGGACGATCGTAAAGTCAAAAATGTGCGTCAACGTGTGAAATGCATAATAAAATTGTATTTTTAAATATTTAAATGCTGGATACGTTTCGATTTAACTAAAAAATGATTTTTATGCTATATTAAATATTTATTCGTCCCTTCAAGATGTATAATATAATTTTATATAAATATTGTAATTTAAAATAATTTTCAATAAGAAAAAGACAACAGTTTAATAGATAATTAATTACTGCAGCATATTTCAGCGTGGGAAGCAAAAATTTTGTAACACGAGAGACATTAGAGTTATTTACTGATTGTTTTCTCACTTTGAAAAATTCATCCCTCTAATGGACTTGCAAAATAACTCGACGAAATTGAACGAGGCGCGGAACACGAGTTCCACCTTCTCTCGTTTTGAATTTTGAAACTCGCCGGGTGCGCATATTGTGGGAACCAAAGTTTTTTCCCCAAGCCGTGTTTAACGCGCAGCTTAAAGTTCCCTTCGTTGGAAACGGGAGAAAATCGAAATGATCTGCGCATCCGTGTTCCAGAACAGGTTTTATTACACGAGAAATGAATGGGTTTCTATAGCACGCGTAATGGAACTCGCGAGCAAATTTTTTATCAAGTTAAACGGTTCATCTTTTTGTGAAATCGTCAAATACGCCACATTATGTGCAGTTAAGAAGTAAATCGTGTCGATCGAAAGAGACTATCGTTGAACGTTCAACATTTTATTTATTTAAAAACTTTCTCGAAAACAGGAATACGAAACTCAGCTTCTGTAAAATAGAGTTTTATTTTTTGTTAATTTACTTTGTTTATCCACTGTGATTTATTCTTTTGTTTCTGTGTACAGATTAATTTTTATTCCACTTTTTACGTTATAATCCATCCTCCCTGTGTATATTGGAGAAGATTAAAGAATGTCGCGAGCACACACCTTATTGGACGAAAAATCGATACTTGAAATGACTCGGAGCGTGCTCCATTCATAATGTTACGCCACATTTCGCGATTGCGCAGTTAATTAGGTCAATTGATTAATTTTTCATCTGGCGATCGATGGACAGCGGGGGGATCGAAATGTTTCACGCGATTGAGTTAATCCGTTTCCTCGATTCCGCCATTCAACATTCAATTCCCCTAATCGCAGCTTGATAGCTAAATTAATGGCCACCTTGGCAGCGAATTCGTCTGATGCGACGTGTTGCGAAATCAAAAAGTGTTTAGACACAATTAGATGCACTGGTGCTATAATTTGTCGACTCTACAGTTTAGATTTGAGGATCTGCTATAAATCTCACATCTCTCGTGTTCATTCCTTTCTTCTTAATCTCACTTATACATTCTATATTCAATTAAAACCGAAATTGGTTCAGAAACATTTTACGTACAAACTACAGTTTTTAAGAAACATTTAACACTTTGACGCAAATGACGTCTATAGCCGACAGATCCTTGGCGATATGTACGCAAATGACGGTTATAGCCGTCGTGCATATTTTAATCAATAAAAAAAGAACAGCGTTAATACGAAATGTACTAACAGATACACTTGTTAAATTATTGAGTAACACATCTAGAAAAAAAGTGATAACATGTCAGACAGCATATTAGTTGTTTTTTTTCGCTTCGAAACATTTGAGTATGTAGAGACAAATGACTGCTATAACAGTCAATCACGCAGTCGTACCAAAAGTTTAGTCGATTTCAGTTCACGCAGTCGAAAGATAATTCTGTGAAGACGAACCATTTATTCTGCATTTTTTCACGAATTAAGTAAATACAATGAATTAGTAAAGCAAATGCCTTATAATCGTCACGACTGTTATAGCCATCATTTGCTTCGAGAACAGAAAAAATGACATGCTGAGCAAATTACGATTATAACCGTTGAAAATTTCTTGGAAAAAACTGTGGCAAAATGTGATAATTTTCACTTCCAAACATGCAACTTACTCCCAATTTCGTCTGGCAGTCATAAACAATTGAAAAAAAAAATGTGGACGATCGTAAAGTCAAAAATGTGTGTCAAAGTGTTAAATAGTACTAAATCTCCTGTTTTTTCGATTCACCGTGTTTCTCACAATTTTTCGTAAACAATTCGAAAAACAAACGCTCCCAATGCCATCGATGCCTAAACAGTTTGCAATCAACCATTTCAGCCAGCAATATATTCGAATTTTCTCTGGAAACGTCGATCGAATGTAAAGAAGAGCGTCGCTGGCCTCGACCAATCGAACTGGCGAGGCACCTACCTCGAGGACCGACCGGAAGTCCTCACTCGAGATCGCCGCGCGGCCCCACTTGTCACTGTCATCATTAATAAGTCCTCGTTCGGTCGGCGAATGGTCACGTTTCTGGTTAAAAGTGCGCCCTCCCCGATCGTCGTCCATGAACAATTAAATTGCTTCAACCTGTTGACCCAATTCCGAGGATGGGCTATTAATTGAACGCATTATACCACGCGGCATCCCCTTGTTTCTATTAGTCCCCGGCCATTATCGCCGTCTGCTAGGAATAATTAATTTATTAAACAACGACGCGGACACAAAGGAGCAGCGACGCGAACAAATTACTTCCCGCTCGGCTGTTCGCAGTCCAGGATGTGTTTCAGGCGTTTGCGTTCGTTTAAAGACGCATCTTCTCGACGACCAGTAATACCTTTACTTCTTCACCGCGGCTAACCACGCTCCAATTTTACCCTTAACATTACATTCCCTAAAAAAAGTGTTTCGCAACTTTTAACAAAATACAAACAACATCACGTAGGTGTTGATCGATTAAAACACAAAAGGGAGCTGGTTTCACGCGTGACAGTTTGGGAAACCTACGTGGGTGAGGTAGAGTGATGTTCGTTCGGAATAATGTAACAAAATTATGTATTTTAACGAGTAATAAATAACAAATCAAGGTATCGACGCTATGCTGCTTGGAACGTAACTACTGACTAACTACTCCTGAGGGCTCCTTTCCCTAGCATTATATCTGTCTTTCGCCCTCATTTCGGTGTCGAAAAGGAGGAGGCACGTTCGCAGAAACCATGCTTAACCCTCGAAGACGAAGAGAAAGTTTGGAGTCAAACATACGTTTAATTTCTCCAGTCTCTTCGCTTCGAGGGTCAAGTATTCTCTTTCACCCTGCGCCAAGGGGTGCAAAGGCGACTGCAGTGGTCACCACAGAGCATTGCTTATTTTAATACGTTCGTTTATTAAAACAGAACTTTTAGCGAACTCTAAAACAGAATCGTATCTTTTGACCAAACTACCAGTAGTTTTTCACCCTACTTGCTTCTCACCCCTTTCTCTCCGCTATACTTCGTTGCACACAGCAGCACGTGTCACGAAATCAGTTTCATCTGATGTAAATAATGTTCGACTGTAAATGGTGAAATTACAATTCCAAGGGAATGCACTTTTCTCACAGTGGCGAAGGGAAAAAGAGGACCGTTGCATGTAGCTCTCGTGTCGAAGTTCTTTAAGGTCAGGATAACGATCGTTAAGTATCGACTATGGTGCAAAGGCGAGTATGGTGGTCGCCAGAACAGTTTCAACGACCAAAAAAAAAGGAAAGAATCGAGTCCACGGTTTGATACTAAAACGGTTGGTGAAATTTTCAGGTGGATCGTGCGGAGAACGAGGAGGGCCAGGGAGGAGGGGGTGGTCTGTCGACGTCCTCGGCGGGCTGCAGCGGTGCTTCCGGTTCGAGGATGGGCCCAGGGCCCGATTCCGGTAGCAGTGCACCCTCTTCTGCGCCCCACTCGCTGGCGACCTCGAGGGACGACGAGGACGACGAGGACGAGGAGAGCAGCGGGAAACGTTCGAATGGGCACACGGGAACGCGGTGAGTCACTTCGATTCTGTCCTCTCTACGTCCCCTCAAAGGTTTTAATCGGTGTCTACCTCGCAACGATCCACTCACCCCCCATCTACCACCACCCTCTGTTACCAAAACAACGCACGCTTCCTTGTACGTCGAGCTCTGAAACGAGGAGGGCCGCGACCTCGAGCCTCGATCGAGGATCCTCGACTGATCCGTCGACAGAGATCGCGTGGAATCTATCGACCTGTAGATGCGGTCAGGATCGATTAGAGGGGTGGCTGCTACGCTTTCCGTTCTGATCTTGCGGCACTGATGACTCATCTCGCTTAACTGCTGTTTGTAGGGAATTTATTTAGGTTTCTCGCTCGTTTTCTGCGGACTCAACGATATTCCATTATGGGAATTAGATACGTCCATTTCGTTCATTTTGAGGAACTGCATACGGGTTCATTATGCATTTGGTTTTTATCGCGTTGCGGTTTTTCGAGCTTCCTTTGTCGAATCTTTAAAGAACATTTTTAATGAAAAAAATGATTCTTAGATGTAGTTTTGGATAGAGAGAAACGTGTACCTGGTTGCGTCGTTGAAACTGATACCAGTTTTTTATAGCAAAACATTTTAATCGCAAGTCGAAACGAAGCGAGAACCGTCCTGTAGAATCAGTAGTATAATCATGGACTTTTTTTCAAAGTTGTGAGTGATTAAAGAGGTTTTCTGTAACTTTGATGTCCAAGTGTAAAGATAAATAATGAGAGATTACGTCTGTGATGAAAACTTGAATAAGTATTTATACAACTATCTCTTTCTTCTTTTTCCTTCACTTTTTCACTTCGATAGAACTTCGAAAAAGTACAGTGCTGTTCATGAAAACTAAAGCATCCTGTTCTCTTAATTTTTTCTAAAACTCACCACTTTTTGTCGAAGTATACATTTAAAATAGATACTAATTTGCTCTTAATAACTATTCAAACAATTAACACGCACAGTACTTTTAAATTCCGACTCAGCTTACAGAATTCTCATAACATAACTCGATTACAAATGTTTCAACTTTTCAAACAAGCTTACAGAATTTTCATAACATAACCCAGTTGCAAATGTTTCAACATTTCGAACTCTACTCCATCTCTCGCAAATATAAAGACATTGTAAGCACGCAAGCAGTGACAGGTTTTTCGTAAATTCGGAATGGGAGTTGGAAATTCTTGGAAAGCAACGCGATCGCGTGATTGATTAAAAAAGGAGCCTGAAAACCGCAACGGGATCAAACTGTTTCCTCATTTATCATCGCGTTACGTACGGTTAGACCCAGTTCCGCTTCCTTCTTCTGGTTTCTCGCTGGAGACTCGGGCAAAAACCGTTGAATACGACAATCGAGGGAATTCTGTCCAAGCAACGTGTATCGAATCGCTCGCGGATAATCCGCAACGAAGCGACAGAATTTTAATTCGAGCCAGGTAGTTCGAGACGAGTGGGAAATGAATTCGAGCGCAACGGGGGATGATGCTGGCGGGGAAATACTTTGCGAACGATGGAAACGCACGTTGATATCCGGAAATTTTCATTTGCTTCGCGATCTTGAACGTTCGACTCTAAATAGAAAAATTAAGAACTGTTTTAAACTCGAAGGATACTGTTTTGGCACTATTATTTGCCTTTTTCTTTGTACACTGTGTCATGTTTGAAGTTTTCAGCGATTTATGCACTCGAATTTTCATTGATCGCTGATTTGTTCGAATTGTGTAATAATTTTTGTTCATATTGCGACCATAATGTTTGGCTACTAAATTTTAATAGCTATAAATAAATATAAAGAATATAGGAATTTTTATTGTGGAAAAAGAATTATATTTGATACAAAGAACCACGTTTGTGCAAACATTTATAAACTACCCTTAAGAAATTCTTTCTTGAGGCTCTACGTGGACTTTTAAATAGAGGTTTAGATTATTTCTGGATGTGAATTTAGAATTAATTTCCTATCGACTCGTCGTCACCTTTTTGTTTAATTTTAATAATCATTACGAAAAAGAGGGGTCGATTTCCTTTGACCAATCAGCTGAGAGGAAGAATCAATAGCTTCTTTAAATTCTAGTAACTCAATACTTAAAAATTTTCTAAAATAATAAAAATAACTAAATATATTGGAAAAATTCTTGCAAAATGCGAAAAAAAAGTATACTGTTAGTTACGCAGCTAAAGAAGCGAAGACCTGTTTAATCCGCTAAAAATATCGCAACGCGCGCATTGCATTGGATGCTTCGCATATTCTGCATATTTACAAGTGCACAACAAGCGCATAAATACCCCTGGTCCAGTTATCAGTCACGTTATCGAGCGCGCGAAATCGAAATAGTGTAGGCGCGTTCGAATTCCACCGACCAGCTGGAAATTAAATTAAGCCTCGGTTAATATCGATATCTGGGTTAGAAATAGTTGGAGCCCTGGTGATCAATCGCGAGTACTTTTCGCGGCGAGTTACTTGAACGCGGGGATCGAACGCGATTATTAATGGAAGGCAATTTGCTGACACAGGCAAAATTTTCTTCCGACCTTGCACTTGATCCTCCTCGTCCAATGAAGAACACCCTTCATTATTTTCATTACTTAAACGTACGCGAGATGCACCTTTTTGTTTTTTACTTTTGACGAACCATTCGTTAAATCAAATTCTCGAGCAGAAGTAGGTACGATTGAAGTGAACATGAGGGATGTTTCAAGGGACTTTTTACCATGAATCTACTCGCCACCCATGTGGAAGCTGAATTTCTCAACGTCGCTTATCCAGCTTCTTCTGTGTCGAAAGGATTGCACCTGGTAATATGTAACCATCCACCGTGTTACACGCGACACACACGCGCAGAAAACGTATCAGTGATCTCGACAGGTCCCTTGAACGTCCTTTGAATGTATGCTCGACGAAAATTGCCTCCACGTGGGGCGATGTAACGCGGTTCGCGAAAGTCTGAGGAGACGCCAATTTGGGGTGGAATGGACGGGGGTTGAACGCTTCGTGCATCGAATAGACGTTAGTAAAATGAATTAGAATTTTCTAACGATGACTTATATTTGTTTTGATTAGCCTGTTAGAAAATATTTGAAAATACACAACTGTTTATTCATTTTAACGTCTGTTGGGAGGATCTTCGATGAAAACGTGGATTTTTGTGTATCGTATGGAAAAAATTTACTTGCGTTGCGAATGAAAATGTTCGTTTCATTAGTCAGCTCCAGGGGTATTTCGTTTTCTGCGAAAAGCGAAGAAGTGAGGAAATAAAATGAAATTAAAATGCTGTCACAGGAAATGAAAAGCATCACAGAATGATTATTCCTACTCTGATAATTTTATGAATTTTTATTCATTCGTCACTGGTCTTTTACACCAATATGTTTCATTTAATTAAGATATATTTCAAAATGCAACATAGATCGAAACACAAGCGTCAGAAGAAATGGAGCATCATTTCTAGATAACTACAGTCGAACGTCGATGAAGATATCGTATCTTTCATTTCACACGTTGACAATGCGTGAATCTACGATACAAAAAAGAACAAGAGAGATACCGTCAAATGACCAAGTCGAACCGACAGTCTGCAATTTTTAGTTGAAACAAACGAATTCGACTCGATGCGAAATTAGAAAGAAACGTGAAAAAATTCGAATCGAGATTAATTGAAAATTGCGTCCACTCGAGGATAATTAAAGTCCAGAGAAAGTTCGATTACCTATCGTGTATTCGACTATTGGACGGCGAAGAGTGAACCTCGCTGGAACAGCTTTTGAATATTTAGCGTTAAAATTAAAATTCATAAGACCCGTACATCTAATAGCTCGACGACGTTGGAAGGAGGTTAACCAGGATTACATTAAATTGATCGTTTCACCGCTGAAAGGAATGCTTTCGACTCGCATCTGCCGATGTCGTGTTAAAATTCACTCTGAAAACTTTGCGTATCACTTTTCCAGATATTTTTCTTTAAGCCAGCGGTTCTTAAACTGTGGTCCACGTTGCCGTTACCAGGGCTCCACGAAACAATTTTGGAGTTAACTTCACGTCCAACCAACTTCTCGCATTTATTCAAATAACGCGTTTAATGGAAATTCTACATAGTGAAAACTTTTTGTATTTGTTGTTACTTAACTAGTGGTTGGATTTTGGGTTGGGATTGAATCGGTGAAAAGAAGTTCTGGGACTACAATAAGCTTAAGAACCCCTAATATAAGCTATAATATAATGCAGCGTTGAAAATTTGATATTCACAGCACAATAGATGTAGTATTGCAGAGAAACCAACGGATTTTAGTAAATTTTCTACCTGAAATTTTATTCAAAAAATCAGTTTTTATACGCGCATGAGAAAAACAAGGCATCGCGCGCATTCGAAGTACATATTTTTCGTTGGAAATATTTAATCCTCTTTTTCGCACATTTCTCCTAATCGTCGACGAATGCCGGTTAGAAATATTTTACGCGAAAACGTTTTCGATAGGGAAATTTTCTGTACGAGACGCGTAAAACGCGATAAAAACCGTGGTAATCGTGATCGTTCAATTTAATAGTCGTTTTCCGCGAACGGGTCCCATTTTTTATGGCCCTCTGTGACGCGCGTTGGCGAAAATTAACGGAAATTTGTTGGCACCGTGCGAGCGCGGCGTGAGAAATGAAAATGAATCCCGGGTGAAAACAGTTTCGCTCGAATCAGTTGCAAATTTCCGTCAATCAGTACCTTTTAGTCAAACGCTGTCGATTTCCGTAGCTATAATTACGGATTAACGTTAGTTAACAATGTGACCGTGCACGAACGACAGAAAAGTAAAATAACGTTGCCTCGAATTTAATAATCGAATACGAAATTTCAGAATCTATGTAAACTTAAATTCTGTATTGGCTTAGATTTAAAACGATATTTTTCGAAGAACGATCGTATATTCGATACATAATAATGTCCAGGTTATGGTAAAAAGAATACGAGTCAACGCTAATGATTTTAAGAAACTTAATTATTAATCGTGACCATAACTTTTCCATTAGAGCCTAATATATTAACTGTCCATCTTCTGCGGATAGAATACAGAAAACTTGATTGCAAATTAATCTTTTATCGCTTTAAATTTGCTTCATTCGAATCGAGCTACGAATTTAGGTACGAATTAATTAAAACGAACAACTATCGTACGCTGACCTAAATGTGGACACTGATTAATAGCTGAAACTATAGCAATTAGGAGATAGATAATGAATATTTAGTCCTGCGAGAAGCAATCACTTCGTGAAAATCAACTTTGCTGTTCTCTAATGAAAATTAATTTTCAAAAGTTGTTAATTATGTATTTTTAAAATGTCACGATAAATTTCATTTTCAGTTTCTCGTAGAACTTAAAAAACTGGCAAAATATGAAGTTACACGATTCGAAACACGCAATAAATCAAAATCGAGACCGCGTTATAACGTTATCCGAATGGTGTGTCCGCATTATCGAATTGGACGCGACGGGTGAGCCCTTTTACGCCATTAACAGGGTCTATTAACGCCTGTACAGTGTCGCGGACAGTAGACTAATTACACTCGAACAAATTACATTTTACATTCGATTGCGGCCAGATACGTGGCCTGCCCTAGATGAAAATCGTGCTTTTTACACTCCTGTAATCTTCAAAGCCATTTACACGGTGTCAGAGTCAGTGCACATCGTCGTAACGTCAGAGAAATGCAAGGATTAGAATCAAAAGACACAGATGAGTGGTCGTAGAAACCCAGTTATCTCTATTTAAGTCAACGATTCTTATAAAGCAATTATTGCTATTAATTAATTATTAATAAATATTATAGTGTTGATAATTTGAGGAACGAGAATCTGCGTAGTCGAACAGGTAGATTCTTGATCAAATATTTCTGAGCTATGTAAAATATTCTGTTTGTTAATTAAATTCTGATATATGTAAATTCACATACAATTTGGATTTCGATAGTAATATGGTCCTCGAAGCAATTATTGCTTAGAAATTTGAAGATATTTGCATTTTTCTCTTCCCCTAAAATAAAGAGGTACAACGATGTTAAACCTACTTATTTAACTGCTTATACTTGTACTTGTTTAGTCAATACGTAGCTACTTACTAATTAAAAATAGTAACAACTCTACATACTACAATTTGTACTAACAAACCCACAAGTTTCATAGCATATAATTATCACATGAACTTTAATATCGACTTTAATTTGTTCGAATGTGTACTTTTAAGTGTTGCCTACAGAAGTCTCTACTAATCACGCGAACGAGCTAATGTTCTCATTAAAAAAAGCAGCTATGCAAGAATAACAGTAATTTCGAGGACGAAAATCGTAAGCGAGGGTGGGTTTGCCTTTCTGGCAAAGTATTTAATTACCTCGCCAGGGTGTTAAGGACGCAATAAAAGCGTGCCATCTGGGATCTTTAATCGAAAGTCGAGACGCTGAAAGACTTTGCAACGATTCCTCTAAGTTCAATTTAACAAGCTGCAGAGAGGTTCGAGTGGGAAGTCGACTGAAGCCTGTGCGTATCGAGGACTTCCGTTCGCTCGAAATTAGGGTGCGCAGCACCCTCGTTTGCTCGACGTCGAGTTACTCTTTTATTTTTCGACACACCTACTTACAGACGCAACCACGCGTTCTTATTTGCTGTTAACGAAGTTCTGAACGAATTTTCGACGCGTTTCGAACATTCGATTTTTATCCACGACCATTTGGTTCAGTCCGTTCGTTATTTAATTTCGCAGAGATGCAGAAGGATAGATTTTTTTTAATCGCCAACGGAGAAAGATTCGTGTCAATACAGGAGTTATTTCGTCGAGTGATACTTTCGATTTTCAATATTTTCCAGCAAATATTTAACGCGGGAAAATGTACGTGTACATTCAAATGAATCAGTCAGAGCTCGAAACCGTTCTTTAAATAGAGTAACGACGAGCAAATATATTGTCGTTGATATTTTATTCAGCGATTTATTTCAAAGAGAACCAGAGGCAGCGTTCAAAAATTAATCGTGTAAAGAGTAATGAGATTTATCCATTGCAAGATACTCGCAATAATTTGAATCGAAACGTAATTAAGATTATGATGTATCGATGGCGACGGAGGCAAAACGTAATTTGCCAAGATTAAAAAGTTTGATAGACGAGGTGGGCCCATGGATCAAAATAAGGACACCAGTTGGATGGATTAAGAAGTTCGACGAATCAGTGGGCAGATCAAAATGCGGTAGAACTTTTGAAGATTAAAGAGAAATAGTCGCGAGTTAATCGAAATGAGATACAATTCAGAGAGATTGGAGTTTGACGAACGTGCAGTAGATTTCAAATAAATGAGATCCTGGAAACACGAGGACAGAGATTACGTCAAATTATTACTCCTACTGCGTAATATTTAAACTGAAATTACGAGGAACTACAACATATAAAATTTCTGCTTTTAAGGAGATCAAATTTTACTCCAACTCGCACAAATATAAAGACATTGAGCACCCAAATAATAACAGGTTTTTCTTAAATTCGAAATGGATATTGAGAAATTCTTTGAAAGCAACATTCGCATATTGTGACAAATCGAAAAACGCGTTTTTCTGTATTATATTATAGTATTAAATTCGTGAAGTTATTTTCCTAAAAATTCGCAATATTCTTTCGCATAATATGTCATGTCTCTAAAACTCGATATTTCGTTATATAAGGCTTATTATATTTAATGAAATCAAAAGTTAATAACATAGGCATTCAATATACTTTTGAAACATTATGGAACATCTCTATGCCCTTTTTTTTTAATTTTCTATATTCTTATCTTTTGAATTATGGGTAATAATAAATGAAAAACTGTCCAGAGTTCCTTCTAGTCTAACTTTTCTTTTAAGGTTTGAACGTTTTTTAAGGTCCGCATGCTTTGAAAGCTCTACTAATTGTGAGGACTCCGCATAGGAAATTTGGGGCTCTCCATCCTAAAGAAAAGATTCATTTTTGTTTCTCTGTTGACTTGTAGAAATAATCCAACATTATCCGAATTATTTCTTGGTTTTAGTCGATCACTCGTTCTATCGTTCATAATGAATTTTGCAAAGGAATTATAAACCTTAAAAACGAAGAGTTCGTAGAAATCATTGCTACTTAACTCAGAAACACTCTTTTGTTTCGATTGTTTATGACTACCAGATGAAATCGGGTGTAAGTTGTATGTTTGGAAGTGAAAATTATCACATTTGGCCACAGTCTTTCAGTTATTTACTCAAAAAATCAACTAATATGCTGTTTGGCGTGCTATCACTATTTTTCTGAATGTGTTACTCAATAATTAACAAGTGTATGTGTATAGCCGTCATTTGTCTACATATCGCCAAGGATCAGACGGCTATAGACGTCATTTGCATCAACGTGTTAATAACAACTTACGAAACATTGCTAAACAAGTGTACAACGCGAATGAACAATAAAAGATTATACAACTTCGCAGATTCATTTATCGAAGTTCACGCGCACAGGTGTCCATCATCTAATGACTGCATAATGGACAGAGAATATTCGGCTGCAACATTACACACATTCGGATCAATACGAATTACCGCGCGTGCATCACTAGCTATGCAATTTGCAAAATCGATATCCAGTCGCGATATTAGCGCTGGACCTAGCTGATAATGTTCGCATTAGTCTAACGAGCCATTGCTCTGACAGTACCGCCATTTATAAAAAAACACCGTAGTATAAAGTAATACGTCACAGGATATACATTTATTCACAATAGAATCCTGGAATTTGTTTCGTGTAACTTCATACCTCAAGCATTATTCCAAAAAAGAAAGCTAATCGTAAAAGCATTTTGAAAAGATTTGCTTTAAAGGGTTGCTAAGGGTAACTAACTCTACTACGTTAAGCATAACTTTGTAGATTAATCTTTAAAACATAAAATGAAATATAAATTACTATGTTTGACGACTTTAACTGATCACGATATTGTTTAAGTTTTCTTCGCATATAAGAAATAAAAAAAAAAATTCTGTTTACACAGCCAAGACGAAATTAATCTCAATAGAATTAATGACTCATTGTCAGCATTGAGGCGATAAAAAATTGTAGAAAGGAAGACGGGGTGAGAAACGAGCTGCCAACAGTCGTGTAACTTCATACCTCAAGCATAATTCCAATAAAGAAAGCTAATCATAAAAACATTTTCAAGACAATTGCTTTAAGGGTCGCTAAGGGTTGCTTTATAGATTTGTCTTTAAAAAATAAAATAAAATATAAGTTACTATGTTTAACTATTTTAACTGATCACGGTATTTTTTAAGCTTCCATCGCGTATAAGAAATAAAAGAAAAATTCTGTTTACAGCCAAGACGAAATTAATCTCGATAGAATTAATGACTCATTGTCAGCAGCCGAGGCGACAAAAAATTGTAGAAAGGAAGAGGGGATGAGAAACGAGCTGCCAACAGATATGTTATAAAATGAAATATAGATTACTATGTTTAACTATTTTAACTGATCACGGTATTTTTTAAGCTTCCATCGCGTATAAGAAATAAAAAAAAATTCTGTTTACAGCCAAGACGAAATTAATCTCGATGGAATTAATGACTCATTGTCAGCAGCCGAGGCGACAAAAAATTGTAGAAAGGAAGACGGTGTGAGAAACGAGCTGCCAACAGATATGTTATAGATATGTTATAAAATGAAATATAGATTACTATGTTTAACTATTTTAACTGATCACGGTATTTTTTAAGCTTCCATCGCGTATAAGAAATAAAAAAAAATTCTGTTTACAGCCAAGACGAAATTAATCTCGATAGAATTAATGACTCATTGTCAGCAGCCGAGGCGACAAAAAATTGTAGAAAGGAAGGGGTGAGAAACGAGCTGCCGACAGCCTCGACGAAAAATCGATCGCCTTATGTCCCAGAAGCTCGATTCCTCGCCGTCCAGCGGGGTTATCGTAAAAAGCTCGAGGCTACGAATCTGGGAGGAGATAAAAGTTACTGTTAGCCAAAAGCGATTCGAATTTAGTGCCCAGCAGCGTTCGATCTACGTGACTCACCGCGAGATGCATCGTCTTTCTGCTGAATTTCTCGATACATTTAAATGCAGCTGGAATTTATTGGCCGATAAGCCTGCGAGAAACCGCGAGCGTCGCAATGACCATGGCCGAGGGTCATTTCCGTTTTACGATCGCGATGCCTCGAGAAGCATCGCGGGTATTTTTACCAGTTGCCGTGAAATTGCGAATCGAATCGAAGGGTGGTTAAGAACGCGACGGAAATTGGAGAACGGTTAGGAGGGGGTGGAAAGGTGGCGAAGACAAGAAGAAGGAAAGCGACTTGAAAGGCTTCAAATTGAGCAATCGTCGATAAAATATTCCTTTTATGATAAATTTATTTTCATTGTATCTACTTAGAGAAGCTGGTTTTTTTTTATGAAAGGTAATTTACAATCGATTTGATTATTCTTTATGGAGTATGTTGTTAAGAGAAAAGAAAAGGTTAGAGGATATAATAAATGTATATTAACCTATCTATATCTTTATAAAAATGAAAAGTATAATCTATGTACATTTTCTACGATTAAAAGGAATATTTTACGCTCTCAACAAACATTATCTTCACAATTTCTATTATTTTCAATATGCATCTCATATTATCGACAACTTTTCATAACATCATTAGTAACCATCACGATCTATCCAAAAATTACTGAAAAAATTCGAGAAACATTCTTATCAGCGAATCATTCCATCCACAACTCAGACGAGCGATCGCAATACATTGTTCATAGATTGAATTATCTGAAAAACTTTTCAGATAAACGAGCAACGATCGACAAGTCGAACGATTTTCGTATCATCAGCGACCACCTCGAATTATCGACAGTCTCATTTCCCAAAAAAACCTTGTCGTGCATTGTCCACAGACTGTTGTTGCAACACGTTTACAGCTTCGTCAGTGGTCTTGACATTTAATTTCACTCGAAAATTGGCGAAGAATTCTCGTGAAAAACTCGCAATTAGAGAATTAACGACCCGATCGGTGACCGTTGCGTGCCTAGCCAACGAATTGGCGAACGATTTTCGAGAAATCGAACGATGGCGATCATCGACGCCGTCCCGGGATATCCGGAAACGAGCTTCCTCCGCGGGACGCGATACAAACATTGGTTCCGGGTCACGAGAAATGTAATCGAGCCGGTGTTCCGTTGAACCGGATGATGAGATTCCCGTGGAGATGAAAAACTCGATATTGTTCGATGCGATAGAGATGGACAGACGGACACAGAGTGTGGGTGGACGAGCGTGATCGCGTGCGTGTGAAATTACGATAGAGACGGGAGTGCGATGGGAATCGGACGAGCGTGAGAGGGTGATCGAGAGAGAGAAAGAGAGAGAGAGAGAGACGAGCAAATAACCGTGGAGGAACGAAAGGAAAGAGGAGTGCGAGGGAGAGAATGGATGGCTGGTTTTTATTATCCGCCCTGTTAACGATCTCCATTGAAGGGCCATGGGTTAGAACGATCTCTTCTGCGTGGAAACGTTGAATAGAGAACAGTCTCGTGCTCCACGGATACTTGAAGCGAGATGGAGGTAGAAAATAACCCGCTGGATTTTTTAATGGATAAAGAAATGGAATTTGTACGAAGGGGGAGTAGTAATTTAGTCTTGTTTCTCTTCTTGGGTGATGGCGTGGGTTGATGTTGATAATTTGAGGAACGTCGATCTGGGTAGTCGATTAAGATCAGTAGATTCTTGATGATCGAGGAATAGGTGTGTTGAATATTTCTGAGCTCTATATTTTGATATTAATGTATATGTACATTCACGTACAATTTGGATTTTTATAGTAATGTGGTCCTCGAAGCAATTCTTAGTTTTGCTTAGAAATTTGGAGATATTTATTATCCCTTGCACTGCATGATTTCAATTTACCAAGTAAATTTGTAAATAAGAAATTCCTCTGTTCTCGAGTTCAGTATTTATTCATCTAATATGTGAAACTATAGCGATTGGGTAATAAATAATCACACAGTGAATTCTGTATTTATATATGATGTTACATACAAGTAGAATCTTTTATCGCACTGTTTATAGTAGATATCCAATTGTCGAAACATATTCATGATGTAGAAATAATAATAGACTAAATGAATTTAGAATTGATGTAATTGAATATTTATATATTTAATGTAAGTCACGATTAGGCATGACAGAGCACAAACTCCCAGTCACGGCACAATTAACGTACATAACTCTTTACACTAATCGAAAGGAAGATTACTGAAATTACTATGTATCGATCATCGGTTTTCATCTCGCATTCAAGTGATTTTTATCAATCATTTTCCTCCAATTACTGTAACTAATGAGTTTCTAGACTGACTCCTTCCTTTAAACCGTTAGATTCTTTTCTTATACCCAGTATATACAGACGAGGGATCGATAAATATTCCATTAAAAATGATCAAATCGAGAAAAAAGTCGATCCTACATACAGAATGTCCCATTTTTTGTTTAAACTGCGTTAGCATGTTTCATAGATATATAAATAAGAATGTAAAGCTGCAATAAAAGTAGAATGAAAGCTGTTTTACCAAATTATGCAAACTACCGTAACAATAATTTCTTATTTATATTCATGGGGCATACTAAACAAACGTTTCGACGAAAAATGGTGCGAAACATTCTGCGCGCGAGAACTAGGATAACGGCATGAGTCGAGGCGTCAAAGAAGAACCAGCTGCGAAAATTCAAACTGATTGATCCTATCGGTGGCCGTAAAAATCGTGGAGAACCATAGAACGAGAGATCGCTTGTATGTATGTGTGTGCGCGTATGTATGCGTTTGCAGGGCGTCGCAGTGGGTCGGGTAACTAGATCGAAAGCTGACGCGCGGCTGTTGAAAGAGATCGTTGAACGAGCTGGCGAGAGACAGAGACGCGAGCGCGCAGAGGAAACAGAGTCGTCGTTGAACGGGATAAAGAAAATTATAGAGCGAGATAAAGAGAGAGAATGAGTTGAGAAAGGGATGAAAAAGGGGAAAAAAGCGGAGAGATATAGGAGCGAGATAAGGAGAGAGAATGAGTTGAGAAAGGGATGAAAAAGAGAAAAAGGTGGAGAGATGTAGAGCGAGATAAAGTGAGAGAATGAGTTGAGAAACGAATGAAAAAGCAAGGGAGATAGAGGCGAATTCTCGAAGGTTTCGAGCGAATGGGCTAAACGAGTGGGAGAGAAAGAGAGAGAATGAGTTGAGAAAGGGATGAAAAAGCAGGAGAGATAGAGGCGAATTCTCGAAGGTTTCGAGCGGATGGGATAAACGAGTGGGAGAGAAAGAGAGTGAGAGAGGCAACCCGTCGGGGTTCTGTCTTCTTCGCAGGTTGTCGGAGCTGTACCGGCGTGGCAGATCCACCAGCCACGGTGGTGGGTCCTTGGAGAAGGATGCCCTGGGACTGAGCGCGACCTCGACCACCTCGGAGTCCTTGGAGAGCAATGGCCTCGATACTGAGATACCAGCTGCGGCCAGGAGACCCCGTAGTACGAGGGGCTCGCAAAAATGGAGTAACGTACGCGCCGTCATGGCGCTATATTCCTCTCTACGCAAGATCAAGAGGTACCTCCCGTCATTGCTCGATATGGACGGTAACCTCTGAACTGAAACTGCACTCTCACCCTGGTCACTTCGTCATTCGTTTTACACGCCGATTACACACACTTTTACGGGTCCACGATTACGCCACGCGCATAAGTGCTCGCATACACACTCGCATCGACTATGGTATATGGAAAATTTCACACGTGCACAGTGCGACTGCCTTTTGGGTTACGGATCAACCGTGGACCATGCGTGGAAGGACTGGATTGTATTTATTATCGGGGAGACTGGAGATTTAATCTCGAAACGCTACCCTCGTATTTTACTTGCCTCGACGCGGTACCCTGGATGGAAGTTTGAGCTCGTGTTTGCAAAATTATTCTGGCTTTTGTCCACAGCTTTTCTCAGTACGATTTTTGTCGATGTAACGTACAAAGTAACTGAAACTGTCTATCAATCGGGAAGCGTAGAACGAAGAGCGCGATGAGTGACAACTGGTAATCTAAATGAACAAAGTTATCCAACAATCGTCGTTAATCTTACCATCTGATAAAATTAATAGAGATTACTCACGCGGAAGAACCCTGCGACCCACGAAGTTAAAGTAACTTCACTCATTACTCAAGCAGAGTTAAACTTGTACCCATATCTGATCCTCCACATTTCAACCGTAACTACCCTCACGATGGGTATTACCATCCAAAGCAGTGGCGTCCCATCGAATATCTGCGAACCTCTGGAAAATACCGCGTCGATGGGCTAACAAACATGGCGTAATAAACGCGAGTCCACGTGTAAACCGTAGCCCACGCAGGCCACCCACAACGGGATCAGAGCACGCGTCTTTCTCTCTCTCTCTTCCGGTGCAGCTGCCACGAGGAACACGCGTAACACGTTCCGCACCGCCATGTTCATCGCGCAAATCAGCTGCTGGATTCGTCTACGCGAAATCCAGTGAACCCAGTCGACGTAACGGGTCACCCTGGGCTCTCGTCTTGGGAGACGTGGAAGAAATGGTCGCGTCTGACTGGTATTTTGTTTTTACCCCGATCTCAGCCATTTCTTGCAGCTTCGATATTACCCAGGATCGCTTTCACGAAGTATTCGGTCGAAGGCGTTAGTGAATTCCCCGAGATCCTCTCCAGAGGGACCACCGGTTACCAGGAAGCCTTTAATCCTTTCTGCGGGTATTTCTTGAGCCGCCCCCTTGTTATTCGGGACGCTGGCATCTCGCGTTAATTGAAGTAGCGCGCGGTTTCGAAGCTACCCCTTGGCTTGGCCCCTCGAATCTCGATGGGAGGTTCGTTCGTTTCTCACGAGGCTTTAACCCTTTGCCGTTCCAATTCTATTTATTTCGACCGCTTCGGTTCGTGTCGAGATCGAGAGGAATTCGGATGTTTTTTTTAAGGTGTGTACGAATCGAATATTTTTTTTTTTTTTGGTCAAGAGCTGTTTTATGACAAGTTGGTAATTGCATTGTAGAATATTTAATAATATAAAATTTAATATTTAATCATTTAAAATGCGAGGCGTGTGCAGTGAATAGTTTAGATATTACAGAGTGGATAGTCCTTGGAGGCACGTTTTAACTTTTGCAATCTTATTTCAAACTCAATTCGATATTCTATATTGTCAAAATAGAAGTTTGCTTTCGTAATTAAAACCCGGTATATTCTTCTCTACACATTTCTTTATACATTTTTTGTATGCTTCACGCGGTTCTCCGTTTTATTCTTATTAAAAACTTCGTATCCTAGTACTTAGTACGCCTCGAGCCTTTCGTTAAAAAAAATAAAAGAAATACCCGTCGCACGGAATTGCTGCAGACGAAACTCGATGCAGAGGTGGACTTAACATAAAACCGCAAAGGATCAACGAGGAAAAGGGTGAATAAGTTCCCAAGGGAAACGACACCGGACGTCCGACTGCGCTCTCGTTGCTTTTTGCCTCGTAGACGTGGTGTCGATTGCTAAGAACGTTACACCGCGCAAAAGTATATTGGCTAGCCACTGGCCATCGTAATTCTGACCTCTAACCTCACGATTTTTAGCACTTTGTAGGCTAAAACGTCGATTTTACTACTGTAGACTTCGCGTGTACCACTTTGTTCTATTGGCCAACACAGCTGGCCAATCGCTGGTTCTACTTGCTCTCGACTGTGTCCTGAATAGCCTCAAGAGAATGTGGACCATATTTCATCAACTTTTAGTTTCGATTTCCTTAATAAAAGCTGGTCTTCGTAATTCTGACTTCTACCCTCGCGATTTTCACTTTGTAGGCTGAAACGTCGATTTTACTACTGTAGACTTCACGTACATCACTTCGTACTGGCTAACATGGCTGATCGATCGTTGACTCTACTTACTTTCGACTGTGTCCTAAGCAGTCTCAAAGCTAGAATGTGGACCATGTTTCATCGACTTTTAATCTCGATTTTCTTAATAAAGGCTGAACATCGTAATTCTGACTTCTACCCTCGCGATTTTCACTTCGTAGCCTAAAACGTCGATTTTACTGCTGTAGACTTTACGTGCACCACTTCGTATTGGCTAACACGGTTGACTAATCGTTGGTTCTACTTGCTTTCGACTGTGTCTTGAACTGTCTCAAGGCGAGAATGTGGACCATGTTGCATCGACTTTTAATTTCGATTTTCTTAATAAAGGCTGGTCATCGTAATTCTGTCCTCTACTCTCGCGATCTTCACTTCATAAGCTAACTCTTCTTGTACTACTGGCTAACACGGCTGACCAATCGTTGATTCTACTTACTTTCGACTGTGTCCTGAATACCCACAGGGAGAGAAGGTGGACCACGTTTCATCGATTTTTAATCTCGATTTCCTTAATAATGTCACGTGAAATTTGTTCAAGTGAAAGTATACAATCGAATAATTGCAAAAATGTGATTAATAGTGGATACTGCAGTTTAATATTTTGATTTCTCAAGTAATTGTCTTTGGAGTAATGATGAACGATTCAACTCAATTTTTGGGAACGTAAAACAGTTGATTTGAATTTCAGATTGGAAAACAATTAGAATTATTGTTTCATTAATTCGTGTAAAAAGTAACTTGAAGCATTTTATAGGTTTCGCGGTAGGTACGTGCATGACACTCTCCGTGAGACATTAAAAATGTGTCTCAGCGGGATACAGCTCAGATTATGAAGTTTACAACTGTTTGAACAACAGAAACGGGGTCGTGACAATCCCGAGAGACCTATTTACGTTCTTTTCCGCTCTGTTCGAAGTTCAGCTAGAATAAAAAGTGAATGTTAAAAGACTTTCAACGTACGAACAAAATGAATGGTTTGAATACGATTCAGTGAGTGAATAATGGTCGATATATTTGATGAAAGAACGCGTCACGGTCGCGTAATAAATTTCTACCCCAAGAATGACAATTTCGCGTATCGTTAAACTTTTACCGCCATTTATTCGTTGCATCGTAAATCAAAGGAGCAGAAAAGATATTTTCTAATAAAAGTCTCGACTCGCAAATCCCACTCAACATTTTTAAGCAATTAATATACGTTATCCCGACGATTACCAAGCAAAGCCGTAGTTGGAGGAACGATACACTTTCATAATCGCGACCCACACGAAAATTAACGTTTCACAGCGACGCATAAATTCAAACGTTGCTAAATTGCAGCGTTCTCAGAAAAACGTGTATAGATTTGCCTGCGAACATCTTTGAAACGTCCTACGCGGTGCTAACTTTAGCAGAACACGACGAAAGAGAGAGAAAGACGAAGGGAGATCTTGAACAAACGAGGAATATCGATGGAACAGTTTTTCTTCGACGATTCCAACGAACTATGGAACAACTCATCCGAACCGCATGATTCGATCAATTCACTTCCTGCGATATCAAATTTTTGCAATCAAGCTGAGACAGTTTTAATTAAATATACGATTTACTACAAAATCGTGAATATTTCAAAAACGAACTATATTTTAGAGTATAATGATTTACACGTGTGAAAACACAATCGACAACACGAAAACAATACTCCAAAAGAAGTGATTAAGTTGTGTTCAGACGATCAGTATTTATTATTAATATTTCGAGGTTTTTAATCATTGTCATAACTAAGAACAATTATTATCGAACATTAATGAAATAGATTAACATATTGTTACATAAAGGTTTCGAATATTGATGAAAATTCGTCCAAAAATGATTACAACTCCTCGTAACTTTCGCCATCTTCGATTTTGTCATGAATAAAGATAAAATAATGGATATTATTAAAATACAAGTTTACTTTCGCAATTAGGATCTCTTATATTCTTCTCTATACCTTTCTTTCCACATTTTTTATACATTTCACGTGTTTCTCCGTTTTACTCTTATTAGAAGCTTCATTTCTGTTAGACTTAGGACCAAGCATCCCTACTTACGTCTCGAGCCTCGAAATATCCCTAATAAATATCGACGTTCAGAACACGGCATAAAAATTCCAGTAGCAGGGAAGCAAACAGAAAAGAAGTGCGAGGAGTGGCACATAATTGATCGTTGGAACGAATTAGAATGCGTTTATCAGGAATGACGAGGGAATAATTCGTGAGAAGTGCACGTGTTTAACTTTGGCTGCAGCGTTCTTTGGCATTTGGCATGCGATTAATGAAGAATCTGCGCTCGTTTCCTGTTCTGGTCTGAGATACTACGCCAAAATCGTGTCGAGTCTTCTAGAGACCTAACCGCGACAATCAACGCTGATTGGTTACGTTTGTTCGTGACCAAATCGTCTGACGAACTCGCTCGGAAAAGTCGTTCGTCTCGCGTTCGTTACCGAAAGGACGCCGGAAACTGTGCGCACGGTGAGCTTTTAACGCATTATCGACCTAAACCGCGTCGGTTTAACCCTTTGACTACGAGTTCTGAAGTAGTAAATAACAGTTAATTAACGAAATGTGTAACAGTGGAAATAGCATTCACTTTCGTCTAACTGAAGTGAGATCTATTGGATAGATAATTATAAATAAAATATTCAGAGCGCTTATATGCGTTCAGTGTCAAAGAAGAAAAATTTCTGAGCGCGTATATGCGCCTAGACTACGAGTTTTGAAGTAATAAATAACATTTAACTAACGAAACGTGTAACAGTGGAATTAGCATTCACTTTCGTCTAACTAAAGTGAGATCTATTGGATAGATAATTATAAATAAAATATTCAGAGCGCTTATATGCGTTCTTCGTGTCAGAAAAGCAAACTGTGTTAAGCGCTTATATGCGTTCACTGTCAAAGAATAAAAATTTTTGAACCCGTATTTGCGCCCAGACTACGACTTCTGAACCAGTAAATAACAGTTAATTAACGAAACGTGTAACAGTGGAATTAGCATTCACTTTCGTCTAACTGAAGTGAGATCTATTGGATAGATAATTATAAATAAAATATTCAGAGCGCTTATATGCGTCCAGTGTCAAAGAAGAAAAATTTCTGAGCGCGTATATGCGCCAAGAGTACGACTTCTGAACCAGTAAATAACATTTAATTAACGAAACGTGTAACAGTGGAAATAGCATTCACTTTCGTCTAATTGAAGTGAGATCTATTGGATAGATAATTATAAATAAAATATTCAGAGCGCTTATATGCGTTCAGTGTCAAAGAAGAACAATATCTGAGCGCGTATATGCGCCCAGATTACAACTTCTGAACCAGTAAATAACAGTTAATTAACGAAACGTGTAACAGTGAAATTAGCATTCACTTTCGTCTAACTAAAGTGAGATCTATTGGATAAATAATTATAGATAAAATATTCAGATTGCTTAGTGTCAGAAAAGCAAACTGTGCTGAGCGTTTATATGCGCTATCTGTGTCAAAGAAGAAAATTTTATGAGCGCATATATGCGCCCACAGAGTAGCCAAGGGGTTAATTAGGCCCGTTTCGTCGAGCTGCGACGAGAATTAACGCGGGATTGGGAAACGGTCGCCTCTCTCGCGATGCTCCATTTTGTTACGTACGATCGAACGGGAGAAGCCAGAGCTGCGATCGATCGCGGTCTGTCGGTAATGTATTAAAAACGTCCTCGATGCACAGTACCCTTTGCATGAGATGCTAGAATGCAAGATACGTAGAACTTTGCATCGATACGTAGTTGCAACGAATCATTACGAATACCTCTATCGTGGGTCTACGATAAGAAGCAACTGCGTGAACTGTTGTTATGCACTGATCTCCATGGAATTTCTTATATTCTTGTTTATACTCGTTCGTCTCGTGGTTTCATTTTTCATTCTGCTTGGTAACCAAAAAAATAGTAACTTTTATATTCCTTCGCGGAACGAGAGAAAAATTAATTTTGCTTAATATAAATCGACAACTGCTATCTTCTAGCTATCTGCTAGCTTCTATTGGTAACCAAACAAATAGTAATTTTTATATTCCTTCAAATCACAATTCGTAAACGCGTAACAATCGCAAAATGAAAGAAAAATTAATTTTACTCAATACAAATCGACAACTGCTATCTTCTAGCTATCTGCTAGCTTCTGTTGTTAACCAAACAAACAGTAATTTTTATATTCCTTTAAATTACAATTCATAAACGCGTAACAATCGCGAAATGAGAGAAAAATTAATTTTACTCAATACAAATCGACAACTGCTATCTTCGACTTACCAAATCACAAAACAATCTTCTTATCGAATATTATACATTTTTAAATCGTTAAATGACGCTCGTATTTCTAGTTAGAGGGTGCGAAATCAGTGCACGACAGTTCACGCTGCGACATTATAGGAACCAACGAACGGGGATGAGAAATGGCTAAACATTTTCCTAGATCTTAGAATTTTCTCGGTGTCACGGCGTCTAGCGGCGTTGACTTTTCCAACGGATTGAATGATGCTTGAGAAATGTACACCCCCCACCGATTGCTTCCCTTCTACCAGCTCGTCAGAATTAGAGAAGAAAAACTGAATTCCCAAGTGTGTATTACCCTAATCACCGAGCACCAGGAACGTTTAGCGATCGAGCACACACGTACAGATCACACGAATTTGTCACACGATTAATAAAGGAGACCACGAACGAAACCAGACACACGCCTACACTCACACGCACACTTTCAACGAACAGAACAGTACACTGAACATGGGTGTGTTAACGATTTAAAGAATGCGTAGTGGCATAAAAAAATTTATACCTTTAGTTTCGCTCTGCCTCTGTCTATATAACGTGACAACTCTCTCGATGTTTCTGTCTCTGTCTGTTTGTCTATATCTGTCTGTCTGTCTGTCTGTCTGTCTGTCTGTCTGCCTCTCATCCATCTGATTCTCTGATACCTTCTTACGAAACTGATCTCGCTCGATTCTCGCTCACTTCTCATTTCAAGCAAGAATCACTTACTGTCATCTGTTGATCTATTTCCATAGAATGTTAGAGAACGAGTCTACCTTTTTGTTTTTCAAGAGAAGCAAGAAAAGAAAAAAAAAAAAAAAAGAAAAGAAAGCAAGGACTTACGGTTGGTCGTTTCGGTGGGTTTTGTCGAATGGAACGCAAGTAGGATGTAATCTGTCTGCTTGCAATGATCATAGATTACGTATTATGTGTACGTGTATATATATATGCATATGTACGAGGCGTTGTCGATGCGGTGATCAAATCAACGGGAGCGGACGCGAATCCAAGCGAAAAGATAAACAAGAATCATCGAGCGACATTTTTCAGTTCTGGGACCCAGATTTCGAAAAACTCCAATTTGAAAGTAAAACGAGTGCACGCGTTTGGTCAGCTGATAAACGAATACAATATCGGTGGCACAATCGGTAGAAGGCTATTCTACGCTGAAACAGAACTCGAAAATGTAGAGTGACCATTTTTAAAGCGCACTGGTTCCGCTCGTTTCATCGATTCGATCGATTTAAAAAGATATCACTCCACAGTCACGACAAATCTTCTCGCGAGAATCACACCCTATCGATTGCACTCCCTTGAGTTCGCACTCGCGCAATCTTCGAGTCTGATTTTCTCGAAAATCGGGAGCCCAACAACCGAAGAACAGCTCGCTCGAGCGTTTCTCTGTTATTTCTCGTCGCGTCGATTCGTCTCGCCCGTTTGTATCGCCGTATCGTGAACCCCGTCGTACATGCGCGATACACAAGATACATTTATTGTGCCCATAGCGGAAAGTGTGTGGAACGAGATGTTTCAGAGAGATATGTCCCTTAGCGAGAGGTCTTGCGTCACGAATCATGCATGGGTTTTGCAATAAAGGTTCCACGATGCTTTGAAAGCGAGCCAAACGATACGACGGGCACGTCGTGTCGTTCTTTTGTTGGTTTTTGATCGGTTTACCGGACGATTTGCACGATGCACCGAACCACGCGACCCACCGACGCGCATCTACGCGTGGAACGCGTTTCACTGGGCGCGCGATGGCACACTTTTTCGCTGGAACCTCGTTAGCCGAGTCTTTGTACGATTTTTCTGAATCGACACGCATCGTTATCTTTCACCTTTTGTACCTACTTTTTCTCGTTTCTTTTTCCTCTTGGTTTTTCACTTTTTTCTGTTTTTTTCTCTTTTTTCTCTTTTACGATAAAATTCTCTCGGTGTGATTAATCGGTTGTTTGATTGTATACGTTTGTACTTTCTTTTTAGAACGAGGGGAGGAACGTACCTCTTGGAGGATCGGAGGATTTTAATTAAAGGCAGTTTGTCCCTGCTCGCGAGTGGCACGAGCGTTTAAGTCGTCCTGCTACGCGAGGATACCCATAAATTTTCATAAATTGGGGAGCTTAGTGCTCCTTAAGAGCTGCGCCATGTCACTGGCCTAACTGGCCGCCTTTTTGGCCGTGTACAGTGAGACGCTTGAATAGCGTACTCTGTTCAGCTATTTCTCTACGTGGAAAATTGTTAAGACAGTCTGAAATCGTTCGATTTCAAACAAGTATCACGATAGTATAATAATTACTCTTTTTTTGAATTTTGTTTGCTTTTGAAAGAAATTAAGATCGACTGTAGAACGATTAAAACGAAATAGTATTTCTGAGAAGTATAAACTTTATTAATTCCGTTGTTTTTATTTTTTTTTTTTAATTTTGTATCATTGCCAATAATTTCGAAAAAGAAGTACATCTTCTTATTACTATTTGGTCTTTCGAGCTAAACTTCTGTTTTCATTGCTTCGAACAAAATGGTGCGCAATATTCAAGAAAACGTCCCGCTGTATGCACGGGAGTCCATAAATTCCTGCCCTAAAAATTTACAACCCCCGTATAACTCCCCCAAAAATAAAGTTCGCAGTATTCCCGGAATTTCCTATCCCTGGCTGGCATTTATCAAAAAAAGTAGTTCCTCCCCCTCCGAGTGTATCCGATAAATATTCGATGGAACGTGAAAGGCAGGCTCGAAGCAACCCCCAAGTCTGATACCAACTAACCTTCGCGAGGAGCACCCTCGCGTCGCTGTTACGCGGGTTTCGAAGCTTCCAACGCGAAGATCCGAAACGACTCGGCTCGTCCGCGCAATAACTCGAAATTCGGTCAAGTCGCTATTTATCGGAACGGTTACAAGTCCCCCAAGGATTACGCAACGTTTCTCGAGCTGTGGTGTAGCTGGAAAATGGCAGCTCGAACGCTCCTCTCCACTTTCGCGCGTTTCTGTTTGTACGTGCCGCCTCGCGGTCGCGTGCTACGGGAATTTATTGCATTTACAGTTGGAAATCCGCTCGTTAGAGACGCGTTTAACGGCTGCGTAAACGATAAACAGCTTAGCCCCGGGGTTGCATTATACTTTCCGCCGACTGAAATGGTAATTAACCGCGCGGGCCACGGGATTGAATCGCGGTTGCATTTCGTTTAAGCGTACGCGGTTGAATGTTTCACTCGTAGCTGTTTTCGTTTCTGTTTCTTTCACGAAGGAACATTCGAGTTTATCGTGCACAGTGTTCGTTGTAACGACTGCTGTTAGTTTTAGCAGCGCGCTTGCCCGCAGAGGGTGTTGGATAAAATTGATCGCCGTTTAGACGTGCACACGTGTGTAGAGGTACGTGGAAAGCAATCGCATCGCGCATGATGAACTGGAGATCGAATCTGTGACAAGTGCCCCTGCTATTTGCATTCAATTACAAGAGTATCGCGGAATTACGCTCCTGTTTGACTTCGCGTCGATGTGGAATCTCGTTTTCGACATTTACGGATGAACGTTCGAGATAAATTGTTGAACGAACACAGTTTTCATTTCAGTAATACTTATCGTTAGTAGAAACATTATATTGTGTTTGTTTATAAAATTGTTAATGAACGTAACTATTCGTTGGGGAGGAATTTTTGGTACAGTTAGGAATATCGATTCAATTGAATTTTTATTATTTTATCCTTTTGTGTTCAATTATTAGAAATTTCGTGGCGATCGTTACAATGAACACTGTATATGCACACGCAAAATTTTAGCACGTGCATAAATATCTTCCATTTAACAGCACAGCACCTGAATAACGACACGTCGATGAAATAACCTCGTTCGAATTAGTTAAATTAATCGAATTTAGGTAATTTGAAATTACTTTATCGATACAAATTTGTACTTTATTTGACGTGAAATATCCAGAGGCACATCGAGTAGAATATTTCTCCAAGCTTTAAATAAAGTCAAGTACCATTCAATTCCTTTGCCTTCTGCAGAAATTCACGTCGAACGATATAAATTGCACCGCGTATTGTGAATTTGAAACAAGCTGTCACCAATGCCTGATGCTTATCAAAATTGTCATTATAATCAGAGAAAGAAGTCAAAGTTACATTAATTGATAAGACATCGAGGTAAATAATTGAACTTCTGTGAATGGTATTATTCGAATTCAAGTAACACGACTAATCTGCACGAGATATAATGAACTGTCGCAACGAGTCTGACAGCTCTTGTGATTCGTCCGTCATTCGATCAGCTGTCTATCTACATTTGAGTAACTGTCACACAGGGTGCAAAAAGGGTTGAAACAGTTTGCACCTATATCGATGCATCAGTAGTGTATCCACCTTAAAATGAGTACCCAATACGACACTTTTCTACTCGATGTTGGTAATTTTGATTAAATTAAAACGTGTCGTAGTTCACGTGCTGAGTCTCCATTTTATTGCATAAGTAATATAGGAGTGAAAATATACAATTTTAGCTTTGTCCGTGTGAAAATTATCTTCGTTTAAAGAGTTATTTTTTGTCGAATATTCGATTCACTTAAAACAGAAAATCGAATAAAAAATTTGGCTGTTTCGAGTTACCACGAATCTGCCCAAATTCTTTCGAATCAAATCAAAATCCCAATACCCAAAATATTCTACTTATACTATCTGCAAACCCCTCCTATATCAAATTCCAACAAGACTGACACAACTGCGTCTCCAAAAAAACCTCACAAAAATCCCTATATCTACCATAAAATTCTCAACGTCCACATCCTGCGACGAAAACGTCCAACTAGTTCCCCGCGAACCTCCAGCAACGTGACTCAGGGTAAGCACTGAACTTGAAACCACGTCGATCTCCCATCGAGCAACGAAACTTCGAGCCGACCATCGATCCGCGACGACCCTCCAGCCCCTGTCTCGTCCCTCACTGGCGATCTATTCGTCTCTCTGTTCGCAGGACGAAAAGCAACCAGCGTTGGATGAAGCTGCGCACCACGGTCCAGCTTTCATCCGCGATCTCGACGATCCAGAAGAAGCCGCCGTTGAAGCGAGAGGACTCGTTCCTGAAGCGTTTCTCGACCAGACAGATCCCAGAGAGCCAGGAGACGTTGGACACTGGCGAGGGCGAGGGCGACGACAAGGACGACAAGGACTCGACTGGGCGTCGGCGACGAAGACCGCGTAGGCCTCAGAAACCGCCGAAGACCGTGGTCAACCCTGACGAGAACTTCTACTACTACTGGCTGATGCTATTATCCGGCTGCGTGCTCTACAATCTGTGGACGTTGATCGTGCGACAGAGCCTGCCAGAGCTGCAGGCGATCGCGCCAGCCGCGTGGCTCGCCTGCGATGGTTTCACGGACCTGGTGTTCTTTCTGGACGTGGCCGTGCAATTCCGCACCGGCTACCTCGAGCAGGGCCTGATGGTCTA
Source organism: Xylocopa sonorina (assembly GCF_050948175.1). Taxonomy (NCBI): domain Eukaryota; kingdom Metazoa; phylum Arthropoda; class Insecta; order Hymenoptera; family Apidae; genus Xylocopa; species Xylocopa sonorina. The sequence continues at coordinate 4,715,979 of NC_135195.1, read as the reverse complement.
CAACAGCAAAAAGCTCGCTGGCCACTATCTAAAGTCCAAGTCGTTCGTGTTGGACTTACTCGCGTTGCTGCCGCTCGACCTGCTCCAGGTGAACCTTGGCAGCAATCCGATGCTCAGGTTCCCGAGGTTCCTCAAGATCTACCGCGTGTACAATTACTATTACATGGTCGAGTCGCGGACCGTTTACCCGAACCTGTGGCGCGTGTTTAATCTGATACACATACTCTTGATCCTGGCCCATTGGTTCGGCTGCTTTTACTACTTGCTCAGCGAGGCGGAGGGATTCCAAGGGGACTGGGTCTACCCGTACAGGCCTGGCGAGTACGCGACCCTTACCAGGAAGTATCTGGGCTCGCTCTACTGGTCAACCCTCACCCTAACTACCATCGGCGATCTGCCCACGCCGGAGACCAACGCCGAGTGAGTGATATGTCTCTACGACTGTACACGCTCTTCTTTTCTTTTTCTTCTGTTTTGTCTTTTGGTTCTGCGCGAGGATCGCTCGTACGAAACATGGATCAATTTATTTAAGAAGCATGGTGTCTAAATTAAAGATAGTCGTGTCGATTATTGACCTCGCGTTTGTGATGCATTTGGAATAATTTAGTTAGCTACTTGAAGTGTCATGACAATTTTGCAAGTCTTGAAATATTGGTGTAAGATTTGCGAAAGTTTTTAAGTACAAATTTGAAGCCTCTATGGTGATAAATGTGTAGGAGATAGTGGACAAGCATTAAAAGTCGACGACCCAGAGGCAAGTTTCTTGAGGCTTGAGGTCTGTTAAAAGTTTCAGGATCTGTCGACGCTTGTTGGGATTGGAATTGCCACGGTGTCGAGAACAGTGATCAATGAGCCTCGAATCATTTATTAAGTCGAACAGCTCGTCCATGTTTCATCCGAACGATTCCTCGCGGTTTGTTACTTTAGCTCGTTTATTGTAATTCCTGTTCGCTGCTCGTTTATTCGTCGGCTAGACGGTACACGCGAAGCGTTCGCGGCACAGGGCGCGGCCACCTCTAACTAGATTTCACCCATCGACACCTGAGACTTAAGAGAGAATGGAATGCCGTCGCGACGCGTCCTCGACGCTCTGCTTCTCTGAATTCGACGCTTTTTTCCCGCCGTCAATGAGAAATACACTGACGTATAACATTGAGCAGTAGAAAACTCGATGAACGAGGTACGTCTTTGTGCTTCTTGCACAGACAGTAATGCTGACTCAAATATGGATCATCAAGTGGAGTCATGCTTAAGGAATTATGTTGGTAGTTTCGAAAATCGACGACATTTTGTTGCAAAAATAGGATAATAAAGCGACTTAATCTACAGTCTCATTTGAAAGTTCAAACATTGAACGATTACTGGAGTAATATTTAATTTGAAGATCATCAATTATCAAGAGCAGTGCCGGAGAAACTTGCAACATTAGGTAAAATAAATAGCAACAACTAATAAATAACTAGAACAAATAAATAACAACAACTAACAAATAGAAACACAGATATTTGGAGATCTTATTAAGAATAAGGTTCTTCATTCAATCATTTAAATTTCTCTTGATCCATAAATTCTAATAGCAGCAACTAACAAATAGCAACACAAACATTTAGAGATCTTATTAAAAAGATGGTTCTTCATTCAATCATTTAAATTTCTCTTGATCCATAAATTCTAATAGCAACAACTAACAAATAGCAACACAAATATTTAGAGATCTTATTAAGAAGAAGGTTCTTCATTCAATCATTTAAATTTCTCTTGATCCATAAATTCTAATAGCAACACAATTATTTAGAGATCTCATTAAGAAGAAGGTTCTTCATTCAATCATTCAAATTTCTCTTGTTCCACAAATTCTAAAGCAGACACGAGCAATGGTAAATATTCCTTTCGAGCAAATGATTTCAATGAGACAGTTACACAGCCCTTGGGACACATTTTTTTTGCGACTTGGATAGTCTGTTTAAAACCGTGCAAAGGCAAACAAGCTCGAATAAGCTCGGATAATCGATCGGGACCGATGAATATGGATAAGTAAATCCTACTACCGATTCTTTTTTATCCTTTCCCAGAGACCCTCGTCCGATCAATCGAAACGATATTCCCGATGAATCCGATATCAGAAAGGCGGCCCAAGGGACACGCACTAAAATTTTCCCGTTAATTACCCTCAAACGTTTCAATTTTCGACAAACGAGAGCGCGGCTTCGATCGAGGCGAGGAGAGAAAGGGAATCGAATTATCGCGCGCCCTGCAAATTTTCACGATTAAAGGTGATAGTGTCGTCGAGTCGAATATCCAATTTTCATCGATTCTAATAAGAAAAAGTAGATGCGCGTTACGAAGATAAATTGGAGATCGAAAGAAAAATCGTACGGGGTAAACATTGTTGCGCGAGCAGAAGGAACATTTCTTATGAGAATACCTAATTGAAAGAGGACGATGAGAAGGTCTCTTTATTAGCTTATTTCAATATAAAATCAAAAGGTAATGAAAATTCGTATTAATAGAAATATTGCAGTAAAGTAATATTCTGCATAATTTTTTGTTAAATTTTCGAAGCATTATAGAACCTTAAAGAATTTCTAGAAAAAGAACCTACAACTTTTAAACTTTATTCTAATTATACAGTACAATTAAAATGCGAATTAGAAGTTGTCTGAGCCAACCACCTATGAAACGTAACCTTACAAATTTTAGTTATAAATATTCCAAGTAAATCTTTGCTAGTTTGCAAAAAATTAGGTATTACATTTCGCACACACGTAGCAAAAAGAATTTTTACGAATTTAATGACAACTACAGATCGCACAGACTTCTGAAGCGACGTTTTCCACTGTTAGACACAAACCTTTGTTGAGACACTTCTCAGAGCTTCTCTCGCGACCCTTCGTCAAGAAATCTCGAGCAGGAAATTTCGAGAAATCGGTGCAGTTAAAAATACAGTGATAAATATGCAGATACGGACGACGTAACCGTTCTCGCGCATTCCTAAGGCTTTTCCACGTGCCAACGTGCTCTTAAGCGTAAGACGTTCAACCCTTGAATGTCGAACGATGCATTAAGAATTGAGACGCAATCGTGCGGGACGGTGAATCAGAAATAAGACGAAAGATCGTCCACCATTTTGCCATTATAATTTTGTCCTTCGTAACAGTCGTAATTACTATGATGCGTCAAGCTCTTTTGCTCGAGAGGACCAGTATTACATTCAGATTTCTTTCAATTACAACAGAACGCATTTTTCATCTTTCATAGAATATCGAGCATAAAAAGAATGTTTTTCATGTGTTGTTAAAATCTTTTTTACAAAGAATATGGTACAGAATTACAAAAATACCAAAGTTTCCTCAGAAATGATTATTTCTTTTCGTATCTTCAAGAAACAGTTTCGATGAATAAAATGAAAAAAATATAGTTTTCTAATCAGTAATCTTAAATCAAATGATATGATAACTTTAGAAGAAACTATTTTTTTATAAATAGCAATGACACATATATAATGCGTTTTTTTTAAATAGCATATTTATTTTGTAGTAATGTATAGTAATTAAAAATGTTAAAAATATAGTTTATGGATTGCAAGCAATAACGAGTATGCACCTCGTCGGTGGTGATGCTTGTCCATTATCAGATAACAAATTGAGGCACAACGCGTCGAGTCACTGCACTGTCTAACGTCAATTAATTCGCAACGGAATAATCAATCTCGCCAGTTGGCACATTTCAAATTAATCGCGATTATCCGCCAATCCTTGACGCTTGCAAATCTATTTTAATATTGACAGTTTATTCGCCGGGGAATTGAATTAGGAACGTAATGCCTGCGTCGAGCGAATCCGCTTACCCTAAGTAATCCAATAAGATATTCGAACGTCTCTTTCTGCGATTCGACTTCGTTTTCCTATCTAATATTCCATCGTTCTGTTCTTGGAACAGTTCCTCGCCACCTTCGACTGTTTCAGTAAATTCTCCAACTTATTTAGAGTTATAATTTCAATGGAACAAAAATAGGTTTGACAGTGATACTCGAGAAATGTGTTAAGGTAACATTTTTTTTTTGGTAAGAATCCTTTATACTTATCCTGTCGACGAACAATTTTTATTTCAGACATCGAAATTTCTCTTCCAAATATTTTTTATAAATCGAACAAGTGTCTATAATGTAAATAGCTGCAATAGAATTGAAGAAAGATGCTCTAAAAGCACTCCAATATCCAACAGCATGCCTTACATAGCCCACATAAATCATACTTGCTCCAAAACGCAGTAAATACCCAATACAAAAAAAGAATATAAAATTTTCCCCACGAAATATCCAACATATTCTTGCAAATTAAACATTTTCACATTGACCATTCTACAGAAAATGAAAGTTAATTTTCTTGGAAGAAAATGCTCAGAAGTCCTAAAAAACCATTTTCTCGTTACGCATACGTGCGTATATTAAAAGTGCTCATACATGCTAAAAGTTTAAAACCAAGGTACCAACAGTGCATTGAAAGCGCAAGCGAGAAGATCCGCGAAGTACCTCTGTTTCAGTCGCGAGGGAAACAGCTGTGCGAAGGGTGAGAAAAAACATGGTAAGAGAAGCTGGCGTACCTGCACTGGCTTCCATTTTCTCTTAAGTCAAGTCTCTCTAGCGAAGCAGATAGTTGCCTAGGAATTAGACTCGTGAAGCGGCCTTGTTGTTGTTGTGTTGGCAGAGTCGTAGCGGGCGGCAATCCCCGGAGCCTCGCTCGTCGTGGCCGACTGTCCCGGCTTCTGCAGTTCAAGCATAACGGAGGGTATCTGTATCGTTTCCAGAATTCAAATAACGAAAACAGTATCTCGAGACAAAGAAAGAAAAAGAAAAGCAAAAGAGAGAGAGAGAGAGGGAGAAAAGACCAGAGAAAGCTGTACACGTATACGTGAGGGGTGTGGGGTGGGATTATAGGGGGTTGGAGAAGGAAGGATCGAACGAAAGATCAGAGATTTGCAAATGAAGAGAAAAGGAAAATAGGGCAGGGGGTGAGAGGAACGGGGGAGAGGGTTGCAAGGGACGAGCGATTAAAACGCCAGGACAGAGCGAGAGGGTGCGATCGAGAAAATGACGCTCGACTTGTGATTTAAATTGAGATTGAACGATGGAACGGGTGGACGTCGTGAGAAAAAGAGTGCGAGAGAGAGAGAGAGAGGGGGTGAAAATGGTGCAATTGGGAATGAAAGTGACGGGAGAGAATGATCGGTCGAGAACGTGAGAAGAAAGGCTGAAGCTCGAGGTCGAGGGAGACTGCACGGAGAACGCGTGTCGCGGATGGGAAAGAATCGATGAAATTCGAAGTAGAGAATCTGTGGTTAGATAAGAAACAGGGGATGGAACGACGATCGTAATTGATAGCGAGCTCTTCTTTCAATTACTTATCTCTCGCCAACCAACAGTCTTCTATTGTTAAAAAAAAATATGGCGACAACGCGAGACCTGTCGTGCCAATGTAAACCCCACGTGGGCTGCGTTAAAAAATTTTAACGAGTCTCGAGTTTGTTTATACAGGAGGCTTGCGATTTATTTGGCGTGCCCCGTAGCGGAACAGACGTGGCAGACGCGTGGACAGCGCGGGGTGGTTTCGCGCGGACGCAAATCAGAGTATTCATGGCTCGTGGTCGAGGGGGGGTGCCTTTGACGACGGGACAAGAGGCCGTAAAGCCGGCAATTACTCTTTGTCGGGAATGGTATCGGTAAATAGGTGTCGACGGTGCAGCGACACGCGCGGAAACGCCTTCCTATCTCGCGGTGCCGGTGATCGATGAACGGTTCCCAGACGCCCCTTCCATACCTGCGGGAAAAAGGGACCAACGGAAGGCCGTCCACCCCGATCGTTCGACGGGAGGAGAGAAAAAAAGTTACGCAGGACCAAAGGGTGGTGGGTCTCCTGCGGGAAAAAGAGGCCATCCTAATGTCTGCTGGAGACAGTTGGAAAGATAACGAAAGTTATAACGTCGATCTTTCTCTGGGATGGCGCCTCTTTTTGCCCCGTCCCGTGGGCCATTGAAAATGCGCGGTCCTTTTTCGTGAAATATTATGAGGGGGCACGGATTGATTGTTGGACGTCGTTTGCGCAACTGGTTATAGGAAACTTTGTACTAATAACAACTTGTGTTTGCCTTCAAACAAGATTAATCCGTGTAAAATAAGAATCGAATCGTTTAATCGTATAAAGTAGTAATGAGTCAAGTTAGAAGTAAATCAACGGTACCAACGAACGCGCAGAAGCCTTTGATGACCGAAAATTGACGAACTCAGAAATTTTTAATAATGTAATAGATTAATACTAAAAACTAACGAAACATTCAGCTTGCATTTAAACGAGATTAACATAAATATCCGTGTAAAATAAGAATCGAATAAACTATCCCCTAATAAATCAGATTAGCAGTGAATCGACGGTACCAACGAAAGCAACGGTACCAAAGAAGCCTTTGGTGACCGAAAATTGACAAACTCAACGATTTCTAATAATTTAATAGATTAATACCAAAAACTAACGAAATATTCAACTTGCATTTAAACAAGATTAACTTGAATATCCGTATAAAATAAGAATCGAATCGTTTAATCAAACAAACTATCCAGTGATAAATCAGATTCGAAGTAAATCGACGGTACCAACGAAAGCAACGGTACCAAAGAAGCCTTTGGTGACCGAAAATTGACAAACTCAACGATTTCTAATAATTTAATAGATTAATACCAGAAACTAACGCAATATCTAACTTACGCGTTGCTGATCTTTAAATATATCATCTGTTGTGCGAGATGATTAGAAGATGGTATTTCCCGTGCGGCAGGAGCCGTGATTAACGAAAGCATCTGTAATCTGATTTAGACTCAGGCTCTCTGGCTCCTGTCTAATCCTTCGCGTACAATAATCGCGGGACCGGATAAATCGGATTGCAAATAATAGGCGGGGCCGCAGAGCGGAAACTCTTGGTTTATGGCGGCCGGATTCAAGTCACATTCTCTGCCCCATTATCTCGCGGCGCTAACCGTTTATTGCCAATCCAGATATTCCCGATATCGCCGTATTAATATATATTTACTATTTCGCGTAGGCGGTATCGGGTTTGAAGGTAAATTTAATGGAAACGCGTGCACACGAGCTGTTCGCGTGTACATCGTCGGCCAAAACTTTGGGTCAATTCTGGTTCTCCTCTCTTCATCCGATCCGTGACAAGATATTCTATTCGTACAATAGATCCAACGTACTAATAATCCGAAATTATACTCGAGTGCTTAATGCTTTATGCGGCCAACACGCGTACGCGTCAGCTGTTCACAATATCTTACGACAATATGGCTAATTGGTTGCCAGAATTTTCGTGGGGTTAATTCTCCTCGAATTCTTCCAAAACAATAGAGCACAATGGGGTTTTCGGTGTATTGTGTTAGTTTCATCGCACGACAACTCGTACAACACCAACGGATAACAAATCGATGAACTATTATTCATTGGCGGGAGGTATGAATGGCTCTATAACTCACGAATCAACACGAGATACTGGTGTAGTTAATTACCGTTTGTCCCGTGATTGTCAGCGGATACGTGAGACCTTGCCACCTTAGCGACTGAGCTTTGAACACGTCGAAATGAAGCCACTTGCTCATCTTGGCTGACGTGGGTACTCCCTGGTTCGCTTCTGGCAGGACAAAGTTTGAATTCGATGCGAGAAACTTATCAGATTTAAATGGATAAATTAAACGTGAAATAATTTGATAATAGATAGACAGAGATATTTTTTCTCTTATTAAGTATTAAAGATTTAATGCGATAATTTGGTATTTGACTCAAGAATTAAACGTGAAATTATATGTTTGTACAGTTACTGATATCCAGTAAAGCGTAAAGCACTGAAGTACGATTAAACCACAGACTCATATGTCAGTTTTGGCAAAATTAATCAACGACTTTCCTATTTAACGCCTGACGAGAATTTATGCAGCTTTTCCAGCGTTGTAACGCGTGTATAACGAATCCGACATTGTTGCACCAGATTGCACCGCTAATTCCGTGTGAGGCAACAACTGTTTCGTTTAAACTTCACGTCGGAACAAGAACTACGCGAAATCGCGTGCATCAAACTGCCTGCGGGATTTCAATTCCGAAAAACTGCTGACATCGCGATGACTGCCACAAAAATATTAAAGAGAAATATTCGTAGAAAAAAAAATACGATGAATTAAAAAATTCTAATGATTAGCAGAGACGCGTAAGATTATTGGAGAAGAAAAATTAGCCGTAAATTAAATAATGGAAAAATTGCAGACCAATCGCAAAAGGAATGATGTCGAAATGGAGAACGGAGGATTACTCCTCTTAAAATCGCAGCAAAACTCCTTCTGTTCGCCGTTTATTTCGACAGCCGTATTAAGAGCAGGTCATAGATCTGTCGGAGGCTGCAATGATCAGATTTGACGTTAGATTTATGTGACAATCGACTTAACGCGTTTAACGTGGAACCGTCGCGTCCACGAGCGTTTAAAGCGAAACCGCCTGCGGTTTTCCCGCGATTGACGAAACGACGGGAACAGGTGTGTCCTCTCAGTCCATTCCAATTAAATGCCACAAGGCTATCGCGACGACTCGAAAGTGATCGGCCTTGATCCGTTTCTCCTTTTCTTTTTTTTTTCAATTTTCTACCGCTGCAAAAATTGTTCCATCATGATTGAAACGTGTAAATAAACAAACGGATACGCTGGTATCGGTCAATGTACATTGCAACTCGATGAATATGGAGGCGATGAAGTTTTTTTTGTTTAAATGCCTGCTGCTGCAAAATCATTGGCGGTATTTTATTGTAGAGTCTACGTTGGTACTTTTTTGCAACAATTTTCTATCATTCTTAGTGTGCCAGTAATTTTTAATTGCACTGGATATTAATTTTAAGAGCTTTCAGAGTTTTAGTTTAAAAAAAGGATTTTGGACGCACAGATTGTACGTATTTAAAGATAGGATGAAATGTTAAACAGAACGTGAAATTTGAAAAAATTTGTTCGCGGATATGTGGAATCGTTTATTAAACAAAACTCACAGAAACGGAAAGGCAATAATTATTAACGAAAAATATGAAATAAATGCAATAACAAAAATCGATAGAAAAATAAAATAATTGTACCAGGCTGATGTAATTCTTTCCTATTACTAAACTAATATTCGCTGCGTTTATATTTGATTGTGAAACAAACACAACAAATAACTGGGACAGTTACAAACATTTTTTTGTATATTTTTGGAAAAGGACGTATTCGTGCTCGCGAAATATTTCACGATGCAACTTGAACGATTACTGAAATAACGGTTGACTGGAAAATCGTAGCTCCTTTTTTCCAACGAGCTTTCACGAAGATTATATAGTCAATTTCCAATGAAACGTGGAATCGAACCGCAACGAGCGATCGAAACAAAGGGGATCGCATTAATGGAATAAAAGCTGGGCTTTCTGTGCTCAATAATTCGAGTTGGAACGCCGTTTCCATTACTTCTATGAGCCACGTGTATCGTCCGCGGTTTTTCGTCGCTCTCCCCCGAAACAAATTAAAAATAAAGATATTACAACGTCACACGAAATATCCATCGAGTCGCGGCTTTGACTCCGCAAATAAATTATTCGATTATCAATTAATTATCAATTTCGAGTGTTGGAGTATTTAAAAGATTTAATCAACGTTTGACAAATCGGTTCTTTCACTTCGTTCTGGTAAACACGATCGTGACACTTTTAACAGAATATTCGTGTTCGAATGCAGATCATTAAACGTCAAACGTGACGTTTATTCAAACACCAAATCTGACGATTACGTTTCAATACTGCAGTTTGATTTCTTTCTTTGTACTCTGCAAAGCAATTAAAGAATTTTCTTTTAAAAAAGCTCGATGAAATCAAACGATAACTTAAACACACTACTATTAAAAGTTACATTTAAATCTCATGATTATCGATAAATAAATAATCCTCTAAAAAAAAAAAGACAGCAAAAGATCGCGATCGGCTAAAAAGAAATAAAAAGAAGCCCGTTAAAAATCGAATCATACGTTGAAAGCGAGCGAGGGAAAGAAAGAAAAAAGAAACGAGCCGAGCACGAGCGGCCATTCTCTAAAACCAGAAGGTTCACCAACGCGGGGTAGCCGCGTTTTAATTTCGCCGCTCGATCGCAATACCTTTGAAAGCCGCTAAAAGATTGCTACCGGTTGCGCAAAAGGGCGATGGGGTTGATGGAATCGCGGAATTTTCGGCGAGCAGAGCTCCCATCGGGCGCGTATCGGCGACGAGCGAGCAGAAACCGGTAGAAACGCCGTCGAAACTCATCCCTTATCGCTGCCATTGCGAATTCCGGTCTAGCTCTATTACAAACTGGCCCCAGCCTCGCTCGACGACAGTCGGTTCCGCCTAATTTGAATAACACCCCGGCGAATATTCCATCACGCTGCGGATGCCAGCTGAAGAGCCACCCCCTTCGTGGCGAAATTTTCATTTATTCTTCGATCGCGCGCATTAAAAAAAGTACCACTGCGATATCTCGAAACGTTGTTCGTTTTAGTTGGTGCATGCCTTAATATTAATTTTGAAAACTTAACGATGAATTTTTGCGCGAATACTACCCCACAACAGGTATGGAACTTTCTTCAATGGGGTGTATTAAAGTTACGCGAGAAAAAGTGCCTTTGCGATATCTTGAAACGTTGTTCGTTTTAGTTGATGCATGTCTTAATTTTAATTTTGAAAAAATAGCGATGAGATTTTGCGTGAATACTACCCTACAACAAGTATGGAACTTTCTTCAATGGGGTGTATTAAAGTTACGCGAGAAAAAGTACCATTGCGATATCTCGAAACGTTGTTCTTTTTAGTTGGTACATGTCTTAATTTTAATTTTGAAAACTTAACGATGACATTTTGCGTGAATACTACCCCATAATACGTATAGTACTTTAATATGATATTTGTCAAATTCTGATGTTATTGCACTTTTAGACTTTTCTTTATTGTATTTTAGTCCTGAACGCGTAGCGTATGGAACTTTAATAATACGATATTTGTAAAATTTTGATGTAATCCCTCTTTCACACTATTCTTTATTGTATCCTAGTCTTGAACGCGTATCGTTCAAGTGGGTTTCTTATTTGTCTTTCGCCTCGAGTTTCTAGGAATTGATTACACGGCGGACGTAAGGGTTTACTGTTTAATTAAAGTGATAAAGCGATGTAGGTGCTGCGCCAAATAGGGATGTCTGGTAGGATACAGAGCGAAGTAGTTTTAGTATGTCAGACGGGGATCCGTGTAAATTCTAGGGGTGAATTTTTACGTTGAGGAACTTCCATTTAGGATTACTTCTCTAAATCTAGCGTGAATGATAAATTTGCACGTGTTTTATTCTACGTACAATTCATCTCGTCGCAAGTAAAATTTTTATTCGCGTCTATTGAATTTTTCTATCCGTTTAACGCGATCTTCTCGTCGATCGTTTGACAAAACAGGTATTCAAATTGAACACCCAGCGCCGTGGAAATTGATACTTTCACGTTCGCGGGCAGAATCGTTCGATCCGCGCAGCAGCTGTAACATCGTACATTAACTGCGCCGTAAATCCCACGGAAATTAGGGAATAAATGCATTCCATAACCATAATGATAATTTAGCGTAAAGTGGCTGTAGCTGCGCCGCGTAATGGGATCAGTGTTATCACCGTAATAACCAGCTCGATGTAAATCCCGTCCTGTCAATTCCGTTCCGAGTATAATTATAGTTTTCAAGAGGAACAAGCGATGGAACAGGCGAAAAGTACACGTTACCCGTGCGAATTCAATTTCAATGGGAAATTGTTCACGAATACGAGTTTACACCCTCTCGAGGGTACAATGAAAATAAATATACGATCGCGATTTCACCTTTCTATTTGCCACTCAATGGAGAAAATTGATATCGAATAACCAATTCCAATTTTTTTCTTCCCTCTTCAATAATTATCTAATTAAACTGTCGTCTCTCTGCGCGTCCCAGACTTCTTTACACGTCAGGGGCTAAAACGTACCGCTCGTTGAGTATCGTGGGGTGCGCAACCCACGTGTAGAACGTTATCCCTCTAACCGCCTCGCGTCGCTTTCGCACGCGTGGCCAGGATACATATTTGAGAAAATGTCGAAGGGTGGGTACGGGTAATTTGCTTCGAGAATGGACATGCGTGGAAGCTCGAAGGGTGGTAAAAGAAAAAAAACGTTGGACCGTATAAAATATTCCATCCCTGGTCGTCAGATTGCATCGAACGCACATGCGAGTTCTTCGACACGATTTACCGCGCGAGGATAATAATTTCGATCCGACGAGATGGTCCAGGCTACCACCCCTGTTTTCTTACTACGCGCAGTGGAAGGGTCGCGGAGTTACGATGCCATCCAGGCTGGCGATATCTCGCGAGGAGGTCCCTGAAACATTTTCGAACGCGGGGAGATCGGTTAAATAGAACGGAAGCTGCTGTAGCTTGATGGAATCCTCCTCGAAGAGAATAAGGAATGAAAGAGATGAGGAACGAAGATCGCTCGAGTTATGGAGCTGGATTTGTTGCGCTCCGCGGTAGCGCTTGGTAAAAAAAAATTGTTCTCGTAGATCGGCCGGTTCTCATTGGAAATTCTATTGGCATTTTATGCGGAGATGTCGAGGGAGCTTTTTTAAAAGAGGTTCTTTAAAACAGGCTGATTCTCATTCGAAGGACTTTGAATCGTACAGAGAGTTTCAAGTGTTGTACGGTAACGTTTTTGAAGGAAGCTATGAGACGGAGACATTTTAATTATCCTGTCACGTTAATTATTTCGTTAATTATTCTGTGGTAGCAAGCTATTAGACATAAATTGTAACTCGCAATAGCTCATTGTGTTTCGTAGAAGAGTTAAATTTCGAAGATTTTGGATCTTAAACTCAGTTTTCTAATTCTATAAACGTAAAAGCACGCGTATCGTATTGAAATCGTTTTTGAATCGACTTCAATGCGAGGCAAACTAATCTCAAGTATTTTATACTCGTGAAATGAAACGTATCTCGTTCGCATCCATCAATCACGATATAATTTTCATATTTTCGCTCTTTCTCCGCGTCGCAATTCAGTTCGAGGAATTAATAATCGAGAAAATCTATCCAGCGATCGCAACGAAACAATTTCAAAATTGTCAGACATCGAACAAGTGTCTCGAAATAAATTGCATAATATTAAAAAAAAAGAGGGAATGGATAATCTAAAGGAAAAAAATTATCGAAAGCTTCGACTCGAATTTGTATAGATGCTCGAGAAGATTGGTTATTCTTCAACCTGATTAAATTTGATAAAAGCAACGTGTTCACGGGAACTCGTGAAACTGCAAAGATCGTTCCATCTCGCGTTCTAGCCACCTGATAGGTTAATTTCAGACCGGAAACGGTTAAGTAGGCCATTACACCGTACCAAGTAAAATGAGACCTGAGAAAAATAGTTCTTGTTCCTGCTAGATGGTCCGCTTTAAACTTTCTCTATCTTTACAGTCTAAAATCGATTTCTCCGCTTCCTTAAAATATGTATGCAATCAAATATTGATATACTCTGAATATTTCTCTCCTTTCCTTCCTCTATATAATATAATATCAACGCTATCGAGGCATTTACATGAAACAATATTTCCATAAAAAAAATCAATAATATTTAAACGAATACGCCATGTCTGTAATTCTACTCGTAATTCGTTATTCGTGTCAGGGGTAGATTTATCAGATATTCGATATCTATGTGACTCTTGGCTCGATAAACAATATTGATGAAGCATCGAACATGAAAAAGCTCTATCTCCTCTTCTCTTCTCGTTTCTAGCGTGTGAAAGCTCCTTTATCGCAATTGTACAAGCACGAACATTTAAAAAAAATGATTCGCAATATTGAATGAAGGCAAAATCATTATTTTATAAATAAACGCATTGGAAACATTGTCATACTGCTCGACAAGAATTCAATTGTTTAAAGGATTTCGACAGTTTCGATTTACTCACAGAATTTCTATATGTCACAGTAAACTATCCAGGAAAATTAGAAAAATTGCAAAAAGTAGGCGCAAAAATTAAACAAAAAACAGCATAAATACGTATTCAACTTTTGCAAACTGTACTCGATACCACAATGCGTATCGCGCGACCTCTTTAAATTACCCACACAGACGTTCTTTTATCAATTTACGAGCGGACGGAAAGCTTCGAAACGGGGCTCAAACCAGCCATCCCCGACCCAAGAACCGGAGAACGGTCACGTCCACGCGATAAAGCCGGTTCGTATCCCATAACTATCGTCTTCTCCTAAGGACCAAGTTTCCAAAGAGAGCGAAACGTTGGCTCGACGAACGAGCCCGCTTATATCGCGCAGCTGGCTTCGATAAAGACCACGACGCGGCTGAGGACCGGCTCGTCGAGCCTGGTTCCCACCTACTTCCGGTGGAATCGAATTAATCGAAGCCTCGCGAGTTCGTCCCTCGTAACTTTTCACTCGACTTCAACTCCGTTGCAATTGCCACCAGGAACCCAAGTTTCGGTCGTCACGTGCACGCTTAGTGGGTTCGCAGTTTAATGAATTAATAACACGTCGGAAAACACGTTACACGCACGCCAACCGCGTTGTATTTACCGCGGACAAAGGGAGTCGTGCGAGCGGAAAACGGGGTGGCGAAATGCGGTGCTGGTCGCCCATCGACTGTTTCGTTTTGTGTGGAAGCATTGATTTGGTCTTGACGATTCTGGTTTTCCTATTTTGCTAACTGTGTAGACATATATGTACACGTTTCTTAATCACGTTACGATTCTTGGAATTTGTTCGATTATTTCAACGTGACAAATCTGTAAATTCAGATGTTGAGTGAGTACGGTGGTGGAACGATGTTTTGTAGTTGAATCGAACTTGGAAGCAAGTTTTCGTTTCGAAAATTCGATGTTACATTTTAGTAGTCAGTGTGTAAACTCCTGTAATTCATCGTGTTGGATGTTTATGGGGTTGGTGCAAAGGGGATGATTTATTTGAATTTTTTATGCGCAGTTTCTTCATCTGAATTATTCGAGACGCGAGTAAAATTAATAGTGTTAGATATTTGTGATTGATCGACTTGGAATTAAAATGAAATTAAACATTTTTATTTGCAATATGGCAGAGAGACGACTATGCGCGAGCGAGAAATGCAAATCGCGGTTAGCTATTATATTTCGAACGATACGGTTAAACGCGATTACGACCTAATTCGACTGAACGTTATGTTAAAATTCTGGTTACCTAACTAATATTTGCACATGCAAGACGCCTTGCTAAACCGCGGGTCTAAGTCCACCAGCGATCTACCTTGTAGATCAGGCGATGTTGGAAACGAGATTACGATGTATTAATCGCCATTGAACGAGAGAAGTCCGCTTTCGCTAAAACCCTAACTGCCCGTGGGCTTACCTGTCATCGAATAAGAAATTTAGCAATTCCTTTCGAATGGTGAATTCAATTTTCCACACCAAACTTCCACTGAGTTTCCAAGGAAAGTAAAGCGATTTACCGATGCTCGAAGTTCGGGGTTACAAAATTAAATTCTCCAATTCGTGAAACGTTTGAGTGAAAATTGCAAATACAAACTATCACTCGATTATCGTTCCTAAGTTCTAACAAAATGTCACTTAGATAAAATCACATAGATTACAAATTAACTCGAGGCCAAAGAGAGGATACATTTATTTAAATATTTTATTCAAAACGATAAATTATTCGACGCGCTAGAAATTGTGCGATATCATTACTCGATACGGAAGATAAATTAGGCTAGAAAAAGACGTCCCATCGGGAATTTAAATCCGACTTTTTAACCAGACGGTACGCGGAAACCACCTCGAAAGGTTCCTTACTTCCGAGCCCCTCCGGCGTGCCGTGCCACTTGGAAAAATAGTTTCAACGAAATGAAGCCCAGGAAATTGCTTTGATTAAAATATCGAGGATCCGGTTCGAACAAGATGACGGTGGCTGCCGCTGGTCAAGGTCGGCCGGGATATTGTGCCACAAATTGAATGGGAATGAAATTCTTGGCTATCTGCTGGATCTTCGAGCTTAATCCTCGTCATTTGTGGTGGTTACCGGGGAGTGGAATTAGGATTAAGCCTTGCACCGGTATTGTTTTGCTCTCGAGCGACGTTATTCGTGGGAGTAATTCGAGGCTAACTTATTTAGCCTCCCGATTTATTAACTAATGAAAAAGGGGGCGGTGGCTATTCGAGATAACGACGGGGGTAACTTTGGAGGAAACGTAGAGTTGTCAGTTGCGGGAAATGTATAGGAAAAGTTGGTTAATTCGCGCTTTTTTCGCCGCTCTGTCTTCCTCCCTTGATAAATGAAGAACAGAAAAGGCTTGGCTAATGAACTTGTAATGAATTCAGGGCGAATCCAACGCTGCAAATCTATTAGCGCTTTTCACGGTGCGTACTCGACGAACGCTCGATCTCAGAATGTCTAATGAACGCATTAGTCGCAACGTGACGGCTGTAATTAAAAAATTAAATACCAAGCACTGCAACTACCGAAGAAATTAGTCCCATTAAATATTCTCACGCGCCACGAGATAAAGTTTACGATATTTATTCAGAAGAAACTGAACAGATCAGTCGCCTTACTTAATTCCTGAAAATATTTCAAACTTCAATAGCCTCCCGAAGGAAACTTAATAACCGATCTCCATCGACCATCGATTGACTACCGCGCCAGCAACGCCTCCTTCAAACTCCACCTAAGTTGCCCACAATTTAATCTCGCCACAGAGCACGATCTTCCCGAGGCGAGACGTGCCGCGGACTAATTTTTCACTGTTGCCAACAGAGTGTCCATCCGATGAATTGATAGCTTCCGTGTTCGCTGGCCACCATTTTCCGTGCGCGATCATTAAGATACACGAGGGGAGGGGGAGGGGGGTGGAGGCGGAAGCGCGACGGCTCGAAAAAAGAAAAAACGAAGGAAGAAGAGAGAAGAGAGTGAAAGAGGGAGAGAGAGAGAAAAAAAAAAGAAACGAAATATTCTCGGTTCCTATCGGCGTGCTGTGACGTTTTGGGGGCGTACCAGCTGACCCAGCGTATATTCCGCACCCTCTGAGTCCTGGCACCACGCCTAACGACGCGACCGCTTAATGACCAGGGATGCAGTCGCTGGTATATATACATACTCCAGCACGCTCGAGGAGAAAACGGACGTCGGGCAAGAAGATCGACGTGGCTGAGCGTAGTCGACGCGAGGGAGGCCATCTCGTCCCGTGGAACGGGTCGGATTTAATCCAACCGTTAGCCGGAGACTTCGACGAATCTCAAATCGAATCTCCTCGTTTGCCGTCGAACCTAAGCCCTCGGGTCAGATCCGGGGAGATTCCTCGGGATAGTTCGCCGAGTTCTCCACTTCCGTGGACCGTTATCGAATATTGACTCGGGGGAGGTTTCCGCGGGATCGATCAAATTTCGTCCAATTGTTAACGAATTGATCTTTCGCTGGACTCGGGTATCGACTTTTAAGGGTGTTATCGTGGCGTCGATCCTTGCGATTCGCTGCAGTTGAAATTTCTAAACGAACGCTGGATGGCTTTGTAGTTTTTGAGGGCTCGTATCTTGTTGGTGTCTTCGATAAAATTCTAACTGAGTACACTGAAAGTACTGTACAGTATACTGCTTGCAAAAATAGAGCGAGAAACACTCGTGGACTGATTCAAATGTCCAATTGTTAACGAATTGATCTCTCGCTGGACTCGAGTATCGACTTTTAAGGGTGTTATCGTGGCATCGATCCTTGCGATTCGCTGCAGTTGAAATTTCTAAACGAACGCTGGACGACTTTGTAGTTTTTGAGGGCTCGTATCTTCTTGGTATATTCGATAAAATTCTAACTAAATACACTGAAAGTACTGCTTGCAAAAATAGAGCGAGAAACGATCGTGGACTGATCCAAATGTTGTCAGAAATTAATAATGGACCACAAGAGCAACCGAGCGAACGAATTGCGGATGTCTTCGCGTGTCAAAGGGTTGCTCGTCCCTGTAGAAAGCTTGAAAATTGCTCTTATCCGATTGAACGGATAAAACAATCCCACGCAGCCTCGAGAGCATTCCACGAGGCGCGAAAAGTGCAAAATTTCGTTTCTCGTTCTATCTTGGTCCGCGAACGCGTAGGCGTGCATGGGAAGAAAGTCGCTTGGTGGACACGGAGGTAATGAAATGATGCGATGGAGAAGGGTAGGAATGGCTGCGAGAGAGGTGCATACATATAAATGCGGGGAGAGCGAGATGGAGGGAGATGTAGAGAGAGAAGAGGGCGCATAAAGGACGTGGGTTGCAGAGACGGTTTAGGTCATCGGAAGTACGAGAATTCTGAGTGCGGATGGAGGAAAAGGAAAGTGGGTGGATGAGAATTCTCGCTGGAAGAACGATCGAAAGGAAAAAGCCAGAACCTGCAGTTTTGTTTCTGTATGCGTGCGCTATGTCTGATCGTGTGCGTGTGAACATAGCGTGGACTTAGAGCTTGTATGGATGCGTTTGAGAAACTACGAATGGTTACGCGTGATCGAGGTAGGAACGGAAATGTAGAGGGGAACGGGGACGAAAGGATATCGCTGAGAAAAATGTACATCGGCCGTAAACCAGAAGTAAGATTACAAGGATGAGAGGCTCGGACACAAAGGGAAACCGGATAGAGCTGTCGTGGATCTCGTTCGCGTTAGATGTCTCGATTTGTTCGAGTCTTTGCCAAAGACACGAGCAGATTTATCAAAATACAGTCGCTGTCACGAGCATACCTCGTGCGGGGCGTCTTTGAAGAGTTATTCGTGTAGAGAGTGTAGCGATGTCCCTTTGAGACGGTTCGAGGCGTTCCTTGCAGCCTCCAGGAACGAGTTGCAATTAGCATTTTGAAGTCCATTGTACGAATCTGCAATCGAATTAATAAGGTTTCTTACAGTCTCTTGGAATATCAGATACATTGTCGCATAATTAATTAACTCCGCCTTCGAGATTGTAATTTTATATATTCTATGTGTAAAATTTAAGAATACAAAAAGAGATAAGATTGGTTATATTTTTAAAAGAAATATGATACTTTGTCAGTAGACATGTACTGGGTATTTCAGTAACGAACTTCGAAACAAAATCTCTTCACTGACTAACTTCCCTAACCTCAGATACATTGAATCAAAGAGCAAATCTTATAGAGTCGAACACAAACGTCCACTTAAAACGCGAAAATACATTCAAACGAAATCTAGAGATCGGAAAAAATTCTAATTTCCAGTTCATCAACTTCCCAATGAATATTTTATGAAACGCGTGGTACGAACACCCTCGAGTCCACCCGGACAACCCCCGACCGCATTAACCCACCCAAAATCTGAACCACGGAAAAGAGTCAGACCTCGCGACGTTCGCCACGAGTCAGGAACGTGTCCCGACATTTTTCCACGCGAGATTACCTCGGAAAAAGTAACGTGTCGCGAACATCACGATCGAGGTGCGAAACAACGAGCAAACAAAACGGGTGGTGAGATTGTCGAAGCGAGTTGTACGTGAGAAAGGGTGAATAAAAGAAAGCGAGCGTGCGAAAGAAAGGGTGGTGAGAGAAAGGAAGAGAGAAAGAAAGTGGGGTGGAAAGGTCGACGTAAGGGAGGAGATATATAAAGAAAAGGGGTAGAAAGGGTGGAGAAAAGAATAAGAAAGAAAGAGGAGAAAGGCTCCGGCGGGGGCCGCTCGTCCATGAACCGAGGACACTGATCACACCCTCGTTGGACTGATCGGCTCTTTTTCTCGCTTCCTGATCCGCAGGTACGTCTTCACGATAGTCAGCTACCTGATCGGCGTGTTCATATTCGC
This sequence comes from Xylocopa sonorina, assembly GCF_050948175.1. Lineage (NCBI taxonomy): Eukaryota > Metazoa > Arthropoda > Insecta > Hymenoptera > Apidae > Xylocopa > Xylocopa sonorina. The sequence continues at coordinate 4,696,085 of NC_135195.1, read as the reverse complement.
GACGATCGTCGGCCAGGTCGGGAACGTGATCACGAATCGGAACGCGAACCGGCTCGAGTTCGAGAGGCTGCTGGACGGCGCGAAGACCTACATGAGACACCACAAAGTGCCGGGAGGGATGAAACGGAGGGTGCTCAGGTGGTACGACTATAGTTGGTCCAGGGGGAGGATACAGGGCGGAGGTGATATCAACACCGCTCTTGGCCTGCTGCCGGACAAGCTGAAAACGGAACTGGCGTTGCACGTGAACTTGTCCGTGCTGAAGAAGGTCACCATCTTCCAGGTGAGTACTTCTTTCGTTCCCTTTTCGAACGGAAACACCTCAACGATCGATCGAAGGGTGATTTTTGGTAATAATTCAGGATGATTTAGTGATAAATTATAATCGACGTTCTTCGTGATTACATTGCAAGTAGATATTTATATATGGAATAGTTAGTTGGTTCTGGGTAGGTTAACTGATTGAGATGATTAGGAATTGCAAGAAATTGATAAGGTTTTGAGATTCTAATAGACGTTTAGATCGTTGGTGGGTTTTGGTTGGATATGTTGATGAACTTTCAGGTGACTTGCATAAATCATTCCTTAGACATGCAAGGCTCACCGGTATGACTTTCAATTTCGAGGGAAGTATTTTTAATCAAAACGTTGAACCGTAGTGGGTAAGGAACGCGATGACTGCGCGAATTATTGGCAAATTCCCTCGTTTCTCTTGGAAATAATAGAAATAATCCAATATGAAGAGGTTTGACGTGCCAGCCTGGCTATTGATTTGTGCGCGATTTCCATATACGCTCTTATTATTTAAGTTATTCGGGGAATACTTAATTGCGTGGCTCAAAAGTGAAACTGAGTACTCGAAAACATTTTGCGTTTACTAGTTTCATGATTACACTCTAACAATAATAACGATTAACATATGAAAACCAAACAATTTCTAGAAATGTCGAGACTTTAAAAAGGACACAATTTTTCCAATTAAATTACGTTACTGTAGACAGAACAATTTGCTCGTAATTTGTACACGAGCTTAACAAAATGGCAAATACCGAGACGATCAGTTTCTTTCTCGCGCGAGGAAAATCGGCTAGAAAATCATTTCACACGACTCGAAGGCTTCCACTCGCCCTTTCGCGAAAGACACATTGGCAGCCCCTCAGAAATCGTTTCGATCATACAGCTCGTTCGATCAGAGAAAGACGAAGACAAAATAATAGGACACTTTAGAGCGGAGGCGTCGTTTCTCATACCCCTTTATCTCCATCCCGTTTTCTTTCATCTCCTCGCCCACCGCCGCTGTACGTATCGACAATGCGCCGAGCTGATCGATACGAACCGTACACAACGTATACTTCGATCTATTTTATGTACGCGGGTACATAAAAGGAGAGGGTGTGTCAGTGAAGTTGAACAAAAATTTATTTCGCGTCCAAGTAGTTACTTACACTTTAAGCAGGATTATATTTAAAATTGAGAAGGGGTGGAACATTCCTTCGTGAAGCTTCGACTTGGATAGCTTCGAAATAGCTACACTTTTTTAATTTTAGCTAATTTACTTTACTTCATTTCTGCTTTTAGCATTCAGAATGATAATTCAAATCTGTCTCGATGTTTATTAACACGATTCTTATACTGCACTGATATATCAACTTTTATCTATTTTATATTATTTATTGTGCAATCTTCATATTTTTGATAGTTACGAAAAAACTAGGCTAACTAATTTGCTTTTCTCGATACTATTTTCCAACGACAGAAAATATATAACTATCTTTAGAAAACACGAGACTCGTTCAATTATATCACCGGAAACCATCGCTGGATATAAATTAATTGTAATTGGAGTCAAAAATCTCAGCTATCGCCAATACTGCGCAGCGATAATTTCAGTTAATTATCAGTTCCCATTCCCGCCAACAATCGTTGCCTCTCCGCTCATAATAATACGATTTCAGAGACCACCTGTATTTTAATTAGACTGTAACAAGTAATGCCACTTTTCGTCGCGATCGATACGTGCAATAATTAAATATAAGTCCGTAATACGTGTCTATAATCGGAAGGCCAATTACTCGGGTCACGGTAACGCGTTTATCCATCTGCAATAGTATTCCGATCCAGATAAGATCGACGGTGAAATACGCGGCATTCGAAGACCTTATCGATCACCTTTAATGGCAATTCCAGTTCGATTCGACACGGTCGACTACGACTTCTCGCGCGATTCTAGGGTGGCTAGTGTCGTAATGGCTAACCTTCGTCCACTGTGCATATAATTGATGTCGAGATAATCAACATCAAACAGATACAATGTCGAATTAATGTTGCGAGGCCAACGTAATTATTGCCAAAAGTGTCACTGATTTCATGCGTAGAAATTTCGATAATAATTCAAAAGCAGAAACGCGATTAATCGTTCGTTAGATTCGCGTAATTTGACATTGTACAATTCTGTTCGAGAACACGGTGAGAGGTGATTAAATTGGATTATAATCAAAATATCAATTTTATATATGGTAGCTATCGCTACGCTTTGATCGAGGCCAACAACGTTACATTTTACCACAGAGAATTTATTTTCAAATTGCATCTAGAGAAATTACTAAAGTGTAATAATATTTCTTCTGGTTTTATTTTAGTGGACTTTAACGTAGATAATATTTTTATTGGTTTATCGCTTCTACAGAATTGCTACTCCCACTTTGTTCGTAATCGCTTTACATCATCGTTCGTTTAAACTTATTTCGTTCCCTACATTTTTCATTAGACCGAGGAAAGTGAAATTCCGTTCGTAAAAAACTGAGAACATATTACACCGGTCCATAACACCGTGGATATTACGATTCTCTGTACGCTCGTGTTAAGAAGGTAAACGTACAAGAAGGACATGCATACGAGCGATACTTTCCATCAGGAATACGAATCATATTTTCGTTAAACGATTTTCATAAAAAACGTTATATGAATACGTGCGTACTGTAGCGATACTGTGCGAGGGGGTGAGAGTAAAGGGTAAAAATTTCATTTCGTCGCTGAAACTTTTTTCGCTTCCGTATTTTTTTCCCTTTTTCCATTTTTTCCCCTCTTTTTTACGGCGTTTCACGGTACAGCCGGTGCAAATCGGCAGAGAAAGATGTCACGTGCGGAATAATCGTGAAAGAAACGTTCGGAGATTATACTGTCTGCAGAGACGACGTTTGGTCGTAAAAAAAAAAAAGGGAGGGAAGAAAGGGAAAGGTATGAAAAGAGAACAGTTTTAATCCACGGTTCTCGCGAATGTCGCGATAAAAATCGACGTGGAAGGAGCTGGCAAATTGAATGACTCTATTCCAGGTGTCGTAAGGAAATTGAAAAGTAAGATGTCGATTACATATGAATCCAACGCGTTACTTTCCAACGACGCTGCCATGTTTTATCGGCAGATCGACGTTAGTATGCTCGTCCCTCTTCTTCTTTTAGTAGGCGACTATACAAGCCCTGCCATGACACAGCCGTCATTTCTTTTTTTCTTTGAACTGCTCTTTACGATTCGTATTAACAAACCTTTATTTTCTATCATATTTACAAGCGAAACTAGCTTTCTGGTGTTTTAAGCGGGCGCATAAATTTATAATTAAATGGCAAAACGCGATGTCCAATTGTTTTAATGTTACAATACAACAATTATAAAGTTTGCTCAGCTGTAATAAGTTGCACAACTTTTTTCAAACGTGTTGGTCGCGAGAAATGATTGTTAATTAAAGCTCGATTAACTCATATTAATTCTTAAGTAAACTGAATTTCGAACATTTTCCTAAGTTTGTCTCAACGTGTATTTCATTTCTAGTGATTTATTTGAAAAAAGGAAGCGGTAACTAAAATTTTCCTCCAATGATACGAAATTATATTACTTCACTTTGAACTTATAAAATGATTAATACTCCTCGATTCTCCGTTCGCGCAATTAACAAGTCTTACAACGAGTCGCGAAAATAGCCGATGAGTCTTGTTCACGGGAACGAAGCTGCACTTTTGCTCTGTCAGTGTCGCAATAAAAATTTCCTCAGCTGAGGTTCCACCGGAACAAGACTTGGCGCGCTCGCCCCGGCTTTTACGAGCCATAACGTAGCCGAAGATACGGGCAACCGCTTCTGTTTCGCACCTTAACCGTTCACTCGGCTAAGCAGACGTGCAGGCGAGGTTTGCAAGTATAATACGTTCTCGTCTGGTTAACAGTGCGACGCCACGGAAAAATGTAACGAGATCTCTGAGGATATTCTTGCTTGAAACTCTTAACGAATTCTTGGCTCTGCGAAATGGTGGCTCGCGAGCTTTCTTTAGTTGAGACACACAAAGTTGCACCTTGTCGGACGATTTTGGGTGTTTTAAAAGAATTCTTGCCACTAACCAGACGCTTTTCAATTGGGCAGTTTGTTGAGTGGAAGAAATTGTGCAAACAAGCAGCTTTTTAACGACGATGCAGGTTCTGAGTTAAATCGATTCGTACTGTAGAATTTATAATTATGATTTGATTGAAACGATTTCTATTTCCATTTGTAACACAAGACTTCGATCAAATAGAGCTTGAATTTGTATTTGTTTTATTTTTTAAACAGCATGGTGGATATTTTTAATATTTTTACATATCGTATGCATTATCTGTCTTTTCTGTACACTTAAATGTTCTGATACTTTTGAACAAGAGATATTTGATTTTTTTTTTAATTTGTGCACGAAGGAGAGATCTTTTTTAAAATAAAAATTTGAAGCAATTATGTGTCTACAGTTATAACAAAATTGTATGAGTTGACGCTATTCGAACTTGACGAATTAAAAAATATGCAAACTGCCAGTGGTGGTGACTTGCTATACCTTGCATAGAGGCGTTTCAAAGACATGTGAACGAACAATTTATTGAATGAGATGCAATTAAATAGTATAATACGGGGAAACGATTGGTATATGATAAAACTGGGAAACTTCAGCCAGAAAATCGGATAACGCGTGGTTGTCAATCTGTGCCTCCCGAAATCGACTAACCTTATTGCAAAATCGATTCAACGTGAAATCTATTCAGCCTTGGGCAATGACAGATCACGAATGCAATCGTCTCGTGCCAGCAGCCGATGCAATTAACCTCGAACGCGGATACAACATCTCTCTGTCATTTCCTTCTTATAATCCGAATATCATATAATATAATAAATCTAGCTCAAATCGAATTTAGTATTTTTGTGTCTAAATGCATTTAGTTCTTTCATTTTTACAAATTTGTTACACTATCAGTACCTGTTAATCGCTTGGAATATTTACTGTTCGATTATTCGTTCATTTAAAATTATTTCTACCATAGAAATGCAATTTATTTAACAAAAATTTTTTTCAATTGCTACTATTTGTCACTCCATCGTGAAACATACGATTTTTAATCCGTGGACAAGAATAAAATGAACCTAAAGGGTTCACAAAGCATAAAGTTCGAGCTTCCAAGACTTTTTTACTTGATGCAGTGTGTACCACATAAATATTAAATGATTTTTGTTCTAACACACTGTATGTACATAACAAATTTTCAGTAAAGTTTCCAATTGCGAAGAATACGTAAGTGCAACCAATTGATCAGTATGCATTTAATTCCTCCTGAAATTAAACCGGAGCGAAGTAAGAAAACGAATCCGCGTGCTACGTGGCAGCATCGCAGCAAAATCTGATACAAGGATCTTTCGAGTAATTTAAACAGAATGAGAGCCCGACTCCCATAGCCTTTATCCTCCGAGAAAGAAATTAGAATTTCAAAAGAGACGCCTCAAAGCACGGAAATCCTGGACTTTCGCGGAACTCCATTTTAAAAGCGAGTGCGATCGAGAGTATCATGAGATATCCAACTATTTCCTTCTAATTAATCGCGAAACACCTCATTTAATATAACTATTCGGAAGTTAAATAAAATATATGGGAACTTGGCGTGGAATCAATTTCCAAAGTTATAGCTACCGTATTTTCTTTTTATTTGAAGAAATTGTGGATAAATTAGTTCATTTTATTCTTTTACGAAGAAAAAAAAAAGAGGTAGCTAGATTGAAGTCATTCAAAAATTAATTTGAAGATTCCTATGGAAATTAAATATGAGACAAAAATATTAACTCATTTGTGTACACATACAAATGCAGAGATTAACAGAAATAGAAAAAAGTATTAAGACTCTAGTTTCATTCTTCTTAAATATTACTTTGCAATTATTTTACTATCATATCGAAGAACTCTAATTATAAAATAGTGCACAAGCCTCAAAGTACAATTTGCAAAAGAAAAATGCAGAGAACTCGCAACGTATTCCCCGAAACCGATACAATGGGCACAAAAGGGTTAACATTAGCGAAACTGGAACGTATTCGGGTTTTCCCTGGTTTCCATCACGTAGAATATATTTCAGCCCCGCCGTCTTCGGTATCGCAATTGTCTGGCGATGCAGACCCCGTATTTCTTCACGCTAGAAAACACAATGCAACGAGTGCATTTAGATGCTGAACGGCAACGACTATCTCGCCTCCCACGCGGAACAGGATCTACAGCCTAATTTCCAGGGATGCGTCGTAATCCGGACGCCCACCGCCGATTTATGGTGAAAACATAGCCGACTACGGGGATGAGTGGAAGAAGGGTAAAGATACGACACGTGAATTGAAAATCTGCTCGCAGTCAGCCTAACGTGGCGATAAATTCTGCACCCTTTACCCTTCGCAACCCAATTCACTCTTTTAACAGTTCTCCCTGAACGATTGGTATCTTTAAAAGTGTACGACTAATCATCTTGTTTGATTTATTTGCATTTATACGTCTATTGATATCGAATTAAATTATAGAATTATTGAAATTGAAAAATAGCGAAGGGTTGCAATTGGTTAATCTTTATCCTGCAATGAGAGTGACCAACGAAGCTCATAAAATTGATTTAATGAAACAGAAGATGCTATCTTAAATTTGATATACTTCAATTGTAATTGGTAAAAAGGATTTACATAACGACAAGTAAAATGACCAATGCATAAAATATGAGTAGGAACGAGTTATTTCATTCCACTGGAATCTGGACAATATCGTGAAATGTAGTTTCGACTTCATTGTCTGAGGGCAGCAACAATGCTACGAAACTTTGACGCATTTTACACGGCAATTAGAATTGTCTACGACTTCCTTTTGGAATAATACCTCGACGTTTATGGCCTTGCCAGCTCGGTCGCCTTTTAGTTACACAGACAAGAACGTAACGCATTTGGAGAACGTATTACGTAATTGTACACTAGATTTATCCGTGGAACTATCAGCAGTTAGTTACTGGTAAAGATTCCAGTATTGTGACAAACTTTCGAAACAAACACCTAACTAAATAAAGGAAATCCTTAAGCACATTATTCTTCGTGGAAGAGTGGAAGAATTAAATAATAATGCAAATTCTGTGCGAAAGTTTTGCAGGAATTTGCAGACTGTAATTGCAGTTGAAAGTGTATATCTGCTGTGATAATTCTTATGCTAATGGAACACGAATGTTTCAGTTCATTCAAACTTAAAAAAAAAATTAGACAACAGGAAATTCCACGTCGAATATTTAAATAAGCGTACTTTTATCACTCTAACACTTAATGCAAAATATAAATGTTTCAAATGGTCGAGTTCATCGACTGTAAATATACGTGACAACTATGTAATACTGTTTTTTACCACTTAATGGCAGAGTTTCGCTTCTTGCTCTAGAAATATTGCGTACAGTAATTCGATCGAGGAAAAGCTTGGACCATTTTTGCGGGGAACCATTTCTACCGCGTGCATAGTGTTTGGGGGAATATATGCAGTTCCATTTGGAACAGAATGGGGGAGGAATTGAACTTTCTCCGTGGGGGGAATCGTATTTGTAAATTTCATGTACCAAGATTTATTTTCGTTGAATTAATGGGACACCGGGCATAAATATTCAATGAGGAATAATTTCATATAGTTACAAGATACGCGTCAGTTAGACTTCCTTTTCGTGGCCGTTGCCGATCTCCGCTGGTGAATATATTTTCACGGACGCGCTCATGAATATCGTTCCCAGCATCACTGATTAATTCTCCGATATTCCTTTAAAAGAGGAAAGGATCTCATCTTTCGAAATTTTCTCCGATCCAAATTGAAATGCAATGCTTCTGTTCGTTGACTGACCGCTCTAACAATGACTGAAATGTGTAAACGAACAATCTGATATTGTTTGTAAATCTGTTGTATGTTCGAATCGATTAATATTAGTCGTGGAATTTTTTCTATACACGATGACTTCAATTAATTATCTTGATAATGATTTCAATATTCTTTTATTAAGGTTTAATATTTTTTTTCATAATCGTCCAACAATATTAATTTTATACAGTCTTCCATTTTTCTGTCTCTCTAAGATAATTTTGTTCTCATTTACATATATTTCTAACTATCAAGATAATCTGAAAAAATATTTGTCTGATATTGCATGTTGAGAGATTAAGATATTTCCCAAATATCCAATTTATTTCATCAAAAATATGGTCAATCGTGGACACATACGTCAGCTAAATTAACGCAGGCATGAAGAGAATTCCATGTCGAATTTCTGTGTCCTTTCTAAACTCTGCGCATCCTTCTAGCTGAGTTTACTTTACATAAGTAGCCGAGGTGAATCTTAAAATAAGCAACGCCGTCTTAAACTAATTTCGAAGCACAAAGGGTGCAAAATATCGCGGTTCACGGCGAGGCAATCTAAAATTGTAGCTTTTGTCGATGTACGAGTGAACTTAATTTTACCAACACTAATAATAACCGCGATACACGTGCCGGGGAAACGGAATTCAGTCTAATTCTGCTTCAGAACTTCTGGCGAGTCAATATTAATTGTTGCAACTCGTTATTCGCGGTGAAAAGTTGAAAATGGAATTTGTAGAGCAGTTTCCATCATAGCGAATTTGTTTAGTATAATATTCCCATCTTTTCAACTCGAAATGTACGTTATTTTCTAGAAACAAGAGTATAGGGAGAGAATTTTATTCGCAATATATTTCTCACATTTTTTAAAACTTTATAGATCGATCAATTTTGCAGAGTAAAAATATAATATTCGTTAAAAAGAATTATCTGTAATAATAATAACACTATGAGGATAAAAACTATTTTGTAAGGGTAATTTTCTTGAAAAAGGAAATTCTTCGTAAACTAAGAAATCTCATATATCTAATATCTACAAAAAAAATCCTCTCTGTTCAGAATAATTCATAAATACAACTTGAACAAATATTACACAGAAAATGATGTTCATTACTCTAATAAAAAATTATGTGCATTAACGACGTCGCGAAACATTTCATTCCCGTCGTAACAAAGTCGTGTAACGAATAGAACGTAATTGTAACAAGTCGGCAGGCCAAAAAAAAAAGAAAAAAAACGCGTCGTTAAAAATCGAACAGGTGTTTGCCCTCGTGGACATCCTGCATTCGAGAATCCCCGATAGTTTCGACGCTTCGCGAGTTCCATGCACCCCCGTGCGGTCCACTCGTTCGGAAAAACAAGTGTGCACGTGCGAAAAAAATTTATTGCAACGTGACACCTGTGCAAAGCAGTCGGGATGCAGTTCGAACAGGGAATCGAACCGGTCCCAAAGCTGGCGAACAACAAGAATGCGAGTGCCGCGGATGTTGAAAGGGACAAAAGTTTCAGCTCGCATTGCAGCCTGCAGAAAAGGAAAAAGAGAAGAAACCCATGCGACGAATACAGACGACGATACTCGTCGCTGAGGAAGGCGATCCTTATGCGTAAACCTCTTGTCTCGTGTGAAATGTTTCAGTAGAGAATAATGGTGGGATACGAAATATATGGGAGGAATTTGAATGCGTGAAACACGAAAGAAATAAAGACTGGAAATATTTATTTACGCGTGTTCGAAATAAATATGCTTCCGTCGATGTTCTCTATATGGTAGACTCCTGATATCGTGCGCTAAAACGGAAACCGCAAGGTCGTCCTCGAGGAATCGATAAGAGGGTCGCTAATTTCAGTCACTTTCGGTATACGATCTCGGATGAACTATGTAATACACGGGAAGATACTTTGGCGTCTGGCCTTGAAAATTAAGTGGATAGTTCGTCCACTCCATTTGCGATAAATGAACAATTAACTGCACGTATCAATTATATTAAATCAATTATTTCTGTGAAAATAATTGAAGTGAAATAAAGGTAAGGCAATTTAAAAACTGACATAAATTGTTCCGTCTACCCAGACCGATATTTTCAATTAATTCTGCTTGTTCTTTTAATATAGAAAGGGTTAGCTTTTCGTACTGTGACGATACAATAAAAATTTTTTACACAGAAGGGAATACTGTAAAAAGTAAATACTTATCATCGCCAGGCATTTGAAACTGTACTTAAAACAAGTATCGCAAATCGTGGGTACAATTTCGCAAAAAATCGATTTAAATTTATTCCTCCATTATCAACGACAGAAAATGTGAAGCACAAGTACAGTGATAACATATTCACAGACACGAAATTCATAGGTAGAGCCATTCGAGAACAGAGGAAAATAATTTTTTACAACCCATCATTACGGTCGTCTGTAATTGGCATATTTATAGGTCTTTTAATTGCAGCCAGCATCCGCCTCAATAGAATCGTCGACATCGTCCCTTTAATGTCCTTTCATTACCATATCTTCCCGGGGTACACTGTGTATTTACCTGGGTCCTGTATACGTGATCGTTGATTTGGTTAATCGTATTTTAACGAAGCCTATTGTAAATCCGGTAAACAAAGGGAGATTGCTCGTAGTTGCTGGAAATAATAAGTTCTTTGAATCGTCATTTCGCCTATCGAGGTCTTCATCAAAGATAATGCTGCACGATTATTCAAGGGGTTGGTAAACGCTGTATCTCTGTTACACAAATTTAGATTTGTCTAAACGAAACATCTTTAACCATCTTCACTGTTCTCCAATTAAGTTTTACTTCGATATGCAATGATATCTGATAATTAGAATTTTTTATGCGACTTGTCCTGCCTGAACGAGCCGGTTCGCTGAACAAACTCTTTACTTTATGCCCGCAGGAGTGCCAGCCGGAATTCCTTCACGATCTTGTGTTAAAAATGAAAGCTTACATATTCACGCCTGGAGACTCGATATGTCGTAAAGGGGAAGTGGCCAGGGAAATGTTTATAATAGCTGACGGTATTTTAGAGGTGATCAGCGAAACAGGGAGAGTTTTAACAACCATGAAAGCCGGGGACTTCTTCGGAGAAATTGGAATCCTTAATCTGGATGGATTAAATAAGTAAGTAACTTTAACAGTACCTACAACGTTCCGCTATTCTAATCCGATCTTTATGATCGTCGTTTCGTGTATTACTGTTTCCAAGCACTTTAATGGATACTGTTTTATATGCAATGACCTACGACACTGTCAAACTATTTGCATTTCTAATCGTCAACATTGGTGAAACAATGAAAATTTTAGGAGAGACAAATGCAAAGTTCCAATCATACCATTTTTTTACATAATTCACATTTAAATCACCTAAAATCCAAGATTTTCCTAATTTAATATCCACACAGACTTCTTTGCCTGCAATCTTCTAAATATTACAATTATTTTCAGTGTGCAAACCTGACCGCTCTTTTAAAGGGTTAAAAAAGTTGAGAGAAACATTTTGCGTATTTTGCGGTCTTTTTTCTTTAAATTTCGTCTGCGAAATTCTTTCTGGCTTCAAAATTGGGGCCAGAGAAGGCAAGCAAAGGCCGTGGTGTACAACGATTCGGTTAATTCTACTGTAAATGGATTCAGCTAGGCCACCGAACAGGAGGAAAGAAAGTACATACTACTTGCATATCTGTTGATGTGCAATCTGTTTGATATCCTTGTGGTGTACCTTGAGCTATTCTAATAGCACATTTTATATTCAGTATGTGATAAAACGACTACAAAAGATTGTACGTCAACTTGTCAGGGGTCGTTATAAATGGGAAAATCCTCTCTCCACAAAGTTATCTTTCAAACGAGTCGCCAAAAAATTTATTACATTAAATTTAGTTTTTATTACATTTATTCTGCAGTGTCATTTGAGTTTTGAAAAATTTGTTTAAACAGAAACCAACTACAGTTTTTTGCTTCGTTTTCTAATATGCAGAAAGGTTTCTGAAAAATCCAATTTAAGTATATAAAAGTAGAAACTTCAGCCTTTGAAATGAGGAGCAGTATAACGTTACGTCGTACTGATACTTCAATACGGTTCAGAAGTTCAAACAAATGTTATTCTATCAATATTAAAAGGCAACATCGTTCTGACCGCTAATACGATAATTTACTTAAATCCAATAATCTGGTAACACGAAATGCAATACGTACAATGGTAATTTAAAACGTTCACGTGCCGCGGAATAATACAAATGACTGCCTGCTGACAAATGGGAACAGTTTCAAAGGACTTCTCCATTCTTTCGATTCCCTTTGTCTCCCGGTGAATGATCGCGTTCGCAACTTTCGTAAATGTATCGCGTGCAAGTTGCGCAATCGTTACATTTGATACATGGATCCAAGCTGTGAGAAATTTATGTGAGAATCGTACAGTCAGAGAGTGCTGCAGCGACCGTCGAAAATTCCAATCAATAAAAGCAGCTTTCAGCGTTACACGCTTATTTCCGTCGTCTCGTAATCCTGTCGCGCGTAGAACTTAGTTTCTTCCTTCATCCTTGCTACACTTGTCACAAACTTTTAACGATTAACAATTTATGAAGTGAACTGACAATTCATTTGAAGACAACCCTTTAAAATTTGAAGTAAATGAAGAACAAACTTAGACCAACATAACTAATTTCATTAAATATCGTCTGATTGACCAATGCACGCAAAATTATCATAGAAAAGAGCAAAATGAATTTAAAGAAGGCATGCAAATAAACACGTCCCTCTAAATTCCTATATCTCTGTAAAAAAATAAAATCGATACGAAAAGCAGACATTTAACGACCACGTCCAATCGTAATTGCAGGCGCACAGCCGACGTTCGTTCAGTAGGCTACTCAGAACTGTTCAGCCTCTCACGCGAGGACGTCCTAGCGGCGATGAAGGACTATCCAGAGGCCCAGGAAATCCTCCAGAACCTTGGCAGGAAGCGACTAATGGAGGCGCAGAAGGTGGCCAGGGCCTCCCGTCAGCCGACATCGCCTGGTCACGACTCGTCGGACAACAGCACTGGCAAACGCATCGTGGACAAGCTGAAGAGCGACGTGAAGGGTCTGAAGAACGCGCTCAGGAAAAGCAGACGGAACACCAGACCCGAGGAGAGTCTGGAGCTGCAACCATTGACGCCCAAGGCGCCAGCGTTGAAAAGGCAACAAAAGATCGACGATACCCAGGAGGTTACGGTGTCGAGCGTCCAAGAGCCACCAGTGTCGCCTCTGGGCGCTGGCCTGCCTTTACTGGCGAGGTTACGATTGTTGAAGGAAAAAGAGGAGCGTGACGAACGTCGAAACCTAATGGAAACTCAGGTGCACAGCCCTGAGCAACAGCAGCCTCCAGCGGAGGCGCAGAATCCCATGAACCCTAACTTGCCCTTCCTCCAGAGGATACTGTTGTTGAAGGCGAAGACAGAGCAGGAGGCGAAGGAGGCGGACAAAGAGGCGCCCACCAAAGAGCCGCTGCTTCCTAAGAACGTGATACCAGAGGAGTCGCAGGAGCAGTCGCCCAAGCCGTCTCCAAAGCAGCTGCAGAAACAGGTCTCGGTGCAGAGCACCGCGGAGCAGACGGCCAGGTCACCAACGACTTCGAACGCAGAGAACACGAACGGGACGAACGCGAAGAAGCCGTGGGCCATGCTGAAGGACGCCTCGTTGACGAACAAGGACAACTCGCCGCAGAGGAGTCCACCAACGCGTAGGTTGCAGCTGAAACAGAGCCTGGTGCATCTGAGACAGCAGACAAAGATGTACGCGTCCGTGGACGACCTGTCGCCGGAGTATTGCGGTCTGCCGTTCGTCAAGAAACTGAAGATACTTAACGAGCGACAAAAGTTGGCGGAACTCGAGAAGGCCGTGAGGAGCTCCAGTTTGGACTGCGGCGATAACGCGGAGATCGAGTTCGACGGGAACCTAACCAGGAGCCACTCGGAGGCTTGCGCCATCGAGTACGCCAGGAAGTTGGAGAAATTCAATCAGGTTTGTGAGCGAAAAGTTTCGTGGAATCTTTGATGTGTCAGACGCGCTTAACGCCTGGGGGAAAACGAATCCTGTGTGCACATTGGGACTGTTCTGAACGTAGTAAAGATCACAGGGCCTATCTTCTTGTAGAGGCTAACGATATGGCACATCGAATGAAATTAATTCAAATATCGATGTATAACGACAATTAGATACACACGAATTAGTTTCCTCGATTCAATATTATCGTGAGATCGGTTATAACATTTCAAAATATGTTAAATATAATCAAACTGTGTGCTTAACTCTATTAAAGAAGAATTACAGAACGAATTTCTGTACAGACCCAATTCAATCTATCTTTCACCAAACAATACGCATCCGCGTAAAGTCCACATGGTCCGCTAATAACTTTTACCAACATTTTCGTCTATTATTCCAGCTAGATTGGTCCTACTCCTGTTAAACCGTCAGTATCTGCTTTTAACAGTTCTCAAGAGAATACTGCATCTTCCAGAGTCGGCAAGCAACAATGTCGCCCACGGATCAGCTCTCGCCGGAGAACGAGACGCTGGAGAGGCGGAACCTGAAGAGCATCCTGAAGAAGCTTTCGGCTGGCAGCCGAACCGGAAGCTCTGAGACGTCCGCGACGAGCACGCCTGACCGCGAGGCGGCCACCGCCGAACTGAGGAAGCTGATGAGAGCCCCGACCATAGAAGGTTACGCGGCGCGGCACTCGAAGCTCTCGAAGAGCGTCACCTTCAACAAGTACACGCTGCAGAGCCCACCGTCCGAGCAGATCCCGGGGAATTACCAGTTGCCCGACTCCCAAGAGCAGGCCTCACTGCCACCGCCCAATAAACTCAGTTTCCGTCCTTTGGGCAGCGGGGGTATCCTGCAGATGGTGTCTCATCCTCGCGAGGAGGAATACTTGGGGGAGTTGGTCACTGGTATCAGAGAGATCGTTAAGGGTCGTCTGGTGAGTTCAAACTCTTCTTATTTCTTCCTCTACTCGGCGGTGGCCAACTTGGTCGAGTTTGGGTTCGATTCTTTTATGAGATGCACAATCGTTCCATGCAAGGTTATTTCGTTTGAAAGATTTGCTAGGTGTTGGAAAACTTGTGGGTAATTTTTGAAGTCAACGTAAGGCGATAACATTGCGTTTAGGGCATCTTTGTCAAGGAAATGTGTTGAACTTTCGTCGATAGCCGGGTAGTAATAGTAAAAAAAGATTTAAGAAGTAGTGTGAGTACTAATTTGTCTAGTGAAAATTGGTGAAAGGAATTGAGATAACAAGTTGTCTGATTTTTAACAAGTAGACGAGATCGTGGAAGGTATCGAGAAATATATACTGGATAAGGTGGAAAGCTTCTCCTAGAGAGGTTTTACAAGAATTCTTGGTTTCTTGAAGTAATTTCCTTGAAGATATTGGCTTCGAAGTTGCCAACTTTCGAAGCTGAATTAGACTGCTCGGCGTAAACTTTCCTCGTGCTCCGTTCGCAGGAAGTTTACCTTATAACCTCGCCCCTATTTGCATACTAGTCCCTGTTTACAAATCACTGATATATTGCTCGTTAGCATACTCTGCTTAACCAACGGCATCCGCGATCTGTTAATTTCGCCGTGCGAAAACATGACCCGTAATCAATCGGCCAGCAATTAGCCGTCGATAATAATAATCGTCGATCGTATAAGCATAAGTGATACACAAATGTAAATAAAATTGCAGGAGGACATCCAAACGAAATTCGAGAGGCAGTTCAGTTCTCTGGAATTAGAGATCCGCAAACGGGACGAGATAATATCGCAACTCCAGGCGAGGATACTGGAACTGGAGCAAAAAGAGTTTCGAAACGCGGACGACTCCCTAGGGGACAGCACAGAACACGACGCATCCCTGGAAGAGGACCTGGACGACGATCGCGAGGACCATCCGTTCATGAGGGACGGTTCCGTGGACACGGTCCTAACCACTCGAGCGCAGTACAAGCATTCCTCGCCGTCCATGGAGTCTGGCTCCCACAATCGAAGATCCTGGGAGGAGCATTCCGAAGAAGAAACGCTACAGCTTCAGGAACTACCCAGTTCGATCGTACCTCAGAGCCTGTGGAAGGACGACGTCGCGATCGACCTCGAGTCGAACAGCGAGAGCAGTAGATCCGAGGGCGAGTTCGAGGACAAACACGGTCGTAGCGACAGTGAGAACGACGGGGACGACGACGACGACGACGAGGGTGAAGTGCGTCGACAGGAGCACAATAACTGGGAGGTGGCGATGCTCGCCCAGGAACTGGAAGCGAGGCGAAGGAGTAGCGAGAACGCGAACCCGGGCTCCTAGCGCATTAACGAGATCCTAGACGTACTTTGTTACCTCACGAGCACCCTCCATCAGGAGGGATGGTGCAACGGGCCAACGGCTGCTACCAGCAACGCGACCCTATGCGAGAACGATTGCCCTTACTTACAGTTAGACTTCGATAGCATGACCAGTTGTAGGGAGACCATGATGTAAACACGATCCAAGTTATTCTAGAGGAGATCGTTCCTTTTCTATATGATCCTGGGTTACGTCGTGACGAGATTCGTGGGCCAAATTGTGCGACCTTCAATGCGAAAGGACGACTATATCATCGTGTGTTTCTAAAGCCTCTGGACGTCGTGAATTCACGTGTAACTTGCGTTTCAGTCGCGCTCCCTCCCTGTGCACACCTCTACCCACACATACGACACACACGTATACACGCAGATATTTACCGGTCCAGAGCTTGTTCTCCAGTCGTTTCTATTCTTAACGAGCCATTGACCATCGGCGCTCTTTCGTTTCACCCTCGATTCCGTTTAATTCTTGGTTAAGGATCGTGAAGACAAATCGTTAGACCTAATTATCGTTCATTTTATTTGGCCACAGTCAGCAACGGTTTTAGAGTTTCAACGATTATCAAATTTGTAGGTCGCGATCGTTCTTTTTTTTTTTTTTTTTTGATCGAATGAAACCGAATCGATATGTTTCGAGGGAGATAAAATGGAAGTCGATAATATGCATACTTGTGCACGTTTCTAGACAGTAATGAGATTTTCCTTTATTTTGTTTGTTTTGCAAAAATTCAAATTTATAGTGGTTCGACTGTTATACTTTTAGATACTACCAAGATTTAACTAATTAATTGCGAGACGAATTTTACGCGTTACGTAACGATAGAAACAGAGGTACAGATGGTTCTGAATACTGCACGCAGTGTGTTTGCGATATTACAATATATTCACCGTGTATTACGTTAAATATTAATTAAACCGTAAAGTCACTCGGTCAGTTTGCATGTTCCTCTTAAAATTTCACCGAAAATTTCGAGTTTCCCTTTGAATAATACGAATGCGAAAGGGCAAAGCAGTCCGCCAAAAGATCACCGACCGACCTCGTGACTATGAACAATGTTACCTCATGTAATACCGCGTGTATGGTACAAATTACGATTACTTTATTATTAACTTCACGTAATTACTTTTTAATCGTTTACCGAGCTACGTGCGTACGTTAATGATTTTTAAACTTGTAACACTCAATAATTAACATAATATAATACTCGAGAGAAGGGAACTGCGAAACGGGGGGGGAAAAAGTTTCGTTTCTACGAAGAAGTATTTGCTCGTGGATTTATAGAATGTCTTCGAACAGCATGAAAAGTGCAATTAAATGAATTATTTCTAAGAGTCGAGCGATATTTTCACGTTAACGAACAAATTTGCTTCCTCTCCCACTCCTGGAAACTGTTCCCATCTGATTTCCCCAAAAAAATTCAACAGAGTTTCTCTTGTCCATGCGCAAATGATAGGCTGTATAGTTTCGTCTTGGAAAACTTATTTTATCATCTAAACAGTAGGCACAATAAGTGGCCAAGTATAAGTATCCTCTTAATTGCAAGAAATCACACGTAGAAACAGACTGTAGAGATGAATTTAATATAACTTGAAATTGAATTTTTACTCGTTGAAATGAAACTTTTATTCGTAGATATTAAACGTATAAAATACTTAAAAAGGTACTAATTTCTCTTTGAAGTAATTTTAAGCGTCAATAGATATTGCATACACGAGTTTCATCAAACTCGATATCACAATAATTGCATTTAAAAATTTGATAGACTTTCGTAACGATAAATGATTTACTTAAAATCGAAATTTTTCTTTAGTTAGATAATGGTTATTGCAAATAATCACAGATGCCTGAGAGGATATTATACTTGGGATATCTAGAACTACATGTAAAATCTAAGCACCTGCTTAAACGTACGGTCGTGTATACCGAACGGATGATTATTAATCACTAACGTCGATATAACGTCGAGTCTTTCCATTCCACGTCGGAACTCTGCGAAAAAGGAAGTCGACCGACGTCGAGGTCACGCGATTATAATTTTTACTGTCCACCTTAACGACTACGACACTATATTACAAAAGCTGTTGCCGGTTCTTTCTTTCTTTTGTCACAAATTAAAATGTATCTCTACGTACTTCTTTTTCAAGATACTTGTTGAATAACGAATGTTCCGATAAATTATAAATTTGTTGTTACGGAAGAGAGATATCTATATACGTACATATGCATACAAATACACGAACACAGATAGATATATACGTATATATACGGACAAAAGTGAACGCGATTTTAATTTCACGATATCGAGATGTTAAATTAACAATTCCACAAATTATCCGTGGATTCACCTAATTTTTCTTTACTCAAACGATTAAATAATTTATCTTCCGCTACCCAAACCTTCCCCTTAACCTGCTCACTCCCACGGCTCTCTTCGTTTACGGAAACATTTTCATCGTTTGTTGAGAATAAAAGGTATTCGATACTGCAATCTACCGAATGAGAAAAGAAGAAAAAGTTGAGAGTAACAAATTTCCACGAGGTGATACACGCATACACACACGTACACGTACACACGGACACATAGGCACGTATAATTTAATTTAAAAACGAGAAATGTTAATGGGAATTATATGACGTATACTGACCAGACCAAGCTCAATATTTCTAGAGTCTTTACAAGATGAATAAATCTGTTAAGTGAGACAAATGACTATTAAAATTAAGTAAGGAGAGGAATTCTATTAAGAAAGCTTGTATATATTAGCCTATAATTTATTTATCTATGAATGCGAGGGAAAAGAGCGAATGGAGCGAAGATATATAGATATACATATGTATGTATGTATATGTATATATTGAGAGAAAACGAGAGAGAGAGAGAGAGAGAGAGAGAGAGAGAGAGAGAGAGAGAAAAGAGAAAGAGAGGAAAATATTTCGTGTGCGTGATAGAGAGAGAAAGGTTGTGAGAAAGGGAGGGAGAGAACAAGTTAGGAAATGAAGAGAGAGAAAGAGAGGGAACGAGTACAAGTGAAAGAAACTGAGAGAGAAAGAGAGCGAGAAAGAGGTAAATGAAGAATGCGTAAAGTAAATAAAAAGAAGAAAAAGAGGTCCCGGTGGATTATTACGGTGAAAAGCATTTTAGATGCTGATATGTACCTATTACGTGAATGAGAAGAGTATACAATAAAGTAAACAAATGTTTTCAATTATTGTGCCTTTCTGTGTCGCCCGACATGATGATGAGTTTGCACATTATACGCATCACTTATGTTTACATTTGATAAATCGCAAAAGATACAAGGAATCTTTATTTTCACGGTCTTGTGATACGGATAGGAATTGTTATAGAAAGCCTCTCGAGATATGCATCAAATATCGTTCCAATCGTTTTGAATAAAATATCGAATATCTTTTTAACAAATTTATATATTTTCCTTTAAATTCGATACGTATATTTCTCCCTATTCTGGTTATCTTTTTTCAATCCATTGGTCATTTTTACCATCACAATATAATGTAAAGCAACAGAGATTATCTCGAGATACTTGTGCATATAATAATCATATAAATACCTTGTTCTAGCATTTCAATTCAGCCGCCTTATTCCAGTCACGTGTTAGCACATGTATATAGCCACGCATAATATTATCGCAACACTTTTGAGTAAAATTTCGATCACAAAAGTACATAAAAAGTTTTCACGCGCCACTAGTTGAACATACGAGACAGTTTCAAACGCGTACATCAACACACACCATGGTTATGCCATAATTACGATGCAGCAAAATGGGTAAGCGAAAGTTTCGACCAAGTACGAGAAAAAACGGAAAAATCTTGTCGTTTATACGATTCGCACTGATTACCGTGCACGTTGACTCATAATACAGTAAATCGAACGCTACGACTCGTGTTATAATTAATTTTTTAACAAAAACTCACGACATCGTTTTATCGCGCGCGTCCATGTTGGTTACTGCATTTTCGATGTTCGAATCGAGCGCTCTCGAGACTGTCGATACCTATCGAGAGCGCGACGTGTATCGTTCGACTGTGAAGTGGCTACATAACCTTGCGATCATAATAATAACAAAAGCGTCGCGGCTCAGTTTTGTTATCAAATATTGTGTGTGCTCCAAGATCGTTTCAGAAAACGCGCCGTCTCGTTGTGATGTGGAAAACGTGATTTTGTCTGCAATTTTCCAAGGATGGGCGACATAAGGGCCGGCCTCGAGGAATTAAAGCTCGACGGGGCCCTATTCGCCGATGTTAAATACTACGTCAGCGGCGAAGGTGATCCCAAGGTATATCGTTTTGTCGTTTCCCGCGTTTTTCCTTCGCCCTTGACGTCGAGCCACTAATTTCACGATATTGGTATTATTACATCGTAATTGTTGAAAATTGCGATTTGCTCGCTGTTGCTTCGAATTACTTGCGATTCACGCGAAAGAGGTTATAAAATGGAGTCAAATTTAACAGGCTGTGCGTTTTATAGAAAAATTGACACAAGAGATTTCGGGCAAAATATTTCATTTATACCATTTCTTTGGACGTGCAATGTATAAATGTAATGCCTTAGGAGAGATGAATTGTTCATCTGTATATTCAGTTATTACTAAATAATACTTGTAATATTGTTTATTGACAATTTTAAGTTTCAAGCATTGGATCTAGTTTCTTTTTTAATTAGAGAAGGAGGAAGATAAGTAATTAACAAATTCTTACTTTGATATAGACGTTGAAATAATAGTTGCATGAATAAGTACTTCTGACAGCAAAGAATAATATGCTGTAGAAACAAATATTCTCTTGATTATTTGCAGATTTTAAATTTACTACAAGAGGGAGGCGCTGAAAGGTCAAATTATTTTAGTGATTTTGTTACACATTTAATAGCAGGCTATGATGCGCTGGAAAATGATATATCCGCAGCAAAGGATATTTATGAGATACCAGCAGTTACACAGAATTGGATTTTATATTCCGTTAAATGCAACAAACTTCTGCCGTATCCTAGATTAGAAATTTTTAGTTGTTTGAA
Source organism: Xylocopa sonorina (assembly GCF_050948175.1). Classification (NCBI taxonomy): domain Eukaryota; kingdom Metazoa; phylum Arthropoda; class Insecta; order Hymenoptera; family Apidae; genus Xylocopa; species Xylocopa sonorina. Next base: position 4,674,501 of record NC_135195.1, on the reverse strand, counting down.
AATATTGTAACTTTAAATTATATATCTTAGCATGTAATATGTAATTTTACAAATATTAATTATACTTTTATAATATAACAGCGACTTTAGAGACTGCGTAATTTCCTTAACTATGTCATTAATATAGACCACATTATTTTTCACCTGAAGACACACAGTTATTTTCAAATGTACGAGCATGTGTGTCTCAGGTAAGCCGCGCGGACAGTAAAAGTCTGTGGGCAATGATCACGCTTCAAGGTGGTAAATGTCAATTACGTTTAGATCGATATTGTACTCACTTAATTACCGGGAAAGCTGCTGGTTTGAAATATGAAACTGCGATGAGACATCCTATTCAAATCATAACTCCTGATTGGGTGACAGAGTGTTGTAGAAAGGGAACTATTATTAGCGAGGTGGAATATCATCCAAGGCTTTTAGTATACCCGAATAGTTCTACAGCCATGATTACTGGCTTCATGGATGAAGATACAGAAAATAATACAGCTCAAGAAGAACAGGACAGAACTAAAGCTATGTTAGAGCAACTGAAACAACGGATGCCTTGGAACCAACCAAGTCCACCTGTATCTTCTAATGCGCCGCATAACATCAATACTGCTAATGCAACTGTAACAACAATTCCTTATGCAGCTAATGGACAAAATAATGTTAATGCTCAACAACAGCACCTTCCTCGGCCAATCTCTACAACAAGTTTATCTAACGCTTCCACAATTGCGTCTTCTGTGTCGGATCAAAATGTTACGCAAACAAATTGGTTACCACAAGCTCCTCAGCAGAATAATGTTGCTCAAATAAAGTCCGCACCACCACAAATACAACAACCAGAATTATCTCCGCAACAGCAACAGATAAATATGCAACATACATTACTACAACAACAGCAGCAGCAGCAGCAGCAACAACAATTAAGTCAGCAGCAGCAATTGTCTCAACAATTGACGCATCAGCAACTGCAACAACAACAATATACCCAGCAGCAGATCTTAAATCAGCAACAGTCTCCGCAGTTAACATCTCCACAACAACTGATAGGAACCCCGCAGCAATCGCTCCCACAACAACCATTAATGGCACAACAGCAACAACAACAAATAAATTCACAGTTACCTCAGCATCAGATGTCATCGCCTCAGCAAATTTTACAGCAAAAACAACTGAGCCAGCATCAGATACTTTCGCAACAGCAAATAAATCAACAACAGCAACATTTGTCACAACAGCAACAAATTACTTCCCAGCAGCAAATTACTCCACAGCCACAATTAGTGCAACAAGTGCAATTAACACCTCAACAGCAAATAGTTTTGCAGCAGCAGCAGCAACAACAACAAATCCCTACTCAGCAACAACAAATTGGACCACAACAGCATCAGTTGAATCAGCAACAGACTCCACCGCAACAGCTCACGTCCGAACAGCGGCAGCTAATACTTTTGCAACAGCAACAGCAACAACAACAGCAGAAAATTCAGCAAATATCTCAACAACTGCAACAATCTGCACCTCAAGGCTCGCAACAGTTCGTTATAAGGGACGGTCAGTTACAGCAACAACCACAGAATCAGCAATTAATGGGTCCGAATCAACAGGGCTTTATCGTACAAAGAGATTCTCATTGGCAACAGCAACAGTACCTACAACTACAAAGGCAACAACAGCAGCACATTGGCCCTCAAAGACCAAGTGGTCAATGGCCTCAACAGCCGCCGCAGCCACCGAGACAATTAATACAATTAGATGCCCAGACGCATCAACAGTTACAACAAATGGATCCGCAACAGAGGGCTCAGTTTATCCAGAAAATTCAGAAGCAAAGAAATCTGTTATTACAAAGGCAAATGCAAAACCGTCAAGCTCAACAAGGAGCGCATATAGCTGTCATAAGGAGTCCGGGTAAACCAGTTCAACCTGGCGGTTTGCAGTGGGTCCAGCAACCACGTCCTCAGATGATAGGACCTCAGATTGCGCAAACCCCTGGCCAAAAGCCCGTTCACCCTGGAGTTCAACCACCAGCGTTAACGCCGATTAATTCTTCCAACCAAGTTATTGTCCAAACAGGACAAAACGTGCAAGGTCCACAAGCCAGTCAACCTGGTCAAACGTTCCAACAAAGTCAACCTCTAACGCCGCAACACATAGCGCAGTTGCATATGCAGAAACAGCAACAAATGGCCAGGTTGCAACAGCTGCAGCATCTACAGCAACAGCAGCAGCAGCAACAACAACAGCAACAGGGTGCGCAGCAAGAGCCACCTTTAGCGTCGTTGTCTAATAACGCTCAGATACCACCGGATCAACAGTTGGTCGTGAATGCGAAGACGAAAACGGCTCTGGCAAACATGTTGACGAACAGATTACAGGGTAGCGCCGCTGAAGGTAGCGCAGCGGGTCAGTTAAGATTAATGACCGCGCAACACAGACCTCCACCACCGCCGTCCCAGGACCCACAGCTCCTTGCAGCATACCAGCGGAGGACCGTTGGAAATATCACAAATGGAGCACCACCCGGGACGCAAATAAAGATGCAATACGCCCCGGTTATACCTCAAGCGAAAGCCCAGTTCTACGGCCACAATCCGAACTTGAAACGTACGCTTTTTTAAGTTCTTAAAATCGCTCTTAATTAAAGCTTTACGATAGATTTGGAGGAAGGGATGAGTCATAACTTCATGACTTCGCGTGCGTGGTTCTACGTGCTTTTTACTTGAAAAGTTTCGTGATTAGATTTGAAATCGACATTGCAGTAGGAAATGTTTACATTGAAACGAATACAAGATCCTATCGTTGTTTTAGATACTCATTTCCAGTAAGCAGAAAAATAGATGTGGCACAGAAGAAATTAAAATTCTGGATAGACTTGTGTCTTCCGTTGCTATCTTTTAGGAAATATCGTAAAAGATAAAATCTGAACGGCTCTAAGACAAAACCTTTCAAGTACAAACAACCTCGCGTCTTTCACACTGTTCATTTATTACGTCCACGTGCAACGAGATAGCGCCAGCGAAAAATTGCATTGGGGCATAATAAATAAGCAGTTTTCATTTCTAGTAGAATGTTAATTCAAAGAGCTCTTCTTCTTTCCATGTGTAATATACTGTTACTTGTACTTTCAGTGCCACCAGATCTATTTTTGCTAGGTTGTATATTTGTTATTGTCGAGTACGACATGCAACGTCCGAACGATGTTTCCACGTGGAAACAGGTGATCGAGAGACACGGCGGAGAGGTCGAACCGCAGTATTGCACCCGAGCCACCCACGTGCTCGCAATCACGCAGAAGCACCCGACGGTAGTGCAGGCGCTACGCGAAGGGAAACGTTGCGTTAGCGCCCACTGGCTGTCGGACGTGGTTAACAGACAGCAGGTAGTACCGCCGTGGCACGCGTTGCACTTCCCCACGCCATTCAGCCTGACGGATCTCCCGTGCGCGAAGCACATCGTGTCGTTGTCCGGATTCGAGGGTGAGGAACGGGCGAAAGTGAAGTATATGCTGGAAGCATTAGGAGCAAAGATCACCAATTACTTCACCAGGCACAACACTCTCCTCGTTTGCAGAAGGTAGTGATGCCAGTTACACTTATCGCGCTTGCTCCGATTCATGGGCTTTCATTCTTGATTTAATTCAGTGAATTATGAATTATACCAAGGGTATCGTAAAATGTTGGTGGCAGAGGTAGATTCGACTGGCGAGAACGAGGGAAGGCTTTGTGTTCGTGTTTGTCTTATCTGACTTTGTTTCTGAGATGCCGTGAGGGTTGAGGGAAAGAGTCGTTCATTTCGATGGAATATTAGTTTTGTTGAGGAAGGGAATGAAACGGACGTAGTAATTTGGACCATGTTTTGCAGACAGGAACCAGCGGCAGGCGATAATTATTTGCGAAATGGGGTGTTAAATTCCACTGGATGTTTAAGTCGTTGTTAGATAGTTCGTACGATTTGCTTTTACATTTGTGTTGCGTGCCAATGTTCTTACTATATAAATTGACATCGATCTGAAATGGAATTTTACGAAAATGTTTACGAACAATCACCAAGATTTTACGTGTGACACAGCGTGCAAAATCTAATTAATAACATTAACATGATTTGTTAAAAAAATTACAGAGACCCAAAGTATCTATCATTTGGAAACATCGTCAAATAAGATAAACATGTATGTAAACTTCTTCTATTTACTTTAAATACTGAATTGACCCTTTGCTCCGAAATGGAGCATAGAGTAAATGAAGTATAGCCACATTTTATGGTACCAAGCGTAACGATCCACCATCGGCTGCTATCTGTACCGTTTTCATTCGACTGGAAATCGTTTCAGACCGGATGGTCAAAAGTATAAGAAGGCCCGAGAATGGCAAACAGGAGTGGTGAATACTCAGTGGTTGACGGACTTGTTGTGCGGGCAAATGAACGTGCTTCACCAAACCGAAAATCCAAAATATCAACAGTACAGTTTGAGCAATCAGTTTAGATTGGATTATTCGCTAGTGCCTCATTTAATGGGTATCGTGAATCATAGTCAATTATTTTTTGTTCTTCCAACAGTGAAAATAACCGATCTCTCTCGTCCAACAGCATGTACGAACTCGATTACCAGTCTTGCAGATATCTAAATAGCCCTTCTTTCAGCTGCATGGAAGATGCCAATAAATATTACACAAGAATCGTACGATAAAGTAAAGCAGGTTGGTCAGGGTCCAAATTCGATAAGAAAGTATAAGAAGCCACGATTAGACGGTCCATTGTTGAACAAAGATCCACATTTGTTATACTTGGACGAATCAATAACAGTTAGTAATCCGGACCCACCGCCACCGGATAAACAGCCAAGGATACTGTTTTCTGGCATCAATCCTAGGAAACATGCAAAGGTGTTATATACACGTAATTGAAACAGTAAAATCTACGTACTTGCGAAATTCGTGATTGGCCAAAGTACTACGATCAAACTTAATTCGAACTTTCGAATCTTTTCTCGTTTCCGTTCTGAAAAGGGAATTGAATGTTATCTTTATTTTATTCGCGAATACGATTATTTTACTGCAGAACGATTTACGTATCGATATAATGAAAACTATTGATCCATGCTGTTTGGAAATACTAATTCGAATTGTTCGTTTAACAGAGAATTCGGGAATTAGGTGGTGCGTTAGCAGCCAGTTGGCGAGACGCGACACATCTCGTGATGCCAGCACCGATAAGAACTGTAAAATTGTTGTGTTGTCTGTCACGTTGTAAATATATTGTCACGTTACAGTGGTTACTCGATTGTTCCGCGAGGAACACGTTTCTAGACGAAAGTGGATACATGCTTGGGGATCCGGAGTTCGAGAAGAATTTTAATTGTAATATTGAAAAGGCTCTGGCGAGTCCGAATCGGGGAACAGTACTTAAGGTGACCTATTTCATTATTTTTACCTATTAATTTTCTAGTAATAACTGTTATTTAATTGAACAAATCGATATAATGTAAAATGAATAGGGTAAGTGCACCTGATTTCGGCCATTTACGATAAATTCAAATTGCTTTTAATTGATAGCTATATGTATAACTGATGTTTACGTATCTAATTAGTCGTGAACAAAAACGAAATTAATTACGTAGATTCATATAACTTTACAAAGTGTTTTCTGCAACCGAAAACAGTGAAATATCGCATGAGAGTGACGTTGTATGGTTACATAATTTTTTGTAGGTGGAGCAGTGAAGGAGACTGCAAGCTTGAATTCACTTTTTTTTTTAATAGAATCCTACTATATAATGTCATAATAATAAAAAATCGTTAATTCTTAATGCGAATCGTTAGTTGATACCTGTTCGTTACGAATAACACACGAACTTCTTATCTTCTTTTACATTTTTCAAGCTATCAGGCAATATTTCTGTGTCGATGTCTCTGTGAATTTTTTATATAATGTATCTGTAGTAAAATTCTAGTGATTCAATAAACTTCTTATATTATCACCAAGATTCACCGAAACGCTTCTCCTTCGCTAAATGTTGCTCGCATAAGACTAATCATGTCTTCTCGAATGTGCTAAACTACTGGTAGAGTTCAAAAACACTTACAAGATATTAGAAGTGGCGATATTAGATGCACTTATCCTAACGATGAATATCAATGCTCCTCGTTTGATAATCTTGCTTGTCGAATAGGGTAAAATATTTTATGTTACGCCAAGCGTCATACCATCGCCGTCGACGATAGCAGAAATAATAGATAGCGCGGGCGGGACGATGGAAAAAACACGGCGATCTGTGGCACAGATTCAAGAGTTGAATAGTAATAAATTAAATTATATCATTGTCACTCATGAAAACGATCTTCATCTTCTTTCTGATGTGTTACGTGCAAATATCAGTAAGTGGTGTCAGACAGTTTTCTGCTGATGGATGTGCATGAGAAAAAGAAAAAAAAAAAAGAGTGGCGCACTTCGTAACGTTCGTCTCATTGCGTGTTTTTCGATATATTTGTAGGTGTGTTCAGTGCAGAAATCGTATTAGGGGCAGTTGCACGACAATACTTCCAAGCTGAACAAGTCTAAACGCAGTGCAGTATTCAATACGCTGCATTTTAATCCCTGACGTGGGCTTACTAATATACTTAGTGAGCTATTTTGGAGATGAAAAATTTTTGCTTACCTTCTTCAATGGGACAATAAAGAACATAATTTTATGATACAGCGGGAACTATTTTCACTGAAAAACATTCCAGAAACCTTTCCTTTCATGCTTCATTTCTGAGAGTAATGTATTTTATATAATATCTCGATATATAGACAGTTTGATAGACTTGTTTTTGACGTAGAGGTATATTATTATTATCGTTCGTTCACAACTAAGGATTATTGTTTTACATAATTAGCATTTTATAGTTATTTTTGAAATGTGCGCGAGCATGTTCCACCATCTCTTTTGTTTCGCATACACACCATATACACATATCATTCTAGTTTGTATCATTGTACACTTATTTTCTTCTCCATTCTATATGTTTCGCTTACCACTATCTTTATACAATAAAAAAATGAGTTTATGTGTGTAAGAAAGTGTATAATTGAAAATAAATAGAAATACGCATTATTGTATTCTAATTGTATTATTAATCACATTTCGTATTATATACAACTCTGCGTTAAGCACACGTTATTATTATTGATATTCATTGATTCGACTCTTTTCATATTGAACTATACAAATATACCTTAATTGTAGACGATAGCTTAATCATCCGAAAAATGCAATGTGAAACCGATGCGAAACGATGTATTGATGTAATAATGGCAACCATATCATATTGAAAAAAAGATTGAAGCCAGCATACGTATATCAAAATTAAATTTTATGGAAATACTCAGGCATTAATTAAGCGTAAGAGGTACGCAAAATATAATATTATTACTAAAGGATACACGCCATAACAATAATTGATATTGCAATTGTCCTTAGCCGCGAAAAAAGACACGTTTCCGCACCAGAAACGGGAACAGAATCATTCCTGTTTGCAGCTGAAACAAAATTATTCTTGTTTGCAGTTGGAAGAGAATCATTCCTGTTTGCAGCTGGAAGAGAATCATTTCTGTTTGCAGTTGGAACAGAATCATTCCCGTTTGCAACTGGAAGGGAAACATTGTTGGTTTCCGTGTCGCTTTTGAGATGGCCAAAGTGATTGCGATTGTGAATCCCTGTAGATTCAGGAACATTGAGCGTATGACTCAGAGTGACACGAGTGATTTTTTCTGCGATGGCTAGAATTAAACAAATGATCATTTAATTACTTATTAACGATTTTCTGTTGTATTTATGTATAAAATATTGTTTGGTCTCTTATGAAAGTGCTGTAGAAAGTAGGCGTTTTAAAGTACATACGGAGATAACCGGAACAAATGACTTGGCCATTTAATTTCAAATCTGTTATAAGAGGCATCGAGTCTTGAACAGAGAAATAGATTTCGTACATCAAGGGTTTCCCCTCATTGATTGCTTTAATCGATTCCTCTTCCGACTGCGCCAATTTTAGTCGATTTTCGTTTTTCTGAAATATAGCAGATCTATTTTGAGGATCCAGTTTACCACTCGTGCGACCCTTGATTCGACGTTTCTTCGTTACCAATATGCCTTCGTCTTAACTTTGTCAAATGATGTTCATTACAGATAACAAGAGAAATGAATTTCAATTACAAACAAGAATAACTACAAAAGAAAACTGTAGCATGGGACACAGCGTGTATTACTTATTTAGAAACGTCGAAATATAGATGATACTATTTAATCTCAAAATCGAATACATTAATTTATATTAATAGGAGTATTATTCTTTTTTTATAATTTTTTACTCTGTAATTAAGTCGAATGCTGTAATTCTAATTTAATACTAATTTCTTAGTATTTAAGTATGGTTGTAGAATGAAACAAATAATCTTACCGCGACTACTGGAACTGCGAAATTCAACGTTAAAGTGAGCGTTATCGGAACTCCTTTTGGCGGCGATGGTATCTGTATATGACTAATCATTTTGTTTATTTCCGGGTTGTAATTGTACCAGACGTACTTAGGGCACGCTGATTGACCAAAGACCCCGGCGAATAGCTGAAGAACTTCCATTACCAACGCAGTTTTCACGACGGCACCGATCATCCTGGAATTCTACGACACGCCACGCACAAACGCATTTTCCAATCGATCAATTAATTATAACAGCCAATAATATAATCAACGCTCGAGTTTCCACTCGAATTATTTCCAATTGTTACCTAGCGAAGGGTCTGATCGATCGAGGTACGCAATTTCTTCCTGAAAATGCACCGTCCAGCAGTTCCTCGCGTGGATCACAAACACTGGGTATCGAACGTACGAATAAAGTAAATAACAAGGCGGATGGATCGAATTCTGAAATAATGAGGGAAGAAAGTGGTCGATGGGGAGTCGTCTAGCAAAGCGAGCGACACGTCTGTTCTAGCTTCTTCCTAGGGAACACTGCGTCTATTCCAAGTTAGAGAAGTTGAAGTGGAAAAAGAAAAGCAGAGCGTTGCAATAAATATCATACGTAATATCTGGCTTTGTAGTCATTGGCGGACGTTCTTAAACCACAGTTAGAGATGCAGCTATCGCCGGAAGTTAGAACCGTGTTATTTTCATAATATTTCATTTCAACTTCTCTATATTGTTAAAGTATCTCGAGATTGACAGTGTTCGATCGCTAATAAATGAACGAAGCGCCTCTTGTATGAGATACACGTGTGTGGATAGTAGACAGTGTTTTAAAAATCATACGATGTCGATCAAAAGAAGAATGTGTAATATAAAATATGAGTTTCCATTGAAGAAGTTTTAAAGCCAAAGTTTAAAGCCCAAAGAATCTTGGCAGGGCTCTTCGATGTCATCGCAGAATCTGCTAAATAGAAGCATAGCCGTCTAAAGTACTTTTAAAGTATTTTTCGAGATATTCACACGTTTTTAGATAAATCGCGCACATTGTACGTGTGCATACCTTCTGCACAAGGAAGTGGTTTAGATAGATTAATTCACACATTGAACATACGTGTAATATCGTGGTTTTAAGAGCAGGACATTCCTGCGAACACGTAGTCTTAAGAATTACAGTGAAAAAAGGAAGAAAATACTGAGAAATTTCAATAATTCAACGTTATTTCAAGTAACGAACACATAGAATAAAAATATCCCATTTTTCTGTAGAGTGTTTTACACAAAATTAAATTTTAACTTGTTCACTTGCATTCTATCCATTCGTTACTTGAAGTAACATTGAATTATTGGGATTTCTCAGTAGTTTCTTCTTTCTTCCGCTGTAATTCTAAGGACTACGTGTCCCTAGGGATGTCCTGCCCTTAAAACCACAATATTGCAAAAGTATAAAATGTATTCAGAGTAAAACACACGTAATAGTAATTACAGATCGAAGTAAATCACTAATTATGCACACATGTTCCACTCCTTTAATTATTGCGGTTACAGAAGTGCGAATTCTCGCGGGCATCAGCAGTCTGCTTAATCAAACGTAATAGTGGGATATTTGTCTGTGTATCCAGGTCAAGTGCTTCGCAACATCCACGAAAACGGTGAATTCGTTGTTCTCGCAGGGTGTAGCGTTCGCGAAGGTTTGCGAGACGACTCCTCGTAGATAATAACGATCCGTCTCCCGCTCGTATATGACCAAACCGCTTCCGTTGTCGCCTTTGCAAGCGTAACTTCCGTTTCCGTGTCCGATGCAGAACGTACGATTCGAGATACGAGCTGTGAAGTTCCCGTTACCCCGTAAGCACTCCTCCTACGATTTATTCGATACATTAATTATCACATCAGCCTATCGACCAAGCAAAATTCCCAAATTCAAAGATAATTCCTATATTTTTGTTTTCAACTAATATAGAACAGCGTAAAGAAAAGATGCATCGATGCACCCCAAGTGCAGCTCACTTCGCGTGTCAATAGTTGCAAATGTAAATCGCATTAATTATCACATCAGCCTATCGACCAAGCAAAATTCCCAAATTCAAAGATAATTCCTATATTTTTGTTTTCAATTAGTGTAAAACAGCGTAAAGAAGAGATGCAACGATGCACCCCAAGCGCAGCTCACTTCGCGCGTCAACGGTTGCAAATATAAATCACATACTCTATAGAGTGTTTAATAAGTTCTCAGAAAGATTTCAAAAGATCTCAAAAGCTCTGAAGCTCTCAAAAGATCATTTCTTTTACCTGAGACACGATTGGCGCTGTAATCTCCTTGCGTACTGAATTGAACTCTCCAAGCTCGTTAAGGCCCCAACCAACAACAGTCCCGTACTTGCCCTGGAGGAAATTTAGATCCGTGGTGAATGGCCACAGGCAGCACGGTCTGATTAATACGCTGTACTCCACTTTGTCGCCCAGAATCGCGACAGCCAAGTCAGCATCGCTGCTGACACGCGTATGCGAATAATCAGGATGAATCCTGTACTCCGCGACCTCGCTGTTCACTGAACCGATTTGCCTCCAATCTCGCAGGTGGTACTGTCCAATCGAGATCACGAAGGTCTCGGCAGGTATGAACATGGCATTACTGTAGAAACAGTGGGCGGCTGAAAGGACGACAGTGAATATAAATGAATATGTATAGTTCGACGAGAGATCGTTAATTAACTCCATCGATTATGAAGTGTTGATTGCCCATCCGTTTAATCCATTTTTGTAAACGATAGGGTAGCAAATTTTTGACGATATGTAGGTAAATTTTGATTATAGTTAGTGATTACAGTGATTATAGTAACTCTATTTTGTTTATAGGAATAGTTTTTCAATTTGTGAAGTATACGTGGCTATAGATTTCGCAACGATCATTTTCGATAAATATAGAAAAGTAAACGTGTTGCAATGGGTTTTCCACAGAAAATTTGTAACGACCAATTTTACTAAATGGAAGTAGAGGGTGCTACAACTCTGCAGTGTCTGTATGTGAGCATTCCTTTTACTCAAGAGACCCAATACTCTCTGCACCCTGGTCCAAGCCAGAGATTTCCTCATTTCTGTAGGGCTCTCTTCAGTAATAGGTATGGTTTCTTAAGTATAATACTTCTGGCCATAGCCATTTCCTTCATTTGACAAAATTGCTGAAAAACCCATCTTTTTCTGTTGAATTATGGATTTTCCAGTTCCAGCTTCGTGCTTTTTCGCTCCAGTATGCACGCTTACAAGAAGCTACATCAAACTCCACTTCTCACTCTTTTGGGGCTGCAAGGAAAATTCTCTGCCATTTTTGCAAGTTCTTGCTTCTCGTTTCTTCTTCTTGCTTCTCTCTCCCTCATCTTAATTACAGAATTTTGAAGTATTTCTGATTAAAAAAGAAATTCCTTAATTTTCATTGAATAGAAGAAGTCAGATAAATTACATCTCCCGCTTTAAAAGTAAGAGAGAGAAAGACATATAAGAAAACTATAGGAAAGAGTGAGACAGATGCTACTGACCCTCCATTAGGACCCCTATCGCCATCTTTGTAAAAAGTGCTCAAACTGGTCGCACATAAGTATCGACAGCGAAGTGAACTACTGAAAACTACTAGCACCATCTCTTGGAGGGCTGCTGAAACAAGGTCGATAATTAGTTTTACTACCCTCCGTAAAGATGGAGCTAGTAGTTCTTGAGTAGTTCACTTCGCTGTCGATAATTGTGTGCGACCAGTTTGAGCACTTTTTACAGAGATGGCGCCAGGGGTCCTGGTGGAGGGTCAACAGCATCTGTCTCACTCCTTCCTATAGCTTTTGTATATATCTTTCTCTCTCTTATCTCTAAAGCGGGAGGTATAATTTATCCGACTCTTTCTCTTCTAAATGAAAATTAAGGAATTTCGTTATTTAATCGACAGTACTTTAAAATTATGTAATTAAGATGAGAGAGGAAAGCAGAAAGAAGGAAAGGAAAGCAGAAACGAAGTCAGGGAAGCAATAGATGTGTAATATACATAGTGACAAACGTATGACAAATTTTTACAGCTGATATTAGACCTCAAAAGCAACACAAAAGTTCACATAAACCTAGGTCCATAATTTGAAAAAATGGCAAAGAATTTTCTTTAAAACCCTACAGGGATAAGGAGTGGAGTCTTTGATGTAGCTACTTGTAGGCATGCATACTGGAGCGAAACAGCACGAAGCTGGAATTGAGAAGTCCATAATTCAACAGAAAAAGATGGTTTTTTCAGCGGTTTTCGCAAGCAGAAGGAATGACCATGGCCAGAAATATTATACTTAAGAAACCATAACTGTCACTGAAGAAAACCCTCCAGGGGTGAAGAAGTCTGTGGTTTGGGCCAGGGTGCAGAGTGTATTGGGTCTCTTGAGTGAAAGGAATTGCTCACATACGGACACTGTGGAGTTGCAGCATCCTCTATTTCCATTTAGCAAAATTGGTCATAAAATTAAAATTGGTTGTTACAAATTTTCCGTGCAAAATCGCCTTTAGGCTTAAAAATTGAATTAACCCTTTGGGTGCTATGAATGCATATACAGTTTATTTGCAATTTTCATCATTTCACACTAAATTTCTTTGCTTCTGTGCAACGGAATAAAAAACTGATTATATCATCAGAAAGCTTAATGAATAAGGAAGTTCTTGTCAAATTTTCTGCCCTCCACGTTTAAAATTAATTACCTAATTAGGAGATCAAAGTTTTCGCAATTTACAAATTATACCTTCTGAGATAAGTTTAAACTCTTATTACTGCACCTGTTTTCGAGTTTCAAGGTAAAATAGGGACTATTAAAATAGCAAATTTATTGCTCCGTTCAATATTGTTTATCATTTTCTTGTAGGAATAACGGTTTGGAAGATACAATCAATAATATGAGCGAAACTACTGTTTCTCTGAAAAAAACAAGAATCCCAATTTTCTCTGCCATTTTTGCAAATCAGACCTAGGTTTGTATGAACTTTTTTGTTGCTTTCGAGGTGTAGTATCAGCTGTACAAATTTGTCTCTACACTTATTTTCGTTTTACAGTCCTTTCTGTGCTAAAAGTACTCGCGATTACAGAATTAACAGACACTACCCCAAACGAATTGTACATGAAAATTTCCGTTTCTTAGACACTGCGAAGAAGAAAAATTCACTTGCCTGTAATAACGTGTGTATTGGTCACCAAAGTTCAATACTTATTTTACTTTCCTTTCTGTGCTAAAAGTACCCGCGATTACAGCATTAACAGACACTACCCCAAACGAATTCAGATAATATGAATGAAAATTTCCGTTTCTTAGACACTGTAAAGAAGAAAAATTCACTTGCCTGTAATAACGTGTCTATTGGTCACCAATGTTCCGCTGCATTGGAATGTGTACGACAGTTCGACGATGAAAATCGCAACAACCCACGGCCATTGACCAAGTCGCACTAACGAGTCTCCAACCATGTAAGGATCTGCCATCGACATTTCACCGCAGTGTTGGTTATTCGGTTTCTTGATGCTAATTACGGGTGGCACGGACACAAGAGTCAAATTTTTCTCGCCATCTTTTCCAGATAAATGCAACTCGCTATTGATAACGATGGTGCTAACGATTGGCCCCTCAGCTGGAATTAAATAATTATTTCCATCATGGCTTTAATTAAAATTCCTCGTAGCGTCGTAGAATTTGGAAACTGGATACGCACGCTATTTTAAAAAAAAACGGGACGAAGTCAATTGCATCCTTTGCACACTCCTTAGAAACGTACATGTATTATGAACGAAACGTACATACCAGGTGGACCAGTGCAAATGATTACGCTATTGAACGATATGCTGGTTAACATGGGTATGGGCAGATCGGAAGGAAATGAGAGTTTGAACATAATTGGCATACTCTGTTCGAGGGCTACAATTGATTCCTCTACCGTATGCGCCAATTCTATTCCAACATTGTACTGCAACACAATGCCAAGTGATCAACATTCTATTTTTAAGTATACGCTAATGATTCATACAATATTTATCGTTTTACTTTGGATGGAAAAATAGTAATTAGCCAATAACAACGCTAACAGTTTCCATGTTGAATATAACATTAATTCTATTACTAAAATTCACTGAAAAATTCAGATTATAATTTTTATTTAGCGCCTTAAAATTTCTTCATAAGAACTAAATAAAATTTCCAGGCTACAAAATTATTCTGCCTCCAAAACAGATTCACTGTTGATACGATTGCTTCGCTAATGAACACAGCAGTCGATAAACAATTACCAATTACAAATATCGCTTATCAATCGTTTGAAATTGAATAACAGAAATGTAGGCCGATCGATCGCATTGAAACTGACCTTCGATAATTGCAATTTATAAATTGCAGTCTAGTAATTACCGTGGACAGTGCGACGTGATGGCTGAGGGTGATGTTGAGTCGCGATGGGTTTCCCCTCGTTGGAGACAGTATTTGAACGTAACCGTTCGTTTCATTCGTTCCTGGGTCCCGATTGTACCAGAAAATCGTGGGACATGGCGACTGACCAAGCACCACGACCATCAGCTGAAGTAATTGCGCCAACAGCGTAGCTTTGGCGATCACATTGATCATCTTGAGACTCTGTGACACAGATGTTATTACCCCTTAACCAGTTAAATGCGTTCGACGTGTATACTCGTCGGACCGAATCTCTACTGCGGTGCGTTTCACGTGTACACTCGTCGTGTAAAATAAAAAATTACCATTCACTATGAAAACTCGAAATCTCAATAAAGTGTAATAAGAATATTATTTGATGGTATGTTCCATTTATATACATAGTTTGAAATTTTGTAAACTATTTACTTATTTTTCTTGTTTATTCTTGCTATCTTCAATATTTCTTGTTTATGTATTTCATTATTCTTTGACAATTTTCAAGCTTTTAGTAAGAATAACGTATTCAGAAACGAATTGTTAGTCTTTCTGACGAATAGAAATGTAATCCTTCTTCGTTTTTCGTAAAATGTATAATAGTACCATTTGCCCTGCGTTCGACGTGTATACACGTCGTTGCCTGTTTTTAATTCCGCACCCTGTGGTGATCTTTTGAAACTAAATTCCACAGTTAACTGGTTAATTAATTGATCTTCCAGTGCTCTTATTCTAGAAATCCGTTCCCCCAGACAGATCAGTCTTAAACTACAATTATTTATACCCGTCACTTTGGCCAGAATTTATACGATACTGAAATCGAGGGATCTTTCCTCGTTTTTCGTAAAATGTATAATAGTACCATTTGCCCTGCGTTCAACGTGTATACACGTCGTTGCTTGTTTTTAATTCCGCACTCTGTGGTGGATCTTCTGAAACTAAATTCCACAGTTAACTGGTTAAGGAAATAATCGTCGCTTTCACTCGATTACACACAACGTGCAACTGATTCTAATTTGCTCTTCACTTTTCCTGATGCTACTATGGAAAAATCAGTGTCACATACACACATATTCGACGATATGATCGCATACATCAACATTTAAGTACCATTTGTATATCGCGTCGACGTAGCGACATGAATTTATCTAAATCTTTTTTAACTAATACCAAGTGCGTACGACATGAATTTATCGTTGAACATTTTTCAAACTAATACCAAGTGCATACGATACACTGTGCACCACACGATTCTTCGCTGCTACGCAGCGAACTTTGTTAATCGATCATCCAGTTGACGTACGCGTTTAATCGCGAACAAATTGACAATTATGTAATACGATTAATCACGATCCGATGAACAATGTTTCTCTGCTTCTGACAGACGTGTGCGATTCAACAGCTTCTCACGACGATCGCGAGAATTTCCTAGCTTACCTCCAGATGGAATTAATAGACAATTTCGTCGAATTCTGGACAAGAGAATTATGGGCGATGTAACCGAGCGTTTATAGGAAAACACAACTGAGATTGTAAGTATCGTGATCATTACTTATTCTAAACGATTGCTGTGTCTTGGTTAATATATCTGTGCCCAATGAGAAAGGCGAGCAGAGAAGAGTAAATGGCGTTTACTCGAGAATAAGATAACTTCGGTTGAGAGCAAAAGTCACACGTTTTTATTGTAATTATCGTTTTATGCATATATAGATCGATATTTACATGGTTGCATCAAGAATGTCATTGAACGAGTGCACCCTTCTGCATCAAGGTTGCTCGCTTCGCGTCGATACAATAATCGATTTGTAACCAAATGACATTTAGAGAACAATTTCTCAGAAGAAAAATTAATCGTAATCACAGATGTGATCACCATCGTATTGACATTGACATAAGTTTCACAGTTGACATAGGTATGATAGTTGTATGGTATAATAGTTGTCAAGGTATGGTAATGTCGCAGACGTCACAATTGGGCTGAATGTGACATTATCTTGATCTTTATTCCAAGTGGATCTAGCATATGCTTTAAATTGGACAAGAGTGACTATTTGCCTATTTTAACTAGAATTTCATTACATTCATACATATTCATCGATATTTCTCCTTATATCGTTGTACCTTATGCTACTACTTTATGTTAGTAATAAATAAATTATTTCTACCATTTTTAGTACTTCCTGAGTAAAATATAAGTTATACAGAATATTGTTTAAGACAACTTTAACTCTGATCAGAAACGTTTATTTTCACTCTTCTGCTTCTTCTTCGCTCTTGAAACGAACGAACAACGCGAGTGTCATCTTTTACGTTTAAGTAAACGGATGTACATACCGGATGGAACAGAACAGACGAGCACATCGTTGAACTATAATTCAGATAAGATGGGACTATATATAACATTGTTTAATGTCTTAAACAATGTTATATACTGTACAGAAATAATTGTAAAGTAAGAAAAGTCATACATATTTAATGCAGAAGAGTATAAATTCAGATACGTACAGACGCTATCCACTTACGCGCTAAACTTACTTTTTGATAATCAATTTCAAAGTTACGCTTACGTTAAAATATACAATTAACTTACGTCTATTCATCTATTTTTACAGGGAGACTGTATTTACCGTGCACCCTCGATAGTCAATATCGCAAATACTGATACGAAACGCACTGAACGAGTACAGAACTAATCGTCCAAGACTGAGTAGCAGACCAGTGTGCACGACGTACACGTTGTCTAGAAAGTTTCACCCTTTCACATCTCATAATTACACGAGACCATTCGAATTGCTCGTCGAGTCGCGACACAACGGAGCAATTGAAATGGAGGTATGGCACTTGAACGAATCGAAGTGCGACAACGAGAAACCATGCCATCGACGAATCGATCCGTCGTTAATTCCGTACTGTTCTACGTATCACTCAGAAGGGCTGTTGTCAGAGGCAATCTCGGATGTCACCCACTCTTTGTACTTCGCGACGTCCACGTAGACGACGTACTGCGTTAAGTCGCAGGTATCGCCAGCCAGATCCAACAGGGACCGCGATACGATCCCTCGCAGGTAGTATCGATCCTCCATCGGGTCGTAGATCACGAACCCACTTCCGCTGTCCCCGTTGCAAGGCCCGCTTCCGTCTCTGTAGCCGGCGCAGAACGTCCGGTTCGAAGAGACCGCGGCGAATTTCGGATGGCTCGATATACAAACGTTCTGAAAATTCAATGAAAAAGCGTCGAGTAAGAAATGTCCCTTCTTTACATTAAAAAGATTGGCAAACTTTGGCGCAACGAGCAACCATAATGTTACAAGACGTCGCTGGTTATTTCAACAGATGCTCTACGTTCTTTGATACAAACTAAAAGATAAAAGCTTTGATAAAATATAAAAATTGCTAATTACCAAACGTTCGGAAAATTCAATGGAAAAGCGTCGAGTAAGAAATGTCCCTTCTTTACGTAAAGGATCGACAAACTTATGAACAACCTTAACGTTACAAGACGTCGCTGGTTTTTTCAACAGATTTTCTACGTTCATTGATACGAGCTTCGTTTAAAAATTGCTAATTACGATTAAAATTCAGGAGAAAAACATCGCGTAAGAAATGTCCTTTCTTTATACAAAGGGTCGACAAACTTTCGCATAACGAGCAACCATAATCTTGCAAGATGTCACTGGTTTTTTCAACAGACGCTCTACGTTCATTGATACGAGCTTCGTTTAAAAATTGCTAATTATTAAACGTTCTAAAAATTCAGCGGAAAAGAGTTGAGTAAGAAGTGTCCCTTCTTTACGTAAAGGATCGACAAATTCCCGTGCAACGAGCAACCATAATGTTACAAGACGTCGCTGATTCTTTCAACAGATGTTCTACCTTCATTGATACAAGCTTCATTTAAAGATTGCTAATTACCAAACATTCTGAAAATTCAGGAGAAAAACATCGTTTAAGAAATGTCCCTTCTTTACATAAAAGACCATCAAACTTTGGCGCAGCGAGCAACCATAATGTTAAAAAAGACATCGCTGTTTTTCTCAACAGATGCTCTACGTTCATTGATACGAGCTTCGTTTAAAAATTGCTAATTACCTGTTGCACGATCGGCGATTTAGTCTGTCGCGGTTCCATAACGTACGGGTTCCCCAGTTCGTCGCGTCCCCAGCCAACCACGTAGCCAATTTTCCCTATAACGTTCTTCAGATTCGCGGATCCCTTCCAGAGACAGATGGGCCTGATCAGTTCGCTGAATTCCACCTCCTCGCGCAGAGTCAGGATGGCCAGATCGGAATCGGCTGTCTCCCCGGAAATATAATCAGGATGGAACTTGTACTGTCTCACCTCACGGGTCACTGAACCGTTCTCCTTCCAATCGCGCAATTGGTAACGTCCCACCGACACCAACAACGCCACCACGGGTAGATTCATACTCTTGTATTGACAGCAATGGGCGGCTGAGAAACAAAAACCAACCACTTTCACACTTTCATCAAAACGAAGTTATGAATCTCCATTTTTCCAAGGTTTATGGTTTCAATTCAAGGTTTTCGATTTTTTAAGGAGAAAGGAAGAAGGACAGTGGAGAATGTATTGACAACAATGGGCAGCTGAGAAACAAAAACCAGCCACTTTCACACTTTCGTCAAAACGAAGTTGTGTTTCTGCATTTTTCCAATGTTTGTGGTTTCAATTCAAGGTTTTCGATATTTTTAAGGGATGAGGAAACGAAGAACAGTAAAGAAGATCTACGCACCTGTAATAACGTGTCTATTGGTCACCAACGAACCAGCGCATCGGTACTCGAACTCGAATCTGACGATAAAAATCGCAACCAACCAGGGCCACTGACCAGGCAACGCTATCGAGCCTCCAGCTACCAAAGGATTCACCCTGTCCACGTTGATTCGACCGCATTCTCTGTAGTTCGTCTGGACGCTGGTCTTTGCTGTCGTCGTGACTGGTTTTGGGGTCGTCGGAGGTAGAAAAGGGAAATTCATTCTGGGTTCGTCTGGTTTCTTCGGTTTGCCAAGGTCCAAATTCGGATTACTCAGAAACACGTTGTTGTTGGCTTTGAATGGAGCGAGTGTTGTGGGTGTCACGGGTGTTGTGGGGTCAGGTGGAGATGTCACTCCAGGTGGTAGCAGCGTATGGTTCAGAACGATGACAGTGACGTAAGGTGCGCTTACTAAAATTATTATAAACAATCATTAGGCCATTATACATTTTATACATCCACTTTTCGTCTATATTGTTTTTTGTATGTTTTAGAACTTGACTTCGTTCCTTTAGTCGACGATTCAGGTGTTGTTATTCTTTATTTCGAGGAAAAGAGTGAATACGTACTGCGCGTGCCGGTACAGATATGGTCCTCGTTGAACCAAATGTCGTTCAACGTAGGTATCGGACGATGAAGAGGGAAATGGACTCTGTACAACAGACTTCCGCCGTCGTAGATCGCTTTAACAGCATCGTGTTGCGATTGTCCCAACTCTAGTTTGCCAACGTACTTCTGGAAAATGAAAAAGACAGATCGTTTAACTCTACAATTAGAAGTGTTTTCGAGGAATAGCTACCGGGTTTTCGATCAGTAGAAAACCGCATGATCTATCAGACGTCAGATCTATCCACTTTCAATTGTTCCATACCGCAATATATTACGTTCGTTGAAGTCACCTTTACAATTGACGCATCGCAGACCGCGAATTACGCTGGATGATACGACATTTAATTACCGCGAATTTTTCACAAACGACACGTGTACCACAACACATACTTAAGTTCGAGTCTTACTTTAAAAACTACTTTTTCTGATAACAAAAAGAGGTAGTTTAAGGTATTACGAGTGAAAATTGCGAGAGTTGCTTTGGTAACTTAATGTGGCGCAATGTAATTAGTTCTGAATGGATTAACGAAGAGTTAGAAAGGTTTATATTGTTGTTATAGAAAATATATTTACAGACAACACGGCGGGGACGCTCAAAACGACGCTGAGCTTTAATGGAACGCCTTTCGGTGGAGATGGTACCGAGACCTTGCCAGTGAAATTCTTCGTTTCTGGATCCTCCTCGTACACAAAGTAGTTGGGACACGGCGACGTTTCGCCAACTACCCTCACGATTAGCCGAAGACAGTACACCAACAGCGCAGCCTTGATGATATCTCCAATCATCCTGAAATTCTGTAGAACACCAAATATTTTATTATTGAAAAACTTGTTAACGATTCAGATAACGTTATTCGACCTCTTCATCAGCGAACTTAACTGTTTCAAAATTGAACTATTTTTTTTAATCGAATTATAACATTTTATTTAACACTTATACGTAAAAAGAGAGGTTCACTGAGCAGCTGCTTGTGTTTACACTCGAGTTATTTCTAATTATTAGTAAATTAATTATTTTTTGAAGCAAGTTTATCTACACTTTGGCAATAAAGAAATTAAAATGATCGTTCAGCTAACGTTCTTGCAATAAAAATTTGACGAGAGCCAACCAAGAGTAGAGGTGGTAATCGAACGGAGCAAACAGCGTGCTTATTCTATTTTGTTCTTGGCGAAGACTGCGCTCGATTTGTCTGTTTCATCTTAAGAAAGCGTCGAGGAAAAATGATGAATATTTCAATAAAAATTAGGTAATGTCTACTTCAGCGAGCGATAACCTTGCAGACCAATAACTTCGTTGCAAAATGCTACACGTCGTAGTGATGTAGAAAGTTGAAGAAAATCGCGAAAATCTATCAAATCAACGTTTATCAGTCATTATTCATATGCAAATATACAGCAAGTAATACGTGCGCTCGTTAACTTATTTTTAACGTGCATCTTAAGTAATAGTGTACACATTTAGCGTACATGATCCACGATATTACTGTGCAGAGTTTGAATTAAAGATGTACTAAGGAAAACCTAGAAGCTTTAAACAAAAATTGCACGATGTTTACATGTGCAAGAAATAACTTCTGCCAGAGATCAAAAGTCATGGTCCAGCGTGCGGTTATCGCAATGGCAAAGGAAAACCCACGGAAATCATCGACTTCCTCGAGCATCTAATATTGCGCTAAATGAAAGCAGAGGAAAAGGTGGCAGTACATTTTCACCTCCCTTAACTTTATATTTCTTTTTTAAATTTAAATTATAACACGTAAACCTCTTCAATTTCCAAATCATAATAAGAAATGAAATAATAGCTTATGAAAGAAAAGCAATTTAATTGCATTTAGTAGACACTACTAAAACGATTAATTAGGAGGTTGTACAAAAGAAAGGGTAGTGTTAGAATTTTAGGTTTAATTAGAACACATTTTCCCCTAAAAAATACAGAAGAATACTAACTTTAAAGCTTTGAAACTTGCGGTTGCTCTAAGCTCGAATTAATCAGAATATCCACATTCACAACACCAAACCAGTCACAGTTCCATCAAGTCTATAAATCCTCCAAACCAAGAGGAAACATCCAAAATACAGAACTACGCTCTCGACTTAATTACACGAGTCACCGTATCCTACGAACGAAAAGAAGGCATTGTCAAATGTACAAAAACGTTGGACAATTCTTCAAGTTTCAAACAATTCCAAAATGCACTGCACACGTCATTGTTATTCGCACCCAATCCCAATGAATCCTGTCTCGCGTCAGAGTCCTAAACGGAGGTGGCTTCTGGTGGCACACGAGGGCCAGCTAGTCCTTTTTGTATTAAGAAACTCCGCGTTAATGCGAAATCAGTCGAACACAATCTGAGCCGCTTATCAGCCACCTTTTCGAACGCGAACTCGACCAACCAGCGAGTTGGTAAAACCCCGCCGGAAACTCTTGGCGTCCGCTTCGCGGCGCTTTCGTTTATCCTCGCGCAGATGGTAGTGGGACATCCCCGATTGTACCATCGTTTGGCCGTCTCTGTCCGCAGAGAATGCAGGATGAAGAAAAAAGTCTGCTTGACCCTCCCTCTGGGCCTGATTCCCATGAGTCATTTTAGTCGAGGAAACTCTTTTGAAGCCGTCACGACACGATTCCTACGAAATAAATGATAAATTTCTTATCTTTCTCTGCGGTTCTATATGGCTTTTAATTCGCTGCTCTTCGAACCTTCTATCCTTGACGAAATTTTGGTCTTCACGTAAGGGATGAAATGTTCTGCGACACGAGTATCTTGCTCGTTTTTACAGGGTGTCCAAGGTTGATTAACGAAGTAGTCGTAAAATCATGGTTTCCTTTGGTCCCTCGAACGTTTACCACGTGAAATATTTACACGAAGGCGATTAAAGACGATACTTGATTTTCCAGTTTAATTTATTTGGAATTTTAAGTAGGTAGAACGAATCTACATTGACAGTTCTGTTGAATTTTCTGTTTGACATAGTAGCTGATTGATCGATTGTCTCATCAATCGTCGATTGCTGCGGTACGTCATTCGACAATTAAACACTTGTTGCACGTTTATTTCTCAAATTTATCGCGTTGGTAATGATCTCTTCGTTGATACGCCCGATGAACGCAGTGATTTTGAGCAGCCCTGTAGATTTACTTTTATTTCAGTACCTTAGGGTCTATGGACCGGTCTTTTGACAGACATGAGTATATTTAAGGGTGCTTGTATGCTGCTTTCACGCACTCTCCACCCCAGTACCGAATCCTGTGCTTGTGTTCAAAACTTGATTCCCTCTTGACTTATTGTGCTCTTCAATCTCGTGGTTGTCGTTTTCTTAAATTCCGTTCACGTTCCTTTGTTGCTCTTATTTGACTAAATGCACATCTAACGTGTAATCTCGTTTCTTAATACCATAACATTTTATTATACAATCATAAATTTCATTGAAACACTGTATATTATAGTTTATATTATTTATAACACTTTTACAAAGTAAACGAAATTATACTATTTATATTCAATCATGAAATTACATCGTGATTGTATACTATATATTTAAAATAGCATTTCTAATGTAGTTGTATATATTACAAACGCAAACATTATTGTTTTCTATAGAAAGAGAGAACAATTCGATTATTACTGTTAATTTAATTCTGTTTGATATGACAGGAATACGTATCTATAATTAATGATTGCATAAAAACCTGTATCTCAACAAGAAGAACCACAAGTCTCATTAAAAAACATTATGACAACATTACAGTAAAGACGCGTGGAACAGCTAACATCGATAGAAACGTAATCCTGATTATGCTTTCCATTGATTAGATGGCTAGTTTAAATTATTGAAAATTAATCAAAATTGATTTAAATAGTTTACAAAATTATCTACGTTGTGGTAGTATTCTGTACAATAACCATACGCGTAGTTTAACTAATTAATGATCATTCTGCAGTACAATTAAAATGACTATTCCTGTAATCCGGGGAATTTTAAAATCGTGATAATTTGCAAACATTAAAAGTGATTGCAACTTGAAGAAACCAGTATCGCGATCTACTGGAAGCTGCGGAATTTTTCATCAAAACTCCAGGCATAGTTAACCAATATTAATAACGAAAATAAGCGTTAAGAATTCCTCTTCCTTTTATTAACATTTATATACATACATTAAGAATTTCTAAAGTAACACTAGAATTATTTTCGCTTAAATATTAAACTTATTACGCTATAATAATTTTGTATCATAATTTTTTTTTTATTACAAATTGCAATTGAATCTCTAGAGACTTATCAGCTGTTCGTGACAATCAGGAAAGGTACTCAGTCTTTATTTAAGTATATTAAACATCCCAATATTTCTCGAAAATGACTAATTTCTTACTCGTTACACAATTTTAATTTCTGGTTCCACGTTTTCTTTTACAGTATGAAAAATATAATGTAATATGCGATCATATGGAAATTGTTTCCATTGCGACACGAGATTGGCAACAATTCTTCGTCAACGCGAAACAACAGCCAAAGTTAGATTTCCTTCCAACGTTTAACACGCATTCCTCGCATTTTAATCGATTTCTTTTAATATTCTTTACGCATACCGCTTAGTTCACCGATTGCGAGTGAAACGACAATTGTCTGGAAAAAATTCTACCTTTCGTAGCTCCTTTAATCGTTTGACAATCCATCGCTACGAAAAATACGCCTTTACCTTACAAATTTTACCAACAATTCGGAAAGGTCTACCTTAAAATGTGATCGCGTACGAAATCAAGACTTATTGTTATCGCAAAATATACTTAACATATTTTTCATTCCATATTTTCAATCTTTTGTCTTTTCAAATAACTTTCTCTTTTATTTTCTACTAAAAGACACATAACTTTACACAAATGTGCAGAGTTGATTTCAATTAAACACTGCATTGCATCGAATTTTATCGAATCGATCGTATAGCTCCACCAAAATAGATCATGTGGAATGAAAAAAAAATAAAATTCTTCAGGAATACTCACTCGATCATTTCTACCATTAATTCCCGTTGAAATGTCCGTACAACATTCGCACTGAATGGAAAACGTTACTTCACGCAAAACAGATATCACCTAAGTGGAATCTTCGTAGCCAAGCTCTAAGTAAATACCGTCACCGATGCTGTCGAGGATATATTGTCCGTAAATGATTATGTATCTTCGAGACTCACCCGCGAAGTCGTAGCATGTTTGTGAACATATCTGAGAAGTGTCCGCTTGCAGTGATTCAAGCGATTCCTGGAACACTTGTCGAACTTCCGTTTCTTCTGTCCGGTTTCTGGAAGTATCATCGTCGAATACCCAATCACACGACTATTATCGTAATTCTATTCATTATTAACGTGAAATCATTAATGAGGATTCGCCTCGATCGAGGATCAATTCTTAACGCGTCGTCCAGGATTTTAAATCTCGTAGAACTGGGATAGAAAGGAGCGGCGTGATGTTTGGGTACCTCGATAATGTCAATGGCAAATCGTGTTTGTATTTCTGGTTGTAAATCGACTGTTTAGAAATAGTAGGTCGTTCGCGTTTCTACTGCGTGTGGATTGGAAAATACATAAGTAACGATTATTAGGTAGAAAGGAATTATAAGTTGAGAAAGTTTCGTGGAAAGTTTAAATAAATTTGCTGTACGTACGTGCGATTGATTCTTTTCTAAAATGCGTGTTTCTATTTTTAAGTAAAATGTTCAGTTAGTAAAATAATAATATTCCTTTCGTTCGTTATCCTTTCTTCACTATAATAATATTAATTTAATACATCGTACTTGTTTCGTCCGTAATATTGAATTTAAATCGACGCACCGCTCTTCGTCACGCGTACGCATGCTCCTGTCAGTCGCCGCGCGGCAGAGCTCGCGCAAAAACATACAAACATAACCTTCGACGTTTAAACACAGTCACCGTGCAGTGTGTCCTTTCGCAGAGTTTTTGCACGCAGATACGTATTGCTGTTAATGTACGTAGAAAAGTAGGATCAATCATTTTCCTTCTGTATTCCACATCAAAATGGAGGAAATGGACGTGGAGAACGAGGAGTGCAGTGAAAATAACCTACGTGGGAACTCGAGGGGCAACAAGAAAGGCGAATTGGAGGTAATCGAAAATGAAATCGAGGAAAACATGGATGACGAGCCTGACGATGATCAAGACGAAGAGGACGACGAGGAAGACGTCGACGAGGCGGAGGTCAAAGTTTTGGAAACCTCCCTCGCTCAGAATCCATACGATTATGCCAGCCACGTAGCCCTGATTACCAAATTGCAAAAGATGGGTGAATTGGAACGACTACGCGTTGCCAGGGAAAACATGAGCTCCAAATATCCCCTGAGCCCTGAACTATGGCTGTCCTGGATGCACGACGAAATTAAATTAGCTGTCACGCCGGAACAGAAAGCAGAAGTCGTGAAACTGTGCGAGCGAGCTGTTAAAGATTACCTCTGTATGTTGTATTTCTTGCACGATAACTAGGTTGTTTATATGAGTATTAATAATTATTTGAAGATAGCGAATAGAGAAAAATATGAACGAACATTTATTTATTTGATTGTATATGAAACAAATCGTCATCTGTACATGAGAATATTATGTGCATCTTTTAATTTTTACATGTTTAGATTTCTCGAAAATGCATAAATATCCATGTACTAATTTGGAATTTCTATTCTTCAAGTTAATTTATCAAGTAGTATGTGATACATTAAATGTTTTATTCCAGCTGTGGAAGTATGGTTAGAATATTTGCAATTTAGCATTGGTAACATGGGTACAGAAAAAGACGCTGCAAAGAATGTTCGATTATTATTTGAACGAGCATTAACAGCTGTTGGGTTGCATACTATTAAGGGTGCAATAATATGGGAGGCATTTCGAGAGTTTGAAGTTGTTCTATATGCATTGGTAAGTGTAGAAGAGAAGAGTTAGTTATTAGATATGATTATATCTACATTATAAATGTTTAGATTAATTCTTCAAATCAAGCTGAAAAGAAAGAACACTTGGAACGTATTGGAAACTTATTTAAGAGACAATTAGCTTGTCCTCTCTTGGATATGGAAAAGACATACGAAGAATATAAAACATGGCGCCAGGAGGATGGTGCAGACGCTGTTATAGATGATAAGATCGTTAGTGGAGGATATGAGAGGGCACTTGCAAATCTCAATGCCCGTTTACCTTATGAAGAAAAGATTGTTTCCGCCCAAGTTGAAAATGAACTTCTCGATGGATACAAAATATATCTAGCGCATGAGAAACAGAATGGGGACCCAGGACGTGTCACTGTTTTATATGAAAGGGCGATCACTGATCTTAGTTTAGAAATGTCAATTTGGCTAGATTATCTTACATATTTGGAAGAGAATATCAAAATTGAATCTGTATTGGCTCAAGTATATCAGAGGGCTTCGAGAAATGTTCCGTGGTGTGCAACGATATGGCAGAAGTGGATAAGATCAGTTGAAAAATGGGGGAAACCAATATTAGAAGTTCAAACGTTATTCGAAAATGCTTTGACGGCTGGCTTTTCTACCGCGGACGATTATAGAAATTTATGGATTACGTATTTGGAATATTTGCGAAGAAAAATTGATCGGTTCTCTACCGAGGAGGAAAAGCAACTAGAAGTACTACGTAATACTTTTAATAGAGCTTGTGAGCACTTGGCAAAATCGTTTGGCCTGGAAGGCGATCCTAATTGTATCCTATTACAATATTGGGCAAGAACTGAAGCTATACACGCCAGTAACATGGAAAAAGCTAGATTGCTATGGGCCGATATTTTGTCACACGGACATTCTACGACGGCATCTTATTGGTTGGAGTACATTTCGTTAGAAAAGTAAGTTCCTATTATTTTTTACAAAGTTAAGAGAATGTGAAGATTCACAGTATGAAACTATTTATTTATAGATGTTATGGGGACACGAAGCATTTAAGAAAATTATTCCAGAAAGCTTTAACGTCGGTAAAGGACTGGCCAGAGAGTATCGCAACTTCGTGGTTAGACTTTGAACGGGACGAAGGGACATTGGAACAAATGGAATTTTGCGAAACACGAACGAAAGAGAAATTGGACAAGGTTACTGAAGAGAGACAGAAAGCACAACAAATTTCTAATCATGACTCACTACAATCGCAAAACAAAAAATCTCATAAGAGAAAACAAGAGGAGACTGGCAAGTGGAAAAATTTAGGAGTTTCCCCGACAAAAATTCCAACAGTTGATACACATTCGAAACCAAAAATAAAAGAGAACCGTCTGCACCTCGAAAAGAAAATCGATGCTGATGTTGAAAAGCAAAAATTAAAAGTTGCTCCCCCACCTGGTTTTAAAGGGCCAGAAAATGAAAAAATGGAAGTAGACCATCTGCCCAGCATAGACGACAAAATTACTGTTTTCGTAAGTAATTTGGACTACTCTTCAACCGAAGAAGAAGTTCAAAGTGCTTTAGAACCGGCTGGACCGATCACAATGTTCAAAATGATACGAGATTACAAAGGACGTAGTAAAGGCTATTGTTACGTACAACTCAGTAGTCCGGTACGAATCATTATTTTTTAAATTAAAAGTTGAAAGTTATTAACAATCTAAATGTTAAACTTTTAACTAAAGAGACAACTCCTTATAGGAAGCAGTTGAAAAGGCACTGCAGTTAGATAGAACTACTGTAAGAGGGCGACCCATGTTTGTTTCACGGTGCGATCCAAATAGAACACGAGGGTCCGGCTTCAAATATAGTTCTTTTCTTGAAAAGAATAAACTTTTCATCAAAGGTATGTAATATTTAAATTTATCTTTATTCTTCTCCTGAGAAGACTTTTCTTACGAATATATTCGCGATAATGAATTCGAAATTCGCATAAATGTATCGACGTAAATTTATAAAATCTTTATAATTATTACGTTTTAATTAGTCTTGAAAAGTGGTAAGTCCATAATTAAAACATGTAAATATGTATTTATTGTTGCACAACTAATAGGACTTCCGGTAACGACAACGAAGGAAGAGCTCGAAGAAATCTTCAAGGTTCACGGAGCGTTGAAGGAAGTCCGCATAGTTACTTACCGTAACGGTCACTCTAAAGGATTGGCTTACGTAGAATTCAAAGACGAGGATAGTGCCGCGAAAGCACTGTTGGCCACTGATGGGATGAAAATTGACGACAAAATAATTAATGTAGCTATAAGCCAACCACCTGAACGTAAGAAAGTACCGACGACCGAGGATGCACCTCTGATCAAGTCTCTAGGCGGTACTACCGTAAGCAGAACTACATTTGGTATGCCCAAAACATTATTATCCATGGTACCTCGTACCGTTAAAGTCGCAGCTACTAACGGCAGTGCAAGTGTGCCTGGCAATGAGGCTCCTCAGAAAATGAGCAATCAGGACTTTAGGAATATGTTACTGAATAAAAAATAATTCGCTACGACGTCATTAATTCTTTGAACCCTTGTTCGTCTTAAACGATGAACTTTAAAATCTGTGTATATCAGAAAAGTAACAACGTTAAGAACGTTTTTGTATATTTCCTAAAGCACGATTTATACATATATATATATACATATTTAAAACAACTATATTAGAAAAAAAAGGAAGAGATAGGGAAACTGAGAACTAAAAAAGTTCTTAGAAAATAAATACGTTTAATGTAAGGCAGTTTATATATACAAGATGAAAATGTATGTGCAAAGTGTGAACGCAAAACGCAAACAACTTCCCTCTCATCATGACATACATCACAGCGTTATTGAAGACTATTCACTACTTTTTATCGTCCGAACTAATCGCAAGTGAATGGACAAGTGAGGGAAGTTGTATCACAAAATACAATATAACAACAAATCAGGGTGACCATTTCTCTAGTTCTTAATCAAAATACTCCCTTTATATATCTTATATATATATTTATATCCTATTAAACTATGTATATATTTAAAAATGCTGTAAAAAGGATCGAGAAATAGCATTTACAAAAGTACAGTCAAAGAATCGGTTTGATTCTTGTCTTTTGAACACCTGGTCACCCTACGTTCAAATACAAAATGTCTCTCTACAATTGCATTGGTGCATTGGACGTGTTGTGTTTTTTATGCCTCGGTGGAGCGACAGGTGGGCTGTCAGGTGTCAGCAGCCGTCTCGTCATAAGCCATTTTTTGGCCCGGCCAGAGTGATAGTAATAAGAATAAAGCAACGCCATAGCTGCCAGCACAACCAGCAGGCACGTACCAGCAATAATAACACTGAGTAACCAATACGGCCCGCTCGACTGCGGCACCAGTGTCGGTTCTGTCGGTGATTTTTCACCTGGAACCGATTTCGTCGGCGGCTCTGCAGGCGGAAGAGGCTCCACGTCGTCTCCGATGGTAATATCAGCGCAAGAACGGAATTCTTCTTGCGGACCACAGCCTACGGCTCCTGTGGACATAGGTATTAATCAATTATAATTTGTATTCGATACAATGACATACAGCGGAGAAAAGTATATTTATTTGCGTATTCCAAAGTAAATTGCTGGCAGCAACATTTTAAAATAATGACCTCTAAAAAGGTGAACTCTTTCCTAGTTTTCGGCGGATATGCAGGGTATTCGACAAGCATCGATAGAAAAAATTTATGCAGATATTCTAACAGCTAAAATAGAACGGAAATTAACAAGAAGAGAATTATGTTCGACGCGTCGTTTTCGAGAAAGACGACTTCAAGGTAAGAGCCCATAATTCATTTCTCATTCTGTTAATGAATTTGCAATAATATTTGTCATACATATGACCTGAAAATAATAAGGGGATTGCTCAAAGATAAACCTCATTGAATACTAATAATTATGAAGCAATTACACCATACATGTGCTAATTGTGTAATACTTATTACGTACAAAAACTTATAACTTTCCATCTGTGCTTTGATGGAATATTAATATTATATTAATTATGTAGTAAGGGGGTATTTAGTTTCGACATTGCATGAATCAGCTACACCTATATTTCTTGAAAAAAGAGAAATAACTTGTACAAAGTGCCCATAACGATATCCTTTCGCACAAATAATAACTTTTGAAGTACAAATTACTATTCTCTCCTATGGTGTAAGTATGATACAATGTCATCGCGCAATTAACATTTCGATCGTAGCTGGCTCGTTCTCATCCCCTCGCATACGAACGTTTCGTTCGACAAACTTTTCCCTGCATATCCCCCAAAATTCAATCTCTCCGCCACCATTTCACCAACATCCACCCAAGAACAATCTCTCCTCGGTGTCTACGCGAGGTCGAGGCTTTTGTTGCAAAACGGTGCCTCTCGAGCATCCATCCGGCCCGCTGACTGGAACAAAACGCGGTCCCGAAGTTAAGTGGAACAGAAATACGTACCGCTGAAAAAATCGTGACCGAGTTGGCTCGTCTAGAGGCATAGACTAGCAATTCTGCATCAGAGAATTTTCAAAAATGGAATTACGCTACTTTAGTACTCTCTCCCTTTACTTTATAAGACGGTGTACGTGTTTGCACTTCTCAGAAAAGAAAGATAGACTTGAGTTTATTTAGTTAAAAGTAATGTAATCATTATCCTATTTTTACTTTACTAAAAAGTAACGAATTTTGATTGATCTGAATCAGTAGTTGCTCGTGATTAAAATTAGTGGGGATGCTGCACAGTTCCATACAAAGATCTTTGCATGTTTTTCATAAATTAGAAGACATCTATTGAGATTAAGCTTATATATTGTACAAGTCCAAAGAAAAAATTAAAGAAAAAAGGGCTCATTACATTAAATGTTATCGATAATATCAAATGGAAATAACGAGTGCTGTAGTTCCACAGTGCCTATTCACGAGCCACCACTGGTCTGGCTCTCAGGTACGGTATTATCTCTCATCGCTTTAAAGAAAAAGCAGCGGTACATATTTGGTATTTTCGAGGGAGTCGTGGAACGAATTGAGGGGTAGATGGGTCGTGCGCGCAATTTTGTCTCGACGAGTGAGCGTTGAACAAAACGCTTTATTTACAATACCTGTCCCGTTTTCACAGTTGCCCCAATTATTCCCAGCCACGTATCTCCATTGAAAGACGCATTGAGCACAGGTCAGGTCGTCCGGCAATTTGTAAAGAGCCTCGAAAATCTTATTCCCCGGTCCTGGATAATATCTGATCGATCCGTTATTCGAACGCAGTAGATGCTGGTCCAAACATGCCTGGTCGACTTCCTTGCCCTTGTAGGTCATCGCGCACGTACGAAACTCGAAGTAACCGTGATGGTTCGCGGTTAACTCCACGCGGACCGGTATCACTGAGCCTGTTTTGTATTTCCTCACTATCACGCTGTTCCCGTACTTCCCGCCTGTTTCGTGCGGACGAGGCTGTAACAAGATTAAACAAGCTTCAATTTTACTTAAACCCAACTATTGTAGACGCTATGCAAACTGGGTTCTAACTTGATTAGTGAGGATCATCGAGTCGATCATCCGTGGCATGGCGATATTGTTAAGTATGCCTGTAAACATGAATTCCCAGCTAATCGCGCATCCCAATATCACTGTCGCGAGTCGATGTGAACGACAAGTGTTGGACCACTGTTTGTCTTAGAATAAGACCTTGCTCTCTCAGTAAGACCAACGCATTTTGATACGCAACGATGCAACGCATCTTCATCAATTGATCGACATGTTCACCTTCACAACGGTGATATGATACGAAGATACACCGCAAGTAGATACTCACCTGCATGGAACGTTCAAACGATTGATGTTTCAAGGCTCTCGCTATTATTAATGATATATATTAATCAGCTGAGAGTTGTCGCGTACAGTAATATTGAGAACTCTGAAACATTGACGATACGTATTGATCATCTGAACGCCCTATCAGGCACCGTCAACGTTGGAGCGTAAGGGGTTGAAGTGACATTTAGTTGACATTAATTCCACATAAAACGTACCTACGATTCGGTTACTTATAGAAGTTTAATTGTTGCAAAAGTCCAATGTTTAAACAGATAGTTCTGTTCTTTTCTCTTCAGTGGTTTCTCTTAATTGTTCCAATCAACAGTTAAACAAGAAAGTGTAAACTTCGAATTTCGCGAAGTATGTACAATTTTGGAAAGGGTGTTGAAACCTGTGACCCCATTGCAGCGGCGTACGTCTGCTCAACAGACCGAAAAACCGCAAATAGTAATTTATTCCATGTTGCAAGAACATTGCCCGGGGATAATTAGACGAACTTCACAATGAAACCGTTTCGTCCGAGATGAGCCTTTCTTCCGGCCCTTCCGTTCACCGCTACACCTTTTATTTAATCAAACAGCGGTTTACTTTGCCAGCTTTGCTCCTGCGTGTTACGCAACCCCCTGGTACTGATCAAAAGCCGCAAGTACAAAGGACGTATGCTTTGTCTAACAATAAGCAAACGTTTAACTGTAAATAGTTTCGTTGCTGTTAAAACAACTTGTTAGCGATGCATGCGGTGCATAATGGGGATCTTAAGAGACGTTCATTAATAATCTCGAGCAGTTTCAAGTTACCATGAATAAGTTTAAGCAGGATGATCGGTATATTATAGCCCATATCCTGATCTCGTGGAATAGATACGGAACAGACAAGGATAGAATTCGAGAGATTGATAAAGACATTGTATTAAACATTGTGTATCTGCAAAAAAATGATTTCATGTAATATTTAGATGAAATTATAATTGAAAATACTTTAAATCCAGTAAAAGATGGGCATTTCTCATCTTATAAAATAGTTGAAATACCTCGTTTATTTAAAAAATGCTCCACATTTTTATCATAGTACAGTAAACATTTTGTATCTAGAGTAGGTCGTTTCTTTGTTGCTTTCACGACTGCATATCTCATGAAGTATTCATTTTTCATGAAACGTTCCCCTTTAGCACTTTTGTATCACATGATACGTGCAGAAGGGAGCAAAAAGAACCTAATTTATCAAAAAGCATACGTATGCATTGAATTCTACTTTAGTCACTGTGAACAGTTGTATCTACGGAAGAAAAGCAAATTCACGGGATAGTAAAACTGTTTAAACCATTCAACTTTTTATTCCCGCTATCCTTTTATTTCTGTTTGCCAGGAAAAGGGAGGCATGACTTGTCCCAGTTACGTAACGCATCCCCGTATATGTAGATTTAGCCTGGTTTCTTCCTTGTCGGGTTTAGGTGAAGTAAAAAATGGACCACGTTAACAATTCAGGTAAAATA
This sequence comes from Xylocopa sonorina, assembly GCF_050948175.1. NCBI lineage: Eukaryota > Metazoa > Arthropoda > Insecta > Hymenoptera > Apidae > Xylocopa > Xylocopa sonorina. The sequence goes on along the minus strand of NC_135195.1, from coordinate 4,640,027 downwards.
AATACGCCTATCCCAAGTGTAGCCATCTGTCCATAAAACCTCATCAAATAATTTGTGCTTTTAAATGAAAACGATGGAAAAGGATAAAGCAACGGTCGAGGAAACAATTGCTATTCTTATTCCATCAACTTTTATCAAATATAGTTCAACTCGTTCTTTTTAAGTAGGGTAGTTTATCGAGAATACAGTAAAAATTGGCTAACTTCTTTTCCTTTATAAGGAAATGTGATGAATATAAAACTATGGTGTATACCACGTTCCTTTAGATTGTTCCAATTTTATCGTGAATCTTATTCTCAATTCCAAATTCAAGCCTTTTTCCTTAATGCGAATTTCAATAACAAAGTTGAATTTGTTACGATATATAACTAGTGCGATAGTAGTCCCCTTTGAAGGAAGCAAAACTATAATTTCAACGCGGAAACTGATAAATTTCCTAACATATCATCTCATCCCTCATCCTTGTTCGTTCTTATATCGAATAAATTTTCTATACCGCGGACGTAGTTCCGTATAGTGTCAATAGATATAAGGAACGACGCATAAAATTGATCGATCGTGCTTGATACCAATAACGGTGTCCAATCTTATGAAACAGCCACTTTTTCAAGCGCTGTAATGGCGGCTTCTTAGACGCCTCCTGTTCTGCGTGTCGTTACTTCCAAACGCTTCCTTACAAGTATTTCAAGTGATTCGAATTTAATACAGTTATATAGGTCTTGGCTCGTGTAGGAGTGAAGGTTTACCCGTGAGCGTCCCGTTAGGTAAACTCCAATTCGGGAATTTCAATATCGCGCGACCGAAATGAGAACAGGAAATTTGCCATTCTAAACATACCGGTGGCACATCTAATTGAAATTTGCTTTCATACAAAAATACAGTAAAACGAACAGTTTTCTTGCTTCTCCTTTCTTAACATTTTATTTTCATGACCCAAGCTCGCAATTTTGAACACGTGGCAAGAATCTCTGTCTCCAAAGGATAATGTCGCAAACAATTTATTCTAGTTTAATCATACACTGCATATTTGTTAGCTTTTTCAGCTGAGAAGCAACGTAATACATGTACGATGATATTAATGTAGATTCAATGTCAGAATCGACGTATGACAAGGAATATTTGAAATTTAAATCAGAGGCAAACTTCGTCGTCGATCTGGGAGCTCATTTGAATCGCTTCGCTTCTCCCTTTATTTTTCGATAGACGGGAAACTAAAGATTTATCGCTATACATATGACAATTGTGCCACGAACGAAAATGTTTAATTTCATTCGATTCGATTTAAATTGAACCAAACAAGATTGGCTGGGTAAATAATTTGTGCTCACCCCGTAGAAACAATTTCCACTAAATCTTTAACGCAACTACCCCCCTTGGCAGGAGAAAGCTTGCACGGCAAGGTAATCTCGCGGTTCTTTTTTTAACATTTACGTACTCGCTGCATCGTGCGTTACATGGAGCTATGTGAATTTCGTAAAAAATTCGTGTCTTACCACCGGTGTGTCCCAAGCATCGCCGCATATCCCACACTTTCCCTTGTTCCGTTGCCATTGCCTGGTGAATCCACCGCAATAGCACTCGTGGTCGTTGTAGTCGTGCGGCGTATCGAACCCGTACCTCCACATCGAGGCCCTCGACGGTGGTTCTATAAGCCTTCCGTGGGCTGAAACCTGCCCCACGGCTAGCACAGCCGCAAGAATCAGCAGGCTCAGAATTTTCAGGCGCATTGTTGCAACGGCGAAACTCGAACCCTGAAATTGCAAACCGTTTCGCTGTTACTGGGTGTTGCTGATCAGTTTCCCACAGGATATCGATCGAAAGATTGCGATCACGCTTCAGAAATGGCAGGATACGTTTTTCGTCGATGCAACGATTTTTGTTTCACGCTTTTTAATAAGGAAATCCAGTCGAATCGTAAAAATGTAAGGAATTAAAGTATGTGATAATGTGTTCGCGACGCGAATTTCTGATTAAGCCTCGTTATTTTAGGTACAGCTGCATAAATATTATTCGAGCAGTACGGCTAACAAGAGTATACGAATGGAATTTGTAACCGTTAAAAAGTTTATGCTAATCGAGCGATTTTTATGTACAAATCATAATCCAGATGATGGGTTTTCTGACGAACATTTGAGATATCATTTCGCTGATTGGTGATTTATTTTCAATGAAATTAAGTACTGATAATTTAAAACCTTCGTATAGTTGGCTTTTAATAAATAGCTGCGGTAAACGCTAACCACTTCACATATGCATAAAACGAGTAACTTTAACAAATCTGAAGTACTATTTGAAAAAGGTTCAAGAACGTTCTACTTAACATTCAACAATTTTTAACGATCCGAATATCCATCAGACAGAGATACAAATTATATCTGCGAGAGTTCTCCAACGCACGAAACCCATTTCACTAATTATTCACTTTTTACGATATTCCACGAAATTACATGTTCGTAATTATAAAAAATATCGAAGCTTCTGTGTGATTAAAAGGTCTGCTGAAAGACAAAGGGGCGAGCGTGTTTAAATGTCGGAAGAAGAACTCGAGTGGAAAGGACTGACTTTTCGGCTACGAAATAAAACGGGGATGCAATTCAGCTTTACGACGCGAACGTGTCAAAGCATTATTCGACGAAGCGGGTCTAAAGTGAAAATCGTGCCAGTAGCGTCGCATTTTAAATAGCCGATAGGAAGCGGACGTGTTGTCTTCGTTACGAAAATTCGTTACAAGTCGTTTACATCGAAGTCGATGGATTAGAAAGCTACTTAAGCTCGATTGGACACGCGTTGCAAGGGACAACGCATCAAAATTCGTCTGGTATCGTTCTTTTACGTGAAACGATATCGAATCGACATGTGTACGCCATCCAAATGGGTCACGACGCGATTTTCTATTAAAAACAAATCGTAAAGCCCATCAGAAGTATGCGAATAATTTGTGATCAAGCGTTTTTGAGTATAAAGTAAGCTAGCAGAGTTTCACTTACAGTTGGTCGACAAGTATAAGTAACGAACAGTAACAAAAATAGAGATCTTTCGTTCGAAAACGCACTCAAGTTTAAATCGTAAGAAATGCTGCCACGATAGTTAAAACAGCGAGACAAACTAGAAACACGCCTCCCGCGATAATCCACAATAAATAATCTTTACTTCTCCTCGTGCATTCACTGGTCGTTAATTCGCCGTTCACTCGAACCGCATTCCAATCACAATGGAACCATAAACGCGATTTTATTCGAAAGCAACTCCCTCGAACGCTTTATGGAGCGCGCGTATTTAGCCAGGAACGGCGAGAGGAATTACATTCGACGAACAATCCGCTGAAAGATCGATCGAACAATGTTCCTCGCAGTCCTGACTGAAATTCTCTCGCTCGACGATCGTAATTTCGCGATTCAATTTCGCTATTCACGACCATCCGCGTTCAGCTGTCGCGATACGCCTGTCGCGGACGCGTTTCGTGGTTTAACGAGGAAATGACACGCCAAAATGATACGCGGCAATAACGGGGGACGCGACGTCGCACGCGAGCGACGTGCCTTTTAACGGAAGCTTTCCTTCCCGAGGAGGAAAGGCGACGCGAAGGTGTGCAGGCCGCAAAAGAGAAACTGGCAAACCGGTTGGCCACGCCATCGCGCTGTAAAAACGCGTTATCAGAGGCAACGAGCGAACCCACGCGATGCGCGAAGATTTCGCAACGAAACGCTGATATCCGTGAAACGGTCGCGGGTTACGACGATGGCAAAGCTTGGGGTTCAATAACTTTTGAAGGCTGTTTGGTGTTACAGGATTCTTGGGTCAATGTTCGAATATATTCGATACCATTTTAATTTACGTTCAAGCGTTCGAATATAGACACCAGCGAATTTGAATATTCTGTATCGAAACGAAGGATTCTCCTTTTTTTCGATTGTTTATGACTGCCAGATGAAATCGAGTGTAAGTTGTATGTTTCGAAGTGAAGATTATCTCATTTTACCACAGTTCTTCCCCAAAAAACTTTCGACGGCTATAATCGTCATTTGCCCAGCATGTCATTTTTCTATTCCTGAAGCAAATGACGGCTATAACCGTCGTGACGACTATACGACATTTGCTTTAATAATTCATCGTATTTACTTAATTGATGAAAAAATACAGAATAAATGGTTCGTCTTCACAGAATCATCTTTCGACTGTTATAGCAGTCATTTGTCTCTGGATACTCAAATATTCCAAAGCGAAAAAGAAACAACTAATATGCTGTCTGGCATGCTATCACTTTTTTTTCTAGATGCGTTACTCAGTAATTTAACAAGTGTATGTGTTAGTACACTTCCTACTAACGCTATTCTTTTTTCATTGATTAAAATGTCATTTGTGTACATATCGTCAAGGATCTGACGGCTATAGACGTCAAAGTGTTAATACGTGTTTCGAGTTACTTGTATTAGAATCCAAATACTGCTTGCATTAAATTCCACTTCGAATGAAGTTCGCGTCTTAATGTGTACCTGGAGTGCTCAAACAGTCCGGTAGTAAGAGTTCCAGTCATCGTGCCATTACACGAGCACTGGACAAGAAATAATTGATCACGTTTACGGCGGATATTGTTCGCTCGAAGTAGTAAGTAATTGAGGAAGTCGTAATGAGATTCTGTGATACTGTTCCGACCAGAAACTGGGAATATATTATGGTTATTCGGGAAATGAGAAGCAAAAGGGACAATGATGGATCGGAGTGTTGGTCTTGAGTGATGAATCTGAAGTAATGTGCGGAAATATACGATATAGGTATCTATCCTGCTTAGATTGATTATTCTGGCTGACATTTTTGAACGTGAAGTATAAACCAAGGCCAGCAAAATGATCTGTGATAGAATGGTAAAAAAAGTAATCAAATTACACTGTCTATAAATCCTATAAATCCTAAAAAATATAAACATCGTACATTCCAATTCTTCCGTCTTTCTTTTCATTTTTCTATTTCTCTGGTTACGCAAAATTTGTTTTACTCCAAAGGATTCTGGCGCTTTAAATATTCCTCCACGCGATGTTATTGAAATAAATCGTCCAGTCGCTTGAATCGAGACGAGTGAAATCTCAGCGATGCTAGAAAATCGTTTCTCGACGCGAGAAATGAATTCTGTCCGAATACGAGCTTCGTATTTTCGTTGCGATCCATACCAAAACTCCGATCCCTACCTGCGCGTGTACCGCGACCCAATTAACCGTGACGAATGTTCTGAAAGTAGGTAACCTGTCCGCGAAAGAGAGAACATCGCAACCAGTCTTCGAATCTTGTAGCCTCTATCGACCAGAAAAACCGGCTAGCCCATATATTTCCAGCTTGGCGGATTTGGAATTCGTTGAATCTGATGAGACGTCGAAACGAGCGAAGTCGTCGCGATATCTCTGCGTGATCCACGCGAGAAAATTCGAAATCGTGACCGCGAATTACCAAGATGAACGAAGAGGAAGTCGTGAAAATTCACTGCCTGTCAGGAAAATGGAAATTCAGTCGCGCAAACTATAAGCTCCAGGAAAAACAAACGAATTCGAACTTCTCTGTTGGCACAGAGACAGAGTGGAAGAAAGAGATGGAGGATCACGGATCGATAATGTAAAACAGCCAGTGTCTCGCCAGCTACGATGGAAATTCGTGTTCCTTGTTGGGGGTTAATTAAAAATATTTTTACCATCGTTGACTTCTTTCGCTTTGACGCTGAGTCTGTAGAAGAATTGCCACTGGTCGCTTAAATATGACGTTAAAATATATTAGAGACATTCGACAATTTCTCTTTGATCGTGAGCAATTATTTCTTATGCTCATCTTGTTGGGGCAACGTGTAGACAGGAGTAAAATTTTCATTTTGTTGGGATTTCAAAACGCGACAACTGCAGACGTACGTGAATCCAGTTTCAAAAGTTTCTCAATTTTCGTAGTAATTCTAACTAGTTTCCTTGTATAAGTTTGCTCAGTCACTGAACGTACACTGACTGCAACACCTCATGAACCAACCTTCGTCATTTATATTCGTAATGTCGCCCTTCGAACTTCGCCCCATTGTACACGATAACACAGACATATTTTCTAACAGAATTCTTTGTTTCCAAGAGTAAGTCATTTTCAGATCTCGTCAGTCGAAATAGAAATACTGAATCATTAGCTAAGCTTGATTATTGAAAACAATTCGTCAAGTGCGAGGAATGTTTGCTGATAATTAAAGGGCAGGGTTAATGAAGAAAAATGAGGAGGTAAATTTGTCGACCAAAGAGTGGAGGGTCTGATGACTCACCTGATAGAGTCATGGCGTTTTTAATTAATCGTCCAGGGAACTGACGCACGCTTTAACAACGTCGCTTGAAAAAAAAAGAAAAAATAATTTCGTCGACAGGAGCCACGGGGAAGGGTCGCCTTCTGCAAACAAGGACGGCGTCAAACCGCTTTGGTGCGCAAGGATCGATGCAGCCGATCGATTCCTGTACACCAAGCTTAACAATACGTAATGGTTAATAGCGAGATTCGAGTTACACGTTAGCCGGTATGTAGGTCAACGACTAGCGACAACGGGAGACGAAATTGTTTTTTCTCTTTTGCTTTTTGCCCTGCTGTATTTTGCCACCGAGAATAGAAACGAAAGTACGGGAAATTCGCTGGAATTTACGATTTCGCGCGCTACCACACTGCTGCATAAAATCGTCGTGTAAAAGATATATCGTCGTATAGAATGATCTCATGGAATGTAAATTTGCGAGGATCGTAGAAAAATGAATTTCTTCTCTGCATATACACGCATCTCCTCGTCGCTCTACGCGATGATCTAGAGTTTCCTGTCACTCGTAAAAGACGCACCTTCGAGTCTGTTACTCTTGGAAGACTCGCGGCCCACTTGTTCTTCTATAGAAGTTATCTAAAATCAACAACCGTGTGAGAAATGGTGCTGGCAAAAGTGTGTTAAAAGAGTCGAGTACTCTAAAGTATAAAAATGAATGAGCCAGGGAACGGTTTTTTTTATTTATCTCTTACACGAGCAATTCACTGGTTAGGTGCTATTATACCTTCAAGGCTACTTTGGAAATGTACTACTCTATGCCACGTAATATTTCCTTGGAGTTAATCCTTATGTATGCGTTATTTATTATGCTCGACAAGCTTCTCTGATTTGTTGGTACGCTATTTTATTGGTACATTGTAGCGTGCTATTTTATATACCAATGCAGAATAGTCCGCCGATGTATCGTTTAGATATTCTTGCTTTCTTATCCACTCTATTCGCAACGTAGTTTCATTGCGTTTTGAGATTTTGAAAGCTACTTTGCATGCATATATACGGGATGTTCCATTTTTCTGTCCAAGCTTTCTAAAAATGTTTTGCGAAGACAAATAGGAAACAGCGATAGTGGAATAGCGAGTCGTTCGAGGGGTTATTAAACAGTAACGATGAAAATATGGAACGTACGAGAGGGAAAAATAATTCATTCACGGTGGTTACGATGTAAAATTGGAAACAGAGTTTTATCTCTATGGAGAATATTTTGAGGGGAAAAACGAGCGTCCAACAAGAATTCACGTGATGGACTGATACGAAGAATGAATGATTCACTCGTTTAAGTGAAACAAGATAGGAATGAACTTTGTAGAATAATAATTTCATATTTTACCGTTTTTTACTGGAACGCCGATCATTTTGAGACAAAGTGTTAATAATTGGCGACAGAGTTGAATTTCAACTTATTGATAGCTATGTCTCGTATCGTATTAATTACAGTACAATATTCAGTTCGTTATCAGTCTCCTCACACATCATATTTTAATCCAAATTTTCAACAGAAGGTCCACATTTATATTCTATCAATATCTCACCTTAAACATTCACCATTTATATTAAAACTATTCTACTTACATGCACACACAGACCTACATTAATAACAATTTATACGCTACTTTACTAGCATACTACTCCACTAACACACTATTCCACTCATCATCTACTACCCTACCAACAGACTACTCTACCAACACGTTACTTTATTAATGTACCATTCTTACACTAGTCTACTAATAAATTATCCCATCACACTACTCATACACTACTTCACCAGTAATACCATTCCACTCGTACTCTCCTCGACTATCAGACTCTTCAGCCAGCAAACTATTCCCCCAAAGAATGACTCCATTTCTAACAAAATAATGAACAATATGCTACCTTAACAATTCCCAATACTTGGATATTTACGTCCCACAGGAGATTGTTAACACAATACATACGACACGGTCGACGCACCGCGTTAGCCACTAATTCTTTCCGATCCTTTCTCCCCGCACGAGAAGGGAGAACTCCGATTATTCCCAACCAGCGCAGCTCCCAGGTGTATAACCGGTACGAAACCAGTATTCAGGGTCAAAAGTCTGGCCCGTGCGCGTACCGTGGTGCTCGCGAAGGCGACCAAGTCTGTCTGTTGGGACGGTACACGGCTCTTGTCTGGAATAAGGCCCGCGCAGAAGGCCCCAGACCCCGGTCAGGCGGCGACTGAACTCGACTTTGCTCGCGGACGAGCACTGGACCCACCAAGCACGTGGGAGTAGGTCATTAGAACGAGCCACTCGCTCGTATTCACGCCACGACCCACCTCGACGGTATCGCACGAGGCGCGTGACGCTTTCAGCGAAATGCCGCCTGGCCCCGCTGCCATGCATTTCCGGTTCGCTTCCTCAGCCAGGATGCGCGAGGGTAGAGCCGTTCGCGAAACGACGCGACGTTTCGTTCCACGGAAGTCGACTGACGCGCGAAGAATTCGGGAGGGATATGGGGAAGTAAGTTGGCGAGTTGTAACGCGGGGCTGTCTTCAGAGGAAAAGTTTCGCATTACTCAACTGGGAGCGTACAACTCAGAGTGTCGCGGGGTATCTCGCGAAATATGCGAAGCGCATAGTCGCGCGTGCCAGATGGACCAATAAGAATCGATGCGTCCGATGAGAACGGTAGAAAAATTGTTTGGTAGCGGATCTTGTTTTGCAGAAGTTTCATGATAGTAAATATACGAATTATTGTGCTAATTAACGAAGGACCAGCGAATTGTTCGTTTTTCGTCAACGAAGAACAGTGAAATTGTTGATGCAAATAAAGTTAGACACTGGAGAAAGTAATAAGTGCAGAACGATTCGATACACCGGCTTAGTGAAAGTTTCGGAAACGAAGGCAACAAATTGAATAAAGAGACGCGTGAATAAGTTTCATAAATAGGATACATTTCCATCCGATAGAATCTGGCTTCTGTGCACGGTACCGATAACTTTGTAGGTGATGGGACAAAGAGTAAACTTCGATGAGGATTTCTCACGCAGGCAAAGCTGAAATCGTAGGCGGCGACAGGTGCAGCGAAATTGAAGAACAAAACATTCTTCGATACACGTAACCGTGATACTTTTCAATGACTTGGCTTAATATATAATAAAGCCAAGAGCTTCTGATCGAAAGTCGATGGCTTTCTAATCAATAAAGTGATCGACAAAACTAACATCTATCCCAAATGTAAAGGATTTTTAAAAATGGTTACCTCGATTCTATAAATTCAATTTGTGAGGCGTGATTTCCTTCGTCTTCCTTTCTAACATTCAAACTCACTGGCGCGTAATAAACGAATACAGTTTCTTCGTCTTTAAAGTCTTTCAGCGTTCAGTAACGCGATGTATTATAATTTCATTTCTCGTTGCGCGTTTTTATCCGAAGTATCAAGCCGCTGAATGAAAATTTACATCCACGGATTTAATGCGAATAACCGGTGCGTTACCACCAAAGTTCGCCTCACCCGAAGAAACTCGCAGTATTTTCTTGGACGGTCTGATATTAAAAAAGTTTATTTCTTGCGCAGAGAAAGCAGTGTTCAATATTGCTAAATGTTGAGCAGGCCAACTGGCGATAAAAGGAGGGAACTAATTTCCAACGTAAATACGTTTCAATATCGTGCGAGAGGGGGTTGCAGAAACGTTAGCATCCAACGATAGGAATTCCTCGAGGGGACAGAACATAAATTGATAGTGAATGTAGGTGAACCAGCGAGCATCAAAGGGATTTAAACGGCTCTTTCTCTTAAAGGAAATGTTGGAGCTCTGCCCAACGCGCGTACCACGCCTCTCGACACATTTCCAATAGTTCCTTTTTAAACTTGAAATATAAGAGCCAAACGTCTTCGCGCGGCGTACCGTGGGTGCGAAAACTTTATTTAGCCGGATACAACGGGTATCCTACACGTAAAACATCGGAGAAATCTTTATCAGTGTCTCGTGCAATTTTTCAATCGAAAAGAAAAATTGTTAAGCGCAGCTTTCGCTACGGGACGGTCATTTGTAGAAGACGCGTTTCCATTCGTTTCCTTCGTATGTAGAACGAGAATCGAGGTCCTGCGCGAATAATCCGACCAGATAGGAAATTATAGGAAATGACCTATCCGAAGTACGAATTAAATTATAGAAAATTACCGATTTGATTGATCGTTCGTGGAAATGGAAAAGTTGGAGTATAATGGGAGACGTGAAACCTCGAGCGAAATCATTTGTCGCGATGACTAGCTTTTATTTGCAGACAAATTAACAATGACACTATTGGAAAGTGTGGATGAAATAATTGCAGAAATTCTGGTCCACATTAATGCGTAGCTGCATAGGTACGTAGCTTCTAGATTCCAAAGATGTTTATGGATGAAAGAAAATTGAAGGAACGTAATGATAAGAGATTAACGTTCGCGAGAGAAGATCCTCTCGGAAGACGAAAAACGTAATTACGAAACCGGTAGTACGAGAACGGTATGAAGTGGTTAACCGTGAAGCAGCTCTACGAATTCTAAATAAATAGACCGTAATCGAAACCACCTTAAGCAACGAAGCATAAAGGCTGAAGAAGTCGAAGAGAAAAATTCGTCTGGATGCAGCAACGTTGCAATTGAACGAAGCTACTCTTATCCGTTCGTATTTCAGGCAGTATCTGATGCTTCGAAATGGAATATGAAATACAATCAACCTAATTCGCGTCTGTTCTTCAGTCGCTGTCACCTCGATTCGTAGAGTACGGTGGTTTTTAATTCTCCAAGGAGCTCGAGGGCGAATTTCGTTAAGATTTTAAGGGTAACATTTGCAGTTGTAAAATTGAAAAGTGTGCAATTGTAAAACGTACCTGTTGCATATTCTATACGAGCGTGTATCGCGGCTGAAGATGGAACAAGCCGTGCTTTTCCGGTGCGCATAAAAGCGTCCGTTTTTTATGCGACACGGAACACAATGATCGCCAGGGAAAGAGGAAAAATGCTGGCCGTTTAAAACGCTTACGGTCGATTGCCGGTCCACACGGTTCACCAAAGAGCGCCTCTTTGAACATTTCACGGCGCCCTCGACGTCCCTCGTTCTCGCGCGCGACGCATAATTTCTTTGACGCCATCTTTTCTACCGACTCTTCCGAGGAAATCGTTACACACCTTCCATTTAAATATTTGCCACTGGCTTTTATCTCGCAGCTGTTCAATTGCTCCCCTCTCTCTCTCTCTCTTTCTCTCTCTCTCTTTCTCTCTCTCTCTCTCTCTCTCTGTGCTTCTCTCACTCTCCGATATTTTATAAATTAACGAAGAGACCTACGCGAATCGCGTGTTTTTATTCCCGCGCTGCGAAACAAACGCGCCACGCTTGATTTAATTTCGTAATTGGCTCCTACATTTTTATGAAATGTTTTATTTGCACAAATATGAGAGTACTCGTTTCAATAATTGAGAGTAAGATAAAGAATACCAGAATACCAAATCGTGGATTCATAATTAACGAACGAATCGATTCAAAGTCGTATTCACGTTCGAAACGTTTCACGCAAGATTTGTTATTCTCTGTCAAAAATAGTTCGTACAGCGCGTAACTACCGGATTAATTTGTTGAACGAACTCAATTTGGAAACTGCCAAAGCATTTTCTGAACGCGTTACAGTACGTTCGCTTGTTCCTTCAAATAATAGATCCTCGTTGTGCTAGAATGAATCCTCTATTCAAATAGATGTTATGTAACCATACACTCAAAAATATCTTTAAAAATTCCAAGAGTTTGTAAACAGCATTACAAACTCGATAATTCGCCAGTATCCCCTTTCAATTGGATATGCTCTCTTTATAGTTAGAAACTTCAAATTTCGAAAAGTTTAATCAATTTAATAGTCTGAATGAGGTTTTTCTTTCGAATTTCAATATTTGATCGCAGTTAATTAATATCTATCATTTTCGAGTTATTTACGGTTCGAAAAATCGCGTGCTCGTTGAGTGAAAGTTTCTATAATAATCAGACCGATCATTTACATTTAACGTGTAAAGTACATCCCGATTGGAAAATATATTGGGACACTTGGAGAACATTCCTCGGATTCTCAGTGAAATCAGCTTCTAATTTTCGTGAGGATTGTACAATTATTTTTCAATCTTATCGATGAGGCACGTTAATAAAACCAGCTTTTTAATGCGATACTAAATGGAATACATAATTCAATGAAATTCGCGATTGATATCATAACTGTTTTCAGGCATAAATTACTATTAAACAAATATGCTAATGTTTTTTGATAAGAATGTATTTAAAATGATACGGATGGTTAAAGGACGAAAAATAAATTCGTACACGTTTTCTTCATTAAAAACAAAATGTCGGGTTTCCGACGATCGTGCTTTCTCCTAACAACAGGAAGTTGAATGGAAAATTATCGCGATAATTATGATGAAGAAAAGAGCGTTATTAAATCTGTTTTTACAATATTAACCTTAATAGACGCTCCGTTACTTTGCAGATTAAAAATCCTAAAAGATTTTAAACAATCGGTATTTAAATTAACCAGAAGAACCTTTCATTGCTTTTTATAAAATTAAATTTTAACGAAATGAATTGCATTTGTACAATAAAATAAAATTATAATATTTAAGTAAGATACATGAGAGTTTACTTAAATATTATTTATTTCTGCTAAATAATTAAATTATTGAATTACCAATTCGAAATTCAGAGATTACGGGAAGCATAGAACGCGCAGAAAATGACAAATTAATTAGCATTCGCTGCGAAGGGAGTTAATTAAATAATGCTTTATTTCATTCATGTATAATAAATCCGTTTGCACTCCAAAAAAAAAACTTTTCCATTGGTTTTAATTTAAGCTTTCAATTTATATGCAAACCGTTTTGCTTCCTAAATCGTCCCCGTGATTGAGTTCTTTTCCCTTCCAATGCTTTGACACGCGGAAAATGTAAATGTTTTTAGTTCAGTTTGTTACGAGATACAGCGGGGCGAAACGAAACGTTAAAGGTGATACAATTTCACTAATAATTGTATTTCAGATCTTTATAAAACATAATAACCAATACAGAGCAAGCATCGAACGATGAAAATGTATATCGTCGTAAAAAGTTACGACGAAAGTTCGAACTTGATGCTTTAAATCCACTCTAACGCTTAAAAATGTGTGCTCTTCGTGTCCTGTTCTTCGCCCCATGAAAATGAAACTTTTACGAATCCGAACAGACACGTCGCCCGGCTCTGTTAGCACAGAATGGAAAATTTCTGGAAATGAGAGGAGGTACAGTACAAACATTCGTCGAAAGAGAATCGCGATCCCCTCGAAACTCCATAACTTTCGTGGATCCTCCATTAATTTGGAACCGTTGCATTTCCTCCTCAGCGAGCAGAATATTCGACAGTCAAAATTCTCCTCTGTTCTAATCTCCTCTGTGTTATCGAATAAAAAATTAAGTATAATTATAATACATTGTTAAATTACCAACATATTTTACACTCTTCCAATATCCTGTTGGCCTTGCGCGAACGTAACAGTTTCCTTCGTTCACGCTTTTACTATGAGATCATTCCACTTTTTACTCGAGGACATAGTCGACGTGCATATCAGTATCTTACAATAACTGAAAGAAAATTAATGAAACACGTAACGTATTTTAAGCTAACTTTAACAATTTGAATAGCAAGCAAACTTAGAAGCCATTTCGTTCTCCAATTTCTCAACGAATTCCTCTACGAAAGGTGAAAAGAACCAAGGCGTGTATTTGTGATTGAAACGTGTCGCACCGCGATTCTAAACGTTCGATCGCCTATTCGTTACACGTCCCCAGCTGCGAAAACCGAAACCGCTTCTGGAGCATGCCTGAATCTAAACAATCGAGCGACGATGTAATTCGGCGGCGGTGCACTTTCGCGCGACGCGCCATGGAAATTGAGCGGAAAGTACCTTGCTCTTGAATGGGCAAAACGCCGAAAGGAAATTGCAAACGTCTCTGAGATCAGCCCAGCCACAGCATTCGCGATTTCTCGCGAAATTTCTAATCGCAGCCGCCGATTCGCTCGGTTTAGCGGCGACGCGCCTCCGGGTCGTTGCACCCTATGACACATTGTTCCGCCGCATCCGACTTAAATCGATGCACTCGATTAATTTTCACTTCAGGCACGATGCGCGTCTAACGATCGCGAACAAATTTCTATCCACCTAAAATTCAAGCAGAAAACCAAATCGTACGCTCGTTATAGTCAATTTGGAAAATTTCTTTCCACCTGAAATTGCAGAAAACCAAATCGTACGCTCGATGTAGTCAAATTGCAATATTTCATCCCACGTAAAATGCAGAAAACCCAATCGTACGTTCGTTATAGTTAATTTGGAAAGTTTCGTCCCACCTGAATTGCAGAAAATCAAATCGTACGCTCGTTATAGTCAAATTGGAAAATTTCGTCTCACCTGAAATTGCAGAAAATCAAATCGTACGCTAGTTACAGTCAATTTGGAAAATTTCTTTCCACCTGAAATTGCAGAAAACCAAATCGTACGCTCGTTATAGTCAAATTGGAAAATTTCGTCCCACCTGAAATTGCAGAAAACCAAATCGTACGCTCGTTATAGTCAAATTGGAAAATTTCGTCCCACCTGAAATGCAGAAAACTCAATCGTACGCTCGTTATAGTAAAATTGGAAAATTTCGTCCCACCTGAAATTGAAGCAGAAAACCAAATCGTACGCTCGTTATAGTCAATTTGGTGGCTTTAGTGTCTATTTAAATAGAGAAAAGGATCCTCCTCTTTTCATCGATGAATGCTTTTCCCCTTTTTGAATTGAGAAGAAAGACCATTTTCTATTTTGCGAAATTTTAACCCAATTATATGTGCGGTTCTTTCAATATCGAATTATGCTATATCAAACTTGCGGCGAGTTGTTAACCCCGTTAAGAGCAGCCCCTTCGTGGAGAGCACTTATCGTGTTCTCGATACCCGATTGAGAACCAATAACTTATCGTTCCTGGCTCGAAACCGATCGAACTTTTCGAAAGGCTCGTCTCTCCATTGCTTCGGATTAATCTTGTCCCTCGCTTCGTTTTCCCGGGAATAAGTTCCATCCTGGAACTCTTGCAACTTTTATTAGAACCAAGGAAGATAGCGACTGCGTTCGCGAAATTTCAAACTCCCTGCAGTTTTTAGATAAATAGAGTTCGTGAGTTTTATCTCGTTTTTTGGTACGTCTCTATCGTTAAGCTTCATTCAGTATCCACGTGAATATGTTTTTATTCATATCTACGCGTTGTGCCTGCGTCAATATCAATTTTATCGACTGAAATTTCACGACTCCTCGAAATAATATTATTCTGGTGTACGCTTCATTTTTTTTATATCATCCTGTTTATATTTACCTCGGCTATTGCACGAACGGAAATACACTCCGTGTTTGCAGTTTTTTATTTTAATTAACGAAATTATCGAACTTATCGAGATTATGGTCAAGCTCGTCCGCAACGCTCTGGTTTTTCTGTCAAATCATTCGTAATCTCGAATCAAACGATACGTAAATTGAACGAGCTCGTTTTTTCATCCGTTTTAATAGGCTGCTAAGCGCGGTATATCGTTCTCGTGTATAGGATTCGTAGAGGCAAAGGCAAATATTTACCCTGCTCAATTTAATTTCGATTCTTGGTCTACCTCCAAGTTCTGGATTGTGTATACTGCAAAATGGTATCCCGTTAAAGACAGGTTAAACTGCGGATATTTATTTCAGTCGACGAGCGATCCTTTTAGAATAAGAAGAAGAACTGAAGTGTGCATCGAAATGGCCATAGAAAGAGCTGATGGTTTAATAAAATTGGAGAACGCAGACACTTTAAAACCCACAATTAAATTCTAAAACTTGACACTGCCATAGTCTAGCACCTAATATTCTCATTTAAACAAAATATAGTGAAGAAAAATAATGTGAAATACCAACGAAGAATTTAACATTCGTTTCATACATCTTCCTCTTGATCTTCTTCTTCTTCTTCTTCTTCTGTTTCTCCTCCCTTAAAAAAGAAATTTTCAAGCCTTTCTTCTTAAGTTAAAAACAGCCACTTTCAACTCCTTTCACAAATAAAATAATACCAATTTATCAATAGCGAAATCTGCGTATCAGTTTTTATTTATTCATGGACTCTCTCCTTCGCGTGTTCTCTGCATACCGATAGAGAAAATGCAAATTAACGATAATCTGTTTCCTCGCGACAATATTTGCCGTGTAACTTTACACTCGTAACGAGTAACAAATTCAAGCGATTAGCTCGAAGATAAAAACTTGCCACCGCAAAAGTTCATTTTATTACATTAGAAAGTTTTAAGGCGAAAAATTAGTAGACGAAACATTAATTGTCAAACTGTAACAACAACGATGTGAATACGAAACGATCGTCCACGATTCTCAGACAAAATTCTCGTTCCCCATCGAACAGCCTAAATTACCTTTCATGCGCCAACGCACACGCTTCTTTAAAATCGTGGTAGCCAATCGTACGACGCGGAAATCGACAAAAATCGACGCAAATCGAGGCGATCCAGGCTCTGTGGTCATTTTTACTTTCGCATCGCGCGGCTACGCGGCCGCGTCACGGTTCTCCATTTTAAACCACGCGGAATGATTCAACCGGATGACCGATTCGGGAAGTTCACCGTGACGGTGCGTCCACGTAGCTCTGCGATGAACGCAGGCACAACGGGCAACACCCTCAAGGCAGAGACCAGCCCGATCGATTCCTCACCGCGGACCCCGCTTTCTGCGGCTTCGTGGCCATCGCTCTGCCGTTTCGCCTCCGCCGTTTCCGGGCCAGCTTAAAGCCGGATGGTCGAGAAACGAGGGAAACTGGCCGCCTCCAGTTTTCGACGGAATCGTAGCCACCTTTGCGAATCGAAAGGAACGGATGCAGTGGCACAAATCAGTGTTGAGACTTTCCATGAAAAAGGTAAAACAAACGACACTGTTGTAGTGGAAAATTGGTAATTACAGTCTACTTTATATTAGATCGATAGCCACTTTCAAGAATTCTTTCCCTGTTATGGTCTAACGTAAAGCAATTCGAGATACAAGTTTAGCTGAATGGTAAACTAAAACCCTTTGCGAATCGAAGGGAACGGATGCAGTGGCGCAAATGAGTGTTGAGACTTTCCATGAAAAAGGTAAAACAAACGACACTGTTGTAGTGGAAAATTGGTAATTACAGTCTACTTTATATTAGATCGATAGCCACTTTCAAGGATTCTTTCCTTGTTATGGCCTGACGTAAAGCAATTCGAGATACAAGTTTAGCTGAATGGTAAACTAAAACCAGGCAAGAAGCCAAAAAGAGATTTTCACTTCGCATTAACCCCGCGAACATTCCTACCTTTATACTTGCAGTGCCTCGCGCAGATCGGCGTTACTTTCAGAGAGAGTGTTCCATTTAGAATTCTGGCCATCTGGAAGATGAGTTTTCTATCTTAAAGAAGCTCAATTGCTTCGGGAGTAATTGCATTATACTTAGTGCTCTGTCTTATTCGTCACAGTTTATTTGTTTTTATCAATCAAAGTGATTGAGAAAGGAAATGCTAACGCAACGCGTGGTAATTATGAACCGACGTATCAAGAGCCACGGTATCCATTAATATTTCGAATCCATTATAGCTAATGGATACTTTATGGCACATCGATTGTGTGCATAAACATGGCTATAATAGAGTATACTAGAATCAATAGAATAAAATACATAATACAGTAATCGTTAATAATCGAATGAAACGCGTGCGCGACTTTAATAAACAAAAGGAAATTGTAGAATCGAATGATAGTATAAACAGTGAAATTGAATAGCCTGACTACGGTATTCAGTTTGCGATTCGAGAGGGATTCAGGTGTTTAGAAATCATTGAATTTAATGGTCCGAGCATAGACAAGTTTCACGGTGTACAGATAGATCTTGGACGCGTTCAATTAAATATGCAATGGAATTGTAAATGCGAGCACACAAGATACGCTGATCGTTCGTTGACACGCGAAACACGGCTAAGGAAGATCCAAGGGATTCTCGTGCAGTTTCTGACGAGAGAAGAAAGCACGAAGTTCTTGAGCCGCTGCGGATAACATTTTCATGTACCCATTAACCATCCCAGCGCGCGTTGCACCGGAAAACGGGGATTAGCTAATATTGATTTGACCCAATATCCTGGTATAATACAAAGTAGTATCAAAAGATAATACTTACCAACCGCGCGTTTCTCTGGTTCTCGTTTCGAGGGTAAAGCCAAACGTTTCGAGGGATAACCGAGGGAAACTTTGGATCGTCGTTCTTTCGCGACAAAAGTGTTTAACGTTGCGAACAACGTTCGTTCGATGCACCGAAATTAAATGATCGATCAACCACGACACTTTTGAAACTATCCTTCGCGATAAACGTTTATTGCTTGGACGTTCCAATTCTTTTCACGGAAGATTACGTTACTGATTGTATATATACATATATACAAGCATTAATGCCTCGAAGGGTATAGATGTATCTGTGCAGTACCTTTCAAGACGAGGAACCAATATTGCTGGAAACATTCCAAGTTTCGACGATAAATGGTTGCTACGAGAACTAAAGCCGGCTGCAAAGAGTATAATTTCGGGGGATGATCCACCCTCTTTTGCGTCGCGTGACGGGACACAAAGGAAATTGCTTCTCATTTCGCCTTTTTTGTGTCAAGCACCCGGACTGTATCAGCAAATGCACGATGAGCGTGTTCAATCGTGGATAATGATTGCCTGATGCTTGATCTATTTATAATGAATGGAAGACGTACGAATTAATGACGCTGAGCAGTCGTATTACGATATTGGAAGTATTAATGGGAATTTAATAGCCAATTAAAGTAGCCGGATATTCATCGCGCGATTGTGGCAGCAAAAGTGAACGTTCTATACTGTATAACTTATAAATACAGTACAGTAACTTTGTGTTTTTACAAAGGAGAAATTTGTCCGCGCAGAACACGACGCGTAGCGTGGAGTAAAATTGGTCGTTACAAATTTTCCGTGGAAAGCCGCCTTTAGGGTTAAAAATTAAATTAACCCTTTGAGTGCTATGAAAGCATACACGGTTCACCTGCAGGTGTTACCATTTCACACTACATTTCTTTGCTTCCGTGCGGCGGAATAAAAAGCTAATTATATCATCAGAAAGCTTCGTGAATAAGGAAATTTTTGTGAAATTTTCTGCCCTCCACGTCTAAAATTAATTACCTAAATAGGAGGTCAAAGTTTTCGCAATTTACAAATTTTGTCTCCTGAGATAAGTTTAAACTTTTATTACTCCACCTGTTTTCGAGTTTCAGAATAAAATAGGGACTATTACAATAGCAAATTTATTGCTCTTCTCAATATTGTTTATCATTTTCTTGTAGGAATAACGGTTTCGAAGATACGATCAATAATATGAGCAAAACTGCTGCTTCTCTGAAAAGAACAAGAATCCCAGTTTTCTTTGACATTTTTACAAATTGGACCTAGGTTTATATGAACTTTTTTGTTGCTTTGGAGGTGCAGTATCAGCTGTAAAAATTTGTCACATGACTAGTAAATCATCCTGTAGAATACCATAGAAGCCAAAAATGGTACCTTTCTGCACGAGTGGCCACACATTATTAACGTTCGTATTTCCCCTTAAAAAAACTCTCGTCCACGATACAACGATCCTCCTTCTCGCATAAAAGCAAAGTCCAAGAATAGAGATGTTCAAATGCGCCAGAAATGTGCAATAAAAATAGAAACAGATTCCTTCAAAATAAATTAACCACCTCGAACCATTAGCGGGCGCGTAAATTGAAGAAATCCCACCACCAATAGAGATTCCAGCCTGTAACAACAACAGTAGAGTAAATGAAAGGATTTGAGGGTTTTGGTCAAATTAATGATCGACCCGTACTTCATTGCCCTCATTTACTTTAACCAAATCGCTCGCAGATTCTCTGAAATTCCAAGACCATCACACGCGAGTCCACAACCGATCAGTTCGCCCTTAGCCAGCCATAGAAATCTTTAACGATGCAACTTTGACGCCAGCAAAGTTAGCTGCAGACAACGAGAAACCCGAAGGGTGAAGAACGAGACTCGCGTCTGATTCGAATCAAAGGAAGTATCGCGCAACAGGATTTGCATATCCTTCGAAAGCGAAAGAAGATAATCGCGAGGATAAGCTGCATCTTGGACGTGGCACGGTATCCTTGGCTATATTCCGCGATCCCTGAGGAAACGAACCTCTGCGACCGTTGGTAAGACGATTATTCGAAGGCACGTTGTCTTGGGGTGAAATTTTCGAGCCTGCCTCTGCGAGGTTTGATTTCATTCTCCCCTTGTTAAACTCGTTTGGTATTTAGATTTATTTAAATGGCACCTTTATCTCTCGCTTGTATATATATGCATTTCGCCTCGTTTACCCCAAAAACAACCCCTCTCAGACTTGATTGGTTTCCAAGAACGAAGCGTTCGTTGGTGTTACCAGACGATTTTGGGACGTGATTGTTTAAAATGCAGTGTTATTATCGTTGTTGTTCGATATTATTCGTATGATAGCATACTTTAAAAGTCTGCTTTCTAACTATAATTCTTCCTTGAACTTTAGAAATAAACTGAGAATTATATAGATTCTTTATTGGAAGCACAAATTTCGCAATCTTCTAAACGTACACGTTTCAGTTCTAAATTTCCAACTCTTTTTAACCAGCGGAACCATTCTAAATTTCCAATAGTTGTGCCTTTCTATCGGATTATTTTTGGAGGAAAAAAAGAATCGCATCACGCAACAATGCCAGTTTTCGGTTCGCTGAAAATAAAAAAAAGCTGCTTTTTTTTCTCTGCACGCAACGCATTTGTATACGTAGAACCAAAAGCGAAACGCGATTTATTGAATTCCGCGGTAACCGTAAATACGCAGAGTGAAAAGCAACCAGTGGTGGATACGGCAGATATTTTTTCGCCCCTTTTCCTCGAACAGCAATCGGACTTCAAAGGCTGCAAATTGGTTTGAAGTCGGAGAATGAACGAATTGCTCGTTCCAACCTGTTAGTTCGTACTGTTGCATTTGAACTGCTCGCTTTGAACGCGTCCTTTCTTCCTTTTCCGCAGACCCTCGAGGGAACCCCCTTCAAACGGGTTTCATGCCAAACTATTTCCAATAAAAGTAGAAATACTTAAGCTCTTGTCCCCGCGTAAGAGAAAGTTTCTAAAAGCAAAAGGGTTCGCTGAACAATTAAAATTTCATCGAATCAATTTAACAGAGTTAGATATTTTTTTCATGAAACAGTGAAAAATATCTCAATCACTTTTAGAGAACTTTAAAACTGGGTTTTTTTAATCGATTATACAATAGACTGCAGGTTACAGTATCTGCGTGTAGTTTATCAAGTAATTATATACCTACCCTTATCTCGTTAGCTCGTTTATTAGTTTTCTTAATTATACTCTGAAACGTGCAACCTCTTTCGTATTTTTCTTTTTTTTCTTTTTTCCTTGAGACTTCAGGAGCACTTGCCCTCGTTTGAAAGCTTCCCGTGAAGTTCAGTTAGTACGAAAATTGATCTTGCGAACACTCAATATCGTACAAAGACCACTCTCGAAGAGTAAACCCATACAGTCCTCTCCAAGAGGATACTTTAAGAGTCCTCTTTCTAACTATA
This sequence comes from Xylocopa sonorina, assembly GCF_050948175.1. Lineage (NCBI taxonomy): Eukaryota > Metazoa > Arthropoda > Insecta > Hymenoptera > Apidae > Xylocopa > Xylocopa sonorina. Next base: position 4,618,047 of record NC_135195.1, on the reverse strand, counting down.
ATCCTTTCTTGAACTCCACAAGTAAATTGAGAATTATATGGATTCTTTATTGGAAGTACAAATTTCGCGATAGGAACGAATTCGAAGAAACGAAAGTTAAAATTAATTTCTGAATAAGCAAAGTCCTACAGAACGTTTGCTTCGCTTCTAATTCTCGATACATCTACCAAATTAATATTACAAATACTATTAAAAACTTAAATATCCGTTTATTTATCTCTGCGCAAATTAAAATTAATTTCCAGTGAACGTAAAAACAAAATGCCTCTTCTAAAGGAATCCTCAGCATCCCCGCAATCTTATAAATCTACTGTCCACTCAATACTGCAGAAATTCTACCTTCCCAGAGATTAAACCCATACAATTTCCCGAGAAAGGCTTTAAAGCCTTCTTCCTACATCCAACTCCATATCTGATCTCCAGAAATCTCTGGAAATCTCTCAACGATTGAAAGCTGCTCGCGTAATCCTTTGAAATCCCCCTTATTTACCACCGGACCACAAAATTTCGCGATAAAACCCGTCGCACGAGCAACATTTCAAATTAGCTTCCGGCAAATCCCAGAATAGAACAGATATTCTACTTTCGAGTATCGATATGTAAGAAATATCGAAAATAACAGGGTGCACGAGCGATCGACGAGAGCCATGTTCATTTCCCTGCGGCATCGACCCTCTCCAGAGCCTTGCCTAAATATTCGAATGCGCCATGGCGTTGGGGGTGTCCTCGAGGCTAGTACAAATGACCTAAAAAGACATTCTTCTACGAATCTCCTGGGTTGCACAGTAACGAACACGCCTAAAAAAAGATATTGAGCCATCTAGTTATTTCTACTTTCCACAACTATCTTACGGATACCTCTATCGCGTATGTCGCCATTTTAACAGAGAACCATTACGACGAATATCGCGAAGCATCGCAAAAACGTAGCAAAAAACTGTTTCGCATTAACTAAATATTCGTCAGGAAATATTTAACGCACAGTCTTCCGCGTGTTTCCCTCTCGAATCCCTCGGGGGTGTTCTCGTGACCCGGAAGAGACGCGTGACCCGGAAAAACGTGCACGGACGCGAGTGTCACGGAAAATCGGCCGTTTCATTCCGCCAGGGCGACATCAACGCACGCGATATCAGGTCGACCGGCAAACAGACATCGCGTTGCACCAAGGATCCTTCCATCAAGGGGATGACCCGGTCTTTATGGACGACGCGACTGGCCAGCCACTAATCAAAGGCCCTTTAAGTCGCCTCACGCTCTGGGCGACGATGAGGGACAGCGAGTAATTGATCAGGCTGTTTCACGGTTCGCCTGGCCTGCTGCCTAACATTTTCAACGTGCTTCTCTCTGAACGATCCGCCTTGGTTCTCGTTCCTGTTTCTCTTCCCTAGTTTTTCGTCTCAAAGAACAGAAGAACGATGACGACGCGCGGAGTTTATCGGGGGTGTGACTAATGAGATGTTTCTGGAATCGAAAAATGTTTATTTTGGGAAGTATACGTATATATTAGTATATATTAGTATTTATTTAGAGAACTGTGTATTGTTTCTAATAATACAGTATGTACGTAGTGATCGTGGAAATTATATAAGAAATAATTACTGAAGATTGGCGTTGATAATGAAGATTATAAGGTAACTGAACGAGTCAGACCTCATGCATGATTCATGGCCTCGATATTCAAGACCGGTCCGACTCGTGGACACGTATTCTACCTAGGAATTTGCTCGCCTCGCGGGGTACCATACTAAAATGGAACATAAACGACGAAATTAATGCGTCCATTGTAAGGAGACGGAGCACAGCGAGTCGTCGTTTTATTTTCTACTTTAAACGCGTAAATGTATACGAAATGACGAACGTAACGCGTTCAACTGGACGCGACACGTTTGAGGGAACGAAACTTTTTTCAATATTTCATTGGACTCGTATTTACTTTTACTGAGACACACGGAAGGAGAAGAGAATTGTGAGCAAGGTTGTACAACAGATCTCCTCTGGTGGTTCGCTAGAGAGTTAACAATTTATTACACAGCAGCGTGATAAATATCTAAAAAGATATAATTCTTTTTGTCCGTGTCGTATAATTTTTATATAATATACATCGAAATATTTGAGCAATCGTGTACAGTGGAACAAATAAATGGTTAATAAATTCTAACGTTCGGTTCGAGCTTTGCGCTACGCAATTCCAGTCTGAAGAATTAAACGAATGCATCTGCGTGCGCGTACATCGCATCCCTCATTAAATTTACTTACCGTTCCGTTAAAATGTCAATGTTACTACGTTCGAACGAAACGGTAATCGGGAATTCTCGCTAATGGACGATGGGAAATGATTTAAAAAAAAATATCGCATCAACGTCTCACTTTAATTACAGTTAATATAATTACGCGACTGGTTAATTATAATTGGCAACAATGATGGAGCAAAGGTGACTTAATTGGTCATTGGTAATTCAAACTGGAATTGAAATGGTACAATTACCGCGAACCAGTGGTAACGCGCACTTCATGAATAAACAACGAAGAATTTTGTACAAATTAATGATCGATACATCATATTTATATCGTATCTAAGCGTGCAACATGCATTAAAATTTCATTTTTAACATACGTAGAGACACATATGCGTATCTGCATGCAAGGGCTTTAATTAAAAACGTAGCCAGCCGATGTTATCATTTAATTATTCCTCTCCTCCGTAATTGCGAATCGGGAAAAAAATCACGAAACAAGACTGATTTTTTCCAGACGTTAGTTAAACAAATTACTCGCATTATTTTGCCAGGAAGTTTCAAGTGAAACTGAATGGCATGAACTGAAACGAACAGTGAAACTATGTGAAAAAACTTTTTTGAGAAAGGAAAGGGTACAAGTTTCATTTAAAAAATTTTCAACAATAAATAAAGTGACAAACATTCGCTACGTTTTTAACCAATCGTTCCTTGCATGATTACAACAATTATTTTCATACTTTTGTTTAGTATTTTCCGTGGCACAGAGAGTTGGGAGAGTGTTCGAGTCGATTTTTAACGGAAGATTGGTGAACGTGATTATTCCTTTCTCCTTTTAGAAATATCACGAATAAAAAGGTGAAATAGACCCTCGAAAAACGCGAGAACGTGATATGTAGACTATACAGAAAAGCAGACGTTCTGAAATCTGCGTTCAATTACATTGAAATTAAACAATATATATATATTAATATTTGTTACTAATTGACCAAAGTTTTTTTGGCACGTTTCGAATGTGTTCCAGACCATTTTTCTCTTCACTTACCTTCTACAACTATTCTAGAAAAAAAAAAGAAAAACAATTTTAACGAGCATTAGACTATCGATCGTACAATCAAAGTCACGTGTATTCAATTTAAAAAATGGACTTTAATTTTTATGGTAACAAAGGGTACTTCTGGTTTCACCCTGCACTTTCATAGCGTTAGGAAAATATTTGTTCGAGTATTTTAACCATACAACGTGTACTCGGTGAAGTATCCATTCAACCCCTCGGTAAATATCTCTTATTGTTCAAAATATAAACTAAATATAAAAAGACCAATTGCGTCAACTTCTTACTTTTATATAAACTTAATTCATGTTTGAGAAGTGAAATTTCAACGCCACAACACACTCATTTTAATGATAAAATAAAAGATTCCAAACTGGAATAATAACATTATCAATTCGAAAATAGTCAGGCTGACTTTTATGTACACGTATATATTTCAAACGATATTGCGATAAAAAAAAACCTGACGGATCGATGCAGTGGACTATTCTGTCCCGTAGAAGGGGGTTGATTTAATTTTTATTGCCGCACGGGGTGTAGCAATTAAAAACGTACACGTGACTCTGACCAACGCCGCTACCGTATATACATGTACGTGTATTGTATGCATCGGTATAGTTCCGAAATAGACCAGATCTAATTGCTTAGATATAAAGGCTAGAGGTCAATCAAGAGGTTGATTTATATTTCCAGTCAATCCCCGTGTCTATAGAGTGTGACCGTCGATACGCATTGCGGGGACCACAACCGACCGATTGACTGGAATACAAATGAACTCTGATTAAACGTGCGAGTCACTGAGTATCACAAATATTCCCTCTTTCTGAACCGTTAGTATTGACTTAGAGGAGTGTCTCTTAGAGAGTGATGATTACATTAAATAGGTGAACGATCTGTTTTATGCTTGAAAAGGTTCGCTTCTTCCTTCTTTCCTTTTCTTTCATTACGCGAGCGACTGGTACTAGCGTACCATCATGAAACTCAGTTACTCCATTCAAGAAAATGCCACGCCAACGCTCTAAATCATTCTGTTCTCGTTCTCTTCTGCGGAACGTGGGACGGGGAGGAAATGAAAAGAGAAGATTTTCAACTTCACGCTCTTCGTTTCCACCTTTGTGTATCGAAGTTAAACTTAAAAGCTTACAGATGCGTACAGATCCGAGATTCAACGGAAAGGTATAAACATTTTCTTGAAACGCACGTAATCGACCAATGACCAGTGTACAAGAAAGTACACCGTATGGTATTTACGCATTATTAAGTAACAGACTTGTTCGACTTATATATACATCGTAGCGAAGTGTAACTCCAGCATAGTTCGCACCAGCGCATCGAACGTGTGTATCCGTCTATTAAGGCAATATTTTCATACCCTAACGTATGCGACAGCCCCTTGGCGTTTAACATTTTCCTCTATACATTTGTCTCATAAAATATGCCTGCCAGTTTTTCCTACTCTACACGCCGCGTACGTACATACACAATTAAAGTATTATTCGTTAGAAACAGAACGCTAGAAACAGCGACTAACGTCGGTTGTGTATACATACATGAGTCGTCCATTGGAATAATACAGTTTAGAAAATTTACTGGTCAATTATAAAGAATAATTTTCAGTTTAATTTCGGTGTATATATATATATGTGTATATATTTAATGTAAGAATAGTTAGATTATTATTGCAGAGGAAGTAATTACTAACTACATACAGGGTGATTATAGTGAATATACGCATTATTCACTAGGTAAAAAGTACAATTTCGTTCTAATTAAATACCATTAGAAACTTGTATTTTTATCTCTTTCCTGCTAAAGAGAGTATTATTGTAACCATTTTAATTAATCGATATAATCTGATTCCACTAACGCGTAGGAAATGATGTGAAATTTTTAATCAATTAGAGAAACCTCATTTCGGAATATTGTGCGACAGATATAGATTTCTGGTAGATTGGAATAATGAAACGGGTATTCGAGATACAATTAAAACATATTATCATAATGTCACCCAGTATATAAGTACTATAGATGTTATTCTATGCTCTACAACGAACATAAACAGAACCACGCTTTGCAATCGCGTATTAAATATGAGTGAAGTAATTACAGAATTATTTAAATTTTGATTTTAATTACTCGACTATTATTCAAATATTCTGATAATTTTAAATATCTCATCATTCTCGACGCTATCCTCTTTACTAAATTCCCGTTAATATACTTAAAACCGTACTCTTTCATTTGACACGAACGCGTTATTCCAATTACATTGGTACATCTAATAAAGCATTTCTCGTAAAAAAGAGAAACAGAAAGCAAAAGAATGAACCAAAAATTAATACTTTTAAATCTTACTTGTCCCCTTATTTTTCACGGACTCACAAGCATATAGATTGGCCCCCAATATCTCACTTACACAATGAATTAAACAAATTATTTGTCGATAGCTGTTGATCCCATACTATTTATAAACCAAGAGATTAGATCCAACAATAAATTATTACAGACGATTAATCAATCGATAATATAATATATTCATACAACTCTAATATCTATCACAGCTATTATGTACAAAGATATTAAAATAATTTAAAAATTCATTGTAACTAGACTCCATTAAGTAATTTTAATATTTCATAGTAAAACATGAATGATCAGTGGAAGATGTATTAGCTAGCTTTACATGTTGAAGAAGATCAAACAAATTCTTTTAGTACTATTCAACTATATATAACTTCCCACAATTTTTTACACAATGAAATAAAATTGAAAAATTATAATCACCAAAATATTATAAATATGTTTTAAAAAATGGATGGCATGATATTAATGTAATTAAACAATTGCTTGTAATAGTAACCAAGCACAAGTGAAACACATAACGAAAGTGCAAAGAATCATCAATTAAAAGAAGAGAAGATAAATATGTTGCTAGTATTAATTTTTGGCACTAAATCTTCCGCGTACAACTCTATATTCGTTTCAACACATTTCAACCAATTTTGTACAAAACTTACAAAAGTTAATCGAACTTATAGGAAATAATTTAAGATCGCTAAACACTCTAATCTTATTTTAATTGCTGCGTTTTATTCTCCCCTACGATCTTACTGCGCAGTAAATTAAAATGACCATGCACCTGAGACAATTGCGCTTTGAGCGAGTCTGATAGCTGCTTTTGCAACTGTTGAACCTCCAATATCTCTTGTCGAAGGTTCTGATAATCTTTCGTAACCTGATGAACAGACCGTAACAGACGGAGCACAGAGATCTGTTAAAAACATAAAGAAAAAAAAAAGGAAACAAATAGAAGGAGCAATTTGAACATTGATGTTGATATTCATCGAGCAAATAAGTTAATTGCTAACTTCCTTTCTAATCAAATCATTGTTTATTAATCGAACAGTTGACATTTAAAAGATATACGATTCCTCGTACTAGCTACGAATTTCCAGTTAAATCAGATCTACTAAACGTAATGACAAATCAAATGTAATTCGTGTTCTACGTGCGTTGTTTCAAACAAACATACCTCGCTCTCTGGATCTTCGAATTCTTTTTCGAAAGCGTCAATTTGCCACGCGATCGTGTTCAACTTTCCGTCGGCTTTCTGTACCTGTAATACCAAAGGGTCAAGGGTGAACATCGACTAATCATCGACGAAATGAATAACATTTGGCATTTGACATTTACAAGTCCATCGTGTTCGAAACTCACGGGGAGATCCGCGTGACATTCGAATGTTTGTTTCGCGAGCGATTTGAAAATAAATTAAAAACTATACTCACGCTTTGCTCGAGATGCAAAATAGCGGACTCCATGGTGAACGTTGTTTATAACAGAGTGTGTTTCGAAGAGAAGAGACGCGACTGACGGGCCGCTCGTGCGAAACCGACGGTTAACTTTCTCGCGCTAGAATCGATATGCGCCTCACTGAAACGTTTGAAAAGTGGCAAGTGACGGTTACAGTCTCTATTTAAATACCCTGCCACTTGGAGGCAGCACCAACTATGTTTGTTTATTACTCGTGCCGCCCTCTTTGCGAAGACGCGGACTGATCGCGCGTTATCGACAGCGAAGTGAACTTCTGACAGGCTGTTGGCGTCATCTCTCTGAGAGGTGTTCCAGCTGTTCGTCCAGTTAGCTTCAGCGTTCTTTGAAGAGATAATAATACAGGTGTGGCTGCCCTTACTTATCTACAAAATGCCATAACGAAGCTTGACACGATCGAGATATACCGTTTCTATAAGAATGAAGTGATTACGTGAAAATTGTAATTATATCCATGAAATTGCAATCGTCGCATAGGTTAAGAACAACCAAATAAAAATGGTACTTGGATGACAAACTAAACAGAGACTATTATTCTGGTAATTATTTGTAATTTTAGTATGTACTAATTATGTACGCAAATATTTATTAGCAAAATCAATAGACAAGTATAAGTTTTTGTTGTTGGTAAGTGAGTATACAGAGTCAAGCTTTATTAGTAATTATAAGATTCTATTTGATAAACGAAATCGCTTATTGATCTCTTCTGTGAGTTACAAAACGATATGATATTAATTTCTTAATGAATATTCATAAACAAAAACTTAATATTGTAGATTAAGAAATGTGATAATGTTATATTTTCTACTTCCTTAAAAAATAAGGTGCTTTCCTGCATTCGAAGTAACTGTAACCTTCACTTACTGTCGAATTTGTGATCAGTACAATAACATTTAAAGTCATCCTGTCTATAACAAAGTTTTGTTGCATTCTGCAACAGGGAATTGTTTGTATAATACAAATATAATTCCCTTAAAAATCCCAATTTTATTTAACATTGTAGATAATATAATTTTGATGTAAATTTGTACATTTTTCACACATATAACAGTTACAACATATCATACAATGAAAACTTGTCTGGAATAATGATTTTTTAGTACTATCATTTATAATACAACATTCATTACATAGACATACCTTAAAAAGGTATTTCGCTCATGTTTAAGATTGAATTTTGTCTTGCAACAGCTTTTCTAATTTACGAACATCCACTGCAAACTTGCGAATACCTTCGCTTAGTTTATCCGTTGCCATTTGGTCTTCGTTGAGAAGCCACCTAAATTCGGCTTCGTTCAAACTTATTTTCTGAAGGTCAGATTTCTTCGCTGCTTCTACTGAGAGCACTTTGCGAATTGGCTCATTACTCTTTTCCAATTCTTCCAACAATTTGGGACTTATGGTCAGAAAGTCACAACCAGCGAGCTCTTTAATTTCGCCTAATGAAAAAATTAATGATCGTAACTTCCTTCTTGATTTTCATCTACTTTTAATAAGTAAAATCGATCTTAGAGATAGTTTTATTGAAATGCTTACCAACGTTTCTAAATGAAGCACCCATAACAACTGTTTTGTATCCAAACTTTTTATAATAATTGTAAATTTTAGCTACAGATAAAACACCCGGATCTTCTTTGGATTCGTATGACTTTTTATCTGTATTTGCTACATACCTAAGAATACAGATTATGTAAATCGTGATAATTTCCAAATTTAATATGTTTCTAACATACATATAAAAAACATATGATTAAACTTACCAATCCAGAATTCTACCGACAAATGGTGATATTAGGGTTACTCCTGCTTCTGCACACGCGACTGCTTGTGCGAAAGAAAACAAAAGTGTTAAATTACAATGGATCCCATATTTCTCCTCCAGTTCCCTGTACAAATAATGCATGAATTAGAATTGAAGTTTCTCATTATTAAACATTTGGTTTATTTGTAAAAATTAATTGTATCTAATTTACTTTGCTGCTTGAATTCCTTCCCAAGTGGAAGCAAGCTTGATTAACACGCGATCTTTGTTTATACCCAGTTCTTCGTACAAAGCGATTAATCGCTTCGCTTTCTCAATACTAGCTTCCTTATTGAAAGATAACCTAGCATCCACCTCGGTAGAAACTCTACCAGGTATGATGTTTAAAATTTCTTTACCAAATAAGACGCAGGTGATATCTAAAGCCGCTTCGACCTGTTCTGCCAAAGTGCTGAAACAAATAAATCAACTCACAAGTAGTTCATTTCTTTTAATTGAAAAACTATTTAAAATTAATGCTATTCAAAATTGTGTTGCATTAATTTAATTAATATCACTGTTACCATATCAAATAAATACTGTTTTCCTTTCATACCTTCCACTTCATACTTCCTTTTATTTTTCTTTCTTACAAAATTTTTAACACATTTTTCCATTCCTATAATACTCTAATCTTCATAGAATATTCTATGTTAGCATATAAATCAACTTTGATCCCTTTATACTTCTTGACATGTTTACTATTTTGTTCATGTATATCATTTTTCCTTTATAAATCCTATAATACCTCAAATTAAATTTTACCATACTATAAATTCTACACACATCTACAAATTTATCTATTAAAACAAAAAACGCCTATATATATATATGTTAATTATAACAATCATTTTACAATTATCAATTTAATATTTAATATTTATAGTATAAACATGTATGCCATATGTATACTATAGATAAACATTATATAATACATATATATATTCATATTGAAAAATTATAAAAATATATATATACATATAAATAATAATAAAAATATAAAAGTTTATTAAAAATATTCATTATAGTATTAATATATTTCCAAATACTTTTTTTCATTATCATAATATGTAATAATACTTACGATCCAGATTTTTTCCCGTATTGCACAGCTTTGTCTATTAAATGAGCATATCTTTTTAGACTAGCTGCAGCTAGAATTAAAGATGGATTTGTAGTTGCATCTATTGGCTTAAATTGTTCCATAGCTGAAAATAATTTATAAATTGAAACAAATAATTACCATAACTCATCAAATTATGTGCTGTAATATTTTGTACATATATAAGTTTCTAAGAGTTATCTCCATCATCTATAGGTCAAATATTACAGCTCATAGATTACATTATAAGTAGCAATTACTAAATTCCTTCCTACTTAATTAAATAAAATATTAAATAACAATTACTGAAACAAATAATTTCTATTTATAAATAAAGCAAAGTAAAACTGCTTATTTTAGTTCAAATAAAAAAATTCATCTATTTATAATACACATTCTTGTAAAACATTAATGATCGTATAATTAATAGTTATAATAAAAAATGTGTTTCTATTCAAAATGAATAATTTACAGTAATTGAAAATAAAAAATTTCCAAATTTTTAAACAGTCTAAAAATAGCGTTATTATGAAACTATATAAAAAATTCAACCGTAACGTCGGAAGATTTCTCCCTACCACAGTTCGTGTAATGTTATCGAAACTATAACTTAGCGTTACTTTTTTTTTAACAGAACATGCTTCATATTCTACTGTTAATAATTTTTAACGTATGCACTGTAATACGAGTATATAAAGTGCGTCATTTTGCAAGTAAATAATAAATGTATATTATTTTTAAGGACTTAAACAAATTTTTTATGTTTAAAAGATGAACTAAAAGTGGCGCCATTGGACTCCCTCTACCATACTTTTTTATAGTCACCTTCACCTTTGACCGTATCTGTGATCGTGTAGGTGCGCAAAACCGTTTATTCAAAATTCTATTTACACACCTTGGAAGTCACCGGTATCGGCGACAATTGTTGTGATTTCCTTAAGTTGTACCAACGAGCTCGTCATCTTGACTTTCTTCGATTGAGACTCACTCATTGTTATCGTTACTTTTATATACTGACTGGAGATCGAAGTTTCTACTTACACTGGAACGATCAACGTTCGTGATACTTTTGCAGTATTGCCAACTTGAAGAAAGGTACCGCTTCATCCCCTCCATCTCTATTTATATTACATAACTTGGATATATGCTAAGCTTTTTGGAATTAATATGCAAAGTATTGAATTATGAATGGTGTTAAACAAAATTTTATCATTTTGTCGCCTTAATTCTATAGTAATGTCCGTATAAACATTGTTAAACGCTAAGTTCTAACCATTTAAAAACTTAAATATTTGAAATCGGCACTTGTTGCTTCCGTTACGTATACATAAATAATATCAGTTAAAGATCACGAATGCAAATGTATGTGGTATAATTATACATACTTTTACTTGTTATTCAACTCCATCGTTTGCTCTCAGATTTTTCTAGAACCCGAATGCAAATCTATATTGTCAAGTTTCTATCAGTACTATATATCTATGATATGACCATTACTAACAGTTTTTTAATTGAATTTAACATAACTTAATATTAAAGATTTCTCCTATATTCAATCCAGAGTTATTCTGTCAGCAAAATTTGTAGCAGGTTGTTCAGGAGATTTGCTCGAGTAAACTCGAACTTTCTCTAACTGGGAATGTAATCTAACAATTTCTGTGTATGCGTTATAGGACTAATATTTATTAAAAATTAAGTACAATAGATATGTAGATGTATATTCTGTTTATGGATTAATGTTTTCAAATTCATTTACATACTTATACCTATGATAAAAATACTGACATAGTATATGTATGAGTACATCTATATATGTATAGATATAGTTAAGAAACAATATTTTCATTTCCTTCCTGTATTTTACTAGAAATTTTCTAAGTATAAATCTCTGTAATAGATCTTATCGTTTAAGATATATATCGATATATTTTAAGAAGAATACTATTAGTTTGTTAGTTGAATATAAAACTGTACTTATATAGTTTGTATTCGTCTTCCATATAAAATACAATTTATTCAAATGTATATTTAATATACTCTCAGCAGGTGGGTTATTTGTAAAATATTGAATTCATTTTATATAAAAATAACATGACATGTGAATCATGCAACTATTGAAATGTTTATATAAAAAATATATTAAAATACTAATAAGAGACGATATAACACAACTATTAATAATTTAACTGTTATAATTGAAACTTTACATAGAAATATAACAAATTGTACTTTTATCTGGAAATGTTTAACGTATTTGCTACAATGAGAAGTATGAAATTTATCTTACAAGCATAGCCACTTTAATTTAGTTTGTATCAAACCTTATTAGTTGGTAAATGTTTATCTGCAAACGTGTGCTTTGATTGATGGCTATAGAGAAAGATTGAACATATAACTAAAACGGCACCTATAGAGAACTGAATAGTCAAATTGAAATCAAAAAAATATATAGACGCTATACAAGAAATTATAATAGCTAAGGATGTAGCAAAACCTTTAAGTATATTATCTGCATACTTAACAACCATTGCAACAATAAGACCTCCACCTGCTTGAAGTACAATTAAGTACCAAACAAATAGGTCATAACCAAAGAAGAAACCCTGCTTCTGTAATATTTTACTATCGCTTATGAAACATGTGATCAGTCCAAATGGTAGCGATAAGAAACTTAACTGAATATTTCTCATCCATACTGATATATCAGAGTCTTTCAGTATTTTTTCAAAGTATATTCCGGCAAAGCCAGATAAAAAACATGCGCTTAAAGCAGTCGAGAATCCAAGTAAACGGTTCTGTTTCATACCGGTTGATGAGGAATTATCTGAACTTTGTGCTAATTGCACTAATACTACTCCTGTGACTAATAATATTAGACCTGCCCACTGGTTACTCCTTAATGATCTTCGTAGTATTACCACAGCAAAAAATGCTGTCGTCAAAATTTTTAATTGATACGTTACCTAAGAAATGATATATTTATGTGAAACGCATATAATAACAATATTAATAGACAAAGTATATTAAAGACATAAAAAATGCATATACCTGATAAGTAGCTGCATCTAAATTAGATGCTGATACGTATAGAAGATTATTTTGTATAATATATAGAAGTGATGGCACTGATACTTTTAAAGTATCAATAGGCTGTTTTATAATAGTTGTATGCAGGGAAGAAATAAATTTTGAAAAATTTCCTTCCTCAATTAAAACCAATATCAGACATGTTAAAAGTTTAACGACTTCTGCCATAAGAACAGCTTGCAAAAATATATAAATATTAAATATTAGTAATTATATATAGAAATATGATAGAAAAGTTTTAAATAAATAGAAATAATTAATTCATATAAAATGAAATATATACCAGTCGATGAAAGGAACATATCTCCTGACCGTGTACGTGCATAACGCATACTAAGCCCGACAAGAGCATTTTGTAAGGTGAGAGTAATTAAACTAATGTATTTCAGTACTTGAACATCTATAAAATATAATGATAAATGGAATTTGAAATAATTATCGAAGGACTAACGTATATACATATTCATGACATAGATTAGATAATGATAAACGCGTATACTTACTTTGCTGTTGTTTCATTGTAATATAGTAGTTTTTATGAAAGAAATTAACGAAACGATTATTTCATCTGAAAAATAAGTGTGTTTTATTAATAAGGTACATACAAATATAAAAGTTAAATAATGAAACAAAAGAATAGGTACATTGAATTTTGTGAATCTAATCTTAATATTGCATGCAGAATAAACAAAGTTCATAGTTTTCAGTGTATGTTTATACTAAAATACATATTAATAATCTAAAAGATAACAATGCAAATGGTTGTTAATTTACGTTGTCATTAAGAAATTATTTAAAATATTGTATTTACAAAGTTAAACATATCAAGTACAACTACAAATTAAACTGAGGCAAAAGATACAAAAGAGTCATACATTCTTTTAACTACGAAGTTATTTTCTCTATACATTTAGAAACTATTGTATTACCTTTCACCTTTTCTATACGTATTTAAATTTTAAAAAATGGGAAATATGAAAGTGTACACGTAAAAAGTGCATACGTTGGCATTTGTGTTCTGTTACTTTTTATCACCAACGTGTACACGCAGCACATGTATTATACGAATAAATAAAAATCGAAAAATAACAAATTGAACACACGAATACAATTTCACCTATATTAATTATTATGAGATCCGTAGAAGTTGGAGGGTTTTATGGAATAGGAACATCACGGCGAAAGATGATTTGAACTCTTCTTAAATAAAGTAATACTTGTCTTCATTGTTCCAAGAAATTCATCTCAAGTTTATGGATATGTATGAAATTTAATGAAACATTAACATTAAAAATGATTGACTTGGTTATATTTAGTGTCGCAAACATTTAATATGTATATAGGTGTATAATATAATTTTATACAAGAAAGTTGACATGCTTATATATACAAAATAATATAGTTCCAGGGATTTTATAAACTATTGTTTACATATTGGTACGAATGAATTGCATTCTTAATTCGATCAGCGTATACATGCATACATATGCAGCTATACAAATTTGTGAACAGTTAATTACACTTTCTTGCTTTTTTAAGTCCATTCTAGATTAATTATTTACTATAAACTATTCTAGAGTTTTATGCGACATTATGCAAACATAGCTGACCAATGAAAACTGATGTCTCTAGATAAAGGTTATGGTCACTCTGTAGGTTCACACGAAACGTCAAAAGTCAAGAGATTGCTGTATGCACACGCGACTGCAACATTTAGTATAAACACATTGAGAGGAGATATATCGTAGTAACAGTGTTGATTGTTTTGAATAAAGTGAAAACAAAATTGTATAATTTCAATTTATTGTTTAAGTCACACGATAATAGTTTGTTAAGAGGTTTCGTGAAACGTATTGTTTATTCGACAATTAGCTTCCGGTGTATACAAAAATATCGCAGGGCGAGAGAGGAAAAGTAGGTTGTGTTAATTCTGTTTTTCTTTGGCACGTGTTTAATAAATAAAAAATACACAATGTCTTATATGCTGTCACATCTTCACAATGGATGGCAAGTGGACCAGGCAATTTTATCGGAAGAAGACAGAGTGGTTGTAAGTCTCTGATTAAAACGTATTAAAGATTAAGTTATATTTCGAATATTCTAGATCTGTTCGATATACAATGAAATAATTTGATATATAGTATATTAAATTAAATGGAAAATGATATCTGCTTAGGTTATCAGATTTGGCCACGATTGGGATCCAATGTGTATGAAAATGGACGAAGTTCTTTATAATATCGCTGAGAAAGTAAAAAACTTTGCTGTTATTTACTTAGTTGATATCACGCAAGTACCTGACTTCAATAAAATGTAAACTGAATTGATTAATTTATTTCTAAGCTTCCAAGATGATTTCGCTATAAAATAGAAATTAGTATTTTGTTTCTTAACATCTTTTACAGGTACGAATTGTACGATCCTTGTACAGTCATGTTTTTCTTTAGAAACAAACACATAATGATCGATTTAGGAACTGGAAATAATAATAAAATCAATTGGACATTGGAAGACAAACAAGAAATGATCGACATTATTGAGACGGTCTACAGGGGTGCCAGAAAAGGTAGAGGTTTAGTTGTTTCACCTAAAGATTATTCAACAAAATATCGTTATTAGTTGATTTTATTAGTAAAGTTAGGTAAAAGAATTATTTTATATTAATATACGAGTTCGCAAGTAAATGAATAAATTTGATAATCGACTTCATACAATTTATTGCAAATTACGCATCATTATAAAAATATCAAAAACGTTCCTATATTTTTATATAAAAATCATCTAGTAATCCACAAAACTTATCTAGCGTTCTCTTTAATTTGATGATTAAATAAATGCCAATGAATATCAGTTTAATAAATAATTTATATCTGTCAGATAATTAAATTCTGTTAAAAACATTCTTATCACATATAATTACTTAATTATTTAATTATTAGCTTTCATGTAATAATTTATTATAATTAATTATTTGAATAAAGTAAAAGAAAACCTTACGTTTAAGAAAATAAATACCACCCACTTAGCATGTCTGTTAAATAGTGATAGTTTAAACCTTAAATAACAATAAAAAAATACTAACATTAATTAACTACAAATAAAATTTCTTTTGAGTATTATTATTCTACTGTGAATGTTTATGTAAAAATATAAACTAAATATAATATTAAAATATATAAAAGAAGTAAAGAGTATACGATGTAATAATATACAGAGAATAAAATAAATCATTATTTAAGTTCCATTTCTTTCATTGTATTTATAAAAGTACAAATTTATATAAATATGTACAATCTAGTTATTATAAAAGTAATGTTGTATTGTATTTATATATGAAGAACAAATCACACACATAAAGAATTTAAAAAATGAAATAGGGGAATAATTAAAACATTTGGCAGTTGTTGAATACTTTATATTCATTACAATTGATGAACATCTTCACTCTATAGTAAAAAATAAATATATGTATATCGTTTCTTTATCATTCTTTTATATATACATTAATAATACTCTATTGAATAGGATTAAATTGTCTATTGCATACACATCTCGAAATTGTTGACTAGATTTACATTTGAACTCGACATTATTCTTGTCTTCTTAGAATTAGTTTCACACATTGGATCCATAGATGGAGGTTTATCTAAAGGTATTGAAATGTCAATATAAATATGTTTACAACGAAGAGTAGTAGATAAAAACGTTACTAATGATGGAAAACATAAACTTACAACTTTTTAGACAGTAGGGATTCTTTAGTACTTGTTTTGTACAGTTATATATATAAGCATATTGACTCTGAAAACATATTAATATATTTGCAAAATTTGGAATATAAGTTCATCAAATTTTCTATAATACTCATATGAAACATTAAAAATTTTCTTACTTCTTTTTGGACCATACTTATCCTCTGATGTCGTAGCCTATATACTGTTCCAAATACATCTAATTTCCTGTTGTCTCGAAGATGTTGTAAAATTATATCTATTGCTATTAATGTACCAGTCCTACCAACTCCTGCGCTGCAAAAGTATATACAGAATTTATGTAGGCAAAATGATGATAATACTAAATAAACTTAGTAGTAGCAATTTGAAAATATTAAAATTTATGATATCAAAGCATTTGCATTGTTATAGAAAAATTTTTATATGTTTTTACCTGCAGTGAATTACAATATATTCCTTATTGGCAGTAGTGTTACGGCGCATAATCTGACAAAAGTGAATCATTGGTTCAAAATCTGATGGAACATCATGATCTGGCCATTCTTTGAATTGCAGATGTATTATATTTCTCTTCTTGTTTTCCTATATATTATTACTTCTAATTAAAAAGATTATCTTCTAATTTAATTTAACTAATTTGTAACATATTCAATTGCTTAGAAAATGAAACACTTTATATTTCAATCTACATAACTGTTGATACCTTTTGCAATACTAGTGTCCTTTGCGTATAAGACCTGTAATCCAATTCACTTGTACACTTTATAGTCATACTTTCATATTTGAAAGTTTCTCTAATTGTTGGAAAATATTGATGACATTTCTCCTATAAAGTACATTTATAATATTCAAATATTATATTAAAAATTTGAAACATATTTAATGTAAAATACCCTACTTTGCCTTTTTCAACTAACTCAGTTAGCATAACTATCATATTGATATTATATTGCTCTATCATTCTCCAAAAATCAAATGTAGTTTCTTCCTTTGGTCCTTGACAAGCTATATATTCATCTTCTCCACTATAGCCCTAAAATAATGTATTTAGATTTAATGTAGTAAATATTGTAATAATTAAAATCTAACTTCACAAACTCTTACTTTTATAAAGGATGCATTGATATAGTCGGTATTGGGATCATTATCAATTACTTCTAATTTAACCCTTGAAAAATCATCTGAAAATAAACATTCACCATAAAAAAATTATATATTGTGAATGCATTTCTAGTCTTATAGTATGTAAATAGAAGTAAATCTTTACATGGTAAAATATCAGCATATCTGTTTTTCTTCTTGTTAGCTTGTAAACAAGCACTGTTAGTTGGCATTTGTAAATCAACACTAAGTGTCTGAAGTAATTGAAATTCATTACTTAATTTGCCTGGATTATCAATGAGTTGTTGACAGTGTGCTATAAATTTTTTCCTTGAAAAAGGTGCTGGGACTGGTGAACCAGACATGTCAGAATGTAGAAATCGTCGTAATAGTCTGAAAATATGCATGAATTTTCCTTGTAATCGAATTTATAATTAATTATAATACTTATATACTTTCATCATATTATCTCTTATCTTATAATCATATTAGATAATTGTATTAAAATTAAATTTTACTTACACGTATGGTGAACATCTACGAACTAATAACATCACTGTAGTTAGGATACCAAAAATTAAAATACCAAAAACGATTCCAGTAACCAGCGGAATATTTATTTCTGCATCTAATGTAAAGTGAAACATTTGATTAAGTATAATAAAATTTGATCTTCATAATAACAGTAGTTAAGCTAATAACAGCTATAACACAAACTATATTTATTTAACAATAATGGCAATAATAGAAATAAATCAATGAATACTAACTAGTTTTTATGAGAAGTGCTTTAGAATCAGTATATCCGCCATGAGTAAATCCACGCATTCTAACATAGTACCACGTATTTGGTTTAAGAGGTCCATTGCAATAAACTCTTTTATTGTTAGACGAAATGTCTTGACAATTTGTATCGTCACCAATTGTATACTTTACTGCTTTTACATCACCATAATCAGCGACATAGTTAGCTATGAACAAATACAAACATAATGATTCACATATTCTTTACTATATGTAGATATATATTTAAAAAATGTATCACCTACGATAAGGATTCCACCATACTCTCGTAGCTTGATAGGGTACCATAAAATCTTGTAACATAGCTTCCTCCCAAGAAGCTATATTTGGCCATGTATGATTTGTTGTATCAAACCTAATGCTTGTTGAAGTGTTACATTCGATTCTTGATACTATAATAGAATAATAAGCAATATCACCATTTGTATCATCGAATAAGGGAAGTAAAAGTGTAGCCGATGTAGTAGATCTTCGTGCATTAGCTGGATCTATAGTTATAGATTTCATATAATCATCATTAGGTTCAGGTGGAACTACAAACATAAATAAACAATGAAACAATCTGTTAAAAACACGAATATACATGACAAAATAACGCAGTAGTGATAATGATTGATTTATGATTCATATTAGTTTATATTACTAGAAATTAAATACATACTACCAGCAGGATATAAAACACGTTGACTTGTCGATATTCCAAAATTTTCTACACCCTTTACTTTTGCAAAGACTTCAAATGTATAATTGTATTCTGCTTTCAGCTCTCCTAAATTTATGGAAACTATATCATCCACACTAATGTCACTTGAAATGTACTTTTGAATTGCATAAGAGTGCCGTGCATAATTCGTTCTAGTTCCGTTTATAAATATAGTAAAATATTCTAATATCCCATTTAAAGAACATGGAAAACTCCATGTTAGGATAGTATCTAAAATATTTGCATCATTTTTATTATTTTCAATTAAATATGAGAATTTTGACACATTTCCTGGAACTGATATACAATAATTATTACATGATAATGAAATCCGTTATCATTAAAATTAGAAGTATTTGTTGCTCTATTTAAAAATTAAAAATTACCTCCAGCCGGTGTTTGAAATATATAATCATTACTATAATTTCCCCAACCTGGAGTCGTTTTTGCTCTAATTTTTGCTGTATAATTCGTGTATGCTTTTGCTTCTAAATATTCAAAATTAAATGTAGAACCATTCAAATATTTAACAATTTTCATATGTACTTGTTCACACCAAATAGGTCTAGGAAAACCAATTTTCCCTTCAAATATAATTTCGAATTGAAGCAAATTCCCTGGTAAATATGTTGGTGATTCCCATACAAATAGAAATTGTGAATATGTTATATTTACGACACTGATTAGAGGTGCAGATGGTACTAAAATATTAAATAAAACCATACATTAACATTAATATTATTTACAGTATTTATTGTTTCTTTTACTTTTTGACAGTGATTAAACGTAATAATATTAAGAGAGTTTACATTTTTTTACTTATATTACATTTACATAACAACTTTCATGCATTTATCTTTACTTACTATCTTCCAATGTTGTTACACTTATTAAATTACTTAATTCGCTACTTCCTGCTTCATTAATAACATATGACCAACATATGTATGTTGTGAACGGACTGACATCTTTAATCATAGAATTTACAATAAGGAATTCATCTTGAATACGAGAATTTATAAGTACTTCAACTTTTCCATTCTTTACTTCATAACCGTGCCCACTTGTAGATGTAGAATTACACACAGCTATTAGTGATTTCAAGGTACAATTACTATTGCCTTTTTCAATTTTCCATGAAAGCATTATTTCATTTGTTGTAACAATGGGTTCTTTAGTATTTAATTCTGGTGATTTTGATACTACAAAAGAGAATAAAAAGCTTAAGTTTTCATTTAATTTTAAGAACAATTATTCTGTCCAGCAAATATAGTGTTCTTCGTTTACCAGTTGCTGCTGTTTTTGTTGACATAGTGACTGTTTCTCCATCGTTATTATCTTCATCTACTGCAGTAATATTAATAGAATAAGGAGTACATGCATATAAATTGGTTAACGTTACGTTTGTTCCAACTATTTCTATGGTTGTTTTTTGTGGATCAATAGTAACACGATAATGCTTGACGCATAATGCTCCCACTTCTGGTGGTTGCCAATGCACAAATATAAGAAATGCATTGGCCTCCACGCTTGGAAATAGAGGTTTGCTAGATTCTAATAAAAATAGTTATAGTTACTTTTTCGATTGTACATCAATTATATATAATAATATAATGAAGATATGTGAAGTACTGTGCTAAGAATTTTATACAGAATATAGGTATTGAATGACATACTCGGTGAGTTTGTTTTTAAGGTAATATTGAAACCATTTGATTGTACTAGATATGAAACAGCTCTAATTATAAAAAAATATTTGTTGCATGGTCTTAGATCTGTAGCAACATATGTCTCATGTACAACTGTTGTGTTGTAACAAGTATCCTCGACGCATTGTGTTATTAAATAATTATTCACGCATGTAGGATAATTCTCTGGCGGTTTCCAATTTAAGGTGATCGTATTAACAGCGGTGTGCACACCCAATTCTCGAATTTCTCCGATCTCGGAAACTAAAACGGAGAAGATAAAACCATAATTTAAGACAAGTTTCTCAAAGTTCTAGCCGATCGTATATGGAAGATATTTTTAACCAGCTAATATAATTAAAATGTATGCGACACATTCAAATGTTAGTTATTTGTTTATATTAATATTATGATTTTACTATTATAACTCGTCGTCCCAACTACACTAACTCCATTCGACTCTACATTCTCGTTGATGATTTTCACGGTAAATTTGTAATCGTTGCACGGATCCAGGCCAGTAATATTACATTGTGTATCACTTTTAACGGTTTTATCCTTTAGGGAGCATTGTTTATTTAAGCATATCTCAATTGAGTATATGAACGATTCATTAGCATTTTCGCAAGGCGGTTGCCAAGAGAGTAGTATCCATTCAATACCAACGAGAGCAATCGTTAGATTCTGTACGTCTCTTTGATCTGTAAACGGAAGAAACAGCTAAGTCGCGAAAACATTCGATTTCTGGTTTTTATCTCAACTATGGTACCTGTCTCGTTACACATCAACGATTTATTGTAAAACGGAATATCGTTATTTTCCAACTCGTCGTATAAAGCCAAATCAGGTTCGAATTTTTTATTTAAATCGTCGACCATCCGCTCGAGGATCGATGCGTGATCGTTCTCAACTTCCAAGCCATTATTCACCGGAAGATCATTTTGTTCGAGCTCCGCTGTTGCGTTTAGGAAATTTTCGGTACTCGTTATGGGTTCCACGACACGTGAATCGTTTATTATCGAAAATGCTGCATTCAGGAGATCATCAACAGTTTCATTTTGTCCCCAGCCGGTCAGGCTGTTCTCACCGAGCACACAAATGATTTGTAGTGCGTGGATCAATACTCGCAAATGCTTCTCCCGCATCATGTTCCTTGGAAGACTGCGAATCGAAGCGAAATTTCATTTAAAGATATTTTTAAATTGCCACAGAAATCGAAGATAAAGGTTGAATGATTCTGTTATCTAAATTAATTGAGACCACTTGCCGGGACGTCAGATTCTCACGATAATTTTATTCTATACATTCGTGTACTCGTGCGTCGAGGAGTTAACGCTACTTTAAACGATTGAAGATATACCTTAACTATCGAGGTAATTGTGGGTGAAAAAAAAGTATCATTGTGGTATCAGTTAGTAGACGAATTTATTTCATTCAGTCTCACTGAATGAAAAATGTTATATGTTGTCCTAATTTCATGATATTCAAGACAGAGAAACTTGATGGATGAAGCTTAATGTATTCAGACGAATTATGTTAATCTCATTATCAATGCAAGTCTCTCTTGCGTATTAAATTAGTCTTTAACTAAAATATATTTCTCTTCTATGTCCATCAAGATAAGTAAATAAATTAAGTAATCATATGATGCCCATTTTATATCACGCTTAAAACCTAAGTATTATCAAAGTTTGAGCAATTTGTTTTTTGTTTTATAAATGTAAAAATAAAAGTTAAATGATAGATGTTTCAGTTTGAGTACAAAATAGAATTTTGCAATGATCGTTCGATATATCATTACCCGTCAATCATACATCTCTTGGTAATGCTTTTCCACGTGTTTCATGACATTCTGTATCATTTAATCTCACTGAAAATGGTATCTTTCGTTGTTCACTAACATCTCACAAACAAGTATCCTATATCTTTTATGACGAATTGAAACGTTCTATTTTTTTATGCACTTGTTCGAAGAAAGGATCGATTTACTCGCAACTACATTCGTTTCTCTTTATTGAAGAGTTTTTCTTTTACACAAAAACCAGCCACTGCGATCGATCAGGTGGATATTAACGAAGGCACGAGAAATTATTTCGAAAACGCGCTACGCCAGCTATTTTCTCGATAATCATTCTGAATACTTACTGACGGCTTTTCTCTTATCCCATTCGGCGAATGATATCTCCGATAAGAACTCGAATCCAATCTAAACTCTCCAAAATGCACTCTGCGCTACTTTATTAATCAAACAAGATGATAATACTTCGATTTTCTTCAAACCAAATAATTCTTCTCGTTTTACGTGCGAATAGAATTTACATTCGTCGCGAAAAATGATTAGAAAATCATTAAGCACAATAAATAACAGACACTGAAAGATATTGAAAGGTTTTAGATTATACATATGTACTTTATAATTTTAATCGTAATTACGGATATAGTTAACAGATATTTATGTGAAGAAGTTCCTACAAGAGTTTCATTCGACAAGAAACTTTTACTATTCCTATGAAATATCTGTATAAAAGCAACGAAACATTCTTGTCGAGTGATAATCACCGCACGATAATGGTAACAAATTTGTGATATCTAATCGATACTATGAACCACAATAACATATCCACACGATTAGTAAAAATAATAAAATGTACAATGTTTGAGTCATATTTGTCATAGAATCTGTAATATGTAAATAATTTGATATACTTTGTACATCATTTCCAATTGCACAATTATTGTTTGTAAGATCTATTTTTTCTTTTTAACTACACTTAATGAAATTCGAAGTAAAAATTATACGTACATAAAACCACTGAAAATCTTTAGGTGTAGGTAGATGTCAATATCCTCGTAATATGCGTACAAAGTGTGTCTTTATTTTAACTGTGACTGAAATGACGCGTTAAGTACGCGCGTTAAGTACTGTTATTGAATTTTGCCGCAGTTAATTCCACGAAATCGGAAAGACATCCGATCGTAAAATAGAACGGAAAACAGTATTATGCTTTCAGATCTACGATCGTACCGATAACTGCTTATGAAGCGAAATAAGAGAGGATATGCTTTTCTAAAGGAAAGTATTTGAGACAGCCCCCTCAAAGCCTGTCAAAAATAGCATATCTTGATTACTTGAACTTTTAAACCTGGAAAAGGCTATATATATATTTACTCTTATATGGCAGTACAATGGAATACCGATTATCCAGACAAGGGGATAAGTTGCTCCGATAAATCGTTGAAAATATATTGCTTATTGATTACCTGGACAAAACTCTTAGATAAAAAGAGAATAATTGCATTTGCATACAAGAAACGTACGGTCGACACATGCGAATTATATATTTTTAATTTTCACGAGAAGTATAAATGTTAATCTCGCAATGTTTGCCGTATGTATCATTGGTAACAAATACACACCGACCTGTCTATTTAGGCCATTGACAAACGTAATAAAATGGGTATTATCTACAACATTGCGCAAGATTTTTTCAATATTCGATGTTATTGAGACGCAGGCCTTATTTCAATAATAATCCTTCTAATGATTCTCGAAAACAAATAGACTATTGTGAATCTTTCTGCACGTTAAATTCACTGTTCAAAGCTAAAAGTTTATTAGTTCTTATCATTCCTCTACTTTTAATCGTTTTCACGATACATAAGCAAATACTTTTATTATCTTCAATTTTAAGGTCGATTAGTGCACCTTCAATACATATCAAGAGATAATAAAAATACAAATCCAAGGTAAAATAATTGATTAATAAAAACAGACTTTCAGAACGTACTTTAATAGGTTTATAACTACTATTACACTTATCATACTAAAAAAATATATAGGCAGTGTGAGTTAAAATGATCTTACTTCTTAATTAAAGCTATGTACTTTAAATACATGTATACATGGTGATTCACTACTCGTACGACAAACTTTTGCAGCTGATACTACACCTCAAAAGCAACAAAAAAGTTCTTATAAATCTAGGTCCAATTTGCAAAAATGGCAGAGAAGATTAGGATTTTTGCTTTTTCAGAGAAATAGCAGTTTCGCTCATATTATTGATTGTATCTTTCAAACTGTTAGTTCTACAAGAAAATTACAAACAATATTGAAAAGGATACTAAAGTTGCTATTATAATTTTAGAGCACTTTTGATTAAATAAAGAAAATCCTTAATTTTCATTGAAGAGAAAGATTCAGATAAATTATATCTACCGCTTTAAAGGTAAGAGAGAGAGAAAGATATATAAAGAAGCTATAGGAAAGAGTGAGACAGATGCTGCCTACCTCCACTTGAACTCCTGGTGCCATCTCTATAAAAAGTGCTCAAACTGGTCGCACACAATTATCGACAGTGAAGTGAACTACTAAAAACTACTAGCGTCATCTCCTGGAAAAACACTGGAACTAGTCAAGCATTAATTTCAGTATTTTTAACAGAGGTGGCATTAGTAGTTTTTGAGTAGTTCACTTCGCTGTCGATAATTGTGTGCGACCAGTTTGAGCACTTTTTACAGAGATGGCACCAGGGGTTCAAGTGGAGGTTAGCAGCATCTGTCTCACTCTTTCCTATAGTTTACTTATATATCTTTCTCTCTCTTACTTTCAAAGCGGGGGATATAATTTACCTTATTCTTCTTATTTAATGAAAATAAAGAAATTTCTTTATGTAATTAGCAGTAATATTTCTTCCTTCTAATAGTTCAATTTTGCCTCGACAGAGAATTATTGCAATAAATAACATTTTACGACAAGAATTCGAGTATTTCGGTGTATAATGTACTGCAATATTCGCAATTAACATCGTACAGATAATAATCCTTCTTTCCGATAGCTGTAATTTACTTCGAAACACATTTATTGCAATAATTTCATTCTTAAGACAAGAATTCGAGTATTTCAGTACATAATATATTGCAGTATTCGTAATTAACACCATATAGTTAATATTTCTTCTTTCTGATAGTTACATTTACCTTTAAAGAGTTTTATTGCAATAATTGGGTTCTTAGGACAAGGATTCCAGTATTTCAGTACATAATGTACTGCAATATTCGCAATTAACATCAAATAGTTAATATTTCTTCTTTCCGATAGTTATATTTACCTTTAAAGAGTTTTATTACAATAATTGGGTTCTTAGGACAAGAATTCGAGTATTGCAGTGCATAATATACTGTAATATTCACAATTGACACCATATATACTTAATTATTCCTTCCAATAGTTGTAATTTGCCTCGAAACAGATTTATTACAATAATTTCCTTCTTAAGACAAGAATTCGAGTGTTTCAATCTATAATGTGCTACAATATTCGCAATTAACATTGTATAGATAATGAAAGAATATGTAAAATGAAATATTATATATGTTATACGTATTCAACACGTAGATATACATTTGTAGGGCAGTACAAATTTTTCTGTGCAAATTATCCAGGACAATGTATACCATAACATAAGAGTGCGTAATTTTCTCAGAAAAATACGCACGAGAATTTTCCTGGAACTCGTACTTTTGGGACGAGTCTCTTGTAGTAGATTTTCAATTAGCTGATTTGTTTACAGTTGAAGCAGATAGCGAAATACCAAGGCCAGAAATTGAAACGTAGCAGCGTAGTTGGAGAACTACGTTCGAGCGCCTTCGATCTCGATCGGACGCCATCGAGTTCGTTCGGTCGCTTCCGCGCATGCGAGAGTGGCACGAACAGTCAGTTCGCGTCGTCGTCGACTACGGATAGGACGTGTTATCCTTTGCTGTCGAAAACTTTTCGAGGTACGTACACACGCTTGCTTCTCGACTGCGTAGTATGTTTAACTGTGATTCTATTAACACTTTTACTGTATTATTAACTTTGTTTAATCACTGCACACTTGTATAAATATTTATTCAATATTATTATTATAAATATAAATACATCTTTAAGTTTTCTTTTTATTTTTCCTTCTTGTATTATTTATGACCTTTATTTCCTTCCTCCTTTTTTATTTCTTTCGTATTATTTATGACCTTAGTTATTGTCAAATCTCATCGTAACTAATTTTACTTTTGTATATATATTTGAATTGTTTTGTTTTCTTTTGTTACAGGTTTTCAATGAGTTACATCTTACAAACAATGGATATGACGAGTAATATTGCATTGATATCTAAAAGAGGTGACAAGAGGAACGTATAGTATAAATTTATATATCTTTTTCATTGATTATTTATTAACATTTGACATATGATTCATACTATACAATGATTAACAATTGATGTATTTGATATATAATTCATAGTGTATTACAAATAATCACAGTAGAATTTTTATAGATCAGTCATGTTATATTTTTATGTGTTCATAAATAGTTTATAATATTTGAATATATTTTACAATATATTCAATTTTTATAATCTATTTTATTTATGCATAATGTTTTATATACATATATGTATTTACATAGCTGAATAATTTAGAAAGAAAGTAATATTTTCTCGAACAAACACTCGATCAGGAAAAGATGAAGAATAATACGAAGTAAAATGTGTGTTGTTTTTATTTACACCCTTTGTTTCCCTACTAACAATGTTTTCTTCCAGAAAATTTTAGTGACCGCGCGCAATGCGGTCGGTAGAGTCAGTGTTTGTTGCGATAGTTTTAATATTCCTTAGAGCACAGCTGCTCTAATTTTAATTACACTTTTTTTTTATAATATTCATACGCGAAAGAGTAGAGTCAGTGTTTGCTTCGTATAAATGGCAATAGCATTTTAGTCTTTTATTTATATATATTTTTTTCTTAATTTTTTTTTAATATCTGCTGCCTCGGTATTAGCTTCATTGCTGTCTACCTAAAGGATCTAGCTGTGCTTTAAAAGCCAAAAATGTAAGTATCTTTCATATTATATTTACAATTCCAAATTTGTTAAACTTTTAATCTTTTTAATTATTAAATTAACATAATTGTGGTTAATTTATTGTAACCAATCACAAAATTAATAAGAATGAAGTAAATTAATAATTGAAAATATGAACAAGAAATTTAAAAGGCCAAATTATAATAATATGGTTTCTGTTTAAGATTTTCAGCTATTTCTACGATGGATTCATCCTACCATTTCTACCCTAACGACAACGTTCATGATGTTTTCCTAGAGGTAAGCAGTATTTCTTAACATTTCCTCTTAACTAATTCATTGTGTTATAACATGAATTTTAATTCATAATTTGATTTTCTTCAGAAATTATCATATCTTCATCGACTTCCCTGAGGCAGCAGCAGTAGCAGTTCCTCCAGATATCAACAGCATCCCCAATGACTTCCTCCAGACATCAGCAGCATCTCCAATGATTTCCTCCAGACATCAGCAGCATCATCGATCTACGGTCGGTGAGTCGCATGCCTTTAAGTTCCTCTGGTCACTCAATCATGTCGTAGGACGAAAGGTCCAAATCGGCACGGGTGACTGGTTGTAATTACGTAGAATTTTCTTGACGAGCATAGTGACCGTGGATATAAAATTATATCAACGAGTAGTAACATTTATTTTCTGTGTGTTATTTATTAGATCAGGCTAGGTCTTCTTGCACTTCGCGTTCTTAAATGTCATAATATAATAGGAAAAATATAATTAAATAACTAAGTTCGAATATTATAATAGTTACGATTCATCCACACATAATAAGTATATTTAGAAAGTTTAAAAAGAAGTAGCGCATAGAACACCAATATGTATGAAAGTAAAATATTCCTATGAATATATTATAATTATATACATGTATATATATATACAGTGATAGTGTACTTTGATGAACAAATAAGTAGTATAGATTAAAACTGCTTTGTTGTAGCAGTGTATAGTGGTGAAGTCGGATACCCTTCGACTTCGTTTCTGTAATAATTATAATTATTGTGTAATAATGTTGGTGTGGATGTTGCAAATTGAATGTATAAAATAAATCATATATATGATTAATATCATATATATATTGAATAGATTATAAATGTATAGTGTAGCTATCGTTATAATTCAAGTCTGATTATCGAAACTATGTTATATTCATGTGCAAGAGGACATTTTGTGCCGAGTAGATTTTGAAATCAAAGCATCAAACTTGAATACTATTTCCATATATTAGAATGAGTGCTTTGATGACGAGATCGCTCGAAAATAGTACATTTCTTATAAAATTCGATATCATTCTATAGTTAAATTGAATATTGTTCGAGACAATGAGAGAGAAGCTTACCAGTTCCTTCTATCACTATAATGTATGGAATATAAAATAATTGATTTTAAATTTAATCTTAATTTCGAATTTGACTTTGATTTTAAATTTAATTGTAATTTAAAGTTTAACTTTAACTTTAAATTTACTTTTAATTTAAAATTCAACTTGAATTTGAAATATAACTTTGAATTTAAATTTAACTATTCTTGTCAATAAATAAATGAACTTGAGTTCACTGTCGAGTAGCGTGGTGTTCCCACTATAGCGTCCCAGTATTGGCCTCTATCCCGTTGCGTAAGGCCCTTGGTTATTCCAAAAGGCAGACGGGGTAGTCCGTCACCCCCACCGAGGGCATCGGTAGTGGTGGACTGCGTACTAAGATTACTGCACTGGGTTCACTGCCGGCTGATTGGGCGTATCCCAATCCCTGCCTCAAGGAGAGGTCGTGCCTGGGTGTCACCGTAGGCATCTGGTCACGTTAAACATTTCGCGGACGTGAAAATACGTCAACTGGTACTGGTGGCTGTAGTAGTAACCTTTTATGGGTTTGCTTTGCTCATTTTTTAAGATCACACGGCGGGAGGGTCCGTCTCGAAGGAAGGGTTACATCTTAGAGGATGTCGATCATTTTTTAGGGTGAAGAATCCTTCACTTTGTTCGCGTCGCGTCGCGCCTTTTACTCTGTTCTATACATTGTAATATTAAAATGAATTGTTAATCTTCTCTCTCATTTATCGAGCATTATTTAATAATTGGTAGTTATTTCACTGCATAGAGCATTTTTAGCTTCGTGTCTGGTTAGCTTGTTAGTTGTCGCTATAGCGTCCCAGTATGGGCGCCCTGCCCCGTCCGTAAGGCCCTCGGCTATTCCGAAGGGCAGACGGGGGAGCCCGCCACCCTCACCAAGGGTATTGGTAGCTGCGGATCTCGCTTAGGGGTTCGTGGTGCGCTAATTGAGCGTATCTCAATTCCTGCCTCATGGGAGGCCGTGTCTGGAATGTTACTCGATGACATTCTGGTCACGTTAATCATTTTCGTGGGCGCGAAAATGCGTCAACCACACTGGTGGCTGTAGCGTTAGGATTTAAAGTAGAATTGCAGCTCTTTGTAACGTAATAACTATCAATGATTAACTTTTCAATTCAAAGGATAGTAGAGATCACTAATAATTATATTTAGATTAGGATTTTCAGGTTTAACCCCTTCCGTGTTCATTGCCAGGACTCCACTCACGTGCCCAGGTGCTACTTGGGTGGGGAAAGGGCGATGGGCACGATGATTGTATAATAACTAATGATGTGTGTTTTTTTCGCGACTGACGTGCTAGTGTATCGTGCACGACGTACCTTCCACGTTGTGTGTGTGTGTGTGATTAGGTCGTGGAAGTGCGTCGTTTCCACAGAAACAATTTAATATTACCTATAAATGGTACCAAATTTATTCGAAATCACAACAACGGTACCAATTGCATTAACATTCGTATTACTAATACAACTTCTATGCTTTACGAAAAATACAGATTTGTTCAATGTTTCAAATTTCATATTAAACATTCAAACGTAGATAAAAACGCTTTTCTAGCGTTGTACTCAATGGTCGCTAGAATTCGTCAGTCGATTACAGCATTGGTACGTACCTTTAGAGTGTGCGAGATTGTATGCCAAGCTCGGGTGTCGGAGGCGTCCCGGGACGTTCTCTCTAGTGTAGGATTTTTGCGCCCGGGTGTTTGAATGAGAAATTTCCGGGGGTTGAACGAATGTGTTGGTGTGAATCTTTTGCCATTTTTAAATATAGCGCTAGGTAGGTAGGTAGTTTACTTCTGGTATGTTTGTCTGTTAATAATAAGTAGGTAGGGCCGGGCAGGTTGACCACAGTCACCGATCGGGCAGGCGCGTTTTTCGCGTGGTTCAACCTGTTTCAGGGAATCAGATTTGAACAATCGACGGTTTAGCTGGCGCGAACGGGGGATGCCGTTCGCCACTGGCTTTACTCGATCGATTTTTCGAATCGACCCGCGGTCGCGGTCGCGATTTGCACGAAACGAACGTTTTCTGCTCGAGATTTTGCACGTTTGCACGGAGAACGATTTCTTAAATCGTTGTTCGTCTTACGTGTGTTTAGAAGTGTCTCGTTTCATGTTTTGATTTATTTTTTGAGTCATTTGTGGGTTTGTAATTAGGGAATCTCGAGCTTAGATATAAGTTTCAGGGTCCTGGGCTTCATGCCCGAAGAAAGAAGAGGCTATATGCCGAAGAGGCCCGGAGAAGAGGGCAACTATTAATGACTATGCATTCAGAGGCAGGTAACCCTCTCGATGCAAAGTCATTGCTTGTTACTACTTTGTCACTATGCTCGTATTTGTGTAGTATTGGTATATTTTAGCCAGCAGGATGCTGGTTCATCAAATGCTGGGCAAATCGCGTATTTAATTGTAGCATTGCGTATAATTAATTACGGTTCCATTTAGAGTTGCGAATAAATCCAAATCGCGATTTTTATTAGAGTTGCGATTAACTCCAGGTCGCGATTTTTATTAGAGTTGCGTATTCATCCAGATCGCGATTTTTATTAGAGTTACGTACTAATCCAGATCGCGAGTTTTACTAGAGTTGCGTATTAATTAATATATCGGGCTTTGAATTAGAGTTGCGTAGAAACGATAATCGTGTTGCTCTTTTAGTGTTGCGAATCATGAGATCGCGATTGCTTGCTTAACATATACTTATTATTTGCTAATATTTGTTTCGCGAATAATGTTAAATTGTATTTGCTATTTTAGTATGTGCTAATAGCTTTTTAATTAGTTTTGTAGTGTTACGATTTACATATATCGCGAGTAATTGCATCTTCTTGTTTTCTATAGAAGTAATAGTTTTCAATTATTAGTCTTTGAGTCCATTTAGAGTTGCGATAATGAATGACGCGTTTTTCACGATAGTGTTGCGGCTAACGAATTGCCCAAATATTCCACTCATTCTGTGGAAACATCATCACCATCGTAGCCAAAGGAGCTACGTCGCACCAGGGTGCGATATCGTATTTATAAAATCTTCCATTTGCGCTGTAGATGTGTGATCTTGCATAAAGAGTTGCCACAGTAGCCAACGGGCTACATTGCACCGTGGTGACATTGCACTTATGCAGATTACTGTTTAAAAATCTGTTTTGTTAGTGTTGCGTACTTAAATTACATGGGTGTATAAATTAGCGTTGCGAATTAAGAAAAGCGCCCTGAGGTGGCTGCTCGCGCATTGCCTTTTCTGACGCACCCCGTGATTAGATTTTTCAGATATTCTCTATTTGATATTTAATGAATTAGTATTGCGAATATAGCTGCTATCGCGATTAATTTTACTAATCACTGTTTCAGTATATTATTATTGCAAGTACATGCGTTGAAACACATTTACCGCGATTGATTTTGAAGTATTCTTTGCTTCGCGTTTAATAAATAAAGATTCATGATACGAAAAGAAAGAATACTTCATTCACGATAATTAATAGCAATAATAATGAGAGACAGTATGCTTTCGTCTTCTCCATTCCATATCTCTCCTGATCGAGTGTTTGTCATGAAATATTGCGAAACGATATAATTATTTTCTACGAATAGATATTTTCTGGTTTTTATAACTTTCCATTTATTGTTAATTTATGATTGATGTTTAAATATTCCATTGTGTGTTTTGTGCATCAGAATGCATAAGCTTTCAAAATTTAATTAATGTAACGAAAAGTAACAAGAAACAAGATAGAACGAAATATAAATTTTTACTTTTGGTACATCAATGTACATCATAACCAAACACATTGTTCTTATTACATGTTACATACATCATTTTTATAAAGCTATTTAGATAAAATAATGTTTTTCCTCGTCTAATTTATCTATACTGTTTGTTCCTCACATTTTTGTAAGTTGTTACTAATCCAATGTATAAGTCTGTTGCAGCTTATAGTTTTACTGAGACGTCCATTTGATGAAAGTAATACAACACCAGGATGTACCTACATTAAATGATGCTATGAAGATGAAGATATGGTCATACACATAATGAATCAAAGAAGATGAACAACGAGAAGGATATACGAAAGAGGGGTATAAATATTATAAGATAATATTTGAGTGATCAACATTATGTTTATTATATAAATGTTACGTATATTTTCAATTATGCTTATATTTTTCTATGTCATTTTTTTATATGCGCATGTGTGTGTATATGTGTATATTTTTGCCTGTTGTACATTTCTGTTTTAGATATTGCAGCGTTTCCTGTCTTGCTTATAATTTTATTATTGTTATATGTACTTTTAATTATATTTATTTTTCTAGATATATTTCTCGTGTAATCTATTAATATCTGTGTTATGGTTTTACATGTTGTACATCTCTGTTCTAGATATTGCAATGTTTCCAGTTTTATTTTAAGTCTTCCAGTCTTTCCAGTGCTTTTAATTCTGTCGTCTTTTGTCATCACTCATATGTTATCTCGCATTTTGTAAATTAGATCGCCTCTGTTTATCTGCGCAAAATCTTCTGTTATGTTCTTCCTTTGTTGCTCCAAAGCTTCTTTTCTGTTGTTTGCTTTTGCAAACACTTCGAGTTCACGAATACAAAGTACTTCATGTACTGTGTTCTCTTCGATTTTTGCATACGTAGGGTGATACATTTTCAGACCTATTGATAGGCAGGAATAACTTTTTTTAAGTTGATATATATATTCCTAGTTAGGTTGATTGGTTCGAAATTAAAATCAATTATTGGCTAGGCTGGATATTTGTGTTTCCTTTCATTTGCAACAATTCTTTCTCGCGAAAATTCTTTATGAAACTCCTTTCATTGTGCGTTTGCATAGGGATCAAACATCGAACTTGTTGCAAATGTATATTGAAAGGAGGTTGTATTTAATAATATTTTGTATAAAAGGAGGGTGGATGGGACGTGGTTAGGGTGGGTCTCGATTCGCAGCAACCTCCACGTGGTGAGACCTGGGCAACATATTATTTAATATATAATTATTAAT
Source organism: Xylocopa sonorina (assembly GCF_050948175.1). Taxonomy (NCBI): domain Eukaryota; kingdom Metazoa; phylum Arthropoda; class Insecta; order Hymenoptera; family Apidae; genus Xylocopa; species Xylocopa sonorina. The sequence continues at coordinate 4,583,665 of NC_135195.1, read as the reverse complement.
CGCATCATGGTGGCATGATACAATTACAAATTATATAGAAAATAATATGAGCTAATCGCTGCCATAGGATAGATTTATTTAAATTCAAATAAACTAGAGTTTCTTCAGGTTCCATTATAGTAGATGATAGGTTATCGATTTATATAAGTATTAGCGATAGATGATAGTATAAATTATTACCATTTCATTGTAAATCATTTTTTCTTTCTTTATAATATTTTAGTTCATATTGTCGAAACATATTTTCTCATAATGAAAAAGAATTGTTTGCATAGCTGAAACGTTGAAAAAGTGAAAATATAGCTACCAAAACACATTGTGACAGTTTATGATAATAAATTTCTAATTAATTTCAAACAAATGTGAATTGAAATGTTTTGTTTTCGTACTATTATTTACAATCTTTATTCTCAATCATAGTAATAGTATAACAAATGCAATACCATCTATTTTAGTAATTTGTTTAATTCATAAAACTATCATAGTGTTTAATGTATACGTTATTAATTACAATAATGATTTTTATATCTATTCTTAATGAGAATCGTCTCTGACAATTAAACTTTTCTATGTCAATTACAGATTTTATTGAAACATTTTATTGTTACATATATTTTTACAACGTTATTACTGTTATATATATATATATTTTTATATTTTATTGTTTGATATTTCTTTACAACATTTTATTGTTCCATATTTCTTTACAATATTTTATTTTTCTATATTTCTCTTTACAATATTTTATTATTACATATTTCTTTACAATAATTTATTCATTCATTACCCATTCATACATTCTCTCTTCACTTTTCTTCTCTTCACTTCACTTCACTTCACTACACTTTTTTGATCCGGTGTATCCCTCGCTGCAATCTTCATTGTAGTAGTGAAGGTTCTTCCTTGAGGTTTCTAGAAGAATATTGGGGCATTGGGGAAAAGCAAACGGGTTTCCAGGCCTGGAGGGGTTCAGATTTAGGCGCGCTGGGAGCAGAGCATCGCAAGGGTTGGGTCGCAAGCATAGGCTGGGGATCACAGCTAGGGACAGCATTATGATTGGGTTAAAATCGTCTATTCAAGGGATTTCGAAATCAACCTATCCTAGACGCATCCAAAAAGAGGCGGTAGTCCCTCGCTCCTGAGAGGAGGGTCGCCTGGTTTTTTGTGCGAATGTTTCCCTTATAAGCACTATGGTGTCAACTACCACTTGCGAGAAAGATTAATTGTTCTAGCCACCTGGCGGCCGCGAAATTAATTACACTAGTAGATAGGGGTACCTATGCATACACTCAAGTTAGATTATAGGATAAAGAATGCAAATTCGATACAAAATATTTTCATTATGCGTATTAAATGAAGCGAGTATGTATCGTATACTATATCTATGTGTTCTCAGTACAGAAGGTATCGAGGACTGACTCTATTTATCAATTTTAAATGACCGGAATCCATAATATACAGAATTCAATCCGCCATATAATCGGGTATATATAACTGATTATGATCTTTCGGTTGTCACAATCTGTAGCAGACATTTTAACAGATACAGGGAAACCAGCAACTCATCGTTTGGATTCACACGAAATCTCATTGGTATAGCTAGCGGACTCGACGAGGTGGATCATATTTCAAAATGGTTGGCCGTCAGCCGCCGAATCAATGGCTGCTCGCGATTAAAATTAGTGGAGGTGTTGTACAGTCCTGTACAAACCTTTTTGCATCGTTTTCATAAACTGATTATATATTGTACAAGTATAAAAAAGTATTAAAGAAAAGAAGACTAATTATATTAAGTGTTATCGGTAATATCAAGTAGAAATTGATTTTGAACAGTGCCTGTTTGTAAATAGAAAATGCATAGATGCATCGTATGCTGATTTAGTAGAAGTGAAGAATTCGAGAAAAGAAGACACGTTAGATTAAATTGCATCCATAATATCAAATGGAAATAGAGGGTGCTGCAACTCCGCAGTGTCCGTATGTGAGCCATCACCTGCAGTTTCCACCATTTCATACGAAATTTCTTTGCTTCCGTGCGGCGGAATAAAAAACTGATTATATCATCGGAAAACTTTGTGAATAAAGAAGTTTTTTTGCAATTTACTGCCATCCGCACCTAAAAATAATTACCTAAATAGGAAATCAAAGTTTTTGTAATCTACAAAATTTTGCCTCCTGAGATAAGTTTAAACTTTTATTACTTCAACTGTTTTCGAGTTTCAGGATAGTATAGGAACTATTATAATAGTAAATTTATTGCTCTTTTCAATGTTCTTTGTCATTTTCTTGTAGGACCAACGGTTTAGAAGATACAATCAATAATATGAGTGAAACTCCTCCTGTTTCTCTGGAGAAAACAAAAATCTCAATTCTCTCGAACATTTTCGTAAATCGGATCTGGGTTTATTGAACTTTTTTGCTTCTTTTGAGGTGTAGTATCAACTGTAAGAGTTTGTCACATGAGTAGTCAGTCACCCCGTATAAAACTTAAGTTTTATTGTAATTTAGTGTATATTTCATTACTTTTCTTTTAATTTATTCTACATTTTACTAGTTTTATTGTAATTCCTTGTATATTTCAATAGTTTGATTGTAATTTCTTGTATATTGCCCGCTTTAGAGGTAAGAGAGAGAAAGATATATAAGAAAGCTATAAGAAAGAGTGAGACAGACGATACAAACTCTGCTTTAGAACCCGTGGAGCCATCTCTGTAAAAAGTGCTCAAACTGGTCGCACAGAAGTACCGACAGCGAAGTGAACTACTCAAGGACTACTAGCGCTATCTTTGCGGAGGGTAGTGAAATTAATTACCGACCTTGTTTCAGCACCCCTCCAAGAGATGACGCCAGTAGTTCTTAAGTAGTTTACTTCGCTGTTGATAATAGTGTGCGACCAGTTTGAGCACTTTTTACAAAGATAACACCAGGGGTTCGAGTGGAGGGTCTGCATCATCTGTCTCACTCTTTCTTATAGATTTCTTATATATCTTTCTCTCTCTTACCACTAAGCCGAGAAGTTTACAATAAATTACAATAAAATTATTGAAATATGCATCCCGTCAACGCAACTTTGTCACAGTAAAATTACTGTGATGTTAATTATATATATATTTTTCAATTGTTTTTAGTGTTCACATATATTGATTATTGCGAATATTATAACATATTTTATAGGCAAATATTCGATTGGTCATACAAATAGTTGAGAGCAAGCATTAAATAATAGAAATGAAGGGGAGAAAGAATCTGTCCATATATTCTGAATTTATTCATTTGGATTGTTGAGTTGTATATTATTTTTAAATTCTCTGCTCTGAACTACAAGGGGTAGGAGAAATATGATCCTTTAAATTGATATGCCTCGTCGATGAGAATATAGTTACGGTATTTAAGAGATAATGTACCATATTGTTCGATATTAGTTTTATTTTAAGATAACAATTTCGAGCAGCGAATGCAGCTGCGAGGCAGCATTACTTACGTTTATACTAAAAGATTTTTAATCGAATAATTTCGTCTAGCTAGTGTTTGAATTTAGTTCCAATTGGACTAACCAATGACGCCTTCACCTCCCTCTGACGCATGTGTATAAAAAAACTGCCTACTTAAAAAGTACTCTGTGGTACAGCTGTCATGTGGACGTGTCCGTTTCAATTTGTTGATACGTTCTTTGGGAAGTATTCCAGATAAATGGGTTACACGTCTCTCGTATTCTCGAGCATTACGTTGCGCTGCACTTTAGTGTATTTTTATATGTAAAATCGTGAACACGTAACTAAACTGAGAATGCAATGCCAGCACGTAGACGACACGTTGGCCCCGAGGTAGACCATGATTTCATGAACACAACCTCAAACAGTCCCTGGCGGGGCAGTACCATAAGCAAGCAGTATAACCATGAAAGTGAAGGGTACGATTTAACGGAGAACGAAAGAAAGCAAGCGGATATCGCACCAGCGACGATGACGTCGCGCGACAGGACCAATGAATTCGTCAACGCCATACGGACGATGCAAAGTAGAACCGTGGCACGGACCGCGGTTCTACAGAATCCACGTCGTGCCCGCCAGTTACAGAGCTACTCTCATTTCATGATGATAGCTAAGAGTATTGGAAAGAATATAGCGAGCACTTACACCAAGCTAGAGAAACTTGCTCTGCGTAAGATCCGAATGAATACTTAACGTTACATCATCGTAACAAATCTAACTTGTTTGTAATGTATTGACACATTGACACGAGCATTAGATCGCTAAGCCAGGGTGTCAAGATAAATTGCACGATGCAGTTAACATATTTCTGCATATTCTTTATATCATAAATGCAGTTCAATTGTTGCAATCGATATTTAACGATTCTTTAGTTATAATAATGTTGTCGGACTTAATATATAGATTTCTGTTCCTTTTCGTTTTGTTATTAATATCAGGTCATCCCAAAATTAATGCAAATATTTGTGATGATAGAAAGTAAAATAAAAATGCTAGAACAATTGGTAAGTAAATGGAGAGAATGTGAAATTATTGTACGAGAAAAGAGGGAAATACTATAATCAATCATTGTTATAGAGAAGTTTCTACATTTCACTTTTTTAGGGAAACAGAAATACTTGTATCATTTATGGGATGCCCTAATATAAAATAAATATTGTAAGAATTACAAGCATATAAATATTATTTGAGAAATAATTGTATTTAAAATTATTAGAGTATATATAATATTAAAGCATATATGCATGTTGATTGAACTAATTGTTCCAGTGGCGAAAAGGAAATCTATATTTAATGACAGACAAATGGAAATAGAAGAATTAACAAATATCATAAAAACGGACCTGAAAAGTTTGAACCAGCAGATAGGTACACTGCAGGAGCTTAGTAAAAAGCAACGAGATACATTTGGTGCATCTAAAAGCCAACACATGGCTTCGCATTCATCTTCAATTGTTATGGCCCTACAATCAAAATTGGCAAACATGTCAACTCATTTTAAAAATGTACTTGAAGTTAGATCAGAGGTGTGGAACAAACTATTCGGATATTCTTGATTTATTTCAGAGCAGAATTAAATAATTTAGTCTTTAATATTAATATTAATTTTAATTTAATTCAATATTTAATTTACAATCCATAGAATATGAGAGAGGAACAAAGTAGAAGGCAACAATTTACTCAAGGTTCTGTATCAACAATGTTACCTCCAAGTGTTACCGGAAAACAAGGTTCATTGTTATTCCAGGAACAAGAATCCTCTTCTGTAGCTATAGATTTGGAACCAGCAATGGGACAGTTAATGATACAGCAAGCTATTCAAGATGATACTGTAAGCGTAATATCAATTTAAAAAAGAAACAGAACATTTAAACACCTTTGAAGTAATAAATCAATCTGTTCATTTATCAGGACGCGTACGTTCAATCAAGAGCAGAAACCATGCAAAATATAGAATCTACTATTGTTGAACTCGGTGGAATTTTTCAGCAATTGGCACACATGGTTAAGGAACAAGAAGAAATGGTGGAAAGGTAGTCTCCCTGAAATTTTTACTTCTTTCTGATTATAGGACGCCTTGATAAGGTTTTAGTCTTTATCGATATTCGTAAAATTGATTGCAAAAAATTTAATGAAATTCCAGGATAGATAGCAATATAGAGGACACGGAATTGAATGTGGAGGCGGCACATGCAGAAATCTTAAAATATTTCCAATCCGTTACTAACAACAGATGGTTAATGATAAAAATATTCGCGGTTCTCATATTTTTCTTTATATTTTTTGTAGTATTTTTAGCATAAAATAATTACCATATTATTATTTTCATTATTATTATTATTATTATTATTATTATTATTATTATTATTATTATTATTACTATGCATATTTCTTATACGCAATTTTGCAATTGACCATCCATATCTATTATTTCTGATATAAGATGATCAAGAAGGATAAAACAGATTTTTATAAAATTACAAGATCAGCCACGGGCTATTAATAATATATTCATTGCATTCCTCAATCTCTTTGTTGAATTGTGAATACTGTAAGTATCAATTATTAAAATGGCATATCAATGTAGACTGAGAGCTACATTGTTGTTTGTAAAATGTAAAAAGGAAACTATAGGTAATAAATGTGTAATTTTCAATGCTTGATAATTTTCTAGAGAATGTACAGTGATTACTAAAAGTGGCACATACCTATATTCTCCAATGAGATACTAATGAAACTTCAATACTATACTTCATTTGCAGTACACAAAACTTTTATAATTATGTAAAAATAATATTACGTGATAGGGAATTTAATATAGCAGCTAAATTGTAAAGCCTGAATGCGTTCTCCAACCTGTAATAAAGCTAACTGCGATGTTGGCAAAACATTGGGATATAAATATTTCTGGACACTGCTTACACCTAAAAGGCTGAAGTTGCAGCTCATTAGTGAAATTATAAAACAAATATAATAATAAATTACAATTTATTTCAATTTTTTAAAACCTTATGTAAGAATTGCATTTAATTTAAATTCATATTACAATTTATTTTCCTTTCAAAAGATTTACGAAGACATACAAGTATTTTAGATTGGAACAAAGAATTATATATAACTATATAAAGAAACATTATTTTACAATTTGTTCTATAGTTCAATGTGTACATCCCTAAAGAATAATCAAATGTATATATACAATTTGTTTTATTTTTATTATAACAGTGATGGCCGATGAATATAGCTTGTAACAAACTAACTATTCGTTTATCACATATTTGACGAACGCTATATAGAAATGCGCGATCTTTCATTCCATCGAGTAGGAAATGCTGGTCATTCAATTAATTTTACACCTTGCATCACTGTTATTTATTTATTAAAATTTATCTTCTTATTAATTTAGTGTCCTGTGACTACAGTGACGAATTTTAACGCACATAGGAAGATATTTTATAGCAAAATAAAACATTTAAACTTTGCTGTTGTGACGTAATTTGTCCAGTGACTCACCCGAAGAATGCAAGGAACCTAAGGACAATAATGAATTCTAAATAACACATCAAACCCACCATCAACTTAATTCTAATTACTGGCATGATGATAGCTATCAACAAAGAAAAACTAAATACAGATTATGAAGTTAACACAAGTATCACGATTTTAACTTAAAATTTGAACATTTTTAATGATGAACTGCAAATACATATTACAGTAAAAATGTCCTCGAAACGTTTAACCTGATACATTGCATTTATTTGCAATTATTCCCCTCCATAGTACTCCAAAATTGTCTCACTTTAGAGAATCGCTTGCGTCCTTGCATGCACAACAAAAAAACAGAGAGGGAAAACACTAACGACAAGACGAAAAAAAGAAAGGAGAGAGAGAGAAAAAAAGTCATTTCGATGAGAAACATGAAATTGATCAGATTCAGTAGGCAGATGCTCAGTTTCTTGCAGTTGCTTGTTCATCTTGTACACAAACCTTTGTGATTTCGTACTCGTTCTGCTCGTTGTGCCGGATGGAAACTGGAATTCCGTGGCGGCGGCAGTGATTCTTCCCCCCATGAATGCGGCGTTCCAAGGGGTGGCGGCGGTAATATCGAGCCGGGAGGAGGCGGAGGAGGTGGATGAATATCGCCGCCAAATGGAGGTGGCGGTGATCTATGATTATACGGCGGAAGTAGATGAGGGGACATTGGTGGAGGGGAACTTGCGTTGTCGTACCTATTCGAAGCAGGTGGATGCAAGGGCATTGGTGGAGGTGAAGATAACCGACCACCAAGTGGCGGAGGTCGTTGACTGACTTCGTACGGCGGTACTCCGGATGTGTTTGGTAACGGAGGTGGCAGATACGGAGGAAATAGTGAATGCAAATAGGAAGGCGGCGGCGGGGGTGGGACACTCGAAGAACCAGAAAACATTATGGGGGAGCTGGATGATTCTGCTCCTAAGAATAATGGAGGCGACGTTGTCGTCTCTCCATTTGCCTCCAGTCCTGTTTGAAAATCAGGTTAAGAAAATACAGTTTTCCGCGTTAGAGTGCCCTGCGGTGCCATAGGTTTCAACGTGCACCGATCACGGTACATGCACCTATATCTTTCACGTATCTTTCGTTACTTTTAATCGCAAACTCGTTTAAGTCATTAACCACTAACTGGCAGTGGATGATGTGTGTCAGTACGTTTTAACGCGTGGCGTAACGTTGGCGTACTTCGGTAGAAGTTAATGTATAGTCGATAGAGGTCTGTTTCGTCTATTAATAGCTTTTCATTCATTATTGGATTTTATTATATATGTATTGTAATGTAACAAAATTCGGTAATTTAAGGTAAGAAGTAACGTTTCTTCAACTAATTCTACAGTAGAAAAACTACGGCGATTTACAAAATCAATTTAGCAACAATCTATGAAATTATGCACTTTATAGTTAAAAATACTTTTATGTTTTACGTATATCAATTGAAATAGTAATTACTATTATTTCAAGCAATTACAACGTCAAAGTAAAGTTTAATAGACAGAACATGAAAGAGATTTTGTTGTAATACTTACGATGTAATTTTGTTTCCGGGTCTATGTCATTAATATTTTTTTCTATTAATGTAAGGCGATTCCGTAATTGTCCTGCTTCAACCTTGGATTCTTCTAATCGGCGCTCAACCTGACGAGCTACCACCTTAAAAATCAGATTTAGTTAAAATATTAGAACAGAAAATATATTATGTGTAAGATCTCAGTTAAAACTAGCATAGGCGATGCATCCATACCCATTGCTCGTGTGCTTTTGTTTCAAGAAGAGAAATATGGTTCTTATATTCTCTTTCTTGATCTAATATCTCACGTTTTAACATCTCTATTTGTTGTCTGAAAGACAATCGAAAAAGATTACATGTAATGTAAAAATGGAATAACTTTTTAAAGTTAATTTGGAAAATGAACCCTCACTTATAGTTTTGTATTTCATTTTGCATCGTTTGTATTCGTTCTACAGTGGATACAACTTCACCCTGCTGTTGCAACCAAATAGCTTCTTCCCTATAACAATATATATTGATAATATATTGATAACGATTTTGTCAATTAAACATCGATATTAATATTTCACATTAACTTAAATCAATTTTTAATACTTTTGTCGTTGGGCTTCTTTTTCTTCGAAAAAGTTTGTCAACACTTCGAGACGTGTTTCTGCATCTTTTTTTACTTTTTCTGCTAGCTTGCACTGTTCGCTTAAAGTAGCCATCTCTTCTTTAACAACTTTCACGTGTTCTTCAAATGAAAAAATTACATAAAAATACAATCAATTTAGTTGATGACGCAATTATAAATAATATTTTCGAATGTACCTTCCAGTAAATTGTGGGCTCCTTCAACTTCGGCTAATCGTACTTTTAATTCGTTCCTTTCTTCAAGCAATGCTTTTGCTTCTGCTTTAATACGGGATACATCGTACAACTTGTCCAAATCCAAGTTATTAGAATTCAGTCGGTTAATAACGTCTACGAGATCATTTGCTTCTGCTTCTTTACCTTTCAGCTCCTTCTGTAAAGTTGCTTTTTCGATAGAAATCTGTAAAATCATAATACCATATAAGACGGCAGTAAATACTTTTGCATCAATTGCTCCTACTTTATAGCTCAAATCATCTAAATTGAACATTTTAATGTCATGTTCATTCCACACTTACTTCCTTCAGTTGCATTTCTAATTGCTGCACTTTCTCAGTCAACAAGTGCTCAATATTGTTTTTACTGTTCATTTCCAGTTTCAAATTTTCTGTCACTCGAGTGAGTTCAACTTCAAGCTCTTCGCATTTCTTTTTAACAGATGCCAGCTCTGCTGATAGAGATTCGTTCTGCAAAATGTTCGATATAAAGTGTTAATACGTATAAAATATTTATCTATTTTAAATTTTTTTTAACACGTACAACAAAGTAGATCCAACACATCGCACTTCAACAAATTATAATACCAATTACAACAGCATGAAAATTATAGTTACGAACCTCAACTTTATCGAATTCAAGCTGCGATAAATATGCGAAATACATCATGCAATTAAACACATGCTTTGTTTATAAATATGTTAAATATTTAATTTAAATAAATAGATATATGTATATGCATACAAACGTGCCTCTTGAGTTTTAAGATTTAGAGCATTTGTTAAAGATTCATTCGCAGCCTGTTGAGCATATAATCTCGTTTGTAGTTCCTCTACTGATTGAGCTAAAGGATTAACCTCGTTATTTGACGAAAGAACTTCCCTTAACATTCTTTCTAATTCCAATCCTGCTTCAGTAGCACTTTCTAAGTCCTTTTCCAACATGGTTACTTGATCTTCTAATTCTGCATTCGCACTCTATTGAAAGTGTTTTGTTATTATATGTTATTCAGAAATACGTATACTTTATCTAGACGTGTTAATACTACAATATTTTACCTGTGAGGCTTCTAAATCAGCTCTTAAAGAAAGCACCATTTCATCAGAACCAAATGATTCGTCTTCCATTCGATTCAACTATAATATATATCATAATAATATAAATTTATAAAAAAAAGGATTACATCATATAATTGTATAATTGCAGTACCTTTTCCTTTGTTGATTTTAAATTTTCGTTCGCAATTGTACATTCCGCTTCTGAAATAAGTAAATCCTTTTCAAGTTTGTTGATTCTAGCTATGAGCTGTCTATCCCTTCTCATATTCTAGAAAAAAATACAAAATTCAATACTCAATTCAATTTTAAACACTTCATGAATAATACACATGCATACATATCACTGATTATTATACTTATCAGATAAAAACATAATAATATGTATATTTATTAAATACCTCAATACAATAGTATCCCAAGGAAAATATAAGCGTAGCAGTAACAGTAACAATTAAATACATTAATGTTAGCCAATAATTGCTCTCAATTTGTATTCCACTCATTATAGCATTTTCACTATCCTGAGGAGTTTGTTCCTGGAATAATTAACTGAATGATAAGTAATTCATGTCAGATATATAAGAATTTGTAGAAGATATTTCTAAAATAATTCACACTTACATGATGTGGAAAATCGCTTTGTGGAACATCCTCTGGGGAACATTCAATATTATCTGCCGAGCAAAAACTTTGTGTTGATACTGAAAAATATTAGTCCACTTTTATAGAAATTATGTTTAGTATTCAATTAGAATAATATTATTATTAATATTATATGATACAATAACAAATGATTTCTACATACCTTGCATTTCATGCAAGATGCTTTCTGTTGCTTCTTTTACAGATAAAGTGTCCCCAATACTTAGATCAGACTGAATATCTTTTTTATCAAATTCACTGATACTTTCCGTCATCTCGGATGCGTCAATATTATCGGAAGGTAATGCCGTTGGTGTCATATCTTTTATATTCGATTCAAGAAATAGTGGTGAAACATATTTATCATTACCATACTTATTTAAATCTTCAATATTTTCAGTTTCTTCCTTTCTTTTTGATTCATTTTGCTCTGATTGTAATAGTGCGACACTGTCTACATATTGAGTATCCTTTGTTTCGATTTTAGGATTTTCTAAAAATGGAATATCTATTGTACTTTCTGTGTGTTGCATATCAGGTCCAGTGTCATTAGTTGTAACTGTTATGGTGCTTTCTAAAGGTTGTACATCTTTTGTGATATCTTCTAACTGATTTTCTGGACTTTGTACATCTGGGATAGTATCACTTCTTGCGGATTGACTATCTTCTGTCCTAGTTTTATCTTCAGTTTCAGAAGTTTCTACACTTTGTACATCTGATACAAAGTCATCAATTGTAACTATTGAAACATTTTGTAAAAGTTGCGTATCTTTTGCTTCGATTTTATCAGCATTTTCCTCACTTTGTACATCTAATTGAACATTGCTAACTTCAACATTTTCTGAAGATTTTTCTACTTCAATTTTATAAAATGTTTCTGTAGTTTGTATGGCTAATTCACTGTCACTAGCTGCAACTATTGTAACATTTTTCAAAGATTCAGTATCTTGCACCTCAACTTTATCAGAAGTTTCTGTGGTTTGCTCATCTGTTTTAACATCAACATCAGCAACCACTGGAACACTTTCTGGTAATGGAGTATCTGTTATATTCTGAATCTCAGGTTTAGTATCAATAATCGCAACTTCTTCACTAGAACTGACATCATCCTTTTCATCTAATTCAGCTACTTTTGAACCATTTTTTATATTCAATATATCTTCAGCATCATCAAAAGTAGGTGTCTGTGGAACTATGGTATCAGCAACTTTGTTCAAAGACAGATTATTCTTCACGTCAGCACTATTCTCTGCATTCTTTGTCATATGTTCAACTTCTTCAGAAATTGCACTTATATTCAATGGTGAGACATGTACACCACTTATTTCTGGTAAATCTAATATTTCTTCTGAACTAGTTACAAAATTTTTAATATCAATCTTATCAGAAACAGTTTCTTCCTTGTTTAAGATTTCTTGCAATGCCTCATCCTTTCTTGTCAAAATATTTGATTTCGTTTCACCATTAACAGAACTAACTCCTGAATCATTGATTTCATCTTGTTTGTTTGGCACTACCGTTGCTTCTATAGCTTTCTTTACAAAAGTTGGTTCTATAGGAGGCTCGTTGTGCTCTAAATGGACTGTAGTTCCATCTATAACTTCGTAAAGAGGAGTTACAGTAGTTACCTTGCTAGGCAGTTCTTCTGTGGATTTTCCATCCAAATTATTATTCTGTTTAGTTGAAGCAACTCTGTTAAGGTCTTTCGTACCCAACACTGGTTTATCCTCTTTAGGCTTCTCATTAGATGGAATATTATTAATTGATGAACTGGTAGATACTTCATATTTTAATTTCTTGTGTAAAATTTTATATTCTTTCAAAAAAAGTTTTGGTACATATCCGTGTTTACCGTTTATCTAAAATTAACAAGATCCTTGAAAATAATAACGATAAATAAAAATTTGTAAGTAAAAGTGAAATATGCAATATATAATTAAAATTCTGTTTCTAGCATTTGGTTTCTGACCATTTTAAATCATATTTCAACGCAAAAATGCATTTTAAATAAATAGTAAAATTTTTATTTTTATTATATACATTTAGGTAGCGATACGACACGATAATGATCGAAATAAAATGAATAAAATTTACCTCTACACCCCACAAATCAGTTCTGTTGCCTGCTTCCTTACTGTAAACTTTGACTTGAACGTTGACGTCGAACGGCAATAATCCTGGCTCATTCGGAATATATTTAATCGACGTTCTGGCTAACGAGACGGGCTCTGTGGAAAATGTATCATTAAATAATTGAACGGAATCGAGGAAACGAAAATTTCCAATTGAATACACATATTGAAGACAAGGTATGGCTTCAATTACCGGAACAGTCAGGATCATAACACAGTCGTTTGTCTGATAAGGCTGAAGAACACTGTGATATCGTACTAAATACTATTGCAATAACTAGAAATAATACGCGAATAAACAAATTTGGTTCCGTCATATTCCTACTATTGCAGTTCCACATCACTACTAACATATGACATAGTCTTGGACGCACATTTTATCCGTGAAGTAGTCTATAATAAGATGGTTCGTTATAGGGAATATTTAATATAGGCCCGAGACGAAAATCGACTACAGATCACGATACTATTCGTAATTCAATCCCAATAAAATCCTGGGAGGCTTATGTACCCGGAAAAAGTATCAGATTTGACGGACATTTTCAGATTTTCCGCATAACGTGAATTAGGTTGTAGAAAATGCTATATTGAAGAAACACGTGGAAAAAAGTAAGTGGGTGCGTATGCACCAAGAGAACAAAGATTGCCAACTGAAATCAAATCGTAGAAATTTCCAACGCATCTATTACGCCCTCACTATAATAAGAATGCACATGCGCAACGTAAAAAGTCGAAGATAATGCTTAGTTTGGGTATAGGTATGTAATTAAAATTATTGTGACATTAGTAAACAACATTATTGTATTTCACATATAGACGGATACGTGAAATATCGGACTTAACCTAACATAATGTCACCATAGAATTCAAATCTTATTGACGGAGACAAATAACATTCTGCAATTAAATGAGTATTGTTTCAACATTCTTCTTTAAGTTTCATCTACATAATGTAGCATATAATTACAGAACAATTTCATATATACTTTTAAACATCCCATTACTCTTATAAAAGAACGCTACAATTAAACAGTAATAAATTCATGACCTCTTATCGTAGTCATTTAAAGCTGTTTTTTCTACAAAATTGAATGTCAAGGAGTTTAACTTAATATTCGTAATAACGATATGCTTTGGATTCTGGCGAAAATAATATAAGGATTGATTCTATTTGTATAAAATCATAAAACTTTCAGTCGTGGAGAAAATAAAATATAATTTTCAAAATAAATATAATTTTCTAGCTGCTCGGTTAGCAGTAAATGGAACATTTGAAAAGATTGGCAAGCGCGCCATCTATGGGATTGTTACAATGCGTTGTATGTAAGTGCTGCGCCCTACGCGAGTTGTGAGAATTAACAAATTCCTAACATTAATCTACTCTGATCTTAAATTAACTCCAATGCAATCGAAACTTACCTTGGATTGACTATACTACCCGTGTATACTTAAACGAAAATCTGCTAGGTCAAGGTCAGATTAGGTTAGTAATTTTTTGACATATATAGCGCTGCTATGCATGCGCGTTAATTTTACCATCAAACTGCTATAATCGCCTAGCTATTTTGAATAATACGAGACAATCGATCAAATTTGTCTTTTGATCTAATCTTTGCAAAGTATGTACGATTTATAATATCGAGGTCAAGGCGATCTAGTTTTGACAGTCAGATAATCAAGAAAGGATCAGTGAGTGTATAATACGCGTGAAAGGGACCAATGAAATAGGTTGGAATGCTTTATTTAAATTTGTTGTTCCGTGGTACTCGTTTTGATTTAGCAGTAGCAAATTAGTTTCAAAGATCTTCGCGGCAACAGTGTAGTGACACCTAGAGCACGATTATTGTAGTTACGCGGAATTCGCTTTCGCCAATTATTAACATTTGAATTTAAAAAATTGTGTGGGTACGTGTAAAATATTCTTCTTCAAATCAGTTTTTATTTGTATATCTTCTGTACATCTGAGGTGTACATGTAGAAAACATCAGTACTGGCGTCACGTTTAAATATCGATTACCATCGACGGTGACTGTCTTAGAATAATAGAAATGCATTTCTAAATACTTTCGAAGTTGATACAGAGTTGTACGATACTGTTTGTAGTTCAATGAACGTATCAACAAACTTTCGTAAAAAAGAGCACATTGCTTGATATCATTTGCAGTCTCGGTATAGTAAATTATTTAAATTTGAATTATGGGGTTTTTAATATGTCTATGTAAAAGATCAACAGTAAAAATCAAAGTGAGGTTATGGTATTATCAAACATGCTTATTTACTCATGGTTGGAGAACGCATACGCTTCATGGCAAATAGTTGGTTAGATATTTTAAATAGATAGATGCAACTGTGTTATGAAATAGTATTGGAATATTTTATAAAATTGATATTATGCGCATTTTCATGCTACTCGCAACTAATCGGTCGTGTGGTATGTTTCTAATTTCAGAAAATTAAGCAGTTGAAACAGTGCAGTGTCCAGTACTATGGTGGAATTACCGAGACTTGCTTTGGATATTACAGTTCCTTCGAAAACTCTAGCACGTCGTGGCGGAGTTACTATTTCCGAAGAAATTATCGCCTCGTTTCTTCAAGTGAGTGCAATTATTTTTTCTTTATCGTTTTCTACTTCTATTAACATTCTAATTGTAATTGTGGACAGTTTGCCTATCATACAACTATTTTTGCATTTCCTAAATTGTCCTAATATTATGTACGTAGTTGCATTACCGTGTCGTTAAACGCTAATGAACTATAAGCACGAAAGATTAATTTCGAAAGACTCATTTTTAGTATTGTTACAATAGATTTAATAGATGATTTGTTTCTATAATTTGCTATAAAATAATTGTACATAAATTTTGCTATAAGTGGTCATCAAAGTAAAATCAGTAAATTATTTTCGTAAAATATAGAATTTATACTCAGAACATTGATGTTGACTCGTTGGCTGATGTTGAAGCAAAATTTTCTTTAATGATATAATGTTGATTTTAAAATACATAAAGATGTTGAATGAAATCGTTGGTATTGTGGCAGGAGTGGATATTTATAAAACGCGATATTTCGTATAAAATCGATTTGTGGGGCTCGTAATTAAATATTTGTACGAAATGTAACGTCAAGTGTAATTTATGATAGAAGG
The DNA here is from genome assembly GCF_050948175.1 of Xylocopa sonorina. Lineage (NCBI taxonomy): Eukaryota > Metazoa > Arthropoda > Insecta > Hymenoptera > Apidae > Xylocopa > Xylocopa sonorina. The sequence continues at coordinate 4,567,307 of NC_135195.1, read as the reverse complement.
AAGTTAGTTCATTTCGCGGCCTTTGTATTACGCACATTAAACAATGTTCACGGTATGGTTTCGAAGGAACACTTCTATTGAACATTTACGATCTATCGTTTGTACAAACGTTAGGTAATCCTTAGGTTAAAATTAACTCGACTCGGTTGGTTGCCTGATTGGAAACTGGAATAATAATAGTGTTCGAAATAACTTCAAGAAACAAATATTAAAGCTTTGAATAAACTTGGAAATAGATATAGGATGTCCATTTTGACGTAACATATCTTATGTTCAGATAAATAAGGGCTATACAAATTTTGAAAACTTCTAATGGGGCAAGATAATTTTGCTATAAAAATTCCTTATGCGTTATATTCAGTTTTAAGTATCTCGATTTGAAAATGATTCGTACCGACAACGCAAAAAGGCCAAAAATGTTTGCATTTTCTACAAGTCAAATACCTTGTTTGACACTTGGTAAACATTTAGAACTTAAGCTCTCGTCGAAGAATCCGCAGGAATAATTACGACTACCTGATAGAACCTCCTGGGACTCTATCGCCGGCGTACGGAATTTCCCAATAGGGATGCCACCGGTAGGGGTGGCTCTCGAACTTAATTACTATTGCAAATGGGGGCTAGAGGTAGCGATGCTCGAAACTATATGGTCCAATACAAAGGATCTTCGAAACTGCGAACAATTGCGTACAATGATCGCTCATTTTCCACTTCAGTGTCTTTTGCACACCGTGTACGATGATTATCGGTCGGTAAAAGGGAAGAGAAAAAGAAAAGCGAAAGGAAAGAGAGACGAAACATGACGATCGGTGGAGGGTGGTCGAAGGGAGAGGCTGGAATATCGGGAACGAGCGACGAGCCTCCTTTCGCATGGGAGAGAAGGTGCGCTTCAGGTGCGTGAAGTTGGGATCGATATTGCAAGCGACTCTCTGGGCCGTGACATGCCCCTGCGGCAGCCATCGGCTGCACGCGATCCTGCTAAAATTAAATGATAAAATTCTCTCCCACCTTTCCCTCTTACGCGTCTAATTTCTTTTCCCTCCCCCTCTTTCTATTCCCTCGTCACGTTTTTTCTCCTTAGATTCCTTTTCTTTCTCATCTTTTGATTTTAATTCCTTGTCTCTACCTCTTTTTCTACCTCCGTTCTTGTGCTTTGTCATTTTCCATCGTTGCCTCTCGTTTTTTATTTTGGTTTCCAACCGCTTCCTTTCCAGTTTTTACTTATTTCTTTCAGCTTCTCTTTTTTTCATCCATTCTCTTAACTTGTACATTTGTATTTGTTGATCTGTTTTTCTTATCGTCTACCTATTGTCTTTGCTTTCCTTTTATCTCTTTCTTCTTTTGAAATATCTTTATTTTTTCTCTACCTTTCCCTCTTATAGTCTCTCTTTTGTGCTCTCCTCATTTAGCGTTCTTGCTTTTCATCGTGACTTCCCTTCCCCTTTCCGGGTGTTTCATTATCCGCATTCGTGTCACAAAACATGTACGACGTCTTATCAGTGACGTAACGTGGACCGTGTCATTCAGGGGAGTCGTATGCGTAATCGCCCTTGCGTCGATTTGTAATGCAAACGGGATGGAAATTACGTTTACAAATGGCACACGCACTCTCTAACCTCATGTTATTTCTGTAAACCTTTAATCACTTTTTATCGTCGGGATTTCAGTTAAAATTAGCGCTTAAGGAACACTCTGGGAGTTTATTAACCAACGTAAGAATTTAATGCGCTCGAGTGATCCGCCACAATCGTAGAATTTAATCCTTGTTATTTATCGAATCAAGTACTTGCTAAATATATCGGGACAAATTTAATACACAAAATACAAATGCTGTATATTTCGTTTACAGACATATAAATCTGCATAAACTGTCTATTTAATTATCCATGCGTTACGAGGTCTCATAGCCGGGGCATTCTATTTTAGTGTTGTTAATGATGTTGATATAGTATCACATCGATAAACGTTCGATGCTTTAAGTCCCCGGTTTCACTCGCACAATCCTTTAGCCTTTGAAATCCAATTCTGATGGTAGCGCTGAGTGACCGGATTTTTGGTGTATTTAATGCTCAACGAGTAATACGCGTGAAAGGAATCAACGATATCGAGAATAATGATCCTGCTCAAAGGAAATGGAATGAAATGAAATATCTCGATTAAAACATGATCTTTCTGGGTAAACTGGAATATTTCTAGTTAAAGTGGCACATATAATATTTATAATTGCGGATTCGATACTTCACTGACAACACGGATGATTCCATAGGTCAAATCAATTAACCCTGCGAAAATGCATCGGTCGCACGCGATACTGCTAAATTTAAACCGACCAACTCCTTGGCATCTGTACGTACATTTCTGCGTGACGTTCACTAAAGTCAGCCTCATAATTGCAATCATTATGGAAAACGCGATTCAGTTCCACGAAAGATGCGGCAGGGGTGTGTATGCACCTGAGCCTCGAATAGATGCCGATTTATTCAGGCTTCTTAATGTATGTTCGAGGGGCTGCTGATTCTACTCCAAACAATTTTTAGAGCATTTAGTTTTCAGAGCATCCTCTTTTGTTTTATGTCGTTATTCTCTGAATGATACAGACAATTCTTCACCCTCTTTCTGCTTGAACATAATTCTTCTACAATGAATACATGTTTCTCGAAAGCTGTTAAAAAATTATACGAACTGAAGTATGAAATAATACCTTGTACAAGTAATTACATTTCTATTTGAATGTTTTCTGTCTTTTTGATGCATTGTGCTTAGCACCTTGTTTGTCTATAATATTACAAAAAGTTAAACATCGTTTAATCCTCTTTTCTTCCGTACATCTTTACTTGAAAATGATGTAGAAAATTCTTTATTATTTATCGTGAATATATTATTCCGGTAATAATTATTTTCTTCTGTTCTTGCATCAGTTATTTTCCGTTAGTCATTTGCTGTTAGAATACGTCTATACCGAGCATCAATCTATCGAACGTTCACTTTGAGGGTGTTTATTCACTTGAGCATTTGATCCGAATAAGCACCGATCGAACGCCGTTTTATTCACGTATTTACACATTGACAAACACGACTTTGATGTTCGGTGCTCATTCGGAGCGAACACTTACCCCGTGAGTGCACACCCCAACGTAGAATTTCCTGAAATAATTCTGTCTGTTAATGTGTACTTTTCTTTCAGCAAACAAACATTATATCCCATTTCTATTTCTATTTAAAGCTCACGGTTATACTGGAACTTGAACAAGTCGAATAGTTTAGTAACTAAGTACAAGAATAGATATTTACCCCCTACCCATCCGTCGATTGACCGATCTCATTAAACGTTCATCCAGGTCTATCCGTGAGCTTTCTCCAACCTGATTCGTCACGACAGAAACCATCTCGTCAATTCCGCGATTACTGTAGAGAAACCTGACGCGTAGAAACCACGATCAGTATCAACGCCTTCGTATGCTTTAAATTTCAATTTATTCGCTTCCTGGTGTATTATTAATGAGCGATTCTGACCTATGCCATCATCAGTGATCTTTCGATAGTCGATCATTAAATCGAACGTCTCGATCGTCAGGCAGACAATGATACAATCGACGGTGCTGGGGTCGCGCGCCGTCCAATGCGGTCTACACTAGAAAATAGGAAATATCGGTCGTCATATATGTTAAGAGAAGCCATCGAGAAATGAATTGTCAGTCGCGAAACCTAAACGTCGCCCCATATCGACTATACGCGGCACTGCGACCCGGTTCTCAAGCAACGCTGTCTTCGGTGATCCTCGCAAACGCTCGTGAGCGTTCGGGTACTTCTAGGCGAGTGTCTTCTTCGGTTCGAGTCTCATTGATCTCTCGGACGCGGTTGCGCGCAATGCTCGACAGACGGCGGTGGTACTGCCGTCGACCAATCAGCTGTCGCGATTCTCTGGGTACGCTCGAGTCTCGTGGTCCTCGGCCTAGCCGGTCGCCTCTTGTTGTTTTCCATCGTGGGCTTCTCTAACCCGTTCGTGTGGTTGGTTCGGTGGTGCGGCGCTCGAGGCGCGTTACGAACGCCGCTGGAACGTCAGACGTGCCTGTATGGGGAACGTGTTACGCGCGCAAAAACCAGCGAAATAAAAGTAGAAAAGAAAATAAAGAAAATACACGACCAACGACGGCAACCACGGCGTGGACGACGATTAGTAGCGACGTCCTCGGTGACAAGGCTCGAGCGGATCGTACGCCCCCTTCTTGTCGCCGCCGTCACCATGATACCGTACTCCACGTGCTTGTCTTTTGGGGGCCGACGCGACGCTCGTCGCTGGGTGGTCCTACACGACGAGTCCTCTCCCTACCCGGTGAGTCGCAGTACGAATACGCACGAGCACGCACGACGTGTCACGCTCATCAGTCGAAAAGATGCGCTCGGTAGCTCGCCACTCGTAATCTTCCTTTCTCTGTCTAGTGCGATCACGGCAGAATTAAGGGGTAGCTGTGTCTCGGCACATCGTGTTTTCATGCGCACACCTATAGACCACTTTACTTACACGCGTACACTTACACGGTTCTGTTGAGGGTGTACACACTGCTTTGATCGCGTGCGCGACAATGCCTCCGGGTTCGATGAACGTCTTCGATTGCCTCGCTTCGATATACAGAGAATGCATTATGCAGTTTTCGGATGATCCCCAGCGGACTCCACTCTTCGACCCTCTGCTGACATTTGTTCACGTTCGATTCGTTCGCGATACGCGCATCATGCGATGTATCGAGGGCGTATACTTTTTTTTTCGAACTAAATTAACGAACAAGTAGTTGAGCAATTTTCTTGGTCGTCGAATTTTAGCGACATTTTTCTGGGTTTGTATCGTCTTTTACAGCGTGCACGTAGCGCGTACGTATCAGGGTAGAGGAATTGATTCGAGCTGCAGCACGTATAATGGGTTATAACGTTTTTACGCTCGGTGCACTGTTCGTGCATGCAGGGTCCGCGAGTTAGCGTACGATGGGCTATTTCGTGCTCTGTACCGACTGCTGGTCCTACGTTTCCTCATTTTTTATGACCTGCGCGGTGTTAAACATGATTTTATTGCAAGTTAGGAGAGAGGCATGGGTACTTTACTCGAGTGCGTTACCTGTTTTCTCGTTACTTCGGTTGTAAATGACTATTTCAATTATAAAAGTTACGATAATTATGCGGGGAAAGCAGTATGGAAGTGATAGAAAAATTCAGTCGAATCAAATGGGTGTTTCTGTTTTGCGTGTGTAGGTAGTACCTGCTGTAATATAATATATAATATATACGCAGCGTTATTGATTATAATACGTAGTATGAAATATTTTAACTTATATAATATATTCTATATATATCATGAAGAATTTTAACATAAGTATTATGTTAACGTGTTTATTGTTCACGAATTTTCATTATAACAATAACATTTATGACTGTTATTTTGTATAAAATATGAAGTAATACGTATATTTTTTTTTCACAGCCTTAACACTAAGCTATACTCTTTCTCCTGATATCTCTATTTGTCTCCTATCATTGTCCTAGATATCAAGTAGTATGTTTAAATTATTATTATTGCAATTTAACTAGTTTCTCTATCTAAAATTGTCACGTACAAACTATAGAGATACAATATTTGATATCTCTTTTTTCGAAATTTCAACAAATATCGTTGAATGAAAGTTCCTAGAATTTTTGATATAAATTTTAAGCAAATTGCACATATTCCATTCATACAATGGCGCCATTGTATTTGCAATTTGAGAGATGATTTATCTTTTATTATTTCTTTTCAACTTGAAACCGTGACAATGGATGAATGATAGGAAAAGAGAGGGTCGAAAGTTTTATCGAATGATCCGGTAATCAGATAAGCCAATCCACGAACGTAACATTGAAAGGGGGTACGGTCGTTGCAGACATTATGAAATGAAATCGATGCTTGCTGCAGATGAAACTGCATCTCTTCACTCTCTGACCGTTATTACGAGACGTATTGACATATAGAATACTGCCTCTCGTATCCATGAATTTCGCATTTAAGTATTTCGATAATTAGGAAATTATTAGATCATTCGAGTAATTAATGTAGGAGATAATAAACAGATTAATGTAAATAAATCAATCAATCTCGTTCTAAATATTTTCTGTCATGGAAATGTAGTATTTGGCGTGAGCATTGCTTAAAAATCGTACTCTAATGTCCGACAATTAATTTCAGTCAGCACAATATAATCAAAAGGTAAATATTTATTCGACGAAGTAACAAAATGAAACTAACAACAGTTTGTGCGCCACAAACAAAAATGCATTTTTAGTAGTTTGCAAAAAATTGATTACGCACTGCTGAGCAGAATACTGGGTTAGGTAGTTCCGAAGGGTTGCTATAAACGAATTATTTCAAGGTGATCGTTGTTCACGGTTGACATTTTGTGGCTGTAGGTGTGATCGATTGAACTTTCGTCAACTTACGTGCATTTTTTTTTTTTCTCTATGGGTCGAATCGGTTTGCGTAGAAAAATAATTAATGCACGAAGTTGGCGGGAGTGGCAAGATGATTGGTAATTAAACTCACACATTCACGAAATAATTTATCCCTTAACCGTGGTACGAACTTTATTTTGTATATATTTTATACAAAACGCTCGTTACCTATTGTCCATTAAATGAGAAATCGGGAGTTCGACAAAATTGGAAATAACTTTTATCGTAACGTTTAATTTAATTTACAAAGACTGTCCTTTCAATGCGAGATTAAAATTTTTTAGTAAAAACAACGTCAGACTGGAAAATTCGAATTTTCTCTACTTTTTTAAATTAAAAATTGTTAAGCTGGAAGACCTTTTGTTTATACAAACTAAACTTTATGATAATCCCGTCTTTACATCTTTATGGTTCGTTCACACGTTCTTCTGCCCCCTTTATTTTTCACTATATCGATCAATAAATACTTCCTTGTACCTTTCTATTTATGTAACCTATGCAGGTTGCCCCATTAGCGCGAGTTATGTCGGAAGAATTTTATTAACACTTTGTTTCACGTTTATTTATCTTTATCTTAAATAGAATTCGAAGCTTTTTCGCAATTAGATCGAAAACATTGCGAGTAATTCACTGGTAACGTCGAACTGTTAATTTCTTCAGTAATCTCGAAATGCAGTCACATATTGGAGGAAGGTCATCACGTGAGTATTTTTCTCACGCACCCGAGGCATTACCTTTTAAATGTCAATAAAAATTGATTGCATCGATTATTGCATTTATTTTGAACAAAGCTTTATAGTTCAAGTTAAACCGAGGATAAAACTGTCACGATTTTTTACGATAGAAAAAACAACTCGGAGGCTTTCGTGCGGAAAATGCTTTCTCTGTTAAAAGTCAGCAAACATTCATTTATAACCTTTCGTAGAAAAAGAGAAGATCATCGAGGATACTTTGTGAACGAGCACGACACAGATACGACAACGAATGTTTCGCGTATTAATTTTCCTCCGCCAATTTCTTACTTACTTCCCGTTTGTTTTTGTAATTAATTTTTTAATTAATTTGAATACGAAACTCGTCTAGTTAGTTAAAAATGGGTTCCACTCCGTCGTCTTTGTTCCATTACTACTTTCTTTTATTACATCGTTCTTTTATTAACTCTTTTTTCTCCCCTTCTCTGCCGCATCTTTCATCGTTCTCTAATTACTACCGTTCAGTGCAACTCGAGGACTTTTATCTGTGCAGGATTTCTATGTTCGAGTGGCAATATTTCAGATTGGCAGAAATTGTGTATTACATCTTTTGTTAAAATAATGTCGAAAATCCAGCAAAATCCCCCTTACTCTTTAATTGAGGTTGTTTATGTATTTTCTTCTAAATATTTTGTGCACTTCTGCATATTAATTGCATTATCCTGTTCTTTCTATGTCTAAGTTTCTAATGACTGTATAAAAATCCACAATTTAGTCGTTATCTTCATTAATTAGCATCATAAATAATGGTGCTTGCAAACAGTAATAAAATACATATACATTTTTCGCTCTGATGTTCTTCATGAAATATCGTTTGAATAATAATGCTTGCAATTAGTTGATTCTATCAATTACAATTAACTAATATATACTATTCACTTCGATATTTGAGAAACAATTTGGCGGCTGTATATTTCGTGTAAATGAATGTTTAATTAATATAATTGCGCTGTCATTTTATAATGTTAAACGTCATAACAAAAGGAACGAAGCAATATTCATTAGTAATTTTGTGAGCTTGCACTATTCGTTGAATGAAAAGTTTTTTTAAAAATGATTGTTTAAAGGGAGAAAATTAAATTTATTTTATACTTTACATATTCTATTAGAACTGTATTGTTGTGTTGTTACGATAATTGAAAAACTCATTAATTCACTGACATTCCACTGGTATATGTTTCCAGAGATCTTTTAATAAGACGACCCAGTAAATTATTCAATTTTGTAAATTTAATCGTTTCATGGCCATAATTTACATATTTTGAGGAAGCTATTTAGTAGATGAAATAAAGAGATGGAATTAAATTAGCATAAATATGTCATGTTGTTCTGTCAGAGAATTTTCGAATTGACCTAAAATCAGATGGGGATCAGCTGTTTCCCTTTTTATTTTTATTAGCGTCACGCACGAATATAATTCCTGCGAATGATTGGTCTCCGTTCGTTCTCGGTTAATTTCGTAATCCATTTGTTTTTCGTAGAATCTTTTTTCCACGTTCTGCCATCTGATCGTAAATTAGACCCTTTCCTATGTCCAAGAATATTTTCTAGCCTCGTTTCTTTTACACTGCTTCGAATTAGAGGCAGCTAATAGAGGCTGTTTCAAAATTAGTAGTCGAGATTTATACGATCGATTTCTGGAATCTAGAAAGCAAACAAAATTTAATACACGCTCCTAGATTTCTTATCCTTAGTTAATGGAAGAAAAAATAACCATCGAATGAATTATTGCTACTCATTTATTCTATCTCCTTTGGTTTTCATGGCAATATGCATTTAATTAGGCTGAAAGCTACGAAGTTTACTTTAATGTTGAATTTAGCAAAGTTAAACGCAGAATTTTGGGTTCGTTCTTGCTTTCGAATAATTTTCCATTTAGCTAAAGTTTGTAAAAGCCATGGTAAATGAAAATGTGACGGAGAAAATTTGAATGAATGCGATGGGTCTAATTAAGTATGTCCCAAATGGTTTGTGCTCGCGCGTTTATCATGCTTTACCTCTTTTTTTTAAATACAGAGTTTTGTGCTGTTGTTATCATGAAGTTTGCAATCATCCTTCGATACGTTCAAGCGACTAAAAATCTTAATTCGCGTCAATGGAACGTTCGATTTCGTCAGTTTTTGAAAGGCAACTATTTTTGAAACAGCCTTGATATCAAATATTTGTCCACATGTCGCAAATTAAGTGGGGAAAGGTGATAAAAATGTAAAATATTTATCACGTCTCCTGAAATAAACTGTCGTATACACTCTACGAGTCTATAGCTAGCTTTCGATTATCCGTCTGTATTCCTCTGCCCCATCGTCAGCTACTTGCTTGGACTTCATCGAAGACTATACTTGTGCCATCGCCATTTCACTATTTTTCCATCTTGACAAATTATTCAGTCGATTGGAACACTTTTAACTTACTTAACTAATTATTTCTCCTCTTTGATTTCTTAAGAGTGCCTTTAGTCCAAACTATCAGATTAGATTGGCAAATACGAGGTGGAGGAACGCGTAGCCAAACGTAGCCACAGACCAGCCACCCTTTTCGTACGTACTTTAAATACTCTGTTTAAGAAAATTCGAATCCAGGCGCAGCTCTAATTTTCATTGTCGTGGATTTTAAAACCAGTGCCTGTGCCCGTGAACACGAAACAATGCCACGTTCTTCTATCCGCTTTTCATCGATTCGCCAGCCCCTGGGAAGCTTCATCTGAAAGGGGTGAGCGAATGGAGGCCGTGTAGCAATACTTGTCGTCGAGTTTATCTAAATGGGATTGTCGGTACTGCATGTACCAATAAAGCGAGGGCTTTCGAAAGAATACGATTCTTTAACGAGCACCTGCACCACCGGTGGCCAATTATCATAGCCAACCACCTTTTCTAATTGATTGATCTTCTTTTTATTTTTAACTTTAAACTGCGCTGCGAGGCTCGAGAGATCCGAACGCAGCCTGGAAAAGGTTGCGGGTTCTCTTCAATTTTTCCGCCGTATTTCTCGAACATAATAGATAATTCGTTCATTCAACCAGTACATCGATGATGCTCGCATGTACCAACTAATTGGGGGAAGTAGATTTTAATACAATCTTCAGGTGTTTTAATTGGAAATTTTTAAAGGTATTCGAGCGTTACGTCTTTTTGTGGTAGTCATGGTTGTTGTTTATTAATATTAATTACAAATGGTAGAAGGTACAATTGCAAATATGGTTTTTCAGCGTATACAAATTTCTTTATTTCTTAACGAGACATAGAGGAGAAATTACATAAAAGTCTAGCAAATTTATCGAATAAATAATACGTGCTGAAAAAAATGTTAAGATCGTACAAAAATAATTAAGTTCGCCTTTCGATTCTTGTTTCGCTGAACAGTGGTGGAAAATGAGATGTTCGAAGTTAGGCGTGAATCGGGTCGAAAAAGTGTCGTTTAGGAACGAAAAGGCCAGCTGGTCGGTCGTTTGGCCAGAGTTCCGTGCCATCTGCGCTAAATTAATTTTCCAGGCTTAATTGGTTATCTCTGGGCTTGATATAGCTGGATTATAGTCCGTTTGTTGTTCACGTGTTCAGGGCGAGAGCTCGCACGGCGAAATCTGGGGAATGTTTGTTGCCACGGCAGGTTCGTTTGTCAATGCCAAGATCAAAGGGATTCGGTGCGTTTCTCTGATCGCCGACTAAACTTACGGGTGAAACGCAATTGCTTTAGCTTACCTTGTCGCGAAACAGCTTGTATCCCTTTCCGAGAGAGAGAGAGAGAGAGAGATATTAATTTTGGAGCGTGGATGACTTAATTAGCTGGCACTTTAAACGAGGGAATTGCCTTCCAAAATAGTCCATAATCATCTTTTAAGGAAAACGTTTCAGTCAGGATCTTAGCGAACCGTGATTTTGCCCAGTGCCTTGTTCAACGCGACGGAAATGGATCTTTGATTGCTGATTTAAACATCTTCTGTTATTTTATACGAGAATTTACCAAAGTGTTTTCGAGTGAACCATTTTACCGACGAAACAGAGAGTCAGAGCTAGTAAATTGTAAGAGGCCATTGTTATTTCACGTTGGAACCACATGCGGAATTAAAGGACGTTCAAGTCGTCGAAACAATTAGACAACGAACTCTCTTTTCATCCATAGAACTTCTATTCCGAAGAATACGCTATTGTCCCTAGGATAATCGCGATTATTTAAACTTCGAAATAAGTCGTCATCCGAGCGCCTCGTTCTATTAGGATATTTAATACGTTTAAGGAATAGTTCTGCATATAGGAACGCGAGGTAAACGAAACGAGGAATTCATATGATTGTCGTCGCCCTCCTCGGTTAAGAATTCGTTTATTGTCGAGGACAGAAAGGAGGCGAGGAGTTGGTGCGTGTCACGAGAGAATAACAGAAATAGTTCGAATATAATCTCGGAGGGTAATTTCGAAGCAACAAGCCCCTAGGTATGTCGTAGGATTGTTTAATCGAGATGCAAGGGAAAAGAGGCGAAGGACGCTACCGTCGAAGGAGAAATATCTCCGCGATCGAAGGACTTACCCCTAACTTTATTCAGACCATCCTTATAACGGCGATCAAAGAATAATCTCGAGTACTTTTCGAAAAATTATACTTTTAGTCTCGAACACAATGGTTTGAATATTTAACTTATCCATAAATACACATGAAATGGACGAAAATGGAAAAAAAAGTGGACGGTCCGGGCGAATTAGAAACGAAGCTAATGAATTGGTTTAAAGTGCTTTCAAAATGGCGCCTCTGATGGCAAATCATGAGACGAGAAGGAAATGGGAAAGTGCCATCCCTCCATCGTAGAGCGTCTCGAAGACGTCTTAACGAGACCCCCAACGTTCGCTGCTTTCTTCCTTTTTACTTTCACCCCTCGATTGGACCCCTGTCGCGTACGTTAAAATGTAGCCGCTCGGAGAAATCCATCTCCTGTCTTATTTACCACGGATTCCTTTCTAATTAGAGTCGTTGCGCGTACAATTCTTATGTAATAATCACACGGGCAATTTAAAATGGTTAACGCAGCGAACGGCGGCTTTCATTCGAAATTAACTGCTTAATATTCCTGCTTTGTGTTCCGTGAACGTTTTCAATCCGTTACGCGTTGCTTTTTACGCACGAAACGCAATATACTGTGTGTTACATCAATTGTATTACGGTACGGTTATTAAAGTTTGAAACAGTACATGTTAAGTGCAATTAGAATAAAATTGAGTACACGTGTGGTTTCGTATTTAATAATCTCTCGACAAAATTATCGAAAATAAGTACACAATAGGTGTATCGTAAAATTAGGCTGAAAAATATCGAATTTGGAGTGCAACGCAGTACCATATGCTTACGGTTGTCACGTGTCATTTTAGATAAGCGTATCGATATATTGGCCATACGACTGTTCGAGTTGCAGCGTTTCATCAGAAACCCGTGCACACCTTACGGTTGTCACCTATTTAAGGTATCCGTGCTCATGTCACGGATCATTGATCGTCAACCGCGGGTTTTAATTGGCCAGCTGATCAACTATGCCAACTGATCCGTAATACGAGCACGGGTACCTTAAATAGGTGACAGGCATAAGGCTTGCATTACCATCATTGGATGCTCTCGAAACGTCGATGGTGGTTGTAGCATTGACGTGAAAGGAGGGACGTACTTTGAAACGACGCAATTTCAATATTTAACAGCAAACGAGATGCGCAAGGGGCGCATATTTTATTTGAAAATACCGGCATACTCTGCGCGAATGTAAGGGTACACACGAAAAGGGTCTCATACATTTAATTTAACTTTCATTGGAGCGACCGTTTCGAAGTTTTAATTAAAATCGAATACAAGTGTACCTACTTGTATTATAAAATTATTAATATGCTTCAAATAGTGGACATAGCGTACCGGGTTTCATTAATTTTTATTTCTAAATATCTCTCTCCCTCGCTCCAGTTCACTTTTGTTATCGTCACCGTTCTTCTTTCAATTCGTTCTGCAAGTCAATTAGTCACGTATTTTATTAATTAGACACGCGAGGAGAACACGTGAAGAGAGATAATTAATAGCACATTTGAGGACACGTCTACGGGCAATATCAATTAAGTTTCTTGCCCCGCAGTGAACGTAAATGTACATCCATTCTATTGTTTTAGAAAATTGCTGAAAAAGGATTATTATTATGGTGTGCTGTTGTTCTGTATCTGGTTGCTCTTCTAGTTTGTACGTATACCGCGAAATAACCCTTAAACACTATGTACTAATAATCTGAAACAATTATGTGCATGGTTATTTGCAAAGTAAAAATATTACGAAACAAAATTGCACACTCGCATAACTGAAGAGTAGTCGAGTAGCATATCGAGGGATGCGCGCTTAAGGGTTGCGACGAAAACTTTATTTTCGTCAGACATGCGACACGGAGAACCATATACTCGAAAAATGCGCTCGTGAAGCCATGAAACTTGCAAAATTGTCAAAGAGTGTTCAAGAACTCCACGACACGCCACAGTATTATCGTATTAGCTTTCACCCTCTAAAAATTCATGTCATGTTGGACGTCACGTACACATGTGTCTAGACGTCCTGGGGAATTCTACGTATTCGCACCAGACTACTTAGTTTCTTCTCTTAGGGTTGTCAATGTCTCACGCAAAATATATTTGAAATTACAAGGGTAGTATGTAAAAGTTGAATAAGATGCAAGAAATGCTTTCCTTCTTCTCTTAGTTAGTCTTTTTTTTTCAGTTTCAAAACGATGAATTATTTTCATGCACAGGATATTTACTGTAATTGCTCTTGCAATCACTTACAGCGGTATAATAAAAAAAAAAGAGGTATTGAAGTGGATAATATAGAGTGATAACAAACATGTTGAAAATAATTGTTTCGCAATCTACTCAAAATCAGTTTAAGTTTCTCTGTATTTTTACGAGCATTGAAAGAACATTAAAAGTAAATTGGTGCCAAGATACAAAATAGATATACTAATTAATGTTCATTGCGACGTTATATTAAAAGGTTTGTTTTAAACGGTTTTACGTTCACTATACTACTGATACGAGCATTTAATCGCATGGCAAGTGCATGGCACTAGAAGTATTGTAAGAAGGGTAATAAGCTGGAAACTATGTTTATTATCAAGCGATTAAATGCTTGCATCGGCAGTAATAATCAACAATTGAAACCTTTTAAAATAAAACTTCCATATCGAACATTTCACTTTATCTTTATGCGAGTAACTGAGTTGTAAAATTCGACTAAAAATGTCCAAGTGTAGGATACAGTTCATTTTTTCGTTAGTCGGTTGTGGTAAATTTAACGATGTTTTTTTCGTTTGCACAAGTATCAATGCTTAAAACCGTGACCAATTTTCTTTTTTAAATAAAAGAGCGATAAATGATTTTCATTTTTAGCGACGACATTTTAACTTTAACTTCTATTGTATCAACAATTGCTTCAAATGAAACACTTAGCATCGTATAAAGTGTTCAGTCGCATCTGGGAAAAATTATAAGGTATGATTTCAATAGCCAAAGTAAGGGAAAAGGGAAGAATAAGAAAATTTTCTACATCTTCTTTAGATACGAGTGTGCTAATAGTAAATATCCATAAGGCAATACGATGTACAAAGAAGTCAGTGTGACCGTGTACTCGTCACTTTGGTTCACGAAATCCTACCCATCAATGCATTCGCGTATACGAAACAAACTTTCAACATTACTTTTCCCAAGAAGGAAGCATCGAACGCAATTTAATTATTAACCATTTTCATCTTGCTTCGACTTTTAAAATTACCTCTCAAGGAGGGTACGAGCATGTCGCGTATCAACGTAGATAACAAACGTTGCGTATCGAAACGCACAACGTCATATTACCCAGCGTATCGACGACACGCAACGATGCAACTATGACGTGACACGAGTATCCGCAACAAGTGAATAAGCACCCTTACAACTTCTCCCAGAGATCGTCGAACACTTTTTCCAAGAGACAATAAATTGACACGTTTTACTCGAGGATACACACCGTATCCACGCACTTCCGTACTTTCGTTTGGCGAAGAATCGACGAAACACGGTTCGTACACGCGCGCAGAAGAGTGTGTCGCAGGTTCGTCCGCAACTCAAGGTACACAGCCGTTCGAAACGAGTTTACGTGTACGATACCATTTGCTGCTAATGCGTTTTTAGACTTTGCGACGCGTCACCCCGTAAAGAAGCCGCAGGGGTGCCGTAGCACAATGGGGCTACTGGAATTCATGGTGTTACCGGGTGGAACGTAAGCGAGGAAGAGAGTCGAGCGGAGCTTAGGGTGAGAATCACGAGGGTGCCACTTGCGTCGTCGATGGACGTTATCGTCACGTTCCTTTATCAACTCACGCGCGGCGTTCCCGGCTTTAAATATATAATTGAAGGACTCTGCGCAGTCCCTTTTATCACATGGAATGCACTTCTCGACGTCAGATCTCGATACTATGAGGGAACGATTCCCACGGAATCGTAAAACCGACGTCCCGCGTACGTCGTTTCCGTGAGCCAGCGTCTCTCGATTACTGATTCCAATCGATTCGATATTATTTCGCGACACGTGTTTCATCGGCTCGATTATACGTTCGCTAATAAAAGGGGATCGCAAGAAGTTTCGCGTGCGACGTAGCCACTATTATTCCTCCGGCTAGCCTAGTAATAAGATCTGTGGAAAAGTGCATCAGAGGGGTAGAAAATGCCGAGATGTAATGTCATTTCCTCGCGTCGTAAACTTTACAGCCGACTTCCGACTTCATACGCCGTGTCCTCGTCATGTCGAATCGTAACGCGAATTTAACCCTCTTAATGCATGAATTACGAGTCCTGGCTGCAAAAAATGAAATATTATGCGGTTTATAGGCATGTAAGCTCGTCGTTGCAGTCATGCACGAGTAGGGGTGGAAAACAGGAGTCTCTAAAGAAGCGTCTGCGATGAACGTCTACATAATTAATTTCTCGTTTCGACAGATCGATCGTTTGTTATATTTTCATTGAATATTCGCACACGTTTAAGGGTAGTAAATTGAAGTCTGTAAACAACAAAGTTATGCTTTTATCGAGAAATCAATGTAAATTCACTCAAGGAGGAGTATTACAATTAATTAGTATTTTTGTAAATTGCATAGCTCTTTGTCTTTACTTAACAAGATCATATCGCGTGAAGGTACACAGAGTTCTCTTATCATGGCGAGTTTATTGCCGACTTACGTTTATTGGTTTATACAAAAGATAAGGAAGCGGAATGGAAAATAGGTAATTTTCATTGTTGTTGATTTTATGGCACACAGGGTATTTGCTCAGTGGCAGTTGTGCCTACGAAACTGATTCATAGAATCATACGGGACTACATAGTATAGAAATATCTTCCAAGAATAATGTTTAAGATTTGTGGAGTGTAAAATCTAGTTGAACGCAAGAAATATCCGCTTCTTATTAAAACATGTTTTCCAACTTGCACTACTTTGTTGGTAGCGTAAGTTTGCAGTACATCAAAAGCCATCAGACTTCATCTTGTAGACTAACGTAGGTAGTAGACGTCCCGTGTTTTCATAGCAGTGGAAATAGACAGTTCTTATTATGTTCCGATACTCTACAGATCGAGATAGCGGAAAACAATCTACTTTCAACTTATATTTTTCGGATATTTAATTACTGCCCATAAAGTTGATTTTCCGCGCGGCACAGTCCATTTCATCGAATCTTGTTCCTTTACCAATGGACTAAAATATTAGAAATCGATTTTCTGAACACATCTGTTTCAGACGTTCCTCGTTTACCCCCCTCGTCCCTTGTATAGTCCAATAAAATTGCGGAGAAAATGTACTGGCACTGGAAACATTTATCGCGTCGCTCTTCAGCTGGGCGTTCTGCGCGAAAATTTGCATTAGCACAGCGAAACGATTCGTAATTCAGCGGAGTCTGGTCAGTGTAGCGCGATTAGCGCTACGTGTAAAAATAGAAATCCGAAATAGATTAGAAGGTATAAATAGAAATTGGACGGTAATACCTAAGCGGTGGTGTTGGTAATTGGTGGCGTATAAATAACTCGTTTCCTATGGTCGCGATTACGTGCACCGCGATTCGAACGCGCGAAATTAATTTACCCGTCCCCAGTACCTGTACGCTAATCACGTCACGAGGTGCACGATTTTCGTCGAAAACATGTATTAATAAAATCGTATTTAGAACCGTTGAACCGAGGAGGAAGCGAGAACGAGACGGGCAACCTGGTCCCCGGATATGTCGCGTTCCGGGCCATGTCGGACATAAATCGAACGGCCATCCGATATAAATTCGCCGGTGTACGACAGTTTGAGAAACGGTCTGGATCCGTGTTTGTTTGTATGGACGCCAAAATTCTTGCCGGCCACTTGTGCGTGCGAAAACGAGAAACAACGAGATAGAGACAGATCGAACAGAGAGAACGAGGGAGGGAACGAAAGGAAGAGACAGCAGATCGTGTTCTCACGGGTAATTTAGTTGATGGTGGCTGCGCCCTCGATGAGAGCGAGCGAGAAAGGGTGAAAGAGGAGCACCCTTAGGAACGATTCGTGGCCTCCTCGGAGACCCCGAGGTCGGTCCTGCCTGTTAGTAAATATTACTTAACATTATTACCTGTCGAGCTGACGTCATCGTGGACGTGGACTAACGAACGAGGACATTCGCACTCGCTCGTTGCGTGTCGCTACCAAAGGTAGCCGTGCTATTCAAAGGGGTACTCGAATGATGAATAACTGACGAGTACGCAGAATTTGAAGATCGCGGCTGCCTGGAGACTATTCGAGTTAGAATATACTTGGAGGGTTTCGAACTTCGTTTCTGACAATATAATAATGACAAATACTTGGAGAACTCGGAAGTTGAGGGTGGCGCGTACTCGAAGGATCGGAGCGCGGTTTGGAAAATATTCGATTGACAAATGCTTGAACAGTTAGATAAAATATTCCAATGTCCACGTGTTGCACAAATTCAAATCTTTCGTCTGAGAGATGAACATTGAACTTGGTCGAATAATTTGTACGATGGACAGTTAAAATCGGCGCGCGTGCCTTTTAACGTAGACGCGTGCCCCTCCAAGTAGTGCGGTTTGAATCTGCGCAGAAATCTGATTAGCGAGTGTCAACATTTGCGGCCGGTTTTAATTCACCGGTTAATCAAACGGCTTCGTAAACGTGGTCTTTCGTGGCGTTCCTCTAAGTAGTGTGTCGCGCACTCCTACTCGCGCGGACCCTCTTAACCCGTTTGTTCAGAAAACAATCTAAGTTTAGCGCAGCCGTCTAAATGCGTCCGCGGTGGCGGATCGCGAACAACTATTTTCGACTCGTGTTTCTCACCTACGCTTCGCCGCTGCTACCGTGTTCTCCTCTTTCGCTCTTTTTTTTCCCTCGCTCACCCACATTAGAGGGATTACGCGTATCTACACACGCACAGCTGGCGGTACATCATTTTTATTAACGCGTAACGATCTCGATAGCCGATCTTTCGCTGGGCGATCGCGCGTGGAACGTTTCGAGAATTAAAAAATTTTCAATCCATAAACACCCGTTACTTTCACTATTAATAGCGCTCGCGAGGATTAGCCGACGCTCCCGATGTCTTCCTCACATGTTCTGATTAATTGCGTTGACTCACGATTGCGAAACGTTCTGGAGGAATTCAACTTATAACTCGAACATGTTGTTCTTGCTATTAATAGCTGGAACTCGGGGTAGCCGTGACTCGTACCGATGACTTCCTCTTCTTTTCCATTGATTAGTCATACGAAGTTCGAAAAGATCTAGGACTTTGAGTCTTTTGTTTTTAAATAGCATGATCGCACTTTTTTATCATTCTGAAATATCTAATATTACTAATAATTATATTATTCAGCTGCATTATTAATAATTTTATTATACAACTATTTTTAGCAATGTTCTGAAAAAGTTTAGCGGCTTGTCGCAGTTATAAACGCAACGATGGTGGTACCATTCGTTCAACTGTACTCTTAAATAATTTCATCCCCACTATCTGTTCACGCTGATTAACCATGCTTCACTTTGTAACCCTACCGCATAATGCAGGTAACAATTGGCGTTCCAAGCACGGGCATAATTAGAATATTCGCGACTAAACGTTTAATTTAGTTCGCGTTTAATTGATAGCCACGCGCAACGTCACGGGCGATGCAACGGATTGATGTAGCGAAATATGGAACAGGCTCATGTGCAATAAAGTACGCACCGCTCGCAGTTATGAAAACGTAATCGATATTTTGTTTCATTTGGCAGAAGTGCTAGACACGGATTTTACTGATGCTAAACGTAATGAACGCAATAAATGTGACAATATAAAAGCTCGGTAGGTTATTCTTGATCGCGATATTCGCTGCACACGCGAGTCGAGACAACTGATATTTCAAATTTCAAGGTGTTTCACGCACAATGGGACGTTTTATTTTTAGTTGTTGTTAATCTAGAGCTTATTTTGCCGCAACTGCTACTTGGCCAGGTATATTATTAAACACTATATATCGTCGATTAAAATTCGTTCCACCTAAAATACATAACAACGTGCCTTCGTGCTGTATCTTCTACACGCACGCTGAATTAGCAAACACGTATATTTAAATATAAATATATTTTCAAGTTTGCGAAAAATGTAGCCATATGTAATTCCCTAATTATACCCACCATTCCGACCGCCACTAAACCGTTCAACACACAATATGCACGCGCATTTATACGCGAAAATAACTCACGCGAGATTAATGCATCCTTCACGCGAATACCAACGACGAGTTGAAGTACGTCCAATTGATACAAACAGAATGTCACTGCTCCGTAACATTCCGCGGTGCATCAATCTTACCACGTAGCACGATATACCGTATTACTCACGAACGACGCCGCCGCCCCTCTATATTATTACCAAGTCACCTGTCCCGTCTGCGCCGCTCTTAATTTATTGTACAATAAAACGTAGCACGAGATCTTTCGACACGGACAGCCGTCGATTTGGATCGACGTCAAGAACTCGTCTGACTCCGTCGAGAAATAAACTGTCTGAGCGTCGGTCGTCGCGATACAAACGCGAACGGATCAAAGCCCACGTCGGTCCTCCGCGTTTAATTGGGTCGCAGTCTCGAGCAGGACGGAATCGATCAACTCGCGGACAGAACTGAGAAAAATCACTCGAAATTGCAATATTAATGTTCTAATTAACTCTGGACCGTGGCGCGACGAACAGAAATGATGTATCGCGGTATTAATCTCCCCGTGCTGTTGCTTCTAAGGGTGGCCGATGGGACGCGGAGGAGTTGGAAATCGTGGCGCACCGAGTGGCGGGAATAGAATATAAATCGAACTGTCTTATATTTGATTTAATATCGTTTTAAATTTCGTTTACATCCACCCGCTTAGAATATCGTTTCACGTTCCTATTTTAGATTGCGTATAATTAGATGTACCATTATTGTATCCAACTGATTCATAATTGTATCGTTAGACGCAAGAAGGATCTTAGAATACTTGAGCTTCCAATTGTTCGCTAGTCTACCGATTAGTTGCGTTAGAATTCGAAAATGATATCCTTCGGACGACTTTAGATTTCGTTCGTTCTGCAACACGCACCGATCCGATTATACTATCATATTTCGTGCGTCAGAGGACGTTTCCACGTGAATCGATGGAATGCCGGGAACGTCTGCAGGGACTCGAGAACAGTTCGGTTCGATATCTCTCCTTTCTAAAGGTAACGCGCGCGGATTAAGAGGGGCGTGGAAACTGCCTTCTCTCTCTCCCTCTGTCTACCCCTCTGAGAGCAACGCATCGCGTCGTCGAAGGAAATGCTAAAGCCAACAAGGAGGTTGTTCGTCACAGGCCGGGAGAGAAGCTGTACGGGAGACATTTTACACGGGAAGCCAGGATATACATCAATAGAGACAGCGACGGGGTCGGAAAGGGTGGCTCTCGATCCTCCGCCTCCTCCTCCTCGCCTTGACTTCCTCCCTGGCTGCTATCCTTACTCCTCCGCTTAGTTGGCTTGCTCCATTTCTTTCGCGATTCACCCTCTGGACGCGCGAATTTCACGGTTACGCGTATCTATATACATCGTGATGTGAATTTCATTCGAAGAGTGACAGTTTTTTTGTAATCCACGATCAAACTAATTTTTCATTCAGTTGTTTTATAATCGAATTATATCTATGTGTGTGTAAATGCTCGCAGAACGAGACTCGGATTAATTTTGAGGGGTGTAAGGAATTTTTTTCTATTTGAAAAGTAAAGAAAGTAGATGATTTTTGGGTTGGTTGTACAGAGTTCGTCAATGGAAAGGAAAAGAGTTAGATAGTGGAGCAGACTAATTGAAGAAATTCGAGTAAAATATTCTATATCTTTTGTTGCACTTGCCTTCCACTTTTTCTGTTTTACAACGCCTCTTCAGCTTCCCACGTTTTTCACGTGGCGCTATAAAAACACTGTACCTGTGCGCTAGAAGGGATGCCAGCGTGTGGGCAGGAAAATGACCGTGCATCACGTGTCGCTCGTTTTTTGTAACAATGACTGAGCTGGAAAATCATTCTTTCCTAGAGAACGACTCTGAGCATCGTAAGTCCTCGAGAAAAATGATCACATTCTGTCTGCTAATATCTCTAACGATCGAGTACGTACCGTATCTTTTAGATGAAAACGGAGGTAAACTATTTACTGCTGAAATTACATAAGTAGCACTGAAACGATTAGCCGTTTATAATTATAGTACCAGCAGTGACTATCTCTGTTCTGAAATAGCAGAGTAAATATAATTAATTGTCGAGGGTGCTCCAATATTTTCGACGTTCTAAGAATGCCATCCTTTTTCCACTCAGCCGTTCAATTAAACGACCAACAGTTTCCCAATTGATATCGTCTTACATAAACCCAATTCCTACCTCTTTTCCTCCGGCTTGGCCGATTCATCGTTTCTGCGAACAAATTTCATGGTTTCGTCTGCGGTGATCTCGGCTGTGAAACGATATTTCATCGATAGAAAACGGAAACAGGATCAAAGGTATTGCTCGTCTAACAATCGAGTTGAAGGAAGAATCGAAGGAAAACACAATTTCTACTGCGCTGGATCGCTGTCGTTTTATTCAATAATTGGCGACAAGCATTTCCCTTAATGAATATCGCGCTGATTAACATGGTGTCTTGAGGCTTCGCGGAAACTCCGAACCGTATCATCGATTTTTACACGACAGTAGTGATTTCTGGCATCGTGCCTTTTCAGTCCGCCACTTCTCTCTTTGGTTGACTCTTTTTACCCTCTTCCGCGTGCTCGCATAAGCCCTTCCGTCGACGTCGAGATATTTTCAGAGAGGAAGTTCAAAGAGCTCGAGGGCAGGGCCGAGGGGAGAGATCGAAATAGGCTCGAGGAAATAATGATTAAAATATGTCTACTCGGATCAACGCCAGTCTCTCTCCTTCCGCGTATAATTATAGACGCGACACAAGAACAGGCGAAAAGAGTCGAAAAAGTATGCTTGAACGGTGTTGACAGAAGCGAGGAAAAACGGTCGCGCAGGGAAATCCAAGGGTGGCAATGGGAGAGACAGGATGGTATAGCACGGTATTACTCATGGCCGTAGCTCGCGTAGTGTATACGGAATCGTATCACGTCTACGTCTATAACTTTATACGACGTCACCTTTTCCCTGCGGCAGAGAAATGGTCGCGTTCCTTTCGATACGTCAGACTTTAAAAAAAATCACCGCGAGCTTCAGCATAATTTCCGACAACAAACTATTTTTCAAGATCTAACCGCAGGTAAATCAATTCGATCGGCTCCGCGGAACATTGATTTCGCCTCTATCGAGCCGACCGCCGACCGCAAACCCTGCACCGCCGCGAACTCGAGAAATTTCCAGAATGTAAAATTAATCGGCTGGCGGGTTCCCGGCAAATTTTCGCGGCTTATTTATTCACAACCGAAACTCCGTTCTCGCGTTGAAAATTTGATTAGAACCAGCTTAGCAACCCGCCGTTCTACGCAACAATCGCAGCCAAAGTAACCCGCTCCAATCATTTCTATACATCGTTCGCGAGCAGCTCCGCTATTGGTCTGCCGTTCGTCTGACCTCGCGGGTTCCAGGGTGCAGAGACGTACCTTAATGTCCCCACCTTGTAACCTCCGGCCACGGACAGCGGTCCGCTATAAAAGAGGGTGAGTAGGTACGAAATCAGTCAGGTGTACGTGTCTAGTATATAACGGCATATAATGGGCTCGTAAGGCTCGATGGATCCGGGACGGCTGGAGCCGGCTAGCGTCGAGGGTTGCGCGCGCACCCTTTCACCCAGGAACACCTTTTCCGCGTCCGTTCCGCGTGGCCTGGCCATGGCGGACCACCCCTGTCGCACCGCCAGCTCCACCGTTGGCAGATCCGGCCTTCGTCGCCGCGTTTCCGGGGCTACCAGGGTTTTTTCGTTCGCCCCCTAGAAGCGAACTTGCTTAACCGCCCCTTCTCACCTCCTGCGCCTCTTTCCGCCACCGGCTACGGAACTATTAATAGCGTTACACCAGGTATTCGTCGTCGTTTGCGCGGCTTAATCAACCGTCGTACAGCTTCTCCGTAACCGGGGTTCGGTTTTAGCACGTTTCGTGGGCCGCGACGCGATTTTAGCTTGCGCTCGCGAGTTTCGAGGGACGCGGCCCACCCCGTTGGACGGGGTTCGAGCGGTTTTCGGGGGTTGGGTTTACGACTGGACGCGCGTTTTACGGTTGTCCAGTGCGGTAGGTTAAGAGGATGCATGGAAACGTCCGGATGGGTTTGCGGAAATTGTTGAGGGCTGTCCGGGGATGGGATATTGGAACCGTATGCGCGGCAGGTTTGCCGTACGGTTTTTAGGTGAAGCTGTAAAACGCGAGGATAAAGTTGGGAATGATCGCTCTAATTTTATGCTGACTAATTTGGACTTGTAAATGTGCCAGTGAAATGACTTGCTCTTTGTGCGTAATCACTTTACACGCTGGTCACAAATTTGTTTATAATAATTTAATGTACTTGGGTGGAGTATGTAGAGTCGCGTGAAATGTATTAGATATTGATATTATACATATTGATTTCTTGTTACTATATTCCACTGTTTGCTGCAGTTCTATTATATTATTATTAGCCAATTTGGTTAAATTATTTGAATTTCTGTTCTTTGTATGGTCGTATAACTAATTTATTTGATAGATGCAACAACACAGCTGCAACACAGTACCATGAATGTAATGACATAATGCATGACATAAAATGATAATGGGGGGGACGTAAATTGCGTTGGTATAATAAACGACATTTATGGTATCAGATTAATCTAACTTAGATGTAACTTGGACGATATGTTTACAGCATATTTTAGCAAATCTTTTTAAAAAATGCAATCGTATTTGAGGAAGGGTTGCGATACTTGCTCGTCGATATGAATACTGGATATTCGTGCACGAATATAGCGATGCATTGTATTTACATGTTTCAACATAAATGTTGAACATATTCCTGTACAAGTACGATACAGTGGTGCTCAAAATTATCCATTTTTCTCATTATTCTCTCTAACGATACTACGAAAGAATAATCGCGCAAAAATGTCGAAACAAATGCCACGACAAGGCGAATACCTCTCCTATTTGAAAAGTTGGAACGTACATATTTCCGTGTAACACCGTTCGTTTCCAAGAAATGTTGTATTTATTGAATAATTGCCGTGGCCATCAATTTTCCCCTCGCCGTTCGGCCGATCGTTGTTATTGGAGAGTCCGTCAACGGGTTTGAGAAATGTAGCTTTCGAATCCGTAAATTGCGGCATGAATGAACGTGTAAATCAATTTGAAAAATGTCGCGTCATTTCGTGACCTTATACCTGTCTATTTATACGAGTGTGCTCGAAATACATTCGTCCGGATACTTTTACCCTGCTTCCGGGTCGCGAAATCGAACATCGACGAATTACGACGGCCGCGCGGCCACCGCCATTCTATTAAGGGACGATCCGAAATTTCAGGCAACGTCGATGACGCGGGTTTTAATTTCGCGCTGCGAAATCTCTCTCGATGCTGAATCAAAAATTGGAATGGCCGGTGAAATTACGGGGATTGGCTGCCCGTTTCCGCGTTATGCGCGATCGTTCCTCCGGGAGGAATAACCGTACCTGCCGGGGGTTCCACCGTGGAATTCGACTGTCATACAATCCTTCGCGGAACAAATTGCACGTCATTCTACCTGAATTATCGTTACAGACGTTGTAACAAGAGACGAACGACAGACAGATAAGATGATCCGTGCGATAATAATGCACGTTGTTAAATTTTTTAATGTTGATAGCTACAACAATTGTTTGCGATGAAACAGTGAATCGTTCTTATTCGTCTTGATCGTTCTTTTCAGGAAGATTTCGTTTCGATGCTTTTAAACGTGTCAACTCTTTTAGAGGGCTTAAATCTCGTCTTAGACCAGACTATCGCAGGATGTCAAATATGGTTAAACGTTCAGCCCATTCTTCATACTTTTCGCAGAATATTCCGAGTATATTCCGTTGTCATGTTGGAACGCGATACCACGTTCTGCTACTGGCACATTCTCAATCATTTTCAACAAGTTTCTTCCAAAACTGTTTTTCTATACATATCGGTGCATTACGCCATCGATTGAGCATGATAGACGACGTACACTGTACGCCATAAATGGAACCAACATCGAATTTAACACTAGAACTGGCAATAATTTACGTATAACCATCTGTTATCATCATCACTGGAGTCGAATTCATATTTTAAAAAATGAATACACTTGTACTCTTATAAAAAAGGGAATATAAAAAATGTTATAAAATTAATCATTTATATGCTGGAACAAAGGGATTTATTGGAGCAAAACATCGATCAATTCGTTTCTACTCATTGGTAGGTCCATATAGGCGTTAAACATTCGTAACACGGGAAAAGAGACGCACACCCTTTCGTCAGCACGTGGAGTTTAATATTTTTGATTGAAAATCAAATATTACAGGCAATACTGCGTATTTTGTTTGCTTACATTCGACGTTTAAATATTGAACGAAATGTTATCGTTTTAAATTCGTTAGAAAAGAAAATGTATATATATATATATATCTCCACAATACAAAATCGTATTTACGCTTAACAATAAACGGCAGCAAGAACGACCGTTTTCTCTGAAAGAGCAATCACTTAAGAATACCATCTGCATTCGTGACAAGAACAGTGCCATTCCCCGTTTCCATGCGACAACCACCCCTCCGTCGTGGATTCTTCTCGCGCGCAAAGAAATTAATTCGGCGCTGTCCGAAGGGTAACTGCAGAGGTGGAAAGGAGAAGAGAGGAGAAGAATGGAGGCTGGAGAACGGAGAGCAAGGGCCCGTAGAAGAAACGGGAAGAGTCGTAATGAGTAACCAGACAGGAAGAACGATAGATACGGGGGGAAGAGACAGATAGAATAGTTTCATAGCGCCTAGAAGTGGGAGGCTGAGATGGGGTGGTTGCAGTTGCGAGGTCAACGACCGACAACCAGTCGCCCCGTTCGAGCCCACCTCCCAAACCGACAGAGGTTCTCAGTTATCTGTCCCGTTTGTCTCGTTCTGATCTCCCATTCTCCTCTTTTTCATGGACCGATTGTTCTGCTGATCACGAGAATTGTCTACTCGTAATTTTGTCGTATAAAAAAGGCCCAACTTCCGTAGTTATTTTAGTTGTCGTCTACGTTATGATCACGTGTAAGAGTGAATTTTAGGGTGAAGATGGAAATTAGTTATTAGAGATTAGTTATTAGTTATTAGAATACGGATAGCTGGAATATTTGCGCAATCGTGAAGTTCTGAAATGAAATACAGAAGATATGTAGAGGGTATGATAGATTGCAGGGAAATGATACATCTATAGCTCCATTAAATGTCACAAAGTGAGTGTAAAACGCTTACGAAGTTGGATTAAACTAAATTTGCAATAAATTGCAAACCGATATGCGTGGGAAGATTATACTACCTTGGAAAGTTTAACTGGGACATGGAAATTAATTTCCTCTAAAAGTCACGGATACCGTGTAATGTTGTTAATCAGTTTGGGAATTGATCAATACCGCGTGTCTCCGAAATTCTTGTAAACCTTTTTTACATACGCTTCCTTGAATATTAACATTTATTTGAACTCTTACTCGACGAAGCTCGCTCGCGTAACGCATGCGATCTTAGCCTTAAATTGTGAATCGGTAATGCAAAGTATAAGAATTCATTCAGCTGTTCGAAATCGCGGTAATAAATCGCAATAGTAGAAGCGTTACACCAGAATTTAAATTTCAAAGGGAGCGAAAATTGT
Source organism: Xylocopa sonorina (assembly GCF_050948175.1). Classification (NCBI taxonomy): domain Eukaryota; kingdom Metazoa; phylum Arthropoda; class Insecta; order Hymenoptera; family Apidae; genus Xylocopa; species Xylocopa sonorina. Next base: position 4,539,748 of record NC_135195.1, on the reverse strand, counting down.
TCGCGGACATCAAACCGCAGGTTAAGAATAGCCGTTGGATTGCATACGCTGCTTATGTTAATCGGTGGGTTGTACGTTTCGAGCACCTTGACAGAGGCAAAGGAGTATAGCGCGTGCGTATATTTTTATTACGGTAATAGACGTGTACTTGTGCCCGTTTGCATTGACTCTATCTTTGGAACGGCTTAGATCAATTCCTAAATGCAAACGTGCGTTCTGCTTAAAAGTTCTCGCAGTCGTTGCGTAAAACGTCGCTATATCGTGCTCTGTTGTTTCAAAAGTTATTCTACACCGGCTCAATTCGTCCCGTTTTACACAAACTTTCCGCTGTTCGGCTTGACTCAACTTTCCCGCTGTATGATGTCAAATCATACGCACTGTCCACACCGTGGAGTACAATAGCCGTAAAACTTTCGTATTTAATTACATCCATTTAGGAGAGCAAATTTTCTCCTACAAAATTAAAAGAAACTAAAGACACCAGCACGTGCTATCGACAATATGAAAAAAGAATGATCCGTTTCTTAAAATTGCCATGGAGCTTAAATATTAAATATCGATCCACCCCTGGAAAACAATCGAGACAATCGTCAGAACTCTGGGGATCTTATTTAAGCACGGCTGGTCCACAGCGAGGGCTGGTTATTACCTAAACTCGGCTCGTCGATCGATCAGCCAGTGCTCTCCAGCGTTCGCTACAAACTAGCTATTCAGGCGACCGTCGACGACCATTCCTCGTCGCGGTGGAGTGTCTCGCGGAACGAGCCGCAAAAGGGAAGTTCGCGGGTGTTGGGGAATATAAAAGAAGGAGAAGAAACGAGAGACGAGATCTTCACGACGCTGTCCAGGGTTTAACGTAAAACAGAATACGGGTCAAGTCTTTTTATAGAGGCAAGGGCAATCCCGCGATAATGCAGCCCGATTCACTCCCTTCGGGATTGTCGAGGCGCGCTGGTGGAGAGGGTTCGTTGGGGAACACGCGTTATTTTCTCTATCCGCGATTGCCCCAGCGGGAATCTCACCTTGGCTCCCTGTGCACTCTCTTCTGCGTGCGTTTTCAGGGTCACGATTATGAGAACTCATCAGATACCCCTTGCGAGCGAGAAAATAAGAACTGTCGGCACCTTGAATGCTGCCGTTAGGGGTGGAATCAGCGGACTCGACGACGGCGTTCTAATTTTTAGGCGTAATGGCTGTAGCAATTATTATCGCTTGATTCTACATTTTAGAAGTTTTTAACGTAGTTATTTTTGTGATATGAATAGCTTGTCGAGAGTTAAACTGTTTCGTAGAGATATTGTTCGTTGAATTTTGTAGCGTATCATAGTTGCATTTCGATTTAGAGTAAAGGATTATTAGTGAATTTATACAAAAGTAACCATAAAGTAGATATTAACAGATATATATATTCAAAGGGAGTATTCAAAGTAAAAGATATTAAATAAAAAAATATTACGATCGCTGGAGATCAATTTGATATAAAATTCCATTAAAAATATACTGGAAAATATCTGCTGCTCGCAAATCTGTAAATTAACGACGGTATTTGATATCAAAGGTAAATATTTTCACGTTTCGCAATTCGCAAATACAAAAATTTTTTAAAAGTACACGTTAATCAGCAAGCCGGCAGGTTCTATCGTTAATATTCGCGAGGGAGGTAAAAAAAAAAAAAAAAATAAAAACCAAAATCGTTCATGGATTAACATCGTGTACCCGTGTACGCGCCTTCGACACGTTTCCACCGATTTTTTCTCTCGAATAAAACACTCGGTCGCGTGTACGAGTGTACGTTGCTCCGTCGAACAGGGACGAGAGTGCATCCGCGTTTTCGATAATGCGAATACGTTATCTGGCGAATCACATATGTAGAGCCGGAAACGTTTATCGATTTTTCATCTGGCCGTTTCTGGTATCGGAATAAAATGCAGAGATAGACGGGCGCGTCGCTATAAATTCAACGGTCAGTCGTCAGGATACTTTATAAATATTACGCATAAATCTCTGTCGAATTTTTTCCCACCTTTATTCCGTCTTCGTTTCGTTGTAAAATAAATCTAGCCGCGTGATAAACGAAAAACAGTGGTATTTGCGTGCTTGTTTATCCGGGGTAAAGGCATCGTATCGCAGTTCCCGTGGTAATTGCCGTATTAAACGTTGCTTTTCGAGCTCTTTCACCGTGGCGATTCGTCGAAACGGATTTTGGGACGCCCTTTCGTCTGCTTTACGATCTAACGCGGTGCAATTTGCTTAATGCTTATCGTAACGGCACGGACAGATCTCGCGTGCGATTCTGTTTGAATATTAATTCCGTTGAATCGAACGGTATTTTAGAGTAACAGAACTGTGTCGTTGATATAATCCAACGTACGCGGCATGCCTACTGTATGTTCTTAAAATTAACATCACTGCGGAGCTTCCAGGTTATTTCAGCCCAGTTGTGTTTTATTTAAAACAAATACGAAGTTTATCTATACGCGCAAGCACTGAAAATCCAAGAATTTGCTATATACTAGAATTTATAAAAGAAGCAAAATTTTAACTAACACACGTCGTAATTAATCGAAGTTAATCATAAATATACGAGCAACAGTTTGCGGAAGCAGCTTAAAAAACCGCTTAAATGGCGCATTGCCACAGCTTTGCTCGTGATACGATCAACGATGTAAACCGAGGTTACGCGCTCGTTATTGGCACCCTGGAACTTTGAAGGCATCGAGCATCGCTTACAAATTAACCAATCGTAAACCCGCACGAGCCTCTTCTGTGCACCGTTGGTAAAATCTGTCCGATCAGCGAATCTGCAATTCCAAAACGCTTTACCTATCTCCAGCAATCAACCGTCCAATTTATCGCGGCAGACTCGAGCCTTGCACACCCCCGTTTGACCATAAACGGAGGGGCAACATCCGTGGCGCGATCGAAACAGTAACCCAGACGGGCCCAGCAGCACACCTTCAGGCTGCCCGTGTCCCAAGTGAAATCTCTAAAGGATCAATAAACGGTGGGCCATCCTTAGCGCGGCGTCTTACAACCGCGAAATCCTCCTCCGCAAGGTTCGCGAGGGTCCGCGAGGGTGGCGCAGGAGGACACCCTAGACGCGCGTGTATAAACATACGAATACACCTATAGTCGCGGCTACATCGCCGTAGCCGGCGCGTACGCGCGACGAAAAAAGGGAGGGATCCGTTATTGATCTTCTCTCATCGCGTACGAGCAACTTCCCTCCCTTTCTCTCCCTCTCTCTCTTCCTCGCATTCAAAGAGGGAAACGTATGCCAGCAACGACGAGGGAGCGAGCGAGCGATCATGTCCGTCCACGAAACAGCCACTCGCGACGAATGCTCGTCGCGTATTGAGAGAGATGCTCGGGCTGCCTGACCGGGAAGCGTGGCCAGACGACGGAGGGGGCCGAGCCGCGACGTAGACGGTCGACCGTAGCCGAGCGCGGCCGAGCTCGAACGACGGCCGAGCGTACGTCGCTCGAAGCCAGTGGCTCAGTGCGTGCACAGCGGCCGGCCGGCGTGCATAGTCGGTGATAGGCGGCAGTGCGCTTCCGGCCACACATACACGGATTCTTCTCTCTTTTTTTTCTTGTCCGTTGGAGGAATACCCGTCTACCTCGCTTCTCTCTCTGCCTCTCTCTTTCTCACTTTTTTTTTTACCGCCACACTTGCCTCGTACGGAAACGTGTACGACGGAGGAGCGATTAAGAAAGGCGCCCTCGTGCTCGAGTCGTCGTCGGCACCGGGCCTCGGGGCCCGGGGGCCAGCCCGTAACACGCGGTTACGGAGCTCTCCTAGGCTCGTCCCGGTGCGGATGCAGGCAGCAGCCACGATATCTGTGCGCGGGCGTTACCCCGTCGTTCTTCTCTCGCGCACTAGTTAGAAACTCCGCCGCGACGACAGCCAGGCCCTGTTCTATGCTAAAGGTACATATCGCATCGAAAGGATACGTATGTTGTTCATTCTCTTTCTCTCTCTCTCTCTCTCTTTATATCTCTGTTTTTCTCATCTGGCGACTCTTTTCACGCGACCTCGGATAGACACAGTTTCCCGTGTTTCTCGCTATTTACAATGATACGCTCGGAGGTTGTGTATACGAAGACGGATATCGGGTTATAGCTGTCGGAAGAGGAGCTACTATCATCGTTTCTCCCCTTCCCTTTCAAGAGATGATTTAGGAGTGACACACACAGAGACACACGTTCGCACAGTGTATTTAAGACTGGTGACAATTGTGCTTGTTCGATTTTCGTTTCCAACGTCCGCATCAATGAACGCTATTTCGATCGATCAAGCATAAGTTGTTGTGGTACGTTGCCAATTAATTTCCACGGACGATGGAGGATGCTCGTCGATGCAAAGGTATACGATGCACGAAATGTCCACCAGTAAGCTTTTGTAAAAGGTTACGTACAGAACGATACTGGCTTACTCCCGTCTCGTCGCAGCATTTAATCGTATAATACCGAGAAGACGTTTGAACGATAGGAAACCAGAGTGCACACAAACCGTGGGCCCTCCTTCTTTTTTCCCTCCTCTCTCTCTCTCTCCCTCTCTCGTTTCTCTCGTCGCGTACACTCTTTGAGAGCGCACTCTCGCCACACGGTTATAATTGCTGCTCCGTAAGCTGAAAAAGTCTCGCTGGAAAATCGAGGTCGAAGGGAACAAAGAGAACGGCCTTTGTTCTTGCCCATTTTTATTTCTCTTCCCTGGCGTACCGGGAGAGGAAGTGGGAAAGGGAAAGAGATTCTTCTACCGCGTACTACGGTATATACGTTATCGACAACGAGCGGGGGGCGGATACGTCTTCTTGTTTACCTGATGTATCAGACACGCGCACACACACAGTAGCTGCCATTAACGAGCACGAAGAGACGCGGAGATCGACAACGCGCGTTCCATGGGAGGCTCGCGATCGAGATCTCGAGGCTCCTCGCCGTGCGAAGCACGTGCGCGCGTTACGCTCGCGACACCTTTTCGAAATTCCTCCCGTCTCGATTGAGTCGCGAGCAGACCAGTCTCCCTCGATTCGAACGAAATCCAGTTTTTCATTCCTCGTCATTTTTCCGCTTCGCTTTTGCCGCGCGAGTGAAGTCGATCTAGGTGAACCTATCTCTTCCCTTTCGAGAAGAAAACTCTTAATGTTTGCCTAGAGATAACGGAAAGTCACGTTCGTGGCCAACTGGGTTCGAGTGTGTTCGTTTAAAGAATCAGATGCAATTACGATTTCTTATTTGTTTTACGTTAAATATACTTTGGAGAGTGGATTCACGTACGAATCTCTGTTGGGGTGAAACTGTTTCGATAATTGAATTGTTGGTGCAACGAGATTTTTTGTTCGAATTATTAGAGCGCTCGCATTTGGGTAATTAGGTTCGATCGTATAGAAAATTCAGATTGTCGAAAGACTGTGGGAAACGTAGTAATTGTAGAGCAAGGGAGATCGCTAGAGTTCATATAATTGGAACGACGCGCGACGGTAGTTGAGCGAAAATTCAATAAATTGGGAATCGAGTGAAGTTTCATTCCAATAAGTGGAGTTTCGCTGTAATATAAAGGAACGTCTCGTAACAACGACCTCGACGCTTCTTCGATTTTTCCGAATACATCATACGTAATTAAAATGGCTGCTACGCAAGCGATTTCCGCGGCGCCGCGACTTTTCTTGGGTTAAACACGTAATCTAGACGAGTGCAGCGTAACAGGACTATCACGATTTTCATTCGACTGCTTTACACCGACTACGTAATGCAAACGCGATCCCACGTAACAAGATTTTACATATTTTTCCACATTTTTCGCGTACAAGATGCGCAATTTAATTTAGCGCGTAAGAATTTTCTTATTTTTTCTTTCAACGCGCAATTCACCAGTGTATTAAAGTACAAAGGGTTCGCAGTGCCTTAACTCGTTCCGTGCTTTGGTAAAGGTAAACATTTCAATGGAACGGACTCCAACGATGGAAGAAAGACAATCTTAATCAAGTGAAAATGCTTCGTGAAATTAATTATCAAAAGTGTAGTTTTCGCGTTGGGAACAGTAGCGAGTGGTAACAATAATAACATTTTTGTTGGTCTAAGAACGCGGCAGAGCAGCCTGGTATCGCTGCGGAATGTAATAATATCAAATTGCAAATGAACACAGGAAGCTTGCTCCATTTAAAATAATAGCAGATTACTCTTTTGCTGTTTGCACGATTTAAAGCACGTAGGAGTAATACGCGCGTTCTTAAACAGTCCACGAGCTCGTGTATTCTGTGTATTGAAAATGAGACTCCTCTAGCGCGTGATGGGACTTTGATTATCCGAACGATGAATACTTAAGTGGTAGAGAAATTCAGCAGAACGATATCTTATCGTGTCACGTTGAGTTGAGATAATTAAGGTTTTGTCGTAGGTTAAATTTGGACGAGGAGGACGGGGTCGGAGTGTTTTAATTGGGAAAGAATCCCAGAATGCGTTTGGCAATGGAAGTTTCACTTCTGCCAACTGTCGTTAGACCACTGGCGGCACGGGACGTATTTAAAATTCTAAACCTCCGTCCCCACGTGACACACCGACACACGTCGCTCGTAGCGCGCCCTTCGGAATCGAAATTAACCTTTTCTAACGGCGTGTAACTTAAAAAGTTACGCGTCTACTTAGCTGTACTCTGTACGTCCCACCTTTTCTGCTTAACACTGCCTCATTCCGCTCTCGTACTGGGTATTACGGCAGTCATTGAGTCCTGTTATTCTTTACTCGATGCAAAACACCGCGATCGTAACGCTTTCCTCCTGCGTGAGTAAAGAAATCTGATTATAGAGGGTTGAAATTCTTCCTGCGATGGTCATCGACAGAATCATCGCACTGTACCGAACAACCATCGTGTATTGTTTTATCGTAGCTTTATGAGAGGCCATTTAAATCGTTATTTCCTGAAGATCGAAGGAAGCTTGAAAAGGGAACACACTTCAATTTGAACGACGAGCAACTCTTAGAAAAAGAAAAGTCTTGAGAAAAATCGCTCGCGAAATGATTCACAGTGTTGAAACACCACGCTGGCATCCCCATTTTCCCGCTCGAAACGGGCCCTCGAAGCGACTCGACACTAACGCCAATTACACTTCTCCGAATCAAGTGAAACACAGCGAGTAATCGCGCCACGTATACACACATCCCGCGTCTAAAGGACCGTCAATAAAATCGTGCCATTCCTCGATCAACCATCTCGTTACAGTAACCGCGTGTGTGCCAACTGGTGCGCCGGCCCCTCTACGTACCCCGTCGATCGTCGGCTCAGTGTTCCTTCTCCTCCTGCACCGTCCACAGTTACTCGGTCCTGGGACCGCGGTGTGTCGTCGTTAGATTCTATCGTACTCGTAACTTCGCGGCAATCGATAGTACCCTTGCAGAGAAACAGAGAGAAACAGAGAGAAAGAGAGAGAGAGAGAGAGAGAGTGAGCAAGAGGGTTGGAGGCTCCTCCCTCGAGCTCGAAAGATCCGTGGAGACTCCGTTTCCGACGTACTCTTCCCTTGGTGGTGCAGGTGATATGCGGTACCGACGGATCGTCCTCGGAACGGACCCTCGCGTGAACGCGGCGCAGCCTGCGATCGATCGAACGCGCGAGATCACGCGAGCAGCCGAGGATCTCGAGGCCGTGATGAGACAGCGCGGTGTCTGGGATGAGACGTTCGAGCGCGAGAGATAATCGTGGAACCGTGTCGAGAGATACACCCTGGACCAGGAGGCTGCTGGAACGCGGTGATCGGAAGGCGGTCGAGGGAGAACGGTGCCGCGACGGCCAAATCGGAAGTTGACGGTGGTGTGAAGTGAAGATCGGAGGGGGTGGTTCGAGGCGGCGGAAGATAGAAGGACGGGGTTCGTTACGGGATACGGGTGATGGTGGAGGATAGAAGAAGAGGGAAAGGAGAAAAGAACGTGGATAGGGGATGAGAAGACACGATTGAGCGGATAGAGAGGGGTGCACAGAGGTGTGGTGGATGTAGCTGAATTCAGGCTCTGTGCGAGCTGGAAAATTAAAAAAACAGAAGAAAAAAAGGCACGTAATAGGGACTGAACCGATAAAAAGAAACTGAATGCGAGGGAGTGGTGGAGCAGTCGAGTTTACGAGGAATCGTAGGGCAAACTGGAGCCAGTAGAATTTTTGAAGAGTGGTTATATACAATCGCTGGTGGGAGGGAAGTTTAATTAAAGTAAAACGGGGCGAACAGAACGGGAGGAGTTAAAAAATTCGAATTTCGAGAAGACGAGCGTGAATACGGTTAAGCTAAAACCGAGAGGGAGCGCAGAGAACAAGTCTCACGGTTCATGCTTCAAAGCTGATCGCAACAAGAGAAGCGATCCCAATTATTTAATCTCCAACTGTAATCGTAATATATCAAGGAAAGACAAGAAAAACAAGACTAACCGTAAAAAATACCAAAAAGCTGGAACCCGATTTAAAACCACCACCAAGAGCAACACGCGATACGAGCTCCGTAACGTAAAAAAAAAAAGAACCCAAAAGCAAGTAGCAAGCAGAGAAACCGTGAAATCAGTCGAGACGTAAGGCCCGTAACGGTGGGCAACACGTGGAATAAAGTAGTCCGCGGCAAAGTGACGCGAAAGGATAGAAAAATTGACGCGGCAGGGGTGAAACATCGAGGCGGGAAAGGAGCGAAGAAGGCAGAAAAGCTGGCGTCCCAATCGCGCGAGGGTGGCTCCCGCGGGACTCGGACCCGTCGACGGACGAATGGGGGTTCGCTGTCGAGCCGTAGCAGCGCGACGGGCATGCAGTGCGGCCTGTGCGCGGTCGTCGCGGGACTGTTCCGTCGCGCCATGTGCATCGCCGGAAGCAGACGCGGCTCCGGGGAATCCTGCTACCAGGAGCTGAACACCGAGGCCCAGACGCGACGGCACTCGCAGGTCGCGCCCATCGAGACCGGCCTGAAGGCGGCTGAGATCGCTGAACACGTTAAAGAGGCGGTTGAGACGCAGGAGGTGAGAGAACTACTTTTACCACCCGCATTACCTATGTTCCGCGCGTTGCTTTTCCCACCACCACCACCTCGACTCGTTCCCAGTGATTTATCTCTGCCCGATCCTCCCGTCTACGTCTCGAAACTACACGTAGGTATTTATGTGTATGTATGTGCGTTTATATAAACGATCATTTTTTTTTCGTCGAGGTGTGCATTTCACCCTCGCAGGCGTGGAACGATCTGTGTTTTAACCCTGTCGTGGTCCCTCGAACTTCTGTCCCATCTCGATGCATACTTGTCTCTTCGTCGTCATTGGTTTTTTATCATTTTCACGCGAAATGAAGCGTCAATGGGCACGTTAGCTTGTGTATGGAATTTTGACGATGATAGCAAGTTTTGTACGTTTGGTTTGAAGGTAGGAGGTTTTTTTTTTTTTAAGGGAATTGGACATTTGTGTTTTATTAGTGGGAATGGTTTGCTGTATTGTAGACTTGTTATGGATTCTTGTACAGTTTGGAGAATGTATCTGCTTGAGGATGTTTAGATCCCATTAATTCGTTTTCGCGATGTTTTAATTGCAAATATTTGTTCAAGGTGCTTGATGAACGATGCATTTTTGAATTTAAGCGATGTCGTAATGGATGTTTTAATGCTTGAGGTTAAGAAATGTATCTGTTTCACGGTTCTTGTTCTTCTTCTGTGAATAGTTTCGTTGTTATGCAATATTGTAGCCGTCATAGCTGGGTCTTTTATAAAATTATAATAGCTTTTATAAGTATATTCGTATACATCCCTTAAAAACAATTTTTGTTTTTATTATTTCAGTGTTTTCGGTTTCGCTAATGTTATGATTTGATAGCGTTTAGCAAGAGCTATCCACTTCGCGTTACATTTTCTTCTATAAATAGTGCGTTTCGCGGTTTTTGCGCAATGTTTCGATCATTAAAAACATGTTTTTAAAAGATTAATCGTTCGATTATGATTGTTATTGTCATGACGTACGACTGTCTATATGTCTCGCGAAGAAAATTGAACACTGTTAGTTTGATTAGTGGACGAGGAGAGATTTGCTTCGCATGGCAGTTTGATCGGATCTGGATGCGAGTTTGAGCGATGCCCTGATCACCCTCAGAAAGTTATGAAACATACCTATGCACTTCATATTGCTTTTATTCTGCGAATTGCTATGCGGTTGTTACGCGACGTTCCAATAACCGAAGACGTACCCATAAGAATCGTTTTTTTTTCCAAAAAAAAACTGTGGTTTTGATTGCAACTGTCGTCACGTTAAAATATATTAAGAAACGAGAAGAATTAGGAATTTTCATTCGATCGTTAAATTTGTGCGATGCAACAATGAAATCACGATTTTATGGCAAATGAATACGAATGCCCTCAGTCGCTAGAATTTTATAAAAGCATCAAAATTATCGAAAGGCTGCGTGGGCATGATAAAATATTAGAGTGACGCGCGAGCAGTTCAGCATTGCCAATCAGTGTCACGAAATTTGAAGAAGCGTTCTTTTTTTTTTTCTACGGTTAAATCGAGATTGCAGAATTTCGAATTGTTTAACTATCGAATGAAACAACCGACATACGCTTCTTTTTTTCTGCGAATCGTTCCATGGCTGTTGCGTAATATTTTAATCATCAAATGCACATATGCACGTATGCGTTCCATCAGCCGTGAATTTTTGAGGTATTGATGTTTGATTAATACTATTGCTGTTACGATGGATGTCCGCCAATTGTCAAGCTTTACTCCATTTCTGGCTCCAGTTTTTTGGATTACAGTTAGTAAATTGGGGAGATACAAAACACCATATCCGTATCATCGTCGTGTTCACATCGATTCGAAACTTTTCGAGGATAAAACATTTTAGACGGAAAAGTTGAATATTTAAAAGCTTATATACAATTTCGAATACGGTTTATAACATTTTTTATAACATTTATAATTTAATATTTTGGTGAATGTAGACGTAGCTGTTTATTAAGAATCATAATTGTCGTGTCGATATCGAATCGGTACGAGAGATCGACTCGATAAAGAATATATATAACTTTACATCCACAGATGTTCGATTATGTCATTTTAAGAATTTAATTATGCGTTTATCTGCCGCTTCTATCTAAACTACGACGACAATCACGAATTCGATGCAAAGATATTGTTTTTTCTTATTTCTCGGTCAAGATCGAATCGATTATCATCGACAATTTTGGTTGAAAGCTATCCAACGCTCGTGAAATTCTATATACCTATCGTTTCTAACTCGTTTCATGCGCCTTTTGGGTAATGGACGAGGCACACGATGCTACTCCTGGTTTTAAATTTATTCCCGAAACATATGTAGACCGTCAAAGTTGGCAGTCTTCATTGATTTCCACGAGAACTGTCATCGCAGACAACAAAATTCGTTAATGTCAACAACTACGATCACAGTTTCCATTTCGTCGGTCAAGAATAAAACGCTTCCTGCATCGTTTCACTCTCTATAATTAGAACACACTTGAGACACGGGGAAAGATTAATTACAATCGATTACCGCTTTTAATTCGATATTGAAAATCGAAATTGAGCTTTTACATAACCGACCCGCTAGAAATAAGCAGATCGATCGATCAATGCCGACAGATAAAATATAATAATAATATAACGATAGCTAGTCAGATCTCGAATTGCACGCGTGTTACGACCGCGGTGTCGTTCGAAATTATCAAGGCGCCTGTTTAATTGCTATAAGTGTTCGAAATACTTTTACCAATTACTGTATCGCATGTACACGCGAAAGAATATAAAAAAATGTCGTACGAGCGTTATTCTCCGCTGGTTGGAATTATTTGATCGAAAGTTAAAACGCCAGGCGAAAACGCCCGCCTTTCTCTAGCCGCGGTCGAGATATTAGAGTTGTTGACGATTTTAACGAGCAACAATTCGAGTAGATGCGCGGTTCGAAATTATCAAGGCGCCTGTTTAATTGCTATAAGTGTTCGAAATACTTTTACCAATTACTGTATCGCATGTACACGCGAAAGAATATAAAAAAATGTCGTACGAGCGTTATTCTCCGCTGGTTGGAATTATTTGATCGAAAGTTAAAACGCCAGGCGAAAACGCTCGCGTTTCTCTAGCCGCGGTCGAGATATTAGAGTTGTTGACGATTTTAACGAGCAACAATTCGAGTAGATGCGCGGTAACTGGGAAAATGTCAAGGACTCAAGGGATTCGAGCTGCGCCTCGAGTTCGTCCGGCATTTCGAGTCGCGAGAATATCCCTTCCCACGTCGCGTATCCAACGGGCCTCTAAATTCAAATCGCGACGACATAATAGGCACTTTATTTCGCGAACGCCAACCCCCTTGCCAATTCGATCCTGGCTCGCGTCTCGCCGTCAGGACTCCATGTTTCATTTAAGGAGCGCCCTAGATCCCCGAGCCATTTGCCGCGCTCAACCCCGTCCTCGTCCTTCGCTCTTCGTTTCGCTTTTCCCGATCTCTGCGCGAGCCTCCCTGAATTTTCTATAAATTCAAACGGAAATTAGAAATTAGGTGCACGATCTCGTCGAACGGGTTTCTCGCAGAACAGAGAATATCCGTTTCGAACGCGTCGATTTTTATAGGAAAGAAAAGAAACAACGGAATCCTTCTGCGACAAAATTTTGTTTAAACTCCGAATCGAACGGACGGGAATTCTATCGAGATTGTATCGCAACAATCCGCGTTAAGGAAATATTTAAACGGCGAATGGAACGGAACGGTCGAATCGATTTTTCCGAGAGAAGGAGCAGAGAACGGTGCATTTAGAAGCGGACGTGTTATTTATGTTAGATAAAGGAAAAAACGCATCGACGCGAAGTCACGTCGCTACGACACTTTTGATAATCGATCTCAGCCCGAAGGTTAAACTCACGTTTCGTCTACGGTTCTGTCGCGGCTCTAAAACGCTTGAAAACGGACTGGCTCCCTCCGCGATGTCCAATTATAAAACGTTGCTCGATGGAAAATCGACTTCGCTCCCGCGTCTATGTTTAACTCTAATTTATTTGTCGCTAAGCGAGTTTGACGCGAAGTCGAGAATTAACGAAGCATTGTGCTCTGGTATCAAATTTATTTTGAACCTCGCGCAGCCCGGCACGCGGGCTGTTTATCACGGGACGCGTGCTACCAGCGCGAAATTGTTTATCGTTACAGGCGAAGTGCGCGTTTCGCTCGCAAAACTGCCAAAAGCGCGGCTGAAAAGCGCGGCCGCCGCCGCGCGCGGAAGAAAAACAGCCTCGTTCGAGGTGTCTCGCGTCGAACCGGGGAACAATCGCCGGTTTCATTCGCCACTTAAGATTTCGTATCACCCGGGGGAAGCAAAGAAGCGGTCGGTTAAGCCGGTTCTAAGTATAGACCGAAAATAACCGCATACGATAAAGCGCATCCTCGACGCGTCCACGCGTTACGTAAACACCCGAGTTCGAGAAACATGCCTCGAATTTGAGTTGATCGCGACTCGAATTCCAATTACGAAACAGCCGATGGAAGGGAGCCAGTGTTCGTAAAAATACTTGCCAGACCGATATAACTGTACGGATACGCGGAGATGGAAGGACGGGAACAGTGGGGGAGGGTTTTAGTCCTTTTAGAGTTGCATCGATTACGTTCGTACCGTGTGTCTTGGATCTTATTCGAATTGAAATATCGTGCTCTACGTATGCAGAATCTGCAGAGTTTTATTGTAAAACTGTGATCGTTTTGTTGTTTTCGAAATTATTTGCTGAAATGTAGCTGAAAGTTGGCAATGGTCTATTGATTTTTATGAAAACTGCCATCAGAGAGGACGAAATTGTTTAATGTCGACGACTGATGAAAATACGAGCTTTAAGTTCGCCTTTTACTCCAATCCGCAGATTGTCATCTTTAGCTAGTTTCTTGTTTCGTTCGTGCAGGGTAGAGGATATCACCGCGTATCTTGTAATCTAGCTTTTTAGAATCTATTTGTTTTAATTCCCAGTAACTCTGCAATCACGGTCAAAGTGGACGATGAAAGGTCGGCGTGCAGAGCGATTCAGCTAATTGTAAGTAGATTCGGACGAGCGTGTCCCGGATTTTTCGAGTCCGCCAGTAGTATCGGTCATCGGAGTCGGACACCACGGTTAAGCTGAATCTATTTAGAATTAGATGAACAGACACGCGCCACGATCTTTATTGATCGTCCCTGTTCACCGTTTTAAAGCTGGCGCCAATTAAAACGCGGATTTTTACGCAACAATTATTACAGAATACGACATTGCTTTCCCTTTGCAAGATAAAAATGATTTTGACAAAGCCACGAATTTTCGCTTCTACTTTGTTTTATCATTTCCTTCAGTTTTATTATACGAGATACGTTTTTCTGTGTTTTTATATTAAAAATATTAGATTTTACCTAAATTGTTAATCGTTGACAGTAATTTTCCTCTTATCAATGAACGATACCACATACGATGATTTAATATAGCGTTACGCAGAGCACAATATCATAAATCATAGCCATGACAAATGAGTCGGAATTTAAACGAGATTCGCTAGTTATTTCGAGTCACAAAAAGCGGAGGGTTGATGCAGAGTGACTCGCAACATCCTCCTAGTCCGTCTCTCGTTCGAAGCGAGACTTTCGTCGGATATCGACGAAACGAGGTGGCAGACACGCTCGATCGCCTCGATTCTCGTTATCCGGTGAAAAATCTTGCTCCCAAAACACTGCTGGCGCCGATATCGGCCGCGTCGCGATAGCTGCGATAATGTTTGTCGTTTCGTTCGAGGCGGTGGTCGCGCCTCGTGGTTGCATCCCCGACCATCTCTCTCCCTCTCCCTCTCTCTGTCGTTACGGGTGAGAATTTTAAAATTAGACCTTAAGGTCAAACGTTGGTAGCTGCCGTCATCGTCGTTCCTGACCTAGACTCGCTGGGGTGTAAACTCCGCCGCGCGAAGGTACGCGGATAAGGTGCGAATGGTAAAAGAAAGGAAAGGCTCGATTTACACGGCTCGACGTGAACCCGTTCCTCTCGAGAGCCGTGCTTGCCCGGTCATGACGTAAGGGAACCACCAGGGAGAGGGTTGGAACAGGCTGGGAACGTCACGGCACGCGAACCGCTCTACCAACCCTTAATTGGACCGCTTTCTAGGGGTAGGGACCGTTCTAGGGGTACGAGACCGCGCTCAGAAACGAAACTGAGAGGAATGGCATTAAACTTTAATTAATTCGGGGCCCATTATATCGCGAGCTACCAACCACGTAGCGCCCTCTGTTCCCGTACCATTGTTTCTAGGTACGTGTGGCGATGGTATTGTTTCTAGCCCAGCTTTCGCGGATTGGTTCCTTCGAAACAGTTTGTCGGACGAGAAGCAGGAAATTTCGAATTGATAATTATTTCGCGATGGAAGTATACGAAATTTAAACTGAAATTCGTTACATCGACTGCTTCGTTTTTGGGGAAAATTCATTGGTACTCGAAGAGGCAGAGTTTTTCGTACGAACGAGAAGACGATTGGTTGCAGAATTAGTCGAACGATGTATGCAGTTCGATTTCTAAGCGAGGGATGTGCCCGACCCAGATCGAACCGGTATCGTGCGTCGCGAACATGTTGCTCCTCGTAAATCACGATAATTAGCGATATGGAGGTTCCGCGAAATAGTCTGATCATTATTCCGCGGGGCACTTGGTACATGGCAGTTAAGACTCGCGTGCTCGTAAACTTGGCGAAACAAGTTTATGAGACGGGACGATAATACGGTTATCGCAACTGCTGTGCCTGACCTACCCTCCAAAATAATAAGATCTTCTCCCTACGCGCGTCTCGAACTTGGAACAACCGAACGGAAGTTAGCGGGACAAAGACGGACACAGTTCTCAGCAAACGGGGAACTTCAACCCTTTCGTTGCGCCCATCCTTGTCGTAAAGCTCAATTGAAAAAAACAATTGAAAAATCGTGGAATCGCGGGAGTTAATTTTTATTCTCTCTCTTTCTCTCTCTCGAATTAATTATTTTGGAAGTTTTTCGAATTTTATAGAATTAAATAGTTACTCGTGGAATGTTGTGTTTCGAGGCAAAGTTGACTGACACTTTGCGCTTGTCCCAATAGTTTGTTAAGGGTCGCGATTTCTTGGGATATCCGCGAGACGTTTATCGACAGAATCGAGGGAATACTGTTTAGTTTACTTAACTATGGGACCAGAGAATATTGGAGTTGGTGTACGCGGTACGTTTTTGAGGGTGACTCGGCAAGTTGTGGGACGTGGAACGCCCTGGGAAACGTAGCAGAGCTTTTTAAAAAGTATCTGGAGGAAGATGAAATTTTTCGTGCCTTGTGAGATTTCAGGAGCGTTTCTCTCGTGCTTGGAACATTTTCGCGTTTCTCTATTGTTACACGACCACCGCGCACGGTACTCTTCTCGCTATGGGCGAACGCAAAAATGTTCAAAAATTCAAACAATATTTTTACATTTCACCGTGCGGATACTTAAAATTCTCTCCATCCACCTCAGATTCGTTTCCATCGCAGCATTCCTCGCGAAACGCGCGCAAACGAAAACATTATTTCGCCACGTTTATTTACTTAGGAACGTAACCGCGTTAGCATATCTCATTATTAAAATACAAGTTTTCGTTCGTTTTTAACGTATTCCAAATTTATCGCGGAGAAACGTACTGTGCGAGGTAAAAAGTCAAGCGCGGTACAATATTTCTGCGCGTTTGTATAAATTTCTGTAAAATCGCACGTTTGTTGCATCTCGTCGATAATTTTATTATCGACGAATAGTTTGGATGGAGTAGAATTAACGGAAACCAGCGTCGTTTGACCGCGAGTCTATTTGAGAATGGATCCACGTACGGCCGATTGAAAGGGGAACGAAGAAAGGAGGGCAGAGACGGTCGCGAAAAACTTTACTCCACTTTTCAAGATGACAGAAAATCGAAGGACTTGGCGATCCCGCGATGGACTGAGAAACAAAAATGAAACTTTATTTTACTTAGTTCGAGCTACCTTTCCATCGCGAGTGGAGCATCATCCCCGAGAACTGTGGAGGAGGAGGGCTTCGCGTGTGTCGTATAAATTGAAGGGGAAGCAAGAAAAAAGGAATGGGATTCTTTTATTAATGCAAATCTGAACGATAAGGCGCATTATGTTTCTTATCGTCGTTGAGCAATGGCTCTTATTTTTTTTCTTAAAAGTCGCTTTCGATTTTGCTTCTTCCTCCTTTTTTTTTTAAATTAGAAACGCGTGGAAGGAACGAATGGAAATCATTTTATTAACACGGATGCAAATCCAAGACACGACACTTTGTCAGTGGTGGAATAACAACCTTTTATTTCCGTTTCGAAAGTTACTTTGTACTTGGACTTTATTTGTGTCTCTTCTGTTTATTTTTTTGTTTTTCTTTTCGCGAACGATTTTCGTTTGACCAATTTTTTCTCGTCGTTGGGAGAAACTAACGGAAAAGCCGCGTGGTCAAGTGTAGTGGAAAATATTGGAAGTGTTTTTCGATTGGGTCGAACTCGTTGAAACGCTTTGAAGAGTTTGGAACTCGAAACGGGGGTCGGTGAAAATATTCTTATCTTTGATTTTGACGAACTACGTTTCCTTGCTTTCGATGAAAAATAGCATCCAACGGGGGAGATGTTTGGTATAACCCTGGCGAGATCTTCTTCTCGACGATAAAAATGATGAATCTGACATTTTACGAAGACTCCTATTTACGATGCAACAGCCACCGATATTAGCATTAATTTGAATGAAAAAACGAAAATAATTATCTCAATCATACCTGGAAGGATGTTACTTGGCAAGTGTGAACAAAAATGAAAAAAATGATACAAAGTATATAATTATCGTGATATAGAGGAATTAAATTCAAAGTAACACGCGTGTACTGAAAGATTGATCGCCTTGTTCTATGAATCGTGTACGTACACATGTTAACGGCACAATTAGCGAATAATAAATTGCTTTTAAAGAGATTCCGAAAAAAAAAGAGGCAGGAACGTTACGTAAATCACGTGGTTATTAACGTTTCTGTCTCGAGATAGTCTTCCTGGAAGTATTTTCCATGCAGCTGCATTATCGTACGAATAAAACTACAAATTGGGAAAATATTCGTGATTCGAGCAGTTTTTGCCCATTACCGACGACGAAGCCAGGCCACTTGAGATCACGTGTCCGTGATATCGGACGGTGAAACGTTAAGCCTTTTCATAGTACAACAACGTGACGAGGAGTACGGGAAGTGCGACGTAAAAAGTAATTGTTTCCTTTATTTCGACATTTCTTATGTATCAGTCGCATGAATACGAAAGATACATACGATTTTCCTATTTATAAATAACACACGAGCCAATTTCGAGGCTAAGAGGGTTCCTTAGGCGAAATTTCATTGTCCAAACGCTCGATAATTCTCTAATCAATTTCGTCTCATTCTCCAAATATCGTGTTTACGAAAAATGTGAACAGATTTCGTAGATATTCGATTCAGTTGGTCGACTGAAATATTCTGTTGCTCGATCTTGAATTATATCTTCGATTCGATCTACGATTCGGATCACCACTTTCGAGGCTAAGAGGGTTCCTTAGGCGAAATTTCATTGTCCAAACGCTCGATAATTTTCTAATCAATTTCGTCTGATTCTCCAAATATCGTGTTTACGAAAAATGTGAACAGATTTCGTAGATATTCGATTCAGTCGGTCGACTTCGATAATGCAAATCGACTGAAATATTCGATTGCTCGATCTTGAATTATATCTTCGATTCGATCTACGATTCGGATCACCACTCGAGGCTCGTTCGATTTCGTTCATCCCTCTCCCTCCAGTTCTCTTGGCGAGCACATGTTCGTTAAGTAGATCGACAATGGCGGGCTTTTATGTTTCCAAGTGCCGGGTTAAACCCTTTTGTCCCGCGGCAGTTTATCTTCCCGCCAACTGAAAGTAACGAACGGCCGCCGCGCGTTCGAAAGCGGCCTGTGACTTGACAGTAAAAATCGGGTCAATCTCTTATTGGATCTATGAAACGTGCCACGACTATCAAACGAACGGGCGTAGTGCGTGCGACGTGCGCGAATTCCCTCGCGATCTCGGACACGCGTAGGCAAATACCGTGCCCACCCCGATCGAGGTCGAAATCTAACGAAACTCGATTCGCCCGTTGAGCAACCACGGCGATTTGCATAGAATTAGCGACGCCCGTCGTGGAGAACGGTCCCGCTAAATTTCATTCCTCGAATACCTCGCCTAAAACGATCGCTATTTATCGATACGCCTTTTTTTTTCTTTTTTCTTTGTTCATTTCAAAGTTTTCTTGTTCGTTGCGTTTTGATGGCGAAATGATTAATTTCTTTATTTATTATAAATTGTTGTTAGCTAAAATTTGATTCCTCGAATACCTCGCCTAAAACGATCGCTACTTATCGATACGTCTTTTTTTTCTTCTTTCTTCAGTCGTTTCAAAGTTTTCTTGCTCGCTGCGTTTTGATGGCGAAATTATCAATTTTTTTTTATTTATTATAAATTGTTGTTGGTTAAAATTTCATTCCTCGAATACCTCGCCTAAAACGATCGCTACTTATCGATACGACCCTTTCTTTTTTTTCTTTACTCGTTTCAAAGTTTTCTTACTCGCTGCACTTTGATGGCGAAATTATTAATTTCCTTATTTATTATAAATTGTTGTTAGCTAAAATTTCATTCCTCGAATACCTTGCCTAAAACGATCGCTATTTATCGATACGACCCTTTCTTTTTTTTCTTTACTCGTTTCAAAGTTCTCTTACTCGCTGCACTTTGATGGCGAAATTATTAATTTTTTTTTTATTTATTATAAATCGTTTTTAGTTAATACGAGACTGAGCTTGATCGCACGCGTAGATCGGTACACAATCTTGTTTGGATAATCGACGGGGATAAAGAGAGTCGAGGCGAGCGGTTCGAAATCTCTGATACCACTGTGCACAGAAGCTCTGAATTAATGAGGATATTGACACAGCGAACAGATGTTTCTGGTTTCGTAGCTTATGAAGCTATACACAAAGATCGTAAATCTCTTCCGCGTAAAATGATAGCCATTCATGAATTACTAGAAATTGATTATCAATGGAAAACTGTTCGCCACGATTTGCTACCAACGTGTTCCATTGCTACCGTCATCGTCCAAGGGAACACTTTTTACTGTGAACGCTTTCGAAACCTTGTTACAATCTTATCATTGTTAATACCAAATCTGTTTTTCAATACGTATGCTATACCAATATACCACTATGTTATTACATTTCTGTTACAATATTACTATATTTTATAAAATATTTTTTATAATTAATTTACGCCGTGTTATAATACAGAAATATATCAGTACATTAATGTATTGATATATAAACACAGTGATACATTTGCAGTAACGTAATGATAATGGTATAGCGATACATCAGCGTGTAATAGCACAATTTGTAGTATCATTACATTATTATATAGCCATACCATTGAACAACTATCGCATACGCTACCATATTACTTAACAGAAGGAATGTGCTCGCAAATAACGTCGATCGCGATCTGAATTGACAACGAACGGCAAAAGGATCGCCGTATGGACGCAAGGTTTCTCTCGATAGATTGGCCAAGCGTTAATTAACGGGATCGAGTAATTCGAGCATTCGCCCGTCGAATAATCGATGATCGCGGGCAGCTTTCGTCGCAGTCGTACGAAGCCACGATATTAATTCATTCACGGCTGTCGTATCGAAGCGGTCGAGCCTGTTTTCGCGAGTATTTATCCGAGACAAGGTTCTGTCGATAACCACCCTAAATGTCCCCACGGAATTTATGCCAAAGGGTGTATTAATCGCGCTTCAGCTTTCGAAAGGGAAACTTGGAATGCGCCGCCGTGGAATTTCAATCGTCACGCGTTCTTCGAGGCGATCGATAACCGGAAAGGCGAATCGATCGTCGTCGTCGAAAGTACCGCGATGCGAACGGGATTGGAATTCGTTGATCGACGCTTTGGGCCCCTCGTCTTAAGTGGACCATTCCCGTTTGGGCCTTTTAAAGAACGCTTCAGTGTCAAATCGTAATGGGCATTGTTTTAGAATTTATCTTCGATACGTATGTTTTCGTGATCGTATTTTCTTTTTTTTTAGGTCGCGAGGCCTTCTTGCGTTGGATGTTTCTCGTGATAAGTTTTATGACAGTAAGAATTGAGTTTAATGCGATTCATTTATGAACACTTATTTTTTACAGTTTATGATGTATAAATGGAAAATGAGTGAAAGCAGAAATGGAGGGATGTAATCAAAAGTAATGATAACTGTTTGAAACTGTGAGCAGTGTTAAGCAGTTTTTGTATTCGCGTAGGAAGATGTGGAAGATTCCTTTATGGAACGTAACAGGTTTTTAAACAGGCTATGGGTTGGGCTGTGGCTGACTAAGAAAGTACGCCTCTACTGCTACCGATTCTCTCTCCATTTTGGTCCAATTGGTCGATGGCCTCGATAATTCAGTTAAAATACTAGCAAACAATCGATCAAATAATTAGCAATTGATGTAATTTATTAACTCTACTTGGTCTTTAAATTCCACCTCGCTGCAATTTGAAATCTAATATGGTCCAATCGATTCGAAAGAAATCTATCCTCCATCGTAAGATCTACGCCTCTACTGCTACCGATTCTGTCTCCATTTTGGTCCAATTGGTCGATGGCCTCGATAATTCAGTTAAAATACTAGCAAACAATTATCAATGAATGTAATTTATTAACTCTACTAGCTCTTTAAATTCCACCTCGCTGCAATTTGAAATCTAATATGGTCCAAACGATTCGAAAGAAATCTATCCTCCATCGTAAGATCTACAAAGAAATCGAACCTTGGAGCATTAACTCGCAACTATACGATCTACGCAACCCTATTGCACCCCAACTTTTCTCTTCACGACCCTTGCCGTTCTCAACCTGCCTCATTTCAAAGTTATACTTCCAAACTCGGAACCGTGGACAGTTGCATTTATATAAAATAGCCCAAACTCCGCTAAAGGTGGCCATTTTTCAAGCGACAGAGGGAAGAAGCAGTCCCGTAGCGACAGTCGAAATGGCTCAATCGTCGAGAGAGGTCGATTCTCGATCGATGAAAATTATTCCAAGCAGTGGACGCCACTTTTTGCAGCTGTGAGCGTCCCGGAAGCGTGAACCGGAGGGCGCACGAAAGTCGCGAGGATTTATATAGAGCGACGAGTGGCGAAAAGCAGAGGAAGCGACTGGCGAGTTACTCAGCTCGATGCTCGTCGTTCTACTTTTATTCTTTAAATAGTGCGAGTCAACAAATCTGCGATCCATAAAGTTAGGAATTTGTCGCGATGAGGGACCACTCGTCGCGGAAGTTTCTCCGCTTCTGACCCGGTTCAGGGAACCATGGACGTTTCCGTTTAGCCGGAGGCTCGAACAGCCGACGAAAATATCCGGATATTCCGCGATCGTCGTTGCGTGACGCGATTTTTTTTTCTTCTCGCGTTGCATCCAAGTTTCGTGACCGCCCTCCGGATTTCCACCCCCGTCCTCCGCCATTCTGTTACATTTGCTACGTTCCACTTCTGGCCAGTGAATGGAATTATATAGAACCACCAGTCTATCGTTGTTCGAGAAGACAAACGCGAATGATTTAACGCCTGGTGTACAAGCTATTCAGTCGTTTAGCAGTGGAACACCATTTTCGAGGTAAACAAGGATATTAACCCCTTGCACTTGGGGTGTATGTCCGTCAGACGTTGACAGTGTGTCACGTGTATCTCTTCGAGCATGTTTTACGCTGATTCGTGGATTTTTAAAAAGATAGATCGATCTTTTTAAGTTGTATTGTATTATGTATATCGAAGTAAATCTGTAGTCGAGGGTTAGAGTGGCGATACCTGTACGTAAACTGGAATGCTGTGTAGGCGAATGAACCTTAAAAGGAAGCAGCAATGGCCTCACTCCTATTAACCTGTATTTCTTATTATGCTCTCTCGTTTTATCGTCCCGTGCGAGCGAGCACCAACGAGAGGCGCCCCCGCGGTCAATGTTTCCATTTAACCGACTTGTTCGCCGCAATCTCCTTTATCTATCCTTCCTCGAGTAACCAACTCTCTACATTTTCCCGTCTTCGACCGTCAACTTTCTCACCTTACGTCCGCATCGCTCTGAGACTCTACAGGCTACCTCATAAGCGACAGACTAGTGACAATTGGGCGTTTAGAGCTGTCAATAACTTGTCCAGCCATTTACATGAAACTCGTTCGAACCTCGTGGCATCGTAAATCGTTCACGTGCAACGCGTGGCAAGCCCTGTCGTGACGGAATTCACGTTTCGTCGGCACGACGCTGGCCATTGTGCAATTAGACGGTCGAACAACCGTGAACCGTTTAGCACTGCGTGTTGCAAGGTGCAGCTCCCATGTAAAAGGCGTGCGTGCGCTTTTTATTGTTTCGTTCGCAACGGACAAGCCTGGCATCGAACGTTTCGTCCCGGTTGCACGAATCTCGCGATGGACCGACGCCAACGCGACGAGTCCGTGACCATCGTTCTCGTAAGTATCTTTCTCTCTCTCTCTCTCGCAATATCGACGCACGTCGACGCTGGCGACGAGGAGCACAGAGTGCCACTGTAAATCGAGGTGACAGAGCAGACCTCAGCGAGGGCTATCTTATTCCAGTTGGCTCGAAATGTTCGCCTCCATTTTGGTACTTTTCGTTCAGTTGGTTATTCTCGCTGGTTTCTATTCTGATTTTCCATCCTCCTCGAAGAAGTGATTTGAAAATTTAATCGCCTCGAAATAGGTCAGATTAGATGGGTCCAACGGAGAGGAAGATTTCGATGGCGGATAGGGGTCGCCTAGAATGAAAAGAGTATGCAAAGGATTTGTAAATTCTCGTTTCTCGTATCGACATCAGACGTCTGTTTCTTGGAGCAATTCTCGAGGAAATAGATTCCTCGATGCTTTCGATTTAGATCGTATCGAGAAATCAATTTTTTCTAAATATTTAGCATCTCTAGTCTAAGCATAGCGAACTGTTTGTAAATAGCTCGCCGAATGTTTTCTGTGTACGTCACGTAGCTCGTTTACTATTTCAGTGGCAGTCGCCTCTTTTCCACAAAAGAAAATCTGTACTGTTTGAAAAATTTCTTTACTATATTATTATAATTATCACAAGAATCAATTACTTGTGATCAGTCTATATTTCTGGAAATCTTTTATAATACACGTGAATATTATAATTTCGACGATTTAGTCGATTGCGTGTAATCATTTTCAAGTTCAGATCTTCCGCGTTCGCCAGTTTGTTTTCACCCCCTCGCGCGACTTTCGTTCACCAGTAATCGCATTACTACCCTTGTCATCGACCGCAGTGCGTGTTCTCGTTCGACATGAAAAATGTATCATGCGAAAATCTTTTACAATACATGTGAATATTATAATTTCGACGATTTAGTCGATTGCATGCAATCATTTTCAAGTTCAGATCTTCCGCGTTCGCCACTTTGCTCTCAGTCCCTCGCGCGACTTCCGTTCACCAGTAATCGCGTTACTACCCTTGTCATCGACCGCAGTGCGTGTTCTCGTTCGACACGAAAAATGTATCGAACATATATATATATATATATATATATCGACGTGAGTCTTGCGTGAACAATCGCACGGAATGCGTTTCTCGCTGTTATTTATGCAAATTCCACGTCACGATGAACCATGCTCGACAAAAGCGAGAAAACTCCCTCCATTTGTCGCGTGCTCGATCGTGTCGCCTCAGCAGACGTTCCAGCAATTAAGTAAAAGCGTTGGAAAGTTTTTCGTGATTTTTCCGCTGGTAATTAATAGGGGAAATTTTCGCGAGCATCGCGTTGTTCGCTCGCTGCTCGCTGGAAATTAATTCGTCTCTGTAAGCACACCAGCTGATAAATACGTATTCGAAAGTTTCCCGATCCTCTCCTCGATCGCTTCCTCTTTGATTAATACTTCAGTCCGTCTCGTATCGATCAGGGAGATTGAATTGTAGAGACGAAATTAAATGTCAAGGGTAAGGCAAATACTCTGTATTTAAGGACAGCAATTATATCGAGTATCCAACTTATATAATGTACCGTTTCAAAGCGTCCCATATTTTGTTATTAATATTTATGCGACAAGAACGGTGGAAGGCCGAGGAACGGTTGTTGAAATTTCTCAACGTTTCGAATGCACTGTTAAGATGCTACGAGCACAATACGATAAGTGGGTTACAATACGAAGTCGCGTAAGGAGTTAATTAGCCTCGGATATTAGTAACACACTAATAAGCACCGCGTATAAAATACCTAATCGCATGAATTTGATACAAGAGAGAGAGAGAGAGAGAGAGGAAGAAAAACGATGTTTCGTTTGCTCAATTGAAACGTTTTAAATAGTCCAATTAAAAATTAGAAGTATGATATAACTTCGTACAGCTTCGTTATCAGGTTCTCAGCTTTGTTTTCGATAACCCGTCGAAGGATTCTCGACTCGCTCGAAGGTTTGGAGGGTTATGGAAATTCTATTCTTCAGGCATCGCGATCGACATGGTTCTCGTACGTATTCAGTGGCTATCGAGGCGTTCTCGCGTAACCACTTTCATCCTCGTTTTTTGCTTTCGTTGGAAAGAAATTTGGCGGCGTGCGTGTCAGCAGCGCAGGCGAATTCCCCTGGCAGACGAAAATACACCGGTGAGAATTTTACGTTCCGTCGACCGCGCGTCTGCCTATGTGTCGCGTGCATGTTTCTCTTGTAAACAAGATTATAATTAGAGGCGATGAGCAACGTTTTCAATGGGCCGCCGCGTATAATCGCCGCGGTGGAACCGGCCGCGGCCGATTGTTGCTCGAAAATCCACGGAATTTATGAGTCGCCCAGCATTATTGCTGAATAATGGCGCCTGGCGTAGGTTTAAGTAGCCACTGAACGCTTTACGAAGGTGGCTGAAACGCTTTACGCCCCCTCGGGGTTGGTTTACGATTTTGGTAACGAGATTTCGCTGAGTAACCGATCTGGTGCTTTACGAACTCTTCCTAGAGGTTGGTCGATTTTAAAGCTTAGCTTCGAATGTGGTGAACGTTCATTTGGAGAATCGCAGACTTTTTTTTTTAGCTATAGCGGAAGATTTACATTTTCTGCTCTTTAGTGATTCTTGTGTTAATTAATGTTTAACATAGATTATGATATATATGGTTAAACAAATAATGTAAAGAATGATAGTGATCTCTTTCGTCAGTGCCTAATTTAAATATGACCATTAATGGTAAGAAGGTTCTCCACTTCTCAGATAAATTATTTATAAGCGCTTTACGCCACCTCGGGGTTGGTTTACGATTTTGGTAACGAGATTTCGCTGAGTAACCGATCTGGTGCTTTACGAACTCTGCTTCGAGGTTGTTTGATTTTTAAGCTTAGCTTCGAATGTGGTGAACGTTGATTTTGCAAACGAAAAATTGCTTGCTATCGTGTCGATTATTATTCAATAAAAGATTTCAGATCAGTAACCGATCTGGTGCTTAACGAACTCTGCCTAGAGGTTGTTCGATTTTTAAGCTTAGCTTCGAATGTGGTGAACGTTGATTTTGCAAACGAAAAATTGCTTGCTATCGTATCGATTATTATTCAATAAAAGATTTCTCCCAGTAACCGATCTGGTGCTTAACGAACTCTGCCTAGAGGTTGGTCAATTTTTAAGCTTAGCTTCGAATGTGGTGAACGTTCATTTGGAGAATCGCAGACTTCTTTTTTTAGCTATAGCGGAAGATTTACATTTTCTGCTCTTTAGTGATTCTTGTGTTAATTAATGTTTAATATAGATTACGATATATGTGGTTAAACAAATAATGTAAAGAATGCTAGTAGCCTTCTTTGTCACTGCCTAATTTAAATGTGACCTTTAATGGTAAGAAGGTTCTCCACTTCTCAGATAGATTATTTATTCCGTTTTAATATTTAAGAATCACGAAAAACGAGGGCAGAAAGAGAGGATGGTTGAAAATTGGGGTACACGGAGAATAGTTAGAGTACGTACCGTGAATTCTTTATTATATTTAATAAACGTTTCCGTTCCAATTACTCTGCATCAGATTAAATAATCCTGTTGAAGGAGTTGGAAAAATAATCGTCCAAAGATATGGAAACAATCAATATGAAGATATCATTGAAAAGCTTGAATAAAATGCTCGCAGGAGTATTAAAAAAAAAAAAAAAAAAAATGGACACACGATGGCTACGAGATATCAGGTATTCGCGGCGTAAATATTTGAGAAGAGTCGCAATAAAATTCATTCGATTGGACGCGATGCTGCCGCTGGCGAACGTTTATATGCATACACGCGCACACCCGTTCACTTTCGACAATAAAATTGATCATTCACGCTACGTGAAAATCATAAAAGACACTCCGCGTGCGTCACGGGGAAAGCTCGTGAAACGAAGACGGGTGTTTCTCGCGAGCGTTCGTCTGTTCGACGAGTAAAGCTGAAAATTCGCGATCAATTGCGAGAATCTAATCTGAAACGCGTACCTCGTGACAACGTGTACCTCGACGCGCGCGACACCCGTGCGATATGATAATTGCGCAGAGTGGATTCGTTTACACGACACTCTCGACGTGTATCAAATTCAAAGGATAAGGGCCAGCGTAAGGTTTCTATCTGCGTAACCCAACGCATTGTCGTGGCGTTATCGTCATATAGCGTCGTAGTTCTCTATCGTACAAGTATAGAACAGAGTTATACATTTTAAATGAGACGCCTCGGATCGTAACGAATTAATATTAAAAGTTGCTCGTTTCGCAGAGGAACGCAGTGGATGGTTCGTGGATTGAATTCAATCGCTTCGCATCGTATATTAATGAGAGAATGTGATCAAACGGATTTACGAGGATTAATTTAAACGTTGCTAGTGAATTCTTGTTCGTCGAAGGAGACGCTTGGTCGATTATTTTCCATCTGGGATGTATTTTTAATGACGCTGGAATATCAGCGTCGTTTCAGAAACGAGAATTAGAGAAACTCGGAGAATCGGTGAAAAAGATGAGGCGCAGACTAACGTGTCGCAAGAATGACAATTGCATCGATGAACAGGACAGAAATTGAACTTGGAAAACCACTCGAATAACTCTAGTTACCCAGCTCCGTGGAATAATACCTGCAGCGCGATTAAAACGGTGTTTAAAAACAGTTCGCCTTGTCATATCACGCATTGCGTTTATATTTTCCACTGGCGACGGATAAGCGGTAAAAAGCGAGGATCGGCAACGTTCGACGCGTTTAAACGGTTCGACGAGGGAATTTCGCGTACGCGCGGGACCGTTTTCGTCATCATCGAAAAAAAAAAAAATAAATAAATGGAAACGTGTGTCGAACGGTGAAACACAATTTATAATATGACACGGATAGCGCCTTTGCGTTCCGATTCCTCGCGTTTCGAACACGCCGCGCGCGAAATTGACGCGCGCTTCCGGTTAAATCGACGCGTCGGTGACATTACGCCTTGTGGGTTGGGTTTGACAAATTTTCGTAGAAAAATTACGCGATTGTCCAGCTTTGACTCTCGAAATTGGATCACGATGAGCCGTACAATCGTTGTTTGGAATTATAGAGATCGAAGGGGTCGACTTAAAACCGGATCCATTATCGTTTTATAGCGGCACTTTCGAATTGGACGATTTCGTCCGCAGCCACTTTTGCCTCCCTTCAATTATTAGAACGCTACGTGTACGGTGCATTACGCGCGTTGCACTTAATCACACGGTGCACTTGCTTTTGCACACTTTATCTATTATTTATTATTGCCTGTTATTTATATTGCCTACAGATACACGGTTGTATCGGCGACAATTTATATTAATTTATGCTGTCATTATAAAATTGACCTTCCACTCAATCGACTGAGTCATTCGAACACATACTTGGTATTTAAAATTCCGCTTTTTTTTTTCAAAGAGTCGCCGCGATCACTATAATTATGTTAATAATTCGCCTCTACGCTGTCATTATCTTTTCAGGATGTATATCGGATTTCTTCTGTCGTTTCTTCTCCCTTTTTCATGTCCCACAGGCTTCGTCGAGATATCACGATGAATATTAAGTCGTAATTATTTACGGATTAATTGCGAATCCATCGTCTTTTTGCTGGATCGCTCGTCGAGGCGGTTCGACGATGCGAAACCGGAGGAATCGTGGCGCGAGCCACGTGCTCGCGAGAAACTACGAAACAGCACAAAATAACATTGTTTATACGCGCAGGACGATAACGGGAGCGATAAAAGACGCGGCGCGAAACTGTCTGCGTTTATAAATGCAAAAACAAGCGGCGGTGATAATTGATAATAAGCGTTTTCGTTAAGTCAACAGATAGCTGAATACGCGAGCACCCGACGATCGCTCGAGAGCAGCCTATATTTCCCTTGGCATACGTAATTCTTCGCTGCTTCTTAATTCTATGCTATTACTTAGGTAATCTCGTTCACTTTTAAACAACACGCTTTCTTTCGGGTAAATTAACGAACGTTTCAGTGACGGTTAAAACGGTTAAACAGATATCGAATCTAGAAAATAATTGGCTAGTAAATAGTTATACGTTCCTAATAGTTATTAGAGAAGTGACTTTTCATGACTCATGTCATGCGTTTAGAGGCACGAATCAGAGAAAACGCTCAGGATGTTTCACACAACCGATAAAATGAAACGTAATTGAGCATCATGAAATGAACGCAAAGTTTGCAAAGCAGTGATCGCGCAAAAAATGGCCAAAAATACTCGAGCATTGCTTATAACTGTTATTTACTTAGCTCCTCTCCCAATATAGCAACACGCGCGTTAAACACGCTTGCTAATTATAGAGCGCAGAACCGCAGGAGACAATTATACAGACGACTTGTCGCAAGACACATCCCACGGTCCGCGCGCGATTCGTTTTCAAGCCTAATTACCCGCGAACAGTCACGTAGCTCCGTTTCTCGAATCTGGGACCACTCGAGCGTCCTCCTTATCAGCTGTTACATTTCGAGCCCGTGTCCACTTGGAAGCTTTTCATCAGCGTCGATCGTTTACCCTCCACCGCGCTGACCGCGCATTAGCGCAAACGTTAATGACATAATGGCCCTCGATGGCCGTTGTCTTTGAGTTCGAACGACGCGCCAACCAAAATGGACGCCCCTGTTTGACCTGCATCCGAAAGAACTCCGCTCGACCTCGAGCGGAAACGTGAAACACGTTTCTGGTAACGAAAACCAGCCAATTTATCCCTCGCCACGGTATATTTTACCATCGCGTACGTAGCTCCCCTGATTGGAGTTAAACTTCTTGTCTTTGTTGCGTCGAGCGAGTCGCACGCACTCGCTTAGCCGGATCCAACCGCTCCAATTGCGATCAATGCGGAGATTATTGTTCGTAATCAAATCTCTCGTTTTAATTCGACGCTCAGGTTCAATTTAGGAACTGCGAGCTCCCGCAATAATACCAAATTGCGAGTATTACTATAATTGTAGGTAGTTGGGCTGCTCTAAGCGCAATTGATTATGCGCGGTTGATGGCGCGTTTGACGTTCGCCAGCGACCAGTGTGGACGTCGCGAGGGCAGAAATCGCGTTGCATCCTGAATTTCTCCTCGCTTGCTCGACTTTTTGCTGGTAGATTGTTTACTACCACTGCTGATTGACGAGTGCCAAGATAAGGAAGAGTTTTCAATAAATCCAACTCGATGTGTTTAGTTGCCTTAGTTGGCCTTGGTATAATTTCACACCGCTTTAATTTACAAAATGTACACTTATATACAGTCTCAAAGTTCAGCAGCGAGCCAATCCGCGAGCTGCTTTGATTTTGAGATGGTAGTGGTTGCTACCTTTAAGGTAGGGACTCTTGATTGGGTATTTTTTGGGTTTACGATACGTCAATAGCTGTTGAAGTAAAACATTAAGAGGTAGAATAACTTTTCTAGCAACCTTTTAATGCCTTAATCCCAGTTAAGAAGTTAATCAGAACTAGTAATAAACAGAAATAGAAACTCTTAAAAAATAACTAATTATAAGCGGCCTTGGCATAAACTTGGTTTGAATACATGTTTCGAGGACGGAACAAATCGAGAAGCTCGTCGAAGGATCGTCAAGATGATTTTCGATCGCGTAACGATGCACGGATCGTCTTCAGGCGTTCAGAAAACGTTTCGAGTGTTTCGAATGAATTTTAACGCGTTTGAGTCTGTCTAATTAAATTGTTCCGCGCGCACGAAGTTAGCCCCGTTTTCGAGGCTGCGCGCGACACAGAACGCCGCGAGGGCAGAAATCGAGAAGCTCATCAAAAGATCGAGATGACTTTCGATCACGCAACGGCGCATGGATCGTCTTCAGGCGTTCAGAAAACGTTTCGAGTGTTTCGAATGAATTTTAACGCGTTTGAGTCTGTCTAATTAAATTGTTCCGCGCGCAGGAAGTTAGCCCCGTTTTCGAGGCTGCGCGCGACACAGAACGCCGCGTACGAGGCTGAACGATCCGCGAAAAAGCACGCTGGCTAAATGAGAACGCGGTAATTGGAATTTATCGAGAAAGTTACCGCGTAAACTTAGTCTCATATGGAATCGTTGTTAAAGAACTCCACGTGGAAGTTCGCGGAGGCAAATATTGAGTCGCGTTTCAGCTTCGTAACCGAGCAGACCCGGCTAACAAGTAAGAAGCCGTGTTTCCTGCGCACCTTTTTTTTTTAAGGGAGGAAAACATTTATTGGAGAAGGAAATTAACGATGGGGCGAACTTGCGTTGGATCCTCCAAGTTCTCGTTTCTTATTCCATCAGGATCTAATACGCTCTCCTGACCAGAAGCTTAGAACATATTGGAATTGGGTGAAACTAGATGAAACTTTCTAATGTTCTTTTATACTATTAACTCTATTTTTAAGATAAGAGAGATATGTTCGTATGCTTTGAGAGCTCAACTAATTATGAGGACACTGCATGGAAAATTTGGGGTCCTCACTGTTTAAGTAAAAATGGAGACGCAAAGTCTGGACACGTTTTTCTTTCAAGTATTTTTCAGGATATAATAGATACAATAGATAGATCTCTTTTTCATAATACACAAAACTCAATTTTGTTTCTCTGTCGACATATTGAAATAATCCAACAGAACGTCAGAGGTTTCGAGAAAAACGCGAAAATTAGGAAAAAGCTACAGGTTCTGTATAGTTAATTAACCCTTTGACTACTGTCGACGCCTAAAGGCGCTTAGGGAACTTGCAACGCAACAATGCAAAAATAATTCAACGTAGAAATAAATAAATAATATTGTTTTAACGGAATTGATTCGTTTTCTCAGAAATGCACATCTGTACATGATGGTACAGCTGACGCGTCTCAAAGTCTGCAAATCTTAAGTCAAAGGGTTAAAAACGAGAAACGAATGAGAGTTTTGAATGTCGATTTAGAGACGAACAAATTTTCGTGTCTCTTTTATTAATTAGAAATCAAACGATCGTCCAAGCTTCTGTTGGTGAAATAAATTTACCAGCTTCTCGAAAAATGTTTACTCCCAGAGAAATGCTTGGCAATTAAGATATCAACGCGCGGAATGATTAATGCGCGAACACGCGCGGCGCAAGATTGATTCGACAATAATGTTACGTGGTTAAATATAGATAATTGCAATTTAATCATCCGCGATTTCGACGACAACAATGAATTTCAATAGTCACTTACTGCACTCGTTCGTGTTACCATAATTTCGTTAATAACCTTCAACATTTTAATCCCAATACGTCCGAGCACGTTATATTCGTTGAAACGTGAAAAGCAATTGCAATATATGGGGATGCACGAAACTGCGATCGAACGTTGCAACGCGAAACTGCATTCGCAAACGAAAAATTAGCCACAGAAATTCGTGTCGATTATTATTCGACAAGAGATTTCTCCGAGTAACCGATCTGGTGCTTTACGAACTCTGCCTTCGAGGTTGTTCGATTTTTTAGCTTAACTTCGTATATGGTGAACGTTGATCTTGCAAACGAAAAATTAGCCACAGAAATTCCTCGCTATCGTGTCGATTATTATTTAACAAAAGATTTCTCTGAGAAACCGATCTTATGCTTTACGAACTCTGCCTTCGAGGTTGTTCG
Source organism: Xylocopa sonorina (assembly GCF_050948175.1). Lineage (NCBI taxonomy): Eukaryota > Metazoa > Arthropoda > Insecta > Hymenoptera > Apidae > Xylocopa > Xylocopa sonorina. Next base: position 4,506,638 of record NC_135195.1, on the reverse strand, counting down.
ATTTTTTAGCTTAACTTCGTATATGGTGAACGTTGATTTTGAAAACGAAAAATTGCTTGCTATTGTGTTGATTATTATTCGACAAGAGATTCCTCTGAGAAACGAATTTAGTTCTTTACGAACTCTGCCTTCGAGGTTGTTCAATTTTTAAACTTAGCTTCGAATATGGTGAATTTGGAACGTTGAATCGCAGCTTTTTTTTTCTTAGTCATCGCAGAAGATATACATTTTTTGGAATGATTCTTGTGTGAATTAATATTTCATACAGATTGCGATATATATGGAAACTGCATTTGCAAACGAAAAATTATTCAGCAAGAAGAATTATTCTCCAGTACAATATACATTCGTCGAGCCGTTTTAAATGGCGTCAAAAAACCAACGAAGCGTGAAAATGAAATGATGGATTCGTTTCTTCAAAATGGAAGATATTCTGACATTGTTTCAATAGTTGTAACGATCCCAACCCTATCAGCTTTGTTATTACAATAGGAACGCATGGCGTTTTGCGTCTGTCCGATTAGAAACGGCTTAATCTACTTGTTATCGCCTTTCTTCCGCCACGTTCGAACGGCCCCGTCGCTCTACGTACTTTTAGCGAGATTATTAGGATTAAAATCATTGCTCGCGTTTGTACAATGATAGATAACCATACTCTGATCTTATTATCAATTCTGAAAAGCTCGAGGCTCGCAGCGTTACGTTTTGAATTTATAACAGCATAAATCCAATATCCCTATATGCCACCAGCTTCTCGATTTTTATATCCCTAATTGCTGTTTAGTTACTCCAGGTGGTCGTAACGGTTGTTAATCGTGCAATATTAAGTCCGTTGTACGCGTAATTGAAATTAGAAAATTCCGTTTAAAACGCAGCACTGATTTTACCGAAGCAATTGTAAGAAATATCGGGTAACAGGGTGCACGAGGGGTTGACGAGGGCCATGTGCATTTCTCTAAAGGTCTGAGTCCCTTTCTGGAGCTTTGCTTAAACATACGAATGGGCCATGACGTTGAGGGTGTCCTCGAGGGTAGTAAGAATGGCCTAAGAAGGCATTCTTCGACGAACTTCCGCGTTGCACAGTAATAAACACGCTTAAACGATTATAAGCCATCAAGTTACTTTTATTTTTATTTTTATAAGGGTGAAACAGAATTAAATGGTACTGTGCGCTGTGTAATAGAGTCCACGTGTGTTCTTCTCTACTTTTCGCAAACACTTCCGTAATTTAAGACCCAATTTCCAGATGATAAGGTAAAACGACGAAGAGGAAACGTCAGATTCCGTAAACAGGATGGAAACAGCTCGATAAAATCGAGGATCCTCGCGATGAATCATTTTGGCGATGGAAAAATGTAAATAACCCCCGATCGCATAGGTGACGTGATAGGCAAACGCGTGACGTTAATGATTAACGAAGTCGTCCAGCTTCCAGCCGTCCGACGAAAAACTAATTTCACCAATGGACGAGCCGGCGGGCTAATTGATAAATTGCCGTCGAAATAAAATTCCATTAATTACCGGTCCGTATTCAGGGCTCGCGCGGCCGCTGAAATAGGTCAACGCGCCTCGAATCTTTTATATTATATTATATTCGGCCTAGTTCGCGGTACGTATGAAATATTCATCGCAACGCGTTCGTTTCGACACCCAGTCGACATTGTTTAACGACGCTGCCAGCTAATTTCAGCACGAAACAGCCAACGACTGTGCCACGAGAAATTGCTCGCGTCACAATTTCGTATCCGCTCTCGATCGTTTCCGGAAGTAGCGTTCGAAGGGAAACGAAAAACAGAGTTCGATGTCGCGGCTGTGGACGTCGATCATTTCGCGGACAGTGCTCGTTTAGTCGAGCGATGGCTCTCTTCTCTGGTTTCCACCTCGCGTTTTTCTCGCGAGACTTCACTCGCAGCCACACTTTCGCGTATTCGAGTGGTGGCAGGATGTGTCTAGATTAACTCGTTCAGATGTGTCGGGTGACGCGTGTAGGATCGCAGGTGCGAGCAGACGGTGACAACCACCGAAAGGCGCAGATGTTGCAGACTCGACTCGAGCCATTCTACTTATTGTTTATGCGGCTCTAACGTTACAGCAATTTATGCATCTGCTATTATCTGCCACGTCTAGCTTGTACATCGAGTGGCACGTTGTAGACGCGACGTCGTGGATTCCAAAGGAAATTCTGTTGCGCTAGCGTCTTCGCGAAATTCCCTCCGCGTTCCTCCTCAGCGTCTCGAATCTTGCTCTTGCGGTGGATGGCGACAGAGACGGGAAGTTGCTCGATTTATTTAACAGCCACGCTTACACGCGCTGTATTTTTTATTAAACACGCGTTTCGAGGCTTTGGCACACCGCAGACGAGCTCCTCTGTAAATTAAGAATGAGACAGCTTTCCCTCGCTCTTCCCTTTAATTTATTCCGTGAATATTCCATTGGCGCGATAAGTCCAGCTTACGCGAGAACTTTGGAACCCTGAACTATCCATTTTTTCTCTGCTCTCTAAGACCTTGCGAGTTGGTCCAAGTTTCGAGCGATTCGCAGTACTTTCTGGTACTTCAGTGTGAAAACGACCCTTACGAATTAATACAAGTATTCCGTTACACCTTGAAAACTATAGTAGTTCACAAATAGTGCACCTAGTCTGCGATACAATTATACTAAATTAACTTAATTCCACATTCGTACGAAAATGCAAAGTACAATATATAGAATAAAAATGATTGAAACATCTTGAAAGACGCGAGTGATTACTGAAAGCCGTGTAAACAAGTTAACAATCCTGTTAACCACCCACTGCAAGTTTCGTCAAATATCTACGTCGTCTGAAAAAACAGTAAACACGAACGTGTATCCGTTAATAGCTCTTGGAGCGTCCGACAAAAGCTCACGGAAGGGGTTAATTTTGGCGGCGCAGCGTGTTACGAGTTCGCGGCTGATTCGCACTCTCGTCTTGTACGCGTACCCTCGTTTATTAATATCAGCGGGATTACATCAGTCGTCGCGAGATCAATTCGAACGACGCGACCTAACGCAACACTCGACGCGGCGCAGTCGTCGTCGAAAGCGTTTCTCACGTAGCGAACGAGTCGTTGCTCCTGCGGCTGCGAAGAAGGCTGCGGGGGTGCTCGAGGACCCTCTTCGTCCGCTGATCGACGCGACGACCGAATTCCGCCGTTTCGTAAACGCCTCGACGCGAAGGCGTACCACGCGCGCTCGATTTCCAACGACATCGCGGCGCGTCCTTCTCTTTCTCTCCCTCTATTTTCATCGTAATTAAGTTTCTCAATCCCGTCGCTTGCGAAACCGCTGCCGCGTTGTTCGCGCGCGATTTTTATAGCCAACTGCTCGTCGAGCCGCGCGTTTCGCAACTGCCTGCGTGGTGATCGTTTATTCGAGCAGCGATGATCGTCTTCTGGGGACTCGTAGAGGATCTCTTTTTTTTTGTTCGTCTTTGTAAAATTAACCATGAATTTTTTTATATACCCTTGCGACTTTATGGTTGCAATTTTTGTGGGAATAAGATAGATGTTTGGAAAAGAAATATTATAGTTGCGAGTAAATCGAGTCTGTGTGGAGACTCGTAGAGGATCTCTTTTTTTTTTTCGTCTTGTAAAATTAACCATGAATTTTTTTATTTACCCTTGCGACTTTATGGTTGCAATTTTTGTGGGAATAAGATAGATGTTTGGAAAAGAAATATTATAATTGCGAGTAAATCGAGTCTGTATGGGGACTCGTAGAGGGTCTCTTTTCTTTTCGTCTTGCAAAATTAACCATGAATTTTTTTATTTACCCTTGCGACTTTTTGGTTGCAATTTTTGTGGGAATAAGATAGATGTTTGGAAAAGAAATATTATAGTTGCGAGTAAATCGAGTCTGTATTTAGACTAGTTATCGTGTGTTTAATTTATGTGACACAGGATTGCTGTGCAATGAAATTATGAAACTACACGACGTAATAATGATCCTGCGAGGTACGTGTGCCTATGAGTTAATGAAAAATGAAACGAAGAGAGAGAGAGAGGAGTATGCAAATGTACTTAAAGACATAAGTACGCGTCGTTAAGGTGAACGTGGCGTAATGCTCGATGAATTAGCAAAGAGTTAATAAGATTACGTTACTACTCCATTCATCGACATAAATTTGAATTCTCAAGTAAGGCAGGTCGTGCATTAAGATGTAGATGGAAGCGAACGGAATAGAATACGAATACGAGACATAGTAAATGTTCGGTTCCCGAAAACCATATACTTCAAAACTCATCCCATAATTCATTACGAGATTTATGCCACGGTCGGAATGGCTGCTATTTTTGAGAAGGGTCTTTAGTTTTCCTTCGCCATCTGGGTGCCAAATTCAGATGGTACGTGACTTTACACACATTTTGCAATTCCTGGCCCTAACTTATCTCAATAGCATGCACCGTGTCGTAAATCTCCTCACCTTCCACAACCCTCGAAATCACCCAAACAGACTGTGACCACATGGACAGCTCCAACAGATTCGACAGACCTGCACTTACCTTTACCTCTTGTTTCTATACCTACCCGCATGTTTTTTAGCATTTTTCCGCCTTTTCCCACTCCTTACTTTTCCTTTACCTCGACACACCCTCACACCAAGGACCTCACCAATCACTGATCCACAACTTCCATTTCCACCAGCCCAACCACCCCCGACGACTCTATATAACCAGACAGATCTTCGCCCTCAGTTAGTTCTACAAAATCATTCATTCCACGACGCATCAGCACACACATCAATTTTACCACGAGATACTTGTACATAGTTGTAATTTAGAAGTTAAATATACGTTACAAAAATTGAAACAGATAGTTGTTCTTAATTGGCGACTATCGAGTACCCAGAAACACAAGTTTGACGGTACAGTAAACGTCACGTTGGTTTATTTCTGCCTGGCCTCGATATGACAGCGAGCACGTTAACGTATTCCGCGGTTGCACCGATGTTTTTCGACTCCAAAAAAGAATCCGCATCGTTTTCGAAAATAAACAAGTCCGCTGGAAATGCGCCACGCGAGATCGTGTATAATGCACTCGAACAATGTCTGTCCCTTCCGAATATCCAAGAGGTTTCTACCTTGTTACCAGCAGCTGTACACATCATTTGGGATCTTGCGTCTAAGCTGCACACGTTTGTGCATTTCAATCCGCAGACATAATTGCACGCGAAGGTATTTACGCGATGCATCTAAAATGGGGTAGCTTTGTCTCTTTACACGTGTACAGAGAAGTATGAATTTAATCGATCCAAATTTATTTTCGCTTCTTTCACTATATTTGTACTGAACTGTATCTTGGCTGTTTGTGTTTAGATAATTTTCTTTCGTAACCGTATGCATCCTAACTCGCTGCTCTGCGAATGCAATTTTCATATTACGCAGAAATGCTCGGAGAAATATGAATTTAATTCATCCAAATTCATTTTCCGTTCTTTCACTATATTTGTACTGAACTGTATCTTGGCTGTTTGTGTTTAGATAATTTTCTTTCGTAACCGTATGCATCGTAACTGCTGCTCTGCGAATGCAATTTTTATATTACGCAAAACGAATCGAACCGATTCTTATTTAACTTACGGTTCTCAGTTTCTTCTAGCGCGGTTTCCATGTAACATGCCACGAAGTTGAATCAGAATTTTTTACGCCACGATTTTCGTACAACACGATACAATTTAATTGCGCTGTACCAGAGTTAACTGTACCAAGGTTTTTACAGTTGTACGCATACATTTCCGTTAAGAATGAATAGAATTTGTTAATCCAGTTCTCCAAGTATCAACGAAAGAAGTCATAATAGTTAACACTTTTACGTAAATGACGTCTATAGCCGTCAAATTCTTGACGATATCTACGCAAATGACGATTATAGCCGTCGTGCATATTTTAATCAATCAAGAAAGAACAGCGTTAATTAGAAGTGTACTAACACATACACTTGTTAAATTATTGAGTAACGCATCTAGAAAAAAAGTGATAGCATGCCAGACAGCATATTAGTTGTTTTTTTTCGCTTCGGAACATTTGAGTATGTACAGACAAATGACTGCTATAACAGTCGTACCAAAAGTTTAGTCGATCTCAGTTCACACAGTTGAAAGATGATTTATTTTGTAAGTATTTTTTCATGAATTAAGTAAATACAATGAACGAGTAAAGTAAATGCGGTATAGTTGGCACGACGGTTATAGCCGTCATTTGCTTCGAGAATCGAAAAATGATATGTTGAGCAAATGACGGTTATAGTCGTCGACAGTTTTTTGTGAAAAACTGTGGCAAAATGTGATAATTTTCACTTTCGAACATACAACTTACACCCGATTTCATCTGGCAGTCATAAACAATCGGAAGAAAAAATGTGCTTCTGAGAGCAATCGTATGGTCAGAAATGTGCGTCAAAGTGTTGATAGCAGAATGATCGCGAAACCATCGAAATTTTTTCTCCATAAGAACAGCATCTAGGTCGACCTGAACCATTGCGTTCCACAGCTCGTGTGATCGATCCCCGATCCCTCGCCAGATTTTATTTTACTCACCGTATTAGAATACCTAACGCACACGTAGCAGCAACTGCCGCTGAATTCATTATCTCCGCCTCAGCGGCATCCCCAGCGCTTTAAAAGAGATGTTCAAAGCAAGGGAGTCTCGCTGGCCGTCTCCTGAAGCGTGCCTCCTGCATTTTTAACCCCCACTCGCTAGCGATTTGGTCTGGCGCATTGCTCGGGATGGAAACGTTGTCGTTAAATATTTGATAGACTCGAAGAAGTTAGTGGTCGGCTAATAATTTTCTTCGCCTGCTGTTTAAACCATCGAGAGTATTCTGCAATCCGTTCGAAGATAGTAAATTCTTCTATTCGCCCAGACATATTGGTTCCACATCTGTTTGTGTACAAGATATTAGGTAAATTCGTATGAGTTTTCTCTTCTGAATTAATTTTATAGCACTGAAAACTAAAAAATACAGTAACAAACGAGAAGAACTTAAAACAGAAATAATAATATTAATGGGGTGAAAAATTATGTGCTGGCGACGAATGGATCAAGAAAAATTCAGTTTTTAAATTAAGCAGCATCCAATTAAATCTCTAATCGAAACGATAGAGCGTCGAGAAATTGTACACAGACAAACCCGTCTAAAAAAGCACGCTGTCAACACCGACAGATACCACAGCGGAGGCTATTACTATTTTTAAAGACAGAGCACGCCTCACCTCGTGCCGCACTAAACGCAGTTATCGAGTCGATCGACATTCCTAATCGATTTCCATCCACCGTGTACCAGCCCCGCCAAATTAAGAGCGCCCTAGAACGCAATGCAATACACAACGCGCCACTCGAAACACTATCAACCCCCACCGCCCAGCAATTCACCAATTAACCCCGTCGTTATTAACCAATCGCGAGAAGATGGAACAAAAAAGAAGAAAAAAAAACAGAAATCCATATCGACGAGCCGCCGTTACGTAACGTATCGTACAAGATAAACGAGGGTGGGAGGAAATCACGAGAAGGGTTGCTGGGAAAAGGGTGAACGGGAGGAGGTTCTTCTTTTTTTTTTTTCCACCCTCTTTCTCCTCTTTTCTCCTTGACGTTTACTAGAAACGTTCGAGTGTATGTAAAGCGGTGGAGAGGCGGACGGGGTGGTGGAGGGTTGTAGAAGGGTAGCGAGTAGAAGGAAGACGGCGCAGCGTGGGGAAACGGGTTGATAAAGGGGTGAGAGTCGACCTGAATTTCAACGCGTGACCCTAGGCTCGTGGTGACGTCACGGGACTGGTTCACCGCGCCCTTCGTCCCTGTCCTGAAGTGTTCAGGGCCGCAAAGGAGTGCAGTGGACGGAGCCGAAGAAAGAGAAAATTACGAGGCTAACGGCGAGAGGGTCGACGAAGAAGCGAGCAACGCAGACGGAAGAACGAGGGGCTCTCTCTGTCTCTGTGTGCGTCGCTAAGGGTGTACAGGGTGTCCGGGTATGGCTTTAGCGATATCGACACGGAAGCCGATATTCCTCGCGAAAGAATAAATAACGAGTAAGTTGAATGACGTTTTAGATTTCGCGATAAATCGCTCTGAATAATTATTCGCGGTACGGATCGAGATTTCCTTTTATGAAAGATTGAATGAAACGGGAGTGGGATAAAGCGACAAATAAGTCTCGATGGGAACGACTCGAGGTATTCGAGGGTTCGTTAATTATTCGCGGGAAAGAATTTCTCAGAGTTAGAGATCGGTGAATACACTTTTTCTCTTAGTCTCTCGGTTTCGAGAGCGGGGATTAAGTCGTCGTATCTGAATACATGCGACCACTCTGTTGAATAAATCGTTTGTTAGCTGACGAAGCTTCTCGTCTGTTATTTTAACTATCCAAAATGCATCGCACAACGATGTTTCATACAAGTCTCTGCTTTCGAATTTATGCATCAAATGCACTCGACTAATAAAAAGAGCCTGAACGAGAAAAAGCAAGGAAAGTCGAGAGACAAAAACAGAAAATATTTCTAAACAATTCCCAATTTTTAGCATTGTCGATAAATACAAATACAGTAATTACACACGTACGCATAACGAGGTACGTTTAACTACTTCATCGCCCAACTGCATTCAATGCGACTTCGTATGCAGTCGATTTTCTCGAGGACGAAGCCTCGCGTCGGGAAGTTCTCCCAGCATTCTTCGTTCTACTATTCGTCGTAACGAGTTACCCTGTAGACGGTGGTGCGAAACGAGGGGTTGAAAGGCGGCTTTAAAAAGGTTGAGAAGCAATCGCGTTAAGCTGCCAGGACTGCGGTGTCGTGGGACTGAAATAGGGTTAGTTGCAAACGAGTCCGGTGACTGTGTAGTAAGAGGAGTCGTCTTAAAGTAAACTCACCCTGGCGAGGCGGATGGCCGCTTTAACCCTTGCTATTAAGACGGAGTCCGGTTGTCTGGTTGCGTTCTGCGACCGAGGAAACGGATGGATCGAGAGTCTCTCAGTTATTTAGTGGAAACTGTCCGCGAGGGTGTTTGATCGTTATCCGCGGACAGTTTGAATAGGGAATATTTGATTTGTATCTCATGAATCTTTGACCAGGGAATCTTTGATTATTTAACTCGGTTGCTTTAGTAATTTATGCTTCTTATCTCGCCTCTTTCGCTTGATGAAGATTCCTCGTCTGATGTTATCTCACTGAGTGATAAATGGCTCGGTAATATATACATACGTGATGTTAAACTGAACGTATTTTATTTGCAGTCGCATTTGTTCCACGATTTTTTACGATCCCGTCAATGTTGGCTCACTCAGAGTAATATATGCTACTTGTAGCTTATACCATTTATAATTGCAGTTATTCAAGCCAGTAATACATGTTATGCAATATTTCTTATTTAGACTCATAGCAAAACTTTACTACATTTAGCGTACTTACCATTCGATTTAATATTTCAATTAATGATAATAAATAGATACAGGTGTAACGTATAACAAAAGATAGAAAATATTATTTCCACGATCACAGTTTCGTGGAATGTATCTCCGTCACTTTTTAAAAAGCTTTTTATCCATTCAACCACTGAAAGAGATTACATATACGAGAGACTACGATGTAAGCTATCGATATTCTCCAAGAAGCTTCCACGTAACGAAGAAGAACGAAAAGATCGCGATTGAAAAATCGCTGTGCTTCGCGAGATCGACGAAGCGACTCACCCCTGCAGTCGCGCATGATTTAAGGGATGATCGCGTGCAAACGCGGTCGAACCGCGCGATATCGTCGAAACCCCCTCTCATCTCGCGCAAGTTTGCTTAATAGAAATTTATCCGATCGCCATCGCGCGTCTGCTGATTTGAACCTGTGCGATCGCTGCAATTTATGAGGGGGTGCCTAATTCTCGCTTCTTCGCGAGCGTCGTCGTAACCGGACGCGGAGGTGCGCGGTTCGTAATGGCCATAACCGATCAAGGGAAACGTTGTTGGGTGGCGTTGGTAGGCGCCGTGTAATTTTCGACACATCGCATCGCGTGCAGTCGGTTAGCTGTAATAAGATTACGCGTTATGGTCGGAGAACGATCGCTCGGCCATTGGTGCGTGCGAAATTGGCGATCCCAGGATACACCGGAATTTTCCCCGTCTATTATGGAAATGCAGTTATCCGCAGCTCGCAATCTGTAGCTCGTGCGATTTATCGCGGTGAATTATCTCCTAACTAGCGAAAGGTCGCAAATATTTGATTTCGAAATTCATTTTTTTTTAGTAGTCTTTAGTGTAACATCAATCCATAGTCATTAGCAACCACGGTAATTACGCCTGTATTATAGTAACCCTTTGAACTCGTGTGTCACACCGGGGGCGAGTATGCAAATTTGCTTTGAAACTCGCGCGTCGCCTCTGAGCTGATAACTCGCTGATCGTTTTTTGTAGCAGATGTAATAAACATAATAAAATTAACTAAACGTAAGTAGAATAGTTAATTAATCGAATGTCAGTAGTTAAAAGTACCAAATATATATTTACGTTATTTTGGAATGTTACTATTCACCCAGTCAGCTGTTCATCCATTTCGTTCAATATTTTCCATAAGCGTTTATGGGCGTTGGAAACGTCGATTCGATGATTATTAACGACTTAAATCCACGCTTTTCCGACTTCAATTCGACGATCGAGGGAACGATCGGCGATTTCCGGCGCGGAGGGCTCGTAAAATCGAAACGCGGGGTTGGTTCGCCCCGCGAGAGACAACAATCGATAATTCGCGAACGCGAGGCGAACGAAACGGTTTTTCGGCTCCGTCGGCGATAAATCACGTCCGATTAACCGTTTTCAACGACGGTGGCCGTTTCTGCGGATCGTTCGCCGATCTTAATGGCCGTTTTCCGGTTTCGTAACCACGGCTCGGGAGTTAATCTTAGCCGTTTCATAGCGGCTGGTGATTTACAGCGAGCGAGTCGGTACTCGCGCAGGTGCGATCTGTCGATTCTCGATATCGCGGTTCCGATATTATTAATCCCTGAATTGCACCCTGTCCGCCGACTAATATCCTAATTATTCCCTAATTTACGTGGTGAACACGCGAATCTGGAAGATACCTATATGCAATTAGAATTTTCTTTTCAATTCCATAAGCCACTACTTTGGTATTTGTATCGAAACTATTCGATAACAATTGTTTACTTTTCATAGAAAAATATGATCGACGAGAATTTCTAAATATTGCAATGGCTTCTGAAATTCCGTTCAATGTTACCATCGTTCCTGAATTCCTTCTAATCAGTCGTGCATCGTTCCAAATTCAAAGAATTTACTTTTTTAAAAGAAACCCTGATGCCATTTACTTGGGTGTACACCAGGCACGCTCACAATTTTCTTTTCAGTTCCATATGCCACTACTTTGGTATTTGTATCGAAACTATTCGATAACAATTGTTTACTTTTCATAGAAAAATATGATCGATGAGAATTTCTAAATATTGTAATGGCTTCTCAAATTCTGTTCAATGTTACCATCGTTCTTGAATTCCTTCTAATCAGTCGCGCATCGTTTCAAATTCAGAGAATTTACTTTTTTAAAAGAAACCCTGATGCCATTTACTTGGGTGTACACCAGGCACGATCACAATTTTCTTTTCAGTTCCATATGCCACTACTTTGGTATTTGTATCGAAACTATTCGATAACAGTTGCTTACTTTTGATAGACAAATATGATCGACGAGAATTTCTAAATATTGCAATGGCTTCTGAAATTCTGTTCAATGTTACCATCGTTCCTGAATTCCTTCTAATCAGTCGTGCATCGTTCCAAATTCAGAGAATTTACTTTTTTAAAAGAAACCCTGATGCCGTTTACTTGCGTGTACTCGCGATACGCTCGTAATTTTGATTACCCCTCTACGCTCAGCCCGCGACGACTCGAAAACCGTTGGGCCGCGCGCAGATATTGTCCTTAATTAAAATATGAATATTAATGCGGCACTCGCCGGTCGCATTGTCATGCATAGCCGCGGAAGTGTCGCCGTTACTACGCCGCTGGATGCCCTGTGATTTTAATGACGGTTACACGTTAAATGAGAATTGACTGCAGTTAACCGCGGCGTCGGTCGATTGAAATAATTTTCGCCGCGCGGACAAACCCGCGACACTCGAACCGATCCCGTCTACGTGGTTCGCCAGTTCGCGTTCGCCAATTCTGCCAACCCCTCGCCAGTCGTGATCGCGACGCGATTTATTTGTTCAAGATGAAACGCGAAATCTACTTACGCCAATATTATGTAACGTCGCTCGGATGTTTTGTTACTAATAACGAGCCCGACAAATCGGTATCGCGCGTGCTCGTTTATCGAGGAGCAACATTTACTCTCATAATTGGTATTATGCAATAGTTAGCGTGCAGTGTTAATAATTGTGCGATTTACGTTTCGCCAGCGACGTCGCTTGTGTGTTTAACTGCGTTTCGAAAGATCGAACGGGATGATTAGCCTGTTAATAAATAACGTGACATTCTGTTAATCGAACAGAGGCTCGGAAAAATTCGAAACTCCTAACAACCCGCCATCGTAAATAATTATTAATTCTACTCTTGATAATTGTGGAAAATGTAAAATATTTCTAGATTTATTTATCAGAGCTGCTACAATTTGCAAATTATCAAATGTCGTACGATGGTTCAAGGGAATGAATAACGTTTAAGAATCGCGGATGAATAATAGCAGAGCGATTAAACGAGATAGCGAGCCGATAACCGAATAAAACAAGACTTAATGCCGCAACCTGTACAAATTATACAAGCTAATTACTGTTATCGGTGGGGGTCGTTAATCGTCGCTCGTTGGCCAGAATTTTCGACCGCGGTCGCGTGCCCGACCTCTTCGACTTCTCTGGAAGCACACGCGTTGTATCCCACCCGTTATTGCCTCGCTGATTCATCGCGAAACCGGTCGTTTTGACACACGTCCGCGCGACTGGCCGCGTAATTGAAACCGCTCGGCGAGCATTATAAATCAGCACGAATCTAACGACCTTCCATTCACAGGTAGATTTATCAACGACCCTGGGCCTCGAGCAGGAAACAACTGCTTGAACGCGAATTTTCTTCCTCCGCGTCCACGCTCGTCGCGCCATCTGTACTCACTCGTCGCTTTAAACGCGTGCGACCAAATTCCTCGCGTAATTAATAATTGTTTCGTAATTGATCGTAGTCTTTGGGTTGGCTCGAGGTAGATTGTCCATTAGCTGCGCTGATAACGCGATATAATTGATAGTAGAAGGTATACAATTGAGATTCCAGTTGCGTTTTATGTAGCACGTGGAAGGATAGGTGCTGGAAGCACTCTAAGAGTCGTTTTTCATGGAAAAATAAATAGTAATAATTGTTTCATAATTGATCGTACAGTCTTTGGGTTGTTTCGAGGTAGATTGTCCATTAGCTGCGCTGATAACGTGGTATAATTGATAGTAGAAGGTATAAATTCGAGATTTCAGTTACGTTTTATGTAGCACGTGGAAGGATAGGCGGTGGAAGCAGTTGAAAAGTCGTTTTGCATGGAAAAATAAATTGAAACCGTTTTCGTATGATGTGAGATCGTCTGACAGTACATATATCTTAATTATACAATTTAATAAAACAATACTATTCAGTTCTGCGGTCTTGAAACATTCCTTTAATCTCTATCTCTGTTTCTAGTTCTCGCGGAATTAATAAGACACGCGAGTAATAACCGAGGAATTAATTAGATCATAGAAAACGGTTTAATTGCTTGAAACTTTGAGCTCAATTAAATGTAATACGTCAAACAAGCCGTGGGTTATCGGATAAACGTTCAGTAGCCGTTCGAACGTGAACGTGACGTTATCACGGCAGGACTTCGATCGTAATAAAATAATCTGACGTAGAAATTGAGAAAAAGATCGATCGATTTCATAGGTTCGCCAACTGTCGCATGTGCACGCTAAATAAGCGGCTAGTTAATACAGTTTGTAATGTATCATTTAATTGATCAGCGTGCAATTACGCGTCGTTCGATGGTACATTGAATTGAACGGAAAGATGGGATCGAATCTTCACTGGCAGCTGGTTTGATGTTCCGAATTTATTCGCGTTCGTTCCGTACGATGCAATTGGGGAATTAAGAATGAAGAAAAAAATGGAAAAGAAATCCGGAACGACGTGTTTTCAATCGCAGTCCCATTTTTGGTAAAAAAAATCGGATCTGAATATTCGACGAGAGTGCTCGCGGTGATGAATATGAATGATACAGTCACCGGAAGATTATTCCGTATGAAAAAGTAAGTCAGACACGCGGGGTGACAGTTTTTTCGCACGAGACTTCGGCTCCTGAATAAATCGATCCGATCGATTGTGCAAATGAATAAAATCGCGAATCTTCGACATCGATTTATTCCGGCAGGACACTTCCCACGGGAAGAACACTCTCCGCTTCGTTTCTCGCTTGGAACAATTCCTTCTGTTGCACAGAAATTTCCACAGAGTTCGTCTCTCCTCGACTTTGTCGAGCGAACCAAAATAATTTCGCTCGTGTTTCCCTTTAACTATTCATACGAGATCACTCTTCTACCGATTATTCCATCACGTTGCAACGCGTAACAATTAAGTACCACCGAATTTACCAGAAGAACCACTGTCTAATCGATTGGTCGAAGCATTCTAATCCCTTCTCCATTTATCATACGCATCTGAAATGTGAAGCTCTGAGTTATTAACAAACCTGAAGAGACACCAAACTAAGAGACAACAAATTAAGTACCATCGAAGAAGAACCGCTGTCTAATTGATTGATCGAAGCATTCTAATCCCTTCTCCATTTATCATACGCATCTTAAATGAAATACTAAGGCATTAACAAACTTAAAGAGCCACCAAACCCTAGCGAATGCGTCGGTTTCCCGTAACAATTAAGTACCATCGAATCTACAGAAGAACCACTGTCTAATCGATTGATCAAAGCGTTCTAATCCCTTCTCCATTTATCATACGCATCTGAAATGAAATGCTGAGGCATTAACAAACCTGAAGAGCCATCAAACACTAAAGAATGCGTCAGTTTCGCGTAACAATTAAGTACCACCGAATCTACAATAATCGATGAATTGAAGCATTCTAATCCTTTCTCCATTTGTCATACGCATCTGAAATGAAGCTCTGAGACATTAACAAATTTGAAGAACCGCCAAGCTCTAACGAATGCGTCGGTTTCGCGTAACAATTAAGTACCAAATCGAATCTACCAAAAGAACCGCCGTCTAATCGATTAATCGAAGTGTTCTAATACCATCCCCACTTATCGCACGCTCTGAAATGCGAAGCTCTGAGTTATTAACAAACCTGAAGAGCCACCAAACTCGAACGAAGGCATCGATTTCACGTGAAACCCGAACGCAACGACGCGCGCGTGGCAAAGAACGTCGTCGCGATAAATTGAATCAGGGCTTATCAGGACTCCCAGTTCAATAGAGTCGAAGGAGAGGAACGACGGAGGGTTCGTTTACATAATCGCATCGGCGCGGTGGAATTAATTATGCGCGGCTAGTCGTTCGCCATCGCGCGGAGAACGCGTCCCGTTCGACGGGGATCGGTTTGCTCGGCGATGACTGGAACGGATCTCCTTGGAGGATTGGCCGCGGACCAAAATTTTCATGGACGGTCACGAACGGGACGCCCGGCGTCGATTTATTATTCTATTCGCGACAGTTTGATGCACGGCGCCCGATTGAACCGAGTGTGTACCGCGATTTCGCAAACGGCCACGGCGAAAATATCCGCGCTTCGAGGATCGCGCGGTTTTAGAATCGGTAAACAGACGGGAAATCGTGCTGGGATTTTAATTGCGCCGCGTGTTGCCCACCCAGTACTGCTGCTCGGGATCATTCAAATCGAGGGAATATTAAACGATAATTGACCGAGTATCGGAGATTTTGTAACAGAAATATAGATTTTTCCTTCATGATTTCGTCGAGCAAATATATTTGTAATATAATGGATGGAACTGGTCATAGATTGAATCGTATAAAATTGTACAAGAAATAATCATTTCATTTTTATTTAAAAAAATATCTATCATCTTATGATTCAGACATATCCTTAAATAAAATCATATGTACTTAATACATTATAAAATATCAAGAAGAATTGAAAGTAAAACTTAAGTAAGATGTAATTATTAATCTTCAAACATATGATACTTCTTAATACTTCTATCAGGTGTTGCAAAAGAATTCTGCATTGTTTGCACCATCAAAAAGTCTCACTTCTAATTTTATAAACGAAATTGTAGAAATTTCAAGCTAAATTAATTATCATTATCACTCAACAGCAACTTTGGTCACGCTTTAGTAGCTCGTCATACTTTTCATTACACGTGGTATTAGAAACGCAGACTTACGACGATAAAAGAAAGACAACCCTAGAGCATCTTCGAGGAGGCGCAAGTAAACTCTCAGGCCTGTGTCTCGGTGAAAAAGCCACTTGTCCGCGCGTGGCCCAATAGAAATCGACTTTTCTCTTTCTTATTTCTGCGAGGCCTCAAAGTTGTTAGCGTAGAACGCGTTTCACGTCGCCGACCTTTCGGTTTGGTCGTGTTTCGCTCGATGCCGAGCGTTCCTGGCCCGCGAGCGTGTAACTATGCAAATAAACTGCTCTCCGCCGGTTTGTAAGCCCACATTAGCAAAGTACCGGTGGTTACGTGGAGGTTGCGCAACACAAACGCATCAAGAAATTCTGTTTGACTAGTATGCGCGCGGGAACGCGGTTTAGGGGATGCAATATCCATCAGCTGGATGAGAAACTAGCCTGGTCGCGAGGGTCTGCGATTTCTTTGACCAGTGATCGCTTTAAATTGCTAGAATATTTTAGAGTTGCCTCTGAACACATGTAAAGGATTTAGACTTAAACAGAGAATTGTTTCGAGGATCTACAACACCAGCATCTTCCCAATAAAGTGAACTTAAAAAGTCCTACATCATTAAATACATATGTTAATAAAATTAGAAGTATTAAATTACTTTATTAAGTTCACATATATTATGCTAAATCGATGCTAAATTAGACTCAGGATTCGGTTACCAATACCTTCGTCTGCCATTCAATAATTTAAGTACTTCGCTGGGAAAAGATACGATCCGCTTAAAAATCGTTAAGGCCAATAATTCACGCGGTATAATAACGCGCAATAAGTTACACGCGGAGGAATGAATAATCACGATGCAATTACACTGTTTCTTATAAAATTCGAGTGGAAATATTTTTCGAACTCCAAATGGAAATAGGAGAAAATGTTTCGTATCGATTGTGTAATCATAGAAAAAAAATTTCACAAAAAAGTTCACATATATTATGCTAAATCGATGCTAAATTAGACTCAGGATTCGGTTACCAATACCTTCGTCTGTCATTCAATAATTTAAGTACTTCGCTGGGAAAAGATACGATCCACTTAAAAATCGTTAAGGCCAATAATTCAGCAATTCCGATCAGCCATTTACCTCCGCGTCGGTCGAATAATTCACATCTGAACCTCTCACGGGAGCCACGATATTCCGATAAAGTCCATATCTCTGTCAGCATAAGTTCACCCTCGCTCTCGAAAGTGCACGCGAGAGTGCGGCTCCTGAACGAATCCAAGTTTTTACGGTCTCCATCCCCGATTGTTATTGCGTCGAGCCAGCGCCACGACGGAAACGGGAGTGGAGAACAGGCTGAGAGGAATGGCTGGCTCGACATTGCCCGGAGAACCGCGAATCGTGTCGAAAAATCGGTGATGAATCCCCCGGAACCCACCCTGGCCGCGTTCCCACCCGACATTCGAGCCAAACGCTGCTTGGACAGATTCGTCGCTCGCTTTTAGGGGTTGTTACGTACTACCGCCCTTCGATCGCAATACTTACACGGGTTCTACGCTTTTCTCTCGAAAGAGTGCGGTGGAATTTTTTTCAAGCGATACAACGCTTTTCAGTGGCTCCATTAACGCACGAAACGAGCATTTCGTGTACTTCTCAAGGACGATGCCCTTAAAAATGGTCGTTACCATTTTTTTTGTTGACGTCATATTTTGTTTCACGGGTGCGTCGAGTCGTGGAAACAAATAATAATCGCTCAGTACTAGTCAGAGTCGATCTGAGACAAGTTTGAGTCTCTTTCGACTGGTGACACTTGAGAAAGTCGATTTGAATTTTTTAGAGTTGTAATGATAGAGAGTTGAGACGGATGTCTATTATAAAATGGTGGTTTTCTTAGGATTCTAAGAGGGTGAAGGAATGTATTATTTTCGTATTATTTATCTATTTTTTTTTTTTTTTCTTATACCTTCTGCGAGAGTTATAGCTAAGAATTGTTTCCTGGAGAGAAACATCTGTGGATTGCAAGTCTATCTCGTCGTGTGCGGATGTATGCGCAATGAGAAACATCAGAAGCTATATTTCTCCACACTTAATAAACCCCGACTGGCTCGTCGTAAACAATTTTTCTGCTCGTATCGCGTAAATGCGGCGAATTTATAAAATTCTCGAGGAAGAAGCCGCGGACAGCTCCGTCTAGAGCCAGATGAAGGATGAAGATTTATCACCCGCGTAATTAACGTACTTAACCCATTTCCAGAATACGCCTCACGTAGACGCAACTGTGCGAGATGCTGCTTTTGTTGATGCTCGTGAAAAATCGTGCCAGCCCCGCTCTGTCTGGTTGATCTATTAAAACTTATCGCGTCCAAAGGGTGCGTTTTCACCGTCTTATTCCGTTCCAGTTCGCGATACAGTCGTTAGCCGTGAAACGATTTTATTCCGAACTTCGCTGGAATTTTGATAGGTTTCTCGATTTTCTACGCGTACGTGGCAATCGTTTCAGCGAAAATTGCGAGCATTTTGGAGCACAGACGTATTATTAGACGTATTTTCGAGGGCTAGAAAAACATTTTAATGGATTCTAATAATGTAAGTTTTGGTCATTGTTCAAGAGTTAAAAAAAATATTTAAATAATAGAAAAGCAATAACACCACACTTGAGAAAATGTTTTTTACGTTTTATATACAATATTTAGTAATTATCACGATGAGAATCCCTCGCAGGTGCTGCATTTTCGAAATTGGAGAACTCTGTACCATTTTCCCCTTTTGGGGGTTAAGAAGCCATCGCGGTGGCTCGAACTCTGCGACTACAAACGCGGAACAATTTATGGTTCGTATCGTAATTTCTTATGGTTTCTCGCAAAATGGAGCAAACGGTTACCCTTTCCAGTGCTCTGTAAAAATGTTCCATTGCGAAAGCGGAACTACAATAGTTTTCATTTATCCAGACGACCTTCGACGACAAACGCAAACTGTTTCGGATACTTGGAAATGCGTACGCGACAAAACTACCCCGTTCGATTCGCGCAGAGAAACGCGCGATCCTGATCGTCGAACAATTAGCGCAACTTTCTACGAACACAATCGCGCGAGGGCCGTGGAAATCTAATTTTCATTGGCCGAATGAACCTGTCGTTTATTCCCTTCCTCCTCTTGCTCCCTCGCCTCGTTACTATTACCAAGGGTAACTGTTACCGTAACGAGATTTTCTATAGTCGTATAAAAAAAGAAAAAAAAAGGAAAGAAAAGAGAGGAGAAGAAAAGAAGCGAAAACAATTTGAGATTTCCACGGTTGGCTTGTTATTGAATCGAGGGAATATGAAAGGGGGATGAAACGAAGGGGTGAGAACGGCCGGGAGGCCCGTTGGAAATAAGAAAAGGGAAATCCTAAATAATTCCTCGCAGACCTTGAACAACCACCGCTCGCCCCTTTTCATTTCTTCTGTTCCTCGATTCAGAAATTATGCTAATGCCACTGCTTCCTACCACTCTTCCGGCTCGTTTTGCAATGTAGATGCCAGGGTAAATTTAATTTGTACATCGAACGGCTAGCTGTAATTTAAAAAATCGAGGATCGATTACTTGGACCAATCTTGAACGTTGTTACGAGTTTCGTTCTACCTTTTAGTTGGCCATCGATCTGTAATAGTTCTCGAAGAGATAATTTGATTTGAGCTTTAAATTGCTTGAGATAGTTTCTTGATATTTTTCGAAGCACGTTTCTAAGCACGAAAAAATCGTGTCTATGTTTAGAGATTACCGTGCACGCCAGGAACTCGCGAGAACGGTTGCAAGGTTTGTTTGAAACGTTTAAAGACCCTGGAACGCGTGTTTCGCACGTTCCTGAAATTTATTTCAAACGATATCGCACCTTCAACAGCGCGATTTACGATGTAGCCATCAAGGTGCGATACACAAAAAGTTCCAAGTTTCACGACATAAAAGTTTGTTTAAAGAATGTTTCTCTCGCCTGAGAACGCGAGGAAACAGACACAGATGCCAAGAAGAGAACAAGCACGACCGACTCGATAAGTTCGCAATAATAAACTCTTACAAAAACCGTTGAACGCGATAACACGTGAAGACACTTAAATTTTCCTCGTCGAAATAACTAACAACGCAACGAGAAAGACATCGTGCCGATTTTTGCCAGCTGGAATCGAAACGAGAGCGTCCTCGCACGATCTAATTTTCCCAGGCGAAATATCGTTCGAACGGCGAGATATCCCAGATTAGCAAAACCGTTGGAATGAATTCCAGCAGAACACAGCGTCCGCTATCTCTCCCGAAACCGTATCGAACGTGTCGCGACTCCGCAAACGAGTTCCCTCGAGCGTGCACGAAAGATTTCGAGCTGCTAAACTCCTTCGTGGGTCCAGAGGAATCCACGAATTCCGTCGGGTCCTGCTACGTGGCCGGCGTAACGAGCGCACTTCCGCTCGCTCCACCGCCGTTTCGCAGGCCTATCACGAATCCTCTGTAATCGTCCCCGCGTCCGAGACCCTCCACCTGGCTGGTCCTAGGCGAAATCCAGGTCGCCGCCCCATTTTGCAATTGGCAATCGGCCTGATCCGTCGATGAAAAGTTTGCCAGCCCGTAGTTTCCAGTTGTCGAACGCTGCCAGGTCATTCCATCTATCGACTGTGTCTGCTCGCGTTCCCCGTTCTCCATCCCCCTCTTTCGCTACTCCACTTCCGGCGCGCGTCCTCTCGCGAGTCATCTCCCGTCTTCTTTCTTCCATTTTCTCGTCCTACGCTCTCTTGCAGCGACCTCTCGAACCGAGAGCACGTATTTCCGGGAGCGAGCGCCTCCTCGTTGTTCCCCCTCTGTTTTTCCGACGAAACTCACCGGGAATCTTCGTCGTGGGTCCCTCTTTTTCTCGCGTCGAGGTTGAAAGGAAATCGAACGGGGCGCAGAGAGAAAGTTGAAGGAGTTCGGTGTTTAGAATGGAGATGGAAGGAAGGAATTTCCTTTCGATACGCGTAGACGCGTGGTTGGTTGAATGATACGTAGAAATGAAGCAACGAATGAAATCAAATTTCATTCGAATGGAGTGAATAAGATATTAGTAACAAATAGGAGGATGACGATCGTTGAAGTTAGCGGTGCACCGGAAGCACAGCGGGAAGAACGGTCCTCGCTGTTCCGGATTCGATGGCGAAATGAATCTCGAGGAACTCGAGATCAAGGATGTGCTTCGAATTTTTTTCAAAACGCATAGACGCATGGTTGATTAAATGATATGTCACAGCGAAATAAAGAATGAAATCAAATTTCATTCGGATGGAATGAATAAGATATTAATAACAAATAGATTAATGTTTCTAGTTTTCTATCGATACCATCGATTCGCTTAAGCGTGTCTTGGTTGCGCTTGCTGATCGACGCATTTTTGAAAATAAAGGAAAGAGTAGGGAAAAATTATAAATAGAGAATAATGAAATTTTTGAGAATAAAGAAAGGCGGCGAATGATCACAGAATGGCTGCGTTTAATCGATATTGTTCTCTTATCGTTGCAGAGGAGAAGCGCGGAGATAACGGTGGACAGCGAGGAGCAGAATGCCGTGTTCGTCCGCATTTCCGGTGAGTGATACTCGCGGTGGATTAAAAATTGAAATGAGCCTTGATTTATCCACTGTTTCTCTCTGATTTCCATAACGAATGCGGTAGTATGATCCGGGAAAATAACCTCGATTCTGATTAGAATATTCAATTTTCAGTGCTCCCGGTGCTCGTAAATATCCTTTCTTTAACGCGTCCATGCGACCAATGGTACCGTGAATACCATTGACAAGGGCCGTTCGCGACAATTCATTCGCATGATAATTGCAGACGTGTACATTTTTTTTAATTCGAACAAATACCACGATTTACACGCTTATCGTATTTGCGTTGGTTCTTGTTCTTGCAAAGGTATTGTATTAATTTCTTTTTTTATCGTATTACGAGAAATAGTTGGATCAATTGAAACTTTCAACACGCATTTATTCGTGATATTATCAAAAGTTCGAACAAACGGTAATTACAGTTCGCACAGATCGATGGATACGACTTTTGATTATCTCAAACATTTCCATTCGAACGCGTACAGAACGGTTTCGAAAATTTAGCAATTTCATATCGCTGCTGAAAAGAGTACCGAAAATTCCATCCATTTTGAATGAAATTTTCCGAGAAAAAATGGCAAGATTAATTGAAATGAAAATCCTCGAGCAGAATTATTTGAAATAAAAAAAAACATTCAGCGTTAGAAATAAAGAAAGAAACCGTTAACAAGTCGTTTCGAGACGAACTAAAAAATGTACTTCAACGAGGATAATATGAGTATTTAAATTGGTTTGCGAGTGAATGGCAATCGTATCTGTAGTTGCAAAACAACAGTAAATCAAAAAGTAAATCAACCTGAATGGTCGAGTCCTTGTCCTTTACCTCGACGGTTTAAAGGCGGGATAAGAGTGCAGACATAATTGCACACTCGACTTGGCATTTTTTTTCCTTTTTACCACCCGCTGACGGTGAACCAGTTCGCGATCGCAAAAAATTCAATTCGAATCGCGAATACTCGAGACAATCTCCTCGTAAATAAAGCTGGCACATGAAACGAATGAAATCATACAGAATGGTGTATTACCATGGTAAAAAGTCTCTTGGACGATAATGAATTATCACTGCGAGAAGTTACACGCGGAGAAATGAATAATCACGATGCAATTACACTTTTTCTTATAAAATTCGAGTAAATAAATATGGAAATATTTTGCAAACTCGAATGGAAATAGGAAAAAATGTTTCGTATCGATTGTGTGACCCTAAAAAAAAATTTGCTATACGATTTCTTTTTTTTTAATAGAAAATAATTTTTATTTGAAAATTTGTTCATTTCTTTGCATCTAAGATAGCAATTCTCTTATCGATCCGTTCTATGTGATTTCTCGATTACGTGGATACGCGAGGATTGATAAGAAATTTGCAATTTTAATTTTCGAATGAGTAATACGAATACATTATTCTTTGAACGTGTGTCAGAGGTGTTTGAACGAGAAGAGTAGAATTTTATGAAATTCCCTGTTTGCTGATCAAAGTTTAATTTAGGGTGAATAATCCGATCGCGTGGCATTGATTTAATAAAAGTCGAAGTCGAGAAGTTCAAATGAAACGGGCCAAAGGGATACGAATTGTAATGTAAACATCGTTGTGCTTAAAGAGCGACGGGAGAGAAATGTGGACGGGGCAATTTTATTAGCGATAATTAACTTGTAACTGTCAGAAGTAGCAGTTTTATATTTATCTTGAGCACGTATAATACGTACCCGTTTATCATACTTGCGTAATAGAACGCGTTACGAGTTTATCCCTCCCTTTACTTTCACATTCCGCCCGTATTCCTTATTTTCTGCCCACAACAATATAGATTACGGTAATATAATAGTAATAGTAACACAATACATCGTTTTAAACATATCATCTACAACGCACAATTACGAAATATATAAAATTTCAAACCGCGTCAAAATTATCTCATTTCGCTTATCAACTAAAGCAATAAGCCAATAGAATTGTTTCTCGATCGATATCCTTGCTTAACTATTTCTTAGTAAAAAACAATATTATGCTGTAATTTCTCTTCAAAATCAGACTATGAAAATTTTCAATTCTTTAAGTTTATCTTTAATCGACGCTATAGTGTCGTATGCATGTACAATAATGACTTCATCCTGAATCGTACATTTCTAAGATGACACCCTTTACAAGATAGCATTATTTTCTTATCTCGAATTTATTCTAACGATGTATCATAGTACAACGCAAGAACACACCCTCAGCGCTACACTTTCAGGACGACGTTACAGCAGCACCCCTCTTTACTCGCATTTTTAAGACGACGTTAAGTACAACGGCAGTCCATTTCACCTCGCATTTTAAGTAGCAAGAATATTGTAATTTTTCCCTGCAGATATTATACGTTACAACACGTGTGTAACTAGTCTGAACGCGGTGGAAAACGTATTCAACGTAGGTGAAACCAAAGGGAACAACCCTGGTTGCAGACGTTTCGCGGCAGAGCTGTGCGCACAGCTTAACCGTGGGCAAAAAGGGTTGAGGTCCAGCTTCGCGATATTACGTTTCTCCACGTATTAACTTAAAATTCCACACTAGGCGATATTACGTCTGCCGCGTATTAACTTGGAACTCCGCCCTGCATAATATTACGCTGTGCCAAAGGTGCACCCCCTTTCGCAGCGCTCGCGTATTACAAGTTATTAGCGCGCGGGGGTGGATTAGCGTAACCCGTCCAACCGGTTTCGTTCCAATTTTCCAGCGCTTTTTCTCCAAATTTTTAACCAAAAATTATTATCTGCAGATACGGATACGCTTCGTACGTAGATGGAAAATTTAAATTTATAATATTTGTGAATCATATAGCATATATGAAGTGTCTATCTTTAGTAACACATTTTTAGTTCCTGTTCAACTAAAATAATTTCTAAAGGATTAAATTTTTTTTGTATTTATCGTGAAGCCAAAACATGCATGTCCTTTTCCTCTGTTCTCTGCTCCAAAGCACAATCTGTGATATTACGAAACTGAATTCCAAATTGAAAATACAAATAACGTTTTAATTAACTTTCCGTACAAACTACTCGACCTTTTTGAAATTGGTACGAGAGCAACAAGAATTAACTGAATATCGTGAAATTAAATGGGATAAGATACGAACGAATTAAAACTTTAAAAGTAGTTAAAAAAAAAAGAGAAATACGAAAGGGGATTGGATGGAAATTTCTGCTTAGAAGTAACAGGAAACGAAACAAACGAATGAATTTGCAGGTCGTTGATTAAACGCGGCAAAAACGGGATAAGTGCGCGGCTCGACGAAAGCCGCGTGTGCAGATCGGACGTAAAAAAGGGAACGTTGGGACGATGATTAATCGCCACTCGTTTATACGAACACGTGAATGCACCAGCCACGTAAAAAGATAGCCGACGAAACTTTTTCCTTGGCTCGATATTATTTGACGAAGTGCTTAGCCGAGCCGCGAAGGAAAACCTGACGAGCGAGCTGTTTTGCGCGTCCTGGACGTCGGTCAAGACTCGAATCGTCCTTTCTTTGGGCAGCTTTTGCCCTCTCACGATGAACGATGCTCGCGATGAGTCTCGTAATCGCGTGAATAAAATCTTAGAGTCTTCACTGCGAAAATAATACACAGAAAAACAGAATTAATTCCAAACTAGAATATCGAGTAGAATATTTTTGTCGAGCATCGATATGTCGCTTTTACATAGTAACATATCGATGCAAAGAAACAGTATCGCGGACACTGACGTGTGACAGTGTCTCTCAGTTTTTCTATTTAATTACGCGATAGTTGCATCTACAATAATTTTTTCTTTTTTTTTTTAATTCGAAGTAGCACTTAGTGTTATTATTAGTTAGTAGCCAGTGGACGATCATAGAGACTCGTTCGTTTTATTGTCACCGAGCCGTCACTCAAAATGCTTTTTGCACCCTTGACGTAGGATGTTTGCCATCAAACGCATGGCAAGTGGATAAAAATGTGTCTTTACATTTTCAACGAGGCAATTTTTTTTTTCTTCACGAACATTGAAGACAGGTACATGAATATGGAATAGAGGCTAGCAAGAACCGCGGAGGACTTAGGCACTTGGCGGACTATGGATTGAAAGTCTCTGGTTAAATTCATTGATGAATAGTGTGAGCAGAATAAGAACGGGATGGGGAGTAAAAAGTGTTGCTAATTTTGTAAAGTATTCGATGGTTATATGAATAATGAAAATATTACTCGAAGAGTCTTATCTAGTTTTAGAGGAGGTTGTTTGGTGTATCTTCTGCAATCGCCACAGAAGTAGTTAATCTTTGTCTCTTCGCAAATTTCAAATAAAAATAGAAATTCCTGATTTATAGCTGAGGAAAGCAATTTATATACATCATTGCTTCATACAGTGATTTTACAATCATTGTCTGTCAATAGTTCCCTTCTTTTCAAGACTTTTGCATTTCGATTCTCGTTCTTTAAAAATTAAGCTACTCGACCAGAATAATAATCAGAACCTCGCGAACAATCGTATCACGACATTCAGTCACTCTTTCAAATTTCTATCATTCCAACTTAATAAAACCCCAATGAAACAATTTCCACTGTCCACGCGAGGAATATTAAGCAGCACACATGGAAGCATCGAACTGCCCCATGAAATTCCTTTTTTAATTTCACCGACAGAGGCGAACATTTTGTATCTCTCGTTCTCTCGATAAATATATATATATATTTTTTCCAGCACTTGCTCGCAAGGAACGTAGGGTTTCTCTATCGATTCCCTCCAGTTAACCCAGTTGCTCCGCCAGCGTTTGTATCAAAGGATTTGGATAGGCTTTTCCACCGATAGGACAGGGTACAAAAGAATCCGTTCCGCAACGATTCGATCACAATACTCGAGATCCCCGTCTTATTGGAGAATAAATGAAATTAGGCCCAGCGAGTCGATCCTCTTGCGAAGGTTGGTCCGTGCGAATCTCGTCCAGCATAAAAATTGCTACTCCCGTCGGTTAACCTTTCTTCAGCCGTCTGTTTAAAATTGCCAGTCTCCGTTGATCTCGTCGTATAAAATAAATTGCGCTAAAAGGTACCCGCAAACAACTTCGTCCGTCTGTCTCTGTTCTTCCATCAGAGAGGACAGATTGCAAGCGTCCAGCTTGACGAGATTTATAGGCGTGTTCCCGGTATTCTAACGTAACTTTGAACTTCACAAATGACGCGCACCGTTTCCCTTTTCGTATCACGTCCGGCGCGTGGATGAATTTAATGATCTTTAATGGCGCGAGGTAACGCGGCTTGGAATATCTCCGTCGTTCGTGTTAAAAGTGACGCCAGACAGGATTTACTGGATTGAATTTACTCGCGAATTCGTGGACACGCATGATTAACGCGTACATCTGCTTGTTCCTTCTTTGAATTCGTTTATTCTAATGTGGAGTAGTAATTTTTAATTAAAGTAGCGTGAAAAAATTATTACAGCCAACTGTGATCTGCTAACAGAGTGAACGAAGCGATCGCGAATTGTTTTTGCCTTCGTGTTGTGAACTGAAAAATTATTCTCACCGTCTCGCATCGAGAAGCCCTCCAGTTCGAAGGCAAACTTTAAATTGCTCCGCTATGGAACCCTCCAGCGCAAAGGGTTGAGCATTTTTATTTTTTAACGCAATACCTTCTGTAATACGACACGAGGATATAATACGGTAATTTATTGTTTCTTGAAAACGATTAATCAATCGCTGCATATTATAAACTTGTACCCATGCAGCTCCATTATTCGGATTCTCTTTTTGCGCGGCGCGAAACAAGTTTCGAAGATCGTAAATCACGCGGACCGCGTTGAAAACGGTCCATCGTTCAATTATTCGCCCTGAAAAACTATCCCAGCTCATAGACTAGACGCTCGTCACTCGAGACGTACGGCATTAAACGTTCTCACGGTTCTCAAGAGAGTATAAGCCCGAGATCGTGTTTTCCTAAGTCGTTTAACTCTTTACCGCGTCGCTTAGAAGAGACGTTGGGAAAGAAATTCTTGGCTCGATGCTTGGAACGATCTTTTTGATAATGAACCTAAAAAATAGAAAAAAAAGAACTAATCGAAATATAAATTAGAAGTAAAGCACATCATGTACAAGTAAAGAGTTGAACGACACAAATTTGTAATAATACCTATTACGTTTCTTGTAATTAAATTGTGTACGCAATTACAATTTTCCAATAACCATCGTTAAAGAAGCGACGATCTCCTCGAGACTGTTGCAAGAAACTTTTCTACGTCTTAACAGAGAAACAATTATAAAGATTGATCGATCTCTGTGTCAAGATCTAGTAGCGAGCTGATTAATAGAATTTACCTTTCTAATCTAATTATCGAGGAGGTTTATCATTCAGATATAATAGCGAACTACTCTGCGGGCACTTTTCACGGGGACAGATGTTTGCTTGCCGTTTATTGCCCGGAATCTGGCTGATTTATTTAACGTTTATTGTACGCGAAAGAGGGAAACGGGCAAATATTTAGACGGGCTAACAACCGCGGGCTGAAGCGAACCGGGGCAGAAAAGGAAACGAGCAGATAACCGAAATGAAATTCACGCGTCGTCAAGTCTGCTAGTTTCTTCGGCTGATAACGCGTGCGACCGGCAATTAGGTTAATTAGACGCTGTCTATGCGTGAACGCGTCAACAGTTACACAATGTTAACACTGCCCCTCTCTTTCTGCTTCCTTTTGCGAAACGAAAGTCTTCATTTCTCTATATCTACATCCATTCTAAATAAAAAAAGAATTATCAAGAAGAGCTAGCTTAACCCTTTCGTAACGAAATAACCAAAGTATTATCTCATATCCTCCATTGCTTCAATATCGAAATTTCTACCTACTTTAAAAATACCAAAATGGCCACTCTTCTCTAATCGCAGTGGCTCGAATAACGCGAGAAGGGTTGAAGTGTGATTACAAACCTTTTGGTGATATTCAAATAACGAATCGTTCGTTTCATGGTTGACGATCTTAAACACGAAGGAGACTCGTGTCGATCCTTTCGTAAAGAAATAACCAAAGTATTATCTCATATTCTCCATTGCTTCAATATCGAAATTTCTACCTACTTTAAAAATACCAAAATGGCCACTCTTCTCTAATCGCAGTGGCTCGAATAACGCGAGAAGGGTTGAAGTGTGATTACAGACCTTTTGGTGATATTCAAATAACGAATCGCTTGTTTCATGGTTGACGATCCTAAACACGAAGGAGACTCGTGTCGATCATTTCGTAAAGAAATAACCAAAGTATTATCTCATTTCCTCCATTGCTTCAATATCGAAATTTCTACCTACTTTAAAAATACCAAAATGGCCACTCTTCTCTAATCGCAGTGGCTCGAATAACGCGAGAAGGGTTGAAGTGTGATTACAGACCTTTTGGTGATATTCAAATAACGAATCGCTTGTTTCATGGTTGACGATCCTAAACACGAAGGAGACTCGTGTCGATAACAACGCGCTCCTATTTGCACGAAGAGAAAAACCGTAATCACGCAATTATTACGTCGCGGTGCGCGCGTCACGACGCCAGGGCACGTACCCCGGAAATTGCGCAACCGAAATTATTACCGTTGCAAGATGCGCCGCGTTTCAGCCGCGTGTCGCAATTCACCTCCGCCTCGACAATGCTTTCCTAGCATTCAGGCGGTTACGCAAACGCGTAATCGCGCACCAACCCCCGCCCCACGGGGGTGAAACTTTTCCCTCCGCTCGAGCAACAAGTGAAACGCGTCTCGGAACATTTTTTGCGACGTTCTCGAGACTCGACGAAATAGTAGAAGTTTGTGGGGATTTTGAAAATTGGTTGAGAGGGATGCGTGCTCGCGAGGATGTTTCAAGTTGGCGAAGTGAATCTTTTTGTTGAGCTCGAGTCGATGTTGGAGGAAGTTAATAAGTTATCGTTGAAGGGGTTGATTCATATGCAAAATTGCTTGCTTTGGTTTCGTTCTCGGCCTGAAGATCCTGATAGTGGACTCGTCAGTCCAAAACTACTTAGGACAGGTCAAAAAGTGGTGTATATGGAAACGAAGAAGAAGAATGTGTTGTTGTTCTTCTAGTGGAGGGCCATCACACATATTTCGATTTGTTCACTTTCAGTATTCGTATGTGTCGAGTTAAAATTTTACGTATTCTTATGTAATCGCAGCTTTGTACTTGAGAAGAGAAATGACAGGAATATTATTTATATGTATTAATAGCGTCGTTGGTCGTTGGTAGTCTGAAAGCAGCCATTTTGGAGTGACGCTCCCGATTAGGGTCAAAACTGATATTTTATGTATACACGACGGTTTGGATTAGGTCCAGGCCTAAGACGCGCGACTTGAATCCAGATTTTTTTTTAGCGTGGGCGGTCATTTCGTTGTTCGCATTCGGTTTTCGTCTCGCGACCCCGTTGGTTGTTAATGCTTTCTAAACGAAGTATTGTTATGCAAACGCGGCGGTTGCCAAGGGAAACCCTTTCCTTCGCTCTTTTCTACGCGCGTTGAGCAACGCGTTTCGCAACAGTTGAAAAATTGCTCGCTTCTACAGCGGGTCGGAAAGTTTAAAGTCGAAGTTTTTTCTTTTTAATTAAGATCGTCCCTTTCGCGTCTTGCCTGTACCGGAAAGTTTAAATTAGGTTCTCGGTTTTCCAGCAAGAGTCGCAACTAAATAACAAGATACCGCGCGGTTTTTATTCGCGCTGCGACTAATCGAAACTAAACAAATTCAATGGAATTTCATTTCGCCTCTCGCGCGCACACTTCACGGAATGTTAATCACCGTGCGCCTCGATAATTGGTTTGTTTCATATGACACAATTTCGCTGCCTTTCGTTTCAGCTCGTAGTAGCCGCTGCCAATCGCGACAGCGTTTTATCGCAGCAGCGAACGGAGCTTAAAATTGAAGAATCGGACAAACACGAACTACGAAACGTCGCGCAGGTTTTCGATTGTAAATTACTCGTTCGATATAGTCTCGTTGGTGCAGTCTGGACGCAAACGTGTTCGAATTGAAGGGGGTGATTCTACAAGCAAAATCGAAGGGAAAATGAAGAGTAACAAAATTGCGGTTGGAAC
The DNA here is from genome assembly GCF_050948175.1 of Xylocopa sonorina. Classification (NCBI taxonomy): domain Eukaryota; kingdom Metazoa; phylum Arthropoda; class Insecta; order Hymenoptera; family Apidae; genus Xylocopa; species Xylocopa sonorina. The sequence goes on along the minus strand of NC_135195.1, from coordinate 4,475,641 downwards.
TTTGTTTACGAGGAAAACGATTTCGAAAATCCTTTGGGACACCGCGACGCGTTATGAAATCCTGTATACGTGGCTACACGCGACGCCCCCATTGCACTCTCTCTCTCTCTCTCTCTCTCTCTCTCTCTCTCTCTCTTATGGGACTCCGTGCATCAATGCGCCGCGTACGCAAACAACGTTCAAAGTAGTTTTCCTCCGTAGCGAAGCCTCGAATGAAATTTTCTCACTCTTGCTTTTCGTTCTATTTCATATTACTCTATACGATAACCTCTTTCATTTTGTCCCAGCTACTACCGTACACCCTTCGCGCGGTGCTTATTTGCATCGTGTTCTAATTCATAATTTACCTGATTGTTACCTTGGTAGGTAACGCGAACGAATCAAATGTTCGATATGAAAGAATAGTCTTGAATGAGAGTCGCAACCTTTAATCTTCCACGGCACACAACAAGCAAAACATAAATTACAGTAATATTTGTATGTTTCATTAAATAAAAAACGCAATAAAATAGCTCTATGTGTGTAGACATTTACTAATCTGACGAACATATTTAATTTTGATGGACATATACGTTTTACACTTGGCTCTACGCTAGAAAATGCTAGCCAAAGTTCATGATCAAGACACTTTAAGCGTGATCGTTTGTCACTTCTAATTAGAACCAGTGTTGATAAATTTTGTCGAGAGCACAGCTTGGATATGAGAAATTTCTGACTAATCTGGTGATCAACAAATTTAATTGTTCACGAGGAAATCAGTGACACACGGGACTAGATTATAATTATTAATCTTACTCTGTAACGTAACTTATTAACTTAACTATACGATACACGTTTTTTTCGCTTTCCACACACGATTCCTAGTCTCATTGAGTAATTTATAAACGCGGCCGTCAAATGATATTTGAACGGAATATTTACACGCGCAGCAGGGCATCATCGCGTCCCGACAGTGCTCTTAATAATTCCCCAAGTCGAGCACCGATATAAATAATTTGTATTCATGCATATTTCATCGCGGCTGGCCGGTTTTTGTTTGCGCTCGATCAGGACGGGACCGTCCGCGGACGCGGCATTTAATCTCCGGCGATTCCGCCGCTGCAATTTGCCGCGTTTATTATTTATCCGAGATCCATTGCGGCGGCACGTTCCTCCGGCTCCTCTCGCGCTCTGTCGTCCTTAAGATTCGCAATTAGAGCGGCGTAGTTACGCCACCCGGCTCCGTTTCTTCCATTAATCTGCGACTGTTCCGCGCGCACTGCCTTCAGACTCTTCCTCAACCTTTTTCCACGATCGACCATCGACTTTTCGATTTTCCACGTTTTTCGTTCATGGACCATTTGGTGATAAGTGCGCGGACGCGTTTTTTTAAAGAGCAATTAGAAGGTAAATTTAAATTCAATGTCGATTTGTGAATGATGTTAGCGTCTTGTTGATACATGTTTAATATTGTATTAAGGTTGTTAATGTTCGAGTATATTTCGAGTATAAGGTTTCTCAAACCTTTTTCCACGACCGACCATCGACTTTCCGATTTTCCACGTTTTTCGATCGTGGACCATTCGGTGATAAGTGCGTGGACCCGTTTTTTAAAGAGCAATTAGAAGGTAAATTTAAATTCAATGTCGATTTGTGAATGATGTTAGCGTCTTGTTGATACATGTTTAATATTGTATTAAGGTTGTTAGTGTTCGAGTATATTTCGAGTATAAGGTTTCTCAAACCTTTTTCCCCGACCGACCATCGACTTTCCGATTTTCCACGTTTTTCGATCGTGGACCATTCGGTGATAAGTGCGCGGACGCGTTTTTTTAAAGAGCAATTAGAAGGTAAATTTAAATTCAATGTCGATTTGTGAATGATGTTAGCGTCTTGTTGATACATGTTTAATATTGTATTAAGGTTGTTGGTGTTCGAGTATATTTGCAGATTTATTTCGTACAATTAATATGTCGATATCGTTGGTTTTAAGAATTGTTATGCTACTCGAGGTGTTAAAAGGCGAAAGGACTGTCGAGGGAACGGAATTGTTAAGTTCGAAACAGCCAGTGACCTAGGCGGCGAGTCACCTCTCGACGAGAGTGAAAAGTGGCGGATATTTTTGAAAATTTCCCAGCGACGATGCAGAGGCGTGTGTTTTGCCGCAGTTAGCTGTCAGCCGCGAACCACTTTCCGGTGACGTACAATTGAACACTTGGCTTTCTTTTTTTTTGTTCTTCCTTTTTCAATGAAATCCACAGCCGTCAGAAGCGCAGAATATACAAACATTGCGCGCTATAAATGTAAGTTTTCGAAATCGTCATTCTCCTTTCGAAAAGCGTATAATTATCTGTTAATGTTACTTCTAAGATATTTAATAACAGAAAATTTCAGCGAAATTATTTCAAAAGATCTATCGAAATTACTCCTTTCGCTACCAGCGTCACATATATCTTTCTTTCCTAAACCCAGCATCAAAAATAGGTGACAAACATTCATTACCAAATTCTGATAATTGTTGGCATCAAATCGTGCCTCAAGATAGATCGCATTCGTTAACGTTACTTCTAAGATATTTAAGAACAGAAAATTTCAGCAAAATTATTCCAAAAGATCTATGGAAATCACCCTTTCGCTACCAGCGTCACATCTATTTTTTTTTCTAAGCCCATCATCAAAAATACGTGACAAGCATTCATTATCAATTTCTGATAATTGTTGGCACCAAATCGTGCCTCAAGATAAATCGCATTCATTAACGTTACTCCTAAGATATTTAATAACAGGAAATTTCAGCAAAATTATTCCAAAAGATCTATCGAAATCACCCTTTCGCTACCAGCGTCGCATATATCTTTCTTCCCTAAACCCAGCATCGAAAATACGTGACAAGCATTCATTACCAATTTCAAATAATTATTCGCACCAAATCATGCCTCAAGATAGATCGCACTATAAAACAATAAAACACATACACGATAAGTCTAGCAATAATAATATTCTCCTGAAGCCCTGGCAGTGAAAGCAATTAAACAAATATCCTCCATTTCTCTCCAACTTTATTATTATTATTATATATATCATCACACTTTTATCGTGGTTAGAATTCCATCCGAACCTGTCGTTCGGTTCGACAATGTCGTTCACCGTTCTGTACAACGACTTCTGTTTAATTGGCTTCCAGAAGGCGCCGCGTTGCCAACATCCGGTGCCACGGCCAGCTTGACGGAAGTCCGCGATGAGGCCGCGACGGAGACCGCGTTCAGGCGTCTGTCAGAGGCGGACCGGATACTGCTCGAGAGTCTGGATATCGGCCGTTCCAGGCCCAGGCCCACCGGTCGATTCCTGACGATGCACAAGAGACGCCGTAAGAGGCTTACCACGAAATCCTTGACACAGGAGCCTGGTATCCTGGACGATATTTTCCATGGCCTGGTTCAGGTAAGCCATTGATCGTTCGGGATATAAACTTAAACCGCGTCTACGTATGTGTCTGTCTGTCTTTGTGTCTGTGCCCGTGCGTTTATGTGTGTCTGTACACACACGTACGAGGAACCGTTCTCTGAGACTGGTATCGAGCCTGATCTAGGCTCGGGGGTATTTTATAACGCACAGAAAGGGTCAGGGTTAAGTTAATTTCTTTTTCAACGGTATCACGTCACTCGTGTCTATATACAGACTGTCCCAGAAATCGTGGCGAACGATCGAGCAACTCTGCACGGTAATCAGTCGAGGGAAGATGACTGTTTTTCCTTTTTTTTTCAGTTAGCTCATTCGCTGGTAGTAGAAAATTTTGTGATTCCATTTGTATTGCTACTTCTGGTTCAATCCATTTGGGAGGAAATTTGTTTTCTTTACCTTTTTGTGTATTAGCTTTGTAGATGTTGATCTGGTAGATTTTCAGTGAAAAATTGTTTTTGTATATCAGTTTGAGTTGTGTAAAGGGATATTCTCAAATGGGAATAATGGTAATTAGTATCTAAATAAATGTGGATATAAATATAATATATAAAAGGAAAACTTGTGTCGAAAAGTATTAAAAAAATTGTTATGCATTCTAATTGTTCCCATTTGGAACCATATTTCTTTGCTCTCCAATGGAAAAGTATCAACATAAAAGCATTTAAAATACAAGTAAACTCTGGCAATCAATAACACTCTGTCATCCACGAGTATACTCGTCATTGGCAGCGAACGGGTCAACATCTCGTTTTCAATACAAATTTGGAAGTAGTGGGCAAATTGCAGTAAGAATAATAAAACCATTTAACGATGTAAACCTGAATGGAACCAGAGCTTTTGAAACTTCCAATTAATACGTGGGATACCTGATAGATTTTCAGATTGATTTCTGTCCATATCGAAACTCTGAATAAACGAACGTTAGCTTCTTTTTTATATTAGCTCGAAGGAATAGAATTACAATTCTACGTTTGGAAGCCAGAATATGATCGTAATTTATAGCGCACTCTGTATTAGCTTGAAAACAAGACATTGTCGTGATCTTTCCTTAAACTACCAGGATGGTTGAACGTATTACTGGGTTGGTATATTTATAATACGCTCTGTAGATAATAACTTAACACTTAACGACAGCCAGTCACGCGTTTCGGCACTGCTAGTGTTAAATGGCCCCGTATATTTTCTTTATTAGATCCTTCCCATAATACGATATCGTTCGTTGAGATAAATCCAACGACCCGCCGCGCTGAATCGCGTTCCATCGTAGAAAATTGCAAAATTGCTGCTCGACTTCGATCCTGTTTAAATTAGAAGCGTCAGAGGCAGTGGCTCGATAAGCTGCAACCAATTTACAGATCCTACTTTCGTTAACCTCATGATTCTCCAATTTTTCGTAAAACGAAATCGTCTGCGATTAACGTGCGACTATCGTGGAGACAAAATTCCTCGAAAATCTGCCATTAAAAAAAAAAAACAAATTGGACTCATCGATTCGATGAGAATCAACTCGACCCGAAAATTCTCTCCATTAAACTCTCATCGAACGGAAATTAGCTTCGCCTTAAAATTTTCCCCGTTAAAGAAACTTCTGACCAACTATTTCTACCGTCTGATACTCCTCTTTCCCGGAACAGACTTACTTTCGCGTCTTTTTTCTTATTTCCTCGATTGTTCGTTCACGAGAAATATTTCACCGCGTTCAGTTGAAAAAAGACACCCCGTGGCGGGCTGGTGGATTAGTTTTTCATCGATCCAAGAGGATGCTCGCTTAATTCCTGATGTTACCGCCAAAACTGATGAGAACATCCGACGCGAGACGCGGCTGTACGATTTTATTCTTCCTCGAAGCATTCTTCGAGCTTAAATCGCGCGACACGCTGACCCGGATTAAGGATCGACTTATTTATTAGTACATGGACCTAGTCGTTGCGTATTACTTACCGTCTCACTGTGTACAGAGACTTACCGTTAATGCACTGTCTAAACTTTAACGGTCCATATTCGCTGTATATTCGACGGAACTCGCGCAGAGCTGCTCCATAAATTATCATTAATCCTGGCCAATCGAATTACGTTCTAACACCGTCGAAACTAAACCTGTTACTTGGTAGATAACAGGGTCCTCTCGCACTTGCTCGCGAGAATCACGTGTAATTTGTGGCTCGCCTGGTAAATCGTGACGCTTTGATATTACCAGAAATCTGAGAATTCTACCATTCTAAGTCGCCAAACTTTTTATTCTTCGACTCGAAAAATCGTCGAGTCTCTTCTGGTTCTGAATTCGTGTTAAGTTTGTTCTTGAACACCGATCTTTCTCTCGCGGAGCATGAATTAATCATTCTTTTTCTTTTATGCAGACGCATTTAAAGCTTCTTTTTCTCTCTGTCGAATTACTTGAAATTCGTTCAGGATTCTCTGCTTCCACGGTTGGATGGACGTTCGAGAAGTCCCCGAAGGCAGATCTCGCGATATTGCGAGCGTCTTAGAGAAAACACATCGCGGAACTTGGAAATAGTCCACGGGGCTGTGTAATTGTAGGAGGTGTGTAGTAGTCACTTCCGGTTGGGGGACGGATCGGAACTTTCTCAGAGAGGCGCGATGCATTGTTTACAACATCGATGTAAGTCTTTAAGAGGATTTCGAAACTTTGGATTTCGAGACTGCGTTATACGCCCTTTTCTAACTGCACCAGCTGAGTGCAAATTAAATACTTGAACTGTCTCTAATCGAATTTCTTCTTCAATTTAACTGTCTGGAGAATCGTGAAACGCGGGAAGCGAGGCGAAAATACTTGAAAATATTTCCTCTCTTGTTAATTTAAAAAACTGTAATATAATATAAATTAAACGAGAGTGCAAAGTAGAAAAGTTCAAATTGTGCGACAGACATACGTGGTAGTATTTAAAGAATTTCGATCATTTACCAGTATTTCTCGTTTCTTCTATCTCCTATTTGGGATATCGATTCCACGCAATTCAGCGGATTGGTATAAAAATCGGTTAATTAAAATCGACACAGCGGATCGATGAAATCCGCGGCGGTTAAGGGACTTAAACTGTTAGCCAATTCTAGCGGAAAACCGATTTCAGCTGTCAAACGGGCGGAACCTTTGAGCGATTTACCCAGTTAAACGGTGATACGACGTTATTAGGTAGGAATGATCTCTACGGTGGATGGAAGTCATTAAGTCCCGAAGTAAATTTACGCGTTCACTGGCTCGCGTGTTCGCCAGGGGGACAAATATTTATGTAACGCGCGAACGTGCGTGCATCCGACACGAGCTAACGAGGATACGTGCTCTTTTTCAGCGTTTCCTTTCTTTTATTAATAAAACAGGATGTACGAAACCTGCTGCCAAAAATAGAAATTGGTACGTGTATCTGTAGCCTCTCTCTTAATTAGTGAAATTTTCATTTAACCCTTTGCACGCGAAAAAAGAAGTAGGTATTAATTTGCTGACAGAATAAATTAAGTTATTATCAAAAATTATTTGCAGAGTCTTTTCAAGTTTGAACACGAAGGGTTGCGTTCGAAAAAATCTGCACGAATGCAAAAGATTAGTCCACGTCTTTTTGTTTTATTTAAGAAGAAATTTTGTATTCTCGCTACGTTCGAAACCGTCAGTTTGATTTAAGATTAGAAAAGTTTGATGTAAGATTACGGCGCGAATGAAGTTACGGCGATTATTCGTAAATCTTCTTACCGATTTTATCCTGGTAGTTAAATAATTAGCGAAGACAAGGGAAGAATAAATTGGATAGACACGCTACGCGTATAATCGAACGAACGACATTCTTTCATTCCCCTCGTAAATTTAACAGACGTATATAACTGGTTCCCAATATGTGCTTAATGGAGAGAGAGAGAGAGAGAGAGAGAGAAAAAAAAGGATCGATATTCCATCTTGTGCTTAATGGCGTAGAGGTACATTTAGGAGCACATCCATCGAAGTTTCAACCTGTTCCACGCTTTTAAAGTAAAAAAGATGAAATCCTTGTATATCTCACCTCCATTTAGACCTCCTCAGACCCTCGCGAGCTATACTTCCCTTTAATTTAATCCCGCGACAAGGTTAAAAGAGCTTGGAAAGCTGAGAATCCTTGTGTCGTAATAAGAAATTTCCTGAACGTATTCGCGTGCACGTTAACAAAATAAAAACCCCTCGTACTCTTCGATATCGATTAATTAAGGGTAACCGTACGACTGTATTTCAACTATTCAATTTCATTTATCTCCTATACACGTGCTGAGTTTCGTGTCAATTAACAACGCGACCAAATAGTTCTCTGGTTGAACAATAAATATTTAACAATTTCATCGCACGGTTTTGTACAGCATAAAATCGACCCATCAATGTTCATTTCGATCCTTTGTTTTATACCTGCTGCATAGCTTTCTCAAAGTACACGAGAAAATACGAGGACACGCGTGTAAATGTTTAAACGGACATTTTTTTTCATCTGCAGGACCAAAGGGTAGCGAGGTCCTCCCGGAAAGGGGAAAAAAAAATATTAGTCGCTCGCAAACTTGGAAACTTTCGGTGAAAAATGGGATGTCCCCGGTTACGAAGTTCTCCTGTAAAACAGAGACTTATCACCTGATAGAATATTTATGGAATAAATTAAACGGAGAAACGAGAGAAGGGTCCACGGAGTGGGGCACAAATATATAATTATCCGTAGACAGTTTCTCTGATGTATGTCTTGTAAAAAAAGCTTTAGAAATAATTGAACAAATTTTATAACATTAGGTTGACGAAAAAGTATTTCTGTCAGTGTTACAATTAAAGTTTACTCTTCGTATATAAAAAATGAATTTCATTTCACACGATGGAATAGAAAATACTTTTTGTACAAGTTAATACACACGTTCCTTACCGAATAACCGAACAAATTGTTCGTTCGTGTAAAGAAACGAATTCGCAGATACTTTATCTCATTTCGAAAAGTTTAAATCCAATTTATTTAATCGATCTGGAAATCGATGTAACTCGTTAACTCGTTGAACCTCCCGTAATTTAGGTTCGAACAAAGAGCCAGCGAAGGCTAATGAAAATCATGAAGAGTGCTACCAAACCGTGCGCAGATAGTAGATCAGAGTAGACAGTGCAAGTCGCGTGATGCACGCGCATTATTTACCCGTGGGAATCACACGAAAGCCTTCGATTAACAGAACCACGTTACGGGGGCCTCGATGATTTATCGCGCGCCCGCGAAATGGACACGGTTGTTCCATCGCGATGGTACTCGGTGCTCGCGCGTTTTCAACCCCTTCTAGCCGCGGCGGAACCGTGGCCATTTTGCTGCTGGCGCCTGATCTATTGTCGCTTGATGATTTGTTGCAGTGCGTGTTGCAAAAGGCCGGAAACTGGCGATTTAATGCGTTCACGCTGGAAACGGTGACAGGAGGTAAGCAATTAAACAAAAATTCGATCAAATTCCTACCATCCCTTCGCCCAAAGAATTCAAGGCTCATCGCTGGAAATTTAAAGTGCCTTTCGAGAAGTTACTTTTTGCTAAATCGAGATGGAAGATTGAGACAAGCTTCCGTCGAATCCGTTGAATTATCAACGCGATTCCATGACTCGCAAATGTGAAAAATTCCCTTTAAACGTTTCGAGTAGAATATTTGTGCAGATGGAAGTTTCGTTGCTGTGAAATACTCGATAAAAATATATGACGCGAGCGAGTAATTAGCGATTCCGCGGGAGCCTCGATTCTTTCTTTTTTTTTTTTAATCTTCTTCCTTACGATTTCCAGCGAGTCGTGAATATAAAAGCATATTTAGCCTGGCTAATGAAAATTGCGCGGAGCGTGTCAACTAATTGACAGTGATTTGCATGCGAGGTGACTGGCATTTTTGCGATGGATTTTTTAATTACGCTGTTTTAAAGGGGAAGGTCTCGACTCCAGAGACTTCGAAGCATCCAACGAGCCTCGGAGAACAGCCTGTTCGATTAATAATTTAGAACGTGCTGTTCGCTAGGAAACCAACCGATATCAAAACGAAACGAACCATTCATTTCGCCCTATCCTACTCCAGTTCGAGATACAAATTGTGAAATTAAAAAGAAGAAACGCTACGACCACGCATGGACATCGATCCCAACAGAAGTCGCCAAGAGACGCAGAGAACGATCACTTCGAAGAGCGCATTCTAACCGATAAATCCGGAGCATCCCTCGCGAACCTTGAAACAGCCAAGGAAACCGCAGCAAACAACACCACCGCTCGTAATGAATAATTCAGCAGCGATACGTGCTTTTCTGAAAACTGAATTTTTCACAGCAGAACGTACATAGAGCAATCCAATGTTATCTACCAGAGAGAAGAAGGGCGACAGCTCGAGAAAGAGAGACGCTCTCCTTTTAACCGAACCGATTTGTCATTCGACTACAAAAACGGTGCCGCGTAAAAACCAGCAACGCGACATGCAAAAACCACCGCGACCGGTTGATGGGAAGGGAAAAAAACGAAACAAACCGCGGTGGTTCTCGTCTCGAGCGCAGCTAGCTCGCTTCCTATATATTAATCAAACAGACGCGGAGTATCCGCGAGAATTCATTCGCGATCCAACTTCCACGCGCGACTGTGATTTATACGGCTCGCGTAGGGGTTGTTCCGCGCGAGGATCGCGATATTTCTTCAGCTAAGCGAGAGCAACGTCTTCGATCGGTCGACTGGCTGGCTCCGTTCGTGGCTATTAATTAAACCGATGCATTCTCGCGAATAATGCAAAATCTCTGTTGTAAACGATGATTATTCGAATTCGTAGATATTGGGCGCGAGGAATGTGGGAATTGCCAACGTTTTCGTTTAATCCTTTGAGCTCGACGAATTTTTCAGTTTATTAGTCCACGGATCTTCTCTTCGCATTCAGCAGTGAATTAAAAAAAGAAACGCTGCTACGTCGCAGATTGAATGCAAATATAAACGGAGAGTGGAAACCATTGCAAATGCCAGTCACAATTTACGACACGCAGCCAGCAACATTGTCTTCTTACTCTCGTTATTTCCTCTGCCTTTTCTCTACTGTTTTATTTCCATTTGCGAGCTGAAATTCGTTCCGTAGCCGGAACGGAGAGAGAAGATGTAAACAGCTTCGTGTTACTATTATTTAAGATCGGCGAGGTTCTAACTCGCCGACACGTCAGCTCGACTTACAGCTTGGATTCTACTCTTGCTATCACGTTGCGTTCGACTTACAGGACGTTCGCTGCCGGTGCTGTGCGTCCATCTCTTTCACTGGTACGGGCTCCTGCAACACTTCAACCTGGACGTGGTAACCGTATGGAAATTATTCGGTAAGCAATGCAAATCTGACGACACGAACGCACGATAAACGCATCTTGGAAAATACCATCAAGGAAACGATCGTTTCTCGCTTGAAACGCGTTTCACCGGGTCTTAGAAATGTTTCGCGGATGGCAAAGATGGTCCCCAAAGATTTGTAGGAACATTCTGCGGTCCACAGAACGAAGCGATTCGAGGAAGATTCGTACAATTTTCAGAAATACGATATACTCTTTTAATTTCGTCGATTCATGGGAAACGCGTTTAACATTTTCATGGCGGACGTACACGCGTGTGTATGTGTACACGTGTGGGTACACGTCTATAAAAGTTTTATTCATTTTTCCGCCCTGAAAAGGTGCACAAAGGTTCCAGCCCTTATTTATTTCCCCATTTATAACAACGCCACGGTACTAGCTTCTATTTTCGTAACCGTGGGAAGGAAGAGTTCAACGTATTCTTCGCGATAAAAAATGGCGCGCGTTACAACCCCAATTTCGCCCCCGCGCGATTACCAGCGATCTCGATCGACGCGATAATAAAATTCCGCCGATCTCGTTTCGCGGAACAGTTTCGATATTATCAAATAAATAACGCGGCGATCGATCACCTGCGTTATTCGTTATCCGGCCGCAGGGGGATCGCGACAATTATCGGAGTGCACTTTGAGTTTGTTCCACTCGGCTGACGTGTCCGCGAAGAGGCTGTTTGCATGGAAATCTTGCGAGGAATGAATAAATAAATAAATAATCGTCACGCCCGTTCTATAAATAGGAGGATGCGTGCAACGCGGCGAGCAGCCCGTTTTTCTTCGCGAGCCGCTCCTCCGCCGCCTTCCCTTCTGAATTTTTAACGATGACGAATTGCTTCCGAGCCGCGTTCCACGCTTCACGATCGTGCTAAACTTTCCTGCCAGAGAGAGAGAAGACACCGACGGTTAGAGAGCTCTATCGCGGAGTTAGAGAGTCTATCGTATATTCTGAACGTTCCGTGTGCGCGAACTTGTTCGCGTTCATTATGTACCATCCCTGTCGAGGCGGAAGACAGAAGTTCAAACAGGAATTATGCTCCGTCCGAGGACAGACGGAGAATAAGTACTGATTGCATTCGAAAGTATCGCTCGAATTGTTCTAAGAGCTGTAACTCGAACTGATAATTGTACGAAGTGATCAAAAAAAGGGTATTTGCAGGTTGTTTGACTGATTTATATGCTTTGAAGATACACGTGTTCACACGAGGGTTAAACTACCCTAAGATTCTCTCGAGTATACGTATATGTATTGGCTTGGCAAAAAAGTATTTTCGATGTTCGCACAGATAACATTGTGATTGTTTCAAAAAGCTTCTGTTAATGTTATGATTTTTTCCTTTTGATCGGTGGTGGCTCGCGTATAGACACTGTGGAACTGCAGCACCCCATATTTCCATTTTAATATAATAAGTCTTTTTTTATACTCACACAATGTATAACCCTTAAGCTTAATATCAATGAAAAAGCTATAAAAATCTTTGTATGGATCTGTGCAGCACCCCTACTAATTTTCACATCTGATATCAGTCACATTTATTAAGTTTGGTTACAAGCAAGTTGTGCGTAAATTTCCTTACAGTTGTTAGTTTATTCTTTGTATAGAAAAATTGAGTTTCATTTCAAACTAAAAAACCGAGAATATCTTCTTGCCAACTCCATATAATTCTCATATATATATTGGTAAAATTGACTTTAAGGAGCGATTCGCGATAGCTTCGCATTAATTCCATAAGACAGTTTAATTAGAAACCCTCATACGACTAATTACACGTAGTCACTCCATTAATAACACGATTCATTTCCACCACATTTCGCGCACCATTCGACCAATCTCTCGACTAATTTCGAGTTTTATAAAAAAGAGAAAAAATAGAAATTTTTGCACCCTGTCATAGCAAACTTCCCCTCGTCCGTCGAATTATTTGCGAACCGTTCGAGGCTCGCGATACGCTCGATCCCATCGCTGGTAGCGACTAATCCGGCGGATTATTAAAACGCGGATTCTGCCCTCCGCGGGGACGCAGTGTCAGGGAAACGGACGCGACACGTCAGCGAAAACACACGGCGAGGACGATATTGTGGTAGCAGCCGTTCGATTCCACAAACGTGCTAAGTAAACGTACGCCATATGCTGCGCATTATAATATTTAGTGGAGAGCAGCCTGAACCAGTGGAGGGCGCCGGATCCACCTCGAAACGCGAAACTGCCTCGCACCGCGTTCCGCGAACGCCGCCGGTTTCCGTCTGAATATTGCACCCACGGTTGACCACGTTTCCGTATTTCTTGACCATCCGTCAATGGACTCGCCGCGAGCACCAGAGAAACCGCGATGAATTCTTAACGTCCATCGTACGAAGACGCGTTTACCGTTTATTCAGAACGTTTTACTCTACTTTACTGCAATCTTCAAAGAGCAGAGGGTGCTCCAAAATTTTTAGCAGACTTGTACGCGCGTGTTATTACTTCCATTTCTTCTGCAAGGATGTAGTAGTCTTGTTATATTTTAATGGTTTTATACAGAGATTTATAAACAGTTAGAGAAATTGGGTGTGCAACTTAATTCGTTGACCTCAAACTTAAATTTTATATATTAACGCGCGGTAAATTAGAACAAACTCGCGTATACGAAGAGTCCCATTCGCAAATGTCCCTCTATCTCGTTGTTAGAGCAAGCTCGTCTCTTACACTTAATCCTCCAGCTAGAGCTCCCACGCGTAATCCAAAGGCACGCAGTAAAACACGGTTTAATCATCCTCGTTCTCGTTCTGATTGCAGCCTTCATCGAGGAGGGTTATCACAGTACAAATCCTTACCACAACAGTATACACGCGACCGACGTGACTCAGGCGATGCACTGTTTCCTTCAAGAGGAAAAAGTGAGCGTGCACCAACCAGCTTTCACGGCCGCGAGTCGAGGAAGCGCGCGTCTAACGTGTTCTCTACGGTCTTTTTACAGATAAGGACGCACTTAACCAACTTGGAAATCATGGCTTCGCTGATAGCTGCGGTTACGCACGATCTGGACCATCCGGGGGTGAATCAACCGTTCCTGGTCGCCACCAGTAATCACCTTGCCGCTCTCTATCAGGTGATACAAAGTGTAACGCTCTGTTTAGATGGATTCGTTGCTTCTAATGTGTACTCGCGTCATTTAACGATCTCCCTTTTCCTTTATCGCTACTGAATTATCATATTCTTCTCGAAATTGGAAGCGACTGTGAACATTAATTATCAATTTGTGTACTTGCAATATAGCAATCGTGTATAGCTCGATGAAGGGATATTTTTTCTATTTCTTTCCGTTGCTTCTATTAAAAGACCAGATACGGAATTAGCGAGGAGTAGATTATTGATGATAAACTAATTGCAGAACACGTCGGTTCTCGAGAATCATCATTGGAGGTCAGCGATAGGATGCCTCCTGGAGAGCGGAGTTTCCGAGCAACTGCCGGCCAACGTGAGACCGGAGCTTCAACGGCACATCAGCTCGTTGATTTTGGCCACAGACATCACCAGGCAGCAAGAGTTTCTCATTCGATTCAAGGTGAGCTCTTGAAGACCTCGTTAACACTCTTAACACGTATGCTCGCGCCTCGCGTCTAAGTGCGTCCGATAAAATCGTTGTCAGTATGTTCGTTTATATTCTCGATCAATAATTTGCTTCGTTAATGTGTATCTCGTTCGAACGATTAATTTCGTAGCTTTATTTTGTTAGAATGGATTAGTCCTGATCATTTTCTCGATCCTATCGACACCCAATTGAATACCCCCTTCTTGTCACGTTTCATTAGTGCCACGTTATTTTTGCAGCACTACTTAGACGAGAATCTGCTGGAGATGAGGCGCGCGGACGATCGCCATTTCATCTTGCAGATAGCACTGAAATGCGCCGATATATCGAATCCCTGTAGACCCTGGGATATCTCGCGGAAGTGGTCGCACAAAGTATGCGAAGAATTCTTCCGTCAGGGTGATTACGAGCGCCGTTTGAATCTCCCCGTGACGCCATTATGCGATCGACATACCACCAGCATACCGAAAATACAGGCTGGATTCTTTAAATTCGTCGTGACGCCCCTTTACGAGGAATGGCACCGTTTCCTGGGCGATGGTCTAAGCGTGTCGCTGATGAAACACCTGCGAGACAATCAGAAGAAGTGGGAGGCGTTGATCCTGCAGGAAACCGCGGAGGAAACGGAGACGGAGATCTCGGAACTGGAGGAGGCGGAGGAGGTCGTCAGTTCAGCGGAAGATCCGGGTGCAGAGGAGGACACCGCGAGCATCGATGTGCTCATACCAGCCGCGTACGTTCAGTCGACCAAGATGCAGAGTCTGCCGGCTCGAGTTGGCTTGGAACGCGTTGGAAGACGTCATTCCGTGCCATTGAGCATCTCGAAGCCATTAACGCTCCTTCCACGAAGTAACATCAGGCGCGAGAGTCTGCCCAGCGAGCAGAGCAAGTCAAGGCTTCTGTTGAAATTAGACGATCAGAGTCTGCTAGATCCCAGCTCGTTGTCGCTGTTGTCATCCAAGAGCAGTATACCAGAACTATCACCTAACACCAACGCTACGGGAGAACGACCAGTCAGTGCTGAGAGTCTTTTACCGGAAACCAGCATAGCCAGCATCACGAACAGCGAAGAGGCTTCGAGATTGAGCACGGTACTGCAACCGGACGGCCAGAAACCTGGCGCGCAGACGAAACAGCTGACCAGACAACAAACCTTCCCTCCGCTGCAACCGTACGTTCGAATAAGGTATCTGTCAACGAGCGCGGAGATGTCGCAGTGCTACTCGCAGATACTGCTCGAGGCGGATAGCAGGAGCTCCTCCTCGTGCTCTATGAAAGAGAAATCGTGCTCGGATGGTCGGTGCGGTACTCCATCGAGAAGAGAAATGGACCCCGGTAACGTCACACTGTCCAAGGACAGCGATATATTGGGCAAGAGACGGGGTTCAGCGATTTCAGAGGTGTTCAGACAGAAAACGGAAGTAACGATCGATCAGCCCCGTCGCCATTCGGTGCAAACGATCCGTATCGAGGACACCAACTTTAAGAATCGTTACAAGCGACCGACTTCCGCTCAGGGGACGGATTCCACGCAGCTTTTCTACAGCTCGTTGACCAGCTCGCATCCTGACAAAGAAGGCCGCGGTATGGAGGCGAATTACAAGACGGACAGTATTTCTCTCTCCAAGGCGAAGCTGGAAAGCGAAGGAACGATCAGCGAGGAGCGACAGACAGACGTTCACGTCACCGTGAAACCAATGTCCGGTGACGCTGAATTACGAAGATACTCCACTCCCGTGCCAGAAATCAAGACAATAACGACCGACGCCAGTGGCAGACGATTCACCGCGATACCGGTGCCCTCCGAACTTTGCACGCATAAAGTGTTCTTCATTGGTAGCCCGCCGGATTCGCCGCCCCTTGTTCAGAGCGTGTCCTCGTCGAGCGACAGCGGCAGCGAGCCACGAAAGGCGGACACGAATAACGAGATTATTACCACCAGCAACAAACGGGACTCGGACACTGTGAAAGAGAGGTGCTCGAAGGTTGCGAAATTGAGCCTCGATATGCAGATGAAGGAGAATGTCGACCCACGAGCGACGGAGGATTCAAAGGGAATCACTATGTCCAGAAAGGGTAGTCAGGTAAAGTTGCACTTTGGTTGCTTTCGAAGATAGAAAATTTATTACAATCGTAACTGGATGAATTCTCAGTGCTCTTAAAAACAGTTGTTCCTTGCTAAATTTATAATAAAATGGTAGTTAAGTTGTTGCTAAACCGTGAACTAGAATTAAGTTTTTAAATATTTGCTGCTATATAAATGTCAGTTGTATATATGAATTTGTTTTTACCACACAGTCTTGGGCTAGACGCCGTGGATCCGCTCCAGTTGGTCTGTTATCAAGATTGGACGATATAGCGGTACCGCCTATAGCAACTAGAGTCGATCACACTTCCAGACGTGGCTCTGTACCAACTGATATCACTAGGCAACAGAGTAAGAGAGATAATACAAAGTTATCGTAAATTAGGAGTAATGAAAAAATAAACCAGCGTCACAATGATGTTCGTTCTGTTTTAGGTGGTGGTTTTAATAGACTAGCTTTAGGACCTCGAGAAGGTAACGTCGGAGCACCTCGAAGAGCAAGTCTTCCACAAGAAACTGCTCTTGGGAACCTCCTCGGCAATATTTTATCCGTAACTAGTACGTACTTACATGATTTACAGTGGATCCCGTATAACACGGGAGACGAGTTTCGAGTTATATAAACCCATGTTATATAGGTAACATGGGTTGTATAAAATCATGGAAATTGAACGCAACATATTTAAATTGAAATAAAACACAAACCATTTGAGACATTTTAGATTTTTTTAGCTGAACGTAAAGTTTATTTTATGCCGTTAATTGTAAAACAGGATTATCGTCATAAATTTTAAGTTATGCCAAAAAGTCTGAAATATCTTAGATAATTTGTGTTACATTTCGGTTTAAACATTTTGCATGCAATTTGGATAACTCTGTATATATATACAGAGTGATTCACTACTCGCGTGACAAATTATTACAGCTGATACTACACTTCCAGCTGTAAAAATTCGTCACGCGAGTAGTGAATCACCCTGTATATATATATATATGCATAGGTACCGAAACACATACTTGTACAATTGTATTTATAAACTACTTTCGCTAAAATATTCTATCTTACAATTTTTAATTTTTCAGGGTATTTTGAAACATTTCGAGCTCCGCGCGTTTTAAACCCTTTTAACCAAAGTTAGAATGTATGTGTTTGCATCATTCTAGAGACAGTTTAAGTTCTTTATCCCTTTACCTGTCTCTTCTTTAGTAAGTTAATTTTCCGTTTAAACTGTTTTACAGATAGTTCTGTTAATTTTATCATTAGTAGAGTTCTTGAAAAGACGTATTTATTATACAAACTAGAAAAATCATTACTAATATAATAACAACATCGAAATATTTTCGATTTCACTTGTTAGAACTGACAAAATATTACAATTAAAACTTGAAGCGAATGAAACAATCATAGTCCTTTTACCGTCTATTCGCTGTTGAGAATCACATTTACGAGAAGAAACTGAAATAAGATCTCGTGTACGTTTAATCATATTTACCACGTCACACAAGCCTGTCTCACTGTCTTACACGAACATTCCTATTATTTTTTCACCATGTTATACGAACCCGTGTTATACGGACCATCTACTGGACTTAAATGTTGTGATTAACAAATTGTTGCTTGTAGTTTGTTACCGCTAGCTGCATGTTTCCAGATGAACGAGAAAATGTCCCGATAAACAATAACAATAATAATAACAATACCGGGAGTAGCAACAATAATGGAATAACAAGAATAATCGATAGCACCGGGCCCGGCATGCCATCGCCGCGGCGAGGCTCAGTACCGGCAGACATATCTGAATTACGCCGTGATATGTTCAATAGGAGTAGCATAAACGGTAAGCCTCGTAATCGGAAAAAGGTATTGAGGAGAAGGAGCTCTGGAGGACCAGAAATGTTTTCTGGAGGATCGACTGACGGGAACGATAATGGCGCGTGGCTTAAATGGAAGAGGGAACTAGGAAAAAAGGACTCGATTCCTGAACCGATCGTCAAACGAAGAGGTTCCCTGCCCATTGAGATGTTGGCCATTTCTCATGCTGGTCGGTACAATCATAGATAAAGGAGGATATCGTTAAACACAAAGCCGGTACCATTGCGTTCTCCACTAATATTTTTTTTTTTAACGAGAAACCGCAAAATTTCGCTAGCTTTCTCACCTCGCATCGAACACTAATTAAAAACCTCGGTTAGCAACATTTTAGTAGAATGTGGCCAGAGCATTGTGATCGTATTACACTTTAAAGCTGTAGATACCAAGCTTTACGAGGCCGTACGTTAAATGATATGTTACGTATATAGAGGTGTAGGATATCGATACCGTTTGATTGAAATCTAACGAGATCACTGTATATGTGTCCACGACAGGATCAGGATCGGGGGCACGAAGATCCAGCTTATGGAGACTTTAGTATGCAGTAGAGACAAGTGGACCGTCCGTGTTACCACCGGTTGACATCAGATCATCGAATACTACCGTACTGACAGTCTTTCCTTACAACGTTAGCAGCAACAGCGATGATTGACTTCCACGTTTCAAGATTGCCAAAACTTGGAACACTTCTAACCAACTGTAATTGTGGGCAAGTGAATTTTGTAAAATTAATCGAGATTTCTATAATAACGTTCGCGCAATAAGAAACAAAGAAACACGAAGAAGGAACACGATCGCGATCGACGCACCCGTCGATCGGTAATAATAATTTTATTGCCGTCATCGCAAATATTATACGTAGTAACGCCTATACTAGAAGAAGAAGGAAAGCAACTCGATTAAAAGAAAAGAAAAAAGTAAGAAAACGATACAATATAATATGTGTATATCTTCTGAATAGATTGGCGTGGAATGCAAGTTCAAGATCGGCAGTATGTAACACGAAATTTTCGCGGCAGGATTTAAGTAACGGCTAGGGAGGAATGAAACGTATGAATTCTAAAGTCTTCCCCGCAATTTACGCGTTCGTTTGCGTGGAAGCATTAAAAAGTATATACACGTATTAGTTATGTGAGCTCTATCATACATTTGTGCCGTACGCAAATGTTGTTGAAAATCGAGACACAAGTCAAACACAGGGTTCAATATGACGATTTTAAATAATTAAAATGCCTAGGTACGGAGAAGGAGAAAAGACTGGTAGAAGAAAACTCACCGCTATAAAATTAGACACTTCTAAAGTGGTGCATAAATTGATTGAAACGTAATAACATTTGCTCATAGGTAAGGAGGTAATAATTTCTTCGAGACAAAAACGGGACAACGTTTATCGTCACTTTTGGTTTAGTCATCCTTAGCGTGTGTGTCACCCCCATTAAATGTCAAATTTCATTTACACATCCGCCTCGAGGATATAAGTTTTTTTGTTTTTATCTTTGTTGACGATGTTACGAATAACAGAAAAAAGAGAACGTAAAAAAACGTTGAATTTATCGTTAAGTCAAAAATATACTAAAGGCTATGAGGAAAATAACTCCGATGGAAAAAAAGAAATATACTCAAATATCAGACGTAGTTTCCTTTCGAACTCTAATATAAATCGAGATAGACATTCCATTGAAACAAATAGTATACAATGCGTAGTAACACGAATGAGAATTAACCATGATAAAGTTGTAATTATCACTATATTTATCATCGTTCATTATACTATCATAATCATAATCACCGCTGATGTCATCATCGTTGTTGTTATAGTTATAAATGAAATCTTAATGACCGTTCAAGTAGATAGACATTGTAAACCTAGGGTGATAATTAGTTAGTGAATTGCGTGGGATTAAAACCATGGTCGTTTATTATCAATGAAAACAAACAAAAGATGGTTACGATGTATGGGTTTACGGTACGTGAACCGAGATCAATCAAAAAAAAAAAAAGAGAAAAAAAAGGAGATGAAAAGGAAGCCGCAAAAATTCGTTCATATTATCCCCTAAAGTATATTAATTTAGTAACGGGCGTTCAATTAGTAAGCTTTAGTTACGTAAAGTACAATTATTAGACTGCCTATGCACAAACATGTACAACACGAATTTTAAGCGTTAATTTCGTTTTTATTATTAAAATTTCTGTTACTATAAGGTTGTTATATACAAAATGAGCGTTTTTAATTGCGTTTTTTAGAGTGTAAGGGAAAAGTAATAATTTATATATCACGTACTGTTATAAACCTATCGTCCCTCTGACTGTCAGAAAGTAATGAAATATTATTAAGCCATTGCAGTTCAGTAATAATATATAATGAGTCTATATAAGTTTATAACTAATCAAAGTAATAATTGATATATCTGTATGGATGTAATACCTCTAGATAGGTGATCCGTTTCCCCCCCGAGCTAAATGCTGCGAAGCTTAACAGAGAAACTTCCCCCTGGTAAAATTTCCAAGTCTCTTCTCAGTGCAGAAACTATCAGAGCTTTATGTGTAATTTCACACTCGATGACCAGAACGCAAAAGGTGTGAGAGAAGTAATCGCCTTAAATAGATTTTGAATCTTCGAACGCAAAACAGAAAGAATAAAACATGAAAACGATTCTTAAGTTTTCCTATTAGTAATGCAGTAACACTGCATGACAAATGACTTGTGTATAAGTGTATTAACAATTAAGTTAGTATAAAACTACTAGTCTTTCTAACTCTTAATATAATTTAAATGTAAATATATAAATATACATATACGTCTCATTTGACAAACAGAGAAATGCAACACCCAGGGGTACCGTTGACGAAAGATATTGAAAGGATTTTCATTGGGGAATTTATTTATTTATACTTCTTAAAAGCTACATTTACCTTTTACAGACAGACCAATTTAAAATGGGACTAAACAGAACCTCTTTGTGAGAAACGTTAATTGACTTGGCGTTTCTGAAGTAAAGTTTCAATTCAATGTTATACACGACCACTCTGTCCAACCACTTTTTGAAGAATTTACGGCACCTAGATATACATGTTCCCTGTTATGAATATGAGAAAAAAAAAACATGCCTCGTTCCGATAGAGAATGATCAACGTTCTTCAAAAACTCTCTTCTGCCATCCTATAGATACCGTGTATTTGTATTACACTGTTTTCTATAATTATATTATCTCGGGATGTGCGAAATTAATAAAACAGTTGGCTCGTTATTACTTTGTAGGCATAGAGTTATACATATATATATATATTATATATAATAGTAGGATACTTGACGTACAATGCATCAAGCAGTGTCTATGCTCATTACGAATATTAATTTTTGTTAACGCCAAAATGTTATGCTGTTGAATCATTGTAAGTCTTTAAGCTGCTGTTATATTTTTTCTTTTCTTCATTTTTTTTACTGTACTGTTTTCTTAATAACAAAGTATCGGTAAATGGAATTATACAAAATTCTAAATATTCAGGGATATATATTTTCTGTTTAAATTATTATACCGATAAAAGTCCGAAATTATATTTATATTGAAGTTATACATACATACATATATCCAAAGTTATATTTATATTAAATATACTTTTTGTAATTTCTTTATAATTTTTTTAATTACTGGTTATTTAAAGTCCTCAATTACCATAATTATTATTATTAAAAGAGTATTAAATATGTACACTCAATGTGCACGTTTCGACACTTAAAACTGACAAAATTATTTATATGTAATTTTTATTTTATCGTTGCTTTTTCAGTACGTATATTGCAAAATTACAGGTAGTACCCCCGGTTAGAATGGAACAATTAGAGAAATGGCAACTAATTGTCTTGGAATAAAACAATATTTCAAAGCATCAATGACAAAGTAAATAATTAACACATGTACGACTAAAACTGAAGATCAAATACTTCCTTTGAAAATAAACTGAAACAGAAAAATGATTATTATGGACTGAATTACATCTCTCTCTCTCTCTTTCTCTCTCTCTCTCTCTCTCTCTCTCTCTCTGTTTTTAGTTAATTTTTTCTGTTCTCATTGAAAATGTTAAACGTTCTAATTGTATATCAAGAAAAAAATTGGCGTGCAATTCGCAGTATTGGAAATGTCAATTAACAAGTAACAATTCATATGTAATCGGTCTGACGATAAGAAAGTCGTTGTGTATTTTCTATAACGTTACTGATATAACTAGCTACTGCGTTAGATACGATTAAACGATGTGTTCTTATCATTATTCGTAATTAAATTAATAATATCATTAACAATAAAAACGAAACGCGAAATATAGTATGAGATGAGTACATGCATATGTGTACAGCAGTGAGAATGTGTGCGTAGTTCAGTTGATCGTCCTATTTAGGGTGGACAGTGTGAAAAAGAAATTAATATATATGTATATGTATGTGGTGGCTCTACATGGCCTATTATATTCGTTAGATTGAAATTACTATAACCGATAATTATAGTATTCGAATTTTCTATAATTTCCATTCGGTTGTATTGATTATTTATTTCATGAATGTATATGGAATTTCACCCATCGTACGGTACAATTCCCCTTATAAGTTTAGAACTGAATGATGCGCGATACAATATGTAAACCCATCTTCTTTATTAAAAAAAAAAAAAAACTCAAAAATTACACGCGTACGTTTCACTAGTTAAAATATTTTATTCTAATTTCTAGCAAAAATTGCTCTCTTTTACGTTAAAATTCCTTACAATTTCATTATCAAATAGTTACAACAAAGACCCGCGCGTGTTCCCCCGCGTAAGTTTCGAATTGCGCCGATTTGAATGTTCCCGCGCCGCGCGCTACCGACAGAGATACCAACTGTAAATACAACACAAACGTTGCGTCATATTGCGCACTGTGTTCCGAGTCGTGTGTCGCGAATCTCGTTTTCGAAAGAGCACGCACACACATGCCGCGTTGTGAAATCAAATGTTCCGCCCGGGAAACAATAGTGCGTAAATCGTTAGCGACAATTCACAGTGTTCGCCCGATGTGATCGGTTTTGGCGCGTGTGGTTGCGTACGTGTCGCGTGACTGTCGATTCACGTATCTGTGCGCGCTCGGTAGGTCAAAATGGCGTGAACCGACCGTACGATTTTAGGTTATCTTCGCTCGTGGCAAATTACCGCGGGTCCAGATAACAGGGACGCTCGTCCGTCGTGCGGCGGCATCCTTCCCCGCGAGTGCTCACCGCGATCCTCCACGTGCGTTTTCAGGCTCGAGGTACATGAGTTATGAGGACGGAATGCCCGCAGGCGGTAACAGTCGTTTCCGCGGTTACCCAGCGCGGATGTCCGAGCGACAACAGCTCGCGCTTCTTCTACAAATGACCTCACAGGAAATAGTATCAGGTGAGGAGATACGCGGACACTTCTTCGGTGAATAAACACGCGCACATTCGCCTCGAGAGCCCCGTGAACGGGCACGTAGTCGGTGATCGAACGATACTGTGGTCACGTAATCTACGCGTATGCTCTTATCGCGAATGGTTTTTAATGTATTCGAGTGAATCATCGCTTCCCCCGTTTACACAGGCATGCGTAGCGCATCTCGAGAAATGAGATCGTCAAATTCACCAAGGTATAAAACTTTGTAATGCAGATTATAATGCAGGTTAGTCGAGGAGCGGTGTTTCCGCGCTCGGATTATTTCGTTCGATCGCGAATCTACGTGTTTGTTTCGTTACTGGTTACACGAACAGATAACACTCGCGCGAACCACGCAGCATCTGTGCCTCCCGGTAGCCACATAGTTTTCTGCTGTGTGCGGTCATTTTATCGGAACCGAGCTTCAACGCGAGATCGTGGCTAGTTACTTCGCGCGAGCTAGTTTTGCCCGCCTGTATTTCCCGTCCAGGTCCTGCCAACTGCACGACTCGGCGAC
Source organism: Xylocopa sonorina (assembly GCF_050948175.1). NCBI lineage: Eukaryota > Metazoa > Arthropoda > Insecta > Hymenoptera > Apidae > Xylocopa > Xylocopa sonorina. The sequence goes on along the minus strand of NC_135195.1, from coordinate 4,451,412 downwards.
AGTCGACCCGTTCCCGCGGCGACACCGCCGCGAATAGCGCTTCACGCGTTTTACAAAGAAAAGAGAAGGGGCTATGTTAATGTAAGTAATTGACATGCGCTCGTGTTCCCGCCACGAGAGAATTGACCTGACACCGATTGCCGGTAACTCGTTGTAACCGCAATTTGCACTAGGAGGCGTTAATACTATTCGTGTATTCGTACGACGCAGCTTGTTAATCGTACCTACTCTATGTTCAACATTTGAACGGACGAATACTCGAACATTTTAGTATTTATCTCTTATGACTTTATGTAGTATAAAAGTGGCATGCATAACAGAAGTAGCTTGCCGTGCTTCGCTGTATCCGCAATTTACTCTTAAGTTTCTCGTCTTCGCATAATCAGACGACATTAGTAAGTTATTTTAAATATACGACACGTATCTTATGCAATTACTGATCGTATTCATTGAACAATCGACTAAGTTAAACGAAGTAAACGATAATATATTAATAATTTAATTATTATATGGTTAGGGGACTTAGATGTTGGAATTGAGACTTAGATGTTTGAAAGTCAATTGGGCGTTAATGTTTCAAAAATGTTGGTTACTTTTGGATTTATCTAATTAATTCGTTTATTTTTAGGTGGAAATCGAACAGAAAATACAACTACGTCAAATACCACACCAAGGTCATCTACATTACAGCAGCGGGGGTCAAAAGGCCGCTGGACTAGCAAAAATGGGGAATCGACGGTCCAGGCGTCTATCAATCGCAAAGAAGATTTTCGAGTGCGACAGATGCTCGTGAATGGATACGATCTCAACGCTAAAGAAGCAAATGGTGAGTGAACCAGACCTTTTGCATCCTTCGTTCTAGTTTTTACTTGTTCTATAAACGTAGCGAGGAAAATATGAGTTGGACGTCTGATTTTGAGAATGCAACGCTTCATGTATTTTAATCGTTGCTGGAAATAGTTATTTCAGCCGCAATTCACGATTTCCAAAGATTTGGTTTTGAAACTGCTTAAAGTCGAAAAGTAAACGAAACGATAAATTGCGTTAGCGTTGGAATAACGTAATTTAAAGCAACATAACTTTATTCCGTTACGTGGACCAATCAAACTTTCTCCATTACTCAATGGAATCAAATCACAACTTTTTATCCAGTCGATATTTTCTTCCACTTATTCAAATTTTTATTGAATCCAATGGAAGGAAAGTGTTCACTTTCTAATTAAACTCCAAATTTTCTGACAATCCTACTCAGTTCTATTCAGCATCGCACGCCACGTATCATTTCACATGGATTCATCCTTCCTCGTATATCTTGACATCAAAATCAATAACCAGTCTTTCTTTCGACGAATCCATTTCCGTTGCTAGCAATTTCGAACATACGCTTACAAAACGTTGCAAAAATTCTGTGTCTTCTTTCTACATTTGTTGCCGTTCCTATCGTCAGTGAAGATCATAGTGCACAATTTTTTCGACATAATATTATGTAGTTTAACAAGTTTCGTATACATAGTACAGTGCTGAGTAAATGAATTTGGACACAGGTGTGTTTTGTTTCTTTAGTCATAGTAACATTAGAAGAGTTTTGTTTTGCTATTTCTTTGCCATACATTAGTCCAATATTAATTTCCTCTACATTTGTACATCGATTACTTAATTCAAGATTCCTAATTTAAATACCTTATACCAAAAAAGATATTTTTCGAAAAGCCTTTAATCTATAATTTAATCATTTTCTATTTTATTTAAAGTTGGAAAGAAAAAGATAGGAGCACCAAGATATTATTGGTAGAATCTTGGTTCCCGATTTTTAGCTGTTAGCTCTTTCTTCGAACTACCGATTCAATTGTCCGGCTACAGTTTTCTTTTAAACGAAAGACAACATTACCGAGGTCGGTCACCCCCGTACGTTCTTGTCTGCAGTAGAGACTCGTCGATAAATGAAAGCGACGGTGCACGACCTTCCTAAACGACAGGAAGTCAGCGGGTCCGGGTTCATTCATATACAATTTACCTCCATTGCTCGACTACCCTTTCTCTGTCCCGTTTCGTTCCATTACCCTTTAAGGTCGAAGAGAGATAGAAGTAATTAGATTAAAAAAATAAATTATTTTTTACTGTTTTAAATTATAGAAAAGAGAAGGGAGAGAGAGAGAGAGAGAGAGAGAGAGAGAGAGAGAGAGAGAGAGGGAGAGGGAGAAAGAGGGAGAGAGTGAGAGTCTGTACTACTCCCACTCGGATTTTTCCTATTTTTATTTTGAAGCATGTGAAAGTAAATTTTTTAAAGGACGTACGACAAAAAGATAGTTAGAATTATTATCTACTTTTCTACTTTATATTGTTTTCTACAAAATATTATCCGTTTAAAGAAAAATAGCGTAAGGATGTGTAGATAAAAATCCAAGTAGGATATTGAATAAAATTATTTAATTAATCCATCCGCTAGAGAGGAATGATTTTTTTAGGCAAATTGGACAATCGTTTATAGAAACAAGATCGTGATCGCATTCTAATCTATTTACAACAATGGAAGATTAAGATAAAATCTAGATTTACGCCTCGCATGTGTGAATGATACTTTCTTTTTCGAGAAACGCACGATAGGGGAACAGCCACAGCTCGCTCTTAGATACCCTGTTAGCCACTTTCCCTTTTAGCGTATCTTGCGTGGTTGCATAAGTGGGTCCGAATCTCCGGGCAAAATTGAAATTATTCCACGACGGCGAAGGTCGAATTTAAATAGTGCCGTAGGATACCGCGATATCGCCGGAAGTCGAGCGTACGGCTGCCGTGCCGGTGCCGTGCCGTAAAGCCGGCCACGTATGCCCCACGAAGACAATGTCTCTACGGCGTAAGACGTCTAATAGGGTATTCACCAACACCCTAGTCACAGGTGCACGACATCCTTGTTGTCCAGGGGTTGCGGAGGGATGAAACATCCAGCGTTGGGCACGGGAGGGGCGGCAGACAACTCTCGTACAGATCAATACTCGAGACAGGGCCGCACTGTTCCATATCATTTTTCACCGCTGACTATACTTCGAATCATAGGTTTTCGGAATTTTTACGATAACGATTATCACTCCGAATGTCCTTGACAAAGATGAGACACAAGCCTCGAGAACAAAATGTTCGAGAAAGACTTGGTTAACAGGCATTTAATTATTTTTGGTCGTTCAGTTATTTGGTACAAATTACATTTACATAATTTATTAGATTTTGAATTAATCTCCTTTTGAAGGAAATACCACGAATATGTAAACTTTGTCGTTTATTAAAAATTTGGTTGAAAATTGTCCTCTGTTTGTAATTTTAAAACACTGTTCAGGTAGAAATATAAATACTGATATCTTGCCGAGAATTGTCTGGTTATATTTTATATTCGACCGTGAGTTCCAACCATTTATCGAATAACATATTCATGGTATTGACATACGGGGAACGAGGCATAATCTTAGCGGTTTCCTTTTTCTGTCATTACTATTTCCATAAATATTTCAAATGGCAATTTTTATTGCATAGTGGTATGGCATGCAATTTTCAGTATGAATCTGAAATGAATGTTTCCTTGTATTATGGAAGGAGAATTGTTGAGACAGGGCCGCATTACGAACTCATGTATAATGGAATTTTAAAATTAAAGATAAGATGCGAGAGATAAAAAATTTCTTGGTATTATTAAATCCATTTGAGAGACGTAGAACGCAGTAATTGTACTTTTTTCTATTTCTTTTAATATCCAATTATGATGTACAATATTAAATACGAAATAAGTAGATCTACAGTAAAATGATTTTTAATAGCACGAGCATACAAGAAAACGTAACATTAAAATAAAGGAAAGAATATAAAATATGCCTCATATTTCAAAATAAATATATCTGATTATTCAGTTACTCATAACTTTCGATAAATATATTAAATAATTTCGTTTCATATTGCGTTACAGAAGAGAAATTTTAGGATAAATATACTACGAGAAAAGACAAAGTAGAATCTATTTTCCATGAACATATCATAAATCAACAGATAAATCTAGACGTCTGGCTTTTGAATTAATGTTTGCCTCATTTCCTGTTCTGAATTTCCTACTTGAACGATTTATAATTACCATTACAAGAAACAGAGAAATAGAACTTATTAGTACTAAATATATATATGGAATTATTTTAACTCGTACAAAGATATCTACACTCTTCAGACGATACGAAAAGAAGAAAAGAAAATTGTTATACTACTTTATTAATTCCGAAATTACACACTCGTAGATCGTTCTAAGATTCACTTTTTCTGAATGTTTTCGCGATGGCGATCGTTTCGAATGGAAGTTCGGCCCTGGCTTACCTGCGAGACGATACGCACAACAAATCCAATGTTTCCACGGAGAATTTCGGCTTTAAAGCCGAGGATTCCGTGTAACGCAACGCCTGGCATTCTTGAGAAAACGGTCTTTAATGCTACTGGACGTTAGACTAGCCTCAAAGGGTATTGAAAATATTTATTACATCACGCTAATCTATCTTATCATTTATTATTAAATATGTTATCTGACTTATTAATAGCACGAAGAAAATATTATTGTCTGGTATTATTACTAATCGTATAAAGAAGTATCATCGCAGGCAAAATAAAAATTAGATATCAATCTGATGCAATAAGCATATACATTAAAAATGTTCTGTCGGTTATCGGTAATTATCTGTATACTTGAATTAAATTTAGACAGTGATTAAAAGGAAGTAGCAATACTTTTTCTTAAGAGCTTGATACAAATATGTACACTTTGATTAAAATGTACAATCTTACAGATTTATAGAGTATCATGGCAAAGGATAGTTCTGACTTAACTCTGTTCTAAGAAAGGTACTTTCAATGGTAACTCCAAGTTCGTAGTCTATCAATTCTTTTCTCATTCAGTGTAGCTGCTTTTTTACAACTTTGGACATACTTCGCAATCATACTATTCAATGCTAAAAAATGGAAACGGTATTTTTATTCGCCTGGTAACTGGTCGACACTGGTCGCTGTAAAAACTTACCTACTTGTCTTTAGATGTATGTAAGTATCAGCGATATGACAAAATGATACACCAACTAAAAGCATCGCGACCATTACGTGTATTGATATTTGTAAGGAGTGACAAGAATTGGTCCTTTAAACGAATCTTTCGATTCAATACGCCAACAGTCGATTTTAAGTTTCCTCGAATTGTATTTGCGATCTGGTCATATATCGGACGCGAATCAACTGTAAAGTTCGCGTTATTTCTTCAGGACATTTAATACGTCATCAGATATAATTGGTCAAAATTTCGAAGCTGAATCCCCTGTATAATGCAATTAAAGCGAATGCAGTTTTCATCGGATCTGCCAAGAAGAAGAGGTGGTATCGGGCGCCGCCCGTATCCTTAAAGCCGATAGACCACTCACGGAATGACTGGCTTGTTTATCGCGACGTGTCGGTCCCGAACTATTTTCACCGGGAACTGTTTGTGCACGCGCGAAAACGAAACGGCGCACTTTTTGGCCACACAAGACCATTCGTTTTTCACGGAAAACTACGAATTATATACACTTCGATCTCCTTTTACACGGTATTCTTTCCATATAATTCTTTTATTTTACACAGTATGCGTCCGTGTATACGCATAGGTGTATATATGGAAGCATACACCAGTCAGAAGTGAAATTAATCAACTGTAGTTTTTGTAACATTACATTTAAGTATAATACCAGAGTATATAATTAGTGGTCATTCTGTTCAGGAATCAGACCATTAACTTTTCTAGACCTGATCAGTTTGATTTCGGAGTGGCTCGTAGGAACGTGGTTCCTTTCGTAGCCTTGTTTTTCGGGTCATTTAATTCTGTTCTGACGCAATCGACTTTCGAGCAGAATCATTTGTTTGTGTTTCTGTCAGCAACGAATCGTGTTGCTATGGGAAGTGCGTGAAATCTGTTGTTAGAAATGAAAAACGGTAAACTGAAATCTAGAATATTTTCCTGCTTTACATGTATCAACCTCGTTCCACGTTCTAGTTTTCTTATTTTAGAATCAGCCAGATGGATCACTTGAAGTGACCGTGTAAACTACATTTTTGTGGGAATTATTCAAATTGGTGGGAAAAATTTTGACACACGTTAATTGATACTATTTTTGTTGTTTCAAAGTGTATTAACATTTTTTTTTAATGACAATTGAAGATAATTTATTACCTTTTCTCTGTACATATTTAGTTTTAAATCAATTATCCGATGGTGGACAAAATTTATATTTCATTCCACTCGAGGTATGGGAATTCCCCCTTCCGTTCTTAATCCTTGGAGAAGCCAGGCAATGGCACTCCGTATATCCTAAAAAGGACCTCGGTAAGTGCCTGAACTAAAGAAAGAATTTCGTCCCCTGACCGGTAATGATTCTAAAGAAAATAATTTGAATACCTGGAGTGCCTCGACCAGTTCAATTTAAGTTATATTAATTCTTAAGAAAAGCAATTTAGAAAGAAATGTTTCGCGTAAATCAACCTGTACAATTTAGTACCTATTTAGTCACTTGGTATGTTAGAAGTAATTAATGCCAATCATAGTAAAATTGCCCATTAGAAAATCACTATTCTTCAAATCATATTGTATATTCTTTGTCAGAGTTGTCTATAATTGTTTCTTCCTTAAATTAGCCAATTTTTTATATTTAATGACTTATGCTATTTCGTTTAAATATTTTCTGTTTGAGTAAATAATCCCTAAAACTTCAAGTCATCCTTTTCAACAACCCTTCAAAATTCGTCGCGTCACCCTCGCCACCTACCCTAGAACCCCTTGCAAGGTGGAAGAATACACAAAAATTCAGACTGCAATTCAGAAAGTGAATAACGTAGTAACTTTACTAACAAATTTTTTAAATCACGCATAATCGAAATTGTCGAGTTTACATTTATCGTGAAAAGGTATCGGTTTGAAATTTCAAGTGCGAGACCTTGGACTACGTTTCCCATATAAGACTAATCGTGCACGGTTCTTTCCTTTTGCCAGCACGACATCAGCTATTCAATTTACATTTTCTTTTTATCGAGTGGTGCTGGGGATGAGTTTATCCATCATTTATAGTAAAAATTAGATCGTGGTAGACGGAATATGTATTCCATCAATAAAACGAGTCATGGGAGGAAGACAAAAGTAAATGTATGGAGGTCTTGAAACAAGACGCGATTCCATCTTTGTCCTTAAATGGTCCAGCCTTAGTCAACAGTGATGATAATTCCTTCGTTGCTTCATAAGAACGTTTACCATTGCAACGCTTACTAAAAACCACCGTAACTTGGTGCTTGCCACGAGAGAAAGAGAAAGATAGTGATGGGAACGAGAAAGAAGGATAGTGACGTTGCGAAAATGCCTATTGTTAAGAAACTCAGACTTGTCTTCCATCTTTGTCGTATCGAGGTATAGGCAAGCGGCTCGTGACACTTGAGATCAGTAATGGGGGAAAAAAAGCAACGAAAAAATAAGGTGACCGCTGGGAATCATACTGGTATCTCTCCTTTAAAGCAAACGTTGCTTTTCATGCGTGTAAATACCCTGAAAGCATGTCTCGTCCCTTTTGCATTCGCCAGTAAGTTACACGTCGACCAAGCACGCCAGTCTTCTACTCATGACAGTTAGTTCAGCGTTCTACCGAATCACGTTTTCACTTTTCCAGACGTTCTACACTTTCTTTGTTCTCTATTTCCTGCTTCCTTTATCAAACATATTATTCAGTCGCCTTGCATTTCCTAGCGTCATACGGACGAGATGGTCATAAACGCGACCGCCGTTTCTGAAGGGCTTGTTTCTTTCGCCGCCAACTCTCCCGTTTTTTGGAAGACGCGAACCGCCATCTTGATTTATTACACTACAGCTACGGTCTGGTCAATTTGCAGAATCAGTCTTCAGTAATCGAATTGTTTTGCAAGATTCGTGTCGCATTTTCGTCGAAGTAAACGAACTACGAGATGTGTTTGCAATATATTCTTCATGTTTTCATGTCTTTATGCGTTTAATGAATATTGAAGGTAACAAATTTTGTGCTTTACTGACTGTTCTTTTTCTCGCGTGGAAACTTCCTAAATATAAACAGATACCAATACAAACCAGGAAAGATTGGAGGCTCCAGAAAAACGAAGAAATCATATAAGAATTTCCTGAAGATTCTAACAAAAAAAATGGTGTTGTAATGTTCTTCTATAAGGATAACAAGGCATAAGAACAACGTTGCTAGAATGAAAGATAAGAATACTAACAAACAATTTGTTTGAACTGTCATGGATTGGACTACCAAGAAATGAGCACAAAGTTAATTTTAACTCTACAGAAGTCTACATTTAATTGCATTCGTCGAGCACATTTTAATCTTCCCACGTTCATTCTCCAAACGATACATTGGTCATCGAACAAGAAAGAACAACTCGTCGCAATGTGTCGCTTTCTTAAAACTGGCTGTCGCAAAAGAATAGCATTTTTTGGTTTTACATACAGAAAAAGAACTACATTTTTGTACTTTTTGCCCACATGAGTGAATGCCTCTACCTTCTACAACTCTGTTTGGCGTAGGGCGCGTGGACACGCTCGGAAAGTAAGCGATAATGCGACTGGTGTGCCGAGCGCAGGAACGGCACGTGAGGAAATGCTGCCACTGACACATGTGCAGACACAGGATATAGTTATAGGCGTGTAAGCCTTCGTGTACAGACATCACGGTCGTGCATACAACTGCGCGCGTTTTCTGCAGTGTGAATCGTGCGTCCACAAGCGTAGGACTTTACGGACCGTCTTGTAGAGCGCACGACCGACAATGTCGTTGGCGGGATCAGCTTGCGTCCGATTGGTGAAAAAGAACGTTCTTGGCTCACCGTTGGTGGGGAGACGCAGGGAAAGGCGGAGCCAATCGTCGACATAGCGACGCAACATGGCCTCTAGTTCGCGAGGGGCCGTGTTCGCGTGCACTTCGAGCACGTACGAGTACGGACATTCCCCCGGCGGACCGACAGATGTCGCCCTGGCCGCCTTTGAATCGTCAAGATCGGCGTGACAATTGGTCTCAAACGTAAAAGAGGAAAACGGAAAGGGATTTGTTTATTAAAGAGCGACAAATTAAATAAAAGTAAACCGTGATGGGACATCAATAATATGAACAAGCATTTGTGGAAATGAATTGAAACGAAAGACTTGGTGCTGCTACTCGTATTGAATTTTAGAAGACACAGGGAACGATGGTAACTCATCCGTCAGATTTTGAAACATTCAAACATTTGTCCGACCTTACGAAACCCCTATACCCGCGGAAGGAGTCGTTTCTTGCCAATTAATCGTACATCGTGTTCTCGTACAACTATCAACGAAACGTGCGAAAGAAGAGACAGCTAAGACCTTTTGTAGACGTATATACACGAAACTGTGAAGATACTAGTCAAATGTCTCAATCTGAAATGCATTGGAAGTGCACGTAATTAATCTGTCGAGACTGAAAATTTGTGCAGAGCTTATCCAGTGTTCCATGTACTCGTCGTATTGTGTTTTGTAAAGTATATAGACATTAAGTGGAATGAAATTATTGAACTAATAGGTCAGAAATGTTAGTGCAATTAGAATATTGATCAAGTAAAGCCGAAATATCCGAAATATCTGCGTATATTCTACTGAATATTTACCTTGAGCCACAGTTCCATCGTTTCTATATTGTGATCCGTATTTTTGTCGTCGCCTATATACTTGAAGCATTTCGTACGATTTTCAGTAGAGTACGCCCACAAGATTTTATTTTTGTTTTATTTATGACTGTAGATATTACAGGTGCGAGTTCACCTGATGAAAGTACAACAGTTGCCCCTGATAGCCCATGCTCTCCGGCTGAAACGAGCGCATCAGCGCCAACAAACGAGCAACAAGAACAGGAGCAGCAGCAGCAGCAACAACAGGTTTATCAACATCACCATACTCAGTTTCAACAACAACAACAGCAACGTACGACCGGAAGTGCGCCAGCCGCTGCACCGCACGTTGCTGAGGACAGTGGAGCCCCCTGTGAGATGCGGAGAACACCACCGCAAAATAAAGGTTAGTCGAGTGTAGTTTATTATGCATTGATAATGTTACTTCAAATAGAAAAATATTCAGGGGAAATTAAATTTTACTTTTACACGAGATTCGCATTTTGTCATAAGCTTCTTTGTGTATTCGTGTTTTACTTTGAACGGGTAGGATAGTGTGAGAATTACCTTAAATATGCAAACCAGATTTATAAGTAAAAGCAGATTCATTTATTATGATACAGTGAATGCAAACTTAACTGTATGAATTATTCCTACACTGATGAATATTTCAAGTAATATTTTAATTATTTTTATTATCAATTATTCTCATATTTGTTGAAGTCGCATTTATTGATTTATGTAATTTGATAGCGATTAAAATTCATTGATTTATGTAGCAGCAGATAAAATGTGCCTAGATTAAACGAAAAAATAATTATCCAGAAGTGTCTCATGGAATGAAAGAAAGTTGATATCTTTTCACTTTTGTGGATGTTTATTGTTTATTAATAACTGATGTGTGTATTCTGCTGCATCGTCTTATCGACATAATGAAAATCGTATTTACCGACATGATAGTTACTTAACAAGTTCTTTTACTATAATTGAAACAAAATATGTTAAAACAGATCCAAAACATCGTATCGTACATTTATCTTTGCTTTTATTTATAATTTAATATCGTACATATGCTATTAACATCGAATGGTATACAACATTCAATGATGCATATTAATACAATAGAATACTTGTTTATTAAATAAGTACATTTAGGAAAATGCAAAATTGAACTTTAAAAATAACATTTCACAGTGTAAACCTGTTTCAGTACCTGTTATTTAAATTTATGCGCATCTGTAACTAAACAAAAGTGGATTCGCATTTAGAAAACGTAGAGAAACAGTAAACAAGGTATAACAAAAACATATGCAATGTGTGCACGAATCAAATTCAAATTTCTAAATGCTTGCAACCAAGGAAGTACGAGGGATTACAAAAAGGACTAAAGATAGAATTGCAAAAACAGGAAGTGATATACAAAAGCAGTAGTACTTTCACGTGTATATTTTCCACTCGATATCATCGTATCTATCACAATATGAGAAATTCCATTGTAGCCAAGGAAAAAGTCTTTCGAGCGGAATATGAATATTTAAACTACAATGATAAACTCATCCGTACGCGGGCGCGCGCGCATACAATGTGTACCCCCGTGTATATTGGGTACGCGTGAGCGTGCAATCACCACCGATCGGTAATAATAGCGAGCGATGTAGAAACAGCACTTAATTAGACGTGACATTCCCGAGTAGTGACGCGTCGGTATCGTGCGCGCGGTGCAGTGTGCCGCGCCTGGTAGAAGTTAGTCGAGACGGAGACGCGGCGACACAGTCGCGAGAGTCGGTACCTCTCTCTCTCTTAGCTCTCTCACATCAGTGTCTTCGTTCTAGCGCGTTGTGTGGGAGCTGTACGAGCGGCAGTAGTGTACACACGCTGCTGCCGCGGCTACTGAACCTCTCTCGTACGTTGGTTGCGCTTGATCGTCGTATTGTCCTGTTTGTCCACTGGCACTAATCCATCGGGGGACCTCTGCACGGTTGCACGGGCCACGCTAGTCGGTTGATCCTTAGCGCGAGCAGGTATGCGCTCGTGGCCTACGCTCGAAACCCTCCGTTCGCTATTGGATGACCCAAAAGTACCGTTACTAGCAAGTACTACCGACCACGTGGCTCAGCGCGTGTTTCCACTGTCTTAACGTACGTTGTTCCGTCGAGTCGTCCCATTCGCCACTTCGTTGTTAACCTCGGTGGAAGAAGCGTCGTCCGCGGCCGGGAGTGTCGAACCTTGGAACACATCTCCTCCGCTGGTCTTTTCACTGTCGAACGAGGGAGGGACAAAGGCAGATTTCTTCGAGGTGAGAGAGAAAAGAGCGTGTTAAGTGGGGAGAGAATGAGGGAGAAGATGGGAGCGCGAGAGAGAGGGAGCACGCTGACTGGCAAGTACATTGGACACGTTTGCGCTCGCGGGCTGCGTCCATCGACACCACTAGGGTGATCGCACCTCCGAAAGGGGGTCTCTCTGTTGCAGTTGCTGCAACAGCGCACCATTTTCTAACAAACTTGCCCGGATTACTTCTTGACTCTCTTTGTTTCCCCCCCTCGGAAATTGAGAATTGAGAATACCCGATACCGTCGCGCGGACACAAAGTACGAGGCTGTCTAAATGATTTATGCTCGCCATTAATATTCACGTTTCGTTATCCTCTGACGTTGAGACGTGTTAACGCGAAGATTGTGCCAATATTGTTGCCACAGTTTATTGGTCGTTAACAAAGTTAAATCGAGGACTTGGAAAATATTTAACCGCAGCAATTAAACGTGCGTGTATGGAGTGAGCATCGAAACCGGTTACGTACTTTGTCTCGTGCATTTCGTGAAACACGTTGGAAACACGATATACCGTGTTCCGTGCGCTCGCTTTCAATGTAGCGAAATCTTTTAAACTTCGTCTCGAGCGATATGCTAATCTTTCGCAATATTAACCAACGGGCAATCCGTAGGACGTAGGTGGAAACGACGACACTTTACTAAATGGTAACTCGACTGACCTTGATTATCGTTGTAACATATTTCGTTATTATACTAAACGAAGACTAATGAAACCTTGGAACAAGTATCAGATGCGAAGTTGCTTTTCCTTTTTATTAAATTAAACGGGTTAACGTGCATGCATGTATTTATTCCAGCTTTACGTCATGTTAGTACTATAATTGCAAAGTTTACGCGCAATGAAACATTATTAATGATTACCGTTTAATTTATACGCAATAACACAGTGACACAGCGCGTGTTAAGAAACAATTGCCGTGTCAATTTATGTCATCGGTCGCACAATTATCTTTATTGCAGCAAGTTAATGAACTTCTTGTGCAAACAGTATCCGATAAAACGCGCATCGTTATCGGTCAAAAAGTCTGCGTCGGATAAAAAACCCGCTCACGGTTCGTGTTTTGCAAGGTCAGGAACGAAATGAAGAAGGAGAATCGAATTGCCGTTGAATATCTCCCGACGACGTACACACACGTATACATACATGAAGCTAGTTTCGCGTGTACTTTCTGAAATTACATTTTCGGGCTATCTTATCAATTTTCAGTATTTGATCTATCGAATGTTGACGTTACGTTTAATCTCTTCTGTTCGAGTGGAGTGTTTTACAGGGATTCATTTGTAACGTTAAACGATCGCGTTGTTTTTACGTAATATTTGTCAAATAATGAAATATAATTAGCTCGAGCAATCGCAGCGCAGTCGTCAAATCGTGATGGTCGATTCTTTATTTTTTTTTTTTTTTTCAACGCATTAGTAATCCAAGCTTCTGAAGACAGATCTCGTGCAGGAAGTGGGAGGGCGGAATACACGCTGCGATATAATATACGTTGCATTCTGAGAAGCACGTATGTGGATACACCGTGATATTTGCGTATCGTCATTTCGCGGTAAGAATGTTCTACAAATAATGTACTCTCTTTCTAGGCGCTACACGGCTGTATGCCGCGACACTAGCGACGTGCTTTATTTCGAACGATTAGAGGGGGGAATTGATTAATTTGAAGCATCATTGTGTCCGTGTCGCGATTGTTTGTTAATTACCACAACGCGTACGTCTTGTATTGTATTGTTCTATCGTGTGATAACTCATACGATAAACTATGTTTTCATACTTATTCATTTATCTTCGATGACGTAATCAAGAATTTTTTGCAAGTATTTCTCTTTATCGTCACTATTGATGTATTAAAGCAATTAAACGAAGAGTCCTATTTTATTATATACATAGTATTTAATTTTTGTTTACGAGAATGCCTTTCCTATGCAATCAAGTTGGAAGGATTTCGTAAATTAATTGGGGAATATTAACTCCGTATACGGGCGAAAAGCATTATTTCCGTGAATTGTCGATGTTGGTAAAAACGGCGAATAGCCACGAATTCATTGACTAGAGGAGTGATGTATTTTGGGATACACTATTCGCAAGCGCCAAGTTTCATTGGCACAATTCCCTCTTCCAAGTGGACGAAAGAGAAAGAGAGAGGTCAGCGGGTGGGAGGGGGAGGGGAATCACGATCAATGACCAACCCAAGAGAGATCTTAATAAAAGTGCAGCGTTATTTACCACGAAGGATCATCGTGGAATCAATGTTGGCGCAACGTACCCGTCCATTTCGGCACACGGTATTGATCCAAATTCAGAAATTATACGGTGATGTTCGCGTTAACTCGTCGATTCAATTACATATATTGATCTAGAGCAGAGCTTGCGTCAGCATCGCTTTCAACATTGCTGCACACGATATATATCTTAGATTCTCTCGAAACAAACGTACCGTGAAATCATCGAGGCAAGCCCCATATTATTGCTCCTCCTGTGAAATCCGTTTTCCCGCGCTGCCCACGAATCTCTCGGGCCAATTTCCCCCGTTAAAATATACTCGGAATAGATTATGCGGCAAGCGTAATTGTATCTCGTGGTGGATCCTTTCGTGCGCCTAATGAACGCACGCTTGTCACGTACACCGTAATTTTAGTATTCCATTTACGTTCGCCTCTTAATCGAGGCGTCGAATTTCGATCGTCCTTACCGTTTTAATAAAATTAGCCTCGTGGAGGTGTTCGTTAAAATTTATCTACGAACTCGATCATTAAATTCTAAAGAAAAAAAGGAGAAGTCCGCCAAATATATATATTTGCAAAGTTCGAACATACTCGTTGGAAGTATGAATAAGAATAAATGTTTATATTACTGCAACGGTGATACTGAACGAAAATTTGTATCTCCAATTTGTATGCATAAAGTGGAAAATCCAATCTGTATCTAATCTGAGTTTAACGCGGTATGCCAGTAACTTTCTAATTTTGCACAATGTTAAGATTTGCAAACCGTATACGAAATTTTGCTTAACAGTGGTAGCCAGGGCAATTTATTCGATGTCGCGATAAGCTAAAAGCAAGACGCTTAAGATATGGGAACTCTATTCCAGCTGACGGTAAACTCTACTTACCTTACCGTATCCACTGGTCGCACAGAAAATTGTAGCGACGTGAATAAAGTGTAGTTTAATGACACACCTTCCTGTAACGCGATCGTCCAGTAAAATACCTCTAATGAATCGATCGCGGATCGTTAGGCCCCCACTTTCCTCGAGAAACTCGTTCTCTTCGGGGGCCCCCCTCGATCCAACCCTAAAACGCTTCAAGGAATTCCTTCTTTTGAAAATAATTAATGCCATTACAACGAATCGATGTATAATATGTATATTAATGCGTGTCGAGATAAAACGTGTTCCACGCGTTATCATTAACGTCACAGCACAATTAATATTAGTATTCCAGGGTTAACGGCCATACACGTATACCCCCAATGATCGCGAACAGTGGCTCGCTCGTCTCCGATTCTCTTGCCGTCCTTGTCCTTCTCTCTTCAAATGCTCTGTTCCCCCCCTCCCCTTTTCTATCTTCCACTTCCTCCTCTTCCTCCCACCAAACCACCTTCTCTCTTCTCGATTCCTTCAACCGGCCTCCGTGCGCTCCCTTGGTGCCAGAAGAGTACTGGTTTCCAGGAAACTCGTTCCCCCAAGCGTTCTGTCGTTGTTCTTGCAATTAACCGGCGTTTTGTTCTCCACAGTCGATAGATCGGGAACCGGGCAGTCTGGAAGCTCGCCGAGGGTGACGCTTCGGCTCAACCAGGTGCGAGGAACAAGGGATGAAAAGAAAGGAGGGGGCGCTACTAACTCCCGTCAGGGCGGCATGAACGCACAGGTATACAGAGACACTCATACTACTATTCAGAGGTATCGGACGCTGATTTATTTTTAAGGACTTCGTTAGAAAATGACGGATAACGATTATACATGTACCTGTTACAATATCATTGAGATTGTTTGTGATATTAATTTTGTTATATTTACAGCAACGGATTTCTATAGAGTTGTTTCGTTATTTGATAAATTCTTTGGGTTCGAGTTGCTGCATTTCTAAGCTGTGGATTAGGTAAAAGGTTCTAAATTGACGGGAAACACTGCCGCGGTTAATTCATATCTATTGATATCTATATTTGATAAGTATACCCGGAAATTACGTATTTAAGAGTGCACTGTAAATCAGCTGGTTGTAGATAATTTAAGCTCAATCTTTGTTGAATTTACAAGAGGTGGCAAACTATTTGTTATTCGTCAATGCAGTTTTGTAACATTCAGGCAGTACTATTATGTATGCACCCAGCGAGGACACTATCAACAGAAAGTAATTATTTAATATTAATGTTATACAAAATTCAGTTGATAATGAATAATAACGAAAATGAGGATCAAACAGATCATATTTCAGTATTTAATGGAGAAGATGAAACAGAATGAAAAACTACGTGACTTGATCCATCGTTTGAAGTAATAGAATTCTAATATATAACGCAATAATGGTCAATTAACTTTAACTAATCAATGCGACTGGAAAAGTTTAACCAATGCGTGTAGTAGTTAAAGATTCTTGAATAAAATGTTTGTTTCTGAAGAAGAGAGAGAACAAAACAACGTTGGCAGATTTTTTTATACACGCATTGTTAATGATTTTTAAACACGATGATAATGAATTTAGATTTGTAGTGAAACGCGATGCGAGTTCACTTCGTCATACGTTTAGATGTGTGCTTGCAAGAACGACGTGTTTAAAAAGGTACACGTCGATTAGCGAGTGGTACCGAGGTCACTGTTGCGGAGCATGACGATAAGTTTTATACATAAAATGCTCAACAAACAAAAGACGATAATGTAAGGAAAATAATGAGTAAAATAATATTTGAGCTTTACGAGTGTTATATTGCAACATTGATAACGAATGTGTATAATTTACACGCCCGTTGCGTCATATCGATATATCACTAAGTAATGTGGAGTATTCTCAACATCTCTCTTCTATCAGTTGTAGAATAAATAAAGTAATCTTTATAGTTTTATTTCATACAAATATTTTTCTTAGCCTGCCGGTTAATTTATACGATTGAAAATAATAGCATTGCCACAAAATGCTCGAAACTTATATGGAGTACCTCACGTGTTTTTCCTTATATCAATACAGCGCCATAAATGCGATTCGATAAATACAGCATTGTAACGTAAAATAGAAATCAAAAAAAGACTCTAGTTTCCTTCCATACTCTAAAACATGAATTTCCACGTTTATAATTTTGGCAAAAATAATGGAGGCGTGGAGAGTAACAACATATAGCTGTATACATAACTTTAAATCATGTATATTTGATAACGAATTTGTAACACTTGCAGAATCAAGGTCAAATGGATACTTCGTCGAAGACGTCGTCAAACGTCTCGTCAGGGACCGCGAATGCCGCCTCGGGCTCCAGTGCTTCTGGAAACACGTCGACGACAGGCGACAGCGGCGACGTATACGAATTCAAGAGTTCGAAAGAGCCGACACCGGTCAGGGGTGCCAGTTCGTCGCCTAATCCGAATCCTGAGAAAGACAAGGATGGCAGCAAGTCATCTAGCAGTCAAGGAACACCGAGCGGTGGTAACAACGTATCCAACACTGGTAGCGCCGCAACATCATCTGGCGAAACAACATCGGCATCGATTACTACCGATGATGCCCCAGCGGTTTCCGCGTCGCCTTCATCCAAACGCGCGTTCGAAAGCGATAACGCCGAGGAGCAGGATGATGAGAATCGGCGGAAGAAACGGAAAGATTCGGAGCCTGTAAAAGAAAATTTAAAGGGCAACGTCACTGGTAGACAGAGCACCGGCAGAAATGCTGCCAACACCGGGGAAAAGGTTCTTGTTGTTTAATTTACGCAGATAAGGAAACTTTTTACGTGCAAAAAAGGTAGATAACGTGCAGAATGTTGGAATTATCATATCTCGAGCATAAAACAAATCTCTGCTTAGATTCCACTTGTTTAATTATCTTTATAAGAGCATGGGTTTGCATAAACATTTGCAATACGTACAATTACTAATAATGAGTACTATCGAGCGGGATAGTATACCCGGTGAACGAAATGCTAAACAGAGTGATTCAATTTATTCATGAATTATTCATGGAATTAAAGTATACGTGGAACAAAATTTGTATACTGATGAAGAAGAGGGACACACGTAGCAATGGTTTACTGTCTTTTACATAGTTTGCAAAATTCTATTATTGAGTTAGAAAAAAATCAATATCTTTTCACGTAAAATTATCCTATTTTGCATTGTATTAGTTTTGCGAAACATACAGTGTGATAATAAGATTGAATCGACTCCAACAAAATATCCCTATGTTTCTTTACAGTGTACAAAATCAGGTAAACAAGGATCTGGAACAACTTCCGGGAAGAGCAACCAAAACACAACTTCAATTAGCGCAGACCGAAAAAGTCCAAGCGCTTCAATGGCAAGCAGTCCGAAACCCTCGAATCCTTCTAGTTCAGCGACAAATTCTAAAACGACTACACCAGCACCACCGGAATCAGATGGAGAAGATGATCGATCGAAAGGATCGGATTCTAATTCAGCTCCAAAAGTACCGCCCTTAAAGATAGTTATTCCTCAAAGTACTACGTCCGAACAAGAGCAGGGTAACAGAAACGGGAAGAGTACGTCTAATAGGAGTCATCAATTGCCGTACGTAGTCGCCAGTTCTAATAGTAACGATTCAACGGACAAAGATCAGAATCAGTCCACTAGCGGGACAACCAGTCCCACTGAGAGTGGAAATAGTACCAAAAATGAGGACAAAAAAGACTTTAGTGGTGCTTTACACGGAGAGGAAAGGTCAACGCATCATCAGAGAGTATTACGAAGTTCGCATAGATCCGGTAATGGCAGCAATGGATCGGCTACCTTGAAAGAAAATTCTTCTTCTACGAGTAACGGAAATTATTCAAACTCGTCTCCGTTACCGCCGAGTGCTTCAGCGGATCGTTCCAACAACTCGTCTCCGCAACAACGTCATCACTCGCCAACACCTGAAACGACTGGTTCTGAATCGAACAAGAATACCTCGACGGAAGTTGCGAGCAGCGGGAACACTACTAAAGCGAACGTTATGACGGAAAAGTCAGAAAAGACCAATGAAGCCTGTGGGAAATGTACGAAGGATAGCGGTACAGAGAATTCAGAGAACACCTCTACAACAACGTCATCGACGACGTCAAATGTAGGCACTCCGGCACCAACCGTTGACGTTCATCCCAGGAAAAGAAAAATGAAGCCCAATAAAGAAGCACAACAGGCTGCTACAGCTGCCTCAAACGAATCATCTGAAACAACGAATACGGGTCCAGAAGTGCATCCACACGATCAACCGATTACTAATTGTTATCAATTGTTTTTAAACATCAGAAAACAGGTTCATATATTTTATGTTTTCAACACTTTCGCGGTCTTATCGCATACCAATTGTTGAGCATTCGATATGTCATTACATATTTTATGACCCAATATTCGCTGACTGTCATACATTTAGGGTCATTTAAATAACGATATTTATTCGAATGATTTTTAGTACAAAACATAATGATATATTTATACATATAAAAAGTGGCCCCACTTTTTTCATCATTTCTTGATTATTTCGCATATTTTCAATAGTACCAGAGATTATTCCCAACAAAATATGTGAAATTCTTCAAGGCAATGATGGTTTAGTATACTTACATATATAGTACATATTTGTACAATGACCATTGATTTTGCATGAAATCTTTATTTTTCTGACATATATATACATATAAAACATCATTGACCATGAAGATGACTAATTTTAACAGAAATATACCTTCATCGGCTATTAATCTAACACCGAGAAAAAGCTAACTGCAAAAGTGTTGATACACAACAAAAAATTCTTTTACGAAGAATATATTGCAGGAAAATTACGTTTACTTTCACTCTTTTAGATTGAACGAAGAAGAAAAGGCCTCTTTCCAGTTCAACCGAAACCACCTCAGGGTTTCAAGGACTATTTAATGAATCGTTGTACATACGTGTTAGCTGGAAACGCGACTAAAGAACCGAACGTTAATCCCCCGGTCGGGTTGCAAGGCGCTATGAAGGACTTGTATATCGAACAAGAAAAAGAGAGATATCGTCTTAGAATGCAACATGTCGTTGAAAAAGAAAAGTTAGTTTTATCGGTAGAACAAGAGATCCTTAGAGTACATGGTAGAGCTGCTAGAGCTCTTGCCAATCAATCTCTTCCGTTCTCTGTGTGTACAATATTGAAGGACGAAGAAGTTTATAATGTTATTACTCCAGAACAAGAAGAAAAAGATAGAAATGCACGGAGTAGATATAATGGCAGATTATTTTTGAGTTGGTTGCAAGACGTAGATGACAAATGGGAAAAGATTAAGGTAAAAATTATAATGATCGTTAATATAATCGTCTAAAGTCATACCTGAATGGATGCAAGGACAACTATGAATTCGTACATTGTCTGTAAACGTTCGGGTTAAATTAAGTTACAAGAGTTACGTAGAAACCAACTAATATACTTCCTTTACGTATGTTAGTTTAAAAAGACGTGATACATTGACTAAGTGTAACTATAGTTAAATTTTGATTTGCTAGAACAAAGATAGAGTATTTAAAAAAGTTACCATTTTAGGAAGCAATGTTACTCAGGCATCATAACGAAGCTGAATCATTACACGCTGTACAGAGAATGGATTGGGAATGGAAACTAAAAGAAGTTGGA
The DNA here is from genome assembly GCF_050948175.1 of Xylocopa sonorina. Classification (NCBI taxonomy): domain Eukaryota; kingdom Metazoa; phylum Arthropoda; class Insecta; order Hymenoptera; family Apidae; genus Xylocopa; species Xylocopa sonorina. Next base: position 4,430,593 of record NC_135195.1, on the reverse strand, counting down.
TTATGTGAATTTAAAGCGACACCGCAGATAGAAGATATTCATGTTCCGATGGTACACGTTTCGGATGACTTTGATCTGCTCCCAGCTTAGTGCACAGTGATTGCACAATTGACTCGGCATAAATCATTCACTCATACCTTTGAAATGAACTCAAATGGTATGATTATAATCTGTGATCTCTTTAACAACGTATCTGCCATTCTTGCACGGTTACCAAATCGCATATTGTATCGTTCAAGTGTTGTTACACGTGAAGAGAGGCTACACTTATAAAAAAAATTTGACTTTCTGATTAAGTTATTGTATAGATTTTATATAAATGATTAAGTCATACTTTCTATAAATTTTTTTCAAAAATTTTAATATGGGATATTAAATTATTTTCACTTGCATAATGTGTTTATTCAAGAAATCTATACAATTATCCGGATGAACAAGGAAAAGTTATGTCGACTGAAGACTTGTAATACTCTTTACAAATTCAATACATGACTAAACAAGAAAAGAAATAACGAAAGATTCATTTATTTCACGATTTAGTAACTTGGTACTGTATTTCTCAGTATACAATCTCTATGTAATAATGTATATATTTTATACTAAGCAACTTATATAAATACTTTAGATTAAACAACTATGTAATAGATGAAAATTACAAGCGTCGGATTATTGGTTTTCTTTAATTTTACATTCTATTGCTTGTTTACTCGCATTAACTGAAAGCCTATTAACTGATAGTTTATTGACTGCAGGTATTTCTAACGGTTTCGCCTCAAAATCTTCCAACGTTTTGTATCCCATTATAATAAAATAATGTTTGGAATCTGAAGTAAAACTAAAATCAAAAAGCAATGGTTGCTTCTTTACATAGCAGCTTGTAAATAGTTTACTAAATTCGTTTCTGGGCTCAGTTACATCCTTTGCAGTAAACTCAATCTACAACATATGCATAATCATATTATATAAATGGAATTAATAAGAAAAAATAGATTTATAAAAATTATATATGTACACATACCTTTTTTCTCCGGAAAAAGAAGTTATATACTTGAGCAACATATTTTTGTTCTTTTGGATAATAATGCAAATCGACCACGTATCTTTTCGTTAATAAATATATTAAAATCGGATTACAAATAGCAGCAAAATTTAGTAGCATACATATCGTTGCCAAACTCATTGTATTATCGTCGTTTATCATTTTCATATATAAAATAGGTTGTGCTATTATTGAAATAGCTGATGTTAGGTAGGAAAATACTTTAATTCTTTGCACAGTTGTTGCGATAGATCCAATGTATATCAATTCTTTTTGGTCATTTTCCTTGATTTTGTACGAACTGATTCCTTGAGAGATTGGTGTTTGCTTCTACATAAATGTAAAAATTAATTTTCTGTTATACTCCATTGAACGAACAACAAAGAAAACTGTGTGTATTCTATGATTTATAAAGGTGCAGAGGTTAATAGTTGATATAGCAATTGCTGAGCAAAAGAACATAAAAAGAGCATACAACAAATTTGCTCATACTGTCAGGAAATTATTAAAATAAGCTTCTGGAATTGGTAATATTTACGTATAATCATCGAACACTTTATGAGCTTGAAGAGAAATTGTTGAAAGTTCTTAACCTTAACATCACTGCATGTGGAATATACAAAAACACGTTTCAACGATATGACTTCTTGCGAGAACAGTATCCTCCGGCTTAAAATACAACTTCGCAATAGTGGAACCATAATTAACAACTAATTGTATTTTATTCCCTCTCAAGTAAATGTATCTTAACAAACAGTGCCAAATCTTTTACGCCATTTTAAGCGCGGACAAAACTTGAGAAACATGCGGAAAGATAAATTCTCTACTGATATAAAAATATAGAGGAAACAAAGTATATATAATTGATTTATTAAGATAAACATTAATACAGAATTACGAATATTATTAAGATATTATATATTTCTTTCAACGAAAAGAAAAATAATAAACTTATCTACCGTTGAGAATTTTTAAATGTATAAACATATTAATAACAGGCCCATATTAGACAATATTATGATAAGCAAGTGAATTCAATATAAAATAATTTCTGTCTTTGGCAATTTACTTTAAGTATAAGCTCATAGAACATTTTTATTGAACTCTGTAAAATATATTGGGACCTTTTCATGTGTACCATATTTTAATATCGCATGAAGTATACGTTTATTTGTGCATTTTTTAAAAAGTAAAGGATTTTTTATAGACAAGAATAATTGAGAAAAATGTTGCTTCTAGATTAATTAATCTATATGCTTTTCCTGTTTGCAGCTTACTTCATGTTACGATATAGCAAGTCGATGTTGTCAGGACTGATAGAATTGCGTGTATTGAAAACGTTCAAGGAAGTTCAATTCTAATATGTTCCCGTTTAATATCGTAAACGGCTACCGCTTCTTTCGTTCGACGTTATTCTCGTGAAATTTTCTGTGACAAGCACGAACGTGTCGCCCATTATTTACGTTCGTTGTTGACAAAAACCTACGCTTGCCACAGAACGAGCATATGCATCGCGTTTGCGAACTAACTGTGTTATCGATCATACGTTGCCATGTTTTCAATTTTGCGTTCAACCAGCAAATCGCAGTGTACCACGTGATGTCGTTTACGAATGACCGTTGTAATTGCTTATTGTGTTCGACATTAAGATACGAATGATGCACGATAAGCGGGAACCTTGTTTCGTTACGAGTGTTTCGCGACGTGCCTCTCATCCTTCGCTAAACCGTTGAAAATTGCTTCCACGAAGCATATTTACGAAATATGGCGTCTTAAATTAGGTTATAAATACGTTGAATCCTTAGGCAACGTCCTTTCGTAAATTTATCATCTCACCATCGTTTAAATCTAACTGTATCAAATGTAAGTTCCACGCGTTAATATGTTGAATTGAATTGTAAACGAGTATTACTATGTCTCTAAGTATCGTACATTAGAAATGTATACTGTTTGAATTGTTTCCTAAAATACATATGTTAACAATTAAATTCATTTCTGCTCGCCAAGTATGGATAAAGCGGTTTATTATAATTACGGGACGTTCACGTTTAAGTAATAAGAAATACAGGCAAATTTTACATTTGGAAATATTAATTATTTACACACGCTGCTTTTCAGTTATGTATGTTTAATATTCGTAAATTTCGTTTCCAGTTTACCATAAACATTGCAAATGATCGCAGACATGGAGAAGCGGATAATAAATAGACAAAAATTTATTATTATGCAACGAGTATGAAAATATGAAAAGCAGCTCTAAAAAGGAAGACATTAATGCAGAAAGGAAATATGTCTTTTTTTCTGATCCTGATATTATTGTTCAACGCGCTGAAACGTCTGCAGCAGTAAGTTTGTTGTTCTCATTTTGTATCGCACATTACAATGTATTGTAATAGTTACACAAGATGGATGTTTGAAACATGCTAAATATAATTTATAAGTAATTGTTTCCTATCTTGTTACAAAATGTAGTCGCTAATAGAATGCCATTTGAATGTATTGGATAATATTTCTTATTTTTTGAAGGGACGTATCTATTAAAACCTAGGTCTTTTTGTACAATCTTATTGACGTATGGTTTCAGAATTGAGCGAAATATCACAATATACTTAAGTGGCATTCTATTTACTATTATCATAGTCTTATTGTCAAAACTAATTTTAGGCAACTCAAGCTAAGCAAGAAATTGAATACCAACAACATCAAGATTACATCACCAAGCAATCATCTAAAAATAGATCATCTAATTTTCCAGTGGAACTTGACTTAAAAGAACTAGAGAACTTATTATCGTATAATCCAATTCAGCCATATCCTTTCACATTCATAAGCGCGGTAAAACGAAAGCTAGCTTTAGATAAGGGTTCCGAGGTGTGTAGAAAGGCACACGAAATCAACAATGAAAGTGCATCCCAGCCTGTAACAGTATTAAAATTTGACAACGGACAGAATTTACAATCGGCCGATAAGATGGAATTTATTAGACCGTTAAAAGTTCCCGATCTGAAAATGTCTGCAAAAAAATTGGATTTTTCTAACAGAGAAAATTGCGCGTCGAAAGAGTTGATATCGCCAAAATTTGAAGCACCTTCAAAGGAGCTTATTCACGAAAGAACGGACAAACCGACGAAAAGCTTTGAACGCGTTCAGAGAAGATTAGATTTCTCAACTTCGGATGTTTCGTCGACTATCAACAGCGAGATAGAGCCGCTGAAGGTGCCAAATATTTCTATATCCTCGAATTTATCGAAAAAGAAGGAATACGTTAGAGAAAATTCTAGAGAAAAAGAAAACAGATCCAAAAGAATCAGAAAAGACGACTCGTTCTCCAAACAAGATGAGATGACGCAAGATTTTTTAAAACGATCCAGAAGCCCGAGACACGCTTCTAGAAAAGACTTGTCGAACAATATAAACGATAATACATTGGTCACTAAATTGAAAAATGACAGATTACCATTCCATATGCCAAGGGAAAGTGATTTCACTCTGACCAAACATAAAACAAAAAATTTTGCGACATCGACTACAAAAAAGGTTAACGATAAGAAGCATAGATCTGTTAATACTAGATCATTAAAATCAAGGGACACGTCTTTAGAGTCAAAGAATAGATCTTATAGCAATGAATCGCTTTCTGAGCGATCCTCGAAATTATCAGATAAAATTACAATTAGAGATCCTAGAAATACGTTCGAAAACTTTGACTATAGATATAAGGATGATCTACATATGTTAAAACAAGTGGACGACCAAAAGTATATATTTTCATCGGAGAATAGGCAAATTAAACAGCATAAAATAACGTGTCACTCGCAGGGGAAAACGGGAAATGTACTTTTTAAAGAGCAAAGTAAGAGGTTCGAAAAAGTAAAACCTTCAACAAGTAAAATGGACGGCAAAATGTACATAATTAATTCCAAGGAATCTGAAGGCGTGGAAAGTATAACCGACTCGAACGTAAGCGTAAGAACACAAAGTCCAAGTACCGTGAAAAGCAAGGATTCCGAAAAAATTGGACCAGGTATCAACGTAATTAAATCGAGCAAAACCAGTGAAGATTCGAAATATACGGACGACTTGTTAACGCAGTGTATCAGCACGAATATTCAAAAAGAAGAAGATTCGTTTTCACAGAGCATAGCTACTACCGTCAAACAAACCAGTAATAGCAATGAGTCTAATTTAAACGACAGTGTATTATCAAATGCATTGTTAGATCCAAGGAGGATTTCATTTAGAGACGACAATCGTTCGCAACAGGAAGACTTTTGTGATCTAATTACACCAGATATGAATCTTATGCCTCGATCTAAGCGAAAACGGCAATTTATACAGAATAGTAACTTGGAAGCCGATTCTAAATGTTCGAAACACAATACAGCTAAAACTGAAACTGAACAAGAAGGTGTTCCGTTGGTAGGTATATACTCGTGCAAAATGTATACGTTCCTCGATTTACGTGTTGTTTCTTGTTATTTTAATCCCCGATCAGGAAATTATCTTTTCATATTTTATTTATTGGAGTAGTACAAAAGTATGTACAACAAATATTTCATGTAAATCGAGGGATGATTCCGTATAAATTTTTTTTTTTTTAATTTATATTTGCACCATAAAGATATAAATTTCTTATTAATTACAGTTACATCCAACTGCTTTACACATGCAATTTCAAGCAGAGTTGCATCTTCTTGATTCTTTTAACGAATCGCTGAGGCAGGTCATGGATGTTGAAAAGTGTTTATACAGCGTTAAGCACGAACACGAGAAACAGTTACCATCACAACATAGTCAGTCAAATGATCAAATAAAGTCACATTTTTCCAAAACAATAGACGAACGAAATATTGATGATATGGAGCATTGTAAAGAGATCAATAAATCACACAAACATGTTGCTACAGAGCAAGGTAAGGAATTGATATTCGTTTGAATGTTTTTTGTCTTTCTAAATGTGCTATAGTTGAAAACGTAATCGTCTTATCGCTTATAATTATTCAAAATATAAAATCCGTCTGTTTTACTTGAATTTTATTACAAATATCGCCGAACCATGTTACCAATATCTTGTTTACATTTTGAAAGATAAGATATTACTCTAAAATATGTGTCCTGATTTTATGAAATTTAGAAGCTTAAAAGCTTAATCTTTTATCAAGATAAGTTTAACAACACTATAACTTGTTAATAAACATGCCTCAATTCAGATTACACATTTTATCATTGATAAAGATTATGTAGAAACAAAAGTATTTACTTCAGTCATAGAAAACAGACGTTTCGCGTGCTACAAACTAATAAATTATTTTAAATACACGGAAATGCAGAAATATTGTTAATTAGTAACGAAGAAATAATTAATATGCACACAGTGTTTCCCATTCACACGGTGCATCATATTACAAGTCAGACTATGGCAAACGAGTTCGACAATGTAAATAAAACAACCAAACCAACAGTTAAAGCTGTGGAAGTACAAACGCAAACAGTGAACGATATGGCGACACAAACGGATATACGTCCAACTCGGCGGAATGTACAGAGTAGATGCTCGGAGATATGTGGAATACCATACGAACGAGGCTTTGTCGGTGACAATGAAATACCCCATCTTTCCTTAGACTCGGTGGAACAGTTCGAAGATTTAGATCAGATAGAGGAAATATCACTGCCTAGTAAATTAAGAACGATGTCAGAAATAAGCTTGCACGAAACTACGTCGTCCATACGAACAGAAACTGGGACTGAGATTAGTATTTCTACTCGGGATGTAACTTGCTCTTTCAACAAATATTTAGATCTACAGGTAAGCGTAAATACAGACTGAGAAATATTTTGTATCGAAACAGTTTGGGATCGAAATGTTTCTTAATCTCTATCGTATGTAAGGAATTAAAACTTCTTTATAAATATATTATTTACAGATTGCGCAATTAATAAAGGATGAAAAACAAAGATACGATAAAATTGAAATGTTGTTCAAGTCTCGCGAAAAAACGTTGAACGATCGAACGAAGAAACTAGTGAAACTGGAGGAACAGAAGCGAGCATTGCGAGATACCGGTCAAGATAGCCGTGTTAGCTCTGTGAAAAAGAAGCAGAGAGCTTTGCTTTTGAAATTGCAACAAGAAAAAGATGAAATGAACAGGTGTGGTAACTTTTTATATCCGATATCGTTATATTGTTGCAAACGAAATTTCCAGACTCTTTTCTTATGATTCAAGGTTTTTATTGTACTCCACTCAATACGCGTGTATTGCAATCAATTTCTTCGACTTGCATACATTTACAAATGTCAAAACAATATGTCTTTCATATGTATGGACAAAATAATTTGTTAAATTGTTTTTTATATATTGATAAATGTTCTGTTGTTAGATTAAAAGAGCTGCACAAAATTGCAAGTCAGGAACGTAAGCTTATGCTGCAGAAACAGAGGAATATGTTCAATCCTCAAATGTCTACCAAAAATATTTTAACGAAATTGAAACGAAGCGCGGACAGTCAGTCCCCAAGAAGATTATCTGGCCCCATGAAAGGGTACGATATAAGAAGCAATAGCTCTATGAGCTCTCTAGTCGACTCTGACAAATCTCAACACGATCGATCGCAGACGGACCCGCGGATGCAGATGTCAGAGAACGAGTTACATTTTTCGAAAATCGATTTACCGAAAGGTAACAAATTCACGAACTTCGTCGAGGAGTCAAACGCGTCGTTCCTAGCGTTCGACAAATCCGACGAGGCCACGCAGAGCAACGCGTCGCAAGAGAAGTGCCCTTACAAAACGCAGCGCGATGGGAACAAGTCGAAGTATGAAATAAAATCGAGGAAGTTCGAGGAGAAAATGCCCAGGGCGGATGTTATAAGATTAAAGTCGCATCAGCATTCTGTCGATCCGAAATTGATGTCGAGTCATTCCATGGCCGTTTCCGGGAAATATCTATTCGAAAAAGAAAAATCGCCAGACCAGATATCGGAGTTGTTACAACAAAGTTTAGATAAATCCATTTCTGAACACGCCAAGTCAGAGTCCGACACTCTGGTCGAGGAGCTGTCGAAGAAATCGAAACCTTCTCAGGTGATCGACAATCATTTTCAAAGCATCGTATCACCGAGAGAAGCTTTAAAGGCCACCGCGACGAACAGCGAGATTTTACCAGAAGAAGTGAGTTCCGTCAGTCAAGACACGGTGTCGAAAACGTCGAAGTCGTCGCAAGTCTCTGAAGATATTTTGCAGACGCACTCGAAAAGTTCGAGGAGAAGTAGCAGTAAATCGATTCCAACTGACATGTCTAAAAAGACGCAGTACAGCTCGGAATCTAAGTCAAATTTCAAGCGCAGAAGCTCGAAATGTCAGAAGAGCAAATCGTCCTCCAGTATACTTACGGAAAATATATTACGATCGAAGTCCAACTCGCAGATGTCGGAGGAGTTCGTCAAGCATCACAACAAACGAACGAAAATGGAAAAGGAGTTCATTCAGTTCGACAAGAACGATGAGAACGCGCTTCTAGACAAACACGCGAAGGACAAGAATTTGAAATTGTTAACGAACAGGATAGACGATTATAATAGCAAAGAGAATGTACTGTGTCAGAAAATGTTCGATAAAAATGTTGAAGCGTACGAGAATTCGTTTTGTAGTCGGGGAAAAAGCGAGCATAACTTCGACGACGCGTCTACTAAATCGCAAATTAGTAATTTCGCCGTCTCTCATCACAGTTCCGGGGAGAGCGACAGGAATTATTCGAAATCTGTGGTCATCAGATCGCAGCATCACAATTTAAAAACATCTAAGAAGCTCGAGCAGTAAGTAGATTCCATTCTTGTAAATTAACATCGGTATTTATAAATTGTATTGTCATGATTTTCTGGTGCCGTTTTCGATATAACGTACGGGCTAAATTAATAACATTGCGAATCGCCGGAGCCACGTGTAAGATGTCTAATAATAAACTGTGTATTCACACCATGAAATGAAGCATTGTAAAAATAGACTCGGTGCAGTGCCGATGTGCATTCCTCTGTTATTGCAGTACTCTACCGCGGTAAAGGATATCTGCCACTGTTCTTAACGATCGAATGGTCTTTCCCAAACGAACTTTCTTAAACGTTTTCAATTCCCACGCCAAGTTATTTGCGGCTAACTCCGATCACCATGGAGAGTATATTTGTTCTATCGGATGTGATGACATTTTTTAGAATTTTGAACGCGCGTGAAGCCGCTCTTACATCGCGGAAAAATTGTGTGGAAGAGTGGATGGCTTGGCATGCGAAGTTAAGAACCGAAGAAGATCGTGTGGCACGAATGGAACAAGCCGCGCTTAAACTTGTCACTGCAACGTCTAACGTTTTTTCTCAACAAGGTAACTGTTTGCATTAGATACTAACTTTACTATTAACTTTCCCTAATGAACGCAAAGTGAAGCGTGCGTTACATTACTTAGGAGATATGAAGCAAATCTGTATCCAGATTCCGTATCTGCTTCTGTGTTTACGGATATATGAATTTACGTAAACACTCGCGGTCTGCTCTAGTCTATAAGTAATATCATTCGTATTTTGCGTGGTATGCATTTTATGATACATTATCGCTCATAAGTTTTCAACGACAGCTATTTGATTTATTAAAAGACGTGAGAAATTTTTCAAAAGATACAGCTTATTAGGATGTATTCGTGCACATTTTATTAATCACTACGAGTTATTAGCTATTATGCATATAATAATACGCGTTTAATTATTTGCTTTATATAAACGTATATCTTGTAACTCTGATAAGTATCAGAGAGGAGTATGTATCATTTTATAGATACTACTGTTTCGTCCGATACGAGTGACATCGAAGGAAGGATAGAGTTGCTCACAGAAAAATTGGCCGAAAGAAGAATAGAGATGTCTCGTTTGAAGAGGGAAGTCAGGAAACAAACGAAGCAGAAACTTCGAGCTTTAGAAGCTAATCTGTTGAATCAAATTAAGGTACAACAATTGGCATAATTTTTTTAATTTTCTGTTTTAATTAACATTTGTAAAATGTTATGCGAATTATGTATGCTAAATAATTGTTTATATTGGAACAGAAATACGACACAACCATTTACGAAATGCGTAAGAAATTGGAGTCGAAGAAAAGTTCTAAAGATAGTGATAAATTAGCGATAGAGTCGCGATCGTTGGCAGACTTCAAAGTACCTGAGATTCCTCTGAAAAAAATACAAGATATATTTAAAAATAGTGATTTATTGAGGTCCAGATCGGAATCCGATTTATTATCCGCAAGAGGATTACCGTTGAGGGGCCCCATGAAAAATGTTCATTTATCGCGAAGCGAAACCGTCGACGCTGAATACGATAGAAAACATTCGGAGAGGCTGATCAAGTCTTCGAGGAGCATAAGAACGTTAGAACACTTGAGCTCCGCGAAAATGAGCACTATTAATCGCAGCGCTCAATCTGTTTTCGACGAGAGTATATCGGAACAAATCGAGATCGATAAACTTGGCTCTGTTTCGATGTCGTCCGTTTCGGACGATGTACGGTCAGAGAAGAACGTTCCTTATGGGACCAGGCAGTATAGAAACGAAACACAATGCAATGAAAATGCATCCGATACGAGGAAAAATAGTATCTCCGAGGATGTTAGAACTGAGATCAGCGCGCCGATATCTGAAGCAGATGTACTCGCAAAATCGGAAGCAAAACTCTCCAAACATGACACGATTCAATCTGATTTAAGGGAATACAAATCCGACTTCGATACGTTCTCCGAACAATCCCGTATTAAAACCGTTTCATCGCAGTCTGCAGTTAATAAAATGCACGATTCGGATCAATCGCATGTCTCATCCAGAAAATCTAGCAACGTTCAAAGTTCTAACGCGGAAATTAGAACCGAATCTGCTAACGAAAGTCCTGATTTCTCTAAGAAATTAGACTTTCTACGTTTAAATAATCAGAACTTAATCGAGGATATAAGCTCTTTGGAAAATGAACTGAAAATACTCTCGGAGATGATGTCGCGTTTCAACAAGCAGCCGAATGATAGGGCGAAGTACGAGTTGCAGAACGAAGAAAAAAGTACGTCGAAGGACATATCGGACATTCACTCGGTATCTGATAAAAATAATGAAATTTTCGATGTGGAGGCTGTGAAAGAGAAGAAGAGCAAGGATGCGGAGTTAGATAAAAAGGACACTAATTTCGAAATTTCACAATATTTGACGAATGATACTAAATTAAAATCGGTCGCTAACTCGAACGATAGTAAAAGTATAGTGGAAAAAGTTGATGATGTAATGTCTACCATAATGCCACACAAAATGTCTTTATCTAGGTCAAATAGCCAAGAAATCGACTACAAAGCAAGAAGTAAAGAAATATTAAATGAAATCGAAAAATCTATAATATCAGAACACATTAAACATAACGAAAACGACTTGAGCCGGATCGAAGATAATAATTTAAATCTCTATGAAAAAACTGAAAAATCTTCAGATGATATCTCCGTGGAAACTAATATTAAATCTGTGTCTGAAATTTCTTCGAAAATCGCGCAGACTAAAGAGAGCGTAAGTACTTTAGGCTCTGTAGAGTCTGAAATAGTATATCCCGAGAAAAACGTCGTCGCGAGTGTCGAAGAAAATTCAGTTGTCTCGCATACATTAGAAAATCACCGTTCGTTAGATTCAATTAAAAGTTCGTTTCATTCAGAACGATCTAACTCGCTTCAAAAGAATAACTCGTTAAATCAATATACGGACATAAATCACAGTTCGATAATAAATGACGTACTTACAACGCGTTCTCATACAGAGAATGAGAGCGACGTAATTTCTAAACAGCTTTCACGGAATGCTTCGATTCAGCAGGCATCGGTTGCAGAATACGTAAATGAATTGTTGAGGAAGCAGACATCTCCGCAGTCATCGATTAAAACAATTGACAGTCTTCTGGAATTAAAATACACGAAAGACGATAGATACCAAAGCATAACTAATGACTCCACAGATTCGAAAGCAGAGGAGTTCGAATTATCAACGAACGAGTCTAGAAAATTTACCGATACCGGGAAAAATGAAATTCAATTCGTACAAGTAGAAAATATAGAGTTTAAGGAAGATTCCCGAAAATCTATCGATGGACCCAAGGATATTCTGGTCCATGCTGTAAGCGTTAATAGAAACGAGATTAGCAAAGATGGTAATCAATCGCGTGATATTTTTACTAACAAGACTTTAGACAAAGATGATTGGACGGTATCTGACTCGTTTGATGTTCAACAAGATGTTGCTCATTCTGCGTGGGAAAAATCGCAAAGCCAAAATTCAAGATCCGACAACGATGACTCGAGCATATTTTTACGCTCAAAAGATATATCTCATTCAATTGACTATAAAGACCAGATCTTTGAAAGTAATATAATCAGTGATGCAGAAGATCTAGAAGAGCCGTCTCTATTTATCCCGAAAAGTGAATCCACGAAAATCGATTTGCATGTTACTAAACCCGACGAAATGGTGTACCATATCGAGAAAGCTGGCCTCGCAGATAAAGCTGAAGACATATTGCATACGTTTACTAAAGAAAACGCCAAAGTGCAAGATCAGGAGGACACCGTGCGCAGCATAGAAACTGATGATTTCCAAAAAGCCATTCACGATTCTGTGATTAAGATATTGGACAGAGTTGAGAAAAGTATCGAAGACAACTCGATAAGAGACAAAATCGTACTTCATTCGGACATTATAGGGAACAAAAACGAGGCAAAAGTCGCGGTGGATGAAGAGAGAAAGTCAATTACGAATACTTCTATCTTACAAGACAAATCGTTGGAGGAAATCGAGGTGAAGCTGGACGAAATTAGTAACGAGACTGCTTCTCTGAATATCGATGCCGATACGAATATTAAGAAAGATGTAACAGCCGATGAAGTTCATACCGAGTATGTTATAGATGTACATTTAGAACTTAAAGACGAGGATACGTATCGCAGCGAAACTAAGTCCGGGGGGATTGTTATAACCGAGTTAGAACCCGGAAGCGTGGAAAGCGAGAGTTTGTCGGAGCTTGATATCGACGCCAAAATAGAATTAGCAGAAGAAGAAACCGTAGAAGCGAATAAATGTGAAGATAAGGTGGAAACGGAGGAAAAAGTGACGCAGGAAGAAGAACCATTGAAACCCATAGTGGAGCAAGATAGTTCGGACGGTGAACAGCTTGATAATTTGATCGAGGTAGCCGAAAGTGGATTAGACGTAATAGAAAAAGAAACTAAATGCTCTATAGATTCTGCCACCGAAGCGGAGTCGTTATCGCACGATAAGACGGACACTCAAGCTGTTGAGATCCAAGAAATTGGGATCCGTAATGAAACAGATCTAGCTACTTCCGTTAGTGTGAATGATGTTAAAACAGCGAAGGATGTCGAAGTTGCCGTGAACGATGTATCGCTGCATACGATAAACAAAACGTTCGACGTTTTGAAGGATCCGGAGTACGAGGATATCTCGGAGGAGAGCCTCGAAGTTTCTGAAATCTTCGATAAAAGCGAACGTCAGAGATCGGCAGCCGTACAGAAATCATCTTCGATACCGGAAAGATACGAAGCGGTGCAAAAGTCGGAAGAGGTGTTGAAGATACTCGATGGGATTACACAGAGATCTTACTCGAGCACGGAAACTGAGACGGACAGATTCCAAAGCAACAAGCATAGCTCTGAAGATAGTGAAAAGCCGCGGGCAGAGATTTCTGATAAAGATAGCGTTGTACCTATAAATCTCGATAACAAAGTGGTGGAAGATACTTCGAAGGAGGATGAACAATCACCGGCTGATAACTTTGAATACCAAAAATCTAAAACGGTAACACCCGAGGTGGAGAATCAATCGATACAAACGGTAATTAGCCCAATCGAGGCGGAAGAAAAAGGGAAACAGGAACAGGATGTGTTGTCTGAGTCGAGCGAAGGCAGGGATACGCCGAAAGGTGTATCAGAAATCGAGATGGACTCTCCGAGGGACCTTAACGATTCAAGATTGGACATCGACGCGTTGAATGATGATTTATTAAATGGCACAGCCGCGGAAAATCAAAGCGCCGATTCAAAGGACACATTCCATGCTACGCCCATTGTCGCTACGTCCGAGAAGGATATCGAAGTCATGATAGATAAATTAAAAGGTATAATTTTAATTTACGTACAACCTCGTATGTTTCACATATATAATCATGAGATTACAAATATCTGAAAATGCATTTTTCAATATTTTTCATTCATAATTGTATGGCATTTCTTTTATATTCTGTAACTACTTTTATCATTTTTTTTTTTAGCGGAATTCTTTACATTTCCAATGTGTATATAAATTCAGAGTTTTAAATTACATTGCCATTTGAATATTTTTACACTATGATACGTTACAGCTAGACGCTCGCTAGCAACAATTTGTGCTGCATCGTTTTGTCGTTTAGAAAAAATCCATCGGTTTATATGAAAGTGCGCGCTTTGGATAACGCGATTGCAGTGTAAATCTTTTTTGTTCTCAAGGCCTCGCGCGCAAGGTAAAACCTGACCTGTTTCTTTTTGTAACTGTTGCAAGTTCTACAAAATTAATTAACATTGAATACATTCGAAAGGTTTCTTTCCTTTTTTTCAATCGCAAGAGCACAAGTCATGCAATTTTCTTGAATGGCAAAAATGAACAGTTTTATTGCTAAACCGTGTATACTTTCAGCGGTAAAGCTGTTTCATTGCATTACACGTGCAACAACCATGGAATTGTTGCGCCATAAACTGTCCTTAGTGCGCGTCTAGTCTAAGAACACAGCTGATTAGGTTTGAATTCATTTCGAGAACATTTGCATAATATTAAATATTAACGATAGTAATTTATATATATATATACATATATTATATACTTGCATATTACATACATTACAGAGACACGTTCTGATATTTATATTGGCTGTGTATTCCTGTGCAAAGCATTGCCTCGTATAGCCGTGTATTGTTTATTTTCAGAATAGCAAAGTCGAGATAATAATTACTTGAAGGTAATACAACACGAAACTTTGAATGAAACCGAACATTGACTTGTTCTTTTTGTACAAATCAGTGTTGCATGAGTGCTTGACCTTTGACTATTCATTTTCTATACGCACAAGGAAAGCCTGTTAAATATTGTGCAACACAACACAATGTAAAACATTGTACCTCCTCCATTCCTTTTAAGTACTCATTAAAAACCGACGACCATCGTATACCATATAATAGGAACTTGGAATGTATAATTTTGTCACAGCTTTTATACCGTTTTATTAATGCATCGAAACGTTTTTTTTTTTTTTTTAATCCATATATGGATGTTTTTTCGTTCTTCTTTCTTTTTAAGTCATCAAAGAGCACCTAATCGAAGTAAAATGTGAATTCATAATGTAATGTAAAGATTCGTGTTGCTTTTCCTGGACAATTTACTTGTGAAGCCTCTCACGGATTTATATTATTCCTCGTTTTTCTTTACACAGCCTCGTTGGATCAACCTGGTGTGGAAGTCGCGGACTGGGAAGCGAAACTGCTCCGCATCGAACAGCTTCAGATCGAGTTAGAGGTAAACATTCGCCTCCACCATTTCTTCTTTTGATATCATCCTTAATACTTCCGTGGTCGATCCATAGCACTGGTGAAAGAACGTAGATAAGATTAGCAGAATACTTTTGCAATACTCTATATGTAAGAGAAAAAAGAACGCAGAAGAAAAAGTTAGATTTCACATTTACTTCCGCTATTCCATTCATTTTTTACGTAACATCTCGTCTTCTGGACTCGTGGAAATGTTCCCTCGGGGTACAACTAAATTAGTCTTGTAGTTTCAACGTATGGAGGTTCTAATTAGCCTTTGGAGCACAGATTCTGATGGTGTGTATCTTACAGTTGTTTCTAGTAAAGATTATAGTTCAACACCTTCAACTTGACAGTAAACTAATAATAATTCAAAAGGCGAGATAACACTTAGAAAAATTGTAGACACGATACAACCACAATTTTCATACATATACGTTTCATCGTAACAGATCAAGAAGTTAGAGGCAGAGGAGGAATCATATTACTTTAGAGAGATACCAAACAAACCACCTCCTCCGTATACACCACCGGGTGGCAGTAAAAGAGTTTCAACGTCCCTTGGATCGCCATCTCCTCCACCAGCTGTGATCCCGTCGAACATAGAAGAATTAACAGCGTTTACGGAAAAGGCCACAGCCATAATATTTAAGGCGAAAGAGGCCGGGGAAGATATCATGAGCCTAGAGGCTCCTCCTGAGATTTGCGAGTTAACCAAAGAGAACGACGAGACCGTGAAAAAGGATAGGAGGATTTATAACGCGTTCCTCTTTGACCTGTGCAAAGAGACGATAGCGGAGGTTTATCAGGCCGAGTACGAGAAGCCAGGCCCGAGCTGGACGAAACCAAACGTGAAGACAAAGCCAGCGATGAAAATGCCCAAGAGCATCGACGAGCTTAACGCTTACGTGAACAAAGAGGTAGCCACGTTATTCGGGTTCAAGACGAAACTGCAGCGTGAGAACATGGTGATGCGCTGGAGTAGGAAACGAAGAGACAGGGTCGACGAATTATTGGCTAGGGAAGCTCAAGCTGAAGAAGACGAATGGACGAAATTCCATCATGACGAACTCGCGGTAAAGAACGGTCTTACTGTAACTATATTAGATACTCTGTTAATGGAGACTGTGAACGTAGTTAAAGTGGCGTACGCAAAGAAAAGAAAAGTAATGGTTTAGTTTTTTATCTTTATTTTTTTTTTTAAGTTACGATTAAATATATATTGACTGAGATACTAATATACACGCATACAAGACAATCGTTTCATTATGAACGGCGATATGTTTTATTTGGAAATTTAGTAAATTGGCCTGGACTATTATATTTTTAATGAATTTATTAAATAATTAGTTATTATCTATCTCTGTCCTTTGTATGATCTTATAGGCTGGTTCCTATTTATTTCTTTCGATAAATTGTTTGCTCTTAAACAAAGGGGAAACCTGAATGAATACTTGATTGTAATAGGATTGAAAGGAAATGTAACAGGTTCATTTTATGAACTTTAAGACCGTAGAAGGCGTTTGTAATTTGTAGTTGTCAAAGTGTAGGACCCGATAATCAAATACTATACGTTTGTTTTGTTAAAGCTAAGATTTATCATTATTAGAGGATGTAGTATATATCTATATTGCAATTTATATTCGTATATATTGGGATATAATAACATACTTGATATAGGAATCCCGTTAATATTTACGTGCAAGGAGAATATATGGTTATTGGTTCGATGACTTTGAGCGTTTTGTTCGAGTAGGTTTTCAAACAGCGTTGTTTTATATAGTTTCTAATAACATGTTCCTTATTTGATTTTTTTCTTTTTACGTTTTATTACGAGCCTATAGACTTCAAATTTATTTTCATACCGACTTTTAGTTAATAAGTATATTTAACAATTGTCGTTTAGATAATATTTTAATTAAGATTACGCGCGACGTTACTCGTATAAGTATTTAAGAGTTATTCGAACAAAATGCTCCTTCGGTTATTGCGTGTACCTATAATAGTTGCGTTATAGAAGTCGTTGGCTGTAGAACGTATAGGACAATATGTTCTTTACCGAGCCAAGCCGCACTTCGTAGAATTGTGCTCAACTATGTATAGTAAAATTAACAAAATTTTCAACCAAAAGACTGATACTTTGGGGCCATTTCGATCCAAATTGAAAACATTTTAAAGAGGTACGTAATCGCGTGTAGCCGATAGTTAATTATTAATTGGTGTTGAAAAAGCTCTCGGAGCCACAACCATCCGTGACGAAGAGATAGCTTCGCGTTCCCATTGTGTAGCCCCTTTATTACATAAGAATATATACGAATGTAAAATAAGAGGAAATAGGACGCTAACTTTCGCGTTATTAATTGAAACGTGTTGATGAAATGTTAATGAAGTATTTCGATTAGCAGTATGCCGACTCGATTCTGTGGCACTTAAGTTTACGTTTGTGGTTGTGATGTCTGTCTAATATCCACGAAACGATAGGAGTGACATATTAATTGTATGAAAGTACAGAAGTGATAGGGTGAATGGAACATAAGCTTTAATTGTCACGAATTGCCAGCTGCCGATGCTGTGTGACGAGTTCAACTGTTTAACTGATCTATCGTTCATTTTTTAAAGGCATCGTGAACTCTGGTCTTTTAACGTGTGACCTCCGAAACTTCTATGTGCTTTAAAACTGTACATAAGAGTAACGTTCAAATTGTAGAGTGCTAGACTTTCTTCTCCAAGAAAGTCCATCCCATTTGTGTAGCAACTGACGTCTTTAAACGATTTTTTTTTTTTACTCCGTCTTTAGTCCGTAACAGAAGAGATGCCGCGTTCTCTCACATTTCCGTGTTGTTCAGATCCCATTTTTTTGTTCGCAGTCGGTTCAGAAACCTGAGACTGATTGCACCTGTAGTTGTTATACATAGACATTGTTCGCGTACGTAGTGTTGAATATGTACTTAACTAAGGTAATAATATATTTTATAATAAATTTTTTGAAAAAATTTCAATGATCCTCTTAGTACTTGCGCGAAAGAATAAAAGCTAACATAACATATAAGCGTTAAACAAATAATTATTATAAACGGTAAGGGGTAATCTAACGGAAGTTTATCG
Source organism: Xylocopa sonorina (assembly GCF_050948175.1). Lineage (NCBI taxonomy): Eukaryota > Metazoa > Arthropoda > Insecta > Hymenoptera > Apidae > Xylocopa > Xylocopa sonorina. Next base: position 4,411,826 of record NC_135195.1, on the reverse strand, counting down.
TTGCGGGAAACAAACGATGTATAATTTAGCAACCTTCTTTTTTTGTGTTTCTCAGGTTTATATTTAGTTTTGTGATGATATCTACGATAAACGCATACGAATATTTTTTTTCTTTCAACAACAGAAAGGTGATGGAATAAAATCGGGCGGAAAAGACATAATGAGGGTTTTTATACAATGCAAAATAATGTAACAATAAAATAAATTATATAAATATATATAATATTGACGTAACTTTTTGTTTAATTTTTTTATCACGTCTAATAGTACAGTCACAGATTTAATCTTGTGAAATTGGCTTTTTCTAAAACAAATATTAAATATTTTATGTTTAAATATATATATATACAGGAAGAGTATACTTATTTATTATTAATATATTCACGCTATTCTACAGTAATATCTCAATTGTAATTGGAGAAAAAAATTAAAAGCATTTGCACACAGTAGGAATACATAATTCACGAACTGCTGACTAAAAGATTTTTAGTTTAGGATTCAAAGTCTAAACGATAATAATACACGTTCTTAGTGTTCGGGTATTGCATCAACCATTCATACGTAAACATTATTTCTTAGGACACACTTTCTAAATTAGAATTACACTTTTCAATTCGTCAAGCATCAGAGTCCTAGTCTTTTCAAACACTTGTAAACAAAAAAAGTAATATACCTGTCTTGAAAATTCGAAATCGCACGAGCGCAGGTGAGAAGGTAAGAAAAAAAAAGACCTATGTACACCTTCGGACGGAAATAATAACCCTAACCTTAAAGAACACGTGAGTTTCACGAAAGTTATCGTCATAAAACAACAATATCCATTGCTTCCTTTGCTCATCTGCAAAAAGCAAAAGATGTAACATAAATGAACCATGATTATTGAATTATATTAACGATGATTCAGCACAGTTTAACCTGTATGCAAAGAGTAAAGATTCGCAACGTCGTTCCAATAACTTGTTATTAAATTCAACTTGCGTTAACATAAAACACGTCAGTTTGAAAATGTACATGCTCACGAAGAAGAAAAACTTATTGTTCGTCTAATCTTAACTAATAATGGCAACACTGTTAGTGACTGTTTAGTCGGAAGCTAGTTCACTTCCGGGTTATGTTAAAATAAAATTCGAAACGTCAATTCTTTTTCCTTTTTGGTAAACATATGTATATTTCGTTAATTATACGTACTGCAACATAGTTTCCTAAATTTTTGTGATAACTTGCACGAATATACATTTCTCATGTAAAATTATGATACCTGTATTGTAAAATTATATTTTGTTTATAAATTATTAGAATAACAGTTCTTTCTTTTCAGCATGGCTGCAATAGACTTCAATACATTAAGTGATAGCGATGTTAAAGCATTTCTAGATTCCTTCGATACCGTACTTACTGATTGCGATGGTAAATATATCTATTAATTGTAATTTATAGAAGAAAACGTGTCCTAATGTTAATTTTATATTTCAGGCGTACTTTGGATGTATATGAATCCTCTACCTAATGCAGCAGAAGTTATAAACACTTTCCAATCTCTTGGTAAAAGAGTGTTTTACGTAACGAACAATAGTACAAAGACTAGGGAAGAATTTCTTAACAAATGCAAGATTTTAAATTTTAAGGCAACTAAAGAGGACATTTTGTGTACTTCAAATTTGTCTGCTTGTTACTTACAAGATTTACATTTTAATAAGAAAGTTTATATCATAGGATCTAAAGGCAAGAATAACAATTTCTTTTTTTTTATATTCTCAGGATATCACATCGCTAAGTTTGATTTATTTTCTTCCTCATAACTATAATATACTACATACATTGTATGCAACAATTGATATTGCAGCAATAGCAAAGGAATTAGAAGAAGTTGGAATCTCACATATCGGTGTAGGACCAGATCCTGTTGGTAAAAATGCTCCGTACAGTACATTTAACAAGGATCCTGATGTCGGAGCAGTTATTGTTGGTTTTGATGAGTACTTTAATTATCCAAAGATGGTAAAAGCAGCCTCGTATTTAAGTGATCCTAACGTCCATTTCATTGCCACAAATACGGATGAAAGATTTCCTGTTGCCAATAATGTTGTTATACCCGGTATATATATATTATTTTTTATCAATTCTTGTGGCTACAAAATTATATAATTTTTTCAAGCACAATAGTTTCATTGTGAGATTCAATAGAATATTTTTGTTATGTAATTAAAACGACGATTCGAAAGATTATTCTTCTAGGAATGAGCTGTTCTTATTTCTTTTCATTATGTAAAGCTCGAGTGATGTATTTTTAAAGATTATTATTTCTGAAAGACCGTATGTAGTTCAAATGGATGATCTTATCATGATGCCATTGTGCATCAAAGAGATGCACGTTAATTTGTAAATGCATGCAACTGTACAAATACTCTTTAATTATCTTCTGGTTCCCGTGTTTACGTTTCTTTTCTTTAGTACTAAATGAACATATTTGAACATATTATATTTTATTTAAAGTTTTTTATCTCTGTCTAGACACATACTATTTTGTGAATTTAAAGCTGGCTTTGAAGCGTTTCGCCGTAAAATCGAGAACAATGGTATCTTTGTTCCTGTTTCCTTGGCAACTTCGTCAATTTTCATAATAATCGTAATGATCCCAATTTTTATTTCAATCTTTTCAAAACTAAATTGTCTACAATTTGATGGCTTGGTAAAAAAAATATGTAAGGTAATTTCAATTGTCGGTATTTAAATGCGCAAAAAAATATGTAAGATTCAGAGATCATAGACTCGAGATTGGAAGAAACATTTAATCAAGCACATACATTAGTACCAAGGGAGAGAAACATAGATATAGAAATTTGAATATATAGTGTTTTTGCAATTGTGTCCATTTATATATTTACTACTTAATTCTTTTGAATAGGTACTGGAAGTTTGGTGAGGTGTATAGAAAGCTGTGCAGAAAGAAAAGCCGTAGTAATGGGAAAACCTGAACGTTACATAGCAGATGTATTGACGAAAAGATATCACGTGAATCCCAGCCGAACATTAATGATCGGAGATCGGCATAATACGGATATACTATTAGGAACCCGTTGTGGTTTTAAAACACTATTAGTTTTAACAGGGATTACTAGTTTAGAGGATGTAAATAGATGGAAAGAATCTGGGTCTGAACAGGAAAAAGAATTTATTCCGGATTACTATGTTGAATCGCTTGGTGATCTTTTACCTCACTTAGAGAAATACAAATGAATTTTCTATGAAAACGCACACTACTTTTAAAGTGCGTTTGAAAGTATTATCTAAAACGGCTGTTATTGTACTTATTCAGCTAATAATTTCGAATAACAAGGATATTGATCACGCAGCAACGATACTTATTTATATCAATCTCGCATGCGCTTCGGTGCGTTCCTTTTTTAGAAACGTAAAATCTAACCTCGTTTAAATAAATATTAATAGTTGTTTTTAAAGAAGATTCTTGTTACTTAACAAATTTTATTACGTACAATAAATTTCTATTTTTGTATGCTTAATTTTATAACAAAGTTTATTTGTTATGCGTTTCTATATATGAAGTATATGTTTCAAAAGTTTTTAACAATTAAACTTGAATGTGGAGAAATCATCATAGTTAATAAAATAAATGAATAAAATCATTTAGTCTCAATATCAGTACTAGTATAGTGTAATTGCCATCAATTATATCTATTGGTAGTTATCAATGAAGTAGGAACAATTTATATCCCCATATTATGTAACAACCACGCAAGGTCACGTTACGAATGCGTGACCGTGAATCAGAGTATACAGTACACAATTTAAGTTTCGCTCTTCAGTTGTTACAACGATTAGCTGACAACTAGTTGCGGAAAGTTAGTACTTCTCTTCATTTCAATTCGTAAAGTCGAACACGCAGGTTGTCACAAAATGACAATAAAGCATATATTGACATTGTCGAAAGCTGACTTTGAAAGTTTTATTGATTCCATTGATGTAATTCTATCAGACTGTGATGGTGAGTGATTAGTGTCATTTACGTTTAAAATAATTTTTCCAATCTTCGAACCTTTAAATATAAATGTGTCCACTTTTTTTTATATAAATTCTATGATGCATTTACTTTTAATATTGAAGTATTTAACAATTACCAGGCCAGTCATAGAATGACATGAGAGGCATACGACAGAGTCTTTAACTTGAGAAATCTTTACTTAAAATGTAAATTTTATTACAGAAATCTTTGTACTTTCTTTACATTTTGGATCCATGTATTATTTTTCTTTGATACGAGTACGATTTTAATTTCATCCTTTGAAAAAATCCACTTGTTCCATTTTTCTGTCATTCAGTCAGAATGTAGTCAAGACATAGAAATACTTCAATGAACAATGTGATAAATGGTATTTTAATCTCAGTAAACCTTAGGCGTGCTATGGAAGGAAACCGATGTAATAGAGAATTCACCCGAAACAGTAAAAAGATTGAAAGAACTAGGTAAAAAATTTTTTTATATAACGAATAACAATGGCAAGACCAGGTCTGAATTTGTGACAAAATGTAAGAATTTTAAGTACGAAGCAACAATTGTAAGTAAAATCTATGTTTTAATGTACTGATTTAAATGGAACATTTATTATACAAATTATTTTTGTAATCTGTTTTAGGATGAAGTAGTATGTACTTCATTTCTGGCTGCTATGTATCTTAAGGAAAAGAAGTTTAATAAAAAAGCATATGTAGTCGGCAGTATTGCTATAGGCAAAGAACTCGAGAATGAAGGTATTCAACATTGTGGCATTGGAGTAAGTTTTTAGTAAAAAGATTGTGCAGTGAACTGTTAAAAGAATATTTGCTTGAAAGATGTACTCAAAATAATGTACAGTTCTTATGTTGTATGCAAGTTACAGATTATATTCATGCTATGTTTTTCTGTATTAAAAAGTCTGCAATTCTTTTATTATATTTAATTGACTATAAAAATTTATATATATATATACAAAGTAAAAGTACTTTGTTTATTTGTAACATAATGATTGAAATCGTGTCTATCGCGAGATAAGAATAGACACGATTTCGATCATTATAACGTTAAAAATACTCTTACAAGTACTCTAATTTTAATCTTTCACGTGTCCTGGATATTTCAATTGGTTGTTCGGTCGTAGATAATAATCGTACGATGATTAATAAATCGATTTGTCCCTATCGCGTCCTAGTTTTAATTAGACACTGAAAGACAAAAGGGAAGATAAATCGCTTTATTGAAGAAATAAACTATTTTTAGCAGAAATTTATTCAACTTTGCTCTTATTTCAAGTTTTTAAAAATGTCTTGCAATATAATAATCTAGAATGGTGATACTAACAGAAAGTAGAAAAAGATCAATTTCATTTATTAAATTCGAGCAAATATTCTCCGTAATTTTTATATATATTTATATAATTATATATTTTTATTATAGCCTGATGTAATAAAATGTGATGAAGTAGAAATGGTAAAAAGCTTTAAGCCAGATCCAGAAGTTGGAGCAGTTATTGTAGGCTTTGATATACATTTTAGCTTTCCAAAAATTATGAAAGCTGCTACGTATTTACGTGATCCAAATGTCCACTTTATAGGCACAAATTGCGATACAGAAAGACCATCGCCGAACGATAATAAATTTCCAGGTTTTAAAAATACTTACTTAAATTTATTTACTAGCGCATTTCTTTAGAATATTGTTTGTAGTATAACTTGTTGTGAAATTTTTCAGGAACTGGTTGTTTCATAACTACTGTAGAATCAGCGACTAACAGGTCGGCAGTGATGCTTGGAAAACCAGAAGCTTTTATAAGTGAATACATTACCAAAAAATATGGTTTAATTCCTGAGAGAACACTTATGATTGGTGACAAGTAAGTACAGTATATAATAATACTAATATTAAAGTATAATACGTAAAATGTTTATTTCATGGGCTTAGTTAGAATAAGTAAATTTCCATGTCTAATTAATATTCATCAATGTGTTATAAGTAATTGTAATATTTGTAATACTTATCAATGTGTTGGAAGTATAATGCAAGAAAGAACAATATGTTTATTATATATTAACGGGTACAGTTGAGTTTAAATATTTTCTACATGTTTAAGAGCATAGTTACTCTGTTCCAGTTGTAATACCGATATTCTTCTCGGGAAACGTTGCGGATTTAAAACTTTGCTTGTGTTAACGGGCGTAACAACGCAAGCCGATGTCGATGCCATGAACGCGTCTAATAAAAATTCTAAAGATTTGGTAATTCCAGATTACTATGCCAACGAACTGGGTGACGTACTAAAGATGATCGCATCATCTTGATAATTTGATTAATGTATTCAATAGTTTTAGCGCAATTCAATAACGTCCGCAAATGTGACATATAATTGTACTATTTCAAACTTACATTTTATTGTGACCATATCAGCCTAAATTTTGTCTCCTCTATAATCAATTATATTATTAATGTAATTATTTATTTGCTGCAACGATAAGTACTTGAATCTTTACAATAAGTTACAGAAGTTCCTTCGCACTTTTTTTTATCAACGGATTTAAAAGACTTTTCATATAAAAAACAGTTTTAATTACATAGAAAATTTCCATGTAAGGATATACAGTATTATATAGTATTGCGTGCGTAAATATGTTCAACGATAGATAAAATAGAGTATTACATGTCATAATATTAAAAATGAATAGGTAGTATTTGAATCGAAAAGAGAATGATAGTACAAATATATAAAACATTTTTTCTTATAACTGTATGAGTTCCTCTTCTGTCGGAAATACTTTCTATTTTTATACGTGTTTCTAAAGAAAACTAAGGATTTGCCAAATGACGATATTATATACAAGCTTTTGGTCAGCAATCAAATTATCCTTTATTACGTATATTAATTACAGATCGAAGTATTTTTGTAACATTTTAAAAACTATATCCCTGGTGCATACAGTAGGAATTATTACATAAATTACACAATGTATAGATCATGTTTAAATATTCAGTTAATGATGAGATTATAATTATTCGTCGATATATGTATGTAGCAACAATAATAAACATTAGAAGCATGTAATGTTCATATTTTATATATTTTATACCTTTTTTTATGTAAGTTAATATTTTATATACATTTTTAATATATCTGCGCTTGAAACAATATAATTATTTCAACACTGGATTTATTAACATCAGTGTATTCTATATTGGTCATTCTACATTAATATTATTTAAATAGTAAATCTTGAAAGAATTAGAATAGAAAGAATTAAAAAATGTTAATTAGTTTGTAGAAACATTTATCTGTTATTAAAAAAGTATAATACTTCGAACAAATGTGACGTACCCTAGCGTTTACTAATCGCTGATACAAGTAATATTTGTTCTTCCTGTGGAATTAAAGTCTGCTAGAACAAATACGATACGGATACTTCAACAACGTCATTGTGTAATAAATGTCGCAGAAGCTTATGGTAGATATTTGGCAGTGTAATAAAGCAATAAATATCTTAGTGTGATTTATGATAGATAAGAATGTTTTAACACCTATATATACGAATCAGGCGTTTACCAGTGCAATTGGCTTCTGATGAGATTTTGTTAAGCTTCGATTCTTCTTTAGGAAGTTTGCATTATTCCTGAAAATAAAATTAACATTTATAATAGCAGGACATGAACGATATTACCAATATTACCAACAGAACAAGTGGCAGACTTTGGATCATAGCAGAAAAGAGGAAAAAAATCAAAATAAAACTCTGCTTATGAATCATGCAAAAATACTTTGAAAAATATTACTCAAACATAAATGTTGTAGCAGTCATCTCTTGATTTATTTCTGATCGTGAAGTAAGCCAGGCATCAGTAGAGATTGATATAATTTATAACATAAAAAACACATAGGATACCTGCTACGCCAAAATCGGAAGAATGATACGAAATTTTGCTGAATGCTAAATATTGAACAAATTCTACTAACATGCCAAGACACAAAAGAATACAACAAAGAACAAGGAAGAGAGAAGAACATAATGTATCATATCTATCTTCGTCATTTAAATGCTATCATTGTATAATTACTGTTAAGCAAATTCCTTATAGCGTCTGCCCATTCTACTTGTGCTTGATGGCCTGTTTGGTTTTACTACTTGCCGTCTGACGGTCCGTTTGGTCGTACTACTTGTTTAGTAGTGTAATTACCGTAGAGCAAAGTCTATCTTACAAATGCTTTCAACCAACAAGCTGATGATTAGTTGATCAATTCAATTCTCTGCGTAATTAACATTCTTGTAATTACTGCAGATAGCTGAAAAGTGTTGTATAAATTATTCTCTGTTATAGATAATGTAAAAAGAAATGTAGATACCAATCCAACAGACCAGTTGCCCCTAATTAAACTGAAGTACGAGCTTATCACAATCATTGCATTGCGTAATGGGGCTTACAATTCTATAGATCCGTTTAGAACCGCTGTATTGCATTATCAATTATCATCTAATACCTTTTCCATTGATAATGCGTTTACCTACACATCTTTGCACATTCATTAAAAAGCACTAAACTTTTCTATGACGTGGGCGCGTTCGAGATTGCAAAAAATGTTGGTAGTACAAATACAACAAAGATGTTAACTTCATTATTTCGATACTTTTCAGCAGGTGCATGTAGATATTTCTGAGGATATGCGCTTGCAGGCACAAGGTTGAAGAACTCCTTATGCAGAAAAGCCATACCATGGATCAACGACTGTTTATACCTACGTCTTAGAACTGGACTTATATAGTTTAGTATTATTATCTATCTTTTACAACAGTTAGTCTCAAGCAGAAATTCGACAGGGACGTTTCGTAAATGCTTGTAGAGCGCACTTACGGTTTGTATCAGATAAATCTTCTTTCTCAGTACGCGAATCCCTACGCGTATCAAGCATACGTTGCAATGAATAACAAGGAGCTATTTTTGAAATTGATTTTTATTGTCGCACCTATGTATAATACGCAGTTTTACCATTGAACTTTTCTATCGTTTCGCTCGCTAAACGTTCCTCTAACGATTAAAACATTATTCCGTACGTTTCACCAGCATTAATTTCTTCGTCGAATCAAACTGGCTCATTTATCTCCGTTTTCTGATCAACGTGACTTACGCTCGATAGGAATTCAAAGTAATCGTCACAAACATTTATCCTAAACGGTGCCGCATTATTTATATTTAAAACCTTTTCGCCTCCGCAAACGCACGGATGGTATAAGTTGAATGCCTTGAGGAGGATCGAACGCCCAAGGTATCGCGAAATTTCTTTTCATCGGCGATTAAAAAAATCACAACTATTGTTCTCCTTTGCCCTCGAACGTTTTTTATTATATTAATTACCTTTATCAGATCGTAACGTACGAAACATCTGTTTGTAAACGCTTTTCATTCTCTTCTCTTTTTTTCATTGCGTTTCACGGACCTATTATTCTTCATTTTTGCAAGGAGCACATATTTTTGTCGATAAATATATACTTATGATACGAACTTCCCAAAGACAAGTGTGAGAGTCGTACCACAAATATACGGTAATTAAAATATATTTATTTCAACTGGAAGAAGCGGACATTTCATAAGTTACGACTTGATATTCGTTCAAATCGAGGCAGATCTGAGTGTTGCTGTTCGAGGTTCGAGGAAGATATTAAAACTAAGTTCTCTTCTCAAAAAATAGTCGACTAACTTGAACACTGTGTTTCTCGAGAGAAGGAAATCCTACTGATTGCTAAAAACCCACGCGAACGGCCAAGGGTACGAAACCGCCACCCATATCCTGGATCTGTCGTTACAGTTCACAGACTAGACATTAGACGAAGGTCGAACCTATAACAATCAGTCAGTTATCTGCATTGAAGACGATTAGTGCAATTTAGTCCTACACCGATTATCTTGTTCTAGTATCGCTGTGTTATCAACACGGTACAGCATCGCCACATAAATTAGTATATTGCTAATTACCAGCACATTTTTAGTTACGCAATTATTCGTACGGCCTAACTGCTTGTTGCTAGAAGAATTAAATCACTACAGGTGTCCTCTCTCCCTCAATATATTATTTTTATTTTTCCTTTGAAAAACAAAGCATACTATTTATTATTATACAAATATTAACAATGATGCTACTTAAAACATATCTTATAATTTAAATTCCGTTTTTTTTTCTATCTGGAATGTTGAAAGGAGAAAGAGATAGAGAAAGAGAGAGAGAGAGGTAAAAAAGAATTTGTAGAATTCTCTAACTGTGGAACTTTTTCACAGCAACGTTGTGTAAGGACCTTTCGAAGTCTGGTCTCATACCTTCGCCCGATATCGTTCGTCTAGTTACATTATCGTTCGCAAGTTCCATCACATACAGTGACTATGGCTAAAAAATACAGAACTTTGGATAAACCAAACATCATTGTCAGAAGAAATTACCTATGCGACTTCTTATGCATTACGATGTTAACAGAATATTAATCCCTTGTCTTACAATTTTTCCAGTAATTGCACGCATTAACATTAGCTGTATATATTTACTGCCTCGAAAAGAATAAAATGTTGAACGTTCGCAGAACAGGCAGTCTCGTAGATTCTTGTGTGACACCAACTAAAGCGCAATTCAGCAACCGTTCAGTGAGAAGTATCTCTGTCTATATAAGCAGTGACATAATTTTTCATCGCTTGACCATGTTTGTATTAACGTCGCATAATTCAACTTGCAGTAATCGTCTGTACTGTTACGAACAGCCTTGAAACACCGCATACCATTGTGTCAGCACTTAAGCGACCGCTTTATCGCAACCATTCGAACAGCAGCGCATTCATCCCAGAGCATTGCACCTGATGTCGACGTTCTACGAAGATGCACCGTCATTAGCGTGTGCCGATGACATAGCAGAACCAGGAAGGGTGTTGAAAAATGTCGTTTATCCGATTATGCGTTAGCTTACAATCTGATTAGAATGTTGTACGGACGTAGATGGCTATGGAAGTGATGTAACGCGGCGCAAATGACATTACAATGCTCTTACTGTGACAAAATTGTATTGGGATGTATATATTTTAATCGTTTCATTGTAATTTATTGTATATTTTGGTAGTTTTATTGCAATTTCTCGTGTACCTCAATAGTTTTATTGTAAGTTCTCGTATGTTTCAGTAGTTTTATTGTAATTTATTGTATATTTTAGTAATTTTATTGGATTTTCTTGTATATCTCACTACTCTCATTGCAATTTCTTGTACAGTTCCCGCTTTAGAGGTAAGAGAGAGAAAGATATATTAGAGAGTTATAAGAAAGAGTGAGACAGATGGTATCGACTCTACTTTAGAACCCCTGGCGCTATCTCTGTAAAAAGTGCTCAAACTGGTCGCTCAGCGGTACCGACAGCGAAGTGAACTACTTGGAACTACTATCGCCATCTCTACGGAAAGTACTGAAACTAATTACCGGCCTAGGTTCAGCGGTTTTTCAAGAGATGGCGCCAGTAGTTTTTGAAAGTTTACTTCGCTGTCGGTACCGCTGAGCGACCAGTTTGAGCACTTTTTACAGAGATGGCGCCAGGGGTTCCTCAGCAGGGTAGGTATCAACTGTCTCACTCTTTCTTATAGCTTTTTTTATATATCTTTCTCCCTCTTATCTCTAAAGCGGGAAATATAGGAAAAATTGCAGTAAAACTAGTGAGATATGCAATAAATTACAATAAAACTACTGAAATATACACCCTGACAACACAACTTTGTCACAGTAAGAGCTCTGTGCTGTTACTTCGCCGCATGACATCATATATTTATATTATTTATAAATAATATATAGTAAACAAAAATTAAAAAATTCCTGAATGAACATACAACAGAACATCGACGAGTACGAACGTAAATGGCTATGGAAGTGATGCCACGCGGCGCAAGTAACATCACAGTGCTCTCATTGTGATAAAGTTGTGTTGTCAGGGTGTATGTTAAATCCAACTCTTGACTATTGCTTTTGCTGTTCTGAATCTCTGTATCCGGTTGCAGGACCACATTCCTGCTGAGATCCATCCACTGCTGCGAGATGCCTTCATTCTGTTGAAAAGCCGCAACATAACAGTACAGTATCGATGTACAGCATTAATATAAATAACGCCTCAAGATATGAAACGCTCATTTGCTAAAACAATTAATTCCACAAAGTACGAAGCAGAATTCAACTGAAGATATAAAATAGTACCGCCAGGGAATCATACTACAAAAGTAACCGTGTATCGACGAATATTTTGCACACAGCGATGTAAGAATAGAAAAAATACTTGCAACGCCTATAACACCCACATTCCTCTCCTGCTCTTCCTTTTCACCCAATTCAAAGCTTCTAAGAACTAGGCATTTAAATACCCAAGAAAGAAACGTGATCACCGCACATGGACTGACGACATATTCTCTCTAAAATGCAATTACATCATTGGCTTCTCTCCTGACATTAGCACGCCAATCAGTACCACTATTGTAACCATAACAATCGCGAAACTGTCGATTTGTCAAACGTTCTACTTCTTCAGCTGTTGCATAGACGTCGATACATCGTACCCTAGTTCTTAGAACGTTAAACTTGCGTAACGATAATGTACATACATTCGTCCAACTACCCCCGCTTAAGCTTCCCGTTGCCCTCGCAAGCCTCACCCTCGCCGCAGAAATGATCCTCGTTACGAGTGCCAGTCACACTTAAAAAGTTACCGCAGTATTCTAACGTAGATTGGTCGACGGACATGTTCTCGCGTCCGTACAGGGATCTGTTCGCGCGTCTTCGTTCACACCGACGTCCACGCGTCGATCTCACGTGCCGTTCGAGTTCACGTTGTGGTAGTTGATGCGCTCGCTCCTGGATAGATACGCGTACCAGTAGAACACGTTGATCGCCAGGAAGAAGACGGGGAACACGATGCGGCTGGCGCGATCGATCTTCGATACGGAATTGTACCTGGGCGTCCTCCTGCGACGTCTTCGGCCGGATGCTTTTCTAGTTGGCGGCGGCTCGCGCGGCGGCGGGCTGCACGCGACGCAGGACATTTGCCAGTGGCCCACCGCGGGATCCCTGACGGGCTCTGGGATCGCGGACAACGGGATCACCTCGATCATGCCGTCCTCGTTCATCGTGAAATTACGGTTCGGGTGCTCTCTGGGCGCTGGGTTCCCTGGAGCTCTTTTGTGCGACTCGGGTACCTGGAACGAGAGGATCTCAGTAATGACGTTACAGTCGTTTGTCCGCCTCGCAGGTTTTTAGACAGCGTTGGTAGTTTAAATTCACTCGTTTCTAAGGGACATTAAAAACCTTTTGGAAAGCACATTCACACGTTTTGCTGAACGAATTCATGCTTTTGCAAGTAAAAAGTGTTTTATTTAAAAAATGAAAGAAACAAATCTAAATTGGGTAGTAAGAAATGAATAATTTCACTCGAAATGATACGATATTCAAGTAGAAGTGGTTGAGCTGCAAAAGGGTGAATTTAAAGTGCCAACTACGGATTGTTTTACAACACGTAAAGGGATTTCCTTTAAACATGATATTAAAAGTATTATTGCACTATATAATTACTGATAATAGTAGAACGAAAGCAATGTCTAAAGATTTCGAGACATAAAGGGGAACTCCTACAGCTTGGAATTTTGATATTTAAATATATTTTAATAAAATATTTCCATTTCAATCTACTAATACTTGTTATTCCCCAGTAATACAAATTTACAACTGGAGCAACTTAATTGTTCATTGGATTCGACTAGTTCGTCTTTGATCAACAATTCCCAGTTCTTCTCACTTAATTAAGAATGCTTCACATCCTCCGTGGTTGTATAGAAACTGGAGGAAGCAGGTATTCTTTCTCTTATGCAAATTAAAGTTTCAAGGACCAAGTACTTCGTACATTGTTTCTCTACATACGTCTCATTTGAACAATGAAAAATTCATTAATCGCGAGTCCCTTTGTGGCGATTTGAGTCACAAAAATAAATCTGTGTCACGTCTGACGAGGATTGGTCGAAGGCTGCAACGGAACCGCATAAACTTTGTACAGATCGCGATTACGTAAACCAGGCGAATTCTCGGTTTCTGGATCATCCGCTTGTTAATGCCCGCTACGATGTTTTCGCGCATGCATGCGTGTAATATCGCGAAAGGGGGAACGTAAGAAAGCGAGCCGTGGATATGATAGATTATTACACTGGCAGAGCAAGGATTTCAATTTTTATCGAGAACTGAAATCGGGTTTCCCGATATCACTGTGGAACGTTGCCAAGATCGCGGAGCTTTGCATGATTTCTCACCGAGTACGAACGCTCGACGAGCTCAGTCATATATTCGTCGTTATTATTGCTGTCGTACCGAATTTATCAGTTAAATAACAATCGTTTACTAATTTCTCGTAAGTTTTAATTTTCTATTCATTTGTCGACTAGTTTTTAGTTTCTACACAATTCTTAGTTACTCCTTTTAAAATGGTAACGTTTGCTACTCTCCTCGTTATTATTGCTGTCGTATTGAGACATTTATCAGTTAAATAACAATCATTTGCTAATCTCTCATAAGTTTTAATTTTCTATTCATTTGTCGAGTAGTTTTCAATTTGTACACAATTCTTAATTACTCTTTTTAAAATGGTAACATTTGCTACACTCCTCGTTATTATTGTTGTCGTATTGAGACATTTATCAGTTAAATAACAATCATTTGCTAATCTCTCATAAGTTTTAATTTTCTATTCATATGTCGAGTAGTTTTCAATTTGTACACAATTCTTAGTTACTCTTTATAAAATGGTAACGCTTGTGGTACTCCATTACTCTCCTCGTTCTAATTCCAACAGTAAATAAAGAAAATCCCGATATTTCGTTACAACAGTTTACGATTTCACGATACTGGCAGATACTGTCAAAAGTATCTTCTGCGATTGCTGTGCAAACGTTGATGCAACTCTTAAGAAGGTCCCTCTTACTAGGTTTGGGAGATGAAAGGTGAGAAAATTACCGGGTCTTTCTTGAGCTGTCGCGTGTCAGCCACTTCCTCGTCGCTGGAGCTCTCGCTTTCGCTCAGATCGGAGCTGAAGTAACACTCGCCAGAGCCGTATTTGGTGAAGTAGTGCACCACCGCGAATTGTATGATGGTGGCGAAAATGAACGCGAACGAGAGGAAAACGAAGAAGTCTAGGGCAGTGGGGTAAGGAACTTTCGGCAGATCGGTCCGCGCCTCCAATCCCAAAAATGTCATCGTCAGCACGGTCGTTATTCCTTCAACAGACATCAATTATTTACTTTGCGTACGCCCTTACAAAAAAACGAACAAAACTCTGTTAAACCATTCGCTGCCACCCGCGAGTATACTCGTCTTATCGATTGCCAACTCTCGTTATATTATAAATGTGTTTCAATGTCAATTCTTTGCAGTGGAAGACAAAAAAATATGGAAACAACGGAGCTTACATAAACGCAATAAGTTAAAACAGAAATGGCAATACTATAATGCAATCACAAAATGTTCTGACAATTGTTCTTGATTTTAGGTGACTGGTCGTGTAAGTGGAGGAATGGTAGATCGAGAGCTTACCTAGTGACACACGATCTGCTGTGGCTTCTCGATTTAACCAGAAGGAGACCCAGGACAGGACTACTAGTAAAACGCAGGGCCCGTAAACTTGTATGAGAAAATTGCCCATGTGCCTTTGCAGATGAAAATATACCAGCAGCATCGAGTACTCCGCTGGAATCAGGCAATACCTTTTAGTATACCAACGGAATTATTATTGTACTTGTTGCCACAGTAATATCAGAATTTAATTTGTATGACATCATTTGTTTTATTCTGCAAGTATTAATTATGTGCATTGTATGTTGTAGGAGAGAAAGAGTCAATCCAGGACCTACCACACTTCTTCTTTTTTTTTCTTAGAAATATAAAAGGGGAGTTATATTAATTTTACTGAAGAAATTAACAAAAATATTCCAGCAAGAGTTAGATTAATTCTTCTAGCACAATCTACTTCCATATCTTAGTATATATGATACTTAATTTGCGCCATTGGTACATCTCATTCGACTTAACCCTCTGACTACTCTTAGCGCCTAAAGGCGCTTCGAAAACTTGCGCTTGTGATGCTTATAGGCGCTTAGAAAAAATGCAATACAACAATGAAGAGTATAAAGAAACAAATGATATCGTTTCCAATGTCTTTCAGTGCAAAAATGCCTAATGAAAGGGTTAACAGCTATAACTAAATCTCTACGTTGCACCTTCATTAGATCTTTATCTCAATACAAGCAGTATCAAACACAAAGAGAGAGAAGAGAGATTCGAAGATACATTAGACAAATCTAAACTAACTTCGCTCATAAGAGCGTGACTCACTCAATTTACTCTGACTACCTAACTGTATATAATATTTACTCAGCACTCGTCGTAATTTTAATCTTGACCCGTGGTTCGTTAAATATCGACTTTAATCGAAATCAAACACCGCCAAAGTCATTAGTCCTTCCAGTCCCTCGCAGACGAAACGCAAAACACTGCTACTGTCTGTTTACTCGCATTTTTCACCCAATGACATTTACAAGGTGGAGCGACGCGATCAGAACTTCCGTTGGCGCACGCGTCCTTCTTTTTGTTTTCCACGTATTACCTTATTTCCAGTGTTCGACACGTCCCGTTTCAATTTGCTGTACGCAAACAGGAACCGATGATACGCGGATGTTTGCGCTGCGCCTGTGGACCCTTTAACTCTTTCGTGACTCTGAACACCGGATGTGCGCCCTCTACACGCGAACATATCGGACGAGAATCGTAGGATGCGATACGTATTCGCGTACACTGCTGGTAGGAAATTAGAGACCATCCATTTCGGGCATTGATCGCTTCGCGTTGGCGCCTGTGAAATTACTTGATCGTCAGAGATGTGTCCACTGTCCTCTTTAAAGCTATCACTCTTCCATTTCGTAGTTGAACTGAGAATTTTAGACGCGACAGCTTTAATATTTCGTCTCGAAGAAATAATAGTTGTATGTAATGCGAGGTAAAATTTAAATTATTTGAATTAAGGCGTTGGGTAGGAAGAAACCACATGTTTTCGCCTTCAATGGATTTCGTTGAAGATTTGTACAATTGTAAATTCATATATGGGTTAGCAATTTTCAACGTAACTTTTTCACAGCCTTTCAAATAATGGTGGGTGTTCAATGTACGCATTTAGAAACCTTCTGGAGGCTATCACGCTTCACTGAAAAATATCAGATATCGACTTGAATCTTGTGGCAAATAATCACAAGGAATTCAATCTTTTGAATGGTACGAGAATTTTTATTTTTCCAAATTTTTTAAGTTGATATTTAGACATATTTCTAGCTTTTACGTCTGTGAAAAATGAAAAATGAGGTATTCTCAAATGTTAACAAGAACCTCAGTACATCAAGCTTACTTCATGCTCTTTGAATGGTATAAGTCGCATCCTGAGAAAGCTCTTCGTTTCAGAATTATAACATTTAAAGACTTAACTCCAAAGCACAACCAGTGAACGCAATGTCCGAACGAAATAAGTGCTTTTCTCAACACATAATGCCTCAGTACTCGAACGTGTATCATATACGAGTCTACAAACACAGAAAATTGGAATGAAACTCATCGAGAGCGAAACCAATGGTTTTTCGAATAGGGTCCTTTTTGTTCGTTCAACCTCCCCCAGTTAAATTGTTCCAAAGTTTCACGTAGGCTTGAAAGGATGATAAATTCCGTTGCCTTGAACGCAATTGCAAGCAGCATCGACGCGACGCTTGTTTGCGTACTATTAATCGATGCTAATCCAATTAAAAGTCGGAGTCCTCGCAACTGGGCGGCTTCCCTCTTTCAACCCCTCGTTGTCAGCCGATGGAAATGCAAGAGGAACGAGCTTTCTCCGGTAGGATGTTGCAATTAGTCGTCGTTTCTATCGCTGCCAAGTTTCAACGCGGAAACTCTGCCCAGTTTCTTCCATCTCGTTCTTCTTCTTCTTCTTCTTCTTCTTCTTCGTCGTCATCTTGTTCTTTTTTCTTGTCCCACTTGTTTCCTCGCGCCACTTCCGATTCGTAGCGTCGATATCCCTGCAGAATCCGTGAACGTGGCCAGATAAAAGTTTCCAATCGAGTATCTTTGCGTTCGAGTTAAGAGACCATTTTCGTTCCCTCGTTTCTCTAATTCGAACGAGCCTTGCTCGTCTCTTCGACGCTCGCGGATTTCAACGGTTCTCGTTGGGCGACGCGATTTGTTTTCCTTTAGGATTTTTACTCTTTTATCTCTCTCTCTCTCTTCGTGGCTTGAGGATATCGGAGATCCTGATTGAAACTTTCATTATTAGCCTTTTCTGGATGGGGTTGTTCTTTTAAGGGTAAGTTTTCGTCTTAAAAGTATGGCTGCATCGTTTTATACTAAAAATTTGTGACGTTTACGATGAAAATGATAAACGTGTCGCACGGAACACAGACAAAGTTTATAATGGCATATATTTTTAATTGAATATGAAAATTTTGTTACGTACTTTGGATCTGTTTCGCAGGGGAACAGTTAAGCGTCAGGTAGAAACTTTTTTCATTTCATTAGATCGCAAGCATACGCGTGTACGTATCGCGATATTTTTCGAGAGGAAAATATTTGATATTGATGGACAATTTTATAATTAATGCGCCCTTCTCTCGATTCGTATACGTAATTATAATATTTCAAATTCGCACTCGAGGCGTTTCGATTTAATCACACGCCAGCAGTACGTGTCTACGAAAGATCGGGATTAAATTTTTTAATCTGCGATTGTTGTTCCATTTCCTTCGTTCTCTGCGCGTTTCGAGCGTGGACTTTAGATTCGCGATCAATGAACGCTCTATTTAGAGAACAGGAAGAGGAATCGGATTATGTCATATCTGAGAACCATGAAAGATCTCTGACGAGGACTTCTACGGTTCGATCGGTCGGAAATCCACTTGACTGTTGACTTTCAATCAACTTCTGTCAATTAACTTTCAATTAACTTCATCTAGATATAAAAAGAAATAAGATCGTGCTCTAATAAATGTGGTTATCGATGAACGTTATTTAATAGAAATTATCTATTAATTACTTATAAGTTGTCGCGAATATTTCTTATTTGCACTTTGAATGATTAAGTTCGAACGAGAGTTCAAGTTTCTCGATACTCATTTTGGTGTAATTATCGTTGAATGGTGAATTTTAAATTGACGAGGTGAAAGAGCATGCATCGACTCACCGTGCGAGAGCGTCGAGGACGTAGAATAATTCGCAGTCGGGTTCGCGACTAAATCGAATTGGGATAATTTCATGTCCTCGGCGATTGCTACTTGTCGGGCGCTGTTCCACTTGTAGATCACGTCCCGCTTCGTGTAACCGACTGCAATCAAGGGAATATCGAAGTATCGCCGTGGTGTCGCTGAGATGCTGTTCGCCGTAAGGAAATAAAAAGCGTCGAATTCGTCGAGAGAAGGTTGCTACCGCGTCTGTTACCGATTTGAAATCGCAACCCTGCCACGAATGCGACACGTTCGCCAAAAATGTCAACAGCTATGCCAACGTCCGCATATTGGTCTCAAATCGTAAGAAAAAAACGTTGACTCGAAATTATACTTTGTAACCCTTGTTCGTAAGTTTGCGAGAGCTTTGCCACCGATTTTTTTGGTCAGAAGTGAAACTCTAGTTTGAAAATGGATTAAGAGGATATTAGTGAATTATCTAAAATGTTTTACTTGTCGAGAATTTTGAAGAAAAAGTGTTTATTCAGAAGGGACGATCGCGTGTCAGGTTTGGAATGTTTAAAATTATTCTCACTAATGCTGATAGCTTTTCAAGTCGCAAACGTACAGCTGCCAAATTGTAGCGGGCATCTCTGCGTGTCCATCGGGAAATTTTCCAGGTTCATCGGGCATCCTGCCTTGATTGTTAGTCTGAAATCAAGCATATATACCAGTGAATGGAATCTAGAATTACGATTGAAACAAACTAATACCTTTCCTTCCTACTATTACAAACTACACGATTCAGTTTGTCTACGAAGATATGAACAACCAAACTGAAATCCAAGTCTACTCTTCTCCACGATAATCATTATTTTACTTCCATTTGGAACATCATAACGAACCCTTAATACCTCCGACTTTAAGGGTTGATTTTACCTCTTAAATGAGGACCATTGTCAGTAACAAAAATACTCGTCGAATATTGTTAAGTACAGTAGTCTGCAAGTGCACTAAGTTTCAATAAAATAGGAGAGGTTTACTTGTAAGTTTTGGCACTCGGATGGTAGAAAGAAGTAAAGTCGTTTCTCGAAAATAGCGATCACTTCGAGCATAGTATAATTCTCGTGCCAGAGCATGGGGTGAAACTTGAAATTAATGGTTTCAGGGACTGAATGCTTGTCGATCAATCGACATGTGGCATATATCTTTACATTTCAGAACTTTGAGATTACAGAGCTAGGGTACTACTCGTAGGAATTTAATAAGTCTTAACCATTAATAAGTCCAGCTGGAGTATTCTCGCTACTTCTTTATCAAGACAACCCATGCACCAACATGAACAAGAAGAACACCTTAAGCACTGGTTCCACACACTACTATTTCACTGTACACTGTTCCCTCCCTTAATCTTAAACTAATTATTATATTATATTATATTATATTTTCTAATGTTATATTATATTATCAGCGTACTTAGTTAAGACAACCGTTGTATTATACGTATATCACGTTTATACCATCGTAAAATATAATTTAATTGTAATCTATTGTACATCCTATGAATTCTAATGAATAAATTAATTGTTTAAACAAAATGCAATGAGTATTATCATTATCCTCTAAGTCCAACACTCCTAGAATGACCAATCCCAATCCTTAAACGAGAAGAAACTCGTAAAAAGTAGCCCTGAACCCAATTAAATTACAAAGACGACTGAATCTAAGCGTCTCGATTCAGAGTCCCGAGAATTCCTGGAAAATGACGTCACTTCCAAGAATCGCCGAAATTCCAGGAATTCTCGATGACGTCATTTCCAAGAAGTGGCACTATTCGGATACCTCCTCATATGTTATGTTCTCCTGTTACAAAGTCGGATTTTCAAGCCATTGTTCGAAAAATCGGAAATGTATCAGGAGAACATGACGTCATAGGAGGTATGCCTGCCACTTCTAGGAAAATGACGTCACTTCCAGGAATCGCCGAAATTCCAGGAATTCTCGATGACGTCATTTCCAAGAAGTGGCACTATTCGGATACCTCCTCATATGTTATGTTCTCCTGTTACAAAGTCGGATTTTCAAGCCATTGTTCGAAAAATCGGAAATGTATCAGGAGAACATGACGTCATAGGAGGTATGCCTGCCACTTCTAGGAAAATGACGTCACTTCCAGGAATCGCCGAAATTCCAGGAATTCTCGATGACGTCATTTCCAAGAAATGGCACTATTCGGATACCTCCTCACATGTTATGTTCTCCTGTTACAAAGTCGGATTTTCAAGATTTTGGTCGAAAAATCAGCAATGTATCAGGAGAACATGACGTCATAGGAGGTATGCTTGCCACTTCTAGGAAAATGACGTCACTTCCAAGAATCGCCGAAATTCCAGGAATTCTCGATGACGTCATTTCCAAGAAGTGGCACTATTCGGATACCTCCTCATATGTTATGTTCTCCTGTTACAAAGTCGGATTTTCAAGCCATTGTTCGAAAAATCGGAAATGTATCAGGAGAACATGACGTCATAGGAGGTATGCCTGCCACTTCTAGGAAAATGACGTCACTTCCAGGAATCGCCGAAATTCCAGGAATTCTCGATGACGTCATTTCCAAGAAATGGCACTATTCGGATACCTCCTCACATGTTATGTTCTCCTGTTACAAAGTCGGATTTTCAAGATTTTGGTCGAAAAATCAGCAATGTATCAGGAGAACATGACGTCATAGGAGGTATGCTTGCCACTTCTAGGAAAATGACGTCACTTCCAAGAAGCGCCGAAATTCCAGGAATTCTCGGTGACGTCATTTCCAAGAAGTGGCACTATTCGGATACCTCCTATGACGTCATGTTCTCCTGATACATTTTCGATTTTTCGAACAGGAGCTTGAAAATCCGACTTTGTAACAGGAGAACATAACATGTGAGGAGGTATCCGAATAGTGCCATTTCTTGGAAATGACGTCATCGAGAATTCCTGGAATTTCGGCGATTCCTGGAAGTGACGTCATTTTCCTAGAAGTGGCAGGCATACCTCCTATGACGTCATGTTCTCCTGATACATTTCCGATTTTTCGAACAATGGCTTGAAAATCCGACTTTGTAACAGGAGAACATAACATGTGAGGAGGTATCCGAATAGTGCCACTTCTTGGAAATGACGTCATCGAGAATTCCAGGAATTTCGGCGATTCCTGGAAGTGACGTCATTTTCCTAGAAGTGGCCAGCATACCTCCTATGACGTCATGTTCTCCTGATACATTTGCAATTTTTCGATCAAAATCTTGAAAATCGGACTTTGTATCAGGAGAACATAACATGTGAGGAGGTATTCGAACGTGCCACTTCTTGGAAATGACGTCATTGAGAATTCTGAGAATTTCGGCGATTCCTGGAAGTGACGTCATTTTCCAGGAACTCTCGAGACTCTGAATCGAGGCTTTAAGATTCAGACCACCAACTAGTTTATTTGGGTTCAGGGCTATTTTTTACGAGTTTCTTCTCGTTTAAGGATTGGGATTGGTCATTCTAGTAGTGATGGACTTATGGTAGAATGACAATACTTATTGCATTTTGTTTAAACATTCCATTTATTCATTAAAATTGATAAGATATACAGTAAAATATAATTAAATTGTGTTTAACAATGGTATAAGTGTAGTGTACTTATAATACAATCGTTGTCTTGTTCCTTGTACAACTTAACATTTTCGTGTAAGTATAACATACTTATAGTAGAAAATATAATAATACAATAACTAGTTTAAGATTAATATATAAAAATACAAAACTAATAATAATAATAGCATAAAGTGTTCTATGATAATTCGTAAAGTGTGTCCAAACGCTAAACGATGTGTCCATCTTGTAGATATTCTTGCATGGGTCCTCTTGATAAAGAATTAGCAAGAATATTCCAGCTGAGGCCTATTAATGATTCCTATGACTAGCATCCTGTCTTATGGTTCTGTGACCTGAAGTTCCTGGAATATATTCCACGTGCCGATTGATCGATAAGTATTCAGCCTCCAAAACCATTGACTTCAATTCTCACCCCATACTCCATCACGAGATTTATGCCATACTCCAAGTGATTGCTATTTTTCACAAATGTCTTCTTTCCATCATCTGAATGCCAAAACCTATAAGAGACACAGAATTGTCGTACCAGACCCAAAGGGCAACCAACATTTGTCGTTACTTGGTTCCACCCGCCCTTAACAGCGACCATAATGGCGTATAATGGCGCACTACTGAGGTATTCGATTTCCACGCGTTTCTCGCACGTGTTGCTTCGCGCAAAGTCGAACACAGCCCATCCTTAATACGCTTACACGTATGCACTGCATAGATACAGGGCTGTAATAGGCGTGTCAGAGCAGAGACTGGTGGCTATCGGAAAATATTATTTAGCGTCGGTGGAACGAGCGTTTTCGGGCGCAACGGACAGCGAGGGGCGAGCCTCGGCTTAGTCATTGTTCTTTTAACAAAACGGGCAGACGGAGCGGCTACGAATTTTCCAGGCACACGAAGCAATACGTGGAATAATCCTCCACTGCTGGATTTCTGTGGTCGTCCCGTACGCCGCCTTTGTTTTAAGCTCCTCGCTGGGTTCTGATATAACGCGCACGTGTGGTTTATACGTAATCGAGTTTAAGGGAGGCGTTCGTTTCCAGGCGGACCGAGAGGCTGCCAGTCCTTTTTCCGTGGGATTTGTAAAATATTTTAAAACGAAGGCGTACACATTAACGCGTCCGTGGAAAACCGCAACTGTCGAGTCTTGTTAAATGCAAGGCTCGTAATGCTCATTCGACGAACATTGTCGTCTCGATTATATTTCCGGGAATTAACGGGATCGTGGGTGCACGCGAATTTCCGATTTCCAAATTCTGCTCAGGAGTTCCGCCGACAAATTTCCGGGCGTCTTTCGCGAGGACGAAGTCACGAGAATTCGCGCCTCTGGGCAAATATCAAGGATGCTTCGGAAATCAGCGGAAGTTTGACCGAGTTACTACCCCGGCAGCCGACGATATTACACACCGAGTTAACTTACGAAACACGAGACGATCC
Organism: Xylocopa sonorina; assembly: GCF_050948175.1. Lineage (NCBI taxonomy): Eukaryota > Metazoa > Arthropoda > Insecta > Hymenoptera > Apidae > Xylocopa > Xylocopa sonorina. The sequence goes on along the minus strand of NC_135195.1, from coordinate 4,387,489 downwards.
GTGACTAATCGGATCCAGCCCGCCGACAATCTCGATCGGTCAATTTCTACCTCGGAGACGTATTACATTTGCCGAACACCGGTACCACGGCCTAGATTAACTCCCGATTACGCTGAGCGAGCGATTTTCACGGCCGCGATCCAACGATTCCGTGTAAGAATACATTATCGAGGGTGCATCGGGCACATCCGTGCGAATCAGCGACCACATGGAGGGAACAACCTTCGAACTAATCTATTGAAGCTTACGAGCTGTTTTTCTTCGAAAGTGGTGTAAGTTCACTTTTGGGAAAAGATTAGTTCATGGTGCACGACTTCTTGATCGAGAAATGGCTGTAAAATGTTATTTTTGAAAATGGAATTAGCCCATTGGTAATATAATACAGAATAGCTGGGGAAACAAATAGATTCATTTTAAATGCAATGAAGGGAGAAGATTTTGTCTGGACCAAATCTCTAGAAGAGGCGATACCAAATAAGAAAGCCAAATATTGACAGAGAAATTCTAAATTAAATCTGGAGCTAGAAAATTTCTCTAACAATTTTATTAATAATTATTTAGCCAATATTTCTAAATTGATTCAAAGGCAACCTTTAATTATCTCAATGGAAGACAAAATGGCATTAATGCCCTTTATCATATTGATAATACACGCCTCTAGCATCACTGTCATTTTCATTTTTAAAGTTTCTCAACCAAGATGCACCCTTAAGACACTGGGATCGATGCTGATAGGGGAAAGACTCAAATACAGCTGATATTTGTCTCGATAGATTCCCCTTGTTCCCACAGAAATCTGCACGCGTACGGGTTCCTCCAGATTTATCCACCGGCTCAAGACCAACTAAATCACCCTCCAAATCCTAGATTCAAGTCGTTTCGGAACGTACCAGATGGATTCGAGGCAATTCGGCTAGTCCGTCACTCTATTCAGGACACGTCCAGTCACAATTCCAACCTGGGATTGGGCATGATCAACTTGGGATAGTTCTCGAGAAATTTGCTTTCGACGATACCCCGTCGCACCCGGTTTTACAAGCGTCCGTTACATCGCATATCCGTCTCCATCATGGATTCGAACGATCTATCTCCTTGCGTATTTATGTGATACCATCAATTTTTAAACGGTCAGGACCTCATCGTCTACGAGATTATTGTTATTGATCATTCGATGGTAACGGAGGTATTCAAGGGTGGCATAATTTTATATCGCACCCTTTAATCTCGTGGACACTTAATAAAGATAGAAATTCCGATGGTAATTGTAAAAAATGATTTCCAAAGTGATTTAACCTTTTGTAAACCTAAAATATTTTTTATTTGTGATATCGATGAGGTGTTTGTGTAATTTTAATGCGGTCAATAATTCTGTGTAACTTGCTTTACCCTTTGCTCACGTATTTTACTCTTTTGTAATCGAAGTACTTCTACTTAAATATTTAAGTAGTAAGTAATATTTAAGTAATTCAAATTTTAAAATTTTAATGCGGTCAATAATTCTGTGTAACTCGCCCTCGTAACTTTGCCCTTTGCTCACGTAGTTCACTCTTTTGTAATCGAAGTACTTCTATTTAAATATTTAAGTAGTAAAATAGAATGAAAAATTTGAAAACAATTCTCCAGCTGTTTGTTTTATATGTAATCTATTTAGTAAGCACTTTACACAGATATCGTCTACGATTGAAGCGAATGAGAACTTTAATTAAATTTCCACGGACGTACGAATTTCTTTTGGTCTTGTTTTCCAATATCAAGTGTTGGTTCGGCTTCGACTTCCCCTCGCGTTGTGCATCGATATTTTATTTCGTTCCTCCGGATTTCCACGGAAGCGGTACACGCGACACGGAGGAAATCCTTCTGTATTGCGAAATTTATTCCGCTCCGTATAAGATATCGGGTTTCGTATTAGAAATAAATCGGCGGAGTGCTCGAAGCTAATAACCGTTTCGACATCCTGTCAACTTTTACACTTTGTGTTCGCCGCGTTCATTTTGCTTTCAGACGTTCTATAATTTAGTAATCCTATATAACTGATAAATTTGTGCAATAAAAGTGAAATATATCTTATTTTAAGGAAAAAAATGGAATAATTGTTGTTTATGTAGGCGAAAAGAAGGTAGATGAGGGGTTTCAGGACCCATATGCTCTGAAAGGAACTAAGACGAGGTTCGAGTGAAGCGGTTACCATAAAACCTGGTCATCATCAGAGAGCTGAGGGAAATTCTCTTCAAGAAGTGAGAGCACCTTGACTTGAAAATTCTGAAAGATCTTAATTGACCAGGAAGGACAACGTCTACTGGCTAGCAGAGTGTTAAAAAGTGAAAGGAGATTAGAACAGATTTTAGAAAAATTTGGAAAAGAGTAGATGTAATTAGAACTGGAGAGCTGGAAATATACTTAGTACTTTAAAACACCGTGTACTATCTTTTAAAGTCACCTTTCTCCGAATCCGTGAAGCTCAACCAATTCGTCTGACATTTTTATATTATTCCCTGCACTTACATCTTTCAGATAGAGTAAATTACGGACGATCGTGTCGTTTATCGCGTATCGTTATTAATTTTTATCTCATGTATTATGGTATCGTATATTGATAAATTCTTTTTTTTCTTTTAATTAAATTGTAGATATCAGATCGATGCTGTCACGCTTCCACTTATCTGAAGTGTACACCATTATATTCCATTTATGCTATTTTTAATAAATAATTCGAACGTGTATAACGAGAAAATAAATGACTCACATAATTACTCGTGATGATGTGGTGATGTATTATCTAATCTCATAGTAAATCGTTGCTTTATAAGTATGTAGGTTAAGATTAAACATCATGCTTAAGAACACCTGATCTAAAACTGTATTACTGCGATACAGAACTAAAACAGGTTTTCAGGACATTCAAGTAATATCAGTCAGAATCGAACGAATCCATCTGTAGACCAATAACAGTATGTATGAATATAATCAAACATCGAATGGTAAAGCATAAAGCTCGCTGTATTCAGTAAACAAAACCATATATAGTGTTTGCGCTTTAAATTCACCCTTCCTCAAATCAAATTTATTCTTTTGCGAATCGAACGCACCCTTTTTCAAATCATATTTATCCTCTTACAAATAAAATAAAATATTTAAGTAGAGGTAGACGTTGATTCATAAAAGAATGAATTTGATTTGTAAAAGGATGAAGTTGATTTGAAAAAGGGTGAATAAGACTTGAGAAAGGGTGAATTTGATTTTAAAAAATATGAATTTAAAGTGCCAATATTATAGGACGATCATATATATGTAGAACATTATAATATATGATAATCTGTGTATTTCTGAAAAAAAGGAGAAGGCTTGGTAGACCCTGGATAGCTCAGTCTTCTTTTAAACGAAGTTTCCCTTTACATGTAATTAACTATAAATTAATAATAATTCTAGTATTTGAAACGATAGACCATCGCAGTATATCTAAATCCTAAGGACAATATTGTTCTAGCTCAACGCAATATTAAGTAAAGAAAATAAAAAGATTAAGAACGTAGGTAGTTATCGAAAGGATAAGCGCTACATAAGACTGCAAGTAAGAGTAAAAAAAAGTGTCGAATGATTTATAGTTTGATGGATGTTATTATGGATTACTTCACACTTTTGTAAATACTGATTACGTGGAATTAAGAATTATATAGGGGAAAAGTAAGCAGTCGCTTGGCACGCGAAAGATTCGTGTTCGAATCATCCTCCGTCATTTCAGATCAAATTCGATAGGCTGACCATTCTTCTACATATAGAGACACGTGAGACCTTAATGAGGTGTTAAATTAATTTTCTAAATATTATTCACAACTCTACTTACTCACTTCTCTTCTTAAATTACAATTTTTGAAAATTCTAAATATTAACAATAGCAACTTTATAGCAAATTTACGAATTTCTGATCCACTTAAACTGACTCTAATCCCGAGTTTAATCTTAAACTACACGTATTCCTGCAAACCCTATTACTGGGGCCCCTGAAAAAATTTTGACATCAACTTTACATTCCCCAACATTTCACTTTTCTTCAAATAATGTATTTAAGAAAAATCCCATATGGTAAAGATTTTTTGTACCAGTTCCTTAACTAATTATTGGACTTAGAGTCCGAAAAAAAATATTGTTCAAAACCATATAAGTTTAACCCTTCATACACTAACAGAACTTCTAAGTCCCCCCCAGTTGTCTCTTACTGTATTAATTTGAATGCCTTGAGACCCATTGGGACTTTCAAGTCCACTTCTATATAATTAAAGACCTTGGCTATGGACTTATAAAAATAAAAATTGTACTACAGAATATTTATTTACATCTAAATTAAGTATTTAAAAAAACACTTCCAAGAAATTTAGCGAATAAAGAGTTAAGAACTGATCTAATCGATGATTGTCGTCTGATTCGTTCGAGCAATTCGCGCGGTTGTTTCGGATGTCTGCGACAAACGCATCCGACATCGTCTGAAGGCGGATTAAACGACATTTACCGTGGCGAACTTTCGCCTTTAATTGTCAGGCCGGAAGCAGGAAGCGTTTTCGAAGTTGAAAGGGGCTCGTCGAAAGCAACGGGCCAGGACTTGTTCAGCAACGCGTGAGAAAAGAATGTGTCCTTCCTGCTTCGCGCCTTTCCCTGCCGTTTTCCGCGTTCCGCGCATTTTTCCGCGACTCTGATGCCGCCGGAATATTCCCCAATTATGTGCCTTTCTCCTTTGATCCTTGATTGTGTCAGTCACGGTGACGACGCTTCCGCTGACGCGCGAGCGAAATAAGCGCGCGCCTTCGACTTGGAAATGGGAAAGCAGTGGACTTTGAGAAACCACGGACAATTTTTACAGTATCTTGTATTTAATGCGACACCTTAGAACGATATTCCGCATTTGCATCTCGTGTTAACTCTTTGAAATAATTAAAACAAGCTTCGATGGCAGAACATATGTAGTTTCCTCGCGAATCGTCGCGCTACAATCGTACTTAATGCGACACCTTCGAACGATATTCCATATTTTTTTTCTTATTTTAACTCTTTGCAATAACTTAAATAAATGTGCGCAACTTCGACGACAGAACACATGCAGTTCCCTCGCAAATCGTCGCTCTACAAATTGTTCTAGCACACGTCTAGCCTGATCGACTTACGACACATAGAGAATGCACGTCGCATCATGCAAGACGCGGAAGGAATATCTGAAGATGTACGCGTCCTCGAAATATTTTTATAAAATAATCGCGACAATGAACTTTCTGTTCCATTTTTCGATCAGTGTCGAAGAACGCAAGCATCTGACACTTGTCATTAAAGAACTTCTCTAATTGTAAATTGACTCCTTCGATCGACACGCGTGAAACTTTTACGCACCTGCTCTGAAAATTGATCGTTTCAACAGTTTTACCCGGTTTGGAGATTTCTATTCGAGCCACGTTCGAGCTTCGTCGCTTGCGACGCATTTCGAAAATTTCCCTGGGAACCATGTTCGAGATAAGCGGGACCGTTTCTTGTTGACTGTATTTCAAATTCGCTCGCTGGTATTCCTTTTTGTATCAGCGAATTTGATTTTTCCTAGGATTAAGTATTAAAATCGTGTTCTTTCGATTAGCTTTTTTTTAGTGTATGTTTTCGTAGAAAATTGTGTGAAGCGTTGGCTCCATGCGATGCGTTTTTGCATAATTTTCGTTTAATTCTGTACGAAAGGTACGAAATTGTCTCTGTTGAATTGAAAACGTTCCGCAATATAGATAATTGGCAACGGTGGATCATTTGTCAATGTTACAAGCACGTTATATGCAGGAGGTAAAGTAAAAACTGCTGGAAATTAAAATGCTGGCCGCATTCCAAATGAGCACGTTACAAATTGAAACGAACCACAGCAGAGGTTCGAACGTGTATTGGGAATTCTTGTCAGCTAGTGTCGGATTTAATATTTTCTAATGGCCTCAATGGCTATCCGAATCTTTCATAATAATTAACAAATGCTAATTAAATAGCGCTATCGTTCTGCATTCTATCTTCCTACATAATTAAAATTATTATTACTATTTATGACCCTTTATGCAATATTCACAGTGAATCGTTTAATTAATAGTACCATGATTCCACCCTTTTTGTATATTTTCTACCTTTAAAATTCACATTTTTCGTAACTACAAGATTATACTTGCAACGATGTTAAAAGAAATAGCTTTTTTCGTACAATCTTCCCATTTAAGGAAGCTTCAGAATCGTCTCCCATGTAATTAACAAGATTATCTTGTTTTACATTACATTTAACCCTTTTAAACCTGACACACATTACGCGTCAATATCTAACTTAGAATATTAAAGTTGTGACTACAACTATATGTACGCTCTAGCTTTAAGCATATTTTTTACAAAAAGTAATTTAATACTTCCGTCTGTTTAATTTTCTTCGAAACACACGACATTATCAGCGACGTGACAAATTTCGAGAAATTAAAGTGAAAAGAAATTAGGTCTGAAGAGGTTCAACTGGATATCGAACTTAGATGCGCAATGGACTCGTGCTGACTCGAATTTGGCCATCGATTTTTATCCATCGACCACGCGCTATTTCCTTCGATACGGTTTCAAGGTAATTCAAAGTCAAATAGGATTAACGTCCATCTCCTGGGTCGCAAATCAACTCGCATTAGCGAGCAAGACGAGCGCGTGCCAGGATGAAGTGGAGAGCCGGGCATCTGCCCAACCCCAACATCAGGCCGCATCGTTTCAAATTGAATCCTGCCGCGGACCGTCGTTCATGCATGGAACGTTGTAATCGAATCGCGGAATCTTAACGCGGACACCGTGAATAAATTTTCACCGCTGTCAGAATTAAAAAAGTAGAGGACGATGTGTAACGAACGGTGCGTGCAAAAGAAAATACAACCAGCCTGCAATTTCGCGTATCAGTAAAGATCTGAAGCACGTTTTAATTGCGTGTCGTAGATTACTGTAATCTGATATTGTCTTTTATTTTTTACACGACCAGACAGATGTATTCCGTTCGATATAATTGGAATCAACGTCTCGATACTTTTTATCCTCTGAAAATAATTGCTGAATAAATGATTGCTTTTGAATTTGAACTTATAGTACACCAATAAAGGACTATCTGATAGATTAATCCATTGCAGCAAACGATGGCTACAGTAATCCAATCTTTGGCGATATGCAGGCAAATTACGATTATAGTCACTTTTATTAAACTCTTGACTACTGCTGTAACTCTTTTGTTGTCTATATTTGTTACTGTCCCCTAAGTTTTGAACTGAAAATTATATGCATTGTCTCTATCAACAAACCCTTGAGTCTGCAAAGGGTTAAATAACAATTAAAACCCCAAGCAAAAGTTAAAATTCAACATCGAAGCGGTGTACTTCGAGAACCGATGGATTACCACGTGCCTCTCTAACTCGTTTACTCGCACCACTTCCGCGCGCCCTCTCTAAAATACATCATCCACCCCGTCTTTCCATCTGCATCCACCGCCCATCCGAATCACTCTACCAGAGAGCACCCTCGCAGAACTTTCCGCGATAATTCAAACTCGCACGTCTTCCACGCGTTCCCGTGCGATCCTCCATTTAATACCCAGCGGGTAGTTCGGAAAAAAACAGGCTCCAGCAGGGCGAGGCGAGACAGGTCGGCGTGGAAATTGGCTCGACGCTGGATGATCTCTAACAGGGGTGAACCAGGTTAACAAACTATGAAGACCAACAGCGCGGAAATTGCTGTTGCATACCAGCCGCGCTCTCTCCCCTCTCCCACGCGGATCGAGCGTTGATTTCGGGGCTGCGCGATCCGCCTGAGCTCGCGCAACGTGAATAATCGCCGGGGCAAACAGCTTCCGGTCTGCGCCGTCGCTCGAGGAAGACGGCAGACGATGGTTTCTGCCTTCTGGCACGGGAAACTCGCGCTGGAACGCACGGACGAAACGAGATCTCGCTGCGGCAATCATCCGTTTCGAGATCCTCGATTTCGAGTCCAAGAGGCTATGAATCATTTCGAGCGTGAAGTGTACACACGAGCGCCGAGTTACGGGGTTGGTCCTTTGCGTTTCGAGGCTCTCCGTGCCCGTTTGCCACCCACGTCTTACCCTCTGACGCGGTGTTTGCGAGGCGGATTCGAGGATGGTCGCTCAAAGGAAAACCGCTGCTTTTTTTTTGGAAATTATTCTCGTTTGCTTTGATATGGATAGTTGGTGGTATTGGTATATTGGTTCATTTCTTCGTTTTTTTTGAGGTGTTTGCAGAGTGGTTTGGGTAGATGGTCAATTGTACTAATTTCTTGTGGAAGATGTAAGAGATGGTTGAGAGTTGAGTAAATAGGGGGAGATGGGTATTTTTTATCATTATGAGAGTTTGTTTTTAATTTGAATATGTATTTGAGTTTCTTGCTTGGTAATTATAAGATCGTTGAGATTGTTTAATTTGCTGGAAATTTCACGATTCTACTAATTCCTATAAGTTTCTAACTGTTTGCATTTAATTGCTACGTTCGCTGGTCTCAACTAGCGTTGAAAAAGTAGCAATTAATAAGAATCGACTCACTTTCGCCGAGGAGAACGAAGCTGAATCCAGAAATCTATTCAAGTCGCGTGCAAACCGACCGTCCTCCATCCCAAATTGTTCAGTCTCGAACAAACAAGTGTCTCGAAGAGACCTGGGGTGAGGTAAACACCAGCCACTCTACCCAGACAAAATATTCAAGGGACACAAGGAACTCGAAGACGAGTGGGTTTTTTCTTCGCGCCTACAAAACACGAGCGAGAGCAATATCCAACGGATGAAGGAAAGATGGCACAAGGAGGGAGAAAGAGGAGGATTAGTAGCAAAGCTGAAAAAGCTTTGTTAGTCTGCCGCGTTTATTATGACGTATCCTTTAGGCCAGCTCCGCTGGCCCGTCTCGTTTGCATGAAAATAACGGACTCTGATTAGCATACAGACACGACGAATTCCTGAAACTACTTCGAACTGGGAGATTCATGCGCGCCAGTCTCATTCGTTCCTTCTTGCACAGCGTAGGCGGAATCTAGAATCATAGGTTTACCCGGAAACGGATTCAGATTATGCGTGGCGGATTATGACGCGTTTTCGATTTACTCTCTGGAGGATACGAGTGGATGCTGGTCACAGAGGAGAACGCATCGCTATTTAATTGGCCATTCGTTGAATTAGACGATGCCCTGCTATCTTTGCGCGAAGGAACGCACGCGGAAGCTGAGGATCGCCTGTCGCTTTCGAGGTCTCGATTGAAGAGAACTTCCGCTTTGTTATTTTTGATTTTTGTTAATACTTTTCAAACCTTATCTCTATTTCTCTTTCTTTTTCTGTATTAATTGAAAACTACAACGCGATGTCTGATACTTATTTATTAACCCTTTAACTGCAGGTGCTTTTAGCATAGTCGATCGCAAAAATAAAATGAAAGTAAGTATATACGTTATTATATTTTAAAAGATTCTTTTCATTGCATTTATTTTAGTTTAATTTTAGTGATATACAGGTAAGCCATAGCTGTTATTTGATACTAACAAAAATTAACATGTTCAAGAGCTATAGCAGCAGTTAAAGGATTAATGAAAATACGATACCATACTTAACGTTTCGTACAAATTACACATTAAGTATATTTGCAATAAGAAATATTGCAATATCGAATTGAAAAAAATTTAGATTACTTTCTCCCCATTAATCTGGATTCCCGTCCCGGAAGAAGTTAATCTGAGAATTTCATTAATATTAAACAAACCTTCATTTAAATGGAAATGCATAACACTGCGAGGGTGCATATTAAGCAAAACAAAGCTGTCTAAGCTTCCCTTATCGATGGAAAATGGGGAGATCCTTCGTACCGCGTTTTCAAACTGTGCGATTTCAAAGTGTCGCTTTAACCTCCTTTCTCTTTCGAGAGGGAGAAATTTTAATTCACCCCGAACGCTAATTCTTTGTAATTCATTAGCGGCCCGTGGAACCGTGGCTGAACGAAACAAGTGGTCTGTATCGCGTTCGCGAAAATCGCGTTATAAAGTCACACAATTCCTCGCTAATCCTGTCGTCGTATTATCATTTCATCGCTTTGTGTTTTACGAATCAGTACGTTTCCCCGCGCTTATATCCGTGAATTATTGCACACTTTTGTTCTTACAGTCAACCCTTCTAGAACGCGGTTAATTCGTACCGCGTTACTTGGGAACCGTGTTATAATAAACTCAGAAATAAATAAAATATAAATCACTTTGATTTGTTCTGCGTTGCAGAAATTATTGCACTTTCAGAGTGGCAAGTTATGATGTATACGATTATGAAACAAAATTTGATAAACACAAAAGGCAAGATAAAGTTTAGTAGATATAGAAAATTAAGAAGGTTGTCGCAATTTTAGTTCTAAGTTATATGAAAATGTAGTAGGGTTGATTACACCCAATACTAATGTTAGCATTATCAAAAAGTGTATTAATATTCTTCTATTCACACGAAAATGGATTTCATTTAAGCATTTATTTGAAACATTTATCTACATCGAGCATATAATCGTATGTGGCGAAGTGTTTTAATTTCGCGCGTTGTTTTTTGAAGATCGTTAAAGAAGAAAGAAGCAAGAGACGGTGTAATAAAGTATGTAACTCTTACGAGTGCATCTGACCCCTTTCTATTTCCCTGAAGAACAGGTACACATGTAACGAATTAAATTTATCGACAGACATACGACGGATCCAGCACTAGTCCCCAGCGTTGAACTTTAATATCTGTAATGAAGTACATTTCCAGAGGCAAACATGTCGCCATATCATATATCTACGCATGTTCCTCGCAAGTTCGTTAATCATTTAACATAGCAGTGGAGCAGGTATTCCCTACTTACATGTTCTCAATTTATAGACCTTACTTTTAATCAAATATTAATAATATTACATGTGCGTGGATGTAATTAGAAACTTGATGAATTCTTGTGACCTTATTTCTCTTTGTTTTACCCCTTTACCCCTGTCCAAACTAATTTTTATTGTATAAAGAATGTTTGTTTTTCTCTTTCTAATTAAAACTTATCACGCCACTCGTTGGATTATCCATTTTTCCTTTCGCAATTCATTCACTGCGATTACATACAACATTTTTCTCATGCAATTATTATCATTGCAAATAAATTTCCTTCGTAAAGAAGAAAATTCTCTCGTGAAAGGATATCGCATGGAAAGGAATTGAATTTCGATCGTTAATGCCTGACGTTTGATAATTTCAACCTTTCACAGTAAAATAGGAACAGTAAAATGGGAATGCCTGAACCGTGTTCCTCCGCGTACGAATTTTCGTTGAGTCGGCTATAACGAGGTTTAATACGATGGTCGACCCATTTTTGCATCGATGCGCGCACGTATGCACGCCTCCGCGTTCCCTTGGACAGACCTGCCGCTGCATCGTCGTGAAGAAAGTGTAAAGTGCAGAGAAAAAAGGTATAATAAACTTTTACAACCTGGGAGAGAGGCTTATCGCGGCCAGAAGGTGGAGCAGAATAGCGTGTCCGACTTATGTAGCCTTTTTCTACTGCAAGGTATTAATCTCTAGTGGAGGACTCGATTGTCTTAAAACGCGCCAGGCTGTTTGCGTCCAGCATAATTATGTGAATATTACTCGTGTGATACGATAAGCTGTGGTAATTAGGACAAAATGTTACTTGACATTAAAGAGATTAATTTTGACTCTTAATTCAGCCGGAAATTAACTTAAATTGAATTTATCATTTGAGATGGAAAATCTTAAATGATTTAATATTGTTATCTTTTAGTTATTAATTGTAAGAAATATTTTTTAGTGAAAATTTTATCCAAACGACCGACTAACTGCAGTAAATTAATTAATAATAAATAGCATGAGTGTTTGAGAAATTATAAAGGAACTTCATGCTTAAAGATGAGGCAGGGTTAATATCAATAGCAATGAGGTTTTGAAGAGAGATCCAGCGAAAGAGAGAGAGAGAGATGCTTAAACACACTAAAGTTCGATCTTGGCGATGTAACGACCAACTGTTTGAGCAAACATTTACAGAAAGCTGTAGTAAGCAGCTAATAAAGTGCTGTGCACAAGCCGCAGAGACGTGATCGACATTTAATAGCCTGCGATCAGTCACGAGAGTGTACAGGGTTACCAAAGGAATTCGATTTCCCATCCTGGTCACATCTCATGGATCGCTTCGAGAACTCTTTTACAAATGCCTTCACGGACACTATAAACGTCGCCAAGATTCATTGCGCGAGTTGATGACTTTCGATTAACTCTACGAGGTATTCGTTACAACGTTAACAAGATGTGATGGTCCAGTGCCACCCCTTTTCAACAACACTTCTTACTTCTCGTAAATCTCGCACACTTCTTGTTATTTCCTACACGCGATACTAAATCGCATCGATATTTCCATACACGAAATTCAAAGTAGAACCAAACTCCAAGTATTATACAAATTGCATATTTAAATAACTGGAAAGCACTTTAGCCAACCGTTGGAGCTTGTTCTTCCACTCGACTCGAAACGTTCTTCCGTACTTTCAACTCGAAGCCGAGGGGCTATCAATTTTAGGTAACCGCTACGTAAAACCAGGTTACTTCGAGCAACTTGACTTTAACGATCGCGAAACTGAAGATCAAGCAACTCCATCCAACGATTCGAGTTGGTCCGATTTAACCGATCCAAACGAGGCTCTAAGCTGCGCAAATTCGAAGATACCCTCTTCGAAAGATCAACGAGACATAAAGAAGAAATCGTTCTTATCCAACCATCGCGTAGCAAGGGGACGAAGCAAGATACACGATCTACGATTCCTCGAGACCAACCCTGACCAGGCGTCCACTCGAGAGAGTACCACGCGGAGTCCTTTCGAAAGCGACACGACGCTCGCATCGAGGTGGTAATCCCGCTGGTCCTTTGTCTCTCGGACACACTGGTACACAAAAGGTGATAGTTACAAGAAAGACGACGCGCTTTCGAGAAGAACGAGCCATGCCCGACACGTGATTCTTAGGCCGCGTACGTGTGCATGCCACGTCCGTGTGCAGAGGCACCTTCAGCTCAAGGGTTAATTCTACCGTGCACAATAGACCCGATGCGGAAGACTAGGTCAAGAGAAAGGGAATGGGTTAACAAAGGGGAAACGTACATCGCTTGATTCCGCGCCCCTTCCTTTTTCCGCCTTTCTCGCGCTCTGTCCGCGCGTCTGTTTGTCCGCGACGAGCGATTCTAAATAACCGAATCGTCGAACGGAATCAGCGCCCCTACTCTGTCGCGGCGGAAGTGAATTTTAGACGGCACATTCTGCCGCCGAACGGAACGGGCCGGCCTCAAGGCGGTTGCTCTTTGTGTGCTCTTGACCGAAATACCGCGAGCGTTCACAGGTAGCCAATAATTGATCGTGCACGTTCGTGGTCGATAGCTGCCGATGGTGGTACAGTTTAAAGTAAGATTGTAACAATGAGGTGTAGATATAAAGGGCTGTTTGAATACGCTACGTGGGATATTGTTGCAACGGACGTGTGACTGATAATCGAGACGGTTGTCTGTTTTGTGTTTCTGTTAACGAATCTATTTTTTTGGCTACCTTGGATAACAGTTCACGCCATTTTGATATTCTAATGCATTTGGTTCGTATTGTCGTATGGTTGAAAGTGAGACTGTATTATGCGAGTGAATCAGCTGAGAAGAAGCTAGTTGTTAGCTTATAATATCTTACTAATGAGTAATTATTCGAACGATTGTGATTCACATTCCTCTTGTAGCCCCTGTATTTTGAATAAAATTGTCGAATTATTTGTACGCAGAGAAAATATCCTGACTCGAACGTCAGGATGCAATTACTTCTCGAAAATAAAAGAAGGAGACAGGTCGCAGTGAAAAACAGGAACAATTTCGAAATTAGAACCAAGCGAAGGAGCCATTTAATCGCGCCCCCTTCTTCTTAAGAAGAGCGGCCACGTTTAACCCATTTTCCATCTTCGCTCGATCCACCGTTCTCTTGAACGGCCAGATGGATTGATCGTCGCGATTCGAAAAAGAAACGCGGAGTATTCTACACGGTCGACTGGGCAGCAGATATTTTTTGAACTCGTTCCAGAAACATTCTACCGGGGATGTATCCGTCATCCGCTCTTGAGTCGCGGTCAAGCGTTTTTCCAGCGTCGACGCGGAATGGATCGGTTTAACATAAACGCAAGTCAAGGGAAACAAGTTCACGCTCGATCAGCCGTGGAGCGATCGTGAAACGAGGGAATGGCAATAAAACAGGGAATTTCGAACGATCCCATGAAATTTACGGACTGATCGCAACTGATTGGGAGATATTGCGACATCTTCTCCGCCACGACGTCACCTCGCACTTTAATATTATACTATTTGCATTTCTCCTAATTCGCGAATATAATCGGTGCCTTCGTAGATTTTGGTATCCTCGTTTCACCTTGATTCGTCCATCCACCGTGGGTCCAAACTAATTTTTATTGTATAAAGAATTTTTGTCCTCCTCTTTTTTTTTTGAAGTTCGTCTAGTTTTCAGGTTATGGATGCATCATTGAGTAGCAGCGCACTTGCGAATGTCATAAACTTCTCTTTTCCACACTAAACCTCTTTTTCTTTTTTTCTAGATTAAAAGCTACGTAATGAAAGTGAACTTCACCAGTACGAGAGTCCAAAGTTGCACCAGGCAGCTGAGGATTGAAAGGATCTGTGATTTGTAGTTTGCAAAGGACTAGTTCTTGCAATTTTTCTAAATTGGAAAATTGATCGCTCCTTCTCCTAAATTTTTTCTAAGAGGATCAGGACGAAATTGTACACTCGAAGGGATTCTAATGAAAAATAAAACACTTTCGTACGTGGGTTTCAAATTAAAAATTCCAGCTTCTACGCGAATGCAAGAAAACTCTTGACCTTCGGTTTTTTAATCTTCAGAAACTGGAATCCCCGCGTTTCTTTGAATAAAATTTCCACTTCGAGTTCCCAGCAAAGAGACAAACTTCAGTCTTAACAGCGCCAGAACAGGAAGTGCTAATTCAGAAGGTTTTTCGGGATGAAATATTTCTTGAAAGATTAAAAAAACTTGAACTATTGTTTTCTGAATTGAAATACCCCGTCGTAATTATAAAGGAGTGATTGTTGTTCTAAGATTGTTGTAACTATTGCAGGCAACAAATTGTTAATTATTAAAGCGACTCACGGAAGCGACTTCCTTACCTCGAACTGTAGAGCACTCTGCCGTCCTGATAGAGTCTGACGAACTTATTTGGGCTGGTGATCGTATGCAAATAACTGTGTTTCCCGTTGTAAAAGTACGTGTCCGGCTTCCAGATCCTCGCGAGCATCGATATACTCAACGCCAGAGTTTCTTTGCCGCCCTGGAAAGCCAAACGTCGATCCACCCACGACTGCCGGAAGTAACAATCCATCGAGTATGTCTGCACAGAAATTTTCACGCTATAAATATTTACGAGTTTGAAAAAAGAGTTTAAAAGAGGTCACTCGATTTTATCGTTGCATTTATAACAAAAAAAAAAATCGTAAAGGGGTGAATCGTGGAGTAATTATTAATTTTATACTTTATGCTCCCTCTGTTTGAAAATAGGAGTCCCATTTGAAATATTTGGATCTTTTATTTATGAGGATTCGAAATATCAAACAAATGTCAGAAATGTGAAATTTCAAACGAATTAATTTAAGCGCAAAACCACTTCGTGGCACAGAGTGAGTGTCGCTTTGAAGTGGGAAGTATAAATAAAGGTACAAAAGTTGATAACTGTATTATACGTAGAAAATATTTGAGCTGCGACGAAAAATATGAAATCAGGCTACACTTTAATAATTGAAAGGAACTAATCTGAGTCGTGGTGCAATAATTCAGTTGCCAAAGCATTTAAAGTAAACGGAACATCGCTTTAAAGATTCGAAAAGCCAAAAGAACAACTTAATACCGGAGAGATCAATAATTAAAATTATATTCAAGGAAAATGATTATTCTCAAAATTAACAAGCTATCAAAAAAGTTTTATATGATCGTAGAAGAACGATTCCAAGTCTTGCCTGTGCAATTAAAGTTCCCAAATCAACTTCACACGATCATGTAAAAGAGTGAAAGAGTTCGAAACACATTTCATCGACTGCAAAAATTATTAATTTAACTAATCATACAATCTATAAACTTTTGAATTTTTCACAATGATTAACAAAACTTCTACTCTGTTTTTAAAGTGTCCTTAAATCTCTAACATTCATCCTTAGCCTCGAATAACACTGTCGAATTAAAATGGAACTTATTGCCGCACAAATTTTCTTCTCTTATGAGACTCTTACGTTCCAACAGGAGGAACGACTTCTTATTTTCGAAAAGTGCATCAAAACAAACATGTGACGAGCACGTTTCGCTCGTTGAACAACCAGGACATGCACAGGACGCTACGCTTGTCCTCGATTGAATCACGCTTCGAGGGAAACGGAGTTGGTACCGCGTTAGGGGAACGGTGAATGATGTCCGAGGCGATTTCTGGCGAGAAGGACAAAAGGAAACGGGCGAGATACCAACCATATCGACTTCGGAAATCGGACCCATACTGCGCACCATGATATCGACCTCAACCGTGGCCGGTGGACCGCCGAAGTCTGGTCTGACGCTGTTGTCGTAACCGCGAAGCAGATTGTCCAGCAGCTCGCTGATGTTGCTGTGATTGTTGCTCTGCGTCCTCTGTCTCGTCGACGTTTTCGCTCCTGTCGCCGCTCTGCGACATTTCCGAGACAATTACATTGATGAGAGGGCGGGAGATGTAAAGCAGAGAGATGTGATTAGAAAATCTTGACAAAAAAAGAAAAAACAACGTAATCTGGTGTAAAAGTAATTTTAATGGCTCGAAAGTTTGACAAGATCGAAAGAATGTTTAGAGGATTGATTAGAAGGGGAAAAGGAATTTAACGGAATTAAGCTTCTCTTCAAAGAGCTGCTTGGAAAGTTACATTGATGAGAGGGCGAGAGATGTAGAATGGAGAGATGTGATTAGAAAATCTTGACAAAAAGAAAAAACGCAATCTGATGTAAAAGTAATTTTAACGGCTCGAAAGTTTGACAAGATCGAAAGAATGTTTAGAGGATTGATTAGAAGGGGAAAAGGAATTTAACGGAATTAAGCTTCTCTTCAAAGAGCTGCTTGGAAAGTTACATTGATGAGAGGGCGAGAGATGTAGAATGGAGAGATGTGATTAGAAAATCTTGACAAAAAAAAAACGCAATCTGATGTAAAAGTAATTTTAACGGCTCGAAAGTTTGATAAGATCGAAAGAATGTTTAGAGGATTGATTAGAAGGGGAAAAGGAATTTAATGGAATTAAGCTTCTCTTCAAAGAGCTGCTTGGAAAGTTAGAAGCGATTATTCGACGGAACTCGTGGAAATTAACATTTCTAGAAATACGTAATTTTGGAAGAGCAGCTTCAAAGCTGCAGGAATATTCGAACGACGAACTAGGAAGGAAAATTAAGGGTTGATATATTTTTTTAAGTTTGCAGTTTCAATGTAATTATAGAAATATTTCAGAGGAAATATTGAAAATGTTTTGTTTGGAGAATTGTGGAATGTTAATAACGGTGTTATTTTGATCCTTCTGTTCGCAGAATTCTACGCTTTAACGCGGAGAAACTTCCAAAAACTGTGATATAACAACGCCACAAAGTTGCAAGTACCGCTGCGCATAATTGCTGTTGGCATTAAAGCGAGCCTGGGCTCTTCGCAAGAAGAAAACAGCAATTAAAGATTTAGAAACCCCCCAGGGGGGGAGGGGGTTTCAAATGTTACGTCCGCGATATAATTCACCCTGATGCACACGTAACTCGTCGTGGAAATGTATGCAAATGCGTTAGACGCGGGTGTTCAAGATACTCGTTTGCATATTTTATTCGCGCGCACGTGTACGTGTAAACTGTACAATTCCGCGGAACAATAGCCGGAATGCGATAGTTAACTATCGTCTCTGAAATAAATCTCGTTATCGTTAACTTGCTGCCGCGGAAATTCCACTTTCCGGTGCTCGAAACGCGGCACTTCGAGCGAGAGTTCAACCGCTGAGAAAAAAGGAAAAAAATTACGGCACGACCCGTACGCAACGAATCCACGACTCGTTAATTGACACTCCACCACTCCGCTAATTAACCCGACGGGCCTTAATTGCTCCGTCAATTTTAAAACGCGCGCCACCCCCTCGTCGATGGCGTGTTAGTGTCTCCGCGAATTACAATGCAGACGCGTTTCTACGCCTTCGAACGATTATTTTATGTATCTTCGATGCACTCGCGAGCTCCTCGACGACGATGTGCATGTCTTTGTGAACGCATTCGTAAGAGGGATAAGCATTATGAACCACGTGCTCTGGAGTTTCCGTTTGGCTTCTTGAGTCTCTGTACGTGAACGTATCGAGCATGTTTCTGAGCATGATCGTTCTAGTGCTCTCCGTCGAGTTGCGTGGTTCATGGTAGAACGATATTAGGGGAGGATGCGAAGGGATGGAATGAAAAGGGTGGTGTACACGTAGGATGGCACTTGCGAGTCCCAGAGGGATGTATTTATCCTTTAACTAAAAAGAACTTTGAGTTCTTTCATTCTTAATTATGTTGGTAGATTATGATAAATATATGAAAGTGCAATTATGTATTAATTAAATACGATTTTTTGAATTTAATGTAAATGATGGTAATTGCAAGCAGAAGATAGGGGATGTTTACTTTTTTAAGTCTCTAATTATAGTAATTATTGTGAATTGAAATTACGGATAGGTGGCGCGTTTAAAAAGCTTGAAGCATAAATCATTTTTCATGAAAAATCGAACTCAAAGCTTTCGGTTCATCCTGCGAGCCGAAAAGCTACTCTATCAACCCCATTTCGATCAGCGTCGACCATCAGCTTTCCAGTATCACTCGTTCCCCCTTTGAAACAGCGTATTTGTCCTCCCTTCCGCGTGTCCCAACCGCAAAATGCCTCCATGTCGAAATTACTTCCACGCGCGTGTCGACACAAAGCGGCGTTCATTTGTTTAAAAATGTTGAGCGAAACAAAAAATCGGAACAAGCGAAAAATCCAGAGAAAAGTGGTGCACGAACGGTACACCTCGTTCCATTTTAAACGTTATTTCCTTCCGAACCGTCTACTGAACCACAATAATCCATCTCTTCTCTATTTCCTTCTATACTTCCTTTTATACGATCACTACTCTACATAATATTACAATCACGAGGATAACGATGAATCGAGTAATATAAAAAAAAGGGAAACATTAAATCCCAAAAAAAAACATCCAGCCTTTTCACCCTCGCGTTCTTTTTTCCCCCGCTGCTCGATGCCGTTTCGTTTATGTTCCGCGGCACAAGCAGCACGTGTGTACACGTGCCGCGCACTGTACACAGTCGACGGGAGTGCTGGAAATTGGGGCGACAGAATTTCGACAGAGACGAGATGGGTTACGGGGCGGTAGGAAAATTGCGATCGTTTTTAAACCGAAATAAAGCGGCATTTTAATGCCTGTCCGTTCTTTTAGGTCACGAATGAAAGCAGCTGCTCGATCGGACGCCGTTCGTTCCTCCGGTGGTTTCCGCCTAGTCTATTCTCCCTAGGATAGGCTAGAACGCGACCGCTTTTGTTTGCCAAAGGGGTGCGCCTCGAACCACCCCCCAAAACCCGCGTTTCTTTCGACCAAACGGATATACGACGACCCCTGCCACTTGACAATCCCGACACAGTGCACGGATGGTTATCCTGCACGAGGGGCTTGGCTTACGTTGGCATTTACATATCGAAATTATTAAAGGATGGTTGACCTGTTTGCGACGAGGACAAGGCTTCGAATGCTGCACCAGAAGAGACGCGTTCCCTCTTTCTCTGCTATGGCTGCTTTCGTTTTTTTTTCTTGCGAGCTTCTTCTGACTCTACACGCGACTCGATGTCGATTTTTGGAGAGATCACGAGAGATTCTTCGTTACTGGTTCACAGTGGACAGTGGCATTTATATTGGAATTTACATTACTATTTATATTCTCAGAGAAATATTCGTTTTTGAGTTCGATCGGGGGACGTAATAATTTTTTTATTCTTGACAATTCTTTATGCAACTTATTTCGAAAGTTTTGAATCAATTACTCAACTCGAAACATTACGAATTATGTATGTTACATGGCATCGACAACGTTCGCAGAAGAAACACTGCACGCAGAGATTGGCTATCGAAGAATTGTTTCGTCCACTTGTTCACGCAACTTCGATAGCTGCTTTCGTGATTTTTCGAATTCTTAATTAAATTTCCCGCACGATGGAACGTAGAAATGAACAATTACGAGAAGAACGGCGGGGGACGGGGGTTTACTCAGCGGCCGGCACGAATTGGGTTAATTGTCTGACAAGAGGGTTCAAATCAAACGGGGTTCCAGCGATCTGCATTACGACGCAGGTCTCACTTCGAATGCACCACCGTTGCATTCACGGTTTCTCGTCCAACGGACACTGGAGAATGCAACTCGAGTCCTCGGTTTGCCTGGTCGCACATGATCAACCGTACAGCTTGAGCAGCCGAGTGTCTTCCTTGTCGTTGGTACGCAATTATCGATCTAGATATTTCTGTATGCATACACGAATATTGCAAATATTCTATAAATATCTAATGTATCTTTAATCATTTTTGGACGTAAGTAATGAGTTAGAAAATTAATTAATTACTGTACCATCGTTGGATCAATTGCTCGAGGAAATGGAGTTACTTTTGAGATTGAGTTTTCATCCTGGAAATTTTTAATGACCTATTTTACTAGCTCAATTGCTGTTTACTTTGTTATTTGGTAATTATTTACTTCCAGAAATGCTTTAGAACAACGTAGAACGCGAGAAATACAGAAACGATAGAACTGGTTGAACTGTTAAAGAGATATGTTTCTACTAAAAAGTTTCTAACAATATATTAAATGTGATCCTCATTTTTAATTGTAATTTTGATTGAAATATTTCGCAAGAAACATTTAGGAACGGATTACTTACAAGAAAGATGCGTAGGAAGTGATCAAGTTGGCCAGAGCCAGTAGGACTCCCTGCTTCATGATGTTTTGGGATTGATCCTCCCTCACGATGCGTCCTAATTCGTTCATCAATTCGCTTGAAACGTCCAGCGTCTAGATACCTTCTATTTCTGTAACCAAAATTGCGTACGAAATTTTTACCTTCGTCAATGAACAAACTTCTACACTGCCTAAAAGAAATTAGGTTCTGGACATACAACATAAACTTGTAAACCAGAATTAAATTTTTTAATTCTAATAATTCATAGATTTATCTTATAACTGCAAACACAGTGTTACTAAATTATTTAATCAGTCATTTTTTCTTTTTTAATTTCAATTTCTATTTTACAATAGACAAATCGCGCGAACAAATTCACATCGAATATTTATATAATACAAAGGATGAATGTTTCCTTTCAAAGAATCTCGCAGCGGATTACTCTTGCAGCGGAGAAAGCATTTTCGTGAGAGTACAGTTTGAATCAGATCCCTTTCGAGTATCGAAACGATCCGCTCCTACGTTTGTCCCAAGTACGTTCATGGCGAAACTTCGTCGAGTGTACAGCTGATGGATATTCCCGTTGACAAGCGAAAATAAAATTCAAAATTATTCCGGTTTAATTGCATCGAAGATTACGCATGCCATCGACGAAACACAGAGAGAGAGAAAAAAATAAAATGAGGGTCGAAGGAAAAAATGGAAATTTGCGGCGGATGTTCGTTAACGATTCAATGAATGGTATGCTGATGATCGAAAGGCCTCTCAGGGGAGAGTCGAAACGAATTCTCGAAAAGGTCGAATAACTGCACGTTTCGAAATCATTCTCTTTTTTTTTCATTTGCCTTCATCAGCGTGTCCTCGTTTCCTCTATTTACTATTTTCTTTACTAATTGCTGTATCAACTCGTTTAACGAGTAACATTATTATTTCCTCAAAATACAGGGTGTACACATAAAATTACCCCTTTTTCCATTCTACTGACCAACCCTACGATTGTCACATTTCCTCGATATTTTCTTTCACATTACATATCATAGTTCCTCTCTCTCAGCTGTCTTCACTCAAAGATTCAACGATTCAATCGTAACACTTTCATCTCGATACTTACTGACCTACCCAATCTCTACAACAGTACCATGGAAACCAAGTTGCTCCGTGCAAGTAATAAATCCGCACAGACCAAAACGCAAACCAATTAATTACATAATTCTAACGAAACCACCACTACACGCACCCTCAAAAGAGGGGTTCGTTTCTTCGATCGATGAAAATCGTCGTGGAAGACGGCCATCGAGCAACTATCGCCTGCCTCACGGTCGAGTACGCGTATTCACGCTCGGGGTGGAGGGCTTCAATTACGCGGTCGATCGACGATAATTAATACTATTCCGTAACCGTGGTCGAATGGACGTGCGGGCGCAGCCAATTGACGGCTACAGAAAGGAATCGAATTAGCGAATTAATTCGTCCGCTCTTCCTTTGCGAGCGCCGTTTTCCATCCCCCTGCAACCCCTTCCGGAACTTCGACGACGGGGGGACAGGAAAACGGCTGCCGTTTCCACTGGCTCGGTGTCCTCCATCGGAAAACGAGCAGACCGTAATTCCAGTAAACAACCCGTCGACTGGTAAACACTGGTGTTGCGCGAGGGTACCTTCTACACGTAAGGCAGACGAGGGCGTCGGGTCGAAGGGCGGAAGGCGCGCTTCCGAGGGCGCGTTTGACTTGCAATTTGGCTCGCCACGGTGTTCATCGATAATCAGGTCGCTTTTCGGACCAGGCTTGGTCATTTAGCCGTGGCCGTTTTCCAAAATTCGCGAACGAGCATCGACGGCCACACCCTTTCGCTGTCGACGCTGAACGCGGGGCTGTAGAATTCGTCGAAGACCAATCGACGTTTCGAAGGACGTCTGCCACGCGTGAATCGGTAATTTTGCGAAGGGCTCACGGTGGAAGGGAGAGTGGAGCAGTCGACGAGTGTCTTTGTAGTTAATCCACGTAAATGTCTTTTCAAAACAACTCGAGTGGTTCTGGTAATTGCTTCAGGCTGGAGTATTGTTTTTGGTTCGATCAAGTATTCGATTTAGTTTGGATATTTTATTGGTTCCAGGAGTGTTTGTTGGAATGAAGTCTGTGTAAAATGTTCTTGAAGTCGGTAGATGTAAAATAGAGTGGTTTGATGAAATGTTTATTAAATATTGTTATGTTAAAGTGGAGAATGTAATTTTTGAGAGAGAGTTGTCATCCTTGCGTTTTGCTTCCATTTTGCGTTAAACTCGAGCATAATAAACGGGTCGCTAATTCTAATCACAGAGACTGGCTGCGAGAAGTACACACGAAGAGACTCTCGAAACTGAAGATGTGCTCGTTTTAAAGACCGCAGTGGCACCGCATTCCGTTCGAAAAAGCGAAAATTACGTCGGTACACTTCACCCCAAACCGTTCACGTTCCCTAGAATTCCCCTCGAATTTACGTAAATCCAATTCCTTTTACACCCACTCATCGATTACGCGATTTCTATTTACCCTATCAAGAATTTCAATGCGTAAAGCATTACACTTTTATGCGAAACGCGTTGAACGTGCTGAAATTAGCAGCTCGAAATCGAGATGAAAAAAAATGACAACAAAAGTGCCAAGCAACGTACCTCGTTAGATTTCATTACGCAGTCGACGTCAATAGAATTCGAAATGTTTTAATCAAATTTATGGTTCGGAAAAATTCCCGTTCGCATAATTGCTCCCACTCGTATCGTCAACCTTTCTGCCTGTCAAATCGAATGACTGTTGTCCAGTGACGAGGACACGTTGACCCGAATACTTATGTACGTCATTCAAAATTCCCACGAGGTAAATCGTCCCTTATCATTAACAGAATCTCTTCGTTATTATTTCGTTAATAAGTACCACGCATACAATCAACAATCCTCGCTTTTAGATTACCTTTACCTTTACAGTCATTATTTATATATTTTTACACTGACCCTTTTTTAATTTTCCACTCGAAACGAGGAGAATTCGAGCGACACTTCCGCGAAAATTCAGACATCTCCTTTCGCTCGACCCATCCGTACATCATTTTATTCTGTCATCGCCTCACGAATTTAACGCTGCCACTGGTTTCGTGCGCAGCGAACGAAGCCGGAAGTTGAATCGCGGCCATGGTGCACTCGTCGAATCCGCGATTAATGAATCGCGTGCTCGATGCCGTGGCGCATCTGTGCGACGGGAAAGGGTCCACGGCTCGGGACGTCCTCGACTTCCTGCGACGAAGTTCCAAGAGCTCGCCGAGGAACTTGACGATGCAGGTGACAGACGGATGCGTTTCAGTTAACCCCGTACCAATTACCATTAACCCGGCTTCATCGTTACGAATTCTCGATCCGTTTCGAACTGTTTCACTCTCGTCGAGTGAATTAGAGAAGTTCGTTCGTGTATATAATTGATAAGTACAGATAGGGAACAATTAGTGTAGAAGCATTCGTGCGACTGGAGCTATAACTTTTATAACACGTTTCTTTAGGTTTTTCTTATTGTTTTGTGCCTACAATTTGAGATTGAAGAAATAGTTACTTAACGAGTTAACTGTTTGCACTCGGATGTCCCCTCTGGGGGGACATCAGTATTGATTAGAGAGATTAGAGAAATTTATTCCTATTTTTAGATTAGAAAAATTTATTCCATCGCAACTTTTTTAGAAATGCAACCTTCCTTCAAGTCTTCAATTGAAATACAAAGCATTGATTAGAAATTAGAGAAATTTATTCCTATTTTTAGATTAGAGAAACTTATTCCATGGCAACTTTTTCAGAAATGCACGCTTCCCTCAAGTTTTCAATCGAAATGGAAATTTTTTATTGCTGGTAGACGTTGTTTGTTAAGAGTGTAGGTTACTACTTGTTTAGAGTGCTATATGAGCAATATTTTCTATTACCAACGAATTTATAGCCGAGTGCAAAGGGTTAATCGACAAAATTGTCAAATGTCAGCTAAGTTTACCGAGTGCACAAATCAGTATTGAAAATCGTATCGAAAGCTATTGTTGGCTGGCTGCTGTGGCGAATAATTTGATTGGGGATTAATTAAAACCAAAATTATAAATCGACGTACAGCTGTACCTGCACTTCATTAAATTTATGCGATTAATTTCCTAATTACATTTGGTAAAATAATAATACTATGCTATGAAAGGTAATCGATAAAATCCACGATGGAGGTACTCTTTTGTAAAAATAGTAAAGGTTAAGAATTCCTAGCAACTAACTGCGATAAAAAGACAGGAGACTGGTTTCTGGGGAACCAGTTTTGCAAATTTATAAAATTCGAAGCGCCCCAGGAATCTTCGAACGTCTTTGACGGACGATCGTACGCTTCGAAGCTCGCATCCACCTGGTAGAACCATCCAGTTCGAGCGTTCTCCATAATGTCGGACACCTCAAAGATTAGAAACTTGAACAGAGAACTTTCAAAGAAAATCCGTCATGTTCCACGCACAAAGTGCGACGCTGTAAACTGGATTCTAGTTAAACTCGCGAGCCTCTTTGATTCTGCACAATGTTTCCCTGAAAATAGCGGATATTCATTTATTTAGCAACATAATAATTGCTTGTCTAATAGCATCAAATTAACGCACGACACATAATTAAAAAAAATATATATATAATCATATCGAGGTCGAGTCGTAAATAAATTCACGCGTTTTTGCGAAAAGCAGATCAATGGTAGAAATAAGACGATCGTACGCGTGCATATACACGGGGACACTTTAAAACGGTCCGTCTGCCAGTTTTTACGGAGCAATATTTCAGGTTCATCGGGCGTTGAAGCACGCGGTGAATGCTGGGCTGTTGCGGCACAGAAGCGGTCGTTACAAGGCACTATTCACGTTAAATCCGGCTCCGGTTAAGCAGTGCACGAGCGAGGATAATGACGAAAAACCGGTCGGTGACACGGACGTGTTCGACGAGCAGCAAGAGTCGCAGATGATCGACGAGACGACCGACAACGAAGAAAACAGGTTCACATCTTATTAATCAATTTACAAACGCGTGGTTTTAATCGAATTTCTCATTTTTTTTTCTTAACGTCACCCTTTGTTCCAATTTGAAATCGATACAATGCATTAACCCTTTCCACTCGAAGACTTCGACGCGGAACCATTTAAAATTTTTTCTCAAACTCGAGGACACCTCGATAAAGAAGATATACACAATTTTCAGTTTGTAAGGACGAATTTTAAACAGAACAGAAATTCTAAGTACAGAAGATACTGTTATTTAATTCTTTATGCTTGGTGCCTTTTTTAGACTTTAGCAATGGAAGCTGTTAATAGTAGTGATATTGTGTAAAGTAATGGTTTCTATTGCTAGTGTCTCGCAATGATAAAAAATTTTCATTTCGATAGAAAACTTGAAGATGACATGTATTTCTCAAAAAGTGACGGTGGCATGAGCTTAACATCCTTAATCACTAATTAATTCTGATCAGTGTCGTCTGAGATGAGACATCTGAGTGTAAAGGGTTAACACTTTCCAATTATTCCACATCTTATTATTATATGTTTATTTAGTATTACGTTCTAGGGAGCCTTGTTACAATGTATTTTTCTTAGTTTCTCCTTAAATATACTTATATGCACTCGTAAACCAGATTACATATTGGGCAGTATATTGAACGATACCATAAAATACAAAACCGTAAAATATAAATTTTTCAACATTACTCCCATCATTTTTACTTTTATGATCCTCCACAATTGTTCATTTTATCTTTGAATTTAGAAGTTAGTTTTATTATTTTTTTAATTGAATAATAAAAGTTTATATACACATATCATACAGATTTTTACTGCTTCAACGGGGTTAGATGCAGATAAAAATTATGTATCTTTCTAATTTTTCTCTACTAAACCAACGAAAGACAAAAGTCGAGATGTAACACATTCCCAGAAAAATGTTTTCATCTTGAATCAAATATGAAAGATAATTCTGTGTTTCTTAGTGGTCTTCTCAAATATAAATGCGAGTGCAAAGGATTAAAGAGAGTAGAAAAATGACTGACTAGAATGTCAATGACTTCAGAGTTTCTTATCACTACCAGACGAAAGTTTCTGAAAACTGTTTATTGGAAAAGATAATATTAAAAAATTCTATCTACAAATGGATATTCTAAACAAAACATTATCATTGCGTAACGATAATTCACGCTGTTTTCTTACTATCCTTCGATCATGGTAACTCATTGGGCTAACACACCGTAGCATTCGAAGACGTGACGAATTCAGCTCGTTTAAGGCTCGTCGCGCGGTAAATTTCACCGTGCCACGTTCGACACTTCGCCGTCTCTTCTTTCCAGTTTCTTACCGCTCCTTTTGTCAGCCGCGACAATAGAGATACATGTCTGCATATATCTCCGCGGGCCACGAACAAAACCTTATCTTTATCGATTCGCCGAAGGAAGTTAGCCTTAAGTTTGAAATATCGCGTGGGGTGGCTGGTCTAGGACGAACCTGTACGTTCCGCATGGAAAAGTAAGACGAGAGAGCGTGGAGTTACATTTCTTGGCTCGAGATCACGTTTTATTATTTTTCTTTCGAGTCTTGTTTAGAAGTTCGACGAGTTAGAAATCGGCTGAGAAGAGTTCGTTTTACATGAGAAGAAAACGAAGAAAAGAAGTTGTTAGCGCGTCTCGATAACGGTATATTTAAATGAAAAGAAAAGATCGAAAGACGTTTCGATAGAGATTTATGAAATTCAATCTGAATTCGATGGAATGAACACGTAACGTAGAGCCTGAGTGTCCTGTTGATTTTTAACCACGTAGGACGCGTCTTAAGCAGACAGATCCCCGTCGCTTTCCACTTTTAATTGCGCGTTTAATCAGCCTTCAACGTATCTAGAAACTTTCTACGGCTAGTGAGATTGCGATTTAATTAATATCCGGTGGATAACGCAGTTAAGCGAGTTCTCGTCTCCCCAAAACGATGTTAAGCGCAGACGTCGTGGTGAATGTCGCATCAACCCTTAGGTAGCCATTTAATTGGCGTGGTCGCTCGACAGTTACACCTTTAAATGTGATTCACTGTTATCAGCTGACCGTGTATGGAGTTATTAGCTAATTAGATATTAAATTGATTCGCAAATTAAGTAATGTCCTTTTTATTTTTTTCTGTTCGAGCCGTGCATCGAAATGCAATCTTCTGCATTATTTATTAATTCTGCAGAGGATGATTTTTTTAGAACCTGATGTTCGAGTGCTTATTTCATTGGTAATTAGCCTGCATAATTAATAGATAAAGCAGAAGATGTAGGAATTGATCGAGCAAGAAAAATAAAAAGAATATTAGTTCTTTAGAATCTGATGTTTGAGTCCATTGGCGATGACACACTGAAAGTTTGCTTAATCGAGGCATTATCGATTCAGCCGCTGTATTTCACCGAAAATACAGTCCCGCTAGTCGTGGGTAAACACTTAGCGTTGAGAATTTGAGAATTGAACGCGGAAAAAGCGGAAGATTCTGCGAGTAATTCGAGGGCAATCACGTTTGAACGTTTCCGCGTCTGCTGGCCTATTTGTATTTCGCTCGACGGAATTTAACGATTCGACGCTTGACTCCGGTTCAAATTAATTGGCTTCTTAGTTGAACCGATTTTTTAATCCGATTGCTAATCAATTCGATCGAAATTTTGACAATTTTCGTCGAAACGTGACAGTTAAATGAAATGGAACGAAAAGTAAGATGGTCGTACATGAAGATAAAGAGATATCTTTTACATTTATTTATGAAATGAAATTAGTTTTTAATGTTTAGAGACACTGATTAGCTGCCATTCTTTTAAAATATCATGGAAAGAGGTAGATAATCAATGTTTTCGAAAAATGGAACTTGTACGAGTGCCATTCCTTGTTTAAACATAGAGATTTTTATATAGTGAAACTCCACTTATCTATAGTAGTCTTTTTGAAGTATTATAAGAACTTAATCGAAGGAAATCAGTTATGGTTAACTTCAGCTGCAGACGAATACAAATTTTGTGCGACCACGATATCTTTACAAATTTTATGGAGACTTTAATTCAGGCTTTAAGGCATCAAGACTCCTGGTATTAGTGCGCCAATGCAAATCGTCCCTTTCTATATCATTTTCCTTTATATTTATCCGCTATTAATAAAAACAATAATCCTAGTGAACTGCACCTTACGTGAACGTTAGCAGTATCGCGTTGCACAAATGGAAAGTTGTACGTCACCCACGTCAGTTGTTAAACACAGAAATTTTATTATTCACCCTTTATACTTCAAACCATTCTGAAGTTGTTAGTTAATAGTTACTCAGCGCCGCTGTTTATTTTTTATAATTTTGCAAGGTATGATAACGCTTGAAACACTCTCCAATATGCACTGCAGGTTGATTTACGCATGTTTGACATCTTGCACCATTTCAGAGAAACATGCCTTTCTCAAAAAGTTACGCTGAAATAAGTTAATTCCCTGTGATCACTAATAAATTTTAATTTGGTTATTAACCAACAGTTATTTCCTTCTCGCGAGCCTTCTCGCTACTAGTTTCAGTGTAAAGGGTTAATGTAGCGGATTCAGAGCTTCCTTGCTGATTTACGCATGTTTGACAATAGTAAGTTGTTTGACATCTTGCACCATTTCAGAAAAACATGCCTTTCTCAAAAAGTTACGCTGAAATAAGTTAATTCCCTGTGATCACTAATAAATTTTAATTTGGTTATTAACCAACAGTTGTTTCAATCTCGCGAGCCTTCTCGCTTCTAGTTTCAGTGTAAAGGGTTAATATAGAGGACTGAAAGCTTTTTTGCTAATTTCGTAGCCCAATAATCGAATCGTTAACCGTTTAAGAACGAAGCCCAGAAGGCAGCGCCGGGAAAGAAAGCGGAAACGCAGTCGCAGCCATAGCCGTCGGAGGAGACGAAGACGACGCAGTGGTTCCAGGAAACGCGACGACGAGCCGCGAAAGTCGAAGCACAAAGAAAATGGGGAAACGTCCAAATCCCCGCGACGCAACATTTCCAACTGCATGTTGGGAACAGACGTCGCGTCGAGCTCGTCGAAACGTAAGAGGAGCAGGGCGAAATCGAGAGATCGGATCTACGATAGCGATCTGTCGGATTGCAGCGACTGCGCCGCTAGAAAACCCAAAGGTAACACACAGTATATATACATATATCTGAATATTATCGTCTGAACTAATTAATGACCGTTCATTAATGGTTCTTAATATCAAAACTTTTTTTTATTGAGATATTAATGCTAGGTTTACCAAGGGTCATTTCGACGCCTCTAAGAAAACTTTCAATTAATTCTTTTCAAGAGAATTATTGTTGTATTTTATGAGAATCTTTTAATTAGATTAGAGATTAGATTTGCGATTATATGTCTTGTAAATGTAAGTAAAACTTAATGAAAATATTCTCATAAAGTATGGCAATAATTTTCTTGAAGAAAATTGACGAAAAGCTTTCTCTGAGGGGTCAAAATGACCCCTTGGTAAACCGAGTGTTAATTAAAATATTGCGTATGGAAAGTTATTTATACGCAACTATTAACTAGTGTAATTATTATAGTACAATGTAAATTTTAATCTAGCAAGTCTATACATATATCGAATATAATTTCCTGCTTTAAACTGTGATATCGAATTGTTAGCTTGAAATTTGAGTCTGATTAGTCTAACAATTACAATGTTGTACACTCTGATTTGTTATATTTATATATAGAATAATATATCGAAAAAGAATTATTTAAATTTTGCGTATGACGAGAAGTCTGTATGAATCGCATCGTCAAATGAAACGAGTATTTTATGCAGCGGCGATTTTACATTCAGGCAAGAGCTTCCATCGACAGCCACGATAGCTCAATTGATTAAAGGAATCGCCGGGAAAGCGAAAGATTTAACTGCGATTTGGTAATCCGATCGACCGATTGTTCGTCTCTTGGTCTACTAATCTATTTTTTGTCGCTGGCAATTCAACGTTGAAGCCTCTCGCACGTTTGCAAATCCATCTAGAATTCGAGCTTCCGCCGCCAGAAATGAGAACAACGTTTAAAATGATCTGATCATTGTTGTTCATCATTGTTTCGACATTTGGCAAATTTTTTATATTAGTTAAATTAAATGTTTCAATGAAATTTATGCACACGCAGAGGATAGCAAAGTCTTACAAATGTCGAATTTAATTTTACGAAATGGAAGCTCTATGTCTTTATTTTTATAATCCACTTAAGAATCACAATAATACTTTATAATAATAGAATTTGTACTCAGTATTTTTTTTTTAAATAGAATTTAGTTTTACGAATTGGAAGCTCTACGCTATGCCATTATTCTTATCATCCACTTAAGAATCACAATAATACTTAATAATAATACTCAGTATTTTTTTTCTCTAAAACTCACTCTAAGAGTACTACGTTCTAATTAATAATAACAATAACTTATAATATTAACAAACAACTTTCTTATCCTGTAAAATAATACTTCTATTATTTAATTTGTATCGGATATGGACATTAAAATTACACTACGCGTGTACTCGTCTTTCACGTGAAATATGAAATAATTTCTTAGCGAGAAGAAGATCGCCAGCGTGTCAAGAATGCAACCGCGACGGGATCGCGAAAGAGAACAGAAGATCGGCCTCGCGGAATCGCAGCCCGCAAAAGCAACAACCTCAACAACTGTGCTTGAAGCACTCCCACGGCGACGATAAAACGAGCAAACAAAACGCTAACGAGGGTAGAAGCGACGAAGCTGATCAGGAAGTGGAGAAGGACCATGTACCTGACAACAGTGGCAGTGGTAGCACGTTGTGAAATCCTCTGTCCACTTTAACGCACACATTTACACGTCCTGTTGCGATTATCGATTTCTAAACGAACACTTTTGCACGCGAAATCTTCTCCGACTTTTGTAAACATTTGTATTTCGACTTTTGTATTTTGAAATACACATTTAATTTGATTATTTCGTATTTATTAATGCTGTGACAATTGCGAGCTATTAGAAACGTTCACGATCTCTGCTGTACAACTATAGTCACATGTGATTATTATCAAATTTTTAAATACCACTGTGCATATCATTTCGAATAGAGAAATATACATTTTGAAAAATATACATTCAATTTGATCATACCATATTTATTAATGCTGTGGCATTTGCAAGCTATTAGAAACGTTCACGATCTTTGCTGTACAACTGTGGTCACATGATTATTACCAAATTTTTAAATATCACTGTGTATATCACTTCGAATAGAGGAATATACATTCAATTTGATCATTTCATATTTATTAATGCTGTGACATTTGCGAGCTATTATAACAGAAATGTTCACGATCTTTGCAATACAAATATGGTCACATGATTATTACCATGTGTAAAATTTTTAAATATCACTGTGTATATCACTTCGAATAGAGAAAATCTCTTCTCGAGTCTTGTTATGATATAAAATTTTTCAGATTTTTCAAGTTCATCGAAACTCCTCGCAGAGAAATCGTGTTATAGGAGGATCATTGGCTAATAAATAAGGAATGCACATAATACGAAGAGTACATCATACACGTGCAATCTTTGCACCTAAAGGGTTAATATTAACGCGACTGGAGATATTATAGAATACGATGAACGGAGGAAGGTATCGTCAACCTTTCACGCCATGAAAGAGGACCATATTCTTGGCGCGGATGATACGATTACAGGGGCCATCTGTTACGAGGATTTTTCTAACTTAAAGAATAGTAGAAGCCTCGAAGCAAAACATTTTTCAACGTAGTCCCGTCGCTAAAGCTTTCTGCTGTTTATCGGTTTAGCCAATGGCATTTTCTCTGCCACGGAAGTTCGCATGGGCGCGCAGTTTCCGTCGCACTCTGTCCCCGTGTGTATATCTCGTTAGCTCGTCCAGGCATTTTTACGTATCCTTCAACGGCTAGTGCGCTTTGGTGGTGTTTTAATTATTAGTTACTGCGAGAAAATGATGAAGAACATCAGACAGTAGAAATGTAGATCATTTTTTTTTAACAACAGATGTGAATACGACTTAAGAGTCTGGGATAAAATGACGAGGCTAGCTTGTCCAGGCATTTTTTCGTATCCTTTTATGGCTAGTGCGATTTAGTGGTGTTTTAATTATTAGTTACTGCGAGCAAATTATGAAGAATAACACACAGTAGAAATATAGACAATTTTTTTGTAACAACGGATGTAAATACGTCTTGACAGTTTGTGATAAAATGACGACGCTAGCTCGTCCAGGAATTTTTTCGTATCCTTCTGTGGTTAGTGCGCATTAGTGGTGTTTTAATTATTAGTTACTGCGAGAAAATGATGAAGAACATCAGACAGTAGAAATGTAGATCATTTTTTTTTAACAACAGATGTGAATACGACTTAAGAGTCTGGGATAAAATGACGAGGCTAGCTTGTCCAGGCATTTTTTCGTATCCTTTTATGGCTAGTGCGATTTAGTGGTGTTTTAATTATTAGTTACTGCGAGAAAATGATGAAGAACATCAGACAGTAGAAATGTAGATCATTTTTTTTTTTTAACAACAGATGTGAATACGACTTAAGAGTCTGGGATAAAATGACGAGGCTAGCTTGTCCAGGCATTTTTTCGTATCCTTTTATGGCTAGTGCGATTTAGTGGTGTTTTAATTATTAGTTACTGCGAGCAAATTATGAAGTACATCACACATTAGAAATGTAGACAATTTTTTTATAACAACGGATTTGAATACGTCTTAACTGTTTGCGATACAATGACGAAGCTAACTCGTCGTTGGTTTTATATGATGTATCGTAGCATTGGATGCTGACTCATTATCCAATGAGCCATAGTTATCATCACTATCTTTCCTAAATACTTTATTCATCTTAAATGTTACTCAGCTTAAATCTTATTTTTAACTTATGTCTCATCCTTGACGCTTGATTATTCTCTTCAACCTATGAAACTATCTCCTCCTTACAAATTTCTTAAATACCAGGCTCGAAAAACTGAAACAGCTTTCGTATTCAGAGTTCAGCACCTCACGCTGGACTACGTATCTCGTGAATAAAATCTTTCTTTGGAATTTAAAACGTATCGCATTCGATTCCTTGGACTTTGTTCACCACCAGAATCAACCAGAATCCAAGGGTACATTGACAAGCTATACTCGTCATGTCACTAAAGTTACTGATGAATATGGTAAAAATTTATTTTGAAATTTAAAAGAAGGTTACTGGTGAATACGATTACAATTTAGTTTGAAATTTGTAATGTATCGATGGGTACTGTGTGTGGAAATCAGAAATGAGACACCATGGTAGTGTAAAAGATGCAGAATTCTTTTGTACTTAGAATTTCCACATGCTTGAAGATTATTTAACTATACCTTATTTAAGTTATACTTCGAATTTTTTAATTTTCATCGTTTTTCAAATTCCCTACGTTGATTACAATTTTATTTAAATCAATAATATAATTTTAATAAACGATATATGCATGGATTATAAAGTGAAACGTGTCTCTTTAAATGAAAATTAAATGGTCATTTCATTAATTAAATTGAACTAGAAGGAGTTGGTAATTGTCGATAATGTAAACGATAAAATTGTAAACTTTTAACAGATAATAAGATGTTTGCTCTCGACGACGTTTCTACATCGTGTATCTTTATACTTTACATATTCCCAAGTTTTAATGTATATCTACTTATGTACCTATGCGATATGTAAATAGCACATAACCTGTTACAAAATCAATGCATTATCGTAACCGTTTAACATACATGTTCCCCCCAAACAATGCGTTGAAATTCGATGAATTATGCAGTTATTGCTAAGCTTTCAGTTTCAGTCGCGTGCATTAATTGCACATCAGCTGAACAGCAATGTAATGAATGGCGTATTTCGTAATCACTGTCGTTAATCACCAATGTCTTGATTTGCATGTAATCCAAGCTGATCTGGTTATTATATCAATATAAAAGCTATTAGTAGACGAAATAACTGATGTGGATAAGACTAATTCGCTGAAACAGACCAACAAATACTAACATCGTGATTCGACTGTTGTAAAAATAATGACTACTTTTATTATGTAAGATCCATCTATGATTTATTTGGAGCATTTCACTTCCATATCATTTTATTCAATTTCTCAGCCGATTAATTCTAAATTGAACCACTTAATTCATCAGTGTCCTATAAAAGAAATTCTAAGAACATAAATCTGCAAGTTTTAAGCACCAAAGTTGTAATCATTTTTAATTATGCACGCATTGATAAATTCTGTTTGAATAAATTTTCCAGCCTTTCGTAATCGATCTCTCTGTTGCAACGTTTTAATCTGACGACACGAAAATGTGAGTCGAATTTGGAAAAGTTTTGAGGGAAAATAAACATTATCGTAGACGATAAGCCATTTACTAAATACCAATAATAAGCTTCGCTGAGTACGTAAATACTATCTATTATGTAAACCTTCAAAATACACACTGATAATAATGATAACGTATATCGTGTGTCGTTTCGTCTAACTTCAACTCTAATAACTTGACTAACGAACTGATAATTCGACGGAAAATTTCATACTTAGTCAGATAACAAACACAGAATTGTACATGTTTACACATGACACGATTCTGGATCTCTCATTTAGAAATTTCGCACCAGATGTATCTGCTAAACAATTAAAGTCCTGCAATGATACCTTACAGCACAATCCACGCTACAGTCGCTTTAAATAATTGCCACAAAAATCCATTGGAGGCGCCAAGACGAACAACAGTCTTACAAAAAGACTAAAAACTAGTAACATCCAATAGAGAATTTTGTTCGATCTTTCATTGACAATTGTCTTGCTCCAATGGCAATCTCCAAATCTAGATCTAATCTCTAACGAGGCTCAACGAAAGTCTTCCTTATCTCAAACGACGCGAACAAGTACGCGCGAGGCGGCAGTTCTGAAAACGGTTTTAAACTCGCGACACTGGCAAGCGTCTAAGGGAATCGATGTACGATAATCCTCGAATGGCGGCGATTTATCCAGCGTCGAATTCCGCGGGCAGAAGAAAGAGGATCGAGGGAATCGCACGGCGACCGTGACTGGTTACACGAGAGAAAGACGAGCACATAACCGACCCTCGCGTGGCCCTTCTTTATTTGTCGATCAACAACCATCTAATCGTTTTTCCATCCTCTCTATTTCACGGCTTGGAGGTTCCTTCGAATCGAGCTTTTTACGCTTCCTTCGATTCCCATCCGAGCGTTGCCTCTACTTTCTTCCTCGACCCCACTCGACGACTCTTCTCCTCTTCTCGTCCGCGTAAGTTCGTCCAGGTTCGATTAAATTTCCCAGAGAACAACACCGTTTCCACGAGCGGCTGGGATACTGCGTTCGAGCGGAAAACGACGGATCCAGTTCGCGTTTGATAGTTGAAAATATCGTTCGAAGAGTGCTCGAGATCGTTTCTTAGTTGCGGTTACGTACGATTTTGTTTGACAGCAGGATTTTGCAGGCCTGTCGATGAAACGCGGTGGCAAACGCAGTTGGTTCGCTAGTGTTTGTCGAATTGCCACGTTCGGACTTAATACTGTCAGCCAAGTTGTCTGAAGTTGGTAACGGAAGTCGAGAACGCACGGCCAAGCAAGTGTTTCCTTAACTTCGAGACGGTCAACGCAGTGACATCGAACGTATCGTCGTTTGTATTGTACTAAGAACATTTTTAAGCGAATGTAAATCTACAGATACGAAAGCATGAAAATAATAACTGAAAATGTATTAAAGATGTTCAGTGTACATATGTATGAATAATGTATTGGAGATATATTTCTATGGATAATTTGCATAAGAGAGATTCAGAGATCGAATACGAATGGAACCATTGTTAGTGAAACAGTTTTAAAAAGTGTTTGAATGTGTTGGAATTGAAAGGATAAACGTGTGTTGGTAAAGGTAATCATGTTTTGTTAACGTTGAATAAAAGAGAAACAAGTACAAATGGAAATACTGAGAATAATAGAAATGATAAATAAATTTGAAATATTATAAAATTGATAGAAGTTTGTATTTAGAGAAGGAATATGTTAGAAAATATTTACCACGAGACACTCTGTATATATTGCACGCGCGAGATGGACACTTTCAGCTATTTTACACTGTTTTTCAGTTCGTGAAATTTTTATTCGCGTGCTGTAAATCGGCTTGGTTTTATTTTATTCTTGTCGTTGATTGCCGTGAGACAATTTTATCTACGCGAACTGTTTTTCGTGTCACACACTATTTTCCTTACGCGTCCACTTTTTTTTTACACGCTATTAAAAATGTTAATAGTCGATAGAAGCGTTACGATTTTGTAGCTAACGAAACCATCGGATCCACTTATTCCCGGTCACCCTGTCTGCTGCGCACCCTCCTTTTTTAATTAATTAAATTATAATTCTGAGTGGTTAATAAAATTACGAGGAGTGCCTGTGAAATTGAAGGAAACCGCAGGAAACCTTGACAAAGTTTTCCGATCCATCAATAAAATATTTGGATTCAGCTATAATTACGTAGCTAAAATTAAATTCATTCCAATGAACATACTACCAGGCATTGAGAAAAATGGAGCAATTAAAAATTATTAATCATTCTATATAAAAATGATTTCACAGACGAATAAAGCGTGCCAACATTCTTCACGTTTTACATTTTTTTATCAAATAACAAAATTATTTTCTATTTTGGATCATTACCTAGTTAAAATGTTTGAGGTATCTCCAACAGTTAAAAATTAATCTTCGTAAAGAAGGTATCAGGTGAAAGATATATTTTCAAAGAGAGCAGAGATTGAATGATCTGAAAACAATTCCTTCTAGAAAAGAATTACAAGTAACATTTGTTCGCTATGGAACATTTGCACCGGACGCACCCCTTTTCGTCGCGTGGCTTCCGTGCAATGAACGAGCCCACTCTCTCGTGGGAGCACCAAGCTACCAAATATTTATCGAGTCACCCTGTACATTTACGATATCGAGGCTTCCACGGGATTAGATTTATCGTTCCTGTTAAACCGGTATCGCGGCCAATATTGGTATCAAACTGTCGGTGTTTATTCGATACGTCTTCGTCCCGTATCTTCATACCCGAAAATTTCCTGTTTCGAATTCTGTCAACTGCTACTTTCAACTCTGCTCGAACGTTGCGTGAACACGAAAACGAATTATATATATCAAGAAACAATGAATTCTATCGCGAACCGCGATGAAAGAGGATTCACGAATAATTCTGCGATCAACTACAGAGATAAACACGATTTCATGCTTCAATGCTAGAAATTAGGCTCCAAATTGGAAACGTGCGTTGCCATCGTGATTCAAATGCAGTTTATGAACTCTAACCAGCATCTACATAATAATTTGCACCACCTTTGAATAGTAATTATATGGCAAACGAATACCTCGGTGCAAAAATCGCCTTTTCGAGTGCGAAGAAAACTGTCGATCGACTTTTGAAACGTTCTAACGCGGTCTTTGTACTCGATGTGAGGTTTCGACGTGTAAAGACATGCCATAAGACGTTCTGCGCACTATTTTATCCATCGTATCCGCTATATAAGAAAGTGATTCAAGTGCGAAGGATTTCTTCGCGACGATAACTGCTTCCTCAAGTTGCAACCAATATGGCGCTTACTGGTCAGCAGGGACCACGAAATTAATGCACAGGTTGGCAATCATAACGTCAATCGATATCTGTTTGATACATTGTTGTTAATTAATCGATGACAGGTTGATAATGCATCTACACAGAGATAGCATTTTGCGAAACAAGTGTTTCGTATATGAATTACCTTTACAGAAACAGAATACGACTACAAACATTATTTAATTGATGTTACACGTAAGTAATATCACACATTACTGTTTTAAGCAGTTTATCTGAAATTTATTTTAAAGAACAGTTTTTCAACTGCTAACTCTGAAAATTTGTTATAATTTGTATTTATGGAGCTTAAATTTCTTTTTTTTTTATTTACTGTTATCGAGTCACACTCCACAAAAGAGTGCAAAGGGTTAAATTTATAATTTCATATGAATACATATTATAAATTGTTGCAAAAATTTCACTTCACACTCGTCCTGTTTCCGAGCGCCAAGTCGAAAGCTGGCTAACGTTTAGCGAAACGCCAGGTCATCGAGAAATTACGTCTGCACAAACGTGGAGACAAGGAGGCTGATATTCGGTTCCTGGAGCCAGGAAACGAAAACTGCCGGGCGTTGACAAGGTAGCCAGCCGCGAAAATGTCCCCGTAAATAATGGCACCGGTTTTCTTGCCGCTCCTCGAGGGCGCCGCGACTTTATCGCGGTTTTCGTGCTCCCGCGATACGCTGTGACCGTGGAACCGGAATACCGTTTCGCAGCAAAGTTTCCCTTTGCAAGAGAGGCCACTGGTTGCCAGGATTTCGTTCGTCGTTCCTTTTTCTCTTAGTTTTACGCGCGGTTTCCGCCAGAATGCGTTTCTTTCTTCCTCGCACCCCACATTTTGTTGCGTTAACCGAACCAAACCGAAGGAGAGAGTTCAATAACTATCGTTATGGTGTATCTCAAGAAAACTTCTCAATTAGTCGAGGAGAGACTTCTCCCTCGTTTCGATTCTGCGAAATATACACTTCAAGTGTTAACAATCAAAGTTCAGCGGAAGTGCTAACTGGAGGATCGACGCGCAACCCCTATCGAGGATGAAGGGTACTAGAGCTACGGTTTCGATATTGGTCTCGATGAGTTTTTTGGAATATTTATACTGATGCGGCTGGAGTTAAGCGATGTTAGTTTGATAAGTTTCAACATCCTGTTTTTCAGTATCGAATAAGAAGATTATGTGGTATTTAAGTTATTGTAGTTTCACCTAACTTTCCGTAGTCTTAAGGGTAAATATTGCAGAAAGAACTGTCGGTTGTCAAGGGTTAATGTCTCGTTCAGAAATACGTTTGGAGATTTTTATCGCTGCGATTTGTTGGAAATTGGGTACCGATTAACTATTATTGGAAATACTTTCTCATGGAATTATTGGAAAATTTCGAGAAATCATAACGGATGTTACGATGTACAGTTCTATGTACAGTCGCGAATACAATGGAAGATTTATACTAATAACGTTGTATTTGAATACTAACAACCATGTGACTAATATAACCGACAATTTTCAAAGCGATTAATTTATTTTCTCCGTTCCATCGTAATTCGAATGTACTGGACATATGTATTATGGACGGTCCATTATAGATAGCACATTTGAATCACGTTGTTTTCCATTATTTTCTCTATGGCAAACTTTCCGTTCGATTCATTTGAATAACCACAATTTTAATATGCATACAAACTAACACGAAGCCTCTTAGTATTAACGTATACTATGAATACAAAATTCCATACGAATTCTTTGAAAAAAAAAGAACTTTATAGGCTCAATTTATTCCTGTCGTACGACACTTGCATGGAATATAAAAAATTATATTTATGTGAATGAAGACGTAGAATTTGTTTAAAGGAGAGGTTTCAGGAAAAATACCACGAATGGAGTATTCATACAGAAAACGAGTCGCAATATTCTATTCAGATGCTTTAATCCCTCTCACGAGAAACTCTTCCATTAACTCTACCTTTTAAGCATTTCTTCTGAGAAATAGCAAAAAGAGAAAACCATAGAAGGATCTAAAATTCGAATACACACAACGTTAAATGGCGACAGATATAAAAGAAACAAATAGTTTCAAAAACAAGTGAAAGTAAAGCATACTTTTCGTTCCAAGTAACTCTTTTCCGTTCCTCGTGGTGTTGCTGGCTCGAATGGTAGCGGGGCAACTTCCTGCGTCCTGAATTTCGCAGTCACGCAAACGCCACGCGACAAATAAACGCTCATTAACGTAATTGTCGTGTTACGTTACACGTGAGAATGGCATCGCGACTCGTTTGTCTGGTAAAAATCGTTCTGCGTTAAGCCACGTCGTTTTACAAGCTCCTATTCAAGGTACACGCGGATTACCGTTCTCCATCGAACGTTTCGCCAGCGTTTTCACCCCTCAAATACTATATTTCCGCCGCGCATGCACAATGAATACACGATTCCGTGAATAAGTAACAATTTACGAGCATCAAGTGCACGCGAGTTTTCGCGACGTCCTACGAGACGGTCGTTAAACGAATTTCTTGAAAGGCGACCCCCGCCCTGCTGAGAAATTATTTCTTCGACATTCGTGCCTCCCTCGTTCCACCATCCGATGAGGGGATGGAAATCGAGCTGCAAAGTTGCGAGCGTTAAATTTTGAACTCGAGGATGTTAAATTTATTTTGGGGATGTATTGGTCGGGTAAATAGGAACCAGTCGGTTACTGTGAGCACCAAAATGGTTGACCCTTTCTAATTCACCCTGCGTATGCCATCTTCTGATGGTGTTAATAGTTTTATTGAATTTTTATATTTTTATAAGCGAAGTGAATGAAATAAAATAGACTGTCGAGTCTAGTTCGACTTGAAAGAGTTAACATACTCAACGAGATCATTAGTCATCAGATATTGTCTTCAAATGGCAATGTTAAGACTCATACAACTTTTCATAAAAGACAATTGATATATCTAATTATTATTTCGATCAGAATATATCGATAATTCAGTTGTAAACGGGGGAACAAGTGGAACAGATCTCTGATTCGAGTACTCGATGACCAGAATTCAATTAATGACTTCGATGAGCCTATTATCGAGAAAGTGTTGTCAAAGAAGAAAACATCGACGAAACAAGAACCAAGCAAAACGAACCGAAAAAAAAGCCAAAGTAAAGAAACCCACAATATATAAGTGGATGAAAGAAGTTTAGAAATTTCTGGAGCGGAAACCGACAACTTGTCTGAACGTGTTTCCGGTGCTTTAGCCTCCGAGTACTTTTCCAAGTTTTTTTCCATGCGAATGCGTGCTGCAAGATGCTCGACAAATCAATTCGTACTCGATACAACAAACATGCTCTTCGATTAATATTGTAACTACCATCGAAAACTCACTGGCATCGTGTTAAGAAAACCGGCTGCGAAAATTCACGCATGGCTAGCTAGTTATATTCCTACTAATCTGTGCATAAAAATGAAAAATGATCCCAAAATTGGGAAAACGTAATTCACGAATAAAAATAAATGATAAAGCTCCCGTTTATAATCCAGTAACGCAATTGGAAAACAAATTAACGAAATCTAGTTATTTAATTGAAAAACGACGATTAAAATCGATTTGTACAGTAAAATAAGATAATGAGAAGCTTGTAAGCCTCTCTGCTCGTTTCCATTTTTTTGCAACCCCTTTACGCTAACGTGAAGCAGATAGAGAGGGTGAATTTACAGCGCGCCAATGAATTACGGTCGCTAGATCGAGGAACGATAAGTCTCATCGGAGGATCGTGCTTCTCCTAAGTAAGAGCACCGTTTTTTGCGCAACGAAATGTCTTCACCCCGCGGCACGTTAAATCCGCGCCATTTAAAAGGGAGCTAACGCGCGCTTTTTACCTCGACCACTCGTTTGCTGGATTCCTCACCCTCCTACTGGTATCTCGCCGCCGTTTTAAACCGATTACCCCGCCGATATCTACTTCGTACAAGTAACGTCGTTAATTATGTCCAGTGGAATTTATTAACCCCTTTGATTGCTGTGTTCGCGTAGTTGTGTGGCATCGATGGGGTGTTGTTGGTGTGGGCTACGAGACTGTTCGAAGCGAAGCACACGGGGTGGAAATTATATTAATGATTCGTTTCGAGCAGATGGAATTTGATACAAATATTATATCATGTTACGATATTTTCATTTATTTTATAGGGATCGCGATATATTAATTTATTTGAGGAATCAGAGTCGATCGACTCCATTTTTGGTGGATTTTTCAAATTTTTATCACGATACACACGATTCGCATTGAATTTTAATAAGTTAATGGTCAATTAGTATTTTGCGTCGTGTATTAACAGCTTAATATGGTGTGATTTAGCAGAATGACGAGCAATTAAAGGTATTGTATCGCGAGAGAGGGATTTAGTGAGAATTTCGAGGGAAAAAAGGCAGTAAAATAAATTCGCTTCGTATGTAAACGGTATTTATTACTCGGCTGTATCTCCCTTTTCCGTATCGGTTCAGTTTCGCAAACACTCGATTTTGCAAATATTCGCGTATTGTACGAAGCGAATAATTTGATGGAAATCTGATTACCAGTGAAATTATAAATACCTAAATGATATCAATGCTGGGACCCAGGGTATTATTACCCTTTGAATATCGAGGGAATAAAGACTTCTGTTTAATGTCGTTCGTGTACATATACCACTCGAATTTTAACGCAACTCCTCGATTTTAACGACCACCTAATTCTTCATTTTTATTTAAAGAAATTATGACTCAATATATTATCCACGAGAAACGTCGTTAAATAATTATCATTTAAAATCCTCATATTCCCTCTTCCTCTTCAACTTCCTCGCTAACTTTTTTCACCATTTTTCATCAACGATCGAAACTACCAACACGTACGCATCGAATAATACTTGAACGAAAAAAGAAGGAATTCCACTGGTACCACGTATCACGATGAAAATAAAGCAAAACAATTTTCAATTCCGATGTAAAAGTGGACAAGCTCGTCGTGCCTAAAACTCCCGCATAACAATACCACTCACGCAGTAGATTATAAATCCCCGAAATCTCCATTCTCAATAACCGCACTATCAACTGTTAACCTGGATTACGTAATTCCGAAATCATACGCTAATTATCTCTACCACAGTTTCCCAAACTGTTCCACGGAACGTTCACGCTTCGCGAACGATCGCCAAATGTTCGCACGAAAAATTCTGAAAGCGACGTAGAGAACAACGAAACACTGTCTGCTTTATTATTTAAACATTAAAAAACATTTCACCTATTATCACGACATAAAAATTGAAATTCCATTTTCTTCGTCTAATACATCAACGTTATCATTTATCATAATTAAAAACTCAAATTTACTTTGGTATTCCCAAAAGAATGTTCGAACTTAAAAATTGTTCTCCAACAAGAAACACTGATCTATTCGTGCACGTTTCTCTTTTAATTTATCTGTTTTGTTCACTGGCAATTTACTGTTTACACCAGTTAAGTACGTCTATTTGTTTACTGGCACCGATTGATATCCAAATGGAAGGATATCTTCCATGGACACGAGGAAAGTCGACTTAAATCGTAGTCGATCGACGATCGCGAACGACGAGGAGTAAACGTGAAGTGCGGTAGAATAATGGTTCACAGGCTCACCGATTACGCTTGGGGTGAGAAATCGTCGAGGCTTCATGGTGTGGACATCGGCGATGCTTCGTTCGTCACATGGTCACGAGAAGGTGAACGCGATCGGCGCTCGCGGGTTGATCGAAACCGTTCGGATCGGGCGCATCGCGAGAACGCGTGAAAAATTGGTCGATCGATGTCGTCGAGTCACCAGGACCCATGCACTGACGGAAACGGAAACATCACCGTGGATCGCGAGTCGCGAACTCTTCGAAGACACACGAGAAGCACGTGGCGAAGCCACGACGCGTACTGGCTGTCTCGTACAGGACTCCGCG
Source organism: Xylocopa sonorina (assembly GCF_050948175.1). NCBI lineage: Eukaryota > Metazoa > Arthropoda > Insecta > Hymenoptera > Apidae > Xylocopa > Xylocopa sonorina. The sequence goes on along the minus strand of NC_135195.1, from coordinate 4,342,788 downwards.
CACTTTCCACCCCTGCGCTTTCCCTCTTTCTCCGTCGTTCGCGTCCAGCATCGTTTGTTCCCGCTCCGCGAGGCCCCACCACTTTTTCAAAATGCTCAAATGGCTGATTTGTCGCTAACGTCCGTCCTCGTCTGTTTCTGTTTGCAATCTTGCTCGTTCATCGCTCGAGAAGCATTTTCAGGGTTTGTTTATACTTTGGAGCAACTAATTTTCTTTCTAACTGGTGGCAATATTATTTGCTACTGGTGTTAACCAGTTAACTGTGGAATTTACGTTCAAAAGATCACCACAGGGTGCGGAATTAAAAACAAGCAACGACGTGTATACACGTCGAACGCAGGGCAAATGGTACTATTATACATTTTGCGAAAAACGAGGATGGATTACATTTTCATTCGTCAAAAAAACTAACAATTCGTTTTTGAATACGTTATTCTTACTAAAAGCTTGAAGATTGTCAGAAAATAATAAAATACATAAACAAGAAATATTGAAGATAGCAAGAATAAACAAGAAAAATAAGAAAATTGTTTACAAAATTTCAAGTTATGTATATAAAGGGAACATACCAGCAAATAATATTCTTATTACATTTTATTGAGATTTCGAGTTTTTATAGTGAATGGTAATTTTTTATTTTACACGACGAGTATACGCGTCAAACGCACCGCAGTAGAGATTTGGTCCGACGAGCATACACGTCGATCTTACTTAACTGGTTAATAGGTTGTATAAATTGTACGATTATGGCAGTAATATTAGAGGAATTTTTATTTTAATGGAAATTACTGGCGCGTGGCAAATCAGCCACGTCTGCAATTTTCGGCGAGCTCTGTACGTTCGATACGAGCCACTCGAGGTGCAAACTCCGCGTGGAAGTTAATCGTTTAGTTTCATTTAAAGTTAAGCGTTAATTATATGCATTCGTGCGAAACTTGAGAAGTTTACTGCTTGGGAAGTGGGGTCGATCGGTTTGGTTGCTGAGTGGTTCGTACACGTGCCTTCGAATCGCAATCGTTCGTTTCCTGTATTAATCGTGTACACGTGATGTATCTTGAAATTTTGTTCGAATACCTCGGCAAAAATATGATTTCTAAGCTCTTTCCGAGGACGTTCGTTCCATCGTACGAATCGAAAGGAACGTATCTTGATTTGCAATCATCAATGGACAGAGGAAATTAAAATAAACAAGCCTGTTCATGGCAACCATTTCTTTTGGGATATACAAATAACGCTATCGCGGAGGGTTTCACTTGAAAACCTAACCAAAATTCAAATTCTTGAACTTTATAGTAGGCAAAACTATTCGTCTATTTTAGTGGCTCTTCATTTTTCCTATGTTTAAAGCGTCATTACGCAAAAATCAAATGGGAAAGTTCAAAGATCGACGGAGCCTTTGGAAACCAATGGAAATGTGAGTGGATTTTCTATGGAGAAAAAAAGGGGGGTTACGATCCATGGAAGCGTCATGGCGTTTGCGAGCGGAGTAATCGAAGTCAGCGGAGCTTGAATTCATTGCAGCAGGAAAAGATTTCCTGCTGTGAGATCCATTGTTGACAGTGCATTAGCAGTCTTCTGAGGTTCTGCGGTACTCCATTGAGCGGTGGAGTTTTCTCGATACCCGCTCGACAATGGGATTATCGATAGCGGGCCTTGAACGGAAGTTATTAGAGTCCGACAAACCTTGCCGGAATCGAGATCGTCGCGCGGCGCATAAGAAAGTCTTCCCCGCGATCTACTTGCTAAAATAATTTTTTTTTAACCGTGCCACGTGCTAAGATTGCTGTTATTATGTGTCTGAACTCTTGCACTTTTTAAGTTGACGAATATATAGGAAATATCGCAGAAATTTGAATTTCCGCTTCGATTTGCATTGCACATATATGCTTACAATGAAAAAAAAGACAAAGATTGTTGCTATTATATGTTTGAAATGTTGCACCTTTTAAATTGACGAAGATATAGGAAATATTATTAAACGATTATTCTTTTCTAATTATTAACGATAATTCTTTAAGCATATCAAACATTAAGATTGTTGCTATTATGTGTTTGAAATGTTGCACCTTTTAAGTGGACGAAGATATAGGAAATATCGAAGAGATTTGATTTACATTATACATATATGCTTAGAATAAAAAAAATGATGAATGATTATTCTTCAAGCATACCAAGCATTAAGATTGCTGCTACTATGTATTTGAAATGTTGCATCTTTTAAGTTGACGAAGATGTAGGAAATATCGAGGAGATTTGCATTTCCACTTCGATTTGCATTATACATATTTGCTTACAATAAAGCATACCAAGCATTAAGATTGCTGTTACTATGTGTCTGAAATGTTGCACCTTTTAAGTTGACGAAGATATAGGAAACATCGAAGAGATTTGAATTTCCGCTTCGATTTGCATTATACATATGTGCTTACAATGCAAAAAAAGACGAAGATTGCTGCTATTACATGTTTGAAATGTTGCATCTTTTAAATTGACGAAGATATACGAAGTATCGAAGAAATTTGAATTTCGATTGTATTATACGTATATGCATAGAATAAAAAAAAAGACTCATCAAGATGGAATATAAAACGATATTACAGTAAAAGAAATAGGTATAAGATATCGTAAATGTTCGCGTGCGTAAATTTCACTGGGTAGACGAACGTTAAAAGCTAATTGTCGAGGCAAAGAGGGAACTTCATCCCTCGACGGTTCATTGATGACGCGGTTATCGTCTGTTAAAATTGCTGATATCCTCTTTTTTCCCCCTCGGCCCTCTTGTATCGCGCGTATCTTAGACGTGCTTTTTTGCGACCTCGACTTTTGCACTCCTTTAATTAAATCGTTAAATATCGCTGCCACAGGCGCGCGCTTGTGTCGGTTTCTTACATAAAAGACCGCGAAATACGGTTTCACTTAAAAGCATCGATATAATTTAGCAACTGACGAACGAAATTAATGGAAATATTATACAACCCCTTTAAATATCTCATTAAAATACCATTTACTCCACTCTACGCTTCTGGTATATTTATTACGATATTTAAACGTGTTTTTCTTACAAAATATGCTCTAAACTTTTACCAAATTTTCATTTCTAATTCATAATAAACCGATCTCGTCTCGATCAATCTTTCAAAAGTGAATCGCAAAGTCTTCAAGGATAATTCCTCACAGAAACCAGTCTTGTAGATTTTTTTCAATAGAGACAAGTATCGCCGATTAATGCTGCTAATAATGACTCAAACACCTCTTACACGTCACTTGACAAGGCCACAACACTGTTATTAAAACCGATTCCCAACAGCAGCGCAAAAGAAGTATTATGTAAAGGCAACGCGGACACTCTCGCATCGATTTAAGACCTTGTTAGCGTCTTATTAACGGAGAGGCGAGGGAACCATATTTCTCGAATTGAGGTTGCCAATGATTACTACTATTTACGTAAACCTTTTTCCCTACTTCAGTATCGGGTGGATCCCGAGGAATCGGTAATTTAATCCGGAAATCGATCTCGCGTCCTTCCTACTCCCTCCTGACTACTGCGGCGGTCTTGATGGCCTCCTGAAGGAATACAGGTAACGATCTGCTTTCGCCTCCTTTTTTCTTCTCCTCTCCCACGTATTCCGCCCTCGCCTCGTCGACAACTTAATGGTAAATTTCACCGCGAAATCGCGAGACGCAATTTTCGAAACGCGCGATCTCTGCTCTGCGGGGTTTCATCCCCCGTTCGCCAGCAACGCCATTCTCGCGACGAGATTTCGCGGTTCCCCTTTGACCCCCGTCGACGACATTTAATAGCGTGTCATTTATTCACTCGCACAGCTCGCGAAGGGAGAATGAAAATTTATGCGACGTCGAGCGAATAAGTAGGAGCTGTGATTGAAAACGCCGCCTTATTGTTTGTTTCGCTCGTGCCCTCCTTTCATTTTTTTTCCTTTCCGCGAGGATCGCTCGATTGTCGTTGAAACTGTCCTCGCGGAGGTTCGAACAATTTTTGCAACATTTTTAACTGAAGATTTGCGAGACAAAGAGTTACCAGATAAAAGACGTAAAACTTTTTAATCAAATTGGTCTCTTTAATGCAGCAAAGGTAAAGATCGTAAAAGCATATTTAGTACTTATTTATTGCTGAGGAAATCTAGCCTAGGCGACCTCGATTATTACAGATTATCCTGTTTATGAAGCAAAGAAGTGAAAGTAACATTTCGAACATGAGAAATCCATTCGTGCATGTAGAATTCATCATGTTCAATTGATATGCGTTTAATCTTAACGAGTCACCGCTTTTCGATAGTGAAAAACTGGAATAGTTTACATGTGTATCTCAACGTGCTGAAATGAATTAGAAAGATTATGAAAATTATGCGTATAAGAATAGAAACGTGTGTTCCATTAAATTTAGCAACGGACACGAGCGAATCGAAATCACTGAAATACTTTCACACCGGAAAATGTACCACCGACACGATTTACAATTCAAATCGTGCAGTCTGGCTGAGCAGAAAAAAGCGTAAATTGCACGCCAAGATCCCCCGCTATTCGTATCAGTATAAAATTTTAGATATCAGATTTATCTCAACAAGGGCAGTTCCCCCTTATCAGTCGAGGGGAACATCTGCTGGATTCATTTGCGATTTCGAGGGGTTCGCCAGAGAACATCTGGTGGTCCGCAAGAAAAACCATCCTCGCGATAATACGTTTTATATACTTTTTCGCTGTTGTTGATGGCGCGATTTGATGAAACGCGGTCTCTCCCTAAATCACGAGCGAGACATTGATATTATGGACACGTAGCGTCGTATATCTTGCCGCTTTTCCACAAATTCGTTCGGTTTCGTCCAGTTTCTGACGTTGCTTCAAATCGATACGTAATTTATTTAAAACAAAATTGATTCTATCCGAAATGCGGGAGCTGCGCGAGAAGAAAACCAGAGAATGGTTGTTTGGTACAGGTCCAAACAGGAAGTGACATTTATTTCTCCTCAGACGTCATAAAACAGATGACACAGTGTCTTCTATAAATAGATATTGTATTTCAACATTTAAAATCGTAATTATTTTTCCGATCGATTCGAATGTGATTTAAAAATCCGTGTTGATTTACAGACATTGCGTACAGCTCGACAATTTTGCCATTGTAAATCTTATCTGACTCGAAATTTATTATTTCCGGCGCTTTTAGTTTCCCACGTCTCGAACCGGCTTGCCAAAAATCGTTCTTTTTAACTGGGCTGCGTTTCACGGTTTGCCGATTCTGCGAAGGCTGAAGTGTAATCCCGCAACGCGAAGATATTTACAGAAATCACAGAACAATGAGTGTTTCGCAGCGAGCATCGAAATTCTACGTGATATGCCTTAGCTTGAATTAAAAAAAAACGAAGGACATACACCCAGTGCCATGCTGCGTGTTGCAATTAACATTGCATTTTAAATAGGAATTTAAAAAGAAAATTAAGTCTTTCTACCTGACTGAAATATTAATATCTTAAGAAAGATAATAATAAATATTCTTATCTATTCCATAAAATATTATAATAATTATCTTTACTAAATATTCGAGCGCTTTCTCACAGAACACAAACATTTCAGCATATGTGAAACACTTAAACACCAGTTAAACAAAGCATTAGAAGGAATCATTAAAAATTAAAAACTTTCACCTCACATGAACCACTAGACGTGACGCGGGTAGAAAAGTGCGAAGGAATAAAGAAACCTTCAGCATCGATGAATCTTTTGAACAACCCTGAAACGTGCTGGTAATTCATCCAGCGCGTATTACAACCCCAAACCGTTGAATTGAAACTATTCGTATGGATTAGAATCAAGAGAGTTGATTCAATCGTTTTAAATACCCGATAATAAGAGAGAAGATCCATATGGGAGCCGATTAACCGAAATTGTGATTTATGAGCAGAAGAACTTGTTCGAAGGTCAACAGGTTTCACCATAAATCCTAAGATAAGAATGCTAGGCCACACTAATACCATCTTCTCCAATAAATACCAAAAAATCAGACGTACAAAAAAAGTAGCATAAATTACTAACTAATAAAACGTGTCTGCGTAAAATGTATATTTCATTAAACAATAAAATTGCCAATAAAATTTCTTTCAGACTTTAATTGAATTAAGGAAATACCATCTTCTTTAAAAAATACCAAAAAATCAGACGTCCAAAAACAGTAGCATAAATCAGTAACTAATAAAATGTGTCCTAAAATGTATATTTCATTAAACAATAAAATTGCCAATAAAATTTCGTTCAGACTTTATTCTGAATTTCACTGGAGGCACGAAAGGAAATTACGAGCGATCGGAAATTCAATGGCCAGTAACCGTGAACCGTGCGAAGTCGCAGATAGAAACGACAAGGCTGAGAAATCCTGGTTGAAGCGTCGTTAACGTCCCGCGTCGCGGTGTTTCCGGTTCAGCTGCGTGGACCGTCGCAGTTATCCGGTGATCGGCTGGGCTCGCGGGCGCGGCGATAAAAGATGGATGGATGGATGGATGGATGGATGGGAAACAAGGATGCGGCTGGGAACGACGAGTTAAACGGAGAAACTTCGCGTGAAGAGCGCTCCAAGATGGCACCGTCAGCGATATTCAGGATCTTCTTTAACCCACCCCCCAGCGAGCGCCCGTCCGCCGCTATCTACGCCGCCCGCGCCTACGCTTCGACCTCCACGAACGCGGCCCACCCTCTTTTCGCTTTACATCCCCGATAACCTATATTCGCCGTTGCGGCCGCGTAACTCCGAGGAAAAGAATCCCCCTCTTAACCTGCATGCACTGGCAACGCCAGCCGTTGATTTCCGCCACCGCGACGGTGGAATGAACTTCGAGGTATAGATAGATACCTGCGCGCACCACCCGTCACAGAAAGGGATATTCTTTTTCATTGCTTTGCCGTTGACGAGGATGACTCTACCTCCCTCCCTCTCACTGGTTCTCTCTCTCTCTTTTGACAATCGAGCCGTTTTCACGATGAAATTTGCGGAGTCTCTGACGGAATAGACGACTGAAAGGTAAGGTGGATCTCTTTTGAGGGGGTTGCTTCCCTTTGGACGGTTAATGGAATGATTTTATGAATACGTGTAGGTAGTATTAAAGGGGTGGATGGAGGAATTACTGTGGGGACGGAAGATTAACTAACGCTAAATTTACTGGCATTTTGTATATACTTATTTCTACTGATTCTGGTCAAATGCACGCTTTTTCAATAAATGTTGTAGTCTTTTCTAGTGGTTATGAATAATACGGAATTTATCGTGGGTGATGAGACGTAAAAGTAATTGTCGTGTAATAATTAGAAAAGATTTTTGATTAGAATCTGAAAAGCGGTCATTTGACCGCTCTGGTAGGTTTAATGCTAATCGAGGGACAAGCGGTTCGATTAAATCGAGGTCCAGTGGATAACCAAGATCTGGAGGGAAATGACTGAGGACGTAGTTCGTAGGTGTAGGGATAGCTCGGTGGTTGTTATAGCGATAATTTCTGTGGGAACATTGTTACGCTTCTGTGATCATTTGTCGTGTATGGCTAGTTGGTGGCTGGTAAACGAAACGAAGTTTTAATTAGTTTTCTTATGGAGAGAGGAGCATGCATCTATATTAATATATAAAATACGTGTGTGATAATGTTGGTAATAATAAATGATTATACTCTATTAAATGTAAAAGTGTTTCAAAGGTCGTTATATAAATAATTATTCTTTGCGATATCAATTTATGTATCAAGATTTGTTACTTCTGTTTGAAATTAGATTTGCGTTAATATTGTTCTCAATTAAAACTTTACATTGCATTACCGTAAACTTTGCAGTGTACTTCATTTTTTCTTCTAAACTTTACTTTAAGAAGTTATTATCATGCTAATCTATCTACTAGTAACTGTATTATTGTTGCATAAAAATTTTTAAGATATCAGAAAATACTAAACTCTTTGTAATTATGTTATTTACATGTACACAACTGTTTGAACACCTTGCATAAAATTTGCACAGCAAATAAAATGTTATTACATCACTAATTAAAAGTATTCAAAAAGCCGATACAAGAATTAATTACAACTAGTTTAATTACACAGCAAAAGTTCGTACTAACTGCTACGAAGGCCTTTAAATAGAGTCAACGAAATTAAGATTAGAATGAATTTTGAAAGACTTAATAAAATACCTTAGTAAAAAAATGATTTATAATTGCCACGATGAATATGAATACAAGAAACGTGTTATTGTATCGCGTAATCACCACGTAATCATTAGCCCCCCTTTCATACCCTCTATCCTGTTTCCAAAAGGCAACCCCTTTGGTAGATCGCCCTTGGTTGCTCCTCTACCTTATCTGCGTTCAAACGACCGAACAACTTCCCTTTTTCAAAAAAAAGGCAACCAGCCTGACGTTATAAGCTTCTTTCCTCTCGCTTTTTAAAAAAACGAGCCGTGCTTGCAACACGTATACAGGGTGAGCCCGTAAGAAAAAGTAAGAGGAAAGGGGTAAAAAAGGAGACGAAGGGAAGAAGACAGAGCGCGAATGGAACGCGAGTCTGCTCGGTTGAAACCTCTTTACCGAAGAACTTTCGCGGAGTGCTTTCGATGCTTTTCCACTACCTCGAGTATATCCCACCTTCCTGCCTCGTTCGACGCTTAACGGTATCTGCATCGAGCACTGATTAATTTCATTTCAGACGCTTTATCTCGTCCCGCGGAATATAAATGGACCGCCTCGTTGAATTGGCGGATTTCTAATCGTCAAAGGGAACTTTCTTCCCTTCTTCTCGCCGCCGTCGACTTTCTTCGTTACGGTGGCATAATTTGAGAAGAACTTTGGGTCGCGAACACTTCGAGGATCGAGCGATTTATGTCTACCGCGGTTAACATCGTGCGAATATTTATGTGCACGCAATATTTGGTATAGCGTATCGATTTCTCCTTTTGAGCGCTGAGTTGTGCGACGATAAGATGGCCGACACTTAGGATAGCAAAATTGGTCGTTACAAATCTTCTGTAGAAAGCTGTCTTTAGGGTTAAAAATTAAGTTAACCCTTTGAGGATCAAAATGCATTATTTTCTTGGTCCATTCGTTCTGTAAATGTGAAGCTGCTTTCTTCATATTAACTTGTGCCTTATTGATAGGTCAGTGGCATTAATACAGTAGCTAAAATGGCGCCTGATATCTCTGTATGTCGACATACATAAGACCATTTCTTTTTAATGGTATAATTAAAGTGCAAATCAGTAATAATTTTCAGAGGTTAGAAGAAGTGGTTGGCCTTTAACTTTTTGAGTGCTGAGCTGTGTTTGAGCGACGTTGTGCGTGTGGGCATGTATGCGTCTATAGCCCAGATTGAATGGTTGAATGGTTGATGGTTGCGAGAAACCCCATATATCCGTTCATACAGCTTAAAAAGTCTTGCAATTACCCGAGAATTAATTAAGAATCGATTAAAATTGTCTGCGTAAATATCTATATATGTAGTAATATACTATTGCGAATTGCTAGTTTGTGATCAGAGCAAAATTGCCAATTACTGATCGGTAACCACACCAACTTTCACTACAAGACAATCCATTAATCCCCTCATTTGATTGCCGGATATGCATTAATCGTCTGAATACACCAGATCAAGCCACGCACGTCTCGATTTACCCTCGCGTTTCAATTTAATTACACAATCGTACCAGGTGGAACGTTACCGTTTAATCTCCTCCTCTGAGGCAGTGTGCAAAAAACTGAGTAAAGAAAGCGTCCAAAAATTCTCTGAGAATGTTTGATCTTGGCACACAATACTCTTCAACGATGTTCTAAATTTTCGTACCGGTGAACTTCGTATTAGATGTGCAGGTAGCGAAATATGTGTCGTTTCCTTACGATTCTACATAGTTTCTCAATTGCAATATTTTAAAAAAGAAATTAAAGTATATTATGAGGATTATCCGCGAAATATTTCGATTTTGAAGAAGGTTCTTGGTAATTACGAGAATCGGAATTAGCCAGCGGAAGATTAGTTCCTTCATCGTCTTCCCTTTTTCTTTTTTTTTGGTTCGTTTATTATTTGGAGAGAAAGAGAAGCAGTTGTTGGCTCGGTGGTGATCGATACGAAGAAGCTTTAATGAGCATCTCACAATTAAGAATAAACTTGTAGCCTGACTTGCTGCAATTTGTCAATGGCAAACCCGGGATTTCCTTAACTCTCCTCGATGTTAATTGGAACAACTGAAGGTACTAATTAATACTGTGATTTAATGGACTTCTGATGCCAATAACGAAGTTAAAATGCAACGAACCGTATTCCAATTTTATTCTACAGAAACTGTACGAGTTACGTAGCTTTTTTTTTGTAAGAGAATAAAACAAAATGAAGTTCGAAATTCATTCGAAACATGAAGTAATAAAATACTATAATACATATAAAGTCTTATGAAAATGTCTACTATATACTAAATTTACTGAAACTATTTCTAAACTCCGCGTTATAGAAACTTTCCAAAATTTTAAGCGACGAATCACTGTGCTCGTGCAAAGTGTTCCACGCACGGGATGGAAATTGAAAAACACCACGGGAACCGCGACAAACGGCGCGGCGAATTGTCTCAAAAGACAAGAAACGGTGGAATATAAAAACGAAAGTACACAGACCTTGCCTTCCTGTGTAGACAAGAAAAGGTGCAGCTGGATAGCAAGCCGAGTTTAATTTGCAATATTCCATGTTTGCTCGGGCCACGATGCTCACGAAAGTCTTCCACTTTCGTGCAAGCCCCAGCCCGGAAGTCGCTTCATCATCTGGCGAAATGAATCCGTGGACGTTTGTCACTGGAAAGGAAAAACGATCCGCGTGAGCTTTTTAGGTTTATACGGTGAACAAAAATTAGCAAAAATCAAACGACAATCAACGAACTAAAAAACGAAACTGTAATAAAGCGTAGAAAATGTAAAACCCCCAAAAATAATGGAAAATCTGCATGTAGAGGAAGTCGCGTTGTTTCAGCGTGTCTTGAATGAAATTGTCTGTTATTTCTAGACAGAGGCTTAGTGCGTTTCAATCGATATTCACGTATGCATATTACCATGGAAGATCGTCAAAACTCGATCGTATTTTGAAGTTTCTCGTGAACAATGCGATACTACAGCAGCGTCTCGCGCGAAAAGTTTCGCGTTTCGTTGACTTGTTGACTCGCAACCGAGCCGGGATTACTTTTCTGAAAAAGTTCGGGTCAGGACACCTTGCCACCGAGTATAATGGAATTTCAACCATCTTGGCTATCGATATCGAGTACAGAAGCAACGCAAAACAAGTAAACTGTAGAAAATGAAAGGAGTATACCTGCGCAACATTTATATAAACACACACAATTCGCAGTCGCCTACAAATCCGTTCTCTTGGACGCGATATATAACACTTCTATCATTTGTAATTCAAATATACATTGAAGCACTCAGGAATGAATGAAATTATCGATGAAGTTTCTCACTCTATTTTTATATTTGTTTTTATAATAGAGCGAAGGCTATATTAGACATTAACGTGCAACTTAATGTAGTGCAGATACTTTTTTCCCGTTTTTTCATATCCTTGCTCTAATTATTTTAATTACCTCGTGGCTAGCAGATGAATAACAAGGCATTTTAATGTCGTGGAACAAAATCGCGCGTGCTTCGAAAATGTTAACTGTCGTCTGATTCTCTGTGCGAGTTCGTACCAGATAAATAAATTTTACGTACAAAACGTTGCGATTTTTCTTGTACACACGATAATAGTATTCAAACGTCACCGTACAATACCGTTCGATAATCTGTTCTTGCTTCAGCCGTGCAAACACTTTAAATTGAGAAATACGCTTCTCGGTCCGCGAATTTCCTCAGCTTTTCGTTCATATTTCTCCACCCGTTTTCTTGTTTATCTTGCAGATGTTCGCCGATCTCCTGGCACGGCCCGGATCGTAAGTCAAGAATGCAGTCTAGCGAAATGGAGGATAAACCTGCCACGATTGATCGCGAACACTTTCCGAGGATTCTCGATATCGTCCTTGACACGGTGGTCCTTTGTCTTCCCTTCTACCTGTGCCTTCGGTTCGAATTCTAATGCAAACCCCTTCAGCGTCCCTTTTTTCGTCACCGCGAACACATTCCAATTACGATCACTCTGTCCATCTATATTTTAAACGTTCTCCATACTTAGACCTTATCAAATAAAATAAAACTATATTTTTGTATTTTTCTATACGCATTTTTTCTCTCATTTTAGTATTCCTCTAACGCATTTTTCTCTCATTTCTGTATTCCTCTAACGCATATTTTCTCTCAATTTTTGATCTTCGTTTCAAACAGCTCAGTGCTCCCCCCTCTCTTCCTCTAATGGAGATGTAAAACAATTTTCCGATTATTTCCTGCTAAATCGGCGAACGTGTCTCTTCCGAAGAGTGCGGAAATTGCGAGCTGCATCAGCGGGGACGCACGATGGAAAACGTCATTGCAGACAGGACAGAGCCCCTACGAACTTCGTCAAGTCAATTCTCGTTCGATGGTCTTGTCTTTGGCAGGACTCCAGGAAACAGTCTTGTCACGCGTACGAAGATGTCGCCAGATGAATTCTTATAATGTAGCACGGTTGTTACGCCACTTTTCGAACCCTCTGCGCATCGACGATCACCGGGTACACGGAAAACCCTCTTCGTATGATTAAAATATGACTTTCGCCCCGATCATTCTGATGATTCCTTACGAATATGTTGCTGTCGAAAGTGCGGCAGAAACAAATGGTATTCTTAACGAATTTCTTCTTCAAAGCTTCACTTCGCACGTGTTCATACAAAAAATGTTTCTACCACGACGCATTTCTTTTCCATACAGGTTTTGTATGGAATAGGAATGTTCGTTTAATATTTTTACTAAGCGGATATAATTATTACATCATCCTGCATATATGAATCTCTACGCTTACAAGTGATACAACATTATGTTAATTAAACCAGCGTTTCATTAGCCTCATTTCAATATATTTTGCTCAAAGTTGTAACTGATGAATTTATTAACATCGTAAAATACTTGAGACACGTTTAATTGGCGTGTAACTGGGAAGAGAAAATAATACTAATAACACTTGCAATGTAAATTACGATACTCGTTGCGAGCACAAGTTACAACTCTGTTCGCGGGAGTCGAGAAGTTGCAAATAATCTGCGCGGAAAGAATTCTAAAGGGCAAGCGGTGGCCTTGATACGACGAGAGAGGCAACAGAGCGGAGCGAATCAAAGTTTCCATGAGTAATCACGCCGCACAATATCCTTGCGTTGTGTATCTCGAACGAAACCGCTAATGATTTCATGTTATACTATTTTTTGTATCCATTCCTCGACACCAGCCGCTTCCGCCTCTAGAACGAACTGTTACGAGATGAATGGAAGAGAACCGACCAGGTTCTACGTTTAACAAAAACTCAACGGAATTCAATTTCAACTGGTGGATGAAATCTTCAGGGTTACCACCCAGACTTCTTCACTCCTTTTGCCCTTTATAGTTATTCCTCGATGCTCCTCTGTAATCTTCCCACTCTTCTCTCTTCTTACATTTAAGTACCTCTGAATTAACCAGTTAAGTGCGTTCGACGTGTTTACTTGTTAAACCAAATCTCTACTGCGATGCGTTTGACTCGTATGCTACTGCGATGTATACTCGTCGTGTAAAATAAAAAATTACCATTCACTATAAAAACTGGAAATCTCAATAAAATGTAATAAGAATATTATTTGCTGGTATGTTCCCTTTATATGCATAGCTTGAAATTTTGTAAACCATTTTCTTACTTTTCTTGTTTATTCTTGCTATCTTCCATTCTTCTTGTTTATGTATTTTCTTATTTTTTGACAATTCTCAAGCTTTTAGTAAGAATAACGTATTCAGAAACGAATTTTCAGCTTTTTTGACGAATAAAAATGTAATCCATCCTCGTTTTTCGCAAAATGTATAATAGTACAATTTGCCCTGCGTTCGACGTGTATACACGTTTGTTGCTTGTTTTTAATTCCGCACCCTGTGGTGATCTTTTGAAACTAAATTCCACAGTTAACAGGTTAAGGAAACTTCTTGTTACAACGCTCCTTTAATGCAACAGACGCTTGCACGAGGTTGTACTAGTATGCGAACACTGGAAAATAAACCATTTATGTAATAATGAAGTTTGTACCGTTACTGGCATTAGATTAGCGAAAGGTTATCACACCAACGAGTTTTACATCTTTCGCGGATGGGGTTGATCCCTGTCGCTGGCCCCTGATCCTATTTACCTTTGCACGTGCGTCGACGTTCGCAGGTACGAACGAAGTTGTTGCTCGAAACCGTTTAATTGCGGAAAACGTTAGATGTTCATGGTCGAGATTAGAATAAACTACTCGATACGTCGTTCCGAGATGTGTTATGTAACGTGCAACAACGCATCGAGAACTCGTCAGATATACTCATTAGTTCATTAATTACTCGTCAGTTCATTAGTTACTCGTTATACTCTCGTGTAACTTCAACGAATCGATTTCAACTCCTGCGTGAAACAAGACGCTTCCGTAGCTCTATGTAATTACCCAAAATGCGATCACAACCTTATCCAAACAGGTTCGACGAAAACGAAGCATCTACTCTCACGTGTGGTAACTTATTTAGCAAAATGTTCAAGAAGAACGCGAGGAAACTGGGAGTTCATTTCGTAACGCGAACAGAATGGACTTCAAATAGACCCGCGATATGAAAATGGAAGTGTCACTAGCGAATAATAAACAGAACTGGCTAATCGTTATTTATGTACGTATCGTTGCAAAACGCAATGCTTATTTTGTCTGTGTCACCCTCGACCTAGTGACAGTAAGTGCAGCATGAGCGTAATGGATGAACGATTAGATAGAAACGAAACATAAAAACCAGTTAGATTGTGGTTCGAACGGTAGTAAGCGAAGTGTGTTTCATCGAGATGGATCAGTGGCGCGGTAAACTAGCGATTGTGACCGGCGCCAGTTCCGGGATTGGCGAAGACCTCAGTATCGCGTTCGTTCAACATGGCATTAACGTGGTTGGACTGGCAAGAAGATTGGAGAACATGAACAAACTCGCCGCGAAGATGAAGAACGCCAAGGGGACCTTTCATCCGGTGGCCTGTGACCTCACCAATGAAGAGGATATCCTGAAGGCGTTCAAACTGATCGAGACTCTAGGCGGCGCGGACATTTTGGTGAACAACGCTGGCGTAGGGTACGGCGTGCCCATCATCGGTAGAACGTCACGCGATTAGAATTTTAACGGCGAAATGTTTGAACCCCGTAGCGATTGAGTAATTTCATTTTGTCTAGAGAGTCCCACGGAGAAATTAAGAGCCGTAGTAGAGCTGAATCTACTTGCTGTGGCAATTTGTACGCGAGAGGCTGTGCAGTCCTTCAAGAAACGGAAAGCTGCGGGATATATCATTAACATAAATAGGTAGTGGAACGCGATAGATGTAATTAAGAGTAAATACGTGCGTCGATTAACCGTTCCAACTTTTTTTTATTCAAAGTATTACATCTCTAGCTACTTTCTAGGTATATTAGAAATTCGTGTAAATTGTATATCGTTCGTTAATCGAATCTTTCCCGACAGCGTACTTGGACACGACCCTCACCTGGCACCCATGCCGACCTGCATGTACGATGCTACGAAAAGTGCTTTGATTACGATGTCCGAAACGTTGAAGAGGGAAATACTCGAGTTGAAACTACCGATTAAGATAACTGTAAGTTATCCTCGTTCGGTCACATTTTGTTTTCTTCACAACAATGCGTGAAATTTTCTAAAGTTTTTTATAATTATATTAATTATAATTAATAATGCGTGAAATTATCTGAATAGATTTTTTTATAAGAATATCGCCGAATGAAAAGTTCGGAGAGAATGAACTGTTCCGAGTGGGAATTATCAGGTTATTTACATTTCAAAACAAAATTGGATACTACCATGTGCATTCGTTGCATAATTTGTAATGCGTTGTTGCAATCTCGTTTATAGAAAGAATACAGTTAACTTCGATTTACACAAATATTGTATACGCATAATATTAGAAAATTATTCGTTCTTAGATAACAAAGTGCTGTTAACTAGTACTTATTATCCGTGGGTTTTAATTACTAGTAGTGGTTATTTGTGGTTTTTTATTACTAGTTAATAGCGCTTCGTTATTCAAAAGTGAATAATTTTCTACTATTATGTGTATGCAATATTTATTTTATTTTATTTATTTTTTATTTTATTTTTATTTATTATTTATTTATATTATATATAATTTTTAAATTGAACAATTAGAAAATTGCAGAGTATTTAAAAAAAAAGAGTTAAATGATAAATCAAATAAATATTAGAAATATATTTGTGCACGATGAATGTAAAAATCATGCTCTTAAGAAAATAAGGCGGAATAGCAAGATCAAAGGAGCAAAATAAAAAATGAATTTAAAGGAAGAAGCACAAATGTAAGAGTTAATTTTGTCTTAGAGTTTGTCACCTGGTTTGGTGAATACAAGTTTACCATTTCTGAAGGATGCTGGACTTGACCGTGAAATAGAAAAACTACCACATTTGGAAACCAAGGACGTAATCGAAGCTATTATATATTTACTTAGTACACCGCCACACGTACAAGTAAGATGGTTTTTTATTTTTTAATTACGCAAGAAAAAGATCCGATCTTGAGATCAATCTTTTACACTCGGAGCGTTAGCAATAGAAAATATTGTTAGAATAGCAATTTAAGCAAGTGGCAATCTACAATCTTAGCAAACTACGTCTACCAGAAATAGAAAGTTTCCATTTCAATAGAAAACCTTGGGGAAGCATGCATTTCTATGATATGCTAGACCCGCGACGTTCCCTCAGAAGGGACATCCGAGTGCAAAGGGTTGATTAAGTAAAAAATATTAAGTACAGAACCTAATAAATCTATAGATATACATTGTATAAGACACGTTAAAGATAATAAGCAATAGAAGATACTTTTAAGGTAAATGATAAAATTATGTGATACTAATTTCAAATCCATTACTTTCAGGTAAAAGAATTAACAGTTGCAGCACTTTTTGCAGATACTGCCCCGTACAAATACCGATAATTAATAAATAAAATTGGCGAACTGTAATCGATACAAATCGAACTCTGGAATAAATATTGACATTTAAAATACATATAATAATAATTATCTAATTATATACTTTGTCATGTACTTCTTATATACTCGTCATTCTATACACATCAGCGTCCATTTTTGTCTTGAAATTTTTTTCATTGCCCATGTACAGATCATTATGTTAAGTGGAAAGATAAAAAGTAAAAAATAAATGGGAAATGTATACAAAGCATTATCGTAAGAGCGTTTATGCAAAAGGAAGAATTGCGGTGTATTTACGTAATTGTGTAATATTCGCTATCAGAGGATGACATATATAGACATTTATCGAGGAACTAAACAAGGTGAAGAACACTGTTCTATCGTAGTAAGCGGAAACTGGTTTAAATGTAAACATTCCTCGTTTTAACACGCGCAGTCTAATATACAGGATGTGGCAGTAACCATTAGCACCTCAGATATCTTCGTAACTATAAGTTTTACAGAAATTTTTGCTGATATAAAATTGCACAGTGCGAAAGGGTCTATCCGTTAATGAAAATAGTTTTTTTGTAAGTGGAGGTATGTCGGACATTTGAAGGTCAACTTCATCTTTTTAAATGGATCGGTATGTTTTTTTCTTCCGTGATGCGATAGAGTATCTTAAAACGAATTCAACAACCTGTAACATGAAGCCATTGAAGGTCATAGAAAGTAGAAAAAGACGACAATACTTACGATTTTGGTAGTAAATGCAGCATACGTTTATAGTAGGTGCTCGAAATGATGACCACCACTGGCAATGCACTTTTGCATTCTTTTTACGATTGATTGACTTGCACATCGTATAGTGTCACGACTTATTGACACACAAGCTGAAATAATTCGCTATTGCATGTCGTAAAGTGTAGTTGGTACTTCTTTGTACGCTTCCTCTTTCAGTGTAGCCCACAGAAAGAAATCTAGGGGTGTTATGTCACCGTGCAAGGGGGTAGGTACTGTTGGCATTTGCCAAAATGATGCAAATTACCAATCAATGTGATTTATTGATACTAATCTTATCATGTTTAACTTATCCTGCAAACTATTAAAATGCCCTTCAAGCAGTATTTATTCACACTGATGTAAACGGTAAACATTATGCATTCCTCTACCATTTAAAATACGTATGTTTCATTTACTACCAAAACCATAAGTATTATCGCCTTTTTCTACTTTCTATGACCTTCAATGGCTTCATGTTCAGGTCGTTGAACTCGTTTCAAGATGCTCTATCGTATTATGGAAGAAAGGACATACCGATCCATTTAAAAAAATGATGGTAGCCTCCAAATGTTCAACATACCTCCACTTAAAAAATTATTTTTGTCAACGAATGAGCCCCTTTGTATTGTGCAATTTTATATCAGCAAAAATTTCTGTGAAACTTATAGTTTCGAAGATATCTGAAGTGCTAATAATTACTGCTTCACCTTGTATAATATAAGATGGTCTTCATATATGTACGCATATTCAAAGCATATGCATTATGCAAAGGATGTAGAATAAAGAAATGTATTCTTCGAGTCGATCGATAACATGAAATAACATTCTTATCAAAATATGTATTTGCATGTAGTTTCTACCGATTTGTAGACTACTTTCATTAAACTCCCAACTGTTCTGACCCTCTTTTGTTTTTAGGAACAATTTGTTTCTATAGCCGTCATTTTTTCAGAGTACAGAACAAAAGTGCAGGGCAATCAGTTGATGTACATATAAAATAACCAACTGTCGATTTATGCAACGTAAATAAATGGGTAAAAAAACTTGTTGACAACCAGTAGCTTTAATTTTTTACATCGATCGCGTACTTAACGCATCAATGCCTGTTCATTTTTATTAATTCAATTCGTTATATATTTAATGTTTACGAATATATTTATTTACTCCTATTCCATATTTTTGTCTCGCTCTCTTGGTCATTGATTAAAGTGACGGTGAATTCTTGCCATTTTTTGCTTACTAACATTTCATCCATTTTCGTTAATAAACAATGCATAAAGAGCATTACAAATACGACTTTTATAATAATATAACAATACGAGGACAGATCGTAGTGTTTTTATCTCTTTTCGAGAGCGATTGTGACTCCCTTGTTGGATCGTTCAAGCAGATTCGTTTAACAAAATCAGATTACTTTATGTTTCCTTTAAATAAAGTGGATGGCTATGATTCTACTTGTCATTTTATAGCACTTTAGATGCCATGCTCTGAAATACCGATCGGACAAAGAATTACTCTGTAATTTGAAGTGGAGCACTTAAAAAACGATACGCGTAAACAAGTTGCTTTATCCATACATTAATATGTTGTACGTATAGAATGAACCATTACGAGATATTTGAAGGAAACATCATACGTATTATAAAAATCACTGGAAATTAATTTATTTTTTCATTCTCATGTGGACGAATGGATAATTACACGTAGAACTTATTCAAGCGAAAAAACTGAAAGATGTTTACTCTGAACCCTGAGTCTTTTCTTCAACCAGATCATCATTCCAATTAAGTATATTAAGGTATAACGACTTGCACATTTCAATGATCCATAACGATACAACTAGACTAATTGCACTCTCTCCGTTTGTTAATTAGTTAAATCAAGGTTTCTTAAACATTTTGGTGTGGATAACACCATAATATCCACGAAAATTTTTATGAGACCTCCGTAAGCATTGCAGGTGAAATATTTTTTGCAGTTTTAGGCCATTAACATTAATTTTTAATTGTAAGACCTAAGAAAATGTGACAATTTTCAATAAATAACAAACCTCAGAAATATGATACAATAATGAAACTAATTTTTGGCTACAATTTCCGCGACCAACAGTTTAAGAAGTTTTTACTTAAATAAAGCTTCAAAGTAACATCGCCACAGCATAATTTAAATGCTCGCGATATTTCCATCGCAAATTACACATTTCCAACTTGAAATTATCGATCGAACTACTTTTTACGTTTCTCAAAGATACTTTCATTCGATAGCAAAGCAAGACCGTTCATTTCGACTATGTGTACGCACACTGTGACCTTAGATAGCGAAACAATATTGCAGACGGTTGAAAAAAAATATGGATAATTTGCTCGATAATGAAACCGGACTTGGCGACCCTGGCGTAAAGTCAGTCTTAGGCGAAATTCCGTGAACGATGAACCGTTGGACAGGCAAGGTAGCGTTAGTGACCGGGGCTAGTTCTGGTATCGGTGTCGCGATATCGAAAGCTCTGGTCAGCGACGGTGTGAAAGTGATCGGCCTCGCGAGAAGATTGGACAAACTTCAAGAGATTGCCCAGGAATTGGGCAAAGACAAGTTTTACCCGATCCAATGCGATATCAGGAAGGAAGAGGACATTCTAAAGGCCTTCGAATCGGTTGAGAGACAGCTGGGAGGTGTTGATATTCTGATAAACAACGCTGCTGTTCTGAGTAACACGCTCGTGATCGGTAATCTGTCAGACCTTTTTTCCATTTTTTTCTCGAATATTCCGGTATTTCTGTTCAATGTCAATTAAGTACAGTTCTTCCAAGAATTTTTTATTCGACGACAGTCTTATTGATAACAGAATTTGCCCCACGTACGAAATATTAACGTATAACGTTCGAGAGGCTTCTTGCATTCAATTTATCTGAATTATTAGTTTGTTGTTTTTAGAGATTGTTTAGAAAATATTGACGCGTTCGTAGGAAGACTACAATTACTTTCGTGAGTCTACTGTAATTAATTATCTGACAATATAATTCATATATTGATGCAACGTTTGTAAACTAGCAACGAACAGTGAGAAACGCCTTTTTATACTTAATGATGTAATGTACGATAACCACCAATACGATAAGAGTAGTATTTGATAAAACGGCATTTATAAAAATACTCGTTATCGGGGTGGCAAGAAATATTCAGAAATATTCTTCAGGTTATCGGAATGCTTATTCAAGTGTAAAAAAATACATAAAAACTGTTAGGCTAACATTCACAAATAAAACACGTATTATACTTTATTGTGCTTGTTATTTGTACTTCATTGGTGTCGATCAATCAAGCGAACATTATGTGATTTTAATATTAAAAGTAACATCATTCTTCGCCTGTACGTTCTACGAAAATTATACACTGCACGATGAGCTTGTAAAAGTTATAGTTACGAACAATGCTTAGTCAGATAAAAAAAGATAAGTAAACTCCCTATGAACTGGTCAAATAACAGCGTCGAATCTAAAAATTTTCTAAAATTCATGAATAGAAGGAGTGAGATACTAATATTCTCTGTGTGCGTGTTGCAGACTCAAGTACAGAGGAATATCGTAAAATCATAGACACCAATCTGATAGCACCAGCAATTTGTGCTCGAGAAGTTGCACAATCATTGAAGAAACGCAATGGCTATGGTCATATAATCAATATTAACAGGTATACGATACTAATTGCACGTACTTCGTGAATATCTGCCTTCCAGTGGAAGCAAGCGATATTCTCGATAAATTCACTACGTTTTCTCGACATTTTTTAACATTTATACGGAAACGCTGTCATCTCAAAATCCGTTTTACGCGTTCACAGTATAACTGGACAATTTGCTGAATCCCTACATATACCAATCGGCATGTTTGGAGCCAGTAAATCCGGTCTAAGAGCTTTGGGAATCGAACTTCGTCACGAAGTAATTGCGTCCGATTTGAGCATCAAAGTCACGGTAAGAAACTGCATCCCCCGGGTATTTTAATCGAGATACGAGTAATTTGGAATTTTTGTAGGCCGTTAAATTCAATTTTCAACGATCCATTAATAATTAAGACTCTAATTAAACTCTACTTAGTATCAAAAGTTTATGTGTTCTAACGAGCACTGTTGCATAACACCGAGGGAATCTTGCATTCCTGCATAAGAAACCATTGTGGCGCCATCACTATTTTCATTTCTCGATAGAACATCACGCCTGGTGTGGTCGATACGGAAATGACCCGTAGTCTGCTGAAAGAGAACAAAATATCGAATCTAAAGGCGTTAAAAGACAAGGATGTCGCGGATGCAGTGATTTACGCTCTAAGAACACCGGAAACCGTTGAGGTGAGGTAGTAACAACTCTCTAGTTAGTCTCTGTTCGAAGCTAAGTGAAATTTACAGTAAACGTATCTGTAATAACTATAAAACCAATCTAATAAAAGTTTAAATGTCTTTCTGCTTCGTAACCTCCTCTAGCATTTTCCTTTTATCTCTAACAGGTGAATGTAGAATCAAGTGGTTTTCAGTATAGCGTAGTACTGAATGACACAAACAACTATTGTATCAATTATGTTGTTGAGTAAATTAGAAATTTCATTGAAACTTATTAATACTGTGTTATTCAAAAAAATTCTTCTTTCAGATTCCGGAAATCACGATAATACCACATAAGGAGGTAATAGGTTTCCCAAAATTAAACTTGTAAAGTTCTCATCGAAAGATTAACGAATTCTCCTTAAAGAAGGTAAAACGATACGCAAAAACAAGGATAGTAATATACAAAAGGTACACAGTTCACACGTGCTAAAGTATATCTTTTCATTTCAGGAATACAACTACGTTGCATGTCATACGTTGCGTCCTTAATCTCTTTTTGCTTAGTTCCTCGGATGGAATGTCGAGGACGACCTCTTGCTGGTAGTTTTTAAGATGATTGCCGAGGGAATGAAGAGTTTTCAATATATTCAACTCTGTATTTTAATAACATATTTTGTTTAGACGTTTAGTCGACCTTAGTTGATCCCTGCCTAACTCGACACTGTTTCGTATTTACAAAAATGTACAAATTATATAAAAATTCGACAAGCAGCTGTGAGCCAATCCGCTCAAGAGGCTCTTCATTCCAAGATGGCGGTGGTCACTACCTTACCGTGGAGGTAGAACCACGAGAAACAACCTTTTAGGGTACCCTAACGGGACCCTTAATTAGGTATTTTAGGTTTATGATACGTCAATGACTATTGTAGTAAGGCGTTAAAGATAGACTAAGTTTTTTAGCGAACTTTTAAGGCCTTAATCCTGGTAACTTGAATTAAGAAGTTAATTATAAAAAGTAATAAATAGAAATTGGATCTCTTTAGAATTAAATTTCCAATAATGTTGGATAACCACAGGTCAAGTTATTTACGAAGCATGTTATTGTTCAGAGTCGAGACGCTTTTCGGATTATTGCCTGCTACGGTCATATTGGGATATTTGGAATTTCCCCATGCGTCACTCAGGGGTGCAACGGTACCCTCAAGAGACCTTTAGTCTGGGACCACCTTTTTTACCTTCCTATCACAAATTTGCCAAACAATTAGGGATCAATCACTGGAATGTCTCGAGAAAAATCAGCAACAAATTTAAACCAGTAAGCAAACATCAAATACATACAACGCCACATCGAACATATAAACACTGTTTCTCGTTTTTAACAATAATTAATTAAATTACTCACGAGTATGATCAGTGAAGCGGTAACGAGGATTTTAATGGAAACTTTTAGCGGATTCATCAATTTTAGCAAGAACCAAAGAACAATGCAGAACTAATTAGACGTCAAGTGGATGAATGTGATGGTTCAATTGATTCATCGATAGTTTAGCTAGACAGTTTTTTAGGAACAGCTTTTCTTAATACTACTCTTGGCGTACAGATTTCTGTAACCTACGTAAACACTTGCGCACTTGTTATGAACTTAATTAAAATACGACGTAGACGCAATTGTACTTTTGCTCTTGAAAGTAATTTGTCCGGCATTAAATATTACAATTCATCCTTACGATATTTAATCTGAACGTAATATAAATAGAATATTGTCACAGTGTAGATTAGATAAATTTATGCTTTATCATAAGGGTCAGATATTCTATGTACACAGAGGGCCCAAAAAAACCGTGGTGCAGGTCGAGAAAAAGTACAAAATTTCGTTCATTTAAGGGTTTCGAAAAATCTTTTCAACGAGTGGTTCTGATTAATTAGCAACAGAATATAGTACAGATGATATCAATCGGAAGTCATTCTATATTAAAATGAAAATTGAAAATCTAGTGAATTTTTAATTGAATCTATATCGAACATTTCCTTGTTTTACTTAATAAATTTTATTCTAACCGAGAAATTAAGCTTCGTCTCCGTTTTATAATACAAAATAACCTTCTATTGATTCTCTTATTTGTTTCACATTCTGTCATCAGTTAACCAATTGTATTGGTCAAATTTTCAAATTCCTCAAGCAAATAGATATTATTTTTGTCTCTCGATTTATTTTTGCATGCAGAATCGTCGCAATTTCGAAATGCAACAACTTGACGAACCGATCCTCTTGTAATTACTATTATTTAAAAGTAGCATGCGTCATGGTGACTTGTGAATTCAGGGGACCTCTTGTTATCTACTTGTGCAACAAGTGAACGAGGAGAACCTTCGTCCAACTCACGTACCGGAGCTCATCTAACTGACAAAGAGACAAGTGGATGGCAGGGGAGGGGGGTGAATGAAATTAATTATCAAACGTTTAGGGCGCGTAGAAAATTGCAGATATTGCAATTATTTTAATCGACAATAGGGTGAACAGTGGATGTCACACGAAACGAAGTTCACGTTCCAATTTATGTACACGTATAACATCTAACAAACGAACCGTAAAAACACATGTCGTTCTACATAGATAATTAAGAGATGAATGAAATTATTTATCAATCGAGTGGGGAACGCAAAAATTGCAGCTATGGTAATTATTTTAATCTTGAATTGATAGTACGATGAATATAGTTAATTGGAAGATGAATGAAATTAATGATCCAGAAGAATCGATAATACAACGCCATAGCACCTAACAACGTAGCATTTAACAAGTGAATCATACAAACGCATGGAATTCTAAGAAGTTGCATGTCTTCAGGAGTTACATTCGTGTGAAGATACTGCGTGATCCAATCAATGGAAAAACTTGAATATCATGGTAGAATACTTCTCGTTTTCTTAAAATGTTGAATTTATCGCGATGAATTGCATTGATCTATAATCTACTTTAAAGATATGGTTGTTTCCATCATGTTCTATTCGATAACAATGTATTTTATGAATTAACAGGTACAAAAACAGTTTCGGTTCACTAAGCTGTTCATTAGTATTAATTATTGTAACTGATATTATTCGTCTCCATAAAGCCTTAATATCTGTTAAAACTAATTAAATGTTGTTACTGATATTATTCACATCTATAAAGTCTTAATACTTGCTAAAAGCTACGTACAACGATAATTTCGGTAACAGAAATTGCAACATATTGCATTATTTACGCTACATCTGTCTAAAGATTATAACTATATTATAAATAAGTGAATGTGAAGTGAAAAATATGATTATAAATAAAGTGAACCTGAGAAGAGTTAGAGTTAAGTAGATTTCGACGCAATGAGAAGGATTAGACAACAATAAGACACAATGAGATGACAATTTTGTGTAAAGATCTCTTGCAATTTATAAATGTCTACAAAATAACACTTTGTCAGTCGTGATAAACCACTTGTCAACAATTTGTAAATATCAACTACTTACATTTTAAAAAATTGAAGTGCAGAAAAGTTGCAAATACTTCTCTTTGATTTATATATTACATGTGTTTTGATAGATAAGATAACAATTTTTTTTGCAAATAATCAGTGTTGCAGAAATATGTAGAACTAGATGTACATATCTATCCTCTAGTAAATTAAAGTAAAATTGCTTAACTTTTATTCAGTTTCTACTGTTTACACGATTGAAAATTAACTCTAATCTTTTTCTATATCCGACGAATTAAGCAAACCTTCAGAACAGGAAGTGACTTACGGAATTCTTTATTCGTATTCGTCTAAAAAAACTTGTCCGTGCTTCCTACCGTAATAATTCCGAATTCGAACGTCGACATTCAATTTAACACTAAACCAACCGGTACTTTATACCTACCTACTCTTGCAACGAGGGGTCATTTGATTCCTTATGAAATAAACGTTAATTTTCAGGAAAAAATGCTGACTTACTAAAGGAAATAATTTGCAGCATAATTTCTAATCACTTTGCTCGTCTTCAGATATAGAATTTTCCCAGCTGAACTCACTTTGCTTATCTCTGCAATTCTTTTTCAATAACTGTCTCATTGACCGCGCGGACATATTCAGTGCTCCAGTAAAACACAAGACGTTTGCTTGCTAGTTTGCTTTTTACGGAACTTGATTTCTTGTAGGCTTTGATCTTTACTTTCTGCCTTTCAATATACGGCTGCATTTCGATTTCGCTGATAGGAGGCAGTGGCTTCCTTCTGTTTCACCTCTGCTTGGTACGTTTAGTGTTGAAGTTGGATTGCGATTTTGTAAAAATGTGCAATAATATTGCTGAATCATCGCTGGTTGGCGACTGGCTTACAATCTTGATGATTAGACTGGAGATGGTACGCCTATGGCGCGCCGATAGCCGGTTGCTCAGCGCGCGGGCAAGAGGCTCAAATTCCTTTATAAAGCGGGTCATCAAGCCATTTGGACAGTTAGTCTGTAACGCAGTACCGTGAACGATGAACCGTTGGAAAGACAAAGTAGCAGTTGTGACCGGTGCGAGTTCCGGTATCGGTGTCGCGATATCGAAATCTCTGACGAGCAACGGCATCAAAGTGGTCGGTCTTGCGAGAAGAATAGACAAACTTCGAGAGTTAGCCCAGGAGTTGGGCAAGGACAAATTTTTCGCAATAGAGTGCGATGTCAGGAAGGAAGCGGACATACTGAAGGCTTTCAAATCGATCGAGAAACAGTTCGGCGGCGTGGACATTCTGGTGAACAACGCCGGGGTTCTTTGCCACAAAAATATAATCGGTAAAAATATATCTACGAGTGTTATCTGTCTTTCCTCGAATGTATCCGCATTGTCAGCATTTTCGTCAAACGTTGTCTGCATTTTCGTCAAACGTTGCTGTTGGATCAAAGATAACCGGTTTCGCCGCGTATTAAAATATATGCACATGCGCGTGCATTCTTTAACTATTTTTATTTCATGATAATTATAGCAATTGATTATTAGTCCGTTCATATTTTTCTATTGATCGTGGAATATTTTCAGAATTGCTTGCATATTTAGAACCGTACTGATTGTTCTGCTATTCAAAAGTCTACTTATTATCGTCTCTGTTTCATATTTCACATTTTCATTTCCGGTTGTATCAGTGACATTGTTTAACACGGCATATAATACTTGACAGGGAACGTTTAACGTGCGATATTTGAGGTGACGTTAAGCAAGATGCCCGTTTCAGGTTTGTTTGTGTGTTATTAATGTGAAACACAATTGCAGAGAGGCTAAGCTTTGCTCAAAGGCAATATTTCTTGTTGTACTTGCTTCCGTACATCTCTATGTTTTTGAAGAGATTCTTGGCGCAGCCCCACTCTCATATGAAACTCTCTTCTTTACTTTCTTAACGGAACACGCTAACATAGTCGTAACATCTTGTAATCTCTGTGCCCAGATAAACTATTGCAACGTAGACACGATGGTATGGGATTGGAAAAAATCCTGAAAGGAGCACCTTACACTATGGTATTAAATGTCCATGATTTGTCATATTCTCTATCGGTTGATTTGATAGTATGAGAAGTAGTCTGATATTTTAAACAGTGATATTATCATTAATATCCGGTACATGTGAATGGTGTACATTTCGCAACATTTTTCAAATTTTCGTGAAAAACTCCCTACTATTTTACATGGTACATATCACAAACGATACGTTAACTTCTACTAATTATGAGCAGAAGGAGCGTAAAATGCTCAAGTACCGATCATACAGGTCACGACATACGTTTTAAGTATAACAGATTGTTCAATTTAAGATACTGACATCATTAAGAGTGGCAGACGTGTTGTTTGCACTATATACTTAGGACAATTTGTTACAGATTGAATAAACGTTTTCAATTTTCCAGCTCCACGACGGTCTTAACGGGCGAGATTCTCTGGGAAATATACTGTAACTAAAAAACTGTAATTAGCATTCTGAAGAGATTTAATGTAAATTTATGTACAATTTGTTTACGCAGTTTGTCTGCACGATATGTTGTTATAATTATTGATATATACAAGTTGTGTTAATGAATGCAGTAAAGAACTTATCTCCGTAAACTACAACACGTACTCTATTTGCATGCATAATTAATGTCAACGAGAGTTGCGTTAAAAGAAAATCTATAATCAATAATAGAATTTCGAATTTTTAATTCATTAACTCCTCTTCGCAATTACACCGATCACCGTTGCACATAGAACGGAAAGTTACGTAAAAGAAGGTATCACTAAAATCATTTCACATCGGTCATTGACCACGACCACGGTGGCCTTGATCTTTATCGAATAGTTCTGGGTATACTCTCGTTCAAAATTATATTGACAGATCTGCTTAACTCTAACGGATGTTTTAAAAAAATCAATTTCTCTAATTATTATCGTATTCTCTTCAATATTTTATTTAAGAACGTACACCATCTCATCGATAACACGGAAGAAAGATCGATTTCAACTGTATTGCACTGCGATTCTACGTATTTTATGGATCTAAGAGAAAAAAAAATAGATTCTGACGCAATCCTCTTAAAAATATCGAACATTATTAGTCGATTCATCACGAATTCTCAATGTTTTTAACATCCACTCACGTTTTTTTATATTGCGTTTCGCGTTGTTGATGTACGTTACCTGAAAGCAGTTTGCAAGAAACTATAAAGAAGATTAACCATCGTACGAACGTTTTATGTTACAGACTCAGATTCAGAGGATTACCGTAAAGTGGTAGAGACCAACCTTATAGCACCAGCAATTTTGGCTCGAGAGACTGTGCAGTCTCTTATAAAGCGCAAAACATATGGCCACATAATCAACATTAGCAGGTACTGATCGACTAATATCTAACGTGATAACATTACGTTCCTCTTCGTCCTATAAAACTAACAACCGACATGTCCCGACTAAACTTCCAATATCACACTTCGTTTTACTCTCTTCGCGTGTCCAAATGTTTCACTGCCGTGTTTAAACGTTCTCTGTTTACGTACAATTTACAGTATAGCTGGAATCCACGCTGAAGCCATAAGCGTACCATTGGGTATGTACTCAGCCAGTAAATATGGACTAAGAGCTCTGGGCACGGAACTTCGTCACGAGATTATCATGTCCAATTTGAATATCAAAATCACGGTAAGAAACCGTAATCTATTAAATAATTCGCGTAACTATCTCATAACTCCAATCAGTTTAACAATTTAGACACTTTTATCAGCTACTACGTTTCATTTCTAGTGTACTATTACACTTATGAAAAAGGCAAGCATTGTTCGATAAAAAAAGAGGGAATATAACGACTTACTAATAAACGTTTATATTTCCATGCGGCAACTTCATCGTCAAAGACAGATTTTTTTAAAGATGATCGAAATACTTATTTTTGGCATTTTAACAATGGGAACGTATAATCATAGTACTCTTCTATTTTCATGTTTCAATAGAACATCAGCCCTGGAGGTGTCGATACGGAAATGATTACAGGTTTCTTCAAAGGTCAGGGTAAACCACCGACCCTAAAATTATTACAAGACAAGGACATCGCGCAGGCAACGGTGTACGTTTTAGAAACACCGGAAAGTGTCGAGGTGAGCGAGATCAGTCGAACGATTTTTCTAAAATCGAATAACAACTGTGACAATTTAGCAGCAAAATTGTCCCTAATAATTATAATCCATACCAACTTCCTTTAAAGTACACTTCGAACTGTACGTCAACTTTTATTTCGATATTCTTTACCTTCTTCCACAGTTCTAAACGTTTCCACTTATTTCCACTTTATTTATCCCTCCTCGTAGATTATTATAGCCTATTATATCGTAAAGAAATTAGAATAATATTCTACAATCAATGATATTAATATTCCACTAATTGTTTCCAGATTACGGAAGTTACGCTCATACCACACAAAACGGCATTTTGTAGTTTGAATCAAGGTAGGTAAAAAACAATATTTAATCTCGAACGTTTAAATACTCTTAAAACGATTGTAATCGAATGTAACTGCATGCATTATTTTATTTATTTTATTTACAGCGGCGGAGTAAAAGGTTATGACCGTCAGCCATACTGGAGGGAATATGAACTTAACATTTTCACATAGATACTCTTCGGAAACATGGATAAACGTTATATTACTATATGCTGATATGTTAACTATATAATTTATGCAATAAAAAACTATTTTGCTACCCTTCAATAACACAAGGATGTTAAAATTTGTTACAATTTCTCAAATATGTAACCCCTTTGTACGTTTTGTCTGCGAACCGATGATCAGGGTTTGAATGGAACCTATAGGACCTATAATATAATAAAAATGATAAATGGAATCGTCAAGTACTTAAATGCAAATTACTGCAAAGTACTGCAAATTCATTAATTACGCAAACTGTACAGTGTGTTACTTTACTTTAAGCTGTGGTATTATTGTATATCAAGATTTCACGTTACAAGTTTTAATATTAATGGAAGAAATATTGTTCGAGCGAGGGACGAAATAATTGATGTAGATAAACTGAATTAAAAACGATTAAGTGGAATCGACTGAACGCTTGATAAATCAGTTAACTGTGTCGGATTGCCGATGGACGCGACGGAATCAGGTCAATTAATTAGAAGAGAACTATGCACGAATTCGTTCCTAAACGTGTTACTATTGTATTTAACCAGCTGAACGAGAAAACTAAATTGAACACGGGGCAGAATTGACGGTGAAACGATTAACATCTAACGCGCATTAAAATCCAATTTGCATGACTTTTATTTTCACTCGAAGGGACGCCCATCTAGGCACTCTCTACATTTCGTTATCTCTTATCCTCGATCGTTAAATAGAACATGCATATTACGGTTATAATTCTTCTACAGCTCGTTTACCACTCCTCTCGTGTGTTCGAGCATCGCGTTATATGTGTATTGGATGACTCTAAAGTTTACTTTCATTATACTCTAACGAATGCACAAGTGCAATTAACCATTGCATCGTATATTGTAAAATTAAAAGATACAGTTCGAAATTATGGCTCTTATTAATCAGGTAACTGAGAATACTCGTGTAAGATATGTGTATTTGACCCTGATTCCATATGTATATCAATTTCAATGTGCAGAATCATTAATTATTTACATCTTCGAGGAGAAGAGTCAATAAAAAAAAAACAGACAAGTTGAAGTAATAATAATAGGAGCAATAATTTATTTGAGTAACAGTTAGAAATGTATGGTACCAAAGAAATACTTGTAACGGCTAGCAGAAGTAAGAATAAAGCAATATCCGCTGTAGAAATAGCTAGCACGATTTATGATGTGCTGGGTAATTAAGCTATCTTTAAGGAAAACGTTTCAGCTGTTAATGCTTTCCGATGAACAGTTAGAAATTCAAATTCTTGAATGATAGAGGTGTAGTCTGAAATAAATAGAAAACGACTTTAAAGACTTGCGATTTACGTTATCAGACATGTGTACCCAGTCTCCAATATTTTTTTCAATGAAACGATGATATTCGACGCACCAAATATGCACACACATAAAAGTACTCAACGATATTTTCTCCGTTATTGATCCTGTGGTGTCGATCGACAGGAACCTATTTCGTTCGTTAGTAACGGAACTGGATCTCGTAAAAAAATCGAGTCGACACCATTCCAAGACGGAAGTTGCGTTAAAAAAAATTAGAAAAAAAAGCGCTCGTTAAAGCTGAACAGCGTTTCGCCCAGTGGACACATTGTACGAGCACAAGTCGAACTTGTGCAATTACCGCAATGGACCTTCTAAGTATCCCGCGATCCAACAGCGTCCGTGAAATCGTCACTAACGAACGCGCCGCTGGATATTTCGTACATGTGTACACGGTTTTTGTACATGGTGTTCCTCAATTATTTTCGACCCGAAAAAATCCGCGCGCATCAAATACAAAAGGTAGAAGTGGCGCATAAAATTGGATGCCGTATTCATTTACATCGCGATGAAAAGTTGAACTTAAAAGAAACAAAAAAATCGGGGTTACTTCTATTCATTTCAAGAGAAGATATCACTTATGGGAGGGTTAAAGACGACTTGTGGTCTTGAGGATAGCCTGCAACAGCGCTAGCTGCGTTTCGCGGGCTTCTTGAGTGCAGCTCTGCCACCAATAACGATTGTCACGATTACTATTCAATTTATACCAATAACAAAAAGTTTCATTCGGTTTTACATATAGTAGTATAATAAGTTTGCTGACCACTGACCTACGAGATATCTTATGGAATGTTTCAGAGACATTGCACCTTAGATATTACGACAGAGTGCCACGTGTCTGTGACTGACTCATCACCAACTCGAAATCCTAAAAAAGTTCTAAGTGAAGACAAGCTTGTAAATTTCAATTTTTTCTAATCACTTGGATTGAAATAACACCTCGCATATGTATATAACAATTACGTTGAGTCATCATTCTACTTTACAGTCAGCAACTTCCATATGTAGCTACAAAATTTGTATCCTTGTTTCATCATTCTACTATTATTGAGAATTGCTTGAAGATCTTCGTAGAAATGTGAAACAACACGACGCAATCAATGAAATGCAACGAATAGATCATTGAACACGACCTATCTTAATTTCTAACTATAAGTTGCAGGTAAACCTCGACTATACATCACTGCATTCGATTAATTACCAGACTATCCGTTTTTCTTCTATTGTAAAATACACTACAATTTAGTTATTCGTTGGAACGTTTGCCTCTATCATCGTCTATGAATTAAAATCTGAAACGGGGAGTCCTTTTTGCTACCACTGAGCGTTACATAAAGCTACCACGTAACGTAAATCAGCAAAAAACGTGCCTAAAAATTATGAATAAGACGCAGTGATAAGAAACGATGCTGCCTGCAAACTAGACGAAAAATAGGAGAAATCAACAAGTGCGACGGTCATGATTAATGCGGAAACTTGTTCTTACAAACGATGGCCATTGGGGCGTATCCATAGAAGGATATACAGTACTATTCCCTCGTAGACAAAAATCTGCTCAAATAACAGAGTATTTGAAAATCTTTCTACGGATCTTTGAACCCAATTATTCTCTCAAATACTACTCAGATAGGATTTATTTGATACAAACATGATTCACAATTTTGAACACTGCCCACAGATTCTAGGGAACTGAGCAAAATCAACGTCAAAGCAAGGATCAGGAGAAGAGGAGCCAAAGAATCTGACAGCCACGAGAATGAATTTTGAAATGGTTGAAAAATTAAGATAAAATATAATAGCTGAGAAATTCGTAAAGACAAAATAGATCAATCAGATGTCGATAGAATTAAAGATTGATCGCAGAGATGCATACCTCGAAGAAGAAAAATTAAAGTCTTACGTAACTACGTGAATAGATTAGCATTACGTAATTCTGCACTAAGTTGTCGAATGTGTAGACTCGGCTAACCATTAATCAATCTTGACAGCAAAATGCGACATAGTAATACATATGACATGTGCGCCGTATCAAATATAAACATTCGCGTACGAATCGTTTCGAGAAATACTGACTCACCGCGAATTTGAGATCATCAAAAAGCCATAAGTGACTGTAAGTTTTGGTGTCTCGATCCTTTTGAATCGCTTAGATTCAAATAACATTGCTCAAACCGAAGAAGACACGGATAAACGGACGGAAGAAATATTGTAATTGTGCAGTGATTTGTTTGCCCAAGTAAAATACAAGAGACAAAGACTTTCAAGAATACGAAAAACACAAAATTCTCATTATACGTTTACCGGATGTGCGCTACAAAGTGAATTGCCCTATTTCTATGTAAATGTTCTGCAATTAAAGTAAGCAAGCCACTGGATGACTTTTACGGGCATTTTTTGTCACCAAGAACAATTTTGTAGTTGATGGTTGATAGCTATGGTGAACAATCATAGCGTAGATAATTACGTGGTCAAGGCACCGCGAAGATATCGCTCCAACGTTGAAATGTACCGTTTCGCGCGGGTTTATGTCTCTTTTGTTAGCCGAGGTTGGCTCGCGTTTGCGTAACAAATTACCAGCAGTTCTCCCTCACAATCGTGCTCCCTGTCATTTACGCGCACGTTTTTCGTCAATGGAATTTGGAAAGTGAAAGGCAATTAAAGTAACATCTATCGCGTTGCGACAAGAGACGAGGCGATCAACAACGAAAAGTGCGAAGAGGAATGCACCAAACGAACCATCGCGACTATTACATTAAACGTTGTTTGTAATTAAAAGGTTTGTATCGTAAGGTAAAAACACGATTTGTAATAATCGTGGAGCTATATCCACGTATCGTCTCGTTGAAGAATATCCGAAGATTTCTGCCAGTATTTTTCAATGAAATATAGTAGTGATTAAACAAGATAATGGCAAATATATACGTGTTGAGGAAACGTAACACGAGACAAAAGTAGCAATTGTTGTAAAAGAATATCAATTACCCAATTAACGATCTCCTTCCCTCATTATATACAAGTCCCACTTCTCTTCGGCTTCAGTTGTCATCAACGCGCAGGAATAAGTGGTTTACCTGATCGACTACTCTACACAGCGAAATATTGTACCAAAAGTAAGTTTTCGTGTATGTTCATTTCGTGTATGTTCCCTAAAATAGGTGGACATTCTTCGCGTTCTATCAAATAACTGTTGATCTTTTAATTAGATAAAAAATTTATTACCATCTTAACTTAAATTCGCGTGGAATAATATATCTACGAGAGATCGCACTTCCGTTTTTGGCTTGCATTTTCCAAAATTTTAACAGTTCATCTTACATTTTCGCTTGCATTTGGTGTTTAGACAGTTGTATTACACGTTCACGCTTCACTCATTTGTGAAATTTTTATTTTTATAATTAAAAATATATATGTATATATATTTCCTTAGATTATACTATTCCTTCGCAAATGTAATATATGTTTTCTGATATATTCAATAACGCATAAATTTGCCTAGGAATAAAAAAGAAGGAAAGATTTCTTCCAATCCACAAACAGTATACTAAAAGTAAACAGAAATTCCTAATTAACAATATATGTATGGTAAAACATAGATACTGGATATTAACCGCGCAACTTCCCTTGGAACCTGATAACTTCCTAAAATATGGACGAAAGAAAGGAAGTTTCACTTATACTCGTCGAGCGCGAATCGTAGACTTAAACGAAGCGGAGCAGAGATAAATTTATTCAAAAAGACGTGACTAACCGTTCATACTTTGCATTTTGTCGAGCAGCCAGTTTGAAGTAAATTTAAACGGTCCGCATTAATTGAAAGTCATTCCACGCGGGATAGAATTCGAAAATGCAAGCTCATTCAGCGAATAATCAGAGCTTAATGAGTTCACGCAAGGATAGACATTTCTCGGCTCTTGAGAACCATTTTCATTTTGTTATCTCTTAATTAAATGCCGCATATGAACTCTTAAGACGAAATTCATGAAAAAGCGTTACGTACGAACTGCTAAGAAATGTTTACGTCTGATGATAAAATGAAATGCAGATTATGTATATCTCTACGTGCAATGTACGTATTTAAAGCTATCTAACATCGTACCAAAGATTTAATTTTTTTCACACCACGTTTTTTTTCGCAAAGA
Organism: Xylocopa sonorina; assembly: GCF_050948175.1. Taxonomy (NCBI): domain Eukaryota; kingdom Metazoa; phylum Arthropoda; class Insecta; order Hymenoptera; family Apidae; genus Xylocopa; species Xylocopa sonorina. The sequence continues at coordinate 4,306,967 of NC_135195.1, read as the reverse complement.
ACGTACGCCGCGTGCTGCTGAATATAATCGCATTCCGACATGAAAAGAAAGAACAAATACAATTCTCAACAGAGAATTGCATTTTTTGGCCACAGGATAACGCTCTTTTGCCTTTGAATTAAAAAAAAGTATTAGATCCTTTCATCGTAAGTACGATTTTCCAGAAGACTGGTACTCTACTTGGTTTAAATTGATAAAAAGGTTTCTCATCAAATTTAGAAAAATGATAGAAATGTAAGCTTATATCTAGAAGAAAATTACTGTAAAATCTGCTGGACACAAGAAATTAAATTGGACAAGATTCTACTTGATCTGCACGCTTAAAAAGCCACTGTTTTTCTTTTTACATCGAAATTATGCAATAGACTTTAATCCACGGTAAAGAACACCGAGGTGTCTTAGGCAATTGGTCACGCACAAATGATATTTTCATGTTCGACTAGTGCCACCTTGGATTCGATTATTCCCTTTCGAACGATAATCGATCACGGCCGAAATGTAAAAACTCTGTCGGAGATTGTAGGAACGCGTCGCTTAAACGCGAATTAAATAAATCAGTCTACTTCAGACTGGTGAGTAAGAAAGTGCATCACTGTCCAGTATTGTACTTCAGGTAAGCTCTTGTCGTTCGTATTTGCCCAATTAAACACAACATCTGCAGTAAATTTATTTTCTACCATGTCTAATCGAAGCCAATTAATTATTTTTTAATCGACGATAATTAAAACAGATGCGATAGATTTTCTAATACATCATTCTAACACATCCTATCATTATGTTTATATCCCTCTCATTAAGAGAACTGCTACAATTTCAACCTTTCTAGTCCTATAATTTTACAAACTTACCCGAAATCGAACGAGAGCGCGTTTGTTTTAATTAATTTTTTTATCATCGTACACACTCTTAAAATAAAATTAAAAAACAGTTTCTATTTGTATAATATCTTTTCTTTCGATATGAAAGGCTTTTTCGTAACAATTATTTAACCTTGGATGCGAATTTCTATAAACTACACACTTTTGAGAAATATTACAAAAATGTTTGCCATGACTGTAGACAAGTATTCAGAACATAATCTAACAAGTAAACTGGTCATTAATTAACTATTACAAGTTTTCATCCATTTACATATATTTAAATAAAATAACCATACTTTAAGGTACATTACTTTATGAAAGAAATGTATGCTCTTAATAATTAAATTATTTATTTTAATTAGAGATGTATATCAGGCCTGTATCCAATTAGATGTAAACTGATTGCCTTTGAAGTTAGTAATTGCATTGTAACTCAATGTTTACAACGTATTGAGTTAACGTGTCTGTCAGATTATATCTGTTAAATCTTTTATCGGTTAAACTAGATTTCTAATTACCATGGCAGCAAACGGAGTACGTCTTTCACTCTTTTCAGATGGTAACATCATTATTTATTTACTTGCTTAATTATGCTTCCATATCTGATTGTTCAGAAAAATGATTTACCATATTTTTAATACATACAACATGTAAACACTATACTAGATTATGCATACTGTAAATAGCATACATAATGTGCGTAAAATTTAATATTTCATAAAAAACAGTCAAAAAAGGTTTCATTTGGAACAATAATTAATTAAATACATCGAAGGATCATTCACTATTGTTACATGTATCATTATCATAACACTTACCTAACAAAATGTTGTTGCTGGTACATTTCGATCCTCTTCGCTGGTACCTATAACACGTAATACCCAATAATTAATTTCACACTTCACTTTGAACAGCTGAATGTTATTAAATAATACCAGAACCTGAATTAACTTTTGTTAAGAAAGTTTCACTACTTTTAGAAATAAAAGCTAGACCGTGCACAAAGTATTTTAACTGGCAACTAATCGAACTAAGATTTCCTTTAACTGACGAACGTTAAACGCAACAACAAAATTATCTCCCTCCTCTTCTTTCTGTTCTTTGAAGATTCCGTTCCTCCTCAAATGTTATACGTTTAATTACATCGAGAAAATTGCGGAACTTGAAACGAAAGCAATATTTTCGCGGGGAATACTAATTTTCTGCGTAAAATGAATTACTATCCGACAAAAGTATGTATTCTATCTACATTTTGCGTGCGGAAGAAAATATTTTCCAGCTTTCACAGAAGTAAAAGTACGAAACTATCGCGTCTATGACATAACTCCTTTTTTCACTAAACAATGTGATCTAATATCGATTGTTCGTGTACGCCGAATAGAAAATTACACGATCGAGGAAAAGAACGTCACAGACGAATAAGAAACCACGTCGAGTGTACAAAACATGATGGAATGCGTGAATTAAGCGTGAAACGGTTCACTTGACTAGGCGCGAACTTATGCTCGAATCAACTGGTGTCACGTGTACTAACGCACTCTGTTGCGATAGCCAATGCGCAACAACCGTTCGTATCCTTCGGAAGTAAGCAAATATTTTAATACGTCGCTTGTCAAGATTATACAATACGCAGCGATATTCGCAACAAAAATTATTTAAATACGACGGAAACCGTGACATAATCCATCTAGAAAATGAAAATGTTCGTTATATGCAATAAATTAATTGAGTCATTTTATACTTGGAGATGGTAATGTTCTTTTTGTATCATCGTAAGCGACGTAAGTAATGTTTTGGTATTTAAATACTTGAAAATCCAAATAACTTCTCAAGATAACGATGCAAATAAAGCTGTTAATAAATTCATTTGTTCTTGTATTATCTTCGCGTTTCCTAACTTCTAATTGAAACGTCAACGATTACTGTTAATCGTGAGGGATAAAAGGGTACTTATTAAAATAAATAGTGCGTTTAATTTGCAGAAATAAATGTTAGATAAAAAGCACTTTCAAAGTGATTTCATGTGCTCTAATTGTTTCTTATAAACGTAGCTTATAGTTAAACATTAGCTTTGAAAGGAATTTAAAAGAATTAGATTACTATACCAAAAAATTCAAATTTAAATGTTCCAAAACTCAGCTATGTAACTTATAACGTTAACTACCCAAAAAAAAAACGATTTCGATTTAAAAACTTTGAAGTTTCTCGCTATTTCATGAAAATCTAATTTTTATTTTATCGCTGTAAGTTTTTACAATAGATACGTCGAAATTGAAATAATGGCAAATGATAAAAATTATATTACTTCCACCACAGAAATAAGAAAGTATATTCTGCGTCCGTTTCTATCTTCCATCGTTCTTTCTTTTTACGACCGTATTAACGCTATACTTTTCATCGAGATAGACACGCAAAAAATTTATTGCACCAACGCATGCACTTCACTAGCATACATTATTACAATGGTATGCATGCGGTTCTTTTTACGTTCGCCTAATTATGTTTGTCGTTTCCTTTCCAACCTACATATCATCGATATCTGATATTTAGTTTTCTTTCTTCGTTACTTCTTAATTGGACATCTAACATTTCATTGCTTTATGTACTCAAAAATGATAAAACGTTCCCATAAATACTATTATCAAAGAGGAAGTATTTTGCAACCATCATTTACGATCGTTGAATATGTAAAATGAATAATACGTAGTTCAAATGCAACCTGGTAACTAATTACTGAGTTAAGAAAGTCGTTAGATGGAATTAGAGCTACACACATTTGCCTCTTAATTAACATACAATTTTTCCACTAGCGTAACTGCATAATACGAGAATGCATCTCCATAGTTGCTTATTAAACAGTCTGATATATCTCGACCAACGCATTAGAGTTAATGTCCTACAGAAACCGCCTTGCTAACCACCCACTACAATCTACAGAAGATCCTGTTATTCAGACGATGTTGCAAAAAGAAATTGAAAATCCTGGTTCGACATTTAATTAGAAAAAAAAGAAACATAAATTTGTATTTTTATTGTAAATTAATTCCGATTTCTTAACTTTACAACTTTAAACTATAATTATAATTTAATCTTCTACATAAAAAATATAGTTTATTTCGCTTTTTCTTTTTATAGAATAAAAATTAACCAATGAGCTAATTAATTTGAAATAATCCGGTTGAAATTCTCGAAATGGAGCGAAATATACGTTAACAAATTTTTTTTCTGTTAACTTATACTTTTTACAAAGGTTCGAATATGTATAAAGATTTGCATATTTGAGTATGCATAAAGTTTTTGTAACTTATAATAAAATAAGATTTATATATGTATGCTTTCTAACACATCTTTGTGCAATGCTTCGACCCTCAATTATAATGTTTATTTGTTGAAAAGTCTACAAGCAAGGAATAATAGATGATCCTATACGGTGTTAAGGGGAGAACGCGACAATCGGGGCGAATTAAGCGAAATTATCGGCAATTAGCAAACCAGTTTTCGAAGTAACGCGTTTATGACAACCTCAACACCACCGTCGATTGGAAATTTAATTACGCGCCGCGGCGCTTGGCGACCTGCAAGCCTTATTTACGTTTCCATATAATTATTCAAATCATATTTGACAAACTGTCCCATTATTCCCGTTTCAGCAATAACGCGTATTTATATGCATTATTATTTCAATTAAACAATAATTCCACAACAACTAGTAGTTTGCCACTCCTTTTTATCGCTTCGCAAATAAGTAAGAGAATAAGGCTTAAATATATTTATGACAATGCAATGTTTCAGTCTATAATAATAAATTTGCAATAAGCTACTTTTTTAAATAGATTTCCAAGTTATTAGGCATGTTTCATGGAAAACATTAGCATATTATAAATAGAACATAATTCATTAGAGGAATTATGATACTTCATTAAAATAAAGAAAGGTGAAAGAAGTTAAGTTATTTCACGCGATGTAATAGCTTCTCATTTCACTCAATTTTAATTTCCACACCATTTGACTGTAAAATGTGATCGAGTATCTGTAATTGATTTAAAACGCGAAGAAAGGTACAGTGAAATATTGCAGTTATATCATAAATGAACGGCGAAGTTTCTCCAGCGATGATTGAAATTATTCGCGTGCATTCGAATCGCGTAGAGCAACCATCACGTTTACTACTTTCATTTCTTTTTTGGAAAAGACACACCTTCGTAGTAATGATGTAAATATTCATAATCTTGTGTACATGTGACTCTTCATCGACATTGGTTCCTTTAAGTCAATTACTCCATACTCTGAACGCAGTGCAAATGCTTCTAGTATAGAAATGAACAATTATACCCGTTAATCGCATCGTAATAATGTTTTGGATTGCCGTATGTACACGTCGAAGACAGTTAACCGGTTAAAATCTGAGTGGCAATCGAATCTTGTGAAAACCCATCAGATCAGAAGAAATGTGGAATACATACGCATCGCATGGTGTACACCGTAAGTTTTTTGCGATTGGCTCCATCGTCTTCCTCCCCCTGGGCACTTTCGTTATGCTCCAGATCCTCCCTTTGCTCCTCGTCGCTCCCCCTACGGGAAAATCTAAAGTGGTAATAAACCAACGCGTCTCTAGTTTCCCAGTCAGTTGGTTCTCGCGTTGCCAAAGACCAGCCGGACGAAGCTGACCTCTTTCACTGCGCGGAAAGATGCCCCTGGGACGTAAACGGAAAAAATGGATAGCTTATCACGAATAATACGATGCACGACAATCGATACACCCCTTTACCACCGACGTAAGAGACTTTCCATCCTCGTTTTTCTTTTAAATACCTTCTTCGAGTCGTCTTCGGTCGATTTGTCAGTCTTTTGTCGTATCGTCAGTCTTCGTCAGAGTGCAGGATGCGATCCACGAGTGAATGACTGAAAAAAAAATTCATTTTTGTTAGTACGAATTGCCTCGTAATGTGTGTTCAAACATTCTACGATTTGCAAACGGGTTTCTTTAATAATTGACGAACAGTCCCGTGTACATAGTGAAAGCAAAGTGTAGTAGAAAGAGTTACACAATTTGGTTTTAAGTATACATATAATACATATAATACAATCTAATCTACAGTTTATAGTTAAAAATTATTATCAGGAAGTAACGTAAGAAGGCACGTAATTACTATCTTGTGTGTTGCAGTTTGTTTCAAGATGAATGTCACATTGATAGTACAACTTCTAATCATGCTGTTCCTCTCGGAGTTGACGGTGATAAGCGTAGGTGCGATCTTCTTCTCGTCTCTATTATCATCGTTGAAAGTTAAGACGAACATTCCAGCGATCGTGGAATCGAAGCATGAAGACAACGCTAAAAACGACGCAAATAGCCATGGCCAACAGACTAATCAGAAGCCTCATATCATTATTATTCTTGCTGATGATATGGTGAGTGATACGAGTCATTGAAAAAGCTGAACCGATCAACTCCACTTTCTATCGAATCATTTAGTTTGCTACTAAAATATACGACGAACACTGAGCTCCATAAAAATCGAGTAATTAAATTTAATGGAGTTGAACAGTCTACATTTTAAGTGGCTCATACATTAATAAACCGATCCTTGTAAGAAACTTAGTTTCTAATACCAGTTAAGTTCTAATTACCGCGATGGAATTTTCATTTGATTACGAATATATTTATAGAAAAAAAGGAACAAACTGTACGACAACTACACGTATCAACGAAATACTTGTTACCATTTAAGAAGTAAGCGTTAAAAACTTATTTATAGGGGTGGAACGACGTAAGTTTCCACGGATCGGATCAAATACCCACACCCAACATCGACGCCCTCGCATACAATGGTATCATCTTAAATAATCATTACGTTCCCGCATTGTGCACACCGAGTAGGGCTGCCTTAATGACCGGAAAAAATCCTATTCACTTGGGCATGCAACACTCTGTAATTTACCCAGCCGAGCCTCGAGGACTTCCCTTGAAGGAGAAACTGCTACCAGAGGTACGTTTCTAAATGGAACGTGAGTATTTGCTGCTTCCTGTTTCATAAAACTCGTTAAGAATCGTTAAGAATCATACAGAGCCCGCCACATTTCGCACCCAGTTTTACGAAATACCATTGCAGTACTTACGAGACGCTGGTTACAAAACACACGCTGTAGGGAAATGGCACTTGGGATTCGTCAGAAAAGAATACACCCCAACGTACCGTGGATTCGATACACATTTTGGATACTGGAACGGTCTTCAAGATTACTACACGCATTTCACGCGAGAGCCTGTAAATATGTGAGAGAAATTCATTAGTAAATAAATTAAATTAAATTTGTTAATACAAATTTCCACAGGATCCACAATTCAGCAATTTCAATGGCTTCGACATGAGACGGAATCTAACAGTCGCGTGGGACACGGCAGGGAAATACTCTACGGATCTTTTCACAGACGAAGCTGTTCGTCTGATCAAAGAGCACGACACTAATCAACCGATGTTTCTTTACTTGGCGCATCTTGCTCCCCATAAAGGAAACATGAATCAACTGATACGAGCGCCCGACGAGGACATTGCCAGGTTTTCGTACATTATCGATCCGGAAAGAAGAATTCAAGCTGGTAAATCCTCTTATTGCCTTATTGTTGTCTACTTGAAAAGAGCTAAACTAAAAACTTGTTATTTAATATATACTTAAAGCCATCACGAAAGTGTTTTCGTATATTTTGAGGCGACATTGAGACGAATTCGATGTTGTGATAGACAGTTACTCTTTCTTAAGAAAATCAGTTTAAGATCTAAAAAATGTCCTCGTTAACAACCCCGACAATACAACTTTGATGACATGCGGTATCAATATATCGTGAGACACCAGCGTATCACGCGATGCACCACCATAGTACCACTAACATATCACGCATATTGTATGTCCATTCAGGAATTTTTTCATTTTTTCCCATTTATTTTTATTTTTTTTAATATATATTATTTATAAATAATGTAAATATATACTGTCACGTGGCGCATGTGACATCACAGTGCTCTTACTGTGACAAAGTTGTGTTGTTGGGATGTATATTTCAATAGTTTTATCGTAATTTATTTTATATTTCCCCCTTTCTAGGTAGGAGAGAGAAAGATATATAAGATAGCTATAGGAAAGAGTGAGACAGATGGTGATGACCCTCCACTAGGACCCTTGGCGCCATCTCTGTAAAAAGTGCTCAAACTGGTCGCTCAGCGGTACCGACAGCGAAGTAAACTCTCAAAAACTACTAGCGTCATCTCTGCGGAAAGTACTGAAACTAATTACCGACCTAGGTTCAACGTTTTTTCAAGAGATGGCGCCAGTAGTTTTTGAGAGTTTACTTCGCTGTCGGTACCGCTGAGCGACCAGTTTGAGCACTTTTTACAGAGATGGCGCCAAGGGTCCTAGTGGAGAGTCAACAGCACCTGTCTCACTCTTTCCTATAGTTTTCTTATATATCTTTCTCTCTCTTACGTTTAAAGCGGAAAATATAAGTTAAAATACAATAAAACTACTGAAATATACGAGAAATTACAATAAAACTATTGAAATAAACAAAATTGCTGAATGAACGCCATTGACAGGCGGTATCAGCAGTGGAACAGCACCGCGTGCTATGCTAGAGCTTTTTGAAGTGTTATGTCATTTACTGTGTTATCTGGAAAGTAAGTTAAATACGGAAGTATCTCTATTGACGCTTTCTAACTGAATGTGTATAGCAAACACGCCCGTCATAGATATGATCTGTTGCTTATGATATGTCTGGCTATTATTATAATAAATACTCAAAGTACTTGCTACTTTCTGTAACGCAAATTTATTCAATTTTAGACTGATTTTCTTAAAAAGTTATTACGAGGAAAAGCAATCGTCTACAGCATCGTTGTATTCGCCTCGATGCCACCTCCAAGATTAGGTAATAAAAATCACATGATAATCGTTTTAAAAGTGCTGACTCTCTCATCTTTTACTCAAAACGGGATTTTAAAAACTTTGCATCGAATTATTAAACATTTTTACTATTCATCGGTTTTTAACATGCTCTGGAGGATTACGTATGCATTAAATTTGAGTATCTACTTGGAGTTACTCGTTTGCAGCCGTCGTATCGAAATTAGACCAGAGCGTTGGCGAAGTGATGGACGCCCTGAGAAAACGCGGCATGTTGGAGAACAGCATAGTGCTGTTCATGAGCGACAACGGTGCGCCGACCGTCGGTTTTCTGAGTAACCAGGGCAGCAACTATCCCCTACGAGGCGTAAATCCATCTTCTATTACTCACAGAATACTTATACGCAAATCTTGAACAGCTGGAATTATGAAAATTTTGCAGATGAAAGACAGTCCTTGGGAAGGCGGTACCAGAGGAGTCGCGGCTATTTGGAGTCCTCTTATTAAACAATCTAAAAGAGTATCAAACCAAATGATGTTCGTATCCGATTGGTTTCCCACACTTTTGACTGCAGCAGGTAAACCAATGTTAATTATTTACTGCATATCTCTGCCCTCCTCTTGTATCAAATTGAGAATTTGTTTCTTTGTAGGAGTGGATACGAAGCAAAAGAAATTCGAACACATCGACGGGCACAACCTCTGGCCGGCGTTGGTATTGGACAAAGTAAGCCCTAGATACGAGCTAGTATTGAATATTGACGATCTAAGTAATTATGCCGCTATCAGACGGGGCGATTTTAAGTACGTAATCGGAGAGACAAGCACTGGCAGAGCTTGGGTTGGGGCATCTGGGAACACTTCTGAAGGTGTTCCTCCTGGCTATGATCCATACAAAGTATTATACAGTAAAACTGGTGCTGCTATTTCCGGTATTATCACTGCCAAACAAGCGATGGAGTTAAGTGAAAGAAGAAGAAGTATAAGAAACTTGGATGATAGTGCTTTGAAGACAAATTTCCAGGACAAGATACTCACCACTGAAATGGTTTACAACTTGCGCAGAACGGCACAGATAAAATGCAATATTAAAGAAGAGGATATGGTGAGTGTTTTCAGCATGATCTTAAGAATAAAATTAAATCTAATTTTTCTTCAAATGAGAATTAAAACGAAATTGTCCACATTTTTTACAGATTCCTTGCGATCCTCTGAAAGCGCCGTGTCTGTTTAACATAGAAAAAGATCCTTGTGAAATGGTGAATCTTGCGGAAAGAATGCCAGTGATCTTAGCCATTTTGGAAAAAAGCTTGATGAAGTACAGGGTTACCGTGATACCTCCTAGTAATTTGGACGGAGATCCTAGAGCGGATCCAAAAATTTGGAACAATACGTGGACCAGTTGGTACGAACTCGATCCACTGGCGTTTGCTCGCACGAGCGCGGAAAAACTTCCACCGTATTCCGATCCACCGATCATACTAATGTCTATTATTTTCGGTCTTTTTATTATTGGGGTATTAACGTTAATTGTTATTAAATGTGGGAAACCAAGCATGCGCAATGTGGAGAATTCTGAGTATTAGAATGGCCATGAAGTAATTTACTCTACGAACGGTGACGAAGACTTGTATCCTATACTTAAAATTGTACAAAACTCGAAACACAATGATGAACGGCAGCACAAAGAAATAAACTGATATCTTCAAACGAGATGCACGAGAGCTGAGCTGCGTGTGATCACTGCGAAAATATACTACAGTAACCGTACATCAACGCAAACATTTTGATACTATTTCTTGCATCTACATTCTGACAATATATTGATTCAACAATACTTAGATTGCGAATGTTTATGTGTACCATGAGAAATTTAATTCACACACATGCGTGGCCACGCACACACACACACAATTAATTGACCACAAGAAATAGTAAGTTTCACAATATGTGTCAGCTTGTGTCATCTCGTTTTTCATTCTCCTGCATAAAGTCCGCTCGATATACGCGAACATTATATCGTTAATAGCATGACAGTGATAGGATGAAACGCATTCTGTTACCTTAGAAGTACCGCTTGCTCAGCAAGTTTGTTGTATCTTCGAACAAATTTATCGAGCAGGTCACAACATTTGTAAATAGTCCACAATTTTAGTCAATTTTAGCCTAATGTTCACCTTAGCTAATGTAAATAATTATATCTGCTAGCACCTACGACAAAATTAAACACGCATAATTATTCATTCGCATCAATTAAGACTTAACACACCAGTGTCCACAATGAAAAAACATTTGGATGAATAAATACTCCCGTTTCACAATTTATTTATTCACCTACACTTCCTTTTTTTCTGTACAAAATTTCATGGAAATAAAAAGTTTGAATCATCATGGTTAAAAAGCAATAAACAATTACGGCACCTCCCTTGGTAGGTAAAATCTTTTAGTATGCAGTTTTGATCATCCTGTATTTTACCAACGTTTTGCTCTTATTCGTTATTCTCTTATTCTTACCCCGAATTAGATCTATGTGTGTTACATTTCTAGTAAAGAACCATCCTGAATTATCATTCATCAAGTTTTTCAAAATTCACATACAATGCAGTATTCTAACAAATGTTTTACACGTATCCTTTTTATGAACGATTATTTGTATGAAAATGGTGAAAACATTTATTAAATTTGAAGCATCCAAATATTTTTTTTACAAAAAAAAACAATGATCGTATTGATATTTTTTTGAAAAATACATCATACCTCAATTATGTAAAAATTGAGAAACAATACTTAAGGAAAATCCTTTATTAGAAATGTCTGCTTCAATAAGTGACTGACAAATCGTAGACGATTCGTGTCCTTCGACGAAACGAGTCCTCGAACCACAATCATCGAAACGAACTCACTTCCATCCTGTTATCAGTTATTCGATTTTACTCGAGAAACATCTTACGCTATTAACAACTTCACAGCTAATAAAATAACTGAAATATACATTTCTTTTCCAAGGCAATGTTTCGTTTACGATTTACCTTAAGCTCGGTGGCTATACAACGATTATAATACAATTAAGTCATCTCCTCGCACGCTCTTCTACCTCGAAGAGGAGCGACTTTTTCCTTTCGAGAAGCCTCTCAAGAGACACGACAGGTTGCCGTACAAACGCACAGAGTTGTCGCAACAAAAATACAAACATCTTTATACCCCTGGATCCCAGTAGTCAGACGCATCACAATTTTTACAAACCACAACGATCTCACAGAACGTCGACGAGTTATATAGTCCGATTAATTTCTAATCGCTGTTATCTCGTTCGATTTAATTTAATTACAGGAATAGTCACGGCAGTTGGCACTTGGCAGGAATGTATCCAGAAGGCAAGGATGGTATCTACATCACCGTCATTAGTGTCTTATCACATGTGTACCACCTTTGGCGTACTACAACATGTAAAGTTGCAACGTGAAATATTCTGACAATTTCAAGAATGAACAGGCTCAAAAGCGTAAACGTAAGAAATTGTTGCGATTAAGATTTTAAAAAAGCGATCAATACCTAAACATCTATATGTATATTTGTATAGAATGTTCGATAGGTAATTTAGAGCAAATCCTATCTGAGAATAAAAGGAATTACCTTTTGCCCCATAACCAATTCAGTAGAACACTCGACTGGCTCTGAACGTCCCTAGCTGTAAACATGAGAACACAACGGTTACACACACAATCAATACTTTAAATTTCATAAAACATCTTGAGTAAAAATGCTCAAAAATACACACTTTTCAAAAACCATATATACTTAACTACGTTTCTCTTTAAACTAAAAATATATTCTACCATTTGCATCATAACGTGGCTAAGACTCAAAAAGCTTAAAAAATTACCAAAAACAGTACGCGTACGTACTTGTAGCGTTAAACAAAAATTGTCTATGTATCGTTGCATAACAATTTTTGTTTAGCGTTGACAGATAGTGTGGAAAACAAGATAGAAATGAAAGTATACTTAATTCATCTGAAGATACATACAGAGTGTATAATTTGCATTGACGAGCTTGGCAGCTGCTTCAGGAGGTAAAGTGCTTAAAACGTCTTTGTGCGCTAACAAAGACATTTGCTGCGTGTGCCTTAACTCTCGTTCGTCCCTCAATCGCACGTCTTTTGCGTGGCTCACCGTGTGCAGCTGCGAGAGCCTAAAGGGAAAACTAGCTTATACAATGAGGCAAGGAGCATACTAAACTACTAACGAATACATTTAACATGTTCTCGTGATCAGAGAGAGAAATTACAGTTTTTTGGCAAACCTTTAACGGTTGTGAGAGCTCCAAAAAATAGACACGCGTTTGTTTCTTGAAAAGAATTCACATCTAAACGCAAGTATTTACGTCTTGCTTGTGTTAATTGATACAGAGCTTCGAATATGAACAAGTTGGGATACGGGGTTACAGAGGAACGGATGGATCAACTTGAGAAGCTTGTTCCGGGGGTTCCTACGCGCTAAACAAACTTAGGAGCTGAAGAAATAGGAAACCATTTAATTAATACAAGGAGAAGCTCCAAGTTTCTTTTCATCGAACATACGAGACACTACTCTGTAAAAACTAGCAGCTAAAAAGAAGAGAAAATCTAACTATTCCAAGAGTTGTTGCTAATATAAACTTTTCTAAACATAATACTTTTTACGTCCACTGGAAATATTATACAAAAGGTAGACAAATGTTACAGAGGAGATGTACACTAGAAACAGACAGTAAAAACGAATTATTCTGTATGTTAATGACGAAATAAAAGTTCATTAAAATTGTTCGTTATTAAACGCATTTTAACTTAACTTGATCTTTACTATAAATATAAAAATATATTATCCCGTATAAAAAAATGAATAAAAAATCCTGAAACCAAACAAGACTAACTGAAATATAAATCAGATGTATAGAATATACAAGCAAATATTATTTTGTTCCATTTCTCTTATAAAATCCTTGAGATATAAAATCCTCTAAACTACTAGAGAAAATTAATTAAAGTACAAAGATGCACAAAATACATACTTCAAGGCAAGGGTTTCCTTGTCCTCTCCAATCGGAGTGTCGATAGCTTCCTTAGCTATCTCAACTGGTCCCTCAGACTTCGACGGTGATGGATGTTCCACGACTGGTTCCTCAGTAGTGGAAACGGACGCCTCCTTCGTTGGACTAGGATTAGAACTCGTCGAGCCAGCTGCCTTTCTCAACTCCTCGTTCACTCTGATGGCGTTAGACAAACGCAATTGCAACGTGTCGCGTTCTTCGAGTAACTGCATCAATTCGTGCGTCAATTCCTCGCATCTAACGTCCCGTTGATGAAGCATGTACAACGCAAGATCCAATTCTTGAGACGGTGGCGTTTTGCTTCCCTCGCCGGAAGCTGCCTCGCTTTGAACCGCAGAAGTGTCGATCACCGAAACGTCCTTCTTCAGAACGTTCTGAATCAACTGGCACTCCTTCACTTTCTCCTCCAAGAGCGTCTTCAACGAATTGATCTCCGCTTCTCTGGCCTCTAAAGTGGTCTTAAGCTCGTTACGCTGCTTCTCTTCTTCGCCGGTCAACGCCAGGAGCTCCTCGATGCGTGCTTCCTTTTCTTGTATTTGAACCTTTAAATTGTGAAGCTCAGTATCCTTGGTGATACTCAATTCGGCCAATCTGCGTTCCTTTTCGGCCAGGTCAGCGCTTACTCGAGTCAGTTCCTCGTCTTTCTGGTGCAACTTGTCTTTCATCGTGTGCTCCGTCGCGGAGAACTCTTCCAGCTGTTTCTTCAAATTCTCAATGTCCTTGTCCCTCAATTGCAGCTCGTTCAAAATGTTTCGATTCTCCGCTGCCAGCCTCTGTTTTATCTCGTCGATTTCCATTTCCTTCTCTTTCAATTTACTCTCCAGAAACTGTTCAGCCTCGAGACGAACTTGCTCCTTTTCCGTGGTAAGCTTCTGCAAGGCGTCTCTGGTTTCCTCTGAAAGCCTCTCAAACTCTTGCAAACGGGACACCTCTTTCTGCAATTCGGCAATGGTCGATTTCAGATGTTGAACTTCCTGCTCCTTGCCGTACAATTCGGTAGTTAGTCTCTGTACCATTTCACGCAGCTCGAAATCATCCGACTGAGGCTCCATGCTGGCATGAAGAGACAATTGAGAGTCCTTCTCAGCTATAATGTACCTAAGCTCGCTGACCTCTTGTTCCTTGGCGTACAACTCGTTCTGTAGTCTGACGATTTGCTCCTGATCCTGAATCGAGCGTCGATCCCTCGACAGAAGATTCCCTTCTTCTTTGGAGGCAAATTCATGGTTCTGTATCTCTATCTGTTGCCTCAGAGCGCCGATCTGTTTCTCTTTCTCCTCGGATCTCACGCTGGCCGCTTTCAACGAGGATTCCAGTTCAGCTTTTTCGTTGTAAAGACAATTGATCCTTTCCTGCATCTTCTGAATGATACTGGGATACGTGTTCTCGCTTAAGACGTATTTCAAATGTTCAATCTCTTCCTGCTTCTTTTCTAACTCGACTTGCATGGCATCTATCGCGTGCTGTAAATTGTGATTGTTATCGCCCATTCTAAATAGCGGCAAACCATCCACGACGTTAGGAGAGCTCTGTTGATGTTGATCCTGCTGCCTCGATAATCTGTCCAATTCCACTTTTTGCTCGTTCAGAGTTCGATTAGCATCCTCGAGTAAAGATATCTTTTCATTCAAACTGTGTCTGGTTTCATCCAAGACCTTACGAGTCCTTTCCAATTCCAGGTTCAAACTGTTTATCTGCTCAGTCTTCTCCGATAATTCGTTCTTCACGGCTTCAAACGCTTGCATTTCTGCGCGAAGCATTTCAATTTCCAATTTATTATTGTTTAAAACTGTCTTGTACTCGGCAGACTCCTGAGCATGCTGTTGCAATGCCAATTCTTTTTCCATCAGAGAAGATTCTAGACTTTGAACATTTTGCTCCAGACTCTGAACACGTAACGCGTACTCGTTTAGACTGATTGACGCTGCTTCGGTTTCGTTCAAACGTTTGTGTAGCTGTTCGATAGTCTCCATGTATCTCTCATTCTCCATAGACAATATCCGTACTCTTTCTTCACTCCCAGATAACTCTGATTCCTTCTTAGTTAATTGTTCCTTCGCTGACGTCAGATTGGCCTGAACAGACTCCAGAATCGAATTCTTTTCCACCAAGTTCTGCTTCAGAAATTCCAGTTCTTGTCGCTGTGCGTCAAATTGTACGGCATTATTTTGTTTCTCGAGCGAATATTCGTTCATACTTGCCTCTAACGTTGACAACCTTTCGTTAAGACTTCGTATCTCTTTTTCTTTCCCCTCGATTTCTATTGCGTGCTTTTGTGCCAGCTCTTGAGTAGCCTGACTCACGAGAGCGCTGACCGTTTCCACGCTCTGTTGCTGAATAAATTCGTTCTCCTTGTCGCTGAGAGCCTTCTTCACAGACTCCAACTCTTGCTTCTTTTCATTGAGCTCCTTGTATAGTTCCTGTATGGTGTCTTGCAACTTCAGCTTCGCTGCCTCGTGGTCCACGTACTGTTTCTGAAGTTCCTGCTTCAGATCAGCCACTTCTTGTATCCTAATGTTCAGAAGATCGGTCACTTCCGCCATTGACGCGTTCATAGACGATATCTGTTTATCAGAAGAGGCCGTCAAATTGGTCAGTCTTTCTTCTAGGCCTATTTTTTCTTGCAGGGCGTTTTGCAAGCTTTTTTGTAACTCAGCGGCGCTGGATTCGGAGGCCTCGATCTGTTGACGTAAATTAGCTATTTCCGTTTCCAGCCTGCTCGTCCACTTGTACGCTTCTTCCCTTAAGAAATCGGTATTCTGTCTCATGGCTGTCACCTGAACGTTAGCGTCCATCAAGCTCTGCTCGTACTGTTTCCTCAATAGATCATACTCCTCTCTGGATTTGCTCAGCATAGCCTGCAGTTCAGAAATTTTTCTATTTAAGTCGTCCACGATCTCAATAGACTCATTCTCCTCCGCTGTTCGTTTCGACTCCAATGCAGATAATTTAATCTTCTGCTCCGCCAGGAAGTGCTGCAGCTGCTCATTTTCGGTCGCAAGTGCCTCCATCTCATCCTTGAGATCTTCGATTTCGTCTTTACACTTCTTGTACTTACTCTCGTAGTCCTCTACCTCGACAGACCGTTTTCCTCGTACACGTTCTTGCACAAATGGCTTCACTTCTTCACCAGAAACAACGGTTTCATTCCGTGCAACATCGCTATCTTCCAACGCAGGTACACCACTCTGCAATCGTTTATCGAGAGCCTCGATTTTATCAGTTAATTCTTTGTTTCGAATACGCAATACCTCCATGTCCATGTCCTGCCTCTCCTTCATCTCCATATACCTTTCGTTAGCGGACATCACAACGTCTAAACGTTTCAGCAAAGCCTCCTTCTCGGCGATAGTATTTTTCTGCTCCTCTTTAACTTCGCTCAAAGTCTTCTCCAATTTACTTATCTGGGTCTTGAGCTCCTCCTCTATCGCAGAATCCAGATCGTAAAAGCTGGACTTCTCACCCGTCGACTTTTGCATCTTCAACTGCTGTTGAAGGCTGTCCATCTGTACCTTGTATTCTTTCAGTTTCTTTATCATCTTCGCGTTCCTCAATTGCGCAGCTTTGTTCTCTTCCAGCATCTTCTCTCTTTCCTTCTCTAAATCTTTGATTTGATCCTGAAGATCGTCTACTTTGGCACGTAATTGCATCTCTACGCTAGGTGCCAAGGTAGCGCTGATATGTCCTTCATCGACCAACTCAACATCCTCCGTGTTCCATCCCCAAGTTTCTTCGTCAACACTTAATTTTTCCGTTGATCCTGCATCCCAGGCAGATCCAACATCTAGAGTCACTTTCTCCTGTGGCGTTGCCTCGGTGGTAGCCTTCGTTGCTACTGACTCTACCTGCTGCTGCGTGACCGTAATTTCTTCCAATGGAGTTGATTCTTTCGTCGATGTACCCGAAATACTAGGCGCTCTGTCTTCTGATCTCTCAATTTTCATCTGCACATTTCGACCAGCGTTCATAGAATCCTTCAATTCCTCCATGGATCTAGTCAGATCATTTACTTGAAGCTGCAGCAAGTCCCTCTCCTTCGTAAGAAACGAAACGCGGCTTTCTAAATCTTGTACCACGTCGGAATCAGTCGAGTTTTGCAATTTTTCCTCTAAATTGTTAATCTCTGATTGGTAGGATATTATGAGGTTGTCCTGTTTATCTCGTTCCACGATGATCTTATCTAATGCTTCTTTTGTGTGTTCCAAACTTAGACTTAGGTCATTCACTTCCTTGTTCTTGGCAACTAACGAAGCCTTTAAAGATTCCATGAAATCACTATCCGTATCATTTTGACGCTCCATCATTTGCATACTGATATTTCGCAACTCTGTATTCATCGAATCGATCTGCATGTCTTTCTCGGTTAATATTTTTTCTAATCTCTCCAGATTCGATTGTGCAGCGTATAATTGCTTTTGCGAGGTTTCCAGCCTTTCAACGCATTGGCTATAGTTCTGTGATATTTGTGTCTTCTCGTCGATCATCAATTTCTGTAGGTGAGTGATTTCTTGAGTCAAATTGGAACACTGCGCCTCTTTTTCATCTAACAAACCTCGCAACCGTTTCACCTCCTCGTTAGCCAAAACATCGGAACTGGAAGAGGGCATACCAAAAATTTTTGAAGCGTCGAACAGCTGCGGTGTATTATCCTGTGGGATACTATCAAATATAGACGCTTCTTTCTTTACTGCCACTGATTTTTCCACGACTTCTGTACTCTGATTCCTATACTTCTCTAATTCCACCTTCAATTCTTCTATTCTTCTTTCGCTCGCTTCTTTCTCGTTTCTTAACGACTCGATTTCTTGTTCTAAACTGTGTTTGGTATCCTGCAACAACTGTTTCGCCTCTATTCTTTGAGCATCCATGGATTTCAGCGAAGTTATTTGAGAATTTAATTCCTCTTCTTGTTGGTCAGCGCGTTCCTGAACAGCTTTCATCTCCTGTTGCACATTCAGTAACTGTGCTTCGCGTTCTTCGCATTTTTTAGTCAAATCAGTGTATAATAAATCAATACTTTGCAACTTTTCAGCACACTGTTTATTGTCATCCAACAATTTCTCTGCTGCGACTAACTTTTCCTCCAGAGTAGCATTCGCAGTTTGCAGCTGCTCAATTTTCTCTGTCAATTCTTTATTTTCCTTCAATGCTTCCTCTAATTTCGCTTTCACCTCCTCGTGACTCGACATCAACGAGTTGTACTGGAACGAAAGATCATTGTAAGGATCTTCTAATGATCTGTTCCTCATACTAGTTTGATTCATTAGGTCGTTGAATCTAAGGGACTCTCGCATCTGAACGAAATTACCAATTGAATTTGCTAACTCGTTGTCCAGATTCTCAATTTCAGCTTCCCTCTCTTGCAGCTTCGCCTCCAACGCCTGGACCAAAGTCTGACACTGTTCGCAGTGGCTGCAATGTTGTGAACCGGCCATTTTCGCATCATCCTCAGTTATTTCCTCCTCTAGAGTTTGCGTCGTCTCCGTGGATGTTCTAACGGCTTCTTTCTCCATTTGTTCGATCAGCGTCCTCCGTTCCTCCGACTCTTTCTCAACAGTCTCCAATTTCTCATTGATTTGCGCCTGTTTCGACAATAGCAAACCATTTTCAGCTTTAAGGTTGTTAATCGACGTAAGCTGTTCCAGATACTCCGTCTCCATCACCTGCATTCGTACACTGAGCTCCCTGGCTTTCTCTTTCACCTCGTCCAACTCCAATTGCTTACGTTCATTCTCTGCGATTACCTGTTGCTTGTACGAATCGTAATCCGACAATATATTCTGTTTACTTTCCCTTTCAGACGCAAGTTCTGCCGTAGATGACTCGAGATCTGCACGTAACTTCACAATCTCCTCTTCCAGTTCTGTCATTTGTTGCATAAACACAGACATTTTCTCTTTCGAATTAGCCAAATCATTCGACAATTTGTCGACGTTCTTCGAGACTTCCGCGGATTCGTTTCTTGCCTGCACCAATTTTTCTTCAAGATCGGCTATTCTGTTATCCTTCTCGCGCATCGCGATCTCCACGTCCTGGATCTGCTTGTTCTTAGCTTCCTTCTCGTCCTTCTCGGTCGTCCACTTCTCTTCGAGCTCGGCTACCCTTGCCTCGAGCTCCTGGCACGTCACCGTCTTCTTCTTCAGATTCGCCGTTATTTTCTTCATTTTTTCCATCTGCATCTGTACCTTATCTTCAGCATCCTTCAATTTCTGCTCTAACTCAACAATTCTAGCTTCCAGAGCTAGTTTCACCTCTTCCGTTACATTGCGACCGACCAGTCTCTCCTTCTCTTCCAACTCGGCCTTCAACACCTCGCATTCTTGCATCTTCGCGTTCAAATCCTCCATTAGATTTTCCAGCCTCTGATTTTGCAATTGATTGTCTTCCATATGCTTCACTTTCAATTGTTCTATCTGTTTATAGGCGCCCCTTAATTCTGCTTGTAAATCGTCGACAAAATTGGCGTTGTTGTCTATAATACTCTGCAATTCCCAGACGCGCCTTTCAACTTCATTTTTATCATTGGTAGATTCAGCTATTGTTGCTTCCAAATGCTCCTTCTGTGTTATTAAATCGTCGAGTTCACGTTGCTTCTCAGTAACTTGGCCTTGAATATCCTCATTCTGCTTCGATAGATTTTTTATTTCTTCTGATAAACGGCTGCTCTCTTTGGTGGCTACATCAAACCTATATTGAAGATCGTCAAGGAGCGCATCCTTGTCTTTCAATACTTCTAATAACTCGTTATAATCTTTTAAAGGCCTCGAATCCTTTAATTTTTCATTCAATTCGGTAATTTCTTTTCTCAGGGAATATATTCCATCCTCTTTACTTTCTACTACACTATTAAGGTTCGCCACCTCGTCAGACATCGATATTAACGAAGCGTCCTTCTGTTGGATCAACATTCTACAATTGTTACATTCATCCTGCAAGCTGTCTATCGCAATCATGTTATTTTGCAGCTCCGTGTACTTCGCCTGCAACTCTTGATCTTTTTCTTCCATGATTTCCTTCAAACTGGTAATTTCACTCTGCTTTTCAGCCACAACAGCAAGTTGTTTTTCAAGCTTCAATTCTAACATATTCGTTGTACTCTGCAATTGTTCCTTTAACGAGATAGCTTCTGCGTCTTTTTCTTTTTTCTCTTTCAGCAACATTTCATTTTCGTTTTGCAACATTCTGAATCCCTCCTCGATGGAAGCCTTTCCTGCCTCCAGTTCTTCCATTTTCTTTTGAATTTCGTTGCACTTAAATTTCCATTCCGCCACAGTATTGTACATCTCCTTCAATTCGTTTTCCAACGTCTCAATTTTCTTTCCTGATGCTTCGTATTCCGTGATTTGTTTGCTCTTCTCTTCCAACTCTTCTTCCTTACCCGCAAGCTTAATTTTCATCTCTTCGATTAGGCCCGTTTGCTCAGCAATCAACACCTTGTACTCTTTAATTTCACGTTCCAATGTATCAATTATCACGGAATCTCCCCTCTGAGCGGCAGAATCAGGTGGTATTAGTTCTTGACCAGATATTTGCGAAACAGTGCTGGTTTCAATCTGTTTTTGTAATTTTTCATTCTCCTCCACAATACTTTGTTTTTCTTCGTTCAATTTCTCTAATTTCTCGACAAGTCCCAACTTCTCATTGTCGCGATCATCGTTCAACATTTGATTAATTCTCACGTGCAATTCATCTTTCTCTCGCATCGCTTCACTTAAACTTTCTTTCAAGTTCTGATTGGAGACTTTAAATTCTGAGACCTTCGTCACTACCTCTTCGTTTTCCTTTAACAGATTTTCCATTCTGTTTCTTAGATCATTGATTTGAAGACTCTCAGTTGTTTCATGCCATTGTTTTAAGGAATTGCGCAATTCTTCTACCTCTTTTTGTAAAAGACTTTTCTCTTCCGTTAGCATATCGATTTGTGCCTTGAAATCAACTTCTCTCTTTGCTATTTCGGAACCTTCAGATGTTTCCGTTTCAGCCTCCTTACCTCCGTCGTCTAATTTAACAGGAGGAGCAGGCAAATCAGTATGATCTATAGATAAGTTTTCAATCTGTTTCTGCAGCTTATTATTCTCCTCAATAAGATTCGTTACATGCGTTCTAAGTTTCGACAATTCTTCAGACTGATTATTATTTTCTTGCAACAAAGTCTCAATTTTTAATTTCAAATCAATATCTGACTTAGGCTCCATGTGTTCTAATTGTTCCTCAAGTTTTGTGAGTTTAATCACAAGTTCGCTGTTTTCTTGCGTGAGAAGTTCGATTTTTGACGTGCTCTCGTTATGTTCCGGAATCCGTTCGAAAGATTCAGTTGAGCCCGTGTCAGAAGATCCTTTCTCTTCTAGCCTGCTCAACTTCATTGTCAGATCGGTATTTTCTTGAGTCAACTGGTCGATTTTCTTCAATAATTCATTTTTATTCGTGTCACTCATCGACTCCGTAGATTCAACCTGGGAAGTTTCCTTCTCTTCGAATTTACTTAACTTAATCGTTAACTCATTGTTCTTCTGCGACAGATCTTCGATCTTTTTCAATAAATCTGTTTTGTCTAATTCTTGTATCGCTTCAAATGATTCGGTGGATCCTGTATCAGATGTTCCCTTCTCCTCCAATTTTGCTATTCTATTGTATAATTCGGTATTTTCTTGGGTTAAGACTTCTACTTGTTTGGTCAGTTCCGCAGAAGTAGCTCCCGATTCCAATTTATTTTCACTCTGCGACCTGTGCATAGCTTCCAACTGTTCCTCGAGATCGACCACTTTCATCTCTGCAGTTACTCGGAGATTCTCGGACTCTGCATTCTCCGCTTCCAATGACGAAATTTCCTGCTTCGCCGTGTGAAGCTCTGAAATGAGAATTGAACGCTCATTGCGAAATAACTAACACTACATTTCAGATTATCTAAAAAGACATTCGCTCAAAACTCTCTAAAAAATAGGCAATATAGATCAAGATTTTTTTTTATGCAAAAATTTCTTTCCATATCAAAAGATCTACATAATTCTTCATAATTTTTGTCACGCATCTTAGGATACTAATACCAGACAGTATATTAATTTTTGTAGATCGAATTCGAGCGAATGACATGTTTCTTTTTCTAATCTCGTACCATGTATAAATTAATACAAAGAAATAGTACATGGATTACCTTGCATGAGATCCAATTTTTGATTCTCTAGAGTGGCAATGGCTTCAATTTGCATTTCAATTTCTTTCGTTTGAGCGGAAACTTTACTTTCAAGATCAACAACACGTTCTTGCCAATCTCCTGCTGAGGCTATGCAGATCGTACAACATGCCAATGACGTATGTATAATTGATATTAATCGATAGTAAATGCATAAGCAAGCAACTTAAAATATTACAGATAGATCTGTATTGTGAAACAAGCTTAGATTAACAATTTTCAATTAAATATACTGAATGTTCCCCAAGAGTTTAGTTTGTATATATAAATATACATATGTGCACATACTTATATACATATGTATATATTAAGTATGCTTAATATCATCTTCAAAACCATCAATTCAACAAGCAACATCCCAAATTTAAAGCAGATTGTTTTGTATATTAATTTGTAACTTGTTTATGAGTTAATGTATTAAAGTATTAATTATATTTTCAATCAAATCGATCACTTCATGTAATATTAAAGGTGTATAGATTGTACAATAATAATATTACACATTATTTTTAAGAAAATGATTGTACTGTTTGTCTAATTCTTTCATGCAAAGAAGACAACTATACTAAAAATTATATGAAACTGACAAAATATAACTGTTGTCTAACAAATAAATCTACTTCTATGAATCAGAATGTAGCACACTTTGACAAGTAAAGTAGGTACCATATTGTATTGAAACAGTAAAGAGTATTTGATAAGTATATAATACAATTGATTAGTATTCTGCATAGATATTTGTCCAATTTACTATAAATATTTAGCTAGGTGTGTAAGAGGATCCATCACCAGAAATTAGCACAATTCTAATTATCTCAGGAACAATGTTCTTCTCGTGGACAGAACAATAAGAATAAGACAGAAGCATTAATTCATTCTACATAATAACTTTGTACAAAATCAGTTGTCATGGAGACACAATAGAAATTTTTCATTATACTTATTGTCAAATACAATATGTACATATATATACATGTATACATACATACATATATGTACATAGACATTGGAGTTTCTCTGCAATAAGGAAAACAGGACCATGGATAATTATTTTAAGAACAATATAAATCAATAATGCACTGCACGTACAATTGGTAACAAAACTAGAACAATAGAAACAGCAATGATAGAATTTCTGTCCTGGTTCCTACCTTTAAGCTCGTCAAAGTCTACCAGACTCAGCTGAAGGTTACCTTTCTCCTCCTCTAACAGTGCCACTTGATTCCCCAATCGGACAAGTTCAGCATTTGTATCGGATACCTAAATATATAGATATATCACATTATTGTTATTCTATAGGAACAAATATTTAGTTGTCTACGTGAAGATTGATCTAATTTGATAATTGAAAAGGTTACATACATATAAATGTTGGAACTGAGACATAATTAACACATTTTTACAACTGTACCCTTTCAAATTTATCAATGAATTTTTTATTTTATAAATAGATATAATATGAAAAATCTTGCCTTTTTAAAGTTCTCCAATTGTTTTTGTAAACTTTTTACTTTACTCTTATGTTGTGCTTTGATTTTGATCATGCTCTTATTCAATTCTTCCATTTCCTTGGTAAGCTTCATCACCTTCTCGTCGTCTTTAACTGCACCTTCTTCTGGCAATTTCGCTGCAATTTCATTTTTCTGTTCTTCAAGTTTATGTACCAAGCTTTCAAGATCAGTTATTTTATTCGAATACTCTTCGTTCTTTGACGTTAAATCTGCCACTTGTTTTTGTAATTCAGCTGTTGATTCTTCTTCAAGAAGCTTGTTAGATTGTTTCAGTTCTTCTATCAAATTCTCAAGTTCAACTATTCTGTTATCTTTCTCTATTATTGCACCATTACCATGCATAGATATATTTACGATTTTATCTTGTAATTCCGCAACACTTTTTTGTAGCTCATACTTCTCGTCTTGTAATTGTTTATTACTGTGCTCCAATTTTTCTAACTTGAATTGCAAGTCATCAACAGATGGATCCCTAACTATTCCAACACCAGACTCTAGCTTAAACACTCGTTCATTAGACTCTGCTAATTTTAACTCATAATCTTTTAACTGTTGTAACAAATTCTCGTTTTTCGCTTTTAGAGAAGATTCGATAAGTACAAAATTTTCTTGCATAGATTTCATAGCTTCTTTAGTCTCTACTAAAGCATCCATCGTCGAACGAGAAAAATCGGCACTTGCCGACTCGGATAACTTTTGCTCGTTAATCTGTTTTTCGAAGCTAAATTAAAATAGTAATAAATCTTAGAATCATATGGATATAAAAGGAAATGTTTAAATAAAAAATATAAACAATATAAAATTACCGATTGACCGAGTCTTCTAATTCAACTATTTTATTATCCCTTTCCTGCAACTGCATTAAGAGATGTTCGTTCTTATTTTTCAATGATGTTTCCAAAAGCACAAAATGCTCTTGCATCGTTCGCATTTCATCTTTCGTATCTTCAAGAGTGTCCAGCGTCGTTTTGCCTTTTTTCGAAAGATCTGCAGACATAAGGGTAACTGCCTTTGTCTTAGATTCAATGACAGAGTCTTTTTCTTTCAAATTTTCCTGCAGATCTACGATAGTAGCTTCAAGCTCAAAAATTTTATTGCTAAGTTTTTCAATTGTATTTTCTTTTTCTTGAATGCTCTCAATTTGTATTGGTGACATGATCTGTAATTAAAAATAATATATAACTTACAATATTATGATAAAGATACTTAATAAGCAAAAAATTAATTACTAACATCAGAAGTAATCATAACTGGTTTAACTGGTGTAACAGATAATTGATCTCTTTGAAAACTTAACGCTGCCACATCCTTCTCTTCTAACTGCTGTCTAATAGCTTCCACTTTTTCTTCAACCGCTCGTTTCGTTTCAATTATTTCTTTGTTACGTTGTTCAAAAGCCTTTCTATTCTCAGCCAATTTCTTTTGAAGTAAAGTAGACTTTGCTTTTGCAGTTTTTGCTTGACTAATATCATCAATGGTTTCTTCAGATGTACCTGGCAAAGTACTCTCTGATGTATGCGATACATCTTTAACAGGGAAGTTTCCTTCTTTACTTCGACGTGACAACTTGGTTCTAGATTTAATCTTAGAAAGCCTCCTCGCATATTCCTACAATTTATATTGAAACTCTAAATGAAACACTCAAACATTTTTATTGGACTTTTAGAAATTAATTCTTTTTACCTGAACTTCTTCTTCTTTTTTCTTTAAACTTTGTTTATTTTTTAACATAATTTCTTTAAGGGACTCCAATTGACTTTTATTTTCTTCACATTTCTCTTTTGCATGCACAGTAGACTTCTGTGCCTCCTCTTCTGTCGTCCCTGGCGGTTCCTCTGATGCACCCCACATTGTGAACTGTAGAATAAATAACAATAAAAACCACTTCATTATGATTTATGCAAGACTTAAACTCTTTTAAGTAAGAAATTATGAAGTCAATGGCAGTGAAAGTTAGTATTAAATGGTCAGATGGTATGTCACCCACTGTTCTCATTTTCATAGACTAATTGAATAAAAGCTTGGCTCTGGTAAACTAATTCTATTATCCTAATGTATAGATATTGAATGTCAGAATACACACAGGCTACCTAATGACATATTTAGTGCTTACAGCTTTGCTCTCTAGTACTAACTTCCCTGATGATATCTTATATAAAACATTGAATAAATAAAATACTAACATTCTGTTCAATTAATTATCTTTTATTAATAAAATATATGTCTTTCATTAGTGAATAGATACAAGATGCATAGATTTTAATATAACATATAAAGGTATTAACAATTCACAGCTTTGATTAAACATGAACCTTTTTTATATTTTATACAATTTCCTTATTCTTAATCTCTTATATATCTTCTTAAATTCATACGACTTGCGGACAAACATCTAATAGGAGAGTTGAGAAACAAACAAGCAAAACTGACATATTTATTTAGCATACATTGTTACATTGCAAAACAAATTCTATATTAAGGATTTTAGACAACTGGGCTTATAATAACGTGATACATATGGCTGTCGAATAACAGAACAAAGTTAACCTCAAAAAATAGTAAAAGTCAAGCAGAACATAATGTGTATACATAAGCTAGAAGACAGAAATATCAATGACGAGTGGCAAATAAAATTGGAAAACGTAACTTTAAACATGTAACGGAGTGATATAATTTGTGTTACAAAATAAAAATAGATATGTTAACAATTTCTAATATTAAAAAATGGCCATTATATTGAACCTAACCAACTTCTTATGCGCATGAAGAATGTGAGTTCGCAATTTTTATGACAGGACAATGTATTTGCGAAATTCTATTTACCCCTTTATTTATATTCTTGCGATTGTCAGGATAGAAACACGTCACTATTCTTGCACATATTTCTTACAGGTGTTTTTCTCACTTACGTTTATACGTAATCAAAACTGAATACAAGCATATCTACAATTAGTCAGCTTTACAATATTTACAATGATTTTACCAATAATTACATACGAATACCGTGTAAATTGTAATCTTACAGATACTCCAAAATGTAAAGTCTACATCACTCCCTTTATAGCCGGAAGCAGTTGGACATCCTAAACGCGCATGTGCTGCCACACCGCAGGAACTTTCATTACTATCGAAAAGGTTAACATTAAGGATTTAAAATGCATACTGCCCGACAGCGAATGTTATCCCGAACTTTTCTTTATTTACATGTAAATATTACCTTATTCGTTTAAACATGAGCAAAAAACAATAATGTTTAATTACAGTTTTATCATTTTATACTAAAACTTATAAGTGTAAGTCATTTATATTATTTACACTTCCACATTTTTTAGTTAAAATTGCTCGATATGTAAACACATTGAAATTATAAAAACCTGAAACTATAGATAACTATATTTAATATTCAATATAACACTTATCAATCATGCATACTTATAGAGAGATTGTATTTATTTCATAAATCACTAGTTAAAATTAAATCTTGAATATGATTTGTCATCTGTTATTAATGATATATGCATATAAGTAAAACTTATACCGATGAATGTATAAATCTCTGAATTGTAATAGCATTATTTTTTGCTTATTTTGACAGTCTTTTAAATCAACTTTAAATAATTGGATTATTGTATTTGTTTCAAACAGAGAATTATCTATCGAACGATCTTTCAGTAGCATAGAAATAATCTCATTGTAACTTGCCGCGAACATTTCAATATATATATACATACATTGGAACACAACAGGTGATAACAGCTGATTCATATGTGACAGGACAGTCCTAACACCTTGCAGAAATCATACGATAAAATCTAATTATTTTTCACAGAGCTTTTTCGAAATTTTCCACACGCTATTCTCATCCATGTATACGCAGGTTTCAGAACAGATACAGAATCTAAATATAAATACATATAAAAAATATCAATATAAATTATAAAAATAATAACAAGCAAATGAATAAAAGTAACAAATAGAAACGTCATGTACAATCGATTCTAATTAACTATAATAATAGAAAACGAGAAAATACATAATTCTAACCTAATGTGAATGCGTAAACGTACAGCATTATATATAGACTCCATTATATACCATAGAATACCGTTTATTATATATATATGTTTCTGTACACATGTACATATAGTGCACATGAAAATGTATACATACGTCTATATACGTATACTCGAGCTGCGAGGTACGCGCTTGGTGCTACGGCGCATTTGCCAGTATCAACGCTCTGCGTTTATCGACTATCGTATGTGCTGTGGCAAATGCGATCCATTGACTTCAAGCGCAAGTGTTCTCGTGGTTTTTTCGTAAACGTTATCAACGTCGACCATGATGGGCGTGCAGGATCAGTACAAAGGTAGGAAAAGACATTCCGTTTCCTTTCTGTTGACACTCGAGCAAAACACGTCCGAGCAAGTCGAGCGAACCTAAGGCGGTCCAATATGACAGTTACCTACCATGAGCAAAACCGTGATTCATTGAACCGTGTGTTTTCATTTGTCACGTATCTGGTTCATCGACAGTTAATTATACTCGTTGCCCCCTTTCCCTTTTGTCATTTACTCCACGGTTTCAAATATGTGGCGTCGATATTATATCCAGCTATCGACGAGCATTCGACTATTGGCGTACGCTTTTGGAGGGAACAAAGCTGTAGGTAGAAATGTAAATAATTCATCCCAAAAGTGGCTCTTTGTTGTTTATTGTTCGTTAATAAACTTGATTTTTGTAAATAATCGTTATTGCGATACCTTCAGGAAATAGATGCCTCAATTTTATCAATCTATAGTCTACAGACGCGATCACAAACACATGATGAACGATATGAATTTAATCAATAACGAAATTTGTGTTTTCGTCGAAACAATTAACACGACTCGAGTTATCGGAATTTGCGAAAAGAGAGATCTAAAATTCATATTGTGCAACAGAACAAAATTTCAATTGTACAATTTGGAAATAAACGGAAAAATAATAGGATAAATTTGGCGAGGGCAATGTTTGACCTTAATTGGATTAAACTATCATGCGCGATCCAATTTTCGAATCAAGTCATGTAACACGCAGAATTTCTTTAGAAAAAGCATCTTTTTTCTTAATGAAATATTAAAAAAATTTATTTTTTTAACAAATATTTCCTGTAATATTTATTTTCAAATTGCTATAATATCAGTCCTAAAAATTATTATAGTTTTATTTTTATATATTGGAATATTATAATGTATTATGTGATATTTATAAAGAATTAAATTATCAAATGATTATTATTCTAAGTCAGTGTGTATTATATATGGACAGTGGTTCAATTTAACAAGCTTGAACATTGCACTTCACCTTTAATCTACCTCGACATTTAAGGAAGCTGTTTATATACTTAGCACTTTTTTGGATTACATGATCTTCCTGACATAACTTACCTAAGCCTTTAACCCACTTATAGAGATTTGTGTTTACATTGATAGCTTAAACACACGATTATAGTTTTTTTTTTACAGAAAGTAGGAATAAAATTTTCTATTTAAGATATTTCATCGTTTCTATTGAATAGAGTATTTAAATAAACTATAGTATTTGAAAAATGTAATATCTATGGTATAAATAAAAAATATTAGTAGGTGTGTTGGTTTTAATTCAGAAGAAGTATACAAATTTCTTGATATATAATTATGAATCGTTATTTTAATCTTTTTATCTAGTTATGTATCTAATAAAAATTTAATGATATTCATCTATATTTTATTTATACTCTTTTACATATACTTCAGAGTGTGCAATGAAAATCTACTTTCGGTGGATAGTTTTCGTGTACACTAGAATAACCGGTTTAAACCATTCACTAGCAATTTTGTAGAAGTTTAATTTGTTCTTGTGTTCGAGATAGAACAAAATCGATATATGACGATTGCTTTTTAATTATAAAAAGCTTAATTATATAAGAAAACTTAATAAAATGCGTTCTATAATTTAAATAAAAATTAAAGGTTTTTGCTAGAATGTAACATAAAACTTCCTTGTTGCTCGATAAACAAAGTTAGTATTCCTTGGCTAACAAATTAATTATTTTAGTTAGCACACGTCTAGCGTACTTAAACGCTCACGTGGTTCATAAAAGATATAAGATACTACAATCAGATTCCATTCGTGTCTGAATGGTACAATTCCATATTAAATGCGTCATACCAGAAAGAGTATGGTAAAGGTCGTAGATTTATTGTCGTCAATGTCAATATCACATTTTAATGTAGACTAACGGAAATAGTATAGCGATTATACTTTGAAACGTGAAAAATCTCGCAATCTGAATAGGACTTATAATTGGAAGACTCAATAAATTTGTGAGTTATACGATTTTGTACTCTTAGATCTTAAAAAAAAAACGCAAATCGGTTTTTACAATTTCATTACAAAAAATTAGCTAGAACATAACAATTGCATAAGATACGCATTAGTTATCAGAAACATTCAGTAAACACTATGCGAACGTAAGTGAATCGCAATAATGCGTTTGCACTACTTATGTAAACTCAGCATTGTGCAAAGAATTGAGATTAGAACGTACGTAACGTAGTCATTTAACGATGATTCATTTAAAAAGTTTAAACGGCAGACAGATCAGATATTTCTAAGTCGAGATATATCATACTAAATACATAAGCGAAATATTCGCAAAAATGGGAAATAACATTTGTGCAGGACAAAAATTGTACAATGAATGAAAAAAATATTTACAATTCCAGTAAATAACGAAGACAAATTATACTTAATGCATTCATCTTTTTTACTTGGAAAGGAAATTGTTTAGCGTTCAACAAATATACGGATTTGCAATCTAATGTTTACTACCGGGTCTGGCAAAAAATTAAGTGGCGCGAATAAAGAGAAGCGAGTAATGGTGGGGCGCTTAGACTGTCTGAAGCGTAGTCGTGGATGAAACAATACGGGTTCGGTCAGTGCGTGTCAATCGCCGACGCGATGTTGGTGAACGCGGTCGGACAGGCTTGAATCTGAAAAGTGCGCGTCTAGTCGGCTCACAAGTACATATATACCAGTTTTACCATGTCACTGCTCGAAACGATGTTTCGACGAAAAGGTATATACTGACCGAGACAAAGGCAAGAACGTATCTCGAAACGTGAGTCAAGCGTGCTCCGGTGCGAAATCACCTTTGAGAATTCTACTCTTTCCTCGAACCGACACTTCGTATTACATATGCGTGCAAGAACGTTCACGGAGTTTTGGAGCTTTAAGAAGGGGAATTTTTTAAAAAAATATTACTGTTACGCTGTAAATTCGCAATTGAATGAACCTATTTTTGTTCGTGAATCTAGATTTTGGTATTTAGGATCTCTACGGTGAAGAAACTTGTAGGCTATAACGGAGTAAAGTTGTAAATGAATTCCACTATTCGCGGAACTGGACTTTGTGGTCTACGCACAAAATTCTTCGTAAATATTATTACGGTTTAAAGTAACGCGTTACGTTTGTTGGAATTATGAATTTCTAGAAGAGAAAATCGTTAGAGAACTTATTATCACGAAATAAAATGTTCCTCTTTGCAACATTATTTTACATATTATGACAGTAAACTAAATAAGAGTAACCGATCCTTACGTTGTATCTTGTTGTTAATCTGTAGATTTATGTGAAAGGTACAAAAGGGAACTAACTAAATATTTATTACGAATATTATGAAACTAACATTAACGAAAAAAGATTTTCTATGAAAAACACAATCATACGGATCACACAAGAGATACAAATCTAGATGAAAACATATGAAAGTTGTACAAAATGTTACAGAGATGATACTAATTATAGGGAAATGAATTTTTGTATATATATTTTGAATCATAGTCTACTGTTGATACTACTGAATAATATTATCAATGGCCTAAAAGCACTTAAAAAGTCAACATATTTGTTATGAGTGAAATCTCATTACGTTTTCAGTGATCATGAAACTTTCACCCTTGCATGTTACGATACTACTGTAGGAATTCCGTTCTACTCCGAAAGTATACTTCTGACGTCAGTTTGATAAAAGGTATTTTTGCAAATAAATTATTCTGGACAATTAAAATGATATGATTGAACAAATATGTTTGACAAAAGTACATAATTCCAATTCATTACGAAGCAAGCCACTTAATATTGAGACAAATATATTTGTAAACGTTTTGTAGTCTTTCTAGCAGTGAAAATATTTTTCAAAATTGCAAGTATATCTAGAATGCTAGGAAACAGTGAAAAATATTGTTCACATTTATGTATACATAGTGATTGGCAATGATTGGTGAATGAACGCCGCAAATTATGTCTTGTTTCTTTATAATTGGTTTACAGCTAATGCACGCTACCAATTTGTTTCATCAAACGATATAGACAAGTAATTAACAGAATTAGATTTCGATATTATCTTGAATCAATTGAAGTACTAGCGTAATTAATATGGAGGATGACCAACAAGTTAATAGAAATGAACTTTGAAATGTATACGTAAGTACATCGTACAATATAAATTGCCATATAATAGGTATATTCCAGAGAATAAAATATATTGAGAAATTCAGGGAAGAAAGGCTTAGAGTAGATTCAGAAGAATATTAAATACGGAGATGAAAAATCGACGCACAAAGGCTGCAAGGACACGCTTTAATGTCGTTTATATGCGATAAAATTCACAATAGATAACACGTTGCATGATGCGCAAACAGCATGATGTTTACCTACCAAGTGGTATTTTTATTGCAGTTTAGTTGCCCTCTCATCCTATAATCAAATTATCCAACAAATTTAATTATTTTGATCGAAAAAGAAATGAGATTTCCAATAAAAATTCTTTTGACAAATATTTATATAATGTAATATTTACATTATAAGAAGAGAAATATGTATATGTATAAATAAAATACGTTTAATAAATTTAATTTAGAAGAGAGTATTAACTTAAATGGGTTACCCTATATATATTAAACTAATTGATTCATAATCATATTACGATACGGTTCTAGCAATTAGTTAGATCTGCCTATATCGCATGGCATGTTCAAACAAGTTTGTAGTTGGCTTAACATCGATGCTATTCGTTGATACAACAACAAGCGAGGTATTATTCACGATGGGATTTACTTACGGTAATTCTTATTGTTAGTCAAGTGCACGCGTACCCGATGAATCTTTGATGTCGTCAAGTCTCCATCGACCTCCTTTAACTGCTGCACATTGATCCGTTTCTTCGACACAATCTTTTTCGGCGCTTCCCAAAATGCAAAACAGTAAACAGAGCAAAAGATTTTTATTTTCTCTCTCTTTATATAGCATATATAAAATATATTTATTGGATAGTATATTATTAATCATGTAAAAGAGAGAGAGAGAGAGAGTTTTAGTTTTGCCTTGAAAGATGTAAAACTAATTGCTACTTCTAATTCTTTTTGCTTAAATTACACGGGTTACTTGGTGTTGCGAATATATGCACAAAAATGCATCAATTTTACATTGTTTAATACTTCAAAAGTTTTTTAATTACCAGGAAATATTTTATTTACTATTCTTTATGTAGCTATAACTTGTTGAAGACGAGAGTTAATATATTTCAAGGATCAATGTTAAACGCTCATTAGCAGATGAAAGTTGCACGAGTAAATAATTGGAAATCAATTATGCTCCGTTATTGTAACAGAAACCATGTTGACACATTTACGACATATTTGACATTAATCTACTAACTTAGTAAATTGCACATATACTAGATTATCTATTATGAGTGTATTGAGAAATCAATATTTTTCGTAATATATTATATAAATTGGATAGCTCTTTTAATCTCATAAAAATATCGCATACGATAATTCTATATAAAAATTGATACATTTTTAAAGAATTTATAAATTATAATAACGTTTAATCTACAAGCAACTGATTACACATTTCGTTTAGCAAAATTTGACTGTAAACAAGTTAAAAGCGGCATTTAAATCGTAATCCCGTAATGTTTGAAAAGGCTAAAATTGAGTGGCTGTCCAATGCATTGTCATTCGAAACCGGGATATCTTGTGTAACATTCTATTGTGCAAACGTCGCCTTTTCCGATATATTTTTGTTGCTCACGACCGTTAATGTGGATTAATATTTTTTCTACTTATTGCGTAGTGTACTCTGAAACAAAGGAAATAAATTTATTAGTGCCGTGCACTTTCGTGAATAATTTATTTACCAGTATCTGTCTTGTTTCGATACTCCTATTCTAATTTCGAATTATGAAAATTATGGGAATGTTAATTAATGATTAATTATTTTTATTACAGTGACGCCCGGAAGCGGCGATGGCTGTGGTAAGAATCAAACGCCACCGACTTTGCTTTCCAGTTTGGGAAGCGTTCTTTTCGTAATCGGAACTGTAGTGATCGGATTTGCTGCGTTCTGCAATTCATTAACATGGTAAATTTTAACAAATAAGGTATACAAACATATATACTTTACATTTTTGCGCTTCATTCAACCATAAGGATATTTTTGCCTAAAAAATGTTCCGCCACTCATATCCGTCGCAATTGTATCATCACGTTGGTCTTTTTCTTCGTTAGGCATTTGCAGAGATTTTGGGGTGCCTCTGGTGACTTCTGGCAAGCCCAATGGGACAAAATTTTAGACAAATTAGGAGACGATCCCGTTACGCTTTGGGTTCATGGTATAACATTACGAGAAAGACTCATATATTTAAAACATTTCAAGATAAGTGCTGTTTAAATTAACAGAATTCGGATAATGTGACCTCAAAGTGATAAAGTCGCCATTCTTCCTATCAAGCTCTTCTTAAAGATAGAAACAATTTTTCTATGTAATCATTGCTTAACACGGTTCTTATCTTGAAATACAAAGAGTATTGCCTTATCATTCATGGCTACAGAAATTTTATACTGTGAAGATGAAGTGTAAAATCTGACTAAATAACAACTGGCTGGAAAGTATGGGTTGCAATACTTTTTGTATTATATATATATATATGTATTCATCGATATGTTATGCTAATAAAACTATATAACAAACTTGAAATGAACGTGTTTTCCAGGCTCGTTGGGACTGACGTTCTTTGTGTATTGGTTCTTTGGTGGAATTTATACAATTCTAGACATAACTAATCGGCCGGCTGCCTTGCGTAGATATAAAATCCAGCCGGGAACAAACGAACCAGTCGACACAAGGGAATTGTGCAAAGTGATCGCTCAAGTACTATTCAATCAGATCATAGTCGGAGTTCCTCTGGCGTACGTCAGTTATCACTTTATGGAATGGCGCGGTTATCCCCCTGTACGCGAATTACCGACCTTCCACTGGGTGCTAGTTGAAATCGCAATTCACATATTATGCGAGGAAATTGGATTTTATTACTCGCATAGGTACGGAAATTTTTCATACAATTATATAATACTTTTCTAATTTCACCTTAATGAATATCATTCATGAAGCGTGATTAGAAACTGTTTTATACTGTTAATGTATATACAGATTATGCGAGGTGAGACTATTTTACTCTCTAAATTAGTTCGTCCTAAAAGGTAGGTATAATACGTTGTGAATCGGAAGGAATACGTGTGTGAAGCTTTAAAATCTTTTTTCATACTTTTTAAAATATAGAGATGTTGAATAATAAGGGAAATGTTGAATCGTCAATGTAAATTCTTTTATATATTATTTAAAATAATTAAAAGATCATGATTTTATGTAGTGTAATAATTTAGATAAACTTCTAGTTAGTATTTCGTTAATACGTGTTATTTAAGTTGTTTAAATAATCAAGGATAAGTCTTTATTATCTTACCAAGCAATCAAAATGAAAGTTCAGTAGGTATTCCCTAATGCTATTATATGTAAATATTATATGTAGTATTTCGTACGTCATTATTGTAAGTAAAATTATATTACAGATTTCTGCATAGCCGCTATCTCTATAAATATATACATAAGCAACACCACGAGTGGACGGCCCCCATAGCTGTAACATCGCTATATTGTCACCCCTTAGAACATATTGGCTCGAATCTATTACCACCGTTTTTGGGAGTATTCATCGTAGGCTCTCATGTGGCTACTGCTTGGCTTTGGTTTTCGCTTGCTATTCTCTCTACATTAAATGCTCATTCCGGTTACCATCTACCGTTCTTTCCATCCCCAGAAGCTCACGATTTCCATCATTTAAAGTAAGTGACTTCCTAATATTAAATGAATTAAGCTTTTCTAAATATATTTTAATAATTATTATATATGTTTCTCCGCAAAATTTGATGTATGTATATGCTTGTAGATGGATTTGTATACAAAGTATTCTATTACACTTTTCTATACAAATTTTGTGATTTTTCGCTAATAATAATAAGGATTGAAATTTGAAAATCACAAAAACTTCCGGTATCTAAAAGTAAATATTGAATGATGCATTATTTTAGGTTCAATCAATGCTTTGGAGTATTGGGGGTGTTGGATCGCGTTCACGGTACAGACACGCAGTTTCGTAATTCCAGAGCGTATCAGCGACATGTAATGATGCTTAGCTTGATACCACCAAGAGAAGCATTTCCAGATGAAGTAAAGTATAAATCTAAATAGAATGTTTTATTGAATATCGTGATGGAAGTTCGGCACGATAATATGTTTAATATGGAAACACGAGACACTTCAACGGTTGAGGTGTCTTCCTTTATTTTTTCTTCAATTGGAAACCATTGAGCAATTAAATTTAATCAGCTTGATATGGTAGAAAGCTGATACCTTTCTGTGGTTATCCACTTAATCGAACGAATACGTTTTTCTTGTATAGATATTGCATATTTTTTATTATTTTCATCTTGTGAGCAGTTTAAGAAGAAGGAGAGAACCTTGATTATCTAAAATAATCGTAATACAAATTGTTTGGCTTAATTGAATAACTATTGTTTAATTGAATAACTATTGTTTAATGAAAGAAGATTGTTTTTTTTAAATATTTTATCTAGTTTTCTAATATTTCGTAGTTAGCAATTCAGGCAGTCATTTTAATATTATTATTATTTCGATGGACAATATCTTCTATTTGGCTTTGATACCATTCTTAAAACCGTATCAAAAATAATAAGTACATCTATGAATAAAATGCCACTATTTCTACATGCTATCTTGATAAGTTAATATATTTCTCTTAATTCATTTGATTTGGTCCGTTGACAAATATCCTGATAATCGAGGTCCTGTACTATGAATACAATTGTGTGATATTAACGTCAAACAATACATGCATTAATTGTATGATTTTTTTATACGAAAATATGATTAATGTAATTTTATGGAAGTATTTCTAAGAAATACTTTTATGTATACCAACAATCGTCCTGAAACTTACAATGAAATATTGTATTACATTTTTCTTTTTTTTTCTCTTTTGTAATTCAAAACTATATAAAAAAAGAGATCCCTAAAATATTATACAAATTTTACTATAACTTCAATGGACGAATTTTAGATTATTAGAGTACCTTTTTTATAACAAAATACATTGTTGGCGAAGTTAGAATTATATCGAATATCTCATCTGGATATTACCTTGTTATAATTACATGACATAGCAATATATTCTGAACAACATCTATACTTGACAAAATTATGTTTGTATTGAAATTACAACATTAAGATGAAACTATTTGTGACAATTACTATTTTTATATTTAATTCAATAATAAAAGCAATGACTTAATATAAAATTAATCTAAGGTTAAATTATAATCGTAGTATTATAGCGAAAAATATATATTTACTCTAAATTATTATAAGCCATCAATGGTTACGCACTTTAAAGCTTTAAATTTGCAAAATAAATTAAATCAAACTATTTAAAACAGTTATAAAAGAAAGGAGATATTAATTAACAGAGATATAGTAGTAACGTTCTATTTCGGTCAAATTTATGCAAATGAGAAACATGCAAATCAAATCACGGAATTGAAGCTCATCC
Organism: Xylocopa sonorina; assembly: GCF_050948175.1. Lineage (NCBI taxonomy): Eukaryota > Metazoa > Arthropoda > Insecta > Hymenoptera > Apidae > Xylocopa > Xylocopa sonorina. The sequence goes on along the minus strand of NC_135195.1, from coordinate 4,268,423 downwards.
ATTTTTTTTCTTTATATCGAAAAAGTAATTTTGTGTAACAAATATATATCTTTAAAAAAGCATCATACTTATATACCGCATTTTTAAGAACAAAAACTTATTCTACCTCTAATATTGTCCATTACACCTATAGTAAGAACTTTCATATCATTTTTTGGTAATCATTATATAAAGTGGCTGTATTATTCTAATTATTTGTCAGTATAGACTTTGTAATTTACATGCAATGTTAACACAAATAATTTTATGTATATTAACACACACACATACACACGTAAGAAGCTTATTAATAAAAATTAAAGTCAAACTGCAGTGAGCTTCTCTTTGTATTTTAAACATAATTCTATGCAATGCATTAAATAATTACATAATCTTCAAGTTTTCAGTTACAAGTATTTATATTTATAAGAATATGAATAATCTTTTTTACATACATGTATAAAAATAGTTATTGCTTTATTACATTTGAATAACATACACATTTTTCGAACATTAAACAAACAAGGAAGTTCATAAATCCCATCTTCATAACAAACAGCAGAAATCTTACTAGATAAAATAATCATATAAATTGCACTGTTTATATGTTTTACAGTATCATAATTTTGTAAATGAACTTTCAATGTTCATTTCATTTTATCCTTTATGGCAATAATTATTATTTTATACAAATAAATTTATTCAAGAATGTAAATAGAATAGTAATATAAATCAAATACTTCTTTGGTGGTCCTAGATATTATTTTACAATTTGTAAGTTAACATAAAGATCATTTTGTTATAAATTTAAGAAACACATCCATATTGTATTAGTAGAAAAACATATTAATGTTGATTTTCCCACAATTAAGTTTTTGGCACATTTATTTTATTGTATATTGAAAAGTTTTCGTAAAAAATTAATATAAGTAGTAATAAATTTTTTATGCATCAAATTGAAAAACTAAAGTATATAATATCAAAAAATATTATAATATAAGTTTTAGCACCTAATCACACTATTTAATAATTATTTTACAGTTTTTATTTTACTTTTATCCATTTAAACCTTTTGTTCGCTTTATTTGTATAATTCAGAAGAAATTGTCATGAGTGTGATTGTAAATTTGTTATTATTTCCATATTGTCTTTCCCATGCACCTTTTAACTAAAATCACACATATCAATACGTTCAAATTTTATGTAAACTTTCATATAATATAATGCATATATAAAATAATAAATCTCATATTAAGGCAGTAGCATGATGAAGACATTACATGCAGCATATTGTGGAAAAAATTCATAATTGTTTATGCAAATGGTATATAGAATTATCGCAGCTATAATGGCAGAATAGTGCATTCAATTATAAATGTATATATATGTATATATATATTTATTGCATATATGAAAGTAGATTACGTTCCAATCTATCTGATGTTATATTTCTGAGCATTAATCATTGTACATCCCATCAATAAGAAAATCCATTCGGCGATAGTGTCTTTTATCCCAACAATCTCTACCTTGTTTGTAAACCATGAAAATAATAGCACCTAATACTGGTAGAGCTACGAGAGTAACAATGACTGGTAAAACATAATCGATTTTCTTTGGCATTCCTAAATGTGACCCTTTAATATGAGGTATAAATGCTTCTTTATCACTATTAGGCTCTACTTCTGTTGCAGTTGGTTTGGGTTTATGTTCTTGAACCGTTGATGCTGTTACAGAAGCATTTGGTGATATATTTTTCTGTATTGCAACTGTACTATGCTTTTCAGTAATGTTTGATTTTGAATTATTTAGGTTCATATTGACTTTCTCCTTATTGAAGATAGTACTTGGTATTGGTGACAATTCAACCACAGGCTTCGTGTCATTAGATGACATTATTTCAGTGGAAAAAACAGTTTCATTTTTTACATTTAACTTTTCAGTTGCTCCTTTTCTGGATACAATTTTAGAAGTATTCTTTCCTCTTTTTGCATATGTAATATTATCTTGTACAATGGCCGAACTGTTTTCTACAGTTAAAGGTAATTGAGTAACAAAGGTGGACTTGGTAGAAAGTGTTTGCTTAGTAGTAGAAATAATTGAAATTGGACCACCTTCTCCCGCAACTGAAGGAATATCATCTTTCTACAAAAGATTATAGACATTTATCTATTACATATTCAATTGTTGTAATTATGTATGACTTATTCAAAGAAAACAAATACCATTAAAAACAAATCAAATAAGATATTATAAAATATTTATTAACCTTTTTAAAAGTAGATTCTTTTTAATAAAACATGCAGTAATGTAATGTTATAAATATACATACTGAAAGAAGGTAACAAAAATTGACCACATTTAAAATGTGATAAGAATTCGTTTGGGAGATGTAGTTCAGTCAGAAAGGGTTATGTATTAAATTTAAAACCAAAACGTAATAACTCATACAAGCTTACTAATTGTCGAGTAAACTGGTTACGTACGTTTTGTGTCTTTGTAAAATTGACAAATTCAGGTGTAAGTTGAGTTACGGAAGGTGAAGTTACATGTTCAGTTTTAGAACTTCCGTGAATAGAACTTCCATTTGACATAGACGTTAAAGGTGTAATACCATCTGTCTTAAGATCATCGCTGCTTGACAAGGTTAGAAGAGATACGAGCCATATAAACAGAGTTAATCCATGCAAATTCTGCATCACGAGTAATGAACTCATTATTTTAATTACAGAAGTATGTTTAGTAACGCGATTGGATGTAGATGAATCCGGTTAAAACTTTTGTAAAAATATAGAAAAACTAAAAAAAGAGTGGCCTCAACCACTACGAAACTGCTCGCTCCATCGCAAACACGCACTAACTGTTGCGTAAATATACAGTCATAGGAAAATGCACATGAATAGACACGCATACATACCTATAAGTATATACACAACCTTACCAGCAATTAAGGAATACGTGATTTCACTTTTTCCCTTATTATCGGTTAAAGCTGCTCGATACTGTAATCAGGTTTTTAAAAATCTAATAACATACTTAAAGGAAATGAAGTAACTCAGGCATTTTATTGTATTTTATTATACATTTTACTAGTTTTATTGTAATTTCTTGTATACTTCAGCAGTTTTATTGTAATTTCTTGTATATTTCAGTAGTTTTATTGTAATTTCTCGTATATTTCAGTAATTTTATTGTAATTCCTTGTATACTTCTCGCTTTAGAGGTAAGAGAGAGAAAGATATATAAGAAAGCTATAAGAAAGAGTAAGACAGATGATAACGACCCTACTCTGGAACACCTGGCGCGATCTCTGTGAAAAGTGCTCAAACTGGTCGCACATAATTATCGACAGCAAAGTAAACTACTCAAAAACTACTAGTACCATCTCTAAGGAGAGTATTGAAACTAATTACCAACCAGTTTCAGCGCCCCTCCAAGAGATGGTGTTAGTAGTTCTTGAGTAGTTCACTTCGCTGTCGATACTTATGTGCGACCAGTTTGAGCACTTTTTACAGAGATAGCGCTACGGGTTCTAAAGTAGAGTTGGTATCGTCCGTCTCACTCTTTCTTATAGCTTCCTTATATATCTTTCTCTCTCTTACCTCTAAAGCGGGAAATATACAAAAAATTGCAATAAAACTACTGAAATATACAAAAAAATATAATAAAATTACGAAAACATACAATAAATTATAATAAACCTATTGAGGTACACAGGAAAATACAATAAAATTACTGTAATATACAATAAATTATAATAAAACTACTGAAATATACAAGAAATTACAATGAAACTATTGAAATATACAAGAAATTACAATAAAACTAGTAAAATGTACAATAAATTAAAAGAAAAGTAATGAAATACAGAATAAATTACAATAAAACTTAAGTTTTATACCTGACTGGGGTGACTGACTACTCATGTGACAAACTTTTACAGCTGATACTACACCTCAAAAAAAGCAAAAAAGTTCATATAAACCCAGGTCCCATTTGCGAAAATGTTCGTGAAAATTGAGACTGTTGTTTTTTTCAGAGAAACAGGAGGAGCTTCACTTATATTATTGATTGTATCTTCCGTTGGTCCTACAAGAAAAGAACAAAGAATATTGAAAAGAGCAATACTACCCTGAAACTCGAAAACAATTGAAGTAATAAAAGTTTAAACTTATCTCAGGAGGCAAAGTTTGTAAATTACAAAAACTTTGATTTCCTACTTAGGTAATTATTTTTAGACGCGGGGGGCAGCAAATTGCATAGAAACTTCCTTATTCACTAAGCTTCCCGACGATATAATCAGTTTTTTATTCCGCCTCACGGAAGCAAAGAAATTTTGTATGAAATGGTGGAAACTGCAGGTGATGGCTCACATACGGACACTGCGGAGTTGCAGCACCCTCTATTTCCATTTGATATTATGGATGCAATTTAATCTAACGTGTCTTCTTTTCTCGAATTCTTCACTTCTACTAAATCAGCATACAAGGCATCTATGCATTTTCTATTTAAAAAAAAGGCGCTGTTCAAAATCAATTTCTACTTGATATTACCGATAACACTTAATATAATTAGTCTTCTTTTCTTTAATACTTTTTTATACTTGTATAATATATAATCAGTTTATGAAAACGATGCAAAAAGGTTTGTACAGTACTATGCAACACCCTCACTAATTTTAATCGCGAGCTGCCATTGATTCGGCGGCTGACGACCAACCATTTTGAAATATGATCCACCTTCTCGAGTCCGCTAGCAATACCAATGAGATTTCGTGTGACCCAAACGATGAGTTACTGGTTCAATGTATCTGTTATAATGTCTGCTAAAGATTGTGACAACCGAAAGATCCTCATCAGTTATATATACCCGATTATATGGCGGATTGAATTCTGTATATTATGGATTCCGGTCGTTTGAAATTAATAAATAGAGTCAGTCCTCGGTACCTGCTACACTGAGACCACATAAATATAGTATACGATAGATACTCGCTTCATTTAATACGCATAATGAAAATATTTTGTTTCGAATTTGTATTCTTTATCCTATAATCTAACTTGAATGTATGCATAGGTACCCCTATCTACTAGTGTAATTAATTTTGCGGCCGCCAGGTGGCTAGAACAATTAAACTTTCTCGCAAGTGGTAGTTGACACCACAGTGCTTATAAGGGAAACATTCGCATAAAAAATTAGGCGACCCTCCTCTCAGAAGCGAGGGACTACCGCCTCTTTTTGGATGCGTCTAGGATAGGTTGATTTCGAAATCCCTTGAATAGACGATTTTAACCCAATCATAATCCTGTCCCTAGCTGTGATCCCCAGCCTATGCTTGCGACCCAACCCTTGCGATGCTCTGCTCCCAGCGCGCCTAACTCTGAACCCCTCCAGGCCTGGAAACCCGTTCGCTTTTCCCCAATGCCCCAATATTCTTCTAGAAACCTCAAGGAAGAACCTTCAATACTACAAGGAAGATTGCAGCGAGGGATACACCGGATCAAAAAAGTGTAGTGAAGTGAAGTGAAGAGAAGAAAAGTGAAGAGAGAATGTATGAATGGGTAATGAATGAATAAATTATTGTAAAGAAATATGTAATAATAAAATATTGTAAAGAAATATAGAAAAATAAAATATTGTAAAGAAATATGGAACAATAAAATGTTGTAAAGAAATATGAAACAATAAAATATAAAAATATATATATATATAACAGTAATAACGTTGTAAAAATATATGTAACAATAAAATGTTTCAATAAAATCTGTAATTGACATAGAAAAGTTTAATTGTCAGAGACGATTCTCATTAAGAATAGATATAAAAATCATTATTGTAATTAATAACGTATACATTAAACACTATGATAGTTTTATGAATTAAACAAATTACTAAAATAGATGGTATTGCATTTGTTATACTATTACTATGATTGAGAATAAAGATTGTAAATAATAGTACGAAAACAAAACATTTCAATTCACATTTGTTTGAAATTAATTGGAAATTTATTATCATAAACTGTCACAATGTGTTTTGGTAGCTATATTTTCACTTTTTCAACGTTTCAGCTATGCAAACAATTCCTTTTCATTATGAGAAAATATGTTTCGACAATATGAACTAAAATATTATAAAGAAAGTAAAAATGATTTACAATGAAATGGTAATAATTTATACTATCATCTATCGCTAATACTTATATAAATCGATAACCTATCATCTACTATAATGGAACCTGAAGAAACTCTAGTTTATTTGAATTTAAATAAATCTATCCTATGGCAGCGATTTGCTCATATTATTTCTTATATAATTTGTAATTTTATCATGACACTATGATGCAATTAATAATTATATATTAAATAATATGTTGCCCAGGTCTCACCACGTGGAGGTTGCTGCGAATCGAGACCCACCCTAACCACGTCCCATCCACCCTCCTTTTATACAAAATATTATTAAATACAACCTCCTTTCAATATACATTTGCAACAAGTTCGATGTTTGATCCCTATGCAAACGCACAATGAAAGGAGTTTCATAAAGAATTTTCGCGAGAAAGAATTGTTGCAAATGAAAGGAAACACAAATATCCAGCCTAGCCAATAATTGATTTTAATTTCAAACCAATCAACCTAACTAGAATATATATATCAACTTAAAAGAAGTAATTCCTGCCTATCAATAGGTCTGAAAATGTTTCACCCTACGTATGCAAAAATCGAAGAGAACACAGTACATGAAGTACTTTGTATTCGTGAACTCGAAGTGTTTGCAAAAGCAAACAACAGAAAAGAAGCTTTGGAGCAACAAAGGAAGAACATAACAGAAGATTTTGCGCAGATAAACAGAGGCGATCTAATTTACAAAATGCGAGATAACATATGAGTGATGACAAAAGACGACAGAATTAAAAGCACTGGAAAGACTGGAAGACTTAAAATAAAACTGGAAACATTGCAATACCTAGAACAGAGATGTACAACATGTAAAACCATAACACAGATATTAATAGATTACACGAGAAATATATGTAGAAAAATAAATATAATTAAAAGTACATATAACAATAATAAAATTATAAGCAAGACAGGAAGCGCTGCAATATCTAAAACAGAAATGTACAACAGGCAAAATATACACATATACACACACATGCGCATATAAAAAAATGGCATAGAAAAATATAAGCATAATTGAAAATATACATAACATTTATATAATAAACATAATGTTGATCACTCAAATATTATCTTATAATACTTATACCCCTCTTTCGTATATTCTTCTCGTTGTTCATCTTCTTTGATTCATTATGTGTATGACCATATCTTCATCTTCATAGCATCATTTAATGTACGTACATCCTGGTGTTGTATTACTTTCATCAAATGGACGTCTCAGTAAAACTATAAGCTGCAACAGACTTATACATTGGATTAGTAACAACTTACAAAAATGTGAGGAACAAAGAGTATAGATAAATTAGACGAGGAAAAACATTATTTTATCTAAATAGCTTTATGAAAATGATGTATGTAACATGTAATAAGAACAATGTGTTTGGTTATGATGTACATTGATGTACCAAAAGTAAAAATTTATATTTCGTTCTATCTTGTTTCTTGTTACTTTTCGTTACATTAATTAAATTTTGAAAGCTTATGCATTCTGATGCACAAAACACACAATGGAATATTTAAACATCAATCATAAATTAACAATAAATGGAAAGTTATAAAAACCAGAAAATATCTATTCGTAGAAAATAATTATATCGTTTCGCAATATTTCATGACAAACACTCGATCAGGAAAGATATGGAATGGAGAAGATGAAAGCATACTGTCTCTCATTATTATTGCTATTAATTATCGTGAATGAAGTATTCTTTCTTTTCGTATCATGAATCTTTATTTATTAAACGCGAAGCAAAGAATACTTCAAAATCAATCGCGGTAAATGTGTTTCAACACATGTACTTGCAATAATAATATATTGAAACAGTGATTAGTAAAATTAATCGCGATAGCAGCTATATTCGCAATACTAATTCATTAAATATCAAATAGAGAATATCTGAAAAATCTAATCACGGGGTGCGTCAGAAAAGGCAATGCGCGAGCAGCCACCTCAGGGCGCTTTTCTTAATTCGCAACGCTAATTTATACACCCATGTAATTTAAGTACGCAACACTAACAAAACAGATTTTTAAACAGTAATCTGCATAAGTGCAATGTCACCACGGTGCAATGTAGCCCGTTGGCTACTGTGGCGACTCTTTATGCAAGATCACACATCTACAGCGCAAATGGAAGATTTTATAAATACGATATCGCACCCTGGTGCGACGTAGCTCCTTTGGCTACGATGGTGATGATGTTTCCACAGAATAAGTGGAATATTTGGGCAATTCGTTAGCCGCAACACTATCGTGAAAAACGCGTCATTCATTATCGCAACTCTAAATGGACTCGAAGATTAATAATTGAAAATTATTACTTCTATAGAAAAGAAGAAGTTGAAATTACTCGCGATATATGTAAATCGTAACACTACAAAACTAATTAAAAAGCTATTAGCACATATTAAAATAGCAAATACAACTTAACATTATTCGCGAAACAAATATTAGCAAATAATAAGTATATGTTAAGCAAGCAATCGCGATCTCATGATTCGCAACACTAAAAGAGCAACACGATTATCGTTTCTACGCAACTCTAATTCAAAGCCCGATATATTAATTAATACGCAACTCTAGTAAAACTCGCGATCTGGATTAGTACGTAACTCTAATAAAAATCGCGATCTGGATGAATACGCAACTCTAATAAAAATCGCGACTTGTAGTTAATCGCAACTCTAATAAAAATCGCGATTTGGATTTATTCGCAACTCTAAATGGAACCGTAGTTAATTATACGCAATGCTACAATTAAATACGCGATTTGCCCAGCATTTGATGAACCAGCATCCTGCTGGCTAAAATATACCAATACTACACAAATACGAGCATAGTGACAAAGTAGTAACAAGCAATGACTTTGCATCGAGAGGGTTGCCTGCCTCTGAATGCATAGTCATTAATAGTTGCCCTCTTCTCCGGGCCTCTTCGGCATATAGCCTCTTCTTTCTTCGGGCATGAAGCCCAGGACCCTGAAACTTATATCTAAGCTCGAGATTCCCTAATTACAAACCCACAAATGATTCAAAAAATAAATCAAAACATGAAACGAGACACTTCTAAACACACGTAAGACGAACAACGATTTAAGAAATCGTTCTCCGTGCAAACGTGCAAAATCTCGAGCAGAAAACGTTCGTTTCGTGCAAATCGCGACCGCGACCGCGGGTCGATTCGAAAAATCGATCGAGTAAAGCCAGTGGCGAACGGCATCTCCCGTTCGCGCCAGCTAAACCGTCGATTGTTCAAATCTGATTCCCTGAAACAGGTTGAACCACGCGAAAAACGCGCCTGCCCGATCGGTGACTGTGGTCAACCTGCCCGGCCCTACCTACTTATTATTAACAGACAAACATACCAGAAGTAAACTACCTACCTACCTAGCGCTATATTTAAAAGTGGCAAAAGATTCACACCAACACATTCGTTCAACCCCCGGAAATTTCTCATTCAAACACCCGGGCGCAAAAATCCTACACTAGAGAGAACGTCCCGGGACGCCTCCGACACCCGAGCTTGGCATACAACCTCGCACACTCTAAAGGTACGTACCAATGCTGTAATCGACTGACGAATTCTAGCGACCATTGAGTACAACGCTAGAAAAGCGTTTTTATCTACGTTTGAATGTTTAATATGAAATTTGAAACATTGAACAAATCTGTATTTTTCGTAAAGCATAGGAGTTGTATTAGTGATACGAATGTTAATGCAATTGGTACCGTTGTTATGATTTCGAATAAATTTGGTACCATTTATAGGTAATATTAAATTGTTTCTGTGGAAACGACGCACTTCCACGACCTAATCACACATACACACAACGTGGAAGGTACATCGTGCACGATACGCTAGCACGTCAGTCGCGAAAAAAACACACATCATTAGTTATTATACAATCATCGTGCCCATCGCCTTTTCCCCACCCAAGTAGCACCTGGGCACGTGAGTGGAGTCCTGGCAATGAACACGGAAGGGATTAAACCTGAAAATCCTAATCTAAATATAATTATTAGTGATCTCTACTATCCTTTGAATTGAAAAGTTAATCATTGATAGTTATTACGTTGCATAGAGCTGTAAAGAATTCTACTTTAAATCCTAACGCTACAGCCACCAGTGTGGTTGACGCATTTTCGCGCCCACGAAAATGATTAACCTGACCAGAATGTCATCGAGTAACATTCCAGACACGACCTCCCATGAGGCAGGAATTGAGATACGCTCAATTAGCGCACCACGAACCCCTAAGCGAGATCCGCAGCTACCAATACCCTTGGTGAGGGTGGCGGGCTCCCCCGTCTGCCCTTCGGAATAGCCGAGGGCCTTACGGACGGGGCAGGGCGCCCATACTGGGACGCTATAGCGACAACTAACAAGTTAACCAGACACGAAGCTAAAAATGCTCTATGCAGTGAAATAACTACCAATTATTAAATAATGCTCGATAAATGAGAGAGAAGATTAACAATTCATTTTAATATTACAATGTATAGAACAGAGTAAAAGGCGCGACGCGACGCGAACAAAGTGAAGGATTCTTCACCCTAAAAAATGATCGACATCCTCTAAGATGTAACCCGTCCTTCGAAACGGACCCTCCCGCCGTGTGATCTTAAAAAATGAGCAAAGCAAACCCATAAAAGGTTACTACTACAGCCACCAGTACCAGTTGACGTATTTTCACGTCCGCGAAATGTTTAACGTGACCAGATGTCTACGGTGACACCCAGGCACGACCTCTCCTTGAGGCAGGGATTGGGATACGCCCAATCAGCCGGCAGTGAACCCAGTGCAGTAATCTTAGTACGCAGTCCACCACTACCGATGCCCTCGGTGGGGGTGACGGACTACCCCGTCTGCCTTTTGGAATAACCAAGGGCCTTACGCAACGGGATAGAGGCCAATACTGGGACGCTATAGTGGGAACACCACGCTACTCGACAGTGAACTCAAGTTCATTTATTTATTGACAAGAATAATTAAATTTAAATTCTAAGTTATATTTCAAATTCAAGTTGAATTTTAAATTAAAAGTAAATTTAAAGTTAAAGTTAAACTTTAAATTACAATTAAATTTAAAATCAAAGTCAAATTCGAAATTAAAATTAAATTTAAAATCAATTATTTTATATTCCGTACATTATAGTGATAAAAGGAACTGGTATGCTTCTCTCTCATTGTCTCGAACAATATTCAATTTAATTATAGAATGATATCGAATTTTATAAGAAATATACTATTTTCGAGCGATCTCGTCATCAAAGCACTCATTCTAATATATGGAAATAGTATTCAAGTTTGATGCTTTGATTTGAAAATCTACTCGGCACAAAATGTCCTCTTGCACATGAATATAACATAGTTTCGATAATCAGACTTGAATTATAACGAAAGCTACACTATACATTTATAATCTATTCAATATATATATGATATTAATCATATATATGATTTATTTTATACATTCAATTTGCAACATCCACACCAACATCATTACACAATAATTATAATTATTACAGAAACGAAGTCGAAGGGTATCCGACTTCACCACTATACACTGCTACAACAAAGCAGTTTTAATCTATACTACTTATTTGTTCATCAAAGTACACTATCATTGTATATATATACATGTATATAATTATAATATATTCATAGGAATATTTTGCTTTCATACATATTGGTGTTCTATGCGCTACTTCTTTTTAAACTTTCTAAATATACTTATTATGTGTGGATGAATCGTAACTATTATAATATTCGAACTTAGTTATTTAATTATATTTTTCCTATTATATTATGACATTTAAGAACGCGAAGTGCAAGAAGACCTAGCCTGATCTAATAAATAACACACAGAAAATAAATGTTACTACTCGTTGATATAACTTTATATCCACGGTCACTATGCTCGTCAAGAAAATTCTACGTAATTACAACCAGTCACCCGTGCCGATTTGGACCTTTCGTCCTACGACATGATTGAGTGACCAGAAGAACTTAAAGGCATGCGACTCACCGACCGTAGATCGATGATGCTACTAATGTCTGGAGGAAATCATTGGAGATGCTGCTGATGTCTGGAGGAAGTCATTGGGGATGCTGTTGATATCTGGAGGAACTGCTACTGCTGCTGCCTCAAGGAAGTCGTTGAAGATATGATAATTTCTGAAGAAAATCAAATTATAAATTAAAATTCATGTTATAACACAATGAATTAGTTAAGAGTAAATGTTAAGAAATACTGCTTACCTCTAGGAAGACATCATGAACGTTGTCGTCAGGGTAGAAATGGTAGGATGAATCCATCGTAGAAATAGCTGAAAATCTTAAACAGAAACCATATTATTAAAATTTGGCCTTTTGAAGTTCTTGTTAATATTTTCAATTATTAATTTATTTCTTTGTGATTAATTTTGTAATTGCTTACAACAAATTAACCACAATTATGTTAATTTAATGAATAAAAAGATTAAAAGTTTAATAAATTTGGAATTATAAATAAAGTACGAAAGATACTTACATTTTTGGCTTTTGAAGCACAGTTAGATCCTTTAGGTAGACAGCATTGAAGCTAATACCGGGGCAACAGATATTAAAAAAAAATTAAGAAAAAAAAAATATATAAACAAAAGACTACTATACTATTGCCATTTATACGAAGCAAACACTGACTCTACTATTTCGCGTATGAATATTATAAAAAAAAAATGTAATTAAAATTAGAGCAACTGTGCTCTAAAAAATACTAAAACTATTTATCGTAAAAAACACTGACTCTACCAACCGCATTGCGCGCGGTCACCAAAATTTTCTGGAAGAAAACATTGTTAGTAGGAGAACAAGGGGTGTAAATAAAAACAACATACATTTTACTTCGTATTATTCTTCATCTTTTCCTGATCGAGTGTTTACTTTCATTCTAAATTATTGAAGTACGCAAAAATATGTATATATAAATAAAATAGATTATAGAGTTTGAATATATTATAAAATATATCCAAATATTATAAACTATATATGAACACATTAAGAAATCATGATTGATCTATGAAAATTCTATTACGATTATCTGTTATCAGAATTTAAAGCTGTATTATATGTTATAAATATTTAAAATTGCTTGCGAGAATGATTATTAAACAAATAACTCATTACTTGTTACATACATCATCTTTTGCCATCAATTACATATCAAATAGTTAATAAAAAGGTAACATAAATTTAAACTATACATTAAACATTCTTACAGTCTCTGTGTGACACCTCTTTCAATAATAATTATAATATTACCAAATTTCCATGAATGGTACCATTGGCCTTTGTTATATTAATGATTATGATGTTCATTACCCCTTATCCATTGTTTGGGAAGATATAACCGATTAAAAATCTGTAACAGAGTGAAACAAAACAATTAAGATAAATATACAAAGTTATATATTAAGATTTTATAATAAACGAGTTCATAAATCATATTTTTAAAATTCGAACGAAGTCTACAGACAACTATGAACAATGAAACGTATAATGAAAAGCGGAAAAGAAATTCAAGGATATATTCATATTTATAATGATAATGCTCAATCAATAGTTAATCAAGTATGTAATAATTAAACAAAGTTAATAATAGAATAGTAGTTGAGAATACTATGTAGTCGATAAGCAAGCGTATGAACGTACCTCGGAAGCAGAAACGTGGCTCGCAAAGTTTTATCGACAGCAGAGGACGACACGTCTTACCACCAGCCGAGGGCGACACGAACTGACTGTTCGTGCCACTCTCGCATGCGCGGAAGCGACCGAACGAGCGCGAAAACGTTCGAACGAGGCCGAAGGCGCTCGAACGTAGTTTTCCAACTACGCTTCTACGTTTCATTCTGTGGCCTTGGTATTTCGCTATCTGCATCAACTGTAAACAAATCAGCTAATTGAAAATCTACTACAAAAGACACGTTCCGAAAATACGGGTTCCAGGAAAATTCTCATGCGTATTTTTCTCAGAATAGTACGCACTGTTGTGTTATGATATACATTCTACTAGATAATTTGCACAGAAAAATTTGTATTGTCCTGTAGAACACGTATAACATATATAATATTTCACTCGACATATTATTTTATTATTTATACAATGTTAATTACGAATATTGCTGTACATTATGTATTGAAATACTTGAATTATTGCCGTAAAAAGGAATTTATTGCAATAAACCTCTTTCGAGACAAAATTCATCTATTGAAAGGAAGGAATATATATAGAAATGTAATAATATAACAAGATTTCAATAATTTTAGCCATTAAAAATGAAATATTACGTACTATAGAATGTATAGTTTAGCAAGAGCATATATATTTCCTTTTTCATTTTAATATTTGCGACATTCGAAACACGATTTAATACGATATATAAAAGATTACTATTCATCAATTTACAGAAGATGCATCCACGACGAGATATCAGGAGAAAAGAGTAAATAATAGAGTTAATAATAAGAACTAATAATAAAAATATTTATTATAAGCATAAATTTCAGCGCAATATTTTATTTATGTATTAATAAGGAAACATGACAAGCAAACCCAGGCCTGATATAATAATTCTTAACCTAATTTTTATATGAAACTATACTTATTTCCGTGCATCACTTTATGCTTTCTTTTATAAAATAAAACATTTACAGCTATAACTTATCAATACAGTGACTACTTGTTGCACCAGAATATTGGCAACCTGATATGATTTGAAGTGATTAGGAGCGCAGTTCTAAGCTACACAAATTTTATTTTTTATTACATACAGTATATTGCATGCTAATTAATATAAATTTTCATGTTCTAAAACTTCATGTTCTAAAATGTGAAAACTTACAATTTTTAATTTGTACCGAAGAAAAATGTATTTAGATGCAAATGATTGTGGTATTAAATCGAATATTGTGAGGTCCACATCCCAAAAAAGAAACACAAATATGAAAGAAATGTGATTTTATCATTCTCAACGTAAATTATTCAATATAGGTTTGTACATTCAAAACATTCATTAGCGTTATTGTTGTTTCTTCCAACCAACTTTATCATCTTGAAAAAATAACCTACCCTTGTAGAAGAAATTAACTGCCCTTATATACTAAGTATAAGTGCAACCGCTGACGTCTCACCCTTTAGCAAGTCAAGTTTGATATTAAAGTTTGTGCAAACAAAATTACCCTTTATGTACCAAACGTAAGTAGCAGCCATTAACGAAGCAGGTTGTGCTTAGGGAATCTCGAGCATAGATTTAAGTTTAAGAAGATTCTGAGCATTACGCCTGAAAAAAGAAGAGGCTGGGAGCCGAAGAAGCTCAGGGAAGAGGGCTGCAACGAATGACTCTTGCAGTCGGAAATACTGGATTCTGGATGCAAAGCCATTCCTTTATACTATATCGTCACTATGCTCGTTACTTTATCCGACAGAATGCTTGGCTACATTATTTTGGGCGAATCGCGTATTCACTTTTTAGTTGCATACAAATGTTAATCATACGCATAAGATCGTGTTTTTAAAGTAGCGTTGCGCATGCATTAATAAATAAAATACCCAAAATAATGTGGAAATAAAATATAATCTTCCCTTCATTTAATTAGTGTTGCGAATTATAAAGGGCCCTGTCAATTTCGGCGGGCAATTTTCGCGATATTTTTGCTGACTTTTTTCTCAATTGATTTTGACACATTCTTCACTTTTCCTCATTTATTTTCTAACGAAAAAGATAAAATATTTCATTCATCATTTTTAATGACAATAAAAATTAATTATAATGAGTGTTATGTTTATCTTTATGTCGTTGCAAATCGAGCGTTTGTCACTAAAATAAACAATAATTTGTACATTTGTACAATCTGAATTTATTTAGTGTTAACTTTCATGACTGATCTGTAAATATTCTAGATATCCTTTATACATCATTATTTATGACAACTTTGAAATTTAAAGGTTTCCTGTTTCTTCTAAAGATAATATTACTTAAAAGATTTCTACATTTTCTTCGCGATAAGGACAAATATGAAACTAGTTTTTCAATATCACGAGGATTATAGATTATTAAAGTCACTGTGATAAATTAGTAAACATACGTTTGTGTTTTATATAACAGATCATTGATATTCTATGTGGATTAATATTATCTTCAAAATTTTTATCAATTATAGTTAACCATCCAGACAGCACCGCATATCGCACGACGATGCGGATGGCATATCGTAGACCCGTGGTAGCACCGTGTTGACACAATATTGCTCCAGCTTCTATAACGACACAGGTGATACGGCATGTCGTACGTTTTATTCATCAACTTTGAAAACTGTGACAATTAGTATATACGAGATAAAATAAAATGTCAAACTGAGTAAAATATACACGTTGTATTTAAAACAAATTTATTTAGCTCATTTTGCTTAATCTTACCGTAATGAATGGCTTATATTTTTCGTATGAAGACTGTAATTCAAATGTAAAATATTTGTATTCTGATAAATAATTTGATGATATCATTGCATGATGTCTTGTTAAATTGTTCGATTCGTGGAAATAAAAATAATCTTGATTTTCGAGATATGCAGTATGAAAATCATTACTTAGCAGAAAATTGTTTAAATCATTTGATGTATATACAAAAAGCATTTTTTATTAGACAACTGAAATAACAAAACCTTTACATGCTACAGTTTGACAGTATATATAGAATATTATTGTATTATTTATCATAATACTATTTACACATATGTATTTTCTTAAGTATATAATGTATATGTATATCTGATGGATATAGCTCTTTCACAAAATTTCATTAGTATAAAACTATCTGTCGAAAAATTGATCAATTCATACGATTTCGTCTTTTATCGTTGTCCGATAAACCTTTAAGCTTCATCTTTTTCGAGTAAATTACATACTTCTCATTTTTGCCAATCATTGTCAATTTATTATCGTTGAGCTACGGAGAATGATACAACAATTAATTTATTTTAAAGACGATATCGTTTTAACTGATTATATTCCGTCGTAGATTGTAGATATAAATCTAACTGGGTATGATTGAGCGTTGCTAATCACGTGATACATTCACTACAATATCGGGAAAATGAAGGTATAAAATGGTCGTTTTAAAAGGCTATAATAAGATTAAGTACGATTAGGAACAAAAGCACTTCTTGTACCAAAGATACAATTCACCTTTACTGTGATAAATTACTTAGATCCAGTTACGTTTAACGAAAGTTAGCACCAGCCGGCGTAGCCGTTCGGTAAATTGTTGATTTCCAGCGTGTTCACGCATAACGGTTTCCATTTTGTCGACATTGAAATCACTGATTTCGTTTGTGTCCAACATGAGCACTTTTATCATGAAACATAAATGAACGAACTCGCGTACAGCGTCTTCGGCCATTTTTGCCTTGTAATCTTCCTTGCTAAACTGTTCTGTACTACATCCCATTTTAGTAAGCATGTTTAACAAAGTTTCGTAATACAGATCCATCAAATCTTCGATCTGTTCTTCCGTTACATCGTCCTTCACGCTGGAATAGAGGAAAAAGAGCAGATCTCGTATAGGGCTAGCGTACATATACATTTGGAAGTCGATGAATTTTACGCTGTCGACTTTGCCTTTCTCGCTACGATGGAACAACACGTTGTTCACCCAAAAGTCAGAGTGGATAATAGACGTCCATGGTTCACGTAGAACATCCGTCCAAAGTTCGTCCATCGTCAATCCTGTCAGAATGTTATTACATCTATCGTAATAAGGCGACATTTCTGGATCTTCTTTGATACTAACGAGCACCATCTTGAACAGATTGTCCGGGCTCCCCTCGATTTGCAAAAATTTCGCGTGCATCTTGAATACCTCGAACATACCAGGTTTCTTCTGTTTTGTGGCGATTCCTAAAGCGTGAAACTTCGCCAAAGCTTTAACCGCTTCTTCTGAATGTTCTAAGTCGTAACCTACGTGAAACAATCGAACAAAACAAATTTGAATGACTGTCTCCGCATTTTAGATTTACATTTTTAACAAACCTATGTAGATTAAATATTGTACTACTCATTAAAAGGTTTTATTTATTTTAATTGAATATAAAGTAGTTAAAAAAATAAGGGATTATTAGAGAAATATAATTGGAAAATTGCACTGATTTCCAGTAAATAAATTCTTTACTAACTTTATACACAGATAAATTCTTAAATACCCGTTAACGCGGGTATAATCTGATATAGAACAGAAAAGAATTGAATTCTATCACTCGTTTTATGATTTGTCATGATTCGGAAATTTCTTGTGATTCTTATCATGAGTATCAAGAAACTATTAGTAGCGATACAATGTTGAGAAATATTATTTTAACACAACAAAGTGTTTAGATAAGATTTCTTTTAAATTTGACAAAAAGATTTTTTTATTTTATTCGTTAACAAATAAAAGAACATATAAATCTAATTGTGCGTATCGTAATATATACTGTACTAAGATTAGATAGAACACAAATATTATATCTCAAGCGAACATACGATGGTAAATATAACACTAATATTGAACAAATAATACTTTGTAGATATTATACAAAAATATTTACGATCGTGTAAGAACATAAAATATGTATTTATCTTCTATTCAATCTTAATACAGCGTTTGTTTATTGTTCATAAAGTTAATGTTAAAACAAATTCTCTCTCTACCTCTTTCTCTCTTGATAAATATCGTTTCGACTGAAAATCTTCAATATACGATTGATATCGAAGAGTATAACATAACAACAAATAGGATAAACATTTTTAAATTCCATTCAACAGTTCCAAGCAATTTTAATGTTAAATCATTTTAAAAGGAGTTTTACTCTTGAGTTTTAAAAGTACAGAGTATTCTACATATTATCACGAAACCGTTAAAGATAATTAAACCTTTGTACTTGAACATTAAATTTAGAAAAATAATGTTGAAGTTTTATCACATACGCGTAAAGTTGATTTTAATTGGAGACTGTGCAACATGCTAAGGAAAATAACATATAAACGAAAAAAAACGTGTTACCAAGAATCAATATTACAGATTAACTTGATTAATACAAAGTGAAACTTATCTAACATTATTTATTTCACATATTATTACTATTAGAAGACGATATTTATAAATACCTATAGATCTATCACCGTGGTAGTAGCCGTTCACTTTTAAATCCTCCATAAATATGACAGCATCATCGTCAAACTCTCCGTCTGCTTGTAAAGATAGCCTGGAGCCATAGAATTTCGGCAGAATGTCGAATAACTCGCTCTTCTTTAAGCCGCACTCCAGTTGCAATTTAGTATACAACGGTACGATAGTCTCGTACATAAAGATCTCTTTTACAAATGTACGAGCACTATTAAAGATGCGCTTCTGGTATTCGGTTGGCGGTGACATCTTCGCTACAAGATGAAGGTCCTCTTTCTTTTCTGTTTTTTCATTCTTTAATTCAACGTGTACACCCATAATAGTACTCCCATAATTTTCTCCGGGTGGTAACAATGATTTAGCGGTGAAATTTTCTACGACCACATGGTCACCTATCTTCTGGCGCAAAACCGGCTCGATATCGCGCAACACAATTTCTTTCATTTCATGAACACTGCTGGTCATGATTAGGCACTAGAGAGGAATACGTGTGTCTGCTTAATATTTTTCGGAGGTAGTCGCGAGACAAGCAGCTCTGTTTTCTCGACTTTGGACCAACCGCGATCGAAGGAACTCCAAAGAATAAGCCACGATCGTTTTAAGTACTGATTAAATTTATAAGATTGGTCACCAATTAGATCGCAAGATTGACGTTCTTATCAATATAACTCGGCCCGTATATTATTACGTAATTCTTACAGACACGTGTATAAACTTTTCTTTTGTGCAAGATACAAACTGCGATGATAACAACTAAACTGTGTATATCACACTACGGTTCACCGTCTGTATCCACCGTGATAGTGATCGCTTCTCCGCTTGGTCCCTCAGTTATTACAGCTGATTTGTGCTCATTTTTAAAGAGGAAGCCAATCTCTTGATGCATAGATCCATAATGTTTCCTCTAAACAGACGTCATAAATACATATTTACTTTAGAATTAACTGTTCATTTATTCTTCTTAATAGGAGGTTTAACAACAGTTTTAATTATTTTACACATGTATATATATATATATACAATCTCCAAAAAAGTAAAAAAAAACCATAATATTTTAATTTTAAACATTTCGCAAACTTATGACGATCTGCCTCCCTATATAATATCGCATTAACTCCAGCATTTCATATACACTATCAATTTGTAAAGGCTAATAAAAGTAATCAACGTTACATTCAAAATTTCTTTTTATAAATAGAATATTTTTGAAACGCAAGTCTGAACGCTCCACATAGAACAGCACTGCTACTCCTACAATTTTTACGAGCATGTTACAACAAAACGATCGCATCATCAAACATGGCATCACTGGACGGCTAGATAACAATAAACGATGAGTCTTCGCCCTTATCTACGAAAATTTTTAGCACTTTTGTTTCATTTCCCAACTTTAATTATAATCAAATGTATTTAGTACTTTGGCTCTTTTCTTAAGAGTTTTGTCTTACCACTAAAAGAAAAAATTAAACAGAGGAACTTTCATAAATATTTTTTGTACTTTTACGAAATATGTAATAATTCTTTGATGTATGCATTGTAAATAGAATAATAAAAAGTACATTAATCATTAATAATAATACAAATCTTTATATTGTATAAATATACAATTAAAATAATTTACGTAATTAATGCCTGAACTTAGAAAAACAAAGAATTTTTGTTTAAAAGCAGTATGTGACAAAAGGATAAATTTATTTATGAAAAAGTACAATGATACAAAAATATGACATTTAATCGTTTTCACAGTTGAAGTAATAATAATATATTAACTCATGTTTGAATTGTATACATTTATGCTGTATAGTATTTCCACATCAAGTACTTTATTAAGTAACATACACGAAAATCGTGTGACTTTTAAATTTTCAGATCCATTCTTTCAAATCCTCTTTATATATAAAACTAAACGTTTTCATATGTGTATAACAATAATATTTTGTATCATTTTAAATGGATAGTTTTGCATGTTCATCAATTAGTTTACTGTGGATATCCCATAAATTCTGTAAAAAATAATACATTTTAGATTTTGCTGAATTATATAACTTACCACATATATAGTGAAGATAACATTTTAATTAATATTTCATAATATAGTACGATTAGTATTTATTTAAATATATATTAATAAACAGTTAAAGCTATCAACACAAATAAATAATTAATATTTTAATTAATGTATATCGAATAAACACACACTAATTGTTAATAATAAATTTACTTTTTTTCAGAATTTCCATTCTGCTCCATGTAATTTTGAAACAAAAAAGATGTACAACTTATGCAAGGTCATAGCAATAACTACCATTTTAACTGTTTTGTATTGAACGACGAGGGATTGCATCTCCGTCCTCTTCAATCAATTTGTGATGTACAGCACTGAGAGCCTGTATATCATACAAATTCAATACAAAACAAATCCATAAAGTATTTTAAGTTAGCATAAATCAAGTTTTAAGCTTTTAAATAATGCAATACTCAGTTATGTACAGACAATACCAATGATTCTGTCGCGTCATGTGACAATAATACAAGAGCTTTGTGGTAATGATAATTTAATGGTTCTATTTATATACTTACGCAATATACTATTACAATACTTTTTTTGGAGGCATCAGATGATAGTCTTTTCTTATTGAAAGATTACCACCAGGCATTTGTGTTAATGTTACACAATGCAACAGAATCATTGAGCAGTCTGTACCTTAAAATATTTCACAGTTTTCACACGCAATTCTAGAGTTGCATCTTCGTCACAAATAATTATCGTATGAGGATGCTGCTGGAAAGCTGACACAGTCCACATATGATTGATTCCTTCTTCTATTGCCTTATAAAGAGCAAATGCTTTATGAGATCCTGTAATCAGGATCATTACTTCTTTAGCATCCATTACTGTACCGACACCGACAGTCAATGCTTGTTTAGGAACTTTTGAGATATCATTTCCAAAGAATCTTGCATTTGCTTCTAATGTATCCTGAGCCAATGTTTTCACTCTTGTACGAGATGCTAAAGAGGATCCTGGTTCATTGAAAGCTATGTGTCCATCTGGACCAATACCTAAAAAATAACGCTTTGTTATTGAATGGATAATACATGTAATATACGGCCAATGATTTTATATAAAAAAATTTACATACCACCAATAAATAATTCAATACCACCAGCTTCTTTAATTTTCTTTTCAAAATTGTCACATTCCTGTACAAGGTCTGGTGCATTACCATTAAGTATATGCACATTTTGTGGATCTATATCTATATGTTTAAAGAAATTATTATACATATAATAATGATAAGATTCTGGATGATCCCTGGGTAAATCAACATATTCATCCATATTGAAGGTTTTTACATACTTGAAGGAAATTTTTCCAGCTTTAAAATATTCTATAAGTTTTCTATACATTCCCAAAGGTGTACCACCTGGAAAAAGATAATTGATCATTATTGTATATACTTACATTACAATATTATAGTTGTTAATAAAGCCAACGTTAAAAAATGTTAATTTTTTGTGTCACATAAAAGGAAAGTATACATACCTGTTGGAAGACCAAGGACAAAATATTTATTTTCATTTGGTTGAAAATCATTGATTCTTTTTAAAACATATTTAGCAGACCATTCTGCCACATAATCCACTGTATCGCAGATCACTAAACGCATTTTAAATTTATGTTATAACTTCTTATTTAACACTGAAAAAAAACATGAAATTGCAGGATTCATTTAATTTGTTACAGAAAAGTGTAGTTTGTAAAATTTAAAAGGGCGAGAAAGAGAGAGAGAGAGAAAAAGAGAGGTAAATATTTTATAAAAATAAAATATATAATCTCTTGAATAATATAACCAATATTTAAATTGATTAACTAAGTGCAACATATGTCACAATTTTACCAGTTCTCGATGAAAATAGGCTGTATATATGTACGAAGATATCTGTATGACAACGACCTTTTATCTTAGTACACAGAAAAATCGAATATCTTTGATTCAAGATTTATTCTTTTTATGCGTTTATAAATATCTATTTCATTTTACTAAAATAAATTAGCTATAATAAAATTAATTCTTTGATATTCTTTTCTTAAATTAATTTTTGTTTAATACATTTTTAAAAGCAAAAGAGACGTTAAGTATACAATTCCGTGGTAAAAACTTATTCAAATATATAGTGTATGTATTTGCCATCGCATCGGCGCATGTTTAATCTCAGGTGTATACAGTGACCTAAAAAATACTTGCGAACATTTGACTTGTATTAAAGCTAATTTTTTCAGAGTATTGTTAAATTTAATTATTTTAATTATAAATTGAAATATATACTAGAAGTCTGTCCAAATTTTAACTTGGAGTTGCATCAATGAAAGTATTAATAGTAAAAGCACGAAGTTGCAAGTATCATATGAACATTTTTTTCAGTCACTGAATACTGAGTGATCTTTCATGGCTCGTTTCAAAGGTCGTTGACCGATGACCCCATTGCAATTTTGAAATATATATTAGGTTTAAAGTGTTTTACTGCTTCAGATTTGAATTTTTTATAGTGTTAAAACCGGAAATGTACTTGCAGATTATTCAGAAAGAGTGGATAAAATATAGAAAAAATGTACAAACCCGAAGAAAAATTAAGAACCACTTTTGCAGCACTCGACCAGCTACTAAATTAGCTGACGTACGATTAACCTAATCTCGAGATCCCTACTTTCTTACCTTATAAAAGGTTTACTTAACATTCCACTTACAGATATGCTGTTAACACTTGAAAATAAATTCTTATACAAAATAAGCTACCCGATAATTCAATGATACCTAATTTCTTTTTGATGTTAAAAAATATTGGTTAAAAAATCTTGTCATCTTCAACAAACTATGTACATATGATTTTTACCTTCAATAAAACAAAAATATATATTTTTTCGTATACTATCTTTCCTTGTTACTTTATTGCTAGTTAAAGATTAATCGTGTGTAAAATCGAAGCATCGAAATATGTGTATGTGTATGTGTAAATGATTGTTATAACAGCCATCGGGTTCAGAATTTGGCGGGAGCGCAACTTTGGTGTTCCTCTTCGTATTGTACCATAAGTATTTTTTACATTACAAAGTAATTAATTTGTATATTTCGGAACATTTATAACGCTACAATGCCCGATGTGACAATTAATAATGTTATTATAAGTTTCCCTTTTAAACCGTATCCTGTACAAGAAGAATATATGGCAAAAGTGATAGAGTGTCTTCAAAATAGTAAAAATGGTGTTTTGGAATCTCCAACTGGTATATAATTTGATCTTTCAATTACTGTTTATTTTCTACATTAACAATTGAAAAAAATATTAAAATTAATTAAAAATGCTGTAGGTACGGGTAAAACACTTAGTCTTTTGTGTTCTTCTTTAAGTTGGTTATTAACAAAGAAAGCTCAGTTACAAGCCCAATCATTAGTCGGTGCTATTGATAAACCAAATTTTGGTGGGCATTTTTTTAAACAATTGAACAGTGGACTCAAAGAAGGCACTGGGGATTCTGAACCGTCTACTAGCTTCAATTGGTCAGCGCCCAAGATTATCTATGCATCCAGAACACATTCTCAGCTTTCACAAGCGATGCAAGAATTGAAAAGAACTTCGTACAAACATGTTAGTACGGCTGTGATAGGTTCTAGAGATCAACTTTGTATTCATCCAGAAGTCTCTAAAGAAATAAACAGTTCTAATAAAATACATATGTGTCACTCTAAAGTTAAATCTAGAACATGTTTCTATTATAATAATGTTGAAACAAGGTGAATAATTCTGTTATTAATATTTGAAGGTTTTAATAAAATGTTGTTTGTTAATGCACTGATAAGGAAATAAATTTTTCAGGAAGGATGACCCCCTTTTTAAACAAGAAGTACTTGATATAGAGGATTTGGTAAAAGCTGGACAAAAGTTCAAGTGTTGTCCATATTTTTTATCCAGGGAACTTAAGCAGAATGCAGATATCACCTTTATGCCATACAATTATTTATTAGATGCAAAATCGCGAAGAACGCAAGGCATAGATTTACAGAACAATATCATTCTCTTGGATGAGGCACATAATATCGAGAAAGTTTGTGAAGAAGCAGCATCATTACAGGTAGTACATTGACAGTATATAATATAATAACAGTGCATCACAATATTGGATTAAAACAAATTTAGAAACCATATGAGACATAAGTAATTAATTATTTTAAATAAAACTTTTGTAGATATGTAGCACAGATATTGCAATGTGCATTGATGAAATAACAACTGTAATGGAAGACATGGCTAAAGATATTGAGCAACAAGATGATTTCTTAGCAGAAAATGCAGCAAATATTCAAAAAGATTTTACTGCAGATGATTTGTGTATTTTAAAAGCTATGTTCTTAGAATTGGAAAAAGCTATTGATGCCATATCAATTGTAAAACGTGATGAAGGAGATACACATCCTGGTGGATACATTTTTGAATTACTGGAGAAAGCACAAGTAAATAAATCAAAAATGATAATAATAAATAAATTATAACAATAAATGTATTTTAATAGATAACACATGGAAAAGAACAACTTGTTATAGAGAAGTTGGAGAAAATTGTTATGTATCTAACAACTACAAGTACTTCTCCATTTGCAAGAAAGGGTAATTCACTTCAAAAATTTAGCGATCTATTAAGGACAGTATTCAGTGGTAACAGTGTGCGCCGCAGGGATAGGATTAAACAATGCTATAAAGTATATATTCAATTAGAAGAATCAAAAAAAGCTAAAAAAAATGATGCTTGGGAAACGAAAAAAGTAATTTCAAAAAATGAAGGAAAAGTCATCAGTTATTGGTGTTTTAGTCCTGGATTTAGGTAAATCTTTATTCTATTAGTTCCTATTTAGTTATAAATGCATTATATTGATAAATTGGTATACTAATTACAATAATTAAGTATGCAACAATTAATGGAGCAAGGTGTGCGTTCAGTTATATTAACAAGTGGTACACTATCTCCTTTGAAGCCTTTCATATCTGAACTTGGCATATCAATTGAAGTTCAACTAGAAAATCCACATGTTATAAAAAGAGACCAAGTTTGTATCAGTATTCTCAGTCAAGGTCCTGATGGTTATTCATTAAATTCTTCTTTTAACACAAGGTACTTCTATTCAACATATCATGTATAATATCCATAGTTTATAATAGAAACATTGTACATTTAGTTTTTGTTAAATTGATATTTTAATATAATGTGTTAAATATAATTGTATCGTAAATCATTTAAATAAGTAATATACTTATACACTATTTAACATGTTTCATTTGTGTTTTAGAAATGATCCAAAGTACATAGCATCTCTTGGACGAACAATATTTAATTTCAGTTGTCTCATTCCACATGGCATCCTAGTTTTCTTTCCTTCATATCCAATAATGAAAAAGTGTAAAGAAGAATGGCAACATGCAGGTTTGTGGACTAAAATTGCAGATCGTAAAGTAATTATTTTTAGTATCTACTATATAAAGATGACTGTATATGCAGATAAAGATGATGAAATTGTTTATTTACATTTATCAGCCTATATATGTGGAACCACAGTATAAAGACGGTTTTATAAGTGTTATGACTGAATATTATGAAAAAATCAGAGATCCTTCCTGTAAAGGAGCTATTTTTATGGCAGTTTGTAGAGGTAAAGTGAGTGAAGGACTTGATTTTGCTAATGCAAATGGAAGAGCTGTATTAATCACAGGTCTTCCATTTCCACCTCTAAAAGATCCTAGAGTTATACTAAAACAACGATATTTAGAAGAAATGCGAAAAGAAGATAAGGAGGTAATTAAAATTTCGGATTATGTCAAGATAATAAATATTCTTTAAATATATTGACTTTTGTATACATTACATTTTATTGCTTTCTAGGCTTTGTCTGGTCAACAATGGTATCAGCTTGAAGCGTCACGAGCCGTTAATCAAGCTATTGGCCGCATAATACGTCATAAAAGTGATTACGGAGCTATTATTCTTTGTGATTGCCGATTTGACAATCCAAATTTTAAAAAACATCTATCTGCTTGGCTTAGACCCTACATAAAAAGTTTCTCTCAGTTTGGTGTTATTATAAAAGAGTTAAAAGATTTTTTTAAATATGCACAGTACACTGTGAGTTTAATTTACAAAAATAGTATAATACAAGTTTAATATACAAAAACAAGAAAATATAATTTAATATTGTTATATTATATAATTATTTTCAGTTTCCACAACCGAATATCGCTGGTATGTCATCCGTAAATAGTTGCATTTCATTACCAGCGACTTCAGCATCATTTGACACAACTGTGTCCCGCACGGGGATAACTTCGAAACAACTTGAAATACCTCGGACTGATGATACTTTTGATATTGATTCTTATGTTAATGAAGATGATAAAAAACAAAAATTGACTGAAACAAAGAAAAAAAATTTATTTGAACTTTTAGAAACACAGGCAAAGCCTGTAATTAATTTTAGTGATTGCAAATTAAAAAAGAATTATACCACTTGTGAATTAACAAAAAATACCAATGAACCAGCTGCAAAAAGAAGAAAGATAAAAATGTTACCAGTAGAATTCAATGAACACTTATCTAATCCTTCAACTTCTTCATCTACAAATGCGGAATATAAAGACCATCCTGCAAGTTCTGAACAAGCATTCGGAGAAACTAATAGTGATACTGATAAAAAAGCTTTAGGAAAGGCATATTTGAAAGAAGTAAGTAGGAAGTTACCCATCTGTATCATTATATACTGTGGTATCCTATAATAATATCTATACATTTATGAATACGACTTCTATTTAATTACATTTAAAATGTTTAATTATGGAATATACATCTTTAGGTAAAACGCTCTCTATCAGAAGCTGATTATAAAATATTTGCAAAAATGATACAAGATTATACAAAAACAGGTAATTTTGACGAACTATTAAAAATACTTCAGAATTTATTCTCGTCAAATAAAGGATCACATCATTTATTTACAGGTATGTTTTATGTATTACAATATAGTAAAATTTGATTGCATTTATAAATCTTAATACAAAATTTTCAGGATTTAAACATTTTTTAAAAAAGCAACATGTTCGTGCATTTGAGGACCACTGTATATAATAGAAACTACATGATAATAAATACCAACATGACTATGCCTACAAGAATCCAAAGTCTGATATCTTTCCAACATGTTACAAGTAAGTACATAGTAATGAATTGCATACATATATTTTCGTTTGACCAAAGCCGCATAATCTCTGTGACATTTGTGATTCTATTTCAACTATTGGGTCCTCTTTAATCCTTTTGAATCTATCATGGTCTTATAAGTTAAGGCTCGTTCATGTATAAATCTCAGTTTTAATAAAATTACTAAACTTTATTTATTCCGAGGCACTACGATTTTGGTATTGCGTCAGTTAATTTGGCAATACTAACTTGAATTTATTCGATATTATTTTGTTGGATATTATGTTGGATAATTTTTTTCATAAATAATTTATTTTTTTTATACGGTAAAATCGTATAAACAAATTATACATATTATCGTACTTATAAGTTTATATCTTGGGTAGAAATTTTTGTCATTTGATATGAAAAATTCATTCATATTATATGTTGTATTATTTTCATAAAAAATAGAGTTA
The DNA here is from genome assembly GCF_050948175.1 of Xylocopa sonorina. Taxonomy (NCBI): domain Eukaryota; kingdom Metazoa; phylum Arthropoda; class Insecta; order Hymenoptera; family Apidae; genus Xylocopa; species Xylocopa sonorina. The sequence goes on along the minus strand of NC_135195.1, from coordinate 4,239,362 downwards.
TTTAAATATATGAAGTCACGAGATAAATAAATTGTAGGAATTTCGAAATAATTACATTTACTTTAAAATGTGAAATAAAATTTAATTACAAATTGTTTTAATTTTTGCATTTATGTACAAATATATGTTACATATTAGTTCGACTATAATGCTTAAAATCACATTTAGAAAACGTATTAAAGCACCAAATACAAAAATACATTATAGCCAGTCATAATACTGGAAGGCGAAAATTAAGTTACAGTTAACTTAATATGTGGAATAATGTTTACATAATATTAGAACTACGCATACAAATCAATTAGTACTTGTAAGTTATATAAACATACAGTTTTGCTGTTTCTTTTTGCTCTCATAAAAGTATCTTTTTACTCTCATTGTTATAATTATATTAATTATAATTTATATTAGTATCAGAATATTTCCTATACAACATTGTTATTTATATACTCTTAGTTTATATTTTTCTACTTTTTGTTAAAACACGTAAATTATGAAAACACAAATGAACTGTTATTTTAATATATACGTATCACTTATTTTTTAATTAATGTGCCATTTTATGAACACAAATGTTACCCTTACAAAGCTTGGTTAAAAATTTTTTCCTTCTTTTTATAACTCCATGCTATGAACTCCACCTGCATCTTTATTATTCTCAGTTTCCTTTTTAATAAGTGCATTAGTAATTATTTCTTGATAATATTCTCCAAATACGCTTCGATTATGAGAAATAAGTATTAAAAATTGGGCAGCTATTGCTGTTAATTCTTCTTGAAGCGATGATAATCCTGGTGGTACTTGTTGCGGTGCCACAGATTGAGATAATATAATCTTTTGCAAAAATTGTCGTATTCGTAAATCTAGAGTAATATGCAAAGTAAATAAAAAAAAAGGAAAATTAAAATTGATAGATATTATATGCAATACTGACTTATAAGATGTCTGATTTTATGTTCTGGATTGATAAGATCCATTATTTGCCCTTCTAATAATGTTTCTATCTCTGGAGATATGGGAGCAGCACCAATATCTTCTAATGTTGCTTTTAAGTCTATTTTCACTTGCAATACAATATTTGGTATTACAGTTTCCAAATCCCTATCAGTAATTTATATAAAAGTTGAATATATGAGTTTATTACTTATACATAGACATACTATTATAAACATACTTATTTGAATGTACAGATTCTAATAGCACATTAAGATGTTGTTTAATATTCTTCTTAAAGTTTGATACTCCATGAATTGGTGCACCTACTGTGTTGTTCACTAGCAATATTACAGAACCTATAATGCTTAATCTATTAGTTTTATCGCGCATTTCCAATAATCTACCCTGATCAAGCATTAAAGTCTGTAAAACAGAGCACAATCAAATGTACATTATTATTAATAGATGAAATTTAAATATGATTGTACAGGATATCCCATAAATCTTTTTGTATAACATATTGATGAAGTTTGTATGAAAATGTATTATATAGTCTATACTACTAATATACGTACTTCTGCATCTGGATTGAAGTCCCATTCTAAAAGATCGAGATACGCATCGGTTAAAAGACAGTGTGTGAGCTGACGTACAGCATTAATGTCAGATGAATTGCTTGTAACTTTTGTTGAATCGAAATGCCTTAACAACCATTTTTCGGTAAATTGCAGACCGTTTGTATTAACTTTTAAGAACTCGGCGAACTTTGCTTTTTCATACTCAATACTCGATGCAATTATATTTGGTCTCATCATAGTAATAGTGAAGTTTGCTAGGTCAAGTCGCATCAATTGCAATACTTCCATTATGCCTTTGAATACTTCAATAACATCTGTTTTTTGGCTAAGTTCTTGAATTTTTTCATCTCTTACTGGTGCACAAACTTTACTCATAATTGAAATCACATATTGTGCATAATGATGGAAATCCAAGACACCATTCTCTGCTTGTTGTTTAATTAAATCTACATCAAGTACTTCATTTAAATTTTCGCGAATTTTCGCATGATGTGGTAACACTAATTCATCCAATGTCTACAGGAAAAGGAAATTTATTAAATATAAATTATATACTGTTTTATGAAATCCCTATATAAATATATTACTTCTTTAATCTCCTTTAATAAAACCAATGCTTGGGTATAATTTGGAGGATCTTCAGCTAATTGTTCTGCTAACAAGTTCCAAAAGGCTTTATGCATAATTTCTTTTACTTTTCTGTGAACTGTACCATCGTCAGGTTCAAGTTTTTGTAATTGAAAATTTTTATCCACTGCAATTTCATGTGCTAGTGCCATATTCTTCATGCCGTTCGCGGCTTTTATAATTTCTTCAAGGGAAACGAATTTGGGAGGTGATGCTCCTACTAATCCACCTATCATAAAATCTGATGCTTTTTGTCTGTATAATATGTGTTTAATTACAAAAGCTATTAATACAAGATTAAACAAATCAGTCACTAGTAAGTAAATTAAAAGATGAATCATATAATTTACCCCTTTGCATTTTCTTCAACAACCTCAGTATGAGAATCAGAATGACGGCTTACAGGCATGGATGTACTCCCTTCATTCAGATCACATTTTTTTCCTTCATCATTGTCCATTTTTTTATTCCTATATTACAATACATATTATTAAAATTAATGGTAACAAAAATATACAAATAAGAACTATTATTGACATGATAATATTAATAAAAGCACACACAATATTATAAGAAACCCAAGCAATAAAATGATGTTATTAATCAATCATTGAATAAATACCATATTTAATATTATTTAATTAGTAACATAATTATGTTGTAATGTTTGTAACATACTACAATTAACAAACAGTTACGTGAATAGAAATTAACAATTCATTACACAAAGGCACACTGACCAAAAAAAAATACCAGGAATAAAATTTAATAATGTCACAGATCCTGGAAGTTTGCGACTAATGATGAAACAGCAAAGAGTAATACTCCATATTATTCCAACGCCAACCAAAACTTTATTCCTAACAAAATGACATTTTACTTATGTTTAACTTTATTTAAAAACATATAAAATTTACTCAAACAGTATAAAAAACAATTTAATGTACAATTTTAATATCAACAATTTTTCTCTAATCCAAATGTAATTTGATAAATATTGTATATAATAAAATATTTTTCAGAATGAAATATAATCTGTAGAACTTAATTTTGGCTTTAAAGATACAAGGGAGCATAAAATTCATCTATAAATGGAAAGTATTCATAATTAAACAACAGAATATAGAAATTACATACTTGTATATATAATATTGAATATATAATTAAATATATATAAATAAAAAATATACCTATCTGGCATGATTAATGTTCAATTCAACTATTTTATTGTAGCATGATCTGTACTCAGAAGCAGCTGGTAGTTGAATGCAATGGTGACTGAAGAGAAGGAGGTCAAACTTTGTCTATAAAAAGAACATCCAGAAGGTACATATAAGAACAGTCCTTCCTGCTTGATTTTAAAGAACTGATAAATATTTTTATTTCTAACAATCCAGTATTAAATGTACACGTGACCTATAATAGTTGCTGTGTGATATTACATTACTTCTTATTTGTCTTCAATTGATACTGTTTGTTTAACTATACATTTTATCAATTATATTTAATATAAAAGTATTGTACATATAGTGTTTTATTTAATTAAATAATAAATAACATTTATATAAATTTTAATATATTGATCTTATCCTTTTATTGTTTTTAAAATAGCTTATCACAATTATTATATTATTTGATTATAAAAAAAGCACTTGTTATAAACGCGTGCTTTCTAAATATATAACATTACAACTTAATAATATGTACGTATATATTTCGCAAAATATTTTTTTTAATAGGTGATCATATTTTTGAATCAAATAGAACACATATGTATGTATGTACTGATCTGTTTACAAACAATAGTAAACCTGCGATATTATACGAGAACCCTCTTCTACTGTTTAATCATTTATAGTAACGATACGAAAGTGCTTTCATCGGACTTAATTATACGTTTAATGACTCGTAACTTAATTAAAAATGTGTATTTACACTTTCGAAGTAGGAATGCGTAAATATCTTATCTGACTTTGGTTTCACCAAAATGTTTCAACGTTCATCATAACACAGTTCATATTTTGGCTCAAAATTTATCAACAGTTTCATATTTAAACAGTCATACTGATAAATCAATTTTGTTCCAAATAACTGTATGTATACATAACTTTTTAGGTTGATGTTTAACAGTGAAGTTAGGCGTATATTTACTTTTTAAGCAGTAGCGTCCTCTATATATTGTATTTTTTTCTTGATAAATTTCGCCCAATGTTATCTTTTATGCATGTACGTATCTTGATGGTACGTGGATATAAATTTTATTTAAAATAATTAACAGGAATAATTATACATATATAGGTAAGAATACTTAGTTAATGCAATAATATTGTGAATAATTTCATGTGCAATTGGAAAGTTTAAAACGATACTTTATAAATAGTAGTAGATATTTGTATATATAACTAATGCTTATGTATATAAAGCAGTATAAAATGATTCAATGATAAATTTCGATGCGTGCTATGGTTAGTATAATTTTTAATCATATAACAACGATATGATGATACAATATACTTGAAAAATTTCAAGGTGTTCGACAGTCTTCTTTGGACATAATGTGACTCATTGTTGTCCACCTTGAATTTCGTGAAGGTTGTATAAATGTCGATAAATAATCTTGTCTGAGTGTTCTTTGTTCTACAGAAATAACTGAAAACACAATACAATTTACATTGTTTCCGAATAATGATAAAAATTCCTTGAATTTATTAAAATATTATTTTTAAATAACATAAATGATCACGTCCCAAATATTACATTATTCAAAGTAATCCTAGGATTTTCAAAATAGCTATTTTGAATATATCATATATCTAATTATTTATGTTAACTCTTCGACATTTCATCTTACTATATATTTAACATATAAATAATATTTTTTGCTAGGAAGAGTTCCTTAAAACTTTTAGTTATAATCGTCTGAATGTCGGGCTATATAAATTTATATTTTGGCTGTATTCTTAATATTTTGCCTAAATTATGACTATATGTATGTTATCATTATCTAGTGACCTTATTTCTTATTGGTTAGTTGTATTTGGTAACTGTTCCAGAAGGTATGAAATCCAAGAGGTTGTTTGTTAATTTGTAACATACATACATATATAATATGTTACGTTCTCATACTATTTTATAGTACCTTTAATTTATTGCATGTTTTTACGTGCATAGATGTGTACACATATACATATATTCGAATTAGTGCATTGGAATGAACTTGTATGATTACTGCGCTACACCGCATATGCGTCGCTGTCATTCGTTGTCAAATTTAAGTTTGTATTACCGATTTTAACAAATTTTTTTAAGACCGTAACAAAATTTCCGAATAAGTGTATCAAAATCAATGTGTCGCAAGTACGGCAACTTGGTTGCTAAAGAAATTTGGTAATGGAGTATCTCGTATCAATTAAATATAAAAGGACAACTATAGAACGACTTCCAGTCGTGCGTGTGGATAACAGAACCGGCCATACGCGCCATCTCCATATTGCGTAAGGCCAAAATTGGCCCGTAAAAAATGTTAAGCTACGGTAGAGTTATAGGACGATTGCCAAAACTTACGAGGCATTCGCAAGTTAATCATTTTTGTCGACCTTTAAAATACGTTCGTAAGTATCTATAAGCTTTACTCTTAAAAATATAACTTTTTCTAATTGATGAAAAATCATATTTCTGTTTTTGAACTTCTTACTGTTTTCCAATTAAATATAGAATTATTTCATCATTTGATATTTCAATTGCAATTTTTAGTAGCCAGCTTTTATAATTGTACGTATATGTCCATACTCTAACCAGTTGTAATTAATATTCTATTATATACTCGATACGCTTAGATTGAAAGTACACCACGCGATATAACCTCAAAATTCAAAATATAATTACATTTTCTTCGATGTTTTTCTTCGTATGCCGTTTCCTGTGAAAAATAATCTAATGTCTATTTTATTTTATATTCTTAAATTATGTTTAACTTCCGTGAGATATATATTTCTTATTTTGTAATAAAACAATGAACAATCTAATTTATATTTTCGTAATTTTAAGAAAATTAATGACTGAAAAGTTTCATATATTTTTATCAGTAAGTTATATGGTAAAACAAACTATTTAACTTATTAATATTTGCTATCTTTATTTATATAATTATTACTACTTAAACTTCAAGTTGCTATAGTTGTTTTTCATGTTTCTTTATCGTTCTAGGAATTGTCAGTGTCCATAATTTGTGGTATAGTAGTAATACAAATGACAAGAAAACATATAAGCCTCCAGGCACCACCATAAAGCCAGAAGAATGTGCACCTGAAAGTATGTATTCAAAATCAAAGAGACCTCTCCCTAGATGTGAATCTTATCCTAATGCATCTTGTCCACCATCTTGTTATGAAGTTTGCGGAAAACCAGATGATTCACAAAAATCAAATGGTAAGAAGTCGCCACCACAATATTGGAAGATAGTGGCAACTTTATTGATAGCAGGAGTTACAATATATGCGGTACAGTATAGTAATTTTATTATATTAACTCTTTCATGTTTTAATAAAGCTTCAAATTTTGGTTGAAAAATAATTTTTTCTATTTAATTAGAATTAATAATTATATTACATATTATATACAATTATGTTTTGTTTTAGTTTATCTTCTTTTAATAAATGTATTCAAAAGTAATTATTAAAAAAGTTGTTATAATAGACTTTATAGCATGTAAGGTATCAAATTATTTGTTTGTTTCTTTTCTTAATATTTTTATCGAAACAATTCTATAGATATCTTCATCAAATTGGTTTACTACAATGATATCAGAAAAGGATGTAAGTAAGAGTAAGTTGAGACTAATAGATTGTAACTTAACATTTTGTTTAAATTATAAAAGATTATGCTTTCATATGGTTTTTTATTATATATTTAGGAAAAAAGGAAAGGAGAAGTAAAAGAAGATCACTTGAAAAGACTAAAATTCCATCTACTTCTCATTCATTCCCTTCAGAAATACCTTACCTTTTAATAGGAGGAGGAACAGCTGCATTTTCTGCATTTAGATCTATTAAATCCAGAGACCCTAGGGCTAAGGTATATCATTAGTAATTTTATTAATGATTTACTACTACTTTAGTTTAATGAGTTATATACTGAGTGTATTATAAATGTTTGCTTTAGGTTTTAGTAATAACAGATGAAGGAGACTTGCCATATATGAGACCACCACTATCTAAAGAACTTTGGTACAATAGGGATAGAAAAATAAGTGCACAATTACTTTTTAAACAATGGAATGGTGCTCAAAGAAGGTAACTATTCACACACACAGAAATTGGTTGTATAAATATATAATTCATTGCATATTATATCTACATTTACAGTATTTTTTATGAGCCGCCTGAATTTTATACAGAATTCAGTAATTTAAGTCAATCTGATAAAGGTGGTGTGGCTGTAGCTAGAGGTTGGAAAGTTACAAAAATTGATACACCACAGAAAACTGTGACACTTGATGATGGTTATGTAATAAAATACGATAAGTGTCTAATTGCGACAGGTAAGTAATAAGTGAATTGTCTATTTTTTGTAATTGAAATATATCTTTATCTCTAATTATAATGCTTTTAATTTTTTCTATCTGTTATTAAATAACTTCTGGATATTAGTAAAACAGAAAACATATTTTCTATAACTTCATAATCTAGAAATATTTGATCATTTAAAATACTATACGTTATCATGTAATATATTTATTATATTTTCAAGATTTGGATATATAAGTTTAATAACATATTTATCCAGGTGCATCACCTAAAAATTTACCAGTTTTTGAATCCATTCAAGACGACCTTAAAGACAAAATTGTAACATTTAGAACAAAAGAAGATTTCCTTAATTTAGAAGATGATATTCACGATCCTAAGTGTAAAAACATAGTAATAATTGGTGGAGGATTTCTTGGATCAGAACTTGCTTGCTCACTGGCACGTAATTGTATGTTTGCATTATTAATTTTACTGTTCCATTAATTATCAAAATAGTATTTCATTACATTTTTATTCAGTACCAAAAGATAAAAAGCTATATCAAGTGTATAAAGAAAAATTTATAATGGATCAAGTACTACCGCAATACTTAAGTGAATGGGCAACAAAGAAAGCAATGTTAGAAGGTGTTAATTGTATTCCTAATTCCGAAGTGGAAGACTATTCTTATAAAAATGGGCAATTATCACTCGTTCTTTCGGATAATAATGTCGTACGTTTTAACAAAACGATTTATATAAAAATATTAAAAATATAATACATTATGTGGTTACTTTTTTTTTCTTTTTATGTACATGGAAAGATTAATGCTGATCACGTAATCGTCGCAGTAGGCACTGAACCAAATACTCATTTGGCAAAAGCTTCGTATTTAGAAACGGATAATGAAAAAGGTGGTTTCGTCGTTAACGCCGAATTAGAAGCAAGAAGCAGTCTTTGGGTTGCTGGGGACGCAGCTTGCTTTTACGATATTAGACTTGGTAGAAGAAGAGTAGAACATCACGATCATGCGGTAGTTTCAGGAAGATTAGCAGGAGAAAATATGACTGGTGCAAGTAAATTGAAATTTATATTATAATATATTCCATGTTAAACATTAACATATTCATTGTGTACTGAAAGTCATATTGGTTAACATAATAGTTTATCATATATTGATAGGATGATGAACATGTATGCTTTATGGACATGAGAAAAAAAATACATTTTCATATTGGTGATCATTTCATATCATTTCATATAAAATAAGAAATAATGGAATTTATATTTCTATATTCATCAGGAAAACCATATCAGCATCAATCAATGTTTTGGTCTGATTTGGGGCCAGAGGTTGGATATGAGGCAATTGGTATTGTAGATTCATCACTGCCAACTGTAGGAGTTTTTGTAAAAGCAGCAGAGTCTCAGACTTCAATATCATCCAGTAGCAATTCAAATGAAGCCACGCAGTCTTCAAATAAGGAAGTAAGAAGATACTATAACCTCGAATATATATATATATAAAACCTTTAAAACCTTAAATATAAAAATCGGGTATTGCATTGCACTGTAGCGTTACAATGATTGCAACATTGTAGTTAAGTAAGACCTAACTATTTAAGTCGAACATGTGTCTCTTTGTTACTAAACGCGTCACGACTACAATTTACTTTTGTAGTTTTTATATCCTATATTTTTGTAATATAGAAATTAACCTTAACACAAACGCAAAGTTTGGTACAGTCGAGCACAGGAGTTAATGAGAAATTAGTTGCTACGGATGATTCAAAAGTAACGAAGTTAACAGAGGAATCTAAAAAATATGATGATTTTGGAAAAGGGGTTGTTTTTTATTTACGCGACGATATTGTGGTTGGAATAGTACTTTGGAATGTCTTCAATCGGATGCCCATTGCTAGACAGGTATGTTTGCAGAATTCACAAAAAATAAGAAACAAATTTATTTTTTACTATATGTGTGTTTAAGAAACATTTGTATATTACATATTTATTGCAGGTGCTTGCCAGAGGTACAAAATATGATGATTTAAATGAAGTAGCAAAACTGTTCACTATTCATGATGACTGATTCCATTAATATAAGAATTATATGGCTGTACTGTGTCATTATTGTACATAAGGTTATTTATCTATCAGTTCTGAAGCATTTTACAAATAAAAAAAGATCTACAACTGATATCTTATTCCTGAGTTTAAAAGGTACGATTTGTATAAATATTGCACATACTACGTACAAAATACTTTAAAAAAAAATCTATAAATACAAATACATTCATATAGACAATGAAATATGTTTATTAAACTATTACTAGATGTGAATTTTATTAGACAATAAATGAAAAACTGTTTTGTTAGTTATTTAATCAGGATTTAATATCATTTCCGCAATATATGTATATACATACATATATATTCACATGCATATGTATGGACTAAGTTTCTAATAATATTAGTTGATTTTGATTGTCATTATTCATAAAAGTTAGATATTATAAACAATACCTGCACTAATCACTTAGTCTATAATATGTATATATAAGTCTATTTTATAATATTAAACAAATTACTTTGTATATAACATATAGTTAGAAATATTCCAGAGTTTCTAATTATTCAATGTGCGTGCACACATGCATATGCACAAAATATTGCTTTAATAACGTATAATGAGTATTTACTTAAAAAATATCTAAAATTTTTGTTTTGTATTTTATTGATTCAATCGAGTCCTTTGCTCGCAATTTTCGGTAAAACTTTGTTTCCATATCGTTTATCTAACTTATCCATAAACTTGATGTAACTATGACATTGATAATCATCCAAAACCTATAAAAATAATATTAACGGCGCGTAAAGCATTTATATATGCATTAAAAGTAAAAAATGGGTGCAATACATATGCATACCATATGTTCAGGCCACATTTTTCCATTTATCGTATTCTCCATTATTGTATGCCGGCAATGATGTAGAAGTGATGTACAATAGTATATTACATAATCAGGAGAAAACAACACAGAAATAGCAAAAAAATGCATAATTTGAGACCACGGGAGTAAACCCCAAAAAAATTGAGATATCATTAAATTACATATCAAGGACCAGTCCATTCCAGAGGTATTCTGCATTGCGACATAAATTAATGTTAAACTAATTTTTCACGTGCCAAAAAATACTCAGAAATTCATATCTTCATAAGTACATACTTTAAGTGCATATTTGATTTGTGGTAATTCATTACTAATAATGCTTTCTAAAATCTGCATAAATGTAAATTGGGTAGCACATTCTTCCTTGGTATGCTTGTCTACAACTTTTCCAAAATTCGACCACAAAAACGTGGTTACCGGGAATTGAATTACTTGCGTAATAAACGTTTTGCATCTAGAATTAATTATTGCACTTTGCAGTATCATGATAATATTCAAAGAGGTCGATGATGAATAAATAATTATCTTAAGCGCATTATTTTATTACAATGATGACTAAGTTTTCAACCTGAGACCTGTCAATGATGATACTTTGACTAGCTAGAGTTACCCTGCATAGGTTTTTTTAAAAAACTACTGGCATTTCCAATACTGCTTGTTAAAAATAATTTCAAGCAGTTAGGACATACTGGTAAAGGGTATATTCGCGGTCATCTGAGGCTTGTTTTCATTATTTACTACTTGTAAAATAGCTTTTGACAAAATTACATTGCTAAAATATTAAATTTTTCACAATGTTGTTATGTGCATACCTTTCTATGTTTCCTTCACAAATAATGAACACTGTTGATAAGAACCAATCAAATCCATCATATTTATTTGGTCTTTCATAGTGTATAAATGCATAACATGCATTTATAAATTCTTGTAACTTCTCTTTCATCTCTGATGTATTTTCTAAAATATCATTTTGTTCTGTATAATAAAAAACTAAGTCAATTCCATGCAGTTCTTCTGCAAACCAAAAGTCAGTACTTGATGATACATTTTCTTTCCACTGAAAATTTTCTTCCCATTCCATGGTAGGAATAGCTTTTTGCATTTGATCCAGTAATTGTATCAGTACTGTATTCTGAAAATAAAAACAATTTTTATTTTTGGAAAGCATCGTAAAACAATAAAATAAAATTTTAAAAAGCATGCCATCTGTGCAAAATGCTTATAAAAGAAGATATCCACTTAGCTACTTTTATTGGTTCTGATGATTCTTTATATGCTTCTCTAATTTCTCCAACCCAATTGCTATCCAACAATCCAGGTTTCTTTTGTTTAAGTAAATCTTCTAATACTGTATGAATTTCAGTTTCTACAGAAAAGTGTTCTTTGTTTGATTTTGCAGGAGGTAATTGCGGTAAATCGTATTCTTCTGATTTCGAAGTCTCTTCTTCCTCTACACTTTTAACAAAATACGTTTTGGATATAATTTTATATCGTATTAAAGTGTAGTCATCGATGTATTTTGTATTTATCTCTTCAGTTTCATCATCTATATTGAAATTTTCTAATTCCAGCAAAATGTTCTACAAAACATTTTCATATACATTAAAAATATGAAGAAGAATACTAAAGTATATGATATAAATGCATTACCTGAAAATTTAAAAATTCTAATAAATATAAGCAAATATTTAAATTCCAGATTACAGTATTTAATGATAAAAGTCCCAAATAATGATAATTTGATTTAGGATTTATCGAATCGTTAAACAATTCTGATAAATTAAGTGGGTAATTATGTTCTTCGTTATCGTACGATTCCTTAACGTTTGACATAAATGCTGAAAAACCTTTAAATACTTTAAGTAAATAATTAATAGTAAATTTTGAAATGTTATTAAATCGTAGCATGTAAAATGTTCATTAAAATAATTGATGGCAATTAATTATATTTGAAAGTGCACTTATTTCAACCATAGGAAATGAATATTTTATATATTACGATCTAAATACACGAATAAATGAAATAACTTTTTCGTCATTGTTCTTACATTTAAAATTAAGGGAAAAAAATGTTAATATATGCAAAAACTTCTCAATATTCTCATGATCCCATGGATCGTGAAAATAGCGTGGATCTTCTAATATTTTACAAGTATCTGAGAGTAAGTTAGACAGAACATGGGGTGCAAGATTGGCAATTATATTATATCCCAACTGAAAAAAAGTAGCTGATGATACAAAATTGACAACTTCTATCGATGTCCATGTCATCCTCAAAGGTGCAATAGATCCCTCGATCAATTCTTGAAATACTGATGATTCTTGAACAAGAGCTTTCAACCCAAATGGTATCGATACTATTTTAATTAACAATGCGTTAACTGCACTGTAAATAAAATTTTTCATTCTTAGTGCAATTATTCTGTCAATAAAATTAAATGGCACATACAATATAAATTACCTATTTATCTGTTGAGCTTTTTTTTCATTTTCGACATACGATTTGTCTAATTTTTTGTAAAAATATGATACAGCGGGATAAAATTCTCTCTCTATTTTGTACTGTATTATCTCGTAGACATCGAATACTTCAAATAGTTTTTGTATTACTTCAAACAATTTAAGAAGGTATTCTATATTTATAATAGAGAAAGGTTGTCGTAGCATACTCGATGCTATTACTATAACAAACATAGCTGGACATTTGGACACATTGTTTTCAAAATTTACTGTGTGTTCTTTACATTCCGAGATAAGAAATCGTGAACCATCTGCTGTGTCTAACATATGTAATATAATATTTATTGTATGTGTCCATATTTTAACGTTCTTTTCAGAAAGAGATTGTAAATGGCATAATGCAATATGATAAAACTCGAAATCATATAAGATTGTTGGTTTCTCTAAAATAAATTGTAGAGCATAACATGAAACATCGTATACACTGCTTGACGTTTCTACGGATAACTTATTTAAAGCTCTTAAAGAGGTGATCAAAAATTCGGAAATGGAGAATGGTTTTTCAAATACATTTTCCATTAAAAGTTCGCGACCTGCTTCGTAAGCACAAAGTTGTGATACGAAACATAAACAATGAAGATAAGTTACTGTTTCTATTGTATTGCCATTAATGATAACTTCCATTGGATCATCATAAATAGAAGCTGCTATAGAATGAGATAACTCTTCCAATCCCTTCAGTACATAATGCATTATCTGTTGTAATAAATTTGGCGACTTTCCTAAGGCAGTCAAAAACATTTTTCTAGTAGCAAAACTAATAATCCATTTTCTACTCCAATCAGCACGTGGTTCTAATACGGAAATAATATTCAGTATATTTAATGTTTTTGGTTGCATTGCATTTCCAAATTCGTGAGTGCTCAAAAATATAATAAATTCTTCTATCAGTTCTTCTATTGATTTATCAGGATTTCTTGCACTCTTTAGTTTCTCTTCATGATAACGAATTACAAGGTGTATTATACGAAATACTCTTTCGTGTAAAAAAAATTTGAAATTAATTCCAGCAATCAGTGTGGGTAATATCTCAAATGTTTTCTGTGACTGATATTGAGCATCAAAGGCATTTAACAAATTTAAGTGAACATCATGCGATTGCATACAAGTTAGTAATTTTGCGTGAACCTGTAAACTAGCTTCAAAGATAGGTCTACTCTCGTCTATAAGGCCATTTAATAAAGCTTTTTGTAATGACTCCCATATGGGATTATTGTTTAAATTCGACAGTTCGCTTTTTAATAGAATTTCGTAACCAGCTAATCTAACATGAACAGGTTTATCATGATTAATTTTATCTAGAGCGACATTGTAACATTCGTCGTTATTTAACGGTGAATTCCAATCTTCGCTTGTTTGATCACTAACACAAGAAAAAGATGATTGAGGTCGAGAATCTAAAGCTGGAGTTGACGCAGTTTTCGAAGCGGATTGTTCAGCAATTGTAGCTCTCATAGAATTCACTAAAATAGTCATTTCTTTTGAGTGTATAATCCTTTGAGCTATGTCAATATTATTCGTGTCTTCTTTCAATGATTTTTGAACATTTGTTTCAAATTCTTTTTTCAAACATTTCCTTATCCATTTCTGAAGGTTTGGAGAAATATTATGTTCCATGTTTAAAGAACACTCGAATTTGGTCTACACAAATAGCTTTAAGGTACACATAAATGAATTTCATGTATTGAGATTTCAATGTTTTGACTCAGTTTCTATGGTTACTACCCAAAGCAGATAAAGTAGACATTATAGTATACTTCATATATAGTAAAAACAACTATTATGTTAAATAAATAAATGTGTAACAAAGTTTTAATTCCTTCATTGATATACTACATAATATATGCTTATCATTTGTTTATAATTTCACTGTTAAAAACAATGATATGACAGAATTTTACAGTAATCACAGTAATTTTATACGCAAAAGTATTATTCTTAAATAAAATGTTAGAATATAAAAATTTAATTTGTATATATATATATATATATGCAAATTATAAAATTTTCAATTATATAGAATATAGTTTCGATGTAATTTATATTACATCGCAAAATGGTAAATATTTGTAACAATCACATATAGTTTTTACCGCGCTGCTACTATAACATTTGGACATTTCGCTCGTAAACCAGAAATTCCTCCTTGTAAAGAACATACACCCATAACTCCACATTTTACTAGAAAGTCTGCAAACTATAGAATAGGTTTTAGTTTTAATATCGAAAATTGGAGATATGTATATACCTACCAACGCGTTATTTTGATCATGAGGTCCGATAATTACTACAATACTATTTTTATTCTCTACGAGTGGCTTTGCATGTGGTCCAAGAGTTTCAATGTGAGTTTGAGAAAGTTGTACACTTGAAAATGGAATGTTAATACTACCTACTACAGCACCTCTTTCAAATCTACGAAAACAACATAATTATCAAGCATAAAAGTGGTTTCAAATTACTTTAGTTTTCATTTTACGACCGAGATTCTTACTGTATATTATTTCGTACATCTACAGCTATTAATCTCTCAGGACTATTATCTAACAGGTCTAGAAAGTCGTCAACAATAATTCTTGGCATTTTTTCAGTACCTGGTTCCGGTTCTGACCAATTTGTATCCTGGAATTTAAGCATAATTAGTTACAATGTACGTTTGGACAAAAGGATGTTCCTGGTGGTCATTGTTCATGAAAACGAACAATGTTTGATTTGCTTTAAAATAAACTTGTAACTAATTATAAGTAAGCTCTTTCAATACAGCCCAGTATTAAAGTTTACGAATATCAAAATATAAGTATTCTAATGTTCGTTACTATCGTTTCTTAGATATTACATGGTTCATACTGTGCGTTGAACAGAAACAGAGTTCCATACCTTTGGTTGATTAAATTGATGTTTTCTATAAGTAATACTAGGTGGTGTATTTTGGTACATCGTCATAGAATCTTTAACGCATAACTCTATGTCTATTTCGGGAAGATCAGAAAACAATAAAATACACTCGTTGAAACCCGAAGTTAAAAGGGAGTCGCGCAGTTGTTTTAATATCGCTAGCCCCACTAAAAGTGGAAATGAGGAGTCTCCTAATAATAACTTGTCCCATAAATGAAGTATCTTATGAAGCGGAAATACATCTGAAAATTATATAAGAAAAAATATATATACACTCATGAGCACATAAATCGATTCAACCTCCAGATACGAAATTAAATAAATTTTCAATGTTAAACTTAAATTTTTGGTTTTAATTTAATAAAACCATCATTTTTGAAAAAATTTACATTATATGTGGAGGTTGAGTCGATTTACTTGCTCGTGAGTGTATATATATACTGATTTTCAATACTGAAATAAAAATCAAGATATTAATAATAAATAACTTACGTGAAAACATTGTTAAAAACCATGGAATAGCAAACAGTTCTGGCACAAAATTAATTGATCTAAGATGATTAGCTAATTGAGGATCATGGAAAGCTATGATCTGCGAAAATTTTCCTAGATATTCTTGAATAATAGCAGAATTATCTTTCAGAAAGAATTTATGAAGGTATTTTGGTATAAATGCAGACAGACATTCGAACGCTCTAGCTAAAATGAAAACATCGCGTATAATAAAATTTGAAAAGATCACAATAAGTATAATAAGTTTATATTCAAGCTTTTACCTTCGTTATTAAAGTTCAGATAAAGAAATGGAGCAGTTAATGAATCTAATCCTTGCCAATAAACATAATGTGGGTTATTTCGAACCCATGCTTTGAGTAATCTTTGCAATCTCTCATGACCGGCACCAGATGACAGTAATTCGCTATATTGATGGCACCTTGGTATATCTACCTCTATCTAAGGAATTATTAATATACTAAAGCATAAATCTACATAATGTGATGTAATTTATTGATGAATTACTTGTCGATCTGTATGCGTAGGCGTTTCTTTATCGATCATATCGTAACGTTTCTGAATATCACCAGTAATACCAAGCAATGCTGCCCAAACAGCTCCTCTAACAGGTGGTGGTATATCTTTGTGTGCTTCTTCAACGATTGCTTCTCGAGTAATAGGATAAACCTGAATATTTAGAGTTTTATATAAATAAATATGAGATATTCAAATCTGTAGTTAGCGGATAAAACTTAGCAAGAATTCAGAGTATTCCATTTACCTGAAGCAATCTATCATATAAAACGATCCTATAGAATTGATATTCTGTATCTCTTTCTCTTATGATTAATGGTAATTGAGAAGCAGCATCTATTAAGTCTTCTTGTGATTGAACACGCATTCTAGAAAATAACAACCAATTAATATAAAATTGAAGATAAATGAAATTTATATTTATCTTTATTGTACCTACTGATTTGTTAACCACGGAAAACCCGCTATATATGGGATATGCGATAAACGTTGACGGAGTGTATCAAGAGAAACTTTGACTACACGCAGATCAAGTAAACCTGCTGTATCTCTTCTGCCAAACATTTGACCTAAAAGTATTACTAAACTAAAAGAAAAATTAATCTATTGTGTTTTGCTTTTATAGAATCTGATAATTTATAAAATCCTCGAAATTACTTCGGAATAGATAAAATAGGTGGTCTTGATCTGATAAGTCCTTGTTTCTTTAACTCCACGGTAATATCTCCTCCAGCTAGTTGCCACAGATAATATAATTCATCCATTTTTCTAACTATAACATTCTTGTAAAGATTCTCTTCTTTTTCTTTTTCATTTTTTATAAGGAACTCTTCAAATATCGGCAATTTTAATAATTCCTCTGGTATTTTACGTTTTGAAGGGTGAATTTGAAGACAAGATTCTACAAACTCCTTTACTTTATCAGGTAAATTCTGATACAACAATAAACTGTATTAGGTTTTTAAAAATTAATAATATATTATGTGAATTTTATTAATACTATAAACAGTTCTGTTAAATATAAAATGTTGTACCTTGTAAGCATTGTAGCTATTAGTTTCTCTTGCAAGACGTTCAAAGACAGAAGTTTCACAGTGTATTAAACTGAAAACCTTCCTTAAACATTGAGATAACTTCATATTTGGCCATATTGGTTTTCCCATTAATAATTCTGTAATGATCATACCTAAAGACCAAGAATCCACCTTTGGACTACTGATACCAGGACTTAGAAATACTTCAGGTGCCGTATATTTTGGGTAACTAAAAATAAATGGTATCAGACATAAAAAGATTCTTTCATTTACAATCGCCTTGTTTGCATCAGATTGTGTTTCAACATTCATGACTTTATTAGAAAGGTTAATGAATCGTACCCAATAGGAAAAGATACATTTTTACCGCTATCTGTCATGTAGTATAAACCGAAATTGTATAATTGCACATTTCCACTTTTATTAATTAAGATGTTCTCAGGACTTAAATGTCTATGTACTAAATTCATTTTATTCATATGTTCCAAACCCAACAAGCATTGAAATGTTATTCTCATAATATCATCTATACTTAAACTTTCTTTATTGTTTAATGGATCCCCATTATATTCGGTAACCACCACTATTCGCTCTGTAAAAAAATATATTATTATCCTTATCAAACAATTATAGAAAACGCTTCTAATCATCTGACTTCTTTTTATATATATTAATGCTTACCATGTTTACTCCTAATTATATCAAGATATGTGGACAAATTTGGATGGTGGATAGTTTTTAAGAACTGAGATTTTCCATATATGGTTATAGAATTTGGTGTAAGAGGTAAACCATTGCTACCACAAACTTCAACTGGATGACTTTGTGCAAAAAATGTCATTCCACCGAAACAACGTTCTTCATTCTCTAATAGTGCTGGGCACATGATTAACTACAAAGTATAATACACTATCATGTAGAATACGAGTAAGGTAATGCTTAAGTAAATAATTTTAATTTAATGATGAAAAAAACACAGTAACAGAAAAAGTATTTGCACACATCCAATTTCTTGATTGAATTTTACATTCTATTTTTAGTGTCAAACTTTTGTAATCACATGAAAGTATTATTAAACAACCAATATATAAAATTTCATAGATCAATAGCATACAAATACTTTTTCTTAGTCACTACATGTAAAAAGAAAGAGAGAGACATTTGAAAAGATATATGATATATTATATATTATATAAATTTAAGATGGAACGTTTGTGTGTGCATTATACACATACTTCATTTGTGCGTATACATTTTATATGAAGATATTAACAATACTAACTTTTATTAATATTAATCGATGTCACCAATGTTAAAAAATATGAGTTTGATTAATCTTTAGAGCTAGATTTCTCCATGATTAAATTACTTAAATGTATTGTCTATTAAGTAATTCGAATCATTGAATCGTTCATCTGTTTTGTTTACAAGAATGATCCATAAGAGCACCAAATTTGTGCAACTTCATACATGGAAGATGATCCACTCAAGGCGTAATTCGCGCTTGTAAGAGCTCACGCGAATAATCACTACTACAGTTAAACATTACACTGTATGTTGTTTGGAATATGTATGCAATTTGAGGGTAGGATAGAACTTATAACCAGATATAAGATAGATTAATCATTTTACAAGATTTTGTGTTTCACACTCTGTATTATCGATTGTACAAAATACATAGGTTCTCTTATGCTTTCTATACATTAGAGTGGAGAGTTTAGTAGGAGTTTCATTCAATCTAACCATCGAAGCTAACAAAATAGAAAAACCTTTTTTACTTTCACTTCATTTCTATTTATATTTGAAAAATTATTGAAGTAGTTGTCAAGTAGTTCACTTCATTGTCGATAGCGATGTGAGATCAGTTTGAGCACTTTTTACAGAGATGGTGCTATAAGTTTGTTTTTCATTGTCGATAATGATGTGCGACAAATTTGAGCGTTTCTCGAAAAAATAGCACCATGGATAATAAAATTGTAGAGACACTCTTCCTTCAATTGTACAGTACTAAAATTCCCAGAATAAGATGTAAATAATATAAATTAAATCGGCAACAATTAAATTCTAATCTTGTAAAATAGATTAACCCATTCACTGCCAAATACGAGATATCTCACAGCAGTCCTCTGTACCAAGACTGTCAACTACGAGATATTTCTTAAAATAAAAGCCTGACGGTATAAACTTAAAATGAAAGCCTGGCACCCAGAGCAAAACGCTCTAAATTTGCCCAACAGTGAATAGGTTGTGCTCTAAGTTAAGTGTAGTTTAAGTTAGCATTAACTAAACCTCTGTTTTCCTATGTGTTTCAAATGATGTATAAATAATGTAAGAAGGTGCTCGTAAAGAACGTTCTCACCGAAGTTTTTCTTCTCCTTGCTTCTTTCCATATCAAAAACCCGCTAAGAAATAAATTATTTGTGCGTCATCTGTGTTAGTTTTAGAAACTATAAGGGACGAGTTCTCAATATTTATAGGCATATTCCCATCTAGTGAATGTATAGTGCTCTACGTAGACACTCCGATGTCTCTGCACACTTCTTTCCGGTTTCGGACGGGCAGTGGTTCGGTCCTTTTTAGACTGGTGCTCGTCGTTCGCTGAGTATTGTACAATGACGTGAGTATTCAATCTGTTTATATTTTAGAAATCCAGAGTCTTATTCCCTTAATAATGTAAGAATTAACTGCTTTAACATATAATTTCTATACAATTAATAATATTTTCTTCAAATAAACATTATTTGAAATATATTTTGTATCAACGTCTGTACTGTAAAACGTGTTTGTACCTTGTACCACATGTTTTTAAAAATCTTTATAAGTTATAAGTGTTTAATTAAATAGAATCAAGTACTTTATTTTATTTTACATATTTTTTCATATAGTATATATTAATATGCATGAAGTATATCACATTAGCAAGTGTGTTAATAATGTGATCACAGTTTTATATTATAATATATATCATACTATTACTTACATATGTGTATGTAGTTTCATTCATTCTTTTAATTATCAGACAGATGAAATTGTATAGTAAGTAATTATTTTAAATTGTACATTTTAAATTAATAGGTCCAAAGTATCGCGTGACACTCTATACGAGTCTGTGAATACTGTTCTCCAACACTCGAAGGATAAAAAGAGGAATTTCTTAGAAACAGTGGAAATTCAAATCGGTTTGAAGAATTATGATCCGCAAAAGGACAAACGTTTCTCAGGCACCGTCAAGTACGTTTCTACCTGACATTGAGGATTCTTTTCGGCTTAAAACGAATATTATAAAACATTACCATTCTGTTCAATTTTTAACTAACACCGAAAAGGTTGCCTCAAGCGTAGTCAGGAAGCTGGGTTTTACCTGGCGGACCTTCACCCAGGGTCTTAAATAAATTGGGGAGGTATTTTACCGTTATTTTTATTCCAGGATCATGAATTATGATCCTGACGGTAAGTTAATACTCAATTGTGGCAACTACTTATATTCAATTATTGAAACCAATGTTCAATGATGGTTACTTCTTTGCATGTATTATCTGAATAACTGGTGTGGTTACCCAATATGTTGCTGAGAACATTGTCTTCGATAATTGTATTTTCATTTTCATACAATTTCACTAACCTTATCTTTTTCTATTTAAGTATTGGCATTTGCTTAACATGTTCATCATGTCAGTCACTGGTGATGAATGTGTTATCTATTTATAATAGAAGCAATTCATATAAACAATAGTTTACAGAATACTGTATTTTTTAATCATCTACGTAATTTGTGTTTACTAAAGATTGAAGAATATTCCAAGACCAAAGATGCAAGTTTGTGTTTTGGGTGACCAACAACATTGTGATGAAGCTAAAGCTAACAATATACCATATATGGATGCAGAAGCATTAAAAAAATTAAACAAGAACAAGAAACTTGTAAAGAAACTAGGTAGTGTAAAATTACATATATATTCTATGCAAATACCGTTTCTCTCTGTCTTCCAAAAAGCACCATTGTTAAATCATAATTTGTAGCAGTGGTCGTCAAATGGAAGAAAATTAAATTCTTCACTAGGTGTGGACGTTGCATTTCATTGCTTCTTACCTCAATCCGTGTTGAGACATTTTTTTGTAAAATAACTCGTCGTAAATTTATATAACTCAACTTATCAAGTTGATTTATGTATCTCTCTTTGCAGCTAAAAAATATGACGCCTTTTTGGCTAGTGAATCCTTAATTAAGCAAATTCCACGTATACTTGGTCCTGGTCTGAATAAGGCTGGTAAATTCCCTGGCCTTCTTTCTCACCAAGAATCAATGGTGGGCAAAATTGATGAAGTGAAAGCTACAATTAAGTTCCAAATGAAAAAGGTATATATATACATCTTTTATAGTATACGAAAAGATAAAATAATTATTTTAAAAAATTAACTGTAGGTTTTTAGTGAACTAATTATAAATTTGAAAACTTTTATTTCAGGTATTATGTCTGTCGGTCGCTGTAGGGCATGTGGAAATGACACCAGATGAATTGGTACAGAATGTACATCTTTCAATTAACTTCTTGGTTTCATTATTGAAAAAACACTGGCAAAACGTACGTTCCCTTCACATCAAATCTTCTATGGGACCCCCTCAAAGACTGTACTAATTCAATTAGTATAAATGGTTTTTATGTACAACGGAGAATAAAGCAAAAACAAATAAAATTTTTTGATTTTACCAAACGTATAAACTATTGGTACAATTATTATTAATATATGAATAAGTATGTGAATATTATAAATCATACATTTTACAGACTATCGTTCACATTTTATTTTTAACTATATCAAAAGACATGTAAATACAATGCATTGTAAATAGTATTTAATATACAGGATGATTCACTACTAGTGTAACAAATTTTTACAGCTGATACTATACCTCAAAGGCAAAAGAAAGTTCATATAAATCTAGGTCAGATTTACAAAAATAGAGAAAATTGGGATTTTTGTTTTTCATAGAGAAACAGCAGTTTCACTCATATTATTGATTATATTTTTCAAACCGTTAGTCCGACAAGAAAGTGACAAACAATATTGAAAGGAGCACTGAATTAGCTATTATAATTTTAGAGTACTGCTGATTAAATAGAGAAATTTCTTAATTTTTATTGAGTAGAAAGAGTAAGATAAATTATATCGCCGGCTTTAAAGGTAAGAGAGAGAAAGATATATAAGAAAGCTATAAGAAAGAGTGAGACAGATGCTACTGGCCCTCCACTAGGACCCCTGGCGCCATCTCTGTGAAAAGTGCTCAAACTGGTCGCACAGCGTTATCGACAGTGAAGTAAACTACTGAAAACTGCTAGCGCCATCTCTGCGGAAAGTACTGAAACTAATGCCCGAGCAGTTTCAATGCTCCTCCAAGAGATGGCGCTACTAGTTCTCAGTAATTCACTTCGCTGTCGATAACGCTGTGCGACCAGTTTCAGCACTTTTCACAGAGATGGCGCCAGAGGTCCTAGTGGAGGGTCAGTAGCATCTGTCTCACTCTTTCCTATAGCTTTCTTATATATCTTTCTCTCTCTTATCTCTAAAGCGGGAAATATACAAAAAATTACAATAAAACTACTGGGATGTCCAATAAATTACAATAAAACTATTGAAATATACATCTCAATAACACAACTCTGTCACAGTAAGAGCACTGACTAAAGTATCCATCTTTTTTAAGTGATATATATGAAAACATTTCCAGCGAATATGAAAAAAACTGATAAAAATATTAATTTATATTTTTGCAAATATTTTCATTTTCACCTTTGGCAAAATATCATCTAAAAGATACATTTTTTGCAATGTTTATGTCATGACATGTATTACTGTATGTATCTCTCTTTTTCTTCTTAGAATGTTGAATATTATTATTATTATTATTATAAATTATTCCGATTCCTTCGATCAGAAGATATACATCACAATGCTATTTTTGAGGTCGTTAATAGGTATATGCGATGTAAAGCATCTTATAAAAAGACGCAAGCGCCATGCCATGATCAGTAATTCCGTAGTTTACTAGACAAGTATATTTTCCACGGTTGCAAGTCGAGTGTCATTTCGTGTAGAAAGGAAAAAAACCGCGAATGGAGATTACAAATAAGGATAAATCAATAGTAGCGATCAGTTTGTTGGGGACTGTAATTGAAAGCGCCGCGTATTTAGCGCTGTCGAAATTGGGCTTTGATCTTGATTGGACACTAAGCAGTAGAGATCTGTACGCGAGGATCCAGTAAGAATGGCTGCCGTTTTGAGAAGATTCAGAACCGTGCAGATCACGACGATCGGCAAAACTAAACTACCGTCATTTATTACCAGCCGGTAGGCGATCGCGATTTAAAATTGAGGAGCGCTTGTTTTTTCATATGTTTCGTCTATAGACTGCTTAAGCAAGCCAGTCTCTAAACGGCGGCTTTTTAGTAGCCAGATCGTGTGTGTTGTAGATCTTTTGCAAGGTCATCGATCCGACAGGATATCAGCGAAGGATGGATAAACAAGCTTTTCGTAAGAAAAATCGAGCCAACCAAAGAGTCTCATTCAAGGATGCTGTCAGATAAAGGAGTTATTTACGCTTTGCACACGCACAATATTCGACCTGATTCTATTGACAAATATTTGACTAATTAGTAAGTAGAATCTATCATGTTTGTTTACGTTTACCACCTTATCTACAAATCGCTGCTGTAAATCGTATGTACATTTAGAATATACGCACGAAGAATCATTCAGAAATTCTTCCACGAAAATAAAAAAAATGTTAGATTTTATTTATGTCGCAGAATTGGCATGTGCAGAGAATTCTTTTATATTAGGGAAATTATATTGGGACATGTTTGTATTTTCGGATATTACAGTGAAGAGATTGTTAATACTATAAACTCGAAGAAGTCTTCAATGAAATTGGAACTAGTCGGTTCTTGGACTGTCGTAGCTGGTGATATTGATCAAGCTTTGCATCTCTGGAAATATTCTGGTGGCTACGATAGCGTTGATCGCACACAAATTGAATTGTCCAAAGATGAGGTACACAATGTGGTTGAAAAATTGAATTGTACGTTATAAACATTGAATAGAAATTTTATAACAAACTGTACATTCATTTTTAGGCATATCAACAGTTATTTAAAGAAAATGGTCGTTATTTAAGATCACGTTACTTGCAATATTTATTGGCATTTAGCTATTGGCCTCCTCTTGTAAAACGAAATGATTCAAATATATACGAAATACGTAGCTACAGGCTACAACCTGGTACTATGATAGAATGGGGCAATAACTGGGCAAAAGCCATTAATTATAGACGCAACAATAACGAATCTTTTGCTGGTTTCTTCTCACAAATTGGCAGATTATATAATGTTCATCACATTTGGTGTAGGTGTAATTTAATATTATTATTTTCCATTGATTTTCTAATTTTATCTTAATACTATTTTAGTGTATCACAGTATGTGTATAAATGTATGTGTATTTAACAGTATAGATTAAGTAGTATTTATTCTAATGAAAATGTATATATATTCTATAATTATAATTGTAGGCTATAAAAATCTCCAAGCAAGAATGGAAACTCGTGAAAGTGCATGGAGATCTCCAGGTTGGGACGAATGTGTTGCATATACTGTGCCGTTAATCAGAGAAACACATTCCCGTATATTAAGTCCAACTAGCTTTTCGCCAACAAAATAAAACGGTACTTTTATGAATCCCTAAATGCATTTGTATAATACAATTTATTCTTTATGTTTACATTAGAATATTGTAAAAACATTTGTTATATTACACACTACATTTATAATTGTATAAAGTAAACGCTCAATTTGAAACAGATTGTAGCAGTTCGTTGTATTGGAACTACCTGAAGTATATTTTAATAAAATTTAAACTTCTTTGTTACTACAATGCTTTATGATACATTGCATCTTTATTGTCAATTTAAATACGTTTGCATATAAATGAAAAAAATTTGAATTGTGTATTTCAAGCATCTCTGTATATGTCCTCTCTACTCACAGTTTAAAAATTTATATACACTTAATTCAAAATTAAGGATTCTTGTAATAATCAGGGATTGTTACAATTGGTATTATTTAAATTATGTGTTTCGTTTTAATATATTTTCTCGTAAAGATTCTAATGTCGTCAAACTTTATTAATCCAATTTTATAAATATGTATGCATATAATAAAATAATAATTTCATTGTAATAGAAAAATTAGCATAAGTTAAACTATTTTTCATTACAGAGACATGTATATGATATGAGCATATTTTGTATTTTACTTTCCTGGTCACTTGTTAATGCATTTAATTATCAACATAGTTTACAACACCATAGCATTGTTTAAACCTGTACGACATTATTTATATTAAAAGCTAAAATTTTAATCATATACTAAATTACTTTTTTAATCAATATATAACCAGTGAAGTGAAAGACAGTTATTTTATGGTCTACCAACGTTCATTTTATTAAAAGTTATTGCATATTAATGTACATATATGTAATGTACATTGTACCAAGTTTCGTATCATACAATCAATTTCATTTGTTTTATCCACTTAACAATATTATAATACGTGCAGCATTGTTTTGTACAACGCTGATGTGTTTCAAAAATAGAAAAAGTAAAAAATGAAGTGGAATTCGAATTATAGTGAATTTTTGCTTATAATAATATATAAAGGATGGCGCGCCCATAACGTTGGAGGACGTATAATGCTTTATGAGATTGAAAATAGAAAGCATCTTCAGAACACAGAAATAAATATTGATGAAATCTTTTTACGAATATTTACAGTATACATAGTATATATATATACATATACAGAATACATTATGACAAACATTTACTATATAAATGAGAATAAAATGAGACAGGAATAAAACTGTGTCAGTACAAAAATTTTCGCATTCGTTATTCCATATCAGCTTGTTGCAACTGATTATGATGCATTACATTCTTACAGTAACACCTTACGGGGAAAAATGTATTTTTATAGTTATTTTACAAAATTTTTTTTAACATTGAATGTTTTGTAAATATTAAAGTGGAATGAAAAGTTTAATATATATTGAACAAAGTTCGCTGTATAAATATTTAATGTCTCTCGACTAAAATATCCTATATCTCTTAATGAAATAGAAATTAAATTCGATTAAATAAATAAACACATGTATTACAATATACACACTTTGTAAAAACATTATTATTTAATTATTTCTTGCAGTTTCAATTTTAAATTCATAAATGAAACTTTACCATAATCTTCGTCTTTCTATTAATTCAATTTTAAAAGCCGAAAAAATATATTTAATGCTGAAAAGTATAAATTCAATAATTGTTAAAAGAGGTGAAATTTTGTGAATGACCTAACTTTAAATTCCATCTTAATATTTGTAATAATCTATAACTTTCGTTGCGCTTTACACAAAACCATTCTTATTTCACATTTCAAGTTATGCTTAAATTATTAGTCTTAATAAATTCCAACAATTTTTTAAATGATTTAAGATATGTTCTTTCATCTTTTAAAATAATTTCATAACTTTATTTAAAAATTTACATGATACGTAATTGTTTGACATAGAGAATTGTTTTTTCTTTTTAACTTTTATTCAAACTTACTTCTTTTAATATCATGCAAAAATTGTTAAATCAATAACCGTCATTTTCTTTAATGCATTAGTTTCACGTTATGCTTACATGCATAAGTTTTTGTACCAAGCAAAGTACAAACGATATAATATCAATTTAAAAAGCTTAATTATATTAAATTATCATGAATTATATATGTCAGAAGTTTGATTTGTTAAATTCTTACAGATTGAAATTTTAATATAAATCAGCATTTATGTACCAAATAATGTTGCAAATATATTATACACATACGTACAATAAATGTGAGGTAAAACAAGTTGATTTTTCATAATACTAGAGATTTAATTTATTATTATATAAATTTTAATGAAAGTCAGATTAATAATTTACTGTTCCTCCATTGATATCTGTAATTTTGAAGTTATACTATTACTTTTATGTGTGCAGTTATATTATTTGTTTTAATCATATAAAACATGTGCTACATATTGCTACAAAATTTCTTATAAATCTCCACCTATATGTGCTCTGAAGTGTTTTTCTATCTTCTAGGATTCGATCGATGTCAATTCTTCAACATAGATCATATTATTTGTATAACATTACAAATTTTTTTTTTCTTGTTAGAAAATAGCACTACTAAAAACGAACATTATTATCTAGTTAAAGCCAAAAGTGATATCCATAGTATATGTTAGTATATATTCTCCAGTATATTTGTTATTTAACAAATGCAACACTTCCTTTATTAGATCATGTTACAAGGTAAAGATAATATTTTAATTTCTTCTTTCACTTTTAGATCAATTAAAAAAAATATTGTATATTCAAGCTGAACATTAGCGAATATATTGTAACAAAAATTGTAATCGAAAGTAAGAAATTACAGATGGATTGAAAATAAGTAAGAACGAAGCTGATCAAATATTTATAAGTATTGATTGATTAGTAAATCCATAAAACTGATATGCCATGCCTATATTTCATTGGCTATCTCTTGTATATCACTTTTCAAATTCAAATTACCAAGTTAGTAGCCATAGCTTTGGAGAATTCATTTAACTCTATTGTACTAAATTCTAGTGTCCATAATTAAGATTCAATTTTAAAATCTTACATATAGTGAATGAATATTTACAAAATGCTAGTAAAGCAAAAAGTCATACTCTAAATTAATATTCAGCAATTTATAATAAGAGTCACGCGATCGTGATCTAAAAGTTGTTTTCCCTTTTTTTCTTTCTTTGATACATACATACAATCACACTCATAGAGAATCCGTGCTACATATAAAAAAATATTTATAAAACAAAGCATTAACATTAATAATACAAATTTTAATAATAATTATGATATATCTGACATTATTTATATATAATTGCTTATTTCATATAATATTTTGAATAAAATTGTATGATCTGTCCGAAACAGGGTATTGTTATAGTAACTTTTTTTAGTTATACTATACATATTTCTTAAAATTTAATAACATTAATTCTTTGCACATATAAATGAAATAAAAAAGTTATTACTTATTTACAATTTTGCAATATTAAATTTTATTTTGGGCTATTAGCCTTTCTATATATATGCAATCCATCATTTTTTAACAAATATATTAATTCATACTTAAAAAGATTTTCTCTATAAATTTATAAATTGGAAATATTGCAAAATTTTATATATTGTCAGTAAATTTAATATTTTCCTTATGTTAAAATAAGTGTGTTATATATAACACTTACAATTTTCGCAAATTATGAAATTTAATGCCATCCGTGAATAAATCTTTATTTGTACCTTAAATTCTAATGTATAAAATAATTTCAGAATTATTATTTACTAAATAAATTGTTAATTATAAAAGATTTTGTTCCTGTATATATTATTATAAGTCATGGACAGTCTAAAGCCTTATAAATGTTTATTTTATGTTTAATGATGCATGAGTTCTTTTCTTTCTCATCCATTTTCGTAACTTGATAATATAATGATTTTATGAATTTGTATGCAAATATGAAATCTCTCATACTTTAGAATATTTTTTTATACGATTTATAAGTTACTTTGCGTAAATCATATTTCTACAGAGAGTCAAAGAATACTTTATATATACTATAAATTTCTCATATCATTAAAATTATAATACATGAATTTCTTTTGTCAAATTATAAAATGCAGAAGATATTTGTGAGAATAAATTTAGTAATTAAGAAATTTACTAATATGTTAAAATACTTCTTTATAAATCTATAATAATTACTTTATGGAAAGATATATGGATTGCCTATGGACTAGGATTGAAATATTATGGCTTATTTTAGTTACTCATATCACAACATAAAATGTAGCACGAACTTCTCTATTAGCCTGCACTGTTTATTATCAATTGTAGCAATACACTAAAAGATTCTATTATATTCATGTATCTTCCTAAGTGTAATCTAAGGAAGAATTTTTATACGCAGTACTAGTATATAATGCTACAGGCTTCATTGCAATTAACGCTACATTTTTTCTAGTATATAACGTGTGTATATATTTACATATTGTATTATTACAAAAAAGAATGATTCAGTTAATTGTGACCATTTTCATCCAGAAACTTTCCAACACATAAGTATGAAAACTTTTTACCTTTGAATTTATCTGTTATTACCATTTATCAAACACATTCTTAACTCTCATAATGTATTCTACACCATAGAATTTATATTTCTTTTTATATTGTTTAATAAATAATATTATATTGTACAAGCAAAATTGGAATGTGCGCTACATTATCAACGTAAATAATTATAAGACATATAAATATTGCTTGACATTCACATTAAACTTTAAATTTTATAAAACAGTTTTAAAAAAGCAAAATAATTTAATATAATGAATATTTTATAGAATTATTTTGCTATTTCCACATGAAAGTTTGTTACAGAGTATATTTAGTTTAACTTATATAACATACAAATCACGACATATTTATATAAACACATAAGTTTTTGTTGTATCCAAACATTGAATAGACAACATTTACATGTTATGTTATATGTAAAAGTTTTCTCCAAAAATTTAATATAAAAACAATTTTATTTTAAAATAATATTTTCATTATTTATAGTTTATGAGAAAATATTTCATAAACAGCATTTATAGTTGCTGAAATACTTAGAGGAGAATGGTCACAACTACTTGAATTTGAAAATTCAATACTTTATAATATATATGCAGGTGAAGATATTAAACAGAAAAAGTACATGGAAATGTATTAAATGGAAAAAAAACAAATTAGATACTACAATATAAGAGTACAACATTGGGATGTGTACTGGATGGAAACTTTGGACAATTACAACAGAATATCGTATATAATACAACTGAAATGTTGATAATAATGATATTATAATCAACTGTGGAAGAAGTATTTTATTCATACCTTGAAAATTAACATAAAAGATTTATCGTGTATTGGAAGCAACGTACAGACTAGAATAACATTTGCAGATTCATTTTGGCAAGTAAAGGTAGTTGTAGAAATTCAATTATTTTGTAATGGCAAAAAATCAAAGGAGTCGTTAGATGAATTTTAATTCTATAATTTAAGATCATAATACGTAAATAATAACGGTATTTATTTCATTTATTACTATTATCTTGAACACAAGTGCATGAATTTAATTATATTACGTATTACGAAATACTAAAAAAAAACCATTTTTTGCATTATATATTAAATTGTATTTTTCAATTCAATTCATTAAAATATAAGAAATTTATATGTAGCGAAAAATGTTTATAAAGAAAGAATTATTATAATTTTTTTCAATGAAAGTAAAAAAACATTTATCTTTGATATATTACTTACATAAGTTTCGATTATTTAGCTCTATATACAGGGGTACTTAAAAAATACCATCTAAGATATTTTTCATTTTTTAAAAATAGAACTAAATGTTTAAGATAGGAAATATTTGATATTACATTTAGATATTTTATACTAATATTATTTCCATAATTTCTTTTTATATTTTTATTGCAGTAAAGATTGAGATAAATGAAATATAACATATTTTATATAAATTCAGTATAAACTATCAAATACAATAAAATATATTAACTAATTATTTCAATACATTATCAAATAATTGTATGCAATGCCCATTATACGTAAATATAAATTACTTCTTTACCTTGAAATTATAATAAAGGATATTATAATTTCAAGATATCTAAATATAATAACAAATACTTCTTACTTAGAACATTGTTTCTTATTCCAAGAATGCAAACCTTAAGTGGATTGTTTAAGTATTTCCCACTGTATAGTTTTATGTTCCACTTTTGTGTAAAATATATATATAGAATATTATTTTTAAAAAATTAACGAAGTTACATAAGTAATTGAATTGTATCATAGCTTCATATCCAATCAAATTAAAATCAAGAATATGTATTTTAATGTTGAAAGGAATTTGAAGTAGACACTATAATGTTTTAATAATTCAACAATAATTTTATTATCATTTTAATTTTTGATATTGACATTTTTTCATAATAATGTAAAATAAATCGTATAAAAGAGTAAAAAAAATGTCTTTGAAATTTTAGAAATTAATCTCTCTTATCGAAATAACAAATATTACCTATCATGAATGCATTATTATAACTACAACATGGGATGCTTCAACTTGGTCACGGCGGACTTCAACTAAATTTTCTCATTAGTTTGTCGCTTTGTAAATATAATATAATTGCATCGAGAATGCAATTAAATAAATAAATCGACTCATTCAGTTTTGTGTTAAATCAGACTAAGTGTTATTGAAAGCATGAAATAAGGTTCGAAGGCCAACACATGCACTTCTTGTATAATATAAGATCGTTTAATATACTAGACCTTTAATAAGTCGAATCCTCATCGAAAATATTATTCCTATCTTGTTATTATTTTAAATCCCCAATTAAATCAAAATCAAACCTATAATAATTGAAGAATTGTGATATTATATAGTTTTTATTTTTTTATTATAATTGCAAGATATTGATAAATAAATGTTTCTAAACATTTTCTGTAGTCGCATATAAAATGTCCCATATGCTATAATAGCTGGCTTACTTCAAACCCAAGAGCATTAAAATTTACTTTTCAGTATGGTATGACTTCTTTTTTTCTTTTTACTCTTATTTAGTTCACAAGGTATTTGGATATGATTAATAAATATTACAACGTTGCAAAAAGCATCTAAGTTCTTCTTCAATATGAAGCTCTCTTTCCAGATAGATCACATTGACATATTTTGATAATTAAAAAATATGCTGTTACATTAATTTCAGTCCAATACACATTCCCAACCCTAACAAACCTTTTAGATTTGGGTTCAATGCATATAACGAGCCAACTTTTGCTATATACGTAAGTCATTGAATTAAACATCGGCAGGCTCGTCATGCATTCACTACAGGCAAACATACATACATACATATTCTATTAATATGATTAAAATTAAAGACTATTAGGGGGGAAGGATGTAGAACTATTACTGTGAGCCAGACTTAACATTGAGCCACTAAGGCTTTCATCGTCTGGATAAGATTCTTTTGATGCCTCAGCTATCGCCAGAGCACTGCAATAATTTGAAAAAATATGTATAAAGGTACAGCTATATGATATTAAATTATTTTTTTATTTATTTTTATTAGAATATGGTAACGAATTATTAAAAATGTGGTTTGAGCGATTCATAGATACACATTGAATCATAAAAAGAGAGAGAATAATTAAAAGATTTTCTCCTTCCTTTAATATTCATCACATCTGATCGAACTAGAAAAACATGTTATAAATTACATACCTGAATCCTATTCTTGCACTTTCCTCGTCAAATTGTTGTAATTCACGTTCTTGTCTCTCATGTAGTAGACGTATCCGTTCACTGCGTTCACGGAGAAATTCCTGAGTTTCAAGTTCCATTTTCTGCTCAAGCAAAGCTCGCCTAACTGACACTCGGTCTTCTAATTCACGACGCTCTCTATTTCTTTGCGCCTCCGCTTGCATTTTATTTTTTGACTGATACGCCATTAAAATTTCTAGTTCATAATTTAACCTTTCCTATAAAACACCCAAAATTATAATTAATGTCTCTATATATTACTTTCTGAATATTATTTAGGACAAGGGCTGCAGTTATGAAATTATTATTAACATTCATCTAATGTTCGATAAAAATGTAGCCGGTCGTATGAAGGAAACTAAAAATGTTTTAAATATATTCATTCAGTTTTCTGAATATAGAATATCAAACCTTTTAAAAAATTGTTGATATCTTGCAATTTGATTTTATTTTAAATAGATAAAATATCCTACCTTAAGGTTACGACATTCAATTTCTTGTGATTCATCTAAACGTATACTTTGTTTCTGGAGCATTTCAGCAATACTTTGTTCATACTGGTCACCCAATAAAGCTAATTTTCTTCTTTGTTCATCTTTCAACTTTTTAATAACAGCCTTTTGTTCCTCTTTGGCTGTTGTTTGTAATATTTGAGCTTTCAATGCCTTGTATTGTCGTGTCTGTATCTTACACGTTTCTCTAAACTGTTTTCGAATTTGCATTTCTTTTTGCTAAAAGTAATGAAAAAAGAAAACTATAGAGAAACTCAGACTTATTTATGTAAAAATGAAATCTTCTTTACCCTTTATCATTGACTAAATAAAGTATGCACGAGTATTTCAAAATATTAAAGTATGTTACATACTTTAAGACTCTTGGGTTGCTGTTTAAGTTCCAACGCGTGTTTCTTACGTAAATCACGTTCTGCTCTTTGCATATAATCCTGCTGATTATTAAGTTCAGTACTATGTTGTCGTTGAACCTGTTCTTCTCTAAGAGCATGAACTGCCTTTTGTTGTCTGTATTCCAATTCTTGTGTTTTTTCATGATGTCGTAATAACATATTATGTGCTTGTTCTAATTGTTGTTGTCTTTTGTTTAATTCCTATATAATAAAAAATTTTTAGAAGCTATGAAGCTAAAATACTAAAGACGATAATAATATAAAATGATAATAAAATGAATATTTAACTGTAGAGAAAAAAAAATATTATACTGACATCTCGAAGTAACTCTTGCTCCAAATTATGGAAGATAAGTAGCTTTTTTCTACGGAATTTACGAATTTCAAGGTCAAGATATTCCCTTTGCCCTCTTGCAAGTCTCTGTTCTTCTTGCGCTTCCATTTGTCGTAAATTATCTTTGTGACTTTGGAGTGTAGCGTCACGTTGCCGTTTTGGTGTAACTTCATCTTGAGATAATTCTTTTTTCCACCTCTCTTTGTAAACCTTGAAAAATGGAATATTCCTAATTATTGGAAATTATTTAAAAAAATGAAAATGCGAAATTTACTAAAACAAAAAATATTAATTATAATATTTATTCCATTACTTTGTACTCTTTCTTTTGCTGCGCTTCTAACGCTTTTCTATCTGCTTCTTGTTTGCTTGTAATGTCTTTGTGAAGTTTCTTCTCAGCGTTTTGGTTTCGTTTAAGCTTACGTTCTAGTTCTTGCAAATGCTTGAATTGAAGTTTCTCCAATTCTTTGCTAAATTGTTGCAGAAGAGTTTCATATTCTTTATCTAATAACTGTTTATGAGACTCCATTTCCATTTTGCAACGTTCTTCCAATTTTACCTACAATGAAATTATTGAAATGTAATAAAATTAATAAAAAAGATACATTAGTGCGATACGATGCTAACTACAATTGGTTAAGGTGAAAATTATTCGGTGACGTCGAAATTCTCGAAAAAAAAAAAAAAGAAAAAAATTAATTCCCAACATGAAGAATAGGAAAAGTAACTATTAGGATGTGATATTTCGTCTGCCAATGTATATATTTTTCAAGTTATATAAATTACGCTCAAAAGTTCGAGGAAAACGTCTTTAGAAATTCGTCAAATATATAATGGGAGTCCATTGTCAATGCGACGAGTGACGAAAACCCTACACGGCTATGAATGGTAATCTGCGTTGCACTCACAATAAGCCCTTACTATTATATGTAGAGTGTATGCATATTTGATGTATTTTCGAAGTTGTTTTTCTTACAAGAAGTCCTGTACATAATTTTGTTATTTTTTATTTTTTATTATCCTGTCCTCTATTTAGTCACCCTTAAAATGTTTTATCAATGATTCCTGAACATCCTGCATATGTAATCCAAGCGCACAACCATACTTTGGAAGTGTAAGGGGAGATAAGAAGTCTCGCTCGACCTTCGCTCAGGACTGGGACTAAAACGAACCTTCTTATCTCCATTTCGGCACTTGTGTCACATATATATCCACATCTGATCGATTTCATATTAGAATACCGATTTTTTCGAAACAAAAAGAGAAAAAAAACGAGTTTGTAAATCGATTTAAATGAAATGTAAAAAATCCATTCACTAAAAAGTTACTGTTCGATTTTGATGACAAATTTTTGATAACAAAATACTTCTGCTACATTTTTGTAAAATTACATTTGCATAAAAGATATTAAATGCATCAACACTTACCAAAGCACCTTGATGTTCCCGCCTCATTCGCTTATATCCGCTCATTTGTTCATGCATTTCTTCTTGCATATGTTCTTTTTGTTGTTTAGTTACAATTGATGTTGTCCTAATTGTTGCAAAATTATTGGCACCATGTTCAAGAAGATTGGCAGTGACACCACCTGCCGATATTTTATGTCGATTTCGTACAGATCCCGTAGAATAATCATTTGCATCAGCAGTTGGCAGTGGCAGGCTGTTGGTGGAGGAACTTTGAGAGCTTGCAGAAACGCCCATTGAATGAATTGAATGCTCTGAAGTAATTGAATTA
Organism: Xylocopa sonorina; assembly: GCF_050948175.1. Lineage (NCBI taxonomy): Eukaryota > Metazoa > Arthropoda > Insecta > Hymenoptera > Apidae > Xylocopa > Xylocopa sonorina. Next base: position 4,202,790 of record NC_135195.1, on the reverse strand, counting down.
CTTTTGCTACTATCACCACCTATTTGCTCGTCAGGAGTATCTGTAACACATAAATGTAAACAAATCGAACCAGGATATAAATAAATATTGTAACTTTAAGTGTTTAAGAGCTTAACATACCATCTGCATCACCAACTGTACTTTCAGTCTCACAAGCATCAATCATTAGAATTTTCTTCATTTTTCGATAATTTAAATTATCCAATTCCCTAACAGCAGCTTTCGTTCTTTGAATTAAGTCTATCAAAACTTGTGGGGAACGAGTTCTGGTGACAAATTGATGCTGTAAAATGGAAAGCCTATAAGAAGACAACTAACTAAACTACAGTATATCTACTTACGTAAAACTTAAACAACAAGGCAGTAAAAAATTTGTTATATTATAGATAAAAGTAAAAATTTTTATAAAAGACTCACTGCCAAGAGTTTTCCGGAGGCTGGCCTTTCGGTTGGACTTTTTGTTAGACACACTTCAACGAAGTGATGGAAAACATCTGACCAGTCTGGAGAATTTAAAGTTGGTGTATCATTCTGAGCAATATGATATAGAGCACTCATAGCATTCATATTAAAATAAGGTGGTTTCCGTTCCGCTGAAATTCGAATATTTTACAATCAATTAAATACTGAAGTATAATCTTAAACAAATTTAGGGTTTTATATATTTGATAAGTGTTTCGGTAAAGAAAAATAAATACCTAATTCGATACATGTTATCCCCAAAGACCATACATCCACTTTTCCATCATATTGTCCTTCGTCCATAGCTAATATCACTTCTGGTGCCATCCAATAAGGAGTTCCTACAAAGCTATTTGCTGGACACTTTATACTTGCTGATCCAAAATCTGCCAATTTTACTGTTCCATTCTCAGTAAGTAAAATATTTCCTGCTTTCACGTCTCGATGGATTCTTCCAAGTGAGTGAAGATAATGCAAACCACGTAGCACACCTTCACAGATCGCAGCTATTTCATCTTCTTTCAATGGTCTTTTGTGAACTTCAATAATATCTGATGCAGAGCCAAGGCAATATTCCATTACCAACTGCAATTAACCAAATCAATTTGTAAATTTCACCACTGGTAACAATTATTGCAATGCACATTAACAATTTATTAATTACGGTTACATATTATTTAATTATCCTCAAGTAAAGTAGCGCGATCACACTGCTCTCATTTTGTGTATAATGATGTATGCAAACAAATTTTTATTATGGTGCTAAAAATTCATTAAATTTTTATTTAAACTCAAGTTATCCTATAAAGTTGAAAATAAACAAAATCATGATTTTTGTTGCTTTTTTATATAAAACGAAAGAAGTGCGATTGCATCAGTCGACACTTTTCATAATTCTGAAAAATATATACCCAGGCAGTGTGGTCCCTGAGATAACAACCCTTATACTCTATCGTATTAGGATGGTTAAGTTGCCTAAGGAATCGAATCTCTTTCAAGATATCCTGCCACTTTTCAAGAGTTTGCTTTCCCAGATATGACATCTTCTTGATGGCAACAATTTCTTTGGTAACCAAACATCGTGCATAATAAACAGCCCCAAAACTGCCATGCCCGATTTCGCGCAAGTCCTCAAATATTTTCTCCGGATCATTTTTCTCGAATAATTCAGCGATCTCTGGATCCTTAAGGCTACCAGGCCTTGGAACAGCTGGCATAGTAAAGTGTTAATAATTAAATGGCCAAGGCCTATTTCAGACACCTTTAGACGTTTTCTTGTCTTTCAATCTTCTACCCTAAATTTTATAATCTTTCTCACTCCTCTGTCAGTCCATTCCAAAATTTAACATTCTATCTGCGAAAGAACATATTATATGAATGTTAATCATAATTATTAATAATTAATAATCAAATTCATCTTATATGATATTACTTTAAATTCAAATTGACTTTCATTGTACACTGTTCTTCGTTTCATTTGATATTAAAATATAGTTCGTACAAAACATTCTAAAAAAGCTGTAGAAAATATAATTAACACATGCTCCTCCGAAATAATGGGAGCACAAAATTAAATAGAATAAAATATATTGTTTTAGCTAAACACATACAATTGTATGCACTATAATTCATTATAATCCGTATACCTTCGCTTCGTGCTTTTCTTAACATAATTTTTTCATGAAACATTAACAGCAGCAAGTACCTCGATAAAAATCTGAATAACAAGCAATATTCAGCTAATGGAGATATTTAAAGTTGCAGAACATAGAACACACTGAGAAGGCTTTTTTTCACTATGATACGTTTCCTTGTAGAATTAAAATGAGTTTGACACTTTATCAGGAGACTCACAATATTAAATACACCATTCTATCCGTGGAAACTCGTCAAAGTTAAATAAATATCATATGTTTTTAAACGAAGCATCCTTAGAGTGGATGGGAATTAGTGTTTTCGGGGGTATGCGGGATTCTTTAAGGAACAAGTATATTCGCGATAGGGGCCAGAAATAATAGTAAAATTAGAGTTGGTAAGCAAAGAAGGCGATCGAGTGAAATTCGCAGGAGGTAGAAATGCGGGCGTAAGGAGGGTTGGGTCCCTGACTCGAAGCAATCGCGTCAGATTGGTCCCGCAAATACAGTGGAGGGACATTGTCCTTCTAGCCGAAAACGGTTGCCGTGTTTGGATCCGGTGTACGACATCGCGACTAGATCTCGGTCTATCAACTGAAATCTGTTGAGAACTCCGGCAAATGGGAAAAAAAATGATATTCACCTCCAAAATGGCGAAGGAGCAAGCACGGAAGCATGCGCGCAGCTCCAAGCACTCTCTTCAGGCGGAGCACCTCTTTTTCCTGAACTTGGCCGATCCTTCGAGCATATTAAGATCCGAGGATCACAATTTTTCGTCGTGCAAACGCACCGCACCCCGGAAAAGTACACGCCTCGTACGTGTCACGCACGTACGCACACACGCGCGAGACGCGACAATCCGCGGTAACGCAACAATACGGCACCCACCGTTGGCCGGACACACGAGAATTCGCAAACTTTTTGACGCCTTTTCGGCCTGGCCTGGGTGTACTCTACACAGCAGGCGAGTTCTCCGTCGATGACGAGTGGCGCTTTAAGCCGGTCAAGTACTAAACTAGAAGATATTACCGGTAAATACGAGTTACTTCTTTATCAATTTCACATTTTAATTTGATAAAACAACGCTGATAAACGAAAAGTGATTAAACTATACGATAACGCTGCCTTTTAACTTCTATTACTTCAATATATATATATATGATAAATTACTTTCGATCAAAATTGGCTTTAATATTTACCAATTTTAGGTATACCGATGTATAGATGTATTTAATGAAAAGACATTTTGTAATTGTTTTATTGTATAATCCCTTTTATAAATTTGCATAATATTTGATCGAGTTTAATCAAATGTAGATATGTAAATAAAATTATTGGAAATAACATATAAAAACATTTGTTTTTCTTAATCCTCTTTCATATATTGAAACAAATTTAACGTAATTAAATTTCCAATGCGTAAGATCAGTTATGAATAATTATGTACATATCTGTATTATATACAATTGCTTTTAACTTACAAATATGATATAAAAAGTAACCTTTCCGATAAATATAACAATGTATTATTTCTTAATTTATATGTGTATCTTTTATATATAAATAGTATAAATAAATGCTTATAAAATTCTTTAAAAGGTATGGCTTTTTAAATAACATGTATAACGCGTGTTGCCGAAGTTTTTGCTTATTAAATCGCTTATTGAGACAAAAATTCAGACATATTTTGAAGAAAATATGCTTAAACAATATCAGCACAATATATTACAAACAAAATGACACCTTTATAATCATTATATATATTATGTACTTTCTAAATTTTCCATTAACGACATTAAGAACGTGTTTCCATTTATTAGCTTTGTAGTGCAGACAACAAATTCTACATTTACTGAAAATAGAAATGTTTTATAAAATATATATGTATATATATCGTACGTATAAATAAAGGAGCACTTGCAAAATTATAATAATATAACAGAGTTCTATTAGTACTTACAATCCTCTTGTTGAGACAAAAATCTCAGAGCAGATATTTCTGCAAATGTACATCCTCCAATAAAAAATACCATTACTAATTTCGGTGGTTCCGAATTAGAATCTTCGCTAGTAATTGAATTTCCTAGAAAATTAAATTATACATCAGTTATAGTGTGATTTAAAATATTTTTTTCTTATACAAAGTGTCCCAAGGCAGGAGGTACAATCCAATAAATGTACCACTCACAATGCAGATTATTCTACATACACAATAAGTAAAAAATATACTATTTACTAATTACTATGACTGCAACTATTAATACAGTAGAGCCATATTTTGAAAATGAAGTCTTTTAATATTCAGTCGAATTCACTTGTCTATTTCACTTTGCATGAAATTACATAAAACAATTATTATATATTAAGAAAACAGTAAAATATGTTCAATCAGAACATTACATATTCCTTACTTCTTCCAGCTGATCGACCATTATATGAAGGACTGGTAATAGTAGGACCTGGTAGTAATCCCATTACATCATTTAAACTTTGCCAACCAATTGGCTGTACAAGTTGTTCTGCTAATCGTACACTTAATGGTGCATATATAGAATGTACATAACTAATATCTTTTGGCGCTATTTCACTTTCATCTTCAACAGTAAGTCTTAACGTTTTCCTTAAAACTGCATACTGACGTGCAGATTGTTGTTGTTTTAATAATCCAGCCTTTTCTAAATTTAATAAAGTTGGTAAATTTTGAAATCCGTATGTTTGTATTATTTCTCTTTTATAGTAATCTAACAATTTTGGTTTAAGCCCAGAATTGGTTAAAGACTGTATGCAAAGAAGTCGTAAAACTTTCAGTAACGGTTGTTGCTGTGCTATCATATCCTCTATGAAAGAGTTTGGTTTATCTGTATCTATACAGTTCAATAACTCTTGTTCTACTTGCAGTGATTCTAAAAAACTATTTGAATCTGTTACTTCTTTTATCATTTCTGCTATTGTTGTATCTAAGAAGTAAAAAAAAGAATATATATTACATTATTTGAATTCAATTAAATTAGTTAAATTAAAAAAAAACTTACGTTTTGCTAATGATTGCTTGGTAGCTAACATATGTGGTAAACGTGCTACAAATTGTTTAATTTCTTGTACACTTTTGTCACCATGTCTTTCGTCAAATAGAGATGAAATAAGTTTAGCTTTTCTACTAAGAACAAGTCCTACTCCATTAAAATTTTTATCTCTGTATTAAAAACTCTCTTGTAAAATGTGAAAGCAAAATTGAAAATAGTTATAATAAAATACAACAATATTCACCTAATTTCTGCGAACAATTCTTCTCCAGAATTCAATATAATTTGTTCTTTCTCGTTAAGAGACATTGCAGTTGGGGACTCTTGAGAATCGTGAAATTTTTTTGCAGGTAACTGTACAGTATCTAAAATTGTATATCATAATAAAATATTCAACGATAATAAAGATATTTTAGTAAATATTTCTATATTCTCTATTATTCAGGTTGTACCATTAGGAAAAAACTACTCAACTATATTTTATACCAAAAATTTCATCTATTAATCCTTCATATGTTAACTGTGTAACTAAAGGTGAAAGTAAATCTACAGAACGATCCAATAATAGTAAATGTTCTATAGTAGACGACTGAGTAGATGTTGTTTTATTGTCGTCCTCTTCTCTGCTTAATCTCTCTAATAATTCCCATACTGTACTAGCAGCAGGTCCCCTTCCTGTAACTTTTGGAATTTTTCCATACACTTTTTGCAAACCATGAATAGCTTGTGCAACTTGATACAAGCAAGTCGGGTCATTTTCTAAGTGAAACTCTTTGAATGACCCACTGAGCTCCATAGAAAGAAGATCATTATCAAAGGGAAATAAATCACATTTAAATTCTTCTATTAAGGTGAAACTACCAAAGACACCTCGATTTTGCAGTTTCTTTTGACAAAGGAGACTTTTCCTTGGTACAAAGAATAAATGAAACTCTTTACGTGACCTTTTCCCTTCTTCGCTATAAAGTAATTGTTTCATTAAAATTTTCATTTAAAACCAATAATTTTTTTTTATTTCATTTTTTGTTTCTGCATACCCATGAACATTTTCTGCAATTAAATCCATAAGAGCTAATTGAGGTCTGGTTATGAATATTATATTGACAATATTTGGTGGTATCGTCAAGCTACCACCGCATAAAGGATACATCTTAACGACATCGTGTTCCTCAAGTAAATTGTATTTTGCAACAAGACCAATAGGTCCTGCAAGAGACTGATCCCATATAATTGCCTATTAAAATATATTAAAATTCGTTTAGTATTGTGCATTTATTTGTGGAATCTAAATAAAACGCATACAATTCGTAATATACTACATACTACACTATGTGATCTATGCAATTATAAAGTAAGTTAATAAATATCACTTATAACATAAATGAATATTTGTCATTTTAATTCTATTTATTAACATAATAACAATGCATATCATGTTGAGGTTATACACAATACCTTCGTGCCATCACATTTTTCAAGCAAGCAAAGTAATTGTTTTCTTGCTTGTTCTTGTATAATTCCCACATTTAAACGTCCTGTAGATAAGTATGAAGATGACATATCTTTAATTTTATAATTTACATTAGTTAATAAATGTACACCGCTTCTGTCACTTTGTGTGTATCTTGAACGCACTATTATATATACAGTGATAAGAAATTATCGATTTTCCTCTATCGAAAATAATCAACAATCAGCTGATACCACTAATTTTGTTTTATAATTGCGTGCCGGTCTCTTGAAGACGCAATCGACTAATAAAAAATTATGTGACTAAATAGAATCATTCATTCATTCGCTAGTTTGTACAAAATTATGCTATTTAAATATATTATATTTCTTTGTCTTTTTCTATATAGTTTTTCTCTACATAGTTCTTTTCGCTTTGTCGTGTTTATATGCGTGAATTATTTCGTTTAATCGTAATCAGGCGCGAAACGATATTGTATATGATTATACATGAAAGTATAACCAATTGATCATGGATAGAAGAAAATTAAAATTTGGTGCTGGTTTGCATAAAAACTTAAAAGAAGGTCAATTACCATTAAAAAGTAATTCATTTTTAACTAAATCACAAAATGTTCAACAACTAAAACGTAACAGTTCTTTACTTGCTGAGAAATCTTTTTCAACTCAAAGTAAGTTTATTGGAAGAGTATTTCAAAAATATTCAAGTTTTGTGAAGCTATTAAACAAAATATTTACACACAGGTGAAGGTAAATCATCATGCGATGATGTATTTTCAAGTAATAGTAGTGAATTTGCAGAAGAAACGATTAAAAGAAAGATTACAATTGAAGAAACATCACGTAAACGTAAATCACAAAGTTATGATAACACAGAATCTGTTAGCGGTGATGATTTGGGCTTTCCTTTGGCAGAATCAACAGTTGTAAAGAAAAGGCGCAATAATAATGATATTACACGAGATTCATATGATACTAATAATGAGAGAAGTAGTTCCAATAGTTTATCACGTGTTTCGACAGACATAGAAGAAGATATTAATGCAATCTCTGTTGTAAAATGTAAATTTGTTGAATTCTTACACGAATCGGGCATTAAGATAAATCCAAATGGTCCACATCTACTTTGTGAGTATTAATCAAATATTTATAATTTAGATTATATCAAATTTTGTTCATTAAATTGTTTTAGGTAAAGATATTGTGATAGTTCAAAAGAAAATGAAAGAGCTACTGAATTCAAAGAAATATGAGAAAATAGAGTTAATTACTTTAATGGAAAAGTATTTCGAGAATGAACAGAATTTCTTAAGTGCTTTAGCTGATATGGAACTGGAGATTAATAATGAAATGTCAAATGTTTTGTATAATCCATCTCTTGTAAAACTTCTGTTGCAAGTTTCAGAACTACATCCAGAAATACATAACAGTCTTTTAACCAAGCTGAATGAAGCTGTACTTATAGCGTATGTTTATTATTATTATTATTATAGTATTTTGACGTTAATTTCTTTAATTTTATTTATTATACTTTTTTAGTGATTCCATTGAATCAATACCTTGGGCTCTCTCATTGTTGCAACAATTTCGTTTCTTGGATGTAATAACAAATTCCAATGCTTTGACTAGCAACTTGGAACAACTTCTAGAAACATGTCCTTTGTGGTTTCAGAGTGAATTAATAATATTTTTGCCTGATATAGTAACTGACAAACAACATCAAGCTGTTGCTGAAATTCTAAAAAGAATTCTAGAAGAGAATTCTGAATTAATAAAGTTGATCTTAAATTGTATGACAAATTTAAATCTTGGAAAAGAATATTTAGATGAATATAAAGAAAAAACATTAAACTTATTGAAAACAAATGTTAAAGTAAATGCAATACCAGCTATTGTAAAGTATGTTTAATTATGATTACAGAGTACAGTATGGAAATATAATATAAATGTGATAATTATGATAATTTCCTGCACAGATTTGTTTTAGAGGACTATACAAATATAAAAATTTTTGAAAAAACATTAAAAGTATTGCGTAATACCGATATGCAACCTCTCATAGGAGAGAATATTGAGGAATGTTTGCAAAGCCAATTGGATATAGTCAATACTTTAAAAATGAATATGCTTCTTTCAAAAAATATAGTAAATGAAACTATAACAGTTATAAAAGATGTTATTAAGGATCCTAAACCACTTGATATCATTCTTTTACTTCTTATATATTCAACAACAGAAACAAAAAGAAAAATTGTTGAAACTATATTTAAACAACATATACGATCTGGGTTTTATAGAACAAGTTTACTGAATTCATTGTATAACGATTATAAACAAGTTCGTATTATATACATAATACAAACATGGTCGTTTTGTTAAGAATTTACACAAATTATATAAAATACTGTTTGTAGGTCATGGAAGAGTTACAACCAACTGCATTGCAAGTGTCGAGTAATTTTTTAAAAACAGATGAGCGTGTATTTATTGATTTCTCCAGTGATTGGTTGCGTTTACAGTTTAGGTGTCACAAAAAGAATGTATTTAAACAAAGAGAGATTCTAGAAAAAATTATATTCTTAATAGGCGATAATGACCAAACAGTTAGAAATGCTTTAGCATTTCTTCGTAATATGGTAGCAAAAGAAGAAGACAGACAATGCTTAGTAACGCATTGTAATCATCTTCGTATTGCACTTGAAAAGATGGATAATTTAAGTCTAGAAGAAGTTGGTACATTGAACGATTTATTACAACATTTATGTACAAATTCCAGTTCTATAACAGATTCCTTGCGTGATGACTTATTCATACTAATGCAGAAACAATTATCAAATTTTAATCCATTGTATGTATTAATATGATAAAGTATAAAATGTACTAGTAGCAAATGCCCAAATTGGAAATTCGTTGTCAAAATAATATTATTTAAGTATAAAGTATATACTGATATGATATTGCTATAAGAGAAATGACATAAGAATGTTTTTAATATCTACAACAAGATTAATAGACTGTGAACTATGATGAATCCAAATTGGTTATTTTCTACTATAGTTCCTTATTTTTAAAGTACCTTATTTTTAAAGTAGTTAGTAAAATACTGTACAAAATATTTGTAAAATAAACAAAAAATATTTTTTGTTATATCTAATTCTATTTCTACATTTTAGGACAAAGTGTAAAGGTGTTTTAGGAGCAGTAATGGCAATAAAACATTTAGTGGAAAAGACAGAACAATTTGATGCAGCTTATGACTTATTTAGTAAGCATTGTAAAATATTTACATAATATTATGCAATTACTATAAAAATTGTAATTATACTGATGTTTTTTTTATCTTTTATCCTGGTAGGAACAGTGTTAAATAATGTGAAGAGCTGTCCAAGGTCAAAAGCACTTTTTTATGATGAATTAACATGTATTATTTCACAAATTCAAAATATTAATCCAAAGTTCATAAGAACTCTTACAAAATATATTGAAGAAGAATTTATTAATACAAATATGGTTGATAAAACAAGTTACAGGTACAGAATGGTTTATAATATTTACTGTAAAACATTTATAACAACATTTTATTTGATAATCTTATATGTTATATTCAGAGGTGAATTAATTCCTAAGTTTGGATTGAACGAGGCAGAGAATGAAGCAGAAAATTGCGTTTTAACCTTTGAAAATAAAAAATATGGAGCAATTGTACCAATTTCGTTTAAACTTCTTAAAACTTGTTGTATCAAACTTAATAAGAATGAAGATCTGAGTGCTATAAACTCTCTTTTGGGATGTGAGATATTAATGCCAGAAAACATAGATATAGCAGAGAACTCAGTATTGGATTTGGTAATATGTTGCATTAATTGGTAAGTTCTAAATTAAGTAAATAAATAAAATTATGATAGCGATTTTAAACAAACTGATCACAAAAATAAATTTTTAGGTTTCGTGAGGTAATTAGCGGTTTTGTTACACAAAAAGACCGTTTATTGCGGAAACAAGTAATACAACGATTAGATAATTTAATAGATTTGCAAAGTGAACTGAGCACATTATTTACTTTATGCGATACAAAATATCAACCACCACCTTGTTATTTTCATCAGTTTCCATTACCACCATTTGTAGGTATAGACAAAAAAGTTGGCAAAAAGACCGGGAAAAAAGGAAAGAAAAAGCTTAAAGAACAATCTGTGAGCTTTAATGAAAGTAAAAATTGGGAGTCAAGCTCTGTAATATGTTCTAAAAATCCAATTTACTTCAGAAAGTTTGATGCAACGGTATGATTGCATTTATCTAATTATATGTATTTTATTTTAAAATAATATTGAAAAACTCAATTTTAAGGAACTTATATTAATACAAAATTAAGTAATATGATATAATTAGCATAACATAATTATATTTGTATTTATTATTCATACTTTATAATACTTCTCATAGATAGTACATCTACTGGATGTACAAATGGAAATAAACACGTCGCAATCTGTAGGACGCAGTATATCTGTAAAACAAGTATGTTTTATTGTTCAAGAGCTTTTAGGGATTCTTGAACATGACACTAATGAAAAATGTATTGAAGATTTAATTAAGTTGCTACCTAAAATTTGTGCAAAATTACAAGATATTGTGAATACTTTGAGAGTAGAAAACGATAGCCAAAATAGAGAAGCTGGAAGATTATTGTTATGCCTTTTAACGAAAATATTTAATTGGAAGGAATTTGAAAGTGTTACTTACAATATATTATTGCGAGGTGTGTTATATATTAGAAGCAGATATATAAACAGACATTTTATATGTTATGTAATTTAATATACTAATATAGAAAATTTATCATATTTGTATCTAATGTATTTATATATAATAGCTACAATCTATAATGTATTTTAATAATTTATGTATTGATCTTCAGATGGTTTACGAACTTTAGCTATGCAAGTAAATAAAAGCAATATTACATTAAGATCTTGCAAAGAACTTGTTGCAGAATCTTGCAAATATTTTGAATCTCTATCTGATATTGCTACACAAATATCACTATCAATTTCATTAATCGATATGTGCCAATCATTAATGAAACATTCAGAGTCTTATACCAAAGAACATAAAGAAAAATATGGTGAGTATAAATATCTCATAAAACTTGTAATTTACTGACACTAGAATTACCAAAATTGTTATCTTTTACTGCTTTTTTTAACAATCCCTTTTTTTTGATTTAGCAAAAATGGCATTTGGGTTTTTATGTCTTCAGTGGCCAGAAGATAATCATGCTAGTACTCAATATAAATCAGCTGTAATTAAATTGTTAAATAGTTGGATAAATAACGAACCACTACCATTACAGACAGTTACTTCAGTTTTGGAATGGTTACCAGATGAAGTTTCAAAATTGGAGAAATCTAAAGACGGTTTAAACAGAATACCCTCTATAACAAAGAATAACTTTCATTTTTTGTTCAAAAAAATGTTTGATGGTTTAATTAATGGTATAAAAGTAGCGTTACCAATGATTGATAGGTATGTGTTTTATATTTAATTTGAATTCTTTTATATTAAATAAATATTTGATACATTTAATTTTACTTCTCAATAGAGATCCCAAAAGAATAGATTTGTGGTATGAAGTTGCAACAAACGTACAGAAGTTAGTACAAACATGTAAAATAATAACAACAAAAAGTAATATACTGATTTTCCTAAAACATATGCCAATATTATTGAAATCTTTTTTAAACCTTGGGATGCCTGTTTTGGAACATAATTTAAAGTACCAAGTGGAAGAAGTGACCAAAATATTAAAAATGATGCAAGGTATCAACCATATTATCATTTGTCAAATATGAGCAACCTATGGGTTACATGCTCAATAGTTAAGTAATACGGATCGCAAAAATATTTGTGCTTATTTACCTATGAATCGTGCCACACATGAGTATATTATCAATTTATACAATGCAATTATAAATGGTTTAAAAAAAGACATTAAAATTGTACTGAGTGCTTACAGTGTGTACATCGTTTTAATTCGTGAATTTGTAGTTCGCGCAGTTAATTGAAAGAATAAAATTAGCATTAGAAAATTAGCTGAGATAATATAATTATTTTAGGAGGCACACGATATTTACATACAATATGTTGTGATAGTGCAGAAAAGAAAGATCTTACACTTACAAAATATATTCCTGCGGCAAAAACCATATTAGAGAGATTAATTTATAGCGTGAAAGGAATGTTAGTTCTTAATAATAGTCCTACTGCATTTTGGATGGGTAACCTTATTAACAAAAACTTAGAAGGTCAAGAAATTCTTTCCCAGGTGTGTTAAATGATTTTCAAACTTTCATTATGTACATATATATATATTTAAAAATATGTATCATTGTATTACGTTTTATATTTTAATCAATGTTTTCAGAATTTGTCATCAGAAGGAAGTACTCTACCAAATTCTGATATAACTGATGATGCAACTAATGTATTATCGGATGTATTAGAAAGTGATTCTAGTGATGATCTTATTGATGAAGATAATGCACCATGATTTTTTTGCCAAGAAGCTCAAGAAGAAGTAATTATTAAAAATATAAGTTCCATAAAACAATATATTATACTGATAAATATAAATTTTATACATTTTCAAATCTAATAATATAATCTAATGTAAATATTGCCTATAGTTATTTTTATTATGACTACTAGCATTTACATGATAATTTGTTATTAAAGATTTGACGTTTCCATGTTGAATCTGGCATAAGCGTCTCTTCGACAAATGTTATTTCATTTTTTCCATTAACCAATATTATAGAATGAGTTCGTGTACAATATCCACCAGTTACTACAAAAATTGAACTAAGTTCCTTATAGTTTGTTGGATAACGTTTTTCTAATTTAACATCTGGCAAATGCCTGCAAATATTATTTACAAAATAATCAATCAATAACAATGTGCAGTAACAATCATTAAAAAATGATACATACATATCTTTTGATTTCAAAAATGTCAAAAGCTCTTCAATAAGTTTTGTTTGCTTAGATACCGTGACATTTTTAACAATATTTTTGAAAATTTCTTTCCCTGTTTCAACTTTTTTAAATGGAACATCAGGGCTACTATTACCAAAACCTAGAATACTACCTTGACTTGAAACAGGTCCTCTTGATGTAAGAGAACTGCTAAGGTAGGTAATATCAGCATTCCTACAAAATTAATACAGATTAATCAATATTTTACATATTAATTTAAAGAATTGTACTGTACCAAAAAATATATAGAGTAGCTCGTGAATATTTTTGTAACTCATTTACATGATTCATACCTTGCAAAAAAATTACTTTAATATATATATATTAATATATATATGTATCCTTAAATTATTTTTTAGCTTTCTGGATATAACTTAGAAATTACATATATGAGTACTTAAATACTTTCTTGAGCCATTCTATATCATCAATGTACTGATAAAAAATGTCAACTCAAAAATAATGTAATGGATTTACATACTGTAAATCCATTAAAACCAAAACAAAAGGATTATATATTTGCTTGTCCTTGTGCAAATCATTCAAATAAGAAATTGCAGAATCTTTTGAGATAAGGAAATTGGGCACCAAAAATCCTCGTCCTTGTTTTGGAATGTTAGTTGAACTTGCTTCAGTAGATAAATTTAAAACAACTCCAGCTTTTCCTGTTAATGATACACCTAGCCATGTCCCACCTTCTCTTCCAGGCTCCATATCAGTACCTGACAAAGCATAAATTATTATTATATACTACAAATTTCAAATTTATTTCATATTATATATATTTACAATGTATATTTATTAATATATTTCAACGAAGACTATAATTATAATTAATTTTATGCACAGTTTAAATGTACCTCCTAAACATTGTGGATGATTTTCCCAATAATGTGCTGGTAATGCTGGTCGTTTAATGTCTTCATCTCGATTTGAGATCAAAATTAATCGATAGGACTCAGAATCGGCATCAGGATTACGATAAATAAATAAAATACACATAACTAGAGTAAATTACTGCAGAGAAATAATGATCTCCGTTACAGATTCTTGTTTTAAATCACTTTTCTTGCATAACAGTGATAAGATCATTCTAATCATAAATTAAGATAACGTTTTACTTCTTGTGATATATACTCAAAGACAAGATAATGAAGTAAATAAACAACATGCATAGATCACTATGAATAATGTCTGTAACTTGTTCTTCTAATAAAAAAAGGTGTAATCTTGTGAAATATATCACATTAGAATAGTAATCATAATTGTAATTATATTTACACAATAGGATATTACTACAGTTAATTCTTATATATTTATCATAGTGTAGAGATATGTCATGTGCATATTTTTAGTATACTAATTATATAGTAATAGCTGAAGAATTTTTTAAGTATACAAATACGAGCAACATTATGCTTGTCATTTCGTCTACTACGTCAACAATCACACGTGATTTTCTGCGAAATCTTGGTCATTCACTATCTTCTTATTTCCCATTATTATTTTTTATTACTGTATCTATACAAATAAGTAATATTTCTACATATACTTAACAAACATTCTGTGTTAAAAAAAGATGCATAAAAAACCATATCAAATGTAATAATCGATGCATTGCATAAAATTGTTCAAGATAACGACATCTACGAGAAACGCATTCAGTAAGCCCGGCAAACTTATAAAAAATTAATTTTCAGAATTTGGTGCATCTTAGGTTTGTTCATTACAAATTATTAATGGATCGCATTTATCTAAATATGTCCTGTTCTTTGCTAGATTATTTTTCATTTTTATAATACAATAAGTATAATTAATAAATAACAATATATCTATATACATATATATAAAATATAAAATACTGTTATATTAGAATAATATTTTTTGTACAAGAATAACTTCATGTCAACATTCTAATATAAATTTTATTATATGATATAATTTATATATTTTATACACAACAATACTTTAGAAGTACAAGTTCATATAAGTACATTTAAATATAACATTATTTATTCGTTGTTGAATAGACATTCTTATAAAATTTTAAATTGCACTAAATTAGATTATCTTATTTTATTTGTAAGATCAGAAATGATATTAAATTGTATATATTATAAGTTTACAAATGTACTTTTAATTTATAATTTTGTAGTAGCTGAATCTCTATAGATTTGATATAAATAATAACAAAAATTTATCATTTTAATAATTATTCTATACAATATGTAAATGTTAAATATAGTACACTTTCTTTATCACAAACTTATATACTTTGAATTTGTGCACTGCTTAAAATTTCATTTTAATTAAATTATAGTATTTATATGTACATAAGATTTGACTAGATGATAAAGTATTACAAAGTATAAGAGAGTGTTTTGTTAGTTTATGCATGTATAGTACAGGTGGTATACAAAAACGAATTTTGTAATATACATATTTTAACATACATAGAATTTAAACAGACTTATAAATAGCAAACTTACATGAATTTATAAAATATCTATGAAAAGTTTCTTTTAATACTGTGTTTTGGACTAGAATTTGTAGTTATAATAAACAGTTTCTTAGGAAAATGTTATAGTCTGTAAAGGAATCATGCAAAAGCTGCTATTTTTAAATATGTTAATAAACTGATACATTGTGAAAAGTGTTTATTAAGAAGTCCCATGGAGTTTAGCAAGATCATTGTCTAAAACAATTTTATTATTATAATTATTACTTTTTATTAAAAGTAATTATACTTTCATTCAGGCAAAAGTCATAAAGAAAGAATCTCATAAATGCTTATCATGAAATTTAACGCACTAGTGTTTCTAAAAAGTTTCTAAAAAGTACAGTTCATCAATTTTTATTGATAATCTAATCATATCTCTATAAGTTAATTAGGTGAAATATTTTTCGTAATAGAACCTTTTGTATAGTTTGTATTTACTATTTATCAATATTAAAGTATGAGGATCACTTGTAAATAATTGATAAGTCTGTAAATTAATTTACTTTATGTTTCATAATATATTCATACTAAGTGAATTTTTATTATATATAATAAATATAATGGCACTCTTATATTTGAAGCAATTTGGTTGCGTAAAATTTCAGAAATTTATATATATGCGTATAAACTTTATTTTACTTTAAGTAATTTGTTTATAGGCCAAAATTACATCTATATAAGCAACTTTCTTCTATTGAAACTATTATTATGAAAACGATATTTTTTAAGAAAATAATATAATGCATTTGTATACTTATATTACTCTTTCTCTAATATATAATTTACATTACCAAAATACCCAAAGATTTTTTAACACTAGATGTTTCTGGTAATGAAAGAGCCCACTTTCTTAATCCTGTTAATAAAACTGAACTTGTGACTACAATTGCTCCTCCTACTGAATAAGGGTTTGGTATCTCATTGAAAAATAAAACTTGCCAAAAAAAGGCAAAAACTATATCTGCTGATCTTGCTATTGCAACTGGTCCTGCCTGTTCCATTTGTAGAGCTAATGTTAGTAGTATTTGTCCCCCAAAACTGAAAAGGGCAAGTGCAACAACTAAAAGTCTGTCAGTCCCACATCTAGGTAAACAAAGTGCACCTATAGCCCAAGATATGACTATCGTCTGAATTAAAGCAAATGATCCAAAGTTTGTCATAATTACAGAAAAATGAAGGCCTTTCAAAGCTCTTAATAAAACATATGCATTTGCACCAAAGAGAGTTGCAGAGAAAGCTGCTACAGCACCCCATAGATCAGCATGTTGTGTTTTTACATGTCCATCTGAAAGTGACTCTACAGTATGTCCAAAAATAAGTGGTGGACGTGTTATTAAAATTACACCAACCAAAGTCAAACAGACTGTAATAACATTAAATAACCCACAAGGCTCTTTCAGAAATATTCTTGCAAATATAGCTACAAATACAGGAACAGAAAATACTACAACAGATGCGTCAGCTAATGGCATATGCCGAAATGCATAAAAGCTTAGCATTAGGCCAGTGGTCCCCACAAAACTTCTTAATATTAGCATTAATCTACGCCCTTTAGGAAATGGATGTTCTCCCTTATATATTACAATTGGTATTGCTGGTAATAATACACCCACGAATCGAAATGCTGCCAATTCCATTGGATTTACTTCGACTAAACCTTTTACAATAACACTGCATAATGAGAAAAATAATGATGATAATGTTGCAAGTATCAGACCAAGGTAAGGGCACGATTTGCATATTAAAACTGAACATTTCTTTTGTTGCGTTGTTGCATTACTTTCAATGTCACCATCAACTAAATGTTGTAATTCAACATGCTCCGACATGTCTGAAAAAAATTGAAACATCTTAATATTTGAAATGTATGGATATTTTAAACATCAATAGAAAATATAAATAAACATAAGAAATAATCAGATAAGTAATATACTGTTAAAAATGTGATATCAAATATTCGAAATATTTCGAAATTAGTAATTTAATTAATAACTGAACATGCTAAAAACAAATTACTCACTGAATATAGTTAAAAATAATTTACTGTTGAAATATATTTAAATATATTTGATCATATAAAAATAAGATCATTTTATAATAATAACACTATTTATAATTGACCTTATATTATCAAATGTTATAATTTACCTGTGTAATAGATTTAGTAAATGATTAAAATAGCATGTGCATAAATGTACTATTAAAATTATGCTATAAATAATTAATATAGTACATTGATAAATTATTTAGAAAACTAAATTATATTAGGTGCGTTGATAACACATTCTCATTCATTGCCATTGATATATTCCTCACATTTTATTTTGATTGCCGATTTTTTTTAGCTCAAAGATCACGTTGGGTTATTCGCATGAAGTAAGCAACTCGTGTTTGGACGCAACTGAAAGCTAACATTCACATGATGAATACATATATCTGAAAGAATACCCGATATAAATGTAATTTATATTACGTACATTAATTTTAAAGGACTGTTATTTAATAAGTGATTCCAATAAAGAAAAGTAAAGCTTATTCTGTCAAAAATTTGTTCTGTAAATTCGACAAAAATTGGAGAAGAAAAATATACAAGGTGAAATATCAAGTAACATCCATAAACGTAATAACAGATATTTAGGAACATAAAAAATAATATTTAAGTTAAAAAAAAAGTTATTATCATTTGAATATCGCGGCAAAGTAAAAATGGGTGGAGTTGATCTTATTTAGGTTTCATGTTTGTTCAATCCTGTACTCTTATTATATAGGGATATTTCCCAAAAACGGAACCCACGTTCGCAAGAGAGTACACGAATTAATCACTATACAATCAAATGTCCTTCTTTGCTGTTACCAAAAATATAGGATTTCAATATAGAGTAAAGCAAATACATTTCTTTGTTACTATAAAATCTGAAAATAGATGTATTTACCGGGAAGTATGCAGACCTCCTTCTCGTATTGAAAAATGTCCCTAGTTCACCATGGTCCATTTGATTGATAGTGCACATAATTTTATCATAGCATATACTATCATTTTAAATATAACATTTCTTGGGAAGTTGATTAGTAATATTACAGTACTATGTAATAAATTAAACCATTATTGATTGTTAATAAATAAATAAAATAGCGTACCTCGTTGTTCGATACATTTAAAGTAAAAAGTTGAAGTTGCAAATAAAAAATAAAAAATTATTAACCATTTACCAGATAAAGATAACTTAGATTATGAATGAATCATATTGTATTAAAGCAAAATCATAGCAGCGCTTCTTTAGTGTGTGCTTTCTGCAAGGATATGTAATTCAATTTAATTCATATATTAAACATTATTGTCTAAATGTAATTTATTTTGTTTAACAATATATATTTATACTATTTATATATACTTATACATAAAGCATTCTTAATGAATATTTTACAATATATAAAAGTTTATACAAAACCTTTATGATTTTTGTTTTTTCGCACTTGGTGCACCATCCTGTTCATCTGTTTGGAATATTGTTTGTGGTTGTGTTTTCTTATATGCTGGAGCAATCCAGTATGGATTTTCTTCTGCTACTTTTGCATATTTCAAAATAGCCTCTCGTGGATCTTGATCATCTTCTATCCTCTTGCTAAGTCCCAAATTTCGTATTACATAAGAACTAAGTGTACCTCCAGAAGATGCAACCCTCCCACCTTGACCAGAAGTAATCGGTAAATCTGGCCGCCTTGATTTAACTGGATCCAAACGATCTTTCTCCATTTGCTTACGAACTGACTTTGGCCTGTCTTGTCTGAACAATGGTAGTGCATGTGGTGTAATAATTTGTTGAGTTGACATTACCTCTATGTGCTTTTGTTTAAGATGCGTTTTTACAACACATAATTTAGCACCTCTCAAACTCTTCTTTGAATCATAATATACTTTAACTATTCCATTTCCACAGCCAACAAATATTTGATTTAATTTTGGATGCCATAACGTTTTAATGACATGTGAGTTTGTCACACTTATTTCATTAACAAGATCAAAGGTTTTTGTATCATAAAAAAGAACTCTACCCATGCTTTGACCCTTACTCACGGACTCTCCTGTAATAAGAATCGAATCATCTGGATTAAACATACAGTCAGTTGTATCATACCTAGAATATAAATTTTTTGCTTCAAAGATAGGTGATTTAAATGCTCTTAAATCCCAAAGTTTTAAAGTGTCATCACAACTTCTAGTAGCAAGCATTTGTCCAAGATATGAAAAACTTAAGCTTGATATCTCAGCACCCTGTGCATGTGCATTCCTTTGGATCAGCGATGGATTAACAAAGTTCTTTCTATGATCCCACATTTGTACAGAACCATCTATGCAACCACAAGCCACTACATTACCCTCTCTACTATAACCACATGTAGTTGGTACAGTTTTAACTCCGTTTTGTGCTCTACACTTTATCAAATGTTTATGTGCTCGTGGTCTGTATAAAATCCATATTCTACATGTACTATCCTGTGAACAAGTGAGGTATTCTTCTTTTGTGAATGGGTGCCAACAACCACTATTTAATCCTGCTGTATGACCTTTAGTACAGGCCATATCAGTTATATACTGATCACCTTTAACTGTTTCACATTTTTCAAAACCATCTCTGTCTAAAACTTTTGCTTGCGCAGAACCTGATATAACTAATATAACATCACCAGTCATTGAGTACTGTAAACATTTGATGGGGTGATTTTCACAAGGTTGTAAGGTTCTGAAACTTCTCATAGTTGAGTCCATTCCAGCAAAATCCCAGAAACATACATCGTAATCAATAGAACCAGAGGCCAATCTTGCTCCAGAAGGGTCAGCTGCGATAGCAGTTACTGCCTTTGTCCCATGTGTCATTGTAACTTCATGACTGCATGGAATTTTATCTATCAATTGTGGTTCCTCTTCTGTGTCAGATTCCTTATTGTCTTCGTCACTATTACCATCATCATCCTCATCATCATCATCTTTATGTTTTACTTTTGTCATCTGTACCATATCTTTTAAATCAATGGTATTTTGTATTCGTGGACACAGATGAGAGGAAGTACTCAGAGCACTGTCGGTAGGAGCGCTGTCGGCGTCTGACATTTGCGCTTGCATTTTTTGTAAGTTGGCATGTCTGTCGTGAGAGACGCGTGTTGCGTGAGTGCCTTCTGTTTTGCTGTAACGCGCGTCATCAGTAGCATCAATAATTCTCGTTACTTCTCTGTCAGATTGTTCTATAACTTTCTGATTTTTGCTCTCTTTCTTGCCATATTTCATTTTTTCGGCAGATACTTTATTACTGTTAATAGTTTTTGTAATGTTCTCCAACATTTCTTGTACATCAAAAGATTTAGCTTTTTTACCAAAGCCTGTTATGCCCATGACTTGTTTCAAATTTTCAGTCTCTTCCTCGTCTTCTGGTTTGATCTCGTTAATCTTTGTCACGTTAATTTCCACTGATTTTTTACCAAACGTACCAAATCCAGAACTTACAGGTTCTGTATTTTCAGCTGTCTCTTGATTTAAATCTTTGCTAATTTTGCCAAAGGTTATAACCTTTTTCATATTCATGATTATACACAATTAACTGTAAAATTAATATAAATTAATACGCACAATTTTGTGGTAATAAAGAAACGTATATACCTTTTGCCTTGTGCTGAAATCCTATATTTCTGACAACACTTGATAGGGGGCAGCGTGACGCCTGACAAGCAATGAGTATAATCCGTGTGAACTCTTGCCAATACCAATTCCTTTTTCCATGGATTTCTCTGTATAGGATGTATCATTCATATTACAAATCGAATATAATTTTTAAATTATACGCATTACAGTACATTACGATTATAGTTAGAGAAATATAAAATACTAAATGAAATACATTAATAACTATTGGTCCTAAGTTCAATAGTCGATAAGATATTTTAATTCCTAGTGATATCGAAAATTTGTACAGTTATAGATTTGAAATTAAAAGATTTAAAATTAGAATTTAATAAAGTATAACTATATTAATAAACGTCATTAAATAAGTAGTGCTGCATCACTTGAACTGTTATGAAGTTTAGTTATTTACAACTTAAAGTACAAACAAAATTGTCCATTATACATTGAATTTAAGATCAATAATTTTTATTCGGTTCTTTCAAACTTATTATATATAAAGTTTGTTAAAATTACTTGTTGATTCAGTAGCTAAACTAGTTTATTAAAAAACTTCTAATTCAGGTTTTACTTTGTCTTCTGATGTAGAATATTCGCATGTTCGATATCACAGTTCTAGCAACAACCGCTTACACACATTTTCAAACGTTAAGGTAAACAAGAAATCGAAGATTTTTTTTAACGCATGTGTGTTTTTCATACATATTTACATAATATTGTATTTTTACATCACGCTTAAAGAATCAAAGTAATACGCAGAAGCAATTTAAATTACCTGTTTGTTTACTTCTCGTATGCCAGCATAAGATTAATTTAGTAACATGTAAAGTTTTTATTTTTAACCGAATTTTCAGAAACTATGCTTATTCCCAGGTGCGTAGGTAATAATGCCATCTGCAGGAGCAAACTGTTCAAGTATCTTCATTACTCTATGCTCATATACAACGGTATATGAAGTTCCTTCTGAAATGCTGTTACTCATTGGTCGTATGTATGAATTTCATAGTGTTCGCAGGTTACAATAAATCAGACAATTTTTCAATTAAAGTTGAATTAAGATTGGAATTGTAGTGTAGTGCGCAAGGACCATTAATCGTGAGATACAGAATCGAGAACTATTTAATGGATCCGACTATCGGTTGGTATCAACCGGAGCAGTTCGGCCCCGCTAAGGATTTGTGGTTACACATTTGGGAAGCTGAGAAAGGGCTGGATATCTTAACGTTAAAGAACGACTCGTCTTCAAATGTGATGGGTGTGAAGCTACAACAAGACTTCATATCCTTGGATTCTCTTAATTCTCGAATGGGTGACCGCATGCAACATAATACTTGCAACAGCTATTATAATCCGTCGCGTAGGAAAGGTGATAATCGTGCTAGTACCTATGGCATGAACTACAATTACGATGCCTTAGTTGGCGAATACGGTGGCTGTCCGTGGCGCGTACCCAATAAACATTACTCAAAAGGAGTCATCGGGTAAGTCGTCTTATCCATTGTTAATTTATTATTTGCCTTTTAAAGATCAACTTATTACCTGATTACGTACGTTGTCCATATGGGCATGATTAAGGTTATGTGGTCTGCACGCTCGTTTACAAATAGGGTATAGCACGTAAGCTCCCTTTGTAATTAGATACGTTATAAACGGGAATTTACCGTCTTCTTTCCAATGATCGCTGCGTATTTCAAGGGATAACAATTTGTGGTGGCTTCATTTTTAAAGCATTTGCAAAACTTTACCGACACATTTTTCATCTTTACTAATATAATGATTTTGTAAACACACGTGGATGTTTATATAATACACTCATTTATGTTTGTATTTACAGTAATCTGTAAATAAACTATTATTTTCCTGTTCTAAATATTCAGTCAAATTTTGTAGATTTTTAACTTTTTTTTATTCAATGTGCAAATGTCTGTATGTACATCTAAGAATTTATGTAGAAAATATTTTTTTTTGCTGTAAAAAATATTTAAAAGTTCATTTAGTTTTGTGCGTGTATTTTGATTTCAAAGAAATGATCAATTCTGAAAGCCTTTCCTTTAAGAGTCTTATTTCTTATTTATAATTAGTGAATATGAAACAAAATGGAAATTTAATATTTGTTTGCTTTAAAACATAAAACAACAGGTTCATTGTTTACTGATTTACTATCACTGGTATTATTTATTGGAAAGAAATATTCTTTCCATCTTTAAAAATTAGTTGCAAAAGTTAGAAGATTGGAACAAATTTAAATAACATTATTAGTAGTAAGGGAGAATAGAAGATAAGGAGTATGGAGGACAAATTAGTAATAGTTAATCATATAAAGTTAATGTTAAATAATTTATATAGTTAAAATGATCAATGCATACATACTTTTAATATCCTTATGTACAATAGTATCTTGAATGTTGATGAGTATAAAATTATTTTCGATGGATTATATTTTTATATTTAGATTACATGAAGAAATTGAAGATTTTTTTACTTATATGTACCCCTCTAATGAAGAGCATAGTTTACGAATGCGTGTTGTCAAAAGGATAGAACAAGTAATATATGATCTGTGGCCAGATTCTAAGGTTGAAATATTTGGCAGCTTTCGCACTGGTTTATATTTACCTACAAGGTACGTATTAGTGTACATATTTAAAACAGAATATATTTAATAATATGTTTACATTGACTATATATAGATACTTTGAATCAATATTAAAAATTCTTAGATGTATTGAACAGTATTAAATAATAAAAAATCTATTTTTAACATAGTAATATTGATTAATATTTTATGCATGTTATTAAATTCCTTCTTTCATTAGATTCTTTAAATGCATAAAGTTTGTTCCTTTTTCCAGTGATATTGATTTAGTAGTAATAGGAATGTGGACAAATCTTCCATTACGTACATTGGAACGTGCTTTATTGGATCAAAATATTGCTGAACCATCCTCTATTAAAGTCTTGGACAAAGCTAGCGTTCCAATTGTCAAATTAACTGATAAAGAAACTGAAATTAAAGTGGATATCAGTTTTAATATGAATAACGGTGTTAAATCTGCAGAATTGATTAATTCTTTTAAGAAGCGATTTCCAGTATTGGAGAAATTAGTTATGGTATTAAAACAATTTTTGTTACAAAGAGACCTGAATGAAGTATTTACTGGTGGAATTTCCTCCTACAGTTTAATACTTATGACTATCAGTTTTTTACAGGTAAAATAATAGCACTAGTGTTCCAAGCTATATTTAAATAAAGATTATTAAACAAACTTACATAATTGTGACATACAAAAAGTATAATATTAAAATATTCAATAAAATTTATTATGTCCCTGTTTATGTAGTGATTTGTCTACAATGAATATTTCTGCCATATAAATAAATTTTTATTTCAGTTACATCCTAGGCAAAATGCTTATTGCTCGAATGCTAATCTTGGGGTGCTGCTAATAGAATTTTTGGAATTATATGGTAGGAAATTTAATTATGTTAAAACAGGAATTCGTGTAAAAGATGGTGGTACTTACATATCAAAAGAAGAGGTAAGGTATATCTACGTGAAATAGTGATCCTATGCAAATTATACATCTGACAAAATGGTATATGAAATAAATGTTGTCTATATTATTTTTTATTAATTGTTATAAACGAATAAAATTATTTTGAACATTTATGTTTTTGTCATATGCAAATTTCAAAACAAGGTACAAAAATAAATATCTATGAGAATTTATCAATTTTATTCGTGAAAAATTGAAAAATTATAAGTGTTTATTTTATTTGTAAAGGAATTAATCGGTACAACTCGCATAAATTTTAGGTTCAAAGAGATATGATAGATGGTCATCGACCTTCCTTATTATGCATAGAAGATCCACTTACACCTGGAAATGATATCGGTCGTAGTAGTTACGGTGCTCTGTACGTAAAAGATGCATTTGATTGGGCTTACTATATCCTTTCGCAAGCTGTTAGTCCTTTAAATATTTTAGTTAACGATGCAAATAAAGTAAGGTAAGGTTACCTATAATTTTCACATGTTTGTATATTTTATGGTTTTATGTCAAACCACTCTCTTAAAAATCTGTCTTGTGCAGTATACTAGGAAGAATAATTCGTGTAACGGATGAAGTAATAGAATATCGCAAATGGATTAAAGAAACATTCCCACTACCTTTGAGTGAGGTAGATTCATTGTCAAGTTCTACTGGATCTGATGCATCGACACTGTCAGCTCCAGCTAGTGATACGGTATAAAATTATAATTTACTGATATGCAAAAAAGAAAAAAAAAATAAGTTGCTATAAATTGATCATAAATAATTTTGAATTATTTTCAATACATAATTTCAATGGTATTAGGATTCTGAATGTAGTCGTGGCAATTCTCCTAATACTGGTGGAAAAGGAGAAGACAGAAGTAAAGAAAGGCATATATATAACAATCAGCATAATCACCATCATTCACAGTGGAAAAAGTCATATAAAGGAGCTGGTCATGGTATGCAATTGTATTTTTTTCACATTTAAACACTACGCTGTGTCAGCTGTCCAATTTCATTAAACTTAACCTAACTTTGGTCTCAAAATATACAATGATTCAAAAACGTATTATTCATTATAGGTAATCACAATCACAGTTCTAGAGGCAATTATCAGCATCGTGGAATAAACAATAATATAGGTGGACAAAGTAAAGCAAAACACTCTCTTCACAGTAATGGTAGTAATAATAATAGTCACAGTCCAAGCTCAAGATCACAAACCGTCAAACGAAAAAAACCGTGCATTACACCTCGTGGCACCGGAGACTGTGTACGGTGATGAAACGTGCAAAATAACGTTGGACTTTGTTTCACACTTAAGTAGAGAGCTCAATATCATAATCGTGTGGTGAAGAGACATTGATTAACATTCATCACGCAACTAAATTATCTTTTCCAGTTTAAAGGGGCTCAGTGTCTATAATGATGTGGAGTTGACAAACTCACTAATTTCTTTTTTTTTTCTTTACATGGACAAAAATGTGGCCTCAGTGTAATTAAGTTCTTCAGTTCATCAGAAACATTTATTTTTTCTGTACGAAAATTTACATACCAAAGACGTACAGAATTGTAATATAGATTAGTTTAGTTTTAATTTTTTGCATTACTGCACATATTACAAATAACGTTTAAGAGATGTATAATACTTTTATTACTTATCGTTTAAAAAGTTATAAATTTATCGCAATCTTGAAAATAGCAATTGTGTTCATAATCACGGTAAACTCATTGTAATACATTTATATAATACGAACGATATATACAAAGATTATTTACAGTGCAGTTTTCTTAAAGATTTCATGAAGTTGTAAAACAAGCTCTAATAATGATGATAAAGACTTAGTTTTCTATATGGAACTATATTCTTATAACAAAGGGGTGACAGAAAAATTGGTGATATTGGGACTTACCTATTGTACATATTGTAATATATATTATCGAGCATAGAAAAATAAGTCTAAGAGTTACCTACTAAATTTTTTTTATTTTGTACATGTATATCTAAAACTAGTGTTTATTATAATAATTTTATCATTTGAAATCATGGATCAATCCATGTATATATGAGAATTATCCATTTCTTTCTCTGTATTATGTAAATCCAATACTATTGTGAAAATGTTTTGATATATCTTTCGGATTCTAATAAAGTTATAAGTTCGTGTGCTGATGATCAACAAATTTTGAATAAACAAATATTTTTGAAAATACTAACTCATTGATAAAAAGAAAAAAAATACACTTTAAGTTTTTACACTGTGTTCTTTAAAGTCGTAATTGTGCATAATGCTTTACTTTTTATACCGAACTGCTGATTTCGTAACACTAGTTTGTAATTTTTAGTCTCCCTCGAACGAATATAATACATTATTTTTATATTATGGAAATAATAGTAAGCATATGCATCATGGTCAAATGTTACATGAATTTAATGCACGAATCAGACATTGCATTTAAACATGTTCTATTTAAAATCTGAGCAACATTTCAAAAAATTTTGTATGTGACAATACGCAGAAGGCCTTTGTATCATTGAAAACTCCAAATGTATTTGTGAAATTGTGTCTTAATTTATTACTAAAAATTACATTCCGTTCAAATACAAGTTTTTGTTCCTCAAAATGTTATTCAAAAAAAGGAAAAAGAGAAAAAAATAACTGCGTAAAACATAGCAAATGTTTACTAATTAAGAGTCTTTGTCCGAATTGCATTTTGTGTTAATACAATTTGTAATATAATTCAACCAGTGTCTCCTATTAAATTCGAGTGCAACGACAAAAAGTAATGCTGGTATTCAGTCTCCTTTCAAACTTTTTACTTCATGCGCAGTATTCTGTATATTATTTAACATTGTTCATGGATAACATTATAAACTGTGATTCAATTTTATAATTAGAATGTCAATTGCTGGTTACTACATACATATACATATATGTATCCATTTATATATGATATATGTATGTATGTGACAGTAAAATATGGAACATACGCTCTTAAATCTGTATAATTACTATTACTATTGTTGTTGTTAATACCGCTAACTAGTCTGCAAAAATGATTACAATTTCTTTAATTAGGGATCAAATATACGTAAAATTTTATTATTGACAATTTATTACATATGTATATATATACGTATATACCTATATATGTTTACCTATTTTTAAAATTTATTTAAAAATGTAAAACACTCTACCACATTGGAAATTTAATAAACAATGATAACAGGTTCTTTTTGAGTCATTGTCGTTATCTTTATATTCGAATATAGTTAAATTTTGTTTTTAGTAATTTATAGCACAGAATAATACTTAACAAATTTTTAAACTGCTGAAACATATTTAAAATCATATTTGCAAGTTTGACACTTAAAAAATCATGATAAATTATACAGATAGTTATAGTTATGTATTTTCTATTTCTAAAATAGAGATATTAAAAGTGATTAAGAGGACCTATGCATTGAGAAATTAAATAACTTTAAGCTCTTTCTAATCAAATTGGTTTATTTTTCTTCACTTCTGTGAAAAAATTATGCACTTGAAACAAAATTTTTTTATACACACGTGAAAGATAAAAAATATTTCATTTGAGGAACTTGTATTGAAATATAGATATTACAATATCGAAACAGTAAGAGTTTTTATTCTAAAAAATAAGTATGATGGTAATTATTTATATGGCATGTAATAAACATTTTTTCATAATTTAGACTTATTAATATGACAGATTATACGATTCCAATTACATCTATTTCTTTCTTTTGTATGTATGCATATTAGTGGATCAAAAAAATGTTCAAGAAGAGTATATGTATATTAAAGTTATAATTTTAATTATAGAAAGTAATGAGTCAAAACAAATTTTTTTAGGATAGGGGTAAAAATAATATTATATTCATATAATTATATCTTTATTTTAAGAATAACACTTTTAATGTATTCAAATCTTTTCCTACTAATATTATACAGAATGTGTTCGTTATGCTTGCTGTATAACAGGCTGCATTTTTTGCTATATTTTTAAATGTAAGTAAATTAGGCTTATTTTTTAGCACTAATTCCAGTAATAGGGTTGATTTGAAGTAACTGCATACGTTCCAATTGTGCGAGTCTGTTTTCTTCATTAAATGATTCTGGTAATGGTGGGTATGCTGTAAGATAAATTTTCATAAGAGCTACAAAATAGTTTTAGAAAAATATCATAATATAAACCCTATTCTTGTTCTTGTATAAATTTATTTTTTGTATGTATATGTTGACATAAATATCCATTTTTCTTAAAATTTAAAATAATTTTAATATGTAAGATTTTTCAATTTTTGCAATGTGTATAAACAAAAATATTATTTCTATATATTTTATCCCTAATAAAACTCACCGTATGTTCTGAAAAACATGTACATCCAAATACTAAAAGCTACACCTATAAGTGCTATCCCAAAGTGTCCCTTCCATTCTCCAGTTGGGGCTTGAAATTCACTGAATGTTTGACGATAACTAGCTCGATATAATGCTTTCTTTTCATCTATCGATAACTTCTTCCAATCACCTTTTTCTTTTTCTCGTAAAGCCTATGTAAAGGACAATGTAAAGACTTCTCAAATTTAATGCCCATTTAATATAAGATTATTAGAGAATGAAAAATTATTATCTATGTATTACATCATTAATTAAAAAGTTGTTATGTAGTGTAGAACTATATAATTAAGGTATGGATTTGTTGCGAAATACTTAAAAATAATTACCATTATGTCTGGGGTATTTGGTTTAAAGCGAATTGCAGGCATAGGAAAGTCACTTCGATCTAAGTAACTTTCCTCTCCGTTATATCCATAACCTACTACATCCCTATTTCCAATTCTCTCAACAAGAGGCTGAGGCAGACTTGCCATTCCACGAGCACATACTGGTATGTTTTGCTTTAAACCTAATAGCAATACCCTATTCGCCATTGTGTGTGCTGAAATTATACATAGGAATGTTAAATATAATAAGTAAAAGAAATTAAAACATTCAATTTTTCTTCCTACTCATCACAAGTAATGTTAAAGAATTAATTTCCTCAAAAGAATTAATTAAATCTGTCTGTTTCATCATTTATTGAGAGTTATGGCTTTCTTATGATAGTACAATTTCTATATGACTTATAAAACATCACATATAGTAATTTCATTAGTAGGAAATATAATAATTATTAGTTATGTATGTATAATATATATAAAAGTAATATGACTACAATATCACCTCAGTTGAGCATGTAATGCAAAACTATTGTGACAGGGTATTGATTTGAAAATATCGATATAAATTTTATCACAGAAAATTGTGGAAGGTGTCTATAGACACTTCTTTAATGTGTTAAGTAAATTTAGCAAAATTGTTGACTTTTAGGTAATGTTACATATTGACTGTCGTGTTCACTAGTTACCTAACAGAGTATATTTCGCAAAATAATTTAACTGACAGACTGAAATACATTTGGATTTTTTACAATTAGCGAACCATCTTATAATAACGGCAATGTGTTGCTCAATATTAATAAAAACAACTTATAATTCAGTGCTTAAATTGTGTAAAAACTTACTGTTCTCACCAGCTCCAACTCTAGAAGAAATAAAATGGCTACTAGCGCAGTTAGGTCACAGTTCGATCACAGTTCTCAAATACTTCACTTACATGCGTATACATATGTGTGCCTACTACATATCCGTGTACATCTATACGTAATATATAATATACAGATGTCGAATTTTAAACTATCGATACACAAGTTGTCCCTTAACAATCGGTTTTTAAATAGTAGCGATTATTATACTAATTAAAATATAACCTAAGGTATTCTCTAATTATTTTAAAGTAGATAATTTTTTAATAAAACTTTTCGTTTCTTATAAAAAATTATATATAATTTTCGACCAAAAATGTAGAAAAAATTTAATTTCATTACCATTAAATTTCATTTAATTTTCATAGATTAGATAAATGTCAAATTGTATTACACTGATGGTATGTATACTTACAATATGTGCAAATACTGTTTTATTTAAGTTAAATTTAATGTTTGAAGCATTAATCATATTTCATTAGTGTAAATTAAATTTATGTACATATATAAAAGCGATATGCAAGTACCTTTTTAAATAAGTTATAAATCACGGCCGATCATCATATTATAATTATGCGATCGTAATTCTGCATTACTTAAGTAATAATAATTATTATTTTCGAAATATTACGTACATTTGCTTAAATGAAATATGTATCACAATTATAATCTTTTTATCTACAATATGAATATTAAAAAATTCGAAAATATATAAAAAGTTTAAGATATAAATATAGCTATTTCCTAAGCAAATTTCTGTTGACTCGCTTAGCAACAGTTATGTCGATGTAGCAATAAAGATCGCAACAAGAAACCAATAGCTTTGACAAAAATGCAAGTGGTTTAGATTGCAATAAAAGTTTCCTTTATCGAGCTACACTTTTTATAATTAAAAGGCGCGTGCCGATACGTATAGGTGAGTTCATTTAACGCGTGAGGAAGAAAATTACCAAATCTTAAATGTAGTACAAAACATTTCAATTATATGCGAGAATTTAATAATAGATGCCATTGGAAATCTGAAATTCCGCACACAACTGTCACGTTTCTTGCTATTAATCATTTTTTATTGCTCGTGTAAGTGCTATAATACTTGCTGCAATCTTATTGGTAACTTTTATTATTTCAAGTGCATATATGTATTATCGCGACACTACATGCTCATATGATCTTTATTTCTCGACAGGAGTGGGTCCACGTCGTCTGCTAAAAGTGAAGTTAAGTGAAGTCGGTGAAAAAAAATCGCTTAAAATGCCTAATATTATTAACGACATCAAATTAGATTTTAAGGACGTTTTATTACGGCCGAAAAGGAGTACGTTGAAAAGCAGATCCGATGTAAGTAATATTCTTATCATTTATAAAGATTTGCACAAATCTATCGCCTTTTTTTCTTGTATGGAATCTAGTGCAATTTTACATGTAGCCAATATAATTTAAAATTATAATACAGTCTACGTTTTGTTTCGCAATGTTAGCTTTTAAGAACATATTTTTTCCTTTATATGCGCATAACAAGAATTGTCTTAAAAAATTGTTCTTCTTGGGCAAAAAATATCCTATTATCTTTAAAGCTTCAATTATTTCTATATCTATTAATGAAACAATAAATTTAATAATATGTAAAAAATGTATACATTTGCACTTTAGTAGAAAATAGTTAAGTTTTCATTTATATGATTCAATTTAGCGTGAAGATATCTATTCCCTTATATTAATTTTGTACTTTGAATGTTCCCTAAATATTGTATTAATAAAAGGAAAACTTCTTACAATTTTAGGTCGATTTGTTCAGAGAAATTACTTTTCGTAATTCAAAACAAAATTACAAGGGAATACCTGTAATGGCTTCGAATATGGATACAGTAGGAACGTTTGAAATGGCTAAAGCTTTATCCAAGGTATATTTTTCATAAAACTATTATGAATTTTTTCAAATTCATTTATTTGTATATGAATTACAATTATTTGAGCACAGAATTATGAATAGTTGATGAAATTAGTGAACTCTTGTTATATGAATGGTCTAAGTATTTGATCTATCAATATAGTTACATTGGAGTTCTACTTTAATGTAATTACATTACTTGATATGAAATGAGAGAAAAGATACTTGTAACAGCTTTGTTACTTTTTAGCATGGCCTGTTTACAACTGTTCATAAGTATTATTCATTGGAGGACTGGAAAAACTTTGCTACGAAAAATCCTGAGTGCCTTAAAAATGTAGCTGCTAGTTCTGGCACGGGAAAGGAAGATTTTGAACGGCTATCTAATGTTCTAACAGCTGTACCAGAATTGTCTTTTATTTGTTTAGATGTTGCTAATGGATATTCACAGCATTTTATAGAATATGTTAGGAAAGTGAGAGCAGAGTTTCCTAATCACACAATAATTGTAAGTGATCATATTGAT
This sequence comes from Xylocopa sonorina, assembly GCF_050948175.1. Lineage (NCBI taxonomy): Eukaryota > Metazoa > Arthropoda > Insecta > Hymenoptera > Apidae > Xylocopa > Xylocopa sonorina. The sequence goes on along the minus strand of NC_135195.1, from coordinate 4,169,429 downwards.
GTTAAAGGAAAAATTCAATGAATCACTTGATTGCTTATTAGTACTAATATGCACCTTACATTTAAAAGTAAAGATTAATTACTACCACTACAGGCAGGGAATGTGGTTACTGGAGAAATGGTAGAAGAATTAATACTATCTGGAGCTGATGTAATAAAAGTTGGAATTGGTCCTGGGTCTGTGTGCACTACGCGAATGAAGACTGGTGTAGGGTACCCACAATTAAGTGCTGTAATTGAATGTGCAGACGCTGCTCATGGCTTGAAAGGACATATTATATCTGTAAATAATCATATATTACATTTTGTATATTATTTATCTGATTCCATTACCATAAATATGCGATATTGAAATTTCTAGTATCCCATTAGTAAGTATACTTTATTTTAGGATGGTGGTTGTACATGTCCAGGTGATATAGCAAAAGCTTTCGGTGCTGGAGCAGATTTTGTAATGGCAGGTGGTATGTTTGCTGGGCACGATGAATGTGGAGGAGATATTATAGAGAAAAATGGAAAAATGTACAAACTTTTTTATGGTATGGCTTCAAATACAGCAATGAGGAAACATGCTGGTGGTGTTGCTGAATATAGGTTGGTATACAGAATGTCTAAGAGATTTCAATACAAGTTTTACCAAACTTCTTAGCATTATGTTCTATAGATAAAAGTGAATCACAATTGTAAGAGTAATGCGCTTTGTTTTACTTTCCAATTTTTCCAGATCATCAGAAGGTAAAACTGTGGAAATACCTTATAAAGGTTCAGTGGAAAACACTGTTTTAGACATATTGGGGGGTTTACGTTCTGCTTGTACGTATACGGGAGCTGAACGATTACGTGAATTACCACGTCGTGCTACATTTATACGTTGCACTCAACAGTTAAACCCGATGTACGGCCCACCACCAGAAATTTGAAATTCTTCTAATTACGTATTATATTCTAATACATACTTAGAAAAACGATTACCTATTGGGTCAATTGGTGAATGGTATTATTTGCTGGCAAATAATGTTTGTATAAAAATTTAAAAGCTTCACACAATTAACATATGATGTACGTATGTTTGAACGCGGATTTTAAGTCGTATTTGAATTCTCAAAAGTTTTAAAAGAAAATGACGCTTAAGAGCACAAATACTAAATAATAATTCATTCTTATAATTATATTCTCTTTATGAATGCCTCATGCTTTACTATATATGTGTTATATATACATACCGTTACACGTACTAAAATTATAAAAATACCATGACTTGAATGGTAAGGTGAAATGTTCGTAAATGTATTTTTTAAAACGTTTTGTGTAAAACTAGTAAGCAATTGTTATGTATTTGATATACATATAAGTTTTTAATAAGTTTATTACATATGTACATGTGTGTATAAAATGACTTTACATACAATATGTGTGTAGTATAAATAATTTAAATTAATTGTATTATATATGATATAATATGTGCATTGAACAAAATGTTATACTTACAGAAAAATATTAAAAGCTAGAATTCTGGAATAATTCATTGATAACTATTTTATGAATAATAACTAATTATGTCTTAAAATATGTCTCCTTAAAAATTGGTATTCCTTTCTACTGAAAACGAATAGAATTACAAACTTTGTTATAAATTGATTTACTTTCTTTTAAAAATTCTTGAAGCCAATATTTTATGTAAAAAATACTGTCAATATCTATTATTTTAACTTCTTGATTAATGTAAAATTTGTGCCACATCCTTGTCTCTGAAACATTATTATTATTTTTATTTATCATTTTAATTGTACGAAAATAATTAATATGATATTTATAAACCTGCACAATTATTGTTATCAATAGTCATATATGAATATTGTTAAAACATATATTCATTTATATAAATTTTATAATTATTTAGAATTGATTATTTGGTTTTACTTACTTTGCTAACAAATTGTTTCAATTCACAAAAACATATTGTTGAAACACAAATACAAATTGTATAAGTTCCATTAAACTTTTTGCTGTAATATTAAATAATAACCATTTCTCACAATTAAAATATTTCATATTACGTTTAAAAAATTATTCGCAATTAATAGTTATATCTTGTCAAAGTTTGGAATACAGATATATGTCAAAATTCAAAGACGTAACGAAAAATCAATGTATAATTTGCTTGCAAAACACTTGTTACTTATATAGTTATACCAGATCAGTTTAACAGATAATAACTGAAACAAAAATGATAAATCAAAATTTGAACATGTTTTGTATTACTTATATGCGATTTTTGTAAGAAATACAAGGTGACATTAATTTTGCAATTTGATTATCAGTAATACATTTATAATGTCTACGTATAGAGAGATTAAGATTTAATAAAACAATATTTATGTAAAATTTTATTTCAAACATATTATTTCCACTGCGCTCAAGTATATTTGTACACATACAGATATATATTTAAATATAAATAAGTTATATTTAGGTATAATATTATCGAGAGAAACAGTTATATTACATAATACAAATAAATTTCCAATCCTGAAAAATGAAAAGTTTGATGTACTCTTAATAAAGTAATATGTTTATAGAATACACAAGAATATGTTACATAAGTAAAAAAAATAAGTTTATTGCATAGATATATCATATATGTATAATATTTACTATCTACTTTTGAATAAAATTTAATATTTCTTTTTATCATTGCAACTGAGAATTATATAAATACAAAACCTTTTTAGTATATAGAAATAACAATTTTTCGTTTAAATTTTTGTATAGCTCACATCTCCAATACATTATGTTCAAATCTTCATTTAGGTAATACAACAGTAAGAAAGATAAAAAAAAAGTAAAAAGAATGATATAATAAACATGCAAAAACAAAATCTCGTTTCTACTTACATTAGTTATTTTAAAGTTACTTTGTTTTAATATATAAAGTCTTATATAGTAAGGAATAACAAAATTATAATAAAAAAATTACCACTCATTTCTCTATATATGCATTTTCTAATCAATGCAGCATAAAACGTACAACAAATTCGAATTGAAAATAAAGAGAAAACAAAATGTACAATTTTAATTTCTAAGAGTCTGATAATGTATTCACTTTTTAGTCACATATAATTTTCATCAATAAACACACAAATCAATATAAAAAATATTCAATTTCAATTTTGTAGAAATTTAAATAATTTGCAAGTCAGTTTTGCACGTGACTAGTAGAATCTGTTGATAATTGTATCTACCATGATTAATATATTCATGTCAATAACCATTAGATAAAATTAGTAAACAATATATAATGGTTCTCTCTATGCAAGTTGTATGTAACAAACAATGATCTGATATGCCGTTCACTGTTCTCCGTATTTGCGGGTCCTGATTCCTTTGAATGTAAACACACATAATACTTGAATGAAAAGACTTAAAACAGTAGATCTCCTCGATGAAACTTTATCGTAGTACAGGTAAACACATTCCTATAATTGGCAGCTCCAAAAATCTAAAATAGTAGTGGTATATTTGACAAGAAAAAGCAAAGGAACCAAGGTAAAATTGTATTTAGTATTGTTATAATAGCATATACGTGTGTACGTAAGACCACCATACGTGTATCGTATTCTCTTGCATACATAATAAGGTAAAACAATCATCATAGACAATAGAAACGAATATCTTAGCTGTCTCTATCAGCCATTTATACTATAAAGTAGTATTTACCTAATTCGCGCTAAAGACAAATGTTTCATGAATGAACCAGTGAAACATAAATAATGATATATCGAAATAAGTATCTAGGTGGTTTTCTCTTATCAATATAATTAAGGATAATAATTTTTAGTATTTTTAATGATAAATGGGAAGCATAATAATGGATATATATTCTTGCGGATTCCTCGTTCCTGTTTCTGACCTGCTGCTTCTCACCTGCCAGTTTCAATTTATGTTACAATCAGGCATTATGGAACAAAAATACATACAATAGTATTATAGTAGAACACAAGTAGACATCCGTGTTGATATTATAGTATATAATGTTAAATTTCTGGCGTTTCTCAGTTACTTAAAACTAAACCATGAGTATCCTACAATATGTATATATCTATGTATATAAAAAAAAACAAACACAAAATATGGTAGTATAAATAGAACATAGTTGGTTCTAGTGGCATTTTTTAAAAGTTTATGAAGTTTTTGCGTAGCGATCAACTATCGTAATTTATTGTAAACAGTTTATGAAGTTACAGCAGGCATTAACCGTGTCCCGATGGGAAACTATCTGAAAACTATCTGAAATAAACAAACATTATAATAAAACACGTGAAACATGCATAAGTATAAGTATTATTCTCAAAGGTGTAAAATATGTCACATTAAGTCATAGAAAACATCAAAATGTCACAAATTTGTCATGTTTTATTAATGTTTAATTCCCTGAAAGTATCAACAATTATCAGTGCGGGTACCATATTCCCTTCTTACACCATTGATTTTCATAATATGCAGTGAATATCAAGCCAATATAAATGTAAGTGATTAACCAGAACATTGAATTACTGTTAAATTATATTGTATGTATTATAGTACATAGTATAACATTGTGTCATGAGTGGAGAAGGGTATACTTCTTTTAATCATAATTTGTTTTATACTGAAAAATTTAAGTGTAAAATACATATGTGTAGCATATATAATATTCATGAAATATGAAGGACTGTACACTTTCTGTGTACATAGAATACATAAGGAATTCTAAATACTAATTTCTTTTAATAAATGATTTACTTTTCTCTTGTAAGAAATCAACTCCTTGTAATAGCTAATCTTGTAATTGCATCAAATTTATTTACATTGAAGAAAAGAACATCATCATTTATATTTAAATTTCATGAATATTTTTCTGAGTTTGTCAAAATAATCCAACAATAGATTGTAGTGTAATTAAAATCTTCAATAATACTTTGAGATATTTTTGTAAATTGGATATTAGTCGCACTCGATTTTACATTGACTTAATATAAAAATGAATATTTGGAAAAATTGTATGGCACAAAAAAATAAAAAAAAAATAAAATCGAGTATTCATTTGTAAATATTCATTTATCTCTCAAATCTAAACATTTAAAAGATCAAATAAAATTCATAGTAGATAAATGTCGAACAATCTTATTATATCCATTAGAATAAAATCTTCGTATCATACAATTTCCTAATACTTCATACATGATCATTTAAAAAAGAATTAATACTTACAGCTAACATTTTTCCCGATGGAAGTTTAACTTTCTGTATTCGTTTGCGAATATGGGTAGTTCTGATAGCCCGTTGGGAAAGATGGATTTTGTTGACCGGCTTGTGGTTGCGTGGTAGATCCAGCTCCCGCTGCGTAATAACCCGTTGGATTTCCGCCAGCATTTATTGCCGGATAACTACCATAAGCTTGTGGAAATGCGTTTGGAGTACCACCTGCTGGGCCCGATTGACCTTGCATACTTTGTTGCATTTGTTGCTGAGCCATTTGACTATTTTGCATTCCCAACTACAGAAAGCAAAATTATTTCACTATTACATAGAGCTTTACATTCTCTGCTCGATTAAAATATTCTATCTATTTATATTTATGTTTTGAAGTTTAAAAGATTCGAAATATTACAAACTTTTAATCTTTTTAAACATAATATACTTTATATATTTTGTAGTTTATAACTACAAAAACAATTTAATTCTTTTGCCCCAAGTCAGTGCAAGCAGGTAGATTTACTATTTTACAGAGAATAATTATTTTTTATGATTAACGTACCTTTCCTGCTTTCATTTGAGCTTCTATAGCCTCAGCTTCTTTTGTTTGACCAATACTTCTGTAATATTCTGCCCATTGTGCACTGTAGTCCGCTTGGCCGCCATTTTGTGTAGCCCCAGCCTGTTGCTGTGGCTGTTGTTGCTGTGTTTGTTGTTGCTGTTGTTGAGCTGGTCCAGCAGTACCAGCTGTTGATGCATTACTTTGATTCTGGGTATTTCCTATACAAAAGTTAAGAATTATTTGTGCTCTGTTTTATTTTAGACTGAGAAAATCAAACATTTACATTTTTACGATATTTTTACCTGACTGTTGATTGTGATCCTGTTTCCCTTGTTTTGCTTGTTTCTCAATCATTTCTGCTTCTCTGAACATGCCGAGCGATCGATAATATTCAGCCCATTGTGCACTATAATCTGGTTGTCCTGTTTGTGGATTTACTTGAACAGGTGCTTGATTTGCAGCACCTTAAATATAATAAATAACACATGTTAGGTTATATCGTATGGAATATATGTCTCGTCCAGTTTTTATTTTTTAAATATACTATATAATTAATGAATATCGTCTATCCATGATATACTTTATGAAAACCATAACATCGACTTATGCATCATTTTATGTACATTTTTGGTTTGTAATAATTTTAGAAAATTTTTTCCATCTCTTATCTGAGTAGTGCAATGAATACATTTCATGATAAGATTATATTAATTAAAAACTTAAGTGTACTTATTTTAATTGCACAGAAGATGTACTTAATGTTGATATATTTTTATTTCAACTTTTTACCCGGTAAAGAAAGTTGATATACCTGTGTCCGTAGTTTGTGGTTGACTTGGCCAAGCTTGGTAAGCTGTTCCAGCATTCCACGTCGGATTATATCCAATTGCTCCTTGTGTACCAGTAAATGACGTGTTAGCTGGAGCCTTCGATTTAATTCGTACCAATGAATGATCATTAATTCAGGATTTAACAACATCAACAGTTTTCTCATTATATTATCAAATATTTACCATGCCCAATTTTTCACTAAATATTCTTTTCGCGTGCTCAACTTGCTCAGGATTTCCGCGAATTATGAAAATTTTCTCATTTTCATTACTTTGATTTCTTCTGTCTAATTCACAATGTGCACCAGTCTGCTGATTTATTTGCTTAATAGTTTCACCACCTGCAACAATTAATATGCTCATACGTTTATATTAAACCTTTCATAATTATAAATCAATATAATCTTTTACCTTTTCCGATAATAATACCACATTTTGATGACGGGACAGTGAAGGTTGTTTCTATTTTATCTTGCATTGGACCTCCTTGACGTCTGTCCCATCCACCATATTCATTAGGATTGCGATTGTTGCCAAATCCATTTCCTCGTGGGCCGCTTCTGGCTCCCATATTACTTCTACCATCATCTCTTCTCTAGAAGAAAATAATGTTTCAAATAAAAATTGTCTGCTGTAATATTAACAAAGCATAATATCCCCAGATTTAAGGATAAAATCCCATAATATTTACCATTACGCTATCAATGAGTTCCTGAATACGTTGACGCACTTGTTCGACAGCTTGATGTTTCCCAGATACTATACACTTTCTGTCTCCAGGACCATCTTCTCGTCCTTGTTGAAACTGAACTCTTGCACCAGTCTCCGCTTGTATTTTTTTAATCATATCTCCTCCTTTGCCAATAACAACACCCACTGCTGCTCTTGGGACAAGTACCTAATGATTAAAGATGGTATTTATAGATATACTAATAAAAACAAATAAGTAAACATTTTGGATAGAAATTGACTCGTTTGTAAAGTGATATTATACCTCCACTCCATCAGTGGTTCCCGAATTATGATTAAAACTATTATCGTTTGAATAATTCCCACTCCTATCGCTACCTCTTGCACCTCTATGAAACATTTGCATTTCTTTTTCAGCTATTAATTCATATACTAATTGTTTGGCATATTCAACTTTTTGTGGATCACCAGTTATCCTACATAAAAAAAGAGATTGTAGCTTCCTCCGCTGTCCGTTACAGCTTTTTATAGTTCAACAATGATTAACCCTACAGTAAGCGTAAATATCTAACTTCGAATATTGTATTTATTATTACCTTAAGGGTTTTTCTTGTTCTTGAGATGGACCTTCTTGAATGACGACCATTTTTGCGCCAGATTTTTCTTGAAGCTGTTTTATCGTTTCTCCGCCTTTCCCGATGATTAAGCCAACTTTCGGCCCTGGTATCATGATTTCAACGAATCCTGGATGACCCATCATTCCACTGCTATTTCCACTCATGTCGCCGATCCCTTCTGTTCTACTTCTTTGATTAACAATTGATAGTACCAATTCTTTAGCGCGACTGAAACACACACAATTTGAACGTGCAATGTAATTTTGAATAATAGTAAGCTTGAAATATAATCTATTAATATATAATATATATATATATATATATATATATGAGTATATATACAGTAATGTAATTTGTTTGCAACACATAATATGATGTCTACTGTGTATCAAAAAATATTACAAATCATGGATTGTCATATAATTTTTTTGTTCAACAAAGAGTTATTTCTTAAGTGTATAGTAATAAAATTAAATCTCATATTAAAAATGTTGGTATAGAGACTTAATTATAAGCAGATTTAAATAAATAAAAATTTCAAATCTCTCTTCTTGTTGCGAATAACACGTCCCCATGCATATCCTATCCTCCTTCCTTCCTTCTTTCTCTCCATATCCCTATTGAAAGCAAAAAACTATTAGTAAGTACAAAATTATTAAATTAAAAGCCACAACTTATTGATACATTCTCTCAATGAGAAAATATTCTGAAGCGTATGTATATATGTAAAGTCAAATATGAGCCCGCTATTCGCATCCAGGAGCTAAATAAAAGAGTCTGTAAAACAGTTGACAATTTCAATATGCAAAAAGCATGTAAAACCTACATATTTTAAGAAATGCATGTTAACATGAAGTGATAGCGTATGGAATATACTAAACACACACAAAAAACTATGTTTCACCAGTACTATTTGTGCTTAAAGCACGTTTGTCTAACAAATACAGTCAGTGTAAATATAAAAGCATTATAATCATATATTACAACACCACAATGTAAGTTTTTAAAAACCATTCTGTTGAAGTGAAATAGTTGATACTTTCAGGTATATCTAGGAGATTTTACAGTGGAACTAGGTGGATTATTTGTTATTTAAGTAAATCATAATCTAACCAATTTCATATATATATATCAAATACAAGGAGGATAGCAGGTTTGTTTTCCTGTACATGTAAATACAAATTTATATGTATATACATATAATCATGTACGCATACATATACATACATAAGTATATGTACAGATGTAAAAATATATTTTGCATTACGAGTGTAATCGGTAAATGCCATAAACTGGCATAACACCACGAAGTAATCCTTTGTTCTAGGCAAAAAAACTTTGTCACGTGGAAATTGCATTGCATACAAAATAGTTAAAATTAACAAAATAAGAAGGGAAAAACAAGTTACTTGACAGCTTCTCGTGAGCCAGTTAAAGTGCAAACGCGTTCAGGCAGTCCACCACTTTCTGGTGCCATTTGTATTTTACATCCCGTTTCACTCTGCAATCTTGTTATTTGTTCTCCACCTCTGCCAATTACTGCAAAGATATCATCATTAATTATAACAATTCATTTGAAAATATTACAGGGTAAACTTATTTGCAAATTCAAAGTTACAAATGTTACATCAATTTTTTTTGTTAATATTATAATGAATTTATTGATAAAATTTGAAGATATAACATTATATGAACTGTAAATCAATACATAAGAACGTTTTTTTAAAACTCAGCATACATCTATCAATAATACACTGCATAATAGTATTATTAATATACTTGTATATACACTACAATTCATTTTCAAGTGAAGGGAATGTATTGCATGTAAATGAATGTTTACTTACTTAAACCAACCATATTATCTGGAACTCTGATATCTTCATTACAAATACCTCCTACATTTCCAATCGGTCCTGATGAAGATCCTGCTTGTCCCGGTCGTCCACTCTGATTGCTTGAATCTCCCAATGAATTACTGCCTGCTGGACCGCGAAGTCCTATTAACGGATCTGATACCAACGATGCCATTTTCTTTGCTTCTGGTTCTAAAAAGAAAAACAAATTTTGCAATTTTTTCATTTTGTATTAAGACCATCTTATCACAAACATCTGTTCATATTCGATAGATTTTAGATATTTTATCAGTATTGCTATTCTACTATACCCTACTCATTTTTAGTTCAAAATAATTTCTCTGGGTAATACTCAGAAAGATGTGCTTATTCTTATTTTCACTAAGTTTACAACGTGCATTGCACTTTAATATTCTTCAATAAATTGTATACTGATATGACAATATTTCCTACGTAATCACAATATGCTCTAAATCTAGGTCAATGTAAATTTTATTGTACACAGTCATTAAGCCACTATTATAAGTTACTCAATAACTGGTATACGATAGGGAGTGAGACATCTCAGTTATTTGTTGTGTAAGAAATGTCTTACACATAGATAATATTAGAAGAACTACACATAACTGCAATCAGGATTGATGCATGCCATTATTAATACCACATGCATTTGAATTCATTCCAGGAATGAAAAGAATCATTAAAAACTTAGTGTAGAAAAAGCTGATAATATCTGTAAATATGCTAATGCCTAGTACAATCTGAAAATCACAAAGCTATTCCCAACAGACAAACGATACTTCAAACAATACCAATTACTTCAAGTACTAATGGGATGTGTATTGTATTATATTACCTGATCCATCCTCGAGAGGACGTTTCAATTTAGCGTCTTGACTATTTTGTGCACCAGCTGGATTAATTTTTGCAGCTATCTAAAAAGTCATAACGTTTAAATTAGTAGTACATTATCAATGTACACAAATATGTTTGTTCTGAACTTAAACTAATGAAAGATAAAGTTATTGATTATAAAGTATATTATTAAATTCAGTTTTATCGTGAGATTTTGTACACGTATGTGCACTACGAGCACGTAAAAGTGAGCAACCTAAACAGCGTAAACGAAGTACACTGCAAATTAAAATTTGTTAACATTATAAATACCGTATCAAAATTAAAGTAAACCATATTTTTGCAGCTCTTAAGTAAACCAATAAAATGTGTTAATTTGGGATGATTAGTTTAAACAAATGATTGTAAATTATTTGTTTATTAATGAATCAGAGTCGACGTATGGTTTTTGCGGAGGTGTGAAATGTTGTATGGCCTACTTACGGGAATATCATTTAATCGCGATCTGTACTATATTCAATTTATTTTATTTACTTACTTGTTTTGCACGTTGTAAAGCTGCCGCGAAAGCAGAGCTTTGGCTAAAATTTTGAGGCGGCGCAACCGCTGAATAGTCACTCATGATGGAACATGAAGCAGAGATACGAGTACAACTATTTCAATATTTTTATCAGCAAATTGCTATTTATAATCGGTGCTCTGTGGCTCGCTCCAATGCGTAACGGTTCGAATGTATTTCACACAAAATATAAACACTTTAACGTGCTGCTTCGAAAGTACACAATATTACAAAGCAGAGGTTTACGAGTGAAAGAACAGTGCTTTCACAGAAAGGACATCAGAGCGCAAGCGTCGGTCATAGAACACAAAATTTTCAGGATTAGCAATTATTGTAAAAGTTAGCATTAATCCTATAAACAACGAGAAGTGACTGAACAATTTAAAAATTAACATTAACTAACTAAAAATGTTTTTTATATAGGAAATTTTAGCAATAATTATATAATTCATATTTTTACAAACGGCATTGAAAATCTTTTCATATTACATTTTTTCTTTTCTTATATATGTTATATACACACATTATATTCGTTATAAATATTTTCATTTAATTAATTTAAATAAAATAATTGCTTAAACGTATCTCGTGTAAACCTTTCACTTCTTGATTCAACCAGGTTTCATGGGATCTGTATTATCAGAGTTTCGAGGTTCTATGTGAAATGGTTCGATGCGCACAACCCTTCAAAAAGAATTGGACATTAACAAACTCTCATTTTGCAAAAATCTTTTAATGCTCGTATCCTGTAAGAGATTCATTTCAATATTTCAACATTGAAAGTACATTTATAATAAAATCAATTACCTGTACACTTTTATACTACTATACTTGAATAACTATAGTCTCTTTTTAATACTTCATCAAGCAATTTCTTGTCTGGTTGCAATAATTAATTGAGATACATGCACATGAATTTACATATAAAATAATAATATTTTATTACATATTGCATATTATACATGTGCGCGTAATGTAAAATAGAAAAATATCCAGACAACACAGCAAACCACATAATACTTAAAAAAGCACCAGTATATCACGGTAGCGCCACTAGGTTCTGTAAAGTTACAGAAGTATCAGCAGGGTTACACGTATTTAAATGCACCAGAGCAGCGCATGGTGTTGTTTCACTGCTGATGTCGCCTGAATTTTGTATATTTCAATAGTATTATTGTAATTTCTTGTATATTTTAGTAGTTTCGTTATAGTTTATTTTATATCTCCCGCTTTAGAGGTAAGAGAGAGAAAGATATATAAAAAGCTATAAGAAAGAGTGAGACAGATGTTACCGACCTTACGGTAGAACCCCTGGCGCCATCTCTGTGAAAAGTGCTCAAACTGGTCGCACACAGTTATCGACAGCGAAGTAAACTACTCAAGAACTACTAGCGCCATCTCTTGGAGGAGCGCTGAAACTAGTTTGGCATTAGTTTCAGTACTCTCCGCAGAGATGGCGCCAGTAGTTCTTGAGTAGTTTACTTCGCTGTCGATAACTGTGTGCGACCAGTTTGAGCACTTTTCACAGAGATGGCGCCAGGGGTTCTATAGTAGAGTTGGTATCGTCTGTCTCGCTCTTTCTTATAGCTTTCTTATATATCTTTCTCTCTTTCTTGCCTCTAAAGCGGGAAATACACAATAAATTACAATGAAACTATTGAAATATACATCCCGACAACAGAACTTTGTTACAGTAAGAGCACTGTGATGTCACTTACGCCTCGTGACATTATATATTTATATTATTTATAAATAATATATATTAAAAAAATAAAATAAAAATATTCCTGAATGAACGTACAACAGCGTGATACGCTAGTGGTACTATAGTTGTGCACCGCGTGACACGCTGGTGTCCCAAAATGTGGTTTACCGCGTGTCATCACAACCATCGACGAGTACGGACGTAGATGGCTATGGAAGTGATGTCACGCGGCACAAGTAACATCACAGTGCTCTCACTGTGACAAAGTCCTGTTGTCGGGGTAATAATCGATTATATGAAGTTTTTACGCACGAAACATAACATTTATAATTTGCAACTGGCCGTCCGAAAAACATAACTCTCTAGGATAGCTATAATATACTTGCTTGCATGAGAGGATTAATAAATTTACAGCAGTACAAAAAATAGATCATTATCATACGAGGATTTATACTTTCACAGTTTATCATATGTATACATTGGCACATATACATATCTGTGTGTACACATTGATAGAGTACTTATATAGTTCTGTTTAGTCACTTATCATCTATAAAACTTATTTTCAATTATAGTTGATCAATATACTTTGGGTGTTTTCTCTTGTTTAACATACATTTTGCATATTCCAATATATTTGCATAACAATGGAAATGTTACGTTTGCAACCGTGTATTGAGTTACAACTACCAAAAGACGAATTGGAGCGTGTTGTAGACAAGGCTAAGGATTGGGCACTAATGCATGGTATTAACTTATTAATGACTCAATCTGATAAACATTTCAATGATTCGTTTAGATTACTAAAAGTATGACACTTTTATTTCAATTAGTGGGTACGAGTTCGTACGTCTCATTCTCGTCTTTTTCTTTTTTTAGGTATTAGTATGCGATCAAAAATATCATTTAATAAGAATCAAGTTCAAGTGTTACCATTTACTTTATTACCTTCGAGTTTTCCTCGGCAGAATTTTAAGAAAGCTAAGGATATTCAAACAGTATTAAATGTACTTATACACAAAGTGGCGCACAATAATGATTTTCTTACACAGAGTTTAAAAAGGTATACTAAAATAGAAATATATTCATTTGCATTTAAGTAATTGTTATTTTCTTTCTAGTACAATTAATGCAGATCCATTTACGGCAAAATTGTTTAACATATATGAAACTGTTTATAAAGAAGGATTTAATCAAGTAAGATATAAGTTGCTACAAATATATTTTAATTAATTTACAAATCTTTGAAGTATATATATTTCTCTTACATAGACTATAAGTCTTGGCTTACTTCGGTCAGATTACATGTTACATGAGAACCAGATTAAGCAAGTTGAGATAAATACTATTGCTAGCAGTTTTGGAGGGATAGTTTCTGTTATGTCTGAATGTCATAAGTGAGTTCTTTTTATCACAAAATTGGTAATACTATAGAAGTATTTACTCAATTAAAAAATTAAAAAAATATTGTTTCAGATATATCTTATCAGAATTAAGTCATTTTGATAAAATAAAAAATGTGAGTAATTTTTGTTCATTTTATGTTTGAGAGTTAATATTCTCTTTGACTTTTCATTCACGTATCATTGGATATTAAATTTTCAATCATATTCAGATTCCAGAAAATAATCCAGTTAATGGACTTAGTAAAGGATTAACGTATGCATGGGAATTATATAATAAGAGAAAGTAAATATTTAGTATAGTAACCTGAATAAAGGAATAACTAGTCATTATAGAATAAACATATTATCTTTTATAGTGCTTTAATACTGTTTGTTGTTGAAGACATCACTTACAACATATGTGATCAGAGATTTCTTGAATTTGAAATTCGTAAAATCAATCGTGACATCAAGGTGATTAGAAGAAGTTTAAAACACTTGGTATCTGAAGCAAAATTGGGGCCAAATAAAGAATTAATTGTGTATGTAATTGAAAAGTGTAATATTTCAAATATACATATTGATATAATTTATTTATTTTTTACTTTTAGTGGTACTTACTTTAAATTTAATGTTTAAGAGATTGCAGATAAATTGTATTAAATATGTGAAAGAATAATCAACAATTTAAAAGTTGTTAAAAGAAAATAAATCAATGAATAATATTTAATTTCCAGTGGAGATTCAGAAGTTTCTGTAGTTTATTTTCGTGCCGGTTACGAAGTTGAAGCTTATCCTACAGAACGAGAATGGGAAGTTCGACTACTAATTGAACGATCTCGAGCAATAAAATGTCCGTCGATACAGTATCACCTAGCTGGTACCAAAAAAGTATGTCTAAAGAATAATAATTCTTTTGTAGTGAATAATTTAAAAAACGAATAACTTTACCTAGGTACAACAATCCCTGGCTTATCCCAACGCGCTCAGTATATTTTTGAAAGATGATAGTGACAAGAAACAAGTACAAGAAGTATTTGCCGGACTTTATTCCTTAGAATTTGTGAGTATCGATAAATATTCATTGTTTTACTTATAAATATGAAAATTAGTGGTATATAATGTTTTAACTGTATTTTCACTGTGCAATATTGTAAAGAACGATGAAGCGGAAACAATAATTGATAAGGCCATGGCAGAGCCAAAAAGATATGTATTAAAACCACAAAGGGAGGGAGGTGGGAATAATATTTATAACGAAGATATAAAATTGCATTTAGAATCTACAAGAAATTCAGAAAAAAGAACTGCTTGGATACTTATGGATCGTTTTTATCCACCTGTACAGAAAAATTATATTGTACGTGCTCATAATGAGCCATTTGAGGATACTTCTTTGCAGTTCTCTGATATTGTATCAGAACTTGGTATTTATGGTGTTATTATAGGGTAAGGAATCCACTTTTTTCTCAAACTGTTATTTTATGAGTCAAATTCAAAAAGCACTTTTTTTTTTTATAGAGATCATGAAAATATTATGTATAACAAAGAGGTAGGTCATATTTTAAGATCAAAACCATCAAGTGAAAGTGAAGGTGGAATAGCAGCTGGAATTGGTGCTATTGATACTCCTTATCTTGTTAGTTAACAAAACTAACACTTATATATAATAAAAAGCAAAATTGAATCAATCACACTTGTTTAAAAAAAGTAACTATGATTAATAGTATACTATTACTTAAACAAATTTTTTCCTAGAAAATTATGTGAATGGTTCAGTTTTACATCTTGTTGCATATAGTTATGAATGAGTTGATATAATTTTATAGTGCGATAAATTAGTAATATTTAAAATTGTATTTTTACTTAAAGAATAATGTTAATAAAGAATATTGTACTGTTGAACGATGATTTTTGTAACTATACAATTTTGCTATAGATTAAATAGAAGAGAAATTGGAAATAGAAAAACAGTTGGAAAGAAAGGTGCATACATATCATTGATCATTCCGGTTTTATTAATTATGTGTAAAAATAATAAGTACGCGTACTTTCCTCGTATATTCAAGATATGTAAATAACATTGAAATATTTATAAAATATATATGTAACTGTATGAATTAAATTCAGGATTCATATCAATATAATAATTAAATTAATGTACGTTTTATTATATTAAACGCATATCCTGTTTGTTTATTGAATTTTCAGATTCGTCATCTGATCGATCAAGATTAAGGAGTTTCGTTACACGCGTCTCCTTTTTCTCCGTTACGTTTTCATTCGGGGTCTAAATAAATAATGTAAATTAATATAAATTAGATATATTTATATTTTTTTAACTGTGTACAATAATAAATACTTTACCTTTTGTATATCTGTTGCGGGATTCACGTACTCATGTTCTCCAGGTTGTAAACCGGAAATGTAATTGAAAGAGTTTGGGGTCTCGATGTTTTGATCGTACGATGGATTTTGAAAATGGATACTATACGTAAAAAATAAGAGGGTAAAGTTTCTTTTCTCGAAAGTGTAAAAGAAATATATTCTTTGGTTTACCTGAGATTGTTCTTTGTTGAAAAGTTTGGTTTGATTTTTTGGTAATAAAAATAGGCTAATCCGATTACGATGCATGCTACTCCAACGATTATTATACCAACTAATGTTCCGCTTTGGCGACCATTTTCATTCTTAAGAGATAGTGAACTTGAATTAAATTTAATTCTTGTATTTTTATCTTCTACGCAAGTATCCTCGGAATCTTGTTTATATCCATTATGACAAATGCAAGCGGGACCATGGCTCCCCGAAACGCACATATAATGACACTTATATTTCTCACAAGCATTTTTTACTGTTTTAAAAAAATACAAATTTAAAATGAAAATATAATAATTAAACTAGAGAACTAATATATGGTCTTCAAGCATTTAACAAAGCTTTAAAATATCAATCTATGATTGCATTAACTGCAACTCACCAATGGGTTGCCTGGTGCTGTGCAAAATGGTAAAATACTTATTTACATTTGGATTACCAATGGGAATTGTTGTACATGATTTGTCACCATACAATTTGCATTTTTTCACCGTTCCAGCTGTACCTACCAACCAGAATAAAAAGTCCTCGTATATGCTAATGCTCAAAGCCTGATGAACCTATGATATCAAACATAAATATAACAGGAGGGTATTTTAAATAATATCCTTGATTGTATGAAGTACATTTGTTTAAGTACTTACATTTGTGTCTAAAAATACAGCACGGTTGGAACCATCCAAATTTGAAGACTCTATATTTTTGAAAAAGGTATCCGACCAATATAATCTGGATCTTATGTAATCAATAGTTAGTGCGAAAACAACACCAAGATCTCTATATACAATTGTCGACACATTAAAACCAGTTGTACTGGATCGTTGTATTTCTGTTGTAGGTCTATCGTAAAGTGCCCAACTAGTTTGACTCCAAAACAACCACCTGTGAAAAAAGTATGTATATTTCGTTTATTTCTTATGGCTGTTCTATAGGATTATTATTATAAAATTGAATATTATTGAAATATAGAGTCAAGTAAAATATAAGAAATTTTAGAAGTAAAACGCACCCCTCTTTTGGTTCAACAGCAATGGCGGTTGCTCTGCTTCTTGAATCAATAGACACCACTTTAGCACACTTCTGTTCTTCTAAATTGCATACCTTTAAATTATAAATAGAATAATTTTTATTACTATAAATCCAAATAATGAATACATACAAATGATAAATATTTCAAACCTTAATGGTGCTAAATTGTTCATTATCATTGAAGTATACATTGTCTGTAATCCAATCAACGGCAAGAGCTTCCGGTCTGCCAAGGCCGGTAACAGTCTTTCGTTTTTTACTTTTCATGTGTATTTTATTTATCGCACCCAACATATCTATAAGGAATTATTTTATTTTATCTTAAAAACTCTATTAGTTTTACAATATGACATTGTTCTATTCATCTTTATACCTATTTAACACAAAGTTAGAAATAATTAAAGTTCAACATTAATTAACAGGAATAGGAATACAAATTTCTGTACTTTTCCTTTTTCCAAATTCCTTCTTTAAATTTTCTGTCCTTATTTTTTATGTGTTTGATGATTTTGTAAGATACAAAGGGATGTTTAAATTTTTTAAAGAAATATTAATTAATAATAAGATTAATCTAATAAATTTTATACATGAAAATATTTTATGCATGGAGATATGTAAATTTCAATTTTAACTTTACCATTACTCCAATAGATGGTCTCTTCTCTGACATTCACGTCAATACCACTAATTTCGGAATTTATTTCTTCGTAGATAACTTCAATCGAATTTAAATTTGATGATAACTTTCTGATATCACGACCAGCAACGGCGATTATTTCCATTTGTGGTCCTATAATTTATAACAAAAGATAGAAACCAATTACATATTTCTTACAATTAATTGTAAACTAGAATTTGTAATTGGATAATTGAACGTGTCTTTACCAGCCACTTTGCAGGAAGTTTTATCGCGTCGAATAACGTATCCTTCGTAACACGAACAAATGAAGGATCCATTAATGTTCTGACAGATTTGTGAACAGATATCATCCTTGCATTCATCGATGTCTTCGCAGGATTTTAAATCGCTGCTCAATTGATATCCGTTTCTACATCCACATACAGGACCAGTAGGTGTTTTGTGGCATATATTTGTGCAAGGATTGTTCTTGGTACACGAGATTGCTGGAAAAACATTTGAAATACATACACGTACACACACGTAGCAATAAAATTTACTTTTACTCTTTCGAATTTCTTTCAATCCAATGATATCTTAATTCATTTAAAGGGTGGCTTAATTTTAAGAATTCTTCTACTGTAACGATGCTTACAACATTCTCCACGTTCGTCACTATGATCTGAACAATCTATTTTTCCGTTGCACACCTTGTCAAACGGGAGGCAGACCCCGTTGGAACATTTGAATTCTTTGCAATTAGAAATCACGCTGACACTGTTCATCTTCGAATTACCGCCGTCACAATCCTTTTCATCTGAGCCGTCGTTGCAATCGTTGGTCCCGTCGCATACCCAGCTTTTATCGATGCACTTTTGATTGTTGCAAATATATTCTCCCTCCTGGCATCGAACGCAATTACGTTCGTCATCGTTTTTTGGACAGTTTTGAACACCGTTGCATCTATGAAGTCAGACCAATAAGAGAAATAAAATGGATGCCATTATATTCGTTTCAGTATTTCAGAGTATCAAAGAACATGATGCAAATATTTAAAATACATTAAAGTGACTATTACAAACATTATATAATCTTCTGTATACAATCATATATTCAATGAAAAGCATTTTCTCCATGAAAGCATTTTCTAAATTCGTGGAAGATGAACCTTTGGCATATATAATTATCACTTTGCAAAATGATCAGATAAACACAAAAGAAATGATTACGATCAATTGTAAAATAGTATGGTAAAATAATTAAATGACATCATACCTGTGTTGCTTTTTAATACACATCTCTGTACCTAAACATTTGTATTCATTCGCGGTACAATTGACGTGATTAATGCCACTCTTATCCATACAATACTGTTCATCGCTGTTATCTTCGCATTCACTGATTCCGTTGCACTTCAACGTTAAATCGATGCAACGACCGTTGGAACAGGTGAACATTTCGGGCGGACAAGCTTTTCTTTGGCATGTATCGCTCTCGTCGGAACCATCCGGGCAGTCAACCTTGATTGACAGACGAGATTAAATGGTATTATGTACTTAAACATTTTAGTAGAACTGAACAGATTAATTTCTTTCAGATTAGCCTATTTTCTTTCAATAACAATTCATTTATTTAGATAAAAAGAAGTTTGCGTATAAAGAATTGGTACTTTCTCTATCTTCTTTATCAAAGTATTTAAAATTATATTCTTCAATATTATTAATGGCATTTAAGTCTGCAATTTTTTATTAATTTATCCACACCCTATTTTATTACCCTTTTCTAAGAAAGAAGAAATAAACATTATACTATCATCGCTTGAATTGAGTCATTTTATGTATAAAATAAAGGTATTATGTTATTCGAGCAGTATGTACGAATGAAGCATTACATTGATAGAAATTATGAACTTACATCGCCGTCGCATTCCCACGTTTTCGGTATACATGCTCCGGAGTCGCACACGAATGCCTCTGCTCCACATGTGTGCTTGCTGCATTTGATTTCATCGGAAAAATCGGAACAGTCGTTTTGTCCATCGCAAACCTGATACCTTGATATACAAGCCCCCTCCTGACATTGAAACTCATCTGAAAGATATTAGAGTCACAATGAATGATTGTTGGTTGCTTGAGTATCGTTTGGTAGTCTTTATTCAGCTTTGCTCGCAATATCAAGCATCGTTTTCCGATGTTAATGTTCCGTAACAATGGTATTTATTCGACTCGGTACGCGCGAATACGATGTCTCTTATCGTCGGGAATAAATTGGCCGTAAAAATCGAACGAAGACCTTAATAAGCATAATCTTAATAAAGTAGCTGAGAGTACGGGAAATGTTTTTTCTACTTGCAGATGATAAAATGAATTTGAAAAAGAAGTCGAAGAACTCAAAGAATATAAATTTGGAGATATGAATTTATTTGTTCGATATTTAAGTTAATAAATTTCATGATTTAATTTTATTATCGTTCAAACTCAGAATCGATTAAAAATAATATTGTATGTTAATTAATGTTTGTCGATCTTACGATGTAACTTAAATTACAAGTAATTTATCCACGCGTTACGATTGTTCAAGCAAACAACAACACGATGGTTTTAAATAATGTTAATTTATTGATTCAAATAAATATTCGAACTATTTAATAGTTTCATTTCATTGTCTGATACCTCGATTTGATCTACATTGTCGTTCTCTTTATATACACAGTATATAATTATCGCTTATAACTTTTTCGCTAAATTGATCAGACAGTTTTGTTAGGGTAGACAAGAAGCACGTTGTAAATAATATGTAGTAAGTGTTTGGATTTACTGGAGTCGCATTCCTTTTTATCGCAGTCCTCCTCATCCGAACGATCTGCACAATCGTAGTGGGAATTGCAACGTTTCGTCTTGCTTATACATTCGCCAGTTTTACATTGAAACTGATCCTGTTGCTGACATTTCGACCAATGGAATTCGTCGCAAATGCTTGACTCGTCTTCTCCGTTAGGACAGTCTTTTACGCCATTGCACCTGGAGTTGTTTCGAGATATTCAATGTTAATAATACGCACAGATATCCGACTTATATTTACATAACATTATCGATGTATCGTTTGCAATACGTTCCATACGATTCATTTATCTTTTAAGCAACTTCTTAACAATGTACTTATGTGATTATCCAGATTATCGAAATGCTATAAAAAAGCTCTCCAGTTTTAAACCGTCTGTATAACACATTGATCATTGCGAATCAAGAATTTAATTATGATAACGCCTCTAAAATAAAAGTTTACAGATTCGTGATAAATAATTGGATTTCAATAAACAATATCGCTTTGCCTCCGTCTTAAATTATGAAATATCCTTATAAGTTATCTTATACTGCACAATTAAATTATTCAATGTAATCACAATATACTGTACCTTTGATCTAATTTAATGCATACATCGTGTTCCCCGCATTTTATTTCTCCAGGATTGCATGCGGTTTGAGGAGTGCACGTTCTGTTATTTACATCCAACATCATATCGGGCGGGCATGCACAAATCTGAAAATTTATACGAAGTTTAAGAATAAAAATGATTAAATCACGGGAGAACGACGTTCAATGGTGTGTTCTAGGCTTACGTATGAATGAGGATTAGATAAGAGGCACACATGGGAACAGTTTCCGTTGTTTTTGCGACAATCGTGCTCATTTACATACGTTCCGTGCAAACCTGCCAACAACATTCTATCCAAGCCTTCACGCACCCCTGAATAATAAGAATTACTCTTTTACTAATCAGCACACTTCTTTCTGACTTTCACCTTGTGTAACAAATTAGATCGCTTGATTAATTACGTAGCATGTGAACGAAACATTGCTAAAACAGATTTATCTACTTGTGAACTAGTTATGGAAAATTGTATTTTATTTAGTGTGACTTGTAAAATGTGCATCTTATGACAAGACCTGTTAGCAAGAGAGTTATTATTGATGTAATTTCTAACATTGTTTCTATTTTCTTTTTGCAGGCAATTATTTAAACTGTTAAAAATGAAGGAAGTAAATAATAATAAATGAAGTAAGTAAATTTACTATTTACTAAATCTATTTATCCTAACTTGTATTAATCAGTTAATTATTCTATATTTACCACCCAGAATGTTTAACCATTTGATCATAATCGATAATGCAATATTTTATAATTCGTTTCGTCAGACTCACGCAATGTAATACGCTTCTGATATTGCTGCATGCTGCTTTTGCTGGTCCAATACAACTGATTCGATTTATATTGAGTCCAAAATACATGATCTCCGAGAACGGCAAGACTTACAGGTTCTGACAAACCAGTACGGAAAATATATGTCTCGAAACCTAAAAGAAGACGATCAAAATTATTAACATTAAGCCATTGAAACATTTGTAAGAAAGCAACTTTTTAAAATACAAACCTGGAATAGTCGTACTACCAATACGCCCGGTACCTTGATCGCTCCAAAACAATCGTTTCAGTTCTTTGTCGTAGCATAAAGATACTTTTGGTCCAACTAACGGAATTTTATTTCCCTCGATCGTGATTCTTGGACCATACCCATCCATATCCATCATGTCTATGCGGTACTTTCCATCCGTATAAAATACGACCATCATCGTGCTACATTGTCGTACACAGACAAATATTTTACAAAAGATTCTATCTTATTACACAATAAATCTTATAAAAGAAAAATAAGTAGATTTTTAGAACACTGATAATTTATTTAAATAAAATTTAAAAAACCATTCCTCTAATCTGGAATTATGACTTCTTAATGGATTCGTTTTTTGTGAAATTAATTGGTTACCCTTCCTCCGGTATAAGTGCGATGTCATGAGGTTCCTCCTGGAAGTAGAAGATGGTTTTCTCCTCGGTGGTCAGGCTATAGATTTCGATGGTTTTGTGCTTTACGTCCGACAAATATAGATTATTTCCAATGTAATCGAAATCCATTCCACCCAATACTTCGTTCTCAATAGATATCAAGCTTTTCAATTCGCCGGTGTGCGTGTCATAATGGAAAATATTGTCCGTCAGTTGATCGCTGGCCAAAAGACCACCTGTATCAAATTTTCTACGGTATTATCAAAAATATTGAACATAAACCAAAATTGATATAAGCATTATGCATTCAGCCTTGATCGCTTTTAGACATTCTAACAGCGCGAATATATTTTTGATAACAAGTATTACGTTATCGATTGTTTATTCGAATAAATTTATCACTAATGATTATTAAAATTGTACCAGTGAGAGGATTATGAACCACCGCGTTGATGTTTTTTAGTATGACGCTGGTTATCATTTTTGGCTTCCCCAGTAATTCGTGATAATAATCGATGAACGTGTTCTCTGCTGCGATAACTAAGTGCGTCTTCTTTTTGACCGCTGGCATTGATTAAATTTTGTTGATTATTATTCATTTATAGGATAAACTAAAAACTTTAATTTGTTTCATTTGTACTGTCGATGATACTTACCGCGACATGAGTGCTTATCGTAATTCAATACTTTATCGATCGTGCAAGCACAAGTATAGCCATTCTCTGAGTTTAATAGACATAATTGCGAACAAGGATTTGCATTGCACGGATTTGGCATCTGTCGTTAAATAATTAATGTTTTATTCCATATTCTGTATTCAAGAGTAGAACGATAGGAACAAGAAGTAGAAGAATGCGGATAGTTACCTTGGGTTTCAAAACGGAGTGATATATATGCATCCCATAAATGGTACTATTCGTATTCACTAAAATCTTCCAATCTTTTCCGGTGAATTTATTACACGATTGTATGCTATTGGATATCCAATCGCTCCAATACAATTTATTCTCGAATACTGCTAATGAAAATGGTTTCTTTGCTATTCCTTGTAATATAGTCTGAGGAAACATCAATATATTGGAAATTAAAAAGCAATTTTTAGTATAAAAAACATCTTTTTAACGATGATTATAGGAAAGTAATATATACCCTGCGGTCTGTACCGTCCAGTCGTATCGATTCGATTACTTTTAGTTTACTATCTATCCAATACAATCTATTGTTCGCATAATCGATAGACAAACTGTTTGGCCATTCTAAGTTTTCATTTACCAAGACACTGCTATTTTTTCCGTCCATTCCAGCCATTAATATGCACGGATTCGCACCCCATTCAGTCCAATACATTATGCTACAAAACATATAATGTTATTACTTTTATATTACTTTTAAGAGATATTTAAGAAGAAAAAGAGGAAATATAAATACGAAATATAGTGTAAGAAATTTTTTATGAGAATGATAATGGAAAAATTTTATATTATATTCCTTGTATATCTATTTATTGTTACTTATTGCGCTTACTTTATTCGATTACTAAAAATGTTTTTGAATCATCCGACTTATCGCGAGTAGAGCACTCACCCACTAGATGGTAACAAAGCAAGACCTGTTGGTTTATCGTTTCGTTCGTTGATTATAACGGTGCAATAAGAACCATCGTTACTGCAGACACCAATGCGCATATAACCACTGTCTGTGAAGTAGATGTTTCCTGTTATCCAATCCACTGCTATATCGTTAGGATTGTTTAAACCTTAAAAAAATGTAAAAATTACAAATTATTTTATGTTACAATTTTACATTCGATTACTTAAGAAAAAACGAGAATGCATGTAATCATATATATATGGGATATCTAATTATAATTTCATCACTAGCTTATCATTTAAATGGAAAAATGTTCAGGCCAAATTAACTGTGTTTTGAGGGATACACCTCATGCAAATGACAAGATTATAATTTAACAATCTTTAAAAACGTTTCGCGATCAAGTCCGATAGATAAAGTGGTTTATATTTGGATTTATAATATTCATATAATATACCCGTCGTAACAATAACTTCCCGTTGCGAACCATCTTCTAAACTTCTGATTATCGCTTCGTCTCCATCCTCGATATCAGACCAATACACATAATTCGCGTCCAATGAAACAGCCACGGCGTGTTGCAAATTTCGAGTTACCGGATAATATATTTCGGAATCAAGGTAGTAGCCATGAATTTCTGATTTAATTGAAAATACCATCAAAGCTTCGCCGCCTGAGAAATTAATGAGATAAAAATAATTTAATTAGAAATAAGATTTTCACTCTCTAGAAGGTTTAAATAATATTATATTTTTCTTTCTTAAAACTGTAAATAAGACTAAATAGCAATATGTTAGTAGTATATCTTGTAGAAATTTTTCGGTAGATATTTAAAAAATGTTTTTTATCTTCCATTATCGAGGAATCGGTTCTTTTGTTATGAATGTTATCTACTCTATTATTCATAAAAGAAAAAAAGTGTAACAAATAACAAATAAAAATTTCTTTATACTTATTTGAAATTAAACAACTTAAAATACCGTCAGCTTTACAAGTTTTCTTGTCGTCGTTCAAGACATAACCAGATTCGCACGAGCATGTATAAGAACCGGGATTATTTATACATCGTTGATCACAAGTTCCGTAAATTTCGCATTCATTCACGTCTACAAAGAAAGAAAGGTTGACACAGATTAACTTTGAAATTTGCTTTCGATTACAAATTAAATTTTAATAATTGAAATCTATATTAGATTTACATATTCATGTAATTTCTTTATTTATTAATATTAATTCGATAGAAGAATATATTAGTGAATTTTCAATGTTTACCTGCGCAAGTACGATTATTCATCAACTTATAGCCTGATCGACACGAACACTTAGCACCTTCAGGTGTTTTTCTACAATTCTGTTCACATTTTGCTGTCCCTTTGCATGATTCATCAGCTGGAATTTAAAATAGTAAAAATTAAGTTTCCTTTGTGAAGAGACAAATGATTACTGTTGATTTTGTCCGCCAATGAAAAGAAACGATATTTTTTTCAAATCCTTACCCTTTTTGCATTCATCAACATTTTCATCTGAATTGTCGCCACAATCGTCCTTTTCATTACAGGTTGCATTCAAGAGAATGCATCTTCGGTTTTTGCAAAGATATCGATCGCGTTCGTTGTTGCACTCATCGATTGGCACTGTACTATTTTCTACGAAATGTGAAATTACAGTAAAAACTATGGAAATATAAAATTTGAATTTGTAAAATTGTGTCGCTATAAAATGATGACATCGTTATAAAATTTACCGCATTTTTCTTCATCGCTTTTATCAGGACAATCTGCAACACCGTCGCAGACCCATTCGTTTCTTATACAGTGGCCATCGTTACATCGCATTTGGAATGTTGTATTACATTTTGACTATTATGATTGAAAATGTAACAATCCGAAAGAAATTTATAATTAATATTTTATCATATTATATACTTATAATAACAAAAATTTAGTGTGTTTATAGGATAAGAAATCGCGTGGCAATCATCGTGTTAAAGAGGATATTACACAGTAGAAAAATAATCCTATTTTACAATAAAGAATAAGCTTAAATGCTCTTTTACCTCTTTCACACAACCATCGTACTCATCGCTTTTATCGTAACAATCATGTTTGGCGTCGCAAAATTTTTCGATTGGTATGCAAGATCGATCGGAACATTGAAATTCATCTGTGGCACATTGAATCGTCGTGGGGTCCACCTGAAGTAAACGACTCAATTTTAATTATGTATTAAAAGTTGCTTGATACTCCATCACAAACTAAACTAAATAGTAAGAAATACGTGTTTAAAAAGTAAAAAGGAATATATAATTTTAAGTTATCTAGAGACGTGAAATTTTTCAATTACTATAAATAACATATTATTGTAATTATGGTTTTAATTTCGACTTGGATGATATTTACATTGAAGCCTTGGCAATCAGTTTCGTCGGATTCGTCGCCGCAATCATTTTCTCCATCGCATCGAAATAGGGATGAAATACATTTTTCGTTCTTGCAGAAGAAATATTCTGGTGGCTCACAGCGTATAACTTCAAAAGGAAAAGGAAGAAATTTTGAATTACAATGAAACCTGATCGAATCGCTATGGAATTCAATGCTATATGTAGGATCGAACTTACCAGTGGTATTGATGTGCAAATACAAGGTGTTCAATACGAGGAAAACGAGTAAATTCCGATACATGATCTGCAATAATTTTACCAAGTCTATCAATGGTTTTCGATTATTAAAACTCCAGTCATTTTTTTAATCCTTCTTTAATGTCTCAGGCAAAATTATTTAAATTGGTAAATGAAGGACCTATTAATGATTCGTTGATATATAACGCAAGACTTGTTTGAACTTAAGGAACTTAATAACTGGTCGAAGTTACTTTCCTATTACATTCAACAATACAATTTATAAAATTCGCATTTATGTTACACAGACAATAATATTTTTCATGTAACAAGTACAAAATGATTGATATCTGTGATTCAAGATTTATAAATATAACATTAGGATTTATTATGTACGCGATGCTTGCGTAATATACGATGTCCAGCAAATTTTGAATGAGGAATATTTAAATGGGGGGCGATGTACAGGAAAAGAGGAAGAAATTACGCTTTTGTCTAAAACATCTTTATATGATGAAAGAATTATTTAAACTTGTATTTTTATAAAGGTAAATTATTTTTAAATAAAATTAATTATTTCACGCTTTAACTATAAAATTTAAATGGTAATAAGCAAGTCGGTTTAATATACTTACGAAAATTCTTCACAACATGAAGACGTACCGAAGGTGTGAGGTACGAGTAAATATCTCTATTAAAATTATCTTAACGGAGATTCAATAGAGATTGTATTGAAATTCTCGGATCCTTCTTACCACTACGACTGTTCCCCAAACACTAAAGGCCGCTACAGGAAACACACCAAAATTATTTGTACGAAAGCTCTTGATATGTATATATATATACATATTACTTTCAATACCTTTGACCTAAATCTGTAAACATATTAATACAGATTCTAATTTATAATTATGTCCGTACATCGACTACCACGAAACCGATGGCAAAAATATATTATTAGTGGAAGTGGAATATATAGAGAAAAGCGGTTCAAAAATTTGTTTTAGGTATATTATTTGGATAAAAAATTACAAACACACAAAATTCGTTTTCTACATTTAGCTGACCAATACGTACGTACAATTTAGCTGTACAATACGAAATAGGAGTTACATTTATGAATAATCGGCTCGTTTAAACGTTATTTATTATCGTAAATTTCGTATAACATAAGAAATGTGGAATATAAGAGCACTTACTCACAAATATCGTAAGAAATATATACAAACTGTTGATTGAATTACGTGCGAGGTCATCCTCGCATACGTTATACTAAAATTCAAAATTAATTTGAAAGAAACAATGATTATATTAAAGTTACTTTAACAATTACACATGAAATGAACAAAAGCGGTCATCTTTTCTAAAATACAATTTCGAATGAAAAAAAAAAGTGCCACCACATTCTGTTAATATCTTATTACATGTATATACAGGTACCCTTTTTCTCAAAGTGATAAGGGAGTCCTAGAACAATGAATTTTACATTAGTCAACTATCTGTTTACCTTTTTTTCTTATACCGGATAAAAAAGAAGTGTACCTATGGATGGCTCCTGTTTAGCTATGGGTGGAATCTTTCAGCATTACAGTACTGAGGGTAAAGAAGGTAACAAATGCCTGTCGAGCGTATGACAGTGGTTTGCTCTATCGCTGTTGCAACGGCCCACCACTTTATTTTATTTGGTCCTCTCCACCGAGTCGTGCCCGTTTCGTTCTCGAGGAAACATGCCTCGTTGCTTGATCAAATCAATGACAAGGTATAGGAAGACCGATAATTATTCCGAAGGTAAGACGAATTTCTTCGCTGCACAGTAAGCTACAGTATGTTCAGGGACGGCAGTAAGATATTGACGTGGTTATGGGGAAAAAAAAAGTATAACGTACAAAGCACAACTTCGTTCTGTTATTGTTGGAAGAGCTGTGTTACGTTATTCCCATCGAATCTTAGATCCTCGAATTTCGGTTAGACGTTAAACAATAGCTATGCAACGCGAGTATGTATCGCGTGTTGTATTGTATAACAGAAAGAGAGAGAGAGAAAAAAAATGTTTTTCACGTATTAGCAGAGGCAGAATTACCATGGACTCCGCCGTCTTCGGTTGACATGAAGAGAAAACATCAGACCAAAGATAATCCCACGAAATGCAATAACATATGGACCTCCTCGAGATTGCCGATCGTAACACGTTACACGTTTAACAAACAGAACAATATGCTTTGGAACAAGGAGCCAAATGTAGACGAGGTACAATTCGGCCTGAGAAATCATCCCGATAATGGATGTACGACATTGTCGAGTGCTGCGAGTATTTCTGTTAACGTGAACCAGACATTGACGGATTCAAATAACGAGCAAAAGAAAGAAAAACCGCAGATACCGTTACCGCAGAACGCGAAAAAAGTGGGCTATCCGGTGAATGTGAACAACAACGAGATTAAGTTGGCAGTGAATTTGAATAGAACGTACGATGTAACCGAAAGTCAAACAAGCTCGCAAACCCTCTACCTTGCCACAAGCAAGAAGCAGATCGATTCTCGCAATGAATATTTAGACGGCAATATAAAGACACCTGAGATAGAAAACCCGCAGAATTGGAAACGGAACAAAACCATGCATTATTGTCCTTACTGCCATAAAAGTTTCGATCGTCCGTGGGTGCTGAAGGGCCACCTGCGTCTTCACACCGGTGAACGACCGTTTGAATGCCCTGTCTGTCATAAATCCTTCGCCGATCGGTACATACTCCTTTCCTATATTTCTTTCCTACATTCACTTTGCCGAATCGTTGAATTATATTCACGCAAAAGAGTTTTACAAGTAGCGATAAATTTTTTCGGAATTTCACTTATATTAAACTTCCAACGAATGGTTTCCATTGAAAAATTTACGGCGCGAGCAAAAATCGTTGATTAAGTATCGTATGTATTAATTTATGTGTTTTATGGTGGAGGATAGGGTGGGAGATAAGAACGATTTTTGTCGGATTATTTGGTTAAATTTTTTATGCACAAATTATTATATTATTTAAAGTTGACTCTCGTAAATTACAAGTTCGGGTAATTGGTGATACTTATTAAGTCTAGATCGTACATGGTGAAACATACATATTTTGTAGGTCAAATTTACGTGCACACCAGAGGACACGTAATCACCATCAGTGGCAATGGCGTTGCGAGGAATGTTTTAAAGCATTCTCGCAAAGACGATATCTGGAACGTCATTGCCCCGAAGCTTGTAGGAAATACAGAATATCTCAAAGGAGAGAACTGAATTGTAGTTAGAAGACAGATTTTATTTCTTTATATGTACACAGAAATGTGTATTCCAATTTTTTAAATGTAGTTCGTTAACTTTACAATATAAAATTCAAATTCAGGCTATTGTACTGTTGTTCTAATAGAAATACATGAATTGTATACTGTTTATGCAGTCATACATGCGCTCGTTTTTTACTTCTATTTAAATTATTTGCCCTGTGCACATTTTTAAATATCGTTAATATGCAGTCTTATATTTCTTCTTTGCAGACAGCAAGTTTAATTATCAACGAAGAATATTAAGATACTAGAAACGTATAGTCGATTAGCTTAACGTTCGTGCTCCTCGAATCATGTTTTACGCAACAAAAATTTCTACTACAAAACTGTCATCGAATCTGCGTATATTTTTCTTCCCGTTTTTGTAACACGTTTTAAACAACATCAGTGAAAATGTTTAATGCAATCGTAAATGAATGACACGTTCATTTACGCCGGTTCGAACGGTACTTGAGAACCCGCCTTACGCCTGCGTCGTGCAGTTCGACGTTTCCACTCACAGAGGGCGCGGCAGTGACGTGACGCTTTCTGATCTGGGTGGTTTTACTCTTTCATGGCGCATGTCGTGTACGTTTAGAGAGGAATAATTATCGCTCGCATTTGACGCAGTGCGTTAGTCTCATATTACAAACGGAAAAGAACGTAATATAGTGCCGCGTGTTACGCGATACGCTTTCCGAGCAAGTAATACGTGTTTAGTGCTCCGTAAGAAAGAACGCGGCTGTAAAGCACTGCAAAGAAAAACTTGACATTGGAACGGCCATTTTGGCGTGTTGTTTCCTAATCGAGTGCTCGGCTCAGCATCGATATCCATCCATTTCAAGGTAAGCATCCTCGTAACTGTGGACACTTGGTTAAACGAGTGGTCTTGCATTTAAGAGAATTTCAGTTTTCATTCATTCATGTATATTTATCGAGAAAGATTTACGGCCAGTCCCATATAGAGGACAGTCGACTTTGCACAGATGGTTTTACTCTATACTATGTTTTTCATCTCCGTTCGCGAGTATGTCTGACGGTAATATCGTTCGTATCGTAAAACCTACTGCTTCGACCAACCTTATTAGTACATTGGAAATCTGCTGTATAAATAATACGTGATTAACGTCAATTAGAGATCTTGTAACATCCTCTGTTGGTTGTAGATATATATAATATTCGAAAATGTTGCCAATATATTAAACCTACATTTCGAATAAGCTAGTTACCCACATTCTTTCCACGGATGTAATATACTTGACAAATTCGTTATATTTGTTTCGTAAATAATATCTCAAGCTCTGACTGCTGTTTCTGGTAAAAGTTATATAAAGATGGTGAAATACGTTGCAATTATTCCAATATAGGCTAATTGCTTTGTTAATTTAAATATTCTACGTGAATGAAGAACATTTCTTTTCGAACTATCTGAACTGTTGGATTGTAAATTTAATTTTATCTAAATTAATAATTGTTTTACGATGTGCTTTATTCTAATGTATATATGCACTGTAAAATCAATATATCTGAATTTAGTACAATGTATTCTTTGAAATTTAAATTTCTTATGAACGGTATCAATAGCTAATAACATCAAACTGTTGGCTTACTTATTAGCTTGAAATATGTACGTATATATATATAAAAACCAGTATCGTTCCAATGAGGATAGGTACGATGTTTACATTCTGCTGTAATCTTTCCAATAGGTCACTTATACCGATATCCCCTTTTGTCCTATAAGTACACAATTGTTCCGAGTACACTCAGAAAATAAACTATTTAACTTTTCTTCTTTTATAGTTAAGTGAATAGTTTACTTCGATTGCATTAATATAATATATATATTTGTAAAATTGTAAAATATTAGTTTGGTTGATGAAATTGAAACATATGCTATACTTATGAAGAACAATTTATTTCTAGGAAATAGATAAGATTTCATCATTTTCAAAATGATGACAGAAACACATATAAACTCCAACCATGTCCTAAATTCTGGTTTGAATGCCAAATCGGAAATAGATAAAATGGATGATGTTGGTTGGAAAGCCAAATTAAAAATTCCACCAAAGGACAAACGAATTAAAACTAGTGTAAGTTATTATATTTTACAGTTATTTTACTTTTATACCGGAGATTACTTTCTTGTAACTTTAAAAATTAATAAAGCGTAATTATATAAACTTTAGTTCTTTTTAACAATTCTTTTAAGAGTACTTTAGAGTTTTATTTATTTATAATTATATTTAAATTGATGATTAAACATTTCGTAGGATGTTACTGATACTCGTGGCAATGAGTTTGAGGAGTTTTGCCTAAAACGAGAATTGTTGATGGGCATCTTTGAAAAAGGCTGGGAAAAGCCTTCCCCAATTCAAGAGGCCAGCATTCCTATTGCATTGTCCGGTAAAGATGTCTTAGCCCGTGCAAAGAATGGAACTGGCAAAACTGGGGCCTATTCAATTCCAGTGCTAGAACAGGTCAATCATTAACCTTTCCTAGTTTTATTATTAAAATTTAGAATAAATTTCAGGTCCTAATTTACATCACACGTTTAATGTACAGTAAATAATTCTTTTATTTATTCAAATTTATTTTCAAATATTTAATACAAATCAACTGTACATATACACTGTAAATATTAATTTTGTTAACTGCCTGTGTATTATCTTAGGTTGATCCACGAAAGGATGTAATCCAAGCACTGGTAATTGTACCCACTAGAGAGTTAGCTCTTCAAACATCTCAAATCTGCATTGAACTGGCAAAACACATGGACATTAAAGTAATGGTAACTACTGGAGGAACTGATTTACGGGATGACATCATGAGGATTTACCAGAAAGGTTTGTATTAAAAATATCTTTTTCTGTAAGAACTAATTACAACATTTGAGCTTTAAAAATAGTTTACTGATGACGCAATTCGTTTCTAGTGCAAGTAATAATAGCAACGCCAGGAAGAATTCTTGACCTTATGGACAAGAATGTCGCAAATATGGATCACTGTAAAATTCTAGTTCTGGATGAAGCAGATAAGCTTCTGTCTCAAGATTTTAAGGGAATGTTGGATCATGTCATTTCTAGGTATGGTTTTTTATTGGATAATATTCACAATTTATTTAACCGTGTTACTTCATACATGTCACATATTCTATCATTTTAATTATTATAAATAAATTTAGATTACCACATGAACGTCAGATACTGCTGTATTCAGCCACATTTCCACTGACGGTGAAACAATTTATGGAAAAACATTTAAGAGATCCATACGAGATTAATTTAATGGAGGAACTCACATTGAAAGGTGTAACACAATATTATGCCTTTGTACAAGAACGACAAAAAGTTCATTGTCTTAACACATTGTTCTCCAAGGTAAGATCGCTTTGTATATAAAATATGGACGTGAAAGAGATGTGAGAAAGATCGTATAGAAGAATTATATCGATTATTAGATATTTTAGAAATTAATCTTATTTGTTTTTTTCCAGTTGCAAATAACACAAAGTATAATATTCTGCAATTCAACGCAACGCGTTGAATTACTTGCGAAAAAGATAACAGATCTTGGGTACTGCTGTTACTACATACACGCGAAAATGGCGCAGGCACACCGAAATCGCGTGTTTCATGATTTTCGAGCAGGGTTATGCAGAAACTTGGTAAGTATAAAATCAATAATGAAATAATTATAACTTCGTAAATAAATTCATTATAATGTGTAGAATCTTGACTATCTGAATTAATTGTACATACAATGAAATATTAACATCAAATAAGAAAAAAGATTTAGTCATTTTCATCTCTTTTTCAATCTGTAACACCAACCAGGTAATTACGTATTTGGTAATATCGTGACTTTGGTTTCACAGGTGAGCAGTGATCTGTTTACTCGTGGTATCGACGTTCAAGCCGTGAACGTCGTGATCAACTTTGACTTTCCAAAAATGGCAGAGACATACCTTCATCGTATTGGCCGATCAGGACGATTCGGCCACTTAGGTATAGCGATTAACCTAATCACGTACGAGGACCGTTTCAACTTGCATCGTATCGAGCAAGAGCTTGGAACAGAAATAAAACCTATCCCAAAGGTAATAGATCCAAGTTTGTACGTAGCGAGACCGGAAGACAATAATAGTATGGAAGAGGGTAACGTGTCCAAGTAGTTTCGATACATCGACACGATGTTCTCACACGCGCTCAAAGAGTTTAAAGTGTAAAATGGTGATTGTGTGACTCGTACATGTAAGGCATACATTGCTATGCTCTTTGAACTCACCCGAGAGTGATGAAAACGTTACTTCAGTCTGGAAATAAAAAAAAAAAGTATTGTCTGGTGTGTTTAAACAGTGTATAAAGACGAAACAGTGCTATGAACATTTAGATGAAACAAAAAAGTGGGCTATATAGAAAAAAAAGAATTGAAAATTTCAATTTAACATCATAGTAATGCAGCGAAAAAAAACCTGAATTATCTTGTAAATAAGGCATACTGAGCATGAATCAGTGAACTCAGTGAATGAAGTGATGCGAATGCCGGTGCGAGTCATTCTTTGTACATACAATACATATAAATGTACATAATCTAAAGTGCGCGCCAGAGTCAAGCCATTATCAAGAGCACAACATGTAAACGAGTAACATGAGTAACATAATAATCATTACATTCTACCACAAACTGTAAATATTACATGAGGATATCCATCATTTTAATAGTAAATTTTTATACAATGGCTTCATACTTCCAAGATCCTTTTTTTGTTCTTTAAGGGAAAATACAATAAGATGGGCGGTATAAAAAGAAAATAAAAAAAAGAAACAGCACAACGAAAAAGTAAACTCGTATTCGGGTGCTGTTTTGTATCTTGATATTGTAAATTATAATCCATATGCCCCCCGTTAATTTTTGCATTATCATATCTTACATATAATAAATTCTCCTTCAAATATACGCAATCACAAATTCTAAATAATTGTATCGATCTTAAATATTTGATCATGGCTTGATTTTGCTACCTGTCAATGCTGTCATACAACTCTGAAATTCAAATCACTTTTCAAAAAAAGTATACAAGAGATCACATCTTTCCTTTCTGTAAAGCGGTAATAGAGACTTTTTTTCTTTTTCTTTTCTTAAACTTCTAATCTGATCCTTTTTTTTACGGAAATCGTGATTGAGCGTCAGAGGTTGTAAAATTGACTAGTTTTATATAATTATTTTTTATAAATAACTGGCTGGTGGCATTTGTCGAAGTTTAGGGGTTCGATGTATGATTTCTATTTAAACACTTGTGTGTCTATCGTATAATTCAAGAATCGATTCATCAATTTAACGTATGAATAATGAAATTATCTAGCAATGATTCTTCGTTATCTTTAAGACGCATTTTAGATGAAAAAGGGAAAACGAAAACTACGAACTTAAGCAAAAATGTGTACATAATATAACATAATAATAATAATATATCATTTTCTGCGACAGATCAAGATAACTGCCAAAATGTAATAGAACATCAACATTGAATCCCTTTTTATTAAATGTAATTCTTGGTTACCTTCTTTGATATCTGTGTACATGTTAACCGTACGAAAGGCAAACAAAGCAGAAGCATGTGGAAGATAATTAATTTCGTTAAGTAAATTTCTAATCGTTAATAATTTCCCGTGAACGAAAAAAGAAGTGCACCACCAGCCAAAATGACCTAGGTTTATGGAACGAAGTGCGTATACATTAATAGGCAATAGTAGAGTATTTCATATTTGAAGCAAACAAAAAAAGAATTTCAATGAGAGATATTAATTAGAGGAAAGGTGGCGATGAGAAACGGTTTCTAGTGCTTTTAGACTTATAATATCAGTTTTGACGGATATTTTGCTTTAACGATGGAGGCAACAAGAGAGATGTCTCGTGACGACTAAGAACTTGACTGCTGGAACAGGAAGCGTGGAACTTCGGGCACTTGATATTTCGCGTTGATAACATAATTTCGAATCATCCATCAAGTAACACGATGGACTTTTTTATACGTGTGAAAGTTTCGCGAAATGCGATACGTTAAACCCGTCGAAAGAATATCGTAATTCCGTGTGCGTCGATGCTACGTATAAAAATTTAATCATGCAATCATTGTGCTTGTTACTTGAGAGCTGTTGACTTTTACTTTAGTATTTCGTATAGACGACATATTTGAATACAATCGTAAGGAGAACGAATATTTGATACGAGTGTTCTATGTAATGACTTGTACGCATATCAGGGACAAAAGGCGAGAAATTCTTACCACCCTTCGTTTTCATTACCCACCACCGAAATACGAACATGTTTGTAATATATGGGGTAATGCGTTTTTTGCACAAAATATTTTATACATTATTCTACTCTATTCAAAGGAGGAATGATATGCCGTGAAATTATTAATTATTTGACTTATATATAAAACAAACTTTCTCTTGCGGCCGCCCATCAGAGTATTAATGCTGTGATTTAGTATTATAGTACTGGAAGCATTAAAAACCGTTTGTCTGGGCTAACACAAATTATAATTTGATACATACGTTTCGATATTGAAAACATGTCTGCAGAAAACATACATATGCATGTACACAACAAACAGATAGACAGTCGTAATACACACATACACATACACGTACATACATACTACACATCTATAAAAAAATGTGGAACGGCATTATCAAACAATTTACACATTTTTTTGCCGGTTTCAGGACGAATGTGATTTGTGAAACTCGTTTATTTGTAGGAAATCTCGAAACAATTTGATTATAAGCGAGCATCATATTGTTACAAGAATTACAAGGCATTATGATGCTTGGGGCGATAGGAGAAAACGAAATTAATGGTAGAGAATTAACGTGCAAAATGTTCTTTTCCACGTTGGGATTGTAGATCCCAAGGTGGAGGGAAGAAAAAAATAGTTAACAAAATTGGCGGTGATCTAAATTGGGATAATTACGTAAGCGTTGTATTTATAATAGTTTAGAGAGAAACACTTGTACAGTGTTTTCGTCATTGTGGCTCTATCTTTTTACCGATTATTACATTTTCTTTTTTTTTCTCTAACTCTCATATGCGATGTTACTTAAACCACGAAGGGAAGAAAAACATTTTTCATACGATCGGATATATTTTACACGGTAAAATCGCATATGATAATTCTGTTGTAATGTCTAATATTATAATCATTTTTTTTTCTCTCTGTCTCTCATATTTTATAATTTCCTTCATTACAAGGGGAACACGTAATCCAATAAGTCGAACAGTATTTCGGATGTGTCAGTTCTAAAAAATGAAACAAAAGGAAACGAACATTCTGCTGCATATTCACCACTAAATTTTACATTTGTGTTACATACGTACGTTTGTGAAAGTTTTCTTTTGCCGATGTTGTACAGACTAAGAAGACTTTCACGTTCTTGGTCTTTATTGAGTAATAATTTAAAGCACCATTAGACTCGATATGGAATCTATTTTGTGAGGTATATTTTGAAGTCGATCTTTAAAAAGAGTCAAGAGTGTGCCAATGTGGGAAACGGA
The DNA here is from genome assembly GCF_050948175.1 of Xylocopa sonorina. Taxonomy (NCBI): domain Eukaryota; kingdom Metazoa; phylum Arthropoda; class Insecta; order Hymenoptera; family Apidae; genus Xylocopa; species Xylocopa sonorina. The sequence continues at coordinate 4,130,975 of NC_135195.1, read as the reverse complement.
CGAGAGAACAAAATGCTCGTATACACACACTCACACACACATACACATACACACACGCTGTACGAAATTGTGCCTAATAATTTTACGTGCGTTTTGATTGCTTCGTGAAACGTTACACGTAATTCGTTTGTCTACAATTCTCCAACCATCGTACGTTGAACAGGAAGGGACATAAGCGAAAGACATACCGGAACTGCGAGATGAACTGTAAAACATGTAACTAATCGGAGTGGTTATAGCGTTTGATCTTGACTCTTTTCAAAGACTGATATATTCGTGTGAAATAAAGGTATAAATCTTTAGTAGAAGCGCTGGGTGATAAAAGAAAAATTGCTGAACGGCAATGCTATGCGTATAGACTGAAGGAATAAGTATGTTTGTTTCGTTCTACGGTTGATGTACTACTGTGAGTAATTTTTAACTTTAAAGTTACGCCAACTCTCCATGTTCTATATGGAATTTGAATATATTCGCACGGCCGTAGGATATACTTGTACACATGTATACATGTACGTATGTTTCTTTGATGCGTTTGATGATTGCTTGTAAAAGAAAATTAATCACAGTGATTTTGTTGTTTGCCATCCAGCGAGCGTTCCCTCATGTCTGTCGCATAGATAATATATTTCCAAGTGAAGTTCCTATACCTCATCTTGGAGAATGAATTACCCTTGATGCGGAAACAATTCGCGATGGCACCTTCGTCAACAAGTGTGAAAGTGCTATGTTTACAAGTGGCGTGTTAACATCTGGATTGGGGATACGCGCGTAAAGGGAGAGAAACCCTTGTGGCCATCGAAAAGGGTTCGAACAATCTTTTAAATCGATACGATTCGATTCGTATACAGCGAAGAGATTAACATCGTAACGAGATCGTAGGATGTTACAATTGTGAACGATCTCGTGCCTTCGTTACAACCCGCATTGGTCGCGGACCAATGCCAACGAGCTGCACGCTATAAAATAACATACTTTCGCAATAGACAAAGGAACAGATTTGGCCTGGGATTAATGTCAGGAAAATATTTTGTAGTCCACGCAGCTCGTTTCTAACATTGGAAGGACATCTCCAATAATCCGTGCAGAAGCTATTAAAAAAAAAAAGAAAAAAATTAAAAAAAAAAAAGAAGATGTCACTGAAAGACAGAAAGTACCGTCGATATTCACTCTGCGACAGTTACTATAATTTATCTGGAAAATTTTATTTTACTTCTGTGTAATAGTATCTGAACGTTCAATGTTCTTACAACGACGGTACGTAAAAGGAACGTATATTTTGCAAGTTGTACACGTTTTCGTATTCGTGAACAATGCAAAGTGAATTCTTTGTGTGACACGTTTAAACGGAATTGGTTTATCCTTTGACAAAAAAAAAGAAAACAAAAAAAAATTGGGAATACAAATCCTTGTAAATGCAAGTCGCGCAGTACCATGCATTTGTTTTTAATGTTTTACGCACGAGTACGTACACTAACTAAGATCTTGTGAATCGTGAAGCAATAAGTGTTACGCATTGTGAAACATTTTCGTGTTATTTCTCGACTTGCATAAACATAAAAAACAAAACAATTGAAAAAACCAAAAAAAAAAAAAAAAAAAAAGAAAGAGTGAGAAGAAAATCACAAGAAATTGTATGATCTTTGCATGATCGTATGTTTTTTTGTATCTGAAATTTTTAAGCATTTCTGTAACTTGAAATCCCTCTTCTGTGTTTTTATGTACAATTCGATAATGGAAAAAAATCGACCGCGTGCGAAAGCAAAACCGAAAAAAAAAAGATGAAATTATCTGTTGTTTCAGGAGCGTAAATCGTTTATTTCTCAAATTGTGAAGATTGGTTTGTGTCCGAAAATATCGAGAGAGAACCTTTTTTTTTTATTTGTTTTTCATTTATCCAAAGCACAGACTCGATCTGAAACTAATAATAATAATAATGATTGGTACGCATGTCAATGAATTTGTTTTCGGGAGGAACAAAATAGCAAAGCAAATTTGGTCCTTAATAAAATTTCCGGTTCAGTATAACACGTATATTTCCTTCTCTGTTAGTGTATAAGAGATCTATGCGAGATGACAGAAGACGATGAAATAGTTTTAAATATTGGTGCACCGATGAAAAATTACAAGAGCATCATTACATATAAGCAACCAGTTTGCGGGGCCATAAAGCGTGCAATTAGAAGATGATCTCTACGTGTAATTACACATGGCTCAAGTGGATAATTTGTCCGACGAATTCAGAAATATCGCGGCTTAAGAGGATTACGAAAAGCTCGCCGGATCGGAATTAATCGTGGGCGCATTACATTTATCGTCGGAATTAATTTTATCAGCTACTATGTGTTTTATTCACTTGCGACTAACATGGGAAATTAACTTTTTCAAAGGACCCAGATAAATTACGTTCGTACCAATGATGACAAATGTGATTTCAACGAAATTTTGGAAAAATTGAATTTACTATTATATTTCTTTCGTATATCATGTATTAACATTTACATCCTGTGTACTAATATGAAACCATTTTTTACAGGTACTCGAGAACTTGGTTCTTCAATACTTAAGGGTTGAAAATTGTTGTTTGCCCTTTCGCGTTTACAACATTCAATTTTTTACATTCGCGTTATCATCTTCGTTACCAGTATTCTACACGCGAACTTATTTTGTGTTATAAATAATTAGAGAACATTTTTTAAAAGAGTTTGGAGATTGATCAACGTCGTTGAAAGAATCTTCTTTTAACTTCCGGTATTTACGACGATCATAGTCAGACTTATGAACTTTTATACTTTGCAAACGACGGGTGTTTGCGTCTATATTTCTTTCGTAGAGTTTCGCATATTAATTTTTACAAAAATGGGTAAAAAATGCCGGTTATGGCTGTTATTTGTCTTGTAAGTAAATATCAGTATCGGTATGGGGAAAATTGAAGTTGTACCCGTGAAGCTCTTTCATTTAATTTCGACACATTTTTTGTAATACACTTTTGAAAACATTGCACGTAGCAATATTACGATCGCTTTCATATTTACGCGAAATCAATAGATACGTTTCCGGGTGGACATTTGAAAAAATTACGCGCTAAAGGTTTAATAGACATGTCGTCCCAGAATTTTCCAGTTAAATTTTTTTTACAATGTTATAAACATTAATCATATAGATTTTAATCATTTAGAGTTGTATTAAAAAATGATCAGACAAAAGTGAAGCATGAAAGTTTATTTTACTATTATGTACAATTTTGATGCTTCTCTCATTGGTATGATTCGTACACGTAGTACCATTTTTATTATCAAAATTTATTAACAAAATTCGACCAATATATTTCGAAATTTTCGTGCATACCTTATGATCAAAAGGTACCCGGAATTTCTCATTTGAATAAACCACGTTTGAGATGTCGTCAAAATCATTTTTTTTCTAGTTCGGTAAATCTGTCAGTTGTTCACGTGTCACTTTTAAGCGCAATCTGTCAGATAGTTTGTACGTAATAGCTTTGTAAACAAGTTATTGTTTGGTCTACTCTGCAAATTTCGTTATGTCGAATTTAGTTGAACAAAGAGTCTGTCTGAAATTTTGTGTTTCTAACAAAATATATACGGAAATGTTGAAAGTGTTAATGGTAGCTTAAGGTGACTGGATAATGGCGAACACACAAGCATACGAGTGGTAGAAAGAGTTTAAAGCGGGTCGTACTGAAGTTGATTTGCCTCGTTCGTCCACCCACCTCTGTGACTGACGAAAACATCGAAAAAGTTCACAAAATTATGCTCGAAGATCGTCGTGTGAGCATTAGGGAGATGGCAACCGATTTTAGTATCTCTTTGGGATCGGTGCAGAGCGTTATGCTTGACTATTTGACCAAAAACAATGGTAATATCGTTCCGCAACTTCCATATTCGCCTGACATGGCCCAGTATGACTTTTTCCTGTTCCCACGACTCAAGTTACCACTTCGTGAAAAGCGTTTTGAGACGATTGAGGCAATAAAGATGAATTCGCAGATAGAACTGAAGGCGATCCCAAAATCGGTCTATAAAAAGTATTTTGAAGATCGAAAGAAGCATTGGAATATATGTATTGTTTGCGATGGAGATTACTTTGAAGGGAATAAGATGAATATCGATGTACAATTGAACCGTTTTCGTTTTACCGACAAATTCCGGGTACTTTTTGATTATAATGTAAAGATATAAAAATCTGTCCAAGATTGTATCAAAGGAAACTGACTTAATTGACTCTCGTAACTTCTAATGTATTTCAATTTCGATTCTAGGAAATTAATTCAATCCTCTGAAGTTAAGTTGAAAGAAGCAATGGATTCGTAAGTTTCTCTATATAGAGTACTTGCGAAATAAAAAAAGTTGCTAATGATCCATGTTTATTGGACGCGGTCTTCCTCGATCGAGGACGGCCGAATGGAAATGGGTGTCGGAAATATAATTCCCGGTTAGAAATGGCAAATATTGAAACGACCGTGTAAATACAATCCCAGCCTTGTAATTACGTTCATCTATCTATATAGTATAATCGCGAATCTCGCGATCAGTTACGGAACGATCGACACGGTTGCGCAACCGTTTGTACACAAGCGTACGATCTACCGACTGGTCTCGACAATACGCGTACCAATTATAACCCGTGTACAGAGAATTCTTTGCGTCGAGGTGGTAAAACACGTGAAATATCACCACTAACGTGGCCAGCACGACAGGAGTGTCGTAACAAACGATTAATGACCGTCAGTGATAAGTTTTCGACCCTCGATCATACTTGCCCCTGGCGCGCGAGCCAGGCACGCGCCGTAAATCTGCAAAACAATCGCGTTAACGTTTGTAGTACACGCGTGTCCAGGCGCCGTAACCAGAATCGCGGAAAGGGGACGGGGCTGCTTGAAAAATGCGACCAGCCAGCCAAATCCTGATAGAGCCCACCGCGATTCGACAAACCCCCTCGGCAGGAATCCAACTGTTAGTCGTCCCTCGGTTCGATGCTCACTTTTTTCCCTTTACGGTCTTCCGGCTTTGATGCGGGAAGGGAACGATCGCGACTCGGACCGACGCTTCAGAAAGGAATTAGGATCAAATTACGATTACCGACAGGTATAGAAAAAGGGGTAGAGCGTTTTGATTTACGGATGTACGATGGAAAAAGGAGAAATAGCGGGAATTGTGCCACGATTTTGTTTATTCTAGATTTGTTCTACTATTTATAAGTTTCTTCGAGTTATTTCCAACTTGCAGATAGCTGCAGCTTGCGTTGTTTTTAACGAGTTACCAGTTCGGTGTAGGAAAATAGAACTTGACAAAACAGAACTATTTGTACCAACATGCACTCGTGGCACCGTTCCTATAATTGTACGAAGCTCTGCGACGGTATCTTCATTTTTCGAGTTTTTACTCGCACGTAAATGTTTGAACGTGATCTTTATAAAAACGCTGGCGAACCCTGAATATTTTACACTGTTTTAGTGCCTATCAGTACCTGTTGTAATTCGAGCTCGGCCTCATCCAAAAACCGGTGTTCCGGATCGCGAGCAACCTTTGTGAGTTAAGTGGCCCCCGTGGAAATGAGGGTGACAGATCATCAGGCGGAAGCATAGTTCGGAATAAGAATTATTATACTATCGGCCCGCTGGCGCGGTACGAACGAGCGTTATTGATTTTAAGTAATCGGTTAAATAGCGCCAGTGGCCTGTGCAACGGGTTCCCATCGAGTGCAAGTTACAGAGAGTTACAGAGGGACCCGCGGAGCTCGCACCAGAACTCCGGAACCGACGCGGTTTCTTGTCTACTCGGTCTCATCTTCTTTGTTAATCCACCTCTTAACGACGTTTCCGTCACCTCACGAAGAACCGTCCACCTTCATATCGCAACGTACACGTTCCACCATCTTATCCACGGTGATTTTTAAACGAACGCTTAACGTTGCTGAAAGAGCCGTGCTCGAATCTTTATTTCCATTTCGCCCGGAAATTGTAGAGTACCGAAGAAGAAATAGAGGACGAGACAAATCTAGGTCAAAATATAACGATACCTTAACCACTTTTTATTAATGACGTGCATAGTTTGGAGGGTTTTGCAATTCACGTACGTATGAAAAGCGCTGGAAAATAGAATTCTTCGCTGTCAGAAGAGTTAGTAGTGGTTTTTGAGTAGACACCTTTAAATCGAGCGCGAAGAGATAATACAATTTATTATGCGCGTTCTTCGTAAGAGCGAACGCGGCTGTTTTTGGAGCAGCAAGCGAGAAGGTGCACCTTGGAAGGTGCATCAAGGCACCACCGTGACGCTACTCGTCATTCTTAGCGGATGGGACTGCGTCTGTGTAATTTCTCGGTATCCTGAATCGATAGACGCTCCGGAACGGATCCCGCGTGAGAACGGTAGACGCAACGGGGCTGAAGGGGCGCATATCTGAGCATGACGGGTGTACAGTGAAAATCTGGTAACATATTGGCGTGGTATCGGGGGTATCTTTATCGGAGGGTTCTTTGAAGGCCCGCCGTCCATTAAGGGTGCATTACGCATACGGGGGCGAGAGGGTGAGCGGCACGTGCACTCGTCGGCTCGGAGGATCAATTAACTCTAAAAGGTCCTTTACGGAAAACTCGCCGTCGGTACGGCGCGCACAGAGTGCACGGTGACGTGGCGCGTCCTTCGTCATACACCGTCGCAATGTCACCTTTACTCTCGTTGTAGGCAGATTTAGCAACCGCCCCACTGCCGCTACTCACCCTCGACTTCTTCGAGCGAACCTAACTTTCCTCCGCTGGAAGGAATACCACCATTTTCCGTATAATTTCCACGAGAGATGACAGAAAGGGAAGGAGGTCTCCCTGTCTGGAGACGGGACGGGGTTGAGGGTTGACGAAGAAGGGATGGGAGAAGCACGCGCAGACTTCTCGAGAATGTAAACGCGAGGAGCAAAGATCTCGCGGAAGAAGAAACGGGAGCGCGCGACGGGAGGGAGAAACAAACGAGAGGGAGAGAAGGAGAGAAAAAAGAACGGTGGAAAAGTGACTTTTCCAGGGGTCTGTGATCGTAGCCGGAAAACGATGAGCGGAGAAAGAAAGAGACCGTCTGTGGCGGTTGACGGTAGCCGATAGACGATATCGTAACCACCACCGTGTCGTTGCCGGCCTTTTCTCTTTCTCTTCCCCCTGTACCAGACCCCACCAACAGCCAGCCGTAATCTGGCAGTGCATTTAACCACTTTGTGAAATAGCCGTATATCTCGCCGCCGTGACGTAGCATTCGATACGTCGAAAAGGGAGGCTGAAGGTGGCACAGGCGCGACAAAGAGTAACAACGATAGAGGAGTAAACGAGGGATGAAGGCAGAGAGAGAGAGAGAGAGAGAGAGAGAGAGAGAGAGAGGTAGAAACAGAGAGAGAGAGAGAGAAAAGGGTGAAATCGGGAGGTGGGGGTGAGGTCAGAAGACTCGGTGTAGGAAAACGTGGAATAGGTTAGAGAAAGAAGAACCACGGCTGGTAGGTTGCGCGCGCGGCCGCATCGCCGTGCACCCCATTTAGAGGGGTGGAAAGCGACGGCTCGAAGGTGGGGTTGCTCGTGGCCGGATGGTAGGGAATAGAAACGATCCCTACCACGGTCGTTCTGGCCGGTTGGGAAAGCGCACGAGCCGTCTGGCCATGGGAGTGGCGGGGGCTCCGTGGTGATTTCGCGCGGTAGGGGCGAGGCGGACAACGGGGCAGAGGAGGATTGAACACCGGCCGCTGGCGCGAGGGGGTGAAGGATGCTGGCGGATGAGGCTGGAGGAGTGGAAAGGCGCCGTAAGGGGTGCTCGGAATCACGGTGGTGGTATTGTACACCCCTGTGTATGTAGTCTGGCCGGAGTGGAAGAAGGGTGCGCCCTACTTCGCGTCGGCGTTTTCCCTCCTGGCAGTGTGCAACGACGTACCGATAGAAGAACAGAGAGAGCGAGCAGAGGCTGTCTCTTCGGTTCGGTGCCGGGCTTTTCGTAGTCTCTCATTTCACGACGAGCAACCGTGCCATCGGTTCGAGTGTTTTGCGCGTTCGACGAACGGGTCGGTGGTAGCCGAGGATAAACGGGAACGAGAGGAAAGAAGGAAAGAGGGAAGGAGAGCCGGGCGAGCTGATACGAGAACCGAGGACGAAACAGCGAAGATCGCCTGGCACGGACAACGCCTCGGGCATAGATCAGTGCGGGGACGAGGGAGAGAGAGAGAGAGAGAAAGAGAGGGAGAGAGAGAGAGAGGGGGGAGAGAGACAGATAGAGAGGGAGAGAGCTCCGTTTCGCGGATACATTCGGTGGTCGCGTGGTACGCGTACGTCCGAGGTGGTGGTGTGTATACGGAGCACCGTCTCGCCGCGGGTGTTATTACCGTTCGTTCGGTCGACGGATCGACGGTGATCGTTGGAGGCGGTTTTCGGTCGGGCCCCAGAGTAAGTGCACGTTGATCGACGCGTTTACGTAAGAACGACGGCCGCTCGTGGTGTATGCTCGCTCGTACGTGCTCGTATGTATATCAATGTGCGCGCGCGCGTGTGACAAGTACCGTCAAATACGGGAAGGCCAGCGGAGGAAGGAGACGGCGAGGGTGGTCCTCGTCAATTCGTGAGTTCGCCGAAAATACCACCCCGACCGCCGTCTGCCGTCCGGCGTGCCTCCGGATACGGGAGATAAGAACGATCGCCGAGCCGACGAATCGAGAGGACTCACGAATGGACGAACCGAGACCGTTTAATCTCGACCCTCTCGTTTGCATAATTAACCGTGTTCCACTGCAACAGCTACACGGGGCGAAGGGCTCGCGTAAACTCTGGTACAAAGGCTGAGGTGACGGCGGTATTATTCGAGGATACGACGCCGGGGACAAAGCCGAGCGTTCCACCAACGGTAACGGGGAAAAGGTGGAAAACGGTCGCGTCGTCGGAAACTGCTCGTGAACGCGAGCATGAGAGAAATGGGCGTACGCTCGTCGACGAGGGACTTTCTCGAGAGAAGAGCGGACGCGTGTCTCGCTTATTGATGCGTCTGGCCAGGCTGGCGTCCTCGAGCAAGACAGTCGTGGAGGATACCGTGAATCGCAACCAGGACCAGCAGCAATCGACGATGATAAACCCGTTCGTCATGGGAATCTTGGTGTTCTTCTTTTACGTGACCGCGTTCCTCAGCATCGTGACCAGCGACAAGTGCGCCGACGAGTGCTCCTGCAAGTGGAAGAGCGGGAAACGTACGGTGGAGTGTGTAAATCGCGCCCTGACCAGCATACCGGAGTGGGTCGATCCGGAGACGCAAGTGCTGGACACTAGCGGCAACGATATTCGGACCCTGCCGAGCAACATCTTTGTACGCGTACGCTTGACGAATCTACAGCGTCTCTACCTACGCGAGTGCCGTATCGACCGAATCGATAACGAGGCACTGGCGGGCCTTACGAATCTGGTCGAGCTCGATTTAAGCCACAACCTCTTGACCGCGGTCCCCACGTCCAGCTTCTTGGACACGCCGTTCCTCAGGGACCTGGTGCTGTCCAACAACCCCCTGAAACGGGTGCACTCGTTCGCGTTCAAGAGCACACCGAATCTGGTCAAGTTGGATCTCTCCCGCACGCAACTGATCGAGATCGAGGCGAAGGGCTTCCGCGGTCTCGAGTTATTGGAGAGCCTCAAGCTGAACAACAATCAACTCTCCACCCTTCATCCGGGCACCTTCGACCCGCTGAACAAGCTCACCAGCATCGAGCTCCACGACAACCCGTGGATCTGCGATTGCCATCTGCGCGAGATGAAAATGTGGCTGGTGAAGCACAACCTGCCGACCCTCCAAGCGCCGCTTTGCCACGGCCCGAAACAGCTGTTGAATCGGACGTTCACGGATCTGGGCATCGACGATTTCGCCTGCAGACCGATCCTGCTGATAGCCAGCCGGTACGCGGAGGCGACGATCGGAGAGAACGCCAGTATCGTGTGCCGAGTTAGCGCGATACCGCCGGCGAAGGTGAAATGGTACTGGAACGGCCGGCTGCTGACCAATCATTCGGCGTTCAGCAGCTATCAGAAGATCTTGATCTTCGAGGAGGGCCAGTTCCGGAAGAGGAGCACGCTGGTGCTGACCAACGCTCAGGAAACGGACTCGAGCGAGTTCTATTGCGTCGCGGAGAACCGCGCCGGCAGCGTCGAGGCGAATTTCACGCTGCACGTGTCCCTCCGTACCGCTGGCATGTCCACCCTCGGTTCCGGTCAAATCGCTGGCATATCAGCCGCCCTGGTCGTCTTGATTCTGTTCATACTCCTGATCATTCTCGTGTTGTTCATACGTCTGCGACGGATGCCGTTGAAGGACGTGAAATCGGCGGTACCCACGGAAGGTGTCTCCAGCGACGGCACGACCGGGAACAACGAGAACCCCTCGTCAGCGACGTCCACCACCCGCAGAAAGCACGAGGAGGTGGAGACCACGTCGTTCGGGATCGAGTCGAAGCCACCGGTCTCGTTAAACCTGAGCTACGTTCAGCGACCGCAGCCGGCACCGTTGCAGACGGAGAACGAGTACGGCTCGATCGGTCGTTTCGACGATCAGAGCCAACAGTCGTCGATGATGGTGGCGCCTGGCGCCTGTTTCTCGTCCACCACGTCGCTGATGCCGATCGACAATCCCGATCTGATCAGGGACACGCGACGCGGCTCCGCGGAGGACATCACCCCGTACGGTGGCGCGGATTACAGCCGGATGGAAGTGGTCGACGACGCGAAGATCCTCTACTCGAGTTGTATGTGGGAGACGGTGGACGCGTGCAGAGCAACGGTACCCGCGAACGCGTACCCGTCGAAAGAGGCGCTGGCCGTGGTCGCGCCCATGGTGGAGCAGTTCCCGCCGGGCGCGAAGCAGATACGCGTCTGGCAGAAGGGTGTACCGGTGTTGCCGCCGGTGTCCGCGTTGAAACGCGTGTTGGGCTCGACGCGTAGCTCACCCGACGAGGGCTACCAAGAAGGGACCGGGACCGACGTCTAGGTACCGCTGCTTCATTACTGCGACGCCCGGCACCGTTACCTGGAGCTACGTAGACGCCACCAGGAGGACACCGACTGCTGAGATACGCCCCCTGTCCAGTGCCGGACGAGCGGTAGTGAAATGGATACTCCACCGATTTGTTAAAACAATTGAACTACGTCGCGATACAACCCCGATGGACACGTACGTCGACCCGTTGTCACGTGGACCGCGTAATAACGTAAACGTATAATATATATATATACATACACACGTTTAACACACTCGTACCTACCCGTATATAGAACGAGTGATCGATGAAACGGTTCGAGATGTATTCCGTATATGGGGTATGCACACGTAGAAAGAGAGAGAGAGGGAGAGAGAGAGAGCGAGAGAGAGAGAGAGAGAAAGAGAGGGAGAGAGAGCGAGAGAGAGAGAGAGAGAGAGAGAGAGAGAGAGAGAGAGAGAGGGTGGCACGAGAATGGGAAGTCGTTCGGGCGACCCGGTGGAAACGAACGTCCACTAGCCGCGAGATTTACGTACAGTGGCCGATGAAATAGTTGGAGGTGTCGTCGTGACTAATGCACGGAACGCGTGAAACGAAGAATCTGTCGGGGGTGGGCCACGATCGATAAAATCGTAATTCCGCAGGCTCTCGTGGTGTAACGCCGCCGAAGGAAGCGGCGAGGGACGTTTTTCGCGTTCGCGTCTTGTGTGCACGACGTGCGGTACCGGAAATGTGCGACGTTCCAGCGAGAGGAACGATCTGAACGCGACCTGGCAAGAGACGTCGCCGTTTCGGTGGTCTTGCAGCACGACGTCGGCGGGTAACGCTCTCTATAAGAACGGCTAAGGTACGCGGAGGAAGAGGCGAAAAGAAAGGGAAATTATCCAGGATACGAACAAAGAGACAAAAAAAAAAGTAAGGAAAGACGAGATATATACGATATAACGTATGAAAGGATACGATTTAAACGTACGGTTTCTTAAGATAATGAACACGAGAAGACTGCAGTGCATGTTCCGAAGGGTGTGTAGATAGAGTACTGATACGCGAGAGAATTATTCCTATTGCCGTGTAAGTGTGTTTGGCTACCGTGTACGCTACGCGCGTGAATTTTCTAGTCAATTTCGAGGAGGACGTAATTAGACGAACTTTAGGCGATTCGGACGCGACGAGATCGAGATACGGCCGCGATCGCGGTAACGGCGCTCGGAAGGGAAATGGGAAAAAGAATAAAAGAAAAAAAAGGGATAAAACGCAAGACGAAATTCCAGTTTTTCGTCGCGTGACCAGCGACCCGTCGATCGGATCGTTTTTATTTTTCGTTCGACATCGTAATTACGAACGCGTCCGTATCACCGACGTAAGATCGTGGATCGAATCGGGGCGCGAGGATCCGGGGATGGCGAACGGGATAACGCGACGTACGAGGGGACCGATATTGTCACATCGGATGGTTATTGACGTTCCCGTTCGAGGACGAAAATTCACGGAAACGATAGAGCGTGAAATATGACGTCGGGTACACCTCTGGATCCGCCGTTGCAATTCTCCTGACGGTAAATTGATTTACTTCGCCGCCCGTTAGGAACCGTTCAAAATATATATCCGTGTAATGACACTGTCTCTTTCGATATCGATTCATCGATTAAAACCGTCGCGCGGGACGTCGTTGATAACATCGCGCGCGCGTGTATACACGCGAATCGATGCGTCGCGTCGGCATAATGATCGGCGACGTTTCACCGTCGCGCAACCAACCCCTGCCGAGCGATAGGCATTTAACGAACGATCCGGAGAGTCGGGCTCGGGAGAAAGAAACCAGGGAAGCGAACGGTGGACAAAAGAGGCTCGCGATTCCCCCCCGGTCTGTATCCGTCGTCGATCGATCGAGCCGTCAAATTTTTTCGTTTCTCCTCTTCTCTTCGTTTTCTAACAAACTCTTTTCCTTTCCTCCGTTTCCGTGTCATCCGGATCCGGATAGAATCAATTGTAGATGAGACTGTACAAGTAAGCACAGGAGGCCCGTAAGCCAATTGCAAGCGAATTACAAACTATTGCTCAAACACTGGAAACGAGGGCTTGCGATTGGCTGGCCGGCTCCGCGTCAGTGTCTTACGTAAAGTGAGTGTCTGTGTGCGTTGATCTCTCGGACACTCGGCGGTAAGCGGTAAGCCAAAACGCCAACTGCGAGTATCGGTCAGTTATCAGCCTGTGTCTCTGTACTCTGTGTGTCCTCTGTGTGTATGCCTATTATGCCCAAAGCGTATTCGTACGTGTCTTGAGAGCCCTGTGCCTGAATATACGCGTGAACGTATGCGATTACGCGACACCGTATCGGTATAAATATATATATATATATATACGTACATACGTGTGGATAACCGCGAGCCTGTGCCAGTGTATACGTATGTTCCGCGCGTGACGGAGAGATCGAGGGTGAGATGGTGTACGCGGTGCAGTGCTTGCAATTGCTACCGATTGGTTTATCGTCTATCGTTCAAGCCGGCTGCTTTTCTCTGCTCAACGACCCCGGGACTGTTCGACGTATCCGTGACGAGGTAAACAAAATAAAGAGAAAAATTGAAAAGAAAGGAACGAGACGGGGGGGGGGGGGGGGGTGAGAAGGGGCGGATATAATAATACCACGGCAAATACACTGACCGGTTCCATCGAATTCTATATTTCACGCGGATCGATAATACGTGGTGCAGGCTGAAGAACGCGACAGGACACGTTTCAAGCGGTCATTTTATTCGGCAGCGAACGAGCCCGCGAGTTTATTGGTTGTTTCCCGGGCCCCCGGTATCTCGACCGAATCACGGTAATTGCAGTGAAAACACGTGACAAACCGGGACACAGGCGCGCGTTCGATGAGATTTATTAGAACGATTCTTTCCCCCTCGATCGAACCTCGTTGCTGTTCGTACACGCGCGTGCATTCATCGATGGCGACTCGTTTCTCGTTAAGAACTGTACGCCCCTTTGTGCTCCAGTGAAATTTTCAAGTTCGACGATTTACGCTCGCCTCTTTTTCGCGCTCTGGAAGCCACTGTCGGGAGGAGCGCGCATAATATGGACGATTTACCGAGATTTCTCCCTTGAAAATGGACGGTTAATGGCGCACTCGGAATAATTTACGCGGGCTGGTCGTTTAAAGTGAACTAGAAGTGACGCGTGCTGGTTCAATGTTGAAATCCGCTCGTTCACGGAGGGTCGCGTCATCCTCACGGTCGTTCCTTAACGTTCATTCTGTTTCTAATAGTGTCGTACAGCGTCGTCACGGTTATCAAGCATTTACTCGCTCCTATTTCGTTCGTTGTTACCGGAGGATTGGTCTTCGACACTTTACAGTGCCGTTCCTGGCAACGAGGTATGAAAACGTTGATCATTACACCGTTCAAAGGTTCCTGTGACCGAGTCACGCCACAGCGACATTTAAACCGTGTTCGTCCACATATCGAAGCTAACGATACTTTCCGCGGATGGTTTTCGTTCGTTCTTTCCACCCTCGATTAGACGCGAAACGACATCTTTTTCTGGTCTTCCGTATGGAGAACGTTTCGAACGAAAATACGCGTTTCAAGTAACAAAAATCTGACGCGATGTTACCGTGCAATCGTGCGATTAACACATTCGCAACTGTTCCGCGAACAGTGACCCAACCAGCCGCAGTAGATTGTCGCGAGTTTGGTCAGACGTACACTGCCGCTGAGACTGGCCGTTCCTTTCGTGCAATTAGCTCCTGCGATTATAAATTAAGAACGGATGCGGATTATTATTTTTACATACGATGGCATTATTTGCTTCCTTTATCTCGCGAGCGCAGCAAAGATGTTTGCTGGTGTATTTGTCATCCGTTGCGAACGAGTTAGAAATGAAGCAATTCGTAACGCGTCGAATTCCGTGTCAGTGGAAGTTTCGAAAGGAAATATTTCTTTTTTTCTTTTTTAACGTACGGTCAAATTACTCGCTGTCGTAGCCTCTTCGATTCTCAGCGCGATAACGATCAGCTAGACTTACAATTAGCTCGTATATCATCCAATATTACGACATATCGATCCACCGTGTGCCGTATTAATAAAACATATCACGACTTCCTCTCTAATTGCATATTGATATATTTAGTGACGATTTTACACGCGATCCCGTAGCGATTTTCGTCTTATCGATTCCGATGCTCTCCCTTTCCTAACGACCGGCTGTTTGCGCGGCCGAATATCGGGGTTAATTAATCGCGAAATAACGAAACGCGTAAGCCGGCGACGACGAATATAATGAACGGCCGAATCGGATTTAACGCGGGATAGGCTGATTAATAAAGGGGTCGCCGGGCAATATTTCGAAACGCAAACGTCACGTGAAATGGAAACGGCACGGTTCGCTAATTTCTCAGTGACGTCACGGGTTTTCGAAATCCCGCGGCACGAATCACTCGGCGTCCGTGTGTTTCCGGTCCATGTGTTACGATAAAAACCGTTTCCGTTCGCCGTTCGTTTTTATCCCTTTTCGAATATCATACAGACGACGATACTCAATAGAGATTATTTTTCTCTTCTCCCGTTCGGAATAGAGTTTCGCTTTGACCGTGATCTGCGCTGGCCGCGATTGAAACGACGAATAAATGAAAAAGTTGAACGGGTTGGAAGGGGATGGAGAGAGGAAAAAAAAAAAAAAAAAACTGACGGAAGAAGTGAAAAGCAAGAGGTCCGCGGATAACGCAGATTTCCTCCGGAGAATACGTTTAGAATCTGTTTTTCTTTTTTCAGCTTTCTCTCTCTCTCCTTTTTCCTGCTCTCTTTTTTTCCCCCTCTTCTTTTCGTCCGCTTGTTTCTTCTTTTTCCCCTTTTTCGCCTGCGCCCGGGTACAAATTTGAAGCACAATGGCGCGCGGTCACAGCGGTGGCTAATGAACATTCACAATACAAACTCTCTTGACGTTACTGCCTACAATATTGCGATCCGTATCATCTGAGCGGCACAAAAGCCGACAAGTTGGCATGTCTGACGATGAATCGTAGCGGAAAGATATCGCGGACAATTATTCGAACTCTTCTACACCCCGGGGGTGAGAGCGGGCGGAGCCTGGTTTCCAGGAGGATCGGCTTTACGGAGTTATTGCCTCTTCGTAGACGGATTAAAGCGCAGTATTTTAATTTTTTCTGATCGCGGCCGCAGTCTGCACGACGGTCTGCGTTTTTAATCCTTCTGGTACGCCAGGGATTAATATAACAGGCGTACGCGACGTCACGGTGTTGTTTAATATTAAGACTCTGGTATTATTCCATCGGAACCAGCACTGCCATGTACATACGTACTCTCGCGTGATGTGGGTCACAATTTTGCACTGACGATGCATTTCGATAGTGCTCGATCGCGAAAATTGTTGCGATCGATCGCAGGGAATGAAACTTGTTAACGTTTATCTCGAGTCTGATATTCATTTAACGCGCGACGATCGTCGGGAATTAAACAACCGTGCGTTACTAGTTGAACTCGTCGAGTAATCATCGTTGTTGTTATCCATTAAACAAGTAGTTGAAACGGTGAAAGTTGTTCGTTCTTTAATGTTACGATAGTTCTCGCGACACGGTTAGCAGTGATCAAACCAAAATATCTTCATCGCGACATTCACATAGAGGAACAAAATTGTTGTATAAGAACCAGTTCTTCCAAAACGCTCTAACACTGCAGTTTTCAATAAAATATTTCAATCTGAACAAAAAAAAAAAAAAAAATAAAAGAAGTTAAAGTAACTTGGAAGATCGCTCGTTTATCACTTAAATAATAATAATAACGTTCATTGCAAGTTTTATATGTATTTTCGTCGGCTAATCTCGACTAGCGAGCACAAACATTTGTGAAACTTCTTCTAGTTTTTCGCAGAAGATTATTACCTCTTAGCGTGACTTTGTTGTATTTATAAATATGATTTATTACTGCAGCATCGGTTAAACTTTAGTTCCTAGCGTTGTTTCACTCCAGTGGCATAAATATTTATTAGCAATTTCGGTCGAGTTTGTGTCGCTCACATGAGAAACTAGTTTACGGCTAAGGAAGAAGGAACGCGGCTCGCTCAATCTTGATATCGACTACTCGATTCGCCGTTTTAAGCGTCCCATTCGTTCCTCGTGCGAACGTTCGACCGTAATCATTCTGTTAACGCAGTTTCACGCCGGCAATATCAGTTCCTACCAGTCTGTTATAAATTTTAGGTCGGCCATTCGTATCGTTAAAACGAGATAATAGTCGTCTACGTCGGGACGCGTGTCCACGTATCATACTATGTACGTTAGTTTAAGTGTAACAAAAAAGAAAAAAAAAACAAAAAAAAAACAGAGAAGAAAAAATTGAAAACAAAATAATAATCGAAAAACGTGAAATTCCGTTTAGTTCAATAACCACTAGAGTTCTCCGCGGAACAGTTTGTTTCCGTTTCGCAGTTTATCGAGCTTTTTGCAATAACGCTGGATATGAATACGGAAAAATATATGAAATTGATTTACGTCTGTGTTTACTGAAAAAACGTTCAATAAATTGCTGGCTGTTTCACTTTGTACAAATTCGATTCCGCGCGGACTTATCTCGGTTTTTGTTTCTCCTTTTGTTCCCCGAAAACGCAGGACGCGGAAAAATTGTATTTCAAATATATCAAATTCTGTCAGTGTATTTGGAATATCGATACGCAGCTTCGCGGGTGTGCGTTTCGAACACCAACGCCATTCGGCTGTTTAAATGACGAATTAAATATTTTATACGTGAATGTGTAATCGATGAAAAAAAAACGAAAAGAAGAAAAAGAAAGAACGTAAATAAATGAAACGAATGGGAATAAATAAATAAATAAATAGTATATATATATATTTTGTAATAAATATGAATGTTGCAAAATTATTAACGACAAAATTATTCAGACAATATTTAAGCTAGGAAACGAATACTATGATAATTTTGATAATAATAATAAAAAAAATTGAAGAATATTTTATTGTGTATTTCTTAGAATCGATTACTATTTCCATTTATTTTTCGATAGAGAGATATTTTTCACCTCTGAATGCAGCGAAACTCGTCGGGAATTATTGAATTTCACCGAGTTTAAAGCTCACCATCCTACGACGACCATATCGCGACGCGTATCTATTCTTTATAACAATTGTTTTCACATCGTGACGGTAGCGAGTAGAATAGAGAAGGCTGTTTTAAACGCGCACATTATTAAGCCAGACCTTTGCAAGACAGACCCGTGCACATGCACCGTGCACATGCACCGTGCACAAGCGGAACTTCAAAGCGAATAGAGACCGTGGCGGCATCGAAATGGCGATAGAAAATAATTAGGCGAAGTAATTAAGCAGATCCTGTGTACATCAGCCAGTTCGCGACAGCGGCAGGCCTTAATTGCCTGACGTCTCTTTTCGCGTTTTATTCGTCCCCCGCCTCGGCCAGGACTCGGCCTCAGCCGTAAATTCAATAAATTTAATCACCAACCGTTTCGTGTCTCGGGTCGAATCGCGCGTATACGATATATATCGTTAACACGCCCGTAATCCCTTTTCGCGTATAAACATTGCCACGTTCGAAATCACGCGAGAGCCCCGTTTATTTTACGCTATTATTGCCCGCCCAATTTAAACGCTCGGAAAAACAAGAAGGAAAAAAGAAAAAAAACATTAAAACCACCGACTATTTTCTTCTCTCTCCCCTTCCGTCTCGCGCGCAAAGTGTCCGGGGGTTGTTCTTCTCCAGCCTGTACCACGTGAGTGTCGAAGTTGAAATCGAAGAACGTTCACACGATTTAACGCTTCCGAGGTATCGCGAAGTAAATAGCCCTTCGGAAGTTCAACAGTTCGCGAACTTTCCTTCCACTCTTTACCTCTGCCCCGTATCTTTTTTTTCTTTTTCTCCTCCTTCTCCTTCCCCCTCCTTCTTTTATTAAAGAACTTGATGCCTGGACTTTTATCGCTCCCAACGGGGGGATAAGTAATAGTCCTAACGACCGCTTGATCTTTGTTATCGACGCTTTCCAACGGAGGAACTTCTTCCTTTCGAGCACTGCGCAACGGTTTCATATTGTGGCTTTCATTTAAGCTCGCGTTGCCCGGTGTGCACCGTGGGAACGTTTCACGGTGCGCAAAGGGATAGAAACGGACGATGGTTTCTTCGGTGGCCGAAAAGAGGGTGGTTTTCTACGTGATTAAATATGGCGGGGATACGAAATGCTTTCTTCTTTCTTTCGATGGCTTTTGTTTGTCAGAAAATTAACTGGAAAATTTGAGTAGTATAATTGACATATTCATTTGCCAATTAGCCAAGTATCCTGGTCGAATCTCGAATTGGATTCCGTCGGCAAGGAGATCTCTTAAACGAGGAAGTCTTATTCTTTCATTTTTTTTCACTTGTATTTCCCTGTACAATGCTGCTCTCTTCATTTCGATTGTATCATGAATATTGGACGCTTTGTATACGTGCACGTACGTTAGCGGCCACAAATTTGAGTACACTCATTACAATCGCATTCTGTACTTAAATATAAATTACAGAATCAAATATATTGCCACTTTTTCATTCTTGCATATTTCGTATAATATGGAAATTTAATTCGGTCCAATTAAGAACTGAAAAACTGCTTAAATCATTTTCTCTATCGTTAGGGTGGTTTTTTTAAGACGAGCAGAGCCTTTAGAAAGTAATATCGTCATTTATGAGACCCTCCAACTGTTCTAAATCCATTTTTTGTCTATCTAGGTTCGTAAAATAGAGATAGCAAACGTAAATATTACAAAAGGGAGGAAACCTTTCAGCAGCACACGGTATTCAAACCTTTGAGCGATGATGTACACATATTTGAATCGTTGCTAAATGATTGCAAAGAAGGAGTGTTCCGTAAATACCCCTTTATTTTTCCCCACACGCTTCTGCCTTTTTCCTCCATCTCTTCGTTAAGAAATCGTTCGTCGGAAGTGCGCCCATCGCGGGGCACCCTTCGATCGTTTCGCGGGCTAGACATTTCGAAATTTACGAGCCCTCGAGGATCACGGAACGCCGGCTGTTCCCGTTCTTCGATCATTTACACAAAAATACGTAGTTCGACGTGGACATCACGCGACTCGACCTCCATTCCGTAACGATTGCCAGCAATAACTTTTTACGTACCCTCGGCTCGGATGATGTCACTGAACAATAAGTCGAAAGACGTGAATAACGTGTAGATATACGCGTGCGTGTGAATGACGTGTGCGTTTGCGAGTGTTTCCCGTGTTTTTTCGCGTTTCATTTCTTCTTTTTTTTTTTCGTTCCCCTTTCTCTTTTTCCGATGCGTGGATGCGAACGAGACGAGAGAAAACAGACGAGTTATTTTTCGGTGTTCCATAGCTTTTGCATGTACATACAACGTTTGTATCATATAGAGAGCGAGCCAGGTATAGATGGATGCGTAGAGAGTAAACGGATGTGTGCGACGATAAAGAACGCTGAGAACGTTGCCGCCATGAAAGTAACGTATGACCGTAACGTACGATAACACTGTCACGCACACTCGACGATCCTGTAGGTGTTCTTAATGCGTTTCGGAGCTGTTTGTCGAACACGCCCGATAAGCGTGGTTGGATTAACATTGTCCCGGCTTTGCATTTCCGTTCGGCCCCGTCGTTATTGAAATCGTTGAACAGTCGCGAGCCATCCGGCTCGAGGGTGCGTTCACCGCGGAAGCTCGTTCCCTGTGCCATCTTTAACCCCTTTGCATTCCACGGTTTGCGTCTGGCGCTTTGAATTATTTTTCAATCTTGTTACCAACAACTCTGTACTATTCGCAGTGGTTTTATTCAAATTCATTTCAAGGAAATAAAGTTCCTCTGATTGCTACTCGTAGAAAATTTTGTTCACGAATTGTATTAAATATAGCTCTCAAACGTTTATTTAAGTTATCGCAGAATTAGATAGAATGGAATTCAGCAAGAAATGCTGTTCAACTATTACAACAACAATTGATAACAAATTGTAATAAAACTTGATTGAAAGTCTTCTGCAAGTATTCTGATACTTTTCGACAATCGTAGGCGAGTAATAGCGATGGGTGCTCGAGGGTGCAACGGACTTGTAAAGAAATCGTCGCGCGCTCGAACGGCTAAGTAATAACAGTGTGCGATCGTTTTTTAATGTGATATACAATTTTCATATGTACAGCCGTTCTACGGAGATGAGACTAAGACTTTCGAATAATCGCGTGACGGTCTCGTTTCGGTTTCCCCTTTATAGAAACGATCCTCTTCGTCGTTCTTATCGCCGTGCCGGGTATCTCGCGGGAAAGTTAAGGCTGAGCTTCCCGTTATTAACGATAAACTGCCTAACGACCGTTTCAACGAACACATATAATACGCGACACGTGAAAAATTGTCTGTCGTACTGCCACGGGAACGTTTCTGTCCCGATATCCTTCGGGTCGTGTGAGAATCTGACGCCAGAAGGAACAGGGATGCTGATTTCAGGAAATTTTTAAAATTTATGATAAATTTCTACAATCGAGATTATAAAAGCGTAAAATATAGATAGTTTAGATATCTAAATCTTGTTATTGGTTGTTATAGAAAACTGTAATTACAATTCGTTCGTTTACACCTTGGCATAAGAATATCTAACAAACCACCCTTACGAATATATTGGACGCGACTAGTAGCCATTTTTCGAGCCTTCAACACGCAATTGCATCTCTTCTAAGGAGAAGAAAATGGATTTCGTAAGAAACGATCGAAGATCGGCATCTCTGACGGAGATTCAAAAAGAGAGAGAGAGAGAGACAGAGAGCAAGCAGTAGGAAAAGAAAGAAATTGGGTCTCGCGAAACTTGGCGGTCGATGTATCATTCGATTTCGTATCTGAAATTCAGCTCATCCTCGATTCCTCCCGGAACTTCCGGCGGCTCGAATTTGTGCATATCAAACGCGACATGCATATCGAATACGCGGACGTAACATTCGTCTAGGTTGGCAGAAGGGCGATCCCTTTGGGTGGACTCCCTTGCGAATCGCTGGAGCCTCGATTAAACGAAACCGGAAGCGAGGAAGGGAGAGTGCGACAAGAGTGCGTGGGTGTGCGTGTTTCGTGGAAAGGGGCACGGGATATCCTAGTTTTAAAATGTCTAAAATGAACTTGGAGCAAGAGCGTGCGAGCATGATTGCGCGTAACAGAGAAAGTGAGACAGACAGACGGAGAATGAAGAGATAAATAAAAAAAGGGTGAAGAAACCAGTTTTAAGGGATGTTAACGATGTACAAATGTGTAATTTAGTGTTGCAAGAGAAATCCGTCTACGACGCGGTAACACGATAGCAGAAAATACTAAACAGAACAAACAAATAAAAAAAATAAATAAATATTACTTTTATTTTACGAGAGAGAGAGAGAGAGAGAGCGAGAGAGAGAGAAAGAGTGTGTGAGCGTGAGAAGCGAGAAGAAGAACGCGCATACAGGTGAACCTTTAGAGAACCTAGGCGTACCTATATTTCCATGATTACACATTTTTTGAACGTATACATGATAAATAGAAGAGAGAAAGAGGGAGAGAAAGGGAGAGAGAGAAAGAGAGAGATTACGTACCACGAGCGAGGAAAATAGAGCGCGAAGGAGGCGACTATCCTCTCGCACACTCGCACGTACGGTAAATCATGTGCTATGACCGACAGTTGTCGAAATAAAATTTTTTTCGATCAAAAAAGAAAAAAAGGGGAAAAAAACATATCTCGTGTGTATTTTATTCGACGACCACCTGGAATTTTTGCACGTATCTTTACGTTTCCCTTTCGCATTCCCGTTTTTATCGCGTAAACGGGCGACACTGGGACCGCCCGCATCCGCGCGAGGACTCGACTTAAACCATTCGATCTGTACGGACGTGCTTATAAAGAATCAGGACGAGGATCACGAAGTGAGCAGTAATTTAAAAAAAACGTTGCCCTTATAAATCTCGTCCGTTTTTATTATTCGCACGGAGCATCAGTTTTCAGGGCTTCGCTTCTCGTGGCCGACTCCAGTTTATTCGCCCCCTTTTTTCACGTTCCAGGGGAAGTATACGGTTTTTATGAAATTAAATACACTGGTAACGCATCGTACTACAACTCGAGCGAAACGAAATAACTGGAGCTCCTTTTTTCCACTATCAAAGCGACATCAAAGATGACTCCTCTTGAAGGGTTGCAGACGATATATGGACGCTGAGAAATACCGGCTTTTAAGAGCGTTTGAGATAGAAAGAGCATTTATTGATCATTAATACGTAACAAAATAACTTTTCCAACGAATATGGTTTGCAGTTTCGAATGATTCACTCGAGTACTGCGTCCGAGTCCTCGAAAAAGATCATCCATCAGAGTCACCAGCCACCCTCTACTTCTCGCGATATAAATGTACTCCACTTTCCAGAACTCGAGAAGTTACGTAGCCACGTGTACTCGTTAAACAGTACTGAGAAACATCAAAATACGAAATTACTGTCCGCAGGAGAATTCAAAGTGCCTCGAGAAACGAACATCCGAATCCAACCGCGACATTCAAAGTCGTTCGTTAAAAGGTCCCTGTATCGTATCATCGAGGAGGAAAATTGCAGAATACGGAGTCGCACGTGAATTGCACGGCGACGAACGCGAAGTCGGAATAGACGGGGAGGAATTGAATCGTTTGCAAGGAAAACGTTCGACAGAGGGGATTTTAATATTCCACGGAAGCGATAATCGATGAGACGGTGAGGTTGATGCGCGTTTCGCGAGTCTTCGCAGGGTGGATCGGTGGCAATGACGCGGATGGAAGCGACGCGTTTTTAAAGATGGCGACGACGGACAAACGCGACGCACTGGCACGGATACGTGCACGTAGACCCGCGTAGAAGCGAAATCCCTCCATCCGTCATTACTCTAAGCGGTCTTTTATCAGTGGCAGGAGGGTCGCGCGATGTCAGATCGATCAGTCACACCGGGGGCTAAGTGAGAAATTACGATGAATCTCGAATGTCTCGCGGCAGACAGCTGAATAAAAATCCAATTCCCAGGTATCTGTCGAGATGTCTTGTATCGCTAACGTATGAGCAGCGCACGCTTCCGTTCGGTCCCCAGTCGTCAATGTAATACGGTCGCGTGTGTACCAACTGTTTTCCTCCTTTCCGGCGAAAACCGTCGGGACACTTGAATCTTTTACAACAACCGATCAATCGAAGCTTCCGTCGTTCGAAACAAACGCTGAGGCACGCTGAACGAATTTCACCCGTGTTCGTTAGTCGATTGTCTCGCGCGCGAGGGAGCAGCTCGCTCTAATTAGGCGTACGTTACGATTATCTCTCGTCGACGAAACGAGGATACCTTTCGAGTTTTAATTAAGGGGCTTCGTTCTTTTCTCGCCCGATTCAAACAGAATCCTGATTATATTTAATTCCGTTTCCTCGCGGAAGCTCGCGAGAGTAATGAAAAGATTCCGGTTCGGCTCGTCGTTTGACTCTTTCCTCGTCGCGCGTTTAACGCGCGTATGATATCCATTATTTTCGAAGCAGCCGGATAAGGATGGCCGAACTTTTAAACCAGACGATCAAGATTAAAATATTCATCGTTTCGTAGGAAATTCCACCGTCCGGTAATGTTTCATAATTATTTTAGCTCCCGCCTCTACGAGGCCCTCAAAGAGTTTCAGGAATTTTTGTTGTTCCTTCGCGAGCCCGCTTTTTTCTTCATTTTCGCCGGCGGTATTGCCTGCGGGGGTGGACCGAGCGTGCAGTTTTCTCTAACTTCGCCAACTTCTTTTCACCCGGACGGCTAAGTTAATATTACGCGCGATCTCGACCCTGGCTGAACTGAACTCTGAAATTCGTAACGGAGAAATAAGGATGGCTCGCGACGATGCTGCGGGGGTTTTTTCGCGCCCACGGGTTCCGAACAATGCCGGGGTTAACTCGAAATAAATATTTGCCCCCCTCGCGCACAACGAACGGTAACTTTCGCGCTGATTCGATCGGGAGCGTCACGTAAACCGTGTTTCCGGCACGTCCCCGTATCAATCGATACGTACGCAACGTATGCAAATGTCATGGGGGGTGGCTGGTCTATTCGAACTAAAAATTCGACGCATCGCGAGTTCCATACCCGTCCGGTCCCACAGCGAGAGTAAACGCGGCTTGATATACCGCGTCCCTTTTTGAGAACGGACCTAACCATAAAAAGTAAGAAGTAAACCGGCTGTAAAACGGAAGAGGGATGTAACTTTCTTCGAACGAGATGGAAATCATGGAGAATGGACGGTGACTTTTTTAGTGCCGGTTACTTATATGCGAGAGTATATTACTTTTATTATACGCTAACAGTGGCCTCGAGGGGATTTTATTCTATTTCTGCGAACACGCCTCTCGATTGCGAGTCGTCGTTAAAAATTTCGCTCGAACAGCTAGCAACAAATTTTTTTTTTTTATTGAAAATAAAAGAATCTCCTACGCGGAACGTAGAACCGTTTTGAGAGAACGTGGTAAAATATCCTGGATCCCACGGTCCAATTCTCTATTCGCCGTTCTGTAATAAACATCCCGTCGTCCATATCGATATTTCAGATTTAACTTCCCCGCCGGTGGCGGCCATAAGTTTCCACCTTTTCGCTTCGTACTTACGTGGAGACATTTTTACATAGACTGTTCTTCAATACCAGCTGTATCTCTCAGAGAGGAGATCAAAATACGGCCAAGGGAAGAATATTTTTCTTCATAATCGTCTATCGCGCGGTACGATGGAAATGTACGGCTGCACAGCCTCGTAGGGAACCGGTGTTATTCCTAGATTAAACTTTTCGGAACTTCTATCGGAGCTTGGCTTTTTCTGTCGTTTCCTTACGTATGGTTCACGTGATTTAACTGTGATATAAAGTACGCAGCCTTGATTAGCGAGCCTTGATTAGTGAATATCGAGTATCCGAAAAAGAGAACGAATATTTGAGAATGAAAATTAAATATTGATTAATTAACCTTTTGCGTTCGAACGGCGACTTTCACTCGCCACAATATTTTGCATGGCAACTCGAGTGAGAGGCGAGAGTCTCTGTTTATGCTGAATTTCGTTATCTCTAGTCGATAGAAACGAAGTATTGGTTCGAGGATAGGTCCCTTAGGCTGTTTCTGTTTTCGTTTAGAAAGTGACATTGAATGACGTAAAATGGGGATTAAGATAAAAGTCCTCTACGACTGTAGTCTTGAATACGATGTGTCTAACGTTAGTAGAGTTTCGACGGTCGTAGCGAATACACGTATCGCGAAATTTTGCACCATTGTTTTGCAAATTTTAAGGCGAGTTTGATTTTGAATTGATCAGAAATTTATCTGTCTGTGATGAAATTGGTGGTAGAGCAAGTGTAATTAGTGACGACGTATCGAGTGTGAGAAATAGAAAAATTGGAGTAACAGACAGTGAATCTGGAAGTAGCAGCGATGACCCACAAGATTCTGGCAATTCAGAATATCTTGGTAAGTGTTTTGTAAAATATCACAACAAACGCAACTACAGAACTTGAATCGCCTGATCGAGAAAGTCGTCGAGCGTAAAGGGTTAATTATTGATATTTGACAATAAATTTCATTTTATCAATTCTCTGAGATCTACTTGCTTCCTGAAATGATTGTCTCGTTTACAGAACTCTTATATTCCTATATCAATCTTGCAACCCTTATCTTCAACCCTTTCTCGACGCATCTCGAAATGGTAATAATTAAAAACAGTATCTCTGGCAGAAATAATTCAAAATCAACAACTTCAGACACAGACCTGAGAGACATTACATTTCACAATTATTCTAGAAAAAGATTAATTAAAATCTGATAGTAGATTATATTCTTTTCAGAATTTCTCAACAAAGAACGAAACAAACATCGTATCGCAGTATCCTCTCTTAAATGCAACGCAACTTTCCTGCACTCGATAAATACGCCAATATTTGTAACTGGTAAATACCAATTTAAGCGGAAACAATGGTAGTAGACAGAGGGGCGTTTTTAGAAACCGGTCACATATAAATAATACAATTTTCCACGGCTAGTTTTTCGCTGGAATCGATGTCCTCGCAATGGTGGCGACGAATTCGCTTTTCCACGGAGGAGTCATCGGTGTGTCGACCCGGTAGGAACATCTGGTCGGAATCTGTCCGATGAAATCGCAAGAGAAGGCGCGGGGGTGGCGAACGGGGGGACGAAACTTCATAACGGACAATCGCGTTATCACGACAACACCGTGATTGGTATCATTCTATTCGCCCGGCTACTCGGCTATGATTCTATTTTTTGGCAGCGGAACAAAAAAAAAGAGGAGGGGGAGGGGGAAGCAATTGATATCACCCGTATAACGTTGCTTTCAATTTCAGCAAATTTTCTATCTTGATTTGAAAAACTTCTATTTGTCCAGCCTCGTATGCCGCCGTTTCGCCATATTCCATAAAGATTCCTAATCTACGAAACAGATTTATTTCTAGGAATTTCCCACGATTTTTTACTACCTCCAGAGCTGTCGCTGATTGAAGCATGTCGATTCGTTTCGCAGAAAATGAAATGACAGATGTTTTAAAAAACATTAGATACTGTTCTTTACATCAAAATTATGAAAAAAAATTCTACAAACGAATCGCTATAAATCTATATAGTGTTTCTATAAATAGTCACGGATCCATCGTTTTTACAAGTTTGGTAGTTCTAGTGTTAAAGATCAGTATAGAAAATCCTTGTCTTGGATTTACAATATTTTTTAAAGTACCCGTCGTTCGTTCTTTTTTTTTTAAACAAGTTGATATGCTTCAATTGTCTGTATTTCTACTGATTCAAGTGCAGCACTGTTTAATGTACTCGCGTCGACTGTATTCGAGGAAGAAACTTGTCATACCTGATTGCTTAGATTCGCGTACGTACGAACGTGCAGATGAGCATGACGATAAGTTGGATCGATGGTACGTTATATTAATCGTGGACGGCTAATGCTTTCTTAGAACTGTCTTGTTTTGCTGCTGTTGATGATTTTGTGAAAACAAAGTTGATATTAACAGTGATTTAATGCAGTGGAATATTTTAATTCCCCTTTAATCATCGCGATGAATGTCTTCTGTATCTTATTTTCTTTTAAACGAACCTACTTCTGCCTTTAAAAAATTTTTAATACACAATTCCTCTTCTTCGCGAACTTTTTAGATACTTCGACTACTTGCTCTAGAAACGTTATAGCGATTGTTGGAAAGCCTCTCGTTGCCTTATTAATTGCTTAAACTCCGCTGCTTAACTTTGCTTAAGTTATTCCGGAGTAATCTGTTTTAACGTGGACTCTGTAAAATTTACATGCTTCCTCGACCGAATCAGGGTCAATTTGCCAGGAGTAAATTACGAACGAGGTGTACCGCTGAACAAAAGTTTGATTTTCGCGTTCCTCCGTCGCGCACGTCAAGTGTCTGCTCTTCCCATCCCGTTCGATTCTCCTTTTTTTCGACTTTGTTCGAGTGAATAACATTAACCCTTTGCACTCGACGACTTTTTCGGTCTTACATCATCTTCTCTGCCGCTGATTTCTTCATGAACTGCTTTCAGCAGTTTAAAATCAATTTCATCCTCGCTAGAGTTAATTTCACCTTTGAGACCAATTTTTGTAGGGCTTCTAAACTTATAGTCAGTCGATGAAAAACTCTAGTTGCCGTATGAAACGCTGTGGCGACTGAGAGTTACTTCTATACCGCAAAGGATTAAATTAGAGGTACCAGAGAAGACTTTTTAAGGATATTTCCAAATGGACCTTTTGATCTTTTTATTAATACTAAAGGGAACAGAATTAAATACGAGTAAACATAAACTATAACTTAGTATAAGAAAAATTGAATATAAACTAGAATTATTACCTCTTTGCGCTCTTTCGTCTGCCTTCGTTTTGCGTAACTGTTGTCATGAATGTCAACGAAAACGCGTCGATGCTCGCACCCCCTCTTAAGGCGATTATGCTATATAAACCTCTGAATTTTTTAAATCAGAAACATTTATTTATTATAGAGGCGAACGAAAAAGTACGGTGACAGAGGTAATTTTTTAATTTTTAGTAGTTCTGATACGATGCTGGGGACTAAAGGCGAGCGAGATTTCCACGGAATTATATTAACAGACGTCAGAAACGATAATTGATACGCGATGGTAACTATAGATTGAAATTTATACATTCTAATTAATATATTGGAATTAAACGCATTATCCAAATAATTTATGGATTAACGTTCAGTGTTGCGCGATGGAATATATTGAAAGGCAGGCAATTGTAGAATTTTGAACGGCAATGTATGTCTATTTCCCCGGGACAGGAACGGTCGTCGGGATGCATTCGATTATTCTGTTAGAGCGGCACAAAAGTGCCGTGTCGATTGTTTGCGTATTGAACAAAATTTTTTTTTTTTTTTTTTTTTTTCATTTTCATCGCCGACAACAATCGACGGAGTTTTGATATTGAACTATTGATTTTACGCTGGATTTATGGCTATGCATATTCTAAACGCGTACGAATCCTGCGTCGTGGTCTTTTTTACTCCCTCTT
This sequence comes from Xylocopa sonorina, assembly GCF_050948175.1. Lineage (NCBI taxonomy): Eukaryota > Metazoa > Arthropoda > Insecta > Hymenoptera > Apidae > Xylocopa > Xylocopa sonorina. The sequence continues at coordinate 4,101,435 of NC_135195.1, read as the reverse complement.
TCACTCTCTCTCTTTTTTTTAATTTAGATACACGCAGCGGTGTGTTTCTATTTGTTGGCGTTTGTATAAAGCGATTTTCGTATTGATTCTCTATAATTTCGAGATTCGACGGGACTCGATTTCGTTTCGAGCTGTTCGCGGATCGCGCCTATAAGTTTTTTCGACGGGATTTATACGTGGTTGCCCCTTCGAACCGTCTGCATCGAAAATCGAATTCGTTATCTCTCTGTTATCGTTGACGTCTATCAGCCATAGAAAATTCCATTTTCATAGAGAACTTCAGGGAAACGCATTTCTAAAATAGTTGCAGTGGAATAAGTGTAACTTATTATTCTGTTATTATTAATTAATTCTGATGTCTCTTCAGAAAGGACATCCGAGTGCAAAAGGTTAAAAAAATCCGTGTGACTATCTTAAACGCAAAATGTTAAAATATATGAGGCGTGGGAGCGCAAAGATTGTCATCCGTTTGACCCTCAAGCGTCAATTCCATCCGTCTACCGCCCCAATTACGCGTAATGGCAGTCCCGTTGAATAAATTACGTTCGTCGACGTATAAAGAAATTGGTATAATGTACTTTTAATTTACTGCCTCAAGTTCGTCAAATAGAGCCTCGCTCTTCGCTCGTACGATGGTGTATTAATTATTTAAGAGTTCAGAAGAGAATAGAAAAACCGTCGTACAAGAAACCGTGAAACGTTGTACCCGTCTCTGAATTTCCATTAGCGGCGAAAAACTGAAAAGTTAGGTAAAAATAATTATAAATTAGGTAAAGAACGGCGAGAGAGACGAAATCATGACGCGTGGATTTTTCTTGAAACGCTGCTTAATTCGTCGTATCGAATACATCTCTCGAACCGTTAAGGGGAGAGAATCTGTGTCGGAGATCGCGAGGAGGAAGGTAGCGATTCTGAATAAACGTAACTGGAACAAAGGGAGCACGCGTAGAGACCGGAGTTAACTAACCGCGAGGAAGTTGTTCAAACGATATACATTTAGGGAAGAAAACAAGACAATGGGGTAAACCCCCCAAAAACTGTAGGGAATTAAAAGAACTCGGAGGCAAGGAGAGCGCAACACGGAACAGAACTGCGAACATATTGTTTGAAGAAGCACACCATTTGCGAGGAAAGAGCTATTGTGCTCATGGTGAAAGAAAGTTCTCATATAAAAAGGGGAGCGGCTAATGCAACGTCAAAGACCGAACCCGGTGCCGGGAACGATTTGGAAAACCCTTCGAAATGGTAAAAAATGCCGGCGGTGTGCCAGTGTTTACGATCGCGAGCGAAATTCACCGCGAGAAACCCGAGGGAACCGGTTTTTCATACTCCCGTGGCAAAAACCGGGGGCGAGAACGGAGGCGGGAGGCGCGGGACGATAGAAAAAGACAGCCGCCCCTGTGTTACGTACAGTTTTAATGGGAAGCGCGATATCTCGCGACAAAAGAAAATTTAATGCATTTTACTTTGTCTCGCGACGGACGACGAAATCAGGAACAACTTTACGGCTGGAAGAAAATTTCAGCTCATAATTGTGCGAAGTGAAAGTTCCATTAAAGCCGCGAAGATTTATGGGGGGTGGGAGAGGGCAGACGGTATCGGTAATTTACTCATCGTGGAGGCCATCATAAATTAGCGCTACCGCCACATGAGCACTTCAAAGTGCTACTAGCGCGAATCGATAATTCCGTCTTTCGGTTATTCGGATAAATTAGAGCAGGAAATGTTTAGACAAGGTTTCGCAACAATTTCACGTACTAAATTAAGAACGTTCTACTTCAAGATCGATATACAATTTTCAGTTTGATCGTTAACCCATTGTCGCGCACTTTTAGCTCTTAAGTCGTGCCCAGCAAACGCGTCTTCTTCTTTTTTTTTAATTGTTTGTTACTGCAATAAGGAATCGAGCGTCAGTTATATGTTTGGAAGTGGTAATTATAGGAATAGCCGTTACTTGATTGTTTCGACTCGTTCAGGTCATAAAAATTCACGCACAAGATCAACTTAAATGTATAAAAATATTATTGAAGAATAAACAAATAAATCGCCAAGAAATGGACAGCTATAGGCAACTATTTGCGACAATGGGTTAATATAATACATTCGACAGAAGTATTGGAACAATGAGGATTAGAAATGAAATTGGCACGCGATAAAGTGCAAAGAATTTTAAAAAGATTTTAACGCGTGCATCATCTTTCAGCGTGTCTTTTATTTATACGGGAAACGAGTGTAATAAAGTTGAAATTGTGCCTCCATAATTTTATCCACACTGAATAATAGAGCCGGCGTACGTTTACGCTTTGTACGACTTACGTATGAATAGTTTAAAGGATAATCTGAAAACTGGGTGACGTCTGAATTCGCCTTCCTCAGTTAAATAATTCCATCGGGACGATCGTTTAAAATACAAGGGTCGGTTAAAGGACGGATGTGACACGGGAAAACGACCAGGAACACCGTCCTCGTTTCTATAACGTTAAGTTAGGAGAACATTCATGGGGATATATGGGGCGTAAATCGTGAAAAATTTCTAGCCGGTCTGGTTTAATTAAATATTTAAGGAAAAAGTGGGTCGCGACGAAAGTGAATTTCGTTAGTCGGCCCTAAGAAGTCAAGAGTTGAAGTAATTATCTTCGGATACCCTCGCGATAATTTAGAAAATTTTACTCGCCCTTTACACGTATATTTGTTCCATCTCGTAACCACAGATTCTGCATTTTAGCCACTCGAATTGCACACTTTCTTATTTTCCTGTATCCGTCAACGAACGCGCAGGACGATCCATAACTAATTTATCGTACGATGGAACGCGAAATTGTTTCCGCTTTCGTTTAACTAGGAAGCATTAAAAATCTAGTTGAAATAAACCCGATGAAATTGCAGCTCTCGAGGGTTCTCCGCGAACGACCTGAGAATTGAAACGTGCCGGAAGTCATCTTGCGAGTAAATAAGAAATACCCGCATCCATTAGAGCGTCTGAACGTTATTCACGTCAGGTTGCGCACCAGCCAGTGAATTACTCCCTTGGTAACATTCACGTTGACGTCTCCCGTCATCGATAAGCGTAATAAGATCCGCTCGCACGTTCTCCAGACGCTCCTCGAGCGTGCTACAATCGAGCCTCCTCGCGTTCATCGTTCAACGAACCATCAGCCATCGTCCCCGCAATTATCATTCGTCCCCATCCCACTGGTATCGAAGACCGGAGTAAATCTTCGTCGGTCCCTGTCGTCGAAAAAAAATCTACCCAGCGAAGAAACGAGGGCTGCTTAAGGCCTGCAAAGCTCCTGTCCGCCCCTTCGTCCACGTTCCCGCGATTACATCTCCGATCCCGATGCCCGAGCTAAGCTGAAACACGACTTGACCGTCACGGACTCGGTCTCTTTTCCACCCCTCGAGGCCTGTCCTTCCTCTATTTTTTCATCCGCCACTTTTTTTTTCCTTCCTCCTCTCAGCCGACCTTCCCGATCTCTTTCAACCGCGACGTCCTTGCCTTCCGTTAATGAAGCAGACGCGAATGGACCTTCCGCCCTCGTTCCGCCACCTCGTTTCTTCGGCCACTCCACGCGCTGCAACCCTCTCCGCCCTGCTTCTCATTCTTCGCCTCGTCTCCGCTATTCTTCCGCCGTTTCGATCGTCTCGCCCTTCCGCTCGCCTCCGGGGGTTGCCACGACGCGGCACACGGGCCCTGTCTCGCGATGGCGTCGATGGACCCTCGAGCGCGTTCGCCGCTCGAAACGAAAGGCCGACTCGCAAGCGCTCCCTCGCCCTTTTCCAACCCCCACCGCGTCGCGGTGTCTTCCAGGGGAGTAAATGGACTACGAATCGGCGTATCAGTCCATGAAGTTGCTGGCAAATATGAACGCGCGTGCATATGATAGAGTACGCGCGCGCACTTGACGGGCCACCGTAAATACCCGATGCGCACACGTGGTTGGGAGAACAAACAGATATAGCAGGCGGCCGTGTTCGCATCCGCCGGACGCGACGCATCATTTTTCAGCTGGAAAATGCGAATTCAGCCGCGGCCTGAGAATCCACGTCGAGGCCTCATAATGTATCCGGCTGCTATCGTCGACGAGCCGACAACTATCTCTCGATCCCACCACCACAGTTTCTCGCTCTTCGTTCTACCCTTCGCGTTTGTTCGTTGCCTCCTCTACGTCGGTTCTTCTTTTTCTCTCTTTTTTTTTCGTTTTACCTTCTGGCGTAACTATCCTTCTCTCTTGTGGGTTTCTGCACTCGTTTATACGATACCTTCGCGCTACTGGATGGGTATTGGGGATTGTCGGATGCACGTTGGTGTTTAATAATCGATGCACGTGGTCATCTTCTTTTTATTACAGCGATCAAGGTTAAGGATGGAGTTTATAGGTATGCTGAAAAATTTACTTGCGATCTTCGTCGAAATTTGCTAAATGCACGAGTAATTTATACTCTCTTCGTTCCATAATAATAGTGGCAAAAGAAAATAAAGGAAGTACTTTTGACAGACAAAATTGTACGCGATCTTTCTTATACTTTTCTGTGAGAAATAGGTCGATGGTGCTTGAAACTCGTTTAAATATTCACTTGTAATTATTATTGTGGGACAGGCCGAGTAGTAGCATGTATCTGTTTTAATCGAGTGTTGAAGAAGAATTAATTGTAGGAAATAAACGGCGAGTCTTACGTAGAAGTTTGTGTCTGACTAAACTTGCTGCAATCTACTGCAGTGGTTACTACTTGCAGGGATTGACGCTATTGCGAATGTGCTGAATCAGGTTAATCGTTCCGTTTTTTCAAATTTGTCACAATTCTTCTATTTCAAGAAAAGTTAACTATATATTTATTAATTTCTTTTTTCATTAGTGTTCATTGAAATTGTAACAATCAATAACTCGTGACTTCCCAAATGAAGGCAAGAAATTGTGATGAATTATAAATCTTTTCGTAAACAAACAAAGTTTCGATCTGAAATGGTTCAAGTTGAACGTTACTTCATCACGAAGTATATCATAATTCATAGTAGGCTGAAAGCGTGCGACACTTTATTTTTAAACAGTAACGCACGTTCTATTTATTCAAGCCTCGGTGAATTAGGTGAACTCTAACGTTTCACATGCTTCCCTGCATGTTTCTATTACACGTTGTGTGTTCCTCGAGCCAGCTGTTCAAAGTATAATAGATTCAAAATATATGGCTGGCGGTAGGTGGGTTACAGTATCGTTCGTTCTTCAATAATTATCCGAGCAGGTTCGCGTGTCGGAAAAACCGAGGATTATATTTTTAGTACAAACCGTATTTATCGATTTTCAACGTTCAACGTTCCAGCGCGATTCGTATTCTGAACTCGAATATAAAAAAAAGAAAAATAAAAAAAAAAAACGGGAGGAACGTTCGTCGACGATGGGGGTGGGTGATCGTAGGAGGCAACTTTATTAACAAAATAAAACGGTTTCCCGCGTATGTACGGAGGGTACGTCGTCGCCAAGTTGTTCCGTAGGAAACCGCGTTCAATATCCGGGCTGGTTTTAGCGAAAAAAGCACATTTTAAGTAACAAAATTCCAACCTGCACCAGATGCGACCGGATGTTCGTCGAAATAGAAATTTCATCGAACGGTTCATACGTAAGCAGCATGATTTAAAGACGCGAGTGCTTCGTTTCACGAAATTCGACTCGCGTCTAATTGGAAGGCATCCGACATTTTTGTATCGAACGAGTCTCGCTGGGCTCAGAACCGAGGGTTGCCGATTCTGGCGAGACAGGACGATGCAAAATATTAAAACCTCCCACCCCTTTCAAGCCTTCTACTAATATTTCAACAACGGACGCTGTTGGTCGTCGTAACATCTGTTCGGAATGCACATGCAGAACTTGTCCACTGTCCTCATATTTTCGTAGCCAACTATATATCTCCGATACGACCTCGTTTTCGAGTTACAGCCTGTTTTCAGTAGAGGCAGACGGTTCGTGAACCCTTGCGCACACAGAATTTCAGATCCGACAGCGTCACATTCGTCTCAGCCTCTCACGTAAGACGCACACCATCTTTTGTTCCTCTTTTCTCCATCGACTTCGTTCACTGGCACCCCAAAACGACGCGTACGCGTACGGGTTAATTGAAAGGTGCGTCATACTCTTCTTAGCCCCTCACGTAAGACGCGTACCATCTTCTGTTCCTCTTTTCTCCATCGACTTCGTTCACTGGCACCCCAAAACGACGCGTACACGTGCACCTCTTACGCGTACGGGTTAATTGAAAGGTCGGTGAAAATATCGCGCGACGAAGGACGACACTTTTATCGTCGACCACTTCTGTTTGTCCCAGGGCTGGCTCCTTTCGTTTGCACGCGGCGAGGGGCGGCAGCGCGCATAAATGGTCCCGGTGGCCGAGGCGGTGGACAAAGGTGAAGCTCATTCATGGCTCGTAACAGGCGATCATTGTTTCCACGAGCGTGCGGCCGCTCTTTCTCGCGTCAGGCTGCGGTAACTCGACGGCGGCGTTGCGTCGAATTTGTTTCGCCCAATTACCCGTGGGTGTGCTCCCTTGACGCTGTGCTAACCTTTCTGTTTTAATTTCGTCGCGGTGCGCCGCGCCGCGCCGACCCACGCGTCCCTCCAAGAGGGGCGGCCGCGAGCGCGTCCCAACGCCGCGAAAAAAAAAAGATATCAATCCCTCGGGACCTTATTATTGTCGATTCCACGGCGTACAACTGAGCCTCTGCCTCGGTTTCGTCCCATTCATCGGGGCCTTCCGCGTATCCTCGCGTCAGACGTGCTTTCTATTAGTTCGTCCCTTATGCAACGATGATTATTTATCGGAGTACGCGTTCCAGTTGGTACCTAGAGGAAAGTAGATATAGTCAGTCTCTTATAACGATTAATTTTTACCGTGTTATATAGGGGAATTTTGTTGTAAGAAATTCAAGAGTAAGAGAAATGTACATTAGTTTGATATTCGTTTGGTGTTGTATGATAGTTGCATTCTCATCAGGTTATTAGGTCCGTGACTCTTTAATTTACGAGAGAGATTAAAATTGTATTATTTGCTTTCACTGGTTTACAATTGAGGAGTTTGGAATATGTTTGTACTGGACGATTATTTCTTGTTTCTAACATTTTTTAGGGTTCAAAGTGTTAGTAACAGGCCAAACGAACGAGCGGAACCTGGTAATTAATTACTTCGTACGGTTTTCGTGCGAGAGACTTTTAATGAATAGTACTTGGATATGTGTTAAAGGCGCCTAATTGATATTGCCTCGATCATTTCCACGTGCGAAAGTTACTTTTATTAAAAAATGTGTACAGAATTGACTAAATTTAAACTACGCGTGCATGCGTATTCAGTCTTCAAACGGAGGAAACTCACGCATCAAGATCAAAAGCGATGCGAGCATCTGTATTCTTTCTTTTTAATCGAAATGGCAGAACGCGAATGCCGTCGTTGCTTTTTGAATTCGTATAAACCCAAATAAAGATTCAAATACTTTGAACATTAATTACTTTTACTCATAAAATGTATACATCAGCACAATCTTACAATTCTTATTAATAACAAAAAATGAACACAGAAGAAGTATGTATACGCTATTATTGAAATTATGTGGAGAGGATGCATCAATTGTAGCAATGATTTCTGCTAAAGAAAAAGTGTACGCATCGACACGTTACATCGGGTTAATAATAACCAGAGAAAGAAGAAGTTGAAACGTTCGATTCAGTTGCCACAAAAGAGTTCCGATTCCTTGCCTGGAAGAAGTTCCTTTCAATTTACCGATAGAAAAGTAGGTTCAATAAACGTTGGTAGAAACGAGATTCCGTCAATGTAACGAATTATATGAAACGTAGCGAGCGATTCGCACGCAAACAATTATCGTATTTCTCCGTTGCGCATCGAGTTTTCATCCCCCTTGGCTGCCGCTCCGTATCGCCGTCAATTCGCTTTCATATTTCTTTCACGCCGATTCTATTTTATTACAGCTGTTGACGGCGCCCCTCGAGTCGATCCCGTCTTTCCGCGGGCGTTGAAATAAGCGAAACAAGGTAATTATGAGAACTTTTCTACTCCCGCAGCCCGTCTCACCCCCGTGAAGAAAATCGAAAGTCGTCTCGAGGACGCTGTTACCTCCGCGAGTGAATGGCCGTCGGGATTGAAACGAGTAATAAAAGCGGGAATATTGAAATTCTAAATAGGAGACGTTTCATGGTACGTGTCAAAGTGAACGTCTCGCGAGCAGAAACGTAATAACATTGGCCACGCGGACGAGAAGCCGGATATGAATTCGTTTAGCGTCTTGTGACACGTGGTTTAATTGCAATCAGGGCAATTGCTCGGGGAAAAAGTAGGTTACAGCTGCAAATTAAGTGCCGCTCGTGTAACGCTTGATTTCCTGATAAACGATTCCGAAAATATGTCAACCGCTTAAGGGAAACGCGGGAGGACCTTGATGTCTGATTAGAATCTGTTTCTGCTTGTTTCATTACGGCCACGGTCTTACTCCGTTACTACGGTTAATAAAATGCATTTATTTCGTTAATTCAAGAAAGTTGCTGCGCTCGAAAAAACTTTCTGTTTAAATTAACCGTTCTCATCATCCGTGAAATAGCAATTATACATATTTCTCAAATCTTGCGAAGTGGTTCGAATATATATTGGTAGTCTGTTCAATTTCGAAGGGATATTTTTCGTTTTTAGATGATCTGAAAAAGACTGAGTACACCCACGCTTTGATTCGTCTTCGTCAGAGAAATGTAGCTACCTTTTCAGCTCTGTGATCGTTACCATATTCGAGCGACGGATCACCTTCAAACAGTGGAAACCCATTGAACGGGGCAGACGAGGCGTCATGGAGGGCCCTCGCGTGGAGGCTGTTCTTTACGTGCGCTCGATCCACGAACTGCCCTTTCTATGGCCGCGTGTCGGCTCTTCGGGGCTCAAGATCGCGGAAACGAAATTCGTGCGCGTCGTATTGATTAATCTCGACGAAACAAGTCTTTAAAAGCTGTCGCTATCGCGGTCGCTGTCGTTTTATCAACACCAGTATCAGGCTCGAATGCTTGGCCGAAAAAAAGCTCCATAAAAAGGTTCACTCAGACCGTCACGATTCGTTTTAATTAATTCGGCTTTGCTGTAAAGGGGACATTAGTGGGTCATTTGATATGTGCCACGAATCGCGTACAATTTCTTCTAACGAATCGTCGTTCTGTCAGAGTTTATTTAATTTATACATAAACCGGGAATTAATTGTCGCTATAATTATACAGTTCTCTTGGCACATCATGGTAATGGCGCATAGTAATGCGATAGTGAGGAAAGTAAAGAAGGCTTAGGAAATGTATAAACTCGAGATAACTTTGTGGCTAATGTTGTAAGAATTTTGAACATTATGGATAGAATATTTTCTCGCGATAACCTTATCTTATTCCTCGCAGCTTTCTGTCTTAATTAACTCTTTTCTACGTTCACCATTTGTAGTATACTTTGTGAAAAATTATATCGATCTTCCGTCATTTCACGTGTCCCTCGCTCTCAAATAGTATTAAAACTTCTTCAGTACTTCGTTTGAACGTACTTTCCTTTTAAACAATATATGTTCGTGACTAAATTTAGAAAAACTGTATCTATTAAAATATAAATTACAATTCTATTTTCACTAATTGATTCTGTTGTTATACGTAATCAGGATCTTAAAAGATAAAATATTTCCAAGCCAAAAGGCAATAAAAATTTCGTTTTACTTTTATAACTCCTTACTTCATTATTCAATGCTTAATAAAAGTCGTTCAAGAATTATATCAGTGACATTATATTTTACCATTTTAAAACACCACGCTATCCGTCTTCAATACGAAGGAATAGTTCTTGAATGACAGACGAACGACTTCATAAGCGTCCACGCGATCGGAAGCCCAAGCGACAGCCTTTCTTTTCGGGAGGGCTGGATATTTCAGCGATCGAGAATGAATTTTCTGAAAGACCATTCACGATGACATTTTAACCGCGCTTTCCGGTAATGAATCGATGAACGACGCGTCCTCCCTTCAATTTCTAAAGGGTGCAAGTTGGCGTGGCTTATCGCGCGTCTACTCGTTCAAATGGTCCTCCCCACATTTCCCACGGGTCAGTTAATCGCAATAACCTATCGTTCGTTTAAATTTTCCTGCGGTGGATTTAAAAGGGGGATGAAATCCTTGTACCGACTGACAATTTCGTTAACCCATTAACCGTGGCCACTTTCAGCACGGTAATGAAACGAAAATAACTGCACGCATTCTAATTCGATACCACTGAATATTTTATTTTCTTATGCGACAAGATGGCAGATATTTAGGGTAGTAAAATTGTTGGTTACAAATTTTCTACGAAAAGCCACCCTTAGGGTAAAAATGAAATTAGCCCTTCGAGCGCTATGAACGCATTCATAGTTTCTCACACTGTCATTCAATCTGGGAACTATAAACACACATATGCTCACATGCTTAACTTCGCACAACTCAACGCTTAAAGGATTAAGGACTATACAATATTGTACAAGTACAAAGAAAAAAATGGAAGAAAAAAAGATTCACTACATTAAATGTAGATTAAAGATTCACTACATTAATTCTTGATAATAACAAATGAAAATAGGGGGTGGTTTACCACCAGTAAAGGATAACAATTAAATCTTGACACGATCCTAACGGCTTCTTCGATGCTATCACTGCTATAGACAGTTGTTTAACAGATACATATAAGAAAACACCGAATTTTTCGGCAAGACTGAGCATCTTCGTATAATCCTTCGACAGTCTCCACGAATTTTCCTCGTGCCTCTTCGATCCGTGCTCGCGTGGGCGTACGCGCCACCCCTGTAAGAGGAAGTCGCGTTTTTCGAAAGTTGTTTCGCAGGCTACCAGCTCGCTTCTCTTTATACATTCTGTTTACGGAGCTGGGGCGAACCGTTTAAAAGTTCACCGTCACCGCGACGACGTAGACGCTTGCTCGGCTGCGTTACGATGCGTTTTCTAGCGCGGCGTGGGACGCTGGGTGTGATTGAGGGATCACCGGAGGGGTTATCCGGCTGTTCCGAAGAGTGGCGCTCCCGTTCTCCTCAAAGTTGTTTCCTGGGATTTAAAAGCTGAAGGGTGGATACATTTTGGATGGGCTGGCGGCTTCCTGGCTTAAGCCACTAGTTTCGAATGACGCTACTGGTTGGTTTGAATTTAATTTGTTGCTGAACAAGTTTGATTTTGCGTCTGGGGATGATGATTAATTGGGGCAGGGGTGATACGTGTTAACGTTAGAATTGCTCGTCAGGCGTGTGTGGTTATTTATTTTTTTAAGGGTTCAGATGAATTCTGAAAAGGAGGAGTCGATTATTTTAACTCAAAGCTGTTTCCTGGGATTTAAAAACTGAAGGGTGGATACATTTTGGATGGGCTGGCGGCTTCCTGGCTCAAGCCAGGTTTCGAATGACACTACTGGTTGGTTTGAATTTAATTTGTTGCTGAACAAGTTTGATTTTGCGTTTGGGGATGATGATTAATTGGAGCAGGGGTGATACGTGTTAACGTTAGAATTGCTCGTCAAGCGTGTGTGGTTATTTGTTTTTTGAAGGGTTCAGATGAATTCTGAAAAGGAGGAATCGATTGTTGTAACTGATTAGAGTCTTTTTATGTTGAAGGGATTTAAAAGGATTTCTTAAGTGATAAATTAGTACCAATTAAGCATGAAATTGTATTGGACTTTATCGAACGTAAGATAAGGAAGAGAGTGGTGGAAATATAAGAAATGTATTGTTGAAGTGTTTAATACTTGATAGCGAAGGAAATGAAATAGTTGTAAAAACGTTATATTTATTATGTTAATTAATCAAATCACGTAGTGGGAAAGGGAATGGTCGGGTTAAAAAATTTTAATAATTTCATGGAATACGCAAGATAACAACTGACGCGTGAAATTCATGTCACATGAGATGAAATATGGCCGAGCAAAATTTGTCTTCCTTTTATGAATTTAATATTATGGCAAATTAAAAAAGTTATTTCCATTCGTTTAAAATTAATTTCGAACCCACCGCAGCTACTCGTAATGAAATATTACATTTTCACATCAATCTCAACGTTTGCTTTTTTAATTAAAAATTTTTTTCTCGTTAATTAAGTACGAGGGATCGCAACGGAATCAATTGTTCGTTAACGTACGCGTATCGTGTGATCACACGAGATGAAAAGATATACAGGGTTGCATTCAAGCGATTTAACAGGAAGAAAGTCGAACTATTTACTGCAGTTAAAATAGCAAACGTGGTTAATTTTAGGAAAAGCAGGGGACAGAATTTTTTCAAACTTAAAATTCTAACTCTAACCAGAATCGAACTACAACTACAGAATATTCAACTCTACAATTAAATTCATCGCAAGGGTTTTAAGTACAAACATTTGATAATTTTCACATTCGAGCCGTGTCGTGAAATCTGTTATTGCTTATATTACATTACAATTGAAAACAAAACGATGTTTCTATCTACGATACAAATTAAATTGTAATTAAAAAACTTCTGCGGTTTGATTAAACGGGAGGTGAAATTAATTGGATGTAAACACGGAAGTGCCAAGGTTAAAACCACAAACGTTCAAAATTGTTATACGAATATACTAACGATAAATGGGAGGCAATATTCAGAAAAGTTGGAATATTTTATACATACATTTATACTGTTTGGCCTGGAAAATGTTTCTATTCAACTTATATGGAATATTGTTGTAGATCCGTGGTTGTTATCTGCGCGAGGACCAACGATACGCGCGATATTTAATCTTTTCGGGCGTATCAGTTGACGGGGGTCGGTTTTGAAAACGTCGTCTCCACGTCTGGCTTTTACACTGTTTCGTGTAAAACTTTATAGCTGTCGAATGTCAGCAAATTCACCGGCTACGTAGCACCGCGGCGAAATAAAGTAGTTCCAGCGTCACACGTGAACTCGTAATTTCGCCTCCACGTTCTTCACGTGCGGCGGCGAGGCGCGGCCTGCGAACGCGATACGTATTTGTTCCGGAAATTGCCATGTTTGACGATATGAAGATTCCCGGTGGTGCTGCGACACGCGAAAATAGATTGACGGGAAAGCTCTAACGTTGGAAAAATTCATTCGCGAGCAGTTCTCAAAAACGTTGAAGCTTCTGTCTCGCAATGGGCGCGTTAAGAAGTGCGAGAGGGAAATTTAATTATCGCGCAGCCGCCATTTTGAGAAATAGTTCGCGAGGACGGCGTTTCGATGGTTAATGCGGGATGTTAATTAAGGAAAAAATGGCGTGGACCAAGATTCTTTTCAATCGAAGCGAATTCCTCTGGAAACTTCATCGCAAACATATTTCCGGCCGTGTCGCCTTCCTTTTTCTTAACTTCTCGCGAAGTTAATTCGCTCTACTTCCGAGTCGTTGGTTCTACGAAGAATTAAAAAAATTAGCGAGGCAGAAACGCAGAAGAAGAAAGATTCGTAACGATAAGTCTTAAATTTTCTTATTTCATTTTTTATTGCAATACCATTTACTATTTCTTCGCTGTCATCTTGGAAACTGTACGTTATGGTTAGGATGTCTTATTTTACGTGTATTACTCGACGGAGAATCACTTGGCGGGGGTATTTATTTAAAAGGAACACGGAGAGGCATGGACTACTTGTGGACATACATCGTGCATCTTTGAAACTCCAAACATCCTTGAGAAAGCATCGTTTATGTGACAAACTTTTAAATACAGTTTACAGGAGCGGGGAGAATGTATAACTAAAGAGGAACAAACACTTATCCCCACGTGTTTCCCGGAGAATCCTAAAAAAATATCTCCAAACAAGGAACTGTTACTGTACAAGTGAGACGTAACGAGGGCGTAAAGTGTAGGAAATTAATTACGAGAGGACAGCGTTCAAAGAATGGTCGGTGGTATAATGGGAGTGTTTAGAAACCGCCGTTTATACCTACAATTTCCATGAATGAAAGAGTACGCGCGTTGGTTCATTTTGAAATTTTAATGCAGGATGCGTAGAGCTCGCGCTCGTATAAAGGCAGCTGCATTCTTTTAATTTAAGGTCTCAAGACACTTTGACCGTTTTTGCTTGATTTTAATGTCAATTCGACGTCGAAAGTGCAGCTGGCAAACGCTGGCAGAGGATCTGGTTCTCTGGTGCAGCTTCGCCAGCAGAAACGCGTTAGTCTAAATAGAAACGGCGTATCTGCCGCGTGGCGTCTGACTGGAAGCGGCTCTATCCACTGCCATCACTTCTCATTGCGCGGCTTCCGGTACGCGCGTACATTAGTGCAACCAGCGGCAGAGGACCCGGTGCTCGCGTTTATACAAGAAAATCTCGTATTACACATGCGTTAGCTCTAAATTTGTTAAATGGAGCAGGAATAATGCAGCGACTCTGTCTCTGATTGTCTAATCCCTTCAGGACCGAACGTTTTAAAGCGAGAAAAATCTCGGAAAATAGAACGGTACGCCAGTGCTGCTACGCGACAAGGTTCCCTCCAACGAGTTCTCACTTCTTTTCATTACAAAGTTACCGCGACTTTCGAAAAAAACACGAGTATTAGACGTGTTGCGTTCTTATTTTCGCCTTGCGTAGCTGCTCGGTTAGAATACCCGAGGCGACCTTTGATGACAGTTCAAAGGAGTGCCAAAGGTAGCAGAGTCTTTAAGAAATTCAGCTCCAACTTTCCTGTATAAATAGCATTTTTAATCTATGTTTAGTTGATACCGTTTGGTCTTGGTAACCGACTCGAGGTTACCAGGTCTAGCAGGACCTTTAACACGTTGACTGCCACGATCATTTTTAGAGTTCCGGTCTAAAAAGCCAATAGAGATATAGCGAGTAAATAAACTGCGAGATGAGTCGTAGTTGAAGCCCTGGGCAAGAACGCAAACTAAGAGCTATCTCGTAGTTTGCAATCAACGTGTTAATTAGGTATCTTGTGTTTATGATAGCTATTGAAGTAAGACATTAGCGATGAGAATCTTCACGAGTCCCGTATCAATCTTTAAAACTCTAATCCCAATGACTCGAATTAAGGAGTTGATTAGAAAAAGTGATAAATGGAAATTGTTAGAAATTAGCTAATTCTAAACGACAGTAGCATAAATTTGGTTGAAGTAGATTTTGTTCTGAATCGAGCCAGAACAGGATGTACAAAGATTCCATTAATTGTTGCAAACCACAGAAGAGCGATCTGAGACATTGATGTCGTAATGAGAAATAGAAGAAGGGCAGATTACGAATGCGAAAGAATCCGTGACACTTGCAGACGTCATTCCGCGTGGTCCGGCAAGGAGGATGATAAGTGGGTGACGGTCGCCAGGTAGGAGGGCGGCGATGAAAAATTTCATTTTAAAGTGCACCAGGACGTAGCCATTCCTGTAAATTAAACTTTAATCAAAAATTCCCTTGAGTGAAGGCTGGCTCGAGGGGGTTGCGCTCCTGCGGCGAGCCACGCTTCCTCTAGATCTGCCGCGAGCTGTTCCGGGCAAAAAAAAAAAGAAAGAGGAGGCACACTCTTCCGTGGCTCGAGTCCTTTCGAAACAATGTTATTAAATGAAATTTTTTCCCCCGCGTATGACTAATCCGCTTCTGGCCGTGATTGACCGAGATTTGTCGCAGTATCGAGGAAGCGCGGATTAATTAATTCTGATTCCATTCTGGCATGGTGACTTCGTTTGACGAGCCTTAAGTCGAGGCTGTTCGCGTTCGTTACAGCGTCGATCGGTACTTTTTGCCGTACGTAATTATACGAGGATGCGTAGCGGCGTTTTTAATTGCGAAAAAATGGCCGATACAAATTTGATTCGTTAAGTGAACTGAAATTAAAAGCAGGAACGAAAGTAGCTGATTTAATTAATGCTGCGTAACGTTAAAGTTGCGCCTGGTTGCTTTCGGCGGGACTTCAAAAATGGGTTAATATATTAAAGTATTCAGTTGTTGGACGGGAAACAGTGGTTACCTATATTAAATTCTTTGCGTTGCAGTTCCGTTACTCCTCTTTCGGTGCTATTACTTTTCCTCCACGTTAAATAGAAAAATATTTCTATTTATTTAGCGCGAACCCCGGGGAAGCTTTCTTGCGAAAAGAAAATATTTTACGAAGCTAATTTTCATCTGAGCTTCAGCTGGCTTTAAATTATTCAGATTTCATTTAGAAAATTAATTTTTCGTTTGTAAAATTACTGCTTACGTATGCTCGCGTGGCATGGAAATAAAAATGAAATCAACGATTTCCTTCGCATAAAAGAATATTTTTCGTTTCTGTTTTATTGTACAATATTTTTTAATTAAGTCATATTCAAAATTACTTAAAACGATGTGTAATGGAAATTACCGATGCTTACTCGATGCAATAAGATTTAACTCTAATTGCAGAAATTACCTTCGTTCGGTATTCAAATTTATACGTGACGATATATCAATTTCATTATTAATGAAAAGCATTTACGATTTGCTTAGTATTTACAGTTGTTTAGCATTTACATGCCGATCCGATCGTACACGCACTATCAGGGCCGAGTAATAATGGCTGAAGTTAATATTTACGCTTTTAATAAACGTATTCGTGAGCCACATAATTGGCGCATGAAATCTGAATGTTTATCCTACGAAAATTAATACATATAATATTACTGCAGGACGGTGTATTAAATAACAAATATCGCCGTGGCATGGTAATATAATACAGATGTAAAACCAGTTTCAATTGAAGTCTACAATTTAAACAATTTTTCAATCAGTTGAGAAATAATGTTTCCAGAAGTATTTTCAATTAAACGATGTTCGCGTTCGTACGAGAAACAGAGAGAGAGAAAAAAAAGTAAAAAAAAAAAAAAAAAAAACGGTTTCATGAACGAATTTAAGTGCACGAAATTGAATTCCTTCGAACTCGATTTGTTTTCACATATTCCCGGCCCCGGTTTCCCATCGGTCTTCTATTTTATTAATAATTCTAATTGAATACTGTGGCTCGATTGTGACGGGCTGGTGCGCGCAAAATAGCCGCGTTGTCAATGGCGCGTGTCACGTCGGTCCTTTGCCTATCAAAATTGAATCAGCGGGCGTCGAACGCACCAGTCAATCTCTCTCGTCAATTTCTAAGTGACTGAATTCCAGTATGCTCGATTAGGGCATTGAAATCTCGTCGATAGTCCTGTCGGGGGTGTCTCAAGCCGATAAAAGGGAAATCTGGAACACTCGAGCCACCAGGATAACGAGGGAACATCCTTCATTTTTCTTCGAAACTCACGCCCCTTTTAAACACCTTTCGTGCAATACTTTTATATGTGCTATTAGAACGCGAAGTAATCGAGAATTGTTTGCAGTTACAAAGAAGAAAAAAAATAAAAAATATCTTAGCGATCAATAACTATAATTAGACCTTTAATAATTAATCCTTCGTGTGATTAAAATATAAAAATTGACGATATATTAATTTTCAAACATTATTAATATTTTCGAAAATAGTTAACTTAATTTATGATATGTATTTTAGTAAAGTAATGAGTAAAACGTTAAATTGATGGCAAGATTTCTGTCGTCCCGTTTTCAGAAATACCTTCAGACATCCTTGCGACGGCTGTTCGTATAATTTCAAGATTTAATCTCTGATTAGTTAGAATTGCAGCGTCGTAATTTCACCAAAATAGCCAGGACGTATTCGCACGGCTTCGCGTTTCTTTTCTTCGTTATTTGACAGCTCCTCCTCTGACTTACAAGCAGGCGGGCTACGCATACGTTCCGAGGACATATTTTTTCACGTCCGCCTAAAACCGTGGGTGGTCCCACTGCATTCCCCCTTTGCATCCCGATCTTAAGCACTCGCTGCGCGTTTAAAGGGCCTCCTCTCGCGTTTCTGACCCTCGAATCTCAGTCACTGAAACGTCCATACTAATTGTAAGTTCTCGACGAGCAGTGCTTGCAAAATAACTCGCTTCGTGAACATGCATAGCTTATCACGAGGAGATTAACGTCTGAACTTATGAATTTTTAAAAATAAAACAGAGAGAACAATTCTCGAACGAGTGCTTCTGACAAATAATTTAATTGTAATATCGTGAATATAAATGTAACAAGATTGCAGCGGGATATTGGAATGTCATGTAGAATACGATAGATTTATAATACGATTTCATCTAGAAATACTTCTGAAAGGGTAGAGTGCACGCGTTAGATTAACATAGTTGTTCAGATTGAATTTTATTTGCAATAAACGAAAGTCGATATGTAACAGGTTTAAGATACGCCGGATAATGCCTTGTTTCTCGAGTTTAATGGATTTTGTGGATGAAACAGTGGCGGATGCATCGAGCCCGCATCGCGAGTTACCGCGTCTCGATATCGAATATTACTTAATGCACTCTAGAAGCTTTAAGTAATGGTACTAATTGAGAACTTTTCTATTATTCACGTTGATGCTGCGCCGGGTTTAATCGATAACCTGCTGCCCGTAAAAGTGGGACACCTGTTGATTTTTCGTAATGATAAACTTACTTCCCTTTGAAAAGTGCAATTAACGAGGGACGCAGTTATACGTAAACCGTTGACTGAAAATAATGTCTCGCTTGCATAATATATATCGTTAGAAGAATAAATTAATCATAACAAATCATAATATTATCTAAAAATAATTATCCAACACTTGTTCTTAAATCACTAAAGAATAAGTTTATTCATTAATTAGAACACCTTGGTATCAGGATTGAATACATTTCATATTACGAAAATTGTGTTTAACCAGTTAACTGCGTTCGACGTGTATACACATGGAACCAAAACTTTATTTTGTTGCGATTGGTGAGTATAATTCTTGTCAAATAAAAATGTAAAAGCCTTCCTCGTTTTACTTATCTCGTGAAATGTATAGTAGGAGTATTCCCCTGCGCTTGACGCGTAGTCTCGTCATTGCTTGATTTTAATTACGTGCTTTGTAGACGATTTCTGAAACTAAATTCCGCAGTTAACTGGTTAATAAATTTCGTTGTCTTTTGTCACTTTCGAATTCCTAAATCGCGTGGAACAAGCGTGAACGAGAATAATCCCGCGTTTCTACCTTGTCCTTATCAACCCCGGAACATAATTTGCCCCATACAAATTAATAATCCTCTAATAATCACCACCCTTGCATTCCTCCTTGCGCGACCGAGATTAATGCCCTCCTAAAGGCGAACTCACATCGCGGCTGGTCCCGCGATTCGCGTCGCTGGAAAATATTTTCACCCAGAGAGAATCGGGTGAATGGCTTGTTGTGTTGCAGCGGCGCAAAACTTGGAGGGCTCCGTGCGCGTCGAGATTCGTATCGTGATGTATAGAGGCGAGGGCAAGCGTTGAGAAAAATTTGAACCCGGCTCGATATCAGTACACACTGTGGATACTAAAACTGATATCGACCGATCGAAGTAGTCAAACGCGCGGCGAAATTTTTTCTCATACGCGCAACGTATCGAAAACTGATACGAAAGCCGTTAAAAATATCGCGAAATTAGTCTCGATGCTCGCGTTGAAATAAATCTTATTGCGCGCACGATCGTCTTGATACCAGTATCTGTTTCGATGTTACAAGTACTGTAATCCAGAAGAACCAGGGTCTGGCGTTATCGAGAGGATACAAAAGCGAACCGTCGAGCATTAATTGAAGTGTAACAATAATGTTCTGCTCTTAATATCTGCGCAAGTTCGATAATTGCGTGTAGATACCAAGAAATTACTGTTTAGATGCTGGAGCGTATGTGGAAACTTACGCGAAGGGTGGTAACAACGAACTGTGGCGGTTTTCTGATACTGGCCTTGACTTAGATGGACACTGACGCTTACAATTTCCACAAATTCTAGTTTTTTTTTTTTATTTTCGATTTTTATTTAGGAGAAATTCTGATCTGTCTTTATCATCTTTCATGTTCAAAGCACGAGACTATTTCTGGATGAATCGTTCTTCACTTCCCCTTTTTCGTCTCTCTTCTATCGCACGTACATTCACAAGCGTACGCACAGCTACGTTTCGCAGCAATTAATTCGGCTAGCCGCTCGCGATGACTAATGAAGTGCATTGATTCTAGACGAACGGGCTTCCACATTGCAGAATCGTCCAGTTAGTCGTCCCAATTCGTTCGCTCGATTTCAAGTCGCTGGCGCGTGAGCGGCTTCACCCCTTGGCACACGCGAATCGAACGAGACCCGACGCGATCAAAATCAGCTATTCGTTCCTCGATAAAACGACTATTTATAAAGGATAATTAAAGGACGAGTTTTGAGCAATAATTCAATCGTCTTTTCGAATACACAGCGAATTACAAATCAAAGGGACGCCTTAGAGGCCAATAAAGATCAACATCAATATCTAAACACGCATAAGAAAATAGATAAAAAGAAAACAACCCGAAAATCGAAGCAGAAAAACATTTACAATCGTTGTCTAATCACTCGAGAGTCGAGTGTCGGTGCCAGAAGCGAAAGAAAAATTGCGTCAGCCATTTTGGTACCCAACGAAACGATCGACGTGTGGATTACTAAGCCACAAGAGGAACGTGCAATAATTCACATACATTTATCAGGCTAATATGAACACAGTTGAAAATCTAGCTATCGACTCTCCCTTTCACGGTCCTTGTACGAGAGAGAGAGAAAGCGACGTTAGTCGGTCAGCCATTTTGGTACCCAGCGAAACGATTGACGCGTGGATTACTAAGGACACAGAAGGAACGTGCAATAATTTACAGATATTTATCAGGCTAATATGAACACAGCTTAAAATCTAGCCATCGACTTTCCCTTTCACGGTCCTCGGACAAGAGGGAGAGAGAGAGAGACAGAGAAAGAGAGAGAGAAAGCAACGTTAGTCGGCGCGGATGAAAGGTTCTAAATATACGTATCGCTGGGCGGAAGGGTCGCCCCGGTCGCCGGAACCCTTCGCCCAAGGGAGCGTTACGTTAGGTTAATGCAGACGTATGAATTACTGTCACGTAGCGGCAAGGTTTTCTGAACGGGATGCGTAATTTGTACCGGTGGCTGCGGCGTCGTGAGATGAATAAATCATCCGGCACTTATCGCGGCTAAACTTTCGAACGTACACGGACGGGGGACCGCAGCTTGCGGCTGGTGTGCAACGGCGTTCTTTTTGTTTCGCGGCCCGTCCGTTGGCGGGTTACCTGGGAACCGTCGAAGACGATTTATACACGTCAGAAAGAGGGATTCCCCTCGTTGAATTATTGCTTGTTTGACGTTCCGATCCTCCTCGCGCCGCGACCTTTTCTTTCACCTTCTCTCGGTTAAAGGGACGAGCAAGAGAGAGAGAGAGAGAGAGAAAAAAAGATCCGTGGAATGAATATTTATCAGCCTTTGGCCGGGATTAGTCGCGGTAATTCGTACGTGTCTCACCTCTTGGGCTGGATTATATAAATTCGTGTAAAGTACTTCCTCGCGCGGAGATTTCCCGTGCATTTCTCTTTTGCCAGACCCGGAAGCTATTATATTTGATGCTTCGCGTTGCTGGTTATTGCGTTTAGGCAATTTGCGTTTGCGTCGCGGTTGTATTTTTCCCTAGACTTTTCGTGGGTTTCAACTGTCGTTCTTGGCTGGTTTTGGTAGAACGTTCAAATTGGAACGACGCTCTTGGTGCTCCTTCTTTCGGATGCTGCCAATGCATTAATTTGCATTGTAACTGGAATTTTGTTACTTTACGTTACACCATGGGGTTTTGAACTGTGGCCAGTGGGAAGTCTATGCACACTTTTTGTCGAAGTGCGATTGTAGAAAATTAAAAATTTTCTAATACCAGAAAGTTTTTGGGTGACCGAACCTCTGCAGACACAGCTGCAGTAATGCAGCGGACGACGTAAGCGTGAAAAGTGCGAAGTTGTGCTACCGTCTGGATGAAAATAATTTTCGTCGCAGCTTTTCACTCATTCGGCGATAAATAATTGTGTGACAAAAAAAAGAAATAATAGAAATCTAGGACGTGTAATATGAAACTTCTGAAATTATTTTCCTGCGATTTTCCGAAGCAGAAATCGCTGATCTTCGAGCAGAAATAATTTACCGGCAAACTAAATTTATTATTAGCAAAAAATAATCACGAATCGCAGAGCGAAGGGTCTCGAATTCTATACGGAAACATTTCGAAGTTTCCGCAACAAGAAAGACGTCGTTCCGGGAACTTCTTTATCGTCCTTTTTATAAAACTTGTACATTATCGATGTTGCAGAATCAGCTAAATGGAAATGCTTCTTACCGTTTCCTCCGAAACGGGGGTGGCGCACCAACCCCCAACGTCGAACTTCTCCGCGCCCTAACGTCCCCGGATCTCAGTCGTCCTGATTTGCGGACATCAGTTGATCAATTCCGCTACTAATAATAATAAAAGCCGCGCTGTTTCTGGCGAAACGGTGTAAAAGAGAAAAAAAGAAGAAAGACTGGCGGGTATTCCTGGTTCGAGGACGGAAATAACCGGGGCTCTTGGTTCATTTTCATTTCGTCGACGGTACGGCCGGGACAGGAGGCAAGTTTTTGTCGGATACCGTGTAAAACAACTTCCACTTCTTTCCGTGGCGCTATACTCGCGTTTTAAGAGGAAAGTCCGCTACCACCTCGCTCCTCCGCCATTACTGTTGCAATTAGTACGTCTGCGTTCGCCTGGATTGTTTATGTAATTAAATCGGCCGTGGCGCGGTGCTTTCCTCGTCGGTCGACTCAATGTCCCCTCAGACAAACGGAGAACGAGCAATTTAACGCGATTGAAAAATAGATCCGCAATCGTCCCCGTTCAATTTCGAATTCTTGCGCCACGAGAAAGTTTCGAACTTCTATGACCCGTTCAATCGAATTTTTGAATGTTTGAATAATTTATTGAGAGCGTTAAATAGATTGAGTATCTGGTTCTCCTATATAAATGTTTTAGGAGAGAGTTAGTTAAAAATTATGAAAGTTATTGTATAGTTACAGAGCTTGTTCGTTAGATAAATTGTTAATTTGAAAGCAACCCTCGCGAACACACGGAGAGTTTTGTACGAAGTGTTATTATTCACTTTGTAATTATCGATGGACAGGCATTAACGTAACAAATTATGCCGCGATAAATAATATTAACGAGACGGTTTTTCTAGCATAAATTTAACGAGCCACCGTTCTTAACACTCCTCAATCGTGACAGGGTAAATAAGTCTCCTTTTTTTATTTTAAGCTTCGCTCCTCCATTTTTCTTTCTAACTAAAAGCGACCAAGTTCGACGATAAAATTTTTGCGCGTGGAACTTTGAAGCTGAAGGCTCGTTTGTCCGCGTGAATCATGCTCCCAAGTTCGGAACAATGAATCCATTAGAATCGATGGACAATTCCGCGCGGTTTAACCGTTAAGACGTGAATAATAATTGTTCTAAACGGCCACAAGGATTTCCTTTCTACTTCGAATATATTTCCTTCTCATTTTTGCCTTCGATCATATTTTTTTCCAGTTCAGCCGCTCGATCAATAGGATGTCGCGTCGTTCGAAAAATAATGGCGCATTTCGTAATAGGTAACATACGTACTCGAACTAATCCCAAGGGAAGCCTGAATTCCTGAAAATCATGCTTTACTTCAGCACTTTGAGAACTTTTACCGAGACTTTTCTAATTTTTCCTTTTGCAACGGCTATTATCCGTAGACGCGAATAAATTTCTTTCGCGAACACGAACAAATTCTCGCCTTGGCGAAAGTACGTGTACTCCGCGAAGCTTATTTTTTTATCAGAGACTGTTGATGTTCAACGCGGTTCTAATTCTCCGATATATTCTCGCGAGATTAGCAATCGAGAAGCGCAGTTCTCGTACGATTTACACATCGCTCGTGCCAGTCTGCGAGGAATTAAAAAGAAATACTTGGAACGAATTCGCCCTACTAATTTCTTCTTGACACCCTTTACGTCACGGACGGAGAAACTGAGCGAGAGTGATCCCGATCGCTCGGTAACAAGGTAGCGAGCCGAGCTGAACGAAGGCCATAAAAGGCTGAAGTACTCGGCGGTTCTCTGAGTAAGGCTCATAGAGGAAGTAGAAGTAGAGTACGGATCGCTCTTCCCGTTGTCGAACTTTCGCTCCATCGAGCGAAAGCTTGCTCCTGTCTGCTCTATATATTCATTCAAACGCATTCGCATATACGTAGATACAAACTCTGAATTGTTACGGTTACCATCGCCTCGTACATAATTCCAACTAGGATTTACCAATTGTCAACGAATGTGCAACATCACCGTTGCGATTTTTCTGCAACCACTCTTCTAGTCAAAAAATGTTTAAACTTCGAAGATGATGTTAAAAGATCATCTGGTCGCGTTATCTCATCGAAAAACTAAAATATAAACGATATTTCAAATTCATTGCAATCGTTCAAAATGATATAGCGAATCACGCATTTAAATTGATAAAAATTTGTTTGAATACAAGTAGCCTGAAACAATATCGTCGAAAACGTTAGAATACCAAGAACTATCGACACTCTATGTTTTCTCCTCCAGCGGAGATTTCCTTCATCTTGATTCCAACCCCCGCTCGGCACCCATTAACCATTCGCGACCCCGAGCCGAGCCAATCCTTTTCAAGCCGGCACCTGAAAGTATTTCCGAACTGAAAAGCCTCTGCCGGGCGTAGGTCGCGATACGCTGGCCGTGAATCAGATTTAAACCGTACAATATCGTCGACGCGAGACCGACGAGCGAACGATCCCTCGCGGTCCCAACGACGATAGATTTCGCGCGCTAGGGGGTGTTCCGTTCGCGGCCGGAATCGTCGAGTGGGAAACGTCGATTCGTCGTGCCCGCGATTTTCCCTTCGGAATTATTGTTAGTTTACGATCGTTCCGGGGCCGTGGGTCTCGCGCAACCACCCCCTCGGGCCAGGCGTTACTCTTCTCTGCGCGGAGGCGAACTTCTTTCCGAGCGGCCGGATGAGAAAGTGAAACGGCGCGGGCGGACCGTCCATCGCACGTGCGGGGCTCACGATACTCCGTGACACGCGTAAATCACGCCCGCCGGGGGAGTTTCGCAAGTTCGACTGTCTTGCCAGCCCGAAATCACCGACACAGAGGGCCGTCAGGGGTGGCCGTGCGAGCTTTTCGGTTGGGAACCGGAGGGGTTTACCGGATGAAGGTTTCTGGGTGGTGTGTACACAGGGAACACGAACACCGATCCAATCCACGAGGGCGTTAGGCGAGGAAGGAAGGAAGGAAGGGAAAGTAGAGAGAGAGAGAGAGAAGAGAAAAAAAAGAGGAGAACGCGCAGAGCACACGTGTGGCCCATTCGTTTCGAATGCTCCCCTCTGCTGACGGGACCAGCAGCCAGCAACGAGAGACCAAGGGGGAGAGAGAGAGAGAAGAGACACGGAGGGATGGAAGAGAGAAGAAAAAAAAGGGAACGACGTGGGGTAGTCACGCTTTAGGGGCATTTTTCAGGAGCCGGTTGTCGGCCAACGCGTCCCAACGTTCGCCCCTTCGCTTCGCCTCTTCGCCGCCCTTCTTTTCCCGTCTCTTGATGGCTGCGTAGACGCCGCGTGTTGCAACGGATACGATCGATTTTACCCCGCGATTCCACCGGGGTCCATCCGCTTCTCTCTCCGCGCTCCTCCACCAGTCGCGGCGATATTACAGCCGGGATTTTCTCCGCGCTTTGTCCAGAGCCGGACATTTGTCACTGGTCAGAGGATCCCTGGTCCACTCGAGAGCGCCGATACAATTGCGCGGGACACCGAACGTGGCCCACGAGTCTCCGAGCAGATCGGGATAGAACCGTTCGCCACTTTTACCCTATCCAACCGTCGCCATGAGACTTCGCGGTCATGCGCCGGCTATTTATTACCACGGAACCGACCGTCCCGGCTATCCCTGATAATTTATCGGGTATCAATGGGTGCTGGCGCG
Organism: Xylocopa sonorina; assembly: GCF_050948175.1. Lineage (NCBI taxonomy): Eukaryota > Metazoa > Arthropoda > Insecta > Hymenoptera > Apidae > Xylocopa > Xylocopa sonorina. The sequence continues at coordinate 4,075,548 of NC_135195.1, read as the reverse complement.
CGTCGATATTTCGCCAGCGATCCGCGGCCGCGAGACAACCTCCTTAATCATCCGTGGTGCAAAAAAATGAGGGAACCAAAGGGGGAGGGGGCCAGGGAAAAGGAAGAAGCGGAACGGAAACAAAAAAAGGAAAGAGTTTTATTTACCGTAGCCACGGGTTATCATAAGCCGTGACGGAAGGGCGGGGGGGCGCGGTACGTGGGCGGTAGGCCAATATCATTCCCCAGGGAAATATTTCGTAGTTCGTGGAGCGCGCTTAAACGTGTTTACATGCACGGCGAGTATCTTTTTCCCTCCTCTACTTCTGTATTTTTTCTGCCCACCCGTCGTCCCCTTTCTTTTCCCTTTTTAGCTTGATCCTTTACGGTTCCTTTTTACGGCCACGCAATTTTTCTCCAACGGAATTTCCCTGCCCGGAGAGAGCCACGTATGTACCGATGTGCATACAGTGCCGTGAAAAATTCTTAGACCACCGGACGGTGAACTGTTTTCGTTCTTCCGCGGACGAGTTTAGGGGTGGCTGCCCTTTATGACAATTGCTTTCTCCCTTCGTCGTTTCGCGAGTTTCCTGGTGGAACGTCGAAGGGAAGATTATTAATTTGGCTGAAACGATCGATACTTTTCTTGTGTTACGAATTTTTGGTGCTCGAATTTTACAAAGTCGTCGAATAATAAATTTCAACCCCTATTTTGTCGTTAGCGTGAATATTTCGATGCTAATGATATCACGTGCCATTTTCTTTCCAGCAATTCGAGAAGCTCTTTTAGCTTGCTTTTACTTCGTTGCCGTGGCTGAGATTATACATAGTTCAGCGGTCAGTTTGCTGCGGAATTCTCGAAAAATTCTTAAGCCAGGGTAAACCCGCGAATGGCCGACGCAGCGAAGGCAATATCGACAAATTTATTTTCACGCGATGGTATCCGGGAACGCTTCCTAATGGTATGTTTAATTGCCACGGTGAACAACGCAAATGGTCTGAGAAATGCGTAATTTAACTACAAATGTGATAATTAACAGTAATATTTGTCATTTTTTACGACAACGTCTTCATCGGTGTAGAAGAGATCGTTTCATTTAAATCGCGACAGGAGAATTTCCAAATTCTCCCATTAAACAACGACGAGTCTAAATCATTTTTCAGATATTCTATACTTACTAAAAGTAATTAAAATTTTCTATCTTTTATTTGAATCCTGATACGCTCCTCGAGTAATTTTCGACCCAGTTCCCATTCCCGTTTCTTCGCGAAACTTTCTACTTACGAAACAAACATACAAAACTCCCCATTGTTATCTATAACTGCAGAGACCGTATAATTCGTTTAATGATATTTTATTTCCGGTGAAATTAAGAAAGTTTCGAAGGAGGTACGCGTTAAAGTGCGTGGGACACGTAGAATTTCGTGCCGCGACTGTACGCGCGGACGAAGGATTTAAGTGGCGAGAGGCGGCCTGTTTTGCCTTCGATCGAGCCAGAATATTTATCGAATCAAACCCTCTTGGATTTTTATGGCAGCCGCTCGCGGAGAAATTGATTCTCCGTGTGTGTTTACGACGTCGTCGATGCGAGCGAAAGGATTCCTTATTCCCCTCGGATGAGATATGTTTCTTCTCGCTTTCTAGAAAGGGCCACCCCCTCGCGAGTTCCAATCGACCGATACTGGCTGTGATTTCGTTCCACCAACCCCGCGACCGACGCTCGTGGGACGGAGAGGAAATTTCACGGGGTTAATGGCGTTTCGAGTGGTGAAATTTTAAATAAAAACACATCGCGTAACCGCGAACAAAGTAATTTGGGAGTATGTATCTGTTTGGCGGCAGGAATGTATTCTCTTGGTCGATTTGCATAATCCCTCGAGTGGCTTCCAGATTTGTTTTTTTCTTTCCGAGGATTTACATTTTTGAGAATAACAGGGATTCCGGCTTATTACAGATTATCTTCGCTATCCGGCGTGCTTGAATTTCTCTGGCTGATATAAAAAATGTAAAATGGACGCAACTAAAGCTGGCATCAATGGGGGGAATTTTCGGGGATGATTCTGAAGCTTGAAATAAGAAGTGCGAGGGAAGAAAAATTATGTTTAAAGCATCGTTTCGTTTTCTCTTGTTCCAGGAAAAAAGATTGCCAGAGATTCTGTGCGTACGCGTGGAAAAGTCCGTAAGACGTGGCGACGCGCGATGAAATCCTATGTGACTGCGCGTGGGGCCACCCCCATACGCTCCCTTGCTATTATTGCACACGTACGCGAAGGATTCTCAAAGTCGTTCCTCTCGAAAATAAACTTCCCGCCGGAGTTTTCTTAGTCTTGATTTTTGTCTTACTTTATCCGCTAGAATCACCACTTAAAATTTCTCCCAGGGGTGGTCGAAAACCCGGGTACACCTTAATTCAGGTCCGATTTACGGCTGCAGGAGAGCCCAAATGCAATTTTCCGATTCTGGATCCCTTTCCAATTTTTGGGGAAGGGATTCTTCCTGAATCGCCATTTAAAATTTCTCCCATGGGTGGCCTTACGCTCTGTATGATATATTTAATATATTTCTACAGGTTCGAGTGTAATTCGATCTTCTTATCGAGCGTATCGAACGATATTTCATTTAAACTTTAACCGTTCATCTCGAATTTCAATTTAATTAGTCGATTAGTTAATTTTGTTGATAAGCTTGATAATGGTTAAAAGCTGATTAATTACTTCGAAGGGAATACGATTTTTCGAGGAGTATTCTCGCTGCCTCCTCTGAATCGTTCCGTTTTATCTATGATAACAAAAAATTTAATCGATTACTCTGTTTTTATCGCGCCACCCTGCTTGATCGTATTAAATCGTAAAACAGATTATAATTTTACGTCAAATAATAAATATTCGCGATGTAATCGTAATATTTGGTAAAAAAATGTAACGAAATAACATTGTTGTGCTAATATTTAAATAATTGTGGAAATCATTTTCTACTCGTAACTGTACTTCGTGCAATTGGTAATACAAGTAATTGCTACTGATATTTAATGAATTTCAAATAATAGAAGCTCCACGATCTTTCGATGGTTCACGTAATCGTTGTGTAACGACGAACTCTCACGAAAGCGTAAAAAAAAGAATGAACATCGATTTTGATTAACAGCATTCCGTTTCACCGAAATGATACTTATGCATCGAATCGGTTTTGGAGTTGAGGGTGCATGATCAAAATTAAATGTATTCGCCCGTCGACACGTTTGCTCGCTGTTTGAATATTAACACATCGCTGATTGGGAATTTGAATCGACGTGATTCGCTTTTGAAACATTTATCAAACAATAATTTGCGGACGCGATTTCGTATAGTTGTAGTGTTTGTTCGCTTCGTTCCAATGGATGGAAAAGAATAAGAACAGGAATCTTCGTGCGAGCAAAATTTTCTGTATTTCAATGTCGATCTTTAACGAACAAGAAATATCGAAAACAACGAATGGATTTAGCGATGAAACATATTAAATTCATTATTTGACGGAGTCCACATTTCTTGGAAAAATAGATCACATGAATCGCCACCACGCTGATGTTCTCAGCAAGAAAGTTAATTAAAAGAAAGTATTTGCAAATTTCTTATTCTCAGTAAAAAAGTTAATTAAAAGAAATTGTTTGCTAATTTCGATATTTCCAAATTAAATGTATCCTCAATCACGTATCGATTAGAATGCACTCTACCGGAAAGTATAAATTATTGATAACATCCACGAAGGGGTTAATTAAAACGTCTATCAAGTTTCGTACCCTTTACATTACGACTACCACATAGAACATTTCCTGGACTTTCTATTATACATCTCGTTTGATATTATTTTCGTTGCATTCGTGGAACGTACCACGATCCTGTTTGCACAAGAATCTGAGAGGCAGACTACATACCAAACTAATTTCCATGCTTCTAAATCAAAGGGAGTCTCAATTTTCCAGCGATTGACTCTCGCATGCCAGAAGAAAGTCTAAATTATCGAAAACGTTCCAGTTTATGTACAGTACCGATGGAAACGTTTCCAAGAGCAGGCAAATCGGTTCATCGAAGATTCCTTCCATAATTTATTACCACCCGTCCACTTATAAACTCACCCCCGCGTCGACCGCTTATTAATATAAATGTTTTTCGCCGGCAGGCCATTGATTTCGATTCGAACGGGTCAAAACGTAGCTGAAAATGAAATTTCCATACGTCGCGGATCCTGTGGGGAAAAAAAGGAATGAAAATGCTTCCTCTTTGCGATAACTGCATTATGTTTGGTCTGCATTGGAATACAATTTTCCAGGAATCGTTCTCATTGAGAGAGAGAGAGAGAGAAAATTTTCAGACGAAAATATGGAATCGCTGAAACGTGTCGTGCTTAAAAAGATACGAGTTTCGCCTGTTGGTACGCTGGAATCTATAAGACAATTTACATTTCAATATTCGAATGCACGAAATTCGTGTTTCCTCGAATGATATTTAATGTAGTTTCAATTTTCCTCTGTTGTCTGTTCTTTTTTTCACTTCGAGTATTAAGATTATGTTTATTCCCGTGGAGAATCGAATTTTGTCGGGGAGTATCGAGATCCTCGAGGAAACAGAACGTTTTCAATTGTCTTCGAGATCTTACTCGGTAGTTGAATTTATTTTATTCCCATTCGGTGATTCTTTTTTCATTTCTCAGCTTTTTCTTATACAAAGCAACGATAAATATTAGAGAAACAAAGAAAATGGAAACGAAATAAATGTTCTTATTTACTCCTCGCGTGTTCCTTTTTCATAAAGATCTCGTTTTTCGTTCCGCGAATTTTTTCCCCGTCGGATACGAAAAACTTAAGGGAAATTTCTGGCTACCCGCGCGTTCAACGTTTCAAATTCTTCGCGGTGAATATCTGCGCGAAATTAATGAATTCGTGGGGAAATATAGCGCGAAAATATACTTTGCGCCGAGCGGCTGGTACGTTTTCTCGAATCGACGCGAAAAGCACGACCGAATTTTAACGCGTAGCGTAACGAATTCATAACAGAGTTTAAAAAAAAAAAATAAAATGACCGACGTTTAATTTTTTCATTTGGACACAGCGGTTGGGGGGCGACCACCCCCGTGGAACAAATTCCGCCGCGGTTTAGCCACGTTTCACCACGTTTTGGGTCTTCGCGTTTCTAAACGTCATGCGAATCAATCATTTCGGGAGCGTCGTAAGTACGATTTTCATGAAAATTCACTCTTTCGCCTGGCCGCGATCCACTCGGCTCTCCTCATCATCCCGTGGAAAAAGAACACGAGCAGCTCGTCGAGCGAAGCACCGTGACTCATGTTCTTTTTATTCAGGACGATGAAGAAAGACGAGTAAATCGCTGGGAACCGAAGAAACGAAGTTCATGAAAATTGGACTCGTGATGTCTCTCGAGTAATAATTCATACGACCCGCGTATAAAGGAGGATCCATTAATTGGCTTTATTAAATCCAGCTTCCATTTAATGTCATTATCATCGTCGACGAAATTTTAAATAACCTTTTGTATAAATAGAGGGAATAATAAGAAACATCTTTATCTCGTTTCTTACGAAAATAAAAATGTATTTTCTCTATTCCTTTGTTATTTTTGCAATTTTGTGAATTTGTTGCTTGAAATTTTTCTCGATGCATCAATCAACCCTCTCGGTTGCAGTTTATTTTTTTTTTATACGTCAATAATTTATGTATCTGTCGTTGCTACTTGGTAGAAATAGTATTACTGTTTGCGTCAGAATGATATAACAGGAGGTAGAAATGGAAAATATTTATCTGAAAATTTTTCTGAAAGCCTCTGTTCCACGATCCATCATGCTTTCCGCCAGTAGTTGAACATCCCCGAAACGTGCGTCCGTCCAAGTCATGAAACAGGCGCAAAACGGTAATATCCATAATTTACTTGGAAATTAAAAGCGAGGAGGAGCGAAGGAACCATCAGGTGGCCGACGTCTCCTTTAAAATTCCATTCGCCATCCCCGTGGCCCGTTGCGCGGTCGATTTATGCGAGAGGAACGAGTATCCCAGTTTCTGCCTCCGAAATTCGGTCAAACACGATCAGGAGACTTACGCGATTACGGTTACGACTGGCTGGTAAGCCCCTTCTTTCGTTCTGCTTTATCTCAAAGAAACAAAAGTGTTTGCGATTGGTGTCACACAAATATCGACGCTATTGCAGGACTATTTTTTTATTTGAGGTTCCACACGTGTACGAGGAAATTAATGTACGAAAAATCGACTCGTTTGGTCGAAACGTAGTATTATTAGAGATATTTAATCATTGATCAGATTGTTGTATCGAAATATAAATATCGAAAGAGATACGAACGTGTTCGCACCGTATCGTCACCTCTACGAAGTTAATAATTTCGTTCGAAGTGCACCTAAAACCACCCACTATACAACTCCGCGTATATAAAAATGAATTTCCGTAATTTTCGACAAAACAACCGCTCTCGCTTGCGATTGTTTGCGAGCGATGATTATTACCGGAACCTCTCGTTCATTATTGATGCAATTGTCAGAGAAAGAGGGTGCTTAGAACATGCATCCACCACGAACTTATTACCGCCCCTATTAATATTTTGTTCGACGCGCGATATTTGCCGCTCTACTTGCGCCAATAAAAAAATCAATCGTCGTAACGTCTACTAAAATAATAAATTATTTCCACATTATAATATCAGATGGTAGAAAGGAGTTTAATTTATCGAGATTAAAAGACATTTTTATAAACCGAAAGATCTGACTCTTGTTCATCGTCTCTTTCCTTTTAATTACCTTCTAATTCATCTAAAATTATTTATACTTCGTGTTTCTTCATTTTATTTCATCTCGACTCCCATATATATTCTAAACATCCCTAAATTCTCGTGCAGATTGCAACTTTCTCTAAAATTACGATTTAAACAGTAAATGGTGACTACTTTTTATATACAGACTCGTCAAGATTGAAAATTCTGTTAATTTTCTGTGACGAGTGTACTCGTTCGACCACGACTATGTCACGTAAAATGTTATAAGGTGATTTTTAAAAATAAAATGCGAGTGAGCAATCGCTCACCCAACTCTTTATTATAATATTTGAAGTACAAAGTAAAATGTCGCGACAACTTTTATCAAGAGTTTTAACAGTATAGATCGGCAGATTAATTGAGACTAAAGACTGGACAATTCCGAGGTCTTCTTGTACTACTTAGTTTCAGGGTGGTGGGGCAAAGACTTCGATCTTATTTCGTGGGAATCGGGGTGTCAGCAGGATGCGTACCAGTAGGGTGATAACTCTAATCTTTATTGATTGGGAATATTTCTTGGGAATAAAGTATCAACAGGATGAGTGCCAGGAAGCTGACGTTGGTTTAATTATTGATACCTCTGGTTGAAAATGTATTTGACATCCCAGCTAAATGGTTAACAATATTTTTCGAGAACAGAATCGTTGCCATCGTTTTCGGACGCCTTCTTATCGAGGGTCACGTTAAGTCGCGCGTATAAACGTCGCTGCCGGCATTTTCGAGCGAAACAATCGCTCGCGTACAGGCAGCCACGATCCGTGATAGAGGGTATCCGGTTGTTTACGTGAATGTCTGTTATGGTCCTCGCGACGTAGCCTCGCGCCAAGCCAAGTGCAATAACGTGTGATTACAGTGTCGCGCGAGACTTGGCCGTGGAAGGTCCGCGGAGGAACGTGCGCCGCCGTGAACGACGCTGCTCGAGGATTTTTCCCCTGCGTCCCCAGCGATATTCCGCGAGTATATCCGGCACGTTGGGTGGTTCAGAGAAATATCGGCCGTGAAGTCGAGGACACGTCTGCTTTTATTGTCTCTAATGTGCTCGCCGTTTCGAGGATCCCGCGGAGGAGGCGGTGGAAGTTTGCCTGGCGGAACTTTTTTCCCACCGTTGGAGAGATAAGGGGGTGGCTCTTGCTTTTATTCCCGTGGATGTTGGGTATTATTTGTTGCACGACGGAAAGTCGTAGGCACGATCGTTTATTCGGGCAATTTTATGCGCCACGCAATCGTCGATACACAAAAGGGGTTGAGATTCGTTTGGGGGTGGTAAATTGGTATCCTTCGTCGTAACATCGATGAAATAAAATTGCAAGGTTAATGTTGAAAGTGAATTCAATGTGACCATCGCTATATAAATTATATAATAGCAGAAAATCAATGTGGAGTATATTTTTATCACAAATTTTCGATCAGTCTATATATACTGGATAAAGAACATCGTTCGCCAGTGAAATATATATCTGTCATTCGTATCAGGCGAAGAAGATCCACGTGGATGTTCTACGATCTCATCCAAGCCTACGTCCACCTTTTCCTCTTCGTTTCACCCCCCGTTTACTTCTCGTCGACCACTCTCCGTTTCAGGCCACAGGGTGGTCGTCTTGATTTTTTCCAACCGTGACGTCGCTGCTGGTCCACGGTTGAATTGTAGTCCAGGCTGGTGAATAATAGCCAGGTAAATAAGTCGACGGGAGCTGGGCAGAAAATCGTGGGGCGCCCGACAGCCGGCCAGGGGCGGAAGAAAAATGGTTCGAAAGAGTAGACCGCGTCGGTTCTACGCGGCAGCTTTTGTTTCGTCGAAAAAACGAGTTTGAAGTTCGATCGATCACGTCCGCGTTTAATCCCGAATTACCGCTTCCGTATCCACCCTCCGCGTGTTACCGCGGTGCGTTTCGAGGGAGGAGGCGGCGCGGTATATAAAAAAAAGAGAAAAAAAAAGGAGCGCACAGAGGGAAAGGGAGCCTGGTCGTTGTAAAAACCGGTGTTCGTTGTTCGTTTCTGAGGGGATCGCGTACGTTTCGCACGCCGCGGGGCAACGGGCGGTATGAAATGTATGCGCATAAATTAAATAAATTAACGGATCGTTCGGTAAGGCTGGCAATTAAGGGTTAATTAAGCCGCGGGTTTATAGATTTCGCGATACGTCTTCATTGTGTTGTTTAACGAGATCTGTCGTTTTAATTATCTCGTTGGGAAACGCGAGGATAATTTATAATAATCGTGAGTGGAATTTGTGGTAGCAGAGGTTTTGTGCTCCTCCCGGAAAAAAAATGCGCTTCCTCCGCGCCGTCTGCGCGGGTAAGCATTGTGAAATATTAACTGCGCGCACGTGTGCGATTGTTTGTGCGATCGTGCGTGTTTTGTACATTTTTGGTTTTAAAATAACAGGAGAGCGGGAGAAAGAGACGGAGAGAGAAAGAAAAAGCGTTGCAATAGTGGCGTTAATTAATTTAATTTTTAATTAATTTCTATAAAACAAGAGATGGTTCAGGTTTTCTAATTTCCCTGTCGTGTGGTTAATTTTTATAAGCACGAATATTAAAAGAAATATTATATCCCTGGTAAGAGATTATTAAATAATAACTGTATCAAGTATCGATAGTACTTATTGCATTCACGAAAGACATAGGATCTAGAGAAAGTAAAGGTATAACCGAAGTTTGCGTTGTCATTGGTAGAAACAATTGGGGGATTATTCTTATGGATGATTTATGAGAATATCGTATGATTGATGTAATGTCAGCCTTATCGATGGTATAGCAAGGGAAGCAATAAGCTACGAGGAAAGGAAAGCTTTGATTATTTATGGATGATTTCTGTCTGAACGCTGGAATTCAACGGAACATTTCGTATGTACACAAAATTATCAACGCTTTCTAAATCTCAGATAAACAGGACGCAAATTAAGCACAACTTTTCTCGTTGAAATTCTTACTCGAACTGATCCTGTTTGCACCCTTAAATTCAGAATAACATCGCAAATATTTTTACAGTCTAGCTAGAAATATTATTTCATTCCTGTAACAGGTAATAACAATTGTACCATATAACGCGACGCGTCTAGTACGAAATCGTATAATTTAGTTTCGCCTGACCGTTTTCTGCACGATGAAGCCGTCGCTCTATTAACAAGCCGGTGTCCCAAGATTATACCGCGCGAGTATCGATTCGAGCAAGAGAAACATTTTACCCAAGAAGTCTTTACCGTCGTCTATAAAGAGGGCAACAACGTGGCGGCTGTGATCCGTTTCAAAAAGCCGCTCTTCGATGACGGCAAACACACTCGATGATAAAAGGAAAGCTTCGCGACTCCCTTCACAGTTCACAGCGCGGACAATCCGGAAAAGGGAGGACAGATATAAAGAAGGAGAGAGGTCTTTTTAGCGGAAGGAAAAGATTTCGTCTCACGCTTGGTGGGTCCGGGAAGAGAATTTATGACGTTTAATATAATAATCCTCGGTGAGGTTCGTATAGATTTTCAGCTCCTGGAAGGCTTTTCAAACATTTCGCTGTCTCAAGTATTTATGCTGTCGTTACTTATTTCTACGTTCGATATGGAACCAGAGAATTTCCAAGACGAAGATGAGGTGCAGTCTTCAAGAATAGTATAACACGGTATATTGGGATGTATTATTATCAGTACAATTTTCAAAAAATTGTCAACGATAATACAATCGTAATTTATGATTATCAAATATGATTTTCAACAAAAGTTTTATTCGTCGCAAGAATTAGTAAGAAAGCGATCGAAGGCAGGATTGAATGCAGGATCCTTGGGTTCAGCGCTGTGCGAACTTCATCTTTATTTTCATATGTAGACAAGTGTAAATCTAGATATACGTAAAACGAAGCTCGTACGAGACATTTAACAGGTTCAACGTTCACGAAGTTTCATGAAATTGTGATGTACGTGCATCGACGAACAATCGAGGGAACGGATGCTCGACGAAAGCGAGGAAGAAGCCTGCACCAGTGTCCTTTGGCAACGGCAAAAGATTTCTTCTCACGTTTGGTAGGGCGCGTCCGAGTAAAAATTTATGGCTATCAATGTAATAATCCCCGCTGAGTTTGTTTCGTACGGACTCTCAACTTCCGGGGTACTCGGGAATATACAAAATGTCTACCGTCCCGGCTTACCCCTCAGCCGAGTGGAATAATCTTCTTAGCCGATATCGCTCCGTATTTTTGCCAGGAAAAGGAAAGAGTAACCGTGTAGAAACGAAAATAAACAAACGAGCCGGAACAAAAAGGAAAGGAGAGAAGGAGAGGGAAAAAGAGGAGGCGGGTAACGTTATTACGAGAAGAACCGGGGAAGATAGAATCCTTTTGCCCTTCGACGAGGAAAAAAGTGAATAAGTAGGGAAAAAATCGGGACAGAGAAGGGAAACGAAAGGGAATGAAGCACTGGATTAAATCTGGCCGAACATGTTCGCGTTGTGTATACGCGGATGTATATTATCGTTGGCCCCGATAGTCCGCGCGTTCGATCGGAACGAAAATATGTATGCACTTGTGCAGTCGGTCGCGCAAGAGCGTACCAGCGATATTTGCGAAAGACAACGACCGTAGGGGTAAAGAACGCGAATGACTTAACTCGATGAAGCTCGATTCGAGAAACGATTTAACGAGGAGAATATATTTCTCAAATTACTACCATCCGACCAGAGTATTTCCATTGTATTTGTACAGCATCGAGAAAGGGTTGCGAGTGTAAACTGATAATATTATTGAACATTTTTGGGAAGATAGTCTTCGGAAAAATATTAAGTCCATGTATTTTTCTATCGACCATCGTTCACATCCAGACCGTGCGACTATCTTCAAAATTTGCGCTGAAATATATATTTCTTTAAATTTCTTTCAATTTCGAGAATGTAATGTATCTCTTTGCGATTAGTTTATACAAGTTACATGAAATTATGGTTGAGTTTAGAGTGCGTTAATGTTCTTCTATTAACACTCGGACAGCATTTCTATTTTCTTGAAAAGTTTCACACAAAACTGGCGGCTGACGCTCGACAAACATCCCCCGTTGGACCCAGCACTAGCAGAGACCAACAGGGCGCATCGTAGCTTCGCGTGTATCAAGCTGCACGAAGCACGCGCATGGTTTCGGGCACTATTCAGTTTATTTAATCGGGTCGTCTTGCTAGAAAGAATATAAATGTCAGCGGAATGACAATGGGACGTCGTTGAAAAGAACATGGCATCGGTTGTTGCGGCACGAAGGTAGAAACTGTCACTGTCAAAGCGGCTTGGTCGAGGTGCATCTGGTATGGGCACGTGAAAACATCGATCGTGATTGAAACAATATACTGTTTAGTGTCGATGCAACATTTTCTGTTGGCTTTCTATGCCCACAAGCTCTCTCTGCCATTTTACGCGAATTCAGTTGTACAAAGGGGTAGCGAAGTCAAGATACCTGTTTGGGGTTGTTTCGATGTTTCGCGGCCATTTTAAACGGTCGCAAAATAATTAAATCGCATCGAAAGGAACAAAATGTTTGTCGTCGATGAAACATTTTGAGCGCAAACAATTCGATACCGCGATAACATCGTTGAATCGGCTGGCTCGTTTCTCCCTGAGACGCGAATCCAATAGAAACCCGCGCATTTTCTAAACGAATCGAAATTTCCGCGGGAAACTGTGATTCAACGGTGCGAAGGTTAATCCTCGAAGTTGGAAAAATATGCCAGGCGAAATGCATGCCGGAGAAAATGAACAGGCAGCAATCAACCGCGCATCGATCGTCGATGCAAATTTATTAAATAAGTGCGAAACAGTGTTCGGACGCGCGCGGAACTTTTTCGCGCCGCGGAGGGTGGCGAATAAATTCCCGCGCGCGGCCCGAAACATTGTCAACGGTTAATCGACAACGCTGTGATGATTAGCTCAATTATTAAATGTTTCGTATGCGGCGTGCGGGTCCATAAATAACTTTTTACAGCGGGGCATAAATTTCCATGAACGTATCGCCGGTCAGAACTCTCGCGCGAGCAGGCGAGGAGGGACAGGCGGAATCTCGTTCTTTCTATCCGCTCGTATAAAACCGATACGCGTGCACGATGTGGCCGGCAGCGTGCGCTCGGATCGATTTTTCGGTACTTCCGTGTATCGATACTCGACCAGCACCCACCCCTTGCGCCATCCTCGCGACGGCCACCCTCTCGTCCCGCGTCTGGGACAGCGTTCGTCCCGCTTCCTCCTCGACGCTAAGTGGATTACCATCGCGAGGATTTCCGGGCACCGGTCTTTTGACGTAACGTAACGATGACGGAGGACAACGACGAAGACGACGAGGGCGACGATGTGCCCCGCGCGTCGAAAGGGAAGGAAGGCACGGGCCGCGCATGTCGATGCTCAGGGCAGCCAATGGACTGGTTGAAATATTAAACGAGAGCAAAGACCCTGTTCTCGTGCACCACGTAGCCGTGGTTCAATTTCTGCGCCAGAGGCGGTCGAACGGCGGGCGTACGCGAAGGGGCGAAAGGGGCTGAATGAAAATAGACGACGACACCGGGTGGGCGAGAGCTGGGTGGCGAGAACGGCCTTTAAGAGGGGTGCGCGGATCCGTGGAGGGCGAGAGTTAGGATTTCGATGGCACTACCAGCGACATCTACATTCCGCGACTAGCTGCAGGGGCGCAAAAAGAATGAGACACCCTCGCGGCCGCCTGTCGCCCTTCCGCCAGGGAGGGCGCGGATGCGCCTGCGCAATCGTGAAATCTCGGCCCGCATTTGTCGTGTTACACCACCGAAACTTGCCCCCGACCCTTCGAGGATACTGCCCTGTGGGCTTCTTGCATTTTCCACTGTTGCTCCGAACAATTAATGCGCACGCACTCGGGACTGGGATTGGGGTTGTTGCAAGAATGATTCATCCGTCGACGTACCTCGTCTTCTCTTGAGTTGGCTAGACATCCTACTCTCTTTTTCTATCGATTTCGTTGATTTCTTTTCGCTCGTGTATATTTCATATATACCCGTGTCCTCAGCTGTTATCGATTATTTTGTGCGTTTAATTGCGCCAATGTATCGTTGGATTCCGGGTTCAACGGAGTCCAGAGAGTCGAGTGCGACACGTATTTAAGGGACTTTGGAGTTAGTTTTTATTTCGACGCAAGTTTCGCACGCTAGTAGCGATTAGGGTCTGAAAACTATGGCGAAAACTGCTTAGTAGTTACACGGTCGGGGGCGAGTAAGCTGAGGTACAATGGTTGGCGGATAGCCGAAGGGTAGAGGACAGGGTGAGTAAGTGCAGGGGGCTAGAAGAGTTGCAATTTGGGGACTATGATTAAGATGAGTCTTAAGGAGTTTACGTTTGCGTTGTCAATGTTAGCTGAGCGTAGTAAACGTTTACCGTTGGTAAAAAATCTTTTAAAAAGCTTGTACCCTGGGTAGAAGCTTGCTAGCTGTCGTTATTTCGAGCGGGTAACGAGCAGAGTTGTACGATGCAAAAAATTGGTCCCGAATGGGTTTAGGGAGATTCGACGGAATGCGCTGGCGATGAGACTTGTTCGCTCGATGGAGGAGAATTAGTATCATCGTAGAGCAACGATGTTAGGGGGGTAATCGTTACGGTGTTCAGGATGGAACAGGTGAAGAAATGGCGAAGTAACGCGGTGGCATGGGGGTTGAGGTACAGCGGGCTATTTGAGCGGGTTGTTTTGGGGGGATAATTATGCGGCGCTGAGGAAGTTTAGTGGAGTGGATGGGGTGTTGTTTAGCTGATATAATAGGAACGTGATGCGGTGTCAGTTTTGTTAATGCAGTAAAGTGTACAGTCGGAAATAACCAGGGGATTATTGTTGTTCGGGGTTAAAGGGACCGCGCGACTGCACGATTGATGCGTTAAGACGGACTGGTAATATAGTATCGGTCTAATTAGAGATTTAATAGATAAAAGTTATTGATGGTACCATTGTGTATCGTTATAAACAGCTAAGGGAGTTTCCATGAATTATTATGATAGATTAAGGACATTTGTGGTCAGACAGAATGTGTACCGCGTAATTTATACGGCGTATTATTTAATGTTATCAGTGTCATTATGCGGCATGAGAATAGCCTAAGTGAGATCAGTGACGATATCGACAATATTATTATTAAACGGTGGATCTCGATTTTTATATCAATTCCTATTCTCGTAAATACGACTGGAGAAAGAAAGTTTAAATTTTAATTCTTTATATAGAGGATTAAAATGTTAAAACAGAGTGTTTTCTAAGATACAAGTATGGACGTACAGTCTAATATCAGATGTTTTAGTTTTTGCATAATGGAAGTAATATCTTGTTTGGAGATGTTATACTGTTGCATTAATTACGTTAATAATAACATCGCTTTGGTTTTGCGATTCCAATTAGAGTTCTTTAACGGAGGCCCATTAACAATGCAAGCAATGCAATTAGAAATTAACCGGAAGCGCTGGAGGATCCAGAATATTCAATAATACGATATATCAATATCCGTGATTGGCAATTGCGGTTGCTTCAAACACCTGGGTAAGATAGGTCGACCGCGATGTACATAGATTTATACGTCGCGAAAATAGGTACGTACGAAATTGCCCGCAGCATTCTCGAGCTCCGCGAAACCACCAAATGCAATCGACGCCATTAAGAATATTTCGTTTTCAAAATTCCGACGATTACCTCAATCTGGCTCGTTGAAATTTCAGTTACCCTCGGCTGGCTTAACGACCTTTCACCTAAAACACTGTGCCGGGATAAATACGAAACTGCATTTCCAAGAAAGTTACTGTAAACTTTTGAATAGAATCTTTTCCCCGCGAAAACTTCCATTTTGGCGAAACTCTCGGGGCCACTTTCGAGTCCAATATTCCGTCCCATGTAAACGTCGAAGGAAATCTTTGTTTTTCGAAAAATCACGAGTTTCTGAATTCAATTTCCCTCGAATTCGAGGAAAAAAAATTAGTCTCCAGTTTGTCGAAAAATTGATGGGACCCTTTGATGTCAATATTGTTTTCACCCTCCGCCGACATTCCGTCCCAGTCTTTCCAATCAAAATACTCTATTTCATTAAAAAATCAGCCAATCTATTTCCGTGAAAATACAACGTCTGCTAATTTCAGGATTACAAATGATTTATTCAAAGAGAAGAGTGACTGTCTAAAAACAGAAAAGTCTTACTTTGAACCAAGTAAACATCGAAGAGTCGTATTTTCTCGAAGCTTTAAGCGAGCTTTCTTTTTAAAGCACGACGACGTCCAAGCAGATCGGAGACTTCATCGATCGCACGCGACAAATTAACCTAAATAAACAATTTCTTCGCCCCTCCGGTCAGCGCGTTCGAACGACTGATCGAGCGTGGCTGTAAAAGGGGTGCAAAAATTCGACGACGTCACAAGGCCTCGTAGCTTCGTTCGGCTTTCAGTCGAGCAGGCGGCGTTTCTTTTCTGGTCACGTACCTCGACGGTTTTTTAAACGGCACGCCGCTTATATGAAACATTTTCGTCCGTCCAGGTAAACAGAGCGTACACGTACACGTCGGATAAATATCGCTGTGCAACAATTTCGCATTATGCGGAGGACGCGGTAATCTCGTCGGGGATGATAAACAACGCCGCGTAACGATAAACGTTTAAAGAATGATTCACCTCGAACGCGGTTCTTTATTTTTTTAATCTCTTCTCTTTTTTTTTTTTGCCCTTTTTACTCCGTTTTTATCGGAAACGGTAAATCGAGTTGGTCACTTTGATCGCGCGACCTTTGTGCGACCGTGCGGATGTCAAAGGGCACGGTTGATATCGTAATAAAGGGACGGGGCCTGCAGGAGACCGCTAAATTGCGGAGGCACGTGAAGAAATGTTCGTGCGAATCGATGGGACGAAAATTTTTAGGCTCCTCCACCCTGGGGCATTCTGATGGACGGCTGTCATCGAGAAACGGATTAGTTGGAATAATGAACTGTTTGACGTCCGGTTTAAATCCCTCGGGGGGTGGTGGTGTTCGATGCTGCCTTGTTTTCACAGGAAGCGAGGAATCGATTCTTTAAGAAGTAGCAATTCAGTGAATCAGTTGGTCAACAGTATCGGAGGAACTACGATGGAACCTTGATTACCTGACTGCCCAACAAGTGACTGAAGAAATGTGTTAGACCTTTTTCTCTATTTAACATTAACCCTTTACACTCGTATATCGTCATATAATTGCCACTGTCTATTTTATTTTCACATAGACGACTTTAGGTATGAATTGTTTACTTAAAAAAGAAATTTGCAGAATTATTGCGAAATCAACTGGTTCAACGCGTCTTCCATAATTCGTATCGGTAATTTATGCACCCATAATCTATAGTACGCCACGGTACACAGTAACAAAGAGCTCAAAGCAGCCACAATCCTAGTTGCTGCATCCCCATTGTGTAGCTGGTTCGGTCCAACTGGAGGCTGGCTCGAATTGATAGGTTTCTTCCACCGCTGGTATCCAGAATTCTATATCTTCCAAAGCAAGATTCATTTTAGTTGCTACGTGGACGCGTTGAAATAATCCAACGCGCATATCTCACCCATCAGGGGTGGCAAAAGGAAGAGGCAAACTAAAATGGGAAGTCGTGGCAGTTCTCTTTCAACGGTCCCAATCGTTTTCGAATTTATACCCTGAACCAGCCGCGCGCGTATAATTTTATTACTCAAACGTTACACACGCAAGATCCATCCCACATTTCACGTCGAAAAGCGTAGAGATCGGGGATGAACGAAACCAGGACGAGGAGAGGAACGTAATAACCGATCGCGTCCTTAAATAATTCTTTCCCATCGATCCTCCACGGGCTCGTATTGTTCTCCGCGTCGCTGGTTATTAATGTTTTAGCCGAAACGGCGACGAGGGGGTGCTGTGGGGCCGTTCGTATTATTTGAATTCAGTTTCGACCAGATTATTCGGTCTGATTAATCAACAACACGAGGAACGACGGTGTGTCTCGAAAGATAGCCGGCCGTAGGAGTTATGCGGGCGCGGGGACAGCGATGAGTTATTGCTGTCGCGTTACCGTGGCTTGTTGTCCCATTGTTTCTATTATTACATACGTCAAACGCGCGAAATGAATTATACGCGGTTGGTAAACGCAGAAGTTGATTCCGCGGGGCTAACGATGCTCGGCGCTTTCCCCGCGCGCGTTTATTGATCAGAGATTCGTCTGCGCCGCGCCACGTGGTCACGTGTTTTCCGCTGCGAGATCCTGCTGTTCCGGAACCAGACGATACGATCCTTTTTGGCTGTGTTATTCGTCGCGACGACCCTTTTATATGTTTATCGCTCGATTTTTCGGTCATTTTTTTGCCACTAAGTGCATCTCCGTTACCAATGAAACCGATAAATGTTGAACAATCGTAAACCAGCGAATTACGAAGCGTTTTAGAGGGTAATTCGATTTGTTTCAATCTGTACGGCTGAAAGAAGTTAAGTGCACGTTTAATATTTAATATCGAACGTAGGTACGATCGTACCTTGGAATATAAAGCTTGGTTATCTTGTTTTAGTAGTAAGTTGACGATGTATGGGTTACACTACTACATTTGCAAGTATCGTGCACCCTTTTTCTGCCGCCATGGCAATAATAATTTTTTTTTTTAATTAAAAACTTTTCGTACGTCGTAAAAATTTATTTTCACTGATATGTAACCTCGTGGTTACAGAGGATAGTGGAATGTAAAATTGTAGATCGAAAGGGTACGTTCCAAGGGTGTTTTTAATTATCCTGATCCCTGCGTATGTGTTAGTAGAAGGTAAAATTCAAGAATGAACTTGAATTTTGAGAATTCTCGCGGTGTTTTTATCGCTCGTTTCGAAGTGACACGGTGCCACGGGAATTTTGCATTACTTTTCGTTTAAATAAGCAACTTTTCGTACTTTGTGGTATATTTTTGTACACGTACAGTAATGTATTTTTTCTACTCTTGTTTAAAAAAAAATTCTTCGTGGCTAGGACTGTTTCATGCATTTACATTTGCCTGCTGAATCGTTCAGTGTTCCCATTGTTACTGCGTCTGTTTCGAACCTCCCTATAAATTCTCATTCTTAAGTTAATTACAAGACGATCGCGTGGATGAAATGTTAAAAAAGCGTGAACAGAAAAC
Source organism: Xylocopa sonorina (assembly GCF_050948175.1). NCBI lineage: Eukaryota > Metazoa > Arthropoda > Insecta > Hymenoptera > Apidae > Xylocopa > Xylocopa sonorina. The sequence goes on along the minus strand of NC_135195.1, from coordinate 4,056,663 downwards.
AACCCACGCTAGTTCCTGACGGTAAATCTGCAATTAATCTCGGAGAAATGCGAGCTGGAATTTTTCTTCCTTCCGTACCGCGAACTCCACCTTGACTTTTTGCAGTCTTGCTCTTTTTCAGATGTAATTTCATTAAAATACCCGCGCATACTCTTATATAATACCGAATATTAAGTCTCGACTATTTCGAGTTCGGATTAAAGTATTTCTAGTCGAACTGGAACGAGATAATAAGAAAAGATTACGATGTTCTAGCTTTTCTTAAGGATCTCCGGTTACCGCATCCTCCATCGAGGGCTCCCTGGTACCGCCATGACGGTAGCTTCCAGGATGACTTCCTTCAAGCTTCAGCCACGTCTTTGATGATTTCCTTCGAGATACTCTACTCATCCTTCGTATCTATTGGTGAGTTGCACATTTTTAAATCCGTCCAGTCACTCAATTACATGGTAGTACGGAAAGATTTAAATAGACACAGTTGATTGGTTATACATGTTGCGTAGAACTTTATTCTGAAAGAACAGTGGTGAAAATAAGTACACAATTGTATATCTAAATTTGCAAATATCGCGAGTATCGCAAAGCAGTCGTCTTTTATATAGAAATACTATTAACACTGGATAACGAGACATTCGTTCGCATATTTTCCACTTCTTTGAATGACGCAAATGGGTTAACTTCCGCCAAGATTGCAGACGTTCATTTCCACCACTTTTTTATATTTGAAAATAAAAAAATGTAATGATACTTCTCTTTAAACGGGCCGTAGCCGTGTCTAAGGCTAATTCGTTCAGATAATTAATTCTTCGTTCGCTGTAACGATAAGGAGCGAACACGATTTTCAAAGTAACGCCTTCGAAATGTCCGAGTCCTGCACCGACACAGTGGAAGTGTATCCCTGTTCCCGAGTCACCGGAAGTAACCGAAGGAGCTACACAATGGTGATGCAGCAACTATGATTAGGGCTGCTCTGAGGTCTTCGTTATTGTGTACCGTGGCGTATTATAGATTATGGGTGCATAAATTACCGCTACGAATTATAGACGGCGCGCTGACCCAGTTGACCTCGCACTAACTCTGCCAATTTCTTTTTTTTAGCAAATTACACTTGTTACGCGCGATAAGGGACATCTGTTGCTGTTAATTTTCTTCTAAACTAATTATTAAATGTTAACGAAGCTTCGACTTATATAGCAAAAACAAGATCAGATTACGCGTTCTCGCGGTTAAATGTGAACGCAATTAATTAAAAATGTATCGTCTAGAATCAAATGGAACGCGCAACTCCCTTTAAACGTAGCAAGGGAATCGCTCGGTTGTTCCTTAAGATCGAAGTTATGGAGGATAAAGAACCCTCTGCCTTTCCAATCGGAAGGATGAAATCTCGATCTCTGCGTCGAGTGTCTGCGGGACAAACGAAACAAGGGCAGCATCGATTGTTCAAGATCAAAACAATATTTGTAGAAGTAACCGCTGCTTTCCCACGGAGGACTTGGGGAATGATTGGCGCGCGTATCGATCCGTGGTTAAATTTAGATCGAAATTATGGCACGGTCAGATTAGAGTCGTTCCGCGCGCGGAAACCAGGAAATGTCAATGATATTGACGCGTCAACGTGGAAGATTATTTCGTAGCGAAAATTGGACACTTTGCCGGGGCAAGCGCGCGGCACTTGTCGCTTCGAATTCCCCTTCATATTTTTTTTTTTTTTACAGTATTGACCGTTCGAAGGCGCAGCGTCGGTTGTTAATATTATACGTACGGAACGACAGAGCAAACGCGTAAATATGTACACACAATACGCGTTTCTAGTAGCAATTTTAAAACGTATTACATTTTCACGTTTCCAATCGAGAATAAATCTCGAGAGATTTACCGTGAAACGTACCATTTTAACAATAATTATAGAACCCCGGAAATACTATCGATTTTCCTGTCGTTCTGCAACATAGTGAAAAACAAGAAAAAAAAAAACAGAACAACGAGTCAATAATCCAGCTTAATTTTTAAAGTTACAAAAACTTGTGATTTATTATTTACGAGGTCGAGCAAGAGCAGCGAGCGACGCTGCTGAGGTTGGTAAAGCGAGAAAGAGATCAGATAAAAAAGGGGTGAATGCAGGCGAGGGTCGTAAAGACACTAGTTTCGGTTCTAAAGAGATTCGATAATTTTCGAGGATTCGCGTTCGTGTTAAACGGGCATAAACGGAAGGTGTACGGTTTGCAAAACGAGCACAAAGGGTTTAAAATCCCGTTGGCGAGCAAGCCAGACGGGGTTGCGCATTCGAGCCGGTCGGTTGTTGTGTGCACCCGTCGTATCGCCAAGTCATAACGCGTCTGCGCGTAATAAGTCGATGCAATTTGTACGTTCTTTATTGGACGCATTTGTATTTGGTTAATTACATTGTTACGCCGCCGGCCATTACTTCGACGCGGCCGAGTTAATGGGACGGTAATACACTTTTCGTAACCTGCTGCGCCGCCATTCAGTCTGCGCCTGGAACATGCACGAGCGAATTTCCTTGAATAGCAACTACCAGTCGAAACGACCGAAGGAGGAGTAACGAATTTTTAATTATTGGTCTGGGATAGCTTTTTGTTTGCCGGAAACATGAACGATGAGTCGTTCTCAGGGCCTTCCTTTTCAGGTGCCGTGGTTCTTTCGCGTACGGTACTCTCCGCCTTTCTGTCGTTCGTTCGGTTATTTATACGTGAGAAATTCTTTTTTTTTATTGGTTAAGCGAAATAAATTTGATTTTTGAAAATAATTCGCGATGGATCATGACACGCACCCTTAGAAGGCAAATGAATAATCTTAGTGTTTCATATTTGTAGCTAATCCTTTGAAATTTAATAGTTCAGCACCCTTAGAAGGAGAATGAATATTCTGAGTGTTTCAGATTTGTAGCTAATCCTTTGAAATTTAATAGTTCAGCGCCTTTTTTTAAGACAATATTGTACGGATTTAAAGATTACTAATTGGAATGGAAATTTTATATTAAAAATCTAACGCAGCACTATCATCGCTTTTTCGTAAAATCAGCTATCGATTTTGGGTAGATTTTTATACATACGTTTGAGTTACATTAAATGTTAGATTCTTCGGTTGTTAAGTTGACCGCGATTCAATTTTCATAAATAAGATGAAACTGATCAAGCCGCAGCCATTTCCAAGAGTCTGCCGGTGTAGTTCGAAAAAATGGGAAATTCAGTTGATTCAATCTTATATTCAGCAAGTTTCCAGGATATTTGATACTTTTCCGATGACTACATTTCCACATCCTCGTCAGCTTCTATCCAGTCCGCGAGAGTCTTCTTTCGAAAGATACGTGGGACGGGAATTCAATTTCCAAGATTTCGTTTCCGCTTTTAAAACTAAATTCAGAATGCGAACCGCAAACAAGAAGATACTAATGTGCGTACCGCTTGTCGACGCACTGACTAACTTAATTATACTCCTTCATTCGACTTGGTTACTTGGATCGATTTGCAAAAATTGTTCACACAAAAATACAGCTAACAATTCTCTTCAGCTGCGCATCGTTCACACCGCTAACATCCTTGCTCTGTTTGCGAGTGTTCTGTTATACTAACTTTTTTGTAGACGCAAGTAATAAAGAGAAGAGGTACCGCAAACACTGCAGAAATAAAACTCGACTAACGCACGCAGGAATAATCGAAAAGCAAAAAAGAATTGAAAACACATGAGAAACGCAAAATACAAAGTTTACTCTTCGCACAATTCAAATAAACAAATATTCGTTTAAAACTCAAATTCTCGACAATGTTAGCCGATATCATAGAAGCTACCAATACTGTCCTGATTTGAAAATGTTCCCAACCCTGTCGCAAACAAGTACTCGATAAACGTCGTCGACCATTACCAACCCCCGCAAAATTTCCAACCCATAAAACGCAATTATAAACGCAACACCGTGTCGGTGGTCGTCTCAGTCATTGTCTAGGCGTGGACAGAAAAGTTTCCAGACACTTTTAACGGCCCCCGGCAAGATACACTTGAAGTTTCGCGCGATGTGTATCTGGCGGGGGTGCGCGCGAATTTCCGCGAGTTCGTCCTAATTAACAAGATGAAAATCGCACTCGCCGCCTTCGTTCGCGGCCAGGAGGTGACGAGGGCAGCTTTTAATTGTTTTAATCTAATTTCGAGGAGCACCGTGGCTCGTTCGTACGTCTCGCGTATTATCACGTAGCGAGATCTCGGTTTTTCCGAGCACCCCGTTCGTTTCTTGCGACGGATCCCGTTTAACGTGCCACCCGACGCGGTTGAATACCGGGTTCAGTTGTCACGCGACGGCTGAATGAACATCATACGTCTTATCTAAGTGATATATTCTGTCTATTAGCGTGGCCATCGCATTGTTAAAAATGTGATGAACGACCGCACCGGAACCAGGTGTAATTGTTACGAGCGCGCCCATTCTGCGCACCCCTCTGTGTATAATCAGGGGGTGAGAAGATTCGCGAGCAGTTCTTCGCTCGTGTTGGCTTCGTTCGAATCGTGTCCAAGCGATCTTCGTGTTAAGCTAAAGCTATTCTCTCTTTTTCGAACAACTTTGTCGGGTTTCAATTGTACGGGGGTGTGGTTTGTGCTCCAAGGAGATTGATACACGCGAAAGAGGGTGAAATGACCAAACACGTCTGATGTACGCACGATTCTTGTCGAACGATGCTGTATGGTTACTTGTACATCGTAGAAATACAAAAAGTGACACTCAATTTACTAATGACCGACGCGTTCATGTCGAGACATGATGTACGAGTAACGGAAATATTCGAGCCCTGTGTAGGTGGTACAATGTTGATATTTATCCCGAATAAACGGCAACGAGCAATCAAAATTTATTACACCCTGTTACGGTGCAGTGTATAAACGCCAAAAATATATTTTTTCCGTCGTACGAATATACATACACGGATGATTCTGAAAATTAAGAGTCGCCAGACTGGTGGACGTATTTTTTCAATATCTCTCTATACAAGGGTACTCGTAAATCATAATGTCTCGATTCGAATATTAAAGCGAATTCAGCTGTTCGTTCGTCTCTAACGATAAATATGAAAATGCTTCGCGTAAATCAACGACGCGTGAACATTATCAGCGACTAATGAAAATAGCATTTAAGTATTAACGAAAGAAGAAGCGTTGGCATTCCTGCCACACGGCCTGACGTATCGTCAGACGTCTTTTTCTGTTCGAAAAATTCGATCAGCAATTTCCTCGGAAGACCATAACACGCTTACGTGTTCACGGGGAGAGGCGAACGAAATTCGCGGGGCAATAAAAGCCTGAGGTACAGGCCGAAAGGGGTGAGTTCGGTTCTATTTTTGCGGCGCGCTGGTCAATTGGTTTCGCGTATATTTGCCAGTATCTGCCCTCACTTAAACGTCACGATGGTATAATACGCTCTGCAAAGTTTCAAGCTTAAAGGTCCTCGTCGGGGAGCGCTCGATAAAGCAAGCAGAATAACATTTCGAGCGTATCGCCGCTGAAACGATTTAATTACACCGTGTAGCTAAAACCACCGTGCGATCTGCGTTCTCTTTTTTCTGGTCCTTTTCTCTTTTTTTCAAATTTCATTCCATTTTTTGACATTGCTCGCTATTTACGAAGCACAAAGAGAAATTTGCTCGTGTCACCGTTTTTAACTATAAACGAACTTTGACGTTTTATTATCGGTTTATTAATCTTTATCTCTCGGTAATATTCGCGTGTGTAATTCGTTTGTTTGTTAATTTATTGTTCAGCGTATTTGCAGGACGATTTACCGTGACGTTCGAAAGAAATTTAGTATCAATTACGAGACGAATTAATCTCTCACCCCTTTAAATATTTCGTTCAATGAAAATTGTGTAGCTTCGACACTTTCGCTTCTATTTTTACGAAAAACGCGTTAAATAGTCGTTACTCGAGAGCGATAATTAGTGCTGCGTTTTCATTGCCGTGGCAAAATATTCGAGAGGCAAATGGAGACGCAACTAGGCGATCTGCACTCCATGCATCGCGTTTCACTCTATTAAAAAGACACGCGATTTCTCAGTTCGAGTGCATGAATGTTAAACTAGTCTAAAGTAATGAAACGGCGGGACTTCCTCGCGGAATTAATCGCACGCGTGCAATATGCGCGCGGCACGATACGTATCACGAGTTTCATTTTATTTTCTGAATTGTTAATGGCCGTCCAAAATGGATTTGGACAAACCGTACCGGCGCTTTAATATAGAAGCTATGGCAATAGCTATGAAATGATTGAATCTTATGAATTTTCCACTAATTTCCCATAAGTAAATGAAAAATAATTTAATACACAGTCGATTACCGTTTTTGAAACTCTCGAAACGAGAAATATAAATTCTATGAAAACGTTTCACGAATTACATACAAAATAGAGAAGAAACACAACATCAAGATGTTCTAGCTCTAATATATTTTCAATTAATGGGACCCATTTCTGACGATTAAAAATTGATCTCGAACAGGTTTGGTCAGATTAATCAAGCATCGTTACGAGAGGATACGAATCGCGCCTGTTCACGCGAACAACACGCGAGGAATAGTATAAAATAAAATGTCAAGAAGTCTATCTCGACGCGGGGCTAAAAATAAGGGAAGTTTGCTCGGCACTCAAACATCGCTAATCAAAAGCGCGAGGGCAGGGAGAAACGGTGGAGCCATTAAAACATCGCGAATTTTTTACGTCTCACCTCAGGCTTCAACAGCTTGTTGATGCAGTTAATTCTGCTGGCGAGGATCTCCAGCTCCAGATGTTCCTTGCAGAGCTGTCGAAACAGAGAGAAACCCTTAAGCCCCTCTAACTTATCGCGGGGGAGGCGAACAGAAATTTATACGTAAATGTAACCAACCATTTTCTTCGTCTTCCCCTGGAACACGTCGGTCTGTTGGAGCTGGAAATCAGAAAGCAATTTACCATTTACCGTAACCGTGTTGTTTGCCAGGCGCCGCCGAGACTTTCCACGAGCCATCCGCGAGGCAAAACAACGAAATGCACTTTCCTCGCCGGCGCTGCAGACCGGAAACAAACTTACGTGCTTATGAATGCAATTGTACACCGGCCTGATGTCCGCCACGCTTTTCTTCCGCGGGATTCTCTGCAAATTGAACGTAATTACTGGTATCTCGTCGAGATTACCACGCGCCGTTCACGCGATACCTTCTCCGTCTCTTTTTGCAGCTCCCGGAAGTCCTCCTCGTTCCGGACGATCGCTTTCGCCCCCTGCGAACAACGATCGAGACGCGTCAGTTAACATCTCGCTATACTTTCGAACGCTTCGATTACATTGCAAGCTTTTAGACGCACCAACCCTCGAATCGTATGGTACGAATTTGAAGGGATACGTGTACCTTCTAGAAAATGGCGGTGATGTCTGTGGTGGAAGATGCTATTTGTTATCGTTTTATTTGGTAATGTAACGAGACTTCCGCTGAGCCTGATATCTGTACTTATACATGATCGAGGTATCAGGTCGCAGACTGTGGATCTTACGGAAGTCCTCAGGTTATGGCCTTCGCATGTGCCATCGAGGTCGTTGAAAAAAAATTCATTATTTCATGCTTGCAAGGTATTAAAAGGTTAAAACGATTCCTCAAAAGTGGTTTAATTGTCGCGCATACCACAAAGCATGCTAGCTATGCTCGTAGCAAAAGTTTTCGAGGCGTGCATTTCTGAGATAATACATTCAAGTAATTAATATAGCAAATTCCACCGTATTAAAATAATATTATTTGTTTCATTGTATTCGACGTTGAATTGTTTTCGTATTGTTGCATTGCAAGTTTTCTGAGCACCTTTATGCGTTAATAGTAGTCAAAGGGTTAAACAGAGTCGAAGAAATTTGGGAGAAATTATTATGAGGATACCTTTATTCCAAATATACGTGATCTCGCACAGATACGCGAGAAATAAATGCAGGTTCGGTGTAGAATTACAATTTAGCAAACATTTAGCACAAAGGTAAACCGTAGCTAGACGGTGTTATTATAAATTATACACCGTGCAGGGTATTCAGACGGCTGTATTCGTAACTTTTAACAAGTGAGATACGCGCACGTGTGCGTGTCAAGCTACTGTAAAACGTGTGAAATCATATGGTATCTGCAATGAGGGAGTAGTCTGCAGATTGTACGAGTAAAATTAGAAAATTACTCAATGACGTATTATGCGGCTGCAATTTTTTTGCATACCCAATTTCTACGTGCCCAGGAAACTTTTGTTTGGTTGTCTTGTCGGCAACGGAAAGATATATAGGGCATCGACGGCGTTTGTGATTTATTTTTGGTTACACAGACGCTTATAAATGTAGCAGAAAGAAGATACCAGCAGTGATCTTTCAAAATAGTAAACCTTGTTTAAGTTTTCATTAATTCTTTGCCCTCGACAGAAAAAAACATTGCAATTGTAATTTCGCTGATAAAATAAATGAAGTTAAGAATTGAAAATTATTTGCATCCTTTCCATTGAGAAGCCTTCGAATTTGAGGACGAATTTTAAGTGGCTAAATATTGATAAAAATTAAATCTTTACGCACAAATGTCCTCTTACACACCGAGGTTACGTTTAAATGACAATCTATGCAGTGAGAAAGTGAAGAATGCGGCTGTACGTTCTTGTAAAAACGTTCAACCACTGACGATTTTTTAATATCCAAAATCGAACGCGGATATGTAAGAGAGGAGCGAAATTTTTGAAGTTCCAAGTCGAGAAACTATTTGAACAGCAAAGAAAATGCTGCATCCGACGGAGGGTGAACTAAATAAAGTCGAACATGCTCGACGTGCTGGCAACTTCGTGCCTGATCAAATTAACCTTCCACGCCGTTCACCGTCGATAAAAACTTTCGATCTTTCCGCTAATCAGAACACTCTGCGAGGGTGGAACGAGAAATGGAAGGAACGAAGCGATGCAAACGAGCAATCATAATTGCGAAATGCCTTATCACCGATACTTTCCCTGGGTGGTATCGATCGGGCGCTTGCTCACCCTCGTTCGTCGCGATTAACTTAACCGGACACGAATTAACGGAACAATTAACCGGGTAACGAACCGTTAAATTACGAAATTATTGGCAAAATACAATGCAACGTGGAACACGTTCTTAGTCCATCTCTCGCGTTCCTACTTTCATCTAAAAAATGTCCTGCACCACACTTTTCGAGTCAGTGCAAATCTTTATTGTATGATATTGTCCATTTTCTCGTAATCTCCTGCCAAATAAGAATTAATTTCGAGTAAATTTGATCCCAATGCAAGAATATTTGATCGAAGAATTATTTAATTTCGAATAGAAGATTGTTTGTATATTTCTACGAATTAAAAAATATTTTGTTCGCTAGAAGAGAAATACACATTGACAAAATGGAAAAGCTGTTATCAATAAGGTTATATTATCTCAAATTCGCGACAACGTTTGACGTGACGTGATGGATACATCAGTCGACATTAACAGACACTAAAAACTACTACAAATACATAATTAATTAAATGAAAAGCAAAATTACCAAAGTAATAAATGCATAAAAATAAAAATGTATACATCGTCGTTCCTGTCCACTTTTTAACGACACGGTTCTCCACGTCAACGATTAAATTCTCCTCATATCACGTCGTTGTATGAAATTCCAGCAGTTCGCGGACCATCTCGCCAGGGTGGACCCTTAACAGAACGAATAAAAGCAGGACTCACCACAAGCGTGCAGACAGTGGCAATCAACACCATGAGCCAGGTAAAGAACGTGACGATCCCGCATTGCGAACCCAAATTAAACGCGTGCCTCAATTTAGCATCCGTCAGCAGGAACTGATACAACTGAAACGACGAAGGACCGACATTTTTAACCTTGCAAAGTTCGCGTAACACTCTGAGTCCCTCAGCGGTGAGATGTGTCGCGGAAAAATGCAATTATGTGTACGAACCAGCCAACCCAGCCCGGAATTATGGGATTTGTAGTATCTGTAAAGTCTCCCGCTTTCCATGGTATCGGGTTTTCGTTCTGCGAAGGCGATAATTCGTCGCGTTTGTCGCGGACATCACGTAAATTTGGACGGGCCGTGCGAGTCGAAAAAAAAAGCTGACAGTTTTGGCGGATCGTTTGACAGAAAATGGTCGACCCATTCCTCACCCTCCCGGTCGGTCTTCCCTACCCTTTGACGCGGGACCTGTATGCACGGGGTGGTTTCAAAATCGTGACGCCATCGCGGGAAAGAGGCGGCTGTACGATGAAATTTTTCACGGAAAATTGCATCTCTATTAAAGGCATGCGATATCTATTTCTATTCTGGCGGTTTCCAAGAGCGGACAGAAGGTTGTTACAGAATTTTATTATTAAAATCATTGAGTTGACAAGATACGAATGATCCTTTTATACTTTTGCGAAAAGAAATCGCATTTTATTACACGAGCATAGTCATTGTTTATAATGTAGGAGAAATTATGTTGGGCGTTGGGATTTGGAGATAGGTAATTAAAAAAAGGAATAGCAAAACGATAATACACAGCTTTTGATAGATAAATCTATATTTCTAACGCTATCGCTCGCTTAACCTTCTCTAACTCATTGACAAATAAACTCCGATTTGATAAATCTTTATTTCTAACGCTATCGCTCGTTTAACCTTCTCTAACTCATTGACAAATAAACTCTGATTTGATAAATCTATATTTCTAAGGTTGTCGCTCGTTTAACCTTCTCTATCTCTTTGACTGCCTCTCTCGTCTAGGATTTTAAGGTTATCCTAAGCAGTAAACGTTGATCTTTCCCATCAATTAGATCTTCTCACAATGCCTACTCTTTCATCTCCGTCAGGGCGCTCACCCCTTGATGGGACTTTCTCGACTTTCGACGATGACCGGGTTTTACGGTGCTCGTATTTTATCCAGACCCCGTTTGGGTCCCTTTTCTGCAGGTCGAGTCCCTACCATAAAACCCATCATCGTCTCACGAGGCTGTCGAACATGTGGGCCCTAAGCTCCTTATCGTCCTTTTCACTTTTCTGCCCTCAATAAATAGAAATGTTGTTAAAGACGGACCTTTACGCGAACAACTTGCCCCTCGTGCGATAATTTCGTAGGCACCCAGTAGAATGATCGATCTGGGGCAATGATAACAGTAAACATCGACGGTACATACAAATTGATGCGGCATATTCAAACAACGTCGCTGGCGACGTCGATGATCCGTGCAGGGTTGAACGCCAAGAACGAACCCTCGTAACGACATTATCTTTTCGAGGGATCGTGGCTTCGAACGGAGCGACCGATTCGATGGATCCGTCCCGATTTTACCGTCCCAACCATCGATGTTTGCACGAACGATGGGAACGTGGGCGATCTTGCTTCGTGTTCCTTCGCAATAATCGCGGGCCGCTTATTTAATTCTTTGGGGGAGACACTGTTTGCAGTTCTGTCGCGAGGGTGGCGGCTCTCGTTAGTTTTTATCGCTCTCTGGGCTTTCGCTGGCATTTGTTGGATTTAATTATCTGATCGAGTTCGATTATTTTTTACCCTTCCAACCCTTGTTTGTTTGTTCTTTTATCGAGTTTAAGTGGCTCGTGAATAGTTCGCGTGGAGGTTGATTATTTTTAGGGGTGGTTTTGTCTGATGCGAAGGTCAGGCGTGTTCTTCGAGGTTTTAATGGTGTTACGTCTTGTTCTATATTGGGTGTCTGGAGTTCAAGGTTTCGAGGATGTCTGTTTTGTTAAGAATTATTTAAAAACCTTTGATTTTTCATACATTTCGTACTTCGTGTAAATACTCATTCCTTTTTTATCGCTTAGGTAGAAATTATATTAGTCGGTTACTTTCTCGTCAGTTATAGAACGCTGCGTTCCCTTTTGTATTTAGCGATGGCCGTTCGCGACACGGTTTCGCACTATGCGCTGTTTTATGAGACTCTAAGTTCTCCATTATGCGAAGATTCTCATTAATATTTCGTCGATCCCCCTCTCTCGCGATATTAACGAAGAATATTCAACGTGAAAATTCTTATGTTGCGTTTACAGGGGCATTCTTTCGAAAACGATCAAGTTCGAAGCGCTGTAAATTCGTAATTGTTAAGAACGCGTCTCTGGTTCTCGTTTTCAATTCAGTTTATTAGTTGCCAAGCAATCGTACACGACGCGTGTTGACAGTATAGGACAGACACGGGTTCCCGCGCAAGTTCTCCAAGTTACAGCTTCCGCTGTACATATTCAAACTCTACTCGTCCTGGGGTTTCAAACTAACTTCTATAATCGTGGCACTTCAGAAAGATACAGGACAAAATATAAGCCCCGCAACATTATTTCGCATAAGTACCGTTCAAATTTCACGGGAAGAAACTTTTCTACTGAAATTTACACTGAAATTCGCCAAAGCTACGTACCAGGCGTCGGGGGTGAACTAAACGGAAAGTCCATAAACTTTGAAGAAATGAACATCGGCGAATCCACGAGAAGCGAATCGCATATACAGGAAGTATTAACAATTTTATTGGACAGAAGGAACACAAGGAAGTATATTTCTACAAAATGGAATCGCAAGGGTAGCGTTCTCCATTTTCTCTCTAATCTATTATTACATATAGAAGACAAACTAAATTACCAGTATTTCAATTCCTACTAGTTAATATCTAAATATAAAGATTCTTCTGATTAATATCTAAATGTAAATATAATAATTTGATTAAAATATGGAGGCTTCAAAGGACACCAACCCTTCTTATTTAAACACTGACCATTAAAGTACAAGCCTTAGCTATTTTATACCGCAAAGAAAAGTAAGAACTTCGCAAAACACATTCGCGAACGCGTATCCCAGCTTCTGTAAATTAATTCGCTAATATTATTCGCAAAATGTCAACAATGTTTCCCATTGATCGCAGTCGAATGAAAGCGCGGAGGCGAACGGCGATAGTTTGATGGCGATCTCGAACAGACGCTTATCTCGTTCCCCCTTCGAACCCCGCTAACTCGTCGAACACGTTCGCAGGTTATAGAATGTTGCATTAAGCCGACGGCGGCGTCGGAAATAGAATTTCATAGTTATTTGTTGGCGTCGCCCGGACGTCCGAATGATAGAGTCAGGATGCCGGGGTCGTGCCTCGGAATACAGTGCATCCGTGTAAAAGACGTCCCGGTAAATTGTGGCGTAAATTGAAAATGTTTCGAAGGATGGAGAAAGGCGAAGCTTTTCAAGCGGAACGTTTCATCGACGCTGTTAGCTTCATGAATTTCCACGGCCTACACTCGCGGTCCCACCCTATGCGACATTGGGTTCCCGTCTTTTGTCTAGTCTCGTTTCTACATCTTATCTCTGGTCTGATGCACGAATGAATTACGTGTAACGAGCCAAGGGTTTCGAGTAAAAGGTTCATGTTTGCGGAAACAAATGTAACTGATTGAAACTGGCCCGCTGGAGCAGCGAGACGGTGACGAAGGGACGCGGATGGCGCTCCTTCTGACGCGTTTAAAGGTCGCGAGTGCCACGGACTTTTCGAGATATCCAATCGAAAAGTGCCACGAGGCGCGATAACGCTTCCGAGTTTTTACGTTGGAATGTGCCAGGGGATACGATGATGACACTAAATTTTTACGTCTCAAAGTTCCGAGCAGCCCAATGACTTATCAGAGAACCTTGCATTATTGTTGCTGTGCCATTCTTATGAGTATCCAGTGAGCGATCAATTAGGGTCTTCTCATCGAGTAGTCAGCACCTTTTAACCACTTAAACAGTTAAGGTACTTCGAAAGTTTGCAAATTATTTTGAAAATTGTGTTGCGACAAGGAATACTGGCGATTTAAAACGGTGAGTAGCTTCTAAAAATTCAGCCAGCACGGAAGCATTAAAACGATATCAAACTCGTATGTAGTCTCGTAATTTAAAATTAAAATAGGAAGATAGGAAGCGTATAACCATTCCGTTCGTATTTCGTAATTTCGCTATAGCTTTTTAATGAAGCTTCAAATGTTCATGCAACGTCCCACGCTGGTGCAGCAGTTTTTTTTCTTATTCCTGTGGAACACGCGCAGAAAGTTTGTCCGGGGGGGAAAACAAAAACAGCCACTCTCTGCGCGTACATACACGTTCCGTACAATATGTAACCTTCGCTTTTGCACGGTGGGGGGGAAAAAAAACGAATCTTGACCAATGGGCACGGTTAAATATTTTCGCGACACGCGAAAACGTTAGCGCGCCGGAAACAGGATTTCACGGTTGTTCGGGATCGGGGCGGCGATGTCGGAAGTCCGGCTCGTCGGGCGAAATTCGAAACATATTCGGAACGCCATAAATAAAACGCTGTCAACTGCAGCACGGGGCGAGGGCAAAAAATTTGCCAAAGACCTGGATACTTGCAGATCGACGTTCTCCTTTTCTCATAACCGTCGAGCGACGCGTCCCGATGCCGCGCTAAATAAATTCGTGGATTTTCGAAAATATTTTTCCGCCGGAAAAGATCGCGCGAAAAGGCACGGATTGCGCGCGGTGAAAAAAAAAAAGTGGAAAAAGCATGTTTTTTATCGGCCTTTTCGATGGCACCATTGGAATACGAACTATGTGGCTGTTGAATTTCACGCAGATATAGGTGTCGAGCCGAGTATTCGGAATTTCGTCGGATCTAGGCTTTATGCGTAATTTTTAAACAATTTTGGATAAAGAATTTGCGATTTCTTTTCAAAAAATAAGCATCTGATTTGTATAATATTCGATGTATAATATTAAGATAGACTTATTCTTGTTTTTTATTAATTCGTAATTTGTGATCTCCTTTAATTGATAATTGGAAGTTTTAAAAATAATTATAGTATGGTTTACTTATGTACTTGTACGTGAAGTATCGAAAACGAGTTTGAATTCCAATGGCACGGATAATTAATTTAGTTCTTTATGGATCCGCGTCCATTTACGACTGCATGAATAGCAGCTCGATATACTTGCCTCCCCCCGCTGCAATAAGTGGAACACTGTAACAAGAGAGTGCTTTGAAATATGCGACTTTATGCGTTGCTTTATTACTAAAGGGACTTACAGCATTACTTATGATAACCTCGTAATATATAGTATGCTCCAGCTGCGCGGAAAATAAACTACACACGAGAGAGTATTTTTCCTTTTTTTTTTTTTTATTTATACTCCAAACACGTCTCACGTGTGCTCCTTAATTACGCCCGTTAACTAATTCCCTTAGAAAAATGTTGAGCGGACGAAGATTATTGTTAATCGCGCGGTCTCGAGTAACGAGACCGACTTTTGTCCTCCCTCGTCGAGCATGATTGCCGCGGAACGTGTTCAGCTTGAAAAAATTATTGCTCCAGGATAGAAAATATTTTATACACGGTACGGAATCTTTAAGTGGAAACGATGACAATGGATTTTTAAATTCGACGGAGAAGAGTAAGAAAACTTGTTAATTGGAGAAAAAAAGTGTGGTCTCTTAATTTGTTCGAACACAGAGGGTAATCTTACTAACGACAATTAAATATCTAAATAAAAGTTCTATAATACGTTCCAATTATTTATTTATTAATTTTTTATGTTAGAAGGTGAACAGACTCGATCCATGTCAAACAAGAAACGCGTTTCTATTTAACGAAAAATAATGTAACTCTCTTGAATGTACATGCATCACGTGCAACCACACATCTTCACCTAAAATTATTTCCTAACTGTGTACCCAGAACGAAATTATGACCTGAGAGAGTCGCGTGGACGACCCTGTACATGTACGCGTCTATGCAACCAGAAATAAGCCATAAACGTTATCGATGTTTCATGTGCCTTTCCGCCATCTTCAAGAAGGCAAGCACTTTTCTCTGCATGTGAAACTCACATATGCAAAGGACGCTACATTGTACCTCGTTGTCGGTGAAAGGTTCACGGATAAGTCTCTGGCTTTGTATTCGTCACGATCAAGCATTAGATCGATTCCTGGATTCAGTTTTAACGCGGCTACAAATTAACAATTAATATTGGAAATTAGCAATGTGAACGCAAGAACGGGCAAGGTGATCGGCTGTGGAAATTATTTGTTCCTCGTATAAAAGCGGTATGTAAATCGCGTACGTGTAATTACTCATTTTATAATTGCGATAAATCATCTATTACGAATGTGGAGATCAGATTTATGTGGATATTATAATGTTTTTCCGATATAGGTTAATTTAATACGGGCGACACCAGTGTAGCGATTATTCGAGCGTCGCGCGAGGGTTTAATATAATTTCGCGCGAAGAAGTGTTTCAAATACTTCTTTTTCTTTTATAGACACGCACGATGTGTCATCTCGATTTATAATTGCAAATCAGTTGCACGTCACACGTTCTACATACGAAGAATACGGTTGAAATAAAAATGTTTACTTCTTGGTTACCTTTTCTTGATCGTGCACACCTTTCGTTTCTACCTCGCAAGAGAGATTATCTAGACAGAGATAGATTTTTCATATTTCTTGTGTCGTACATAAAGCACTAACAACGCATTCACCCTCTTACTGAAATTTTTTCGCACCTCCCAAGTTCTTCTTCGCGCTCCTTCGATGTCTCTGTGAGTTACACGCTCGCAGCCACTCCTTTCCAACCCCTGCGCGTTCTACGAAAAAATTTGAATAGGATTTTTCTTATCTGCCCGCATTGTATTTCAATTCCCTTCTCTCTGACATCGCCAAGCTTGAGTCTCACTTCTCATGTAAATACGCCGCCTGATTCTACAGTCTGCGACATTTGTTGTCGTTCTTAACTGCTGGTTTATTTTGTCATCCTTTTCTTCTTTTATTTCTTCTGGAGTTGAATCAGGGAGGATAGCTGTTGCTCTGCACTTCTTTCAGTATTTATTAGATAATACGTTCGCGTAATACGATTAGAAAGGTGAGGAAATAGGGGATGTTCGAAAGTCCTCGCATTTTTAAATGGAATAATACATTATTGAAAACCCCAATCGATGCAGCAGTGAAGGTTTATTATGCTATGCATCTATACTAATTGAGGATATCTCGTTTCAACATTTCAGAGTGGAATATCTTTTTGAATATCGAAACCATTAAGCATTCATTAAATTATCATCCTGTTCCACAAATTCTTCACTAAAATAACACACGTGTACGTTCGATTTTATCTAACCATCCGTTATTACTTTCTAAAAAGGATTGCCCAATGTGTCAATTCAGGGGAAATATAGGTATATATTAATTATATTAATATCACTTCGCCATAATGAGATTAAAGTATCATCTGGACTAATGGTTTTTTAGCCTAAATAAGTTATTACTCTTTTTTTCTTTGTACACAATTACGAGCTGGATCGATCGATATATCGAGGAACATATGATTCCGTTAAAGAAGAAAAAAATGTCGACATGACCTTTATGTGTCCTTCACGTGTCCATCTACAAAAAGACTGATTACATCAGATTAATGCCCCCTCTGAAACTAATCAACCTTATCTCATCCATTCTCTCATACAGCAAGTAATTTACAAGTAATTTGAATAATACTCTGTATATAGGGTTGCAAAATAGGGGTTAAGTGCTGTGCTGGTAAACAGCACCGACCAAGTGGGAGAAAAAAATTAATATCATTCTCAAAGTTACAAACGATCTTCCCTTATCCCTTGCACACGGAATTCTATTGAATTATGGATAAAAATAAAAAAATGTCCAGAGTTCTTTATAGTCTTTAACTTTATTCTTAAGGTTCGAAGGCACGTCTGCACGTTTTGAAAGCTCTACTAATTGTGAGGACTCCGCACAGGAAATTTGGGGTCATCCGTCCTAAAGAAATTGACGACGTACAGTCTGCACGTGTTTTTCTTTCAGGCCCCTAGGTATAAACAGTCGAGAAACCTACTCGAACCGATAGAACTATTTCACAGTTTATATACTGGATTCTATTTCCGTTCACATGTGAAATAATACAACAAATTCCTTTTAAATAATTTCAATTACCGATCAGGGGTGGCTTCCAGAGTTTACGTGGTTAAAGAATCCTCAGCGCTCTTAATTCCAAGTACATTCATTCTTCCACCCATATTTGTCAGAAAAAAAATCCAACAAATTCATATGAAGTAATCATATGAAGTAATCCAACAAAATCCTTTTAAATAATTTCAATTACCGATCAGGGGTGGCTTCTCGAGTTCACGTGGTTAAAGAATCCTCAGCGCTCTTAATTCCAAGTACATTCATTCTTCTACTCATATTTGTCAGCAATATATCAGCTAATCCTCTACATTTAACATCTTGTATCGTCTTCTCGAACAATAATTCAATCGTAACGAAGTAACACAATTACCGTTCCTCGCTTCGTTTTCACGTTTCCGCTGAAAAAGTCGCGCCTTTTGATACCCAGGGGACGCGGTTCGGTCGGCTCTTCAATTATAAACGTCAACCCGACTGTTTACGACGACCGAAACATTCGCACTTGCCGAAAGAACTTACATTCGACGGGCAGCGCGACGGGGTGGCGGCTGGCGGAGGGGTAGGTCGCGGCTGGAGAGCGCGACTCGATGCTTTTTCGCGACGAGCGGGAAACGAGATTTCGCGGTCGCTCGGCGTCGAGATGGCTATGCCAGAAGCGTCGAGCGTCCGTCAAAATTCAGAATATTCACGTCGCCGTCGTGTAGGGCCCTTCTGGTGCATACCGCGAGCCTCGAGAGCGGCTCGCACAAAAAATATGTGTAATTAAAACTCGACGCTCCAGGGGATGCTCCGCGAACGCCGCGCGCCCGGCAAAAGGGAGAGAACGCGGGGAGAAAAGCGATAGAGACGTTCAGACGACGCGCGACCACCTACCAGCGAAAGGTTAGAGCAGCACGGAATTATCAGTGACTCGAGAGAGGAGATCGCGGACGATCGCCGTCCTCCTTCCATTCCGATGGAACCGTCGATGGGGACCGCGTCGTTCTACGGAAGGACACATTCAAAAGGGCATTTATTTGGAATTTTCTTAATTGTATACGTGTATGATACTGTTATCGACAATTAGAAGCGTGAATTTAGCAAAATTACGAAGTACTCTATGATTATTATTATGTCTGAAGAATAAGAAAGGTAACTGATTCTAATTGACCCTTTAACTGCGGGTACTTTTAGCACAGCAAGAAAATAAAATGAGAATAAGTGCAGATAGCTTTCTTGTAGTACTACGATATTCTACAACACGGTTTAGGTCTAACACCGCATTTTATAGGAACCTATCCATCGTGTTGTACAAGGGTTACTTGTTTACTAAAGTTATGTTCTATTTTAAACGATTTTAGTCGTACATAAGTCAGAGGTCAGAGCTGCTATTAGATATTAGCAGAAATTACGATATTTATATACAACACCCGCCTCTGGCTATAATTTTAGTACATGGTCTATAAAGTACATCCGCACTTAAAGGGTGAAGAAGTACAAAAAATTACACGACTAACATTTCCGATAGAATAGCATAGATTTTTGCGAAAAGGAGCGTAAAGATTGCCATTTGTAAAGCAAAGACTCCTCCTACGTGAATTTGAAACGGAAGAGGGTAGCGCTTACAACCCTAGTGTTTACATAAAACACTTTCACCCTGATCCCACGGGGAATATACTCGAAAAGTTTTCTTATACATACCACAAAAGCTCTCCCTGTTAAATTACCATTTTTAAAGCCCACTCGAATGATAAAACTCGTATCACCCCCGCAGATACACCCCGGTGTCGTAATCCCACAACCTCTGGCAACAATTCGACGCGACCATATCCAGACCCGTCGAGACAGACCGTGAAAGGGAGGGAACACCACAAAACGTAATGTGCGACAAACGTCTATGCGCCTGCGAGAAGAAGACGATGCCTGGTTTTATGAGTCCTGACGACGAGCGCGTGAAGGCCCTCGAGCGGGCCTACGCGGAGTTCGCCAAGATCGATAGCGCGTCGCTGCTGAAGAAACACTTAACGCAGCAGGTGTTCGATATGCTCAAGTCTCGGCTAACCAACGCTGGCTCCACGTTGATGGACGTGATCCAATCGGGTTTGTAAAGGCGAGGCTGCACGGTTCACTTTGCTCGAACAAACGGTACCGTGCGATCCGGCGGAATTATCATCCGATCAAATTCCCTGCTGATGATCTCGACCGAATCGAGTCTACCACACCGCTCTGAGAGCAAAGTCATCCGTGTGATTTCGTGCATGGCGATGACGCGTGGTTACAGGAGTCGTCGAAGGCAATTAGCGTGACGTTATTTTGTTCGCGAATGATTTATGGCGGAGACTCTTGGGATTAGTTCGCGTGTTGCTAAAGAGAGAGAGAGAGAGAGAGAGAGAGAGAGAGAGAGAGAGAGAGAGAGAGAGAGAGAGAGAGGGTGCACGAATGATCAGACCGCGTGCCCGACGATTACTGGTGATTTAACACGTTGATTACCACGTCAATCACCCGTGATTGACGTAGTCGAGTTATTCTCGAAGAAATACTCCTGTTTCGGTGCTCTCGAGCGAAACTTGCCGATCAGGGTGCTCGAGTTTAGGGCTATGGGACGCCGTTGGGATTAATTATGTAGGAGAGGACAAGGGGGAGAGTTCGGAAGTGGCTAGCGACTCGACGTTGCATCGCTTCAAGAATGAGAACATCGTTCTCGGAGAGTGCACCAGGCAAGGGTGCCTTCTGCCGCTGAAGCTGGGGTCCCACACGGCTAATGCGATCCTCGTGATCTTAATGAGACCCTCGAAAATGATTACACATCTAGGACCACCGCTGTTAAGTGGACTCACCCCGGGACCTCGAGACGGAGCGACTGTTTAAAAGGCTTGCCCATCCCGTTGCCTCGCGTATACCCTGTCCACGTGTAGCTACACGTATGAACGATTGTCTCCGAGTAGAGGGCAAAGAGCGACCAGCCACTGGAATCATACCTCGAAAGATCAACCGTTCTCGTGTTGGGGTAATCTACTGTGTGAAACGGTACTAACCGTTCCCCGCGTAAACGTCCCGCAGGACATCTGACCCGAATAACGACGTACATGACGTCTATGAAGGATCTCCTAAATCTCCTCTCAGCGAGCCTTACTCGCTCGACGCCTCTATCTTTTATAACCTCTACCCTCGCCTCGACTCTTGTCCCAACTGAAGAACACCATATGCTACTCTCGCTCGTCGAAACTCTGTTAAACCTCTATCTGTCACATTGTTTTTATTTGCAACAGGTTTGAAGAACCCTGACTCGCATGTGGGCCTCTACGCGCCAGACCAACACGCTTACGACGTGTTCGCACCGTTGTTCGACCCTGTGATCGAGGAGTACCATGGCGGTTTCACGGCCACTGACGTTCATCCGGACCTCGACTGGGGTGCACCCGAGGAACTGGGCGATCTCGATCCCCAGGGACAGTTTCTGATCTCGACGAGGATCCGGTGCGCCAGGTCGGTCGACGGATATCCGTTAAATCCCACCATGACTGAGGCTCACTATAGGGAGTTGGAGCTAAAGGTACGGCCGGATAGAAGTGTCCATTGTAATATGAACGGCGGAGATCCGCGGGTTTTAACGGCGGCCTGCTCCCTGAAAGAGGAATCGTTGAGCCGTTCGATTCTTGTTTTGTGCGCGGCTCGTCGAGTGCCGCCGCTCCGTCGATTTTTTTCACCCGCCGCGGACGTCGAAGAAAGGATAAAATGTAAATGAGAGTCCGGGCGACGTGTCTCGAGGAGTTTTCGGGAATCGCGAGGGAAGTTATTAACGGATACAATCGAGGATCGACCGACAATGGTGGAAATAGCTGAAGCGTTGCCTGGGATCCCCTCGGTCGTGTTCAGGGTGAACCGCTTAACGTAATCACCTTGCATTATACTTTTGTTGCTGGATCGATCGGCATTTTTCTCTCGTATCGCGTTATGTGGTTCGCAGATGCTGCTGAGATAATTATGCTGCGTTTTTTTGTGGCTTTTATAAGTACTTTTTCTAAGCTTTCGTACATGAGTCCATTGCTGATAATTTTTAAATATATCTACAAATATTTAGTATATTTAATATATTATATTATTTTGATATTAAGTATTTAGTACATTTTTATGTATTTCTTTTTTAATTGAATTGAAGAGAAGACTAAGAAAGTCTCTTATTTATGTAGTGGTGCGACATTCAAACACTATTAGATGGAATATATTGACCTGGAAACGAATGAATGACAAATTCTATATACGACATCTGCATTTGTAACTGAACGCTCGATCTAAATCTGTCTAATTTTAACAATATGTTTCTCTATGTCAACGTTACAATTTCTCAATTATAAATATTGAAAGAAAGTCTCGTGGTGTACGATAGGAAGAACGAGCTGGCCAATTTACCGTTTCAGCATGACCTAGCTAACGTTCAAGAAATTCTCTGCCAAGTACTTGCGTCCGTGAAATCAAGATCGCCTCGATCTTTTCGTTAGCGATGTAAATCATTAGACTGGTACATAGTATACGAATTTATACAGTTTCCGAATATAATTAAAGAAGTGGAACTTATAACGCGAAAATGTTAGTTTCTCCTTAGAAAATATTGTCGCGTGTGTGCAGTCTATACTTTTTAGCATACTCAAATTCTATAATTACTTTAAAAATCTATACCTTAAAGTTACTTTGAAATCCTTCTTCGATTACATCGTACGATATAACGAAATTTCGAACGCTTTTTTCAACAACAACAATCATGCTAAGCAGAGCATCCTGTCCAGACTTTAAATATTGGAGTGGCATTTAAATTCGTACTGAATATTTTTTTTAAACTAGGTATACTATGGGATAAAATTTAAATCGATATTTTGGAATATTTAAAGGCACAGAAAGAATGAAAAAAAGTTGGAAATAAATGGCTACGACCACTGTGGTACTTCCACCACCGAGCGTCAGGCATCGAAATGCGAAATTTCAAACCACTTTCATCCACTCCCGGCCAAAATTAAATTCCCCTATTTACGCACCAAAAACATCGATAAAAAGATCCCTCTTCAAACTAATTTCTCACATAGCTCTGTTTACCAAACAGGGGGGAAAAGCGGACAAACTAAACCCTTCAGTTAGCACAGTCCGCTCAATTCGTCAACGCGTCAACGAACGAGAAAAAAAAAAGAAAAAAAAAAGAGTAGGAGAGACAGAACCAACAACAGCGAAGAGAGTGACAGAGGAAGAAATAGGGACAGGGTGGGAACGGGTGCGAGTGAGAGATAGAGAGAACAAATTCGATGTCTTCACGGTGCACGGCTCGTTTGCGCGTCGGAAGAGTTAAATCAAGGCGCGCGCAATGTGCACGTAGCTAATTGATTTCTGCTAGCTCGAAAATCCGCTGGTTCCGTTAAGGCGGATAATTGCTTTTTCTAATCGCGTTTTATCCGCTCCGTTGTCGGCCGGACGGCTTGAACAGTGGCGAGTATATAAATTCCCTGGCGAGATGGAAAAAACGAGGGGAAAAACCGCGGTAAAAATGCCTCTTCTAATCTGTTTACGCTGCGAGTCTCTTTCGTTACCGTTTCAACTGCTCCCTACCCGGATTCCCGCCGACGTTACCGTATAAATACGTATAGAAAATATCTGGCTTCGTTTCTCCACAGGTCCAGCGAGCGTTAAGCTCGTTAGAGGGCGAGCTGAATGGGACGTATTACAGCCTGATCGGGATGGACAAGGAGACGCAACAGCGGCTGATAGACGATCACTTTCTGTTCAAGGAGGGCGATCGATTTTTAGAGGCGGCCAACTCGAATAGGTTCTGGCCAACCGGTGAGTAATGATCTCCACCCTCGCGCCATACCCTTGTACCTTCCTCCGCGTTAACTTTCCTCAAACTTGAACAGATCGATCGCGATACCCTTTAAAACTGTTCGGAAATTTATCGTTCCAACGATTTAGCCACCCCTCTAGGCTTGGCTAGAGCGACGCCGCCGTTGGATCTTGTTGCGGCTACCACCCCTCTCGCCTAAACGGCTCGACGGTGTTCAGACTCGGTTTGGATGCAGATTAATGAACTCGATCGAGTCGCAACTCTTAATTTTGTTTCAGCACACGCCACGCGCCAGCTGCGCCTACCGCCGTGGCTGTTCGGTAATTAGATCGTAAGCTAGGGGAAATTTGGTGCCTTGGTTTGGGTGTACGCCATCGCGATTATTAGCTCCCGTTGTCTGGTTGGTTCCCCCTTTTTCGAGACGCTCGAGCGTCTAGTTCCTCGATCGTAATTAATTAGAACGCAGACGGAATTTCAAAGACTCGTGGTCTTTTTACGGGGTTTCTGAGGTTTGCGGGGATGACTCTGGGGGGTCAATTAAAGGGGATGGTTTAAATTGGTGTAGATTCGTGTAGGATGGTTGGTTTATCGAGTCACACTGTTCATTCCCTTAGCACAGAACGTCGTTCAATTTTGATTGAAATTTTGACAGAAATGATGGTTTCATTCTGAAGAATAAAAGATCGCTGGAAGCAACATGGAATCAAGATCTTCTACGAACAGATTATTATTATCAAACACCACGTTTTCAGTTTCAGCTTTAGCATTTCAAAGTGGAAAAACATTGAGCTTCGTTCGAAGGGATTTTTCTTTTTCTGGTTTATACAAAAACTGGAGATACCACTAAAAATGAGTTTAATCATCAATCATCGTAGAACAGACTGTTCGATATTCCCTCGCGATGAAAAAAGGAGCGGGTGGAATCCAGATGCGCGCACAGGCCGTGCCTCAAGATCGGTTCGAAAATAAGAGTACACGGATTGTGAATTCACCGGCTGATTTATTGATTGACGCGAGCCGAGGGGCCTGCCGTGTACTCTGCGAATAGATCCGCGAAATTGATATGTGTACTTGAAGGAGCGAGCTACGAGAGCATTGTACCACCTCCAGAGAGAAACTTCGTGGGTAACGTGTTGGACGGGCAAGGAACTTAAAGCGAGATCTGTATTACTCGAGGTATTTTTAAAAGCCGCCATTTTGCCTCTAATTACCTTCATTTCACGTCATCAAGCGGAAAGTATAGCTCTAGAAACTATATAGAAAATGCAATAGTATTTAAGTACTTAGTATTTAGTTTACAATAGTTACAATAGTACACAGTACTTAGTTTCTAAGTACTGTGATAATCGAGATGGAGAAAGATTGGTACCATTTTTATAATATTTTAGAAAGATTGGCACACGTGCGTGGAAAACATTAAAAGCAACGTATAAACTGAGGTAAACTTACGATTAGAAGAATCAACGAACTGAAAAAGGAAACGAAAATAGAAAAGTGGAAAGTTTGTCCACATTTTAATGGAAAACGCGAACGAACTTGATCGAAAAACTCGTCCCAAAGCCGCTGACAGGAAACACCGCTCACTCGGTGGGCATTGCGTCTGACCGGGATTATCCAACAACCGCATCGCACAAATAAGCTTAAGCGTACCAAAACTATTCCATTAAAACAACATCAGTAGCGTAGAATCGGGAGGGTATGGCAAAACTGAGAGCAAAGTATTATCCGCAGCTTTCTATTTCGGTGAGAAAAAATCTCGACTGCAATTGTGGAACTTAACAATCACTTGCATCTAACTGAACTATTTTTTAGTACTTTGCTGAATTCAATACTGTAGGGATGATCGATAATTTTGGCGTCTACAGGATCAGGAGAAGTAGTAAGAAATTTAAAAGAAGACCCAGTTACTAATTAAAAATTGCTCTATTCTAACGTTCTCCTGATCGTTACACGGTTTCCTATTATTCAAATGTAACTCTAACTCTTCGCGCATTCTGTTTTTAATCTTTCACGAGTCGATAGACGTTTTCTTTCTCCGTCAATCATGCACTTTCCAAAAATATTCACCATCCGCTTTCCTTTCTTATTCAGGGTGATTTCACTACACTGACAAGATTTTTTGCTTCCGCTACACTGACAAGGTTTATAATGACCGCTTCATTTGGGCTCAGTTTTTTGCTCACTTTACGACAGGTCACATCCGCATCATAAACCTAGTGACCGTACTAATCGACACAGCTGTCGAACATGTGGGCCTTAAAGCCTCTAAGTCCCCTTGTTTTTTCACCTATAACATTAGAAAATTACTGTTACTCGATTATCACTCCACTCTTCCTTACTTTGAATCTATCAATCAGGGAATTAACTTTTGTTCAATAATGTAGTCGTTTCGTTCCACAATGGAGACTTTCTCATAGCGAGAAGTAATATCATAATATCTAAAGTGATAAAAGAAAATCGTATTTCATTTATCGATTACATTTATTTCGACAAGATATTGTTAGACTTTGAAAATCCCCATGGCGAGAAGTGTCGTCGCGTTCAATGAAGTTGTCTATCTGGTAGACGACAAGAAGTAGACTAATTCGACGCATCGATGGTGAAGAAACTGTGGCAAGTTTAAATTACGCGAGGAGTGTTAAGGAACGCAACTTTATTCCGCAATAAGGTCCACAGGCTACTTTGTATAGCGGGCCATGATCGTTTAATTGATTTTTCGCGGCGAATTACCAACGCCACTCAGGCTTCGGTTTAAGGATCGTCGCAGCTCGCGTAAAACATTCAATTACAATGCCGGAAGTTCGTTCAGCTCGTTTGAAAACATTAATCCACGGTAAGCCGAACGCTTGGAATTGGGCGGTTCAAGTTTAAACGAAGATTAAGCCGGAACTTTCTGGGATTAGAGGGAACTCGACGGCGGACAAGTTAGCAAAATGGCCGCCTGACGAGTGTCACGACCGGTTCGGTTGTTTGTTGATTTTCACCGTGATTCTCTTGCCCGTGGAAAAACGGTCGACTGGCTCTTCCGCTTCAGTCGCGATCAATTACCCTCTGGAAGCATTAAAAGTGATCGTTTTAAAAGATAAACTGCGAAATATGCGGAATCGAAGCGACAATCTTCGTTCAAAGAGTTGCAACGCTCAGTGGTTTCACCAAAATTTCATATTATCGGTGGTAATTATTATTAGCTTAGATAAGTTTGTTACTAAATTTTAGCAGTGGTCACAGAATATGTACTTCCTTAAAAATATCAATTTTTTTTTTAATATTCGCAAGAGAATTATACGTCTCATTGGAGATAAAAATTTTATATGTCAGTAAATAATTTTTTTAAATTCTAGTAGACCAACCTCATTCTGTTATTATATACGAGATAGAGTATACTATACATAGCAACAGAAAGAAAAACTTTCAATAAAAGTAGGAAGTACGAATCTGTTAATTTCTACGTTTTCCATTTATCATTTGTATGCTACGTTCTTCCACTCAACATCTTTATGGATTTGATATAAATTGTATGTAAAGGCATTCTTCGCATCCTTTTCCACCGAAGAAGTAATTTTTTCCCCGAGACGTTCATCGTTAATCATTTCAACGCCTAAATCGTGAAAACACAGCGAAATTGCTCTTCAAACTCTGGGCATTCTTGATCGTCCTCTCTCGTTTTTATAAATATTCCAACGTTTACAAAGTTCGCTACTCCATAGAACAGGAATTATTCGTTTCATTTGTTTATCCAGTCGCTTTTACACCGGGACACAAATGTTTTTCAATATTCTTCTAACACGAGTGTTTGTAAAATTTATGTCTCTCGCCAGTTTCCTTTTACGACGGCGCTATTGGAAATTTTATTCCCGGTTTTGTCACTAAAACTTTATTAACCTTGGAACACTAGAATGGAATACAATATTCCCCATTCTTTCTCCTTCTATTCTTGCAAAGCTATTTTATTTACTATTTATACGGTGCTTAACTCCACTTCTATCTATTTTTATAGTTGAAGTATGAAACAGTTTATGGTATCCTCCGCAACTTCAGCATCGCAGAGTCAAAGTGTATTTGTTACAAAAACTGTATGACGGTAAAGCGTATTTCGAGTGTACTCATCGCAACCTGCATTAGAACCACTATCGTGGAGTTTGCGGGTCGTAAAAATAACGAATCGTTGTGCTCGAATGTTAAGAATAATATTATCGAGGAACAGGTTTATTATTTCTGATATTGAGTTTGGTGTAAAAACACGTTACGAGGGGGTCCGATTGTTATTTGTATTCTTAGGTCCGTTTGCAGTCGGCGCGAGAAAACATTCAGATTTGATTAAGTTACGCGTTAAGGGGCGCGCGTGCGGGGTTGCATTGGTCAGACGCGGAGGACAGGGTGCGAATTTGCTTGGCTTGAGATGCAGGACGGAAAGTTTCTGAATAATTTACATATTTGCTGATACATACGTGGTACAAGTCGCTACATTTGTATCGGAATATCCTTTCCAGACTTTACGACGGTTTGAACTTCCGTTCGATTTTTCGTCGGTTAACACACCAGAGATATAGTTGCGGAATATATGAAATTTTTACTTTTGTATTACAGTGGAAATATGATCGCTGGCTGCTACCGTTTCGTTCGTATATTCGGCTAAGCGTAATTATCTGAAAAGATATTTCGAACGTTGAGTCAGAAATACGGCAAAAAATCGGTTAGAGGGTTCTCCTACCTGAAAACTGGCGAAAATTGCGAGCCGCTATTTTGTAAAAAAAAAGGAAAAATGCGCTGAATCTTTCCCGCGAGTTCCTGTGAAAAAGTTCTAATTTTTCAACGAATTCTCGCGCAATTGCGCCATGTTTGTTTTGATTTAAATGGCGTAAAAAGTTACGCGCTCGACGCGAATCTGGGTAAAGAGACACTTTTTTTACGGCCATCTTTCAAAGACGCGTGAACGATGCCAGATTTTTTCACGACTGAAATTGTAGCACACAGATTCACTAATCGTCCGCTAAATATGGAGGTGATCGATGTCCCCGTTCATACAAACGTCGACGCGCGATATTTATCCAGATCGTGCTGCATCTAAACTAAGAAGCGTTTGGTTTCGTTCAATTAAATATCGCAACAAATAACTTCAATGTTCGTACACCAAAATAACCGCCATTCTCAAGACCTATTTTCCGTCATAGAACCAAAAATACGAGGGACAATTACTTTAACAAACACAATACAATTTCCAAAAGTACTCGTTTCCGCCTTCGTTTCCATACAATAAAATTTCTGTCCCTAATATCAACGAGTCTAGGGCACAACTCTGCCATTTTGATAACCATTACCGATAAGTGTCCATTAGCAGTCCTTCCCTCCTTTCTTATACACACACAAATCCCGAAACGAAGCGACACAGTTCGCATTACTCATCGAGTTTATTTCCATTGGTTCATCAATACGGTTCCCTTGAAATTTTAATAAAACGCTCTTCCACTTCATCGCAGAATTCACGTTGTTCAACTTCGAGGTTCGTTTATGTAAATTAAATTAAAATCCGTCTCCGCTTTTGGATACGAAAGCTCTTGGGATTTAATTAAAAATTTCAAAGGATATATGTACGTATATACATTCCTTAATAACGAGGCGCTGTCATTAACGGATGTTATTCGAGGCTTTGGAACTTCCGCGGGGATTCGCAAGTCAAATTTAATTGATATCAACCGCGGGAATTTCGCGGCGACTTTTCGTTCGCGATGATTAAAGATGATATTTAGCTGGTCCGAATCGGACCACAAAATCGAGTATGCAGCCGAGGAATGGGCGCTCCGCGGTTCGTAGTTCGCCGGGAAGTCGGCTAAGGGTCCCCATGATTAACTGAATTTGCATTAGCGATTTTCATCACGATGGCCTTGGGAAATCTCTTTACTGGCGAGATTAAACGGCTCAAAAGGGTTAAGGGATATGAAAGAGATTAGGGCATGTACAAGGGAGGACTCGGCCTTTCGAAGGGGGTTTTCAAAGCTTATTAAAGAGGCTCTCTCCCTCTAATCGCGTGCACTCGTCGCCAACGTAAATTATTGCGTTCTAACCGCGTTCTGTCTTCTCGTAATTGCTGATTACGCTGTCATAAACCATTACGCGGGACGAGTAGTAAATCTTTACCTTCCTCTGTCGATATTAAATAACAGCATCCTTCTCAAGTGAACTTCACAAGTCGCTGACCTGTCCGCTTTCAATTTTAATAACTGCACAGAGTATATTAATTTTCGTATAATAATTTCGTTCGACAGAAATGTATTAACTTAGAATAAAATGTGAAAGGATTTATTAATAATTTTTAAAAGTAACTTGCAATAGCGTCAACCAATTGGTATAAAAGGTATGGATTTCTCGAACCACGTCTCGTAAAGGGTTGAAGAAATATATTAGAAAAGTTCTTGGACGTTTCAAAAGGAACTATTTCAGAAAAAATATGCATTTAGAATTGTTCATTAATTTGCAGTAAATCCCTGGCGCATCTGCATAGCCAGTTCGACAGCGTTCCATTTCCGGAAACAGCTCTGGAGCTCGTTCTCCAGAATACCATTAAGTTCCTTTATCATGGTACGGTTGATATCAGCGATATCAGAAAATCCTCGTCCCTCGTCGCGCGTTCTTTAATTCCGAGGGAAGGCAGAAATGACGGGGTGGACCGAGTCGGTTGAATGGTAATCGATTTTTCGACTAGGAAGTCGGGTTCGTGGGGACCGCATTACGGCTGGCCGCCATTATGGTTCACGTGCCGGCGTTCGCACGCAGATCTTTGTTGTTTTCACAATAGTTAACTAACAAATAATTGTACAGACCAGCGATTTACGCGCGCGTTATTCGAGACGTGTACAAACACGGTTACAACCGTGATTACAACCGAATCGATATAGACAAGCTGGTGACAAGCTGTTCCGCGAATTAAACTGTCATACCTCGTGAACGCGACGATTTCAACAACTTCGAACCGTGTTACCATCATTTTCTACGATAGTCGCGTTAATCGCTCGATCAAATCGTATTTTCTCTCCCTCTCTCTCTCTATCTCTGTACTGATAAAACTCGAGAGTGATTATAATCAAAAGAGGAGATCTGGAATTTCTCGCCACCAATTACCTTACCTTAAGTATTTTTTTCCACCGTTTCGACTGAACACGATCGAACGTTTCACTTCCCCCGTTTCGATGCCTGTCACACGGATAACCGTATCTTTTGTTCCTTTGATCGAAAATAATAATAGATAGCTCTCGTTACTGGACATCCGTGCTTGTTATTCGCAAATGGCCACCGTCATTCGTTGAATATATTTTTGTCCCCTTCGATGGTTCGTTTATACAAAGAATCGTATTCTGAGCGAACCATACTACCCCTCGTCTAGTTAATGCTTCTTAGTAAAAATGTTTCCAATCGGAGATTTTAACTCGAAACTCGTGTTTTCGTCGATACATTAAGAACTTGACATATGTATCATCCCTTTTTATAAATAATTTTGCTTCTTGCGTATATTTTACAATTTTCAAAATAATACCAAGATCATAATTGTCAAGAAAGAGTAACGAGTAGCAAACTGATTGCAGTGGTGGCTAAACAATACGTAGACGTGCTGGAATACTTTACTCAACTTGTTCTCAACTCGAGGGTTCGCTCAATAATGCCTTCTTCGGTTCGTATTAGCCTCGAGGACACCTCCAATGTCATGCTCCATCCAAATGTTTAGGCTAGGTCCCACAGAGGGGCGATGCGGTGAGAAAATGCACATTGGCTCTCCTCGGTCGCTCGTCCACCCTGCTATCCAATATTTCTTACAAAAAGGATGTAGACTGTTGGATTTCAGGTTTACCACAGTCGAAGGGATCAATTGCAACGCGTATATATTTTACTCTAGACGTTTTATTTTGGCACTGTTTTCGCAAGCTAGTAGTGGTTACAGTAATTTGAGAACAATAGCGAATACTACTTAGTATTTGTACGATTGAGGGTGAGTAAGTGGAGGTAGTAAGGTTGGCAGACAGGTAGAGGACAAGATAAGTGGGTACTGGAGGGTGAAGAGTTGGAATTTGGGAACTATGATTAAGCTGTTTATAGTAGGGTGAGTCTTGAGGACTTTATATTGCGTTCTCGATGTTATCAGAGAGTTGGTCATACAACAGAATTTAAGATCCACGATACAACAAAATAATAAAAATCTGTAAAGAGTTTACGTTACAGATTTGCTCGCCTACTTCGTTCTCTAAGAATTTCAAACGATTTAAATGGAACGTTCAACATATGCGTATACTTTACATGGGGTGTTAACACAGAAATCGTTATCCATGGATTCAGCACGCTTACATTCGATGGTCGTAGGGAATGCTTGTAGTCTCGTGTCAGCGGACAATGTTTGCCATTTTAATTAGCAATCACACGTGAGATTGTGTCGTTGATTAAAAGAAATAGCAAGGGGTTAGTTTCTTCCAGGTTTCTATTCGAGCACCCCTTTCCGAGTCACAGTATTAAATTACCCACCTCCATTCTCGCTAGCTGTTTCAAGAGCGCGCGATATAATTATAGTTTAATTACGCTGGGAAATGAATGGCATTTCATGCATGTAATTCGCGTCTCGAGCTAAGTTCTGCCGCCTTAAGGTTGACAGTTCAAGGGGCTAACGCAAGAAGCTGACCTTGCCGGTGTGCGGCCGATTTGCAGCGTGTCAAAGCAAAGGTTCAGCCTCTGTATTTAGAAAATTCGATGGACTTTTCCTTTGCTGACCGCCGCTGCGGCAAATAGGGAATAACGAGGCAACCTTTGGCTCGTTACTTTCAAATGTTACGATACTAATTTTATTTAACTCTTAACACCGTTCGAGACGAAGCTACTATCGATTAAACGAACATGGAAGCGAGTGACGAAACAGAATTTTTTGAATGTTAAACAAAGTCAAAGAAACATTTTAGACTATTCTTACTAGCTGCTCATGGAATAAAACAGAACGTAAGAATCGATAAGAATCAATAATTCTTCGTATTGCTCCTCGTGCTGTCAACGTTTCGATTTTAACAAGAAGCTCGATGAAAATTCAAAATTAAAAAATTTTAAATTGTACGATGGATCCCTTTTTGTAGCGATTTTGAGATCAACATTGAATTGAAAGTTTCATTCGTATATTAAGACGAATGGAGAAAGTGGGATATTGGCCCATTTGAAAACGGCACCTTGGGGATAAACTTTGGAAATCATTAGGTGCTCACGACTGAAAGGGGCAGAGGAAACGGGGCCTGAACTTTATAGTTGACGGCGTTCGTATCGAATTTCCATTTGAAACAGCGGATCGTAAGACCCCCGGATAAAGGTTCGGCACGAAAGAAAATTTTCCATTCTCCGAGCCAGTTCCTTTGTCTCGCCGTTTCCGTTCCTCGCGGACGCGCTCGCGTGCGCGTCCCACCCCGGTATGGAAACATTAATAATTCAATTCCGCGTTACCCCGGGGCAAATGGAAACGTAACACGGTACACAGTAACCGCGGCATTTTCGATTATCTTTAAATCGACACAGGATTTACTCGCCGTGCATCATGCAGGGATGGTAAACAGAAAAAGGGCAAAGTGCACAGGCTGAACGCGGATGTCCCTCGGACAGATTTACGTGGGCGGGAGTCGGCTGGTGCTGATCGAACGTTTCATTTCTTAAAACTAGCTGAAACGAATTGATTCACGTCGAAGATCCTTAATGAACAAAATATTTTCTTTAAATTTCCGAAAATCATTTAAACGTTTAACAAATTAATTTCTTACTTTCTGAATACAATGATAATTTTCTTCAGACTTTGATCAACGAAATTAAAAGGTTAGTATCGCGTAAAAAATTCACGTGGCCTCTGGAAATTAACGTGCACGCGTTCGTTTTCGAGATACATGGAACGTAGAGGGTGAGCGCGCCCCTTTTCGTTCACCTCTCACGCGGTCTCGCCTGTTGGGTTTCCAGGCAGAGGGATATTTTTTAACGAGGCGAAAAGTTTCCTCGTCTGGTGCAACGAAGAGGATCACACGCGTCTGATATCGATGGAGAAGGGTGGTAACCTGTCGTCCGTTTACTCGAGGCTTGTTAAAGCGGTTACCGAAGTCGGGAAGGAGCTGCGATTCTCTCGGCACCGACGACTCGGCTTCCTCACCTTCTGCCCGACCAACCTGGGAACCACCATCAGGGCGTCCGTTCACGCCCGCTTCCCCAAATTGAGCGAGGATTATGCGAGGTTCCAAGAAATCGCTGGCATGTACAATCTTCAAGTAAGAAACGAAATCACCCACCCTTTCCCTCTGCTCTCTTATTCCAGGCGATCGTTGATGAGCCTCGACTCCTCTCGAACCGATAGGATCCCCGCGATTTTATTAGTAGAGAATCCCTTCCTCGTAATAGAACGTGAAACCCTGAGATTAACTTTTTCTTATTGCCTTATTGAAGGTTGACACCGTGTTTTTTTTCATGCAATTTTTCGCGAGCAAAGAATAAAGGGTTGTTCGCGAAAATCAGGCCAATTCGTGGATTCTTGTATTTCAGAATTGTTAAATACGTTTTTAGTGGGTTTTGAAATTCTCTTTCTCTTCTTTTTCTTTATATTTTTAATGTTGCGTTAGTTCAATTGGGTTATTAGCAACTATTTGGAATTTTACAGATTATTTAAGTGTACGTTTGTGTTGGTTGTCTTGTCTTTATTTGAAATGTTACGTGATTATTGTTCAATTTCGATTTTGCGTGACTCAGTTGAGTTTGTGTCTTTTATCTAGTCGTTTAAATATATTTTACGTCGTACTACGGATTGTTAGCTTATTTGGTTAGAGTGGGTTTAAACGAAACTGGTAGCTTCGAGAGCTAAAGCGAAACGGGAACTAAGAATAACAAACTCGAAGCTCTAGAAGCTTCTTTTCCCTGTTTTCAAGGAAAATAAGATTGAAAATTTAAAACGCAACTTTTACGCATCTTGTTTCCAAATTTTTTAATCAATTCTTTCATTTTTATACAAAATGAAAGAAGTTCACAGCGAATATACCTTAAAAAATGATCATTCAATATGCTATAAATTGAGCTTAATAATAAATTACGCGCACATATATAAAAGTGCTTCGAGAGCGAAACGGGAACTAAGAATAACAAACTCGAAGCTCTAGAAGCTTCTTTTCCCTGTTTTCAAGGAAAACAAGATTGAAAATCTGAAATGCAACTTTTACGCATCTTGTTTCCAAATTCCATAATCAATTTCGTTTTTATACAAAATGAAAGAAGTTCACAGCGAATATACCTTAAAAAATGATCATTCAATATGCTATAAATTGAGCTTAATAATAAATTCCATGTACATGTGAAAAAGTAACCAATGGTAATTTTTAACGGAATTTCAAAGAATTTCGAAGCTTTCCAACGAATTTGATTTAAATATGAAAGGGGATCGGGAAAAGTTGATCGGGGATCGGCCGATTCCGCGTCGAGCTGAAACCATTAAATCGCGAGGGTACACACCTACGTACATATAAATGGAGAAATAATTTGGCGTCCTCGCATAATTGCTGCGGTCGAATGTTATACGCCGTTGAAACGCTAATGAAACGAAACGCAACAAGTACCGCCGGTGGAATCAATATTAATCGTTCGCTGGGAATTATTTATATCCTTCGCGTTATTGACCGAACGCCGCGATGATGCTTATAATACAAATCCCAGGTGTAAAACGTAAACTGTAGTTACGAAACGCTGGACGTATAAACAGCTGACTATGAATATTCCGCTTGAATAGGGGTGGAGGATTATTTAAGCCGTCGTCGAGCCTACGAAACGTAAAAATATACAATTTCACTTGTTACCAGCCTGGCTGCGAACTTATCCACCCTCGCCGCCCCCTGTTCCCCTCGTTCAATTTTTATTTGTCTATCCAGTTTTCTCGTTTCACGTGTCCCCTCGGTTTGTCGTCGGTGCCAGACCGATTTTATTCAATTCCACTGTCATGTCGCGCAGTTAACCGTGTCGCGATTAAAAGTGACAAAATATGCGTGACACTTTTTACAGAGAGTATCGAGAAAAAAAATGGCGGGCAGTTTTAGCCATCCGCGCGTTGCTTTCGAGCCGCGATACAAGTTCGACTTAAAGTTTTAATGCAATCGTCTCGTATGGTGGTTTCGATTACAGTAATGCAACGCTTAGTTCTTTGGATTAATTTAAATATTTAATCGGGTTACATTATTCAGTTTTGCTAGTAAATAATGGCGATAATCAGTGTGCACATAGCAGAATATAGGCACAGTGACTTTAAGCAAGAAAATAAGTGAATGCTTCTTTAAAAAAAATTATTTATAATTATTAAGTCATCATAATGGCTTGTAGTGTCTAACAGATTAAAATATATCAATATAACAAACGATTTTATCGTTAAGAAGAATTAAAGTATCGTATTAAACATATAATTCAAGTCTTTCTCCTGAATTGGCTTCAAACAATCTTAATTAACAATGCATGCGTTTAAATCAAGATTTATGATTTCAAAAGTACGTATTCAGAGTAACGAACGTTGCTTAATTAATTGTATACAGCTTATCTCCCATGAGTGTAATAATTTGCAAACGAATTATCGCTGTTGTCTGTGATTAAGAACATCCATCGAGTTGCATTCGCGTTCTTCGTTGATATTTTGAAAATTATCGATATCTTCTTGCGATGTTTCCTCACGTTTGCAAAGTGTGGCTCGAGCAGAGTCGAAAAACAAAATGTCCACCCTCCGTTCGCGCTTGAAACGGTAATTGAACCGTGGATTACGAAATTTTCGTTCCCCAACTTGAGAAATGGCGCGGCCGCGCTCGGGGAATGTATAATTAATTGTTTGCGCGTTAATTATCCGGCGAAGTCAGGAATTTCGAACGCACCCTTGATAGATTTCATTTCGATGGATTTAATTTCCCTGAATTTCCACTCGTTCCCTGTTGTTGTAACGAGAAAGATGTTACATCGAGCGTAACGGCTCAACGTTTCAAACAGAACCGTCCACGGGAACGATTTTATTACGAAAATGAGCAGCAAATAAAACTGATAATTAAACGACGAACGACAAACATTTTGTTATTCCTCGACTGTTATTATCGCCTTTCGTTCTTTTTTCAATTAAACTCGCGGAAACACTGGCGCTCGTTACTGATACCAATTTGTCCATGTAATTCGATAAGAAGAACAATTTCGAACGCGTCTCGTCGCATAGAAATTGTTTCTTGGCGAACGAATATCGAGACACGCGTTTGTCCTATTTCCATGTAAAACGATTGCTCGTTCGTGTGATTTTAACGAATGTGCCGTTGTTAGAAAGGTCAGGTGGCAATTTTTGGGAAATTGTTCGTGTTACGCGTATAACGATATGACACAACAACAACAAAACGATTACAACCACGCGTAACGTACGTTGGAATACTTTGTTGCGAACAACAAATAATTACTCGCTGGATAAACTCGCCAATTCGACTGGAATATCAATTAATTAACCGTGTTACGTTGTGTGCGTTCAATTAACTGCGTATGATACGCAAATGTTCATTTCAAATGATTTAAGCATCACTTAAAATTCCGAATTAAGTTTAGATGAATAGATACATCGATTTAGTAGATTTATTAGCAGGGGATGGCGGGGGTAGATATCGCTCGAGGACACGAGGGGGTAGCGGTGTACTGTTAGTGATTCAATAGGAGGCGGTGGAGGCAGTAGAAGTTCAATAAACTAATCTAGCTAAAATATGGTTAATATTAATTACAGCTGAAACCTAATACCAAAGTTGCTGTTATCACATTCAGCGGTAACAACGATAACGATAGCTTGATTAAACGATAGTCCGCTATCACTGATCATCTGTATTAGACGTATAAATCATTTGCACCCTTAGTCCTTCTTACTTTTTCTTTCTCTACTGGAAAAGTGTAGAACAATTGAACCTCACAGAAAGCTGTGATTTTCAATTAACAATATGTAGTTTCATTCAAAAGTGTTGGAATGTTTGCTTAATTGTAAGCAGTAAATTATTGGTGACCGTGTTTGAGCAATTATCAAGTAAATATCTTATGAACAACGTTAAAAAATTCCATTGTACTTTATTAAAAAGAAGGCAAGCTTTAAACAATAAACATAACCGAGAGAAACTCGTGGAAAATACTTTACAACTGGAACCTGCCATTTATTAATTCGTCCAGCTTAAAGCTTCGTGGAAGTGGTATTACTAAAATTCATGTACTTTCCTTATCCATTATGGAATTTTGTAAAAATACAGTCTCTAAAAGCTTCATACGAGCAGTGTACATTTATACCAAAATATTTACTGCACAAACCTCTTACATCACAATTTCAACAAACTCAATTTCGAACAACTGCAAATTCGAAAAACTTATGAAACCCATTATACATATATTATAAAAATTGCCAACGAACAAAAAGAGAATAATAATAATCTATACCTTATAGTAATACCTCGTAAAAAATATCCATCAGCAAGCCTTCCAATATTTTCGAGCAAGGATGCGGGGTGCAAGGTCGAATCCAACGCGATCGACTGAATCATTTGGAAAATCAATTATATTCAGATAAGAGGCACCAGAGGCGAGCACACGGAGAGCGAGGGTGGCGTCTACGACGTCAGCAACAAACGTCGGCTGGGTCTGACCGAGAGGGAAGTGGTTTTCGAGATGAGGAACGGCGTGCTCGAACTGATCAAACAGGAGAAACAACTGCAGGGGCAGTAGTCGCGTGATGTCGCGTGTCCAGGGGAAGTCCATGAACCTAGCGCGGCGTTCCATCGATTTCCGGTACCTATTCGATGTCCAACCTGTTTCTTTCTTTCTTTTCTTTTTTTATCATTTTTATAAACCGAAATATCCAAACTGTTATCGATTAATGTTCCGTTCGCGCGCTACCAATACGTTTCCGTCGCGAATACAACAAAGAACACGAGGGTTTCGTGGCGTGGTTATCGACAAGTCGGATCGACGCTCGTCCATTTCGATGCTCGAAACGTCTGTGGCATTCTGTTCTTCGAGTCGAACTTATATTATCGAGTTCTGGCACCGTTGTTGCACGTGTTGCGATCGTTTCAAATAATTAAATAGATTTTACCGTTCCCTTTTAAATCGATTCGTCGAACGATTTCGATTTGCGTAATCTCATTGTAATTGTGATTTTTTAAAGGCTTTATTAAACGGACAAACGGAAAGGAATTGTATGTTGCAGTTAAAAATATAATAAAGGGGATGAAGAAAGTTTCGAAGAGACGTGACCTGGAAAAAAATGTGCTACAGTATGAGAATGTAGATCACCTGGAATCCAGGTATTGTAAAAAAATAGTAATTTGTTTTATTTATGCTGATCCACCCGCGATCAGGATGATAAATATGTTACGGTGGTCGCGAAATAATTTATTGCTGAAATTGTTTTACAGCACCGCGGTGCACGCTGCTGGAATATAAAGTCAGATTTCGGTTTCACGTTTTTATTTGCGATACTTTCTTCAATTACCTGAATAATTAGCTAATTAACAGTCGAGGTGCGTTGTTCGCCCTCCGTGCTCGACCAAGGTAACAGTTTCACCCACATTTGACCCGGCGGTATTACCCCATTATTCTGGCGTACAAAGTTTCGAACCTTATATTAAATAATGGAAATCCTTTCTTAAAGTTACGAGCCTCCGAGAGCGGCGATTATTTATGTAATGCTTTATCAACACACCTGCAGCTTGACTTTTATCGATGGGCCGGAAGAAACTGCTTCGAATGCTTTAAAACCCAGCATCGACGTGTCCAAGTCGATTACACTTTCGAACCGTCATTCTCTAATGTAATTTCCCTCGAAGCTTCTTCACTCTTTAATACAGTCGAGACA
Organism: Xylocopa sonorina; assembly: GCF_050948175.1. Classification (NCBI taxonomy): domain Eukaryota; kingdom Metazoa; phylum Arthropoda; class Insecta; order Hymenoptera; family Apidae; genus Xylocopa; species Xylocopa sonorina. Next base: position 4,017,070 of record NC_135195.1, on the reverse strand, counting down.
AATTAATCCCTCGATTAGAATCAGTAATGCGTCTATTTCAAGCGCTCACCGATTCCTGACAAAATTTCAACAGTCCAACGTTGCTTAAAAATATAGAAAAAATAATACAGACGAATTGGACAGCTTTTATTTCGTTTCGAAGTTGGTAAAAACAATTTAATTTCCTCGACGAATGCTACCAAGTGATATTTCTAGTTTTTCCTCCTACCTTTCGCACACGTTACGACATTTAAAAGGCGAAATGAACCCGCGGTTCCTATCCTGCGTCCATCCAGTTCTGTTTTCTGTTTAAAACAGGAATCTGTATAAATATCCGCGGTTTAATAAGAACCGTGTCAGTTTCGCGGTGCGTCGCACAAAGTCACGCGGCGGCCATTTCGAGCAGCTGAAATCAAAAGAGTCAACATGGTGACCCCAGCAGCTGGTAGAAAATACGTAGGATCGCGTGCAGGATGGCAACCTCGCGGGACTTTATATCGACAACATTGCCCTTATGGCACTCAATATTCACTTCTCTGACTTATCACATCTGATATTACATCCTCGGACCCGATGGAGACAACATCGACCGCCCTGCTCGAGTTGAATCTCGCATCGACGCGATCGACGTTAGAAAATCCACGAGGAACGACGCGCACGACCAATTTCCGCCGGTTACGTATGTTCTACGGACGGCTTTCAACCTAATAGATGTCTGCCCGTGTGTTTGTCAAATTTTATACGAAGTTCTACGATTAAATGGGAGCTCCTTTCGCGAAGATAAAATCGCTTTTTCCTTGGTACTCGGCCGTTTCGATTCGTTCGCGAACTCCCTCGATCAATCATTTATACATCCGCCATTTTTATACTTTCGTTGCACATGGCTAAATAAATGCTGGGACGCAATAAATCGACGTTGAAGAGTCGCATCATTCGTTTGAAAAATTGCCGCGCCGCGACGTCGACTTATTTTTTCGTGTACGATAATATCCTGACGATTGTTCCGTCGTTATTTATTCGTCAGCTAGCAGAGCGCACCTCGTGAAACATTCGAGCTTGGTATTTCTCCAAAACCAGGTGTCGCTAGTGAAAAAATTGTACGTTCTCCTATTTCTTATTTCCTGTTTTTCGAGAAACGACAAATCGTTAAAAAGACGATATTGAATTCGTGGAAATCCACAAAAAAAAAAAATCCTGAAACAATAAGAAGACGTTATCGAAACTTCAGACACGTGTGCAGAAATTTATATTAACAGCCGTATTCAGAAAATACTGGAAAAACGCCTGTAACTGAGGAACGTACAGATATTTCGGCCGTCTAAAGAGAATCGAAGTTCTTAAGAGTGCCAGAGATTTATGGGATCCTTGGAGATTTCGTTGGTATGTAGAGTATCCGTAGTCCTGGAAAGTTTCGCGAGTATTGATGGTATTCGAAGTCGTCGGGGATTCCGATGGTCCTCTGTGTACCTGAGACCTTGGCGATTCCATTTGTATCGAAGCTATTCGAGGTTTCCAAAGGCTCTGGCCGGGGTCCTCCTACATGCCAAGGACGCGCCGCGGCTGCACGTGATTCTTCGAGGTACCGGAAATGTTATTAACACTATTGGCGATCGTACGAGATCTCAGCGTCGTGGGGGGATATTAAAGCCCTCGAGAGACATCTAAGAACGTTCAGGTTATCCTCGATGCTCGAAGATATCGAGGATGTTAACGGTATCCGCGGTCATCGAAAGCTTCTAGGGTATCAAGATTATTCCATACCAAGGGCCATCGAGAAGTACCAAAAGCTGCCCATGGTCCCTCGAAATTCTAAAGTACCTGGACTAATCAAAGGAGGTTTCGAAAATATCGATGGTACTCAAGATGTTGGAGCAAAGATACTAAGGTCAAAGGGGTCAGTTTTTCATCGTCAAAGATTCTGAAGACCTAGACAGAAGGTTGGTCATCGGAAGGTTCTAGGATGTCAGGGTTATTCCATACCAAGGGCCATCGAGAAGTACCAAAAGCTGCTCGTGGTCCCTCGAAATTCTAAAGTACCTGGACTAATCAAAGGAGGTTTCGAAAATATCAACAGCGTTCAAGATGTTGAAGCAGAGAGGGTAATCGGGGTCATTTCTTCACTGTCAAAGATTCTGAGGACGTAGACAGAAGGTTGGCCATCGAAAGGTTCTAGGCAATTAGGGTTATTCCATGCCAAGGGCCATCGAGAAGTACCAAAAGCTACCTGTGGTCCCTCGAAATTCTAAAGTACCTGGACTAATGAAAGGTTTCGAAAATATCGATGGTACTCAAGATGTTGGAGCAAAGATACTAAGGGCATTGGGGTTATTTCTTCATCGTCAAAGATTCTGGGGGTGTAGACAGAAGGATGGCCATTGGAAGGTTCTAGGGTATCAGGGTTATCTCTGGGGAGTGTACCAAAGGCTATTTCGGGTTCTTAGAAATTCCAAATGCAAGGAAGCTTCTGAGAATGTCAACAGTATTCGTGATCATCGAACGTTTCGAGATTGTCAGGGGTGTTCAAGGTGTTGGAGGCTTTTAAATACATTGGGGTTTGCGATTCAAGGATAAGAGAGATCAAGAGGGCTGAATTTGCCTTGGCAAACCTCCCACGTATAATTTTCGAAAATATTCGTTAATTAGGGTAAACTCTAATTAACCTCGTACAGGGTGGCATACATCTTGCAAAGGGGATAGAACGTACCGCCAGTGTTACGGTGAACAAGTGAATAGTTATAGCTACGGTATTGTAATAAAAGTAATGCCGTCGTAACCGTTGGTTTCTACGTCCGTAGAACCTTTGAACCTCCGTTAACGAAATCCACGATATTGCGAGTAAGTGTACGTGTCTCCTTATCAGCAAGTTCGCCATAGTTTCCTATTGTTTCTTCTACGAAATGGAAGTGGTTACTAACGAAACTTGAAAGCGTCGAATGCCATCCATTAATTTGCATTAAATTCTCTTAATTCTAATAAGTTTGGAGGAAGCACAGTTCAAACTTGTAAATAATTGAAGTTCTACTCACGTTGAGAAGTCTAACACATTGAGAGCATAAGAAAAATGCAAGAAAAATCGAGGAATTCGATGATTCTACGTACAATTCAAGCTTCTGACATATTGAAACAAGTTTTAGCTGGATATCGAGAAGACCAGAGGCTTCCAAAGCGTGGATGTAGAAACGGAACGTTCGTTACCTTGTTACACGTTAAACGAACCATTGTACCTTTAACTTACAATTACGTGGAATAATTACAAAGGTGTCGGGATGAAATACGCTACGATTTCGCGTTTATTCTTCTTTTATCCCTCGACCATGGAAGAGATACTCGCTCGACATCTGTAGCGTTGTTTACTGTCCAGGGTTCGCCACTTCTGACACCGTAAAAGTATTCTATATAAGAACGTGTCCTGATATAACAATAACGTACAACACAACGGCAGTGGCGTTCTGGATCTGACAAAGGAATGGCTACGAGAGTTCCTTGAACGTCATATTTCGCGTACATAACATATTACGTGTTACACTGCACCCCGTTTGATACTGCGAACATCAACCCTGTTTCGTGTGCCAGAAAAACTCGCGATACACGCGTACAAAGGTAAGCATTTAATTATTTCGAATATTTTTTGCACACTTTTGACGCGACTTTTGCAAACGAATTTTACAAATATTTCATATTTAATTTTTAGAGTCCAAACGAGGAAACCTTGTACCAGCAATTTCTGTTACGATTTTTCCATACACGAGGCGCATGAAATTAGTTTAAAAGAACGCAGCTGATCGCTGGAAATATGGCACGATCATTCTCTCCGTTTGGTAATCCCACTTTCAACGGGTTTTATTCGCCGGAACAAGATTTCCCCCTCGTCGTCTCTATTATTTCATCCCTGAAGATCTCTAATCAGGGTACCCCGGGCACGGTGAAATCTTGCACGATTCGACGTGGAATGGGCTGGACGTACGTGCTCCCGTTCTCGAGCGCTCGATCCGGCCGCGGGTCCCTCGATGCCTTTCCGCCCTTTTCCACGGGAAGAAACACGCTGGGAGGGAACTAATTCACTGGGTAAACAATAATTCCAGTAGAGATGCGCAAACACTTGACACTTCTAATTAAGGGAGCGTAATTGCACGCGGTCACCAACTATTTTGTATCCGAAGTACGTTTAACGTCTACTTGTACATATTGGACCTGCCATTTCAAGGAAATGAGTAACGTGAAGTCGTATTACGGTCCGACATCTTGTTGCTCCCTTCATTGATCTATTTTTGACGACGATTTAGAGACGATACAATGTCTGTTTCTTTTGAAAATACTCGTTCTCTAAGAAGACTTGGAAAATTTAATTGAATAATTTAAATAGTTTGTTAAAAGAGTATAGATCTGTTCATTAGCTTTTTAAAGGATACAGATAACGAAAGAAGGATAATAGATTTATATAGTTTTTTTATAATGCAATTATTGTTATGAATTTTACTAATATATTATCAATTTTATAGTATATGAGTGCACAATTCTTCTTTTATCCTTTACAGTGTGGAATATAATTTCACACGTGAAGAGAGGGAGGAGTAAAAATAGGAGAAAAAAGAAAAGGGAAAATGGCGTCCTTAGATTTTTCGTCGGTCACGAAAAATCGAGCCAAGGAATTGTTTAATGTCACGAGAAACGGAGATCGGACTAATATTACTTATCGCTTGAAACGTCGCGGAATAATTTAATGAGAACTGGCCAGCCGTTCTCTCGCGAAATGATCTCCGGCTTCTAGCTCGCGATGTTCACTCTAAATTGGAAGCCGGGAGCCAAGGGTAGACCGATTGCCTGCATATTAAATCATTTCGTCGTCGAGTTATGCTAGCAACTTTCTTACTCCCTTCGATTACCTGTCCTCCGAGTCATTAAAAACTACCGGTTAAATTAATAAAACAGGACCTGGAGGAAGAACGGACGATAAAAGGGAACGGTCCTGCAGCCAGAGAAACGTTCATCCGTGGGTCAATAAAACGTTTTCAATTACGCTTGGCACTCGTTAATATTTTTCCGTCGATTGTCTTCTTTTAACGGGACATCGTGTAATTTCATGTTTGCGATCGACTGGCTTTGTTCGTTTGATTGGCTTAATTAACATTCCCCCGTGCCATCGGGTTAAAATAATATTTTATCTCGCATGTAATGGTAGCAGCTGATTAAAGTTTAATGGGATTGTTTTAAACTAAATGCAATTTCAATTTCTTCCGAGGAATAATTTCAAGACGAAGGGAAATTACGCGAATGTAGAAGAGCGAGGGAACGCGGATATTTAATTGGAATACTTTTTGAAATCAGTTCGCTCGATTTCGAATGGTTTTCAGTTTTATGCTTCTTTCCACGTCCGTCGTCGGCCAGTGCAATTTTATTGAATTCCCCTGCCATTCCGTAGGTAAATATAGTACGATTAAAGGTGACAAAATATGCGTGACAGTTTGCAGCAAATATCAAGGGGAACAATGGCGCGTAGTTTCTACCAGGCAACTGGTGCGCGTTGCTTTTCAACTTGATCAAAATTTGCTGCAGCCTGAAATTTGTTCGTAGTCACTTGAACTTTGATGGATGTGTAATAAAATATGCGATCTCAGTCAATTTCTAATTAAATAACAACAACAATTAATTCTCACTAAACTTACAACAAAAATCTTAAACATACCCTCCTATCAAGAATCTTCAAGTACTACAAAAATAGAAATTCTATTAATTGCAATAACGCGATCCTTTCCATCCTTCGTCTTCGAAAAATTCGCGTTCTCGTTCGATACAAACTCACACACGCCCACACATATACATGTATATATCTCTCTTAGGAAAAATAGAATGAAACCCAAATTACGCTCACTCGTACGCCATCATCCGGGGGGAGAAAGAGAGCGAACCAATCGAGGACCACTCGACGACACGGGAGGCAAGAAAACGCCACCACGACAAACGGTTCCGTCGTTCGGCGGCAAACAAGAAAATAACGCAAAATGGGCGTCGACGCTGTTCGACTTCCGGATCGTCGATTTCACCTGTCCCCGTCCCCGGGTCCTCCGCGTCGCATCCGTACGAAACGGAACGAAACGAGACGAGACGAAACGAAACGAAACGAAACGAAACGAAATCCACGGACACGTACCCCCGGCTACGAGCAGCTGTTCCTCTTTTCACCGTGGATCCACCTCTCTTTTCCGGCTCGTAATTCTACGCCTGATCTCCGCTGAAATATTCATCAACCGTCTCGCTCGATCCTCCGCCACGGCCCTGTCTCTTTCAATTATCGCGCCGACAAGTCCGGATCCATTTTTTGCACCCATTTTCACCGGCCGTGCGCGCCTTCCGCCTCGTCACGGCCGCTTAATTGCGCGATCAAATCCTTAGTGCTGGCAAAAAGTAATGGCCCGGGAAATTGACCGAGTGGAAATCAACGTTACGTCGTCGACGTCGTACACACAGACACACGTATATACTCGTGCAGACCGTATGCGCATACGTGGCCGCCGCGGCTGCTCGTCATTTCGCGTTCGTCTCTCGTTGTCGACGCTAATGAGACGACCGGGTGTCGCTACGTATAAATAGTGGTTAACTATAGCGGAACGGCAAACGAGGATTAATAATGTTATCCGTGGTGGGCAGCGTGCCCGTTGGATGGCATGGTTTTTCGAAGAAGAAAATGCAGATCCGTCTCGTTGGGTTGCCGTGAATTTGGAAATATGAGTGGGACACGAAGTGATGAAATTTTGATGGCTTGCGAAATAGTGATTCTCGAAAGATTTGCGTTGGATTTAGTGTGTACGATGTGTATCTGTCGAATTTGTTAAGCTGAATGTTTTCATTTATACAACAGCTTGATCGATTAGGTAAATTTGTCTATTTAATTTTGGGGAGTTGGTAGGTTTATTCAAGAGGATTTGGTTTTCTTCTTCTTTTGTAAAATATTTATACAAATGAGATGTTTTTAAACTCGTTCGAGTACTGGAATTTGTCTACTTTCTTTATATTTCTTCATCTTCAGTAGAGTTCTAAATATTGGAACAAGTAGACTATTGTTTCTAAATATGAGGATGGTTTTCTTCACCACCCTTTATATTAGCTGATGAAAAACACATACAATACTTCTTAAAGTCTGGTATGTATTGTAACTTTACGAAAAGTTGCGTAAAAATAGAAACTTCATAGTATTTTTTCCTTTTTAAGCGATTAGTCTCTGTCAGTAGTAAGGGTCAATGATTCACACGAATTCAGACAAAACTTTGAAATAATTTAATAAATATTCGCTTTAAACATATTATATCTTAATACTTATTTACTCAGTTTTTAATGCTCTTTCGATTTCCATAAAAAAATATATAGGGCGTTCTATTAAGTAGTAATCTATTAAGTAGTAATGGTCAATGATTCACGAGACACGTCAGCTCAAACTTTGATGTGAAATAATTCAATAAATACTGGCTTTAGACATATTATCCCTCAATACTTATTTACTCCGATTTTAATGCTCTTTCGATATTCATAAGAAAATATATAGGGTGTTCTATTAAATAACGTCGAACGTTAGCTAAAAATCGTATTTTCGTTAAAATTTGTTTATTGTAGTTATCCATTAAACAACTATACAAATGAACTAATTATTGTAACATATGTTTTCTTTATAAACGTATAATTACATTAATGGAATTGTTGGTAATATTTTAATCGAACTGCACGAATCACCCTTTAATAACGCACAATTTTACTCGTATCCGATTAGAAGGTTAAAACGAAATCCTAGAATTTTCGCCCTCAATTCGTGATCCCCGTCGAGCTCCAAAAGAAGGACGCAAAAAAGACGACGAAGGGTAGCGATTCGCCAGACGAATACGTTTTATTGATAGCACTGCATCAGGCAATATTTAAACGGCTCTGCAATGGCGGCAAATGGCCGATCACGTCGACAGGCGTGCCAGCAATAATAACACCAACTTAACAAGATAAACTGCCGGCTTAATCAGAGATGCGCCGTTGCTCGTCGTTTGATCGTTCTCCTCATCTTGCCTCTGTTCAAAGTTACTCCGTTCCTTTTGCGACTGCCAGCCCTGAAACTTTTCTAATAAATGCAATCATTTTTTTTTCTCTTCTTCTTCTCCCTTTCTTACACCCTTTCTCTCTCTCTCTCTCTCTCCGTCTCTCTTTTCCTCCCTCTCGTTTCCCGTTCACTGTCTCAAGTGGCAAGTGTCTCATGGAGAACTTTAACGAGCGCCTGGCTCATCCACCCCGCGAGATCCAGGGGGTAAGTCACCCCGTGTAAATTGGAAAGATAAGTGAAATACGCGCGCAATTTTCACCGCCAATGAGAAGCACTCTCGAGGTCGTGTCACGTGGCACGCGTGTTCGCACGCGTTTACGTGCGAGCCACGCGATGCGTCTCAGTTACCTGTTCGCCTCTGAAGGGTAAGGAGGCAAGGAAGACATCGTGGCGACCAAACAACATTTATTCGTTCGCGACACGACCCATTTCGCAATGATCGATGTTTACTTTCGCTGTGGGCGCGAAACGTACCAGCTTGCTTGTTCACTTTCCACCCCGTCGTTCACGCGACGCACTACTCGCCACGCGACGTTTTTACGCGTCAGAATCGTGGTCGCTTTAAAGGAATTCCAAACGACGTTGGAAAATACGGGTCCGTTCGTTTTGCTTGGGAATACGTAGGCGAAAATAAAGTTCCACGGTCGGTTCGCATTGTGCGTTCGCGTGATTGCTCGTCTGACAAATGGTAGTTTTGCTGGTTCGAGGGGAGTAATGGGAATTTGTTTAGGGATGAACGTCGAAATTTGTTACGTGGGATGTTTGTAAATTAGTGGTTATGCTTGGTCGAAGAGTATTCCACGCGTAGATAAATGAATTTTATGAATTATAAACTGTGTATGTGTGTTAGTGCAGGAGATACTTCGTATAATAGAGGAACGCTATGGAGCCATCAGTAAGAACGCAAGATGGTTCAGCCATATTGTCGCAATCTACTTTCAAACCTTTCTGAGGTACGTACATCTATTTTTTGACATTCTTAATTGAACACTTATTAAAACACCATACCTAGTCGATCTGTACATATATATAGATAATAAATTTGGAGAAAATACGGTTCGAAGTTATAAGCAATACAATTTCTTTGTATTTGCATACATATATATATATTTTTTCATTGATTTATAAGCCTCATATAAACCTTAATAGTTACAGAAGTTGAAGAATGTACTAATGATGACTTCCAATTAAAGCTATTAATATTAATATAAAGAAATAGAAAATAGAAATTAGGAAAAGGAATAGAAATAAAAAAAGGAATAGAATTAAAAAAAGGAATAGAAATAAGAAATTAAATAATAACCTATTTTTTGATTAAGTATTAAATTTTAACTTCCAGAAGCCACATTATCGTTAATACTCTTGCACCAGCAATACGATAAAAAATTCGTATTAATATTTCAGCGCGTATTGCTTCAGAATTTCGATAATAAACAATCAAACCAAATCTAATCCATCTCATCCTAAAATAATTGTTAACCTATTCGAAAATTCGAAATCGTATTTCGAAATATTGCAGCGGGGGTAAAAGCGAAATCCAAAAGTAATAAAAATTATACCACCGCGTCCCGTCACTGTATCGCTTTTTTTTATTCCAACTCTAGAAACGAAAAATCCGTATCAATATTTTCGCCACAGCTCACTATCACCGATATCACTGACACCTCTGCGATACACGCGCAAGAACGCGAACGAAAAAAAGGGAGAGAGAGAGAGAGAGAGAGAGAGGAAACGTACCAGGAAAAGTCGCAATTCCTCGCTCACCCCCCCAGCGTATCGTAACACTTAGAAAAAGCAATAATCATAGCAAGACAAAGCTCGTTACAACGTTCGACTTTTTCCACCGGCGAAATTGCGTGACACGCCCCAACCGTGGATCGTTTCCGTGCCCTTTCTCTGCGGCTAGCCGCGATTCGAGCCGCCGTCAAACGAAAATAAAACACGTAACGAGGACAAAAATTGATACGTTTTAATGGAACGATCGTGGGACGGGCGCGCGCTCGCGATTTCACCTCGACGACGATTATCGTTAAGAAAATTACGGGGTCGTTTCGCGGCCGATTACATATTCCGTTCGAAAGAAATATCCTCGATCTGAGATCCAGGCGAGTTCTTTCGACGACGAAATGAATCCATTCGTCATTGGTTCCTTACGGACGGCCATTACTTATACGCGTCCAACTATTTTTGGCGACAGCCAAAGAATTATGTTGAGCAGCCCCCAAAACGGCGATCCGATAACACCTATCAGCCGTTTCCACGTTAATGAATCAATATATCCCGATATTAATTAAAGTTTGAACGTTGTCCCTGCCACACTTCCCTTGAATGACAAACCGTTCCCCGCGATTATTCCTTTCCTGTTTCCACGGCTGGTGGAAGGTCTGAAGACGCAGGAGACGAGGGTCGCGTGCGAGTCTTGTGATTAATTGGAATTATTTGCAGCAGAAAAGTTCTCGATCAGTGTTATTAGCTTGTATCACAGGGTGAATTAGGAAGAATTAGCTATCTGAGATCGCTCGTTTAGCAAAGTAAATGTGCTGAATTGGTTTTTACTTCTTTTTTTTTTCTTGGAAGTACTGGGGAACGACGATGAAAATATTTCGCGTATCGGCTCGCGTGATGTTTCATTCAGTGTCGTTTGGCAGCGCGTAAGTTCATTTTGCGGGGAAACAGCGAGGAATTTCCGGGATCATTTCAAAGTAAACAGCGTAGATTATACGCGTAATGCGGGGCGGTGGCGCGACTCGAAAAGAAGTCAATCTACATGAACAAATGAAACGGGAACGTGGAATAATATTTTTTCATTCGGGGGGCCTCGTTTGTGAGAAAATCCAGGTCGGAAATTCGAGCGGCGCGCACGCATTTGGTTAACCCACGAATGAATACGGGCGGTACAATCGACGCGTTTGTTTTACATGAAAAAATAAGTCGAAAATGCGGGCCGGATTACTTTTGTACGCGCTTTCATTTCGGGGAAAAATCGACGTTCAATTTTCGCAATTTGTTTAGCTAATTGACTCGATCGATTGATTCGAGAATAACATACAGCTGATATTCAATTCTTCGATGCGTTCAGAAGACAGCAAGCCTAATTAAATTTAGATTTTGAACAATCGTTTCGTGAAAATATTTTTGGCAACGTCGTTGTTAAAATATGATGGTTCTCTAAGGTTTCACCCTCTTCTTCTCGCGCGAGCAGCAAATAACAGATAATAAAAATAGTGGAAATATATCAATTTATACAGTTCTTATCGGGGAAGGGTAATTACGACACGGTTAAATTTAGATTTTGAACAATCGTTTCGTTAAAATATTTTTGGCAACGTTGTTGTTAAAATATGATGGTTTTCTAAGGTTTCACTCTTTTCTTCTCGCGTGAGCAGCAAATAACAGATAATAAAAATAGTGGAAATATATCAATTTATACAGTTTTTATCGGGGAAGGGTAGTTACGACACGGTTCCGTCGCTCTTCGTTCCCTTCGAGTTTGATTTCAAGGAGAAGCGAAAATTTCGGATAACTACTTTCCTGGAACTCTCGCAGATTTAATACCAGAGCAGAATGCTGAATAAGATTGTTGAGAAGCTCCTCTAATGTTCATCCCGCCCTCTATATCTACTTACAAATTTTCTGTAACTTCGAGCAGCAGCTATGTATTGCAATCAGAAGTAATAGTCTTGCGGCTTTTAAAGTCGCGAGAGTCACTGATTTCACGAATCGTCACGTTCCTCGGAATTCCGCTGGCAAACAGTACGTTTCCACGAGATCGTTGGAGACCGCAAAGAGGAACTACTTTGCCGCTACTACAGAAGAAATACTCTGACGAAATCGTTCGACAAACACAATATATAAAAAATACCACCTAAAAAGTCTTCCATCGAATCAAATTTAACCCACTCATGTGTCACGCATCGAACAATCAATTTCACAAATGGATCACGAAGCAAATAATTAGCTCTCGTTAAACGACTCGATCGCCAGATCCTGCTGAGCAATATCGCAAAGTGTTGCGTCTCAGCGGAACAGACCCACCCCGTATGCACCGAACGACACCCCCTCTACACCAACGAAGACTCTCCCGCGAGACAGGCTCGCTGAAAACGGTCTCTGTCGTCGTCGTCATCGTCGTCGCAAGGCTCCAGGTCCAAGGGAACGGTTAACGAGCGGCAGTCTTCCACAAGGGGAGATAAAGATCGCGAGAGAGCAAGATAGAGAAAGAGAGAGGGTGAAGCTGTGGGATCAACAACAATCGGTTGCGCTCCAGCTCGTCTGGAACACCTCGACGGAGGAAACACTTACGACAAAGGGCTTGGTAACGCCGGCTGCGGGTCGTCCCCGATGGGCAGGGGGCCGGCACACCGTCTTCGTAGAGTTCCCCGGGCGTGTTTCGATCGAAAGGCCCGTAATTGCACACGAGGGCCTCCGCGCGGTCCACGGAGCCGATGGCCATTGTAAGCTCGGGCGTCGCCCCGTCCGCGCCGCCGGTTCCCGATTGTTCGCCACCGGCCGTGTAAATTGCACGACCGCAACCGACCCGGCTAATTGTGGACGACGCGAACGGGATGTAAGACAGGTTGCTTCGCGCGGTGAAATTCACGAACCTGGAATTGAGGGGGATTGTAAATGAGGTGTTGGATCCGTTCGACGGCTGACTGAACTCGATGGCGCACGGCTGCGATCGAGAGGGTTGTTTTGCGCGGTCGAACGATACGGTTGGTTAGCAATCGTATGGATTTTGAAGATTATTCTTAGTGCGAGCTACTGGCGCGAATCGAAAAGAGTAATATTAATCTTGCGAAATTTTCTTATTTCACGATAGTAATGATTTTTATACGCGACGTTGGAGTTGAATGTCGAATTAGTAAATTTTTTTGGTTCGTCGCGAATTCTTATGCGATGCTAATGATTTTTGTATGCGACGTTGGATTTGAATGTCGAATGCCATTAGGGTGAATTGAATAGGAGTTGTAAGATTATTCTTAACGCGAATCGAAAAGAATAATACTAATTTTGTAAATTTTTTTTTTTGGTTTGTTGCGAATTCTTATGCGATGGTAATGATTTTTGTATGCGACGTTGGATTTGAATGTCGAATGCCATCAGGGTGAATTGAATAGGGGATGAGTTATTCAGGTAGTTGGATAATCGAGTAATTTGTAATTGTCTTACAGAATGTAAGAATATTCGATATTCCACGAGTTATTGTGCTAATGGTTTTGATGTTGGATCTGTCGGATATTTCTGCTGGAATGAGTCGCGCGGTGGATGACGGATTTAGGGGAAATAGGTTGTTTAGGTAGTTAGATTAGGTCATTTATAGTTATGCTGTTTGATGTCGGGGAGTTTGGAGTGTTCCGTGATGTTCTTTCACGGTTAGAAAGTAACGCGATGGCAGGGTGTTTTGGTACTCAGCGGTTATGTTCGATGCCGAATTAAATAGGGGATGAATTTAAAGAAAAAAGAACTGTTCCAGCGGATATGTATTTTATGTACTATGAGATTGACGTATATAGTACATTAATATATAAACGACACGATAAATAGGTGGAAGGATAGGATTTTCGATGTTTTGCCCCCAATACAGTTACTAACAGGCCGCTGTGAAATTTCGATAGCGCTAATAATTAAATCAACGTGACGCAGTCGACAAACCGTGCTGTATTATTATAATCAAAGTATTAAAATTCCATTAATTTCGCTATTTATTTCGCACCACTTCTCTGATATCACTTAGCGCCGTTGCCCGTTCATTCCCATACAATTTGATTAACCAATATTAGCACCGATGCGTGAACATCGGCCATGCATTAAATAGGACCAACTATCGGTTTCAATCATACTTAATTAGCACGCGATCGAAACCCTATTCTGTTTTTGCGACAAAACAATCCATCGAGTCCCTACGAAATTCGTATAATTGGCCACAAACATACTTTCCGTCCCGATTTACCGTTTCGTACGAATACCACCTCCCTCTAATGGCGGACACGAATCCAAGTCGCCCGCTAATGGAATACGACTGATTGTAATATCGCTGATCAAAGTCGCCTGACAAAGCGACGCGGAGGACGTAATTCTCGAAATTCTATATGAGCCAACGGAGTACATAGGATTTTCATTAAGACGGTATTCCGATCGAAGCGTGTTCGATCTTCAGCCGTCCCCTCGACCAAAGACCGTATCTCGGGGATGGCCCCCTCCGCCGCGGATGGCACAGAAGCCGAAGTTGGAGAAAAGAGCCGTGACGGTTAGAGAAAGAGCCCAGTGTAAACCTTCTACTAAATTCAAAGGCGAGTTAACAGTGTCTACACACGCTGGGATCGAATAGTCCCATTCACAAAGTGAAAGGCCCTGGCACATAGGAGTCGTTCCGATCAATTCAACTTAGGCTATTGCACGGTGCACGGAATGACAATACCGTGTGGATTTTCTCGCGAACTGGAGCGCACACGGGCACCCATACACCCTATCACGGACACAGCCGCGCCCAAGATGTATCACCGCGAACGCGTATTGAAATACCTCGCGTCTTTTGACTCCCTTTGAACCTCGCCTATTTATCGTTGATCCCCTGAAGATTGAAGGGAAATCGTGAAATTCCACTGAATTCGCCCGGCAAGTGTTGCTTTTGTCAATATCGTACTGTTTAAGGAATGCAGCTATCCGAATGCACCCTTCGCGCACCCCTTCTGTCATTTTTCTCTTCCTCATTGTTAGAACGCGGGGAAGATATATATTGGCAATTTGTGGAATCGCTTTAAATGTACGCATTGTTGTTTTTGGAACGTGAACGGGATATTTATCGTTAATTTTGTAATTGCGTAAAAGTATGCGCGTATAAGGTATTTTTTTTTCGCGGTTGGATTTTTGTAATATTTATTTATTCGTTTTTTTTTTGCGGATTGTGACAGAGGAATATTTATTCCAGCTTTAAATTTTGATCACGAAGTGAAAAACGATTCTTGTTGACTGGTGTAAAAAATTATGAATATCTATTACTATTTGTCATTGCGATACCATTTCGCGTTGTTCAAAAAATATATTTTCTCGCCTTTCGTTCGTATGTCGCTTTGAATATTTTGTTCTACGCGTACGGTCCGATGATGAAATAAAAATGGCGGATAAATGATATTTCAAAATGTTTCTCTCATTAACAGGGAAAATTAAATTGAAGGGTATTCGTATATTTTCGAAAAATATATTTCCTCGTTCCCTCTTCGACTCTTGTTCGACGTATTTTCGCTTTTTTTAAATCAATTTTTAACAGCGTTATTTATTATTAAATATCATTTAACCATTTGATGGTGGCGTTTAATAATGTTTCGCTTATTTTGTTTAAAAATTTTGAATGGCCGTAACTCGTCGGCAAAGTACACAGAAACGGAGGGGAAAAAAAACAGTGTGAGGCCGTTTGAAAGTTTCACACGGGTCGATGATATAATGCAATTACTGAAATGTTTTACATTAGAGATAAATAAAAAAATTCTGAAAATGTTTCCCTCTGCGCGCGGTTTTATCCGCGGGAGCATCGTTCCCGCTCGTATTCGACGTTTAATTATGTTAACAATTGGAAGATAAACATTGCATAATAAATGTCGACGGTATCATAAAGCCGCGTTTATTCTTTATTTTTCTTCCCCGCGTATTGAATCGTTCATGGAAATAACCAATTTTAACGTGATGATAAAGCCCGCGCAATTAATACATATTCGTTCTTTCGTTTGCTTTTCTGACCATATTTTCCTCTCGCGCTTTTTCCTTTTTCCTCCACATTTAATCAAATGCCATCTATCTTGTTAAATTACTAACGATTCGTACTCGTTCATTCCGCCAGTCGTTTGCCGGCAGTAAACCTCCGCGAACACGTTTGTCCAACTCATTTGTATCACAAATTTGATCGAAGCAATTTTTTCGTTTTACATTTTTTTCAGCGCAGATCCGCGCGGTTGTAACAATCAGGCGATCAATTTATACTTGAACGCCTGAGTTAGTACGAAATGCAACCCCTAATTTCGATCACATCGATGTAGCTACACTTTGAAGTACAAGTTTATACCCTGCAAAATTTCGAGTTAATTGCTTTTCCAAATATTTTCATCGTGTTGATGTAACTGAGTTTCAAAGATTTCACGAAATTAATTAAAAAAAATAATTAACCGTGCTACAATTTTATTAAATATTTATGCTACTTCTGGATGAATATATCTGTTCGTTAGTTCTAGCCTAGTGTAAATATATCATCGTATTAATCCTCTGATTTCGTATAAATTCTAGGTGAAATCAGGTACGAATTTTCTGTACCAGATATACCTTGCCTCCTGCAGATTTGATCCTTTTTCTGGGGCCAAGATTTCGAACCATTTCATATTTATAATTTCGTACGACGTACTATTTCGGCTAATTTAACTTTCGCAGGGAATGAGATTAGAAAGACGTTGGATAAGGCGATTTTAGTCTCCTCGCAATCTCCATCAATCTTTTTAACAACTATTAATATTTCAAGGAAGGAAAATCGTTACTCGAGACTATTGAAACTTTGAAACGCGCTATTATAGGGGAATTCCGATTCATTTCTACGATAGTAACGAAAATGACAATTGCAATTTTCGATAAAAAGAATGTTCGTGTTAATCTGGAGTCTTCGAAGCGATGTGATGTATGCGACAAGGAGAATTCTCTTGAGATTCTATCGGTAAATCGAGAAAATGATGAAGCGTCGTGTACGATAATTACGAGACATTTGACAGGCGACACGATGTTTTCTCCTCGAATATAATTGGTCTCGTTTGCTTTACTAATTGATCGCGTCTGAGATATTGCATGCTTCGTTGGTGAACAATGAATAGGGGCGGGAGGAATGTGGAAGGGAAAGAATAAGAGCTATTGCGGTGGCTAAAGTAAATAAAGTGATGGGTCGCCCTTCGGCGCAGGGGTGGGCAACCTTTTACGGTAAGGGAGCCATATTGTAGCAATGATATATTATGTACATACTGTCTAGGGCTGCACTTAACACTTTCACAGCACCACATGCGTCGTTTGCTCGAAATAAAATATCGCTTGTATTAATACTTCATCTCGTTATGAAATATCCACATTTCGCTGAACTATGCTTTGCACAAATGCATTTCGCGATGCTCGAATGAACAATTATACAGAAAGAAAATTGTATTCATACTTGAAAACCTTCAAACGTCTAGTGTAACCACGTTTTTCTTCGAATGAACAATTATCTATAAACTGAACTACCTAGAAAGAAAATTATATTCATACTTGAAAACCTTCAAACGTCTAGTGTGACTACGTTTTTCTTCGAATGAACAATTATCTATAAACTGAACTATCTAGAAAGAAAATTACATTCATACTTGAAAACCTTCAAACGTCTAGTACAATCACGTTTTCCTACTACAATAATAAAAATGAGTAAAATATCATAATTACTACAAGCAGCTGGACATCAAAAGTCAAATAATTTAAAAACCAGCCAACCTAAATCAAGTCGAATCAATATAACCGAGCCTCCAAAAAAAAAAAAAAAAAAAGAAAACAGCACCCATTCGCAGCCTTGTTTCCGTCTTCCTCGTGAATAACATCCGCAGGATCGTATCTCTGCGCGTAATCAATCCTGGCGCGATCAAAAAAGAGCGAAAGTAAAAAAGAGGGACGGAAAAGAGTTCGCGCGCGAAAAAAGAAAAAGGGAGAAACGGACGCGGCTTGAAAGTCCGCGGTCTTCCGCGCGGGCGAAGGGCTTACCCGAATTCCGCGGAATCGAAGTCTTCTACTTGGTCGTACCATGATTGAATATGAAAGTGAATCCTCGCGGTGGACGTCGCTGTTCCCACGCTGTTCATATCGAGCACGTGCACGTTCTGCCACACTCCGAATCGTTCTGCAAAAGGAACAGACTGGGATCGATCCGATGGTTTCCCACCCTCTCTCTCTTTCTCTCTCTGCCTTAAAACCAGCTACGCGCATTCGGTATTCCGTGAATACCGGCCGTCCAGCATTTATCGAGCTGCTCGCCGAGCCACCCTCGTGTACACCCTCTCTCTGCCCACCTTAGCTCGTTTGTCGTGACCGACGTACCCGAGCGACCGAGAAAAATGGGCACCCCGTCCTGGCGCCATTCGTAGAACAATTTCGAGATCTGCTACTGCTCCCTCGTCATCCGGCTAATCTTGTTCGCCAGCTTTTTAATTCGAGAGGAATGTCAAACGAGCTGACAAATAACAGGGTTGTACGAATTTTGACGAATATTCGACGCACGAGTCACATTTTTCGGTGGTGAATTTTGTTTGTTGTTTGATGAAGTATATTGGTAAGATTGTCCTGGTGCCATTCGTAGAACAATTTCGAGATCTGCTACTGCTCTCTCGTCATCCGGCTAATCTTGTTCTCGGTGGTGAATTTTGTTTATTGTTTAATGAAGTATATTGGTAAGATTGTCCTGGCGCTATTCGTAGAACAATTTCTAGATCTGCTACTGCTCCCTCGTCATTCGGCTAACCTTGTTCGCCAGCTTTTTAATTCGAGAGGAATGTCAAACGAGCTGACAAATAACAGAGTTGAACGAACCTTAACGAATATTCGACGCACGAGTTACATTTTTCAGTGGTGAATTTTGTTTGTTGTTTGATGAAGTATATTGGTAAGATTGTCCTGGCGCCATTCGTAGAACAATTTCGAGATCTGCTACTGCTCCCTCGTCATCCGGCTAATCTTGTTCGCCAGCTTTTTAATTCGAGAGGAATGTCAAACGAGCTGGCAGATAACAGGATTGAACAAATTCTGACGAATATTCGACGTATGTATCACATTTTTCGGTGGTGAATTTTGTTTGTTGTTTAACCCTTAATATGAAGCTACTTCCATTGCCATTTATATTTGGAGTGGTATTGTTCACCAAAGTTCTGTAAATATACTGCAAAGCCAGTATATTATAATATATTGAAAGTAGGATGAGTATACTCGTCTTGGCAACGCCTAACACCCTGCCAAAAGACAAGTATACTCGTCCTTGGCAGTGAATGGGTTAATGAAGTATATTTGTAAGATTTTCCTGGTGCCAATCGTAGAACAATTTCGAGATTTGCTACTGCTCCCTCGTCATCCCTAATCTTGTTTGCGATCTTTTTAATTCGAGAGGAATGTCAAACGTGCTGGCAAATAACAGGATTGAACGAATTTTGACGAATATTCGACGTACGTGTCACATTTCTCAGTGATGATTATTGTTTGTTGTTTAATTAAGAATATTGGTAAGATTGTATCGTTGAACGTGATACTATTTTATAGTAAATATATAGTTTTAAGGGTAGATGGAAGTAATAACTTTGCTCTCCCGAGTTTTAAGCGTTGTAAGACATTTTATGGGATAAAGATCCGAAAGATCAGACGTTTCAGCTAAGAAAAGCAGATATTGATATGTTTATCCTTGTTTTTAATATTTGTTGTTTCAAGAATCTTTCGTTTTTCGTCAATCTTTTTTGAGAGACAGCAAAAATCGATTCGTTGAGCCTTTCACAAGGTTGCTCTCCATTTTTGTCTGCGCGTTTATTCGACAGTAGACCCTACGCTCGCTGATGAATTTGCTCGTTGAATGATGAAAATTTGTTACTTGGTTGTCGAGTATCTGATGGACGCTTTATACGCGCGTTGATTAAATCCATGGGATCGCGAACGGTCGATTCGGTCCTTTCATGCGTGTTCTTGAAATTACACGGTGGCTCGTAACGAGCGTTATTTTTCTCCTTCCGCCGCGGCGCGGACGGATCGATTCGTTTTCGCGAAAACAGGAACGCGCGTTTCGTTGGTAAGTATAGTTGCGGGAGTTCGAGTGGATTACCGCATCGTGTTTGAGGCTATCGACGCCGCGGAGGCTTAAAGGCAAAATATTTGCTTTCGGATTACGGATAATGAAGTTGTTCGCGTTCTAAAATGTTGTTTGCAATTCCGTCTTTGAGCTGCCCCGCCTGGGCGTAGTTTAATTTTAGAAAATATTATCATTAACATATTACAGCTGGGAGTGTTCGAACGTTTAGAGCTTCTTGTCAAAATGAAATTTTAATTCACCTTAAACGCTGGGATCGCATTAAATCTCTTAAATTAGGTTACACTGTCTGACCAGAAATTTTCAATCATCTGCGAACTAAAATGTTTATCTCAAGCAACAGTGATTTAAATGTAGGCTCGTGATAATGATCAACGAGTATCATTGATGGCAAACGTTTCGCAGTTGACACAGATTTGAAATTGAGAGAAAAAATTTCGCGTAAAAATGATAATATATCAGTAACGTATGTCTATTAATTTTGCACCGCTATAATTCTTCAAATTGAATTTATATCGAAATTGTTTTCGTTGCGATAAAAATTGCGATTTTTTTTAAACTCGTTTTTTTTAAATATATTTCGATCAATAATGTAAATGAAACTCTTCTGTTGCTCCGTTCTCATTCCAGATTTTTTTTTTATGGTTTATCAGATGAAATAGAGAATGGAGACCGAATTCCCTTTTTCATTTCACATTCTGCTTCATTCGTCTCTACCAATTCAATACTTCTAATTCCTTTAATTTAGATTACACATCTCTGATTACACTGCGCATCGCGTAACATTCTAATTTACCGTCTTTGGTTTCCAAAAATGGCTTCATCAATTCGATATATCTGATTGATCACTGTACTCGATTTCGTATTAATAATTATGTAGTTCACGTTTCGATTCTGGGTTCGTTGTACGCTTACACTTGGTGCAAGTTGGTTGAACACGGTTAAACAATAAAAATGCAATCGCTTTCGGAAGTAATATCCGTGTCGTTTCGATTTCATTTTCGCGGACGGAATTTTTCCGTCGAAACGAAACTGAGAACCTTTGATCCACGTTTACCCTTTTAATTTCCGCTAATGTATCCGAAATAAATCCGTTGATGAAACAAGTTTTAACGGTTCGCGGGTTTGCGACTGAAACTCCATATAATTAGTTCTTTACGAGTTGCGCGTTACCTCTGAAACGCGATTCCAATGGGCGGCTGTAAATATAATGGTGAACGGATCGAAAAATTTAACCAGCCAGTGGACACCGAGATCGAGATTTCCGTACACGGCTGGCCGTGATTTTTCCGATTATTACATGTTTCGACGAACGAAGGAATTATCAGGATAGAGTTAACAAATTTTTAACCGGTTTTGGGAAAGCCTTTTCGATTAAAGCTTGTTACGAACGAGCAAAAAAAAATATTGTTACCGCCTGGAACATCAACTCTCTCGATCGATCGAAAGAGTAACGAATATGATGTTAAATCAAAACGATTCCACTCTATTCATCTGATAATTCCTATTTTTACATCTTCGTGATACGAACAATTTACCATATTTTTTTATCTACCCTTCAAACATTACGAGCTGTTCGTTTATAGTCGGTTCGTTTATATTTATTTTGTTGCTGATTCAATTACCAGTTTGTTTGGAATGTTGTATTATTATTACTTACTGTTCGTATCGTGAACACTTTGTCCAATAATTTTTCGTATTTTTTTTAATTCATTAAAAGCTAGGAAAGTCTCACTGCTGTGAACAGGGTGTTTTGATACAGGTGGCTCGAATTGAAAGGGGTGGTTTTAAATGACAACACGAGACGAATATTGTTTGTCACTTACTAATTTTAGAAGAAATAGTTTCGACAATTTTTTTGCATAATCATTAATGAGGATTTATAAGACAGTGTGATGGGGGTGGTTAAATGGGGGGGGGGGGGTGATTATGTTAAAACTGTTCGAAATCATTTGCTTCAAAACTAATATCATATCATTTCACGGCATAAAAACATCCCCTTCGTCTCAAACCATTCATAACACAACACCTTTTGAAAAGTATTCAGACAACAAGTATCACAATGCCTATAAATAGCGAACTAATGAAAGAAAAAGCTGAGAACTAAGCAGAAAACACTTCGAAAACATTCGAACAGTCGATGACCGTTCCTTGCTCGTTGCGAGCTGAGCCGAGCACCCAAGTTCGCCCATCGCACCCGGTCAATAAAGCAAATGGAGTTTCCTTTTCGAACCGGCGGCGTCGTTTTTGCGGTTTGCAATTGCAAATTGAAATCAAGCCAAAACAAACTACCGGTAAAGAGACGGGGCGAGAGAGAGAAAGAGGCGGTTTATAAACAAACGCGAGTGGAACAGAGAGAGAGAGAGAGAGAGAGAGAGAGAGAGAGAGAGAGAGAGAGAGAGAGAGAGAGAGAGAGAGAGAGAGAGGAAAAAAAGAAGCGAAAGGGAATGAAGAAACGCACAGACATCGATCGCGTTCCAGGCGGGGAACAATTTCGCGTTCAAACGTGTACGTAGGATGGCTGCCGGGGTGGGATATTGAAAAATGATAGAGACGACTGAGGGGAATGAAAAATGGGCGATATCCGTGAGAGTTACTTGCCAACGTCTCGGCACTGATCTTTCTCGAGTAGGTTGCACTGCACCACCCATCGTGTCGCGATATGAGCCAGTTCGTCATCCCAGATCTGTTCGAACAAATATCGTTATCAGACGTGGCTGCGAATGATTAGCCCATTCCAGACAGTGCTGGACGGTTTACGAATTTTCAGCTTCTAGTTTTTCTTCACGAAGCGTAAATAAATCTGGTTGATGTAATTTGGATGTTGCGAGGACGTTGAGGATGTCGAGGCGTCCTATCGTTTCTCAAAAGTTTTACGATTCCCATTGCTTTCAATGAATCTACTTTACGTAATGTAAATTAATATCGTTGCTAAGATATTTCTGATGTTTTTTAACACTGGATATATCAACGTCGTTAAAATGGTGGACACGCACCTTGTTACAAAGATTCATAACTTTTTACAGAAAATTGTGTCTCATGTTTTTGAATTTTTTTTAAATGCCAAGTTTTTATTGGCACAAACTGATGCACTTGGATCGTCGACGGTTCTATACGGTGTGAAAGTTATTATCAAAATTAGTTCTCGATTCGTGGTACGTGTCGCGCGATATTTTGCGGCCAGGATTGGATGATATTGATCTGGGGAACGTGTGGTTTCAGCAGAACGTAGCTGCTGTCCACACGTCGAAAGAAACACGGTCTCTTTTAGCGAGGAAATTTTCGGATCGGTTCATCTCAAGGTTGGCTATCTGCGATCCGACACCGCTCGTGACTTCGTCTCGCTTCTGCCAAAACCACGAATGTGCAAATCCGCATGTTCGATGCGAACGTGTGATAAATGACTCCTCCTCCGTCTTTAACGTCGACTTACAAAAATTGAACTGCGTCCATTCGACAACGTTCGCGGACAGTTAAGATTGAACTGCAACAGTTTCATTGATTGATCGTTCCTTTGAAACGTACGATAATTACAAAAATTAAAATCATATAAAGTGAAATGAGGAACAATTTGCTTTGAGATTCGAATGCTATATAATTCGTGTCATCTTCTGTCACTCACTGGAAACGAATGCCACAGCATTCACGTCCACGAACGTGTTAATCCATAAATTTCGCACTTTAACAAATTTCTCCGATAAATTACTATTATTCCATTCAGAGGCGTAGATTATTACATTGAAACTGGACGTGAGGCGAAGACGAACACCGTCTCTAGCCCCGCGGGATTACTTTCGAACTCTGTGTGTTCGTGGTAAATCAGCTGTATAAATTAAAAAAAAAAATTCCATTTATAAGATATTCCGTGCATTACCCCGTCGCTCGTGCAAAATGAACCGGCGCGGATCGTTGGTAATACATGTACATATTTGATCGATGATAAATTGCGCGGGCTGCGCGAAATGTGAATAATAAATGGGCGAAATGTCACCGTGTACGTGGAACAATAAACGGAAGGTAGGAGCAGCCTTATAGGACAATGAGCAGATACGTACCAATTCCATCATGAATTTCGCTGGACGTTGTGGGCCCGGATTTCCGCGTTCCTCGTCACCGTTCGCCACGGTGTTGCGATACACATTGTGCCAATCGAGGATCGCCTCGATGTCCTCCTCGTTCGGGTCGACGTGCTCCAGGTTCACGCATCTAGGGCCATCGGTGTCGCGCTGCGGAAACGACAGGTCGAACGTTCGACGAGCTCGAAAATAACTTGGGACCATATCGATAATTCAACGTCGAATCCTTAAGATCGATTGTAATTGAATAAATCAATCGTGCGTATTAACTTTTAACTGTATCTGCTTACGCGAAGGACCGAGGGGCTGCAGAAATTAGAACCGTGGAATCAGAGACGCGCAGAAGAATTTCGTTTGGATTTTTGTTTGTTTCTGAGGGACACGTGCAAGTATAATTATTCATAAACGAATTCGTTAGTTCGAGTGATTAATTTTGGGCATCGTAAAAAATGTACAGAGTTCTACGAACTTTTCGACTCCGGAGCGCGAGTACTTTTTGAATATCGACTTGCGGTTCGTTCTGGAACTGCTGGTCTTTCACTCGCGAATTTCGTACTGAATAAAGATAGTTTCTTCAGGCTTTTTGTGCAGCAAGTGCTATCGAATTTAGTGGGAACGGTACTCTCGAAGCAAGCACTTCCTTTAAGCGTGGCTTTGCCACGCTGCTTCATCGAATTCACTTTGATATACACCAGGGTATCTTTCTTTTTGTGTTCATCACAAGTGAGAGACAGAGGTATTATATAAATATATATATGTTTTTTGATTTTACAGCTGCCAGCAAAATTCTCTTTTTCCCCTTTGATGCTCGCTCCGCTTACCCTTTGTACAAATTGCTTTGTTCGCGTAAAATGTACGATACCCTTGTCAGATGGATGAGAAAACACTGTTTAAGTAGTTTTCAAACTCGATCGACCACGTTCATTATATTTGCATCGTAATGATAACTTTAAAATGTACTGTCTCTTCTTAAAGGACTTTTGTAGGAAGAAATGTAGCGGATAACGATCGTGGACTTAAAAAGAAACGCGAATCGAATGAAATTTCGATCTTTAATATGGAGAATATGCTTTAAAAAAGTACGTTTGCTGTAATTTGAAAAGAAAATCGTTGCAAAGAAGTATCGCGGCACTTTTAAAAAGTACAAGAGGGGCTCTCCTTTCTTCAGGACCTCCATTCTCCTGGTCTTTCCTCTCCTTTCAAAACACTTCTCCCACCAATTGTTCCCTTTGCACTTAATCACGTCTATTTATTCGCAGACGCGAACATTTACTTAATTATAACGGCAATCTGCCTTCCTTTCGCTCGCGTAACATCAATCTTTGCGTACATCGTAGAAACGACATCGGGTGAAACATTGGGGTCGCGAAAATATTAATTTTACGGGAAACTGGGTCGCGAAAACAACATTATACAGGAACAATATTATGTAGGAATTCTCAAATTTGTTAACCAACGAAAATATCCTCGTCGCGCTGCGACAAATCGTGGGCGATGGATCTTTATAGAACATTTGAACTCGTACCCTAAATAGAACGACGCGGATATAGTTTAATTCGATCGAGTCTTGCGCTTCATTTAAACGCGACTTCCACCGAAATACAAGCTGTCGTTGAAATACAAGCGGGAAATGAAATTTTATAGCTCGATTTAATTGGCGCGTTTCACGGCGCAATTGAATTTTGTAAAATGATATCGATACGCGAGTGTATTTCGGGAGAGTACTTCCGGACGCGGAACTAGATGTTAATTAATCATTTTAGAGATGACCGTAACACTATCAAAGCACAGCGATCGATATCACAGGGACTGCAAACAACAGAGTGTTTCGAAGTAGCCATCTTGTCCAGTGAAATTGTCGAATTTCCATAACATTACATTTACTATTATTTCGAGTCGGATCAAACCAATCGTTCTACAGCCGTTGCATTTATTCACGAAAATGTCTAATATTAAATGCAATAAAAATAACAATGATCGATGTAAATAACTCGAACAGTCGATGATCGTTCCTCGAATTTCATGACAGGCACAATGGAGAACGCGAGTCCACTAATCTATTTCGTCGAATGGTAATCGAAATAAATTGGATTATTGAGCAGGTGCCCCGCCGTTGTAATATCGCGGAACTCGAAAAATAATTGAACCGGTGATCACACGGGGGCGAAAAAAGCTACGCGAATAGCCGGATTAAAGGGAAATTACCGATAACAACAGAGAGAGCGATCGAGCTAATGGCATTTAATCGAAAGGTTTCTTCTCACCTGCCTCTTCTATTAGCGTTGATCGAGCGTGCAAGGTGGGGGCGAAAAAAAGTTGTCCGCGCATCGGTCACGCAATCCATTTCCCCGACTCTAAATATCTGGTCCTCCTGTTCCTTCTATATCGTCGATCATTTATTAAATTTTCAAAGCGCCGTATCGTTTTCGCGCTCAAAACAGCCGATCAACCAGGAATTTCATTTGTGAAGAAGCGTCGACGAGGTTCGCCAATCGCGCGTCCGAACTGGGACCAATTAACGGCCAAGTTGGTCCCATCGAGCTTATTTCGAGGCATTCTTAAACCGCTCGAGACACTTTTCGCCTTCGTTTTCCGTCCACGTTTATTGTCGCTGAAAATGTTTCTTTCTGTTCGATACAGAATAACACATCGTCGACGCGAAATGCCACGTGTATTATTTCGCGTACGCGTTTACTTTCTCGAATGCATTTCTTTTCATAAATACTCGCGAACGGTACAAACTTGTAGGCTTTTTATACAGCTCGTAATCATCGCAACATTCGTAAGGGAAATATATATTTACGATATAGAGGTAACGTTCTCGCGTAACTTTGATATGAATTCCGAATTCGAGCATTTTTAACAGCAACAACGAATTTAATTGCACACGTCGTGGTACGTGATATCCAGCAGATCCGTACACAATGGGAAACATTCGCGTAACCGACCGGACATGTGCAGCGCAAAGTCGAAAGTTCGCGTCGAATAGTACGGACGTGTAACGTAATTTCTGTATCAGATATAAATCACGTTAACTGGAGCGGGATATCGAGGCGTTGCTCTTTAAATCGAGCAACCACCACGGTAAATAATCGAATTGAAATTGTTTCTAAACTGCACAAGAAAAAGTGACGAGGTATGCTTTCCGTGAGAAGATTCGACTCGATTTTATCGAGTACATCGTTCAGTGTAAAACCGGTTCGATTGAATGTGCGATTGGTACTTATCCTTTCTCCATTTTTCTTTTTTCTTTTTTAATAAACTGAAACGAGATATATTCGTTTCGTAATTTCGAACGGTATTGAATTCGAAAAAAACATTTTCGCCGATTGACTTTTAAATGAAAAAGTTACATCACTGCACGGTGTTTTATAAAAGCCCCGTCTAAATACTGAGCACCACTCCGCGCGCGTGTAATACATATTCTTATGAATATATTCATGGATTCGAAATATGTACATTTTATTGAAACGTAACGTATGCACGTTAGGCATCGAATGGAACTAGAAGCGCTGCCGTTAGGGCAGACACACACGGAATTCGAGGGAAGTAAAGTTCAGCGAACGATGCGAAAATAGAGGGTTAACACGATTGGTACAAATGCCGCTAACGAGCGGCATCGTCATCCGAAATTTCATAGCCGACAGATACGTATGTATATACCGTATACGTATCCAGCGTTACCCAGCGCCCAATAGTCATTGTTAATGCGGTGTACACCCTTTGCCGCGAGTGTATTTTCGATATATCGCGTACCACGGCATCGTTATTTTCGCGCTTCATAAATTGAGCCCCGAATCGAAATTCCGAGCCAACATCGAGAGACTCCTTCCCGCGTTTTATCCGTACGTGGATATGCGATAACCCGTTGTTGGTGAGGGGTTTCGCATTTTTTTAATTAACACGCCAAACCTCCGTTCGGTCCTCGTTCGCCATCGATTAGTGGCAGAACCGTGCCACATAGGATCGAGGCGAATTTCCTTCGGAATTTTACCATTTTTTTTTGACTAATACAGAGCAACGTTGCTGCTCTTTCACGTAGTTAATCTGACTTTTATGCAGATTAGCTGGGGACAGAATTGAAAAGAATTTTTCTCGCTGGGATGAAAAATTTGTTTAATTTAATACAACGATTGTTTAATCTTGCACTGTGATAAGCGGGCGGAGTTGAAGAGGATTCTTTCTGAGATTAGACATTCTTTCATTAGAATACACGAACGTGTTGTGTTAGTAGAAACAAACATGCGCGCGAGCGCGCTTGTTTTTTCAAATTATTGATACCAGTCATTTGCGACAGTGTGCTTTGCAATGGTTGAAATTTGGCTCGAGAAATCGCTGACTGCAAAGTATTTTTTCCTGCGAGCACGTTCGTTTACATTAACGCGTCATGAATTATTAAAGATCCGCAAAAGTTGTCGGATTATTTCCAGTTTTATTATGCGAGACAACGATATTGTTCCTAAGTGTTCCCACGGAACTTTATCAATGGAACTGTTCTGAACTGAGGTCCAAACATGTCTCACAAATAAATTGTTAACTATAAGACTTCCTCGAGCACTCGCGACAAAGCTGATAAAAGTAGTTTTCAAATTTGCCGTGTAATTATTTGCACATCGACGAAGACCAGTTTCGAAGTTAATATTAACCTTTGCCATTTTTCGCGAAGAACAAACATAGACGGTACCACAATCTGATCATTACTTTCACTTTCACCCTGTGCATTTTTCCACCCCCGTGTTATTTCCTTGTCACATTACCTCAGTATAAACTGTACTAATTATAATGATCATCAGTTCTTACTTTCAACACCAAACTGCAATTATTTCTTTTCACAAACGCTCGTGAATCTCAAATTAAAAACAGTTACCATTGCAGAGAGTAATTGTAATTCATAAAACCAACATCGATACGCGAGAATTCTTTACTTTTCACAATGTTCCATCGGCAAAAGACACGCAGGGTCATCGCGTGTCCCACACAGCCTCCTGTCCGACACCCCAAGTTAAAGTTCATCTCAACAGTCCACATTTTCGCCTATAAAATCTACAAATTGAACCAACCACGATGGCGCAAGCCCATGGCGTGGAAACGCGCGGCAAGAATGGACGCATTGTACGCGCGATACAACCACCGACAACAACCAACCCGCGTCGCCGCCCCCGAATTTCCTGTTGCGTAAATTCGCGCGGATCCACGATGGATCTTCCTGGTCCAGACTCATCGAGCTTTGGCCACGTTTCGCGTTTATTATAAACGTCGCCTGTCGCGTCGTTCTCGCTGGGTATTTAATAAAAGTTCTCGATGAAACGCACGGGTTGAAGGGGTGCGACCGCGTTTCCGGAAACGAATGGGCCTACTGTTGAATGCCGCGTCGAAAACGAGTATTATTACATCATTAGATAAATTTTAGTGATACTATCGGTGGATTTTAATTGGGGGGGAATGGATAGTGGCAAGGGGTTGGTATGGAAAGAGTTGCGGTCGGAGCCCTCGTTATTAAGTTCTTCGCGGTCGGTAAATTAATCCTCAAACACCGTGGAAGACTGTAATCCTCGAGGAGAGCCAGTTGAGGTCGTACATGGATTACGTTGATGCGGATGCGTTAATTAAGAATTTCTGTTCTTAATCGTTCGATGCGATAGAGAGGGGTGGGTGTACGTATTCGTATCCGCTGACATAGAGGAATTGTACGGTGGATGCAATTTGTGTCTGGATTCGTAATATCGGTTGTTTGGCGGGTAAATTATTGTTTATAGATAGATTCGAAGGGTTGAACAGTTTACCTGTACGCATTTCATAAATTACGAATTTAATGGAAATTCGATAGCAGGTAAACAATGGATGATTAATGATCGATGATCTTAGTCAGCAGTTGCTGAGTCACCGTGTCGGTTAATTAAATGGACAAAATAATTGTACCCGTGCAGATTAATATGTACGGTCCTGATTGAAAAATTTATCGGCGTGACTAGCGAGCATCATTGGCGTTGTGTTGATTGGGATACTATCATAATATGTATTTAGAACAGCCAAGCTTGAGTACTTAATTCCACTTCTATCTCGAGTTCTACTAATTTACGATAAATTAATTAGGCCACTTATTACCGTGTAATTAACTTCTCGTCGATTATTTACATAAACGAGACAAAATTAATCCAGACGGAATTTAACTAAAATTAATTCAGATTTGTGTACTCTTTAAATTTACACGTACAACGCAGCAATGGCATTTCGCGAGTTCCACGATTCGATTAATTTCTGGTGACGAATACCTTGAATTACATTTCTCTTCGATAATGCAATGGCACCAGCGACAGTATATTTTCATATATTCGTTTACCACGTATTACGAATTATATCTTCTTTTCTATTATTATTACCATTATTATTAATAGATATTTTCGTGGTGTATTATATAAGGAATATTCAAAAGGAAAATTTACAGTTCCACTGGTCAATTTAAAAACCTAAATACACCTAAAAAATTAAACAAAAAGAAACTAATTTTGTTAATAACCCTCCTTAGAAAAATGACACGAGCACCCACATATACAATTTTGCATGGTGTCCCAAAATACAATCATGCATTTACAATTACAAATACCCTCGTAAGCGCAATTTTCGATCAGTTTACAATCACAAATGGAAGAAACCAATAGGGATGGCTGTAGGTTAACAAAAAAAAAAAAGGAAAAAACCCCATTCCTTTTTTCGTAACGCGGAAAGGTTAACGCGAAGTTACACGGTGGCTGGCTGGTAATTAAAAACCGAGAACCTCGCCGCGGCCACGGCCGCGAGTAGTGAATTATTAAATCACCCCGATACGTACCGGAAATTGGCACATGGTGTGATTGGCGCAAATGCGGCAGTAAGGATTGACGTGGCGCCGCGCCGGCGGTATTGTCCCCGATGGCGTGCAATCACAGCAGCCCGTTAAGAACAATAAGAACCAGAACGAGATACGACTTGTCATCCCCGTGTCGGTTCGCCGTCTCTGCCTTCCCTGGCGGCCGAAAATGCGCGGCGACGTTTTATCTTTCCGCGTTTCGCTGCTGTCCGGGTAATCTCGCCGCCACCTTCACCCCGCGGGCGGTGTTGTTCCGAATCGATTCTCGAATGAAACAGTGACAAGCACCCCGGGGCGGCGAACGGCCGGATAATATTTTCACCGGCCGGAAATGGCCGCCAGTCGGTTAAAAGACCGGGAGACGCTCGAGGAACCGAGAGCCATCCGGGGATAATGAACTTTCGAACGGGCTCCTTAATAGGAAACCGGTGCTCGAGCTCTTGGGATTGCGAGGGATCGAGAGATCGCGGCCGGCTCCCACCGTCGACGATTAACTGTTTACGTTTAATTGCGTCACGTTTAACGGTGATAGAATTCCTGTGGCTTTTCCCTTTACTTGGGGGTTTTATTTATCCTCTTCTTGGCGCGCCGTGATCGCGAACGGCTCGCGTTGGGTTTCGAGGGTAAGTTTGGAAGTGGAGGAATATCGCGAGGGTTGTTACAGGTACGCGCGAAAGTGTTGGGATAATAAAGATGGCGTATCGCATGGTTTTGTATATATGGTACCCCATGAGCGTCATATGATGTTCTTTAAATTTATAATTGCAATGGAAATAGAAATTGTCGAATAAAAAATAGTAAGTGAGCTCAAGATGTGTTAATTGTAATTTGTGTTGGGGTATACAGATTGTAGTAACAGAGACGAATTACGTTGTTCGTGTAGTCGGTTTTGTAATTTATTAGAGAGTATGTGTGATGAATAATTAAGCAAATACTAGACGACCATTGGTAGATGTAGTCTCGATCGAGTAGTAAAATGATTTTATCTTGCACTGCAGTGCGATTCCCTTTTAGACAGCTCTAAAGGAGGAGAAATGTAAATTATCGATCGCTTTGATCCAGTTTGCGGCGAGTTTCTTAATGTTTAATCGCAGACAATTCTCGCCAGTACTTAATATTGCACAATATCATATTATATGTACATACATGCAGATACCGAAAACAGATTGTTACATTTTTAATAAAGATTTGAGAATTAGGGATAAAAAAGTTAGTACTCGAATGCTATTCTTACGACTCAACGTGAAATTGAATTAAAACAAAAGTTAGCTATGCTGCATCAACCGTGACTGATTAAGAAATTGATGATCCAAGTTAGGGGGTAAAAACTATTGCTTCCGTTGCTTTCGTTTATTTAAAGTATCGAACTTGTTATTCCACGATCGAGAAATTGCAAAATATTAACGCACGATTGTAAAAAATACGCTAAGGTGGTAAAAAATTAATTTAATTAAGAGAAAGCACACGTTGTGTTCTTTCGCCTTTCAACAACTCGTCCGGTTCCCACAAGTTACTCAGAAATATAATCTAAACAGCAATTATTTCGAGCGACGTTGAAACGTTAGCCGGAATAGGTTCAGTCTGCTAAAATACGCACGTTTCACGTGAAATGTATAAGGGTGCATGTATATTCGAGCGGTCAGGCTGTCCAGAATCAACCGTGATAGCGAAAACACGCGGAAACCGACCTGCTTTCAGGCGAATTAAATAAAACTGGCTGACAATTTATAATTGCCATTATTCCGCGGCTTTTTTAACTACTGATATTCTAATTAGGTGTCGCGAGCTGCTGTTCAACGCGTCGCTGGATAAATTTATAATTGGTAGCCGTGAATTTTTCAGGGCGAATCCGAAGATCGAACTTCCGGTGTGCCGGTATTCCTACGGCGTCGTGAAAAAGTTGCTGAAACTTGCGGGGTTCGATTTTTGAAATTTTTATCTGGATCGCTCCAGCTCTAAATCGACCAATTCTCGCGATACTAACAAACTTTTCATGGCGAAAATGGCGAATCCATTTTGTAAAACCAACGTCGGCGCGCCCACACGCGAGATTAGAGTTCAAAGTAAAATTTTCATT
Organism: Xylocopa sonorina; assembly: GCF_050948175.1. NCBI lineage: Eukaryota > Metazoa > Arthropoda > Insecta > Hymenoptera > Apidae > Xylocopa > Xylocopa sonorina. The sequence continues at coordinate 3,984,184 of NC_135195.1, read as the reverse complement.
ACGCTTCTTACGTGCACAGTAGCGTCTGATCTAAACTTTTTCTTTTTAAGTTAAACTTGCTTTTAATTTATACATAATTTGTATAGAACTATTTCATGGAATCACTTGATTTTAAAAATCGTATCTTAAAATGAAGAAACTGCTACTAAACACGTTTATTTCATTAGTCAAATATTAAATATATCGTTATCATTTATACTTGTTTCATTTGAAAGATTATTAACCAACTTCTATTTGAATCGTACAAATCAATAAAATTTCGAAAAATCGTAGACACCTCCTTTTTCAATCGATATTCCAGATAACCCAAAACCATGCAAAATTCCCAGTATCCGAATTATAAAAGAAAATAGATTGCAAAAACACAAGCACAATATTTTCTGGAGCAATTTTAAATAGAGACTTGGGCAGTGCACCCCTGGAAAGAAACCAGTGGTGTTATATCACCTCCGTGGCTCGTGGACCGTGGAACACCGTCAGGCAATTAAACCGGGTATTTATTTAATATTATTAATACCATAGCTGTGTGATTTAGAACGAGGACCGTCCCCCAGAACTCCCGTCGGTCATCAAAGGGGTTGCGAACCTGGGTCGAAACTTAACAACCCCGAATGGAACCCGAGCGAAATCTAGCCCGCGCCAATATTATGTTTCCTTTAGCCCTCCTTAACTTAATTGCCACCCTCCACTCTCCAGGATCAGCTCGAGAAAAATGTTTCCGCGTAACTTGGTTAAAAAAGTTGGGCGCGAACGTTCGCGAAGCCCGCCAGCGACAGTGAGAAAGGGAGTTCTCCACACCCTCGACCACCACTGGGGTATTTGCGAACATTTACGCAGCCAATTATCCAACGGGTGATTTTTTATTTCGAACGGAAGTTTGGCGCGCGCACCCCCCTCGTTCGTATCGTTCCCCAGGCGTGGCTGCCGCTATAACGCGTAAACGGCGCGGGGGCGCAACTCCACTGGCAACTTGGACGATTCTCGCATGTTCAGCACGTGTTTTCATTTCGTTATCCTGTCGACTGCTTCCCATGTCATTACTGTTTCAATACGCGCGGGAGACGCCGGAAAGTTTCCCGGGCCAACGAGCCGTCGCGTATCGCTTTCCTCCACCTCGCGTTCCGTTCGCGGTCTCGTCTGTATGGTAACAATATTGGGTGGCGCGAGAAATGTTTCGCGTTCTCTTTTCCCGGTTCCTATTCACGTGTTAACCCTTTTGTAATCGGAACTCCGTTCGTCCGCGACACAGAAAACATCGTAGGCTGATAAAAGTTGCGCGTGGTATTATCAACCCCTTTGAGATTCCTTTGGGCGATGCAAGGGTGTCTTCGCAAAAAATTGTCGATCTGGAAAAAGGAAGAATTCCTTGTAGCGTTAAATCTGATACCAATTTTTCGTCTACATTTGGTTAAGCTTTTGCGTTCGAATGGCGACTTTCACTCGTCACGATGTTTCGCGAGAGGCGAGACTCTCTGTTTATGCTGAATTTCGTTATCTCCAGTTGATAGAAGCGAAGTATTGCTGTTTATGTCTTTGGTTGGAAAGTGACATTGTGGCGTAAATTGGGGATTAAGATAAAGTTCGTCTACGACCGTGGCCCTGACATTGAATACGTGTCTAGTTTTAGTATGGTTTCGACGGTCGTAGCAAGCACACGTATCGCGAAATTTTGCACCATTCCTTTGCAAGTTTTAAGGCAAGTTTGATTTTCAATTGGTCAGAAACTTATCTATCCATGATGAAATTTGTGGTGAAGCAAGTGTAAACAGTGATGACGTATCAGCTGTGAGAAATAGAAAAATTGGAATAATAAACAGTGGATACGGAAGTAGTAGCGATGACCTACGAGATTCTGGCAATTCAGAATGTTTTGCAAGTGTTTATATATAACTTCAGAACATGAACTCCGATAATTACGTTTTTCGAAATGCAAACACAGATAATATATTAAAATATAATACTTTCATGTGTTAATTTGTATATAAATTCATGTATGTGCGAAATCGTCTCGAGTTGCAACGCTACCCGACCGAAAAAGTCATCGAACGCAAGGGGTTAACTCTTTCGATATGGCTGGCACAACGATATTTCGTTAAATTAACCCTTTGTACTCCTTTATTAAGTGTGATATCGGTAAGTAAAAAAGAAACAAATACAAGTTCCATAAATATAAATTACAACAAAGTTTGAGAGCTGTATCTAATATAATTAGTGAACAAAATGGTGTACAAATGAAGCAATCTTTAGAAGTAAATTTTTAAATAGAAAATTGTTGGTACCAAAATTGAAAAATAATTCGCACCGTGAAAAGGGTTAATTATAATATTCCTGACGACACAACAAGAATTCATTTGCTACCAATTTTGCTACACATTTTTCGCTTGCACACGATACGGTTATTAGTATCTCCATTGTTATTAATCGATTTCTGTAGCGTCGAGAACGAAACGATCGAATAAAAACGCAGGATAAAAGAAGGGGAATGTTTGATACAGCTAAAATTGAAGGAAAGAGACAGAAAAGAAAGAGACACGTATCAGCAGGGGAGAGAAAATGGTGGGTGTCAGTGATGAGATCGAGCAGAGCGAATTCTCAGTAGAAATGTGCTACGTGTGGTCAGACAGCGGATACGTAGCAAGTGTATTAACTAACAGCACGCTTGCAGTTGTTGTATAACAAAGATGCTTTATATCTTGGAAAAATCATCGCCACGTTGCGATCTATATCAGTTTATCTCTGTTTGGGGATATCACATAAAGTATCGCTCAGCTTCGACAACTTTGTTGCCTCGCCAAAGGATCAGCCGTAAGAAAACATTTACTTTCTCGTGACCTATTCGAAATATTATTTTATTGCGCTGGGAGTAACCACGGGACCTATACGTGGAGAATCATTAGGCGTGGTGTCGTAAACCTGGGAATCGAGTGTCTCGTGCTAACCATAAACCGAAGAATCGTAGACCAGAAGGGGCTCGTTGTCGCCAGCGTTCGATTCACTGCTAGGCGATACCATAAACCAGCCAATGCATTTTTAAAGAAAACATGTCTCCATCGCTGGAATGCTCCATCGTACCACTTGTTTGACACGGTGTTTCGCCAATTACCGGTCGTGTCGTGCCTCTTTCTGAATTGCTTACCAAGCAGACGAGCGATCTGATTAAGAATTCAATTGTAATTCGCCATAGATGAAAAGTCTCCGCGATGTTTCACTCTATGCATTTTATATTATATATAGGAGAGCAAGGAGTCAACGGTTCTTATTAATAACTGAATAAAATCGAATTCTTTACGTATAGAAACATGACTGGGTACCCGCAAGCCGCAAGTCACCTGGTGTTGTATACAGAGGATAAAACGCGATAGGCTTTATTAAAGTTTGAGGAGAATCGCGTGCGGTCGGATCGTGGGGTGACAGGGTGACGATGTAACTTAGTTGAAAGCACTCGAAAGTGGGAATTAGAGTCTTTTCGTGTCGTTGCGATACGTGCCTCATTATACGAAAATGTTTCCTAGTTTGTAGGAAGTATTACACTGTCTCTGATTAAGGGTACAAAAGTTACGGAAAAAGTTAATCGTGCTCGATGTACTTTCAATTATTTTCGAGCAGATATATCATAACAAAAATAGTCACGTGTAATATTAATACCTAGAGATTGTTGACGATCGTAAATCGAAATGATTAAACGTTCGTCCGATAGACCATCGACCCTTGTCAATTTTACGAAAGCTATTCGAGGAGAGCACACTTCTAACGTTCGTCAATACTAAAAATATAAATTATTACCATCTTTTTATATTTTAATAAAAATATAGTGATAATTCTTTTGAGTTATCCTAATTTATTTGAATGAGATAAAGGAAATACGTTTAGTTATCCAGGATTAAAAGAAGACTCGTCGACAAATTTCCAATATTGGTATTATACATTATAGAAGCAAAAAAAAAGGACTCTATCTCAATTTTCCTCGGACATTATATTTTTTACGGGAATAATCCCAGCCGGCGCAGTGATTCCCGCGACAAGTTTACTCGCTCGGCTCTAAACAGAGCGTTTTCGAGTAACAAAATAACCGGACGAAAGTATTCGCGGCTGTGCGATGCGATCCCCGAACAACGCGGTATTTATTCCCATATTGCAATAATTCCTGGCGTTGCAGCGGGCCAGTGTTCAGCGGGACGATGAAATAACGAGAACGAGAGTGTACGCGCGATGCGTGAACCGGCAGAGGAGCCCAATTAAGCCGGAGGAAGGTTGTCACGTGGCGAGCGCGAAGAATGGCTTGGAACTAATTTATTTCTTTCGTCTGCGCTCGCGTGCAAATCGTTCCTGGGCTATGAAACGAAACGACGCGCGGGATGCCGCCCCGTTTGTTTTACACACGCGCGGCATTAAATCCGCAATAATTCCGCGGGTCGCGTTGGGACGCGCCGCAGCTGGGCGTCGCCCTCTCCAGACGCGCGAAAAATCGCCCGATAATACGGTTTCTCGGTGAAATTGCACCCGACGAGAGGGCGATACACAATGCCGCATCGAGTGGCTCGCGATTCTTTCTGCGTCCTCTTTCAACACGTTCGATCGACGGACTTTCTTTAACGTGTCCACGCGCAGCTGCGTTAATCGTGTGTACACCCTGTGCGCGTGCAACGTTAGGGATGCACCCTGGGGTTGATCTTAAAGGGAATTAAAGGGGAGGATTTATCGGTGTCTCGCATCGTTCGAAGTTGGTTCGCATCGGTACACTTTATTTGGTGGTTATGAAATGGTGTTGATAAATGTACAGAGTTTTAATCAGGTTCTTCGTTTCAGTTTGCGAGGATGTATAATCAGTATGCTATCGAGAATTTTGTAGAATGACTGAGCAAAGTATTTTCGTTTTTCAATCAGCTGGTATTTTAATCAGATTCTGCTGTTTATTTCAACAGTATTAAATTTACATAGTTATGTAAAAGTGGTGTTAAAGTAGGAACATTAGAATAATAAACGAATAAAGCTACGTAATAGTATGATCAAGTCGTTGAAGTTAAATTGATAGAATGCTACTGATAAGAAATCATGGGATATGAATTTAGTCGATAAAAGTACAATAGAAAAATGTAATGGAAATAATGTTACAAACAAATGCTGAGTGGTTAATAATTCTTATTATTTTAATAGGAATCGTAAATTCAACTCTTTCAGATATTCATAAGCTGTGCGATACATTCGTATCCTGCACGTATATTTTTAGTTTCATTGAAACGCAAGCTCTTAAATATCTCAATTTACACACAAATAGATTTAGGTCAAGTTTCAAGATAAACGACTCATTTAATCGAAGAATCTCGGAACCTTTTGCCTATTCCTCCGAACACTATCGCCGCCATTTTGCTTCCTCTCATTTCCCGTACGATGACCAACCACGCACGACAGGTCTTCGAACGAATCGTTCTGATTCGTTCACTATCGATACGACTTATTCTAGGATCCGATTTATTCAACGTGAAACAAAATTGAACGGTTCGAAATTAATTAGAGGGATGGAAGTTTCTAATTAAAATTAGCATACGACCGTTTAAACGTATCTCCGAGTCGGAGAATCAAAGATCTCGGGAGAATTCCGAAAGTTCGCTGCAACGCTCATCTTATCAGCCCTCGGTTGCATTGTAACATTGTTCCCCTGCAAGTTTCCACGTCGCGGTGCGGCACGTTCGAATGAATGCAGAGAATGGAAGGTCAAACGTGCACCAAAATTCTTCGGACGCCCGAAATTTTCGAACGTACGTTTGCCTTCGAGATTTTCTGGATTAACATAGCGATCCTGTATTTACCGCCTGGTGATAATTAAACAGGAATTTGACAGCGGAATTCGGGTTTCATCGGGATCGTATCGATCATTTTCAGCCACCTCTGTCGCGATTACCACAATGATCATTGATTCGAAGTTCGAGGATGAAATACAGGAGAATCGTTTTATCGCAATTTTATCAACTTTTAGTATTACGTTCCTTGAAACTAATTTTATTTGTCACAATTCTTTTGCTTTAGTAATAACGAGAAGCGTTTGAGCGAGAAATTGTACAATTTTCTGTGCAACATCGAAATTCTCTCCGGTCGAAAATCTTTTTATGCATTCTTTTCATTATTACGAAGAATAGATCAAGTTTCGGTCGTTAGACGAAGACGTCCGTGGAAATTTGCATGAAAGTTTCAAAGTCTGCGGGAAAAAAATTTGCTACGTAACTTTCTGCGATACATTTTTCATTCGCATAAGTTACAGCGTTTTTCCCGGCTGGGAAAATTTGATTAACTATTTTAATGCAAGCAAAAGTAAGTGTTTACATTGTTATCGCTACGTAATAGTTTCACTTTAATTATCAAAGTTAGTAACAAGCTTGCGCATTTTTATATAATTTCCTAGCGGATTACTCAATTAAAATTTAATTACATTTTTTCATTAAATGTTCATCCTCTTCTTGTAATATCCACGCCAATTGCTACAAAATTCAACGTTTATATCGTTTTGGCACTAGTAATTAAACATTGAAGATTCGCTTACATTTCAAATCGTTCGTTACGATAATATTTCCAAGTATAACAAATATGTTGCAAGAGCTCTCTGAAAAAAAAAGAAAGAAGAAACGCCCATTTACTTTCCATTAATAAATTCTGTGCTTCAAATGGTCTCTTTAAACGAGAACCACTCATTTAATTTATTGTAAAATATTCCTACAAAAATTTCTAATTTAGTATTTATTCTTACAATTATATTCTCCAAATGGCGCTTTAAATATTAATACCTTAAATTCTAAAATTAAGTATACATATTTCTTATTCACGTGAACAATAAATATGTAACATTCGAGTCTATGCAGAAGAATTAATTATCACTTATACATTCTTTTGTATGTTCAGTACCAATTAATATTAATACATTGGAATAATTAATAAGAAAAGATCAAGCAACGAAGAAAAGTGTGTTCCGTTCTCACGCTCTTAATGAACATTAATATCTAAGAATCAAACGACGATTTCTACTATAAGATCTTTCTTCGGTACCAAAGTGACAATATGACAAAAAATGACAAACAAATGCCTTAAAACGCTAACTTTGTCAAATAAATTTGATCGTATTGTTACTCATCCTATATTGCACACAATGCACACTTCGTGGGTCCATTTTTAACACGTACAAATTGTCCGCAAACGTAGACACACGCGCAGTCTAGTTACAACAAGAGGCCCTTGACCCTGCCAATGGCACACCCAGGTACGTAATCCAGTTAAGGTCATATTAAGGTATGCAGTGGCTACTAATGAGTAACACAGCCACTCCAAACAAGTTCAGACCCACTACAGGATAGGTCTTACCCTGTCAAAGGATTAAGCTGAACGCACAAAGCCTCGCTCGAATTAGCAAAGTTGCGAGTCCGTGGTTTTCGAGTGGTGGCCGTCGAAAATGGCGTCGATTCTTGCTCGTTCGTCGCAGTTATCATTCCGCTCGTCACACGCGACACGTGCTCGTCCGAGCCCCCGACAAGACACGATCGAACGAACCTTTATCTCGCTGGAGACCTGAAATGATATTTCGAACCAAGTGAAAGAACAGATGCACATTGGTCAAGTGGTTTCGAGGTACTTAAATCGAATCAATTTCTCTGAACCGCGAACATAAATCGAGACTCGAAAAGCCATTGGCAGAATCAAGGAGGAACTCACGAAAATAAAACTTGTCTGCCATTTGTGTCGCGTGTTATCGATACACTGAAATTCCAGTAAACTTTTCAACGCCCGCAATTACCCACCTCGCAAACATAAAAAAGCAGAGGCCTCGTTTAGCGTCACCCGTTAACCACCAAAAAGAAACCCAACCAGTGCCCTCTTTTTTCCCCCCAAAAACGAAACGAAAGCAATTTTTCAAACCCCGAAAACTCGCTCGAAACCTACGCTCAATCAAACACACATACACCCCCACCCCACCCATTAATCCTCGCTCTGATTCGGGACAAAAAACACCTACACAGGCTACGCGTGTATCTTCTTCCGTGGCTCGAAGTTACCGTCCCTCGAAGAACAGGCTGCGACCTCAAATCTCGTTGCACGGCGGAAGTTTCGATCCGGCTCGAGCTTCCCAGGACGCGTTCGCCAGGCTGCAGGGACGGGGGACGCCGTTTGGGTGGTCCCCACGAAGCCGTAGCTGGCGTTCGACAAAAACAAGCTGCCATTCTGTCGGTCCAGGACGAGCAACGGGTGGTACACGGCGCATAATATCGTAAAGTTCCGTTAAGGACTGTCCGGCGCGTTCTCCTCCCAAGCCAATATCGTGTTCATGTCCTTAATGCCGCGTGTGCTCCATGGCTCGAGCGGATCCGTGGGCGACGTCGCCGGCGAAATCGCTTTATTCCGCTCAATCGATTCCCTTCTCCTTGGCCCAGCCTCCTCCGTTTCCTTTGGCGATACCCTGTTCATGCATCGCGCGGAACAGAAACCATTAAACGGGTTCACCTCGCGGACATCGACGCTCCGAGCGTCGCTTTCAGTCGAGGGTGGCTGCCCAGGGATGGGGTTTCAGGGAGTTGCCGGAAGACGACGATAAGAACGGGCTTTCCTTATCAATTTTCTTATTCTTTTCGGCTCTGGTTTCGCCAGTTTCCGTTGTTTATCGTCGCAACGAAATCGGTGAACGGAGACTGCTTTATGGGGCACCTAATTTAGGGGTGGACGTGCAGTGTCTCCGTTTGTCGCGTTAGGTAATAATTGTGAGCGATGGCAGAGTGGTGGACTAGTGAGTTTGAGTGTTCTGAATTTGCGTGCGGATTTTGAATGTCGAATTTTGTTAAGTATCTTTTATGAAGGGTGGCTGACTGTAGGGTATTATGGGGCATCTAATTTAGGAGTGGACGTGCAGTGTCTCCGTTTGTCGCGTTAGGTAATAATTGTGAGCGATGGCAGAGTGGTGGACCAGTGAGTTTGAGTGTTCTGAATTTGCGTGCGGATTTTGAATGTCGAATTTTGTTAAGTATCTTTTATGAAGGGTGGTTGACTGTAGGGTATTATGGGGCATATAATTTAGGGGTGGACGTGCAGTGTCTCCGTTTGTCGCGTTAAGTAATAATTGTGAGCGATGGCAGTGGTGGACTAGTGAGTTTGAGTGTTCTGAATTTGCGTGCAGATTTTGAGTGTCGAACTTTTTTAAGTATCGAAGAGTGGTCGACTGTAGGGTAGAAAATGGGCGCGTCTTCGTGGAAGCGGAGATGAGACGGAAATAAAGAAATGTTAAGGTTAAGAAAGCTGAGGAAATTTTTTTCACGCAACGATGAGTACTTGCAAGACAATGGGATCGAGATTAAGAATTTTATTATGCGTTAGGATGGCATCAATTTTAACTAGGAACGTGTTGGGTACAGTAAGAAGCTTTAAATGATACTTTTCTCGCTTTGGCTTTGAAAATCAGTCATTACAACTTCTTTTTGTCTGCTATAAAAAAGGAAGACGTCTCTGACAACGAAATAATCGTAATAGTTCCCCTCGAAATCGTGTAAATTGAGGTTTAAACGGTTCTTGTATCGTTTAGTTTCCGTACTTCGGCTGGGAGGCGACGTACAACCAGTTCGTTAGAACAGAACTCGAGACAAGCTTCTCCCTAGTCGTCTGTTACGACACATGTAATTGCGATTTCCTCCCAAGAGGATTACGCGAGACGTTTCGCGTTTGTTCTCGGAGGAGAGGAACACGACGAATGTCTAATTCGTCATAAATAATCAGCAGCAGCGTCGACGGTCGTTTCGATTCCTTCTTTCGCGAGGCACGCGGCGCTCGCGTGATTTCCAATACCGTTTATCGAACGACTGCATTACATCCGCGTAATCCAATTTCATTGTCCCGTGACATTCGTTTGAAGCGCAATTATTAATGAGTGATTAATAATTTGTTATCGCGTCCAGTCCCATGGAATAACGCAATTACCAGCATTACGGTGCTCCGGCGGAAAATACGAAACGCGCGTACATTAATTTGCATTACTTGTTTCGAGTGTTATTCATCGAATTTCTAAAGGCCCTCCCGTCGATATGTTTGATCTCCGTTTCGAAAAATCGCGCGACAAATCGACGATGAATCCAACGGGCTGCTTTATGCCAATTCCAATTCAGTTGAAAATCGAATACTTATTTATTTTCATTTTATGTCAACCGTGAGTGACTTTAACGAGTCCAAGAGTAATTAGCTGTTATTTATATCATAATTTAAAATAACTGAATGTTCAGACTGTACCACCGGAAACACGTGACCCTCGTCGAATCGAACAGACAAGAGACAGTAAATTTATTTCGCGCTCCAATTTATTTATTTTGCGCTTTGAATTTTCTCTTCATCTTCGAGGGTCAAGAGAGACATTTAAACGGGTGCGACGTTAACGATCAGAGGTAGAAAAGTGAAAGGTTTGAATTTTTAACCAGCGTTCTCAGACGACACTCAGCTTCCGCAATTGTATCGTAGTCAGTTTTTGTTTCGTTATATCTCACTGCCAAGCATATCGCAATGAGCTGTCTCCTTCAGAAGATCGACGAGAGATTACCAAAAATTTAATTACACGAAACGTTGCGTCAAAGTGGTTTCGACTGGTTACAAAAGACGAGAGCAATGATCGAACAAATTACATTTATAATTGTACACCGTGAGCCAAAATACAATACACCTGCTTGTTTCGCGTACATTTAATGAACACTTGAAATTGCCTTTTTTTTTCTATCCCCACCCAGTGAACGTTCCTTTGTCGCGAGGAATCGACCTTGTTTCGACTCTACCAGGAATTGCGACTTCCACAGTGCACAATTTTTTCATTGTTCGACTTCCAAGTAATCGCGTTTTGAAACAAAGAGCGTACAGAGAACGAGTCACTCGAAACTACATATTAGAACGGTGATTAATCGTAAGAATGAAATCATTGTGCGCGGCACTCGAGTTGCACGGATCGCATTGCCACCTTCGCGAATGGCAATTCAAGACGTTCTGTTCAAGCATTAGGATCAATTTTAAGCGCACGACGCCTTTTGCTTGTCACGTACCGTATTTGTTTCAGGTTCTGAGCGAACGATAATTTTTGCTAATTTTCCAGCCAGGATGATTAATTGTATTTTACATGGTTGATCATCAGAGATGAACGATCGAAACGATGATAATAAATCGTGCGATATTCTAGCGTACGCCAGTAGAAAATGTGAATACGATAATCGTTGTTCAATATTATGGAGCATAATATGTTCTTTTATAGTTAAATCGGTGGATTTAACACATTTCCGTTACATTAAACAGCTTAATTAATTTTCCATTCAACGTATTGAGTCCCAATACAGGCAGGAATATTCATTACTGTAATAAAATTAAAATGATTGGGTACTTTAATGTCTAATAAATAATTAAGTAATTGAAAGTAAATTATATTACATGATAATTATATTATATGTAATATAATTTACTTAAAAAGAAAGACAGCAATGAAAGGCAAAAAAAAAAATTTCAAGATCATTGACTAGAAGCCTTAGTTCTTGAAAAAAAAAAATATACATATATTAATAAATCTGGTGTCTTAATAAATAAATATATATATATATATATTTATTAAGGAATGGAAAATTAATATATATATATATATATATATATATTAATTTTCCATTCCTTAATATTTATATATATATATAAGACACCAGATTACTTAAAACATATTACTGTAAACACATTCTTTCCATCGATTTTACTGTACCCCTTTACTTACTGACGAGACTTAAAAGACACATTTTCTCCAGTTTTCTCATAGTACTGTATTAATGAACGCTTTAAGACCCATCAAGACTTCAAATTATAAAAGCAAATATCCAATAAATAGACAATCGCATAGACATAACCGCAGACGTACGTCAAAACCGCAGACATCAGAGCCCGAAACGATGCACCCCCAAATATTTCCACCCCTCGCAGCACGCGCTTTCGTTGCACAATTCGCGCGCCGCGAAATTAATAATTTTTTTCCCTCACAGGAACAGAGAAGCGTGATTGGAACGAGAACTGTAACTAGATTAATTCCGAGCGGCTATGAATTCGAATGGGGAAGTGCAACGAACGTGTCCACGTGAAAGTTTCCGCGTTCCCTAACGGAAAATGGCGGCAAGGAAGCATTCGACAAATCCAAATAGGAAGCGTATGGTTCGATATTGCGTGTACCATCGGAACTTGGCATGTTGACGGACGAATCGATCGTTGATAGCGTCACCGTGTGCGACCCCAGCGTTTCCGGCCGCGGCGCGCGCTCGCGCGCCCTCGCCAGCGTCCGTGTGCACCGTCAACACGTGCGCCCGCGTAACACGTCTATTACGTTGTAATTACTTTCTCGGCCCGGGCCAGGAAATTGTGTGTTTTCTATACTTTCGCTGCTGCGTCGACGAAATTTCATTAAACCCCGAAAGAACCACGCCACGTCGCGCCACAGATTTTCTATTTGCCTCCTCTTTAAGTGATAATTGTTTCCTTGCGAGTGTGTACGCACGTGTGCACGTTTCATGGGAAATTCGAGTCGTAGAGTGGAAAGAATCGACGCGAAACAGAAAGAGATACGAGTTGGAGTAACAAGCGTTTAGATTAATAGTGAAAGGGGGTGGATTCGAATGTGGTTTGTTTTGAATGATATATTTTTAATGTAACCGTTGTTGGTATTGGTTATCGTTGATATGTTGAAAATGAAATTTATTGGCGAGCGATTGAATGGCGAGAATTATTCTGAATCGAGTGGTGGAATTGTATGCGTGTTTTGTATGTTTAAAAATTGTTGAAAATATGTAGACGAGTGTATATTTTGATAGGATATTAAGATTTCTATTGAGGTGAGATCCATTGGGTTGGATAGGAATTATTTAAGAAATGGTGAACAGCAGAAGAAATTAGAATACCCATTTATATTACTCCCTCTGTCCGAATAAAAGGGTCCAATTTTAATTTAACAATGTTATTCGAGATTAAGGGTCAGTGTTAAGAATCGAAGGACATTAAAAACGAAATAACCATCGCAAAAGACCAGAACATTCACAATTCCTTAAATTAACCATTAATTTTTCAGTCTTCGAGATGCGTTTCGAATTTCTCCACTCGTAATAAACAGAAATACCAAACTTCCCAAACAGGACCCTTCTTTTCGATCAGAGGAAGTATATTGAAACATGCCATTATTCCTCCATTTTACGCTTTCCGTTCTCACCTACGTGATTGATAAATAATTAATTAGCTCGTTATCGAGGGGCGCGAAGTTTCCACCCTCGCGCTTGTTAAAACGAAGGAATTAGCATGTAACGGGCGCGCAGAAGTATTTCCGTTTCGCGAGTGCATCGTAGAACGGTAGCTACCTGTTTCTGGCCGTCCTCGGTCGCCGTTTCTGAACTCTGACCCTCGACGAATCGGGCGGCTCGTTTAGCTTCACTCGCGACTTAATTGCCTCGATGGAGCTCTCCGAACTTTCGACCGGATGATTCGACTGGTTCGCCTCTGGGCCGTTCAGCAGCGGCTGGTATCGCGGATTTCCGGCGACGGATGCGGAGGACGTCGAGGACAGGTCGTCGTCGGCGTGCCGCGAGCGTCTTCGCGCCGTGATAAATCTGTTGTTCGCTGATCTTATTCGACGCAGACGGGCCACGGTGCCGAGCAGGTTGTCGCCTGCGATAAGACGATCAATTTTCTGAAATTCCACGCGACGCCATCGCGCCCTCGAACTGAAATTTATGATTTGCCCGCGGCCATTACTCTTCTTAAATATTTCTCGCGTACGTTCGGACGTTTTTAATGTCTCGACAGTGGGAAAAGACTATCGTCTAACACCTCGTTCGCGTCGATCGACATAAAAACTGTCCGATGGTGGAACACGAATTTGTATTATTAATATAATTGGAAGATAGAAGGAGACGCGTGTACATTTCACCCTTCAAATTCTACGATACGTATGGTAGATGATTTTTATGCGTGTTATTCTAATTATCCGCTCCCTGTGTACTTAAAATTCTTTATGAACGCATAAACATCCGCAGTCAAGTTATACGTGGCCCCTTACACGTGCATGTTAATTCTATGCGCGCGTAAACGTAAAATGGAATGGAGAACCCTTATTGTCAGACGAGAAGCTTCTAATAACGAAAGCTGCGTTAGAACTTAATCGAACGCGAAAGTTTTGCCGCTAAATGAGAAGGGCACGTGAAAGTGAGAGAAAAATGTAGCAATTGCTCGAAATATTCATCGTTCGATTAATAATATCCCTTAATAAAAAACGGGATGTATAATGGATGGGGGTGAATGATTTAAACGTTACCACCAAAGTCATTGTCGCTCGATTCAACGAAGTACTGCTTCCTGGTGACGATGGCCTGTTCCTCCATGGGGATCTTCGTCATCGTGAACTGTTCCAAGATTTGCAGATTTACTTTCGATCCGGCCCCGGCGTCGAACTCCGCAGCGGCGCGTCGCGCTATTTCCAACAGGGTTTCACGATCGCTCGTATTTTCGGAAGCAATCACAAGTTCCAAAAGCGGATCCTGGAAATCCTCGGCCACGCTCGGATCTAGGACAAATATGTATATTCGTAAAAAATTTTTCTACGCTAGCCCGTATCGCGCTATGGACCAAGGCAGATATATAATATCGAATCACAGAGACGGGGTAATCCAAGCTCGATTTGTTAACGCTCGAACTGCAGCCGATTAAAATATACCGATTTGTTTCAAGGGAAATAAAATTACTACAAACGTAAAAAAATATATATGTGTAAATGTACTTTTACTCTGGAAATTAAATTCTGAGAAAATCGTCAAAATGAATCGGTGTTTTGGAGTCAATTCTTCGAAGGAATTGACGAACAATCACTTAGACAGATTTGATACCTTGAAAGTTCAAATTATGTGAAAATTTTGTACATTATAGATCATTCTTCTGTAAATTTCAATACAGTGAACGTATATTTTGCTTGATTTGACAAAAAATGATACACGATAACTCATGCACCATCGTATTTTTTGCTTTCAGAGCGCTGTCACTGGAAATACAACCACGGCAGATTCTGTGAGTATTCTTATCCCCCTACGTGCAAGAAAGTTCCTTCCTTCATGGCTTATTTAAGCAGTTCGCGAGAAAGCAATGCATCTGTTGTCAATTCCTCTCCAATTTCCCACTGCCAAGACTAAAACCCACCCTTGTACGCACTGTTAATGTATAAGCACGTCAAACTTAGGATATTTAGGATTTTTTTGACAAAAACATCGAACGTAAACGAATCAAGGATGTTCATACGAATTTTACTAAGAACCTTCAACAATGATAACAAATACTTCGAAAATATTCTTTGTCATATGTCCATCGCCATTTACAAAGTTAGCACAGTCATGAGAATATATCGAATTAACTGGTACAAAATACATATTAAACTTGCTTGCTGTCTGAATTAATCACAGTGTCTCGAAGTAAATCTGGAAACTGGTCAGTTACCAGAAATCAGTATCCTCCCCGTCGAAGTATCATTTTTAATTAACCATCGAATCCTAAGCAAGTTCATCCACCTTTCACGTGCGCAGAGACGCGAGGACATTAAACTTGCAACAGCCAAAGTGTCCGTCCTCCATCAAAGACGGATCCTGGTGAATCCAATTAGCCGGTCCCGTGGCCTAAATTAAATAAAATCATCCACGTCGCGCACGCGAACACACGGCTTCGATTTCATCGGTTCTATCTTTTGTTTCCCCATCGCGCGAATAGGAAAGGGGAGAAAGAGAGGGACGAGGGTGGGCAAAAAAGCGGTGGAAACTGGTATGAATCGCGTTCGATCGCGTCAGCCGACTCGTTTTATACCTTTCACTTGAAAATTGATTCGCCCGGAAGTCGATGGGCAACAAAAGCCCGGCAGGATCGGTGTTTTTATTGCGTTTACATCGTTCGATTCGAAAATGAAAATCCCGCGGCTACCGTTTCTTGATGGCCACCGTCCACGGCCGCGAATAGGCGGCCGCTTTCATTATTTTAATGCGCAGACTCGTTGCCCCAACTTTTATTAATGTTCGCCAGGCGGTTCGCGTAATAAAAGTTGGCAAAGCTCGCGTTAAATCCCGCTGAATTATCTTGCGCGCGAAAATTGGGGATGCTCGTTGGCCGTGGCGGCGCCTGGGACGGCGACATTTTGTTTGGGGACCGTTCGCGACCGGAAACCGGCTCAAGACCAGCGAAAACGACGCCACAAAATGTTTCAGGGACACGTCTTCTTTCTTGGATACATTTCGATCTTCGACGAGTACTCATGCGTTTAAGAATATTTACAATGTGTACCTTTCGAGCAACGTTCTTTTAAATATGTGTAGGGTTTGTGAGAAGACGAGGGAAACTGGAGAACATGTCAGAATTTTTAAAGACGTTTTGGAAAATTGAATAATCATTTGTTACAAATATTCGTACAGATATAAAGTGTAACTATATATGTATATCTATCTACATTTTCGTCACGATTTATTATATTCCACGTCAAGTCTTTTTTATGTACGTGTATTACCGTTATGCTAACAAGAGCTACATCATTCTCTATACCGAGGTAACTTTTAATCCCACGGATACTGCGACGAAAGGGTTAACACGTTCCCTATCGCGGCGTACACAGCAAAGCTCTTGCAGGCCGCCCCGTCTTGTCGTCGGTAATTCCGCGTAGCGTCGCGTGTTTTCACGTTTGCCCGTATAAAACGTACAAAGTAGCAAGTACGTTGCGTATCGTACAGATGTAACGCCGGTTCGCGGACGAAAATAATAATTGCATAACGTATTCACGCGTCTGTCGGCTGATACGCGTATCAACACGTCCGCGATCATTGATCCTCACGTACGTGACATTTGTGTTCTCGTCGGTGGCGGGTCTGTTAATCATGAACATTTTTATCGAATAAACGCGGAATATGCGGCAAAGGTGAAGTGGAACGCGTGTCACGATGATTCGCGAGCGCACAAAGGAAGATGAATGAATGAGGAGATTAATGAACAAAAGGGGTGGGGATGTGGTAACGTATCGGGCAGATTAAATAAAAAGAAACGTGAAAAGGGATGAAAATAGAATGTGGGAGTAGAAAGTGTAAAAGGAGAATGAGAAAGGAATTTTGTGCACATCCTCGCTTAAAGTTAACCACGGCTTACTTACGTAGACAATCGCGTAATGAAAGTTTAAAGTGAATTATGTTTTAAACTGCAGAAATTGTCGCACGCGGTTAATGGTACATATCGAGCAAAAATTTGCAAGATTTAATTGACCGAAGTTCTATTTATCGAACGATGACGACGCGAACCGAAACTTGGGACATTTATAGCCGAACTTCCACCCCTTCGAACGCGCCGCCCTCGAATTCTCTTTGCAATTATTCTACGTCGCGTTATTATACTCGAGTAAATGGTATTCACCTCGGAAGTTTTTAGTACGCCATTCGTCTCGCCAAGTAATATACTATAAGTACGTATAAAAATTAATTTACATTGGAAAACTTGATTTCTCTGTTACCAGAGTATCTGCTGAGATGTCGTTCGATTCTTTCGATTACTTTATCTTGATCTGCCCTTGCAAAGTATTCCATAACACTCTTCTTATATTACATAAACAATTAAAAAGCAAAATAAAAAGAATAAAAAAGAAGACCACTCAAGCGGAACCAAGAAATTCTATTTAAAGACTTGCAGAATGATAATTAAAAATAATCTGTCGCCATATTTTCGTATTTGTCCAAAAGCCAATAACGCAATTATCGATCATCGATACAATTTTACTTACAACTGGCATTCTTCAGATTCATCTTCTGCACGTCTACAGCCTCGCTCGATATTTGATTAAGATCCCTGCGATCGTTCGCCGCATCCCTTACATTTTCCATAACGGCTTCCGGTTGCGATCGAGCCTCCTTGGTCGGTTCCTCCTGCTTATTCGCCGTCGATTTCGTTTGGTCAACAGGGGGAACCTTCGATTTCGATTGCTTCGCGTCAGTGGAGCTTGGGATTCCTCCAACGGCAGTGGGCAAGTCTAGGTCGTGGGCGAAGGCCATCACGTCCAACGCCGCGGTCAACGCGTCGCCAAAACCGGCGGTCACCGCTGAAACTTGAGGCTCCTCGATCTTTGGACTGCACAGGGATGAACAAATTTATAATACCACGCTAATTAACGCGTATTTAACGCGCTGGTGGTCAAAATTGGAAAATCGTGCGTTCATCAAACTTTATAGATCGTTTCAATCGAATGTAAATACTAATCGAGGTATATATATGGGTTGAAACGGATAATGAGCCGTTGTGCATTGGCACTTTCCGGTAATAATACAAAGAGGTCTCGAATTGGCTATCGATTTAATTAAAAATCGTAGTTCGATGACGAGAGAAACGGAACTGTTGAATTTATAATGTATCGTTCACTATTCGCTATTATATGAAAATGTTATTTACCGTGCATAGCGGTTTTAATTATACATACCGAGACAAGATACAAGTTCACGTATGAAGATGATATTTTGAAAAGTAATGATCGCGGATATCGCCAGAAACGTTGGAAAATTTCTTTGCACATTCTCAAGGCAAGTATGCGTGACACTCGTCGCGTATTCTACGTTCTAAAAGTTACCGCATCGGTTTTACTCATAACTGATAAGAATTGAAAGGAATTTACATGTTTGGAAAAAATTTAGATTAATGAGCGCTCGCATATTCATAGCGTACATGTACGTACGATCTGAGACTGAGCAACACTATGACACACTACTACTATCCAGAGCGTTCCGTGAGAAACTCCGATTTGAGCAATGTCGTGTGTACAGCTACACTGAACAATTTGAATACACATATTCAAGAGTAAAGATTCGAAAATGATTATTTACAAATAAAACGTACGGGGGACAGAAACATTTCTAATACATCGAGTGGTTTTTATTTAAAAAAAATGTAGGATAAATATGATTAGAGGCTATCTTGTTTATAACAATTAAAAAACGAAAGTAAGATTGCTGGGAACACGTTGATAAAAATAAATTGCATAATCGTGTGGCTCGAGCGAAAGAAAACGGATCAGCGGATCGGTTTTTGTTTCCACGCGTTGACCGTGCATTTCAGTTGAAGTTTCCAGACCATTGGTAACGTCTACGTTTCTAGAACCGCGATGCTCGAGGTAATTACGTATGCGACGATAAAAAGCGTCACGGTTGCGCACGCTTCGAATCATCTGTTCAAGGTCGACGATTAGAAATTTATGCTCCGACATTCGCGGACATCTGGACTGGGAAGCTAAAAACGGGTCTGATGTCGCGGGCAAAACAGAAATCGCCTGGATCTGGCTTAAGCGTGCGCGAGTAAAGCCAGCGGGACCGTTTCGTTTACAAAATGGCGTAGAAGTGAAACAGGACCAGACGTTTGCGAAACTGCCCTTTAAAACGCGCGCGTGCGAACGTTTCAATTAAATGTGGCGCATAAAAATGCAATTTAAATTGAGCGATGTTCCTGTCCCGCGATTTTGTACGAATATACAAACTAGCGAGAAAAATACTTGAAATATCGATTGCAAGAGGAACGAGAAACTCGGCTCTGTCGAAACTTGCAAATACTAATACGTCGAATAATGTCCATTCTATTTTAAAGCCGCGCCTCGAAATATTCGCTATAAAATGAACGCGTAAACTTTGGAACGTTCTAGCTGACATTAAACGCACCTGAAGTCATTTCGTCGGATCATTTAAGTTCACCGGCTCTGAGAGACCGGGCATCAAATACGAATATCGAGTTAAATACATTGCGTCACGATAAATGTCGGCAACGTTCCTGTTTAAATAAATAGAAATCAACAGAAGTCGAAATTTAAGGAATGAAAATAATAACTGCAATTGTTCACGACCACCAAAGCGTTAGAGTACCAGAAAATACGTATGCTAGATGAAGGTTAATTGCCCTCGAAGCGCCTCACAATTTGCATACGCAAATACTAGCGAAAACACTTTTTCTGCTCCGCGGTGCATTAAGTTCTCACTGGTGGATCTGTGTTACCCAATATCGCGTTCGCAGATCCCAAAAATCTCTGGTTAAGAACTCGACCTTCTATATTGAATTCTTTTACGTCGCAGCTAAATGTGCTCACACTCGAAGACCACTCACAACAGTGGAAATGAATAAATTCAGCGTTCTGTGGCTAGAAAACTCTATTTGAACCAACTATTTTTCCTGCGTACTGCTCGACCTGGATGTTAATACTGATCTTGAAGCCTCTTCGTCATCCTTTCCAGTACTGATGGTATACTTGAAGAGAATAGATGACGAAGCTCTTGATACTACGGTGGCAGTAGTTTGGTCAACCGTTATGCAGCGACCATCTGTTTGTCTCAAAACATTTGGTGATCATAAGCAACCTGACTACTTCTAAAATTTACGACAGAGCGATTGCAATTAGTGTCATGGATGTGATGCTCACACCCATCAGTCGATAAAAGAAACAGATCGAATGATTCTACGAGATGAGAGTTCAATGGAGTCAAACGCGAGACGGGGAACCGGAAGTGTTCGCCAGAGGTCTCGGATCATCGCTACACAGCACGAAGAAGACCACTGTGGGGTTCTAATCTGTGAGAATCCGACTTAATATTCCCAAAGTTCAAAATATCCATGAGAATTTCCATACGATAAAAAATGAAAGGAAGAAAGAAAAGGGTAATTGCTATTGAGAATCAAGTAACAACTAAACCTGTTAAGTTACATAGTTTCAATTCAACTTTCTTAAAAATAATATTTATCCGTAATCCTGTCACAAATTTGATTGTCGCCATCCTTAATAATCTTCATTATCATACTTCCTAATGCTTGAGACGCCCAATATCGATTCGTCCGCAATCACGTAATTACGAAAGTCTTGTGCGTGTAATTTAATCGGACAGAAACCTTGGTATTCGACCAGGCAATCCCCGAGTTTCCAATATGTATTGTCTCCCATGACACGGAGAACGATTAGCGCAGGGTGGCCCCGCGAAATGGCCGTCGTCGTTGACGTTGAACGTCTTGACAGCGGGATTCGCGGTGACAGGACGGTTCGATGTAATGGGAAAGCACAAAATTCGCTGAATCACACGTCGCACCTCTACCGAATATTGCTTCCGTCGAATGCACGGCAGCCACACGATGTGTCTTCCGCATTAACCCCGGCGAGTCCAAGGTCAATTATATCGTGTTCCATTAAGCTGATACGATCTAACACCGCGTCGCGCAACCCCGTTTAGGGTCGTTGTTAACAAATCAATTAACGATCTTGATGGGGATTTATGACTTTTCCACCGACGAATGCGCGCGGTCCTCGCGGGGGTTGGTTTCTTACCTGGCCCTGACAGGCGTGGAGAACGACGCTCGACCCCACATTATTTTCCGCAGCTCCTCGCCTGTGATGCCGCGCTTTTTTAATTCGTTTATCGTCACCTTACCCACGCGCTGCAAACGTACAAAAACACAAGGGGGTTAGAAACGAGGGGTTGCGTCGAAGTGCACCGCGGAAACGTAATGCATTAACGCTTTTGGTTACTGTTTGCGTCTAAGGCGCTTAGAAACTTTGCGCTCGCGATACTCTACAGATAAATTGCGGTGCAACAGTGCAGAATGCAAGGAAATGAATGATCTTCAAGATATTTTGAAAGGTTTGTCTTGGTGGAAAATTATGATCGGTTATTGAATTATTAACTGGGTCAATTTTTAGTCCCTCGAAACGCGAGCACGTTACGTTTTTCAGGCATTCGAAAAATACATTGTCGAAAAGAGCAGAGTCTTTTTATAATGATAGATAGTGTAGTTTTGTGACTCGAGTGAAATTAAAAATAGCAAAAACGACGGAGGATATTTTAAGATTGTATACAGCATGGAAGAAGCAACCCTTTGATTTTAGTCGAGTGATTCTTGATGGTGTTAAGTTACAGAGGAAACGATTAACGAAAACGAATTAATTCAAATTGGATCAATTGCGTTTAGTTCTTAGAAATAGAAAATTATGCTATAGAAAAGCCATGTTTGCTTTCGATAATTGGTGTTTATCTGCGCGTATACCAGTTCACGTATCCGTGCGAACAGAATGTTGCAGAGGCAGTTAATAGTACAATAGGTACACGCAAATGACAAGAGCTCGTGACATGCTTTATTGTTGCAATTATAGAAACGAGCAATCTCGATGAGACTGAAATACGCGTGACACGCAATCTGAACGTGAACGGTAAGAAATAACAAAATATGAATATCGTATTGCAAAATATGCATACCATTATATATCGTGTATATATGTACCGATTTAAATATATTCATCAAAGTTTCATGAATTATCGCTGGATAGAAGAATTTGGAAAAATGGTTGCAATTTCTGAGTCAATCTATTACCGCTAATTCCATATTTCACCCACTTTACAATTTTATAATTCTCGTGTCAGAAGTAGCAAAGCTGTACCTTCAAAATTTCCCAGAATTTTTCTCTAAAAACTCTAACTTCGTCATTGGGAATAAAAATTGACCACGTTTCTCGTTATTCCGCTTCGAATCGATTCGACAGAGGGTCGCTAAAAAAAGGTGGCTCAATTAATAGAGGTTATTTAAGTAACAAGCAATTTCCGATAGATCTATTTCGATGCGACCCGTATTCGCGTGGAATCAATGGTGCATAAGTGTACGCGACAGTCGGAAAGAGACAGGAATGGGGTAAAATGCCGTCACCTTCCAATTAGCCACCGCGCCTTTGCGTTGATTCGCCTTCGTTTTCGATTTACATTTAATAACGAGAACTCCCCGTTGCTCCGAGGCTGGGTTGTTCGGGTCATCTCCAGGCCCCAGTTTAATACTGTACTCTTGCAAATAATTCTGCGCGTCTTTCTGCGACACTGCTCGCTCCAGGGAGACTACGATTTTCGCCCACTGCAACCAGATAAGCACTCTAATTACTGGCTCCTACAGACGTTCTATGTCGTCGTGCTTGTATTTAGAATTTTTATTTCCCTGCGTACACCATCAAAGGAATTCAAAATTTAAAACCAACAGGATGAATTCTATAATAATTATATCATAGAACGTTTACTATCTCTGGAGAACTCCATACGAAGATGTGCGATAATTTAATTCAACGATCAGCATTTACATTTGAACAAATTTTTTAAAATTAAATTTTCTTTATTATTTCTACGTTTTGATTGTAGTAATTATAGCGAAGAAAATCGCAGAGGTAACATCTTCTTCTCGAGAATTATCGGAAATTACATGAAAGCGCAAACAAGCTGAACCAATAAATAAATGTACACACACGCGTCGACGTTTCTAAACAGATCGATCGAAAGTTTTACCAGCAAACAGCCCGACGCCACGCGTCTTCAAACATGCCCGCGTGATCCCAAGCGGAGCTGCGACACTCATACAATTAATCCCAACCGAGGGACCGCGAGCGTTCTCCATTACGCAAAGGGTGGCAAACAACACGGGTTGGCGAAGTCACCGGTTAATTGTACGCGGAATTCCGCAAATGTTTACCTGCTTCACCCATTCCTTCTCGCTCTGCTCGATCACGTGCGCGTAAGTGTTCCCCATCATGGCGATCAGCATGTTCAACAGCAGTATCGGGACCAGCACCATGAATATGGCGAACACCATCTTGGACAGATTCGGGTAGGTGGTGTGCGCGAGGTCCGCGTACTGGAAAAACGAGAGCGATCGCGTACAGTTTTGCCGTGCGATCGATGAGAATAATCGTGTCGAGAGGAAAAGCAGCGGGACCATTTTCGAGCGAGGCCATCCGGCTACCTCTCTGGCCCACCGCGTTGTTTAATCCGACGCACCCTCCACGGGATTTTTAGGCGAACCGTGAAACCATCGGCTATCGTATCGCAGCGGCGCGGTGAATCTTTAATTTCGTTGCTTTGAAAACTAGAAAAGAGAGGGGGCCAGTGGCGAGGGACGAGGCGGTGCAACGCGGAGAAATAGATCGGAAAATGTAACGCCGCTCGCGTGAACGGGGACGGCCGATCCGCGATTGAAATTCAAAATTCATGCGTGCTGTCGCGATCCATGGAGAGGAAAAAAAAAAGAATGTATATACACGGTTTGCCAGGGAATTTACACTTACCGTTACGCGGGCAATTTTATTCAACGATTATAACGCGGCCGCGTAACGCGGATGGCAATTTAAATGGCGGTCGATTATTTACGCGGCGGGTCGAGGATCGATTTCGACCGCGTTTCGTTTCCGGATTTATTCAACTGCCACCACTGACGAATCAATTTGTCGCGACTGTGTGCACGGGGTTGAATCGTTCAAGGCAATTGTCGTGCCACTTACAGGAGTAATTGAATCGCTTCGGTTGGTAAATTTTGCGAAAGTCAATTGGGTTTCCTGTTCGCGTTTTTTTTTTTTTTTGTCGGTCCTTCGTTTCACCTATTTGCGTTCGCATACGTTGGAGAACTCGATCTGAGTTAAACGGTACTTTTAATTAATTTACACGGGATCGAGATTTTATCGTCAGGTGAAATTTCAGAAATTTTCCAAATGCTCTAACGTTTTATGGTTAGTTTAACCATTTTTCATTACTTCATTTTTATTGTAATGTCAGTCTAGTTTTAGTTGGTTTAATAACATTTTATAGAACGAATTTCTTAATTAGAAGAAGAATATTTTTTTCTTTTTTTAATACGAAATTTCCAAATCTAGCATCTTGCTTTTCTAAGACCACGGCTCTTGTCACCCGATTTTTAGCCATTCTTCGTCAAATCCCAGAATTACGTGCCACTTCGATTTTTTATTTTCGAAAATAACTCGCGTTAACTGTAAATTCGTGGATGTAAAGTTATCCGATTGGAAGACAAGTTTGGACCAGCTCGGAACTGGATAATTTCTGTCATTCCCGAAAATACCTTGCAGTGCGTTCGTTAAAAACAGCTCGAGCTTTGTCCATCAAAGTTCGTACTCTGAGGTCCATTTTCGATTCGTCACGTAAAATCTAAGGCTAATTTCGTCGTTCTTATTTACAAATAGCAAATTTTTATGGGATACCAAAAAATGATACACTTCCTTCTCATGCGAGGTCGATAAACGATCGAGTCAATTCGATAAGACAATAACTTATCGTTCACTACGCACAGACTGGACAAGAATATATTTTCTGATTTTCGCATTACACCGTCATCCCTCGTGGCATTATTATTACACGACTGCAGTTGCGCAAACCGGTTCTATGCATCCAATATCGATATTTTCGAGTTTACTTTATCGTTTACTCGACGTCAGTACCGATTCGAATATCGAGATACACGTGTACCCTCTGCAAGCTACAGAAGATGTCGAACATCAGAATTTAAACAAGAATCATCCATTTTTATTCTACATCTATCTCAATCGCGAACGAATAAATTATTTCAATTCAGATCAACAGTGACAGCTTGCAGTTTCCTTTACATTCGTTATCATTTCGAAGACACTGTACGACTCTGTCTATCCATGACGCTTATCGAGTTGAAAAATACTGGCACGGATTGACATCGATATTCAATACGCGAACATAACGTAGAAACGAGTTCTCCAACGCGACACCGTAATCGATTCGTTAATTACGCGGGTAGACGTACGAGATCCGGGGGGTTGAACGCGCGGTAATGCAACGTTTCGCGTTATATTTTCTGCCCTCTCGTCGAGCGTAATTCAATTAGCCGAGCGCGATAACAGCGCGGCGCGTTCCGAATTGTCTTGGTATTTCATCATCGGTGAAATTCGATTAATTGAAACGCGCGTAACCGCGCGCGCGGCGGGGGCTGATTTTTGCGGGGCCGCGCGATCTCCGTCGACCCTCGAGGACCCCGTGGCGAGAGAGTTGTACGCGTGCCGGGAATCGCGCGGATGTTGCATCAAAAATTGATCCGGAACGCTCTCGACTGGGACGGGAAGAACGATTTCCCCTCGGTTTAACACACCGCGCGCGGCCTTCGACGCCGATTTCCTTCGACGAGTCACGCGCGGTTTCAATGCTGAGGGTCTCCGCTCTTTGGAAATCAAACGTTCGCGGTGTTCATTGTTACACCAACATTGTTTTCTCTCTCTCGTCGTCTCGTTAATATCTCTCGCGTATGTGAATTTTAAATTGCTTTTAGTAAATGGATTCGATTGACTGGTTAGACAAATGTAAGTTGTATATTTTTGGGACAGCAATGGAGAATTTTCACTTTGTATAACGATTTGAGGGTCTACGCTGGTTGGAAATCAAACGTTCGCGGTGTTCATTGTTACACCAACACTGTTTTCTCTCTCTCTCTCGTTGTCTCGTTAATATCTCTCGCGTATGTGAATTTTAAATTTCTTTTAGTAAATGGATTCGATCGACTGGTTAGACAAATGTAAGTTGTATATTTTTAGGACAGCAGTGGAGAATTTTCACTTTCTATAACGAATTGAATTCTTCTGTGAATAGTCTGTTAATAGCATGTAAAAAATTGTAAATTCAGATTCAGTTCACTCTTTTTTATTTCATAACGTGTGTCCTCCATTAAATACTTTGAACACGTTTTTTCTACGCTGTGATGAAATGTGTGTGAGTTTTCAATTAATTCACTATTAAACTGCGAATTGAATTGGTGTAACGAACCATTGGTATAGTTATGCGAATCACAAGAAACCACACTCGCAACAAACGAAACGATTTATCCGCTTCGAGTGGAATTCTTCCGTTCTAACAACGCGTCAGGTTTTCGCAACTCGAGGCCAGTCGCGTTTGACCGGAAAAACTGGCGCCGCGCCGATCGAAATTGATTCGAGCGCAATGTTCGAATGCTTAGCCCTTTCGCGGAAACCGGGGCGAGAGGAGAAAGAAAAAGAAGAAAAAAAGAGAACAAACCGCGCTGGAAACAGCGGCTGAGAGTTGCGTTCTCCATTGACACGCTAGGCACGATTTACGCAATCGCCAGATCCCTCTAGTCATTCAACTTTTTCCTCGGTCGCAACGAAATTCTGACTGGAGTCCGCATATATAACTCCTCACAATCCGCGCAACTTTTCACGGGCGAAAGTTACAAACGGTCCTTTATCTGTCTTGAACGACGAACGACTTAGAGTCGCAGACATTTGAAAGGACCGTTCTTTCCTTTAGAACCCCGTTCTCTTTCATATCGTGAAAAATATTATGGGAAACACGAGAATATACTCGAACCAAGTATCGTATTTTCAAAAGCAGTTGTTCTTTAAACTTTCGTAATATCGCGTCTCTTCTTCGCACACTCGTCAGTATTTACATCAATCCGAGAAGCAAATAATATAACAATCATCAAGCAAAATATATACACAATATATTTCACTTTTTTAAATACATTTTAAAAAGCGTCTACACCCTCTTGCAAAGGGTGTAAATCAATCTAATCCATTTACCTAATTTATCCAGAAATTATTTAACCAACTTACCATAGCTAAACCATTTCCCAACGAAACATTCGAAACAAGGAAGCTAGAAACGAGAGCGAATATGCTATCCGAGCGATGCAATAAGCGTTACAGGCTACTCGAATCGGACAGAGCAAAGGTGGAGATACCTGGAGGAGTTTGGATCGGAGAACATGAAGTTGGATGGAGAGATTCGTGAGACATCGTTGGTTGTCGGTTGGCCGATGATAATGCCACAGTTCTGCGGTTGCGTCCAATTAGGTAAATGAGGGGAATCAAAGGTGAGCACCTTGACTGTGAGGGCGCTATGTGGGACCACACGGAACGATGGGACCCAAGATGGCCGCGGTTCTTTTCGTTCGCTCGCTCGCTTGGCCATGCGCGTCGCAGGGGCTCCACTTTTGCTTTGTCAGTTCGAGTCGCACGCGAGGGGGAGGCAATAAAACGCTGATTTGTACAGAACGAGAGGGTGGCTTACGTTATAATCGCCGAGGGTTATCTGAAACAGTGCCATCCAGGTCGAGTGATAGGAGCTGTACAGGGACGATTTCACTCCCGGGAAGCCTTTGTACAAAAAGTAGAACGACTGGCAGAAACCGAACAGCACCACCATGTAGATTATCCCGAAGGTCAACATGTCGCCAGTTATCATGCTGTAGACCATTGTGACGAATGGACCGGTCAGCCGTATCGCCCTGTTGAAACAATCAGAGGGTGGATTAAACTCCGCGAGTCCTCGCGATTACCAGAGGGATTCAATCGAATTCAATATGGACGATTTCGAGACGTATTCGAGACGATATAAAAATTTCACGCGGCAGTGAAACTATCGCAAATTCCTCTTTCTCTCTCTCTTAGAGAGTCAATTTTATCATGTGTTGGATTCTCGAGAGAGACTCGCGACAATTTCACCCTTAAGCGCGCCCTATGAGCTGTAACGCGACTACACGGCAAACATCAAAATTCAAATCAAGGATCTGAGTGCATCTGCCGGTCCCAGTCCTCGAAAACTCAAGATTTCCATATCTCAGAACGCGAGCACAGTCGCATGCAACACCCTGAAGAATATCAGCTGACCCAGTTGCACGATCAACCATTTTGTCGTTGGTCCCTTTAATTACCCACTGTTTCTTTTCGAACCGTTCCCTCAGGTTCGAATCAGACTCGATACCCTCGATTTTATCGTTAATAATGACGCATTAGAAACGCGACGGCGATCAGATACACGCGGATTTGATCGTGCCACGAGTCTGTTCGGTACACAGAGGAAAAACCAGGCGGGTAGATAGAGGGTCACGCTGGTGTAGTCGTTTCCACGAGAGATAATAGCCCACGCGATCGATGCAACGCGGTGTCGTCGCCGCGGAAAGCCAGCGTCAGATGCTAAAGTGGCCAGGTTTAACGTTCGTTGAAGAAGACTGCGTCCGCTGAATTGTCAGGGCGCAGTTGGTGGCTTCAGTCGCGGCGAGGATTTAGTTATCGTTTGCCAGGGTACTTTGAATTTACAGTCGAGCCTTGGCATTGTGCTGGCAAAATAATAGAAAACTAATATGGAGAGGGGCTGGGGTTTCAGCCATTGTTGTCGCGTCGCGAAAATCCTCGCCCACCTAATTATGGAGCCCAGGGTTCATGGTAAGGGTGCAATTAACTAGCTATTTTTTGAGGGCGGCTCGATTGTTATTTAGCTAGCTAGAAGTAACGATCTTTAGCGTTTCGCGCGCCTTCGTTCGGCTGTCGTTGGTCTATAATACCGCGGGAGTTGAATATCGGGGTTTAAATCGCGACTTCTTTCCTTGGAAATGCTATTCCAGCGAATAATGGCTTTCATGATGGCGTTAAGTGTAAAGCGTGAACCAACTTGGCCAACTGACGCACGCTGACGTTCAAGGTGTCACCCCGCGTTCCACTTGTAAATTTTTTAATGGAGACCGAATCAACGCCGAGGAATACTTTGCGCGACGCGAAATAAGGTTTCAGCTGTCTCACTCGGCGCTTTGAAAAGTTGAATTCGAAAGGAATACACGATTATTGGAATCTTTTTACTCAAACACAGAAGCAATGTTCCATAATACCTGTTTGAACTCTTCTAATGTCATATTTTTGCTAACGTTACCTCCAATTTCGACGGTTTTTTAATCAACCTAAATTTCTTTATTTCAATTATATTTGAATTCGTTTTTAATCTAAAAATCTGAGAATACTCGTCACTCTTCTATGTTATACGAAACGTTTCCAATTTTTTTCAAGTAAAAATAGTAACTGGAGTGTAATGCATAGATACACTTTGATTTGGGAAGAGAGGGTAGGATGCAGTGTAACAAGTAACGCGTTGCTACGAATGGTTTGATCATTATTAATTAGTCAAGGTCATATAATAGTAAATAGAACTCGACGGTGAGTTCAGCGTTACCCAAGGTAAAGTTATCGTTAGTGGCTCCAGAGTTTCTCTCACTTTGCATTCGGTATACGAAAACAGAGGCACACGTCGCGTTGTCTATGAACAATGAATATTAGTGAATATTTCAGTATTGTTCCTAGTTAGGATACACTTAAACTTCCTGTTTTCGGTAATGGCGAAACAAAGGATCCCAACCGCAGAGAGAGAGGGAGAGAAAGCTTTGCTTTGCTTGGCGTTCTGAAAGCAAAGATATTCTTACGTGATATTTACTCTGATGGTTCGGTAACTTAAAATGTTCCAGCAATTTTAGATCGTTTCTACTTTTCTGCCTTTTCCCTGTAACTTGCGAATGCGTTGAAGAAGAATTTTTGCATATTCACCCCTCTCGTAGGAACTTTAAAGGGATGGAAATGAATTATTTCAAGCAGAAAGTGGTGTAAAATATTTGTGTGTGTTTACGTTGAAACAAAAATTCTCCTCAAACTATAAGAGTCATGTTAAAATTATTTTTACTTTTTTTCTACCTTAACTACTTAATTAATACTGCTACAAATGAAATTCTAAAACGAAAACGAACTTCCTACATTGAACGCGAAATTAAACAGTTCAATTAGTGAACGGTTACTTCGTCATAATGATTTCTCCCAATTTCCTTTTCACTTGTTTAATCGTAATTTAACATCGAGCACTTCCCTTTCGACGTGACTTTTAGCAATGCTGGAAGCATCACTGTCATCGTGAAATCGATCAAGTATCGCGTTCCTTTCAGAGGTATCCGTGTATTGTATTATACAACGGATACCTCCGATAGATATCGATCCCTCAGTATTTGCTGTCAGCGGACACGGCTCTGGTGTAAACGTGTTCAACGTTAGTTTCTAGACAGGAAGGCGATGGCTGCTGTTCGATTCCCGAATGTGCTACGCGATTATGAAGACATTGATCTTCTGTCCATTACCGTCTGTGGATCGTACGGTCTCGTACCGAATGAGATTACACGCGAAAAAGAGTCATGTCGAGTGCACCTTGAATCGTGCATTCTCCAATGAAAAATCAACCCCTTCGAATCTGACGCGCGTTACAGCTGTTTTACCATTTATGTGTCTGATTAAAAATGACGACGCTGTTAGTGTAATCCACCTATACAAAGGATATTGAATAATGATAATATTGAAAAGACTTGTTTTTTAAAAAATTTCAGCTCAAAGGTATAAGGATAGAGGTATAATTATTTTGAATATACCTCTCTGCATTTCTTTCCTAAGTCTGGCAGAAATAAATATATTTAAATCGTTAATAGTTACTTTGTACCAAAATTAGATATGACTGGTAATTATTTAGTAATTTATTAACTATTTATAAGTATTAGTTACATGGAAAAGGTTTTTTATGTCGAGCGATTGCATTTAATTTGATATGCAATTCGGATAATTCTGACGTAGCTATTTATTATGACAAGTTACGTCGACCCTTTGGCGATTAAAGTACACGTGAAGCAAGCTTGAAATTATATTCTAAGAGCAGCCAAAATTGGAGTGGTCGAGAAGTATTACTGGTTACATTAAATTCGTAATAATGTTCATGGCCAGCAAGTATTTCACGTTAAATTTGACTACAATTGTTCTCAGAGTAACTCACCGTAATTGTTTCACCCGCCACTCTGATACCATAATTATGATCTCTTTCAGTTACATTCAAGAGGAACATTGTAATAAAAGAATATTCCAGTTAAATTCGTTCTATCATTGAACTTTCTCTGCATTATTAATCGCAGATACGTTGGTATTATTATAAAAATATCGAGTTTCACTTAATACGATTATACATAATCACTTAATATACACTAAATAGATATTTTAAACTACAAGAGAAACTACAGTCTGCAATTTCGTGAAATTTAAAATACCTTACTGCTCGAAAACAGAATTAGATATTTATTAGAAATTTATTTCAAGAAGAAGAATACTCGAAAATACGCCACAAATTTCTAACCATTTAAATTAAAAATTGCTAAAAAGGATAGAAACACCGTTTCACTACTACATCTGTAGCTTAACATCATTACATTTCACAAAATTCTACGTATCTTTTAAACTAAAATCTTGCCACCGCAAAGCAAGACGCTCTAAGACACCCCAACACCATGGCCCATCCAAATGTTTAGCCAAATCCCCGCAAAGGGACGATGCAGCGAAGAAGTGGCCTTCTTCAGTCGTTCGTACACCCTGCCCATTCCATATTTCCTACAAAAGCGCTCAAGATCCACGAATTACAATTTACTTACACAACAATCCTCGTCTCGTCTCTGAATTACGTATCGCACGTTCAAGTAATCTTGCAAGCCGCAGGATTCATTCGTAACGGGGCACAATGGGCCCAGACAGCGGACATAATCGGTCGCGACCCCACGTTTTGGCGTGGCATTAGGATACGTAGCTGGCTTGGTGCGTAATATAAGAGGTCACGGCTGTACCTTGCGTCGGCTGGTCGCGTTATCAGTTCACAGGTCATCGAGGAGGGTTGCGCCCGTTGCGCGCGTACGAAACAAAACGGCTCGAAGAGAGATAAAGTTACTCCTATTACCAGCGCTATCGCGTTGTCTATCGCTCGTTACCCGTTACCTGTTTCGTTGCCCGTTGATTATCCGATTTACCAACGCGATCGCCGCTTCAATGAAATTGAACCGGCGCGCGTAATTCAAGCCGAAATCGCGTACGGGACGGAACAATGGTCGCGGCTCGGAATCGAAACCGATTTTCGGCCCACACCGGCTGACGGACGCTCGAATCGGACATTTTTAATCGTCGAACCTACCCTCTCTCGCTGGCATCTACATTTTTCGTTTTTCTTCTTTTTTTTCCTGTTCATTTCATTATCCTATTTTACGGCAATTCTCTAACTTCATCATTTTTACCTTTGATTGTTCTTTTTTTTTTGTTTATTATATTTTCGTTGCGCACGTGGGTGAAATATTGTGAAATGGTCTTTGTGCTTGGGAATTTGCTAACCCTTTGAACAGCAGCCGCTACCTGAAAGTTGTACGTTCGTGTGTTTGCACTGTTTTAATTCCGTTTTGTTTATTATAGTTGCGCTAACGCATTTTACTTTGGCGCTGGTTGCATTGTACTTGACAGGATTAATTAAATCCTGCTATCAAAAAGCTGTTAAGTTACGTGGCGCATGAATTAAAGGAAAACGCGCGACACAATCGCGACGCGTTCTGTCGCGAGAAGAAACAGTTCTCGTTCGAGCAACAGGCAACCCATAAATCATCCCTCCGAATTCAGGATTGATTCGACTCTTTACCTTAATCTCGGAAATTCATCGTTGATCGAACCATGGTATCCGTGTTGAATCAGGCTTCCTTACTGTTGCCACGATCAATCACATTAATCTCATGCTCCGCCGAGCTACAGTAAGCTCCGCGTCAAAAACTGTGATCGCAAGAGTTGAACTAATCAAACGCGATGTAATGCAAGCCAAAATCACGTTTGTTATTGGAAGTTCGATAGCGGGGGCGCGTATAAAGCCCACGCGTTTCACCCCATCGCGAGTTATCCACCGATGGGTGCATCCGTCGATGGGAAAAACTCATCCTACCCCAAAATGCTTTAAATTCGTTTTTAACGGCGAATTCGAAAGTGCAGAAATAATCTGAAACGTATATACATATTGCATTGCTATCTTGCTAAACATTTCTGAAAAGTATTTAAGCATTGTTTAGCCATGTCGGATGTTCAATTTATTGTCTATTATCGAACAGATTACACGTGTTTTGGTTCGATCAGCGATCATCTACTTCCTTAAAAAATGGATCTGAGAATTTACATTAAATTTTGCAGTAAGAATAAAATAAAACACAGCAATATTTCAGAAAAATCAAATATCGATGATTCGTTGAAGAAGAGGCGCCCTGATCGCCTCAACGCGTCACACACGTAAATATCAATTCTGCTGACATTTTTTATCATCCCACAAAACCATAAATGCAGTATTCGACACGAGACATTTCACTATCCATTCGCGTCTCGTTTTATTCCTAATTCGATGCCGGCGATTAAACCGTAACCAGCGTTAGGCGAACTTCCGATCTCCACGCGTCTACGGTTCATTCATTTGTAAACGAGTTTAACGCGTTGAACGGGGTCGGAGAAGTTGCGCCTCATACCGAACGCTTATAAACTGATTGGAGAAAGTTACAGGTTGTCCCGGCCGGCGATCTATCCCGTCTATTCAACCCAGTTCGGTACACGCGTTGATTGGAAGAATTAGATTAAACGGGTGAGGGATGGAATCGTAGAAAGTCGACGGAGAGATGACAAAGTGGAAGACATCGATCGGGGGTGCCATTAGCCGGAACGACAGCTCGGTCCCTTCTCGCTTCCGTTAATCGATCGGGTGACCTTATCTCGTCAAGGGTTACCGGTAGTCATAAATCTTCCGTTTTTCCTGCCGCGGTTAAGTTCGAGGGACGGTGGAACGGTCGCGATGGAAAAAATAATAAAACGGAGACCGCCAGAGGGGGTGAGAATTATTGGCAAGCGGGGTGGTTCCCGGATTTTCGATTGCGTGGAAAGTTGTTCTGCGTTTCTGTAATAATTTATAGAACTTCTCGTGATATACGACGCGCGTACATATATATCACGCGTGCCCCCAGCAACCCCCTCTTCCTCCGCGCGGCTCGAAAGTGTTGGAACACTTGCTGAATTCTGAATAATGTTCGATCAAAGTTGCGATATCAATCTTGAATTTGATGTTAAATGTTGCGTATTCTGCTCCGCGTTTCGTTCCAAGATACGTTTAGCTAATCGATCACGCGTGTTTGCTAAATGGCAGACGCGCACACGGGGTTGTTACAAAGCGCGCGATATATATTATGCGACCGATGAGAAATCAAAAACGCGGGGCGATATTTTTTCCCCCCGCGAAACTTCATTTCCGAGTAGATCGATGCTTTCTGGGGATTCGATTTATTTATTCGGACGATTCGATCGATTTCTCGCGGAAATGAAGCTTCGCGTGAGAAATGTCATCCCGCAATTTCGATTTTCTCCTTTTAATGTAGAGCAACCTCTTGTACGTACGATTTGTATTTTACGGAGTTTTTCTCTGGCCAAAAAAATTTGTTTACCATTCTTTGCGTTGTTTAAATGATTTGTCACAGAGAAAAGTCTTCGAAATACGAATTTTAATCGTATAAAGGTTTATCAAATCGTTATGAATTTTAAAAGTAGAATTAAATTGTATTCTATAATATGGAAATGTTCGTATAATTCATATTCCATAGTTTCTTGCATTTTCAACTTCGTTGATAAATGAAAATGCGATTAGATAAACTTTTACCATAGCTGTGTTATGAACGCTAGAAGAAAAGTGGAAAGCCAGTGAGTACATAGTATTAAATGAAAAGGTTATAGGAAAATATAAGTACCACAGTAAATGGTTCACGACAGAAATAAAAGGAAATGGACAAAATATAGAATCTCAGACAGCGGTTCTTGAATCATATTCATTTAATACAGGCCAGTAGATTAATTCATAAGATTCTACTTTAACACTCTGAACCTTGGTCATTTTAATTATGTCTAAGTATAGCGTCTTGAAGAATTTTCATATATATATTTTTCAAATATCATAACTCGTTTCTTTTTATCTAATTATCGATTTCTATGATTCATTCGATAATATTGTTCAATTTTTATTGTTGTGGTGATATTAAATCTAAAGGACTTCACGTTTAGCCGTTAAATTCGGCAAAATCACGCGATTAGACAATAATTAACCAAATTTTGGCTGGATATCAAAAAAACGCCCGAATATTCGAGATAGTAAAGAAGGGTGCAGTGCATAACACACGATGAGGTATTAAAAACGTGAAACGGGAATGAAAAAGTACTTATTTCAATTTGTAATCTACTTTAGAGCAAACAGTAGAGACGCACTGTGATAATCAACCGTGTTCGTGCAAATAAATCCTTCTAAACGTATAACAGTGCGACAAAATGACGAGCAGTGTGAACAAAAAAATGGCTCAGAATACGTCCCTTTTTACAGTCGACATTTTTGTTCTAATTTACGACGCTAAATACGAAGAATACGCAATCTCAGTTTTTCACGCGTAACAAATTTTATTAATTACCTCGTGGAGGGGGATAGAGCAAAATTTAACGCATTAAATTTACTGGTTCGCGTAGAAATTACACTGCGAAAAGGTTAAGGGGATATCTTCCGGATATTAAATTTCACAATTTTCGGTGCATCCATCACGGAAATTGCAAATACTTTGAACAATGTAGAAAATAAATTTCGTCGAGACTGAACAATATGAAAGACATCGTGATCCTCCAACGAATGCGTCGCATAGTTGACTGACAAATATTAATTAGAACACGAAACTGTAATCATTCGAGCTCTAGCAAAAACGTTTCGCGCGTTACAACTTACAAAATCCGATAGTTTGGAAAGCAAACTTCCTAATAACAAAGATCGCATCAGGGCCATCGAATTTCCATAAAACGGGCTCGCTCTAAGGCGATTAATGAACGGTCCCGAGCCGATCGGTAGTGTGTGCACGTACGGAAAAACGGCGGAGCAAGAGGGCTGATTATAAGCGAGAGAAAAAAAAGAAAAAAAAACACAGAAAAGAAAGAAAGAAAAACGGCCAGCCAGGAAGAACGGGTGGACCGCGCGCTCGTTTCTGGTAAAGGGAAACGAAACGCTCGTCTCGCGAACCAGTAGCTGGGGCTGCATGACTCGACGTAAAATACGTTTTATTTCATCGTGTTTCCTTTTTATCCTATTTCCTTCCCCGTCTGTTTGTATT
Source organism: Xylocopa sonorina (assembly GCF_050948175.1). NCBI lineage: Eukaryota > Metazoa > Arthropoda > Insecta > Hymenoptera > Apidae > Xylocopa > Xylocopa sonorina. Next base: position 3,947,548 of record NC_135195.1, on the reverse strand, counting down.
TTTTTCCGTCCCTCCTCCTCTTATTTTCTTCTCCTTGCATTTTGTTTGCCGTCCGCCCCAGTTTGAATCGCGAGCGACGTTCCCTCTGCCACGAGACCGTGGGTGAGAGAGAAGAGGACACCGCGCGCGGGGGTGGTTTCGCGGGGGCGCGTAATCGAGCTCGAACAAACGGAGAATGATTCCGTAAAATTCACGGGTACGCGGTACGATGACAATTATTCGCCGGTTTCCCGTGGCCGCGCGACATTTTGAAGGACGATGTTTTCGGAGAATTTACATCGACAGGGCCGACTCGCCGTCTCTTGTTTTATGTTCCACCCTCGGTGGCCCGCGATTTATTCCTCGCCGCGCGCCGCCCGCGCTGTCTCGTTATTGCACGCGCCATTTGTATTATTTAGAAAGTTATTCGACGCGCCGGATTTATGCCCGGCCGTCTCCGCGGTTTGATTGGCCGCGCTGCTTTATTATTAAATGCCCGCGAGGGTTGCGCCAGGTTTTTTTATTTCCGTTAAGCAACGCTCTCGCGATTCGAGACGCGGACGAGCGTTCGAGATAGGCGAGATCGAAGTTTAATATTAATCCACGACGACATTTTGGATCACCCCGCGACACATTCTTCTAATTTTACAGCTTCTCGTATCGACGAATAATTTTTAATCGAACATCGCGTTGCGCGTTCGTATCTATGGTAATTACTTCTGAAAGTAAAATATTGTGATAATTATCTGCGTTATTGAATGAAGAGATATCAGGAATAGAAATTGAATTTTTAGACGAACATCGTGGAGCTCCACCCTAATACTCTCGAATCTCACCCTCTTTCGTTCTCTCCCTCGTCTCTACCTATCTATTTACTCATCTCTCGTTCTCCTGGGGTGTCTGGTATTGGTAGATAATTCCTGAGGCTTTCTAAGCATTTGATACGCTTAGTGCCTCTGGAACGTGACGCAAATTCTACGGAAACCATGCTGCGCCATCCCTGCGATTGTGAGTGCAATTTTAGCATTCCTGGTCTCTGTTTAACGTTCACGTCAATGTAGATATTACGCGTAGATGAAATCGTTAAAGTTAACAGTATTAAATGTATCTTTGCCCGTCAGTTTCTACTAGACACTCGACTGCCTCGCTTTCTACAGACCTCGAGGATTCTCGTTGCCTTCCGTTTTTCAGCTACCCCAATTAATAACTGACAATAAAATCAACAAAATCTACAATCTCTCCTTAATCTTACGTGAACTCTCACTCGCAATCACATTTTCGAATAAGAATCTCTATAAATCTTGTAGAAACGCTCTTTGAAACTCTCGCGAAGTTTTCATCTTCCAGTGGTACGCGCGATAATTAACCGGTTGCATCGACGCGGCCGATGCCTCCCAGCCGAGTCGAGCGAGCGACGCAAATTGGCTGGAAAAAGAGCCGACTTAAATCGAGCGAGGAAAAATTGCGAACGAAATGTTATATCGACGCGGAGCGTCGCTTCTCCTCGACAACCGTGCGGATTAAAGTCGCGGCTGGAAGAATCGCGGGGCCTCGCATAAATGCATCCCTCGATTCGAGGCGTCGCTCGGGCGGTGACCCGGCGGCTCGACCTCGATCATCAATTTTGCGCCAGAGCAGGCAACCAAGGGAGCTCACGGGCCCTGGGAATCGGTTTAGTTTCAGCAATAACCGGACAGAGCTTATGCCAATGGCAACTATAGCCTACAAATCTGAATTAGGTTCTTGGATGGTAGACGTTCGATTCATACTTGGCTCAACTCCGCCCCATCCTTCGCCCGCTGACTCTCGTGCCACGCCGTATCGAGGATTATACCTCGTTAGGCTCGCGAATCTAAACTATGCGGGTTAGCATCTCGAGATGAGCCACGATTATGTTCGCTTCGTGTACCTATAATTAGAGAGCCTGGGCACTGGGCTGGGCCCCCTTCGACGAATCTGAAGTATTCGTTAGCTAGAGCTACGAGAAATCTTCGTTAATCGTTATCCGTCTCGCGATGATGGTCTCGAGATGATAGACGGGGAATAAGGGTAGTTCGAAGATGAGAATAGACTCGAATTTGAAGTGAAAACGACGGAATTTCTCGTTTAATGCTAATGTTTAGTTTCTTTCTTGGTGCTTTGATCGCAGAAAATATCATGATTGTTGCATTCGTCGATTTTTAATGGTCTACATTAACCTTTTGCGTTCGAATGGCGACTCTCACTCGCCACGATGATTCGCATGGAAACTCGAGCGAGAGGTGACAGTCTCTGTTTATGCTGAATTTCGTTATCTCCAGTTGATAGAAACGAAGTATTGCTGTTTATGTCTGTGGTTGGAAAGTGACATTGTGACGTAAAATTGGGATTAAGATAAAAGTCCTCTGCGACTGTAGTCCTGAATACGATGTGTCTAGCGTTAGTACACTCGTTTTTGCGTACACTCGTTTAAGTTTTAAAGTGAGTTTGATTTTGAATCCATCAGAAACGTATCTATCCATGATAGTGATGTAGTATCGGGTGTGAGAATAGAAAAATTAGAGTACTAAACAGTGGATCCGGAAGTAGCACCAATGGACCCACAAGATTCAGAATGTCTTGGTAAGTGTTTATATAAAACATCACACCAAACGCAACTGCAGTACTCAAACTCTGATAATTATCTTTTTCAAAATGTGAACGCAGATAATATATTAAAATATAACACTTTCGTGTTTTAATTTGTATATAAATTCATTTTTGCTTGAGATCGTCTCGAATTGCAACGCCACCAGACCGAAAGTGTCGAACGCAAAGGGTTAACTTTTGAAGAAAAATTAACTTTAATATTCTAGAAGATTGTCAATTACGTCAAATAATATCAAATGTCAAATTATGTCAAATATAAGTCAAAAAGAAGTCGTGTCAATTAGACATTAAGGAAGCATCGGGAACAAGATTTTTCACCCCCCAAGTAGCCGTTTATAGTGGTGTCTTAACGGGGTTGAAAATGTCTGATTCGAACGTTAGACGTCAAAGCTTCGGACTAGACGCAATTGGATAACCAGACTTTATAATCCATTGTGGAAATAATTCTGTCGACTATGCTCTTCAAAGGGAACGATGAATCATTTCTCTATTGTTTTCGGTGTAATTAATTGTCATTTATTGCCTCTATCTACGATTGTGCAATCGCAAAATGCGATTACCAATTTCGTTTCCTTTTCATCTTTTTCTTCCGCTGCAGAGCTCGTTGCTTTTCGACTTGGCGGATCCACGCGATTTTTCATTTCCTCCGCGAAACTGTTATCAGGTTTCAATTACGGCGTCGCGATATTACCGATAATTTAAAATCTCGCGCACGTATCTGAAACGAGCGTTTTTTAGCCTCGAGGTAATTACACGCGAACAAGTTCTTGCGTTTATGTAAAATGTCAAAGAAAGGAGACAAGAGAGGATTTAATATTTACGTTCTGTTCTTAAAAAATCTTAATCAACACGTGGAATATTTTCCAGATACTAATTATCCGAATATGTAACAGCAAAATATTATAATTTTACAGGACGCAATATTTAATACTTCTACCAACTATAATTTAGTCTGCTATAATCGCTTGGAAATTTTTCACTGTTCACAGAAACCACCCCGTAAACTGTATCAGATTTCGACAAATCGATAGAAGAATAACAATAATAACGGGTGTAATTATGTATGATCGCAGGGTTGAAAAAACGGGGTGCTCGAAAAATCAGGGGTAACGAAGAATCGTGGACAACGAGGGAGAGGCGAGAGCGACGCGAAAAAAAAATGTCCCCGAGTAATGGAAAAGGTAGGAATAAAGCGTTTAAGGGCGTCGAGACGGCGGGGGAGACTGCATCGATCTGCAGTTAAATTTCGTGGGAAATTAATCTCAGGCGCAACGGTGGCTTATTGCCAAGTCAACGGCAGCAGTTATGGAGGACAAGAAATCTGGTAGCGGGCGTTCAGAAGCCTTTGAGGAATTACGCCCTCTATACGTGTACTTAAACGGCAAGCCGGAGACAAAAGGGCGTCCTGATGGACAATAATTACTCGCCGGAATGCAAGACGCTTTTACGTAATAATGTCTTCCAATACGGGAAATACGTTTCCAACGGGGCGAGTCGCCTCGTTCTGCCGTCCGTATCGTTTCATTAAAACGACACGTTTCATCCCCTTTTTATTAAACGCGATGAAACGGGTGATAGAAGAATTTCACTTGTCGTTAAGCACAGTCTCACGATTCCGCAGGGAACTTCATAAATAATATACGCAAAGTAATGTTAAAATCGACGTAGACACAGTCGCGAAACGAACCTCTCCCCATAGCTTCCATTTGATTTTCGACAAATGAATTTCATTTACAGAACAGCGAATTCGATTTGCGAAAGGACGAATTTTATTTGCAAAACGTCGAACGTAATTTTTCAGAATCATTCGTTTGCGAATCAAATTTCATTTGCAATCGCGGTGAATATAAATCGTAACAACAGTGTAACGATCTGTCGACGAATTGTAACACGTGGACGTTCGACTATCTAAAAATGGTGCGTCGCAAAGACCGATCCTCCGCCTCTATTTCCTCCTCAGCCTGATTCCAGAGAGCGGCGAGAAATTGACTGGGGAAAAAATGAGAGCCGCATCGAGCCTTTCGAAACCCTTCACCTCGATCCGAGCGAAATCCTTGGATCCAGAGCGGCAGCCCGATATTTATCCGTAATTCTCGACATCGCTGGCTGAAAGATACGAGGTCAGAAAACGAGATGCACTCTCGCGTCGCAACGTGCCCGTGTTACGCTCTTTCTCGAGTGCCGGTGGTACCCACCGATGGCTGCCGACGGTCGTCAAAGTGCCGGTGAATCCGCGCGAGTCAAAGAGCGTTCTTCGACGAGTCGCCTTGGATCTCTGCGGCGAAGAAGATAGAAAAGAAGTCGTCGTCGTAGTCGTAGTCGTAGTCGTCGTCGTCGTCGTCGTCGTGGTAGTCGTTTGGGCCAGCCCAAAGAAAGGGGTGGAGTTATAGAAAGGGTAGAGCCACGAGAGGGTGAGAAAGGGGCAGAGGGGGAGGATGAAAGTTCTGCAGTAATACCTGCAGGAAAGTGGCCGCGAAAAGGACGCGGGCGTCGGGGAAAAACGATTGCCAAGAGAGGCGTGTGTATGGTAATGCGAAATAGCCGGCATTATCTCGTCGTAAATCACGTGAAAAGAGGTTTGAAATCTGGAGGCGCCATCATCCGACCGATTATAAATGCCTTTCTTCTGCCCGCGCCACTCGCTGGGGGTGGTGGTTGTTCGGTCGATGAAAAATCGTTCGCGCGATCGCACCTGGCTTCCGTTTCGGCTAATTATCGTCGTCTGATCGTGGTGTCTTTCGTCGTTTCGTTTATCTTCTGGCAAGTCCTTGAACCTTCCTTGATTTACATCGAAGGGTGGAACAATGAAAATTGTTTTCGGTACTATTTCGTATGTTACGTAATCTAGCTAAGTTTGGGGTGTCTTTTCAAAGTATCGCGAGGTTTAGATCGGTCTAGTTATCATTTGAATCGAAGTACTTTTTCATTGATACTCGCTGAGGCTCAATTGTTGGCATATTTTTTTCTGCGATATATTGTAAATATCTGTGTCGCTGTCGATACGAATATGCCATAAAAAATTGTACGGAACAATACCGCGCGTTGCCAGCGAATAATCGAGTAATTTGATTTTCAGCTACTAGCAAAATGCTTAATTTAAAATATTAATTCAATAAAGTCCCATTGTTAACAAAACGCGTGCGTGGCCATTGACAACGGAATTAATTGTTCTATATACTGTCTTCTCCTCAATATGTATTATATTGATTAAATTTATGCGCTTAATTATAACCTCTGCATACCATTGTACAAATGGGCAGAAATTTATAGTTACTGTACGTAGAAACCCAATTATTCGAATTCTCTGCCAACCGTCCGAATCTAAATGAAATACCAGCCCCGATACCGATCGGTTATTCATCGACAAAGAAAATGTGTAACTTTCACGTGTCTCTGATTAGAGGCGCGATGGAAAATCCTGGAATTAACGGGACATCGTCGCGGACATTTTGAATAATAAACATAATCTATGTTGCATGACTGGAGCGCGTAACACTTATCGTGCGCTCTTTTTTTTTTTTATCATTCCTCATGAATAATTCGGTCATAATTCTGCAAGCTATCGACGCTGAGTTTCAACAACAAAACTCCCATTCAACGCGCCGTTAATTTCTATTCATATTATTAACGAAAACTGACCTCGCTAATAATTCACATTCCGTTAACCAAGCGCGATGCAAAGCCGCTCTAGACGAATGATGCATTCGTAATCATTCTCCAGCAACCGGCTGGTCACGGTAGATATTTAAATAATTCATTGTTACAATAAATACGTTGCTCCTGTATAATAGCTGAACGATGAAAAATTTAGGTTTCATCGTTGGTCGAGCTTCGCGAACCTTTCGACGGTCGTCACGCGTATGAAAGTAAAATAATTAATTACGCGAAGGTAAAGTAAGTTAGATGTAAGGGTGTTATCTGTCCTCTTTATTTAATTCGCAAACAATTTTGTCCCGTCTTGTTTAGAAACAGGTACTTTACTTCTGATGTGTATCCAGGGCCATCGGTTAGCCACGCAACACTTTCGTTTTAATGCGTTCGACATTAATTCAGCAGTTTACAAGTTTAGTCGCAGCGACGTAATGAGTTTTAGGTAATATGCAAATAAGGAACGTGTGACTATTTATACGCGTAATACACGAGACTACGGAAGGTCAATTTTATAACGTATGCGTACAATTATTTTATCTGACTTTTAATGGAACTGACGTGCACGATCGTTGAACTGAAAGGAAGTGTAACAGTTTGAAACGGAATTTTCCAAGCATAAATCCAGAGGGCCATCTGAATTTGTCCACTTCGTTTCGTATTAAAATAAATTTGGAGGGATTAAAACACGTAAAAGTGAAGAGAACGAGATATAAATTAAAAATCGAAACGATGGTCGAAGCGAGATTATTTTAGACGATTGTGTTCGACGCGATCATTGTGTCACTTGTTGCTAATGTAATTAACATTCACGCGCGGAGGAGAGAATTTAAAGCAAATAATCCATCAGTAATGCATCAGGCAGTTCATCAGTTAAGCAAAGTAAGCTTCTTATGCAATTTCCTGCTGTATCTTCAGCTGGACAGAAATATACGCATAATATATCGTTTCCGTGAGAAAATAACACTATAATTGTAAGAAACAATTCAATGTAACTTTCGGTGCGTGGTTACCTTGCGCTTAAATATAGAACGAGAATAGCGTTAAATAATTACCACGGAATTCCCAAAGAACACGACCATTATATAATTGCTGAGATAAACAAACTGCTCCTTTGCATGAAAGGACGTTTCTTGCTTAGCATTTACTCGCGACCATTAACAACTGAAAACGTCACTGTTTAAGATTGATGCGGAGAATCGATTTGTTTTAAATCTGTTTTCGAGGCCAACATCGCCAGTTTCAGATCGAAATCGCACGGTTCTAGTTTAATAGAAATACTGTTGCTTAAGTTTCTAGCGATGGTTCTTCGCTTAACGAATGAGCCTTTGATGCAATATTATATTTAATATGACGTCGAAAAACTTTCCAGCCCCTCAGCAACCCCTTTTTCGCATAACGACGATGATATATCAAATTAATACTATATTTTGAATTAAAACACTTAAAAAACATCTAGAAATTCACTCCATCGTCAATTCTATCGAATTACAATGTTTAAAAATTCTCACTTCATCGTCAATTCTATCAAATTAAAGTACTCGACAAATTCTCGCGTCATCGTCAATTCTATCGAATTACAATACTTAAAAAACTCTCGCCTCAATATCAACTCTATCGAATTAAAATACCAAAAAATTCTCCCTTCATCCCTAATTCCATCCAATTGAAAATTCGAAGAGTTTACTCTATAATTCTTGACGAGAGAATTCCTCGACTGCGAAACGGTCGAGAAGCGGCAGCGTGAACCAATCGCGAAAAACCGTCGCGAATTCACCGTTAATAATGAAGAAGAGAGGTTATCACTCACCCAGCGAAGAACATGAGGAGAAACCAGGAGCCAGGGACAGCGACGACGAGTATGGCGTCTTCCGCGTGCCTGTTACCAGCCAGACGGCACGGTATGCACGCGAGTATGAGCAGGTTGCTGATCAGGAATATGAGCTTTGCGGGCTCGTGGCTCTGCAAGGTAAATGTGCAGGTGAAACGTCAAAGCTAGCGCATATTCTTGCCCAGCTTACGGGCTCCCGCAGAGGAATCGATACACGCCATGGAATTTCGGTACGTGGCAACGGGGGTGCGTCGCCAACCAAACGGTCTACATTCAACGTCGAGCGCAACCCCTTCTTTCGCTGTTGCATACGCGGTGGGAACGCGCGCGGCTGTAATATTATCAGTATTTATTGTCACTATTTGCATCGCAAAGGGAGGCGAATTCGGCCAGCCGCGTTTCAATTCTTTCTAGAAATACTCGGTTAACCAACTTTCTCGTCGAAATTTATTTACGCGTCGCGTGATTGTAAATTGAACGAAATATTCCGCTCTGTGTCGCGAGTATATTCCCCTGTTGTTGAGGGGAAGATACCGTCTTGTACTTTACACGATTCAGACGACCTCCGACCGCTGCTTAAGTATACCGCAGTAAATTTCAACGGACTTTTAGCACTCTCAGACGCTACAAATCTTTCAACAGGAAGCTGCTCTTTCAAGCTACATTTCGAAAGCGCTTTTCATTGCTGGACAAAAAAGTGGAGGCTACGTGCACCGGAGTAATTGACGTGTAATTGGTCTGCGTTGGCGATCGAGGTCTCGGTTAATTATTTAAAAAGCGTAGAACGTTACACTTTGGAATTCTCTTCCGGTTATTGAATGACGCTCGTGTGGTTTGGTTAATCAGGGTCGTCGAATCGAATTCGATCGTAGATTACGGGCCTCTATCGGAGGATCGGGGTTCTTGGAGGGAAAATCAATTGTTTCACCAGGATTCCTCGGGTACATTGATAAGGGATCGCGATTAATAACTTGCGATACGGGGCGCGTATATCACGTTGTCCTAATTATATCGCGCACACGACATCCACGCTATTGAACGAGCCAGGCTAATTACGAATTACGTATTCCCTCTTACGAGAATACTCTATGAGTGGCTCGATTTACCACTAATTCAGGTCTTTAGCGGGAAATTAATTCGCGAACGGGTACACTTCGCAGGTAAACGGGCGCGCGTTTCTTGTGTTCCAGGCTCGAGCGACGCGAACGAGCAGCTGTGTTCGTTTTCGTTTCAAAACGTTAATTATGGTCAGATTTGGAACCGGTTGAACGTCTTGAATGGTCGTTATTTCAAAACTGTTGCATTAAGTAGTTGGTTCGGGTAACAGGTGGCACAAAAGAGCTGTGTAAGGGTATAATACACCATGGAATGTTGGGGAAAGGAAAAAGGAACCTTTAACAAGATATGTGGCCGTATATCAACCAGTGACCAGCTAGAATTCTGTAATTGGAATTTTCTGACTAATCACAATTATTCATTCAATCACTGTGGCTAGAACTATTGGCCATTGTCTAAAAATGTTCATACTTAAACAATTTATCAAAACTTTCACAATTACAAATCAGAGACGAACGTAACATTTCCCCTTTTTTTCTAATCCATAGCTTTTAATATATTTTCGAATCAATGCTACATATGGAACCGATATATCACACGATGAATCATCATTCGCAAAGGATTGCATATCTGCCAGAGAATTCTCCGATATTTCTTCCGCGTGACTTATTTATCGATACCAAACAAGACACGTAGAACGCGTGGAACTAATAATCAGAAGCAGAAAAAGCTACTTCACGATTCAGCGATTTCTATTTTATAAACTTCGCTACGCGTTCACCTCCTCCCGCTTCGGCCCGTGTAGCCGAACTCGAGCTTGAAAAAAGAGACAAAAATCGGTCACTGCATACGATTACCACGAGGCAGCGAAAAACAAAGAAGCGAACGGGCCAAGCGTGTTCCAGCCAGTCGAATCGAAGGGAAACAAAAACAATCGCTGGTATCCAGAAGCGGGCCGCGTGTTCACGACGAAATACCTCCTTTCTTCCGCCTAGTGACTCGTTCACGGTTCACTGACAGCTTGCTCGACCCCCGATAGCCGATTCGAGGAGACTCGAAATTGGCCCCGTCGGTACGGCCGCTACCTGCATAGCTGCGCGGAACAACAGGGGCGTTCCGCGATCGTAACTTTCACGTGGCTCGACGGATGAATGCGGCCGCGGGACAAGATCTCTACGATGGCTTACCAACTGTTTCAGGAACGACGGAAGACCGATGTTGATGACCTCGCCGCCTAGCTGCAGCAGAATGTAGCCCAGCACGCCTATCACGGTGACGCACTCGGCGATCGTGCGCCCGATCTCCGTGATCTCCTCGGGCCACTTCAGAAGCATCGCGTCCGCGTTCGATGGCCTCAGATACACGGCCAGGGATAGCGAGGTCAGATGGAACACCAGGATGATCAGTCGTTTCAGGAACTGCAACTTTCAGGGCACCAGAGAGTACTTATAGCTTGCTAGATGGTTCTCGCCTCGATACGGGTTATCATCCTCGAAATTTACGCGGTTCAGATGGAACGTGTTCGTTTGGTTTTCGTAAGATTCAAGGATTAGACAACCGCTATGACAAATTAAATTGTACTTTGTTGAGCAGTGTATTTTTCTCAGTTAATGGGGGAAAGTATTCAACACTTGAGAATGGTTCTCGTCTCGATACGAGTTATCACCCTTGAAATTTACGTGATTCAGATGGAACGTGTTCGTTTAGTTTTCGTAAGATTCAAGGATTAGACAACCGCTATGACAAATTAAATTGTACTTTATTGAGCAGTGTATTTTTCTCAGTTAATGGGGGAAAGTATTCAACACTTGAGAATGGTCCTCGCCTCGATACGGGTTATCACCCTTGAAATTTACGCGATTCAGATGGAACGTGTTCGTTTGGTTTTCGTAAGATTCAACGAGTAGACAATCGCTATGATAGATTAAATTGTACTTTGTTCAGCTGCGAATTTTTCTCAGTTAATAGGGGCAAGTATTCAATACTTGAGAAGCGGAGAATATCTAAAAATTACTTAAGTGGGCAGTAATTATATTTGGTGCTGACGATCTTGAATTACGTGTTGAATAACAGCAAATGAACGATTAAAACGTAAAAATATAGCAAGTGTGTGAATAGAGATTCCAAGCTTTCATAGACTAGCATCAGGGAGATATAATCTTGAACTCGTTGACTGAATGCAACGTCCTTTTTGAAGAAATATTTCCGTAATCTTGCTCAGTTGATCAAACAAGTTTTTTATTGGGAAGCTGTCGGCTAAAACACGGACTGCGAACCAGCACATAAGCTTCAAATAATCCACCCACGCTAAGAGCATAACATGGTATCTTTTCATTCCTGAATAGCGATGCCAGTGTACGAATATCCTTTTCAATACCTGTATATGTTCATATTTTTTTAAAACTTATTTTGCCTTCAATCTTTGTTTTGATAAGCATTCAAAATTTTCAGTTACAAAGAGTTGTACATGCAAGGAACACTCTTTTTAACAAGCGAACAAATTAAAGAGTCATAGCACGTAATGAAAATTGGCAATATTTTATGTGTTACAATTTATTCATCGGAACTAGGAATACATCGTTTTACTTATCATATATTAAAAATGCATCGTTTAAAAGCGTCCAAATGAATTAGTTCCATATTAATAATTTTTAATATTATTTCTGTTTAAAAAGGTCTTTGATTACGGACTGAAGAGATTATTAATAATCGGATTTCACAGGATATTATATAATTACAATTTTTGATAGATTATGCTTTTATTTAAATTGACCTTATTTCTGGATGAAAGATATGCCTATAGATTAAATTAATTCATAAAATGGGGTCATATAAAAATATCTGTACTACATAAATTTCTTTGAAAAATATGAATTTACAAAGCTACAAAAATATATAGATGCATGAATTTTGCGTTACCATAAAACATACATAAAAATTAAATATTAATATCTCAATAAGGAAAGGAATGTTGAAATGACGCTAAAGAAAATCGCAATTTATCATCCACGGTAGTAACTGTAATTCCCGTTATGTTACAGGGCTGTTATCAATTGAACGATACACAAAACAATGTTTGCAAATGTTCAAGTAACGTATATTCTCGCGGCTGTCCGTAGAGTTGTCCTAATGACGCGTTACCATCAAATGTGTTCCGTGATTAATTACACTACTACCGTGCTAATGTCTGTGTACAATATCAGGGCATAATTGGTCATTTGACGCTTGTATGTGGTTTAAACGTGACCATGATTAGCACTATAAGTAGGATATGTCATGGATGTTGGCCTATTATAATCTTCCACCGTGCCTGTACAGGATGTTATATTAACTCTGTTACAAGTTTCTTCGGCATCCGCTACATCGAGTTGGAAATTCATTTTCCATATTTTACTCACGGATCCGTTCATATAAGAGTGAAATAAAATAAATCAACAAACGATGAAAGAAATGTAAAGACGAAGTATTTGTGTCAGTAAAAATGAATAACACTTTCGAAACTGTTATATATGGGTAATACTATAGGAGTTATCCCTTTAATTTCACCTGCAGCATTTGAAAATGTTCAATTCCTTTCGACGAAAAATTCTTTTCTCCCTTTTGTAGCGAAGAATAAAGAAGACGATACCGATTCTATGAATATATTCTTGGAAAAACTTGATGCTACGAAATTATGCAATAAGATCCACTGTACGCGCGCGTTTACATTACTTGCCATACAGTTTAAAATTTTATATGCTTCTGTCTACAGTACTTAAGCATTAAAAAATATCGAAAACGATAGAAATGAAACTGTTCTAAAATAAATACACATCTTCCGGTGCATTAACCCTTTGCACTACTTAAAGTGTTCTATTTGAAATTTACTTGTATCTATTCTATCTCTTTTATTTACTAATGTCAAGTCACATTCGACAAAGGAGCGCAAAGGATTAAGAATATTCTCGAAACCCACTCCTAAACGACACGAACCAATATATTATTTAAAAAATACCTGGACGCGAACAACAACAATTCGCCAGTCCATCGTTCGCACAATCCCAACAATCGAAACTTTTCCATTGAACCCTAATTATATTAAATATGACTCTTAAACTTTATTATAATTCATATTTATATATCATTCATCTGTCTATTTCTTTTATTTACTAATGTCAAGTCACACTCGACAAAAGAGCGCAAAGGATTAAGAACATCCTCGAAACCCACCCCAAATCGACACGAACCAATATATCGTTTAAAAAATACCTGGATGCGAACAACAACAATTCGCCAGTCGTTCGCACAATACCAACAATCGAATCTATCCCATTGAACGCGAAGCTAAACAGAGTTCCCTTGACTGTTATGCAGAACGCGCGCGAAAGGGAAGAAAAAGCATAGTCGCGGCGGTGGCGAGCGTAGAAATCGTTATCAAGACAAATCTGGCACGGCCTGGGCATTGGTCGTATGAATACGAGAATAAATGTCCGGCCGATTTAAAAACGTCCGCTCATTAACCCTCTCGCGGCACGAAAGGCGGTCGTAGGGGTGCGATTATGGCCGCGATCGGTCGGACGTCGACGGCCGTCGTTGTTCTACGTGATCGCCCAGAGATCCGCGGCGATATCGCGCAACCCCCTTGCTCGCGGACGAAATAAATCGCGCGCGATCATCCGCCCGTGGAAAAGCTGTACACGTCGATGCCACTCGATCCAAACGGGATGACAATCGTTCCCAGAGTCACTCGAACGTCTGCTCGACGTCACTCGATTTAATCACCGGGTCGAATCGGCCCTGTCGTTGGAAAATCCCCGCCGGCCGTTACTCCTTACGCGTGCTCGAGCAATTAGGCCGGCCGACAACCGTGTCCAATTATCATCGCGGGATTATTATTAGGGATTGACGTTTGACGCGCGGCAAAAATGTTTTAAGGGCGGCGAGAATGGATGCCCGTGACGCGTAATCGACGTCTAAGTTCACTCGATCCGATATTCGCTCGGTGACGATACGTGGCTTCGAGGTCGCACGAAAATCGCGAGAGTCTGCTTATTGATCGACTTTGCACTTTTAACCAGTTAACTGTGGAATTTAGTTTCAGAAGATCACCACAGGGTGCGGAATTAAAATCAAGCAACGACGTGTATAAACGTCGAACGCAGGGCAAATGGTACTATTATACATTTCACGAAAAACGAGGAAGGATTACATGTGTATTCGTCAAAAAAACTAACAATTCGTTTCTGAATACGTTATTCTTACTAAAAGCTTGAAAATTGTCAAAAAGTAATAAAATACGTAAACAACAAATATTGAAGATAGCAAGAATAAACAAGAAAAATAAGGAAATAGTTTACAAAATTTCAAGCTATGTATATAAAGGGAACATACCACCAAATAATATTCTTATTACATTTTATTGAAATTTCCAGTTTTTATAGTGAATGGTAATTTTTTATTTTACACGACGAGTATACACGTCAAAGGCACCGCAGTAGAGATTTGGTCCGACGAGTATACACGTCTAACGCACTTAACTGGTTAAATAATTAGCGCGATAAATGGTACGCGTGGCGTCGTATGATATATTTTTTTCCTGAGAGATAACTCAAAATTTCTTGGAATTGAGTTTCGAAGGTAGTGTACGAGACAAGAGGAAAAATTTGAACTGTAGTGTATTGCGTGTAGGTCGATCGATTGCCTCCTTCGAGGCTCCTCGCGTAGAGTACAGAATGGCTGACTGAAGACATCGATCTCTCGAGTTTGAATGACAAATTTTGAACCGAATCCGGATATTGTACGATTCTCAAGCGTTATTCTCGTTCAATTGTGTATCGTTGATAAAGAATTTTGCAGAGTTGACTCACTGGAGTTAATTGCGATTGACTCAGCTGAGGATACTTGCGATTTAACTGGGGAGGGTAACTTTAATAACGTTAATAAAACTGATTCTCTTCGTATGTGCACATATCAAATTGTTACGAAATGTAGAAAGTAAATAATTGTAGCTTAGTTGTATTCAATTACCATAAATGAATGCTTCGCGTAGCGCATTGAATAACTATTCATTTTCTCGAAGTGAGTCACGCTATTGTCAAGTCTAGATAACTTTGATTGGTATACGTATCTTTTCGACTGCGACAACATTTTCATTTTGTCACGCTATTTCCGCACATGATGCAACAAACTTGCGACGAATATTATCTCTTCGTTTCGTTATGTCGAAGTAACGAAACGTCAAGTGTCACTCGTTCGAACAAGAATATCGAATCGCTAGAAGCAATATAGAAAATAATATGTAGATACAGAAAAAGAAGGCTCTGAAAATGCTCTAACGAAGCAAAACTCGTTGTAACAAACCGCGTTAGTAAGTCGTGATCGATACGCAGAGGGAATGGCAGAAATTGAAACAATGAAATAAGAGGACGCGCGAGCTTCTGGCCATAACACGTCCTCGACGGTAAATTTAAAAAATGCTGCCCGTGTACCAACCACGCGAGCAGCAAGATACCAATTAAATTCCTAAAGCAGACGAGCGGAAAGTAGAAATTCCTAACGGAACGGTTTAATGGATACCGGTAGCCGAGCGCGCGGGGCAAGCGAGTGGAAGCGGGCCTACGGTTGAATCCGTGAAAAATGCCCGTGGAAAGGTTCGCGGTTGCGAGAATATTGTCACGTGGACGCACTTACCCGCGCGAAGGTCTTCCATTTTTCCTCGAGTAATCGCTGAATAATACCACCGTCCAGCATGTTCAAGTGCTCCTCCTTCGTACCGTTCAGAATGATAAATAGCGCGGAGTTCCAGTCTGAAATAGAAATTCGGTGAGGACCATTTGCGGTTAATGGAACATCACTTTAGGGTTCTCTCTACGCCGCGATAATTATGGGTTTTGCATTAGCAGCTCTCTCTCTCTCTCTCTCTCTTTCTCTCTCTCTTTCTCTATGTATATATATATATATTAGATACACGAGTTTTCCCACGTCGTCGTCGTCGTCGTCGTCGGGTGGCCCTGCGGCCGATGGCGGCCTTTTTCTGCAACCACGCCACGTGCGCCCCTAAACTTTCTTGCATGTAAAGATAAAAGTTTACGCCGGCCCTTCCCCTGGAAGAATTCCGCGGAATCGTTAATCTGCCGAGGCGAACTTCCCCGTGAAGTACGCCGAAAGTCAGCTAATGCTAGTTCGATGCAGTGCTTGCATTTCCGCGCTGAACCCATAAACGACGGCCACCGCGCCGCCGTTACGGGCTGTTACTAATGTACGAAACCCGGTGAACTGGCAATTTTACGGGTGACCATACCAACGAAGATATATCTCGATGGCCGCGGAATGTTTTAGGAAATTAACCGTCGAATACGCGCGCGTTCGTTCGCGGATTGTTGATCGAATATTATTGCCCTGCTCGCACGAAACGATCACTCGAGGGACTCTTCTTTTTCGATTCGATCGTTCGTTTATTCATGTATTTCGTTTTTTTCTTTTTTTCTTTTTTTTGTGACTTCGAACAGAGCAACGAAATTATTCGCGCAATTAATGGCGAACGCTCGTAAAACACCAAAGGGATTCTACGGAAGTCACTTACGCGCGTTCAAAACGCGAGACGAAACTCCGTCACTCTCGGCGCGTCCCCTTAAATCCGGTTACCGAGGGATCACCTTTCGTACTTTAAATCAGAAGAAGAAAAAAAGAGAAAAAAACGGAATCCTCGAGCGAAACCCGGCGTACAGAGAACGTCGAGGGGGGGTGGGAAGAGTTTTGGCGAGGGTGGCAAACATTGAACAACGGCCAACGAACTTCAAACCGTGTCATCCGTATTGATTATCGAATTTTGTTCAGCTGACTTCGCCGTGAGATATTAAGTGTTTGTCACCCTGTAACTTTCGAAAAGTTTCGCGGACGAGGGGTGGCTGGGGCGGTGGTGGCCGTGCCATCGATCGGATCCGTTTTGACCAGCCTAGACCGCCGTCGCGTCCAATTCTTCGCCCCCTTCGGACCCTTTAATCAGTCGTCGACCGTGGCAAAGCTGCTTTCACGGTAGCTTAAGGCGTCGCGAAAGTTCCCCGGTTCCGTTGGATATTTTCGAAGGAAACGGTTTAACGTTCGCCGCGTCCCTTGTCGATCCAGGCTCGTCTCCCCATCGCGGCGTCGCGGGCATTGACGGGAAGTTCGCCGGCAGCTTTTCGGCTGGGAAATTGAATTTCAGATGCGCGGGGAAAATTGCAACGAATATCCGCAGCCGATCCGGTCCGAAACTTTCCGTTCGCCAGTCAGCCTTCGACGAATCGATGCCACGGAGCCTCGTCAAGGAGGAAGACCGGAATCCATCGGCGATCAGCCGACGAATTGCGGCCGCCGTTCATTGTCAGTCCAGATCCACCTCAGTATTTAACGGCGCGTGGTCAGTACGCGAATATTAATTTCACTGGCCACTTTGATGTTCAGGAATTCAATTGGTGCATTCGGGGCAACTAATTCAATCCTCGATCGAATGCTCGCGACGAGGAGAATTTATTTCGTGTTGATAGTTGATAAATTTCGGTGATGTTTAAACGTATATCGGTGGTATGCTTCGAAATGTGCAAGATACGGTGAGATTGTGCGTTGAAAGCGATCGAAATTACTGTTAATACTTGATCGAGTTTATGTTATGTATAGAAGTTTCTCGTAAAGTTGGTTGTAGTTGTGAATTTTTCGAAAAGCGTTCAAGAAAGTGAATCAAATTCGTACGAAACAATTCCATAAATAACTATTCAAATTTAAATTTAACTCGTGAAAAGCAACTTTGTTTATTCTCGAGGAAACATCTTCTTAAGTCTAAAGAATTCTGATGCTTTAGTCCAGTGTAATTAAATTTATCTTTAGCAGATTTGCTGGAAAAAATTGTTCGCCTGGTTCAAGTAAGATTTCTTGGGAAGTAAACTTTCTCAGTGTACTTTGTTTAAGTACATTTTCCGGTATCCTGATTAAAAAATATAATTCTACTATCGTCCAGTTCATTTTGACGCAACGTCGGTTATTAGTAGATCCTCTGATGTAACGAGAACGCTTTGAAATCGGCACTGGTTCGAATATCGTAATAGAATTAAATCGAACGGAGCAAGTCACTCAGAATTTTGTGAATATCGAATTTCCAATTGAAACAGTCTTCGTTAATAGTTCGAGATATACAGAAATTCTTCTTCTCGCATCCACGGTACATAAAATCGGCTAACACACCATCCAGACTGTAGGTCGAAACCAAACTTCCACGTTAACACGACAAACTAACCGCATTTATTCACGGTATAACCCGATTCCAGACCCAGCACTGGCCCGAAATAAGTTCGAAACTGTCGCATTAATCACGCGAAACGTGAGACGAATTACTCCGTTCCCATTCTTCGCGGCGGAATTTCAATGGATCGATCAAAGTTTATTTATCCGATATCGTCTTATAAGAGATTAACCCGCGTATCCTATCCGTCCAGAGACGGTAATATGAAATTCGAAAAGTAAAGAGCGATATTAAAATAATCGAGTAACGTTCGAACATGCGCTCGATAACTCGATTCCCGCAGTTCAGACGCGAGCAAATTGATGTTCAATAAGAAAGAAGTCTTTCCTGTATGCTCATCTCGCGCGTTAACGTTAATGTCGAGCGAATAATTGAGCGTGGTTAACGTAAGGTGCGATTCAATAGTTGAAAATGAAATTTATTTAATACTAAACGATATTTGAAACAGTTTAGACGTGTTGCTTCAGAAAAATGATTAGAATCTTGCGTGTTTGCTTCGAACACACGCGTACAATAGTTTTCATAGTTTTCGTTGACTAAAATTTTAGTAGAACTTGTGGAAAGGTTCTCTTCAATTCTACTCGTCGAGCAAAGCTATGAGATGGAATGCCTTTTTCAGCTAACAACTGACCATGGCGGATAATAAACACAAGCAGTAACTCGGCTATAACAACGAAATATAATATTCGAACATTATAACCCAACTCCAACAAAGTAACAACTCCGTATTTATTATCGCTACATCCAAATTTGTATTTCCAATCCCTCAATGCTGGTTACAGTAACCAAAAAAAGAAAAAAATCCTTCAGAGTAACCATTAACCGTGTGAACGAATTCAAATATAAAGTAGACTCTAATTATTAACTGCGCGCTGTAGCAACCACGACGAACACGGTTGACGCGAATGGAAGGCCAGAATTCCGGCTGCGCGATCTTCAATTTCTCACGATACATCGAGCGGCCCCGCTCGACACATAGCCGTTGGAAGTTCGCACATGGGACAGACTTACCGATGGTACATGGACGTAGCCGCAACTCCTAATTACATCTAACTTCGGCGCGGAACCGTCGGGGAAGTTTTCTCCCACGGTCCGAGGTTTCCCTCCCGTGTCTCCCTTCAGCTTGCCGATGGCGATCCCGCAGATCGACGGGCAGGGGACGCTCGTCCCGCTGCCGCAAAAACGGACATTGGACCGAACTTGAATAACGATTCATCTTCCCTCTTCGGCTATCGGTGATAATCACCCCTAAGTGCTGCGCCCGGATAATTATTAACGTTTTAGCGGGGGTGACGCCGTCCCGTGTTCCCTGGTAATCGATTTAAGCTATCTTTCCGCGCTTAATTCCATCAGGGAACATCAAAAGTCGATCGGCGCTGATGTAATAGACCGGCATAGATTATATCAGGGTGCCTCTCTGTGTTCCCGCGAACGCACGGGGCCGATGGATGTTCGCGTCGGGGCCGTTTCGCACGGCAGCGAGGAGGCGTCAGAAATTTCATCGATCAACTTTATCGCTTTTATTATAGGTCGCCCTCTGTTCCGTTCCCGATCGGTCTTTTTCTCTCTCTCTCTCTCTCTCTCGTTCTCTTGCACGCTTTCGCGCACCCTCTCGCTCGCCGCGTGCTCGATAACTGCGAAACGCGGATGAAACATTGTTTTCCCAGCGGACGCTATACTTTTCTTGTTTCCCCAACCCATCGTCTAGTTCGCCGTTATACCCAGGCGAATCTGCTTGGCTTCGTCTTGAAAGATTCTTTGGGAGACTTTTGGTAAGAAAGTATAACAGGCTGGGGTGAGTGAAAGGAGAAGGTCTCCGCGTCGACGTGTCGTCGAGAGTCCGCGAGGGACGCCTGCGACAAAAGAGGGACGTGGTACCGTTTTAAGGAAGGAATTAACGCCGCTACCAGCGAGACTAACCCTCTCCACGAGTCGAGGCTTCGCTTAGAGGCAACCGCTCGGCAGTCTTTTCGTTTCTTGGGCGGAGATAAAAATTTAGGAAAAGTTGAACGGAACTAAACGAGAGGGGCGAAACGACGAGGAAGAGGAGAGGAAAGTCTGGACTTCGGTTAGCTGGCTGGTTTACCCGGCGGACTGGCCGCGCGGCTAACTAACTGACGGACTTCTGGCTGGCCTTGGCTTAGAGTAATTAAGCGTACCCGTAGGGAGGCGAGCAAGCCGAAAGTTCACCCCCTCTGGTATACCCCTAGCGGTGTTACTCTCTTTCCCTCGTTTTCGTCTCGCTCCTCCTTTCTTTCGCAGCGAACGGTATCCACCCTCGCGCACTCCTCGCCTCTACGTTCGAAGTACACTCAATTACGACTCGATTCTGCTATCGTGCAATCTGTCGGTAATCAGCTGCCCTCTTTTTGCGTTGAATACCGTTTCTCTTGTATCACCGTCAAGTCGCTCGCACATTTACCACTGTTTAGTTCTCCAGCGTTTTGGACATCCTGTTTCGTAACCTTTGTTTAGTTGTATATCTTCTTCTCTATCGTTTGAATTTTATTTTAGAGGTGGTCGCTACATTAATTTGCAAAATTCGGCAAAATTTAAATCATCGAGTTGACAAGCCTACAAATCATGAGAAAGACCTAACAATTAGTACTGCAATAGTAGCAATCAAAAGTACTATATTCTTAAAATGTTACGCCATGGACGAAAGTTTGGAAGTATCAATTCTAGTTCTGTCGTTTCTAGGTTAATAAAATGTAGATTAGTTCAGTTTTTTTTTTTTATATCTACGTGCTAGAATACGCGAGAACCAATAACGAATCTGCTTATGTTCACCAATCACGTCCGTCCCGTTAATACTTGGGATTAACGGAAACGTTGCCCTCGGTTTAAAGACATTCGACGTCTCGCGCGTACCAAGTTGCACGTCGAAACTACACGGACTTCCCGAAAACTACTCAATGGATACCGTGCACGGCGGTAAACAGAGAAATTCATCACCCACCCTGACTGAAATGGGTCGCGCGACCAACTCGAGCTCGCTGGATGTACCGCCACCCCCGGCGCGTCACTAATTCCAACCCGTCGTACACGACGCGATATCTTCGCCCACCAAAAATGATCGCCGGCTAATTAATTTCATCGTAGCTGGCGCTCGAAATTATCCGTAACAGCGGATCGTCCCGTGGATTACTTAATAAATCTGCGACGCTGGTGTACACGCGATACGTCGCGGCGAACTTCGAAATTTATCATTTAAACCTGACTGAAATGGGTCGCGCGGACAAGTCCGCGGGGGTAGGCGGTGGACCAGGCCGCGCTCGTCACCGATCGAACCTATCGAATGACATGCACGCCGCGGTTTGCGAAGACGAGGGGGATCGGGAGCAACGGGAGACGAAGGAACGCGGAGAAGGGCTGACGGCCGGAGGACGCCAAGGGGTGGGCGAAAGGATAATGGATTCCGAAACTAAATGAAACGCGAGCACCCAACTCCACGTCCGCGGCTAATCTCGAAACTTCGTTAAATGGCCGTAATTGCATCCTGCAACGACCCGCTTTCCCTTGTCTTCCTTCTTACCCCCGCCGCCAACGCCGCCCGCGGGTCGCTACGGGTTCTCCACCGTTGCACAATCTTCCGGGAGCATCCGTGTACTCTCTGTCACTGTCCTTCCCGTCCCCCACCCCATCGTACGTACCCAATGAATCACCTAAACGTCCAGAAAACTCGCCGCATCGCGGATACGTCCGGTTCTACGCGAGTTCGACGGGTGGAGTCAATGGCGACGGGGTGGCGGAGGCTCGAGGGACTGTCGAAAAGTTCGATACAATTTGGCAGGCAAGTCCGATTGCCAGGCTCTTTAAATGCAGATCGCGACGGGGCCTGGCTTCTGTCGAAGACGAATCTCGTGGACATTTCAGAATGGACGGAGTATCGAGTTCGCGGCGTTCGATAACGTGCTGAGTGCGGATGTTCGTTGCTGTTCGCTCGGGGGACGATTGGGTCGTTTTATGGACGATTTCAGTTCCGGTGTTTGGTAGAGTTATCGTGTGTACGGAGCGTGTTCGCGCAGATTTATTAAGTCTGTTGGTCTTAAAAATTAAATATTTTTTCATCTATGACTGAACACGTGAAGAATTTTTCAAATGTTTGTGTAGTTTTTGAGGGGTTGTTTCGTGAATAGGCTCTTTGAAAAACTAATTTAATAAAGTTAAAAACAAAGTAGATACTGTGATGTTCGCTCGTAAAAGAAACGCCCTGTATATCTACCCCCGTTCGCGAGTATTGAGACACTTGCATAATTATAGCAAATGCTTGGAAAATGAAATGCTATCCACCGTGAAGTTCACTAAATATTGTATACGTGTAAATCTTATGAAGTGATTAACTTAAAAAAGCTCCCCCTTTTTAGTGTACTAGGTGGAAACGGTACCGCAAAGTCATAAATTCGCTAATTAAGTGGTAATAGTTCCAGCAGGACTTGTAATTGTTGCAAATTTCCTGGGCAAATTTGCATAGAAATCTGCAACAATAAATTTGGGAAACAATGTTAAATACAATTATCCTGAGATACAGTTATTTTATACGATTCCCGGTTCTTAGTTTGTTCCGGTACTTGAAACGTGCTTGCATTAAAATTCTGTTGATTTTTCCACGATGATATCATCTCGTTCCCCGTGGGGAAGTATGTTTAAAAAAAAAGAAAGATTAAAGGACACAGCTGCACGTTAAAAGATATTTGTAACTCCCAATTCTCAGATTCTCAGAGTTGTTCACGGTTCGAGAACCAAAAAGTGACATTCCATTTTTCATTACATACAAAAAGATATCTCCATCCATCAAAAAACAGCATGCAAACAATATGCAAGGGTATACAAAATATCCGAATTAAAATTAAACATCGTAACCAATCTCTATATTCCATTTGTTTAACCGCGTTCGCGAAAACGTGACTTTACAAAATAAAAAATAGACACGATGCTAAAAAAAACTAGAAAGAAATTGCAACGTCCCATTGGTCCCGCAAATTGAAACTCAGGAAGCAGCAGAAAATTTCCGGCATTCCGCCGGAACGGTGATTCCAAGGCGCGCCCGTCCGTTCCCCATTTAAAATCAATCGGGGTTTGGAGGCGTCCGATCGGGATTCGAAAAACGCGACAAAGCGCAATTACACTCGGACGGTATTACCAATGAAACCAGCCATTCACCCCTCGTTCCACCCTTCGAAAGGGGGTGCAGGAGGAGGGCGAACGACGTAAGAACAATTCAGCCTTGAGCCCTGACAATTATACAAAGGTACGTCGCAAAGTGAGTGGCCACTTGAGCGTGGCTCGTGAACGACGAGGCCCCGGACGACGATTCTCGAAAGCGTGTAATTCGATTAGCATTACGACGTACTTGTTCTGCCATCGGGTAACAGCGTGTCGAGTGCATTCAGGGGGTACGCCGAGCAGGTGATATTACTGTAGCGCCAGAATTCACGTGCAGAGAGTTCCAACATCTCCCGGAAGACCTCTGCGCGACCCAGCTGGCAGGCGAGCGTCAATGGGGTCAGTCCGGCGGCATTCGCGATCCCATTGCGAGCAGGAAGCTTCGGATGACGTAGGGCATACCCGAACATATCCTGCGTTACACAACCAGCCTTTCGTACACTATTTAAAACGGAGAATCTTGGTGAATGCTCGGAGAGAACCGACCGTGCCGTCCCTCCTTTAACCCTTTCACTCTTGAAACTGTGCACGCGTGGAAAGAATCGAGAGAATCTAGGCTTGTGTAGTAGCAATGCATCGCGAGGATCGTTTGCTGCGGTGAATTTTACGATCGATGCTAGTTAGCTTAGGCATTGGAGGGTGGAAATTTCAAATTGGTGAAAATAAGGGTTGTTCAGATCCTTTGAATGTAGATATTCTTGTTGGGAAGTGAGACTGTTTTTTGAAAGCGAACGAAAACTGTATCGATTTAATTATGACGAAAGCGATGTAGTAAAAGGGTTAAGAGAGTTCGCTTTAGGGTGGAAGTTAAGAAAGGGGATATAAAAGTTCCGAGATCTCTCTGCGAGTGCGTTCAACTCGTCGAACGTGAATGTTAGTCGATATCCTTCTAAGTGATTCTTTTTTATTCCCGATACTAAAAGTTTAAGCACGGACGATGTATCGTTTGCATTGGGAATGGCGCGGGAGGCAATATCGTTGGGGAAATATTTATAATTGCTGCGTGACTTGCATTTTGAAGAGTGGTGTAGAAAGTAACTAGCAGTTAATTTTCGCCTGAGTGCCCCCGTTTAACGGGACGCCGTTAAACGAGATAATCAAGTAAACTGTTTACTTGATATAGGGGTTACCGGTACGAGGAATGAAATTTATGGTGAATCGATTAATTTTCCGGGTTGTGTGCGATCGACTCTGTCTGATGTCGTGGACGCTCACTCGATTATGCCGTTTAACCGTATACGGAGATTAACCCCTTATGGCGTTAGCCCAACTAATTTAATGAATACGTTACTTTCAAGACCCGTTGAATGAAACACTCTTATTTCTCTAATAGAATCTGAATAGAATCATTTCAACTACGCGAAGAGTCGCGTCGAAGAATACGTACCAATTTATCGCAAACAACGACCATATGCAGTATCATGTTCCCAAACGAATCCTGCTCGTCAGGATCGGCGCCAGAGTCCAAGAGCAAATTATAAACGCTCTCGTTCGCGCAGCAGGCAGCCCAAGCGAGAGGGTACTCCCCAAGATACGCTAGTCCCTCGTAATCCGTATTCTTCGCTGGATGCGTCCGTTGCTGATCCCTGGGCAGGAAGAAGCTGCCCAACGCCCGCTGGGAGATGATCGCGCCCGCCTCGACCAGGTCCTGGACCAGCTCGTTGTTGTTGTACGCGATCGCGAGATGAAGGGCACTGGCGCCAAGGTATTCCTCGCCCTCGACCACGTCGATGGCCAATCGTGGAAAACACTTGAGCAGGATGCGCGCCACTCGCGTGTGCATCCTCGTGTCGCATATTATCAGAACGTGGAGCAGAGTCTCGCCCAGAGAGCCTCTGTACTGCATCTGCCAGCACGCCTCGTGATCGTTCCACTGAGCCAGAGGATCGAACCGCGACAACGAAGCCTCGATCGGTAACACGACCTGCTCCAGGTCACGGAACTTCCAACGCAGGTACTCCGCCCGGTTGATCACCTGGCCCTTCCCGTCGCCGTACATCAGAACGCCAAACTGCTCGCGAATCAATTTTTCCACCTCCGCCTGGCCGCCCTGATTGTAGGACTCGATCAGCTCCCCGCCCTTCTTGTAATTGGCCAAACGGTACAACAGACATTGGTCCTCGTCGCTCGCCTGACTGATCACACGATCAAGGATCGAGCCAGCGTTCACCTGGCTGTCGCGACCTCGACACGAGCAGACACCACCCATTCAGACATCACCCCCTTGGACCTGCTCCTGCTACGTCCGCGATGCACGCGCTTTCTTCGCGTGCCTTCGTACCAGATCGCGTCCCTTTCTCTAGTCTCCTGCTCGTGGATGCCTTCGCGAGAGACCAGTTATCCTCGACGATGGCTTATCAATCGCCAGCCGAGTGGAATCTCTGTCGAGCAGCCTCAGGTATCCTCCAGGACGAGGGTCTTCCCATTTTTCGACAGTTCCGCTCGAGTGGACGACCAGGGACGCTTGTCCGCGTGGCTAACCGTGGTCGACTCTTCTCGCGTACTAGATACAGTCCTTGGAGAGACTCCTCGGGGCCGACGGAAGGTGGCACACAGGTGGTAACTTGTTCGAAGGCTATAGCAACCAGCTTCGTGAGCGCGCGGGTAATCTATAAGCAGTACCTGGCTCCGCTTGACACGGCGGGGTCACTGGGTGATGGCTCAGCTTTTCAGAGTCGCTGTCAAAAATTGGTTCGCTGTCGCGTGGTGCAACCTTGAATTACTTTTTCCCGTTTTATGATATTTGAGGGTAGCTTTTGTTTTTTTTTTTCTTCTTTTGGTAGCTGATGAGACTTTAGTTGACTGAAGAATTTATTGTAGTTACGTCTGGGGGGTTGCAATCTTTGAAAGAGACAACTGCAATAGTGGACTGAGATTTCTTCTTCTCTTTTTATCGAGATGACAGTACGTCGATGATGTTTTGAGGCACCGCAGATAATTTTTAAATTGCGGAGAATTAAGCTGAGACGTACAAAGTTGATAAGAGATCATTTTTTATGTTAAAGCATAGAATCGAAGCTGTTATCAACTGACTTGCAAGATCGTTAAGTCAGAAGATCAAAGAAGCAGTACGTTCTGAACGATTTCTCTAAAAATGACAAAATTTACCACAACTATTCAAGCAATAAATTTTAATTAAAAATAGCTAGTTCGCCAAGGAACAAAAGGGCAGAAAAGGCAAAACGCGAACTTAGAGATGGTTACTTTAGTGATTCCGCGAGCAGCACGAAGAAAACAAACGAACCGTTCACAGGAAGAAATGAACGGGAACAGAAAACGTAATTCGGAAGCGGCGCTATAGTTACATGAATATAAAGCGACGTATTGTCGCCGGTTCGATGAATGGGAAAGCCGGGAAACGCTTTTCCAAATCGACGTCCACTGGATGAATAAGGGTGGATCGGTCACATCCACGTCATAGAAACGTGGAACAATGAAAGAGAAGTGTATACTTGCCGCGCGCGAGAAGGGTGCGCGTGTTTATACGTTTCTAGACAAATAATGCATCGTTTACAGGAATACCGTGCCGTTGCGAGTTCGAGCGCATTCGAGCCATATCGTGGATCCGCGGGAAAAATCAATCAAACGTCGCGAAACAATTCTACGGGGCACAGTCTCCCGTAAAACACTCCTATCACAATGCTCGCGACGCACTGTTTTCAAGTGAAACTCGGGGTATTTTCAACGACGCTGTATAAATTAGGGAAGACTTGACGCGAACCAGAGAATCCAGTGAAATTTTAACTGCTGGAAATGAATTCGAAAATGGAATTTCTCGTTAGTATTTTTTTAGAAACAAACAGTTTTCTTTATTATTCAGGCTTGGAAAGATATCTGTACGTTACAAGAGCTATATGAACAATGAGGACACTCGACAAAAGATTTGGGATTCTCTTGCTTTAATATGTTGAATGCCACGCTAATTATATTGTGAAAAATATCGAATAGAAAAGTGAATGAACGGTCGAAGAAGGCGCAAACACCTTTCTTTAAAGGCTTAAGAAGCCATTACTCTACGAACCCTGGGGGTTGAACGCAAGTAAAACAAAGTATTCGAGTACTCGACACGAGATTCGCTTCTGTTTCCGCGCTGACATGTTGAAATGATTCAACATTTTAAGCCACTAAAAATTGGACGTAAAAATTTCGGTTCTTTCAATATAATAACTTGATGTGAAGTGAAAAGTTCGTGCAGCTGGATGGTTTGTTAGAAATAATTTTGGTATAAGCTTCATCCCTCTATCTCGGACAGGAGGGTGGATACGAGGGAAATTTGGATCATCCGCTTTCGCTCTATTTTAACTGGCAAATCGTGTAAAAAAATTTTCAAAGGAAGTCTGGCCACGTTACAAAGCCACGTGTTAGAGAATTTTCCTTTGCGAGTTCGCATTGCAGAAAATGAAAAACTTGGAAAAAATACTAACCGACGATTACTTACAACGCTGAAAATAATCGTAGCGTTATTTTAGCGTAGCAATATAATTAATCAAAGCTGTGTAATAATATTCTCCGAGTGTTAATAATAACACGATCATGTGTTTAATATTTCTTGACGAACGGGATAAATATTTCCATTGCACAGCTCGCAGCAAGTAAAATAGAAATGCTGTATCGGTAATTGAAATAAATATACTTCTGCTCTTGGCCAGTGTGCTTTAGCGATCAATGTACGATGTAATATTCGTTTTAATCGCATTTAAATTTCTCGGTTTTATCAGTTGCTAGAAAACAATTTTATTTTCCTTTCATGGTCCGCGGAATTCATTGCAAAGTCCACGGGACGGAGAATGATCCGGCCGTCAATAAAAGATGAATCGGACGAATCGATTAAACAAGGCAATATTTCACGTTTTAGCGCATGTAACACCTTCAAAGTCATTCGCGGAGCATGTGCTCTGCTTCAAAGAAAATATTGATGAACTGCCAATATTACTTCCTGGTAAAAAACGCATTGGATAAGAACGGTCTGATCGATGTTCAATTTCTACGTAAAGTGTACTGCAAACAAACGATACGCCTGGAAACTGAATAGCATTTAGACACGAGCATTTCTATTTTACAAAGTCAGACAGAATTCTTTTTAAGGAAACGAAATTCATTTTATCGATAAACATTTCGAGAATAAATCAGTCGAATTAATCGACTGTCAGTTTCACTATAAAATATCCACGTGTGTTTTCAATACATTACTCGAATAGATAATTAAATATTTTAGTCTCGATTTTCATGAATCGCAAAAAAAAAAAACGTCTCCTGTTTTAAATTTCGCTGGAACAGCGTCGCGAACGCGGGTGTGGTAGAAGGAAGACACGCGTTTTAAACGAAGCAAGTTTAAAATCGTCGCAGTGCATCGCTTCGTACTTTCCAGCGTGCAAATAGCGCGGCAGAAGCTCGAATCTTCTGGACACGTCACCGTTAGCAAGTCGACCGTACACGTCCAAGGAGAAAATATATCTGTATGCTACGAGCATATGCACGTACGTATGCACGATGTAATTACGATATTTCCAGCTGCGGTGACTCAACATTTGCGCCGCGCAATTGTGCTGGTACCGGTTTCGAAGAAGCATACTTACTGTCATTACGCCATTAAACCGATAATGAGGAATAGCAAGTCTGGCGACACACTATCTAAGGTACGGCTCGGTTGAAAATCTTTTACGTGGCGTATGTATCTTCCATCGAGCTGTAAATACCATTTGACAATTTTTATAAAGAAACGAACGTTTCTTTAAGATTACGCCCTGACATCTTACGTCTGATCGTCTCGTTTGAAGCGTAAATACGCGCCAAGGTAGTGCTGTAACGTATGCGCATAGAATTAGAGCAATTATCGCTGCCATCCGGAATGACTGGGTTATAGTTTGAATGACAGGTCGATTTGCAATTAGATATTAATTGTTCGTGAAATTATCAATAACTTTGTTATTCTTTACTGGCAAGTAAATCTACGTTTGTATCATGTACCGATTTTGTTGAAACTTGGTACACTTATAGAGTAGTTGATAATATTGAGCATAATATTTTTTTCATTTAAGGGAAATAAAAGAAGATTAATCGAAAAAATTTAACATTTAAGGGAATCGATCGTCAAAGTTGAGGGTGTTAAGGAGACGTTATGGTGTTTTATATGGAAGTAGCGTGCACAGATCGACGTGATGGTGCATGGGGTGAGCCTCGAAGACAATAGCTTTGAGGATCGAACAGTTGTCGATCAATCGACACGTGGCATGTATCTTTATATTCCAGAACTTTGTAGTTGCAGAGCATATGCTAGGATGTTACTCGTAGGAATAATTAATAAGCTGCAACAAAAGAGTATTCTTGCTAGCTCTTTATCAGAAGAGGCCATGCATTAGAAGCACCACATTAGGCCACGTGTAGAAGAAGAACACGTTGCGTACTATTTGGACACATGTCGTCAATTGTCATGAAATGCTTTACGACATTATTATCATTAATTTTCTATTTTTACATATAAATTTTAAACTGGTTATTGTATCATGTTATATTATCTTTCATACCCCTAATTTTAAGGATTGATTTCACCCCTTAAATGTTGATCATTGGTAATAAAAAGAGAAATATATCTAATATCTTCAAGTGATCTCCAAGTGTACTAAGTTTCAATATAATTAGTGAGTAATACAAAGTTCACTCGTGAGAGGGTCTTTAATATTATGAAACAAATTTGTATCATGTATGTTCTATAAACCGAGTCTTACGTTTAAATTATTATTGCATGCGATCTTTATGCATATGAATATCTAATAATTCACATAGGTTTATTTACCTTGGGAGCATGCAAATATGGCGGAAGCGATGCTTCACCTTTAAATTATAGTTCATTACAATTTTCTACATGCACCTCTGGCCATTTAATAATTCACATAGATTTACATTTATAATTGCGTTAATAGGAAATTAATATTAAATGTTCTAGCATAGATTATTAATTATAAATCACGTAGTCGTACAGTGTTTCGAACACACTATTTTGCAACATTACTTTCTATTATATTAGTATAAAACATTAATATAAAAAAAATTAATTTCGTGAAAAAAGGAACGTTTGCTACCTACGTCACCATGTGTGAGGTATTTAAATATTTAAAAAACATTCTTCTTCGACAAGCTCTTTTCTAGGATAAGCTAGCGGTGGGAAGTTCGAGTTCCAGGAACCACCCTCTTAGGATTTCGCGTGACTCAAGGCTCGAGAATTTCAAAGTTAAGATATCGTCACGAAAAATTTTGGCAACTCGACACGCGAAAGTTCACGGACAATTTTGCCGAAACCAAGTTAATAATAGTACTATCGAACGCGAGTGGTTGAAGTTCTAAACGAAGTTTCGTCGATTCGAACGATTGAGACGGGTCATCCATTTACAGTTTTTTAATAAGAAGAACCTATTTAAGTTCGTTCAACTTTCTTCCAACCGCGGAATACATTTCGAGCGATACGTGATACAGAGAAAAGTGTATCGATGTGGTGATAAATCGTTTAATTGATTTCGCTACCACGTTGATTACATATTCGAGTGCTTAATTGCCTATGCTTATACACGTGTAACTGAATAGTCGTCTGCGTGTGTGTTTGCAATCCACGTACACGTGTACTAAGAACGATCGCGGTATTAACTGTTAATACACGTTACACGTGTTCTATGCGCCCCTGCATTTCAATGCACATTCAAAAGCAGCACCTATTGAATCTGACGCAAATAAATACTCTCGACGCATTTCCATCTCATTGTCAAAATTCAAAGTCGACTGAACCCCCGAATCAGGGTCGACGTCCAGGCCAATCCGAAATCAAATCGATATTTCCCAAACTTTTCTCATCGTGTCAAACTTCTCAAGTTGGAAAATTTCTCAAGAACGCTAGAGTAAAAATTTTAGCGCTTACTTATAATAAACGATAAACGCAGATATACTAGATGAACGAAATAAAAATATATTTCAATCTTCGTGTCATACCTATAAAAGGAACGTTTTAATAATAAAGCGGACAGCGTTTCGTTGGTCTCCAGTTTTTCGTCGCTTTCAGAATTTTTTGTGGAACACTCAGCGATTATTTGCAGAGCACCAACCCTCTACGAAACAGAGTTTGTGAAACTGTGTTAGACTGTTAATTTCATCTCTATTCTTCACAAATTGCACGCAGACGAAATCAAAACGTGATGTAGAATACATGTACAAAATTATTTATTCGCTAGAATGATTGAACATCAAATTGGTTCAAGCTACTGCAGACTTTATCGTGACTAATACTGACGAACGCGTAAACGAAGAGAAAAACCTGAACGAGAGAGGTTGAATCATAGGTATAAATTGAAGATGGCCGCGAAACTATAATAGATACATCGAGCGACGATACCCATCCCTCCTCCCCAGCAAGTAACACAATCGTACGAGCGTTAGACATTTATCTCTTATTTGCGCATACAGCTATATACCTGTGTGTATATAACACGGCTGGCAATTATTCCAACGACGGCGAAATCTAACTTTGCTACAGCTATATATACGCTATAGATGTTCTTTGAGTTAACGTCTTAGTTCGCGAAAGAGAAGTGGATCTTATACGTACATAAAACGGGCGAAGTCTATTCAAACTTTGCTCGTAGATCGTGCCGCCTAAGCAGTAATTTCGTTTGAACGCGAAATATTGTTATCGCGAATTGTTTCATTGTCCGCCTCCCGGTGGGTTACGCTGGCTGAAATTAAGCGCGTTCCATAAGGAACACGGATGATCGGTTTAAGGGTCGCGGATAGAACTGTATCGACAGGATTATTAGTCTCGCCGTTTCGAGGGACGCGAGCGTTTCGTTTCTGCTTGGTAACAATAGAGATTAATGGTAGAGTACGAAGGTATAAAAAGTAGGTAAAAGAGAGCCAGGCTATAAAAGGAGCAATAGTGTTAAACTAAGGAAAACAGAGAGAGGATATTACTCATCCAAAGTGGCTGTTACATTAAAGTGGAATACTTAAGGAAATAAAGAAGGTTCGGAGAAAATTCGTATTATAATAATACAAACATCTACAGGCAGCCACGATGAAAGGAGTGCTTAAAAATGTAAACCAGAATGCTTACGTTATTCTCTAAATTCGCCGTCGATGAAATCATTCCTTCGCGGAATCGTTGAAATAATCCAGCTTAACGCAGCTCCACAATTTCAAGTAACACAATCGATCTAACTTTATTAATCCTTCGACAATTCCGTGAAGAAGTATACAAATCACGCGTCTTGTCTCGCAGCCTTCGATCTCATCTTCGATTTCCACGAATTACGCAACCGACACAATCGACGGACAGAGATGTTTGCATCGCAAACGAGAAGTGGCGGGAAACCACGAAGATAAAGGTGAAAAAAGAACAGAAAAGAAAGCGACGTGTCGCAGCAGTTGGCAAGAGATTACAAGTAGAAAGTCATTCGCCTGACCGACATCATGATATCGACGCGGGGAAATGGTAACGCGTGGCTTTATGGTGTCCGATAAAACACCGGAAATCCCCGTACATTCGGAACGCAAGCCACGTTGTTTACGAGAACGCCGAATTAACGCCACTGCCTAGTCTTCCCACCGGAATTCCCACGGGAACTGATGATCGCCCGATTTATTTCACGGCCGAATTTCACGGCCCCAACGAGCCATCCGCGTGTCGTCGGAGGAACGCGCCAAGTAAATCGTTCCCACGTTATAAAAGGATGCAAAAGGGCGCTTGTTGCTTTATTCATCGACCTATCGCAAATTCGACTCGATTTTATTTCTCGTAACGCATCTCTATCGCGAGTTTCTCTACAAATATTCCCATCGATTATCAACGACTACCGCCTCTGTCGTCTGATTCTAGCGCTCGCCATTTTACGTAAAATGGCGGAGACGCAGCACTCGCGCGAATTTTATATTCGACAGTATGGTCGCGAGCGTGGGAAAACGCGCGTATTCTCGAATGATCTCGCTTTATTAACTCGACGCGCGATTAAACCGATCATTTCGCCAGTCCCTCGAGCGGTATTCCGCATTTTCCGCGTTGAATCGCTGCGTCGGAAGAAGCGAGCGGTAAACAGAGAAGCAGGAATGAAACACGTGGTCACGGTCGATCCGAGGAATGCGTCCTTGCGAAATCGACGACGGTTGAACAAGCGTGACAGTTGTGGACTTGGAAATGAACTTTTTTTCCTTGATAGAGCGATGAGTAATTGCTTTGGAAGATCAAACATTGTTATCAACCCTCATAAACAGACTTTTATTTCCATATGAAGGAAAATTTTTAATTCGAGGTCTATATTCTGATATAAAAAGGAGAATAGCGTTTAAAAGCTGCGTTCAATTCTTTGCAACGAATTTGCGAACATTCCCCATTTTACCACCTACCCTTTGCACGTGATGGTCGACTGCGCCCTACAACAGTTTACTTTCGAACTGAGCTAGGCTATGCGCGTGCACAGTTCCACGGTAGCATCTCGAAAATTCGCTAAAACACACAGAGCCGCGTTAATGAAACCTCTCGTTTGCATTCTACGGCCGGTATGATCGCTTAAAGTGCGTCGTAACGGCTCGCGTACCCGTTCCAAGTGTCTTCCATTTATATGTACTCCCGTGCGCGGTCGTTCGAAACGTTCGCGTGATCGGTGACCGGTTGGAGCTGCATCATTAACTAAGACGAACTACGCGGTACCATCGACAAATTCTCTATTCGCTAGTGATTAAGCATCCTTCGCTCGTAGACTGGAAAAAGTAGCCGCACATTTTCTAACGTCCCGATTTATCGCCAGGATAGTGGTGGCCGTAGAGTGGCACACGTGCATTTGTACCGGCGGTACTGAGGTTAAAAAGTTTGTAATCTGGCTTCCTTTTGCCCCTGTTTCTTCTTTTTTCATACGA
This sequence comes from Xylocopa sonorina, assembly GCF_050948175.1. Lineage (NCBI taxonomy): Eukaryota > Metazoa > Arthropoda > Insecta > Hymenoptera > Apidae > Xylocopa > Xylocopa sonorina. The sequence continues at coordinate 3,913,097 of NC_135195.1, read as the reverse complement.
TCGCAACTAATTATTGGGTACTCTAGCGTTACTGTTCCGTGTACAGTTAGTCTTCCGTGTGAAATCATCGGTTATGTCTGTCCGTGAACGTGCTATTAATGTCTCCGTCTAATTTGAATAAAATTTGTAAAAATATGTACAAGGTAAAACGTATTATTCCGCCGCGTCAGCCTGCGTTGCATCACACGTTTGAGTACGAGTAAATAAAATTGCGTAAGCTCGTTATATTTTTAAAAATAATCAGAACTTTCCATTTAAGAAATGATGAAACTACATTCGCAACGTTTGATCTTGCTTTAACTGCACAAAAACGTAACAAATTTCGATGTAATAGGAGCATAGAGGTAGAAAAGACGTAACAAATTTCAATGTGATGGTAGCAGAGAACGTTATCACCTTTGAACCGATGTAGAACCGATTAATGTGCGGAATGATTCAACGTAAACTGTTTTTTGTGGAAATAGATCGTTGATACATTGTACCTTTGGAAAATTCCTAAGATTATCTACGAGCAGTCTGAATTGCCACGACTTCGTTCAGAAATGCTTCGTTTATAAGCGCAATAGGAAATATGGCGCAACCGCTGTTCCCGTCTTTTATATCTGAATTAATTTTATTCCAACGATGCGCACACTTGCCTTGACATTTAATGGGGAAGCGTAGTATCTTGAAGCGACCAGAAGCGTCCAAAGACGGAAGCGGTGAAACCAATTATATGTACCGTTCCATTCTACTGCAATCAACGACTGCGGCTATACTGCAATTATAGACCGGTTAATAGTTGTTCCAGAACGTTACGAGACTTTGACTCGATAGGAAAACATCTGCCATCAATTAGCTCGCGACAATAACGATCGGGAGAAATTTATTTCTCATCCTTCGAGTTTACTCTGTACAACGTGATACTCCACGACAATCAGGAAGCGAAATTTAAACGTCCACGATACGAACAGAGAGTCGAAGGATACGCGATTTTTATAATACATTCGAACACATCATAACTATATTAGCTTTGCTTTTTCAAATACTCTCCGCGCGATTCGATAAAACCGGAAACGCAGACTATAATGGATTGTTAACGAAGTGCGTACACACGAGCCATCGCTCGTGCACAGGCAAAGCGGCGCACGGAAACGATAATTCTGTATTTCAGACGGCGGTTATCAAATTTCATTGCCATAAAACTCCCCGCTTCGTTCCAATCCAGGTGTACGCGTGCACCATAAACGCCGCGCAGGTACATTTTAGGAAGCGAGTAAACGCAGCTGCGGCTGACTGTTACTCCTTTCGCGAATTATCAATCGTACACGTTCCAAGTGTTCTGTACCCATTCGCCAGCGATCGACGAGTAATTACACGCTCGCAGTTCCAGGTAACAATGAAAAAGAAGTCGTCCGTCGTGTTCGAGCCAGCGAACCGTATCGATAAATTTCATTGCACGCGAGATTCATCGTCAAAGAGGACGCTCGCGATCGTTACGCATACGGTGCAGCCGTTAAACTCGACCAGCGAAGGAGCGCGACGTTGAAATAATACCGGGAAGTCTCTCGAATGAGTCAAGCAGCGCGCCGCGCGGTCACGTGAACCGTCCGGTCACGTGACCGGGACGAGGAGGACCGCGATTGGTCGAGCGGCGGGCGGACAATCACATATAGAGTGGCGCGAGACAAAAGTCGTAGTGCAAAGCGTCAGCGAGTTTCAGTGAGCTGGTTCTGTGAGTGACCTTGATCCCCTCGCGAGTTCTGTGACAGTCCCGTTCGCAACAGGCCAAACCCGCCAGTACTAATCGAATCATCGTCCCAGAGGCTTTACCAGAGCGACTTTTCCCGGCGCAGCCTATCTAAACAGGAAAGGAGAATGAAAACCGTCGGTGTCGTGCTACTCGTCGTGGCGTCTTTCGTCGCGTCCACGTACAGCTTCCCTGGTGAGTACGCACACACACACACACACACGCCTCTCCCCTCGGTTTACGATAATTAAACGAGAACGCTGGCCCCGTCCGTTCGTTTAAAATTCGCTAGCAAAGACCACGTATGCGCACGACGGAAGAATAGGGATTCGAGGCTGACCGCATCGACAGATGGATCGGTCACGTTCGACGTTCGACCGTTGTTGTGTCCCTTTGAAATTAGTTGTTCTCGTTTCCGTTGGGGGAAGCCAGTCGAAACGGTAGTTTTTCGAATTACTTATTGGCTTGTCCCTTCGCGAGGGAGAGTCTGATGATTTTTCGAAAGGAGCGTCGTTACGAGCGCGCGCAGAGTCGACGCGTACCAGAGAATTTCTTGGCAATTGGTAAGGTCATATTCGTGATCTTGTCGCGTGACAGTCTAGCTAGAAGCTGTTTCGAGCGAAAGGAGCATGCGTGCGGAGAGTACGTGCCGGGGCGAAGCGTAGAGGCACTGGGGTGCTCGAAAAGTCACGTTCGTTAATCACACAGCCTGTTTGTCGTACGTGTGCAGAACGTTCGATTTTTCGGCTGCGCCGTAATCTCTGGTCTCGTTCACCGCGGCCAAGTATCAGAAATTTCTAATCGGACGACTTCCAAACGATCGTTAACGACGAACGCGGCGACCGACTGGGAATATTCGCAGCGGGCGAGTCGCGTGGAACATGAAAATAGCACCGCTGAACGAACCGGTTCGAATGCGGTGCCGTGACTCATCGTAACAATCGTGACGGATTAAGGATCGAAAACAAACGGTTCGATCGGGACGGATCGATCCCCGATGAAAATATTTCCATCGATCGAAGCCTATTGTCGTCCCCTCTTCGAAACGCTGTTTATCTTCTTACCGCGATCGACCGTTGCGCGCGACATTGGACATTTATCGCGTGTCAGCAATATCGTCGGAAGCTTCTCGAAACGGTTCGAGTAATAACCGTAGCCAACGTATACTGACGATAACAATGGAGTAGGTTAAAGAGGGAAATAGACCTCGCGTAGTAGATAACATTTCGCGTATTTTCCGCTCCGTAAGTTGGTTCACGAGCCTTTCGTTTCCGGAGCACACCGTAGGCGTGCGCATATTTGTAAATGGACTTAACTTTTCTCATACTGGGCATTTTCGTGCCGGAACAGTGCCATCTTACTATAAAACTTCGCAAATCAAGAGCCGCGCCAGCCTGCTGTTGTTTTATGCAGTTTTATGCGAAAAGTTGTACGCGAGACGCCCGTATGCACAAATACTCGTTTGCCCCCTCTGAACCCGCCCACCCCCGCCCCACGTCGGCGGACCCGGGAATATTGCCAATTGGCATATGTCTACTTTATTACTACCGCGGCATAATTCGCATACGTGTCTTAATATAGCGTATAAATTAATGTTGCGGGTTTTCGACCTTTGCTGAACGTTTTGTAGACATCTTTTGTATAGAATAAGTTTCAAGTTACTTCTGAAATAAGTTTTTAAAATAGAAAATATTCTAGCGAGACGCCTGTTCAAATATCCGTATCTCAAATTGGATTGTGCTATTGAGTATAACGCGAAGAGTATTACAATATGCATTGATACGTATACAGTGATATAAACTTTGGAATTACGCGACGGAATGATTAAATTATAAAAAATTACAACGCTCTCGATTGATATGTATTAATAGCTAAGCCTGATCGGTTTAACTTGTTGACGCAATTTTCCGACTAATAAATTATCAGAGCTGTTCGCTTAAATTAACCGAAACTGAAATTAACACAACACGTTACGCAATCGCGATTATTTACGATTACGCAACGATGCACGCCGTCGCAGAGAGCATCTCAAGTGCAGCACCTCCAGCAAGGCCAAGCGTAAATTCTCCCTTCGCCTGGAAAACGGAGGACTAATAAAACCGCGAGGCAAACAAAACCTGACGAAAATAACCGGCACCGTTGGAAATTAAAATACCGCTGAGAAACTTAATTAAAACCGACGATCGGCATAAACAGGCAGCCTTCGTCCGCGTACGCGAACCGTCAGCGTCTCTCTTTTTTAAGCCGATTAACCCGCGCGGCGTATTCAAACCCCGTTGATCGCGCGGCAACGCGCTCGATCCCGCCTGTTTACTCTTCGCCACGCTATTTTTTCGCTCCCTTCTCCCGTTTCGAAATCGCGTTACACGCGGGCTGAAACGAGCATCGCTTGAAACCCACGTCGACACCTGTCCCCGACCAGAGTTCGCAGACGAAACAGAACGGAACTGGCGAGGAGCAGAGACGCGCAGAGAGCGTTGAACGCGCTCGGATCGTTTATGAGGCAGAAGACAGCCAGAATAGTTGGCGAAGCATCCGGGCCACTCGTAAAGTCTAGTATGAAATTCACTTGGAGCGTGGACTTTGCTAATTAGTACCGACGGTCGTTTTTGCAAGCCCGGGAACACCCGGTCGAGCTCGTTTAATTGGCGCCGTTTCATTCCGAAGATAATTGTTCGGATGAATTTCCGTCGAACCGGAGGGGGATGCTCGCCGCCACCCATCTCGTTGGTCCCAGTCTTGATCCGAGTTTCGCTGTCAGTCAAGATTCCGCCGCGCCTCCGTCGCTGCGCAAACATACACTCGGCATTGTTTACGGTGCTGATGAAAAAGTGCGGGAGCAAATGAGAACCGTTTTACGGTGCATACCCCCGGGGTCCAGCGAGGAACAACAATTGTCATTGTGCTCTTTCGTCGGATTGTTCTCCAGATTAAACCGTACTAAATTCGTGCTGGACAGGGAGAGAGAGGGAGAGAGAGAGAGAGAGATCGATTGGACGATCGTATCGCATATTTTTGTCATTCGTAATTTTACCTGGCGAATTAATGAAGGAGATAATAGTGTTATTGGGGAATTATCGTAGCAGAGAGTTATAAATGAGATGAAAATTGTATGAAAAGTACTATTGGATAGAGTGAACGGAACGATTGATCGTTTCTTGGTTAATATTTTATGGGAACGCGAGTCGCATCGGTGCGAATCGGCGTTAAAAGCGATTTTAAACAGACGTTACCTATTTTAAATCTGTTCTAATATTTGAGTGGCGTTACGCGTGACTCCCGTGCACACTAATTCGCAAAATGTATACGGGAAAAATCTGTGCAAATATTGGGGTACACACAGAGAGCGGTTCACGCGTGTTCAAAATAATTTATGGACCGTGTCGTATTGTATTTAGCAGGAATTTTCGAGCGCGTACATATCGCGCCCGATTGTTAACATATTTGTTTTATGATTTTTCGATGATTCACCGGAAGTGGCTGGAGGACTTGGTGTTACCTCCGCGCATTATTAAAGCTTAGCTCGCCTTCCTGATAGCCGCGCAATTTCTCTTCGCATCGTTTTACATTTAGGAATTTATATGCACTGCTCGTACACGTAATTCCATAGATGGGATACGATTGAGACTTACTAAACTGTAAACAGTGTTTACTGTGTAATATTTACGATATATTATTGAAGCAATATTTGGCCAGTGTTATTTAAATAGCGTATGGTATGCACACGATCGATTACAATTATGGCCAATTCAGAATCGGTTACTTTCTCGCGCGAAAAATACTTCATTGAGCCGTAGAGCAATTAAAGCGTATCTTTATCAGTCGTATACCGTATAATATGGTAGATACAAATATAATAACTCTGAAATCGTTTCTGTTTCAAGCATTGATGTATAATATTCGTTAACAGTTGCAATTATTTAACAGATAGCGGTGGTGTAATTAAAAACATGATCGTACTTCTACATCGATGATTTAATTCTAGGAAACCAAGTAACACGTTCGAGGACGCGCTCTAAAGAAACAGTTGCCAGTAAAAAACAGGCAACCGTCGCAAAAAAGTCGACAGGAAATGTCCATTTAACGGATAACTGAAAATCAATAATAGCAAAGATTAAATAAGATAAAGTTGTATACTCGACCTAGTCGTATTTCTATTCCATCTCTTTTTTGTTTAGATATATCCGTCTCTATCCGTTCGAGAAGTATTGAAATATTTTTATACGTATAATACGTCTGACGCAACGAAGTTCCGTAATGTTATCAAAATTGATAACATCGAACACGTAAAATGTATATTGGCAAGAGAAGCAATGTAGGTCAAACCGTACTCCATAACGTGTTGTAGTATAGAATATGCAATTAGTATGTAAGACGTAATGCAAACTGTCTGGCATCGTCGTCAAGAATCCTCTGACTTAAATTTCTAAAGTCTTCTTGCCCTTTTTGTTCGCGTATCCTATCATCATGTGCTTCCTAGTTTATATCGAGACTAGTCTAGTGCATTAAAAAAATGTATATGATTAAAATTTAACCTTTTAAAGGAAAAGTAACAACATGATTATTTATAAAACATTTATAATTTGCTGACGGAATAAGCGAAGTTATTACGTATTGTTTGTATCTCTTATGCTATGAACTGAAAATTATTTGCATTGTTTCCATTAAAGAGCCCTCGAGTTCGAAGACAAAATTTAAACAGCTCCACTGCGAAGTCCTCGAGTGCAAATGGTTAATATAAAGTACCTCCATTTCTAATAACAACTAACAGCAAATAATAATAATAAAAAAATTCTGTCGCATATTCTCTGTACAATTTCTACTATACGTTTCGTGCAATTTAAAAATTTATAACCGGACGCTCGAGTGCAAAGTGGTTGCAGGGGTGGGTGAAGGGTGTGCGCGAATTTTTCTTATCAGCGTTTGAAATAAATATGACACATCTAATTGTTAATAAAAATTGGAATTTACATTTATAGTGCCTCTTGTACGATGCTATTCAACGTTGAGCGTAGCAGCAAACATAATCGTCATAAATATTAAACGCAGATGCTTCCACAACCGTTTAACCTTAACATTCGTCGACGATCAAGAGTGCGGTTCTTTCCTGCCTTTTTTCTCCGGCGCATTAGCATCTATAATTGCTACATATCGCCGGAGGTGCAATTTCACAATTGAGATCGGTGAAACATTCAAACGAATGCATTTCTTACGAGGCCTGTAATTCTTCCCTCTGAACACGCACGCTCGTACGAATAAATCATTGCTGTTTAAGCCTCGCGCGAATTAGTCAAATTACTCGAGTCTAAGCAGCCTGAATGGAAGCAGTTTCTCGATGCGAACCTGTTATTTTATTTAACGCCAGATATCCATTGAAAATCGCGAACGATACGTTTTTTACGTTCTCTCGCTTTGGCTGTGCTGGTCGAGTGTTCGAAACGCGGCTTAAATCGGATGCAACTACAGTGCGCGCGTTGTGGATATGGAATGTTTTATTCCGACGATGCGAAAAAGTACATTATCGTAACTTGTATGCAAATTTGACAGTGACACATGAAGTTTTCTTTTAACTTCGAAGTTCGCGGAGAGGTGAGCGATAAGTAGTTGCGCGAGGTCGTATTCCAGAATGGGAATAACAATTTGAACGCATCCGCGCGACGCGTCGCCATTCCCGAATTCAACTCGGATATTTCTTTTTCGCGTACGCGAAATCATCGTCGAAATTGACGCTCGTTTCGCTGGAATTAATTTCGCATCTGGCGACATTTATTAACCGGCTGCGAATCACGCCGATATACAAATTAATTCGCGGCGAAAAGGATAGCAGAGGCTTTCTAACCGGCGTTTAATTACGCCCTGAATAGAATACGCAGCTAATTACTTCCGACGTTGTTCGATCGTTAATTAGTTTATCCAGTGTGTCCAACTCCGCTAACAGGGTACTGCGTTTCTTTATCTTTTTTTTTTGCGGCTATGCCCGCCGTTCACTCCTTCCTTGGTTCCTGCCAGCGTGTATCCGCGGTATTCTGCAAAAGTCTTACTCATTGTTAGCTACATAGATATCTCGCTGGTTTTATCTAGCGACAATTGAACGCGTCGTTGGAAAATATCTGAAGACGTTCTTGTATGAGAATGTACTTTTAGACGGTATCATCGTTGTGTCGGTATTGCGTGATTTTATCTAGCTCTCGGACTTGTTGAAAAGTCTGGAATATAAACGAAACTTTAATCTGAACATTGTGGCGTGGACGTGATTTTAACGAAAAAAGAAGTCGTGAATGAACATGCTAAATAAGTTTGTTAAAGTCATTGTTCTGGCGTGGATAAAATGGCAACTTCGGATTGTTCGCTCGAGATTTTTTAATGTAATCAATAGTTCTTATCGATTAAATGCTTTTACAGTTTTATGAGAGATATGGCAATTGCAGTGATTTATTTTAAATTTATTTATAAAATAGTTAAACATATTTGTTTTAGAGATAGATCGAAACTTTTATTAATTATCCGTTGTCTCTGATTTCCTTGTAAGAAATATTCCAAGTCATTGCATTCATAAAATAAATAAACTGAACCAATTGCAAATTATAATCGAAGTTTATTACTTTAATTTTATAATTGAAGCATTTCTATTTCCAAATGATTAATCGTTTATCGATTAATTCGTTTATAAAACGTTTATAAAAACGGAAAATAAACGGACAAAGTAAAAAACGGGGGCAAACATCAGTAAACTGAAGCGAATGAATCGCAGGTATTTCAACAATTTTTAGCATAGATTAATACAGAATGTGTTTTCGATTGTATTCAGTTTTCATATCATTTAAGCAACTCGAAGGTTCCCATTGTATTAAAATGAAATCACCGCACATACAATACATATGCACGCGCCTCCACCTAATAATTCAGAACCACTTCACCTTCAAAATCTACTTTAATAACTTATTTAACCATTCCTATCCCTGATCCATTATCTATTCAAATCAACCTCGCCTAATCTAATCTCCACCATTCAAGCTACCCATTTCTCTACCTACTCCATCCAATTCTCATTGTCAATCAAGTTCACCTTCTGCAACGTCCCCGACCACCTCCACTGCACGTTCGTATGAATCATCCAGGGGAAACCAATCCTCAGTTCCCACAAAACAAATACACATATACATGCCATACGTTTCCACCCTCTCTGAGTTCCACTCATTCGCTCGAGTCTTCCGAACGAATATCTCGTGAACAAGGAACCTCGATGGCGGAATACAACGAGGACAAGATAATAAAAATAGAAACACATTAACAATCTATTTAATGAATACGAATCTACTACTCTCTTTCGAGTCTGAACGCTGATTGATCCTTTCACCCACCTCCTTGCCTGACCCACTCCTCGTCGCTCTTCAGCTGTTTTTCACAGAGATCGTTAAGTCTACGTCACGTATCAGTGTACTATCGCAATCATTTCATTCCTCACATATATTTACTCAAATAATCGCAATATATTTACGCAAATAATTCTGCAATACGGTTGCAGACAGTGGCAGCTCGTGGTTAAAATTAATTTGTGGTACTGCAGAGTTTTATACAGAAATTTTTGTATCTTTTTCGTAAGTTGGGGAATGGCTACTGACATTAAGCTTTAGGATTGTATATCATACTGAAATCACTCATTATATTAAATGTTATCCATAATGTCTAGTGGAAATAGGGGATGCTGCAGTTCTACAATATCTACACTCGATTCGCCACTGATTGCAGACAACAGAAAGTCTCATTTTGCACATTAAACTAAATCCAAAATGAAGAATCATAAAATAACGTCTTCGATTTCGTTCTCAAGCAAAACGATATAAAAAATTCATTAGCTCCGCGTTCACCAATGGTACAGTGCAACGATCATACACGATACCCATGGCGCGTTACACTTGACCATTGAACCCTTAACATCAAGACGATTCCTCTCGACAACGAACCTTCGTACGCAATTTTCTAGTCCCAGAGACTCTCGTCTGGTTTCGTCTCGTAGAATCACCCACCGATTCGAATTCCTCGCCAACGTTTCCCGAACAGGCAGCAATCATATTTTTCCGCGTACACGCTTCTGTTAAATCATGTGTATAGAGGTGGCATGGCCGTAGACGAAGCGCAACCACGGATTATGGCCGACTCGTATTATTTTCCTGTCGGGACCAGGTCTGCCCGACCGTTGACGTAGTAGTGTGTACCGTTCGCTTTGAGTGGCAGTGGCAGCGCAGAATATGCGGTCATTAGGTATGCCGGCCGTGTCGCGGCACTACCGCCTTCGAGTAATTTAAATGAAAAAAGGGGGTACACCCCAGCCACTTTGCCTGGCCTGGGTGCTTTTTCCCCGCCTGATGATCGCCGCATCCGTGTTCGCCTGCCCGCCCTCCCCCTTTGCCCGCGGCTCTAACACGTTCGACCCGCCATCGCGACCTGTCTCTTTCCAGGAGGGTCAATTTAGCGCACGATCATCAAACAATTTTCGCTTATGATCATGGGAACTCCAACGATACGCGACAGACCGCTCGTCAGCGCTCGTCGAAACGCGACGAAATCGAGGTGAAAGGCACTGGCGGGGTGGAGGCTGCTGGTTTCAGTTTCTAATGCCCAGCCCTTGTCGCGTTGTTACGCTCGCGTTACGAATCCGCTGCTGGACCGCTGGCTGCGGACAGGAAGTTGCTTCGGGGTTGTGGATCTTTGCGCGACGCTGTTGACGTCGATCGTTGACTCGACGCGATTCAGTTGCGGGTAGCGAACGCTTTGTCGGACGATGAAGTCATTTGCGTGGACGGTTCGGTCACTTTGCATAGTACGTTGTCTTTGAAGGAACGCTGGGATTACTTTTGCAGTTCCGTTTGTCCTTCTGGCCTCCTACGTTTTCCTTCGAGCGAATTTCCTTCGAGCTTGGACGACTGTCTGGATTGTCCTGTCGTTTTGCGACAAATAAATTGCATTGGAAAAATGTTAAACTTTCCAAAGTGTATATCTTTGATTTACACTAGAATAATGTATATTTGATCGTTATTTCAGTTTAATTTTGCGGTTTATTTAAATACTTTTTGCGCGAATAATCCTCTTCTCGAGTAATCGTTGGGTTTCGATAGTTGTACGTCGAATTATCCTGTTCCACGCGAAACTTAAACTCGCGCTCGAGCCAGCTCGAAGATCGTCGTGGTATCGAATGCGGGTCGAAAGTTGGTCCAAGTCGACTCGATATGCAGTATCGTTGGCGGAAATTAGTCAAAGTCGATCGGTCGAAGTGTTTCTGACACTTGGACAGGATTCGTGGGAAACGAGGGGTCTGTTTGCCATCGCGCGAATCGAAGTTGTCGTTCCAGTCCTCCCACGAAATAGCCCAGAACTATATCCTAAACAATTTGCTCGCGCGCACCGGCGTTTCGAATATTTTCTTCGATCCAGCTGGACATTTCGACGAGCGTTTCGAGTCCAGCAAAGTTCAAACAATGCCTTTTTCCCTTTTATTCATCTCTTTTTTTTAATTAACCTCGAGCAGACTCGACGCTCTTGATAAATTCCCGCGAATCGTATTCTGATTAATTGACTGCTCCCAATTAAACTTGTCCCGCGTTTAACTGTGTGCAGATTGAAAAGTTGCGCGTTTTTTGAAAGCGCACATTTTTTGGAGACGCGTGTCGCGCGTTACGAGAATCCATCGTGTTTCGTGGAGATGGCGAGGTGGAAAAAAAAGGGCACAAGGATTTATAATTCTGTAAACTGCGCGAGGACAATACTCTGTACTCAACAGGACACGAGACACTTACGTCTGCAAGGTACTCGCGCCCTCGTGTCCCAGATAACTTGCGATGTACCGCTGGAAAAGGACGTGTTAAGATTGAACTTTTGTTTCGTCCTCGAACTATATACGCGGACGCGCAACTCCGCGTTCAAGTCGAAACAATAGCGACGGCGTTCCACCTTTTTGAAAATCGATAAATACTTGTGCCGCCGGAACTGTGCGACGCCGGGGGTCGTACAAACTTTTCGATGTGATAAAATTTCATAATAATCGAGGGAAGCGGTAACAAGTTTTTAACGCGCGCCATTTACGAAGCCAATAAACCAACGAGTGGATGATCATTTTGCAAAATTAATGAGAAACGTATCTTCGATTGCTTTTAGGTATTTAAACGATCTCAAGATTAGTTTTCAAACGTCATGCGTATACTTCATAAAAATCTGTTATCATTTTCTAATTCATTAAGGTGAGAATTTGTTTGTTTTTCCATTTGGTACGCAATGAAATTGCTAAAACGATTTGGCAATAAAATACAGAGTGCGCTAAAATTACGAGAGTTTATAATATTAGAACGTAGAATAATAAGATAACGTAGTTACGTATAGATTTTAACGGCGTAACTCTGCGGCCATCTCGCCACGGTTATCAAAATTCGTGCGATAAATTCAACGTAACGTTACATAAAAAACACGAGACGCAACTATCAGTCGTTACGATGCTTAAAATATGCACGGGTATACTATTACCGAAAGTGCTCGTGGCGCACTTTTGTGATTACGCCGTTTCGTAATGTCGCCTCTCGATGCAATGCCAGCTGATTTATGGAAATAAGAAGTAAATTAGCGTTTTCCGCGGCGGACTCGCGGAGGAGCACGAAGGGCGATCACGTAATAATTCAGTACCCCGATGGAGTCGTATTATGTACACGGGAAACGTATTAATTCTTAACGGGGCGAGAATTTAATTTTAATCTACGAAGTTCGCGATCAATGGTGCCTGCGTATCCGTTTGCCCACCGGTAGTTAAACGGAAATTATATTATCAACTTCACTGATAAACGGAGCGAATTTCTGGTCTAATTATAATTTCGTTTAAAGGCACCGCGTATCCTTCTTTCCTTCCATTTTTCAGTGGTAAAGAACGGCTCGAGAGCGAGGTAACAAGGGTCCTTCATTTTTTTTCACTTTGGATAATGGAAATTTCAATATATAAATGGTGTTTGTTTAGATCTCGACGAGCGGCGAACGAGACTTGATCGCGAATGAAAGGAATTGTTTTCGAATTACCGTTTCGACGTGTCGATTCGACATTACAGAAGCGAAAAGGATAAATGTTGGCGAAATGACGCATGTCGCATTAAAATCATTAACTGGCTGTTAATAATAAGTCAATAAAAGGTGCCATGTAATTACAGTCGAGTTTCGTTGTGAATAACGTTTTATCCGTGAAATATGTAACGTAATTACATTTCGTGCAGACTCGTTGCCGATCAAATATTCAGTTACGTATGGCTTAATTTTGTTTTATCGCTCGCGAATGCACGGTTAACCCGCGCGGAAATTATACGAGTGAAAAAATCATTCTCCGCGTGTATTTCATAAAGTGAGCGAGCAAATATTTGGAAATGAGAGAAACGTGAAATCAAATGATATCGAACAATTAAAAAATTCATGCACTTCCTGCCAAAGACCGAAAAGGCAATGAATCGCAATTAATCGAGGTGAAAAGGATATAGCGTAACAGATTTCATTTCTTTTTTCCTAATAAGATATCAGAAGGGAAAACCAAACTGTTAATAAATCTAATAAAAATTCACTCGTGCAATGAAGAGAGCGATAAGGACATTTTTATACTGAATTACATGCAACGTTCATCATCTTTGAATCAGTTTTACTCACGATCAGTGATAGCGAACGCGAATGAAAAAATCCCTTTCGTTTACACAGCGTACTCAAACTTTTACTGTGCTCCACTGTTCGTCTTCGAATTGCACCGTAAATAATATTACGACACGATATTAAACGTCCGCGAAAACGGGAATATTACTCCTTTTTATGGAGAGATAGAGATTGCGGGGCGACGGAGTGAGCGGTGAGAGGAAAAAAGGGACGAAAGTATCCTCAAAACGTTCTGCTCCTTCTAACAAGATCTTAATAAGGCGTGAAAACTTTTCAGCGTAATGTAATTTCGTGAAACTTTCCACGCGAAACTTCTCATATTAACGCTTCGATTTCGCACCGGCCGAGACAGGATAACACCTTCGCGAAAACGATTGGTTAAACAGACTCCGGGAAGAGGAGCCTTTTCAAGGGAACGGAAACGAGCGGCTCGAGTAGTTTTTAACGATTGTTACAAAATATCTAAAAGACCGTGACGAGACGAGAGAGTCAATAAAAATGACACATACTAGAGGACGAACACAATATTTATCGTTCCAATCGTCGTTTTCTTTTTGCCATTGACGCCATCGTAGTTATCTTTAACGCTCCCACGAATCCTGGATATCTTCGATCAATAGAATCAAATAAACGAATCGTTACTGCGCAACGAAAGACCAAAGGCGAAGCAGATTTTAGAATCACCGCGTACCGTGTTTTATTCCACCTTAACAATTTTTAAACTAGACTTTACATGTAGCGATAATAATAGCGAGGGAGTTGCTACTTTAACCCTTTAACTGTGAACTCTGAACCCAAAAAAGAAATTATAATACTAAACAATATAATCTCAAATTCCTGTATAAATCACAAAAAGTGTACAAAGTGAGAAAGTATCGTACGATAAAGCATAAAACGCGCAACTTGTAATTACAAAAACTTGCAATCTCAAAATTGATATTACAATTATAGAAAAATCGAATTTAAAGATCAGGAACAAACACCGTTAAAACGTAACAACGGACAACAGATGATGGTGCAAAGCGAAAGGGGTAAAACGCTCGTCAAAGGGCGCGAGCATTCGCTGGCGTTGCGTTCTCCGCGCGAACCGTAAAGAGGCGCAGAGGATATGAACATCGACGTCAAAGACCGAGCGCGTGTACGGGGATTACGATCGACCATTGAATATTCACGGGAAATGGCGTGTATTAACGGTAATGGGATAGGTTGGAACGCGGGAAAAACGGGCAGGCTTGTTATAAGAAGAGGCGCGCGGAATTTTCGGCAGGGAAACGTGCCAACGCGACGCGGCGGTCCCGTTCCGCGCAATCGCCATTTCGATTTTACGCTACGTACAAAGAATTATGGAAGCGCTCGGTCAGTCGACAGACAATCCAATTACCAGCGAGTTGCGAAGCCCATAAACTTCGACCCCTGCGGTTGCTAACTATCGAGTAATTATGAATAGTCGAGTGCATATCGCGCGCGGAAATCGCAATTGAATTGGTTAGTTGGAAATTCATTTGGATGCAATCATAAAGTCCCGTGCTCCCTCTATTATCTCCCGCCTTTCTGCCCGTTGTTTCTTCTCTTCGCCGCTCGCTTCGATTCATTTTCGATTGTTCGTAACCTGTATCACGTCGCCGCGTTTCGATACCATCCAGCGTGCACCAGCCGGACCACTTCCCTTCCCCGTGTTACGTACACGGTAAAAACTCGATGGCTGCGCGAAACGGCGTAAAATGGACGCGTTTATCGAGACTCCTGCGGTAAACGAGGTACATGCGACCGAGAGCAGGAGCAAACATCCGCGTGTCTTCTTCTGCTCTCGTTTCTCGTTCTGTTCGGTCGTCGCTAAGCAATCGCGCGCGACATATGTTGATGGTGTATGGTAATGGTGCGATGTAAGTGGTGAAATTTCAATACAGATCAGATTACGTGAACAACGAATGAAATGCTCGATATTTAAATCGTACCATTCTATTCCAAGTCGAAAAGTAATTACGTTTTCGACCAATTGCTATTTGTTTAGCTAGCAGTGGAGGCTTCGCATATTTTCAGAGATTGCTGACTCTTCTTATTTAAATACTGATTAGTAAAATGCAAGACGATTACATAGTAAAGTGTCGAATTATGTTATACTAAATTAAAACTCTTTTTTTTTGGGTCTAATATGAAGATACGATTTGTTTGTGTGTATGGTACACGTATGTTCTCATTGAGAGGCGACCGTGCGATCGAGCTTCTCGTAAGAACGCTGTTTAAAACGGTAACGATACACAATTAACAGTTCCGCGTGTACATCGTGTTTAACAATCCAAGGAAGACGCGGAGGAAGTTAAAGGAAACGTGCTGATTGACGTTGACTCATCGTTGTCGCGCTACTTTGCCCCAACGACGTAATTGACTCTATGCATGCCCTCGACTTCAATTCTCTCC
Source organism: Xylocopa sonorina (assembly GCF_050948175.1). Taxonomy (NCBI): domain Eukaryota; kingdom Metazoa; phylum Arthropoda; class Insecta; order Hymenoptera; family Apidae; genus Xylocopa; species Xylocopa sonorina. The sequence continues at coordinate 3,897,283 of NC_135195.1, read as the reverse complement.
TTTGTTCCGCAGACTTGAATCGTTATTCGTACAATCGACGTCTCATTCATAGATAGTGGATTACTTTGTATCCACAATTTCAACGTTTCGTTACGGACAAATTGTCGCGCAGTTTCATCGCTGCAGCAGCCATCCAGCTCGTTTTTTGTGCACGCGACAGAAGATCTCGGGTTAAGCGAAGGTCAGTCGCGCGATTTCTCATCAATCCGTCGATAAATGTTCCACGAACCACGGATCAAATGTTAACGCAAACCTACGCAGTCGTCGTTTTAGGTATCGAAACGTTTATCGAAAATCGACAGGAAACGTGTTGACGCGTGCACGTTTTCTTGATAATCGCGACATCGATGTTATTGCGATCGTTGAAGAACAACCACCGCGAGAGGAAAGTGTCAAGATCGATTGTATATTCTTAACGCACGAGTACAGCTACGTTAGCCATCAGAAAGAGAATCGTTTCTAACGTATCCGTTCGATGAAACGTAGCCCTCGAGCGTGTTATTCCAGCCACGTATCGCAGCGACTGGCGTGGCTTGCCCGGTTTTTGCTGATTAACGCCAGGCGTTCTTCAAATTCTATTTCTGGTTGCGGCTGATGCGCTCGAAGTTCAAGTGCGCGAACGAACCACTCTTTGTACTCTGCAGTGCTGTCTGTTAAATATGCACGAACTATTAAGCGCTGATAGAACGTGAAGGAATTCATCGCCTAGGTGTTTACGGCACCCTTGTCACGAACCTGGCGTATACAATCCGGCGTCTCTTCCTTCTCGTTTTATTCTTTCTCCGTCGAGCGGGGCTTATCGTCTCGAACCAATCCCATTATGTAACCTCCGAGCGTATAGAAGATGGCGAGCCAGAAACTAATAAGGAATCGCCTATTACGGCCGATGTTTCCTTAACGCGCGGATATCGTATACTTGAACAACGACGCGGGAGCTGAATGCCGCGCCATTTTCATCTCTGGTAAATGTCCGCTCGTGCCCTCGTATTTTCGCGGATAGAAGGCTTTCTCGCCGTTATTACTATCGAACACGAATACTTTTTTACTAAATAATACTTTTTCATTAAATAGTAACGAAAGGAACACGCGAATACAAAGAATTATAATTTCTATGGTAGAAAATATCGTAATTTCTCTAACGATGTACGAAGTTTTATGATCGTCTAAGTAGATCGGAAAGATCGTAGTCGGACAAGTCGAAGAAATACGCATTTCAGCCGCGAACTTTTCAGTTCAGCTTGGTATAAACGTGTAACAGCGTCGACGTGTGTCGCGATTGAAAATAACCGTAAAATGTTATAACAAATATGTGTCCTTATCGTAAAACAATGTCAGGATAAATAAACGAATGTGATTTATGTACGCGGATACTGGATACGCTGAATTAATGATTCATTTATCAAGTAAATTGAATAATATATCGTACTTATATTGTACTTGCGTATTTTCCAAGTGTTGACCATCTCTGTCAGCGCGAGGCTAATAACGACGCGCCATTGAATTTATTTGACAAATGGAACATTACCGCAATAAGTCCACCTCGCGTCGCTATAAATCACAACTGTCGTTCATCTATTCCTCATCTGTATTTTATTAAGAATAAGCCTGCGTCGTTCCCTTTGCATTCCATCTTTTTGTCGTGCACATTTTTAATCACAGAATACCCAACAGTGCCTCTATTCGAACAGGAGACTCCCATCGAATCCTCTCTAAATACCTTCGCCACTGTTTAGGATCATGCTCGCATTTTTCACGGACGCAACAATTCGTAAATTAAAACTTCGCTTCGCCAGACTCGACATCGAGTCATATTTATCACCGTTGCTAAATACGCGCGCAACGCGACCGGTTCTCCGATCAATTTCTAGCGGAGCCTCTTTCGCGCGTGTTCATTTGTTTGCCCGGATTGGTGCTCGATTGACTTTACGCGCGCCACGCGTTTTCGCAATCCGTTTTCTAATTCGATTTCGCGCGATATTTCACGTTTCAGAGCGTCGATCAGGTGTTTCTGGTACTTGGCGCCGGTACGGAAAATCGCTGGCGTACGCGCGCTGGACCAGCGAATCGCGGCAGTCGGATTAAATCGTCGTGCCGTTTAGCGAATTATGCGCGGGGATCGGGTTAACTTACGGCGGCGCGTAATCGCGTATCAGGTTCACGGTGAATTTTTAAAATTCAATTCACGCGCGTCCTGATCGCGATGGAATACGATACGCGTCCGCAGTCTCTGTTCCGCGGCTAAATACCTATATAATATTAATATACCCGGCGATTAACGAATTGATACACTCCGATCGAACGGCTCCCGTTCCCTGCGCCCTCGCGATCGCGATTTATTTAACAGCACCGCAGGTATTATCGACGATATTCGAAAAAACGTTCCGCCTGCAATTTTCAAACGAAATTCGATTATTTAAATCATCCGGCGTTCGCTTCATCTTGGTCTTCTTCCTACCAACCTTCCCTCCATGCAATATCTACACGCATTTGAATTGGAATTCTTAAATCGTACCAGTACGGCTTGCATCGTCTGATATTATTCTTCCGACTCACCCGGTTCTTCCCTCGTCTCTCGCGTGTTTTCTTTCCATTTTTACGCCACGCTTTCGTCACTATAATCATGAATAGACGTTTCTCCGCTCGAAATCGGCCAATCGAATTGAATCACAAATCCCCGATTCAGCCCTCGCTCCCTTTATTTTATCCACGCTGTTTTTAATTATACCAAGCAGCAAAAAACCATCATAAATTTTCATACATTAATACCACGAACAGATTTGATCGTTCTACTCGTTCCATCGTCCCGTTTCCTCTCTAATCAAGAGATTAGAGTCCTCGCAACGTCAACCACGCCCATAAATTTTTCCACCGATTCGTTTCTTGGATTTCCACTTCTTTTTTTTTTGGCATTCTCTTATCCGCTCAGCTTATCCTTCTCCAGCTTCTCCTTTAATTGCGAGCGGGCGAACCCCGCTAGACCAGCTCGTAGGCAACTCGTATCTCTGTCCGAGCGCGAAGAAGTTCATTGTACCGTTCCTGGCGCGTTACGCCACGGTTGGCCGTGCAGAGACCTCGCGGAACGTGTCGACGCGCTGCCGTGGCCGGTCGCATTCCAAGATGAGAGTTGGCAGAGGTAAAGAAGTGGAACGACTGCCAATTATCGACAGGCGGCTAGCGGAAGCGCGCACGTTGAAGGACTTCGCCGTGGATCGGGGCGAATCGCGCGAGAACTCGTTTCCACGCGTTGCGCGCCGGTTCTCCAATCGGTTCTCCAATCGGTCCTCCGCGTACGCGCGAGCGTACAGTCGCGCGTCTCATTTATGCATCTACGCGCGGTCGCGTCGAATCCGCATGCAACGCAGGACGCAAGTTCAAAGTTCCCTGCTTTCTCGTCTTCGTGCGGGATTTTCACGGTTTTATCGTGAAAGTTTATGCGAGAGACGTACGACGCGTACGAACGAGAGCGGTAATGATTCCGACCCCATCGGCCTCGCTGAAACGAACGCACGCCACGGCTGTGTCCGTTTCGAAGCGGCTCTATCTACCACCGTGTGGCCGTCCGTTTAAAACCAGCCGTATCTACTGCGCAACCGTCCAATTAGATGCGCATCTATCCGCTGCAATCACTTTTTATTGGACGACCGCTGCCGCGCATTCTTGTTAGCGGATCCGACAGACCGAAATCGTTCCACGCGTCTCTCTGTGTTTATGAAAAATTCATTGCGCTCGTTGTAAAATGGTGTCTTGTTAGTTTGCTTATCTCCTCGGCTTTCTGTCGTTTTGCGTTCGTTACGGTATACGAGAGTAGCTTCGATGCGAGATAAGAGAAACGGACTCTGAGGATGATAGAATCTGTCTTTAAAAATGTTTAAACGGTCCACGATAAAATTTCGACAGCGTCATGGAGGACAGATTCCTTTCAATCACTCGCCTCAATTTCAAAGTTGCGTATCATTTTTTTTTCCGTACGTGCACCAAGATTTCGTCGGATAAGGTTTCGTTTAACACAGCTTTGGCACAACGCCGCGTGTACACGAGTTTTTGTACACACAGAGACACGAGCTACACAAAGCTGGCCGCCTATTCACGGATCGCTCGTACACGGTGCTCGTAACCACGCGTTGCGTGTGTGTACGTTTGATTTAGTTACGCGTCCCGCGCATGTGTTTAATGCAGTTGCACGTGTGATATGTTTGCGCATCACGTGTACGTGTAGCTTCTTGCGTCTTCGCGACTCAGCGAGGGTAACGAGCGTAACGAGGACAGAGGGATGTCCCCTCACGGTCAACCGTATATCCTTTCGAGCGGCAGCGGAGCCGCGTGTGTGCACTTCCTACTGTGCGTCACGTTACGTACATGCATAACTGAAAATGAATTTCATTATGATAATCCTTCTTTATTACTCGCGGCGCGCTGACAAAATGCAATATTCATGAACCCGTCGCATGCGCGATATAACCGTGCACGCGTTTAATGACCATCGCGGACACGATCGCGGGCGAAAGTATCGCGTCCACTGGGATTTTCATTATTTCGGGATAATTGTTTCCTGCTGTTTGCCAGGCGTTTTCCTTGCGCCCACGCGGCTTTCTTAATTGGCTCTCGATGATTTAGGCGCCGGAAAATACAGGACCGTCCTTTAAGGGGTGTTTTTCTGATTTATACCGCGGAACATCGTAATGCAATCGAGTGGACGTCGCGTGACCGCGTCCATCCTTTTCGCGCGACGGAACGAAATTCGCGAAAAAAGCGGAGGGTATCAAAAGAATTCATTTTTATATCGTCGGAATTATTTTTCGTCGCACGGCGCGCGTGAAATCGTATCATTTCGAATATTTTCATGCGATATAAATTTTAATAATTATTACATGTATCGCGTCAGCGAGAGGACACAAATTTGACTGTACTTTATTTGATAATTTACACCGATCTCTCTGCTGCCGCGGAATGAGAGGGCTGCTATGTTACCGTTATTTTGGAATAATTTTATTTTGCGGTTCGCGAACAATTTTTCTTATCTCCACCGGGTTTAGCTGCTTTGACAAATAGCCATAGATCATAGAACATGTATGACGTATGAAATACAATGCTATACGCAAGTAATATTACGCAATGCTGCTGAAATTGCTCTTGGGCATTTTTTATTCTGTTGCTTCCATGTTGGACGAATGAAATTATTACGAAACTACTTTTCACATAGAACGTTAGCTCATTTGCACAATATCCGTTTAAACAACGGGAGATTTGTGTTGCGATTATGTTTATTAAATGTACACACCCTTTCAAAAGCATTATAACATGAAACTTTGAACAAACCTTTATTAACACAATCGCTGTTATTGTCAGAAAGCACTCAATGCTACATTCTGTCACAATATTTTCTAAATATTTACTATAATTAAACGCGTCTAATACGGATTCTTCGAGCACAGATAGCAACCCAATAACATAGATTGATCTACTTATTTGAACTAGAACAATTCTGCCTTAAGGACACGACTGACGTACAAGTTGGAAACTAGTGAAAGTAAATCTTAAGGACTTGCGTAATATTACTCGATCAAATCTTGGGTACGTACGTACACGATCAATTTTTCCAATCTATTCTTAAACACGTACCAGACGCGGGGGAGAAAGAAAAATTCAAGCTGTAATTTCTTGTTCCTCAGAAATTCGTACGAATCCGTTTTATTCCTTAAGTGTAAGTAGTACTTAGTCCCGAGTAAATTTCCACTGCGACATTTTACTTTCCTTCTAATTACTATTTCACATTTAACGTCCCCGTTTTACCATCCACATAACATTATAGTAATCCCGTAGTATAGGTCATGCAATATCGTTCCACGTACTCTATACCTGGTCGCATGAATATGCTTTTAATGCTGGACGAGACTTCTTAGTGGCTCTCCTTAATTTACCCTCTGACGTAATAACACGACAAATAGTCAGCTCGTACAATTCGAAATTAGCTTATAAAATTAGGACAATGCGTAGTTAAATACGGTACTATTGAATACACCCTCAATTTTAAATGAAACTGAGAATTCCTCGTTTTAATTTATATCGCAATGTTATATGATAATACTAAGAACAATTAATTTTTCCGTTCTTCCTTCATTCGCAACGTACTTAATTGAAGGATAATCTTACAGCAAATAGTTCGTCTGCAGCATTGTTTGGTTGGAACCCTATTTCTAAGATGTCTTGAGTCAACGTGGAATACGTGGGAATTTTTATTAACATCGAAATTCTGCTTTATTTGCCCATTAAACAAATGGAAAGATAATATGAATTTATAGGAGTAGACATTTTCCTAGGAATGACAACGAAATTGAAATAAACGTTCCTCCGTGTTTCGATTTTAATCCCCTTATAATAAGTAAATATTCGATTCGAGGGAAATTTTCATTCCTGATGCTTCAATTCAGATAAATGTTTCTTTAGTACCTACCACTCAAAGCAATGATTTTCTTGCATCAACGTAAAATTTCGCTCGCACTGGTACACGTATTTCAATGTACCATTTCTCTGCCTCTTACAGCTTCCAAGATATTAAACCAAGTACCTGTATTTACTGCCTTTAAGTCCGAGAGTGATAGTTACCCCTTAGAAATAAGAACTTTTTAAAAATATATAGGCATGACTAAGGGGTGTTTGAGCTTTCAAGGGATTCAGAGATAGCTGGTACAGTCTCTAGATTTAGAGTATAATATATTTAACAATATCTTAGAAGCTCTCACGTCTGACTCTGACCTCTTAATTCTCAATACTTTTTAAAACCTCTGCACTCGGATATCCTCTTCGAGGGGGACACCTGAACTTTTCTATTGAAACAAAAATGTTCTATCGCTATTTTAACAATAGTTTCTATTGCTAACGTCCAAGAAAGATCTGAATGCTAAGGGTTAATAATAACTCCAACCCTCGTCTTACTCTTCACCGCGTTTATTTCCCCCAAAAGCCAGCAGGCGTTTCTCGCCTCCACCAATTAGCCTCTTGCGCCGAAAAATATCATCCTCTCGGCTTTCCTTTCTCAAGACACAGAATTCCTTGCATTCGTTATAGCAACACGATTTATGGTGGACCACTTCACCAGATTTAGCTTTTTTTGGTCACTCCAGGAGGTCACACCCCTCTATAAATCTCGTCACCCTTCCACCCAACATGGCTGTCGAGCATGCAAGCCCTAAACCTCTAAATCTTCGCCTTTTCTCTACAAATATTCCAAGAATACACGTCGATTATTCATTTCAAAACCTATCCGCGCGGCAAAGTCGTCTCGTTAACACTGTATCCACGTGTCAACGAAATCTTCCATCGCCATAAGTTTTAATATCCCCGATCCCACGTGAAACCCTACACAAGATCGTCAGCCAGCTTCGCAGATCCTTCGCGGAGCACGTAAACGTAGGTCAATTTCCCTTCTCGTGTAATTAACGAGCCCTCGAGCACAAAGGGCCGACAACACTCGCAGTCTGAACGTTACGTTACACGCGACTACTTCCAAGTTATTACGTCTTTGGCATCAAGCACGTACTCGCGGTACGTCTACCCGCGCGCTCGCTATTTCGATTTCAAGTTTCATAATGCGCCGCGGCGCATTGTCGACGCCGTTATCACCTCAACCTTTACCTTCCCTGGCCTGCAGCCGGCTGTTCGCCGTCCGCGCCGCCGCTTGTCAACCCTGTATCTTTCCACCATCGCGAGCGGAAAGTGGAACTTGCCCGCGGAACGGATCCAGCGGGCCGCGTACGGATGAAAATGGTTCAACCACTTACCTCCGCAGAGATTTCATATTTTTTCCCGTAGCAGCCTTGCCGGGGCTCGCGTTCCTGCTGGGAATATAATTTTCTTTTCTGTTCCCCTTTTTTCCAGCCCTCGCTGCACCCCGCTCGCAGCCGACGATTTTCTGCGCGTTCGAATCCGCGGGCGTTCACCCTCTTTTTAAGAACGAAATACGAGGTGCAAATTTTTGATTAGCTGCGAGCTGATTCCATGTAATTGAACGCGAGGTTGTATGGTAGGCGTAAATTGACCTGTTAGGAAGTGATGTTGCGTTTTTGTAATGTTTCGTTTGGAATTTCTTTTTTTTTTTTGTTGGTTTCAACTTTTTAGAAATGATTTTTTTATAGTGAGTAAGGAAATGGATTAATTTTTTTAATTATTACTACTTATTCGTAACGTTTATATTTGTGTTGATGAGCGTTAATAGTAATAAAATATTAATTGTCTACTTTTGTGGTCAAGAGGGTGAACAGAGTTAATTTAAGGGTGTTACGTATACAAGTTAATTGGAAATACGAGTAGCAAATAAATGAATTAATGAAGTTAGTTAGTATTTGCATCATGTTAACGTGTAAATTGCAAATGAATATATATAGATAAGTTTGCAATATCGTCAGAGAAATAATTTGAGGAAAATTGTGGAGATGAAATTTTATCTCATTGTAACTCGTGTTACTTATCAGCAAATATATCGTTATACGCTAGACTAATATTATCACATTATTACGGAAGGCACATTAACGTGAAATAAAAATGAAGAGAGTAATGAAACAGAGTAACGTTACTTTTCGAAAGGTATGAGTTACCTTTTATTTAAAAAAAAAAAAGACTTACTCACGATCAAAGGAGAGTTAATCTCCGTATGCATATGCATTTTACCAAAGTAATTCTCTGCTCTTTGTAAACTACGCCGCTTAGGCAACTTTGTATCGGTAATTGAAATACCGTGCGTGGAGTTATTTTCAAACGCTTAAGAAAATGGAATCTCGCGTAGCCTGCAGTAACCACCGTTTCCATTTTCGAAGGTGGAGCTCATCGGTGCCTAAGGTATTACGCGAAATTTATGAATTCTAAAAGCGGCTTATGAATATTTAAAAATCGCGTTACATAAGTACACTGTTACAATGGTGTCTCGGAATTGCAAATCCTCTGATTGTGACTGTTTGTAGCTTTTAATGTAAAATCGTGCAACGATCCCTTCTGCTCGCAACATGCGAGCGTATCATTTTTCACCTCGCGAGGAGAGAACAGGTTCGAATAATCATATCCCGATAAGAAAGCGTACTTCATGGAATACCTACGAACCCACTACATTTACAAACACAGCTCTAACGTAAACATTATTCATCTTTAAGAAAAAATAATTCAATCATGCGTACAACGTTTCTAACGATCTATTTGCTCAACCAGTTAATCACGGAATTTTATTTTAAATGTCCCTTACACGTCGAACGCAGGGACAATGGTTTTGTTATAAATTTCAAGGAAAAACGTAAAGCCAAACGAGAAGAGATTGGCGTTTCGTTGATCGAAACGTTAATTATGAGTGTAATAATTTTTCCAATCGAGAGGACCATTCGAACTGATGAAACGCATCAGCTATCGAGCTGAAAACCGGAACGATCACACGATGGCCGTAAAGAGTTAATGCAAGCGGCTCGGAAAATGCTCGCGCTGCGACTGGTATGCAGTATAGTCAGGAAACCAAGCAAGGTTCCAGGTGGATGGTAAATGCCAGTGGTCGAGATTTACACGCGTAGGTCATGTGTGCTATGAATCACGCACGATTACGGAAAACTTGTTTCTTCAGCTGCGCCAAGAAGGCCACCGTCCACGATCTCGAGACGCTCGTTCGTCGCGTATTCAGTCGACACGCGCGCCGCGAATTGTCTTCGCGTCATTTCGTTAAAAGCAGACATTTGTCGTCGGATAACAGGTCGAATAACTTGTCACGCGTTAAATCGCGCACACCGTTTTGTCCCTGATGTAATTTAAAAAAGGTGATGCGAAGAAAAAACGATAAAAAGTCGTCTTTGCAATATGGTTCAATTTTCTTTGGGTGGGCGAGAGTGACATTTTCGATACAATGGTAAAATAATTTATGATTTTTAATAACAGCACGCGTAATCAACAGTGATGGATCTAAATGACATTGATAGACGGGAGACAGGATGCTCTCATAAAACACGATTGAATGTGACATGTTTTAAAACGTTTCGTATGAATATTTAAAAGTCGGATTTTCGGTTCTACGGAGAGATTAGAAAGTTCACTTTGTACGGGACGCAAAAGAAATTATGCATCGACTAATGGAGTTGGAAGGTTTCACCGCAGAAACGAATTCAACGAAGGAAACGGGGGAATCTATTTAAGTCCAAGGAGAACGTTGCACCGCTGGAAAATGCTTATTTACTTGTAACGAAAGATAATTATAACGAAGCAGAACTAGTTCGTTATTTGTTGCCGCGTCGCGTCGTTTTATTGCGTTAAAAACAATTACGCTTATAGGCTTCCGGTAGGGAACGACGTGCCTCGGATTCTGCGACATTGCACAGGCTCCGAAACAGCGAGTGTCTAAATACTCCTTTTTGGGGACACCGCAACAGAGCATCGCACTTTAAATGTTGAGTTTCATTCAGATTAACTCGCATCCGAGTTAAGTTTCCCTTTCCGAGTACCAAAGTCAATGAGGTAATTGAAATGTTGTGTTTCGCTGCTCGGCCACTTTGCGAGCAATTTTTCTGTCGATGGATTAAACATACTTTAATATCGAGTGCCGACGACTGTTTTCGCTGGTCTGTCGGTGCGAGGGTAATCGCGTTGAATTAAATGCGATATTTCCAGCTTGTGGATGGTTGAAATTAAAAAAAAAATTGGAATAATTGGAAACGTGAAAATTCCTAAATTTGATAACACGAATACTCGAAGGTGTAAAGATTCGAATGTGACGTCGAGAAATGATAAATATTCAAATTTGAAAATTCGAAAATTTGAATAACCTGAAATACAAGGAGAAAGAAATTCGGAAAATTGGGTGCGCATTGCCAATATCGACTCGAAAAGCACGCGTCGTTGCTCGAAAAATTCATTGATTTGGGATATATGACATAATAAAATTTAATTGGACGTCGCAAGTATTCAATCCGCTTAATTATTACCTCTCACTTATTTAATTCAGGAAGTGGAGCATAAACTCATGCAAACTTTATTTCTACACGCACTATTTACCGAATAAATATTTAAACAAACACGACTATCCATTCAGACTCAGCCCACGCAACATGCGCAAGGTACGAAAGTTAAATTAAATTGCTCGATGCAACCAACAATCGAACCAAACGTGCTGATAAAAAAAAAAAAATGAAAAGTACAGCGCGATTTTAACGTAACCCGCGATAAACTGACGGAACGAAAGGCACAGGTACTTAAAGTAACGTAAGGTCCACTTATGATCATTATATATTCGCATCGATTTCCATAAAGCCTTCTCTGGAACGTTCGTTGCACTCTACGATTTCCTGCAGTTGGCAATTGCGACGACTTGATACACTGTGGTATAAATTCAATGGGAATATCCACGAGTACGCGCGCGCTCTTACATGAGCACTCGCATTATGCGTATACCTAGTTATATCCTATAACGTTCAAGCTCGTCACGAGCCACATCAATTTTATGCCTTCAACGAAATTTCGAAACGAGTCTTCCTCATTCGAATGTATCTTCTTCCTATACCTACATAACGACACCCCATTAAATCCCACAACACTGATCATTTCACTTAATCAATCATATTCCCTCCTCGAAGATAGTCCAAATTAAAATTCTCATTTCCCTACAGATTCGCACACTAGCGTCTCGTTATAGCCCACAATACTAATTTTTTTCTCTTGCGCGCCGCATCAATCTTATTTTTTCGTCGATGAGCACCGTACAAGACTTTCCTGGACCAAGACGGACCATAAATTAACGAAAAGCAGAGGTCCACGCGGGAAGTAAATATCGGGATCGTCTTTTTATCAACGCAAACCAGAGTCGCCATGGCACGGGCGAAAATAAACCGGGTGGTCGTAAACTAAACCCTCGAGTAGCGACATGACTGATGTCGTCGTGGTTCAGAACCGCGGGGTTGCACTCTGCCGCAGAGTCTCTTCCCCGCAATAAAAGAATCGCGCGACTCGCCGCTAACAGTGTGTGTTTCATTAATAATTTAAAGAGCCTCGCAAAGGGACGTTCGCGCACGGCGAAACGTCCACGGTTCCTTTTTTTCGTGTCCGCTTAAGGACTCGAAATAAATTGGTGGAACAGAATCGATCCCTTCGAACTGCGAACGACTCGTGCGGAAGTTCGTGTCTGACTCGACCCGTCATAATCTACTGCTGCGGTTCGAAGCACGACTCTGCGAATTGACGCGGTTGCGAATGGGTTAAAGCATGCTTACCTTGATTTCTGAAGAGGTTTACGAGCACGGGTTATTTCGACCCTGGCTATACCTATCCGGGGTCATGTGTACGGTAAGGGAAGGTATCATCCGCTTAATTGCCGGCTATTAATTCAAGTGGTTGTGTCAATGGTTATAGCTGTGTAGCGCACGCTAAGAGGTTCATCCTAATATTGGCGCAGGCCCTAGGCTACTGTCATCGAGGAGCTGTATCGTTCCCGTATAGCCAGCGTATGTATCCGTTGTATACGACGCGTTACGTTGATGCCTCGCCTATAATTACTGTAATTACCCGGTGTCCAAAAGCAGACGCCCCGCGTTCAAACGACCGGATTGATAAGCGTCCCGCCAATTAAACATCCCGCGCTCAGTCCAGGGAGAATTTAACGAATCTCTGTGCAACGTAGTAGCGGAGCGAGATACCTGGTCTCTCTCTTGCAATTACGTGGCGTCGTTGTCGGTGGTGAGAAGATTTTCAATCTTTAACGTCGAATTTTTTAATTGCTCGCTGCGATTCGAAGGCCTCGAAATGAGTAATTGAAGAGGACGAGACGATAAGTATCTTGGAGGATTGTATCGTCGACATACGAAAGCTTACAGAAATTTCGTTCTATCCTAACAAATTTTTGACATGAGACCACAAGGAAGGTTAAGGGTCGTCAGTTTTAAATCCTCTGACAACGTATCGACTCCAAAAGGAGAATCGTGTCGCAGTTTGAACACAAGACTACTGCAGGAACCTTTGATCGGCACGCATTAGACGCAACCTTCCAAAAATCGAGCGTGTTTTTATTTCTACCATCAGCCTGCAAGAACACGGAACAACGAAATTGCGGTGACGTACACCGGCTACGATATACGTATATCTGTATATATCTACGCGGGGTGCGCCAAAACTCGTCGATGTAAAACGAAGAAGCGGAAGAAGGGGACCAGCTACGGTGGGGCGGGGCGGGAAAAACGAACGCGAAGAAAGGGAAGGGAAATATCAATTTTTGCTCAGGGCACGGACCTCACGGAACAGAAATGGAGTTTTGCCAAGGCTGGAGCCGCGCTGGAAATGCCACCGTCTATTTTATTCCGCAGTCAATGGCACTCGGCACCTACTCTCGCCCGTACCTCTACACCCTGTTTCCCTTTTTGCAGGCATCGCATTAAACCTGCCTAATGCCACTTGAGAAAGGGAGTGGAAGAGAAAGACGAAGGCTGGAAGGAATACGAGCGAGAAGGATGAGAAAGGGAAATAAAGAGGAGCGAGAAAGAGAGTGAGAGAGAAGAGAGTGCCACGTCCGATAAATCGATCCCTGTTCAAATTTCTCAAGGGAATCCAGGGACCCGTGTACACCTGGGAGAGCGTAAGGAAACGAAAAAAAGAAAAAAGGAGAGGAAACCGCGGGGGGAGAACGCGTCGAAGAATCGAGGGGGTCGATCGCGTGGCAATCTAACGCCATATTCGGGATAGGCGTGCAGATTTACCGGGTAAAGCGTTCCGCCCGTATAAATGGTCGGCGATAAACTGCTTAGGGGCGGAAGTTCGCCGGAAGTTGCTAAACTTAACGCGCTCGCCCCCGCGAACGGTTGTACTCGGAGAAATTAAGTTTAATGCTCGGTGATAATTTCGAGACTCTTGTTAGAGTCGCTCCGCGGGAGACCTCTTGAATTAATGATGACCGTGCGGCAATTTTGTTAACAATGAGCTTCTTTCGCGCGGCACCGCGGTTTATGAGAATTACAAGCGTGGGAATTGGCAGCGACCGCGTGGTATCCAACCGAGAATTAACGGAATATTTTCCTCGCCCCTCGGATACGGTTGTAATGAACCATGCGGAAATTGGCACGGATACGATTGTAAAAACCGTCCCGTTTATTCGAAGGGAGAATTACGTACGTCGGGTACAAAAAAAATGATTGCGCGATGCATGTGCAGTGCGCAGCGTACTTGATTACATGTTGTCAGATTTTTTAAATACAGATTTCGGTCTCTCTATATCTGTCATTGTTCTTGCAGGATTCACGTCTTCTTGCAGTGAGAAATGTATTCGTTATACACGTGTTACAATTTTTATCGTATTTCGTTATAACGTCGTTACTTCTTTCTTCTCGTTCCTCCTCTGTATCTTTTTGTCGTGATTCAGAATCACTGAATCAACTTATCAATTTGAATTTAAACGTTGTACAAAAACTTCATGTTTAAATACGATACACATCTGTTTTTCTAATATACCATGATTTCTGTTTTATTTGTAGTCGAATCGGAACAAACGATCAATACGTTACATAAAGTAACGCAAGAATTGCATTTGATTGCAGTATTCAATTTCCACATTAATTTTTATTAGCATCCAATGGAACTCGATTGCATTGGCAAGATGTGGACGTTCGGATAGTAAAAGTAAGTGTGCTTTTACGGGTAGGAAAGGAAGTAATACTAAATTCGTCTTCCGCGTACCGTGGAAGTCCCCTCGGGAGTGGAATTCAATAAGGGGTAGTATCTTGTCGTCGTCTGTCAAAACATTTCACTCCCTGCCGGCAATCTCGACGATTTTTCGTCATCGCGTACCCGTGGCCGCGGATTTCCTCGAGCCACGATCGACCGCGCCCCCGTCCAGAACAGAGGGAGGGTTTTCCGAGGCAGGAATTAGATTGACTCGAATTGACTCTTACGTTTCTACGTGCGTCAATATGAATTGACGACAGACAAATTGGATAATCGCCAGAAGCGTTCGAGAAAAACCTCCAGCTGAGCCCGAAGATTCCTCGCAGCTTGCCATCTCCCTCTTCCTCTCACCCTCTCTTACCCTCTTCCACGTGCGTTACGTATATAGTCGCGCGAACGATAGAGATCTCTTCCGAAGAGCGAAATCTTGCCGGTCTTAACGCTTTCGAAGGATTAACGTGGTTGTTCCATTTGTTCGCGAGGAAATTAGGATAATAAAAGCTCGCCTTCGCTGAAGCGTCGGGAAACGAGGCGATTATTTTCAAGGGGAATCATTCCGCGCGCTTGAACCGATAGAAATTAACGGCGATTTTTTTCGAACGACAGAATAATTATTTAAACGTTACGATCATCTCTGAAATCGAAGCAAAGTCGGAGTAAAAGTAAATCAGCAACCCTCTGATGATGCAATGAGACGCGAGTCTTCTCTTAGAAATTTCAACGCGAAAATGCGAAAATAAAATACAGTTTGGAAACTCCATTATCATACATCTAAAATCTGGAAAAGTCTCCTGTAGCAGTTTGTTTGAAAAGCACCCGGAGGAGCAGAAGGAGCATAATATCCCGTGTACAAAAACAAAGACGATCCTGGAAACACCCTTAACGCCTCTCGATTTTCCCTTATAAAATTCTAATGAACATCCTGCCGACGGCTTTCGAATCTCGTACGCTCAATTTCTCCTGCTCATCCCTCTCCAAAGTAAAACGAAATCGGGTTAAAATATTCAACGAAACACGCAAACGCAGCGCACTAAAAGAGCTACGTAGTCCTATTAGAATTCAACGCACGGGTGGACGGATACCGAGCCAGGCATTTATTTTTCACTTTGTATTTCGCAGTTTGACGCGTGCGTTTAAATTGTAACGATGCACTCGCGATGAGTCTGTTATCGAAAAATCGCGATTGTCGAATGAACAAAAAAGAAAAAAAAGAAACGAAAGGAGTAAGCTAAGCGTTCTTAGACTCAACTTTATCCGCGACAAATACTCTTTCACGCGACACCCCCGTCTACGCGCGTCCTCAATTATTCATCGTCAGCTGGGATCCGTCGTAACTTCGCATTACCATTTTTCTGTATGAAAAAGCAACGCTGCTTTCGCATCCCATCCCGTATAAACATTGTAATCTGTAATGTCTGCGAAAAATTCGACGTTCCTCCTTTTGAGAGAGCCACCGTGCCGCTGGACCGTTTGATATACAAACGAGAGAGCAAGGGCTGTTAAAAAAGAAAAAAAAAACAGCCGATCGATCATTCCAAAACGATAGCCGCCGTTGAGACTTTACGTTCGGTACACGCAGCGCTTTGACACTTTGCAAATGAGACGTCACGTGGTCAGCGTTTCCTTTTTCTCGTCCTCCGTCCCCTTCTTTTTCTTCTGTTTTTTTTTCCCACCGCCCTTTCGTCCTTCTCGTTCCTTTTTTAATCCTTGCCGACGTGGCCTGCTTATCGATTACCGATCGAGATTGTCCCATGCGTGTCAAGCACCCCGCGCAGGAGTACGGAATCCTGCATTTCCTGCGTGACAGTGCGAGGCTGCCACCGGATTCAGTGGCGCGGCACTAAAAGGCCCCGGCGATAAATCACTTTGGCAAATTCCTTGTAAAACGCTAAGTGCCGCGTGACGTTTGAAAGGGTCCGCCAGAGGTGTGTAAAATAATTATTAGATATAGGCTCGCAGGCTGCTTCGTCCAGTTTTCAATCCGATTACGCGGAACTTTGAACTCGGTGGATTTATGTAATTAAAATTAATAGTGCTTTTAGAACAAGATTTTTTTTCTTTTATTTCATCTTTCATAGATGACCTCTGATGTGTACGATGGGCGTGTAAAGAAAATCCTTCGAATCCATAAAAAATTAGGAGTTTTCACAGTCGTAGAATATCTTGTTATTAATAACGTAGTATTTTCATAAATACAATTAAATGAGGCCTGTATTTTACTGTTCGGTATTTTAATCCCTTTTGGTCAGTACTTTACTGATCAGTATTTTAATACGAAGGGTCAGTAGCCTTAGAAAATATGCGAAGCCCTCACTGACAGCTAAACAAATACCAATTGGTCAAGATTATCTTTCCACTTGCAATGGAATTGGTTTAATACTATGTTATTTCTCCTTTATATCCAAACTGAACATTCAGTATTTTTATACTGACCACTTGGATAATAAAGTACTGACCAAAAGTTGATTTTAGTGCAGACCATTTTATTTGATGCCATTATATATAACATACAGAGATAATATATTATATTAATTTGACTAAACTAGAAGCACAGACAATTGAATGAAATTTTCTCGAAAAATTTACGATGGGTAATTTTTATACGCAATGCTATATCTTCAAACGACAAGTGAAAAAATGGTAACTGATTCCAGTATTTCGTTTCAATTAGAACTCAAACGATACCGGTAACACGGTGTACGAATAATATAAAGCGGTGTTATAAATGATTTTAAAAGCAGGGGATATATACAATGAACCAATCGGAATCCCCTGGATAATTTATTTTATAATTATATTTGGGAAAAAGCGGGTTAATCGTTGGTTATACCATGTACGATTTTAAAGCTTCTCTTTCACCCGGCAATTATCTACTTATCCAAGCCGTATCTTTTGAACCACTCGAGCATTTATTAATTGGTTTACACCTCCTTTATTTATGCAAGCGTAATACTAAAAATTACCAGATTGATTCGCCTGGTTATTATCTGCTGCGAAATGGGTTAAACAGAGATTGTACGGTTTCGAGGGGTAGCATAAGCTGGATCAAGCGAATTCTTTCTTCCCTGGCGAAGACGTTCCACAGATTCGAAGGTTAAATCTAATTGTAAGAAGATTTACTCGCGAATGGAGCACGCACTTTTTTCACTCTAACAGGATTCTTACTCTTCTTAACACGTTTCGCGTTGAACCGACTTTTGGACGCTTTGTAATTAATTTATAATTAAATAGTTTTGCCTCTGGCATATGCTTTACCATCTTTCACCACAGCATAGAGAGCATAATTATCAAGAGAAGGGTGTAGAGGAGTTAACATTACAAGTTTGCCTGCATTCTTCGTTCCACAATCAGAATTTCAAATGGCTCGAACGGAAAACTCAGCGTGGGGTGTATACGTGTTAATATACGCACGATATCCAGCCTTTTAACGACGTTATATTCATTTAGAACGATATTTGAGAGCCTCGCACCTGCAGCACCGTAACAATCCGTTTCGCAACATTTTAATACTCTGCATCCTTCTTCTTTTTCGTTATTCGGACGTATCGCGGGCCGAGTACTTTCATCTTGACATCAACACTACCTTAAAAATGCGTCGTCTGTGTATAATTGTGCAATACCCTCTGACTAGAGCCTCTTCATTAAAACTTTCTATGATGATGCCACGTTTTAATGGCGGGTGAAAAATCAACAACGAAAAGCGCCGCGTGCAATTATATAACGTAATGGCGCGTACATCTTGTGCGCGCGCAATTAAAATTCCTGTTTGAATCTTTCATATTTTTGAAAGTGGCGAACCAACAAGCTCGCGTTAGAAACTGTACTCCGTTGCTGGTGACGTTTACTGAATTCGTTTAAATTATCTGTCGATGGCTCTTTTCAACGGCCATTGAAATGCATTATCCTTCGGTCGATACTTTACGTAATTGTACAATTGAAAAGAGGGGACAAAGACTGTTATTGTTTCGCGTTGGACACACGTTTCTATGTTATCGAACGCTACGAAAATTCTCATAGGAACACTGGTTAGTTGACGATAAAATCGTGCATACTTTTGCAGATAGCTTCGTAAGAATATATTAACTTTTGACGAACAATTTTCCTTTTCCATTTATCAACACTTAGCCATCCGAATGAAGAAATCTCTCGATTTTGGTGTCGACACAAAAATTGCTCTTGTTACTTATAATCGTGCGAACTAATCTATACACGTTGTATCTCGTTTATTTCAAAAGTAAAGCAGTTTCTTACAAAGTAAGCTTGTGCTTACACCACAGATGCGTTAATAAAAAAAGCTATTCAGGACAGAAGAAGTAAATTTTACCTGTTTGTAAATATATAAGAATCCATTAACGCTTAGCCAACCGAATGGAGAGATATTCCCACTTTAGAGTCGTCACTAGGCTTACTTTCCTTTGTTAATATCAGTTTAAGATTGTTACTATCGTAATTCAATCTCGTTAGCACCAAACATAATTATTGTCCATTTAAATAATTTTTAGATGTTCTTTGCCGTTTTATTTTTCAAGTAATGGATACTAGTTCCCGTTCGTTGAGAAAAATTCACAATGGACAGCGTACAATTGCGTCCTTCGCAGCGGTTAACTTAGTGCTAAATTATTGAGAAAATACACTTGCGTTAATACTAAATTCGTATTACGAAAGAATTGCGCGACATCGATAGAAAACGGTTTACGTGAAAAGATATTCAGCGCACGATTTTCAACTAATTTTCTCATTTCCCACAGGCGCACGTGACAATGGCAATAACGAGGAGAAAGGTATGGACACGGTGCTTGTTCTGCCAAGCAACACGAGAGACCGCGTGATATCAAGAGCAGACGATTTTCTGGAGCCCGCGCTGGACGATAGCTTCGAGGATCCGGTGTGGAACCTCAGCAACTTGTTCAGATCGAGCATCATGGATAGATGGTACTCGGACTTACAAGGTAGGTGGACAAAAAACTGTTGTCGTACGTGCTGTACGACAGGACTTCGTCCATTCGTTAATCTTACTGCGCATACAGAGACTGATTGTTCTAAGCCTTCTAGAGTTAACGCGTATACCTATACATACCACCCTTTCCTCTAAACCAGTACATAGTAATTCTGATAAAAGCGAGGAGGCTGATTCGTTGAAATAAAAAAGATGTAGGATTATTTAAGGAACCTAATAATTGAAGACAATTACAAATTATTCAAAAATCGACAGGTGATTCTTTACTTAGATATTAATCCAAAGACGAACAAGGAACAATTGACACTCGTCGTTCTAAAACATTCCCACGAAAATAATTCATTCAGCAGATTTGTTCTTTTTCTCTCGCATCCCCGTATAAAAAACAATTTCTTTATCCTTTATTCACTTATACGCAAATAAATACCTTTTTGGGAAACCTACGTGTGTGAGGTTGAATAATGTTCGTTCGGAAATATGTAACAAATAATTTATTTTAACAAGAACAAATCAAAGATCGACGCTATGGGTGCTCGGTACGCAACTCCTGAGGGCTGCTTTCCCTCACATTTTGTCTGTTTTCCGCCCCCTCATTTCGGTGCCGAAAAGGAGGGGACACGTTCGCAGAAATCGTCCTTAACCCTTGAAGACTATGTTTAATGTCTCCAGTCTCTTCGCTTCGAGGGTTAAGCGTTCTCTTCCGCCCTGCGCCACGGGGTGCAAAGGCGACTACGGTGGTCGCCACACCTTATTCTGTAATAATCCAATGCCAATAATCACCCGCAGACGTAACGCGCTCCAAGACCCAGCGTATTCCAATCCGCCATTCATCCCCCGCTGTCAGTGGCGGCGATAAACGGCCATTAACGCAATAAAACAGCCTGAAAGTGGACTCGACCTCAGGTGGAGAGATTATCGGCGAGTCGATGATCGTGATGGGTCCGATTCATTCGCGGGCAGGATAACAACGGGATCGTCTAAATAGAGTTCGATAGCCGGGAGGGGTGAGAACGCGCGATCGGGATGACCGCACGTGTGCCGCTTAGGAGGCCGCAGGAACGATCACGGTCGAACAGGCGCAAACATAAAATTACACGGATTCGCGCGCTCGCCCCCGTGTCCCTGTTCCGCTTACATGCGGTCTGTCAAACGTAACTTCCGGTAGCCGGCCGCCGCCCTCGCCCGCGGTACAATACCCGATCGGCTCGCGCGCATCGGCCTCCCGATTGTCGTTTCCCGCGGTGATATACACGGATTTCGTTTGCGCGCGCCACGCGAAAGTATCGAACGTCCGTCCGCGGAATTTCTCCAATTTCCGAGCCAAGCTCGTTGCGAGAGCTCGCATGCAGAGCCGTGTGTCATCACCGGTTTGTCGATAATGGGAGCCGTGGAAAAAGTCGCGGGAAATCGGCTGATCGTTGGCCGAGGAGGCGGGTAATGATCGCTCGACGGTGACCAGCTGCGAATGTCTATTCATATATGATAGTCTCTGTGTCACTCTTCGCGTTCCATGTGTAGATACGACTCGTGTTTATGGTAGAATATGCTTGCATCGCGGGTGAAAGGTGATCGTACGTGTCTTCGTATGATTATCGTGGGTTGAGCGTTTTAGATTTGTATTATTTTTTTAGTTTTTCTTGTAAGGAGAGATTAGTGATATTTGTATTGCTTCTTGTGACCTATGGGATAATCTGTCTAGTCGATGATATGTTAACCCCTTGATTAGTGTTGGCGTCTGAAGGCGTTTCGAAGACTTGCGCTTGGAAAACTTGCGCTTAGAAACCTTGCGCTTGTGATAGACGCTTAAGAAACTTCCGCTTGTGATATTATAGGCATTTAGAAAACTTTCGCTTGAGAAGTTTGCACTTGTGATACTGCAGGCGCTTGGAAAACTTCCACTTGTAGTACTATAAGCGCCTAAAGGCGCTTAAAACAATTGCAATGCTGTAATGCAGAATATAAAGAAATGAATAACATGGTTTCGGTGTTTTGATTATTTAAATATACTTTCTCAGAAATGCGCGTCCAACGAAAAGTTTCACCGTTCACGGTGTACATCGCAAATGAGTTCCTACTGCAAAGTATGGCTGATGGCGTTTCAAAATCTGCCGTAGTCAAAGGGTTAGAAAGAAATAAAATGGACATTTTCTGGATTAAATTTTTTATTTTATTGGCCACGTCAATTTTTTATCGAGTTTTAAATATATACTTTCTAATATGTTAGTTCTTTTTTTCTTCGTTTGTTAACATTAAACCATTAGTCATTTGTACCCACTGTGCACGCGCAGTGAATATGGCGTAGCTTTCTTGCCATTCGTAAACCACCTATTGAAATATAGCAGATGTATAGCAAATGTACGTATTAATCTACATCGTCGGAAGGTCATTCCACGCTGATTACAATAGCACATTTTTCAATTGTTTGTACGTTTCCATTATCCGTTTCGTTTCGATAGACTGAACTTCCGGAATGCGCATTATTTTGCTTATTGTGTAAAATGCCGAGTGAAGAATGATCATTTCATATCCACGAGCGTGCGCGTACAAAACGTTAATTATTTGTTTCTTTTTCATATTTAGAAAAAACAACAATGATAAAATGGCACTCTTTTCAAATATTAAATATTTCTGACACACCTGCAGTTGTCATATATTTTACCAGAATAAATATTGCAGATTGTCATATTCGCTTCGGTAATTTCTATCTGCTTACAATCGACGCAAATTGAGAACCTCTACTCGAGCATAGCGCAGGAGTTCCAAAGTCATTTCTGTGTTAAGCGTTGAAATTATCCTTGAACATGGAATAATATAGGAGTTTCGAAGTTACTCTACTCGTTATAAAATATTGCGAAAGTTACTATCCAACATACATGGTGTAATGATTTCACAGTTAATTTTTTTCTTAAATACCACTGCAACTCGCAACAGTGCAACAGTGCATTAGGAGTACTTTGCCCTCTCGAATTAAATTATCTTCAATGTATCCTAAACTATAAAATTTACAAGGAAATGAAGTGAAGACCAAAGGGTGACCTGAAAAATAAACTGACCGTTAATTAGAAAATAGATATCCACAGAGCTACCAAGAAACACCAGAATGGTCGAAGACGTCCCGCGAAATCCGACTCAAAGTTAACCAATTGACGCGAACGGCGTAGTTATAAAACATGGCCGCGTGAAATCGATGTAATTATAAAATTATATCGCCGATAAAGAAGACAGCAATTCAGGCTATACTAATGAAAGCAATTAGCAGAAATTACCGCCCTAATTAGCTGCTCGTGATTACTGCGGTATCGCGGGAACTGCGGATGCTTTCGTTCCTTTCCTTCCGCGGTCCTTTCATTTTCCTTCGCCCATTTTTTCCACTCGCCCCTACGTCTCTACCACCTCCCCCTCTGTACACCCTCCTCCAGCCTCCGTTTCCGACTGCGTAACGGAAAATTGATTTTATAGTCTTCGAGACGGGCGTCTGCAATTTGTTGCCAGCGCCATGCGCTTCTGCTCACGTTTCCGGGGCAATTTCATGAATATATCTGCATACCGTTAGAAACGAGTTTCGAAAAGAAAAAGGACGAGCCGGAAACGAGGCGGAGGGTTGCGACGGGACACGGTGGGTCGAGGGCGCGGGTCGAGACGGGAGCGACGAGCTGGGGAAGAAATCAAGGAACAAACGAAGAAGAATCGCGGAGGAGCCCGGCCGCGATGGGAAAAGATTGATGACATTATCGCGTGGAATTCGCAATGAAGCGGCGTTTAAGCGGACTCGACATTCTCGAAAACATGCACGCCCTCCGCGTCTGTGCATGCTCACCCATGAGAATGGCGGATATATCTATGGCTGTACGAATGCGGTCTCATGGTCTGCGGGATGAGCAAAAGTTCGGGGCGGGGGGCCTTCGTATCTTTCGAACGAGAAGCATGTACGTTGTTGGTGGTTGGAGGAGAAAATTATGGGGACGAGTGGGTCCTATTTAAGCAATGATATAAAACTAAACCAGAAGCGAATGATGAAACAAAAGTTCATAGAATATCAAGTGTTTTCATGCATTTTGGCAAGGTGGAACAAATTTCTCGATGCAAACATCGTGGGAGATTTAAAAACTCGGAAATGGATCGAGTAAACCAACGCACGAAAACAACCGTGGGGTGAAAGCTGTGTAAATAACTAAAAAGAAGTGAAAAATGGTTGATAAAGCACCTTTTTTTATGAAAGACTATCGATATCCCGCGAATTCCGGCACGTCGGCCGTTTTTCTCAAGAAATGAAATTTTCCTCCGTTTCCGTAAATACTTCGCCAAGAATTAACTGCGACAAAATTAAAAGCGTGTTTCTCTTTGCGCTCCCCCCAGCTGTACAGGAGGAAACACTCTCCGTGCCGAACCGAGACACGAATTTTTGCGATTATATCCATCGTTGATACTGTGAGAATTGAAAAGTTAATTTTATTTTTAGTGGAAACACCGTTGCTCTTTTTGAACTAAACTAAACTCACGCTTCCTGATTTTCATGCATTTCCTTGTTTTCTCAGGTACTCACACACACGCACATGCACATTCTTATGCATAAAGTTTAGAATACTCTCAAACATTTGCAACTATTCAAGAATATTCGAAATGACATCTTCACAAATATAAACGTCCACATCTCGTTCAGTTTTAACACTCACCCCTTCGTTTCTCGCACCCTACGTTACCAATGGCCGTAAAACACCGTACGAAATGACAGTAAAGAGATTAAAGTAGTCCACGTTACGCGAACGCAATCTGTTCAATTGTAAACCATTCCCCGCTGAATGACAAGGTGGTAAAAAAGAATTTTTTCACGAGCTGGTGAGCACTTTCGTGATTTCGTTCGCAGAGTTCAACGGGGAGATTAATCTGTTGACATATGCGTAACAGCTGATACCAAATTACACCCTTTTATGTACCGAAGGCTGCATTTAATTGCAGATTGAATTTCGTATCGATCTGTTTTCTTATATATCTCCACTTTGGATTAAGATTGAAGGTTTCGAACATCTGCGACCGGTTTTAATTCTAATTTCAATTTCTAAGTGAAGGAAATTTTTATCAAAGTAAATGGTAATATTTGTATCATCTTTCGAGTAAATTATTTGACAAATTCAGCGATTTTTTACGGATAGCTATGCACTACTCGTGTTTGGTATCCATTACATGTTCGAACTCTCGAATTGAAATAATATGCAGCTGCAAACATGTTTAAAAATAAATTTCGCAATCCTTATTTCCGTTTTAATGATATAATCTGGATTATGTACATATAAATTTAAATTATTACAATATTTAATAAGCAGCTTTATAAAATCGAAGATGACTGCAAGTGTGTTATCTGAGTAAGACGAATCCAATAGAATCCATTTTTATAACATAGCAACAGACCTAAGTATTCAAACCGCTTTAAGGATAAGAAAAACATAAAGAAAACATACAGAAATCGCCATAGTTAAACAGAAACTGCATTAGCCTAATTTAAAAGAACTAAAATGAATCCAACTTTAATTCATTAGTATTTAATTGCATTTATTAAAGATGCTCCGATTAAGAAATATGCAGCCAACAAATTAAACGTGGGTTAACGCTCGTAAATCTTAGTTACGAAATTGAGGAATCTTCTGATGCGTTGGTTACTGATGATGAACAGGAAGAATGTTGGTCAACGTTGTGAAACTATTAAGAAGCGTCTCTAAGTTCCTTAGTGAATGACTAATAGCCCTCTCGCGATGAATCATAACGTTTGTTGAATAACTTTTCTTAAGCAATTATTGCAACAGTCTTTTATTCCAACTGATTTTCATAAATTAAAGCAATTATCTTATTTTACTTTACCACATTGAAGACCCATAGATATTTCCAATGAAATCGTGCGATGCAAATCATGTATGCGATCATTAAATAAACACGTGGACATCATTGAAGAACCCCGTTATCTCGGTACAAACAGAATTTCTCGATCCTTTGATTGTCTGTGTGAAAAGCAATCAAACGAATCGAGCCTTTAAACACGGCCATTTTTTTTGTCACCGGAACGGGATTACAATTTAAATATATTTTCTTATCACAAATTCACCACTCCGGCGGAGCGTCGCCACTTTTAAAAGTCAAATCGACCTCAATAAAAATGTAGATTTAAAATTGAACAAAATGGTCTCGACCGATCCTATTGTATATTTAATGCCGCGGGAACTTTTGAACGGGTGGCTCGATGAATCTCTCGCTTCCCCGTTCAGCTGTAGCGATCGTATGATTTGTTAAACGCGTCTTAATCTTCATCATTTAAACATCCTTTTATACACGCGTCGACCAGGGGAGAGGAAACGGCGTTCGCCATTTCGGGTGGAAATTAAGCGAAACGCCCGGGGACAATAAGCGAAATTTATCCGCGAGAAACGGCACGCCGCGTGCCTGTGCATTTAAAACCGATTATATTTTCATACCGCTTGACGTTGAAACCGAGAATTGAAAAGCAACATCAGAGCCGGATGCTTCGAACGGTTGTCTACGGTAATAAAATGCAGGAAGGGATGGTAAGCGTTCGCGACAGCCCTCGCGATTGTTCCGCGGATAGTCAATTGTTATTTAATTGCCATTGTACGGCTGGTTTATTTAATTCATATCGAATAACCGCGATTGTAAGCAACATTGATTCGAATTCGAATTTAAAGGTGAAAAACAACGCGTAGAAAATAAAATTCACATTTATTACTACTAAAATTCTGAAAATATCGTACCTTTTAGCATTTGGTAACGCGGTATGTTTAATAACGTGTCAATCCATATATTTAACATTCGACAACGGGACGGGAATCTAATTACAGTATAACATGTAATATCGCGAAAAGTGCTTTCAAACTAAATAAATAAAATTCAATTTTGGGCGTGTTCGCAACGAACCCGTCGCGTGCTCGATAAAATGATCTCAAAAAGAAGAAAGAGAACAATCGAGATGCATTCCAGTGTTATCCGTGCTTAAACGCGGTCGAGTAATCGCTGCCCGATAACAAACCACAAAATAGAGCAACGCTTCGACTTGGTTTCCTCTTGGGCGATAGAGAGGCAAACAAAAAAGGGAAAAGAAAAAACAGAAAGAAGCGAACAATCACGGTCCGTGGAAACGGCGCGATCTCGATGCAAAGCAGAAGGCTACCGTGGCAATAACGAGATCGCCGAGTAAAAACCGACGATTATCCGTATCCTGCCGCGGTTGCGTAACCGTTGCAAAACGCGAGAGACGCGGATGGCTCTCAGAGGTCGACCCCTTGTTACGCCAACGCGGAGGCGCATCGTGTGCAAACTGTTCGGCTACAGAGACCGGCCAAAACGAAAGGTGTTATTCTACGGAGCGAAACGAGACGATGGTTAAGAATTACGAAACGATAGGAAGGCTCGAGGCTTCGTTCTCGAGGGGGAACGGGTTTGGCTAATGTGGACGCCTGCACGTGATCGCGTTGGGATTTCTTTGCGCGCGAGATTACTAGGTATTGGGGTGAAATAGCTGGACGAGGAGTTCGAGGGCTGTAACGATGGAATTGGATAGTAATTATATACATATATATATGATACTAGTTATTGCCATAATTCGCAGAGTGCGTGTGGAATCGTATCCTTCTATACAGTTTCGTTTATCTCCGCCGTGGTCTTCGGTGGCTTCACATTTCCGCCATGACCCAGTTGCGTTCTTCTTCCTTTAAGAAACTTTCGAATCTCTCGCGATCCGTTATTAGACAAATCTATATGTCGATCTTTCATTTCTCCTGACATTAAGAAAAGATGAGATCGAGCAAATTTCGAAGAGAGTAATAGGATGTATCGTGTTAGTCGTACACGCAGAGAAACAAGTTTGGCAAGTTTGATCTTATCGTCTTATAAATCCACCAGTTAACGCACTCGCGTTTGCGCGCGATATTTAAATATTGAAAGAGTCCGGTTAGAAGAGTTTCGTTATTCTCGAGTCTCCTCTCGCATCGTTCTAAGCAATCGGCAACCAAGCACCCTGTACTGCAAATACGAACTTAACTTGTCCAGCCGACCACTTTCACCAACGAGAGGCCATTTTCGACGCGTTTGTCTATCCCGATACAAAAGGGACGCGGGCGACGGTACAAAGCAAACGAAAGATGAAAAAGGAATGGACGAGAGGGGAATAATTGCGCGGATCGATCGTGTAATTTATTGGACAGGAGGAAAGAGGTCGAGAGACAAAGAGAGATAGAGAGAGAGAGAGAAAGAGAGAGGCGAACGGGCAGCAATTTTCAGTAATCGCCGATTGCACGACTCGATGAGTCGTTATTCAGATCCACGTTAACGTATCCGCTGCCAGCCAGAGTGGAAGAAAGGGTCTTCAGGATTAAAAGTTGCAGAGGAGCGCAGGGTAGCGGAGTCGTTGTTAAAGAGGGGAGAAAATTTACGCCTGAAAAGAGAAGCCGGGCGATGAAAGGAGAAACGAGAGGGCTCGAGGGTGGCACGGGGCTGTTTTCTGAAAAGGAAGAGAGGCGAAAGAGAAAGAGAAAGAGGGAGAGAGAGAGAGAGAGAGAGAGAGAGATTGTTGCGTTCATGTGGCAGAGCGGGGTCGAGAAAATGCTTTTGGTAAATATTGTTTTATTTCCGAGTTCCAGAGGCGAAGAATGGAGTAGAAAATGAAGGTGCATGCTGGTAATTCGTCTGGAGGTACTATTTGGGAAATGGCGAGTAAAGGGAGAGAAAGGGAGAAAGTGTTTACGTTGTTAATTGATCGAATAATCGCGCTTGACTACTTTAATTATTTCGAGTGGAATGTTTTTGTGCACGCGATCTTCGATGTCGTGGCAGAGGCAGAGGGACGAGACTCGATCCGACAATATTTTGTTTCCTCGAAGAAATTGATTTTTCGCTTATGTCTCGTCGAATAAAATGAACAATCATCCGTTTCAATCGAAACGCAAAATTATAGAATTAAAGAGGGAGATGTAATGAATAAAAGATTCGTTTGAGCCACCGTCAAAAGGAAATTAGGTCAAAGAAATGAACTGTAATCGCAGTTCTTAACATTTTCAATCAGAAATCCTAAGGGTGCCACATATAGGACATAAATCGTGGGGCGTAATTTATTCTATAGAATACTGCTACAAATCTGAAAACAGTCTTTAAGAAACAACTCTTAAGTCACGAATCGGTATCCAGTATCCATAAAAATTCAACGAATCACATTTCGAACGAAAAAAACTATCTGAAACCAAAAATTCACGAGAAGTTTATGGTATATGAGGAAATAGAGAAAAGAGAATACAGGAAGATAATAATAAAATCAGGGTGAAAATATTTAAGAGAGAATGTTGGTGTTTATGTCAATTTTCGATCCGATTATTGACGAGCATTATAGAAACTGGTGGGAAAAGCTTCGAACCCCGCGTCAGCTTTGATAAATCCAGTTTATCGAGCCTCACTTATGATCGCCTGCGCGCGTGATATTTGACGAGCGAATTCAACTGCGTAATGTCGGGTTGACAGGTATGGTTACATGGAAATGTCAGGGATTTTATTCGCGGCAATGAAGCGTTTTGTCGGCTGATGTAACAGGGGCCGCGAGATTCGACTGATCGAACAAGAAAATCTGGAATCGGAAACTGTCGTCGCCATTCGGGTGATTCGGTGCCTTCGAAACGCCATTTTCGGACGTGTTCATCGAGCGGACCCATCCGTTTCGATTAACCAAACTGGGTGCTATCAATCGATCCCGCAGCGGGGACCATTTCACGCTGAAATCATGCAACATTCATTACCGTGACTGTCCTGCGCTTTTTTCGTTTTTTTTTTTTTTAAATTCCCACGCGTTCGAGCAAACATAAATTTCAATAATTGGAGAGCCAAAAAGGGTGCGACGTAAAAGAGAGGGGACAAATTTTTTTTTTATTTACCCTTTCAATCCCCGCATTTTCTAGGTTTTCAACTATTCAATCGTTTAGATTTATGTTTCTATTTGCTTGTGGTGAATTTTGATGGACAGAACGATCCTTTACAGTTTCATTCGATCTCGTTAATTAAAAAATTTACCTCGTTGATGAAGAGGCGCGTTGTTGCGATTCATATTCTCGTTAAATCCGTGAAAATTGTAAACGCTAGAAGTTTCGAGCGTTCAAATGGCGGCAGAGGACTTCGCTTTTGGAGCTTACAGCCCTTGAATACTCTTTCCTCGTTTTTTCGTTCAATTGGCATCATTGTGCCAATGCACCCTAGCCCTTTCACTTACTCACCGCGACTACCGTTGCACCCACCCTTCCCATTTACTTCGTTCTTAACGCTTTTCGCGTTTTTGTTTCCTCCTTCTTACAAACATTTGGTAAGTAGTCTTTCTCGGCGTAAAACAACGGGGAGCCGCCATTAGAATTTCCTTTTCAGCGCGCTTTCGCAACTTTTACTCTATTTCAAGCTGATTGTTCGTTCAACGGCACGTTTCAATTGTAAGTTGGAGTAATTCAAGTTTTGCCAAATCGTTTACTCGTAATTTACAAGCTTTCGATGTTGAAATATCAAGTGCGATAAGTCAGAATGCAATTTGAGATAGCGAAGCGAATGAAATGAATAAATAACCGTATTTTAATTTATATATATATATAAAATGCTTTTATTAAAACTTGTAAATGGTATTTCGTAATAGTTAGGACGCGCTGTTGTGACGCGAGATCGCGCAATATTTAAAACGCCTTTAATAATCCGCAGTAACACGTAACGCGATGGTAAATTTCTCGTCTCACTTTCAACTATCTCGCATTCCAATCGATTAAAAAGTGAGGAACAAAAGCCACGCGCAAAAGGTACAAAAGTATCCGAGGAACTAAGCGCATGGTTTTATCTCGAACTGGAGCGTAAACGTCGAGAGCAGAATGGTACACCATTTCGGTCCACTTATCTCGGTTTTCCAAAACCTTGACACCAGCTAGCCCGAAAATTTTTCGAGTCGCTGGCTCGAGCCTGGCTTATCAGCAAAAATCGTGTAAAATAACTTCGACAACGCGATAGTTTCGTATCACGAACGAACGAAGGAAGAAGCAGATTTTTCACGGACGAAAACGGCCATTTTTGCCCTGTAAAATCTGGCTCGGGGCAGCGTGTACCTTCTTACACGCATTGCGGTTACCTCTTTTTAAACGTTCGTATCGACAAGGATTCCGAAAGCTGTGTCAAGGTCTCGCTTTACCGGTTTTTGGACACGGCTCAGTTGTTCTTACATAATTCAACGTAATTCCCGCGGCGGCCAAGGTGAAATTATTAAGCTATTCGTGGGTTCGTCGTTGGAAACCAGAACAGAAAGGGTAATTAGCTGATCGAATAATAGATTGGCTTACTTTTTTTTATCATGTTAATTCAAGGTGTTGCGTTAATAGTTAGTCCAGCGGGGTGACCGCCAGTTATTTACATATGGTAAATGTGTAGGTAACCATCTGTGATCCGTACTTGTTATTAATTTCTCGTGGCAGGCAGATATTAAGCGTAATGAATGGTGATACGTGATCTATCGTGTTATTAAAAATGTAATTAAAACCTTGATAAGGTGAAAAACTGCCAACGGGAGCGCATTTAAAATTGAATCTCGTTCGAGATGGTATAGTGCTGGTACGACACACTTTAAATCAGCACCCGCCTACATTTTTGTTTAATTAGAATGTTCGATACTCCGTGTAATAAGTTGGTAATTATGAGTTAATCTATAGACTAATTTTCGCGTACAGTCAAACGGTTATACATCTAATATTTATTTGCCGCATTAATTAAATGGTAGGCTTTCTCTTTACTCGGATTCCCCATTTACATTCGAATATCTGTAATCTTAATTCCAGTTCCCTTTTTTACGCAAACATTTTTATCCTTCCACTCTGTTTGCGGCCCATTTAAATCGTAATCGCGCAACTCGTAACACATTACCACCTTCGCATACTTTCGCTTAAGAGAGCCCTCATAAAGTGAATAATTAATGTTCGTGTTGGCTTAACATTCTCGAACGCTCGTGTCATCGTCCAGAATTAACCAACGAATTTAACAAGTGCTCGACGAAACAAATGTCTCCAAACACCGTTCACAAAACAATTAAGAATCGTCTCCATCCATACTAAAATACATTTACACTTCACGATGAAATCGATTTCTCCCCAAGGTACGTTTATCCTAAAATCGTCGTTACACAGGTGATCACTCGCGGATGCATCGTTCGCGCAACATTTACGGGCTCCTGTACAAGCACGTTTTACCCACATTCCCCACTCGTCTTGTCTTCGTAATTAACTGCAAACACAGCACGGTTTCTTATGCGCGTTACGCGCAATTTCTCGATGTCGTAGCTCGCGATACGGTCCTATCGACGGGTCCTAAACGTTCCTCTGGCGACACAGGAACGCTCGAATCGGCGGGGGGTTGTTCCCGTCTAACCGCGATAAAACGTTATTTCCCTCGCGGCTGTCCGTAGGAACGGAAAAGTGAAATCGCGGTCACCGGCTGGGCCGTGGAGCAACGCGAAATCGATTATCGAGGGAATTACCATAATATCGTTGACGCTGAATCGGCCCTCGTTAAGGCGTCGATAAATTTGCGTTCGAGAAAAATCATTCGCGAATCGTCCAAAGTACCAATGATGTTTTATCAGAGTCCATTTGGATTTCTTCGAGGTTCGCGTTTTCGAGCCGAGCGCGAGTATCCTGGCAAACCGTTCGCTTGAAAATGAGGATATTAATAATGTTAATGCCGTGAGGATCGCGCGAGTTGAATTTTTGTATTTCTTTCTCTATGATTTTAAGTTCATTTCTTGATAAGATTCGAATGAATTAAGAATTTTTATTTTGTAAAGTAGCAACAAACAAAGGCCATTAATAAACAGATACATATTATTAGCAGTTTTTTTCCAGCATTGCAGCTGCACAGCATCCAATAACATGGATGTGCTAATATCCAGTTATTTTAAAATATAAATATTTAAAATAAAAAATAGGTTATAGTATACCACCTTTATGTTTATTTATTAACACTTTGGGACACGGTGGGATTTAAAAATGTCCCACCTTTTTGATGCACATCTATGGGACCATTTTTCTTGGATCCTGTGCAACATGAATCTATTTTATTTTCTGAAATTCTGTGCCTCAAATTATTATTGTTTGTTAAAGATTAAGTTTTATTTCAAAAGTTTAAGGCGCTACTTCGCTTGTCTTCGACTAAGAACACGAAACAAACATAAATATTACAAGTAACGTGTACGAAGAAAAGTTTAATTCGATTATAATCCGACGTGGCATTTTCAATCGCAATAATAACCTCGATGAGCAATGTAATAATGTATGAAAAAGATATCTTTGCGTTCAGCTGTGGAAACATTGGAACGGTATCTCTTTTATTCCGTACAGAGAAACTCGGTCCACCAATGTTAGAAACGTCACAATACGGGAGAAGAAATTGTATCTCTATCTTTGATACTTTTAACGAAATTAACTCGTGCACGAGCCATTAGTAAATGGGGCGGCAGATAATTGTATCCAATCTCTGGCTGGAAAATAATTACGAGCAATTATGAAGCGTCTTTGTGTCTTTTGGCAACGGGCAACCGCGATATATATTTGCGACGTGCCCACTGTACGCCCAGTGCCGTCTCGGTTTCGATAAATCGATGGGAAAGAAATAAACGAAGACACGGCGAGTTTCTTTTCATGATCACAGATTCGTTAAAAATAAATTCCTCGAAATTTTCTGTACGCAACTGACAATAAGAGAGCGCGTCACGGAATAAAATAGCGTAATACAGTTACGCCTGCTGATCGAGATTCCGCGTGGCAATAATAAGTCGTTGCAGTCCATTTTGTTCTCCATTGTAAACGTAATAATATATGCGGAATTTATCGACGCGGTTATCTTCGCGTATCCTCGCGGATTCGTGCCCTCGATTCGAGAATAAATTATTGTTACATTGTTCAGATAAAAATGGTTAACTGAAACGACGTTCCAATTACTCTGGAAAAATCAGTCGTGCCATTTAAGAAGCTACTGGTACCGATAGCTCGAGATATTAAATTATCCGAAAGTGCAATCGCACGTTCGAAAGTACGATTCCGCATAACGCTTCGCATTCGCGATACTCTTCTTCAGTACACAAAATTTCAGTTGGCGATTTGAAAAAATGCTTAATAAAAATATTAATTTAATCAATGATTAAAAATGATTCTTAAATTTATTGTACCTCGTGGCACGACAATAGATATGGCGTATACAGATGGTACAAATCCACGTATTAAAATAATGAGAAAAGTTTTGTGTACAGGTTTGCCCGATAACCTTTTGTCTTTTGAGGAACAAGCGATTTTCGAATGCTCATTGTGTGCGTCTGTGGAGCTGCGAAGCAACTCGCGGTGAACATTTCGCTAGACCTGCTGCGTACCCATTGAATTCTGTATCGATACTTGGTTTCGTGTTTTGCTCGATATTTAATTCCGATTACAATACAAATTCTATGCACCATAAAACAGATGTAGATATTACGATTACGATTCGTGCGAAGGAAATAATCATGAAACGAGGCACGCAGTTGGAACGAGCGTAGGGTGAAGTGGCTCTCGCGAGTTCTGGACAGAATGCACATGTTCTCGTAGGCCTAGCTGGTTCTGTATGGCCGCGATATCACAGTACATCGTGTTCCACGATTTAGAGGTAGCCTTTGCCGAATTTCAACCATCCAGAGTTAATCTTTATTGCGTTCTAGCAGTCCTTAATAACCTCTACCCGGTTGCACGAGCCCTGGATGATTTGCGATGCCTGACCACCGAGCATAGTGTGGCTCGTGCCATACAATACGAACTCGAGGCTTGTCTTTATTGTGCCTCGTACGTTCTGTTTGCCCTGCATTGCGTACCGCGAGCCCATGATCGCCAAGTTATGGCAGCACGCTGACGTCTACGAGTCCGGAATCGTGCTCGACCAGTTACAAAGGAACCGGTGCCTAAATGTATTCCGTTTTGAGCCAGTCTCTTTGCTCGATGCGCTCTTCGAATTGAAATAAATAAAATTTCACGTCCCCCCTCGTGAGTTTCATCGCGAAGATTTACGTTTCGCTTCTTACTTTTGTCAACTATTCCCGTGGGACGATTTCTTCGGCAGACATCGCAGTTGCAATTATTACGAATCCTTGGGGATCTTCGAATGAGGTAAATTGTTTAACTCCACTCAAGAATGCTGTTCTTAAATAGCCAGTGTCCACACAAAGTTTCATAAACTTCCCTTATTGACGTTACGTCCCCCTTAAAGTTGATGTCGTAAGTTTCGCTGGTTTGAGTTAAGTATAAAGAAACTACAAGCTCGAAATTTGATTAAGATTGTACAAATTGAATCCTCGATGTAGGTATCTTCGTGCAATCAATCGCGACAAGTATGAATTACGTGAAACTGTGATCGCGATTGTAAAAATTCATTTAGAAGGAAGAATCTCAGGTATCGAAGCAGAAATAACCTGAGAGGTCAAAAACCTTGCAAGAACTCTGCATTCTGAGCAGAGTCTAATTGCCCTAAGCGGTCGAAGTTTAAATATACCACTCTATCTTCAAAATCTACTTCCATCGGATAACTATCCCAGTTACACGAATACTGACGATCGATAGCGCCTACGTAAGAAAATTCTGACTAAAACTCCCGCAACCAATATCGTACGTCACTTTTCAAAAGTTTCAAATCACTTATTGCTCTACCCCGATATAAAATTCTGTTCCAATTTCCTTATCGACCCCGAATTCATTACTACCCCCAAGTTTTACGTGCTACACGGAACTCTGCTGTAACACGGTTAATTCGTGCTAGGTTGCGTCGAAATCTTGTTAAGCAGGACCCGGAGATGCGTGCGATGGAAGGATTTGCGGTTTATGGGATCCATCTTGTCGCTAATAACCGCCATTTTTAAATTTACTCAAATTCATGACGTACAGTAACGCGTAATATGAAAACCACTGCAACGTAACCGTTTCTAACAATAATGTGCTATAAGATACGAAGCTAGAGCATCCTTGAATTGAGTATGAAAAAATCACGTAGCTCATAAAGTTATTAAGTCGTTATTCACCGACTGATGGAGTGGCTAGCCGAGCAATCTTCGACGACGGTCTATAGAAGTAATTACAGCTTCTATTTTCGTGCCTGTCACCCAGTCGGTATCCCAGTCTTACGTCCTCAAGACAGGAGGCATACGTGCAGGGGCCGTAAGGCTTTTTCAACATCGTTTCCCATTACCATCGTCAACCTCTTCTTGGCTTGTGCTAACACCACGACTTCGATTGCAGTCTTCTTCTGCAGCACAGCTCATCGTGGACGAAACAAACGGTACTAAGCTGTATTACTATTGACGGCGGACGTCTCATTTCTGCATGACCAATCATGCCTTTGCTCGGCTAAACAAACTTTCGAACGGTAAATTTTCTTTTATTGGTTCTGCGAGGAACAGTCCTCGTCGTACTGGTTGAGAATGGAGAGAATGGTACATAAGTAACACAGTATGTGGAGAAGAATGGTATATAAAAAGGATGTTTGTCGAGGAAAAGGAAAATTTATTGGAGTACCAGACAGATGTAGTTGTAAAGGTGTTTTATAGTTGTGGTAATGCGATGTGTTTGATTATTATCGAGGTTGTGCGCTATCTAGAGTAAACTCTCGATGACTGGTCGCGTGCAGTTATTTAAGTGCAGAAGAAGAAGGCCAGTTTGTTTCATTGTAATTGGTAATGTTATTTAGCAATTTGTTTTGGAGTGAAGCAAAAATGGTGGCGCAAACGAATGTTGTGCTTGTTATTAAAACTGTTGTTTAAATACGTTGCTTAACTAATTATTACTGTTCTCGTGCCAAAGGACAGTGCTTCCGCGTTTGCCATTTTTCGAGGAAACAAAGCCGATGAAAAAATGGTGTTTCGAAGTGAAAATATAATAGAAGTATCGGATAGTAAAATTTATATGGAACTTTGATGCCATTGTTGAAACGAATTACTTTAATAATTCCGGATTTCCCGAAGTGATATATAGATGAAATAGATATTCGGCTTTCCCCGCATTTTCTATATTTTCCTTCTTTTTTTTTTAATAACTCTTTTATAAAGTGGCTTTTTTTATAGTTTTATCTCCGTATAATGTTTCCCACTCAATGTTTGTTCGATAAATACCGTAGTTGCAATTAATCCTGAACTGTGATGTCTGGTGGATGAAATGCATTTATAAATTGATTCTCAATTTTTGGATTCGTCAACAACGGGGTCAAGTTCAATTCTACGGTCGTTCGTTTCGAACAGATAATATTTCATTCGATGCAATATTTCGAAATGTTTGTTATCGTAAGATTGGTACACGTATATATACCGAAACCTTGAACAGCTGAAAAAGTATTTAAATCAAGCCTTGAACCATTTAAATGCATGCAACTTTTTAATTTCAACATTTATGACTTGTGCCCTTTTACGTTTTATAATAATTAGAAAATAGTAATAATAGTATAGTATTGATCAGTATTCATACGCTATGACTCGATATAACGATGAACGATTCGATAGAACCTCTTAAAATCTCGACTGGAACTCCAAACATTCAGCTGACAAAGAAAAAAATACTGCTATATGAAACCAAATACAACTTTTAAGCCTCGAAACTATTGAAAGCTCGCATTTCTATCATAAACTCAATTCACCAAGCAAACGATGAAACTTTTTAAACTGCTTCCCAACAAAATATATATTACCGGCTAAAAGTTTATAATCGCTCGCCTAACTATACCAGTGCACAATTTTATTATTAATCTCCGTATCGATTCGAAATTAATACCATTGAAATCTAAATTCCATGACAATGCTAGGTAAATTTTTGCTCGATGCTAGGTGTAACATTAATTTCACGTTCAACAACGATCAAAATATTTTAAAAATTGGCAAATTTATTTATCTAAAAAACGAATCAAAATTATGCTTCTGCTATCTTAATAAAATTCAGAGGATCGATAAGGAGATCATCTATAATTCAACGATCGAATATGCGTTAACTGAAAATGGTAAATCGTTCCTTTTCCTAGTTGCGTCTTCTTCGAACAGATGTACCTATTATTTCCAACCTCATCAGTTTTCTCTCTATGTACACCAAAGCACCTGTCTATTACAATCGAGTGAAGTTTCTATCAATATTTCCGACGTGGAGCATTGACAGTATCAAAATTCCATATCCGTTGCATTTCCTCCCCTGGTGGCTCTTCCTTGCCTTCTTCCTGGTTCGCGTTCTCTCAGAAGGTACGCAAAGCGACAGCCGTACTGTTTCTAACCGCTGTTCGACCTGTTTCCAGCCAACATGAGAAGGCTGAGGGACCACTTGGCTGGCATCTTTTCGCGTATCCCAGAAGAAGGCACCGTCAACTGGAGCAAGATACCTGAAGGCGCGAACACAACCTCGACCACCAAGGTGAGTCACAGCCAGACATATTGTTACGGTCACTTCCGGCTACCTCGTCCGGTTAATCAATTTGTTCACCTCCACGAGGTTTCTTACTTATCTGATACAAGGATTCTGTTCTTCTCCTGCTCGTTGTGATTTCTCGGTAGGCGATATCTCCGTATCGCCTTCTTTTTCTTGCGTTTCTTTAATCGCAACGTTTCTAATATTTTATTTTGCATTCGATTCAAAGATTCAGATGATTTGCATTCAAGTTCGTGTATAGTTTATTTATTGAGAACGAGATTATTTTATACAGTTGCGTTTAGTTTAATTTAGCAAATCTCTCCTTTTTTTTTTTAGTACGAAGGAATTTTAGTTCACGCATAATTATAGATGACTCGGTGCGATCGTTTCGTCTCTTGTCAGTTGTGAAATATGAAATAATGAAACGCGATATTTCAGCGGCTGCATTAACTCGAATGTAACTGATGACGCTGCTTAAGAGTTACGGCTAAAACATAAGTAACGCGTACGATCGACCCTGTCTGAATGCTTGCCATGCATTGCCGTAATTTACGTAATGAATTGCGCAACGTAATCTACACATCAATGCTGATCAAGTTGCTACATTTCCGGGGATGAGCTAATCACTGTGCCACTTAAGCTGATTTGCAGCCTTCATTTTTCACTCTTGCATACATTTACGCGTTGCCTTTTTAAAGTAACTTA
This sequence comes from Xylocopa sonorina, assembly GCF_050948175.1. Taxonomy (NCBI): domain Eukaryota; kingdom Metazoa; phylum Arthropoda; class Insecta; order Hymenoptera; family Apidae; genus Xylocopa; species Xylocopa sonorina. The sequence goes on along the minus strand of NC_135195.1, from coordinate 3,858,517 downwards.
AGATCCTTATCAGATATATATATGTATACATTATCAAAGATTTGTATACACTATACAAAAGTATATCCATGAGATAGAAATTACTATTCCACTGCTACAATTGGAATAATAACTCAACGATAAAACGATACGCGTGATTGCAATAATTCTCATGGTTTTTCAGATTATCGATGGACACGTGGTGACAATCAACGAGACAAGATACACCGACAGTAACGACGAATTCGGCTCAGCGTTCATTCTGCGTGTGATCGACGTCAGACCCTTGAACGATACTATCCTGCAGACGGAAAGCGATGCTGGCTCCGATGTGACCACCTTACCTCCGGGTGTCACCACCAGAAGAACCTCTGGTACCGCCAACAACGAAGGTCGCACCACTCCTGCAAGAAGCGTGGAGACCGTGGAGGACTTCGAGAACGAGATACCGAAGAACCAAGTGGACACTCTGACTGCTTGAAGCAGCTCAGAGGCAGTCTAAAAGAAGCGCGTCGTCACGTTGATTGAATCCGAAAGACAGTTCCATATACGAATGAACTTTTCGCGGCAATTTTGGTCACTCTGCAAGCAACCATCTTGACACACACGCTTAATTCGATTTTAAGTACAGAAATTAGGCCTGTATCTTCTCACTTTGCGTTTCTTCTAACCAAAAATTAGACTGAAACTAATCGAGCAACTTAATAGTCCTCTGTGGTATTTTGTAACACAGGTTATTAGAAAATTTTATACGAAGTTCTTGAAACGAGAAGCGTGAAAATTTCCGTCCGTGGTACTCTTTCGGATTCAACTCTAATGGCATTCGTGTACGAGAAACTATGTATACTATCCGCGAGGCAACAAAGTATCGATTATAGTAGAAATATAGAAATGATGTATGTATCTCCATATATATGTTACATGTTCTATAGTTACGCCCGTTATTACATATTTAAGAGTCGTCTATAACGAAGATGGTCGTTGTAACGTTCAGAAGTATACAATACCTTCAACGTGATCGAGCGTATAAACTACATTATAATCTAAGCTTCGTATGTGGCAATCCTATAGGGTATCAGCAATAGAGAGACCATATCGCAGGTTGTATACTATATATATATATATATATATATGATAATCAACAGTAAGAAATCTCAGAAGGGAAACGGAGAACACACCCTTTACGTCCATCATTCGAAACGGAGAGGCACTATTAAAGATAGCGACCCCTGTTTCTTCCTGATGTTCTCTTTCCTCCTCTTTGATCCCCAAAGTCTCCTTTTAGTAAGAATACATGTAGCATACAATAGAAATTTTGTATTTACTTCGCCTGTAACGGTCTACCATGTTTTACTTATGCTAATACAAATCGAGAATCGAAGAAAAGCGTTTGAAAAGGTGCACGTGTAAGTATGACGATATTAAGCGATCGGATACGCGCGATTCAACGTCGAACAATTTTAAAGTTCAGAGTGGTTGTTCCTTATTTTATTTTTTTTTTATTTCTATTCAGCTTTCCACCTAAACAGGGATCAAAATGCGTTATTATAGCGTCTATTTTTATACGAGATCGAGAACGGTGCAGCTTGAAACGTAACGAGTCGTTTCATATAAAAATGATTTACTAATGGAAGAAAATATTAGCATAATAAATAAATATTGTTGGCGTAACGTTATCTCTTATTCAATTTATCCTATGATGTTAAGTATTTAAAGTGAGGAAACATTTTTAATGTCGTATACAAGCGAAATGGATTTGCATACGATATTGTCCTACTAGATTAAGGATATTGAAATATTAACTCGAGTGGCAGTAGTTGATAGAACTCAGAAGGAATTATATAGTGCACGTAGGTAGAAAAGGGAAGTTTTATTGTTTCTAGTTAAACAGCAGAACGAACTAATTGTCCCTAGACAGCATGTATCAAGGATACAGCTCGAATTTTGGTAAAAACTGAATTCTACGTATATGTGACCATGAAGGTGTATAGAAACGTGCAGAATTACGTCTGCACGTATTATGTCTGTTGATACTCATTTTAGTGATATTTTGTTTTAACTATTGCGAAACTTGGTGACAAACATAAATAAACAGACATAATTTTCCAATAATATAATACAGAAATTCGAACGCAGAATGATTGAGTTCTTGAAAACAGCTTTACAGTTTTTGCTTAACATACGTTATATAACATCGAAAGGACAGAACGATAATCTGTAATAATTTCACGTTAGACATATTGCATTTCAGTTTTATTTAAATCCGATGTCCACTACAATGGCACCCATAGGATATAGAATGCAGCACTCTTTCAATAGAATTTTGTATAACTGACTTACATTTATATACTCGTTAGAATACTTCATACAGTAAATAATAACAAACAATGAAGATATAGCAGAACTTTGAAGGATGAATGGAATTAGGGAATCTCTTCATTCACTTAGCATTGCTTCAAAATTGTATGATTAAGAACAGGGAGGAGAAGGAAGAAAAGAAGAAACGGAAGAAAGAAGACAATAGTGCATTATATTATTAATTTCATATCATTCTACATTCTAGTTTTAAATTAATTGATTAGCTTTGCTATTAGCTAACTAAATTAATTAAATAACTAGCATTGCACTTTATTTCTAGTACAATAAACCTTAATACATTTAGTCATAATGACCAAAATAAAAAATAATACACTGTAAGTATATTTAGCATTACAATTCTATTAATTTGATTGAATAAATTAACCATTTAACTGGTATACAACAAGTTTCAAATAACTGACAAAATACTACTTGCTGCTGTCTGACCATTTGCCTATACTACTTGTCTTTTTAAAAAAGGAACACTGTCGCTGTCGATATCGCCACAATTAATAGTCTGGTGCAACCATCTCTCTGAACGAGGCTGAAACTAAATTCTGAAAGATTTCTGCAGTTTTCACAGAGATGGTGCCACCAGCCAATTCTCGCGGAAAAATTTAAAAAACGTTAGAGAGCTAAGGTATTTGACGACAAATTTCCGCAAAATGTTAAAGATAGTATTAAGCGTTTTGATTCAATGTGTAATACAATAAATGTTGTCAATGAGAAGCTGTGGAATAAGCCAATATGAACACCATGTAGACAGCATGTCAAAACTACCCCTATAGATGAAATTTTGAAATCACAACCCTGGTTTGTATCATAGAAGAAGCCAGAAGAAGAAGGAACAAAACATATAGCCAAAAATGTAGAGCACGTGTGTATCAAATATTGGGATTAATAAGAACAATTGTTATTTGCGGCGTTGATAATCAATTTATCCTATCATTTTAGTGTCGTTTGTAATATTGATACTGCACAAATCAACAGAAATTAAATAGACTCAGATACCTAACAAATTGTAAAAGATATGTCGATAAATTTGAACATATTTCCACAATGTCATTATAAACAGAATTATTAAAAGAAACACTATCACCTATTATAATTAAACTCAAAACTATTCCATTCTAAATCAATTTAAACAGATTTATCCTATGGCAGCCATTTACTTGTATTATTTTCTGTATCATTTTTAATTATACCACAGCATCGTATGGTGCAATTAACAATCGTATCTCAAATATAAAATACCCGGGTCTCACCACGTGGAGGTTGCTGCTCAAACACGTTTTATTTAACTTAAAAATGTCAAAATGGAAGAAGAACACAAAGAGACGCTGTCGTGCCGATAGTTCGCAATGTAAATTTGCAACGAAATACAGAGAAATGTAAGTTGAAATATTCCTTCCCTCTGATAGTTGTATTTTGCCTCGAAACAGATTTATTGCAATAATTTCGTTCTTAAGACAAGAATTCGAGTATTTCAGTGTATAAAGTACCGCAATATTCGCAATTAACATCGTATACAAGATATTTCTTCCTTCTGATAGTTGTATTTTGCCTCGAAACTGATTTATTGCAATAATTTCGTTCTTAAGACAAGAATTCAAGTATTTCAGTATATAATATACTGCAATATTCGCAATTAACTCCATATAAATAATATTTCTTTCTTTCCATAGTTGCATTTGCCTCGAAAGAGATTTATTGCAAATAAATTGGTTCTCACAACAAAAATTCGACCATTTCAGTACGTATTGTACTCCAATATTCGCAATTAACATTGTATAGATAATGAAATAATACGTAGAGTGAAATATTATATATGTTATACGTATTCTACACGTAGATATATATTTATGGACAGTACAAATTTTTCTGTGCAAATTATCCAGGTCAATGTATACCGTAACATAACAGTGCTCACCTTTCTCAGAAAAATACGCACGAGATTTCTCCTGGAACTCGCATTTTCGAGACGTATCCTTTGTAGTAGATTTTCAATTAGCTGATCTGTTTACAGTTGAAGCTGATAGCGAACTACCAAGGCCACGAAATGAAACGTAGAAACGTAGTTGAGAAACTACGTTCGAACGTCTTCGGCCGCGTTCGAACGTCTTCGCGCTCGTTCGTTCGCTTCCGGTGCACGCAGTGAGTGGTACCGGTAGTCAGTTGGCGTCGTCCTCTACTGGCGGTAAGACGTGTGTCGTTCGCTGCTGTCGATATAACTTTTCGAGACGCTTCTATTTTCGAGGTACGTTCACAAGCTTGCTTATCGACTACGTAGTATTCTTAATTAATATTCTATTACACTTTTGTTCTATTATAAACTTTGTTTAACCACTGCACAGTTGATTAAGTATTTATTGAACATTGTCATTGTACATATGAATTTATCTTTGAATTTTCTTTCTGCTTTCTCTTTTATTATGCGTTTTATTATTCATAGTTGTATATAGACTTTGTTTGAATTTATGAATTAAATTTATGATTTGAATTTAAAATTATGGTTTATGAACTCGTTTATTATAAAATGTTAATATAACTAATTATACCCTTGTATATTTATTCTAATTGTTTTGTTTCGTTCTGTTACAGATTTTTAGATGGTTATATCCTCCCAAACAATGGATAAGGAGTAATGAACATTATAATTGTTAATATAACAAAGGCCAATGGTACCATTCATGGAAATTTGGTAATATTATAATTATTATCGAAAGAGGTGTCACACAGAGACTGTAAGAATGTTCAATGTATAGTTTAAATTTATGTTACCTTTTTATTAACTATTTGATATGTAATTGATGGCAAAAGATGATGTATGTAACAAGTAATGAGTTATTTGTTTAATCATCATTCTCGCAAGCAATTTTAAATATTTATAATATATAATACAGCTTTAAATTCTGATAACAGATAATCGTAATAGAATTTTCATAGATCAATCATGATTTCTTAATGTATTCATATATAGTTTATAATATTTGGATATATTTTACAATATATTCAAACTCTATAATCTATTTTATTTATATATACATATTTTTACGTACTTCAATAATTTAGAATGAAAGTAAACACTCGATCAGGAAAAGATGAAGAATAATACGAAGTAAAATGTATGTTGTTTTTATTTACATCCCTTGTTCTCCTACTAACAATGTTTTCTTCCAGAAAATTTTGGTGACCGCGCGCAATGCGGTTGGTAGAGTCAGTGTTTTTTACGATAAATAGTTTTAGTATTTTTTAGAGCACAGTTGCTCTAATTTTAATTACATTTTTTTTTATAATATTCATACGCGAAATAGTAGAGTCAGTGTTTGCTTCGTATAAATGGCAATAGTATTGTAGTCTTTTGTTTATATATATTTTTTTCTTAATTTTTTTTTAATATCTGTTGCCCCGGTATTAGCTTCATTGCTGTCTACCTAAAGGATCTAACTGTGCTTCAAAAGCCAAAAATGTAAGTATCTTTATATTCCAAATTTCCAAATTATTATTATATTATTATTATATTAATTCCAATTATATAATTCCAATTATTATTATAATTCCAAATTTATTAAACTTTTAATCTTTTTAATCATTAAATTAACATAATTGTGGTTAATTTGTTGTAAGCAATTACAAAATTAATCACAAAGAAATAAATTAATAATTGAAAATATTAACAAGAACTTCAAAAGACCAAATTTTAATAATATGGTTTCTGTTTAAGATTTTCAGCTATTTCTACGATGGATTCATCCTACCATTTCTACCCTGACGACAACGTTCATGATGTCTTCCTAGAGGTAAGCAGTATTTCTTAACATTTACTCTTAACTAATTCATTGTGTTATAACATGAATTTTAATTCATAATTTGATTTTCTTCAGAAATAATCATATCTTCAACGACTTCCCTGAGGCAGCAGCAGTAGCAGTTCCTCCAGATATCAACAGCATCCCCAATGACTTCCTCCAGACATCAGCAGCATCTCCAATGATTTCCTCCAGACATCAGCAGCATCATCGATCTACGGTCGGTGAGTCGCATGCCTTTAAGTTCCTCTGGTCACTCGATCATGTCGTAGGACGAAAGGTCCAAATCGGCACGGGTGACTGGTTGTAATTACGTAGAATTTTCTTGACGAGCATAGTGACCGTGGATATAAAATTATATCAACGAGTAGTAACATTTATTTTCTGTGTGTTATTTATTAGATCAGGCTAGGTCTTCTTGCACTTCGCGTTCTTAAATGTCATAATATAATAGGAAAAATATAATTAAATAACTAAGTTCGAATATTATAATAGTTACGATTCATCCACACATAATAAGTATATTTAGAAAGTTTAAAAAGAAGTAGCGCATAGAACACCAATATGTATGAAAGCAAAATATTCCTATGAATATATTATAATTATATACATGTATATATATACAGTGATAGTGTACTTTGATGAATAAATAAGTAGTATAGATTAAAACTGCTTTGTTGTAGCAGTGTATAGTGGTGAAGTCGGATACCCTTCGACTTCGTTTCTGTAATAATTATAATTATTGTGTAATGATGTTGGTGTGGATGTTGCAAATTGAATGTATAAAATAAATCATATATATGATTAATATCATATATATATTGAATAGATTATAAATGTATAGTGTAGCTTTCGTTATAATTCAAGTCTGATTATCGAAACTATGTTATATTCATGTGCAAGAGGACATTTTGTGCCGAGTAGATTTTGAAATCAAAGCATCGAACTTGAATACTATTTCCATATATTAGAATGAGTGCTTTGATGACGAGATCGCTCGAAAATAGTACATTTCTTATAAAATTCGATATCATTCTATAATTAAATTGAATATTGTTCGAGACAATGAGAGAGAAGCTTACCAGTTCCTTCTACCATTATAATGTACGGAATATAAAATAATTGATTTTAAATTTAATTTTAATTTCGAATTTGACTTTGATTTTAAATTTAATTGTAATTTAAAGTTTAACTTTAACTTTAAATTTACTTTTAATTTAAAATTCAACTTGAATTTGAAATATAACTTTGAATTTAAATTTAATTATTCTTGTCAATAAATAAATGAACTTGAGTTCACTGTCGAGTAGCGTGGTGTTCCCACTATAGCGTCCCAGTATTGGCCTCTATCCCGTTGCGTAAGGCCCTTGGTTATTCCAAAAGGCAGACGGGGTAGTCCGTCACCCCCACCGAGGGCATCGGTAGTGGTGGACTGCGTACTAAGATTACTGCACTGGGTTCACTGCCGGCTGATTGGGCGTATCCCAATCCCTGCCTCAAGGAGAGGTCGTGCCTGGGTGTCACCGTAGGCATCTGGTCACGTTAAACATTTCGCGGACGTGAAAATACGTCAACTGGTACTGGTGGCTGTAGTAGTAACCTTTTATGGGTTTGCTTTGCTCATTTTTTAAGATCACACGGGGGGAGGGTCCGTTTCGAAGGAAGGGTTACATCTTAGAGGATGTCGATCATTTTTTAGGGTGAAGAATCCTTCACTTTGTTCGCGTCGCGTCGCGCCTTTTACTCTGTTCTATACATTGTAATATTAAAATGAATTGTTAATCTTCTCTCTCATTTATCGAGCATTATTTAATAATTGGTAGTTATTTCACTGCATAGAGCATTTTTAGCTTCGTGTCTGGTTAGCTTGTTAGTTGTCGCTATAGCGTCCCAGTATGGGCGCCCTGCCCCGTCCGTAAGGCCCTCGGCTATTCCGAAGGGCAGACGGGGGAGCCCGCCACCCTCACCAAGGGTATTGGTAGCTGCGGATCTCGCTTAGGGGTTCGTGGTGCGCTAATTGAGCGTATCTCAATTCCTGCCTCACGGGAGGCCGTGTCTGGAATGTTACTCGATGACATTCTGGTCACGTTAATCATTTTCGTGGGCGCGAAAATGCGTCAACCACACTGGTGGCTGTAGCGTTAGGATTTAAAGTAGAATTGCAGCTCTATGCAACGTAATAACTATCAATGATTAACTTTTTAATTCAAAGGATAGTAGAGATCACTAATAATTATATTTAGATTAGGATTTTCAGGTTTAACCCTTTCCGTGTTCATTGCCAGGACTCCACTCACGTGCCCAGGTGCTACTTGGGTGGGGAAAAGGCGATGGGCACGATGATTGTATAATAACTAATGATGTGTGTTTTTTTCGCGACTGACGTGCTAGTGTATCGTACACGACGTACCTTTCACGTTGTGTGTGTGTGATTAGGTCGTGGAAGTGCGTCGTTTTCGAAATCACAACAACGGTACCAATTGCAATAACATTCGTATCACTAATACAACTTCTATGCTTTACGAAAAATACAGATTTGTTCAATGTTTCAAATTTCATATTAAACATTCAAACGTAGATAAAAACGCTTTTCTAGCGTTGTACTCAATGGTCGCTAGAATTCGTCAGTCGATTACAGCATTGGTACGTATCTTTAGAGTGTGCGAGGTTGTATGCCAAGCTCGGGTGTCGGAGGCGTCCCGGGACGTTCTCTCTAGTGTAGGATTTTTGCGCCCGGGTGTTTGAATGAGAAATTTCCGGGGGTTGAACGAATGTGTTGGTATGAATCTTTTGCCATTTTTAAATATAGCGCTAGGTAGGTAGGTAGTTTACTTCTGGTATGTTTGTCTGTTAATAATAAGTAGGTAGGGCCGGGCAGGTTGACCACAGTCACCGATCGGGCAGGCGCGTTTTTCGCGTGGTTCAACCTGTTTCAGGGAATCAGATTTGAACAATCGACGGTTTAGCTGGCGCGAACGGGAGATGCCGTTCGCCACTGGCTTTACTCGATCGATTTTTCGAATCGACCCGCGGTCGCGGTCGCGATTTGCACGAAACGAACGTTTTCTGCTCGAGATTTTGCACGTTTGCACGGAGAACGATTTCTTAAATCGTTGTTCGTCTTACGTGTGTTTAGAAATGTCTCGTTTCATGTTTTGATTTATTTTTTGAGTCATTTGTGGGTTTGTAATTAGGGAATCTCGAGCTTAGATATAAGTTTCAGGGTCCTGGGCTTCATGCCCGAAGAAAGAAGAGGCTATATGCCGAAGAGGCCCGGAGAAGAGGGCAACTACTAATGACTATGCATTCAGAGGCAGGCAACCCTCTCGATGCAAAGTCATTGCTTGTTACTACTTTGTCACTATGCTCGTATTTGTGTAGTATTGGTATATTTTAGCCAGCTGGATGCTGGTTCATCAAATGCTGGGCAAATCGCGTATTTAATTGTAGCATTGCGTATAATTAATTACGGTTCCATTTAGAGTTGCGAATAAATCCAAATCGCGATTTTTATTAGAGTTGCGATTAACTCCAAGTCGCGATTTTTATTAGAGTTGCGTATTCATCCAGATCGCGATTTTTATTAGAGTTACGTACTAATCCAGATCGCGAGTTTTACTAGAGTTGCGTATTAATTAATATATCGGGCTTTGAATTAGAGTTGCGTAGAAACGATAATCGTGTTGCTCTTTTAGTGTTGCGAATCATGAGATCGCGATTGCTTGCTTAACATATACTTATTATTTGCTAATATTTGTTTCGCGAATAATGTTAAGTTGTATTTGCTATTTTAATATGTGCTAATAGCTTTTTAATTAGTTTTGTAGTGTTACGATTTACATATATCGCGAGTAATTTCAACTTCTTCTTTTCTATAGAAGTAATAATTTTCAATTATTAATCTTCGAGTCCATTTAGAGTTGCGATAATGAATGACGCGTTTTTCACGATAGTGTTGCGGCTAACGAATTGCCCAAATATTCCACTTATTCTGTGGAAACATCATCACCATCGTAGCCAAAGGAGCTACGTCGCACCAGGGTGCGATATCGTATTTATAAAATCTTCCATTTGCGCTGTAGATGTGTGATCTTGCATAAAGAGTCGCCACAGTAGCCAACGGGCTACATTGCACCGTGGTGACATTGCACTTATGCAGATTACTGTTTAAAAATCTGTTTTGTTAGTGTTGCGTACTTAAATTACATGGGTGTATAAATTAGCGTTGCGAATTAAGAAAAGCGCCCTGAGGTGGCTGCTCGCGCATTGCCTTTTCTGACGCACCCCGTGATTAGATTTTTCAGATATTCTCTATTTGATATTTAATGAATTAGTATTGCGAATATAGCTGCTATCGCGATTAATTTTACTAATCACTGTTTCAATATATTATTATTGCAAGTACATGTGTTGAAACACATTTACCGCGATTGATTTTGAAGTATTCTTTGCTTCGCGTTTAATAAATAAAGATTCATGATACGAAAAGAAAGAATACTTCATTCACGATAATTAATAGCAATAATAATGAGAGACAGTATGCTTTCGTCTTCTCCATTCCATATCTTTCCTGATCGAGTGTTTGTCATGAAATATTGCGAAACGATATAATTATTTTCTACGAATAGATATTTTCTGGTTTTTATAACTTTCCATTTATTGTTAATTTATGATTGATGTTTAAATATTCCATTGTGTGTTTTGTGCATCAGAATGCATAAGCTTTCAAAATTTAATTAATGTAACGAAAAGTAACAAGAAACAAGATAGAACGAAATATAAATTTTTACTTTTGGTACATCAATGTACATCATAACCAAACACATTGTTCTTATTACATGTTACATACATCATTTTTATAAAGCTATTTAGATAAAATAATGTTTTTCCTCGTCTAATTTATCTATACTCTTTGTTCCTCACATTTTTGTAAGTTGTTACTAATCCAATGTATAAGTCTGTTGCAGCTTATAGTTTTACTGAGACGTCCATTTGATGAAAGTAATACAACACCAGGATGTACGTACATTAAATGATGCTATGAAGATGAAGATATGGTCATACACATAATGAATCAAAGAAGATGAACAACGAGAAGGATATACGAAAGAGGGGTATAAATATTATAAGATAATATTTGAGTGATCAACATTATGTTTATTATATAAATGTTACGTATATTTTCAATTATGCTTATATTTTTCTATGTCATTTTTTTATATGCGCATGTGTGTGTATATGTGTATATTTTGCCTGTTGTACATTTCTGTTTTAGATATTGCAGCGTTTCCTGTCCTGCTTATAATTTTATTATTGTTATATGTACTTTTAATTATATTTATTTTTCTAGATATATTTCTCGTGTAATCTATTAATATCTGTGTTATGATTTTACATGTTGTACATCTCTGTTCTAGGTATTGCAATGTTTCCAGTTTTATTTTAAGTCTTCCAGTCTTTCCAGTGCTTTTAATTCTGTCGTCTTTTGTCATCACTCATATGTTATCTCGCATTTTGTAAATCAGATCGCCTCTGTTTATCTGCGCAAAATCTTCTGTTATGTTCTTCCTTTGTTGCTCCAAAGCTTCTTTTCTGTTGTTCGCTTTTGCAAACACTTCGAGTTCACGAATACAAAGTACTTCATGTACTGTGTTCTCTTCGATTTTTGCATACGTAGGGTGATACATTTTCAGACCTATTGATAGGCAGGAATTACTTCTTTTAAGTTGATATATATATTCCTAGTTAGGTTGATTGGTTTGAAATTAAAATCAATTATTGGCTAGGCTGGATATTTGTGTTTCCTTTCATTTGCAACAATTCTTTCTCGCGAAAATTCTTTATGAAACTCTTTTCATTGTGCGTTTGCATAGGGATCAAACATCGAACTTGTTGCAAATGTATATTGAAAGGAGGTTGTATTTAATAATATTTTGTATAAAAGGAGGGTGGATGGGACGTGGTTAGGGTGGGTCTCGATTCGCAGCAACCTCCACGTGGTGAGACCTGGGCAACATATTATTTAATATATAATTATTAATGGCATCATGGTGGCATGATACAATTACAAATTATATAGCAAATAATATGAGCTAATCGCTGCCATAGGATAAATTTATTTAAATTCAAATAAACTAGAGTTTCTTCAGGTTTCATTATAGTAGATGATAGGTTATCGATTTATATAAGTATTAGCGATAGATGATAGCATAAATTATTACCATTTCATTGTAAAGCATTTTTACTTTCTTTATAATATTTTAGTTCATATTGTCGAAACATATTTTCTCATAATGAAAAGGAATTGTTTGCATAGCTGAAACGTTGAAAAAGTGAAAATATAGCTACCAAAACACATTGTGACAGTTTATGATAATAAATTTCCAATTAATTTCAAACAAATGTGAATTGAAATGTTTTGTTTTCGTACTATTATTTACAATATTCATTCTCAATCATAGTAATAGTATAACAAATGCAATACCATCTATTTTAGTAATTTGTTTAATTCATAAAACTATCATAGTGTTTAATGTATACGTTATTAATTACAATAATGATTTTTATATCTATTCTTAATGAGAATCGTCTCTGACAATTAAACTTTTCTATGTCAATTACAGATTTTATTGAAACATTTTATTGTTACATATATTTTTACAACGTTATATTGTTATATATATATATTTTTATATTTTATTGTTTCATATTTCTTTACAACATTTTATTGTTCCATATTTCTTTACAATATTTTATTATTCTATATTTCTTTACAATATTTTATTATTACATATTTCTTTACAATAATTTATTCATTCATTACCCATTCATACATTCTCTCTTCACTTTTCTTCTCTTCACTTCACTTCACTTCACTACACTTTTTTGATCCGGTGTATCCCTCGCTGCAATCTTCCTTGTAGTACTGAAGGTTCTTCCTTGAGGTTTCTAGAAGAATATTGGGGCATTGGGGAAAAGCAAACGGGTTTCCAGGCCTGGAGGGGTTCAGAGTTAGGCGCGCTGGGAGCAGAGCATCGCAAGGGTTGGATCGCAAGCATAGGCTGGGGATCACAGCTAGGGACAGGGTTATGATTGGGTTAAAATCGTCTATTCAAGGGATTTAGAAATCAACCTATCCTAGACGCATCCAAAAAGAGGCGGTAGTCCCTCGCTCCTGAGAGGAGGGTCGCCTGATTTTTTTATGCGAATGTTTCCCTTATAAGCACTGTGGTGTCAACTACCACTTGCGAGAAAGTTTAATTGTTCTAGCCACCTGGCGGCCGCGAAATTAACTAAACTAGTAGAATAGGGGCTATGCATACACTCAAGTTAGATTATAGGATAAAGAATACAAATTCGATACAGAATATTCTCATTACGCGTATCAAATAGAGAGAATATCTATCCTATACTATATCTATGTGTTCTCGTTACTGAAGGTACCGAGGACTGACTCTATTTATCAATTTCAAACGACCAGAATCCATAATATACAGAATTTAATTCGCCATATAATCGCCATATAACTGATGAGGATCTTTCGGTTGTCACAATCTGTAGCAGACATTTTAACAGATACATCGAAACCAGCAGCTCATTGTTTGGGTCACACGAAATCTCATTGGTATAGCTAGCGGACTCGACGAGGTGGATCATATTTCAAAATGGTCGGTCGTCAGCCGCCGAATCAATGGCTGCTCGAGATTAAGATTAGTGGAGGTATTGCACAGTCCTGTACAGACCTTTTTGCATCGTTTTCATGAACTGATTATATATTGTACAAGTATAAAAGAGTATTAAAGAAAAGAAGACTTATTATATTAAATGTTATCGATAATATTAAGTGGAAATAGGGGGTGATGTAGTTCTACGATGCCTATACGTGAGCTGTCTATGACGAAGACTATGCACTTTAATTTTGAACAGTGCCTGGAAGTTTGTAAATAGAAAATGCATTAGATAATTGCCTTAGACAGAGACCTTTTATTAGAAAGTTATTTAAATACGTCTTTCTTAATTCTGTTGCAAAATTCTAGCGCAACAATTTGCATATCACCTTATTGCAAGATAAATTTATAACACATTATATTTATTTACTTACATTTGCCACGGAAAATAATATTCTCTTTTTAACTATTAGTTTAACAGTTTTAACTTAATTTCAAATAGAAATATATCACTCAGTGTATCTTAGTAAAAGCAAAATGCGCATACGAGAAGAACGAATATTTGATAAATGAAATAGCTGAACTTTTACGGATTTTTAATGACTTTACTCGAATTCAAATTTAGATATATGAATAACGTGATATTATAATAAAACGTTGTTATTCCTTTGAATTGTTGAATAAAATTGTTGCCCAAAACTATATTATTCTTTACGTTGTTCGTCAATTAATAAAACGTAACGTAAATAATAATAATATTCTTCGATATTTTCATTATTATAATGTAAATAGTAATAATATCTTCGATCATGTAGTGATACGATGCAATTAATAATTTTATTGCAAATAATTAGAAGCCAATGGCTGCCATAGGTTAGTTTTCTTTAAATTGGTTTAGAATATAATTTCGTAAGTTTAATTGTAATGGATAATAGAGTTTTCTGAACGATACCGCTGGTAATGATTCTTTCAAACTTAGTAGCAAATGTTTTATGATTTTTTAGACAGTACGTTTTAGTGTAGTCACTAATGGGATCAGCCGTACTTGTAAATCTACGTTTCGTTTTAGTTCTAACTATTCTGTGTTATATGAGTAAAACTAGAACGATACGATGGATAGGTAGAACCTTTGAACTTTGTGATACGTCGATAAATTGAGTGATTGAATTACCATCCACCTCGTTTGTGCTATCATCTTATGGAATTTCATATCGTATGCTTGTTCTGCTCTTTACAATTTAGAAAGAGGGAAAAATGTAAGTGTTACCTAGGCAAAAGTTTCAAAGTCCTGCAAAAGGATTAGAAAATTCTAAGTGAATCGCAAATAACTTAAATCTAATACGTAGTCCTTAGCATGATATCGTTTTCGAGAAACTAATTAATTTCTCGAAAACGTTACCAAGTACCCAGGTCCACCATCGAGGAGGTGACTACGCAAGGACCCATCCCTATGTCCCTAATCCCATCCACCCTCCATTGCATCTGCGTGTTCTCGGTACAGAAGGTACCGAGGACTGACTCTACTTCAATTAAAGCAACGAGGTCCATAATACAATTTCTACAATTTACAAACGATTACCAGAAATTGCAGTATGGACTTTGCAAAAGGGGTAGGAAAAGAGAAATGCCATTTTCTTAACCGGAGAGAGAAATCTCTAAAGGAACATTACTAACACATTAGAAAACTTAAAGTGTTTCGGAACGATATTCTAAATTCAATTATTCTATTGTAAAAGAAATTGATACTAAGAAAATTAAACTAAACTAAGATGAAGCAAAAATGGATAAAATTCGCGACGCGACCGAGACGAACAAGTACCAATGAACCTGCATTACAATCTCACGAGAGCATTTTGACCCGATGGTTCGGCACTAGCCATTAAGTGAACCATACCCGACGCGAATCGCGAACAAGTTATGCCACGTCTTACGTCGAAACATTCGATACCACGCTCTCCCCAATGATGAATGCGGATACCATCGAGATCTTAGCAGGGCTTAGCAAGTGGACGCATTGCTCTCGATGAAGAACGAACCGTGTAGACCATCCTCGTACCGACTTACAGCAGGCTGAAGCCCCAGCGGCACGGGGTAGGAATACAACGTCGCGACTTCATCAAGAGGTACGTCCACTGTGCTAAGCCCATACCCTGCTCGAGTACCCCGGGCGTATTCGACCAGAGCTGCAAAATCTCGATGGACACCGAAAACCACATCAGTTTGATTGAGTATCGACTATTTCGCTGCGTGGCGATGAAAGACGGAATCTCGAGCGAATAAAGAAAACGAAAAACTACGTGAAGCGATTTCACATAGCAGGAAATTAGAGTGCTCAAGCGAGTATGTAATGCATTTTCATCAGTAACTGACTAAACGCGAACCGAAAGAACAATATAATATATAAATATATAATATATATAAACGGGCGGAAACGGATTAGGAAAATAGCTCTCTCACTTCGGATAAGGAAATGTATTTCTTTACAATTTTATTATAAAGGTGAAGAAGGGAATAGGGAAATTACATACATGTAAAATAAATAAAAATATGTGTAACTAAAATCTATAACTAAAAATAAACTTAACTTAACTTCAACTATAAGATAATTAATTACACAATTACAAATAATTACATCTTAAATCTAAGCACGTAGTCCTTAGCTTGATATCGTTTTCGAGAGCGCAATCTCTCGAAACAAGAAATTCCATTTTCTTATTCAAAGTGAAACTTGTAAAGTGACTCTACTGACACTTTGGAATAATTCGAGTTAAGTTAAACTAAAATTCAGAAAAGAAGCAAAGTTGAAGTAAGAATTGAAATACAATACGCGACCTAAACGAACGAGTACCGATAATCCTGCGTTACACATTCGCTGGTGCATTCCAACCCGATGCTTCAGCACTAACCACCTAGCGTACCGTACCCGACGCGAATCGCGAACAAATACCCCACGTCTTACGTCAAAACAGCCGAAACCACGCTCTCCCCAATGGTGAATGCGGGTACCATCGCGATCTCAGCGAGGCTTAGCATTAGGACGCATTGCCCAACGACGAGAACGAACTTCGCAGACCGCCCCAAGCCGTCTTACAGCAGGTCCAAAGACCCCAGCGACACAGGGTAGGAGCTACTCGGAACGAACCCGCGATGAGCGCGTCCACTGTGCTAAACCTATACCCAAGTCGAGTACCCAACGGGCGTACCAATCGACAAGGGCTGCGAAATCTCAATGGGCACCGAAAACCACATCAGTTTGATTGAGTCCCAACTGTCTCACGGCGTAGCAATAAAAGGCGAATTCGACGCGCGAATAAAGAAACGACGTGAAGCGAACTTACAAAGCACAGGATTAGAATGCTCGAGCGTCTATGTAACGCAATGGTTCACCAGTACGACTAAACGCGAGAGCTATTGTGTTATATTTTAATGAACGAGTGATGACGGATTGTAATAGTGGCTGTTTTTCACTTTGGATAAGAGAATGTAATTCTATATAATTTTGTTACAAAGGTGGATAAGGGAATAGGGGAATTACATACATATAATTACATATATATAATAAGTAAAAGTATCTATAACTAAAATCCCTCGGCGATCCAACGATGATCCAGCTGTGATTCAGCGACGAACGTAGAAATTGAAGTGAAGAAGGAACGAAATTTCCAACCATCGAGTGACAAGAACGATATAAATTTTAAGATTCTCTTGATAGCTTTCCTTGATTATAAGTCGAGACAATCTGTTCACGTGAAGCCGTCGGAATTTGTTGGAAAGTAGGAAAGAAAGGATCGAAAGGTAGAAATCTTGGAAAAGGTGGAACTCCAACGCTGTATTCACCAGAACTACCATTTTCTCATTTCCAAATACAAAGAGAATAGTGAGACTGCTTTACGATGACAGAATCGATGAATATAAAATTATTGATCACCCCCCACGATGATTTCAAACGAGTCCTTGCCCATACAGAAACTTAGAAGTGCAGAAATTAAAATAAAGTAGAGATTAAGTGGATTTCCAATTATTAAACAACCCTCTGTCGAGAACAAATACCACATAGAGATAGAACTTATTACAGATTACGCAGGATTGTTTTAAACCTCCCCAATTCCGATTAACGGTGTTTAGAAAAGAAAATAATGAGATTAATACCCAATGAACTGGTTAACGTCGACCATAATTATGCTCGATTGAGATAAATTAGGGAAATCAGGATAGAAGGAATTCAGGTTACACAGTTATAAAATTACATTTTGTGAATGTACAGATATGTTCATTAAACTTAACTTAAACTATTTGCAATCCAACTTAAACTTTCAAAGTCCTGAAAAGGACTTGAGAGATTTAAATTGTACTGCAAAATACTCGATACTAAAAGTACCAGTGATTAAATTATTCTACTCTACTGCAAAATTAATGAAATAATAGTTGGATAATGAAATAAGTAAATGAAATAATGAAAGTAAATCTATGAAATCTTTATGCAAGGCAGAAGTTATAAATCGTAATCTTTTAACCGATTCTCGTACTTTTGGTATCGAGTTTACAATTATACTTATATCTACGTGCGTAGTCCTTAGCTTGATATCGTTTTCGAGAGCGCAATCTCTCTAAAACGTTACCAAGGGCCCAGGTCCACCCCGTGGAGGTGACTACGCAGGGACCCATCCCTATTTCCCTAATCCCATCCACCCTCCATTACATTCGTGTGTTCTCGGTACAGAAGGTACCGAGGACTGACTCTACTTGAAAATTTCAAACAACCGGAATCCATAATACATTTTCCAAAATCTAACAGAGATTTTAGAAACTGTAGTATGGACTTTACGAAAGGGATAACAAGAAATGCCATTTTCTTACCAGAAGTGAAATTTCTAAAGTGACTCTATTAACACTTTACAATAATTAAAGTGTTTTGCAAAAGGGAATACGATACGATAAGCTAAATTCTACTATTTTATTATAAGAAAAGTTGATAAGAATCTTGATAAAAATGGAAATAAAGTAAAGTTAAACTAATATTGAGAAATGAAACTAAATTGAAGCGGAAATAGATGATATTCGCGACGCGACCGAAACGAACAAGTACCAATAAACCTGCGTTACAATCTCGCGAGAGCATTCTACCCGATGGTTCAGCACTAGTCACAAGGCGAATGATACCCGACACTAATCGCGAACAAATATCCCACGTCTTACGTCGAAACAGTTGATACCACGCTCTCCCCAATGGTGAATGCGGGTACCATCAAGATCCCTGCGAGGCTTAGCATTAGGACGCATTGCCCAACGACAAGAACGAACTTCGCAGACCGCCCCAAGCCGTCTTACAGCAGGTCGAAAGACCCCAGCGACACGGGGTAGGAGCTACTCGGAACGAACCCGCGATGAGCGCGTCCACTGTGCTAAGCCTATACCCAAGTCGAGTACCCAACGGGCGTACCAATCGACAAGGGCTGCGAAATCTCAATGGGCACCGAAAACCACATCAGTTTGATTGAGTATCGACTACCTCGTTGCGTGACTGTAGAAGACGAAATCTCGAGCGAATAGAAAAGAAAAGAAAAGAAAAGCTACGTGAAGCGATTTCACGCAGTAGAAACTTAGAATGCTCAAGGGAGTATGTAACGCATGTTTATCGGTACTGACTAATCGCGATTATAGAAATGGCAATTTTTCACTTCGGATAAGAGAATGGATTTCTTTACAATTTTTATTACAATTGAGTTACAATTAAATTACTTAAATCTAAATGCTTATAACTAAGGACGCACGCATCCCACGGCGATCCAACGGTGATCCAGCGGTGATCCAGCAGTGATCCAGCGGTGATTCAGCATCGAACGTAGAAATTGAATTGAAAAAAGAATGAAATGGATTTCCAACCATCAAATGACGAGAACAACATAAATTTCAAGATTCTCCTAATAGCTTCTCTTGATTATAATTTGAGACAATCGTTCACGTGAAACAGTTGGAAAGAATCTCGGAAAAGGTGGAACTTTCAACGCTGTATTCGTCGGAAATACAATTTTCTTATTTCCAAATACAAAGGGAATAATGATACTGCTTTACGATTATAAAATACAAAATCGTTGATCAACCCCACAATGATTTCAAGCAAATTCTTGCCCATGTAGAAACTTAGAAACGCAGAAATTAAAACAAAGTAAAGACTACGCCGATTTCCAATCATCAAACAATCCTCCGTCAAGAACAAACACCACAAAGAAATAGAAATTAATACAGATTATTCAGGATTGTTTTAAACGTCTCTAATTCCGATCAATGGTGTTCATAAAAAAATAATGAGATTAACACCCAATAAACTAATTAGCGTCGACCATAATTATGCTCGATTGAAACAAATTAGGGAAGTCAGGATAGAAGGGATTCAGGTTACACAGTTGTAAAATTATATTATATGAATGTACAGATATGTTTACTAAAATTAACTTAAACTATTTGCAATCCAACTTAAACTTTCAAAGTCCTGAAAAGGACTTGAGAGATTTAAATTGTACTGCAGAAGACTCGATACTAAAAGTACCAGTGATTAAATTATTCTAATCTATTGCAAAGGTAAAGAAATAATAGTTGGATAATGAAATAAATGAATGAAATAATGAAAGTAAATCTATGAAATCTTTATGCAAAACAGAAGTTATAAATCGTAATCTTTCAACTGATTCGGGTGCTTTTAGTATTGAGTTTACAATTATACTTATGTCTACGTGCGTAGTCCTTAGCTTGATATCGTTTTCGAGAGCGCAATCTCTCGAAAACGTTACCAAGGGCCCAGGCCCACCTCGTGGAGGTGACTACGCAGGGACCCATCCCTAATTTCCCTAATCCCATCCACCCTCCATTACATCTATGTGTTCTCGGTACAGAAGGTACCGAGGACTGACTCTACTTGTGAATTTCAAACTGGAATCCATAATACATTCTCCAAAATCTAACATAGATTTTAGAGATTGCAGTATGGAACTTAGGAAAGGGATTACGAGGAATGCCACTATCTTACCAGAAGTGAAACTTTTAAAATGACTCTACTAACACTTTAGAAAAATTTAAGTGTTTCGCAAAAGGGAATACGATACGATATACTAAATTTTATTATACTATTACAAGAAAAATTGATAAAAATCTTAATAAAAATGGGAACAAAATTAAGTGAAACTAAAGTTAAGAAGAGAAACTAAGTGAAAGCAAAAATAGATAAAATTCGCGACGCGACCGAAACGAACAAGTACCAATGAACCTGCATTACAATCTCACGAGAGCATTCTACCTCGATGGTTCAGCACTAACTACTAGGCGAACCATACCCGACGCGAATCGCGAACAAGTTCTGGCCACGTCTTACGATGAGACGATCGAAACCACGCTCTCCCTGATGGTATATTCGGATACCATCGAGATATTAGCAAGGCTTAGCAAGTGGACGCATTGCTCTCGATGAAGAACAAACCGAGTAGACCATCCGCACCGACTTACAGCAGGCCGAAGCCCCAGCGGCACGGGGTAGGAATACAACGTCGCGACTTCGTCAAGAGATACGTCCACTGTGCTAAGCCCATACCCTGTTCGAGTACCCCGGGCGTATTCGACCAGAGCTGCGAAATCTCGATGGGCTCCGAAAACCGCATCAGTTTGATTGAGTCCCGACTGTCTCACTGCGTGACGATGGAAGATGGAATTACGAGCGAATAAAGAGAAAAAGAAAAACTAAGTGAAGTGATTTTACGCAGTGGATAATAAGAATGCTCAAGAGAGTGTGTAATGCATTTTCATTGGTAGTGATTAAACGCGAACCGATTTGTGAGAGAACAATTTGTTCTATTTTGATAGACGTGCGGTAATGGGTTGGGCAAGTGGCTGTTTCTCACTTCGGATAAGGAAATGGATTCCTTTACAATTTTATTATAAAGGTGAATAACATATAAAAGTAATTAAAACTAAGAGAAACTTAACTTAACTTAAATTAACTTAACTTAACTTAACTTAACTTAACTTAACTTAAACTATACCTTAACTAATTATACAATTTACAATCCAATCGAAAGTTTCAAAGTCCTGAAAAGGACTTGGAAAGTTTCGGCTGAATTGCAAATATCTTAAATCTACGCACGTAGTCCTTAGCTTGATACCGTTTTCGAGAGACCGGTCTCTCGAAAACGTTACCAAGGGCCCAGGCCCACCCCGTGGAGGTGACTACGCAGGGACCCAATAATGAAACTTTAAATCCAGTATAGTTCAACACCGAATTAATCTTATAAAAATGAGTAAACCATCTTAAGGTACTTGAAATTAATGATAGCAAAGTTCTAAGTGTTGAACTTATAATATTTGGAATTTGAAATGATTAAAATTTACTGTGAATTGATATGTATAATAGCCCCTACGTCACTCATCTCTTAGAATTGTATTCACACCCACCACAAACTAGTTAAATCTTAAAATTGTTCACTCACCAACCACCAGTCCTACCGCCCCAGGCGCCTCCACCACATGCTCCTCCACCACTAGTTCGTCCATCAGAGGCGCCTCCACCCTTGGTTTATCCTCCAGGAGCGCCTCCACCCTTGGCTTGTCCATCAGAAGCGCCTCCACCCTTGGCTTGACCATCAGAGGCGCCTCCACCCTTGACTTGTCCACCAGAAGCGCCTCCACCCTTGATTTGTCCACCAGAAGCGCCTCCACCCTTGGTTTGACCATCAGAAGCGCCTCCACCCTTGGCTTGGCCATCAGAAGCGCCTCCACCCTTGGCTTGTTCACCAGAAGCGCCTCCACCCTTGGCTTGTCCATCAGAAGCGCCTCCACTCTTGGCTTGACCATCAGAGGCGCCTCCACCCTTGGCTTGACCACCAGAAGTACCTCTACCCATGGCTTGACCATCAGAAGCACCTCCACACTTGGCTTGTCCACCAGAAGCGCCTCCACCCTTGGCTTGTTCACCAGAAGCGCCTCCACCCTTGGCTTGACCATCAGAAGCCCCTCCACCCTTGGCTTGACCATCAGAAGCCCCTCCACCCTTGGCTTGGCCATCAGAAGCGCCTCCACCCTTGGCTTGTCCACCAGAAGCGCCTCCACCCTTGGCTTGACCATCAGAAGCGCCTCCACCCTTGGTTTGACCATCAGAGGCGCCTCCACCCTTGACTTGACCATCAGAAGCGCCTCCACCCTTGGCTTGACCATCAGAGGCGCCTCCACTCTTGACTTGACCATCAGAAGCGCCTCCACCCTTGGCTTGTCCACCAGAAGCGCCTCCACCCTTGGCTTGTCCACCAGAAGCACCTCCACCAGTAACTCCTTCACGTTTAGTCACAGATCCACTACCCAACCATAGACCCTTCTCCCTTGACGTTCAGGCACGCAAAGAACTTGTGCTGGGGATTGCACGATCTTTTATACCCTCTCCCAATCTGTGCCTCCCACCCTCCATCCGTTTACGCAATCACATTATTATACTGTAATAGTTCACAATTGATTAACTTTGTCATATTTCTTTTTAATTTATGCTCCTAGCAATCCACTGGAGTAGTATATATATTATATACAACTACTCATATATTTTACATATATGGAAGTTACATATATACTATTCCAAATAATATTTTAATTAAATCCTATCGCTGGAATCTTAATCCCATCCACCATTTATTACATTTATCTATTCTCTATGTGTTCTCATATGCTATCGTTAAGATATTTTGAATGGTCCTCCATCATCAGTCAATTTCTGCATTTATGGAGTAAATACATGTGTTTGGTTATATACCTTAGAGTACATAAGATTATATATAAGTTTTATGTACATTACATGTATATATACGCTATTATAACATAATTATTCGTCGAAAACGATCGAATTAGTAGTAATTATCGAGGTTTTTTAAGCGGAAATTTGTTGTTTGGCTTAATTATTGTTAAAATAATTAAATACGGAATATTTCTAATTCATTTAACATCGAGATAAGTATATATATGTTAAAATAAGCCTTGATACATAACAATATTTAGTTCTCACATGCATTTTACTATTATATTGTCCAGTTGGCGTTTCGTCTTTGGGATCTTGTCACGGATGCATCTTCTGTAAATCGCTAAGTAATAATCACTTATATATCGTATTATTAAATTTATAACTTCCGCAAATATCCAACATTTCTTTTTGAAACTAACGAAAGTAAAAATTGTACGCACATATATACACATATTAATTTTCTATCGGTATTCATTATTTTTAGGGGAATTGTTATATTTTTTATGTAAATATACCTCAGACAATTTAATTGCATCGATAGATAGAAGAAATATTATATTATAACTATTTGCAATATATAAAATTTAAGTTTTACTGTAATTTATTGTACATTTTAATAATTTTATTTTCATTTCCTGTACATTTTAATAGTATTACTGCAATTTCTTCTACGTTTCAGGTAGTTTTATTGTAATTTAGTGCATATCTCACTAATTTTATTGCAATTTTTTCTATATTTCGCGCTTTCGAGGTAAGAGGGAGAAAGATATATAAAAAAGCTGTAAGAAAGAGTGAGACAGTTGATACCTACCCTGCTGAGCAACCCTTGGCGCCATCTCTGTAAAAAGTGCTCAAACTGGTCGCACATAATTATCGACCGTCTTGAGAAGTTCACTTCGCTGTCGATAATTGTGTGCGACCAGTTTGAGCACTTTTTACAGAGATGGCGCCAAGGGTTGCTCAGCAGGGTAGGTAAGATCTGTCTCACTCTTTCTTATAGCATTCTTATATATCTCTCTCTCTCTTACCTCTAAAGCGGGAGATATAATTCATCTTATTCTTTTGATTTAATGAAAATTAAGAAATTTCTTTATTTAATCAGCAGTATCTTAAAATTCTGTAATTAAGATGAAAGAGAGAGAGAGAGAGAGAGAGAGAGAGAGAGAGAGACGCAGAGAAAAGGAAGGAAAAGCGGAAAACAGCCGGTTTGTTTCCATTTTTATCATATCAATTTTTGTTACATTAGAATAATCAAATTTAGAGTAGCGTATCGTAGAATTATTTTGTGATTCGTTCACTTCGGATAAGAAAATTATATTTTTTCCCTCCCCTTCGCGATTCATACGGTTCATACTGCAATTTCTACAAATCTTTGATAGATTTTAGAAAATGTATTATGGATTCCGGTTTTAAATTGACAATTAGAGTCAGACTTCGTCACCTTCTGTGCCGAGGTCACAAGTATGTAATTGAGGGTGGATGGGATTAGGGATAGGATTGGGTCCTTGCGTAGTCACCTCCTCGTTGGTGGACCTGGGTACTTGGTAACGTTTTTGAGAAAGTTAATTTCTCGAAAACGGTATCATGCTAAGGACTACGTATTAGATTTAAGTTATTCGCAATCTTCACTCTGAACTTGGCGAGTTCTTTTTAGAACTTATATCGAAAGGGTTATACCCTTTGTAATTACACGTAAACTTTTTAAGTTCTGAGAAGAACTCGCCAAATGAAGAGTGAAGTTCTCGAGATTTCAGAACTATTTAACATCCTCTGTATCTTTATACATAGAGCGAGGGGAAACTTCTGTACTGAACGTTATTGATTTCAGAATTTGGTGTTATCGGAACTGAGTTACCGAAAGAAGTCCATGTCGCAACGGTAACATCCCAGCTGATGTTAAACTGATGTATAAAAGGGTATCGGATGGTTGTTCTATTCTATGTTTCATTTATGATGATGGTTCTACACTATATCCTGTCCACTTTAAAACCAAGGGAAAGCTGGCTGTATTTAATAATCATTAATCTACTCTTACTCCTGAAGCTATTCTCGTTTCATCCCCTATTTAGCTTACTTGAATCAACCAGAGGTGGTGCAACGGGTGACATCGACAGGTATCGCCATCTCGAACACAGCTTCCGGTTCTTTGCTTTGAATCTCTACATTCATGATCACTAAAAAAGTGATCTAAATTTTAGAGTATTTAATTCTATGAACTTCCTTAAATATCTAAGTACAAACCATGTTCACCACAAAGTGAAACGATTAAAACTATAACAAACTATGACTCTTATTGAAAGCAGTCATTGATGAAAAGAAATTAGCAGTTTTGTTATTTTCATTGTACTCATTTCCCTTTTGTAAAAATTGTCTAAAGACCAGGTCGCGCGATAACTTATCATCGAAAAGTGGAGCACCGCCATTGTGCAAGGTAACGAAAGCCAAGAAACGTTTGTCACCGTGAAAAATGCAACGATCGTTCACTTCAATATTAACGGTACCAGTTCACAATAACTTCTGTCGTACGTCCTGTTTCCAGCGTGTCGTATTAATGAAACAATAATTTATCGTGTTCCATTCCTTGCATAGTAGAACCGTTTATCCGACCAGCACGTGACAGGTGGTTCCTATCGTCGAATAGAAACAAATTCACGATCAAAACGTAGATTAGTTGGCGACGTACGTATTTTACGCGTTGCACCGTATGACGTTCTCGATCGCTCGCAATGTCTATCCGATACGGTCAACGTGTCCATCGATCGCCAATATTTATATCACCGATACGGAAAACGATTAATTCCGCTTTATCGGTGCTACGATGTTGTACGGATTTTCGAAAAGTTCCGATATTAAAGCTTACGTTGCGCAGCCACTAGAAAATTATAATCCCCCATTGGTGTGCCAGGCAACTCTGGAATTTATGTTTGTCTTGCGAAATTCTCAAATAAGAAAGTAACTTATAAAAGAGCAGAAGAAAAAAGCATACGGGATGTATGAATTTTTCTCCTCTGATACGTTAGTTATTCTTCTTGTTTTTATATGTTTACCAGTGAATTTTAATTCTTGTTTGAACATTTTGGATTCATCGATCGGATTCTCGAGTTACGTGCAATAAACACGAGCCGACCAGTGTGCTTGAATTACACTGTTTGATCCGCGGATCGAATGTTTAACCATAGGTAACGTCAGCCTTCTTAAACGGTGTCTGAGTATCCGTAGTGGAACACGATCATATGTTCGATACCAACAGTTTCTTGGTCATCATTATTCCATGATTCAGTCGCCTACCTACTGCTAGACAGATTGCACCGACTCCTGCGGCATCATGGATTCTCTTTAATACTTCATCCCAGATAGATCCGTTCTCAGGACGATTAAAAGTGAACGAAACATGAATCCGAAGAAATGGTATCTCATCTTGATAGTGATGGTGAGTGGAGATCAATAAGTCTCTTAATATTTCTCGCAAGAATGTCTACATAGCGAGTGTCTGCGATTTTCAACCGTAGCGCGTACTAGGTTTCACATTTTCCACGATGCACCTCGAAATAATTGATTAAATTACGGTACCACTCGATTTTTTCGAAACACGTAGCCTTCGACTTGGAAAATTGTCCATCTCTGAACTCTCCTCGCAGATCGCATTGGTATCCACGGGCAACCAGTCGCCATCGAAAGGAAGCTCAGAGAAGTCGACCAGCCGCGAAGCCAATCAGCCGCAAAAACGTCGCGCCAGCAAACCCGATCAATCGTTTAACGCGCCCTCCTACTGGGTGCACATTCTCCGCGAATTTGTATTCAAAACCATTTCACCGCCGCCAGCGGGCAACAACCAGCTCTACAAACGGCTGTTGGAGGCGCCATTTTACGGTGGCCCGTATCCGATCGTCCCGAACGATGCGGCCAGCATCGTCCTGTCGCGTGGCGAGGTTTATCAACTGCCAACCGGGCACTGGTTATTCTGTCAACAGGGGTGCAGCGACTGCGAGCCGTGCATCGAACACGCGCACCCAACGATCGAATGGGTGCTACGGCGGATCAATCGGGTCTCGTCCCACGGATCCACCAGGCACGATCTTCAGCTGACGCTGATGCCACAGATAGACGGTGGCTACCACATGAGGAGCCTGTGGCCGCAGTCGTACGTCTACGTGACCTCGCAAGGCGAACAGGATCGGTACTTGAACGACGTACACAGTTATCGTAATGACGGCAGTGCTTACGTGGTTGTCGAGGATGGTTTCGCTGGACGGCAGAGGAAAAATGGGAATTTTTGGAAGTACGCTGACAGGACCTCGTTGCCTGACAGAAACGCTCTTGAGAAACCTCGCAACGATACCGTTTCTGAGGAGCGCGTGAGTAATAGTACCGAGAAAAATGTTGAGAGTACCACTGTGACGCCTAATAATAAGACGACGGATGTGGAAGAGCAAAGAACTGAGGAGAACGTTAAAATTCAACATCCGCAAGTGGTATCCACTGACACGAAAAATGGCTCGACGGATGTTAGGTCGAGAGACAACGGGAGTGGCAGGGTGAAGCAGTTGACGCCAAAGCTGATTCTTGGAACCGATCAACTGGGACAGAAGCATTTGGTGCATGTGATACCTGCTGATGCATCCACGAATACGAGTTTGATGAATTCTGTTATATCCAACGTGTTGAGCTCAGCTGGCCAGAATAAGACTGCCTATCAGCGAATTTTGCGTAGGATATTCGACTCTTTGAATAGTAACAGGCGGTCTATCGAAAGTTTTTTAGAATCGTCCACCTCGACGGGTAAGTGTCAGAAGAATGCGTGCGATTCTTTATAGGATTTAAGGTTTTTTTTTTGTAGAAAAAATGAGTCAACCGAGTGAAGTGCATCAGCAGCAGGAAACGAGGGGTGGTTTTCCTGATATCCGACAAATTGGTCGTTTGTATCCTCTTTATAGTAAGGGAATTCGCAATGGATCTTTGTCTCTGGAACGATGGCCTCATATTTTAAATTGGAGCAAACAAGGGAGATTGTCGAGTAACGATCCGCACTCCGATAGATTCGTAAACAGTACGGCTAGTTTTGGACGCAAATCGAATGGCAGTTACATTGTGCACCCTAAGGTGCTGAATAATATTATCAAGAACAAGAACGTATCTGACAAGTTTCATTCTAAATTAAGGGAGAATAATTACAGTAATCATAATACATCCGACGATAACTTCAAGGTGAATAATGTTAGTCGCAAGAGCCAAGAATACAGCAATTCTCGTAAATATAAAATATTAGTGACTACGGAATCAACTACGAGATCTAGTAAAGCCATGAATAATAAAAATGGCGCACAAGATTACAGTTAGCTTCTAAGGATGAATGTTCTATTATTATGCAAACGGTGTTACAGGAAAATAATGTTATTTAATCGCAGTGATTTCATTACACGGATACTTTCATTTCAGTACAAATCGTGTGACACGTGTACACATACGTTGCTTCTTATCCGATCTCTTTTGGTAACTCTCATTAAAATCAACCCTTCCGCGCATGACCATTACGTGCGTGAAATATCTTGCGACAAAATAAAATTCTTAAACCATCCCCTATTATCCACCCTTGTAGGTAGGTGTCGTGGCCCGAAATATCCTGTAATAAAACAAACTAAATAGGAGGGGTGGGTTCTATGACCGTCGCCTAAACACTGTAAGCCCGGGGGTAGCGCCATCGGCGGCACCGCTAAGAGGATCGACGATCCTTAATCAGGCCTGGCGCGATCGTTTAAAACGATTATAACCCTTCCTTGTCTCACGGCTGTATCGCTAGGCATCGCATCAGTCTCGCGCATTAGCCACCTAGGCGAGAGAGAAGTGGGTGCTTCTCTGTCCCGCGTGTGACCTCCGCAAGCGTGCTAAACCCTTCTAGTAATTGCGTGCCGATGGTATTGCTGTGCCTCCTGCATACGTGTGCACGCGTACACGTTCCTCCTCGTTGCGTGTGTGTCCGCAGAAGTATATGCGACCACGGTCGTGCACGATCGCTGGATTTATAGGAACATTAAGGGTTAGCGTCGTCGCCCTTTGAAAATATAAGAATACCATATAGAATGCAGTAAAGAGGTAATCTCGCGCGAGCAGTGCGTCCAATTAAAAAGTTGGACCTCACCGTTGTCCATCACGACCGATACTCTTCTCGATGATGAAATCGGTCGACGAAGTTCCGTCTGACGCGCGAGACGGTGTCCGAGAGACTGTTGCGACTTCGATAAGAAATGGGCCAACGCACGAGAAGGAGACGGGAGGAAATGAACGTAAAGAGAGGAGGCAAAAGAAGAAAGGAGGCAAGTAGGAGGAATTACTAAGAGGCTGGAACGAAATCAGAGGCCGGGTGGAGAACGTGGAAAGTTGGACGGAAATCAGAAGGAACAGAGTAAGGGGCGGGAGGATCGGATCGCGCGGCAGATACCAGACGTAGAAAGTGAACGTGGCTGGCAGGACGCGGAGGGTAGATAATTAGACAAGAAACACAGACTTGCTCCTTTTCGCTCAGCCGCGAGTCAGGAGTTTCTTTGAGCTCGTGCCATCCGACTTTCTCTCTTCGTCGGAGCCCGTATCCTCCTTAATTAAATATAAGCGCCGGCTTACCTCTACTCCTCAAACCTTACTGCTCGAGTCCGCTCGTTTCATCCGCGCGCGCCATGTCTCTCTACCAGCGTCCTCTTTCCTTTTCGTTTCCAAAGCTCATCGTGCGGAATCAGCTGCTCTAGTTCGTGGAGGTAAATCTGGTCGAATCGAAAAATTGATAGTCGTTAAGGCAGCGAAGTATCATTCGCGTGTGCGAAAATTAAGTTAAATTTTCCAACGTATACGTTCCTCGTAAGCTGATAAACATTCTATCTATATTTTCCATAATTATTATCATGTAACGAACGAAGAGTACTCCTCCCTTCGCTCGTCCTTTTTTTCTCGCCCTCAAGATTGTCTTTCGCAAAGCTACCCCTACCGTTCTTCCGCGACCGCTCTAACCGCGCGCAGTGTCGAGCGGTGCAAAACGATCGATTCGATCGCCGCTGGATTGCTTTTAACGAGTTTCCTTTCAGCACGGTTTATCGAGAATTGCGGCCGCTTTCGTCGAGCCCCAGAAACCGAATACGCCTGGGAAATTTCGACGGGAAGATCTTAATTAAAGACGCTCTACCAAAAAATGGGAGAGCCGCCACCCTCGCGCCCTGCTCGTTCTCCATCGCGCCCCGAGTTCGAGGCCGTGATTGGTATTATTGCCGCGTCGACGCTGGGTCCTCTCTATGATCATCCTGCCGCGTCGATCCTATTAGTGATTGTGTATATAATTCGAGGAAACCCGCGGACGATCGTCGAGTCGAGAGGCGTCGCTTTTAATGGGATCGCTAACGAGATTCGGTCCGGAGAAAGTGGGGACGATTCCTTTCGAACGAGAATTTTGTTTGGCCAAGGCGAATTGTTAATTACGAACTACTTTAGTGGAAACTTTTGTTTATACTGCTAGATAGAGGAAGGGTTCGCGGTGTGTCGATGGAAGATTTCGTTGAATAAGAATTTTTATCTCTGCATCGAGCACGTGAAATATTCTGGACATGATTTTAAAGTCTTCATTGTGGCCATAGTTTTATTATTCTTCCCACTAAATTATTTAAAAATTCCTCCGTATAGTTAAAAGATTTCGGGGTGAAATCTGAAACGTGCTCGATTTTGCAACCCCTCATTTATGTATTCCAGCCGTGTAACCTCAACTTTGTTAATTTAGATGCCCATTAAACGCTTCCTCTCTCGTGCGCGCAGCACCTCCGTCCATGGACCCACGCGCGTAATATTGAATAAAGTTAAATAAATTAAAAAGCTACAAATCTGGTAGAATAATCCGGAAAAGAGCGTTGCGATCCTTTTACGCGTAGTTCGCTCCCATTAGAATAATTATTATTTATGTCCGCAGTCTAACGCAAAGGAAAGCGATGATACAGTGTAACAGTCGTTCGTTCGTACGCGTGCCCACGCGCCAGTATATCAATGTTCAAATTAGCTTTTTCGTAATTAAAATATGTTTTCACGGGCATAATGATACGGCCGGACGTGTATAAAATTAACAGAATAAATTATACTAAAACGACGAATCCTTTCCGCCCGTGGAACCGTTGCGAAAAATTCAGAATGGCACTGCTCTGTCGCGTTCGAGATGCAAACGATTCTATGCGCACGATGGGCAGACGGCTATGTTTTTGTTTGGACGAAAATGGGATATTTAGAGTTAATATTGATATGACATAGTTTGCCTGGATTAAACGCACGTACATTTGGAATCTTATTTAATTAACCTACGGTTCTTTTCATTTGCCACGGTCTGAAATTATTTTCTGTATATCCTATTCATCCCCCTCAGTCGCTTTCTAGCGCCGTTCTACGTTATGGTTTCGCGTCGCTACACGCTCACGTGCGAAATTATAAATTTTCGATCGCGCGATATTTAAAAAATCACGACCGCCGCCTGTTGTTTGTACAATCTTTATTTCAATGATCACGCACGCAGGCCGTAGCACGAACCTCGATTTAAATGTTTCCTACCGTTCCGACCGTTCGGTTTCCGTTATTATTACTTCTTTTCCCTATTTTTCCGTCAGCTCGTCGTTATTAACGAGTCGCATTTGCACCCTCTTCGATTGCCGGGCGATTTAATAAACGTTTTGATTAAAACGCTCGCTTATGAAGAATAAAATATGATAAAGGGAACGAGGAAAAAGAGCAGAGACACGGGAAATACACAGGTATTCGTTTATCGAAACGGAATTACGAAAGCGGTACTTTGGTCGATTAAAAAATGATCGAAATATTATTCCGTCGAATAACTTGGATTCCTTTCCGATATTTCCGCCGGCGGAATTCTGTCAGAATTGCTCGCGAAAATATTAGCGTATAAGCGAATTTGAATTTCACATTTGATGGTGATCCACGGTTCGTTGGATCACGTTCGTTTTCAACCACTAACGCGAACATATCGATATTCGTGTTAGGCTTCTCGCGTTATGGTTTTTTAATTGTACAAGGTTGAACATTAGTGGTAGAATGTAAAATGTGATGAAAACATCGACAGACAATTACCAAACCTCGCTCGAACGACGTCTTTGAATTTTCCACGCGACTCGTCGCGTACACACAGAGATCATGGCCGAGTAAACGTCGCGAGGTGTTCCACCGTAAACGAGAGGGACGAGAGAGAGAGAAAGAAAGAGAGAGAAGAAAAGAAATCGGTCGGAAAAAAGGAGCGCGAAGGAGCCAGGCTTTTAACGGTAAGACGGTGGAGGTTTCCAGCTCGTTCGATGGGGGCTCGACACCCCCTTTGGAGTTGGAGGAAAAGAGAGAACGTTGGATCGAGGCTACAAACTCTCGACCGCGACGCACGTGAACGAATCGGAGTAGGGGTAAAAAAGAAGGCCCGACTAAAAGCGACGGAAAAGGCCGTCTCTTTCCCGTTCTCAGATATTTAAATCCGAACGGAGAGAGCCGAAATCTCGAAGACAAGGGGGCGGTGGCGGGTGTTCGTCTGGAACGGTGTACCACGAGCGTTACGTTGAAAGCAAACCTCGGGAGCGAGCAAAAGAAACAGAGGCTGGCGGGGGTTGGGTTAAAGGGTGGGTGAAAGAGCTAGTTGTTCGAGCGTAACGTGTATTCTTGTCAGGGTGAGGCCGAAAGACGTAGTGCTTAGACTTTTGCGAGCCTCTCGCGAGAAAGCAGAGATAAAGATAAGAGAGAGAGAGAGGAAGAGAGACATCGGGGAAGAAAGAGAAATCGGTTCGAGAAGGTCGAGAATAGAAAAGGAAAGATTCAGAACCATGCTTCTTAATGGTGTGGGTGTGTCGACGAGCGGAGGAGCAAGTTTTAAAAACATCCCGCCCAAATACGGCTCCGGTGCTGGTTTTATCGTTGACTGTTACCCCCCTTACCACCCAGCCCCTCGAACGGTCTAACTCCAGCCCGTGAACCCTGTATCCAGCAAAGCCCTACTCCGGGCTCGGTACCAGGCGGTACTCGCGCTTCACGTACCGTTGCCTTGTAAATCCTAGCGAAAAGCATCTGCTGGTATCAAGGAACACGTCCGCGAGTGACACATGAGCGATCTCTCAGACCAGCGCGAGTAGGGCATGCAATTTTATTGCGACCCCGGCGAGGCCACGATCTCGCTGGAAGCACCCGGCCCGCTAGTGGAAATGGTACATCCACCCGGTGCTTTTCGCGATGGAAATATGCAGGATTAATGGTGGAGCGGTTTTGACTCGCGTAATGTGAAAAAGAATCGTGGAACGTGGCGTGAAAAAAAAAGAAGAAAGGTAAAATAGTCTGTCAGGATACGTTCTCCAAAAACTCTTAGAAAAATCGAAGAAGTTGTCTGTTTAAAAAGATGGTAGGAAATTCGATGGAACGCACGCGTCCACGTTTTTAAGCTTGATTCGATTTAGACTCTTTTCTTGGCGGTCCTCGGCGTGAGAAGTCGCGTTAGAAGCTTCTCGACGCTTCGATCTGACGTTGACGTTAAGACGTTTCTGTTAGCCTGGCAACGTGCATCGACGCAGCTATGCCTCGCCTCATTCTTCGGCCCTTTTTGCGGCCCGCTTTGACCGACAGGGGAAGATTGGATATTTCTTCCCGGGAAAGTTGCACACCTGACTTCTGCTTCGACAGCCAGTCGAACAGGACGCGTACACATCAGAGGGCCCAGCGAGCTTCGGTGGGTGTAACTCGAAGTGCGCGTACACCGACGACGAAAAGGCAGAGGACGAGGGGGTGGCACGCGATACGTTCTGTCGAAACGCACGGAAAAAACGAAAGGCACGACGAACGTCGAGGGAGGGAACGCTGAAACGTTTGGTCGCGGGGTTAGACGAACGGGGTAGGTGGGCGACTAAAAACAACTCGATCTATCGACATCCTATTTCGTTTCCTATTACGCGTACGTCTGGAACACGCGATTTATTTGGTTTATTTTCATATGGAACGTTCTTTGGCACGATCTCAAAGGAGAAGCCGAGCCTCTGTGCCCTCACCTACGCTATCACCCTTCCGTCTCTTTCCACCCCCGTCGCGTTCACCCTCTTCCTTTATCCCGTTGCTGCGAATCGACGGTGCCTCTCGCACACGATTACGATCGACCCACACCGAACTAATATCCGAATTTTTGTAATTCCTTTTGCTGGATATTGAAAGCGTCTTTTTATCGGCTTCGCTGAAACGTATGTACTCTGTACGTACCCTTGTCCTCCGCTGTTCCAATGCCCTCGTCGTTTCTATATCCAGTGGGTAATTGGTACACGAAATAACGAACGATTGTAGAGGGAAACTCTGTCAAAGCGTACACGAGCAGAATGATACTAGAAGTATTTTACAGAGAGATCCTTATAAGGGCTATTAAGTTATCGAACATTTTATAAGAAAATTTGTATTCTTCATTGGAATCCTATGGTGGATGGAAAGTAAGCCTTGGCAACGAGATTGCTTGGAATATTCGATTTTTATCGAGACCATTTATTAATGTATACAGATCAGTTTTCGATGTTCTGTAGTTCCCAAAGTGGTTTGACTTCCTCGAGTCATCCGATGCGTCTCGGGTATAAGGCTTACCATTTAACCGGCGCTTGTTACTGACAGCCCTGCAGTGGTTTAGTGGTGGCTTTGTCCCTTCGTAAGGCCTCCTGGGTCCTTCCTGTGGCAGTGAGGGATATATGTATGTCCACCCCTGGCCAAGACCATTGGTAGCTGGTCTAGCATACGCTTGCTCGTGTCTAAGACGCGCTGATTGAGTGTGTCTCGGTCCTCCAACTATTGGGAGAATGCATATCGAAGATGCGTCGCGGGTACGATCGTACCGTTGTTACATTTCTACCCTTAACTCGCGTCGAGCAACCCCCATCATCTCCGAATTAGGTTCCAAACGAACGCGGTTGTTTTCATAATTAGAGCCGCGAAAGTTTGAACGGCGTGAATAACTTTTGCTCGTAAGCGTGTGCACTTCTACAGAACTCTGGACGAGATATTTCATTATTTGTAATTGGAACTCTTGCGTCGTGAACTTTCGTTCTTGCGAACTAACCGTCTGAAATTACTCGTGCTCTCTGCGAAACGTTCGCGTTCACTCCCTGTCTTCCGTGGAAACGTTTAGGCTGGTCTGGTTTACATGGAGTGCCTACGCTTTCCAAGTGCTTACTTCGTAATAAAACAAATTTGAAACGATTAGCACAACGCGGTCGTATCTTTACATATTTTGAAATTGTTATTCGATAGTTAATTGTTAGAAGAATTTTTACAATTTAGCAAATTTGTACCGTGGGTAAACACGGAGGATAAATGTTTGGTGGTTTTCGGACAACGCGAAAGATTATAACGAAATCACTCGTGATGCAGTCCCGCGATTCTTTTTACGGCCCCGGCACGGTCGGTGATCGAATTTCCGCGTTTTATGGAATTATCAGGCGGAATCGATGGCGTTGAATTTTATTTTGACATTTACGCGCGCATCGAAGCGTGTAATCAGCAAAGTGCACCGCGATACAGCCCCCCGATAAATTGGCGCGTGGCCGCTCGATGTCTGTTTAATCGTTGCTGCGAAATAGAAGTCGATGAAATTAAATAGACGTCCCGATAATGAGGGTAAAATAATAATAATGACAATTGTACGTTTTAACCGTAATCGATGAGAACCGTGGCCTCCGCGCGCGTTTCCGTAAACGCAGCATCATTAGAGTCAGCTGGTTTCCGCGAACGAATTCCGTGCACATTCGGCTATCGTCGACTGCTGTTGGCACATTTATTCTGTCCCGCTGGCTAGATATTCTAGTTCGTCGTTTTAACGTGCAAACAGTTGTCACGTTTAAACATGATTTACATAATTTTCATGTATCCCTTGCGTTCACACTTCTAGATGAAATTACTAATTATTTAAGCATAGTAAATTAGAGCGACGATCGCGTAATGGGATGCAAACATTTAGCATCCGATGCGGCGCTGTTTTCTCCAGTTTTCTAAAGGAAGGGGTTCATTTTTCTGTGACCAATACGAAGAGACGATTGAAACTTTTCATTCTTTGCCATTAAAGTTTGTCGAAATCGAAAATCCTACGACAGGCAATCACATCGCAGGTAATTTTATAACGAAGGGCCGTAAAAACATCGTTAAAGTTTGTGTTTGCAGTTTGACGCGCGATTTCGAGAAATAGGTTAATAGAATTCTAATTCGAGCACGCCGCGGAACGAGGTCGATCGTTCAATTTTGCTCCTCGAGATCCCGAAGCAGAGAGAGCTTACCCTTTGCCGAGAAAAAGATGCAATTAGCTCTTTCGTTTCTTACTCTCGAACTTATAATCGCATCAAACTTCCCATCGCGTGCTTTGATCCCCCGTTAAATCTCTGAACACGAGGAAGGAGGAAAAGGAAAGAGGCACTGGGATTGGGATAATGAATGATGAAGGAACGCGGTGAAACGATGGATCTATTCGTCCAATAATTTGTCAGATAGTAATCGTTAGACCTTCGCGTATCCAGTTATTTTTTATTATTGGGTTATCGATGCCTCTAGAAAAATGACAAATAACCCGAAAATTATTAAAATCTGTCGATCAAAAAATAAAAAGAGTTTTCAAGCTCGACTATATCAAATGTCCCATTAACGGGCCGATATTTACCAATTTTCTATGACATAGACGAGAAATATGTAACGAGCATACGAGCACGTGGGATCGACAGATGCATTTTTCCAAAGAATTTGCAAATCCTATTACGCTATCGTTCAATAAAAACCACCGACACCCACGTCGATCCTTGGTTCGTTTAATGGCGGCCATCTCGCGCGTTACATTTTACAACGCGAACACCGATTCCGACAGGTAATACTGCAATTTCTCCGATGATTCCATGTTCGATATCAAAGTGGTGCCGCTCTAAAGCGTTTAAGGACGATTGCATAACCTATAAAGATGGTCGGGAGTAGGACAGGGTGGCGCGGAGGGACAAACAGGCCTTCACAAAGGAGAGGAGACGAGAAGATTGAAATAGGAACTAAGACAGGGAGGAGGGGAGGAAAAAGCGGAAAACCGACGAAAAGGACGGGGGGGGGGGGAGGTTGAAGAGGGGGGCTAGGGTGAGGTTCTGTGGAAGCCCACCGACTACGAAGCCAGAGACCAGGACCGCGTTACTTCCAGGCCGTCGATGCCTTTTGATCTTTCAAAGTCTAGACTTCCGTCTATCCTATCCGAGGCAGTCGTGCTCACCAGGAAGTAAACGCTTCGAGACCGACTTATCGAAACTTTACGGGACTGCGCCGATATCCGTTCGCTGTCTTTCTTACCAGCCGGTTCGTTCTTCCGTCGTGGCATGCGTTCCATCAACCACCCATCAACATGCGAGCCCTCTAATTGGAATCCATCGATAGCGGATGAAAAGATTGCTCGTTATTCGTCTATGCAGGTTGCCATACATTTTTCAAGCATTCTTCGTCACTTTTACAGCCGAATCGAAAGTTATCGAAAGCTGTAAAATTAAGGTGCTTCAAACGTCAATGTCGAAGAAGAGAATAATTATCCCACGTTGCTCTATCTTCTCTTTAGTCGTGCAAATTTTCATTCCACCGTGCTTTCCATACGGAACGATATGTATCCGCGCGTCACTCGCATTGTTACTCCCTTACAAAAGAACGAACCCTCAAGTGGCGTACACGATTTGTATCTCAAAGGCGACACGTTAATAGGCTACTTCTGCGAGCGCTGTTTTACTTTCGCAGGGGTGGGAGCCAGGCGGAAATGCGGGTCGCGTTTTAATTGAACGTCTCATCCGTTCTGAACGACAACACTGCGAGCGAAATCGCTTTTTTACTCTCCCGTTGCGCGATTTCAATAACTTTGCTCCATTCAAAACAGAAACAGATGCTGTTTCCCAATCAAATGATTCATTTAGCGTGCAGCTAGGTGCGGGGCCGCTTCTACCCGAGGGCGACGCGACAGTTTCTAACAGGTACATGCTCTAATTGCTATTAACTCGGAGGTACGTGCACGGAATCGGTCATATCGTGGAAAACTCTTCGGATTGGTCGCTACTGAAATCGTTTACGTGCCGCGTGTCCGATGAATACGTCGAGTTTCTTCTCGAAATTACTATTTCAAGCGCGAATAACACTAGAACAGAGTCGGCTACGGATCGTCGCTTAAAGAGTCGTTAAAAAGACTCTCCTCTTTATTCGAAGTGCTACGTCCTCTTTAAGAAGAATTTCTATCACGGGTCTAAAAATAGTCTCGAATCATTAAACTTACGACAGGGACGATTTGTAGCGGTTAAAGCAGCAGAGTCGCGCGAAGGGTCGCAGCATCCACTGTGGAGAAGCTACCGATTGATCTCCGTTCTAGGGCAACGGTAGCGCGGCGCCAGTCATCCACCCTTTGTGCTTTCACCCCTATTCAGGGATCGTAGCTGTTATATCTTTAGTACGAACATGTTGTAATAGCTAAACTAAAATATCAGCTATGTTTCTGCTTCCAATACATTCTGTTTTTTTTTATAGATAATCAACATAAATCGTGATCAATGTTCGTTTGATTGCAGATAACTCACTTTTCGCTGTTCCGTTTCCGTTTCAATAAAATTCTCGATCGAACAACCTTTTCTTTCGCCCACAAAACCGTCGTACAACTCAGCCGGCTGCTTAACTTCGACTTGGGTGAATTAAGCCGGGGCAAGCAATTGGAAAAGTTTTTATTGGGCTACGTTTAGGAATTCGAAGACGCCGGCTCATATCGTTCGGGTTCGTGACAACGCCAGCACCACGCGAGCATTCTCCTCCCTGGTATCGACGATTCCTCGCGTCCTATCGCGTCCTATCGCGTCCCCCGTCTCGTACGACTACTTTTCTCCTTGATCACGCTTTATTTTCTCCTACTCGCAGTCCTATGCTTTACGAGCCGACACGTAATGGACCAGTTGCTCGGATTACGCCTGGCCAGCCATGTCGATGGAACGCGATGAATCAGCCGTCCCGCGTCGTTCGATTCTTAACGGTATATAGGAGATCTTACGGTTCACCGAGTTCCTTCTGTTCGTTCGTGGAAGAACGAGCAAAGAAAGTTTCTGTGATTCGGTTTGCGAGACGGAGTTGGTGGATCGCTTTGAATCCAGATCTGATTCGGTTCACTTTGTACGCGACTACGTGTATCATCTAGATCGCTCTCTCCGTTTATTTAGAAATGCGAACGCTTAAGGAGAGAGGCTAAACGAATTCTGGCCGTAGAGCCGTGCCTCGTACGGTTTAAACGAAATTTTCATGGCGATTCAACGTCGCTACGCCCAACACCCGATACACGTTATCCAAACAATGGACCGGCAAACAAAAAGCTCGTTCGCACACCGTTTCACAATTTCCCGCGACTTCATCCGTCATCGTCGATACACTCGACCGAGTCAAGAGTCAAAAGGCTTCGATATTTTGGCAGTGGATATTTTTTCGCGGCTGCCGCGATGTTTGGCAAACAATGAGAATTTCCCCCGCCACGGCGTGCCGTTTCGAAAAGAGCGCGCGTGCAGGAAGCGGCACAGGAAGCAGGAACGTTCGCGTTTGGAAGGAGCCTCTCGAAAACCAGACGGGCCGACGTTTTTTCTCTTTTTTTTTTCGCCTGTTTCCTCTCCACGCTCCGTACACCGTAACGGATCGATGGGGGAGGCGCTCTATTGGATTTTGCGGAAAAACACCGCGGTCGTTTCGAGATCATCCGATCTAATTCCATTATTGGCCGTAGTTTGGGAGGAAAAATAGGCAAAGTGCGGAGGACTGCATCGACTGTTAAATTCACCGCGACCGCCTCGCCCGCGGCGTTGTTAAATTATTCCGTGGCTGTGCAATTATACGGGATACTTGTTGTAGGTAGTTAAAAAAGAAAAATCGATGACCACGTCATTGTGTCGGGCGGGCGGCGCCCCGCTGTATCGTCGATCATCGACCGTGTGAATCGCGGCGGTCCGACCGCATGCTCGTTTTATCTAGTCGATTAACACTTGATCGGCCACGAGCCTTGAACATAAACGAATTTTGCATCGAGGACTACTTTTGTGCGATGAACCGTGCTGTTTGCAGGCCGGGGCGAAACAGGCGGTTTTGCTCGGTCAGTTGACTGGAATTAAAAGTCTATCGGTCGGCAATTGATACGACTGGACGGTTGTACGTGTTGTCGAGGATCTTTTTTCCGGTCCCAGTGTAATGGTTATTGCGAACCGTTATTTGTTTGCTTCTCGCGTTCATTGCAATTCGACATATTTTTCATTATTAATTTTGCAATAATTCCGACAACGTCGATATTTTTTACGTATAACATGAGGAATAATGTAGAAAAACAAAAGAGCACAATAGAGCAGCAAACAAAGCACAGTTTCACTCGTATTTGCAATGCATATTAAAACATACATTAATAATCTAAAAATGGGGCTGTTTCTACCAAAACGTCGCAGCCAGAGAACGCAGGCATCGAGCATTAGGAATTTCCACCGGCGATTATACTCGATCAAAACGTTTTCGGTTCGCTCGTCTCCCGACTCGAAGCTGTTCACTGTTCCAGAAGACACGGAACGTCATTGCGGCTCGACGAGACATTAATTTCACCATGGAAAGGCACCCCTAGACCACGCGACAGCGGCTCATCCAACGAGTACGTTCGCTCGCGACGACGACAGGGTTAAACGCGGCCCGTCAAGTCGACGTACGCGAAAATAGAGGGAGAAAATCGGCCAACCAGTCGGCGATTGTTTGAAACGGGCCAGAGGAACGTTTTGCGACCCGTAAGTGATTCGATATTTGTGAAACACGAGCAAGACGGGCAGGCGTATGCCGCGTGTAGATTAAAAATATGAGCGACGGAATCTAGCCTGGCTATTTATTAAAACCGCAGTTAGACAGAAAGATGGAAGGGTTCAGAGGAGAAGAGAAAAAGGAAAAGAGAAAGGTACGGGCGGAATTTTATGAAAATTTCCGTCAGCTGGAAACGAGCGAGCGTGTTTGCGTCCACAGGCCAAGTCGGCGAGGAAAAGTGTCGACGTCACCGTCGCGGTGCATACGTATGTGTATACGAGTTATTTGCGAACAAACATGCTCCTTTTATTAAAGATCAAATGGCGATGTCTGAATCCGCTGACCGACGTCACCGTCTCTGATTTCGACGTTTCATTAAATCGTTTCTATTAAAATTTCAGTCGAGATATCGCTGAAATAACATCTGAAAAACGTTCGATTCTTCGACTTCGTTGGGTAGACGCATTATTGTTTTACGCGATTGGCCTCGAATAGAAAAATCGAACTTTCGCTTATAATAGATCCACGAATCTACGAAAGATGAAACGATTAACGAGATCCTCTCGAACGGTGGCCTAACGATCGGCAATCGCAATCAACGTGTCCCGCGCGTTTCACGCGTACCCCAGCTCGACGTCCGTTTCGTTCGCTGATTTATGCACCGGTAGAAAGTTGGCGCGAAAAAGGACGGGCGGGACGCGGCTATTCGTAAAATTGATCAGCGCGGTCGAACGGAGGGAGATAGCGGCGCTAGACTGGCTGATTGTAAATTGTAAGCAATTTCGTAATTGCGTGGACAAAGCAATTAAGCCATTTGACTGGCTACGCACGGCAAAGCGCTTCACGGCAAATACACCCGGCGCGCAGCGACGATATAACCGTGCAAACACACCGGGCGATAATGCAATTTGGATAATACACGCCGCCTGGACCCGAAACGATCGCGCCCGTGCAGGTGAGCCTGGGACACGCGACCAAGTCGCGGCCGGTTGATGAAATTCGACAATTGCGAAGAGTCGAACGTTACTTTGTTATCGTACGTGTGTACGCGGCGCCCGCGAGCTTTACGATTCGCGAGCAACTATTTTGACGCCTCTGGATACGGCTTCGCTAATAGGACGGCGTCCATCAATCGCGTTAGTTGGATATTTGGTCGGCTTTGTTCGAGATAATGGGATGGACCGTGGTAATGATAGGGGATCCATTGTAATTGTTATCGTTATGTTAATTTCGGCCCGCAATTTCTACCGATCCGCGGAGGTGCAATGGATTTCGAATGAAATCGTTGGAACTTCATTTATGACTTTATAAGTGGAAAGAGAAAGAGAGAGGGAGGTAGGAAATGAAAACAATCGGTGGATCTCGTGGCTAATTTGCGCGTAGTTTTCATTCGTTTCTCTGGAATTTGATAAACAGCGTACCAATAACGAGGAATAGAAGAAACGTAAATTGAATCGCAACACCTATCATCCAGCGGACGTTTTTCCATTTGCCACGGAGGCTTCGCTTTATTATTTTCCCGTCTGGCCGACGCTTCGTTTAATTGATCGAACCGAAACGCTTCCCTTAATTTCGCGGCAGAACGACGATGGACGTCGTCATCGAGGGAGCCCGACTTCTCATTGTTAGAATTTTTTCCTCCAATTCGGTCCATCGCGTGTTCGACTGGAACCGCGAAAGAAACCTCCATAAAATCGAACATTTCCTTCACTGAACGAAATTTACGACTCTCGTAGAAAATTGAAGGCACGTGCTACTAATCAGCACGCATTAATTTCGAAGTGAATCAAAAATTGCTTACATTAATTTGTAACGCATACGAGAAACAGTATAATGAATAAACAGTTGCAAGATCATTTTTTCAAGTCAGCGTATAGAAGAATTTTCTTCTGGTACATTTTACGGTTTGCTAGGATCTTTTAAATAACAGACGAAGTACCGTTGAGCTCTGTGTTTCTTGGAGGTTGTAAAGAGGATGAGGTCTTTATTCTTTTTTATACGAAAGGATAAAAAATTCTTACATTCGTAGATAAATCTCGTTGAATGCAACAGGATTTATTATTTCACAGAATGCTCCACGAGGCAGGACTTTATGGCTGTCCCTAGAAAGGTACTCATAATTTGAATACGATACTTCAAATGATATCCTCGTTAAAAGTTAATGATCCACAAAAATCGTGCACCCGAGTCACGAAAACTATTGTGAGGAATGAGTATATTAATACAAAAGATTGATATAAAAAAGAGGGCGTATGAAAGACTAATCATAGAGGACGTACGCAAGCCCTACGAATAGTTTTGAGATGAATGAGAAATTTTCTTTCTCGTTGGACGATAAACAATCCAGACTAAGGATTTATGGTTGCGCGTGAAAGAACTGCCATAAAAGTCTCCTGTTTCCAATCTGTCAGCTCGCGCGTGGATCGAGCGAAAGGGTTGATCGTTCGTTCCGGCTCGTTC
The DNA here is from genome assembly GCF_050948175.1 of Xylocopa sonorina. Lineage (NCBI taxonomy): Eukaryota > Metazoa > Arthropoda > Insecta > Hymenoptera > Apidae > Xylocopa > Xylocopa sonorina. The sequence continues at coordinate 3,814,670 of NC_135195.1, read as the reverse complement.
CACTCTACCCCTGCCTTTCTGCCTTCATTTTGGTACCGCTACCACAGTAGCCTTCCGTACGCGTCGCTCGACATTCTGCTCGCCAACGATCACAATATTAGGTGTTGTCCATAAGTTGCCTTCTCGTAGACCGAGGAAGGGACCTGTTTCCCGTTCGCTTTCATTTTCGCTATTGGAAACAGACTTCCCCTCGACCCGTGTTTTTCCTTTCCCTAATGGGTTCTCGTTAATTAACTCTCCGCGACTTTTGGAACGCTCTTTTTCTGTCAGAGGACTCTGGTGGCCATCTTTTGGTCTGGTTCGGTCCTTTCGATCGATAGAAGTAAAGAGTTTTACATTGGAGATTAATTTCTGATACCCATAATTTAATTGTTCGTATATCACGCGATGATGGGCGGCAAATTTGATCTTTAATCGTTTCGAAATTTGGCCACCTTTTTGAACGGATGGCGAACGAAGGACGATGCTCGCGGTGCGGTAAAATTGGAGACAGCTTGAATTCCCGCGGGACAAATTAAAGTGCGCGGTTCCTCGCGCGTATCAGAGAAGAACTATGGCGTGCACGGTAATGGACGTTTTAATTATGCATTCCTGGCGCCCTACCCATGTCCCGCGTCGCCAAGCTAATTAGTTATTTATACATTCCAAGCGGGTGTGAATCGGGTATCAATGATTAAAGGGAGCCGCGCACGGGGACGGAAGTTCTGCCTCGAGTATTTAACTTTGAATGAAAGTGAATTCTGTTACTCAACGGCGAACGGAACTGGCCAAATGGAGGGTAGGAGATCGCGTCGAGATACTGTCTGGGCCGTACAAATTCAAAGGACTTTCACCGAAGAGTGACCATGTTCCTGAAAATGAACGGTTCAAGTTCTAGAACCGGTTTGAGTTAAATACGGTAGACATCGTGAAAGAGCAGCTGAAATCTCTGTCAAAGAGATAATAATTTACGGGTTATCGCTATTTTCTATTTATCAGCGTGAATTGATACGTTTACACGCGTGGTATTTAAAACAGTTGTCCAACTGATCGCGTAAATATTGACTGTCTAAACAAGTGTACAAGGATTCATGTTTTATTGATTGATTTATTTTAAAACGCGCCGTGTATACGCAACAAACAGCGCGATACAACGGCGATCTGCGGCAGTTAAAAAACGCAAATTATCGTAAAAGCAAATGAAATTATTCACTTAATGTATGCGAGTGTTTCAGACATATCGGCGTACGCGATTCGACAAAGAAATATCGGAATCGTGTTTTACGAAACGTATCAAAAACACACGCAAATTAATGCGACACTCGAATAAATATCGTAACAAAAATGAAATTAAACGAGAAATGATATCGCACGGGATCGTAAATTTTCAATTTATTTTCGACGATTTAAATAAAGGGCTCCAATTTTTCCACCCCCTCCTCCCGTTTATATATTTTTTTCTGTTCCAGGGCAGACGAAATATACGCGCTGCGAAGTTTCATCGTTAATGGCCGGCACTCCATTTCATTTACAAGGTGGCTCTCATCTGGAACCACAAAAAACTCTCACATATGCCACACGAGAGTTACATTTGCACCACGGATCGTGGGGAACGGGGATGGGTCAGCCTCATCATTATATAAAGTAAAGGTAGAAAGAAGGGCAAAGAAAAATAGGAGAGCTCGGTGCGCTTTGAGCAACTGTTCCACATGCCGCTCGTGTCTTCGTTCGCCCTCGTGTTTCTACTCACTCTCTATCGTTATTCTTCCCATTCCTCGTCTTCCTTTTCCTAGCCTAGCTCGTGTCATCCCCATTTACTTTCGAAATGTTTATGTAGATCGACCAAGGGTTCATACAGCGAGATATATAAATTACAATTCGTTCCAGTCGAACAATAGACAAAGCGTCGTGTTCTCCACCACCCTCTCGCCAGCCTCTGTTGTTTCAACCTAGACTTTCTATTTGACTCGTCGAAAAGGGAAAGTGCAAACTTAAGAACTCGAAGCACGCACCGGCACCCATTACCGTGAAGTAAACACACGGTTTACGTGCACCGGCAGGAATATCAGGTGGTTCTCTTTTGAAGAGGATAAAGAAAAGGAGGAAAAAGTAAATGGCTCCGATATCCCTCCGCCGCCGCTGAAGAACGACGTTGATCCTCTGATCCGATTCTCCGCTAATCGCGTTCGCCCGCTCTCTTGTTCCGGGACCCCGTCGCGTAGCCGATCGAATTCTTGGAAATTCGAATTTCCCCCTCCGTCTTTTGTGTACCCGGAATGGAAAATCCAATCGGGGAAGGGGCGAAAGGTTAACGGGATGAAAGTCGAGCTACGACATTATTGGAATAATGAAAACGATGTTTCAGTCTGCGCCACGAGGTACATTCCTTTGGTCGATGAAGCTTTTTTTTTTATCAACGCGAGCGCATACGTTTCATCGAACGTCGAGCAAACTTTGCGCAATGGAGAGACTGGATTTTATTAGTTTCGTTTCTCCCCGCGTTTCAATTAAAATGGCCAGAACTTAATTTGTTATACTTTTTAATCGAATCCGGAGTTTAATTAATTGAATAATATTTTCGGCATTGAGGTGAAACCCGAGCTGCGCGTTCGCGATCGAATTATACCGTTCGTATAATTCCGTATTTTATTTCGGAGTAATTATTGTAGAATTTCAAGTGAATTCGCAAAAGTGATTCAATTAGAAAATGAAATTTTCCAGCGGTGGGCCCGCGCTTGCGACACGCCGCGAACCAAGCATTTACTCGCATCGTGCATTACGAGGTTGTTACATTGTGCGAGATATTTAAAATTTTCTAAGGCAAGCCCCGAGCAAAGAGTTGGCGCGATACGTGAATTCATATCTTCCAGCTTTCAAAAGAAACGGCGTAATATCTCGTATACTTAGCCGCACGTTTTCTACAGCACAGAAGCTACAAAGTACGAACCACGCACTTATTGTATTTTTATACTCGCGTGATGTCAGAAAGACTTTTTAAAATTCAAAGCAATGCGTTTCATAGCTACTGCAAACCATGCAAGACCAAATAGGTACTGCTTATTGAACGTAACCACTCATTTATCACAAAGACTTAACTCATCATGCGTAATTTTCCCCTTTCATTGAAAGCAGAAAACCGCATAGTCTTCGCTGATCAGCCATTTCCCTTTTATTAACCCCAAGATGATCCTCCCTTCTTCGCGAGGCGTCGTCACTGGTGGATCCAGTAATCTGACCGTTTTTCAACGTATCATCTGTCAGCCAGGCCGGATGGCGTCACATTTTCTCTCTGTACCATCAAATCTGGGAACGGTTGCATTAGATTCACAAACATTTGCCGGTTGCTTCCCCAAGAGGGTTCAGGAGGAACGCCACGCTAGGGTGGACACGGGGAAGTGCAATATTGAATTCCCGCAAGGCCTGCGGGGTCGCTGTTCCTCTCTCTTTCTCTCTCCACCCTGTGAACCCCTTCCCCGTGTCTTCTGACAAATCTACGACGTGGGGATCGGAGATCCGTGCCATCTATATAAATTTAATAACACGAAATGACGTGACCTACGCCCTCGAGACTGTTTTCCCGCCACCGCGCGTACCACCGCCGAACGCATCGATGCTGCAGACTTCGCGCATTCTTCCGCCTCCGCCCCTTGCCCCTCGTATACACCACGGCTCGTAAAACTGATTTAAGATATATGATCTGTAGTAAGAAATTGCTTTCTCGACCGCAAAGTTGGCTGTTTGATGGTACAGCCGGGTTTTGGAGAGATCCTAAGGCCCGTGGTTGGATCAGGCTGTCGGGGCCCAAGAAAGTTCATGGGTAGCTCCCGTGCATGTATATTATGTAGTTTCGCAATAATTGCGTGGTACGTGTCTCGTGTAACTCGCTAATATGATACAGTAAACTATTTATCGACAAATAACAAGTAATATTACGCGGCAAAACAATTCGTAATGAAGTTTCAAATTGCAACAATCTAGGTTCTCGCGGGCCAAACTTCGATACAGTTCGAATATAGTACGGAAAATCACGTTAGCGAACAGGTAGAGCGTTAGTTGACTTTTCTCGAGTTCCATTGGTGGTTTCTAGCTCGATAATTGAGATTATTGCTGGAAGTAGTACAAGTTTATGTCGAGTGGCGGTAAAAAGGTTTATTCGCGCTACTTGAAAATAGCGACAGCGAGGTGTACACTTAACGTAAATGAAACTAGCAGCGTGGAACTTAATTTTGGAAATAACAGTGTCAATAGCGACACGAAAATTGATTTAACCGTAAATGGTTTCAAGACATTATTTTCATCCTAGAAAGCGTGTTTTTCACCCCGCGTGCGATATTACATAATTCAATGAGAAACGTGATCTGGCTCCGGGATCAGATCCCATAAGAAGGCACTTATTGTTCTTTAACGTTTAAATTTCACTTAACTCGGCGGCGGCCGTGTTCGAGAATCGATTTTCTATAATAAATATTTCCACTCGACGAACGTTCGTCGCAGATACTCGAGCTCGCCGAAGGCACCGTGTAATTTCTCGCCAAGTTCAGGCGCTATAGATTATTTTATGTAAATACGGAATTGAAAGTGGTACTTGTTCCTCCTCCGTCCTCCATCGAGGAGTGTCTTCTCCCTTCTGCGTCCACCCTGTCTCTTTCCAACTTTCGCGTCCAGCGTCCCTTCTCTTCCCTCTGAGCTTTATTAATTCTTCGGATAACGCACCCGCTCGAAAGAGAGGGGAATTGATGAGTGAATAGTAATCTAATTTGCCGGAGAATGTCTCGGTACGGTGGTGTTCCAGCTGGCGTCTTTTTAATAAATTTACATACAGATAACCGACGAAACGAAGACGTCGGTTGTTATAATGATCGTGACAGTTACGCGTCTATTGAATGCATATGACCGACTCATATTCGTTTAATTGAATTAAACGATCGATGCGTTCAGTAGGACCAGAATCACTGCCGCGTATGTTATGGAATTATTAAAAAAAAACTTCCATGCAAAACAGAGAATAGTAACGAAGAACCTTTTATTCATATATATTCATAAAAACCACCCGCACTCGTAAAAGCAGCATACATTGCGAAACAGGGGTAAGGTAAACGTTGCCAAGCAATGGGATAATACAATGAGAGCATTTCTTGCCGCTGCAGTGAAATAGGGCAACACGGTCAGACGCGCAAGCAAACGGAATCGGGAAACATTTGATCAAGCAACCAGAACAGTGCAGTCTGGAGAGCCAAGTAGAACGGAACAACGCTTTGTCAGACCTGCGGTACCGTATCGTATCTGATGACAGAAGATTAATAGTTACTTTGGTTGTTAATAGCGACCATAGTTACATCGTGGAAACTAGTTTGAATCGCGTCGAATATCAGTCGAATCGGGACAGAATTTTGACAAACGCATATATCACGATTAATATAAATAAAATTGACGTTTGTTCGAATAAGACGCGAGTAACTTATCGAACGAATTTATATGCTTTACGGAAACGAACGAGATGTAAAATCTCGGCGTGCTTACATCCGGGACATGTCGCGAGATTGGTATGTACGTGCTACCGAATGCACGTCGCCGCGTTCCGTTTCGAGAAATCAATGAGTCAGCCTCCGGTCTACTCGAAGTCAGACGCAAGTGCACTTTGCACACTTGATCCGGTTGTCAGGTGCGTCAGGTACGTGAATCAATCCAAGCAATAATTTCCCGGGATTAATTGGCGAATGATTGACACGGTGATTCGAGAGGGCCTGCCGTGCACCCTGACCGAGGCTCAAAGCCCCGAATGCAGAAGGATAATTGGTTTCGGGCGCTGCAGTAGAAGTAGCTCGCGTAAAGTCACTTACTTTGAATTTCCTGACGCGAACCGATTAAACGTCGACGTGCCCTCGTTGCTGATGGATTTCCATTAACAGCGGACAACACAATGCGATGTTCTAATCGGGCGTTGTTGATTTAAATAATCCATCTTCGACGATATCCTCGCGAAAGCATAAATTTACAAGTTCTCGGTTTTAAACGTACGAGTTCCTGTGGCGGGGACGTGCTTTTAATGTCGAGGAAAGTTTGTCGAAAAAGATTTGGGGTTCGTCAAATTTCAATGGCGTAAATTTAAATCGGAACACGAACTTGAATCGATCGGAGTCAAACACGGGCCAGTTTTTTCAAAGTGTTCCCCCGACTTTTTACTCAGCCGAGTCTCTTTAATTAAAAGCACTCAAGATTTCTAGAACAAACTGAAAAGTTTTTGCGTTAACGCTTCAAATTAGATGGAATTGCGGGAATGCCCTTTGAAGTGGTTTCGTCGGAACACTGCGTCGTTTGATCAAGTTTCAAGCGTTATTATATTAACCAACTTGTCGATTTAATTCAAACGCGTATATTTATATTTCCTTCATAAAACCATATCATGCAAAACCGTATCAGTATTTAATAGAGAAAAAAGTTCCTTCCTCTTACGTTTACATTTCACTCTGCGATGATTTGCGTTATATTCGATCAATTTATTGAAATCAAAATTGTCCGTGATACCAAATTACATTGATAAATCCTTAAAAAACTCACAGTTCTAACATACTTTTTATAATTAAAAACGTTCGCATATCCACGATTCGAGTCTGCAGAAATTATTTCTGAATTCTATTGGAAAAGAGAAGAACAACGGCTGACTGTAATTAAGATTTATGTTTCCTTCTCCATCTGGCTAGCCTCTGGTTTAATTCATACGTTTCGAAACTCGTAGAACCTCTGTCAATTATATACCACAAGTTTAGTTAACCCACTCGAACCTGACCGCGCTCCGTTTCGGCTACCATTCGATTATCAAAATAAGTTCGTTCAACTCCGTAATTGAATCCCTTTGCAATTAACCGGGCAGATCGAGCAGCGGCGAAAATTCGCGGAATTTCGGAAACGCTTAAACAAACTCGCGGAGTCTGCGTCGGGGTTGTCGTTACGATCGCTTTCGTTGGGGCGCGGGCCGGTTAATTGAAGCGGGACGGAGACTTGTCGCGAAATTCCTGACGGCCCTTGTAAAACGATCGCGAGCACCGTGTGCGCCCAGTGCCTCGGTGAAAGAACAGATTTCGAGTGGGATCCTATTACTTCGGCAGCATCGTTAAACGGCAACAGCATTGTTAATGCGATACCGGCGCAGAGACGCGAATTCCGTGGAAATTATTCGCATGCGCTTCTTCAAACGGTTCGCGCGTCGATGGCCCCGCGGTACATCCCATTTCCGTTTTTGTTGTAATTAGCGAGGTAGACGGCCGCCCCTCGAGATTAAACGGCAATTTTCTTTTCACGTTACGCGAGGCTAGAACGAGGTGAACCGACGAGCTGGAGCGTGTATAGTTAGTCACGAAACTGTACGTAGGTTTCGCAAAATTTCGTACAATTGCACGGGGAAGGAAACAAGGATCGTGTTAAATTAGACTTGAGAAGATAACGATATGTCGGAAATGTCAGCCGCGAACAAAAGTTTGGGAATAATTTAGGTTTTTAAAGTTGTTGTCTATCTTTTAGTGATTCAATAGAAAGGGTTTATGGATTTGTATGCATTGGATATATCGCGGTTTGAGTACTTTTAGCAGCATATTCGATATGATTTATTTGATTTAGTCTCGCGGAAAGGAGAGATACTTTCGCGACTTGTATGACGTGATTTATTATATCATCGAGATGGATATGGAAATCATAATGTCGTATTTTCTGAAGACGTGCCAATTGCACGTGATATGGAAGATGGAACGTTCTTTAAAGGTTTTCTATTAAATTAAACTTCTATTCTTTCATGAGAGATATAGGTAACTTCTGAACTATTAAATTAGGTGAAACAAAAATTGTAATAACAAAAGTCATTAAATTGCATTCCTTCTTGACGGTCGGTAATTAAAAACATTGAATAGAAATTCCACTCGCGGTATTTCCTTCCTTTCTTTCCGCCACACAATAAACGTTGGCCAAGCCGCATAAAAGAAATATTCTTTAAATCCAAGGGCTATCTCTTTCTTCTAATTTCACCGGGATGTATAACAAGCATCCGGAACTCGCGATATATTCCGGCGAGTCTTTCAAAAAAGGCATCCACTTGAGATACGAGAGTTGGGTAACTATGCTCCTCCCCCTTCGGCGAGATCTCATCGATCTTTCGCTTCCTTCAAGCCTGCCCGCTTGCTTTGCCATTCATTTCCGTTTTTCGTAATTCCCACGTTGTTGTTTTCTGCTTTCAGACAGCCTGTTATTTATTCGACGCGGAATTCACCCAATCCCATTAGACAGCGCTATTTCGGTCTATTTGCGTCAATTTAAAGGGGTTGGTACATCGTGTAATTATAGCAGATCGCATTTCAAAATTACTCGTTTGTAAAGTGAATTCAATTAGAAAAGGGACAAGATAAAATGTTCACTTCGCGTTCGATCGATATTTTTCGAAATCGTTTCGACTAATTCGCCATCGTAACTCAAGCTGATCGACGATCAGACCTGTTTCGTTTTCGACAGCAACACTTATCAAGCCGGAGATCAAACGTGACGCGGCTGCGGAATTAAGTAGAAGACGAACGGAACATTAACGTTCACCCCCTGACAGACTCTCACGCGTGCTCGCGTCCTCCGTCACAGGGCGGAGGGTCGTCGGTGGATATTTCCACCAGACACTCCCTCGACGTTCCTCCGTCGTTGTCCATCAAAACTTGAAAAACGTCGACTAATTCCGCCAGTGGAAACCGAAGTCGGTTTGCTCGATGAGCATTTTTCCGGCCGGTTGTCCGCGACCGGTTCCTTCCTCGTTTATCACGAGCGGGGCTTTTATTTCGTTCCTGACGGGGCGTAAAGGAATTTTTCAATTAGTTTTGCAAACACACCCCTGCTCTGGCCAACGTGACCAACCTAGCTTGGCCCGCGGGATCGTGAAAAATGAGCTCCTTGGCCCGCCTTATTGTAACGTTATATTATAGCGTCGCGGTGCTTCCGGCCTGGATAATGCTTTGCGAAATGTAAACAGCCCGAGGAGATAATTGAAGGAGTTTAAATGAAGCTCTCTTGGAACGGGAAAAGATTCTCTGGGCTGAGCGAACTCGTTAAACGGTCCGCTAAATTCGAGCAACGATAATATTAGTTGACCGCTAAAGGTGCTGTTCAAATCCTTTCGACAGGCTCCTTTAACCGTTTAGTGCCGCGGTTCGTTGCGCGAACCCAACGGAAAAAACTGGTCCATCCACTAAATCATCGATATTAAGACGTATGTAATACTTGGATATGAGAAAATCTTTGGTTTCAACGTATAGTTGTGAACCAGACGCGAATAGTCGTTCACTGGTGAGAGAGTGGAACGCATATTCTGAAATCTCTGCTGTTGTCTTCAACGAAATGGACAGTGAAACTGTCTGCCAAACGTTTCCCCTGAAGTCCAGTTGTACCAGCAAGAGGGCGGGTCACATTTAAAAGTTTTTAATCGTAATCAGCGCGTGCAACGTTCCGCGGCCGATGGACCGTAATTATTCGTGGCTGGAGGTCAAGGGGACCGCGACAGTAAAAATTTCCAATTTAAATTCTCGGCGTGGCGTTAAAAAAAAATGATTAAGACAGCGGGGATGCCTGCGCCGACAGGTAGTTTGCATTCGCCTGCCGAGTATAAAGATTCCGCGTGGCTTCAACGAGCCGGTAATAGAGTCCGTAAGCAAGTCTCGCCGGGTACTTGAAAGTTTTTCCTTCTCTTCTCAAAGGTGGAAGTGAAAGTTCCTCGAGCACGGAGCATCCTCGAGTCTCAGGAGTACGGGCGTAATATGGCGCAGACGCATGGCCCGAAAGATGGGGCGGAAGATACGTCGGATGTCTTCGGTTGGGTGAAACCTTGCACGGCTACGAGGCAATCTTGTAGATCGCGTATTTACTCGTGCACACGCGTGTCGAATGTACATAAAAGGAATCGTTAAATGCATAAGTACGGATTTATTCGTCTCATCGTCGGTGTTGTCAGATTTGCGGGCTATCTCAGATTTAACGTAGTCTACGGTTCTGGTTTAAAGGTTTTACTTGTATGCTATAGCACTAATAGTACGTAGGTACTTTTGAAGGTATAAAGATTGTGTGAAATCAAGCATTTCCTCTATTCTTTCTTACGCAAACGTACGTAACTAATCATAATTAATTTTCGAGAAAACAATCTTCCTGACTGTATCTGTCGCCACACATCTACGTATCTTAAACACTTAGAAAATTTAATATTTCATACACAAAGTACAGTGGATCAGATGTACACTCATGCAAGAATGCAAACTCCGCAAGTTGTTCTTGAAAACCAGTCATAAACGAACGCGCGAAGTTTGCAAGCGTGCCAGGTACATCGCCTTCTTCTTGGTATTCTTTTCTACCACTTAGTCTGCAGGATAAAAGCAACGTGGGACGTTTCGTCCCAGAAACGTTGAGACACTTCGCGAAAACGTAACTTTCCCGTGGAATCCTGGCTACGCGAAGCTTATCACCGCGCAAACATCGTAGGGAGATGCGTTTCGAGTGGTGCCACGCAAAGATTACGCGAGAGATGTAACTTAGCGCGGCTCGATGAACCTCGGATCTGGTTAATTAAACCAAAAAAGGGAAGAGATATCGAAGTCGAAGGGGGAAAGATAAGGAGATGGAAGTACGAATAGAGGAAATGTAATAGAAAATGGTACGAGAATCCATAAAATTTTGCAAGTGCGAAGATTGCCAGGGAGTAGCACGCTTACGTCAGTACTGTGCGCACACCGTTGACCCGAAGGTTATGCACGCGAAACGGGTTCACCAGCTCGAGCTTCGAAGCGTCGAACGAAGTGCCCTCCGTTTCTCTCTCGACCGTCACGTGTATCAAAGCGGGTTAAAGCCGGCCGCAAAAGCAGTAAACGTCCGTCCCACGGGCGTGCCTCAGCCATCCGCGCGCGACCTGCCAGCCACTTCACCGGCGAAATAATATTCCATGTAATCTCCAACGCTCAAACGAAACTTGAGTGGATGCAAAATGCGCATAAATGAGGCGCCCGCGGCGCTGACGTCCTCTCGCCATTTACGCGGCACGCAGATAGGCTCTCGACAGGGACCCGGTTCGTCGCGCGTTCTCCGCGCGCTTTTCGGTCGAGCAATTTGAAATTTTCCACCCCCTCTCTCTATTTCCCGCTTCCTCTTTCCTTTTTTTTCTCTTTTCTTTTCGGAACATCTCTTTTTATCCGATTTTTTGGTGGTGGTCGGAAGGTAACTCTCGAGAGCACGGCGATTCAAAGCCCGCGATGAGGGTCGCTCGATGGCTGCTGTCGAAAAGCGTCGGAGAGCGATATATCGGAACTTCCTTTTACGAGTCGCAATTTCTCCCCATTCCGTAGTGATTGGGAGAGTTTACAGGCTGTGATTCCATAAGATGCTCTGGTTTTAGTTTGAATTATTAATTTATGGTACTTGCCATGGAAGACACGCGTGAAATTGTTGCTCTCAATTCGATCCTCATCGTCATTTATTTCAACGTTTCCTTCGGACCAGTGACTTGAATAGTCCGTTCGATTTCGATGTCGAGCATGAATTTTGCAAGGGTGTAACTTAAACATGCTAATTAAGAAACCACGGCGAGAGGCAGTAGCGTTGGTATTCAAAGAAAAAAGAGTACACGGACCTCTTTCACGGGACAATACGATGGCCATTGTAAAATTTCACTCCTTTCTAGTTCTGTAACGTAAACTACGCCAAATTAACTTGGACACGGTATTCTTTGTGGTCGCGGCAACGAGAGTACTGCCCCACTTTGGTACGGAATAAAAGTTTTGCGATCTTTCTTACGTCCGTTTCGCTTCGCCCCCGTTTCTCCATTGTTTGCATCGCAGTAAATGAGTGGTAAATTCATTTGAAACCCCCGCGAACAAAACCCGCTACTCTTTTTCTTTTAATTAAACGTCAATCGATGCAATAATTATCGGGAAGTGTTCCATATTCGCTTTGTATAAACATTTTTTATTGCGCAAAGGCACGCGTTGGTCGTTAAAAGTGTGCAAACCAGCAACGTAATGTAATCAGCTGTATATGCACGGACACATAGTTAAAAATATAATGAAACTGTCGCGTTATTTCGAAACAAGGGAAGTGTGTGTATCGAAATCGGTTGAAACAAAGCGTCTCGTATAATCGAAATGGGAAAAGGTAGAATTATGAGGGGGGAATAAATATGGAATTAAATTTCACCGATAATCCGTAATGAGAATTCGGCAGAATCGGAAAGTACTCGAAACGAAAAACGGGCCGGCAATTTTGCCCATTATTTATTCTTCCATCGACCATCGTTTATTTGCCGCATCAATTAGCCTTTATTTCCAGCCGGGGATATGCCAGCCCCGCGGCAAAAAGTTCGCTGCGATTTCAAACAGCTGAGTGCCATCTGATTCGCTTTTTGCATAAATACGAGCGGGCCGCGGACCGATCGTAACTTTAAACCAGAATGAAAATGGTACTTAACAATGAAATTTGTCACTATGTCGAAAAACGCTCCCGCGAGCCATCCGTTCCACCCGCTCTGAAATAGGAACACGTATCATTCGCGCCGCTGCACCGTCATTTCGAATCAAACCTGCGGGCTTGTAAACCTCGGTATGCGTCACGCAACGATGTCGAATTACCTTCGTATCGCGTATTCGCGGGAAGTAAGTGTTTTAATACAAATTAATCTTATTAACCGCCAAGAAATTTTCAAGCCCGATAGAAAATCTAGACAACGGAGCAAGTAACAGAAATTATTTATTAGAATTTCAATAATGCAGTATTTGCAGAAATTTGAATAATCGCATTCTGTAGAATTCATTCTTGCTGCGGTAAATCAGACAACTAGCGAAGAAAATTAAAACGTTGCCTTTAGCTATTACAATTTTTACAAGTAAAACGAGAGACGTTTTTATATAAATTGAGGTCCGCCTTTATTTATGAACGAGAGGAATCGACTTGGTTGAAGGAACTGTTCTTCAAAATAATTCCTCAACAATTGTTTTAGTCCCAAGAATAAAGACAATGCCGTTCCTAGCTCTTTATTATTAATTACATCCAAAGGAGCAAAGAATGGTCGTAACAAGCATGTAAAGAAGCTTCTCGGGTCAATAATAGGAACGACCAATGCAACGACAGCGATTGATTTGCAGGCGACCATGCTCCGACATCGGAGATCAATGCAATTCGATTGTTCCTTTGCACTGAAATTCCCAAGCGCAATGCTCGTAATAAATCTGCGGACCGATTGGCAAAGTAAACAAGGCCAGCCACAAACGGCGGCGAACTAAGTGTTACTCTCAGTTGTACGTGTCCCGTGGAAATTGCTGTGTAATCTGTTTCTCGTTGAAATTCTCAATGTTACCAAGCGAATTCGTAGGACTGAAAACAGGCTAATAGATGCACACAATTTTCGGAGCGCTTCGATTACCGTTCCACTTGGTTTTTTAAAAGCAAAGTATCAGCTGAACATTCAAGGTGTCAACCAAACAGATTTTTACAAAGACCAGAAACCTGTACAGCGACCAGATTCTCCTCGAGCCTTGCCAAGAGTTCAAGAGTCGCATGAAACACTCCTGTTTTTAATCCTCGCCTTTGCAACCACCGATTAACGTCGCGTGCTCTCGCCGAGGAACAAGCGGTGACCCCTGAAACGCGAGCGGCGTCGCGCGAGTCCACGATGGCACGCCGGAGGAGCGGAAAGGGTAGCAGCCGGTTCACGTTCCCGCGATTACGGCTAATTATCGTCGGGTTAATAAGCCGCGACGATTGCACGCGGCGTGAATCGTGTAGTGGTGCTCGTCGCCGCGTGGACGACGAGGGCAGCCCGCGAAAGGGGTTGAATTTTATGGCAAGCCTGCGCGGGAGGAACGGTAGTCGGGGGGACAATCGTCTCCGCTCGAGAGAAACAGCCAGTTACAGCGGTTCTAACTGGAACGGGTCAGAAGTTGAAGCAATTAGCCCAGTTTGTCGGTCGCACGGAAAACAATGCCAGAAAGTTGTTAATGATGTCACACCGGCCGCCGTCATTCTACGTAAACGTCGCCCCGGCCAAAATCCCGCGCCCCACCTGGCTGGAACAGCCTTCTTCTGTCCCCGAGCGGCGCCAGTCGAGCGCTAATTATAAACAAATTTAATAACGATACGCCGTGAGTGGTGATGCAATTTCGAGAGCGAGCGAAGCGGATAGCAGGTGGGACGAGAGGCTAAGGCCGCGCGCGAAGGGGGTTGGTTGGCGGTTCGAGCAGCCCTGAAGGAACCCTGCCGAGATAAGAACGGAATTCCTCTTGCCGGTTTAATCGCCTTGCAAAACGTTACGTGCGCTTAATTAGCTCTGCCGTCGTGTCAGTTAAGAGGCTTCCTTCTTTGTTCGTTGCGCAAGGCGCGGCCCGCGACGCTCTCGCGCGACTCCCGTGGCACAGGTAGTCGCGACGACTAAGGGCTGGCTTTGGAAATTGCTTTTAAGAATTTTGTGGCGATCGTTGTCTCGACGTTCCCGCGTTTTGGAGGCATACGTACCCGGTTGTCTCTCGAGAGGTTCGCAAAAACAGTTCATTGTATTGTAGTTGGTATCGCGATGGTAGGTCTGAGTGTGTTAATCATAGTTCGAAGAAGTAAGAAGAGGAACAGTATATGAGTTACGTATTACGTTCATTTAGATGCATATTTTTACGCGACTCGAAATTATTTGCTCTTTTTACGTACATGATTCACGAAGCTGTTACGTAGATAGTACATTTTCAAACGCAGAGATTTCCCATCGTTTCGCCCCGTTGTAATACCTTCCCGTCTTGAAACTCACTTTTTCGGTACTTCGCAGCGCTGAATCGTGAATCATTAAAACTGTGCGACGTAATAATATTCTTGAAGCGGGCGCAATAAAAGTTAGCAGAGAGTTATAGAACTCGGCGCGATGTTATTTTAATGCGAGAGCGGCTGCTTCTTCCTAACCCGGGAGGGGAACGTGACGATAAAGGATGAAGTGAACTATAAATTTATCGATTCGCTCTCCCGGATAACCAAGTTCGTCAGGCAGGAACGGAAGACATTCTTGAGGCGTAGCTGGCGAAGAAGTGTAACGACTTCACCGTGAGCACATGCACGCCAGCTGGGTACCCGGCTCTAAATCTGTTCGCGACAGCGCGCTGTATTAATATTTTTTGCGAAGAGTCCCGCTGCAACTACAAAAAGTCCCGACCATTATGCTAATCGACAAGGACACGTGTTTGTAATGGCTTATTTTTACGCAGCCGAAACAGTATTACGCCGGCCCGGGTCGTTCCTTCCTCCGGCAGCCCTGCGTCCCTCGGTGCTCGTTCGAGGATTATATCCTTCCAACTCAAGGACGTTCGATTAGGCAATATTTAAACCGAGCCTCGTAACGTTTTAATATTGGATCGTATAACAGATTTAAAGCTTGGTATTCCGGTCGATTCGAAAGAAATCCGCGAGAGATAGAGACAGGATGTTTCCTCCTTTAATAAATGTTTCCCCTTACCTTACGAGGATCTCGACGTACAGAAGATAGCCGTGTGCGCGATACGTTCCTCCAACCTGTTCCCTGCTAATCGGATTTTCGCTATTTACCTGTGCTATACGTTAACAAATGATTCCCGTGTACGATCCTGGTCGATACCAGAGCTGGTTCGGGTGGGTCACGCGTAATCCAACCAAGCCGATGTACACGTAAGAAGGTGCTCGTTCAAACGTTTAACATGACAGAGCGCGCGTGTCATTGAATTATTTCGACTTTCCATACTGCAGATCGTTCAGGGGCACTAAAGTGGTTAACGTACAACGCTCAGTCTCTTCAGAGTACACTTAAACCTTATGGAACGGAAGGCCCGTTAATCTGTAGATAAAATAAATCAGATGTTGAGAAGAGATATCACCGGCACAGATAGATATTATATATGTACGCGTGTAGCCGGGCAGAACGCGCGACGATTTCCCAGGGACGATAGCGTTAATTACACCAGCAACTTCTTTCCAAGGGAGGGCAATTAAGCGAAAAGTCGCATAAATATCAGGACGCGCGGGTTCCGCGGCTGGCTTAGGCGGTGAAAGGGAGAGAGTTAAGTTTTCGACGAGCCCCCGGGTCGAGATGGTCGCATCAGATATCGCGGAACGTACGGCGAGAGCTTATTTCCTCTTACATATTACTTTCCAGCGGGGGCGTCCTTCGTTATTGCAGCGGTAGGCCGTCGCAAATCTTCCGACTCGACGACACCGGAGGGCCCGTGGATCGCGGGAAAGTTGTCCGCGTTTCCTCTCCCTTTTAATGGAAACTCGTCACGATCCGATCGCGACTGAATAAATTGAAAGGACGGGAAGAAGGACGCGGCGGCCGCCTTCGACTGCGCTCGGTTATTTACGCGAATTGGTAATTGAATTTAATATCCAGCCTGATCCGGCGAGCACCGGGTCCGATTTCCGCTTAATTATTAAACGCCCCGAGAATTCGAGGCGATTAAGCGAACCAGGTGCTTTAATGCATATTAAACGTAGCCAGACGTAAGCTCAATTTACGAAACTCGCTCCTCTTCGTGGGTTGATGATCCGTTCTACCCTGCTTTACTATTCTAGCCAACGTTTTGAAATATCTACAAATCTTTTATTTAGTACGTGGAACGTAAAAAATGTTGTTAGATAAGATATTTCTGTCGAGGAGGGGTAGCGTTCCGCGATTCGTTCGTTCAAGCAGTTCGCATGAATCGAACGATGCTCGTTCCCCAACAGCTGAGTCGACAGGCACGAAAGCGCGTGGCGGCCATTTCGAAAACGATTTATTGGACGCGCCATCGCAATTATGTAAAGTGTATTCGGCTTCCTGGTCCCTTGCGCGGGCTATCACTCGGATTTATCGCTCCTCGGCGAATTTCATTGTTTTTCAGTTCGCGAGGGGGAAAGATTCGAAGAAATAGAATTACAAAGTACACCGCGTGCCATCTTGTCCGAAGGATTGGAATGTTAATCGAACGCTAAACTTGACGATATTGTCCCTCAAAGGTAGCAGAAGTCTGGTCCGTGTCGTAAACATACAATCGCTCGTCGTCAGACTTGGTCGTCGCCAGTTTACGGCGGTTGTCGCACGTCCCCACGACGCCAGTGAAAAATTTGCGCAGCGTACAGTGCGAGGAGTTACATCCGACGCATCTCGCCGCGCGAAACTTGGCCGAGTTTATAACGGGTCGTTCAGAGTTCCCAGTGACGAGGTGAATCTAAAACTTTGCCACCGAACGTTCGTAAACCGCCCATGGAATGGCGGCGTACTCTTACCCGTCGAAAATTTTACTACCGCGCCAAGGGTTGCGCTTGCCAGGCTCGCGCCCCATCCGGTTCCCTTGGTGCGCCACGAGCGCATCGGGAGATGGCGGGATCCGCACCTTACTTGACGAACTGTTACTTAAGAGCATCAACCATGCGACGGTGGCCGTAGACAAGCGGCTCGTCCAGGGAACAGAAGGATCCCGCTATCCTTACAATTCATGCATAAGCTTCCATCTCCATAAAGGAGGTAGCGGTGTCATCCCAGTGGGTACTCATGTTTCATGAGGCTTACCTAGCTCCGCTAAGCCGCCGGCGACCCACATACTGTGCGGGCCAGAACAACGCCTCGTCTAAATAACTCCGTCGAACCTGGCTACCCTCTGAACCTTCGTCTTCCAACCCCTCGACGCTACCACCGACGCTACCATCGACGCCCAGGCCACCTCTGTTACGTGCACCCTCCTTGTGCGTAGCTAACTTTCGCGGTTACACGCAAACTCTGTTGCCAGGTAGTTAATAGCAAACGCTTTTCTTAATTATAGAATGTATTGCTTCTTTTTAACGTCAACTGGGTTTTTTTACTTAACTAAATTTTATCGCGATGCAATGGAGACGCGAGAATGGAAATCGTGCTACGGTTTTGGGAGCGAGGGTTACTTAGAATGTGGAACAATAGCTTGGAAAAGACTTGGAATATAGATTACGAAGTATGGAATATGGAACGTGTTATCCAGCGAATAGCAGCTCGCTGGGAAATAGAAATTCTAAATATACCGCGTTCAGGAAGTTTCGTTACCTTTTTTTTTTCGTGCGCCTGAAACTCATGCAAATAAATTCTAGGCGTGGCGAAAATTTGCAGTTTCGCGCAGTACGCAGGAGTTCCGGAGGAAAGTACCGTATTCTGAAACACCGGCGTTTCTGTATTTTTATAAAATATTAGATTCCTAAGAGGTTTTGCAAAGTTTCTAACATACAGACATCGTTCGTCGTTTAAATATAAATCGATGCATCCAATGCTTACTTTTCATACTTCTAACAGTTGTTAGAATTCCTTATTCCTTTGGTATTCAGTTTGTACAGAATTAATTAGGCGAAATTTATAATCAGTACCGCAGTTTTCCCGCTTCGTCGAGTCGTACCACCGATCCACGACAAAAAGTCGAGGCTTATCTTCCAGACCTGTTTAACCGAGCGCGCGAGTTGGCTGCGACGTTCCTGTGAGATCTCCGGTTTCCAGCCTGTGTCGAAGTCCGTATCGCGTAGTATACTTGGCTCCGGACACGGAATACTTAGGCAGATTCTTGACACGGGATCCTGTTTCGAAAAGCTGCGCGACACCCCGGTGAAGCTGGGCAAGAACCCTGGTCGTTGCGTTGCACGAGGCGCGCGGTATGCGAGTATCGCGCATCTTGCGAATTCTTTTTCGAATCCCATTCACCCCTCGCGTGTCCCTGTTCGCCGTTCGTCGCCATTTTCTGTTTGCCTTCCGTCGCTCGTTCGACGGAAGACGAGAGCTAGCAATCCGACGCCTGGCTTCGCAGAGAACGCTCCGCTTCTCTTTTGGCCCGGTGTCAACAGCCGAGACGATGCTCAAATACCACTCTCTCTCTTTCTCTCTCTCTCTCTCTCTTTCTATCGTTCTCTTTGTCCCGTCTGCGAACGCGAGACTTTTCGCGAAGTCTACGGATTTTTCGAGGAATCGTTGCTGCGTTCGGTTTAACCTTCCGATGGGCGCGAGACGTCATTTTGTACCTGCATTTTTCATTTCGTAGCCAGAGTTTCGATGTTCGAAACACTGTCCTCCCCTGGTTTGGCTGATAGTTCAGTCGAGGAAAGAGATCGAATATGTGGAATGTAGACATTTCAGCGATTGTGACTTGTTTCGAAAAAGCTGACTGGATCAGTTAGCACCGTGCCATTTGTCAATTCTATACTGTGGATCGACTGTGATCGATTAGGCCACGCTTGAGTTTGCCCCAATTTTGTGACGCAGTATGGTAGTGAAAAACGGTTTGATCGGACAGAATCTGTTCAAAACTGTAATCGAAAAATGGATCATCGGGAAGGAAGCTTGAAATAGCAAAAGTCCAAATTATTCAAGAGTTGCTTAAGAATTCGCAATAGCAACAATGTTGAACTTGTGGCAAAAGCATCTCGGTTTCTGCCCCAAGAATTTAATACTTCCGCGTATTTATTACTTCGTGCCAGTTTAAAATCCACTTAAACGGATGCTCGCGTTTTATACTAATTTCTGCACAAAACTGCAAAGAGTAGGATAACCGTTTCTTTTGAAACTTCTAAAACGGTAACAGTTTCAAACGTTTGGTACGGTCAAAGAACCAGCCACCGCAACGTCAAAGGGAAATTTAAGCGAGACTAAATTTCCACACAAAAGCGGGAGAGAGAGTTCGCTAAACTTTTCGAAACTTAACAGCTTTCCAACTAAGGAGTCGTTTCGCGAAATAACCGCAAACAATCACCGACTTCCCGCACGACTACTCCTGCGTCATATTTTTACCAACGAAATTTGAACGAAAAACAAATTTTTTCGAGGCTGGAATTAAGATCGAACGAACCCACGTACATTCGTATAGCTGTATGCTTAAAATTATGATGGTTACACGATCACGATGCAGTCGCAAACTTTCGAGCGTTACGTTGAGCTTCGTTTATACTTCTCTCCCAGTAGGTAACAATGCTAATTTCCATTCTGGAAGTTCCTCAGAAGTCCTTAACGTTCTAAAATATTAACGACGTGACTCAACGAAATACGCTTTAATGCCGGCATCGATCATAAATCCGGCTGTGTTAACGAAAAGTTTCCTTAAGCACGCCGTAAAACGCTTAATTAAACAGCAAGAGATGCCAGCTGGACTGTTACCTCTCCTCTTTTTTTTCCCCCCCGTAACCGGAGCTAATTATCAGCTATAAACAATTTTAATTTCCTGCGGGTAATCTTAAGGGTTGATTAAAAGCGAAACAGGAGGAAGAGACAAAAGGTACGGGAGTCGACGCGTATTAGGCTTTAGTTTTACGCGCGGGCGTAAAAACGCGTTACACGCCCGGAAAAACTTTGTTTATTAATATGAATTGTTGCCGCTGAAGTGGCTTCGTCGGGGGGTCGTCCCGTTCGTTTTTTCCCCCGTTTCCCTCCCTCGTTCCTTTTTTATTCTCCTCGCGAACGAGCGTCGGTGAACTTGTGCAATTAAACGAGTGCCTTTTTTACCGCGATGTAACGCGGGAGCTTTTACGCGCGCGTGAAGATTTGAGAAGTAAATCCTGTTATAATTAATGAATAATTCAGTGGGTAACGAAGATCCGCTTTTTGGCCCCTATACTCCTTTGCCGCCATTGTACGGGGTGTCCAGAGTTTCAATCTTGAGCCGAGAGACTCGTCAGAGATAAATTCGATTGAAAATTGATTCAGTTATTTTTATCGTTATATTTATCGTTATCCAAGGGATATTATCGACGGAAATTATCGTCACCAGCGTGTTCGATTTATGCTTGTAGAATATTGTAACAAAGTTTAACCGAGTAAAACTGAAACACACCGCATATCGTTCTCCGGACAAGTAGCCCCGAATGGCCGCTGAATCGGGTCATTAACGGGTTATTCGTCAGGAAAAAATTTATTTCTCTCATTTTGTTATAATTTTTTCCCCCCGCTTCGGATTTAATTAATGTTTTGCGCTTCAACCTCGCGTACCAGGGATGTCCGCGTTTATTTCATATGCTAATGAGAGGAGTTCGTGACAAAAAAGTAAAAAACGCTGCGCAAAATGTTACCGAGGAAATAAACATTAATCTCGCTTTTAATTCTTCAACGTACTTTTAATATCACTGCACTTGTTGTGTCGGCTTTTTTCGTTACTTCTTTTTGACTACAAGGATATAATTTTACACGCAAAATTAAGGTTCCTTCTTTCAGACGATATAACGATGTATTCGCAACTGAATTTTCTACCGAGACTCGTCATTCACTGTGAAAAGTTCCAAATAAAATACACGCATCTTATTACTTAATACTAACTACACGTTATCTATTTACAGGTTAAGTGGAACCTATCAGAGATGGACTATCACCCCTCAACTCTGCGAGCCTTCATTTTTAAACGTAGCTATTAACGATACGAAAGATCAAAGAGGCGTTCATTTCGTGCATCCACGAACGAACGAGCTATCTATCTTCGCCAGGAAATCGTGGCAGCGTCTTACGTAAATTTAAAAGGAATCAATCAGATCTGGATGAAAGAGCCTCGGGGGAGTAAGAGCTAGCGGCAGAGGTCCGCGAACTCTGAAACAGGAAATGTTGTATTCCGTCCAAGAAATAGCGAGATCCGATGATATCTGTGTTTGAAGTTGTCCTGGAAAACTGGAAGCCAATTTTCAAACTCGTGTCCCCCCGCCCTTTGCCGGCACCCCTTCATCCTGTTCCTCCACCCCCGCGAACCAGCCCGTACCTCTTCGTCACTCCGCTTTCGTTTGCGTTCCCGGTGGCGACGAATCGAAATCTTTTCAAACAACCAGCCAGGCTTACGCCTTCCTCAACGGCGCGCTGGAAAGCTGCAGTTTCCGGCCTGGAATTTGCCGGAAATAATATCGTTGCGAGACGCTGGCCGAGGAGCGGAGTGTACGTGCCGCGATAAGGTTTCACCGGCGTTCCGACGTCCCCGCGCAACTTTTAAACTGCCAAAGCCAGCCAGAAGTTTCCCTGAATTCTGTCCGACTTCTCGTTTTCTTTTCACGTCCATTTCGATCCGGCGAATTTTTGCATTTCATGCACTCGCTTCCGAAGACGTCGTCGATCGACGTCAACAATATCCAAGTTCCTGTTGCGCGTGTACCTTTTTACCTTTTCTCCGTCTCCTTTCAACAATTTGCTAAATTTTCAACAGAACCTGACGTTTTTCGCAGAGGACTGTACTCTATCTGGAATTCCTTGGGAGCTATGGATTTCTGTCTCTAACAGCCTTCCCTTTGATTTGGATTTTCAGGACTCCTTTGACCCTTCGCTGCTTCCTTTGCACCTTTGCTTCACGCTCGCTTTCGTCCTGTCCCTTTTTCCTTTCTATACCAACGCGTATCCTCGACACGCGATTGTTTCGTCGGACATGACACACGTTGCTCGCTGGGATAAACCAACGGAAGTGGGGTCGCCGCGACGCATACGGCATCGGGGAATTCCGCGTTAACTTCCATTCGACTGTAACGAGAACGTACACCTACATACGTATTCCTCGCCTGAGAGACACGGAGGCGGCTTGGGACATCCGCGCAGGGAGAAACACTGGAAACTCTCTGTTCAACAAAGCGTATCAAATGTACCTTCGTCGATTGAGTATGTACGTTTTTGGTCAAAGCTGAAGCTGAACGAGCAAGAATAATCTTTTTCTATTATAAGTACAACTGATCTTCTGTCAGTGTACTTTGGCTTTCGATATTAGACGTTTAGAGATAAGAAAGGAAGGATAATTATGATTGATAGGAGAAATTAATGGGTCAGGGTCATGGTAACTCGAACGATAGGGTATTTAGGTACGATCTTGTACGCGTTAATTGAATAAAGCTGGCTCATAGATCGATCGGAGGATGATTCAGATTGTTCCACGTGTTTAGCAGCCAACAAATCGAAAATTTGATGGTTCTCGTACCGAAAGCCACTTACCAACGTTAACCACGGTATACGTTACTCATAACGCGTATAAATTCATCGACAGGCCTGTAACGAGGCCAGCCAATTAGTATGTGTAATTTGGGCTTACTTTTAGTCAAACCGTAACCAATACCACAAATTCGACCTAATGCAAATGCACCAATTCCGGCTAGATAAGCCAGATAACGACGTAGGTTTAACCCAGTGGTCTGATCCGTATCTAATTTGCAGGTAAGTCAGGTGTTACCTATCAAACCACGAATCATGAATATCCAAACGTGCCTGTCCGTCGTAATTCTTATCTAACGTGTGACGCAACGAATTATTTTCATCTTTTATCACTCGCATAAACAAATCAAGGTAGTATAATCATTAATAAGACAAAACGAAAGTCCAACATTATTTATAAACCATATAATTCATTAACGCGCTCATTCACGATACACATAAATTTTTGCAAAGCATTCGTTACTGTAAACCATTGTCGCGTTCTGACAGCGATATTTATGCTCTATTGAATAGGTCTCAGGGGTTACATATCGCGAAAAATGCTCAGCCGCTGGAAGAGGAGACCGTTGACGGTGAATAAAACAGTCGGATGGGTAAATAAACAGCGGCGTAAGAGCACTCGTAAATGTAGACAGAGGCAGGAAGCATCGCGTCGTTAATGGCCGGAATTTCGAAAAGCTCGTACTTAACTTAAGTCTGCGAAGTGACGCTCGGAATACAAAATTGATCTTAGCATGACATTATCACGTTGCCCCTGCAGAGGGGCGGTATCCGCCGAGGGTGGTGTGTCTAACCGTCTCCTGATTCCGCTTCTGACGTCCGTACATCCCCGTTGAATCCAAAATTAAGACCGCCCGCCAGTGGAAAATTAATATCGCGCTGGCACACGCGGCTGAAATAGCGTTCAGATGAAACGCCGCGAAACAGTGCATTAATACACAGAGTAGAAAAACGTTTGGTTACAATGAAAAGTTTGAACCCCGGCGAAAGTTGGTATCTGGTGACTGCCTAATGGCGTTTGCAACATTCATAGTCCGCGGCTCGGCGGAACTGAATTTGGCCGATAATATAATTCGTTGAACGAGCTGGCACGTTTGTGTTTCTATATTTGTGGGCCACTTCTGAAATTATTGAGTTAAAAGTTGGCCGCGTAGCCGGGTTTCAGAATAGAAATTAAACGTATCACGTTTGAATGACGTATACGGGTTAATTGTAAGCACTGTGCGCTGCGTTTATTAGTGGAATACATTAAATATTAACTTCGTTACCTTTAAAACTCGCGGCGTAACATTTGATTCTGTTCCCTGAACAGGTCATCAACGAAGACTAAACTATTTACGGAAAATTTGTATCACATTTGATGGCGAGACAGCAGAGAAATACAAAGAGAATGAAAGTGTATCCAGTATTCAGCTGACGAGGGAGCGTGTAGTATGCGACACTTTTGTCGCGCGAATGACCCCTGCCATAAAATGGCGCTACCAAAGCCGAACTGCAGCCCCCATTAAACGACTGACGTACGACGGGTGCCGTTAGAATTCCGTCCCAATAATTCGCCGTCCGCTTATTAACATTATCCTCGCGTGCGTGGGGCAACGTCGTCAAGGGTCCGGGTCGAGTCCTTTTAAACGCGTTCCCTCGTAGCCGCCGCAGAGACGAGCTTTACGATCGCTCCATACTTTCCGCTCGTAATTCAAAACGGACGCGGGAAACGTGCGACCGTTCGTAATGGAGATTCAACGCGTACAACCGGCGTTACGAGCGTCGCCGTTGCCCGACACGCGGCCACCGCCCAACCAGCTTAATTGATATTCCGCGTGTAACCGACGGGCATGCAGTCGCGACGATTTTTGTGCGTTTACGCAAACCGACCGTTTATAGCCTGGTCACGATCTTGGCCAGCGGTGGGACGCAGCCACCACCACCGCCGGGGTTCAACAAAAATCGAATCCAACCCCCTCTCGGCCGTGGTACCGAGGGCGCAATTGATAAGGAACGGAGAGTAATGGGAAACGAAATAATAAGGGGAGTTTGCGCGGTGGCTACAAAAAGCATTTGTACGTCGTGTCGTTGATTTTGTCAAAGCAAGAACCATCGCTGCGTGATTCGAATCTCGGTTTAAATTAATCGCGATATAATCTATTGTAATTGAAAATTATGCCGCACGACTGAGCCACGTGGAAAGCCTACCCGTATCCCCTATCGGGGTTCGCTTTGTTCGGGAAAGAAATGAAAAAATTCCGCTGGAACAAAGGAAATCGATCGGTCCTTCTTATTATTCGCGGTTCCCATTCCGCGATCGGAGCCAGTGATTAAGCGGATCTCGAATATCGTCGCGATTAAAACGTATCGCAAACACTGGACGTAGGGTGTACAGGACGTATTGGTACGCGGGCATTTACAGAAGCGAATACTTTGTGGCTCGTGCATTTAAAACGTACGGCAAGTTCGCGTAATCGCGAAACAAGGGAAACATTTAGGAGCGACAACTCAGCGGGATTCTAATAAAGGCAATACAGTAGTCGCACGCCGGACGCGAGCAACACGTGGCGGCGGCGGCGGCGGCGGCGGCGGCGCTTGAACTAAATTACAGCTAAGATGAAAATATGAGCATTAATGTCGTTCTCGAATCTCGAGTTTACGCAACCACCGGAACCACTCTCGGAAAATTGCAATCGCGACAAGGTGGATTTGGCAGAACGAAACGTTTAATTAGCAAAAGTGGCCGTGCCTGCGCGCGTTACGCTTTAGCTGGTAATGGTGCAAAGTATCTTCAGTTACCCCTTGATTACCCTGCGGAAGACTTTTTAACGAATCTGTCGGAGCACTTGTAAACTACACTCCTGACCAACGATCTTACATATACGAGTGAACTGTTAACGTTGTCATTTGAGCAAAACGTTTAATCTTTGCTAGCACTTGCTAAATAATTCGACGAAGGGCGGTGTAAATGTGCGATGAAAATGTAAATTTGCGAGGAGATTATCGCTTAACGGGTTAAGAGGGCATCGCAGATAAACGCGAGAGACTTGAAGAATAACGTAAAACGAATGACACGATGGTACGTGTTCCATTGGAGAAATCAGAGGTTATCGGCCAGACGGAACGCGGAGGGATGAAATTCCCTGGTAAAAGGGGGACCGGAAATCGTCGTTATTCAGCCGTCGAGGAAGACACAAATCTCACGTATAGCGAGCTCCAGGATCTCGTTCCCATTATTCCAGGATTTTGTGTATTACCCATAACGAATACGTCCGAGATAATAAAATAGGAAGCTCCTTATCTCTCTTTATGGTCACAATGCAGCTTGTTCAGTGAACCTCTTACAACGTTTGCTGTATCGTATCGCTGATACAACATTTTTATCGCACAAAACTTCGTATCGATCCCTCTGTTTGTAATATCAGCCTGATGTATGAACGCAGTTACGGCCGTTACCGACTAACTACAAATTCGTAGCCAAATCGTATCGTATCGCGAAATACGATCGAGGAACGCGACGCGCTACGAGCACTGCGCTATTGAAATCGACTTTCTATCGTTTTTATCAAATATCGGCTCGTCCGGACAGGTTCTCCCGCATTTTCTACGTAAACTTGGGTACCAGTTTTATCGTCGGTTCTTTCTTGGAGAACCTCCTGGCAAACGCAAAAATCTGCGCACAACGTGTACACTTTAACGGTTTCACTTTTCGACTGGAAACACGGTTATAAATTCATCCCTCTGTTCTACACAAATGACATAAACGCGGCTCGAGAACTCGTTAGAACGCGGAATCGGTGGAACAATTTGTTCGCGCGTGGAACGCAGTCATTTGTGGCACAATTTTCGACCACGCACCGCACGCTCGAGCACGGGCACCAAGTTAAATCAATATCACGGGCCGCGGTGTGTATTCTTCCGGTGCCAATTCGCAACTCCGCGAACTTTCATTTAGCCGGGGTGCCGGCGGGGGTTGGAAGGGCGCAATAAAACGCGGGAACGCGGCTGTGCGTCGGAATTTAATCCTCTTGCCGAATGAAACTCGCATTAGCCGGGGCACAATTTCACGCTAATTTCCCAGCCGCAGTCTCGCTCGTCTCGAGGAGACGTCACGGGAAGACGAACGTACCGGCAAAATATCCCCGCGTTTGCTAAATCTCAGCCTCCTCGAGAGTTTTAGGACCAAAGCGCGTACGCTAATCGTCTCTGTTCTTCGTTAACGCGGGATACTATCATCAGACGAGAGACTTTTACCACCGACCCGCCAATTAAACCAAACTCCCGATACTAAAGCGTACAGTGTTCTAGTCGCGCCATAAATTTTCGCGTAAAATCGAAAAGAAGGCGGAAGGATCGATGCCCTTTCATGCTCGGCTAGCCATCGATCGGCGTTCTCGACCGTAACATCGTCAGCGTTCCGAACGTGTGCAACGATCAAACGGAGGAAGGGGTGGTTGCTACCAGGAGTTGCGAGTCGGGGTGGCGAGGCGCGTTGCACCGAGTCCACTGAATCTACCAAGGCCAATTTAGCAATTAAACTACCCGAGGAGAAGAACCAAAACCAACCAGACGAGGCCCTTTCTCAAGCGGAGGAGCGTAATCGTTGCGACCAGTTCCGTAACCACCGCCGCTGGGCCGCCACCGCAACAACAGCCGGGGGACCCCGTCCATCGGCACCGACGCGTCGCCATTGGTAAAACCGCCCTTGCAGATTTACGCGTGTGCCATCGACCAAGTCTGTGATTCTTGTGCGGGTTGCGCGCGACGGAGGGAACGGGGATCGGTAAGAAGGTTACATTATTGCCGCGTTTCGTGCTTCACGGGCCATAGAGCAACAGATCGCGGCAGTAACTTCGCGGAGACAGCCGGCAGCGATGCAGCTTACCTCTGCGGCAACAAAATGGTGACGGTACGCAACAAATGACGACGCTGGTTCACCGTAGGAGATGGAACGAGCACGGCTATCGCGTTTGTATCCTAACAGGCACGCCCGCCGCTGAAACCGTCGACGTAGCTTCGGTACTCTCGCACTGTTTTCAGCGGGATCGCTCTTGTGTTATGGCCTACTAAATGAACGGCTCTATTTGCATCGCCGAAACAACCACGGCCTGGAAGCTGTACGGAGTGCTTTTTATACTGCCGCGACGGGAAATGGAATCTGTTCGTCTGGAAGATGGTAGATTTCTTGTTCGATCTGCTTTCTCGTTAGAGTACCAGTAGTTTGGATCTAAGATCGTAAAGGTTTCGATTTAGTTGATGAGTTTCTGTTTTGTTGAGTGGTTCGGAACGTCTTTCAAAGTTAATCCGAAAAATTAGTGTCGCGTAGGTTGTTCGTATAAATAAGACAGTTATTCGAGCCTGTCTTCGTCACGTCGCGTTATCCGCCAATTAATTCCTGAAAATTTAATAGCCAACTTCTCCGAGGCTAACCGCGGCACGAACAACCCGTTTTCTGTAACAACTCGTCGGACAGAATTTCCGGCGTAATTTTTAGCGCGCACGAGTAACGGAGGATTCTCGCGCGGACCTACGGCTAATTAACGAAAAATCAATCGAAGCAGCCAGAGGTGTGACGAAGTTGAGGTTACTCCTGGTTACACGGTTCTCTGCGAACGTCTCGAATACCAGAAATTAGTAATAAAATTGTTCGTCAGAGGATTCTAATGATTGCCTGGTATGTACCAGTGTCACCTCATCCTCGAATATTCTTCTTCTAATGGATTTTTAAAATGGATTCTTGTTTCGTTTCTCAACACTGTTCCCTTAGGTACTAAAATATTAATTACTCTCTGCCATCCTTTGGACACCCCTTCTGGTGGCTCGATTAGTAACCGCACTTTAGACGATAGTTCATTATGCTAATTAAAGTTGACCGAATATCCTGTGAACGAGACGTTCGTAATTTTTCAAATGCTTCCCTCTGTTCCACTGTCTCTCCTCTTCGCCCTTTTGCTGGCCGTTTGCCGCGACTGACGGCCATCTTAGGCGCGGCCACTACGTCCATCCGCTCATTTTTCTTCGGACCGTGTATCCGACTGCTGCGGTCGAGGGTTGCGTTTTATGTTCAACCCCGATGCCCCCTCGTTCGATCGCATTACCGGGAACCTGGTAAAAATTCGAGCTGAAATAACCATTAGCTTAATGTCTTGTGTCGAACGAGCGAGAGAGTTGCCGTCTGTAAAGGTCTACTACGGTTAAATGTCCAAAAACTACAGGAGATGCGTTAATGAGCAACGTTGTATTTTTGGAGACAATGGTACTCTTAATTTCATTGCAGTTGTCGGTGTCATAGAAATTTCAGAAACCATTGTTATTCCTCCGCTCGAACAATCAACTCAAATATTACCGTGCGCAACGCGCGCGCATTATTTTGTTCCACTAACAGCCTGATTGACGCCGTTGTTCAGCGCGAGTCAACAGGAACGAAGTCTGCAAACAACAATTTAGGTGGCCAAACAGAGAGTGTTTCGCAATGTTGCGCGGCTATTTGTAACGTAATTGGGAAAATTCCTCGGCGAGGCGACCGTGAAACGCAACGGTGAACAATTTTCCAAGGAAAACCGGCCGGCTCTCTAAAACGGAATTGAAACGTAGATATTTCGCGCGACGGTTTAATTGCGTTTCGATGCAAAATTTCGAGGCGAGACAGGAGGGCGAACAGTTCCGCGGCGGCTTCGCAATGTTTGCACGACGAAAGCGTGGCCCGTCGCCGACTGCCACGGCGAGAATAACATTTTTTGGCAACAGTTCAATGACAACGGTCTACAGCGGCCTCCGTGTACCACGGTTTTTAATTAACTCTCTACAAGTATCCCCGGACGATGATAATTTTCAACGATAGTCCGGAAAGTGGGCCACTCCGTGAACGGACCCCCGCTGCATCCGCAGGGATACGTCGATTTACGACTTTTCTACCGTTGCTGTTAAGTTGAACATGGCCGCTAATCGAAAATACTGAATTAATGCAACTTTCTCGATTAAATAATTAAATAGTAAAATATACGCTTCTTCGAATATATATCGAGGAATATTAAGGAATAGATTAGAGAATAGAATGCAATCTCTAGCGCATATCTGAAACCGTACAAATTTACGGTTACGGATGCATACGACTCGTTATAGGTAGCATATAGTTATTGATTTTACCGTAATACTAAGCGATCCCATTAAAAGCCTAATTTTCTGTGATAAATTATGTACATCGATAGCCTTTGAACAACGCACGCGTGATTATCAATTTATCCTCGTACCATTAACTCGATCACTAACGACAGTAATCAACAATGACATATTCCACTAAACGGGGCCGAATAAACCAACCGAATAACCTAAATTTCCGTCTAAAATGAAACCGAGGACACAGAAATTCTCTCACTCCGTTAAAATGACCAAAATCGGGTTGCGTTTACAAAGGAATTTTAAAACACCGACAACCATCCCTCAAATTAACAAGCTACTGGACCCATTTGCGAGGACAAATCGTGTTTCACCCCGTCTCCTGCTTCGAAAGACATTACAGTTCGATCGGTGAAAAATAGCACCGATCGATTTTCGCGTAGGACTCGATCTCGATCGACAACCGGTTACCAAAGCCTCGCGCAGTGTCGAGGTTCATAAATAACGCGACGATCAGCGAGAATCATGAGCACACGCCAGTGAAACGGGTGCACGCTGGGCAACGGGACAGTAATCGTGACACGACACACGTCGCCGACTGGATTTTACGGTCGAAATCGACATCGGGCATGGGCTTTGCACGTCAACGGTCGCGCGGCTAATTCCCGGCCTGGGTGCAAGCCTTTCCACGAGCAAAGTCGTCCGTCTCTCCGCCGCGCCAGAGCCAGAGATCGCTTTCCAGCAACGGGCAGCGACCGGGGGATGGAATTCACGAGGAATCAATCGATGTTCGTAGATCGAGGTTTCGACGCCCGATCGGGATTTCCAGCGGAGGTTCGCACGTACCTGATCTCCCACGAACACGGGCCGAAGGCCGAAATGTTAACGCAGCCTGAGAGGATGGGGGTAAAGCAGAGAGGCAGAGAGGGAAAGAGAGAGAGAGAGAGGGTTGGAAAGGGCAAAACGGAGGGAAACGGTAGCTTGCACCTACGCGAGAGGGTAGTGGTACATAAAGACAGCTTTCGCCCGTTATCGAGCCCAATTCCATGCCCGTCGTTGGCCTCCTCTGTTGCCCGACATCCCTCTCCCTCTGCCACCCATACCTCAGCAACCTCTACCTACTGTCCTTATCGGCTCAACAAATTTAACTTGATTTCCTATACGGACTTTGCGGAGCTCCGGGGAAATACAGAGCCGGCTTCGGCCCGTCTACGTCTAAACTCGCTTTACGATAAGGGATAAGCCTCACCCCATATCCGACGGCCACCTTTCCTGCTCTGTGCCACCCCCCATCTCTTCTCATCTCTTTCGCACTCTTTCGCTCGTAGCCTGTTCCTCCTCTTCTCTACGCTTCCGTTCCGTTTCTGTCTCACTCCCGTCGTGTCTTTGGTAGTCAGGCGCAAGCACTACCACGAACAGCATCCGGCCCGCAGACTCCTCATTCACCGATGCCGGATCCTCTTGACCCGGCCGGGGCCAACTTTTCCCCAGCGGAGGGTGAGAAAGCCGACGAGAACTTTCCGAACTAGCACGGTTTCCTTTCGCGCCGAAAAAAGATCCGCGGGCCAATGAGATTTCTCAAGGACGAGAGGGACGTGCCGCCGACACTGGCACGCTTTCATTTACCTGTCTCGAAGCGGAGGACTCCGGTCTACGAGCGAAATTTCGCGTGTGTCGCGGTAGGGGTTGAAAATCGCAGGCGTGGGAATTAAAAGTGTTTATCGTTCAGAGTATAGAAATTGATATCGTCGCTATTTAGACGATAGATGCGGGTTACGGTTACGGAATAATTCATTTCATGGCAGAGTTTCTGTCATTTAATAATAAATAAAAATGGTAGTGCCCAATATTCTACGAACATGTATATACGTAAAATGTAGCGCACGAGGGACGAAGATTTATTTAACCCGCCGACTGTTGCATGCATTTTCTTTTCATTTCTGTTCCTCGTTTCGATTATCATTTTACGCGTGTAACACAGTCGACGTTCCCCTTTCTAAATTCTCTGGAAACCTTTCTTGCGGCGCGCAAGGCTCTCTGCCGATATTACCAAGCATGTCTCCACGCTGTGCTCTTCCTACGGGAAAATATCGACACATCTGTCGAATAAGTACCCGGCACATCTGTTATAACGTCTCTATTTATTGAACCCCTTTATCTGACGGATCGCCTTACGATTTTCCGTTAAATCGTCCCTTCTGTACGAATGTTCCACTTATTCCACGTGCCATAATTATTTCTAACTTCGCTCATCGCACATCTGATTCGTACTCGACGCCATCGTTGCGCGCTCATAGGAGTCTATGACTACTTGATAATTCTTATCAGAAGAGAGACGAGTCCTTAACCCAAGGAGGCACGTATAAGGGTTGCGGCGTTCCTCGGAGTAGCCGTAAATCCACGGATGGGTGGGGACAGCAAATGAGTTTAATTTTAGTTGTATTTCAATGAAAAGGGCAATTCTCCGGTGGCTGTGCATCCATCACGGAGAATAACGTGAGCCCGCCGTTGGGATTAGCATGGATATGACTGAATTATACAGAGACTATGCGCCAGACTGCGTGTACCATACGCCACTCTCTCACTCGCCCTCTGCCCCCTCACGGAGCGCTGTCTTTCTGACTCTTGCCGTTTGTGACCTCTCCGGAGAGCCGTCATTTCAAACTGTCTGTACGGTGTTTAATATAGCGGTAATGCGGTTACCTTTGGAGGCACGCCGAGGCAATAAGTGCCGACTGTCGCGTGGATCCCTTCTGATTGAATTTAACCAGGCTGCGAGCACAACTTTTGCGTTTCGAGCATGTTTAATGCTCATTTGGGATTTCTTTCGCGGTATTTCCTCTCTCGCTACCAATTGCGTCACGTTGCGCCATTTTTCGCGAACTGTGGCTGTTAAATTTAATACTTCTGAGAAACCTATCGTTTGCACCGCGAGTCGTCGATTGATCGGATTACAACGCGAACAAACGCCTCCTGTTCTCGTTAAAGACTGTTACAGTCTAATTCGCATATTTCGAGCGAAGTTTCGACGCAACCGGATGCCGGAACAAGCGAACAAATTGGAAAACGCTGAACGAACTTTCAGATACCGGCCCAGTTTTCCCTTTTCGGCTACGACGAGCCGTAGCTAAAGCTGATCGGCTGACTCTGCGCCGATTATCGAAGATATTCTGCCCCCTTTGGTATGGTAACGCCAGGTATCGCCGATAGAAAGGGGAGCAAAAAAAGAGGGAACTGGCTGGAAAAGGGTAAAAAGCGTCTCCAGGCATTTCGACTCGTACCGATATCTCCATCCCCCGAGTTTTCATCTCGATTTACTACGAAAGGGATCGCGCGCTTCTATTTCGAGTATTTCCTTCGGGTTTCCTCGCTCGATATTCCCTGTCGCGAGGTCACGAAAATGAATTTCCACGGTGTCGCAATTTTAATAAAACTATTCGCTCGTGTATCGTGATATCGTGATATCGTCGATATCGCTCGTGTCTTCTATTCCACTCGATTCTGCACAGATTTGCTCGCCGTGAATCACTCTTTATCGCGTCAATTTTATAATTACCAAAGCAGCTACAGATGTACAATTCTCTCGAAGGCCAGTAAGAGGCGTGCAGCTAGAAAATTTCCGAAGAACGACAGTCAGGGCAACTGTTTTCGTACCGTGAAGGTTCTTTTGAGATTTAATTTCCTAATTAGAGGGTAGGTGGGCGTTCAATTAAATCGTCGAGGGGGAAAATCAATAGCAGAGAATGAGAGGAGAATTTCATAGGGAGGGATATCATGGAACCCCTGCTCGAGGAATTCGTTAGGGATCCTCCGTGTTCGCATTGTACGCTCGCAGACGCGCGTAAATTCGCGAACCCTCGCGAAATGGCCACTCGGCTGCGGTGTTTTAGGGCGCGTCCACACGCGTGCCGGGTAACTGTGCATCGCGGCCTGGAATGCGATACCATTCGTTCCCGTGGCCGCGTTCGGCGAACAATTTCATTTATCTGATTTACTGCACTCGTCTAAACGCGCGTTTCGACGAAACGCGACGAGGCAGTTCGCAACGTTACGTGCACGGCCGCGTCTTCCGGGAAGGTGCGATCCACGATGCAACGCGTATCGCAAACGTGGAACAGTAACCTGCAACGGAACGTTAACACGCGTGGACGTGGCTCAATCGCGAGCGTCGAACGACTTTGCCGTCGCGAGTAATTAGTCGAACGCCACGTTCGAAAGAGTTTAACGCAACGCGAATGTTTGCCTCGAGCCGCTTCGTTCGTCGAACGTTTGCACAAATTGCATTTTACATCGCGCAGCCTGTTTCAACGGCTTCGCTGCCCTCTCTGCTAATCAAAATCGTTGAGTCGATCGCATACGATGCTTCAGGTTTACATAGGGACCGTCGACAAATCGTGCCGCGTTGCGCTCTGTGTCGCGCGTTGCATTCCACGCGTGTGAAAGTGCCCTTAAACACCCTCGAAGCTTCATGAAACTAAATGCACGCTCGTACACGCACAGACGCGGCTCGTGAAGATCGGGCGACGCCTCATTCGATTACCCGGAGGGTTGCAGAACAAATCAACAGGCTGAATAGGCAGTGGATATTCAGAGATGCACTTCCCACGAGGGGGCTGCAATTGCTACGCGACCGGTGGACGCTTCTTTTGATGGTGGCGGTTGCTGGGCTGGAAAAACGACGGGATATTACATACGTACAGTGTTTAGAATTGTAGATTGCTCAGGATTACGATTAGGAAAAACAATGAACATCTTTCAAATAATTTTGTAAATAGTTTTTGGACCGCGAGATGCGTAGGGGATGATTTAAACGAAATTCAAGCTTGAATTAAATTAAAAAAGCATATTGATCCAGTAATATTAGTACGTTGTAGCTCGAAGATTTTAATCAAGGATTTCTAAACTTTATAAATTAGCTTGCACAGTGGGTGGTTTAATAAAAAGGAAAACAAGCTCCACGCATTTCTTTCCGTTACGCAAGGAAAAATATTGTTCAGTTTTACTTTCGAATAAAAAATACACCGAATATGCGGCCATACGATGACGTACCGTACTTGTTCCCTGGAAAGCATAAAGGCAGAAGTGTTTGTAAAATTTTCAATGTCTGAATGGCAGCGTGCGTTTCGAATATGTACTTAGTCAGGCATAAAACAGCGCGCATAATCAGGAAGTAACCTCTCATTAAAAATAACGAAATGGGTCAAGGGTGAACGCGAAGCATCAAACATTCATTTCTTGGCATAAAAGGAAAAATGCGACCATTCATGCGTATTAAAGTACAAAATGGGATGCGCAACAGAAGTTTAATACATACCAAACGACGTGCTCTCGTTAACGTAGCTGCGTGCTACGATGAATGACGCTCATCCGATACTTGTTCGCATTGCGAACAGAAAGGAATTGCTCGGGAATACGTCGATACACCTGTATTACAAGAACCGTCTCTTGGTTTAATTAAAAAGTGTTTCTTTACCCCGGAGAGGCATACGGAACTGAATTTGTCGTCGCAGAAAGTAATTAGAGAGGAGCTCGCGATAAAACGTGAGGTCCGTTAAACGCGAACAACGCGGAATTTCAATCGAAACAAATTTTCAGCTGGCAATCCGAAAAAACTCAATTTTACGCATATTGTTCGAATTGAAATAGTAGTTGCTGGATTTAAACGCGAATGGTGGTTGCTCACTTGGATTTCAGAAAACCAGGTCGTCGGACAAAGCGGAAATAATTGAAGGTTAGCAGGGGAGACCGGTGTTAAACCAATCGTTGCTTTAAATTGCATTAAATTGTTCTATTGTGCTCTCGTACGAACCTGTTATTCCTGATAAATCTAAAGTCAGTAATTAGAAATATTTCTTCAATTTCTTGTTATTTGATTACAAGATAAAATTGAAGAAATTTATGCTATTTAATTCGTTTCTTTTTTTACAATAGGAGTACATGGAACTAATTATTACTAACATCGAGAAGCAAACTTTTAATACGTTATTTATATAGGTGCACACGTATCAGAAAAGTTTGACTCGAAAATGAGGGTGGTTATTCGGGAAACAGGCGCGTTTCAATTTCTCCCACGGAAGCATGTTTCGAAACTATGCCGCGCATAGCTTGTCTGGGAAATGAACTGCGTACGAATGCACAGTGCAGCTAAGAAAATTATGGCTGACGTTATCTGATAGAGCTCGAGCTTCATGCGAGCCGCGATTATTTGTGCGTTACCATTTCGTTGCCAGCGATAGACAGAAGCGGAGCAGATTGTACCTTGTTAGGCTCTTTATTGGTGATCAATGCACGTAGAAACAAACCACCAAACCATTCCAATGTTATGACTTCAATTCATTGAATATTCGCATATATTTATAACATTAACAGTACATTTTTCTTCAAAAGTTTCTTTCTTTCCTTCCATTCTATTCATTTTTGCGCGTGCGTTAGTAATGCGAATTGTCGGATCGTTCGATTCCAGGAGAATTTCCACCACATCGCAATACCGATACTAATCACTGATAAACATCATTACCGAAACAATTCCATTGCATCGGTGACATTAATTATATGTACATCAGAAATCGATATATCACGCTCTAATGCGCGTGAAAAATGTCACGCGCCGCTAACCAAGCTGAACAAGAGAGCAAACGTTGACTCGTCTGTTGATCAAGTCACTTCAATCAATCGGAGATTTTCATATGTAGTTGTTCTTCCTGTCTCGCTCGCGGCAAATATTTGCCAATCCTATGATACAACGAACGTTAGCAAATTACGGAGGGTCTGTAGCGTTCGATTGGATAGTCGTTACCGAAAAAACTAAACGGGCAAGTTGTTAACGGTAAAAAAAATGCTTGTAACAACTGCAAACGATATCGTATCATTTACCAAACGATTTAGAGTAATTGATTTCGTTCCGTTTTTATGTTTTACATAATTTAGCTACTCGTAGATAGATTGGTTGCACTCTTAGTTAAATCTAGTTAGAATCAGCTGAACCAGCTGATTCTGACTGGAATTGTAAAGTGCAAAGGAATTTCACAAATATGATTAAAAAAAGAAACAAGAGAAATATGACACGCAGTCGCCAAGGTAAAAAAAATGTTTTCTGCTCAAACACACTTTAATAAACGAAATTTCTTTGGTTCGTTTGTCTCTTGGTCAAGAAAAGGATTCTCGTGGCACGCGGGTCATAATTACACAACGCTTTTCATCCGACCATCGCCGGTACAAAGAAGCTAAAAGCGTCTATGCAGCAAGTTGCACAATTCATCACTAGCATTTATACACCGTCTACTTCCTGCTACTTCCAAACGCGTGCCTCGTGACGAACAAAAGCGCTGCACACAATGTTTCTGACCGAAAACTTGAACCCAACTTTCGTTGAATCTCGCGCGACTGCAGCCTGGGAACTTTTCAAGGTTCCTCCGGCGGAAGCAAGCCCGTAGGAAAGGGAGACAAGACGCCCTTGAAGCAGGATCCGCCGGTGTCACGCTGTTGAGAAAATTATCAGCTACAGCTAGACACGAGATAGGAACGACAGGGAAAGGTTAAGCTGGCTCTCTGGGGAATACCCAGACATAGAACTGCTTTAGCTAGTACGCGTAGATTCTATGTATTTAAAAACCCATTTCTCAGCACATTTAACTAAATGCTACAATATTTGTTCCTAAATTTTACACTTCGAAAAAGTACAGAATGTTTAACTGAACTGTCCGAATGCTGAAGCTGCGAGCTATATCTTTCACCACCCTTCTCGCGCTAAATCTTTCAGAAATAAACGGAGGGCAAACCCAAAACAAAAAAAAGAAAAAACGAGTGGAGAAATAGTGGGCGCACTATAGTATTCAGCTGGGAGTGCAGCCTGGGTTAAAATATCGCGCAGTCGTTCCAAAATAACGGCGGCTACGGGAGAGCAGAAGATACAAGAGCGAGAAAACGCTTCCCACCGAAAACTTGAACCTAACTTTCGCGGAGTCTCCCGTCACGGGTGCTCTCTTAAACTTTTCAAGGTCCTTCCAGCCCCGGTGGGAAAGCGTTCCCGGTGGGAAGGGGCGGGCAGACGCCCTTGAAGCGCGAGCCGCTGGTGTCACGACGTTGCGGGAATTATCAGTTACGACTAGACGGAAGGCAGCAACGGCTGGGAAAGGTTAAGCTGCCGTTTGCCGGACGGGGCTAATGAAAGCTTAGCCTTGTAATGCAATCTGACGGAAAGCAAGCTCGCCGTCTGACGTGATAGGTCAGTTCAGGCTGGCCTGAGTTTGTCGGGAAGACAAGTGGATTAGCCCCGTGGATGGCGGCCATATAACGGACGATCTTCGACTCCGGCCCTCTTGCTCTTGTTGCCTTTTTCTTCCCTCGAGTGTCCATCCATCTCTACTCCATTATATTCGCCTCTGTCGATGTCCGCCCACTTTTATCATCCCAGCCAGTACGACAGCGACGTAACTCTGAACGACAGTTATTACCGTGGACAATTTATCCGTCCCTCTTACCTACCCCAGCCGTAATTCCGACGTGGAAACGCGGAAATCACTGTGACAGCAGTGGACACAGGAGTCAGCGTGGCGATTCGCGCGATTAACTATCAGTTGCCGCGACTCTTACTTGCTGTACGATGCATTGCTATGTAACGATACTACCTTGCGAGGATTCAATTTTTTAGATCATCTAGCTACTTATTATTTTCGACGATTCTGAATTTTCCACGGGAACGATACAGCAACAGAGTTAGAGGTGAAACGTGAAAAGTAGAGAAGGATTTAGAAGCGGAACGGTTGCTACCATCATGGATAAGTATATCCGCGAGCGAACCAGTAGTCGAATCGATAGAACTGCGACGGGGTTCGACGTTTCCGTGAGAGAATGCCGTGGACAGGTTCTCATCGTTGTCGCGACGTAGGACGGCGCCAACTTGTTTTTTCGTCGGCTGAACACGCATTATAATTTCTGCCGCGGTTGATACCGGCTTCTATCGTGAGGACACGCGGACCCGTGCGTAGTTTCATAGCCCTTCCGCGCGCGATACGAACTCCCGACACGCGGTTACTTAATTCTAGCTGACACGGCACGTCGTTTTTCCCAGAACCGTTTACACGCCGCGATCAATGCCGCGCGGGCAGGAACTCCGTGTTCGAAAGTCGTGTTTCTTCGTACGACAGCCACCGCGTTTCTACTTATGTCCATCAAGCGCACGGATCGCCGCCCGTTTCCATTCCTCTCTGGGTTTTCTCGCTTTTTATTTTTTTCTTTTCTCATCGCACGCTTGCGCGGCCCGGACAGATTTATCGATCCCCCGCAGATTTCTCGATTCGAATCGGTCGTTGTAAATTTGATGCGCTCCCGCTTCTCTGTCGCCTCCATCCCTCGACCGCGCCGCGTCGCAATAGAAGTTTATGAAATTTTCAAGTTATGCCACAATTTCGTTTGCGACTCGTGTTGCTTTGCAGCTGCTTTTGCGTGAGATTTTGTATCGGAATAAGTAAAGTTTCGCTGGAATAAAATAGTGATATAAAGGCAGCCGCGTATACTGCTTTTTTTTTTTAGGGCAGTTTGCTTTCTAACTTTTCCCGCGAATAGTGCAGCCACGTTCGTTCGTAACGGCTGGCAAGGCTGCTCGCGCCGCGCGAGATTTTCCAAATAAATTGCAGCCGCGAATAAAGGATCGGATCGATGCCGCTGAATTTCGTAATCGAATAAATTTATTTAAGAATGCAATGAAATAGGTGCGGTAATAAAGTATGGCAAACGAAATGGTGGATTGTAAATGGCGGTACACGGTGAACGGTGGGTGATAAAAATATGCAAAAAGGATCGAATAAAAACGCTTAATAGTAAAATAAAAATAGGTGCTAGAGGCAATTTCACACGCGAGTTCTCGCGTCGTGATAAGAGACGCGACTACTGCGGGGTTGAAAATCGTTTTCCCTCGTTCTCCATCTGAAATTTCATTCGTATGCATCGCATTCGTATTAGAACGAGTTTACGTCCCATGTGCCTACGAATTGCAACTTAAGAATAATAATATCCTGCGCAAAGAACAACGAATCGATCCTCCCTTAATTGCTCCGCAATCTTCATACGCTGCAACCCCGCACTCTATCAACCCCCATATATATTCATTGCTCGCATTCGAGCAAATAAAAAAGGAGGCTAGTCCATTAGAACGCCGTAACAGGCTGTAGACGGTCAGTCTCATACATCGCGAAAGTGATTTCTCAAATTCCCGAAAGGAGGATGATCGGTCGCGCCACGTAAGCGAGCCCTTGCCACGGCCAGATATTTACGAGAGCGAAATGGCTGGTTTGCAAGTAAAATCGTCCTCGTGGCCGTGCGGCGGTTCTAAGCCGCTGACAGCGTTTGGCTGGGGTGGATAGGTTATAATTGGTTTTATCTGACTATAGCGGCCGAAGGTGGCCATATAATGGAAACGATAGGCTGACACGCGAATCCACGTAGGCGATTCTGGGTAGAGGAAACGCACGCGGCGCGTTTCGAAGTAACAGCAGCAGGAGCAGGAACGGCGGTAACCTTTCGCAGCCGGCCAGGTCGGCACGATATTACTATTTGCACAAAATTACCAGGCCAAGATTGCAGTACTTAGGAACACCCCAGGTCGATCGGTTCGACGTCGTCCAACGTAACTGCGAATAATCGCGTGCGTGATCCCGTGAACACGGGCTTGCCCCCCTCTGTCTTACTTCGCGCGAGTCGTATGGTAAAAATCAGTTCGATCGACGCGGGTGTAATGGTCTCGGAAGTACGCAGATAGACCATTCATCTTATGGGACTCGCTGCACCGTGCGATGAATTATTAGTCGCGCGGGAAAATCATAGGTTTTCCCCTCCGCACTCTACACTTCGACGCGGAGAGTTTAGTGATTACGTTCATTAATAGTTGGAGAAGCACGATTTGCATTGTTCCGATGTTAAGATTTCATGGCGCAGAATCGAACTTGAAATGTGGAGATTCACGCGAAGTTGGAATGGAATTTCGCTCCATTTTTCATCGATACAGACTGATCGTAACGCGATGTAGAATTAAACGTTTCGGTCTCAATGTATTTCGCGAACGGTGTATCCGAGAGATTCTCCGAAACATCCGAACTAATCTACATATTATCAAACTCCGCGCCGCGGCGAGGTATAAATTGAATGATCCACAGGCTGCGGAACTTGTGCCGGGACATATCTCTGGGATCCGTCGCTGTCTAAAATCCACTTAGCACGCTGAACCGTCAAAAGGCAATCTCTGCCCGCAAAGGACTCGCTTAACATGCCAATATAACACAATACGCACTAACGATTCCGCGAACAATCGGAAATTTATGCATCTTGTGCAACTAAACGATCGACATTCGTTAAATCCGTAGAATTAATGATCCCAGTTGAACCTTACGATCCTAATTTGTCCGAAAAACGTCAAAGGGGGTAAAAATCGTCAAAACGCGCTATCGCACCGCGAGAGAATCACTTTTCATGCCCAATTTGAAGAGCACGTTCGCATGCGAACGTCGTTTAAAACAAGGATCACGTATCGGATGGAAAGCAAGGCGCGAAAGATAATGTTTGGCTGACTAGGAAACGTGATGGATGGCGCCTTTGTCCATCGAAGAAGTAGGTCTCTCTTCGCTCTGCCTTCCAGATCTCATCCATCATGGAATAAGAAAGCGTTGGGACGCCCTCCTCGTATGAATATTCAGGGAACTGCAAGAACAGTGGAAGAAGGTCGTTCAAAAGGAAGAGCGTCGTACTGCAGCCTTTAATCCTTCGCTCGAGCCACCCCTTCTTCCGATCGTTACGATCCGCGTCGAACGTTTGTTTTATTCAGATTGGCCAACCTACTTATCCAAAGGGAACGTTCACGCAAAGCAGGTTAACCGGAACTATTTAATTGTAACGAGGTGCAAGCACTGGTTGCCTTTTTACACGAACACGAACAGAAACAGTGGATTACAATTTTCGTATTGTTTCGATTGTATCTGCGTCCAGGGGGTTGGAAATTACGCAAATACAATATTCGTCGAACGATTACATAAATTGTATTTAACTACAAACTACTCTAAAGCAATTTATTCTCCTCTGTAATTATAACAGAGTACTTACCACTCGATACGTAAAAGAACGCGGTTGAATGATTTATTACTACCCCTTCAATTGGAAAGAAACAGCCTGTATCTTGATCTAGACGCAAAGAAATGTAAACCGGCAGTGGGTCAATTATTGTATGGATTATGCAACCATAAAACGGCCTCGTGACGAGGCCCATAATTTCTAGTTAAACACATAGTCAAAAATTCAAGTAATCGTTCTCACCCTCCCGCAGAGTT
This sequence comes from Xylocopa sonorina, assembly GCF_050948175.1. Lineage (NCBI taxonomy): Eukaryota > Metazoa > Arthropoda > Insecta > Hymenoptera > Apidae > Xylocopa > Xylocopa sonorina. Next base: position 3,772,355 of record NC_135195.1, on the reverse strand, counting down.
AGATAATTTCAAGCTAATAAACGTTTATAATGGCGCGGCTATATCGTTCGGTCGTTCGAACGATATGCCGCATTATAGCTAGGTAATGACGAGAGAAATATGGTTATTTTCGGTCCACCGTTGAGCGTGCTTCCCTAGTTTACTACGTTTTCTATCTGAAGTATGCCATCTTTATTACGTTATCGTGCGCTGCGTGCCGACCGCCAGTTTACGCCCAACAGATTCAGCCGTTGATACCGTTCGTAACAGTAATAATTAGCAGTTTCTTTTTCAATTTTAATAAGCCGCTAATCAGCCGTTCGCGCGCGTGCGCGTACACCCGTGCAGGGGATGATTGCGCGCACGTTACATCATCCTTTGGGAATTTCTACCGCGTCCATTACCACCGCTCGTTAATACCACTCACTTTGATCATGTGTGCGCGTACCACTTCGTGCACGTACGACGGACACGGTATTAATGAATGACGCGAGACGGATTTTACGTAACTTTACGTCAATAGTTACGCCAGTGAGGCGTTTTTTCAACTTAATCAACGAACACTGCAGCAGGATTTTTCATTTTCCGAGGAAACCGGCTACCGTTTCGATGCGTTAGGAGCGCGTAAAGAAGATTCCTCATCAGTTCCGCCAATGGATAAGAGAAAATTTACCCAGATTTTCTATGAAGTTTCCGTCGTTGTAGATTAAAACGTACATCTCACCAAGCCACGATTAATCATCGAAGGAACGAAACAGGGTTGATCATCGATATTCTACCCGCGCAACGCTGACGTATATCGTAGCCACCGTTCGCGCAGCGAAACCGGAGACACCATCGTTCCACCACTGCGATCTTCAGGTTTACCAAGGAGTCGATCTAGAACTCTATCCACCAGCCGTCATAAATCTACGCGCGGGCACGTCATCTCGTGCATCGGCGCGCGACGCCGCGCGACGCGAGCGTGCATTTTTACAACCGGGCAGGTATTAATATTCAAGGCAGGTGTAACGGTTATTTTGTGCCTCGTTTTTATATTCCGCAGAATCCGACGGGGGAATATTCAATATATTATTGCCGGGCGCCGTGCCGCCGCCACTGGCTGCCTGTCTCAATATTTTATTGAAATACATATCGCAATATCCCTGAGCGGTGCGTGCGGACAGGGGTGGAATTCGGATGTGTTCCGCGGGGATGCTTGACATTCACGCGGCGACGCACACCACCGCCCGTTTTCACGCGCTAGATCACGGATGAACGTATGATCTTCGACGAGCCTCGCCAGTAACAAGCGATCGACCGTTTGATGAGAAACAATCGTTAAAAAGGAGAAGACTAAAGAAGTCTCCCTTCGACTGCTAGAAAGTAGACTCCCGATTTGTTAAATTTCAGAACGGGACTGTGGCCAGTGAAATAGATTATCGAACGTGACATCAGCTGAAATTACTTGATATTAAAGTTTATGTAACAGCTTGTAGGGGGAAAGTAACGAAGCAAAAGTGATATCGTGCTTCTTTTACATTCATAACAACGCGATCGCGAACCGAAGCATTACGCTCGAAGATGATCTCGCTTCCGAAGAAAATTTCTCCCCTTGAAATCACTTTATTCTATAATCAGCACCCACCGTTCAGATAAGGGACGTTGAATACATAAGTCGCACGACACTTTTGCGTGCAATAAATTATTTATACAAAATGGCCAAGCGCGCGGAGGGAAGAAACCGCGAGCCGTTTTCCTCCCCCGTGAGCACGAAAGACGCGCACACTTAGCGCGCACTATACTTACCATACGGCGTGCCACGTGTGCGTTTAACTTTAGTTTATGGAATATAAAAATTAGCAGATAGTGGCGGCGATTACGTGTTACGGCTGCGTATGGTCTAGAACGAAATTTACGGCGAGTCTGACAACGAGCAGCGGCATCGCGTCGCGGTGCAGCCTGTTTTCCATGAATTTCCCTGCCCGTGCACGCACACGTCTTGCATGCGCACGCAGTACGAGAAACGCCGAAACGGCAGTATGCTAAAAAACCGCTGACACTGACAACGAAAATCCGAGCACACGTCGATGTGTCCCAGCCGTTCCTTCGTTTCGTTCGAGATCGCCACCCCCTCATCTTTCACCGTGCTGCCTCTTGCGTGACAACTAACCCTCTATTTTCAAGCGTTTCCTTCCCCCGCGATTTCTTCTGTTTCTCCGTCGACGGCCCCCTCGTGCGAGTCAAACGGTTACCGAGGTCTCTAATCTTCGATGGAGATTTTCAAACGAGGAGTCTTCTCTCCAAGCGAGGCTAGATTCTCTAATACTTCCGATTATCCAACCCCCGTCGTGTATCGCAGCGATAAAACCAAGCACGGATTGAAACAAACAATAACGAGACAAGGATCAACGAGGGGGCAGGCGAACGTGCGAAGGAATTAATGGCGCGACATCGTCGCGTTCATCCCTCTGCCAGTGGCGAATCCCATCCGCGTAAGATCGCGTTAGCCGCAACGCGCGCGCGAGCCGGTAATTTATACAACGCGGGGGTGTTCGCGCGGGACGATTAATACTTCCGGGTTCGAAATTGTTACCAGACGTAACGACGCGTCCGCGATGGCCGAACGCGGCGATACATTTGCGGCAGTGCACATAATTCGCCGCTCATTAGTGTAATGCGCCTCGCACTAAATGCTTCTACAAATTCGTAGCTTTATGTTTGCGAACGATTCCGCCCCGGGACGGCAATCGATATTGTTCGTCCGAAAGCTCGGCACCGTTTAAGAGACGTATAAATTAACGCGGGACGTACAAAATGGAGCTCGCCAAACGGCGTCCGCGCGCCACCCCCGACACAGATTAAAGATAACACCGCTCTGCGCGACGCTGTGTGTTTAATGGTACAGCTGATGAGTCGCATGTTTGAACTGACTGGGTTCTCGTGATTATCGTTCGTTAGCCTTTTTCAGCAATTTTTCTCTTATTTTTATTCCTCCCTTTTTTTGTTTTTTTTTTTTTTGTTCACTCGCGTACGCGCGTCGAGTCGTCCAGCCTGCGCTCGATGATATAACGAACGTGGAATCGTTTGGATTTTTCGAAAATTCAATTTCGGCACGTAGTATCGCTTAAATTCCGTGGATTTGATTTTTAATTGATACGAACTATTTTTTAGGCTCGTTTAAATACTTGGAATAGCATCGTAGCTTGCGTTGTGGAGGAATAAAATAATCATTTGTATGTTTGGATGTGCGTGAGAATGGCGTAAAATTGGAAGTTGCATGGCACGGTTTCTGGGATCGCGATGACATTAAAGTTTCGGTGACGCAAATAAGGGGATCGTAACTTTAATTTCAGCGCATAATGGCGTTAAATCTGGAGTACACGACTGGAATCGATAGTTCCTTCGCCTCGCGTGACGGTCTCGAATAAAATATTTCTGTAAGTATGCTCGCGTGTACTCAAAAATTTGCGAAACAGAAACGCTCGTCGAAATGAACAAGCTCCGTCGCCCGGGCGGCATAATTTCAGAAAAATTACGATTAACGCTGCATGGGTCAGAACTTTTCGTTCAGACGTGAAGAAGAAAATAACGTAGTCGAGATCTATTAGCGGAGTCAGTGATGACTTTTTGATTTCTCGCCATTGTCTCGTCTTCATCGATAATATGAATCCCTAATTTCGGATCTGCACGTTTTAATTATTTATTCATAATCGCGAGCTATATTCGTTCACAGCAAGGGATAAATCATGCAAACATTTCAAATATTTATCACGATGACGTAGGTTTTTAGTTTCAGATATATGGACGTAGCTCTCCGTATAAATACTTGCCTTATTAATGCAGTCATTAAATTGTAGACGTAAATTATAAATATGGACGATGCGTGTCCATAGTTTACGTAATAAAACCAAAGAAACATTGCCATTACTAGAACTTTCGAACAAATGGCGGACCATACGTAATCCAAACTTCTCGCATCGAACGCGAAATGTATCATACACTTCACGAGGAGCATCAAACCAAACATGTTTCACGCTTAATGCTCGCTCGAAAGATTCAGTTTTACTTACACCCTCGCGATCCGTACGCGCACCAAGTCTTGGCGCGCGAACAGCATCCGGAATGTCGTAGCGCGGCGCTCTATCGATTCCAAATCACTTGGACTTATTCCGCGAGCGTAAGCCTCTCGAGCGGCTCAACTACGGCGCGGTATATTTCCATTTTTCGCACCGCGTGGGAACTTTGACAGTCAGTCGCGAGAGTCCTGGCTCCATCCAGCCGAAATATTAAAGTCAGACGCCGCCGCGAATTCGCGACGCGTTTATCTACCCCATCGACGCAGAGTGGAATATGGAAACGGGCGCGCAAGCGAGTCTGAAGGGTGGCTCGAAGCTGAAGGATGAAAATTAAGCGGAATGAAATACCAAACAATTCGAAAACTTGTCCATGGAAGCTACAGAATTGAAGGCATAATAATTTAATCCGGCCATTACGCGGTCACTACTATATCTGTAAAGCTGCTTCTAAGAGGAGCAATTAACAAAAAGCTGGACTTCTACATAAACAGAGCATTTATATTTAACTGTAGAATTGTACGTGAAAATAATCCTCCTCTATTTTTTAAGGTATCAAATGTTTGACGTTTAAAAAGTTGAATGTTGAACTGCAGTACAGTGTCGAACTTGCGTACGAAAGGGGTGAAAATGAAGAGCAAGAGTAGCAGCAAGAATGGGATGCGAAGTTGCAACGTTACAGCGGAGCGAATTAGAATTTCCGAATGCGGGGATCAAAAGGATGAACGGAAAGAGTGAAGCTACGGTAGAACCCATTCGAGCCAGCATGCGTGTAAGCGGGTAAGAAAAAAGAGGCGCAAATTAAAAGGGCTGGCATGTAGAACGAGCCTCTGTACGAAGTACTTTGGCGAGTCTGTGCAAAATCGTTGCAAAACTTCGGAACGCAATGAAATTCGAGGGATGGGAATCCGTTTCTGGTAGCGTGGGAATCGCTAAAAATGCAAAAGCCACGGCAGAAAAAGGAAATGAGCGGGAGAAAAGGAGAAAGAAATGGGGAAGCCGAAAGTACATCGAATAGCGTGGCAGGTTTCAGAGTAGACGGAAGTGGAGTTGAAGTTGAAGGTTGCTCGCGATCGGAGGACCTGTACGGCCGGAGACGGGACGGAAAGTTGTGTCGAGGTCGTACGTGAGGCAATAAGAAGCCGTTATACGAGAAGACATTTACGAAACGGCGCCTTCGCCCCCGTACAAACGAGTTCGAACAAGGTGGAGACCGACACAACTATGAGACGACGTATCCTCGACACGCTACGATCCCCACGTGAGATCTCCTCGAGCAATTGCATTGCCCCGGAAAAAGCGATCGAGGCATATGGTCCCGTTGTTTTCACCTGTGTGCACGCTTCTGTCTTGCACCGCGATCGACTCAAAAATGAAGCAAGGGACGAGTCGAGTGTCTCCAAGTATTTCCTCGCGTGCTTTGTACACCGTGATTGTTACATGGTGCCATTTTAGGTTTTCCAATCCGTATCGTCGAGAAGTCGTCTAAGAATTCATTCGAGAGTGATGCGTAAGACGATTTTCAAGTATACACTCGTTTCTTCGCGGAAGATTGCACGGAAAATTGTTAGTCGAGCTGGCGAGCACATCTGCTCGCTGTGTTTACGGGTAAACACCGTTAAACGATATTCCCCGCGGTGATTCGACGCGACGCACCCGTCGCCGGAACATTTGGTTTAGTCGAGGGGAGAAGGAAATGGGGTGGTGGAGCTCTCGATCAGAGATAGTCAATTAGAACCGTTTTCTCGACGAGCTGTTCCGACTGATTCATCCCCCTTTTTTTCGTTCTGACAGAGCCTGTATTAGCTTTTACATGCCAGTTTAAACGGATGACAAGGGGAAACTGTTACGACACTGAAGTGCAGGCTACTTTCATTGATTAGAGTGTAGCCATTTGTAAACGAACTTATAGAGTACATTTACAGCTGTCTTCTCCTACCTGTCGAATCGTCGATTGAACGTCGTTCCACGAATTCCTCCGCGACCGCAAGGATCCGTTTGCAGTCGAACGAAACAACATCGAACCCCTTTTTGCACGTTCGATTTCAGAGTATATCGTGACGACCACTCTCGCATCTCTCGTGCGAGATGTGCACAGTGACCGCTCATAAAAAAAAAAGAGAAACACTAACGCGGAGGGCCCGTAAAATCGAGCGTAAAATATTTAACGAGGACGGTGGCCCTGCCCTTCGCGCGTATCGCGCAGGAGCACGCGCGACGCCCGCGTTTTTTCCCTTTTTACTACCGCGGCTGTTGGCGACGGGGTGAAATCGCGTACACGGATCCCCCTCGGCGTAGTATGCACGCCGTCCCACTGGAAAACGAAGGAATTTTATCTGGAACCACCATACTGGCACGATACTTGGTGAAACATTGCTTCGCTAATTAAGATCCGTCCAGATCGGAGTACGTTTCGATCGTTCCAGAAAAACGAGTGGCACGTTCGCGTAATACCCGATCACGGAGATTCGGGGAGGCCACATGGAAGGTTAGCACGGAAGCGCGGTGTTATTAATGTTTTATGAAAATAATACCTCGACGGGAGAGCGTGTGGATCCTGTTGAACGATTAATTTCATATCGAAAGAGTGCTCGCAAAAACGAACGATCTACCAGTTTGCTTTTGAACGGGGGTTCGCGGGAACGCCGGCTTGGAAGCCCCGGTGCCGATATAGAGGAAACTAATTAAACAAACATCGGTCGACATCGAGCAAACGAAACCGAATTGCCGAAACGAAGGATCGAATCGGTGCGTATTGGTCCACCAGTGACGGTTTCCCCGTTATTTACGCACCCTCATATTCGACAGAGGTCGCAAAGAGACTTTTGCCGTCCGACCTGGAAATATTTATTTAATTTTCTGGCTTTCTTTCTATCGTGACCCATTACGAGCGTTTTGGCCCACCCCCGCCAGCCCCGCAGCTCGCAGTCAAATTTGGTGGGTCATTCGTGCGGAGAACGACTGTCGTGCCCTCCCTTTCGCCGTCGTTTCAAGCATAACCATGGCCATCGCACGCAACGGCAGTTCAGTTTTATGGGGGGAACGCGGAGCCTACCTTGACGAGGGTTCACGCAAAGGTCGTGGCGTTACCGCGTCCCGTGGGAGGCTTCGTTCGCCTCCTTTCCTTGCGGCTGGGACGCGAGCCGCCTGAAATATCCACGAACCGCGAGCGAGCTCTCGTTTTTTCAGCCGATGAATGAATAATGACGCACGCTACTGGTCATCCATCCAAAATAGACAGATACGAGCTGGAGGGGCATACGAATCCATCCCCGTGTTCCATTTACAAATGGATAAACGTTGCGATCCGAATATAAACCGCGGTTATCGAAAATACCCTTATTAATAGAGGAGAGGGACGCGATTGGACGAAACCCCTAGCGGAGATAGACATATTAGCGAATCCAGCGCTAACGAGGCCATTGTTTGCCGATCGCGCAACCTCCGCTTATCTCGTCGGTTCACGTTCCATCGAGTAACACTCGATCGCGGCGCAAGATTTCATAAATCAATTAATTAGACTCGCGGCGCAGCTCGACTGAAGAATCAACGATACGCGCGATCTGAAAGGGACACGCATACGGACGGGCAACGATCAACGCTGACGTGCAACGATATCGCGTCTCCCGCGTTTCGTCCACGAAGTGTCCCACGCCCGCGCATAAATTGCATTTCGATAACACCGAATTAACTCTATCTCTTCGCCGCATTTATCAGCCGTGGCTCGACCGATAGAGCCGCTCGATCCGGCTGGGCCGCGGATAATGAACGCCGTCGTTGTTATCATCGATGTCAGCGTCCATAGTTTTGTGCGCTGTCAATTTTTAATAACACGCGGGTTGTTTGCTCCTCGCGCGTGGAAATCCAACACCCGCGGCCAGCGACGTTCAAATTTCAGGGGTTGGACCTTCAGTCAGCGGATGGTTCGTTTAAAAGCGTGCGAAGAAACTGCAGTCAGTTGGAATCCACGTTTCAATCCGATCTTCCAATCACGTTTGTACAACAGCACGTCCCGTCAGTCCTTCCAAGCTTCCTTTACATGTATCAGAACGTATGATTCGACAAAACGCACCGGCACCTGCTGGTTCTACCTCGGTAATAATGCTTACGAGGCACTTAAGCGTCCCCGTCCTCCAACAGTAATTCAAAGTTGCGCGAGGCATTAGATTGTACCGGGGTAATAAAATCTCCATTTCCCGTAGGACGCAGTCAAGTCGGGCATGCATATTTGATGCAGAGGACCGGCACGTCGAAGGAAGGACAGGCTGCCAACTGTTACGTTGTCGCAACCCGCCTATCTTCTGCCCTTGTCTCTTCTCACCGTTGTCTTTTCGCTTTTCTCTCCCCTATCTCTCTTCCTCTCTTTCTTTCTCTTGCTGTGTCTCCTCTACCGCCTTCATCCCTTTTATCCTGAAACCCCCGCGGAGCGTTCCGTCGAATCGGGTCTCCTTGGATTAAAGACGCGCTCGCAGCGCTCGACGCCGCAAGCCCCACGACGACCGTAATTCCCCGTGTAACCGGACGATTATGAAGTAAAGCGACTTTCAACTAGAGAAAATGCTCTCCCCAGCCATCGTCGTTTGGTTTTGGTCGCTGGAAGCTCCTCTCGATTATATTCTACGATATCCTCTTTCTCTCTCTCTCTCTCTCTCTTTCTCTCTCGTTCTCTGTTAACATGCGTTTGCTGAACTAAAAGGGTCCCACAGATATTTACCGTGCACTCTCTGAAATACGCTTCGGTTCTACGAAGAAACCAGCCCCGGATTCCTGTCACTTAGCTCATGAATTTTCATCGAGACCACGCACAGGAGATTAACCCGTTCCCTTTGACGGTACAGATCTGTGTGTCGTGTCGTTATGTTGATTGAGTTCACGTGCCTCCACCGCGTGGGTTGCGATACTTTCAGCGATGGGAAAACTGCTTTAAGGCTGCAGAGAGGAAGTAGGTCGACTTTTAGTTAAAGTCCTGCTACAATTTTGGAGGTTATTCTTGTTCCATATGTTTAATAGTATTTGGAAAGAAAGAAAGGACTCTATTCAAAAGCCATATGTTTTCGCCCCAAACCGATTTTGTTTAAACTTTGCATATTTGTAGATCTACATGTGTCTCAACAATTGAATAGTCTAAATAACATTATAGTAATATATAGTGAATTTGGAATATACAGATTAGTAAAAAGTATTTTCAAAAACAAATTCTTCTTAGTACAATAATAATTCCAGTCTTCGATGATAATATTTTTAGTAATAAGTCATAATATGTTAAGAAAAACAATTGTTTTGCTCGAATTTTGCGTCCGCAGCTTGCGCATCGACATGAATATTATGTTATAACTTTTAAACAAAAAGTTTTCCCAGGGTAAGATTTATACCATTTAAAGAACATATAATGAGCCTCATATACTGAGTTTTTTGTTAAATTCTGGGGATACCTTTCCTGGGTATAGCAATTTTTCGCAATTTTTCACTAACCCGAAAACTAGAAAAATGCATAAAAAGTAACTTAAAAATTCCGAAAAAAGAAAAAATTATATAGCAGTTGAAAGCCTAATTTTTTGTGAGCTTTTGATGCAATATTCAGATCGATATCTTTTTTCAGTCAAAAGTTATAGCCTCCGAAAGATTTCGCCAAATGCGTACTTTGACCCCCTCCCCCTCCCTTATTAAAAGGCCCGACAGATAGAGACTCTGGCAATTGATGAGACAAATATAGGTCCACAAATATGGAAATTTTAAACAAAATCGGTTTGGGGCGAAAACATATGGTTCTTGAATAGGGTCCTTTACATTTACAACCTCGTGGCTTTCTCCGCTTAATAGCAATTAAAGATAGCTTTTTGTTAACTGACAACACACAATACACTGCATAACGTTCGTATCGTTGCACCAGAATCATCCTTGCATCATAAAGCGCCGCGCCGCGCCTCAGCGATCGCGTAAATTTGATCGTTCCCAAGCCGTGTCGTCTAACCCTGCGCAACGAGCTTTCCCATGCACGCGTGCCAGTAATTCAGAAATCTCGCGATAAACCAACGGTAGCGTCGCGACGTCGCGCGTACTGTTCGCAAACTGGGCTAAAGATGTAACGCGGCCTCGACGACCGACCGGATGGCTCGGTTGCGCGCTCGTTGAACAGAGTTTGCGATCTCGCGGCCGTGTAACAACCACCCTTGTCTGCAGCCCTCGAGTTCAACCGAAAGCCAGAGCCCCGTTACATTATGTAACGCGATGGCTCGCCCGCGGATCTCTGCGCATTTCACTTACCGTCCAGCGTGAAGCCAGGACGAAAACCATAACCTTTCCTTTTTACGACCGCCGTCCGCGTGAGCCTTTTTTTTGCCCGCGCGGCCATCGAGGGCGCGCGCAATTCCGACGAAACTGCGGGTGGGCTCGGTTCTTCGTTATGCTTACCCGTCGAAACGACCTGGTTTCGTTTGTTCTACCGCTCGTAATTTCGCGCGTTCGCGGCAGATCGAAGGCGATACCGGTTTTTATTCTCCACCGGAAGCTAATTGTCCCGCGGTCCGCCGTGGTCAACGGGGCTTTATTCGCGGGAAATGGGGGACATTCGTGCCGAGGACAACGCGGGTCATTTGCGTCATACGAAATTTGCCGCGCGGATTTCAGAAGGCCGCTGTATTAATGTGCTCGCTGAGGCTTTGTGTTTCGAGGCATGTCCAGCCTGTGGAACAAACGAGCACGAGTTTCTCTGCCGTGTTTAGCAGGTTTTCTGTTGTACGCTCGCGCGATACTGTTCGAAGAACGAGGCTGACCGATGTTACGCGAGAGAAACGGCGATGCTTCGGCATTAAATACTGAGACACATATTTGCAAATTCCTTTCATGTAGAACGTTATGCATCGATGATTAAAGGAGACTGAGAAGTTATTTTTCTGCATATAATACAGATACGAAGTATAGATGCTTTCAAAATATATTTCATTACTCCTTCGAATATATTCCAGCAATCAATTCAATCAATTGCAAAGATTACGAAGGTATCGAATGAGTACCAAAAAATCTTACGATCGCGAACTTTGGAAGCCATCATTGGCAAGCTCCGCTGAGTATTCCTTAAGTATGCGCTCGGTAGTCACGACGGGACGAATTTCGTTAAGTCGGGTCGCCGAACGGCTGGCACCGGTTCCCCGCATCTCAGAATCAATCTTCCCGCGAAGTAAAACCCTCTTTCTTTCCCGAGCCCTCATTTGCCTTCTTCTTACCGATGCTCGTCAACGAAGAAATCGATGCGCTTTTACGAGCCCTTATCGGTTCTGGGTCGCGGCAGTTCAGCCGCGTGATTCGATCGTAAACCAACTTTTATACACCCACGGGTACACCCACAGGGCTGGCAATGCCACGAGAAAATCGAAGACAAGCGGTGGCGCAGGATCGACGATCCTCATTTTATTTCACTGCCCTCGATTCTGTATTTTTTTCCTTTATTCCTCCTCCTTCGTCTTTCTTACATATCCCCAGACTCTTTTACTTTTCTTCGCTCTATTTGTTTTTGCATTTTCCATGCCCCCTTTCGACTTCGTTTCCGTTCTTTTCTTTTGATGCCTCTTGCTCCTCGCCGTTCCCCTTTCTCCAGGGAGAACATCCTCCTTCTGCTGGCGGTGGAGCGTGTGCTCGAGCATATTGCCGGGCATAAAATATATTTAAGTAAGGACAAGCTTCTGTGAGCGTAACAGCGACGGAACACGATGTTGGGACGATCGAAAAAATATTATTGCACGTCGGGGGCAAGCGGAAACCCTTATACACAGAGCAGTATAGACTTTGCTGCTATTTCCTTGAGCTGAGCCGACGCGGCGCTATAACAACGCTGCAACGCAGTAGTCGAACAGTACGATACGTCAGACACGATCTTCGTTAATGGTAATGCGTGGATCCTGTACTCTTGTAGACTTCATTTGCGTCTTTCTTTCCTGATAGAAAAGTACACAGCCAATTCTATTGATTCTCACATTGATAGTTTGAGTTCACATAAAATTTGTATCGATCACAAATTGCAATGAATTAAATTTTCACTGAATTTAAAATACACAACGAAAGACACAGACACGCATACACCATTTATTCGAGTCGATACCAGCCTGTCACCAGTCTGCCAGTTCCAAAAGTAACCGTGACCCAGTAACGTAACCCGCAATCGTCCCTCGAGCATTAATGCTTATGTTACGTCAGGAGGACGCTTTGGTCCCCGGAATGGCTCGTAAATTGCGCGTAACGACCCGGTGCTCGGTGTTCAGTCAAGGCAAACTGATATTTACAGTATGTCCCGCAGCAGAAGGCATTCGTTCCCGGTGCAATTGCAGCGGAAAGAGCAACCATTTGGCCAACGACGATAACCGTGTCGAGCGCGCAGCCGTCGAACCTTCCACCTTCGCCCGGATTCTTATTCAAACAACGCGTACGTTCGTCCTGGACAAATGCGCTCGCTCGTTAAGCAGATTCGATTGGAGGATTCGCGAATATTTCTCGGTTCGAGATTGGCGAAACGCGAGCCTGCCGCTGGCTGCTGAACGCTCATCGTTTGGAGGTTATTACCGATCCTGTTACCGGATTATAGCCTGGGCAACGAAAGGTTAACACCGCGGCGGGTCGTTCGCTCCGTTGCAGCGTTACGATAGCGTTTAAGGCAATTTAACGGAACGAACTTGAAGGCGCGAGGCATGGAACGCTCGCGGGTGAGACGCGATAAACTACAGGGGATGCTCGTTTCCTCTTTCGACGGAATTAGCGTTCCTTCGACGTAATTGGTTTCTTCTGTTCGCGTGCCTTGTTTCTAGAAATCACCGGGTCGGGGATCAATTGGATTGGCCGAGTTTAATCGAATGATCGATTGGAAAATTTAGCGTAACTCGCAATCTGGATTAGCGAGTTTAGACTGTTCTCTTGAAATTTACGTTCGAAAGGTCGATTGCTAGTTATTAGGACTAATTGGTCTATGTAATTAAGAATTTGATACACGCTTGGACGAATATCACTGTGACGCGAGGGTTGGAAAACGTATGAGTACGAATAAGATGTTTTCTTAATTTCAATGAAACGATGTCTCGATTCCAGTGAAACTACAAGCGCTTCGTAGACGCCCCAGTCGAGCATTTATGAAAATATCATTTCTTCTTTCTGTATCCTTTATTCACTAGTCGCAGTGCGGAGGAATGTAAGCTGGCGGAGCGAAATCGTGCCAGAGTCTAAACGACACCGAGCAAGTTTCTAAGGAACTGTTTTAAAGGTTAATCGAGTAATGTCGAAAGCGCGTTCACCACTTGGCTGCTCCAATTAGCCGTGCATGTAAAGGCTTTGCTAAAATGCACTTGGAGAAGAAACGTATTCGCATTGGATGCAATTTTGTTTACAGAAACTCAATATTTCGTTTCTACGTCGCAAGCTCTCGTAAAACCGTTGAAGGGGCACAAAGTGGATTAAAATACGGCTTTCGACGAAGGTATTTAGGGCACATCGAGGATATTTAAAACGCGTTGATTAAAAGGCAACAATTGAATCCGCGAAACAATCCTCGACTGTTGCAGCAACTGTTATTACAGCACAGAAGATACCATTACGATTTTCGTCCAAGTAGCAATCCTTGGATCGTTTCGAGTCAACGATCCAGGGTAATTACCATTTGTAAAGCACGAAGAACAGCAGCGCCGTTTCCTCTGATATTTACTTCCGTTATTTGTATCCTCCGTCTTGTAACCAGATATAAATTGCAGCGAAATTTACCATTAACGGCGAACAACGTCGATAATATGCACTCGCCTGCGAAGGGCGGAACGAGACGGAGGAGGAAACAGGGCGAAGGAAACGGGGAAAGTGGGTTTTCGTAAGTACGGTACTCATTTGAAGAACGGACCCAGGCCGAGATGAGGTTTCACTGCTCCCTCGTAACCGTTTAATTATCCGGCAGACACTCTTTCTGACCAAGACTTAACAGCTCTCTCGACAAACTTTTTAATTACTCGAACCCGCTGCGCTTCCCCGTTTTCGTCTGCAACCTTGGTAGCCTGTAGTTCGAGCCGGGCATCGTTTAAACTCGCGAGGAATTTGCGATCAAGAAGGTTCGAAAATGATCGCGTGGTTTTGAAAATGCATGGAAAAATTTGTTCGCCCGTCGTCTCCCTCTTTCTCTCTCTCTCTCTCTCTCTCTCTCTCTTCGTGATGGCGCGCGCGTCGAGTCGAGTCGCGGTGTAATCGCAATCGAATCCCCGAACGACCGTCTATTTCACTGAAATTTCTACATTACCTGGAAGTGGATTTGTTTTAATGCCTTTCATTGCGCTACCCCGGATTAAATGTTTGCGCTTAACGGCGTCATTTGAAGGTAATTACGGTTTCCACGCCGACGGGATACAATTCCGCGCGGATAGAGCGGCGGGCAACCCTTTGAAGGTCGTCCCGGTTCGTCTCGCAGGCCACGCGTATTTCAATGTTCATCTTATTATCCGGGCTCGACGCCACAAAAGCTTCCGTTCTCCATTGAGGGAGGCGAACGACAAACACTTCCACCGTGGAAATAAAACGACCACGAAATTATGTTCGTCCCGGTCCTCAAAGAATGGAGAAGAAGGGAAGCGAATCGAACCTGAAACGGAGCCGCGAATCACTGACGAGAGACGCTACGCGGAATCCTTTTGTTTTCCACCTTATTTCATCCCCCGCCGCGAACAGAGGGAAGAAGTGCAAGAGCTTTTTTGTCGGCGGAGTACAAGCTGAAAAAAAGTTTAAACTTCCGCTGGTCGAGGTCGTTTTAAGTTGAGTACACGAGACTCGAAACTTTCGTCGCGGTACAAAAAATCCCAACGGGATTGTTTCCGGATAGATGTTAACTCGGACAAAAGTTGGCAAATTTTCCACGACTACAGTTATAATATTACGTTTTGATAATGACAAAGTACTTCGATCATCCAATTAACTCTATTTATTCATCGTTATCCGAGCGATATTCCTAAGAATTACTTGCGATCCCCCATCTTCGATACTTCTCCATCGTGCACGATCAATAGCCGAACCAAATATCGCACGGGACAATCCCTTTAGCCGCACGGGTGAGGTATTGCGCTCGACAGCAGCTCTGAAGACAGCGCGCATTAGGTCACGCAACTTCTTCCCTCGTGAATCGTAATCGAATGAACCACACCGCGTGCGGTCGATATTTCACGTGCACGCGCGAAATCTACTTACGCGCGAGGAATTACGGCCTTGCGCCGCGACGCGGGAGGGTCGGTTTCTCCAAGTCCGGCGAGAAGTAATGCCATCAGCAATACTTTCCTAAAGGGATCCCAGGGCATTTAAGGAGCGAGAGGGATACAGGTCGGGGTCTAAGTGCATGCCAGCTAGGGTTACCGCTATGGGTTGTAATATAACCCGTGGCTTCTCGTCGGACAGAGACAGGGGAAGTGGTTCAGAAGGGGCGCGACGAGGAAACTGGTACGACGGGGATGGAGCACGGTTCGGGAACGTAATGGTATTTCCAACGAAGGGAGCCCCAGCCCGCCTTTCCTACCGATGTTTACCGTCGGTTGAAAGTTTTCGCCGATTCTCCGCGATATCGCGCGGCTATCACGGGGCAAGGAGCCGAGTTTTGCGTCAAATTCCCTCGTACGCGTGATGGAATTAGAATAAGTTTCATGGGGAAGAAAAATTGCGCGGTCCGTCGATGTATGCGCGGCGCATGAACTTTCGGTGGATTGCTTTCTCGCTTCGTTTCTTTGTTTTCCTTGGCTTGCCTTTGGGAAATGGCGTATAGCACGGACGAGACGTATTGCTCGTGAAGGAATTTGATGCAGCTTCCGAAATTTCATCGCATTTTGTTTTCGAAGTAATTTTACGACTGCGGATGGTAGTACAAAAGAATTTCCAGCACGAGTGCGGGGTTGCTGCGAGCACAGTCTCGCGCGTATTTTATCAACATATAAAACTAAAGTTCCAATCGAATCAATGTGAGACTAATAATAGATTAAAAAGTTCCGTTCATTTACGATCCTCCGTCTCTGGTCATAGATTCACGAAAATAGAGGGGCTAACGTGGCACTCGAGACACTGCGAAAAATCGTCGGGAAGCCTGCCGTGATCGAGGTCGCTCGACCTCTGCTCGTTTCTTTTCAAGTTCTCGAGTACGAGCTTGGCGGCCTAGGGAAGTGGTGGAACACCCTGTGGGAGAAGTGGTTCTCGCGCCGCCGTTGTCGGACGAAGACGCGGAAGGAAGATCGGTCGGGACATCCAGACAAAGCTCTAACTCGAGAGAGACATTGGTAAATTGGATTACGGCGCTCTCTCCGACCCGTGCCTTCTTCTCTCTTCGAATCGACCGTCTCTCGTTCGCCCTCTCTCTCCTCTCGCGGACGAAATTAATATACGAAGATGAAAGAAGCTGCGGCTCCGGTCCACACCGGCTCGTTCGTTCATTCTCGGATCACCCTTTCCGCCGTCGCTGTCTTCCCCTTTCTTTCTCGCCCTTTTTCCTTCTCACCACCTCACCCCCGCCTCCTCCTCTTCTCGCGGTCCCTCGTCTCGCCATTTACATAATATGGAATAAATCGTTAAAATTTGTCGACCCTCTGACATTGGCCGTTCCGCGTCGGCGTGAAGAAGAGAATGAAAGAGGGAAGAAAAATCGAGGAGCGAAAGGGGGTGGGTCTGCGGAAAAAGAAACGCGATGCAGAGTCGCCTTCGAGGCTAATAAGTAATTACGATACGCACCACGAGAAGGAGAAATGCGATTTCAGTAAATCTCAGATTTATTTTCGACAAATGGGATTGTACGTTAATGGTCCTAAAGATATATGCCACGTGTTGATTGATCGACAAGCATCCGGTCTCTGAAACCACTGATGTCAAGGCTCAACCCATGCTTCATCACGAGGTTTATGCCACGGTCGAAATGATTGTTATTTTTGAGAAATCCCTTTAGTCCTTTCTACCAAACAAGTGCAAAAATTTACAGGTAAACCTGCCCAACGATTGCGTTGCCCAACGATTGCGTTGCCCAACGATTGCGTTGCCCAACGATTTTATTGAAACTTGGTACACTTGTCGAGTGGTTGGGAAATGTAGAATGGCTGAAACAGTCTCTGTAACTTGGAATCCTGCAACTTCGCGTCGAGTAATTTATTATCCCATGAGACTATTCTAAATGCACCCCAAAATCCATCATCGGAAACAACCGTAATCCATATCGATCATTCGCCGAACGGTTCATTATCGTATCAAGTCCATTTAATACGTAGCTCCAGCATCTATAGGAACACTTCATCGTGTACACCAAATAGCCTGTACATTGAACAACTCGTTACATTAAGCACAGTTGCCGTACTAGTTCCATTACAAATCAAATTGGCCGTGAATCCCGCTGAAGCGGCTGCGCTGCTTCGGTTTGTCGCTGTGCTGTAAAGATGGAGGAAGAAAGAAGGAAGGAAAAGAGAGGGGAAGAACGTTTCGTCCTGGGCCTGCTAGTGGACTCATCAGTAAGGCTACCTAGCAGGCCCTGCCTTAGACGCTGGGATATTAGGGACAGTTCAGAACTTCTATATATTGGAAACGATGGGTCATCGGGTACTTTCAGGAAAGTGTAAATGGTGCTGTCCCTCTAGTGGCGAGTGCCGCCACATCACCCCCTTGCCAGTGGTGAACGATATCCAGCCGTGCGTCTTCGTTCTTCAAGGTGTTCCCTCAGATGCGACGATGTGCGTAGAACCTCGTATTGGTTGATTACTGGGTGTAGAAACCGCGATGCCATGTCTGCTGCTCCCTCGGAGCGCGGCGAATGCCGCGGTGCTCAAGCCTAGCCGGCGAGCGCGCTGCGAGAATACCAGCGCTGTGCAGTCGTATACTCTGCTGTCCTAGGATGGCCCGTGTGTAAACGACGAAGTTCGTCGCGCATTGTAGTAATTGCCGGAAAGTCCCAGTGATCCTTGCCTGCAGGTCCGGACTCCTGCGAGATCTTCGTGGGCTCGGCGTAGGGGCGTGGCCACCCTAGGAGAGGGGTTACGATTTCGGCGTGCTGCGGCGGTACCCAAGGCCCAACGATGAATACTTCATCCTCCCAGATGTTCTGGGCGAGGTTGTCGTCGCAGGTGGTATGCTCGACGAGCTGCTTCCTTGTCTTCCTGTGTCGTAGTAGGCTGCGTGTCCATATCACGTCGGGGTCACCAATTGAAGCGGCTGCGCTGCTTCGGTTTGTCGCTGTGCTGTAAAGATGGAGGAAGAAAGAAGGAAGGAAAAGAGAGGGGAAGAACGTTTCGTCCTGGGCCTGCTAGTGGACTCATCAGTAAGGCTACCTAGCAGGCCCTGCCTTAGACGCTGGGATATTAGGGACAGTTCAGAACTTCTATATATTGGAAACGATGGGTCATCGGGTACTTTCAGGAAAGTGTAAATGGTGCTGTCCCTCTAGTGGCGAGTGCCGCCACACCGCTATCGCAACGCTCAATCATCACCGAGCGGAGCAGGGGTTGAACACTTCAGAAGCGGGCTACTGGCTCTAACCAGAAAAGGGTGCTCATAGTTGGCGAACTAAGTTCCGCGTACGCTCGTTCCACTAAATCTCGTTAGAAATAAAATATATAAATAAATAAAAGAAACGCGAAATAATTTAAAAAATTCACTAATTACGTACCACGCGTCAACGTCTGGTTAATGCTAGTTCTCTGTCGCTGCGAACGCGCGTAATTAAACGCAAAAGGAGAACAACACCGACACTAGCTCGGGTTTTAAAAAACGAACGGACGCGTCAGCGACGCCCGCGAATGGACCGCAAACTGGAACACTGTTATTTATCCGCGGATCTACGCGTCCATCGCGAGTGATCCGCGCCTTCCCGAATAAACTTCCATTTGTCGGGCATCATCCCGTAGAATTGAGGATTATTGGATTCTCGTTAGAACGGGCGGCCAGCGTCAAGCCGAAATCCGTGGTCGGCTTTAACCGTGAGCGAGGATGCGCACCATGGAAGATTATCGATGGGTGACGGCTGAGGCGGCGCGGGGGTGCAGGTGACCCCGTAAGGCACATCCTCCCTAACTTTATCTCATAAACGATCCGGCGGCCGCTCCTATCGATCCTCTGTCGACACGATAATGGCTAGAATAATTACCAGAATAATTAGGACGTGGCGATGACAGGCATTGAAGGGCATTGAAGCGGGGACGATCGGCCGGGACAAAGTC
Source organism: Xylocopa sonorina (assembly GCF_050948175.1). Classification (NCBI taxonomy): domain Eukaryota; kingdom Metazoa; phylum Arthropoda; class Insecta; order Hymenoptera; family Apidae; genus Xylocopa; species Xylocopa sonorina. The sequence goes on along the minus strand of NC_135195.1, from coordinate 3,753,142 downwards.
GCTGAGACTACACTTCACCCTCGAACACCCCTATCCCATTCGACGCTTGGAATTCATTCGCTCGTCGATACACGTCGTTCCCCGAACGTTTTTCCTCGAACACGTTCCGAGTAATAAGTTGGCTCTCCATGAAGAATCGCTCTTTATTAGAGCCGGAACGATGTTGCGAGGCGCGCGTCGGTTATATTTCAACGGCGGAAGTGGTGAAACGTGTCTTCGGACAGATCGCAGTCTGTTTCACTGTATAGTTCTGGCAGGTCGTGATTGAAGTGTGATTTACGCCAGCTATTCTTTTGGCGTTCAGTGTAACGCAACATTTAGATATCGCGTTGAAATATAATTATTTAAGGGTGTTTTTGTTGGCTCTTCAGTGGTTTATATTACCACTGATTCAGTAGGCGATAGACAACATGGAATTTTTTACTGATAAAACATACGATCAATATATGTGTATATATAGAATGGTATATAATATGGTATATGAAACAATAGAGAGTAGAACCATTGAAATTCGTCTTCACAATGTTTCAGTTAGCGTCGTCGTGATAATTGATACTGCCGTGTTTCGGGGTTGTCAGAGTTTTTTATTTTTTTTTTTTTTTTGCGTTATTAATTCGTAAATTGATACAGCATCGGTGTTTGCGCGGCCTCTAAATGTTACACGTTGTAGCGATTCCCTTTCAGAAAAAAAACGAAGGCAACAACCAATAGCATCGCCAGGCAGATCCATCAACGGATCCGTCTATTTCGTTAATAATAAAAGTGCATACCGATGGGCCGCGTTGCCCGTTGCTCGTATAAACGCGACGTTACAGAGAACAAAGTATATAGCTCTACGCGTGTAAAGGCGGGTGTATTGGAAAATCGTCTGCATTCGCGTTTGTAATCGACTTTTTTCAATTAGCGAAACCGCGGCCCGATAGGAAACGAAAATTGCACATTTATGTCCAACGACAAATCAGGACTTGTATTTGCCCAGGAAAAACAAAATTTTTACAACCAGGAAATATTAAACTGGGGAAACGCTCGTCCCGATGGAAATGTGTTTACCGTTTTCAATATTTAACCGTTACGTGTAAACACGGATCGGTGATGGTTTTTATTCTTATTGCAGTTCCCGTCGATTTCGAATTCCGCTCTCCCTTCAAATTGTTCAGGCCTCATTTTATTGTCTTGCAATTTTTATTAAATCTCTCTGGCTGTTCGTATTTCATATCGCACAGTACTCTACAGTGAATCGCATCGTTTCGATGATTATCAACAAATACACGATACTCCTCGCAAACGAACCCGTTATTTCCACGCCTCGATTTAACTGCTGCCCGCGGTCCCCGCATCAGTAACCACAGAGAGGAATCCAACGTCAACGCCTTTGCAAACTTTCGAAACGGATTAATCACTGTTCGCGTCTTGGTTCGCGCCTCGAATTTCGGCCTAGCTGGGCTCGCGCGCGGGGACGTTCTAACGCAGAGGGGGATGAAAGCGGGCGAGAGGGCGGCAGGTCCTTCCTCCTACGGTCCATAAATGGCGCAGTGATCCGAGAATGCATTAACAACTTCGGCATTATCAATTCTCGTATAATACTGCGGGAGAGAAGTTGGCCCGCAACTTTGCCAGCCGCTTTGCCCCGCAAACAGGTCTACGTTCTGTGTCGAGCGCGACTTCGTCTACGGAGAAACACGGCTGGGACGTATCGCGAGTGCTCAGGCTGGGCGAACGGATCCAATAATCTTTTCTTCGTCGTCCATTTCGAAAGATCGAACGAGAGTACGTCTCTTTACGTATTCATGGAACGAATAAGGGTACTTGATATTATCGTATTCGACTCTCAACATGGCTATACAAATTGTAACGCGCTCTTTACTTCGGATGTTCCGTGCGCCTCGCAATGGCACCGTGTTACGTACACATTCCACGGTTCATTACGCATTTAAATTCCCCCATAAATGCGCAAACATCCGCGGTTGAATTATTTAAGCGCAGCGACGCGCGGATCGTGGAACGCGAATACGAGCCACGCGGACGGTGGCGGTAGAATTGTCCATCCGCGGGAACTTACAGGTTGCAATCTATCAGGCCCGTGATTGATTCACGACTCAGCCGGCGTATGAACCAAGCGAAAGATGAATTTGCAAGATTCATGTGCTCGCGACTCGCCGTTGTAAATGTACGCGCGCGATAATTCACGGTGGCCGTGTGTACGTACACGCGATATCGTTCGCAGCCGCCTATATCGAGTGTGTCGCGCGCACGTCCCCGTTGCGGCGCATCCGAGGGTGTTCCCCAGCCTATTTTGGGGTGGCGCATTCGCGCGCGACTAGCTACGTGACACATAATTCAACCAACTCCATAACCAACTTCGAAGTTATACCGTCCCAGCAGCCAACCAACGTCCCCCGCCGCGCTGCAACGTGTCCCTAGACTACGTTTTCTCCGGGTCTCCTGTAAGTTGCTGGCACACGGTACTTACCTGGAAGCTACGGCACAGCCGTCGAGGCGCTACCCCGTCTGCGATCGAAGGGACGAAGGGGATTCTTTTTAAGACGAGATCGTTCGTTTCAGCTCGACAATTGCACCAGACGGCACTCTGAATCGTGCGATCAGCGTTACGATTGGATCGTAAAAATTGTTCGGCAACGTGTAAGTTCGAAGCGAGGAGTTGCAGATTTTTGGGATCAGGTTTGCTGAAATTTCAATCGGTCACCACGGTTGGAATTGCTGGAGCCCGTCGATACGGATGGTTACACGGGACCGAGGGCGGTTTAACCCGCGATGGCAATCGTAAACGGGTCGGTTGGCGTTCGCCGATGGAACGAATCGCCGCGGCGGTATTTACCCGGGATGAAATCCGTTCGCGAGTCCCGTCACGATCGGAATCGAGTCACGAGGAAAGTGATACACGTGCCGCGGCTTAAACGAGGAGCCACAGCTTCAGATTTCCGCGGCTTATACGGTCACCGATAAGTGGTACACGGGCTCCCGTGTACCGATCGATCGATCGATCGAACGGCCGCGATCGATTAAAGAGACCGGCGCGCGGACACGCTGCGAGATTCTCGATGAATTCCCTCGCGTAAAAGGCTACAAATCGACGTTAACAGCGGTGCTTTACGGCCAGGTGTGCTGAGCGAGAGAGGCGAGGGGACAGGGGTAGAGAGAGAGAGAGAGAGAGAGAGAGAGAGAGAGAGAAAGAAGGAGAGAAGGAATTGTGAGAGAGCGTGGAAGGAAACGGAATCGACGACGACGGTGAGCTTCCTTCCTGGCTCGCCGGTACCGGGGAAAGGTTTCCTTTTAAGTAGATCGCGAAACGACAGATCAAATTCTACGGATCGTAAATTTGATCTACGAAGATACAGAGAGGTGGAATGAAGTTTCTATTACGCAGGAGAAACCGTTTTCTTGTGCTTGTCAACTTCTACAGGAAAGAGGGTGCTTCCTTTTTACGTTTATACAGTTCTACTCTTGTAGAGTTAGAGAGGGGTCTCTTAGAGGGGATGAAAATATAAAATACCCTCGCCAATTGTCTAAAACGTGTACGTGGTTCGCCTTTGGCTCTTCAAGGTATACACGCTCTCGTTAACGACAGAGACACTTGGCACCGCGGAGGAGATAATCCACGCGAGGTGAAATCAAGCAGAAACCACCGCGAGATTTTCAGGAAGAAGTTATGAGCGGAGACGAAGAGCTGCGCTGATTGATAGCCGTGAGCAGAAATCACTCGCTCGAATAGTTCGCGGGACGACGTGAAAGCATCTCCGGCGAGAGCGAACCTTCTCGTACGAGATCCGCGATTTATACCCCGATGTATGCGAATGAACGCAAACAGTCTAGCAATAACGTTAGACGTAAAATTGATATCCGCCATCAATCTGACCTCCCTCCGCGACAGATACGTACGGATAGATAAGGAAGACGGAACGAATCGAGAACGGGTAACGTCGAGCGAGTCTATGACTGGGACTGTTTGTATTCGTTCGCGAGCGCACCAGCGAAATCTATGAGAGCAGCGGTCCGTGAAATCGTTGAAATCGTCTGACGTTAGCACGAACGCTCCTTTCTTTCCATCCTCCACTGTTTCTTTCGGAGAACGGAGGCTCGTGGGGTGTTTTTATCGCGGGAGGTCCGTTCGAAAGACGCCCATTCGATCAGAGGGGTGAAGTCGATACCCTACGCCTCAGAGTCAGAAGATGTACGCGCTATAATTGTACGTGTAACATTTTGGTATGTACGAATCAACGCCTATGTATCTTGTTCCATTTTAAGAAGAAAATAGTTGATTAGATTTTTTCAAATTTGCCCAGTGGTGTGGCCAAGCATCGCATATTTTAGGTTTTATTGCGGAGACAACCCCTTGGACGTATTTTACGCCGCGTTAGCCGTTTCGTAAATATTGTTTATTACCATGGGAATTTTAGCGAGCGTACTTGCGCAATGAATGGCTAATGCGTCCCAATTTTTCGGCTTAATGTCCCGCGGTTATGTTTCTTATATTTTATGTATCGCGGCAGTCGCGCGCATTAATAATTCTTACGTTCCGCGCGTAACCAACCAGGCGTCCGTTCGCGTCTCCCGCATGTTCAATGCGGTGTATATAACAATAGTTTTCAGTTTCACCGCGTTTCGGCTGGTTTGCACGGCGAGGCGAGCCAGCTATCACACAATACTTATCTCCAACGCGGCGCGATACGTTACGGGGGTGTATCGCGAAGTTCCAGCGACTCGTAAACGTAACTTCTCAGTTCACGGCGCGCGGCGTACTGCTAAAAATTCCGCTGGAAACTCCAATTAGGGAATCATTCTTGTGCAAATGTGCGCGCACCGCGGCCAGGGGGGTGGCGAGGCTGGCGCACATGTACATTTATAGAAATTATTTCGTGGCAACGGCGTTCAACCTAGTTCCGCGATAATTACAATGCGCCCAGCTGTACGCTCGTGTAGGTGTACGTACATTCTGGACGAACGACAAGCCCGAAAAATTCTCGGAACAAAGGAACAAACGTAAGCGGTTGGGTTCGACGATGGTGCACGGGAAAAATTTGAACGTCCTCGCGGCTAATGAGCGCACGTTCGCTTGAAATGTAACCTGCGAAGACCAGCGGGAAACGATCGTTTTCCGGTAAACAGGGTGTCTCTTCGAAAGTAGATCGACCAAATATCGTCCACCTTGCACATCTTCGAGTGAGACGATACAGTGATTATCTGAGATTTTCCAAAGGAATTGATATCGAAATGGGAACGTTATTCGTAGCTGTGGATGCTTACAAGTTTGAGGAAGAGTGACCTGTTTCAGGCGGGACACCCTGTACAAGGCGAAAGACTAGCACGTAATTTCGCGCGAAGTTTTCTGCAAAAGAGACCAGAAGGACGTTTCATCGTCGTCCTCGGTTGGTAGGCGAACGCGAACACCGCGGCGCTCGTCCAGCGAAACGCGAAGTCGACGATAAATTCTCTGGGAATTCTCAAGTTCCGTAATCATCGCAATTTCGTCGTACGTGACGTAATTTTGAATGGGGATTATTCAAATTCCGCGTGTATTCGCCGCGAACTCGCCGCAGTTCGCGTCGACGCTGTTCCTGGGGCCCGAGGATTAGGTTGGTTCGCTGTGTTTGGTGGCGAGCTTTATGTCAGCCCGCCAGACTACCTGTCAAACTAAACTCCGGCGGTGTTGCCCGTGTTGGGGAGGTCTGCGCCGCGTTGCAGGCTAGGGGGTGGCTCGCGGAGAAATAGAAACGGGAAGAATTGACAGAGCGAGCGGAGATCAAGTGCGTGTACATGGAAGAATACACATACGGACGTTCTGCTTTGAAAATGGGCCCTCGCTTGCATTCGACGGGATGTTCTTCACAAAATTGTTGCTGCTACAAGCAAAGACTTAGAAAATTGCTGTACAGTAACGCAAACTACTTGATTATTCAATCATTAGTCGCGAATGAACGCCAACTACTTTTCTGATAATAGACGCGAACTTCCCGCGGATAAACCAGGCATAAAAACTTTTTTAATACAATCGTCCGACAGAAGTACGTTCAGTCACGATCGAGAAAGAAAGTCGCTACTCGAATAATGTCGCCGGGGATTGAAAAGAATGTAGACTTAAAATCGTCCGCGAGATTTATCGGCATAGCATCGTAAAACCGATGCTTACCATAGACTTCGCAGGATTTAAGAATTTCATTGGCACATTTCGCTCTTGAAGCGCTCGCACAACTCCGCGGGACTTTCAGTGATTTCGTATTTGAGCGTTTTTATTCGCCGCCCTCTGGCACGACTTATATCGCCGTATACTTGACGTTACGACTTTTTTCTGTGAACCGCGGGAACACCCGACTATTCCCACGGATTTTACGGTTTCTAACATGTAAAGAAGTTCTGTCATTACCCGCGCGTGCTAAAATGTATTAAAATGGAAGCTCGTGGAAGTGGAAGGTTTATTGTCGATGGATATATTTCGTCGAAATAAATCGACGGGACGGGGTCGTGTCGTATTATTAAAAAACGTGATATGAATCTGTCATCGCTGCGTTATTCATGACCTATTAATATCTCGCAGTGGTGATGAATAGTTTTGCAACGAGTATGCAAGCAAATATCGCGAAATAAAATTGTCAAACGAACAGAGATCATCGTCCTCCATAGCCAGGACCACCTAACCAGAACCAACCCCGAGCTAACCATCCATAGCTCAACGACAGATACGCCAGGGGTAGTCGAAGGTAGTCGAGTTAATCGTAAAACGCTTACCTTTTACAATGATATCTCACGGTGGCGAAAGAATAGAAACAAAAGAGTTTTATCTCACGCGACAGACAATAGACGTCTCGTGACCGTTCGTTCGTGGATCGAACGTCAATCTTCCTCGCGGTACCGCGCGAATGGCGAAACGTACTCGCAGCCATGTTACGCGGGGATGGATTTTCCCGCGGTTAGCCGACAGAATTCCGTTTTGCTCCCTCGCGGGAGGGAACGCACTTTGAGCACGCCGTTTTCAAGTACAACGGTTCTAATTAAGTGTCAGACACACCAGGCGGAAGCGACGCGTAGCCGGCGCATTAAGGCGGTTAAGGGGTTAAGGCTGCGGCGAGTGTCGAAAAAAAAGGAGGAAAAAAAAAGGGAGGAAGAAAATAGTGAAGAAGAAAGAAAAAAACGGCGGGAGAATAAGGTGCGGCGTCTGCGGGGGAATTAAAAGCCCGGAGGGCAAACTCTTATCCAGCCGACGAAACGCGATAATGGTTGAGCCGTGCTGTAAATCTTTCGAATTAATCCTTCGCTTCTTTACCCTCTGCTTCCGTTTCCTTCTCATTGTACCTACCGTCGTCGACTTTTTCCTCCCCGTTTCGCTTTCTCCTCCCGCTGTCGTCGTTAACTTTCTTCCATAATCGCGCGTATTGCGCTTGTTTGCCTCACCGCGATAATTGTTACCCGTTCGCTCGCTACGACTTTCACTTGTCTTCGTTTATTTCTCTTCCGCGTATCGCACGAGAGAAACGAACAAACGCGAGCGTTAAAATTGTTTCGCTAATAGGTTCTGTGAATACACAGGAATGAGAAAGAAATTAAGGAGACACGACCCGGAGGACCGTCGCGATACAGTCCGGAGTGTCGCCTTACGGTTACCGACACCGACGAATTGCCGCGAGAACTGTGCAACAGTGCATTTTTAATGTCCCGTTCAATTATTTCGCCTTCCAGTCGCTGCATCCGGAAGAGAATGGCGCGAGTTAACGTGATCCGGCAATTATCGCTAATGCGCTTTCTCGTTGCCGGTCAAAGCCCAAGAAGAAGTCCCCCGTACCCAATCTACGTTGACTCGTTGAACCTAGGGACTACTCAGGAGGATTGCCGTCTCGAATGTCACGGACGTTGGCAGGCACGTTTGCAGGTGTAAGTGCAGCGACGGCGGAAAGGAACACGTCTCTTGGGTACAGAGAGAATGCACAAGGCCAGCTAAATGGTGTCACCCGGAATCGTCCTTCTTACAACGATCGTTTCATTTTATCGTTTATTATTTCAGACGATTTTTATACGACATCTACGAATAAATTTCAAACCGTTCGCAAATACGATTACGCGATAGGGAATGTAACTAACGAACGTGTAAACGACAACAAACGAATGCAAATAGTACCTCGTCGTTGTTTGCGTCCATCGTTAAGCGTATACAGCACCATGTCCCGTAGACAGGGAAGCCCATTAAAGAAAGCCATAAACAGCTCGTATCAATTGAACAAGAGGCGCAAAAGAAAAACGCAAGTGGCGGGAGTTTCGGTCCTGAAACGGCCGGGACAGGACGGCGGGGCCGCTGTGAAACGACCAGTCAATAATGGCGCTTTAAAATGGCTTAAGAGTTGCGAAACAATTCGCGGACCCCTAGGAAACTGACAAATGCCATCAAAGTTTTAATACCGAAGTCATTTAAAACTTGTGCCCATCCGTCGCGTGGCCCGCGAATGGAACTTGCCTCTTTGCCCGCCGTCCTCGTCCGTTCGACGTTTCCTTCGTCCTCCGCAGGGTGTTTCGCGCCGCCTCGACCTCGCCCGCCGTCTCCGTTCCTCCTCCACGTGGAGACAGCCACGGTCTAATCCCGCGACTACCCTCGCCTGGCCGTTCCACCACGGCGCATCCCCGTGCTCTCGTCGGAACGCAATCTCGCAAATTTGCTTTGTCCCGACGCGGAGTACGCCGTGGCGGCAACGAGAGAGAGAGAGAGAGAGAGAGAGAGAGAGAGAGAGAGAGAGAGAGAGAGAGTTGTGACGCGCATAAACCCTCGGCACGAGATCGAGTTACATTATTATTTAAATCCTTCGCGCGGCCTAGATTATTCCGATCCCCCGGCAAAATGGATTCCCAACGGTCCTCTCCCCACCCACCGTTATTCTTATTCGTTTCTCACGTCGATTCCTATGGTTCAGCTTGGCTGAAACTGGGATACGAACGCGGCGAGTTGCGTGCGAACGCAAAGGATTAGATCTTTTAGTAGGGGGGTGGTTTTTTTCCCAAGAAAGATGCACGACCGTCTCGCTGACGAACTTTAGGTGATTCAACGTCTTCTGATCGTTAATTTTTTAATTTGGGTCTTTTGGATATCAAGCAGAAGATTGCGAAGGTATAAAATTAAAGGCAAAAGGGGGAAACTATTTGCAGCGCGGTTTCGTTTTCGGGGGTATTCAACGTCTGAACTCGCGGATTCCTTAAAAGCAGCTCGAACAAACGGCAATGCGATTACTCGAACGGTAATGCTGAAATAACAGAATAGATAACGGATAAGAAAAGCAAAAGACGGCTTGATACCGACTGCGTTCCCTTCATTTACATTTAGCCGCGGCGAACATTAATTCCGCTCCAATTAAACCGCGATACGACGTGCTCTTAGTCGGGTGCTCGCACTTTGTTGCAACGCGAGAACCGTATCCACTTTTGCCCCCGGAAAAAGTGCCACTTCGCCTCGAATTCTCTAATTAAGTCCCATTTAAGCCCTCGTGCGCGCGAACCGCCCGCCGTGCCCTTTGTTCGCTCATCCGCCGTTCCGATTCCTTGTAATTTCTTGCGACCTCGCGAACTTCTTGCAAATTGATACGCACGTGGCAGTACGCGAAACGTTCGTCAAAGCGAGAGTCGTCTCGCTGTGATACGTAAAAGAAATTTAACGCGAACTCCTTTAGAATATCTACTCTACCAGACGCAGAGAAAATATCACTCGTCAAATAATCACCTTAACCTCAGCCATCTTGGTCGCGCACGAATGAAAGAAAACGATTCTAAAAAAATCGCACTTAGCCAATTACACTTTCATGTCGCTTTCTGAACGAATCAATGGCGATCGAAAGAAATTACAGGACATCACGAATACCAATAAAGTAGAAGAGAATTCTGATAAGAGCCGGAGAACCGTTCGTTATTCGTCCCCGATATTTCCACGTGGAAGCAATAACGAGCCAGTGATTCGGCCGCAGAAAATGAAACAGAAAAAGAAATACGTCTTCGCGCGGCGCAAAGGAGAGCAATCGGTCCACGGACGGGAACTACTTCGGCAAAGGAGGCCGATATTATTTTAATTAATTTACGGGAAAATTAATTGCTGCGCCAATTAAAACTTTGGTAATTTGACTTGAAACCCGCCCGCCGGCTAACGTTCGATTTCGTCCCGTCGATAAGACGTCGCGCCGGCTCTCCTCGTCGTGTATCCATTGATTCGTTCGAGTTCGTTCACCGTGGACAGGTGAACGGTTGATGAATAAAACAAGGAACAGTTGGCGGCTTCGTGGACGAACGAACGAAATCTAGGCAGACGCACGAACGATCGAATTCGATGCGGAATAGAAATTAACGAGCGAATATTAATCGCAGAAGAAGAACATGAACTTACGAAGAGTAGATGTATATATGGATTCTGTTGATAGGCGAATTTTAATTATACAAGTGAAGATACGAATGTGAAATAACGATTAAGAGGTACTTTAAAATAATGAACTGCATTCAACGGAAGATAGCAATTAAACTAGCAAAAAGTAATTTCCGTTTCTGCAAGAAACGGAGACAACGAGGGCGAAATTTCCTCTCTTCCCTGGAATGTCAAGCTCGAGGCTTTAGCAGGTTAATCGTGGAAATAATAAACGAGTTTCGCAAATAATAATCGTACTCCACTACCACGGTGTATTTAAAACTGCATCAGGCGACTCGAATAATTAAGTCGCTCCGTGGCCGCACGATTATGCGCGTAGAACTTCAATTGTAAATTGTTTTCTTCGAGTTGTAACGTTGTAAAGTCAAATGACATAATAGAAATCTGTAAACTACGTCTGGAATTTCTTGCTTAACTAAATGCAGATAGAACTATGCTTAACGATCGAAATGAATTAAACCAATAAGTTCTCGCCACGAAGTAGAAGGCGCGTCGTTATTGGCCGTTGCTTCCACTTAATCATCGACTCTGCAGTTTAGCCGATCGCAGAAGCTACGACCACGCAAAATCCACGGTTCTATCGTCGATGGTCATTAATCGCCAGCGACAACGTGTGTGGGTTCCTTTGACACAGAAGCGGAGTACAACTGACGAACAAATAAATCCCATCGATGGATGCGTTTTTCATCGGAAGTCAGAGATAACCCAGATACAGAGGGACTCGAAACGGATAGCGAACTGGGACAACGAACTATGTTGCACAGAAAAATTAGTCGAAGGTGTGGAAGAATTGTCCACTCCAGCCTTTATTTCCGAGAAGGAGGAATTTAAAGAGCTATGCGATACGCGCGCATTCGAACGAGAGCAGATTCAGTCGCGCCCCGTTCGATTCCGATCTCGATGGCGCATCTTTTGCAAATTAATCGTTGCTGGACACGAGTAGCCCCGCGAGCCTCTGTACGCGGTCGTTCTCCGCTTTCCTTTTGTTATAAATCGACGTTCATATATCCGCGTGTAACGATGAAACAGAGTGGCTTGGGAACGCGAATGGAACGGGCGGACTGGCGGGGAAACGGGAAACAGCGTGGATAAAAGAAATGGAGCAGATGAAACGCGGGAAAGCGGTGCACAAATTACAGGGGATGAGACAAAGGCGGCGGAAGAGAGATGCCCGGAATTACGGACGCGGTCACGGCGCAATATAAATTAACTGATAATCCTTTTGATAACGAACGCTCTGCGACCCAGTTTCGAAGTTAATACAATCGGAAACCGTATCGTTGACGCTTAATTGCCGTGCGCGCGTACTGCACCTACGTGCGGGCTTCCCGCGGAAAATTGAGGAATAGTTTGTTCGGGATGAATTAATCGAATTGTCTTAGTTGCGCTGCAATTATCCGCGCGGAACAAAGAACCGACTGTTGGTGGGTTTACTTATTGTTAGTTGCATTCATAAAATTGGAGGAATTCAGCTGAGAATAAAAGGAGAATTGTATGTGCATTGGAATCTGCATAGAAATTGTGCAAGTGGACGAACACTCATTACACGCGTTGCACGCGAGATACGCGCTATGCGGAAAATGATCCAGTTCGAAATCAGTTTTGTAAATATACCGCTAACGAACGAGGCGAGTGTAAGGATCACAAAAATTGCCGATTTTTCTGCGAGATGCATCCAATTAGCGTGATTCGAAAGTGGTAAGCGCCCCTCGTCGAAACAGAGCCACGCGTGTGACGCTATCGAAACATTTCGTAAAAACGAACGGAGCGAGAACAATACAATCCGCGTTCAAAAAGAAGTTGTCGATACGGTGGTAGAAATTGGTCGCGCAACGAGTGACAAATGAATCCGTGTTTAATGAACGAGATAAAATATCGATGACCAATTAATCACGCCCCTTTAAACTTTCAGGTTGTTCTCTCGTAAGGCAGAAGCGCAAATGTTTTTCGCTAATCATATTTCGCTTCCGTGCACGCCGACTGTCTGTCGAAATTACATTTCAATTTAATATAATTGTCATTTAATACGCAACAGCAGTGATTTGAACAAAAATATAAAAACTCAACAATTCGGTATGTTTCCGCTGGTAGTAAGCCGCTTCAATGGCAAATATCGATAAAAAATTACATTCTCGTATCGTAGATCCTGATAATCGCATCTATTAACAATAATCAATCGTAGATTTCTACTTGCCTCAACGTTTTAGTCGTTACTATGGGTTGTGTAAGGAATAGATGTCGAAACGCAAATTGTCAAGCCTGAAAAAGTAGGCAAACCTGGTTCGAGCAATGTTTACCGAGTACTAATTAGGCTAATGATCGCGGAGAACGCAATCGATCGCGTGCGCGGGGAAAAATGGGGGCAAGTCAGTGTCTAATTAATGATTTAATTAGAAGGGAAAGTTTCGGGGACGTATCGGGAATGGCGTCGCTCCTTGGGGAAGCGAACCGCCCCGTGGATAATTGAGGATGCCAAGGTAAAGTCTTACGGCTAACCACGAGGCAACCAGGGGTCCGACTAACCATGATCTATGAGCCCGTTGCATATGAGTGACCTTTGCGCGGCACTGGTCCCCCTGGGGAATCAAAAGGGTCGGCTGCCAAGGCGGCGTTAATGGAGAAAAACTCTTGGCGCCCCTGCGGCGCGCTGGAAATCGACCCTCTCGTCTCACGCTGGATCGATTACCGGTAACGATGCTCTTAACAACGTTAAGACGGGACCGGAAAGTTACGATTCGCTCAATTCTTCGCGCATTCAATTGCTACCTGGCGTATACACGCTGACAATTCGAATTATCGTATTCGATAAATTTATAGATTCCACAATGGTCACCTGTACCAATCGAACGCAGAACGTACATACGATCGCACAATGTAACAGAGACATTAAACAATCCGTCGTAATCTCTCGAGATCGCTCTGAAAATCGCGAACGAGGTACACGAGCGCCCTTATCGAAGGGGACCACCCGCGTTGCACCCACGCGGCTGATTAATGCTCGACAATTTTTCACCTGCCATCACAATAGATTGAATTTCGCCTGGTGGTCCCGAGGAACTTTGATTCGGTCGCGCCTTAATTAACGTCACCCGTGGTAGTCCCTGAATTTTTTAGTGGGCCGCCCCTGAAGGGAAGGTGGAACGCGGAATGAAGGTTTCAATGATTCATCGTCACAATGCGGTATTGGGCGGCGGTGGCGTCCGGGAGATAATATCCCTTTAAACGAGCCGGAGGGTCGGAAGAGGCGGTTGACTGACAGGGCGGTCACGGTTGGGAAACCTTATTCTTCCGCGGGAACGAACGAAAAAGGAGGAACGCGTGGTACCGCGGGGTCTAAGGGGTGGCTACGGACTCCCTCGATGGCTGCCACGGAGATATTTAAATCATCGTCGGCCTCGCGAAACGTCATCCGTCTCGGTCGCTACGCCGTATATCGGTGGATGTATCTCGGACGGTGATAAATCATCTCGCTTCCCGTGTGATTTCCGAGCTGATAAATACCCGGCTCGATCCGTGGCATCGCGCTGTGTGATTTGACTGGCTGCGCGACGCCCGTGGTCCTTCGAGCACGTTGATCTTTGCGCGAGAGATCTAGCTGGTCGTGTTTCTCTATGCAAAGCAGCCGTCGGATGATGTATCGTCTTCGAAATAGGTCGTTCTTACGCGATACGTTACGTAAGAACTGTGATGGCTGGGAATTAGCAGAGAGCGTGCTGTCTCTGGTTGGTTTTACGGTTTGTTAAGAACCGCGGCGTTTCTTTCGTTTGCGCGAGGACACGAAAAGTGTGATGCCGCGTATAAAAATAATCTCTAGCTCTAGTTGGGTTTAAGAGTGCATGCTGCGCGATCCTTGGTCAGATGCTACTTAAAACTTGCACCATCCGCGGAATAGGAGGGATACACCGCGCGGACGATCTTTCTGGACTAATTAAATGAAAACAAAGGTGGCTCTGGCTGCGACAATTATTTTAGTCGAAGCACAGTTGCATAAATAAACGATCATTTTTATCTGGTTTATGTCGGGGATGGAACGCGAGGGATTCTCTTTACTGGAACGTGCGAGCTATTTGATATACATCGCTTATACCATTTTTGCTCTTTATGAACGAGGTGGGATCAATTGCAGAAGGTGGCAAATATAATGCGAGCGTATCAATATTATAGTAATCCCGCGAAAGGTGTATAACTGTGCCGACGCATTGATAATCGCGTTTGCGATATGTTTAATAAATAAGGACACTGTTATTTCGATGAAGCGATTAAGGTTAATTGAAATTTCGAATTACGTGTAGAACAGTTAACGAATCGTATCGGTAGAGTAATCATCTCGATCGGTTTCACGGAGGGCCAGGAAAATAGCGCGGGCTTATTCACACGCGGAGGAAGAGACTGAAATAACGAACATCTGTCTACAACTGGAATTACGTTATCCGTGTCAGGTGTTATTTTTCGCCGTCATTCAACTTTCGCGCTTGCATTCATCGCGTTGCAAAAAATCGATAATGCAAACGTTATTGTACAACTCGGTCAAAAAGCAAATTCAATGGCTTATTGTCCTCGCACAATGAAAAAGCGCGGCGGGCTGTTTTAAATATTATTTTCACATTCTGCACCGCGACGCGTAAATGGATAATTAAAGGGATTCGTTTCCGCTTGGAAATTCTATTCTAAACTGTAGAATAAAAACGTATCGCGACGTACGTTGGAAGAAGGTCGATCTTAATGGGTCACCCTCTCGTTCGTCCACTGCTCTATTATTTATCCCCGCCGAGTCAATAGACAGCGATCCTACTTTCGTACATCTACGTCTGGTCTCTGATTATGAGTGGGATTACGGGGATTAAATGGCGACGGGGAGCTTTCCCACTGGATTAGACACGTAGCAGACGATATTGTCATACAGATTTCGTACATTCAATAACAAAAGATAAATTTGTACTTCCTTATCGGAGGAACGAGGCATCCGATTCCTTCGTGCAATAACCTATAAATCACGCAGACCTAATTTATCTTACCTTATTGCATGCGCGACCGAATCGAAGCATTTTCAGGAAACGATCGCAAATATCGTGGAACGCCAGAATTCTGGAACGTGTATCCGCTGCGATTCGAGGCGATTCCCATATAATTTTAATTGCGAGTCTCGTTTACGCTCTACGGCGTTACATCGATTGTCGTTTATTAAATCAATGTTGAATTATCGTCCAATCGAGGGAGGAGCGCCGTGGCATGAAACGTTTCACAATAAAATGATACGCGAGACGTGAATTTTGTCAATTCTATCGGGCAAATCAACGGAAACAACCGCTGTTATCGTCCATCCTATCCTCTTTCCTCGCCCCGCGTACAACCCTTTCAATTTTCCGTACAAGTACAGTTTCAAGGCAAATAACTACCCCCGTGTACAGACGGATTTCAGACGGTTAATCAATCCACGTATCGCGTGGGGAGGAAAAGGAACGGATCGACCACTGCTGACGGCCGATTTCGTAATAAAATTTCGCGCGAGAACGCCGCGCAAGACTCGCAGCCCTGGCAGACAATTTCGTGATAACATTAACAAATACCCAGGCGTGGATATAGGCGGTAAGCCTCGTGTACCCTCGCCTCGGTCCCGCGGCCGGAAATTAATATGAAATTGGCCTGTAATCCGGATAGTCTGCGCCCGGTAGACGCAAGAAAATGATCCCTGTACACGTGGCATTGCGTGCCCGAGTCACTAGTTTAAATACGATCACGCAGATTATCCCCCTCGTGTACTTCGTGCCCCTCGCGATACTCACGGCCCGTCTCGCTTATTTATAACGTATTAGTACGAGATTCCTGAGGTGCTGCAAACGCCACCGCGGAATATTCATGACGACGCGTGATTTACCGATCGTTATCCTTTACTACGGTAGAAAGGTGGCGACAATGAGCGCGATATCGACCAGGGAGGGACAGAGAGAGTGAAGAGTGAGGTGATCAAATTTGATATCAACTTGCTTCAAATTTCGAGTATTACATCTTACGATATTGGTACACGGTATTGTTCGTGTTGAGATCAATGATACTGGAATCGTTTGTATCTGATGCAATTCACTGCTACTTCTGTAATACCAACGCTGTAGGTATCGTCTCTGCTATTGTAATCGATTCGTGATCCCGTGACGACGAGAAATTCAGTCCAATGACCTCGGAGGCGAGCGTGTTGTAACTAGGAACATTAAGGTAGGCAAGCGTTGTCTCTAACGTTCCCAACAGCGTCAGTATTGGCACCAATGTCCAAGGTAGTTCGATAGAGGAACGCCATTGAAATCCCACGAATCATGAGACACGCTACGAGAGACAAATCTCCCGATTTTTTCACCCGTTCACGTTTCTTTAACCCCTCGAAATAGATACCGATCACGTCGTCCACGTTACGCGTAAGTCTGAACAATCGAAACCAGCGTGAACAAATTTACCCGCGTATCTCATCGAGACCGCACCGTGGTGCACGTGAATTCTAAACAACGCGATGAAACGGGGCAGTTTGTCGGTGATTGCGATAATTATACGCGTTCGTCTACAGCCGGAAACGGTAGGACATGGCGTTATTATTGCGATGCATTCGTTCAGATTCCGTTGCGTCGCGTTCCCGCAGGGCATCGATTCCCGCTGCGAAATCCCTCGCAGCAGTCGAACG
This sequence comes from Xylocopa sonorina, assembly GCF_050948175.1. Classification (NCBI taxonomy): domain Eukaryota; kingdom Metazoa; phylum Arthropoda; class Insecta; order Hymenoptera; family Apidae; genus Xylocopa; species Xylocopa sonorina. Next base: position 3,736,076 of record NC_135195.1, on the reverse strand, counting down.
GGGTGAGAGATGCGGCGGGGGAGGTCAGACGGGGTGGACATCCATTGGATCGATCTGGGTCTGCCCGTGCCACCGCAAAGAGCAACAGTTGGTTTTTATATAGACTAATATTCGGCGAGCGTGACAGGGGACGATTTCAAGTTGGAATTGCTCGCTCGTAACGGCACCGTTGCGCCCCGCGTTACTCCTATTTTCCGCGTCGCGACGTCTTTCGGAACTTTTCCACCCGGAGTCGACGATGGCCACGTTTCGTTTCTGTTGCTCGTTCGACGGGAATTCGCCGTTGAAACGTTCGAGGCTCGCGCGGATGGTTTCGTTGTAAAGAGAGGGAGAGAAAGCGTTCCACGCAAAAATTTATTAATCGCAGGAATGTCCACGCGGGTATGAATGGTACAGCGTTTTGTAACGTGTTAATACATTCGTATATTTGCTCAACGAGGAATGGCGGTGTATCAAATTTGTTATATAATATCAGAGGTTTCGCGGGAATTTGATGAAGGCAATTACCGTTCCACTAACGCGAGAGCTCTCGCGAATTAATAGACGTGAACGCTCCGACGAATAGGCAATGTCTTGATTGCACTAGAGTACGCAAAAGAGATCCAACGTAATCTCCGTTAAACTAGTTAAACGCAGTCGGTAACGCGTAGCACTTCGTGCACTTCCAATTGTGCCAGTCGTATCTCAAATATCGTTAATTAATCTCGCCGAGCGTTTACTTTGGCCCACGCGTCTCCTCGCGTTCTACTTAATGCGACCTGCCCTCGGAACAGCGACGTTCGCAGCGACAAGATAAAGGTATTTAAGAATTTTCTGATACGATAGAGTTCAAGGAAGTTGCCGCAGAATTGTGAATTCTCGAATTCATAAAACCGTTCGATAGCAGGATCATTTTAACCCCGAGCAACGGGTCTTCGGATCCGAAAGTAACGAAACCTCTCACCGCGCTTCGAACAAACTGTTTCGGGACGCGTGGGTGGGGAAATCCATTTCGAAATTCCTGCCAGTGACACGGAGCGTCGGGAAAGGGGGATAAGGTATGCGAGAAGATAGATTTAGGATGCGAGGAAGAGTAGTTTCACGGCCGTCATGCCGCCGTTACTGTCGATCCCGTGAATTAGGAAATTAAATCGAGATCCAGCACCCCTCGTAGCCCTCCTCTGCCCTCCGCTCAGCCCCCTTGCACCTGACATATTTCGAATACGGCCATCGGATGAGAGGGTCGGACGTCTGACGGCGAGTTCCACGAACACGGAGAAGTCGCTCGACGCTGGAGGCGCGTAGTTAGTTCGAGGCTCGACGGTATATTATTGACAGGGAAGGCCAAGTGTGTAACTTTGTTAGGCTGAGACTTGGAAGGCACAACAACGGGCTCGTGCGATGAATCCGCAATGGGGAACACCTAATTCCCGTACACCGTTCGAAAATGATTGTGACGCGTAACCGCTCCGACGGCCATTTTGTCGAAGACTGCTCGTTTCGCGCGTCAACGTTTCACGTGTCACACGCGGCTGCGTACGTGTGGAGAGAATGGTAATTATGGCACTTACACGGTAGCTGGACAAACGTATTTACTTAGCTGGTAATATAATGTGTTAAATGGTTTGTTAGTTTCTCAGTTAGAATGATCGGTTGGTTCGACTAACACACTTTTTACGTCTGCTTAACGATTGGCACAAATCTCTGCGCGTTTATCGTTTCGCAGAAACCGAAGAATCGAGTTTAACCGAGATTATAAATGTTAGTCGCAGATTTATTTTCCAGGTTATTCAGGTAGATAGATTAGTCGCGTGTACCGTGACAATGGTGATATTGTGTGGAACGTGAAATAATTCTATTAATTATTAAAGCATTTCAATTATTCGGAAGCTGTTGCATGGGGATCGTTCAGAATATGAATGTTTATTATAAATTAACCTGTATCGATGTTCGTTATCTATCGCCGTGGATACCGTACGAATCTTCATTTATGAAATTCGCCGTTTCGACAAATTTACGCGTTTGAATCTGTATCGAAATAATATTTGCGCCGCTAACGGGGAATTGTCCGGCTCGTGAAATTTCAATGATCGTATTTATCCATAGAAAAGATTTTTGCTGAGAGAGAGAGAAAAGCTAGCGGGATAAATAAATAAGGGGCTTATCGATGATTCTCGCATCGAACTGCCGATAGAAACGGCGTTAGCCAGCAGCGCGGTATATTGAAATACTTATTTTATTTCACGACCGAGTCCGTCGACAAGAGCAAGTCATAGCGAAGCAATTACAAAGGCATTCGGACATCGTTTACACTTTACGAGGCAGTAAAGGGGTGGAGAAATGCCGTAGGCGAGAATGGTCTTCAGGATATTAGCACGTTATTGCCAGAGTTTATTGGTTTTATCGATTTCACCGCTGTCCTATTCCCGGGACCCGTTGCCCGCTGTAAAAACGAATTAACATCCAAGTGATTTGCTAAACGTGACGTCGTCCCCGCTTCTATCGATCGCGGGAGGGAAATTTCGGTTCGAATCGATCAAGTATGTACCTTTCATCGACCTGTTCACCTAATGGCTGCCACTATTAACACGAATGAATAGCAAATTGCCGTCCATTAATTTAGTCCGCAAGTACGATAACATTTCACGTTATATTTAGAAAACGAATATTAACTACTGAATAAAATATTACAATTTCCTGGTCGCGTGCGAAAGCAATTATGAATTATCTTTAACGCGATGGTATTTATCGTCCGTTGTGTTATGCTATTATTAGTCAATATTTTGAATATTTCATTCCATTATACGATGCAATATTTCTAATTAATAGTGTTACGCGAAATTGAAGGAAACATTAAACAAACTTGTATAATATCAGCACTAAACAATTGACGAACACCTGCGATACAGTTCGCAACGCGATTTCGAATGAGCATCGAGGGTAAAGGACCACTGGTGGAACTAACACCTTGGTAGACGCGCGCTCGAGAAGGAGCACCGCGGGAGTTGCGGGTGCAACACCGAGAGGCGAAGACAAACACGCGTAAACAAGTATCAAACTCTTGTCGCATGAATTATCGCACCCCGCCTCGTTTACATTCGTTTGTCGATGCCGCGCTGTTTGCAGCCGTGCTTGCCTTTCGTTCCTTTGCTGCGAGCGGGTTACACGCCGCCTACGCCGCGGGAGAACTTTTAATCCACCCGGCAGCGAATGTCCTCGCACCATCTGAGATAACCCACGGGACAATCGGAACTCGCGGCATGGCGTCTCGTATTTATCGATCAACGGGGGTGGGTTGCTTGCCGTGAAATTAACGAATCATCGAATTATTCGTGGAAATAACGCGATCACCGAGTTATCTAATAACGAAATTATACGATATCGCACGCGTATACACGCGCTGGTGTGCGCAATTAAATTCAGCTAAAATTCACTTCCGCGACAGCTTCATAATATAACTAATAATCCAAGCTAATGATATATGTAACTCGATAGAAAAGTTAATACCGAATTTCTCGCGGAATTTCATTCGAATCCCACCGCGATCCCGCCTTCATACCCGACCGTGTAAGCGTTATAAATAATTCAACGGTACCTGAGAGCTACTATACTCGTATCGATGGCTAAGTTCCCGTGTCTGATTGATACGGTTCGCCGTCGCAATTTCTGCCCTCTATTTCCCATCTCCACACTGTCAATCACTCCCTTCTACGATCGAGCCAGCTTAGTGCACCTATACGTGGAGAATACGCGCGAGTTCGGGAACTCCCCAGTAGTATTACACCGTATATGTCAGACCTAAGAGCTTCCACTGCACAAACTCCATTATAACCTTCGTCCGAATCACTCAATACGTAAGTACGTTCGATCTTTAATTACGTCACAGTGCATGCAATTGCGTCTGCGTTACGACTAGCATCAACTACGCGTAGAGAGACACGAATGAAACATTTCGCGAGGCTCTCGTCGAACATGTCTTCGTCCACGCAACTCGCTCTACCTCTGATTCGTCATCATTCAAAGCTGCATTTCTCTCCTCGCGCTCGTTCGTCCGAAATTCACAACCCTAAGGGGATAGGAAGTCCAAGATGCCACGGACGTACACGCACATCAATAATACACGTCCGCGGCAACGAATTCCGCCGCGAATCCATTCCATTCGGATGTATCAGCGTAGATATAACGCCAGTGGCGTATGTCTAATTTATTCGTCCGCGCGGAGGCTCATAGGTATGCATCGAATTCTACGAATTCTTTACGAAATTGCTTGCCCCGGCCGCGGTCGAACCAGCACGCACGCGGCCAGCTCCGACGTCCGCATAGAAATTGACCGCTCGGGGCCACCGCCCCCTGGTTCGTTTCTCGCCGAAATACGAAAAATTCTTATCGCAAATAATATTCATCACTCGCGGACGGCGGTAGCTGGCCGAGCGAAGCGATGGAATTCCGATGCGGCGTTTATCGAGCGCGAAAAGTCGAAGGTTATCGAACTACCCTCGTAAGAAAAAGTTTGGCCATCCCGCCTCTCGCGATCGTATCCCCCCCCGCTAGCTTTATTTGTCTTTCCCTGATAGTCCCGCACCCCTCTGCCTGGTAATGTCTAGTTAGTTCCTCCGATTTCTTCTCCCTGTTTTTTCCCCGCGAATGGATATGTTTCCTTGGGCGAAACTCTTTCGACTGCTCCGCCATTCCGCCCACACCGCGTACGACCGGTTGTTATTATGCTTTCGCTGACCCGTGCAAACAATGACGCCATGGAAAGTAACCCTTCTCTCCTCTCGCGCGTAAACAGCATGAAAAATATATCTGATTCCTCGGCTCCTTTTTTCTCTCCCTCTCTCTCTCTCTCTCTCCCTCCCGTACCCCAGCTCTGGAACGGTATCCTTTCGTTAAGCTGATTGAACCCGGCTAGGGAAATTTGAAATTGGACTTCGTACTAGTTAGTTATACGGTCGAAAGGATCAATCGTAGTGACTAGCTACTATCCGCCGGTTTTGGAAAGGATTCCACTGGGAAAGTAATCAAAAGTTTGGGATTAACCGGGACATCGCGCACGGATTTTCGACACGCGAGCGTTCCTTGCGAACACGTCGACGCTGCGCGGCCGTATGTGTGTGTGAATGCGTATAAATTGGTAAAATTGGCAAAATAATTGTTTTGCTAATGAAGAGTATTGAACGAGCGCTCGATCGCGTACAGGTCTCACTGCAGCAAATACCTGGCGCACGGCTGGATTGATTTTCGCGACAGTAGCGAGATTTTTCATTCACTCAAATTCATGACAAGAATTAATTAATGTAAACATCTTGGTACGAACAAGATGGGAGAGAAATTATGAATTCTCGTCCTGATATTTGTCGTATCGGAGGAAATGTTCGTCCCTTCGAAGGGAAAAAGAACATCCCCCTATCATTGAACCGAGTGATCACCCTCCGTCGATTCCGAAATCGCGTAAATTTCACGTCGACCGCCGCGGATCCATATCCAACTGTAAATTACGGCAATATCACGTCCGTCGTGGCCGACGATCCTTCCCCCCTGAAATACCATTTCTGCGAACGGTATCGCATCGCGGCGAGCCGAACGTGGAGGAGACGCGCGTAACGGCAATAACGCGAAGCGGAGGGGGCGAACTCGTTTCGCGCGGTTTCATAAAAGCCCCACTTCGCAGGTGCTAAATCCATCGGGATTTCCAATCAGTAGCCACCCCCGGTGGCGATAATTCGAGACGGCGAGAACGCGAGCAGGGCGCGTGTCGCGGTCGCGATTAATTAGCCGCGTAGCGGCACCCCACGGAGACATTCGGAGATTTTTGCATAAATCCCTGGGTGTCGCGTGGCGCGAAGGGGGACGGAAAGTACTAACTGCTGATCGAAGCCGTACGCAGACGCGGCCGAGGCGGACGAGACACTGGCCAGCTATGGGGGTGGACACCGTGAAACATTGTTTTAGGCCTATAAATAATCGTTATTGCCGCGTTAATCATGGATAGTCGAGAGGCTCCATTATTCGTAGCGCGCCTCAGGGGTGGCGCACGGTATGTTATTGCCCCCTTGAACGGAGGGGTCGGCATAGCGCCAACCCTTACGGTTCCGATGCGGCTCCGGTATTGCTCGACTCGGGGCATGCCGCGAATTGCTGAGAACGACCCGATCGAATCCCGCAACGGCGTCTCGCGTCGGATGCTACGGCCTAGTCTAGAATCTCCCCTTTATTGATATCTGCATACCTGATGAGTTTTCCGGACTGCCTATTCGCGGCCGCCTCTGTTTCGTGGATTCCCATGGAAACACGCCGCGCGCGGGTTCCGCTACAAGCGCCATTATGCCGCGATCGTCGGGGCTGGTTAACCGTTTACTCGAGATCGTTTAGATCGGCCAGATATCCTTGGAACGAAGATGGATCGAAGAAGTTGCCAGGTATGCCGGAGGATCCGCGCACAGTTCGTTGCGCGTCTGCTCCTCGGCCGGCTTAAACGATGATCAGCAGTTGGGAATCGGTGGGCAAACAGGTGCAGCGCGGGTTTCGTTTGGAGAAAATTACACACTATTATAATTGCGGTAGGTCGGAGATGTTGCAAGACAAACACACCGCACCACCTCTCATGGACTTAGGATTTCGTATTTTAGTTAATTCCGAGTGTCTTCAATTTCGTTAAATAAATATATGATCGTTATAGGAAAAGCGAGGAGAAACATTGGAGAACAAGTGTAATTTTCCGTAAGGTATACTTGAAATGAATGGTTATGTTTTTAAATGGAGAAAATAGATGGGAAGAGCTGCGAGCGATCTAGTCGAATCGATAATTCGCAAAATTTAAGTAACGTAAATATCGTAATTGGATAATTTCCCACTCTACTCGACTATTATGTTCATCAATTCGCATCCCTTATAAATGATTTCAATTATTCCAAAAGAATTCGTCGATTAATAGTCAGAAGATATTAATTATACATGTATCGACGAGAGTTTATAACGATTTAAAAACATAGCGGGTTCATTTATCGCGAACCGGTTGCGAAAATGATTTTTGAACGCGATATTATTCGATACTCTTATTAATATACAGGTCTACGCCCCCATAAATATTATCTCCGGAGCCAGAACCGCCATTGATTGAAATTTTAATTATGTCCCACCCACAGGATTCTTCGCAAACCCGACCTAGCTAATTAAATTCGATAGCTCGGTTGAATCGTGCCAGTCACCGCGTATCTTTCGATTTATGATCGCTATTATTTTACCTGGTCGCTCGATATCCCGTAACTTTTCGTCCTCCCACGATACGGGGGGTAGGTATCGCAAGTAATTAAATAAAGTAACCGCGGAGAATGGAACGGGAACACGATCAAACGCGGACAATCTTCAATGGTTGTCGATCGTGTTCACATCAAAGAAGTGAACGTACGCGGCTCCAGTTGCCCGGCAACGTCCGCGTCCTGTCGCAATTAATATAGAGAGGCAATCTTTGCCCAGGCTAATATTTTCCTTCGGCCAGTGTCGAGGTTGTCACGTCATTCTACAAAAGCTTCTGCAAAAGGAGCGACAGGCAAACAGACGTATTCGAAATCCGATACCGGGCGATCGTCGGACACTGATCGACGTTCTAATAAATCAAAGGCCGGTGTCACGAACACGCGGAGGAGCAGACAGGGGAGATTAACTTATCGAGCCACGGGACCAAAGTCCAATCTGGGATAACTTTCGGCCGAGCCAAAGTTAACTGGCCATGCAATTTTGCGTGAGCGCGCCTAACAAACACCCGTCCGAGCCTGACAGTCCCGTCTGACGGCGGACCAAAGGCATTTCCAGCCGCGTCTGATTAGCGACGGATCGTCTCTACTCGCCTCTCGTTTTTCTTTTTTCACCGGATATTAAGAAACGACTGACTTTTTGAAGTTACTGAGAAGCAATCAGGTTTTATCACGTTATTCAGAGTCATTTCTCGAGATTCGATCCATTTCGCTGGCTGCTTCAGGAGTAGGAAATAAATTATGCTATGCATCGCGAGTAATAAAATTGTCGAAAGGATATTTATGGCACGTACTATCATTCACACTATATCGTAGGCAATAAATTAGGCGACAAATAACACGATGTTATTTATAACATAATATTTCATTTACACCTACGAGATCGATCAAGCAGTTATTTTTATGGGGATAGAAATATTTTAATAACATCACGAGCGAGCAGCGTTTGGCTTTGAATATAAATCTTTTTACCTTTGAATTTTTCAAGTGACATCCCTCTACGTGCTCCCGGAATATTGAGTCAAAAGTTGAACCATCGTGACAGAGTGTATTTATCGAAATGTGTTATTCCGCCGCGTGCGCAAGTGTTTTCGCTCGCAAATATTTTTCCCCGCTCGTCACGCGTGTACATAAACGTTCGTTAGCGTGAAGCTACGCTGCGAACGCTCGCGCTGACCTATAAAATTTTATGTCGCGCGGATGCCACGCTGACGTCAAGGATTCGCGAAATATCGGAAGATTCATCAGCTCTTTATTCCCGGCTTCGTCATAAATTTAAACAGCACCCGAAACCTTCGATTCATAGCTCTCCTTACCACGCCATCGAATGATGTTTCACACGCGCTTCCATGTCTCCAGATCTCTCGAAATAATTCGCGAACCGGAAGGAAACTGTGCGAGAACAATTTAAATACAAACTTCGATCCTGATCCACTTTGGAACTCGCCGCGTCCTGATTCCGAAATCACGATATATCGACGGGGTCTGAGCTGGTGACCTCGCGCCGATACGGCTGGTCGAGCGATCTCGTAGTCGGGGCACGCGTCAGTTTCGTTGTTTTAGGACCGCAGTCCATGCCGAGGGAGGAGTCCTTCGTGCGGATACCAGAGCGTTAATTGTGGAAAAGCGAAGCGACGGCAGGTTTACCGGGTCAGTACATCGGGGATCGTCAGGGTGGCGGGCAGGTACGATCGAGCCCCTCTCAGGTTCGACCCGCCGCGGGTGGGACTAGGAGGAAGCGCATCCGCTACGATCTCTCCACGGTTATTAGATTAGTTTGGTCCTACCTACCGTCCGTACGGAATATCGTTAACTGTTCGTAATCTCATTCCGCTACCCAAACCGTGATGTGACGTCGGCTCACCGAGAAATCCGCACGGCTTCTTTGCAAACTACCCCCGTAATTAGCGCGCGCCCTTGGGCTCCTGTCTACCGGCCTGGTACAATTTCGATTGTCCATTACTGTACTCACAGCGCCTATCGAGACGTGTTTGTACTGGACGTCTAGGATTTTGATCGAATTCAAAGTCGAAATATGTGGACAGTGATTGATCTGTTTCATTTTGCTGGTACTGGTATTATTGTTGTTTAAAAGGTATGACGAAGAAACATTGTAAAAGTAACCTTGTTCCGATACTGTTTTTAACTCGCGCTTCTTCGCCACGGTCGCGATCGATTATCCTCTCAAATATGTGCATATCGGAAACTCTCGACAAATATGTATGCAGGAAGGGCGGTGTCGGCACTCAACTTGGTTGGAACGCGAATCATTTAAGGGGTCTGCGTTACTGACGGAATCAAGGGTGGTGAACGAGCCTCCAGAAGCATTTTTAATAACTCATTACCTTCTCTGCAAAATCTGTGTCGCTCACAAAAAAAGAAGAAAAAAATAGTGGAAAACGAAAGTGTCAACGGATATAGTGCAAATTAGAAAAAGTATCGAACCTTACCAATGTCCAGATACATAACCGTAGAAAAGCTTCGAAAGAGTTTACGTCGACAACTTTTTCGAAACACGTCCGAAAACATTCCCCGTCGTTCCACCCTTCGATCACGATTAAACGCCCTCCGCTGGAAGCGCCATTACATTTCTGAAAACCTGAACCACCGCTGCACCTCGACCAGCGGGATATCGATGGCGTCGTTCAACTTGGAATTAATCCGGGACGACCTTTCCGTTGCAACCGCGTCTGGCCCGTCGCTCGACCGTAATTTCTCCCGAAACAAATTAAATGCATACGCCCAACCCCCGGTTGGGCGACGAACCGGCACCCCAGCCGGTCTCTGCCCCTCGCAGGAAAAGCTGAATCTCCTCGTTTCGTCGACTGATCGATACGCCGATAATTACGCTAATCTGGAAACGGTAACAACATGATCAGGGGCCAGAAACTGGCGCAGGTATCCGAGGTGGCGGATACGATCCTATCATCATCATCATCATCATCATCAACAGGGGGTGCCGCGCGGACCGCGGCTGGTTATATACGACGGATGATATTCGTACATATGTAGGGACGCATTATTACGCGTTATTAGTCGCGCGGCGGGCGCATGCGGCTCGCACGACAGCATCGATTTCCCTCTATTATTGTCACTACGAATCCCGGTAGATCAGCCGCTCGGCTCGCCCCCATGAATAGCTATGCCTGGAGAGACCAACGATCCTGTTTCCAACCGCGCACGGCCCGCGTCGATAAACGCATTCTCCGTGGCACGCGTCCCTATAAACGATCGTCAGAGGACGATTTTCCTGGATGATCGCGGTCGTGTATCTTCGCTCGTTTCGACCCTGCGTTTCGAACAGTCGGACGTAAAGGCACGCGATCCCGCGAAGGGGGTTGAATCCTTGAACCGCTTGGCGCGGTTTAACGGGGGAGCCGATTCGAATACGAGGAAAGCTCGGTTTTCAAAGACGATTAGATGTATCGATGAAGAAACAGAAGAATACGCGGGAACGCAGACCGTGCGCGAGCGAAAGTGAACGCACTGTTTGCCAATTACTTCGTTACAAAACACAGTCGACAGAAATGAAGAAAAGCGACAGCAGTGTCAAAGTGGATTACAATTTGAGCGGAGCAGAGGATTGGCAAACAACTGTGCCCGAAACACACTCATCAGCCGAGAGAACTGTGGACAAAATCAAACGGACATCAATTTATCCCGAGTTCGGGCAACAAACTCATAGTCGAATTAACGTGCGCGAGACAGGAAACAAAGTTTCGAGGAAATTTTCGGAGTGAAATCGAGGCGCGGATATGTCCTCCGGGCGATGTCGTCGCGGGTTTTTCTATTTTTCCACTCTGCTCGCGCCGACGTGAATTTCGACGGTGAAATTATTACGGCCCGAAGCGAATCGTCCGCGGCGGCGTCCAGGCACGCACACGATAGACGAAGCAATTACCGCCGCGGACGCGCCGGCTAATTTTACATTTTTCCTCGCCCGCTATATAATGTAACCAACGGAGTGACGATCGAGCGAATATTCTATTACACGAGCAATTTCCCGAAAATTATTCCTGCCCGTAGCGGGCGGGGCTAATAGGGGCGTGAGTGTGGCAAAGATGATTGCCTTTTAAGCGGAAAATTCAATTATCGCGCACAAGTGACCCAATTTCTCTGGAGAATCCAAAATTTATGATAGACACGTTTGCCTTCTGAAACTGGTGAACTGATCGCGGCGATACAAATGTCTTCGATGTATCCTTTGATCCACCTCGATACAAAATGTCGCACGATATTCCCTCGCGATCTTTATCGTTGTCATTCGCGTGTTCCTGTGTTGAAAGTGGACGTGTCTGATAACGAGACTGTTTATTTCTACTAGTTTCATTATTAATTTTAGTGCGAACTTCGTAGAAATTGCGGTCATTGGTATTCTTTCAATAAAAGGAAATAGATATAGTTAAAAAATATAATAATTCAGGTTATGATGTACGAGGTATCTTCCTCGAGTAATTTTCAAGTTTTGTATTCCTCCCTCGAAGGGAGGGAAAGAAGACAGAACGTGGTTGTGACAATTTGTAACAATAGACTGGCTGCGCAACTTTATTCCGATTATGGAAATGTCTTATTATAAAAGTTTCTGGAATATTTCCAAGACCGTACGTTGACGGAAGTTTAACGAGTCGGTAGTGGGTCAAGTGTTGCTGCTGTAATCGCGCAATCTTGGCTCGTAAACCTACTGCCAATTCGCGTTTCCTTAGATTATGCAGTACTGACGTAACATGACTTATAAATACAGCCGAGTAAATAAACTGCACGTTATGGTATAATAATTCAGTAACACGTCATGCGAGTCGTAAATTGTTTTACGTCCTGGATAAAAACTGAAAAAAGCTTTTCGAGCATCGTGACGGCCAAGAGTTTCCGGCATCCATTATTCCGATTTATACGCGTTTACCCGAAACTAATTAAAACGTTACACATTTATTTACGTACTCGCCGCTTTCGCGTGGGCGAAAAATATTGCTCGATTGAAAATGAAGCGAAAGAAATGGAATGTCGCGATCGCACTGAACGGTGACGCGGGACGATAGAATTTTTAAACAAATCGAGGAATAATCGCCGAGCAAACAACGAACCATCACGTGCGATGCAAGCTCACGGCTCTACCGCGACGTCAATTACCCGCGGAACTTTCCGCGTCGCGCAGCCAGCTCGATGCTATCGCGAATATTGTTACAGGCAATTTTTTGCCGCAGTTAGTCGATGAAAAAAAGAAACAGTCTTCCAGGTACACAATTATTTCTTCCTCTAAAGAACCGGAGAAGCGGAGGGTGAATAACCGGGGTAAAAGTTTCGAACAATCGCGTGCGTGGTGCGCGAGCACCACCGGTAATCTCGAACGTGTGTCGCGGCACCCTATGTTTCATTTCATTTCAAATTGTACGACTTCATAATTCGCGCTCAGATTCTCAATCGAAACGGACCCCAATCTTGCGTTATCATTGCGATTGAGACATTAGTTGGAAGGCGGTGAAACATTATCTTCGACGATTCCACAGCATCGAAATATTATTTTCCAAATCATTTGAAAATAGAGACTAACGACTCGAAATTGAAATTAAATTTTCTGCATTAATTCTATTACTTTTTACCACCTATTATATTCTACTAATCTCGTAGCGATTTTTATTCCAGTTTATTGCCTTTCACGGTTTTCATTACGTTCGCGTGGAACATTCTGTACACGCGTAACCATAAATAATTTTTATAACCGCGATCGAACATTTTTTAACGACTCGATTCGTTCTTTACATACGAAAAATACCGTAATATTTCGCGGGGATCGCCCGTCCGGTTATTACACAGCCAAACTTGCGCCTCTCGACTGGTACCACAGAGAAGAGCGAAAAAAAAACAAAGATAGGGAAGAAAAAACATATAAACCGACAGTGATGTTTTATCGCCATTGTTCTATTATCACTTTCGACAGAACGAAAAATTTACATTTGCAATTTATTTGCGCGGCTGCGGTAATTTCGCGAGGCTCGGAAAAAAAGTGCCGTGCTAAAGGTTGATTTATCGCGTCGCCGCGCTCGCGCTATCAACGACGCGGCCGCTTCCGAAAATACAAATCGGTTTAATTGCGCGGAAAATTTTTCGCCAAGCCCGGGCACGCTCGCAACGCGCATTAATAAACCGACGGAAGGGCGCGAATAAAGGATTCCTGAGGGGCCGAACCAAACATTTCGCGTCACCTTTGCCGGTCCCACGGAAAATTACGCTTTTGTTTAATTGCGTCGACGGCGATGCACCCGGTGGACGCCGGCAGGAAAACGTAATATAATGTCACGGAATTACGAAGCTCATTGGCTATTTTTGCCTGGCCGAATGTTACCTCCGCGTTTGTTGTTCGCTGCCCCGTTTCCCTGCTTTTCCATTCAATTGTCCTGTTCGCGTTTCGGTGAAACCAACGATGATCTCGAAACAGCGTCCCGGAAGTCCGCGCCCCTTCCAATAGCGAGGTCTGCCATTGATGTTTTATACGTTCGATAATAATTAATTATCTATAATCTGGACGTACGTCATCTCTAAGAAATATGATCACGAAGATTGTAATAGTCGCAGGAAAGGATAGGACGAACAGTTACTCGCGAGGTAAGAAGCTTCGCCCAACCCCTCGACCATATATCCCACGAGTAGGTATATTTCGGAATTTTTAATCTCGCGAGATTTTACACCCGCATAAGGAACGTCTGTAATCCTGCTCTCCGGTAGTGCCAGCTGTATTTAGACGCGGTATACGCGTGTACAGCCGCTCCGAACGCCGTTGTACGTTTATTAAACGCCGTACCCCGGACCAACCCCCGGAAATATACGAGGCGATTCGTTCTTATCCCAGGCGTGATTCCCTCGAGGCGTAAAAACCAGCTGTAAACCCCTGCTGGTGCGAATCTTCCGGCTGTTTGCGACTCGAACGTGTCTCGTGGTCCGATTAACTCATTTGGAACCGATATTTCCAACCCCCTTATACTGTGGCGAGAAACAACGTTTCACTTCCAACAGAGACTCCACCAAAAAAAGTCGAAGCTAAATACGAACCAATTACAATTGAAATTCCGCTATACGAAAGGAAATCACGGTAACGAAAGGTTCGCAAGGGGCATCAAAATCTTTGCATACCAATCACGGTCCGCTTTCAGCTCCGACAACACAAGCGAGCAACGAAAACGCCGCGCTGGAAGCAGCACAATTTGCAACATAACCGCGTGTAACGTCGGCAAATGGAGATCTGAAATCTCGTGGGAAAACGCACCGTCGCGTCGCACCTGCGTAGACAGTTATTCACGGCGAAACAGTGACAGTTCGATATTTTTCGACCGCGCCATTTTTTTTTTCTTCTTTTTTTTTTTTATTCTCCTCCACCCCATCCGATCCGCCGGGCGCAACTCCAACCGATGATTGATTCCAATCAATGACGTGGCTGATGTGTTTTACTGGGAAGGGGCTGGCACGAGGGGTGAAACAGCCGCGGGGACTCCGGCAACTGTACCGTCGATCCATTACACGGTTTACCGTCGGCGTTAAGTGCAACGCGACTATAGATACAGGTGTCAGAGCATCCTAGGTGTAACAGTGCTACGTTCTCGAGCGCTGGAGGTGTTTCGTGTACCAATGGGAACCGATTACAGAGAACTCGCCGACGATCCACGAGATTACCGTGGATAGTGGGAAAAGAGAGATAGATTGGTGCACCGTGGCACGATTCAATGCTGGATCGATTCGAATTTCCAATGAATTTTTCGTCCGCTGTGTACACAGACATTTAAGGAAGTCCAAATGTCGCAGAATTGAAATTCGATCGTGCTCGATAGTGGTCGTTTGATATTACCCGATGTAACATTAATCAAAGTCGCGGTAAGCAACTTGTTGGAAGAAACACATCCCCCGCGACTTTCCGCCTGGAGGACTGGCTGTAATCCGGTGGTGATGCATCGTTCGAGGACGTTAAGTGGGCCAACGTCTTCGTCGCTGGAGAAAGTGAGGAGGGATCCCGAGGAGATATTTCGTTCATTCGTCTCGTTCACCTTGATGCGACATAATTCCGCTGAACTCCTACAGTTTTTGTTCGACGATGAGACACCGTCGCGGTTGGCCTGCTACGCGGAGACCATTCTCGAAACCGTTCTCCTGACCGTTCGAATCCGCGAGGTGGAACGAACGATGATAAATGACCAGAGCACCAGAAAGATTAGTATAATCTCCGCGAAACTATCCGAAACCAGTAACGAGAAACGCGGTCGAATTTGCAAACGAACAAGCTTTTTCTTGGACAAAGTGTACGCGCGCGATATCAAGTAGCTTATCGCGGATCCCGCTCAGCTGCAAATTGCAATGGTCGCAGGCGTCACGACAGCGCTGCTCCGTCGATTAACGGCACAATCGAGCATCCCCCGATGGGCGAGAGCTCTATTATTGGATTTCGTTTAACCTTACCGAATATCCCCATAAATATTTATCGATACGCCTCCGTGGAACCCGGCCGATTCCATCGGATCGTGTCCGCGCCGAGCCGCCTCCGTGAAAACATTCCGGCTCCTGTTCTTTCCCTCCAAGCCCAATCGTATCAACCGGAAGGGGGGGAAAACTTTTACTTCTGGAAGTGGAAAACTTGTCGTCGGATCGATTTAACACCGTGAACGATGATCAGCCCGCCGCGGAGGAATGTAAATGTCCCGGAACCGACGATCGCGTTTAACACTACGTTAACTCTGGCTGTAATTCGGCGCCTGGCTCGACGGATGGAAACGAATAATGAAATTTCGATTTATCCCGGTTTCGGAACGAAAACAAATAAAGTCCACCGACGATTCACCCCCCCCCCCCGGTCTACCGTTTTTATCGCGCGGCATTCGGTTGTTCTTTTCTCCTTTTTTTTTATTGTTACGTTTTCCATTGTTGATTCGTAAACAATCGAAAATCGAATTAAAAAGTCAAATCGTTGTTGATTTGGAAAATTGTATAGGCGCGAAAGCCTCCGGCGGACGATATATCTTGCAATGTAGGTCGGCTCGGTTATCGCGGCGAATAAACGATAACGATTTTGATCGTTTCGCGCGCTCGAATTTGTAACGCTCGTGTAATACCTGTATCACGTTCGTAGGAAGTAATTATCGTGAATAATAATTCAGAAACACCGCGAAAACAAGTGGCAAAACTACGAAACATCCCCTAAAACGTCCGAACCCGGAAAAATCTGTTCCATTCAATACCCGTGGTACCGATTTACGATGCCAATCCCTTGTATCGCGGCACTCGCGTTATTTCGAGCCGTCGAACATATTCTTCCAAGGTGTACTAAAATTGAATAGGTGCTCGATATCAGACGGCGCTTAAATTCCTCCGGCTGCCTAGAAACCGAGGCGGGGTAACGCGTGCTCACGCGACAGCTTTCGATTATCCGGCTAATAAATCGTGAACGCGACGCTGCATTGAGGCCGCGTTACCTACCCGGTGAATTTATGAAAAGCAAACTATAACATTCTTATATTGAGGCTCGTATCGGTTTACGAGCTCGTAAACCGGCCGTGCATCGCGGTGGCTGCATTATAATATCGTAGTTGAAGGTTCATTCGTCCTAGATCGAAGCTAGCGCTAGGGTTGTCTTATTCA
This sequence comes from Xylocopa sonorina, assembly GCF_050948175.1. Lineage (NCBI taxonomy): Eukaryota > Metazoa > Arthropoda > Insecta > Hymenoptera > Apidae > Xylocopa > Xylocopa sonorina. Next base: position 3,719,229 of record NC_135195.1, on the reverse strand, counting down.
ACGAGTCTCGAACAGTTGAGGGATGAGATGTCTCGCCTTTTCTGATCTACTCTTTAAAGCTTTCGATTAGCGGCTTCCTGTAATTCGTTGCGTGAGTTAATTCACCTGGCGAAACGACGATTATTTAGAGATAGAATTACTTTTTCAACGGAGATTGTAAAGAGCTTAATTTATTTGCAAGGGACGATAAAATTCCAATTACCAACTCAACGCAGCGAAAGTATTACCATAAAGATATCAAGAATTATCGTCCGCGTTGAACGTGTTATCTGTTAATAATAACTGGAGCTAATTAAAAGCGGGACGATAATTAAATAAACGACCCGCGAGTTACAGAGCCGGCGGTGCATTAACGTCATGTGGAACTATAAAATAACATTCATGATTTTAAAGCAACTAACGATACGTTGTCGAGCGTAATTACATTTATCAGATGAGAGATGAATTATGCGCCCCGGGAACTAGTTTAAAATTCGTCCAACGCGACTGCACGTGAAATATAACGTAACACGCCGCCGACGAATTTGTGGTCAGGATCCTGTTGAGAACGGAATATCGTTAGCATCGATCGTTTTTTTTATAAAATATCACCGTTAATTGACTCCTTAAAAAATTAACACCCGTGCAAACCGGTTTGCTCGAAACTGTACAACGCAATCACGATCGTAATTAATTACCATTGGGTTCGAAACGCTTACGCGATCGTAATTACGGTTACATTAGAAAAGCGGATCGCAGTAATTATAATTAGACAACGACGAACGGCATTCGAAAGTTCTCAAGTGGGACGCGTAAGCGTGTTGCGGGATTATTGAACTAACAGTTAAATATTCTCGTACAGCGGAGAACGACAGATAAGTTCGTTAAGCGGATTTCAGTCGTGCAGCACGGCTCGAAGCCGTTGACTTTATTCTAAGGGCAACTGTTTACAGGGTAAACCGGGTCACGGTTTGCTCTTTTCGTTGTCCAATTCGGATTTCTGTTCACCTTATCACGTATTCCACTAATTTAAAACCTTCCACGTCCACTTAGGATTTTTAATATCGCGTTTAGCCGTCGACGATTTGTTCGAGGCGACTACTCGATGCGCTTCATCGACGTTCTTCGATTTCCGATAACTGAAATAGAAATTAACGAATGGTAGATTATCTACAAGTAATTTATCCACGATGAACGAACGTGCTCGAAGACAATTCCCACAACTTTCTTAATACCTCTCGCGATCTGAGAAGTCGATGACGCACAAGATTTACTCCCTCGCGTTAAACGTCGTTAAACATCGCCGTTACGATATAATTTCATCAGTTCGCGCTGACAAAATACCGATCCGCCTCGTGGTAGTCTTCGAAATTGAATATTAATAAAGAAAATCGATGCTAAGCGGCGGACCTTCGAGCTGGAACGCTCGAAACGGGGAACCGCCACCCCCAAAGGTAACCAGTTTGCGGGGGCGTCGATATGAATATTCATTCGACGCGATACAATAAAAGGCTGGCCCGGGAGTGATGCTCCGGAGATTCGTGGCGGGCGTGTTCCGAAGCTGCGTATTTGGGCAAAGAATTTGGCGGAAAGACGGCGGCGGGGGTGGCCGCGCGAGCCTACGTAATTAAAGCATCCATTCAGCCCGATGGATTATTTAAATCAATGTCACGCGGGTCCTCCGGAGACTCGTTAGAAATACGGGCCAATTACCATTAAGAGGTCGGCCGATGGCCTGAAGGGGGAAGACGTATTCCCATGCGAAAGTAAAGGAGCCCAAAATTGCCCGGACGCGCGCACCGGTCCATCCCTTTCGGCAATAAACTCGAAAGTCTTGTAATAAGCCCGACCCCTCTAGGTGGCGAGTTTCGTCGAATTTCATGGGCCCCTCCTCTCCGCCACGTCCACCTAGCAAGGGGTCGCAAACGGTGAAAATGCCGGAAGTTTACTTGAGATTTTCGTAATTAGCGCGAGAATATGCCACGAAGGAATTTTATTACCAGCTTTCAGAGCAAATGGAAAGGTATTCGGTTACGTGTTTACGTAAGGTTACCTTGGTCCATTTTTTCATTTCTTATTCAGTCATAAAGTTGGTAACTAGAAGCGATCTTAGCAAAGGGTCGCGCAGAAAGGGTTAACTCTGTCCCTTTCGTCTGTTCCTCTGACAATTAATTCACATTCCCGAGTAGAAACGACACGTATCGTAGGTGATTCCATCTTACGCGATTCAAATTTACGCGTAGCGTGCACGTAGGAACGCGAACAAGGTAGGCGCCATAAAATAGCGGCGCACGCACACGCGCGACCCCATAACGTATGTACGTTGCGTATGACGCACGGCGCTAATGGCCCTTTATAGAGGAGTCCCTGTTACCCCGTAATATCTGGCCGGAATTAGTTGTCGCCCAGGTTTCAGGGTTAAAGGGATTGCTAGACAACTGGTTAAAAGGATTATCCCCGCTTACGTAACCCCGGTCGACTAATGCTCAACACATTATTAAATCATTGCTCGAAACTGTTGCTGGGTGCCGCTGTTCGCCCTTGTAAGACGTTATCCTACGGCTGGGTATCTCCTTACCGATGTGACTAAAGGAGAGGCTGAGGGAGAGAGAGAAAGAGAGAAAGAGAGAGAGAAAGCGTGGAGAAATCCTTGGGAAGTGGCTCTATTAAGCGGCCCTCCGCAGCTCCAGAACACTCGGCTGAGCTCGAGTTCATCAATATTTAATGCGCGACTCAAAGAACCCGCGAAAGGGGTAAGGCCAAATGCAATTTCAATGACGAAAGGCAACTTCACAGGACAAACTTCATCTTCTCGTCACGGTAGCTTCTCATTAGCATCGATAAATTTTTATGGCGTCTGAAATGTTGCTACGTGTAAGATGCCGTCGTGATGAAATATTCGAAATTGGTAATCCGGTAATGACAGTGTCGCCGTCGGAATTTCCTTCCCTTGAGGTTATTGTGAGATGTAAACGCGTGCTGATAAGCTCGCTGTTCGGGAGATTAAATATATAAATTAAATAATTATTTTAAATGTCACAATCGTTCTCGCATTTTGGTAGCACATATCGTGTATCGCTGTTTCTCAGCGAAATGTTCCGATCGCGCCTTCAATATGCGTATCTCGGTCAGTTTCGCTGTATAGGTTTATTAACTCTGAAGACTTCCATCGCGCTTAGATAATAATAATAACTTGGCACGGAGAGCGGAGTGAAACTTCATATCTTAATTTTGTTCCTGCGGCAATGTAAGCGTGTTACGTGCGAAGTACCTCAAATAATTTAATTTCACGTTCCAGTAATTTCTTGATACTGCTACTCCAGCATGAACAAGCTCAGCGTGCCGGTAATATTTCGCTCGTTTCGAGTAATTATTACCAGTGCATTCGCAAAAACCACTTCCTGCTGGCATTTGCTCCGCTCTCGTTCGTTAAAAATTTTGCACACACACACGCGTTATAAACGGCGCGATTCTTCTGACCCTTTCCCACGTGTGACATTAATATTTGCCCGTTACAATCGAGGTCAGACGTGGAATTATTTTTAGAATTTTGCGGACACTTATCCGTCGCTGAAAGCGTGTATGAAAATTCGGCGAAATGTCAACCGTGTACTTCCCTCGAGGAAAACTAATTTCTTGCCAGTATATCCCTGGGATCCTTTATCCTTTTCAACGGATAATACTGTATTCCCTCCACTTTGTAAAGCATAAAGTTACTAACCGTATTCTAATGCACGATGAAAACCGAGGAGACGAAGGCCCCTTTCTCATTTCCTTGCAGTAACTGCGCGCTAGAAATACACCTCAAATTTTACCTACGCCTTCCTTTAACGAGCACTCATTCTCAGTCGCGGAAAGAAGCGCGAGGGGGTAGTTTCGCAATCGAATCGCACAAGCGTTCAAGATATTAGGCTCTCGCCAAATTGTCGACTGGAGTGAAACTGAGAAAATCGATGGTGCCAAAAGCTTAACCGCATCGGGCGGAAACAGCAAAAATGGTCGATGCAACGCGAAATAACAAAAAACAATTCGGCTGGAGACGCGTATCGACGATAATATCAGCGGCGAGCAAGAAGCGTAAAATCTGCCGGGCGTAACGCGTGGGCAGCGTCACAGGGGAGGAATATATTTTTACCGGGCTTAATCCGAATATAATTCGGCTTTATGGTGACATTTAGCCGTGGCGACGGGGGAGAGAGAACGCGTACTGCGGCGGAGGGCGCCGTCTCCCATGTGTGCGGTTAATTGTTAGACGCGTGTGTTGGAGGTCCAATTAAACCATTATGCGGGGGCGCGAAAGGTGAGCCGCGCCGCCGCGGGAGGCCAAGGGAAATATAAAATCTCAGCCGCGCGTAATAATTCACTCCGATTCTCCGCGCGTCAGCTTTCGCTTGCCCCGACGATTTAACTGGTTTTTTATAGTTTCTCGCGTTTCACTTGTTCGTCACGGTACCGGATTTTCGCATTTGTCGCGGGTCAGCCTGGCCGCCGCTCGTTAAACGCCTGGGCATTACGAACCTTTGTCCCCTTCAATTTCTTCTATACCTGACTTCTAGACGAGAAATGAACGTTTCAGAGTTTAGAGCCTAGACACCGATAATTAATAACTAGTGGTTCAAATCGTTGCTATGTTTCCCAATGGTAACGATAGTTAACAATCTAGTGTTAACTTTCATCGTAAATAATAGCTAGAAAGATAGCAAAATGTGTCACGATTAGAACGGTTTTTGTTTCATCCCGATATCTGAAACGGTTCCGAAGATACAAGCGTTTAAAGATCCGCCACTAGACGTAGGGCTTGTGAATGACCGTCGGCCATCTTGGTACAGCTGTGACCCACTTCTTCTCCTAGATATGCGTACGCGAAATAGTAATACTAAAAGTCCCGTTAGACCGTTATCTGTCACTGACCAGCGCACAGCTGATCCGCTTGGGGTAGGTCAGTGAAGAATGTGCGAGCGAGACTTCCGAGCGCGTGGCAAGGACAGCAATAGAAAACTATTAAAAATTATCATTGTCTTTACACGACGATATCTCGAGAACCGGAAGAGATATCGGCGTGAAACAAAAACCATTTTATAGGGGAAGGTTTCTAGTTTCTAACGGGTGTAGTTTCGTTGAAAAATAATTTGAAACATAGGAACAGTGGTTCTTGGAATTTTCGTCAAATGTATTCCATAATCCGTAACCCATACGCCAGTTAATCAGTTGAAAAACGAATGATACTCGATTGAATAAAGTTCTTATTGCGCTGGCAATACTAATGCGAAAGTCTGGAACAGTATAAAAATGGAAATGAACAGATTGAAAAGAAGCTTGATCGCAACGGGAAAAGTCTGTAACGAGGCGTCGTGAATCTCCGAGTTTCCATTCCCCGAATTCGATGGTGCAAATTTGATATCGCGTTCCATCATGGCAGGGCGAGCTCCGACAATGTGGAGCGTCGAATGGCAAATCGCGAGCGAAACAAAGTAAGAGGCACGGGCACGGATACGTTGCGCCCGTGAGATTTTCCGTAGGAACGAAAGGGTAGGGGGTAAGGTTGCAATGGCCGTGGCGCGGGGGTGGCGGCAGTCGTCTGGGAATAAGTTATGAACTCTATGCATTTTAAATGACTAAATCTCTGGACCGAACGTACTCTTTGCTGGATTTTTCCACGGGAAATGCATTATCGGCCTGACAATCTCCTCTAGGCGGCGGGGCGCGCACGCGTGCGCGTGCTCTACGTGCGCCGTTATCGCGCATCATAACCCCGTGGTTTTGCCCCTCGAAATCACGTTACCAACCATTCTTTCGGATCGCTCCGCTGTTCCCTTCTTCTCAGTCGTCTGTCCACCGAGGCCAAATTAGTTTTCCTCCCGGCATTGTCTTCGAACTTCGCGAGGAACTTCTCGGCGAAACTTCGCAGCCAGTCTCGGGAAGGCTTTTAAAAACAACGGAACTGCACGTGTGCGAGGCACTTTAACAGCAGCGAAATGAATGAGGTACCAAAGTGCGTCTCGTATGTTAGAAATTTAATTTTAGAGAGGATTCAGCTATGAGAAGAAAACACTTTTACATGCGCGTATGAATCGATCGGAATATCGAGTCAATCTTCTACTAAAGTACAGTGAAATTATTGAAAAAGTGATTATACTTCACGAATTATCTACTATTCTGCATTACATTCGTCCGTAGAGCTCGCGTAGTTCATCTCCTTTACTTTTAAGGGACCTTTAAAATATTTGTCCGACGAACGGTTTACCTGCACTACTTACTTATTCTACTTACCTCTCCTCTACTGAACCGACCAAGACCGATCCCCGTTCTATTTGCCTAATCAGTGTAATCTCTGTTTGTTCGGACAAGGACGGTTCGTGTTTTATTTGTCTGGCCAGTATTACCCACCGTACTTACGTAATCAGGAGAAACTCCCACTCTACTTGTCCATCCGACAACCGCGACCATTTTATTTACTAAACTTCGAATGGATTTCCCTCCATTCACCCTGCCGTTTTTCTTCTGCAAACACCGAAAATTGAAAATCGACACGACTGAAAACAGGCGGGGGGGAGCGAACGCTATAGTTTCGATCGAACACTATCGCAATTAATCGAATAAACAAACGAAAATAACCAGCAATAATAACCGTGACGACAGTCGATCGCGACAATAACTATGAACCACTCTTCTTGCTTGCAAGCGCAAAAGTGAACGCGAGTCGGTGCCTCTTTGAACGCCGCGAACGCGTTACCACGATAAAGTTCCCGCGATATTTCTCGAGTAAGATCGTCTGGCCGAGGTCGAAGCGAAAGATCGAAGGGAAGTCGAACAACGTGCCGATGAAGCCAGCAAAGGAGAGGCGGACAGGCAAAACTTGCCGCTGTTAGGTACAGCGAACAACGAGGAAAGGGTCGAGGAGGGTGAGAAGGACAAAGCGGGGTGAAAGGGGACGGGGGTTGGTGGCCGGTGCACAAACCGAACGATTTCTATCGACGGCGGTTCCCTTCGTCAGTTTAAGTCGAATCAATTGGAAAAGTTCGATTTCCCCTCGTTTAGAAACGGCGCGTTCCACGAGATCGCCGCAGCTTTCCCTTTGGGTTTAAAGTAGCGATAGATCAGAGAACGTTTCCGCGTGGAAGGCTGCGAAAGCCTGAAACTTCGTCGCTCCATCCGCCGCGGCATCCGGCTCCTGTCCGCTTCCTGCCCGGTCTACTTTCTTTCTCTTTCGCTGAGGGAGCCGCGGCCGCGCTCGAGAAATTTCCACCAACTCGGACGATTAACCCTTTCGTGCACGCCAGCCCCGTACCAAGTTTCGAAACACTGGTTTTTCGTGTCGAAGCAAGAAACGTTTAATGGAAGATCGCTGCGCCGTGCACACACCGGTAGAAGAATTTTATGCCTCGGTTAATAAATGGTACGCTGAATGTACTATGTATTGCGTATTATTAATTGGCGATAAAACTTGCGGGGGTGATAGTTAATTTAAAGTGGGGAAATTAAGAGGGCACTTCATTTTAATTACTATAGGGTACGCGCGAACACGGCACGTAATTGCACGTCATCCATCTTTTCGGCTGATATTTAATAATCCCCATCAGCATGTGAGCAGCCGCGGTATTATTATTTCACTTTAACCGGCGGTAACCAAAGTTCGTTTATTCGCTAAATGCGAAATCGGCTTAAAATGGTTTTATTGATCCCTTGGCACCCACGGTGCATACGTGGTATTACGTTGTAACGAGCTGCGTGGGTGCCTTTAATTCTCGACGCAATTAGCTTTCAATTTCCTATATATCTCCAATTATAATCGACACCATTGCCATCCACCGGTATATATCGTAAAAAAGACCGCCATCCCTTTAATTCCACGGATGAATGACGTGAATACCCAACTCTGTCCCATTGCGTTAATTAATATTTATATACTACGTGCTTTAAATTTATTTAGCCTCCAAACGATCCGATATACCGTGCTACGAATCGAAATATACTCCTACGTACTATTCCAAAACTATTTCTGCTAACTTAATTCTCCCTATAAAATTACATTTGGCAACGATATTTCAAATTGACAAAAGCACAATCGAGCCGATCGCGAGTGTTTCGCTGAGCACGGACAATTTGTCTCTATCTACTCACAGACTCGCAAACTCGAAAGATCAACCGAGTCCTTCTAATCACGGCGCCACTTTTCTTCCCCCCAAAAACTCTCGGGACGACCGCCACAGCGATTTCCGTGATAGACCCGTCGAATCGTTTCCACCCGTCCACCCCTCATGTCTCACCCGTCCTGTCGCTTGAGTGATTTGTGCCTTTCGAGGCGGCGTCTGACAAAACAAGTCGTTACTCCGCTCCACTCGGAACGGCTGACCCATGCCGGCTGCTATCTACTGACACTGGCCAGCGGCAGCACTCGTAAAAGTGCGACGTTTATCTCGCGGCTCGGTGCTGCCAGTCGTCAAAAAGTTCAACTCGTTTCTCCCTTATCCCAGCCGGGTTCGTCGTTAAGCCATCCGCCTCGCTCCGCGCCGCCAACGCCCAGACGCGACCGTGCCGGGAGTATTCTCGCTGCGAGGCGTAGCAAATCGCTCTGCTGCGGACACCATCCTCGTTCCTCCGCTTCCTGTTAACCACCGCGTCGAGAAAAGGGGGAGAAGAACACGCGCGCGCGCGCGTGGAAACTTTCGCACGAGGACGAGCAGCTTTTTCCTGGACGCGTGAAACTGAGCGCTGGACGTGAACAGAGAGAGAGAGAGAGAGAGAGAGAGAGAGATAGAGAGAGAGAGAGAGGCGGGCGACGCAACTTTTACCCCCTCGGAAATATTTTCTCACGGCCGCTCCCGAGGAATTTTCGACGGACACGCCGCGGCGGTGGTACGCCCGCTCGTAAACTTCCACGGATGTACGTCGAGCGGTTCTGCAGTTATCCCGGGGCGCGGAGTAAAAAGTTCAGCCTCTGGTAATTACATTGTAGCGTGGTCGAGTTTAAGTTTTCCACCGCGCCGCCTATTTCCGCTTCCGTCGCGTGCAACCGGCTGTCTCGTGACAATTCTCCAGGCGAACAGCTAGTTCATAATGCAGCGCGCGCTTTCCTCTATAAAAATTGAAATTTTTACGCGCGCGCGCGCGCGCTGGTAGCCCTGCACGTACCAGTCGCAGCCTCAACGCGACGTTAATAATGGACAGTCGGTTTGTTAATTAGCCGCGCTTGTAACTAGCGTTCGTTATTCCAAAAACGTTCGTCGCCACGCTCGTTCCCTCTGAGACCAGGAAGAATTTCACAGCCTATCCGTTCTATTAACTCAGTGGCACGACGGTCGAATAAAATCGACGAAGAAATCAGCGGGAAACGCGGCTGAAGGTGGGAGGGCGCGAAAAATTTCCCGCTGTCGGTTCACAGTTCGTTTAACAAATTCCAGTCTCCTACCGTGGCTGCGAGGCTCCTCGCGAGGGGATGAGCGTCCTCGATAATTCAGAAATCGGCGCAGGGTTAAAGACAGCCGTGAGCAGCGGCCGCCATTCTAGTGGACGGACGGAGAAGGGTTGGGCCCGATCTTCTTTCATTAAACCACCCTCCGTCACCGTCCTCCAGCCTCGCGTACAATTCACGCCGACCGCTTTGTTTAAACTACAATGGCCATCGACTCGGTGCAGCCGGTGGGCGTGGATACACGACACGGGCCGAGGATCGAGTTGGATCCGGCTCCGAAGCCTTGAGAATTGCACGGCTCCTTGCGAGGTGCAGGGGACACTTCCAAAGGGAATTGGAGAACGGTGATAAGGCAGAGCGCTGGAACAATGCCGGCTCGTATTCGCTGCCTCCTCGGATTAGGGAGAGACGTATGTTCGCCCGCGACGATTCACCGACCAGTTTTATACATACTCGCCTGGCCCTCGCGTTCCAAAGGCTCGACGCTGATGGGAAAGGGTAGAAGATACGTTGGCGCGAGGCGATAAAAATGCCGCGGGGTTAATTGAATTCTTTGTTGCCCGGGAGGATACGATCGAGTTAGCGATTTGCGATCAGTTTATGTTACAGTTTTCTATTTGCTTTGTAGCAGAATTGAATCAGAGGCGATGAGAGAAACTAAGTGCTGCCTGGTATTAATCGAATGCATTTGTAGGCTGAGTCAACGGGAATGGTAATAAAACTGGCCACTTTTTAAGTCGACTATTATTCGAGTGGTCTTGTATGCGATTTATGTACCCTGCGTTTTTGTAAACGAATCAGTGCACTGTTTTATGAGCGCATCCTTCGGTGGAGTAATATTCAATTTCCTTAACAGTGTACTCGGTAGAACGAGACAAGCAACTTCGAGCGAAGCACTTATCGTTGTTATCCGTCACTTTCCAGAAATTCATAGTACCGTGGATCCATTAGCCGAAGTTTATACACCGTCTACACGGAGGCATACATGCAGGCCGAAATTAATCCGCGAGCAAAGTCATCAGCAGTCATTTATGCTGAAAATATTTCGCGTAAATGGCTCTTTTGACAGGTTTTACGGTTCGTCAACAGCGGAACATCTGCTCGCCTTGTACGAAGATGACACAACTGCCGTTAGCAATCGTACCTGAACCGATAATCTCTAATATCGTAACTGTACAAACGAATGAATTGCTGTACTTAAAAATTTGACGAATAAAACTACTTTTTGTTTTCTTTCTATACCTCATGCAACATCGTACGACAGTATGTCGCGAAGCATCGCGTCCTAAATACTTCTGGCACGCAGCTGAGCCTCTGGCCAGCGAGCGTTGCTCGTCGGAGCGGATAATACGGTTTTAACGAACTGTTTTCCATAATGCAAGTAAAGCATTATCAGGCTGTTGAGTGCAGTATAGCCCTACACGTCGGATATTGGAAGCCGTTAACTTTAACGCCCCGATCCAAGCCGCTCTCGAGCGGTATTATAAATTCCTCCCATCCCCGCGCGGAATGCGAGAAGACGCGTAAAAGGGGGCGGCGCCGATCGACGTACGGCGCTATAAAAATTAACGGGTAACCGGCTGAAAGGGAAGCAGGAAACGACTTTCACTCGATAGCTTTAACATTTTTGATAAAATATTATATTGGACGTTCGTGGTGTTGAATATAAATGTGCCATCGATTGAGTGCGCCGTTTCACCAGGCAAGCGTCAGGCAGTAAATTCGGTGCAAAACGGAATCAACTCGACTAACACAACCGTACGAACTTCATCGCGATCCTTCAAATCATCGCGTCGATCTCTTCGATTCTCAATGAAATCGCGAAGCCACGCGGGGAAGTTCGAGTCTCCGAACAGCTGGGAAAATAGAGACGCAAAAAACGAATGGTAGAAGAAAAAAACAGGAGCGGGACTCGAGCAGAGACCCGGTAAATGAGAAGGGAAGCGCGCGCGGTCGAGGACAGTGGGGTGAAAAAAGGGAGGAAGATACCGGAGGGAAGGGCAGAGATGAGAACGCGGACAAGCAGGAAACGGAAATTTAATTAGCGGGACACACTCGTCGGACGTATCCTTATTTTCATTGTTTTCCTCGGGCCCACTCCGCGGCAGGCTGTTATCGTCCCGGCTCTGGTGAAAGCCGCCTCGGATAAAGGCCATCTTCAACGCCAAGCGCAGCTTTAACGAGTGAATTGTACTCCGAAACTGGAATTGAAAGATAAATGCCAGCCTGGACGATTTACTAATGGATAGGAAATCGAGAACGCGGTGCCTGGAATAAAAAAAAAGGAAAATAAAATAACGGGGAATAAAGAATCGCTGCGTCAATTGAATGCAACGACCGGGGTGTTCGATGAGGTCTATTTCGGTTTGTTCATAATTAAAAGGGGAACAGTGGCGGCGATTCACTCGCAAATTTGTTCCAGCCGCCCCTCTATTTTGTTTCCTGCCATTTTCTGACGGAAATTTCGTTTCGCTGCTTCGTTTCGCGTACCTCTGCTCCTTTTGAAGAAACATCAACGTTGATCAGTAACGATGCACCTTCAATAGCGTCCATTCGAGCTTTCCACTGAGAAAAGAAAATAAAATGAAGTCTAAGGAACGCATACATACAAATTTGTAGCTTTCGAGACTCATACCGTTGTACGAGGATAACTCCAACGCCTGAAATTATCGCTTCCATAAATCTATTTCTTTGCATAATTAACACGATTAGAAAACCGCGACGATAGCTAGCGAAAGCTCCCTAAAAAGAGATATGTACGTTAGAGGCGTGCCCTGTTCGACGAAATGGACTCTCTCCTCCGCGCGTGGAGGTTTTTCCGGCCGACAAAGCAGGTAAGTAAGGATATGTCCGTAATATTTTACAGATTAAGCGGCCCCCATAAGATTTTGCGATCCTCATCGAGCGGAACGACACGCGGCATACGTCATACGATAAAGCCGGCTTAAGCGGCGCTCGCGGTCTCAAAATATCGCGGTGAATTGTACGTTCCTCTTTGAAACGCGCATGCACGCGTTCCTGTGGCCAACCATTTGTCTTGTATCGATCCTCTCGCGGAAGATTCATTCTTTTCATCGGTTATAATCCTTCGAGCGACCCTGTCAGTAAAAGAGGAGCGCTATGGTCTCTGGTAGATATCAAGTAATCAGTTTACCACGATTTTTACGAGCACGTGGTCTAAGTTTATGGCTCAGTCTACGATCGTACTGCATCGAGCAAAAATCATTACCACGTTTACGTTTTGAGTAATGTTCGATTAGTTACAGACGAAAGTTTTCAGTGACACGTTCGAATTAATTCGTTTCTAGCTTCCCGCTTTATCAAGCCACTGTCAAGTTCTATCTCCTCGCACCTCGAACACAAGCGTGTCGCGGTTTATTGTTTTATATCTACGTTAAATGGAAGAACCTCACGTGTAGTGGCTACGATCTCCGGTCGAAACGAGCGGACGGGAATTCGCAAAAACTTGCAACCGGTCAGCAGTGATTCCATCGCCGCTTTCACGCCCTCCCAGGGGGTTGAAATATTCAGGAAGGTGGCCGCGCCACGGGAAAGCAATAAAGACGGCCATAAACGCAACGCTTTGTCGGCAATCGCGCACCGCAGTTTCCGCGCTCAGATTATTGCCGATGTATCGCGCCTAAAGCGTTTCTAAATACGTTCGACAGCGGTTCGAAAAGCCCCATTAATCGTAACGGGCTCGATGAATACGCGGGCACGGTTAAAAAGAGAAAAAGTTGAACGAGGATCGAACTCTATCTCGCTATTCTACCAGCGCTATCTTCTTTCGCGGAATCACTTTACTTCCATTCAGCTGTCCATTCGAATCTTTTTCCGCCCTTCCGCGCCGTTTTCGATCGAATCCCATTTGAAATTTCGCTGCGAGAAAGAAACTGCTATCGAAAGGTTTTAATGAACTCGATACAGGGACGTCATTTGAGTTGATGAAATAAATGGGGTGATCGAGAGAAAAAAATCGAGTGACACGTAGCCACGTTTCGACGAGCCCCTCGTCATTAACGTTCGATTGCTTCGATGGACTGGAACCGTCCACTTCGCTGGGAGAGCGTCGACCGTCGATAAAAATTGACAGCGTGCTCCGCTGCATTAATTAAAGATAATAATTATCCTCGACCGGCGACTCGTGAACACCGCGGGTAGATTCGTTTCGTCGAAAATATTAACAGCGTGGCGTGACGATATAAAAGCTGACATTTTTTTAACGCGATCTGCAACACTATTATTACACTGTATCTACGATGTCAGAGCTTGGCACCGAGTTACATTGAATTCTATTTGAAATAAAAGAAAATTGGATTTCTGTCACAGGAAAAATGGTACACATTTTTCACTCGACGATCTCCTCGAAATACAGTGAAAATATTTTGCAACGACTAAACACACGTGATTAAAAACCATTCGCGTCCGACCAAACTTTTTACTCGTCTATCGACTCCTCGATCGTCCTCTTCAAACAACAGCTCTATATGTAATCCACCCGGTAAAGAGCCCCCAGATGCGCTTTCTCACGACCTTTTCATCGCGTGGAGATGCGTACAAGAATTGTCTCCGCGGAAGGCGCGATCGTCCACGGCCGGCAGAACTTTCCGTGGGAACTCGAATGATCGATGGGTGACGTTAGTTCGTACGCGCGAAAGGTTTCCACGAACGACGACGTCATAACGGAAATAGCGGCGATGACGTCGCGGCGGAAAGCGCGAAAGTCAGCGGCGACGTCAGTTCGACGGGGGTTGCGGATGCGCGATCTATAGACGAGGCGCGAAACTCCCTCGCAGCGCGAGTTAGTAGTTGCGCGTAATTATTGAAACTCGCGGGGGATAGCCGGAAGTTCCGGTTGCTCTATTGATCCGGCGATAGTCGAGCGGGCCAGGTCGAAACTTAAGTCTCCGTAGCGCGTTGCCCGCGCGCTGGCTTTCTCTTATTGTCGACCCTAACCTTGTTAGCGGCGATCGAATTGTCAACGCGGATTTCAATATAAATTTGTTCACGATAGTTAGCCACGCGATTCTTCCCTCCGTGTTGATTTCAATGGAGAATCGCGTCTGGTTAAGGTCGTATAACTAGTTGGATGGTATCGAGAGGCAACACGCAGACCGCTCGGCTTCGAAGGGGGCTGAGAAGCGGACAGACTAATCAAATTCAAGGCTTCCTTGAAATATTCTTCCGTGTATTTAGTTCAATGATACGAAATGAAATATACTTACCCCTAAACTCCCGCACTGCCGCGTCTCTCCCCAGAAAAAGAGGATGTACATACGAACGACCCCTAATTCCGTGCGCACCATTTATCATTGCGAACGACAAGGAGCCTATCTTGAGGACCACACGTGAACAAATGACACATACGAATCCATCGTTTATTAAAGCAAAACTTTATTATAGCAATAGTGAACAATGGATAACTATTAAAGATTTTTAACATGTTTTTTTTTTTTTTGATAAAAATAGCGATTGGTTTAGGTTTAGGTATTAGGTGAATATCTAAAGGGTCTCTTACCGTACGAAGTTGTTCGAACTAAAAAAAGTGTCTACAGTCGCGTGTTCAGCGATGATAATCGCGCGTAACGCGTGGATACGTGTGAATTTCTCATCCGTGGAGCAAGTGCAGCGTGAATCCAAACGAAGTGTCAGGAAAATTACGTCCATCGTCACTCGAACCACCCTCAAATTTTCTTTCCTCGTAGTCAGTCCGCATATAAAACCGTACTTAACAAAATAAAATGAAACGCATTATCGATACCGGTGTAACTCGCGAAAGTAGTAAAAAGCAAAGCGAAACGAACGAAGGAAGAGGGAAAATTTCCCGATGTTCGCTCGTTCGCGAAATTCTCGCGATATACACGGTCCAATTCGAAGGAAATCAGCTCGAAAACGGCGGCAAATTCAATCGATAGAAGAGCTCGCGCGCGGTACGTTCTTCCTTCCCTCCTTTGGGGAAGAAAGAAAGAAGAAGAGATAAAAAAAGAACGAATATTGGCTTAATCACGTTACATGCACCATTGCTATTCGAACAGAATGTTTCGAGCGAGTATCAACGGAAGGCAACGGAGTGCCGGCGATCCGGCCGTGGAAAGCGAGGCGAACCTTTCGAAACGAACCGTGGCGCGGGCCACGCCTCCTTTGATCTGTAAGAAATTTCTTCGTTCCGTGAAATAAAAAGAGAAATCTCGGATTCACGATGTACTTTCGTCCGATCCTATTTTCTACCCTTGATCGCTGCAGTCGAGAGGGACGAGCACACAATACGAGGAAATAAACAAGAGTAAGAAAAGAAACCATGTACGACGAAGGAGGGTCCGAACAAAAGTGAGCGAGGGTAATCAAACTGGATGGCAATGACGGCGGTGTTCGATAGAGACGATAATGAGATGCGAAACGATTAATCTCACGCGGCACTCTTTCCTTCTTTCTCTTCTCATTCTCACTCATGGTCTGCTTCTTTCTCGCGAAAGCTTCTCTGGCGTAATCGATAGGGATTGTCGATCAAACTATAATGGAGTAGAAACGGTAAAGGAAAAAAAAAGAAATACAACGAACGACGCGCGAAATGTAAAGAAAATCAAGAGATAATGACACGTGACACGTGAAATCAAAGATAAAAGTGGATGGCACGAGCGTGCTCGTGCGCGATCGATTCGTTACAAAAGGTGACGGACGATGAAAGAAGCGCGTTTAAAATGATCTGTCCGGTAGATCCACCCTCCAACCCTCTCATCTCCCACGTTCACCAGAAAGTAAAAACCGTTTCGGTACAGAAATCTAGAGAACCTAAGACAGTCGTCGGCTAGTCCTAATGATATATTTGGATTAGTCGTTACCGGCTACCCTACTCTCCTCCTTGTATCGTAGTAATAAGTCATCGTAGTTAAGTGTTTCATTTAGGGCATTCGATTTCTCGCTGTCTCTTCACCCTCTCTTTCTTTCTCTCGCTCTTTCTCTGCCATTCACACACGCACGCACTCTGTTTCTCATTTACCACGAGTAACTGTCGTCACGGAAACGTCTTTTCGCACAGCGTACACTAAATCGAGCTGTAACCTATCTTCGCCGTCGCGATCGTCGCAGCGGGACCAATCGACCGACCGGAAGTGCCTCAAACGCGATGGTCCCCAAGCCGTTTCCATTTCAGATCGCTGTCCCGCGGCGTTGAATAGCCTGACCGTCAACCGGTTTTCACGCAGCCGGCCCCAAGTTGATTGATTTAAACGCGAGAACGAGAGGACTCGTCTTCTATAGCCACCGATCGACCCACGCGATCCAGCTGCCACGATCGCGCGCCACGCCAATATACAGTACTCCGATAATCTTACAAATAATAGATCTAACAACGTTAAGTTTATCTTAGATTGCTTTCCATAATCACGCCGACTCGTTCTCGAGAGCCTGCTGAACGTGCATTCGTCGAGGGCGCGAGCTAATCCGAGCCGAGTTTCCCCGTTTTCGAACGTATCGATCGATCATCGATCGGGCATTCGTCCGTCGCTTCGCGTCTCCGTCGGCCGTCGACGCGTACACGAGAGACTCGTGGCTCAAAATCATCGCGTATCTTTAGTAATCTGTGTCTTTGTCCTTGTAGTATATCAAGGCCGCGTCTAGGCGACCGTAACGGAACTTGCAAAGCGTCACGAATAATGCTTGTCGTTCCGTTTAATTAATAACGCGTCGCGTTGCACGTTGCGCTCCACTCGTCTAGCCGCGACCCTCGCGCTTCTTACTCCTCTCCTCGCGTTATTCGTCTTTTATCTCTTTTCATCTCTTTTTTTTATATAATTCTTCTCAGACGTACAATGTAGGTGTATATTACTATAATTATTCTTTACGTATCGCCTCGCCGCGACCCACACGCCGATACAGTTCTCCGATACAGTCTCTCGTTCATTCTCTCTTCGCTAGTCGTCACTTATTTCTATTCTTCTTTAGCCATCGCAGCCACGCACGCGTCGCGAGGATTGCTCTGGAATATACTCGAGAGAGACGCTGAGTGGCTCTCTCGTTACGTTTATACAGCGATCAGACCCGATCCCAGACGCGGATCGACGCGGAACGCGCTCTTCGATCGTCACGAAGCCAACTCTCTGAACCCGCGATCGGCGTCAATTCGCCCTCACAGGACGCACGGTCTATCGTTATGCTCTGATCCGTCCTCTTCATGTTCGCCCGACAATGAAGTCATTTACCTTACGACGTAATATTACTCAATACTTGTTTGAAGCTCATAATAAGTACATGTTTAAGGATTAATTTACCGATTATTGTGTTAACCTTACAGCTTACGCACCTACGGCGTCACCCTCGTCACGCTTCATATACATTTATAATCATTTATAATTCCGATCTCATTCTCTCGTTCATCCCTGTCATCGACGATATATATTTACCAAGCACTCGTACACTTTCTCTCGCTAGGTCCTCTTACGTGGACGCACCCGTTTCTCTCTTCAGCTGACGGTGCACCGTTGCACGCCACCGACGCGGTTAGATACAGAACGAAAAATCGTCGGGCATTGGCGTTTCCAAACTTCTGTACAAGAATAACTAACGTTTCGCGTGCGTCGAGCCGCGGTTCGATTGCCCCGCGGCGCTTCCGGTTTGGAAGGGTGGCTCGCGGACGAGCACGGCGAGTCTCGCGGGCGTCGCGACGCGGACCGCTCGACGATACCAACGTTTTATGTACAAACTTAAGGGCAAGAGCGAAACTGTCGCCGACACTGCGGCTCCTTTCTTCATCCTCTCCTCTGGCTACGCTATTATACTTAGTTTTCTGTTACCATTCGCTAGTTCTCGCGTTGCTTCATCCTGATCGTCGGTCTTCGCCTTCGAGGGAACGTGAGTCCGCACACGCGCGCGTACAGCGATAGGGGCTTGCCACCCTGCTACGCTGGAGACGCTGCTAACGATTTTACGAGGTCACGTCGCGGAAATCTGGATAAGATCGTTGACAGTTGGCAAGTAGGATGCAATGTAGAGAGATTGCGATTAACTTCATTAACCAATTGCTACAAATCAAAGCTTGTTCTTTCCATTTGTGTCGCGCGTTTGGTGTAAAAAGATTGCATTGAATGAAACCAAGTCAATTTGTCGATATGTTATCAATATGTCGAATCATGATCGATAGCACTTGGATCTGATCGATGTTTATCGCTAACAGCACCTCCACGCTAGGTTCCACGTTTTACAATCTACACGTAGGTATAGATACTAATGGCGGTGAGCTAGGTTCTCAGGAAACAGCGACCGTCCCACAGATTTCGTTTAATACAGCACCGGTAAGCATCCATCTCCGTTGGTAGAAGCGATCGCGATCGTCGAGGGAAATCGACAGCCCCTCGACGATTCGGGTTTCTACTATTTTTTTAAAAAATACAGTAAACTAACGCTTAAAAAATAGGAGTAAACGTGTTAATACTATACGTTACGAACGATTAAAATACTAAAATACGACGAGGGAAATGATCGAGGGATGAAAAAAGGCGAAGGAGAACTCGCGGTGAGCAGAGATCGCTATTCCTCCCGTCTACGGTTGCGTCGTTCCGAAGAGAGTCTTTATAAAAATACCATGCAACTATGACGATCCTATGTACACACAGACACGTTCCCAAAATCGGAAGAGAAACGATTCTATATGCTTGTGTCATCGCGAATTTAACGCCTTCCGAGTTTTCGTCCAATGTATTTTTACCACTGTGAATTTAATCTATAAATTAAGTTAATATCTGGAACGAAACGATATCCTTCTTGCCTGAAGCTGCACGTTATTTTAAACGACACGTTCGCGTCACGATGTCATTAATTGATTATTCGCGACAATTTCTACAGCGTCTCGAAACGATTCTCTGGCCGGTTGACCCGCGATTTACGATGGTCAACGATTACGCTTGGATCGTGAACCGATTCGGAT
The DNA here is from genome assembly GCF_050948175.1 of Xylocopa sonorina. NCBI lineage: Eukaryota > Metazoa > Arthropoda > Insecta > Hymenoptera > Apidae > Xylocopa > Xylocopa sonorina. The sequence continues at coordinate 3,699,919 of NC_135195.1, read as the reverse complement.
TTGGCAAAAATCGTCAAGCAAGGACAGAATCATTCTATTCTAGGCTTAGAGGTATATACGACAGTGTCTGTTCGAATCTTCCGCATCGAGTAGGATATTTAACTGTTAAATATCGAGGATCGATGCGAACGAATTCGTGCAATTAATCTATGTGTATTTCTACCTGAATGTATGGCTTTGCGTGTTCATAATTCGAGTCTATGCGTAAGTTCGAGGGGCGTAAAGTGGGTTTAAGGATTACAGGCCTTACTCCAGCACGCATCGAACGCACCTGCGTAGCACCTTCAGAGTTCTCGACGATGATTATGGTAATAGTGGGTACCGTACGGTGTTTAGGATGTCTGTGAATACGAGCTCGATTATAGCGATGCGGGTTGTATCGTTCCCGGAATTCAGAATTATCTAATGCGCGAAAATCGAAATCTAGAGTGTCTTCGTCGGCTAGATTTTCAGCTATAAATTGGATCAACTAGATTGTCGTCGAATTCTTTTCTTCCTCCAAAATTTTGGATTCAAAATTACCGGTCAATTTCAAGTATGACTTTCATCGCGTTACCGCAAATTATAGAACGTTAAATACGTAAGGAGACAAAACGAATACGTTTAGTAAAATACTGTATATGTAGGCGTACCTGGTAAAAATACTATTTCAGTCGGTTCTTCAAATATTTAAAAGAAACATATAAGAAGCTGTTAGTTAAAACACGAAATAACAATAAATATACACGGAAAAAATAATTAAAATATCAACTGTACTACCTGCTTTCCTCTCGGCAGCAAAATACTGTATCCTCCTCCACAAAAAAAAAAATGGCGGTCACACCAATTTTCCAAACCTATAAATCTGCACTGCGAACGGTTTCTTCGTCGACGTCATCCCCTTCCGTTATTTTACCTGCTGGGAATTCGAGTAGACCTGAAGGGTATTAATTTCAAAGACGTCCCACCAAAATCGCTGCGAAAGAGCCGCCTCCGCTATAACCTAGGGGTGGGGTGAGGAACAGAAGCGTATCGATCGATCGACGTATCTACCCTCTGAAAAGAAGAAACGGAAATGGCAGCGGGTCGGTTCGAAACGAACGTTCGTCTAGTCGAGGCGATGAAAGGAATCGTGCAGGCCGAAGTCAGAGACGGTGCACATCGCGGAATTCTTGATATGATTGAATAGCCGAACAAGCTAACTCGCGGTAGTTAAGCGCGCGCGCGCGCGCCTCACCTACGTAGCCGATTAATAATCTCATGTGTAACCTGCGTGACATTCGAAAACGCTTCGACTTAACATCGCGTTCTCTCTCCCTTCAAAACTCGTTTCATTCTCTCTCGCTCACTCTCACTCTCTCTCTTCTTTTTTTTTCACTAGCAAACCGATATACACATCTTACATATGTCTCTACAAGATCGTCGCGACCACGAGTCGTTTCTTTCTCCGACTCGTTAAAAACTACGCTGAAGCTCGACCTTAGAATATATTTTCTCTCTTCGCCTCGGTGGTTGCCTATCCACACGGTTGTTCGCTTCTGCGACCTCGCGGTTCACGATAGATCGGCGAACCGGACGCGTCCCCGTCCGCGACAGAGGCTCGCTCCCCTCGATCCTCTCTCTCTCTCTCTTCCTCTCTCTCTCTCTCTCTCTCTCTCTCTCTCTCTCGTCTCGTCTCGTTCGTATCACAGATCTAAGGAAACAGGAGGATTGATTTCCGGTTTCTGAACGCGTTACTTCGCGGACGGACGCCTCGATTCGAGCCGCGATTCTTCCATCACCCATCCAGCCCCTCGTTACAGTGAACATTCGTAACGATCGTCGCTGATTATCGATCCTGCCACGATCTTGGCTCGCGTAGTCTTGACCTCTCTTCGTTTGGAAAACCGGTTCGCATTGGGAAAGTCGAAACCTTTGCCTCTGCGATTAATCCCTCCGCGATCTTGTTCTCGAAGGCTCGACCACTCTTCGTTCAGAGAACCGGTTACAGCCAGGCGCTGCCCTCGTAGTCTTGACCCATCTTCTCTTGGAGAACCGGTTCGTATCGCGGTGCTCGATATCATCGTGAATTTATTAATCCTGCCACGATCTAGTCTTCTCAACCTTGACCTCTCTCCGTTTGAAGAACCAGTTCGTACCGCGAAAGATGAAATCGTTAGTGATTATTAACCCCGCCACGATCTAGACTTCGTAATCTTGACTCATCTCCGTATTGAGAACCGGTTCGCGCCGACACGGACGAAATCTTCACCGATTATTAATCCTGCCACGATGTCGACTCGATAGTACGGACCCGTCTTCGTGAACCGGTCCACGTCGCGAGAGACGAGGTCCTAGGAATCGTGTGTGTGTGTATGGACGAGCACAACCTGCACCGTTGCCCTCTTCGACTGGCGTTCGCCCGCGTCTTGGCTACCGATATATAAGCGCACGCTTCTCTCGGAACGACGATCGTACTCCTCGCCGCGTCTCTGTATTTACACACGGGTGAAAAGCGTTCGTGGTTGGCCGCAGAAATCGGAAACGAAACCGGATCTTCTTCGACGGTGCTCGACCGTACACGCGCGCACTGCGCGGCAGGCATGGCAAGCGGAACACGCGAGACAGACACGCTCGAGGACGCGCGTTCGATGAGCGATCAGATGCGACGAGATGCGGTGAACATCGCGAACAGGCTCGTTGCATCGATGAGACGAGCGATCGCGAGTCGTGTGGCTATTGGCGAGACAGCCGACGAAAAAGTTCGTCCAGGGAAGCGTCGTCCAGGCGAATGTGGGACCGATCAGGACGAGGCTAGCTCGGTCGTTCGAGGATGGACTGGTGCCGCGATGTTTCCTCGCGTTACCGACTCGCTTGTCTGTTCTTGATATGGACGCGTTTCGCGATTCTCGCGATTGTTCATTTGGTCGATAGATCGTCGGCAGCAAAGAGAACAAAGGCAGTGGTGTAACCGGTCAGAAGGAGAGTGAGGCTCGTCCAACTGATCGTGGATGGACCGCGATTCTTCGGCAGGACGCTTGTACGTGGCTTCGTGTCGGGGTCCCGGCTCGACGAGGGCTCGAACGAGCGGCTCCATCAGACCAGGGGCGTGCCGTAGACCTCGTTCGTGTGCAGGTTTTGATTGCTGTCGTTCTGCCTCGAGGCGCATTGCTGGAACAGAGAAATCGACGGGGATCCTCAAGCGGGGCGGTCCATCAATCGTTTCCAGCCTACTCGAAGGAATCGCTAGCTGTACATCTAAACAAACTTACAGAGACAAGTTCGCAGTTCTCAATTAGCACTAGCTAGAATTAGCCAGGTAGAATTTCGACCATCTCGATTTGAATATTCCGAGTTTCGCGTTATTTATGAAGGAACCAAAATTTCTCTCGCATATAGACATATCGTTTAACGCTTAACGAAGCTAATTATCCTGTTCGTGCTCTCGCTGGCACAGATAAAAGGAACGAGAAAAGAAAAACGTTCGCACGATCAGAGATCCACTCACCGCTTGCTTCCTCTCCCAGCTCTTCATGGCAGACTTGTATTTCTCGAACTCGTGGCACCAGTCCGAGTATATCTTCTGATAGTCGTTAGACTTGGCCGGCGCTGAGCATCTGTGAGCGTCCACGGTGATGTTGTACGAGCAGAGAAGCGAGCCGCCTAGCCAGCAATCGTACCTGCCGGCGTCCTGCTCGTTCACGCCAACGATCACCAGGCCCTTCTCGGACGTCTCGATGAACTTGTCCCCCCCGGCGCCATACTTGTACGCGATCTGATACCTCCCCTTCTCCTTGCTGTAGTGGTACCACTTGACTTCCTGGTCCGCCAGCACTTCCGGCATCTTCACGAAACAGCCCAGATGCACCGACTGGCCCCAGGTGACTACCAGCTTCCGTTTACCCACGCTACTGTCGCAAACGGCTGCCGTTCTGTTCGACACGTCCTGAAGAAGTCTGAAACGAGACGAAGGATACGTTTTTACTTGGATTTCGTAACAAGCGTGACGAATAAACGACGCGTCTAATCCTGTACGCGTGTATCGATCCCTTCGCGGTCTTAAAATATTATTATCCAGTGGCGGGGCAGGTTCTAAGGAGTTGTTAAAATAATAAATTCAACAAACAAAACGATCTGAATTTATAAATAATAGTACTGCATAATATTCGCGGCGAGAGCTTTCATGAAAAGCTGAGCGTCTCGCGTTTCATGCATTTTTCATGCAGAGAAGAAGACTACCACTGAACTCGAAAAACGTTTTGCATAACCCTCAAGAATCAATATTTACTATGAACTACAGTTTCGCGGTTCTAGACCATCGCCTCTTCACGAATATTGTAATCAGCGACTTTTCATATTCGTACGCGATCGAGTCGAATCTTCGTGGGGCAATCGCGCGCTCACCCAGGTTCGTAAGGCTTGCACGCGTTCATGTCCTTGTCCCAGCCGCAGTAAGGATCGTGGACGCAACGGAGGCAGTTGTCGTATCTGCGCGTGCACATCACCAGGTCGATCTGCTTTATTCGATGGTCGGACGCCACGTAAAGAGCCTTGTGCTCCTTCGAGATCTCCATCGCCTGGATCGGCTCGCCAGGCGTCACGTCGAAAACGTCCAACAGGATAGACTGCGACTCCCCGTTGTTGTCTATCCATTGAACAACTTTGTGCACACGTCCGTCACCTGCAACGCGGCGAAACGATACCTTTACAAACTATATTACACTCGAGACAGGGGCTGTCGTGTCGGCAAATTTGCAACACGCCAGATGATTTCCGCGGCGACGCGTCTCGCGGCTCAGTAGACTACGCGATCGACGTTTATCGAGGAGCAATGATCGCGAGTTTTCTAATTAATCGACGAGTCGAGCGACCCGCTTTTCTTAATACGTTTCTTGCAATTTGCAGTTGCGCGGGGACCACTGATTATATTAGTTTTTAGGCGGTAATAGTCGCTCGACAAGTTCGCCGTGGGGGACGATCGTAATGGCAGATTGTACGAGTCGACTGCAAGAACTTCCAAGTTCGCTCGTGATTATCTTGCCAAGTTTCCACGCGACAAATCGCCCGACGGATATCAGAGCGCGAGCCGCGCTCGAACGTGGATGGTGCGCGGTCCGAATGAAATTTCTTATCACAATCTCGCGATTCCCCGTGCAAATACGAGCCGTGCGAGTTGTCGAGCAAATTATTCTGATTAAAAATATCGCGGCTGATAAGTGAATCAGTTTAGCTGGCTCTGACAGATAGTTAACAGTTCGTTAACCTTATCGTATAACAAGTCCAATATAAATAACAGATCTTATACCATTCAAGCCATTCGTTTAATAACTGCGACCACGTTTTAAAATATTATTAATTAAATGAACCAAGTACTCACTGGACCCAGCGTAGTAGACCGTGTAATCGAGATCGACGTCGACGAAGTCGATTCGCAGTTTGTCCACGACCAACCGCGTGAGCATCACGTCGCGTTTATAAAAGACAGGTTTCTCGTTCTCGTGCGATATGGCCGAGTCCATCAGAGGGTGGGACCGGATGAAGTTCAGGACGGTGTCCGGGAACGTTTCGGTGTCGTTCACGCATTGACCTGGTCGTGGTTCAGGAACTTTGTTCGGGAGCACCGGAAGCCAGGCGCTGCTGCTCGTCGCCTGCTCTTTGAATTTTCCGCGGAACGCCTCTTGAATAGCGTCGATGTGGAACGAGCAAATCGCCGAACCCATCAATCCGTTCGTCGACGTTGTGAAAGTCCCGTAAAAGTGGGTGTCGTCGCCTGGCACCTTGTAAATGCTCTCTGAAAGGAACGAGATTCGGAGAAACGTGAATTAGAAAGATCGAAACTCTATCGAAATGCCGAGAGGAACTGAGGGTAATGATCGCGTGACTTACGTATCTCGTTGAAGTAGAACGGAAACTCGCCAGGTATCGAGCAGTTCAACCTGGCCTTCAGATAAGTCGACCAATTCTGCGACAGAATGTTCTTGCCGCCTGTATCCCTCTTGCAAACTCTCGCCACGCGGGAGTACACGCTTTTCCCGCAGTTTATGTATTCCACCGCGGTCTCGCGGAAGAAGAAGAACACGTGGCTGCCGATGTCGTAAGATCCCACGAAATTAGGTTCTGAAACAGTCGGGTAGTATCGCGGTTACTCGATCGGAAGGGGGTTTGATTGCTTGATTATCCTGGAAAATCAGGACTCGTCAGTTGTATCGCGGGGATCACGTTTCGTTTCATAATTCGATTTCTATAGACCGACTGGAATCCATGATCTTCGCGGGGATTTTCCAAATTTCGAGAAATGAGATTTGTAGAATAACATCAGCCAGCGACGTCGCTAACGAATCCTTCGCATGGAGCGAAGGGGATCGTTTGGATGGACCGGAAATGATGTTTAGCATGTTTCCGTATACGTATCTCCTTGACAGATCTAATTCGAATTCAACGGCGGTTTTCCGGTCGCGATGAAATTTATGGGAATACCAAGTAGCGCGTAAAAATGAAGTTGAATTCCGTGTCAGATCCGGAGGAACAGTAATTTCGACGGAGACTACCCGGAACGCCAGGATTCTACGTTGATGAAATTCCACGCCAAGATTTCCCGACGAACGATTTGCTCTTTAAACACCGCCGGGCGAATTAGGATGCAAATCCGCCGCGATGCCTCGCACTCTTTTACTCCCGCTAAAAATCAACATCGCGCTGTTGGAAGTCGCGCCACTGAAGCATTCCTCGCGTTCGTAAGGATCAAGCGAAATCACCGCGATACGTCGACTTTGCACGATTTCAATTTAAACATTTATATGCGACCCCTTCTTTACGCTTATTCCGACCATTTATCTTAAAAAGAATATCTCGTGAGATACTCCTACCCAATGTATTCATGTTATTGTCAATATTAATAAATATTGCGTACAGCTAGAGCAAGTAACCCCTAGGAAAGTTAATTGCATGAGATTTGTGAATGTCGAAGGAAATCCGTTGCATCCGATAGCGGTTGCGAAAGTTCAATTTCGATACTGTCGACGTTTTACGCAAAGCGTCACGGTGGTCATTTCGCGTTGACGGTCGATTCAACGGTACCGTCGCGAGTGCTCGTTAGAAAAACAAAAGTCGGGCCGCAAGAAATTACGCTGAAGGGTTACGAGTGGCGAAACGATCGGCGAGTGCTCTCGAAAAAGTTCGAAATTCGAGGAACCGCCGGAACAATGAGAAAAACCGTAAAACGGACATTGGAAGGAGCCCCCGAGTTACGACACGGCAAGGTAGAAGTTTTACACTCGAAGAAGATGGAACGACTCTTCTAGTTTTCATTTAGCACCGGGACGAACCGTCCCGGCTTGAACGCATGCTTAACGAGCATCCACTTGTCGCTTTTACTATCCGCTATCGTAAAACCGTTTGACGATTCACTCGTTCCAACTGGTCGGAGTATCGATAACTTTGTGGGCTCTCCTGGCCGATGGGAATCAAAGTTTAGAGAACAGAAACTTGCCTCGTAACGTATGCAAGACAAGATTTTAACAATGGTGATACTTCAGCCATTGAGATCTACTCTCGAAGATTTATTAGGTACTCTGGAATATCAAAATCAATTATTAACACATGATGTTACACAGAGTTATCTGTATCAGCTGGTATATCAACAATCTTCCCTCTTCATCCCTTCGTAGCACGATCACTGCAAAAAGAAAAAGAGAGGACCGTCTCACGTACAAATTTTATTCACCACGGTCATAAATTCCCCTCGAAATAGCCGGGAACACCCAAACGGATGGGTGTCCGCCCACGTGTCGAATTTTAGTCCTCGATCAATTAGACGTGCATTCGAGTCACGCCTCCCTAATTGTCCGTTCACGAACCGAAACGATTTCACGCGATACATCGTGGGCCGCTGCCTCGCTAGTCCAGTTTACCATAGCTCCATGGAAAAACAGCGTGGCAGGCAATGATCACGGCTGTGGGGAGACGGAAATCGAGCTTTTTTCCACGCTTGAATCGTCCGCGAATCGTTGCGGGACACTACAGGGTACACTCTGTCGATTTTACATTATGCAGAGGCGCACGGGGCAGAAGGGCGGAAACATTGCAATCTCTTTCGCAGTTCAACGATTAAATCGATTGTCCAATGTCTCGCTAATTGAACTCTGATATATCGATGCGTGCAAGCGGAAGAGAGACAAAGTAGGACACGTTACATTTCAAGACGTATTTTCTCCCAAATTCGAGAGAAATCCATCGAATCGAATGAAACCAGAAACGACTAATGCACAAGTCGAAAGTAATATACAAAAATCCATTATCGTGTAATAGCATCTGCGAATACATCCCAATGGTGTATTTAACTACCCCTGGAAAGCCAATAACACAAGTTCCCGCGGACTTTTGCGCGGCGCTCGAAAGGAAAATGGAGAAAAACGAAGAGCAAGAGTTGAAACGCGAGGAGGGAGGTACGATAGGAGGAGTAAATGTCTCGATTCGGAGAGAAACACGGACGGAACCGACGAGTTTTGATTGGACGGCACTCGCCGGGGTGAAACGGTATTGTAGGCGAGCAGAGGCGGAAAACGTTCCTCGTGGCGTACTCTCGATTTCGCCGCGTCGAGAGGAATAATGAAATCACCCTTGGGGCTAGTTTCATAAAGTTTACAAGTGCCGCGGAGAGGTGTCGTCTCCCGGCCAGCCGCGCGCGCCGCGTGCAAATACGAAATTCTATTTTCCGCGGCACCCCGGCGCCCACGTTTCCTATTAGAGACGACGTCCCGTTAATAAATACGCCAAATTACCCGCGACCGGTTAATATTCCCGAACTTCACCCTCGTAACCCGTTCGCAGTCGCTGTCTCCGTGGAATTTCTAAATTGACCGCGTCAATCTTTTTCCGCCGCGCCCTCCGCGACGCTCTGCTCGACGCCTCTGTCGCCAACTTCCGGCATAACTTTTGATAGATTTTTGGCAGGGGCGACGAACGCACCGGAGAGGATTCGCGTTTCGTTCGATGCTTTCTATTCAATTATCCGACGCCATGGGAGAAACAGACAAGCTCGAGTCGAAAGTTACGAGCGTCGCTGACAATTTCCAACAACTGAGGTTTCGAAACGAAACGTGACGCGATACGAAATGATAAATATCGCGCGGTGTACATTTGTTTTCTTTAAAACGAAAGCGATGTCCGCAATGTTTGTTAATCATTCCCCAGCGTGCTATTTTGTCACCACTGATCCCCTAAATGAACGCGGACAAGAGGAAAAATCCGCGCGAAAGTGTCCGATAATTAGTCGGTTATCCAGAGGCTGTTAAGCTCCATCAAGCAGCCTCCCTTTTTCGGTTCTCCTCTCGATCCTCCATCAGCCCGTGCTCGCGGTCGCAAATCGCATCGATCTTCATTCTACATACTTTACCCCGTACGCGTACGCCTGGAACGAGGAACCGACCCGTGAGGGGTGGCGAGAATCAGAGAGGGAGAGGGTCGTGAATACGGCCACGTGTACGCGAGCATCACGCGAGCCTATCCGTCTTCCCGGTTCTCTCTCCTGCATTTAATCAACGCCTCTGTTTAATAGACAAACTCGATGCGAGAGGGTTGGCCCGTTGATGGCGAGACGGTCCCAGGCTCGAAAGGGACTCGCGATGGGCGCGAGCGCGCGCGCGCAGGGTGAAAGGGCGCCGCGTTCGAATTAAACGACGAAACAAACGGCTAATCATGCATCCCACGGGGGCGCGGCACGGGGGCAGAGGGCTCGAGGTAGAGGAGGCTAGGAAAGATACAAAGTGGGGTCGATGTCGTTCTCCTTCACCTCGTTTCACTCCTTTCGCTCTTGAGGACCACCCTACGCGACCCGAGAGCGGAGGGGCGGAGTGGAAAACGGGGTCGAATGTTGCCGGGACGCTTCGTAGGGCGGAGAACGACACCCTCCTGAGAAATATAAGCCAACTAGCAGTCCGTGGCGCTATTATTTCGCGCGGAAGCGCGCAGTTCGCCGCGAGAGAATTACCGTAGACAAGATACACGGGACGAAGTTGAAATTAATTGATAACTCTGCGGGGGATTTATGATTTCGCTCTCTGTTTTCTCTGCTCTCTCGCTCTCTGTCTGTTTCACTCTTCCTCTTTCTCTCTCTCTCTCTCTCTCTCTCTCTCTCTCTCGACTAGTTGTAAGAAACGTTCGTGGCACGCGGCGCAAATGAAATTGTTTCGCGACCGACTACGTGACTGAATTATTCTTCGTTGTCGCGTGGCGCGACGGGGTGTTGCTGCTTACGCGACTGCTTTCACTTTCCCGTCAGCTCGACGGTATTTATACTGTGTACCGTTTGTTAGTTTGTTTGGCGATGAAGAAACAGCGGCGCGATTAAAGCTTCTATGCTTTTCGTCGCGAGCGTGAAAATGCTCGAAGATTTCGAGATTTAATATCGTTGAACCGTAACGAACGGCGAGTAACTTGATAGCTCGTACGAATCGTAATAAAAATCTTCATCGATACTCTTCCACCGCTGAATACTCGCAACAACCGCCCTTGGTCGTTGATATATTACACCGTCGTTACACAGAAGAAGGCATCGACCCGTGTTACGCGATCACAATCAAACGGCTGAAACGAACGTAATCCAAACAAATCAAAGCTGCTCGGATGCGTTTGTATCTGATTACCGCATTCCACGATCCGGCACCCTGAACACGTTCTAATCTACATTTTCCAATTTCACCCCCTCTCGCGAATTCCGACCGAGTGTACTCGCCAGGCGGTAACGAAAAATCCAACGAATCGCAATAATCCTTCTCTCACCCTCGCCGATCGAGCAAGCCCTCTGGTAAAACTGATTAAGGATCGGAGTACAGAGCCATGTGAAGGGGCGTCTCTGCGGCATCGACGCGAGAAAACACTCTCTTCTCCCAAAGAAAACCGGTTACAAACGTTTAACCGGAAAGTGATCCTGGGTCTCGTGTTATTTTATTACTCCGCCTTAGGACGGGCACCCTTTCTAAAGCCCGTCGGTGTACAAGTTCGTCGCGTTACCCTCCGGACCGCTTTCTATCTTACACCCTTGCCACCTAACGACAACCTTCTTTACAGGTTTTCCAGTCGAAAGCCTCGACACGCTGAAAGGACGGGACTGTCGGACCGCTCGTTCGTTTTTAGGGAACAGGGACTGTGTTTTCTACTTTCTTTTGACTATGTATTATACCAAGTATCCTACGAATACTTTGAGTCAATGCACCACTAAAATTTAGAAACGATATTACTTGGCTGAAAAATTTGTTGTCCCTTAGAATGGAAAATCAATATTCGGGTATTACTGAAAATTTCTCTGTGGATGAAAGGCAAGCTGCAACGGGAGTCTTTAAGGATGAGGTGCAGAGTGTAAGCGCAGCTGAGCGCTAGTAACGGGCTCGAGACTCTAGGGTGAATTGCTTCGAATCGCAAGTTTCGAAACGATTCGAATCTTATTCGAAACAAGAAGTTATTGAATGTCTTGATGGGTCTGCGAAGTTTTGATGAGTTGTTAGAGTTCCCGATTCAACATCCGCGCGTACAAACTCGCGTACAATATATAATCTACATGCAATTTGCGCGGATCTGTTTTCAGATTGAATGAAATCTGCGACTGCGACCTCTATCTGTTCCATTTTTAGAGACGTTCACCTTCGAATATACGCGCGGAGAGCACGGTTCCAGTTTTAAGAAGCATTTATTACGAGGATTCCGTCTCGTTAGCCACCGCCGCTCGAATAAAAGTAGCCGGGTAGGCGGTGGCACTAATTCCGCGGATATTGCCTCGTTCCACTCTCGAGAAGAAGAAGACGAAGATATTGGCTGTGTAGAGGAACGGTACTTACTGTCCAGCCATTTCGAGTCGTACTTCAGCGTCCTCTTGAAGCTGAACGCCTTGCGACCGGTGGTTAAATTGTACAGATCCGTGCGGAAGATTACGGTATCGGCTTTGGTGAATTCGGCGTTGGTGCCGGAATAAAGAGCTGGCAGGTCCCCAGGATTGCCCTTCTCCACCCAGACGGCCGTCGAATTGTCCGCAGGATCGTAAGGACACTTCGCAATGGCCATTCCCACGCCTGGTACGAACTCGTGGCGAGGCAAATGGGTCAGATTGCTCTGCGGGCGAGAGACATTCGGTTTGGGTAAACAGACGTAAAGGATAACGCTCGGTTTACTTTTATCACGTCCCGTTTCTGGATAGAAGTTAAGGTGTTTCTCTGGGATTCCTTGCGGATTGGCTAAAACGATCACGTACCGAGCGCTGTGTTCAACTTGTGCTCTGGTCCTCTTATTTCGACTTTGTTTCGTCGTTAAATTGATAACCGTCTACGATCGTGTACACGTGTAGTCGGTGGCAACTGATCAACGAGCCACGGAACGTATGAAAATAACCACGCGTGAGCAGAAAATTTGAAGTACGACGAACGCATTTTCCACGTGAAAGCTACGCGTTGCCGCGCGAAACTCTATTACACGCACGGGAGTCGTAATCTTCGACAAAGCGAGACCAATATATTCTTTGGCTTCATTACACGGGTACTTGAACGCGCGATTCATTTACCCCGCTCTCTAACTACAGCCATCGATGGCGCTGCGTTAGCGACAGATCCCTTTACGATGAATTGATACCCGAATTACATAGCAACGATATCAATATAAACAATTATTCTCTCATCATAAATTTTAGTTATCAATCGTGAAACACGTGACACGTGTGGATACAACGCTTTACACGTAAATCCACACGCCAGCAACCTCAAATTTCCTGTTCCATGTCTGATCACAGCGCGCGGTACGGTTCGACGGAAAAGAGAGAAATGGACTGAAAACTCTGTCGACAGGGAAACCGAGCGTTCGAACGATGAGGTTCGTGAAACAAACGGGCGAAATGAAGAACAAACACACGGATACTTACATAAATCACCCAATCCTTGGGCGAGTGAGCGTTCGTGCCGCACATGTAGAGCCGATTGCCGTCCCCCATTGGCTGGATCACCCTTATGTGATTCCGGCAGTCGAAGTGCTGCGGAAGAAGGGGAAGAAAATTGAATTTTTCAACGGATACGTGGGAAGAAACGGCGGGCCGCGGGTAGGTGTGTGCGCGTCGAGGACAAGAGCTCGGTGCGTGGACACGGATTTTTCAGAAAATTGTATGGAACGAGATCGGGGCAAAGGGTTCCCGGCCGGTGTTCGTGGTCGATCACGTCGCGCCGCCCTCCCGCGCGTATTTCGCTGGCGAATTGGCGCGCGCGCGCGCGCGTGCAAAAATAAATTGGTTTTGTCGTCACGTAGAGAATATTTGCGTGGACCTTACACCTCGTCGATGCGTAACGCGATGAATACGGAATGAAGCACCGATAAGCGGCGGGCGGATACGTGCGCCTTAAAAAGTTACCGTTGCGCCCTCGATGGGGGCGGGAAAAAAAGTGACGTCGAATAGTTTTACACGACGCGACCCGGTGCTTTTATTTCCGAATATAGGTGGCCCGTTTCGCTCGTTAAAAATGTTTCTCGCCTCGCTGAAAATACGTCCACGCGATGTCGCGTCTCGTCCCGATGACACGATTACGCCTCGAAATGTCACACATTACGAACAGCGTTATCGATGTATCAATTAATTAGCGATAAATAAAAGCGACGTCCACGTCCGAACGGAGATACCGTTGAAAGATCGCCAATTAGCGTGAGTGAACTCCTGTACTTTCGCGAAAAATCGCCTCTATATTGAAACATTATCGCTGCCAAATTAGAAACGAGATCGCGCGAGCGAATCCATTTTCAATCGAGGAAAACGTCGACGCGCACGATCGATACCGCCGTAAACCGAATGCCTCGCGAACTGGGAAACATTTTCGTCTAAAGTTGTTTCCATTCTAGCGTCGTTTCGATAAAAGTCGCGCAGCTCGTCGACAGGCTTTAACGAGCCCGTTCGATACCAAGTTTCGTCGAGATATAATACATACTCGCGCACAGTCAGAGAATTGAGACGCACGGACCATTAAACGTGGATGCCGCCACCTATAATCCCTCCTACCCCCTTTGTGTTTCCTCTTTACCTCTTACTCGCGATCCATTTATTTTGAAACAAGAAATAACGAAAGGATCGCGTTACGATGCCTTCGAATGGCACTCGAAATACCTTCGCAAAGGAATCCTACAAACGCTTTTTGCATTCGAAATATCGTAGGCAATTTCGAGTGGACGTATTTCCCTTTCTTTACTATGCCACTTTCAATTACACCGTTAATTCGCGTCCCGTTTACTGATTATCGATACGCTTCTTCTCTCCCTTTGACGGAAATGGCATTATCGCGTTCGTCAAAGCTGGAGACCGCAATCCTTCTCCGCTGTTCGCTCGAGGAAAGCCTAAAGAAATCTTGAATAGTTTGTCCCTTTTATCATCGAGGCTGTTTACGAAACTTCATTCTTTCGCGCCCTCGTCGTTTTCTCGTCCCCATTCTCAACAGAGGGCCCCTCTGACCGTTCGCGACGTTTTGTTCTATTATACATTTCCGTAATTACGCCACCTCTGTGCCTCCACTTTGCGCGAAGCTTTAATTAGATTACGCCGATATTAAAATTCGGTCGAAAAGCGGGGCGAGCCGGGTCGGTAAACGGGATAATGAAATAAAGAAGTAATTCACCTCTGATTTCCCTTTGGACACGCAATTTGCCACGTTGCTGGGCTCCAGATTAAGCGCGTCTCTCTGTAACAGAAATGTAACGAAAGAGTTATTTTCGTTCTAACGATTTAATACACTCTTAACGTTCAATTTAATTTCGCGCACCCGTTTCATCGCTATCTCCGCGCTACACAAATGCCCCCGTTCCCAAATGGCCACTTTCGCGCAGTGATTACGATCGTCGCGAAATCGCCGGCCAATAATTGAAACAAATATTCACACGAGCCAGCTGATAAATGCCACCGATACGCGGCACGAATCGACAGATTGCGAAGGCTCCCGTGAAATATACGGAATATCAACTTGCATGCAAACTTCTACGCGGGTGGTGACACTCGTTCGTATGACGTTCGTTCGCCCCGCGCGTCATCCAGCAACACCGTCTTTCCACTCTACCGCGCCTTACCTCTTCGCCATTCTTGCCGTCGTCGACTGCTCGACACAGTCGGCCTTACACAACGCGAAGAGGCGACACGAGTGCATGCTCGACGTTTTCGCGAGCGCGAAGAAGAGGCTGCACACTCGTGTCATTGTGCGGATCGCGACGCCGTGGCAGACGAACGCCACCGCGCGACACCGCCATTCGAAACCACCCTTACGAATCCGTCGCCCGGAATAAGGTCAGCAAACGGAGCCACGGAATGGAAATAGCCGAGAGGATGGAATCGAGACGTGTCGAGACGAAAGGCGAGACGAAAAGGCGATCGTCTTTAATGGATCTCGTTGGACACGTCTTGGACTATTAATCTCTCGCGCGACCAATCGCCAACCGTCACTCGATGCAAATGATCGATGCTCGTTGCTAGACGTTATTTAAATAACCGTGAAGTTTCATTGGATTTTATAAACGAAGCGTCAAAGTTTATTGGTCACGCGAGAGAGAGAGAGAGAGAGAGAGACAGTGGAGTTCGGTGCAAGAGTTATTTCCAGCGAGAAGGATCAATTTAAAAACTATTCCGTTTGAAACTTGAAAGCGCTTAGACGTCTACGTGTACATTGGAAAGACAGTACTGCCTGCGAGGCGCTGTGTGCGCGTACGTCGGTGCCGATGAGACTTCCTCAAGAAAGTACACACAGTCTAGCGACTCTAGAAAGGGCAGCCTCCCAGCAGAGAGAGCTTTTTCAAATTACTCTTGCCGTACCTTTTTCTTCGGTTTTAATACGAAACATGAATCGTCTCAGTTCTCCATCTTAATTACTGTTAGCACAGTAGTGACACGTTGCCTCCTGTAGAGGCTGCGCGTTCCAAGTCTTTGCGAAAAAATGTAACGTACGAACGTCTGCGTCCAAATTCGTATCCACGGATAAAAGTATCGTGAATCGCAGGAGAATATCGTTCGAAACGTCGTCGAGTCGTGTATCGAAGTCGTTCCAATAAGATAATTTCGAAAAGCGGAAACCGCGAGTCGCAGACCCTCCGCGCCATAGATTACGACGCCTCGAAGGAGCTGCGACCCCTCGGGTTGGTTCTCCGTTCTCCCATTGAAACGGAGCGTTTCGTGCCCAGGCGGTCGTAGACACGATCCGGAAAAGGAAGTGGTTCGTTTGCACGGTCAATCGTCCGAAACGCGTTGCCCTTAACGATCGATCTCCTGCGGACGTCGCGTGCCGCTCACCCCGGGCCGGTGTCACGGCCAGAAACCGCGTCGATCCTCGAAATTGTCCTGGCCCGGAGACACGCAGGGGGAAACCGAAAACACCGTCCGGTGACAGTGATCTACGGCTAATAAATTAACGAAAGAATTGTTTTTGCACGCGCACGCGACCGCGCCGCGAATATTTATTCGCGCGATGCGGAGGACAGTAAACGGGGCCCGCACTCGAAACGAGAAAATTATGCGACGCGTCTGGTTTTCATGCGCTCGCGTGGATTTTTCGACGATTTCGAGACGTCGTTCCAGTTTCGCGATCGATGCCTCGAAACAAAATAATCTTCGATACGCAAGGCGAACGGCCAACGACGAAGTAACGCGGAGTAAAATGCGACGGGGTTCGGTAAAAATGAAACGAAAATCAATACGATGCACAAAGGGGACGGGACAGGAGAAATGATTTCGAGCAGAAAAATTACGCGCCCTCCCTCTCTCTCGCGGGCCGCAGCGATAAATTGCGTTTTTGCGATGTCGCATGTACGCTCGAGACAATTTGTGGTATTTGATCTCGCGATGGGTTTTCGGCGATCGTGGAAAATTATTTGTTCGAGCCGAAGGTAGAACGAACCGGCTCGAGCGGAATCGAATCGTCTGGTTCGCGGCAACTACCGTGTAAAATGGAATTCCTGCGAGGAATTCTATTCTACGAGCTTCCGATCGCTGGAAATTCGCGGCCCGCGCGTTTCGAACAGACTCACGGAGCACGATTTACGCCTCCCGACTCGAACTCCTCGATATTCGTTTCGATTACGATCATTCGGGTGCGTCGTACATGTTCAGCGACAATTTTCGACCGAACAAAGACCAACTCCAAGGGAGTATTATCCGAATTTATTTCGTTCGACACTGGAAAATTTGATCTACAGCTCTATTTTTAATTTAGTAACCGGTTTTTAATAAGCGTCACTGAATATAAAACGCGTGTCCCCGCGGACGAAACTGTAATATCGCGTAAATGAAACGGGGTGGTTCTATTCCAGGGGGGTGCTCTTGATTTATGCAAGAGCTTCCGCGTTCGTAGCGAAAATTTGTGGATTATTTCTCTAAGAAAATCTAGAAATTGTTGCGCTAATATTTCATTCAAGCTAGCAAACGTTCTCTAATTAGATTCCACTCGTACGGAAGCATTATTTCCTATGCACCTCCACCGTCGAGGATCGTTTTTTCTTCAAGTGGAAATAGAACTTCTCTCTCGCAGATAATTAGTACTCTTTGTTTTCCTTGACCCGTGGCTCTGAAACATGCAAGTTTTACGTTGCAGGCATGCAACGCTCTGTGACACACTACCCTATCAACATGTCCGACAGTACACTCCAGTAGAATATATTATCCAAAGAAACTTGGACTTGTATCGTGCTTCACTTTCTAGTCTAATTAAAAATACTTCTACCATTTTGCAAATGCTCAAACGCATTGCGATCAACGAATAGTAGAATTGTTGAGGTGCTCGATTCGCAGCAGGCGATTTAAAGACGTCTCTGCGCAGCAATCGAAGCAACGCGTATTCTAAGACAGGCAAGCTTTTGATACCAAATCGAGGCAATTACATACGTCATAAAGCGGTTCTCGCGTTGAATCTGGCCGATTGCAACCCCGACAATGCCGATCCAACCTATACACCAGGCCCGTACAATCACGGAAACGTTCGATCGCAGCCGTACATCCGCGACAACGGGTAATCACACGCGTACGTCCACAAACACGGTTGTTCGCAAACACCGACACGCGTCCACCGCAACGTGTACGTAGCTAGGGGGTGGCCGTGTGCGCGCACGAATATATAATTCGCGCGCAAACACGCGCGAGCACCCGACACTGTGCGAATCACGCACGTGCACGCGGAACAAGGGGCGCGCAGGTGGGCGCGCGTGCACACGAATGCGTAATCACCTGCAAACCTGCGGTGTCTGAACGGAGAACGCGCGACCGCTGTTCGCGATATGCGCGATTACACGATCCCGCTCAAACGAGCGTGAAACCGCACGTAGAGATATTATTTTACAAGCAGCCGCGCGATGGCTTTTGCCACCCTCCTTCGCGGAACGAACTGCGTCCGCGATCTACGATCGAACGGTTTTAGCTTGACGATAAATAAATGACACTTGAGAGGTAACGTCGTTTGGTTACGATTCACCTTTCGAAGAGGGGTTCGTAATTGGGAATAGAATTTAGAAGAGGAGGATACGAGTTCGAACGAGATGAAGATCGCTTCGAGACACTGAACGCTCGCGAGATATTTGTCAAAAGCGCCACTTATACGCTGGCGAGATAATAATTTCCGGAGATCTGGCCGGGCGGCCACGTATAAAGATAATCTACTTACGAACTATGTTACGTTCGCTCGCTCGGAACAATTATTCCCGAAATACCGAGCACGTGGCTCGAGAAACTAGTTCCTCTCGAAGTCGCTGATATACGCCCCGCATTTCCTATGCAAAACGACCGCTAAGTAATAACTGAATACACTCTACACCGTCTTCTCCTCTGACGCGCTCCGCCGTTCCATTTAACTATTATATCTAACGTTCATACCGATAATTAACCGAAATCGGTTATCCGTTGCTCTTAACCAGATCGATTCCTATTCGAGGACTTCTAATTTCACGATAACACTATTAATTGCATTATTTTTTCCTAAATAGAGAAATCTGCGTTCTCCCCTTCGATCCTCTAACACGATGGCACAAGCATATATCACCTCGTATTAACCAAACGAACCAATATCGCATCCACGCGTTCTCCTAACGCCCTAAACAACAACAGCCCATCCCCCGTGATCGTCCACCCCTTCGCGCGGAAAGTAACCCTAGCAGGCGCAAACGGTCGCGATCGCGGCGTGTAAATTCCGCCGGTTGCCCCGTTAAAATCATTTAACGATCCCGTGCCACGGGTATACAGCTGCGCGCGTGGCCCTTGATAACGACGTATTACTCGTTAAGCAGCCCGGTGCATTAAGGCCGCGCGCGATGTACACACCGGGCTCGCCGGTAATTAAAAGCGGGGAGCCATTCCCGGTATCCGCACTTAACTGTAAGCCAGCCCAAGGATCTCCTCGTTACACTAATCATTACTTTCCGCCGGCTAGCACGAGTTAGAAACAGCTAGCTGGGGCCAATGGAGGCGTATCTTTGAAAGGAAGAACGCGATGGAGGGCGAAGACCGCGGCTGAGGCCGCGGAGGCGTTCCTTCTCCTCGTTCCAACTCTTTTCCCCGTTTCATTTTCTCCTTCTTCCGCCGCTCATCGAAGGGTCCGATGAAATGGAACATGTTAATGGTATTGGTTACAGCGGAGGGGCGCGACGATGGGACGGCGGTGTGCATTTCTGTTCATAAATCACGGGCCAGTTAATGCGTTTAGGATGAGAGTGTGTTTAATATGGCGAGGGAAAATGAGCGATACCACTGGGCCTCTACAATTATATTAGAAAGCCTGGTTAATGAATATTTTGTAGAAAATTGGGGAACGCGCAGGGGTCGCGGGTGAGAGTGTACCTCGCTCGAAAGAGGAGGTCGCGTTAGGGTTGTTAATACGGCGGAGGGTCCGCTTTGTAGCCTGTTTATGTTGTTGTTGCGCGTTTCATTTGGTGAAGGTTCGCGAAGGGTTTCTCAGGGCAGTGATTATACGAGATGATGTTGCGATTGATGGCTTCATTCTGGGCAACGGCTTGTTTAGTGTGACGGCCGCGAGGAAATGTTGGCAATAATTTTGATGAAATTTCGAAATAAAATTCGTACACGCAGAGGCGCGAAACGTTTTTATTACCGCGTTCGAGTGAAGCAAAAATCGTAAAGCATCGTGATTTCGTTTACGCGCGACGGTGTCACGTTGTTCATCAAGGGTGCTCGTTTATGAGCTACGGCGACGGTGGATTATTTCGGGTAAATGCGCCGCGGAATCTGATACAGAATTCAGCTGATGCTTTTGCATTAACACCGCGGGTTAGTCAACGTTAAAAGTTTATGCAACTCGTAAAATTTTCCCGCCATTACATTCAGTTAATACTACTAATCTCTGCGTTGCGCTGTCGTCGGAATTATAATTTAATAACCGCTCAGCGCAGCGTAAACTTTGCATCCCTCTTCTCCATAATCAAACCGAGAAGAGAAAAAAATTAATTTCTAATTAAAACATCTGAGAAAACTACTTCGGGGTGTAACTCTTAATTTTGAAAAAACAACTTCCGCGTGTAACTTGAGGTTTAATTACTTTACCATTTCGCCTCGTGTTTTTTCTACGGCTCCGCGAGGCAACGCTTAATTATTCGCGCAATATTATACGAGCAATATCAACCAGAACCAATTCTTATTGCTTTCTAATAATAGAATACAGTACCATCGACACGTACGTGTGCGAGTTCCAACTCGCAGAGACTTGCAGAGGGTTAAATTAAATTTCTCCCGTTCATTAAACTTGAATTTTATAGCTCCCGTCACGAATGCGACGTTGATACACCGACCGAGGGGGTTAAAAGCGAAATTGATCGCGGAAAGTAGTGGTTGTTAAGTGTCGATCATAGATTTCGCAGTCACGTAAGCAAAGAAAGTACCAGAGCTAGAATAAGCGGGGCCGACGATTCGTCTAACGGTTCAATTTCAGATTACAACCCCGATATCAGACCTCCTTCTGCGTCGTTTTTCTAACGAACCTCTCGTATTACCGGGGACCCGTTAACGAGCTTGCGAAATGGGAACGCACCTTAATCTCGCTCGGTTTCTGATTAAAGGCTATGTTCTCCAGTCCTTAATTCACTAAAGAGCAGCAGAAAGTTCTTGAGCAAGCAGACGGAGACCAAGAGACGAAGAACTTCAGACGAGGGTGGAAGCGAGACGGCGCCGCGGGAGGGTGAGAAAGAGGGAAACGAGAGAACAGGTGCAAGTTACCAGTGGTAGTACCTACTATCTACGTCGTATGTCCAACTTGAATATACAGCCATCCAGTTTAGAAAGGAGAATTTGATAGCGGAATTAATGTTTTTCCTTCCACGGTAGTACTATTTGCCAAGATTTTCAACTTCCTCCACTTTCCTTGGGAAACTAATAGCGAAATAAAAGCAAACTATTCTTTACGGGTATAACACTGAGAACACTTGCGAAGACTGTCGAAATAATAATGTATCTGCTTTGAAAGAATATAATATCGTCTATCGGAAATGTTTCACGAAAAAGAACGAAAAATGGCCGACTATGAAAGCTTAAGGACTCAAAGTCCATAGCAGAACCAAATTCAGGACGCTCGTAGTACTGCCAATCTTGTCAGTCTTGGACTCTGGCAATAATATTGCCAGTTGGCGACAGTGCATCAGTTTATCGCGTTGCCCACGATGCCATTAACATCTCGATGGCGGTGTGCCTGGCGGCATGTAAACGCCTCGATTTCCATTACCGTCCACGGTACACCGACTATTAAACAGAAATATCTACCGTCTCACGGCGCGTCGCGTCTCGACCCTAAACTCCCGCGCAAGGAATCTGGATTCGCGGTGGATTCGCTGGAGGCAGGAAAGTCGCGACGAGGGTCAAAGAGGAAGGGAGAGAGAGAGAGAGAGAGTGGTATCGCCCAACCGCGTTTACACGCCTTGTAAGCAGCCTGCCAGACGTCTTGCAGACGGTGAAAGTCGTCGACGCTTGCATTTTGAGACGGCGCAACGGGGTTTCTCACCCCTCGACCGCGATCGTATGCCGAAATGTTGCGACGCGGATAGACAACTTGTAAAGACGCCGAGGAGAGGGCGCGGGATTACGCGAAGGGATTTTTGGACGAGGAGATCCTGAGGATTTCATTAAGGAACGCGTGCATTATTATTTCTTCCTCCTTCCTCGAGGACTTTTTTCTGTGCTGAGAAGATTCTACATTTTCTACGAGATTTTCTACTGTTGACGGTTGATTTCGTGTCTGTACATGATTTGAAAGAATTAATGCTTAAAAAACTTGAGTCTAATACTGCCATTTCGTTGCTTATTAATATAATTGCAAGTGTTCATGCATTCGCATGCGGCTGAGGTAATAATGGAGGTAACGTAATAGAATCTAAGTAGAAATTCTACGAGACCCGCATTATACGAACTCGCGCTCCGATAAATGAAGTTCCATTCTAATTTTATGTCTGGAGCCATGTTGGAGCCATTTTTCAAAGCACCTCCGTCCCCTCGCGCGGCTCTGCACGGATGCTGCATCTTTGCATTTCATTAGACTCCGCCACTTCCTCATTTGGCCGTTAGAAAACAAAAGGGACAAAAAGTGCGGCCGGAAAATAGGTCGAGGCTTTCGTAGGTTGTCTTGCGGAGCTATTGCGTCAAAGACAAAGAGTTTTCCTAGGGACCAAATATACCTCGCCCGCGGCGCCAGCGTGCAACGTCTCCTATACGCTGTGTTGTACGTACTTTACATCTCTGCTCCGACTTAATTGAAAATTCTGCTTCACAATTTCAGTACTCTAATTAATCAATGTAATGTAGTTCCCGCCACGTGAAAATTTCACCGGCGTTCAATTTTCTCTGTTGCGCGGAAGAATTAAACCTCTTCGTCTTCCTCGCGAGTAATCATATTAACGACGAAAGAAGAGTCGCTGGAAGAAATAAACGAGACAGCCCGATTTAACCTGGACAAAAATTCCTACACCACGATTCACTTAAATCGCCAAGAATATTTATAAAAAAAAAATAAAGACACCTTTAAAAAATACCAAAAAAAAAAAAAAAAAATGAGCCTCCCGACTCGACGTTTCAAATGTATCCCAAGGTTCGCGTATTTCAAGTAAAAGTCATCAGCACCTGGATCAAGACTCCTCTCGAACCGTGGCGAGAAATCAGGTCACACACGAGGGGGCAAAGGCAAAGAAAAATCGGTCAGACCCTCGACAGGCGGCTGGGCCCGGTGCAATCACGAGCCAGGCGGACGTTCTTTTGCCGAGTGGATCGAGGCGGAGAGGATTGTCACCTAAAAATGCAACCGGCTGCGAGAGAAACGGCCTGATTATGGGCGGGAAAAGATAGGCAGGCGGAACTTTCGGCTGCACCGAGGGCAGAAGATGTCCACGTGTAATCACGAGCCGGTGTCCCAGTTCGGGGCAAAGCGTTTCGCGGGTTTCCACCGCACACCCCGCCGTCTGCTGTTCTTCTATTCAAGGAGGTCTGGCGTGAGCTGCTGGCGGGCGCATCCGAGGGTGGTTTTAGACTTTCGGCATCCGGGTTGATTAAGCTCCCGGCGAGGCGACGATGTCGCGAGTGAAACGCCCAGAGGTTGTCATCCCGTCGTTAAACTCTGGCGAACTCGTTGCTCCTTCGTTCCCGTTCGCTCTCTTGTTTCGACGGTTTAATCATCCGCCGCGACGCTGTCGCGCGTCTCCAGATTCCTTCGCCCAATAGCGAGGCAAGAATCGTTAGCCGAAACTCTTCGTCTCTGAGACGACGCGCGATGGTTTTTGATTAATCCGCCCGAAATGGGACGCGCCTGATCCCTTTACCGCACTGGAGGCTCTCTCTTGATTGGCTTCCTTTCCGGGCGACGAATTGATCGTAACGACGTCACCGCTCGAGGGATTGTTTTGCGTCCCGAATGCTCCCAGCTTTGACGTAAGAACGGATAATGAAGATTCCTTCGTTTCCGTGGAACGAGCTAAAGTACTTGGATTTCATTTCTCTCATTGTTCAGAGGTCGTGCCACGGAAATTCAGGCTTCTTATTCATTTCTGATCGACTCGAAGTGTAACGCGCCAGTGTACATCGATGAGAGACGTATGGGAGAGTACGGTGTCACCGTCGAAAGCAGAGTTTCGCAGGTGAAAAACGTAACGACGAATAAAATCTAAAATTCAATTCTACTCGTGCAGTGTGCAGCTGTCATGAAAGTGTAATGGGCTTCCCCTCCGGTTGATAAATCATTCCACGGCCGAGGCGAACTCATTTACACCCGGAACGGGCAACGACGGTATAAAAGTGAAATCGAACCGCGTTCATGGTCAGGGGTGGGATGAAATATTTACGGGGACCGTCGCCTTTTACCAATGACATCTCGGACGGAAGTAAAAGAAAGTGAAACATCAGTCCGTGTACGGTAGCCGGCACAATTTACGCCTGTTAAATTATTGAAACAGCCAAGACCCACGGTTCCCTCAGGGGTATCGACACTCCCTAACCGTCGAAATTCGTCGGCCCGTAATGGTACCTGGGAGTAGCGTTTAAGAATTCATCGGTCTGAGCCACCGCGGCGCTTTTTATCTCATTAAATAGTAACGCCAGACGGTGAACTGTTAGGAGATAGAATCGGATCCGCGCTACTATACGCGTTGGATACGTTGGATAATTCTCCGTGGAACAAAGGCAATTAATAGAGAAGCTGAGTCCAATGATTTTCATGTATAAAAAAGTTCAACAATGTATCTTTAATGTGTATACCAGAAATCTTTCGAAACCTACTAAAATGTTGGAGTATACATCGTTTAATAAGGAACTAGATATCTATGAGTAGTGTAGGTCAATAATTAACGCCTCTCGAAATCGAGAATAATATTTCACGTATTTTGAGTAAGCAAAGTCCCCAAATACCATCGCTTCTAATCGTAAATGTAATATGGAGCGGTACTATACTTGAATTTCGTTGGTGTCGCGCGTAGACACTGATCATACGCATAAAATTCACTCGCGTAGAGGGTCGACGGGAACCTAAAAGTGCCTTTCGTTGTCGATCGCCACCGTAAGTCACTTTTTCTTAATGGAACCCGTCACTCTTTCGCGCCCTTTCGCGATCCCGCGTGAAAGATAGAGACAGAGAGGAAGTGGTAGCAGGAAGAGCTGAAAATGGAGAAACAGAGTGGATGGCGGGTACACACGTACCGTCGAAGGGTGGGACAGGATAAGAGGACCCGGAGCAGGGGGTAAAAGGAGCGAAAAACCGGGATTCAATCTGCATTCAATATTGATTTCAATCCGATATCGCGGATTCCAATTTTTGTGATTTACTTCTTACGCCATCGGCGCGAAAACTAAATCTGCACAATGGGAGAAAAGGCCGTTCGAGGTTTTTCGGAAGTCAACCGCCCCCCTGCGCACCGATGTCGAGCCATCATCATCGATCAGACTCTGATCCGCGAGTGGCTGCGAAAATTGCCAGAGAGAACAAGACGCGGTAACGACGTTATTACAACTGAAAAGACAGTGCTTTCGCACATATTTTGTAAGAATGTGAGAACCACGAAGATGCTGAAACGCAATGTTCGTTTGTATCTGTTTAAAAATGATGCAATCATTTGAAAGTCGTGATGAATGTGTAGCTGATTGCCATTTGTACTCTACAATCGATCCATATTAATTATTACCTACATGTGAGCCAGTAATAACTCCAATTTCAATTTCGGTTGACCCAATTCTGGGCGAATCGTAATAATACGCTCATATGAAAGCCCATATCTGGTAAATCTTATATAAGCGATTCATGACAATGTTTCTATGAATAATACGAGCCAGGATCGCGAATAAAATTCTATTCATAAAAAATTCGTACGAAATTTGAATGTATTAAAAGGTAAAAGATAGACGTGACACGTGAAATGTAAAAAGTAGAATGTATATTGTAACAGTTATAGTCGAAACTGAGATAACGAAATTTTTAATCCCCAGCGTTCTTCCCGACTATTCGCGGGATCGAAGTTCCGCAATCGGGGGGACGTAAGAGACGGAAGGATCCTTCGCGTCATCCGTACCAATTACAGGAAGTCAATGAGGTAGAAGAAACACCTAACGACCAAAGTTCCAGAACATTAGTGTTCGTGGGGGCAAACGTCCACGACGCGAAGATAACAAATTATCGACTTGGTTCCGCGAATGACAAACTCGTTTGCGCAATATATCTCGATAAATTATCCGGAACCGCGCCGCGAGGTGAATTGTGGCGGTGACGTGAATTTTAACAATGGAAGGGGATCAGCTGCCTAGATCAACCCCTACTCCCATGGATCGTTCGATATTCACTTCGTTTCGAAAGGAAGTTAAGTATGAAATAAGTTAAGTAAGTAGCTTAGAGATACTTTAGAAGATCGCTGTACAGGTACGTGGACATTGCAGATTGTTCCAAGATGGTAAAGAGGATTTAACCGAAAGAATCGAAATTGAAAATCGTAGGGGTAGTTGTTCATTTCGTAACTATAGAACGTTCGAACCACCCTTACACCTTCGTTCGCGCGAAAAATTCTAATAACCAACCGGTATCTTGTCAGCAACGCGATTATATAATTAATTCCATGAGAGAACCGAATTTCGTCCGTCAATAAGTAGCGGGAACAATCGCAGATTATCACGCTTCGGCTCGCGTTGAAGCGGCCCGCTGGCGTGCGCTCCTTTTCTTCTCTTTTTTTCCACCCCCCGTTGGGGGTTCGCGGTCTAGCGACGGTCTAGGGTGGGCGAGGCATTTTGCGCGGCTACGAGAGCGACGACGACGACGATAGCGACGTCGACGTCGGCGACAAGCATCCCAGCCGGGGGAGCTGTGTATGGCTATTTGAACACTTTCGCCATAAATTCGCGCGAGAGGGTACTCGAGGCTCGTTCGCGCCGCGCAATGCGTCCCGATCCTTCTCTCCCTTCCGTGTTCCTCGTTTTGTACCGAGCCTCTCCTCCTGCCTCCTCGCGCGTACTGTTTGTACTTATAGCAGCGGCGTGTCGCGCCTTTCGGGCCGATTCGAGGCTCGTTAGCGCGGCTCGAGTGCCCAGGGAGTTTCACCCAGTCGGCCTTCGAAAACGCGACGGGCAACCCTGGTAAAGAGAGAGTGAGAGGGGGAGAGAGAGAGAGAGAGAGAGAGAGAGAGATACGTACAAATCCAAGTGGCAAGAGAGGAGAGAGGCGGACAAGAGAAACAAAGCGACTATAAACAAGAGTCACGGTGGTAATTAAAAAGTTAAGCTGCTAAGTAGCGATAGAACCGCGAAGGCGGTGCAAAAGTGAAGAACAAACATAGACGGAGGTAGGGAGGTAGGGGAGGGTTTGACTTGGGTGGAACGAGCAAAGAGAATAGAAAGAGCAACTTGGACTTGGAACAACGCCACAGACGGTGGATAACGCTAGGCAATGAGTGTACCCTGGCTCAGGGAAGAGATAGACACAGTTGACAGTTACTTCTTCGGATAATAGAACCGTTTCGTAAGCTCCAATTACCGGCATCGTTGAGTACCACCTAGCGCGGGTCTTCCTAGACTACGCCGGCCGGTGGATTCTCTCTGTTTACAATTTCGATGTTTGCTCGACGACGAAGGAGAAGGGTTCCTTCGCCGCAGACTCGTTGTTCCCTGAAATCTTACCATTGTCCAGTCTCGCTACTCGCTTTTCTTTTTTCGTATTTCTATCTTTCTTTCTTTCTCTCTCTTCTCTTCTATCCGCTTTTAGTAGGTACTTTTTCATCTCCTCCTTTCTTTCCTCGTTCCTTTTCTTTCTTCCCCCTTTCCTCACTTTTTACTTAGTCGAGGCTGGTTCTCCACCAGTTACTAGTGAAACGACCGGCTTGGAAAGTTTCTGGACTCCCGATTTCTCGGTGTCGCGCGCGGACCAAGAAGAGGAGTCCTCGCGAAGATAAACTCGAGCGCGATCAAACGAACATCGCTACGCGCTCGATGTGTTTACCCCTTATTGTTCCTTTACAACCGTGATGGTATCGACCCCTCAACGATCTACTTTCTTTTTACCGTTCTTCTCTTAAAAATTACCAAAGCTTTTAATTCATAATTATATTATTCCACTGATCTTGAAGGAAGGAGAAAAAATTGAAGACCAAAAGAGAGAATAGCACGCAAACGTTTTCTCTCGATTCATCGTCTAAAGAAAGAGGGAGAATTAAGCCATCGCAACGGTAACAGAGTCCAGGTCAGCGTAAGACCGTCGTTCAGCCAACGAATTCATTTCAACGAAACGCGAGAGGCAGGAAACGAGAAATCAGGAAAATGGGAAGTGTAAACAAGTTCCCTTGACAGGCGCGAGGATGGCGGGGGTGGAAATGAAGGAAGCTCGTAGGATAAGGAGGATTCCGCGAACGGAACCGTGAGAATTTTTCATCGCCAACTTCCGGGAAATTTTGTTTGTCTTTTCTCTTTCGCGGCCCGGTTTGCCGCTGGCTTCGTCGTGATTATCCGCAGAACGGATTTAAAACTGCGTTAACGCCGGCTGTACGAGAACTCTCGTGCACCGCCGTAATCCATTTATTTACAAGTTTCCAGGGGGTAGTACAGCGCGCGCGTGTCTAAATACCCGGACGAAGTATAAGGAAGCAAAAAGGAGACTCGCGCCGGAGGATCTCTCGAAGCTTCTCCCTTAAATTTATCGTTCGCGTATCCATCCGCACTCACGTATTACGTGAACGTCTACCAACCACATTATCCTTGCTACGCAGATTAAAATTTACGTAGTCGTGCAACGTTACGTACTTTAGAATCTTTCGTACTTTAATCATCGCTAGTCTACAGTTTTTGAAAGCGAAGATCGCGTCGACTCGTTACTCTGAACAGCCTAATTATTATTCAAATTAGCCCAAGTTCGAGACGAAATTTTCGTCGTGAATCCGAATTAATCAAACGCTTACCACCCACGGCGCTACCAAATAACCCACCCACCCCATCCACGCTTAACAGATTCCAGCGCGAGGGGGACGGAAATGTAGAGGCATAAATTGACAGGCAAAACGAGAGAGAGAGAGAGAGAGAGCGCAAAGTTCCCCCTTTTTCTCCGAGCTCGCGTGTATTCGAGAAGCGAGATTGTCACCGGGTGAGGTGAAGCCGAGCGAAGGCCGGTCTCCTCTCGGATGGCGGCGCGGAATCCGGCGGGAAGAAGAGCCTCATCAAACTGAAATTTCGCCGGGGTCTTATCCCAAATTCATCGTTGCAATAAACTCCGCGTTACAGCTTGTACAGGAAGAATCGAGGGACGGCGGCCAGGCGGGCGAAAGAGGGGTTGGCGCGCGGCTTGGTAGCGGCGACGCGCGGAGGAGGACGGGCGAAGCGTTAGGGATAGAAATTCCGAAGGCAAAGCAGGAGTCTCGAAGTTATACAGAGTGGCCCCGCCGCGCGAGATGTATATTTAATGCCATCATTCTAGAAAAGCAACGGACCTGCCCGTTCATATTTCAGTGCTTGGCAGAATTGTTCGCTACTTCTTCTTGCCTGCCAACCCCTCGATGTACTACGTTATTTCACGCTGTACACGCTCGAACGTAAAAAAATATTCCCCAATATTCGCAGCCCGCGCGGAACTTCTTTTCTCCTACGCGCGTACCGCTTCTGCTGTTCCACAACCTCTTAACCCACCTGCTGCAACGTACACGCTAGGCACATACTAAACGTACGCTTTTTTCCCCGCGAACCTTACGTTCTCCTTCTTCTCTGATTAAATTTACGTTTGTGTTATATCTGCTGTAGAACTTGACGGCTGCGACCACTTGTGTTTTATGTACCAGAAAGTCAGGAATCAGATTAGTCCGTCGCGCGGATAGAGAGACGTGTCTTTCAACGAAGAACGTTGTAGCTGTTCCGAGGTGTCTTTGTATCCGTTCTAATTTTCTGCTCTAGTCGCTAACAAGTAGTAAGGAGAATGGAGAAGCGAAAGGTAGTCAGGCAAGATCCCTTAACACCAGAGTGAAATAAGGGCAGGGTGAAAATAGGCGAATCTAAATGAGGAGTTTTTAATCATCCCCCGTATGCCCCAGCCGTTGCTCTCTCTCTCTCTGAATGTCTTCTATTTCTAGGTCAACGCGAGGCTCGAGGAATGAAAATGATTATTTTTTGCGAACTTTGTGCCACGGTTGCACCCTTGGAGCTGTGAATTCAAGAACGTAGCGTTTAAAAATTCAAATTGTACAATGGTATAATGTGCACGATGTTCTCCGCTTAGATTTATATAATCTCCATTTTTGTTTCGAGAAGAAAATGGGTCCGTCGTTCATTTATACGCGCGTCTATGTCAACATCGGGAATATGACCGGAAACATGAAATTTTCAGGAGGCTGGGGACGTGAAAAATTGAGAATACTAGAAATATTATTAATACCGTGAAAATGATACGCTGCTGGAGCGCGATCTTTATCGTCTTTTATGTATGTGAACTCGTCGGATAAATCACGATTAACACGTCGGTCCTCGGTGATACGCGAGATCCGTCAGAGGCGCAATTTTCATTAAACCAGCAAGTGTACTCTTCAGCTTAAGATTGATGTGAAATCGCTGGGAAAATCAAACGAACTCACGAAAATTTCCATACATGAATATTGTAATATAATTGTCACCGGCAGAGCTGCATATTTGAATGTTTAAACTTCCACTTTAAACTCGTCCATCCTAGACATTTGATTAAAACACAAGTACTTCGTGGTGTAAAGCGGGAACGTTGTTTGCAAAAAATAAGCGACGAACACATCAAATCTACTAAAATCGAAGCGTCTCCTCCATTGTATCTAATCGTTGGTTCTGTCTAATCAATCGAATGCTCCTTTGAAAGACAGCCAGTGGGGACGTCGTCGGGAACGAAGCGAGTGGACGCGATTTAGAAGCCGCTCTCAAAGGAAAACCATGACTCAGAGCCCCGCAATCTTTGTATCTTTGTCGTCTATTCCGGAGGCATGCATCGACCGATAAAATCAGTCAGACCGGATTCTATCCTCTATCCGATCCTGCCCTTTCAAGGCAGCTTTCGCAGGCTAAAGTGTTCCGCGCGCAGAGACAAAGAGGGGTAAACGGAGAACAAAAAAGGGGCGAGCTCGAAGAGGACAGAATTCGATGCAACGAGAAACAGAGACTAAAGAACGATCGACGCGCATCGATCGACGAGGGAAATCGTGGCTCGTCGATCAGAAAACGAAGGTTTCAGGCTGGCCAAGCACGGTCTGAGCAGTGACACGCAGACCTGAACGTAGAGACGGATAAGGGGAAGGGTGGAAGGTCGAACGAGAGGGAGCCCAAGTGGTTTCAGCGGCCCGGAGGAAATCGGAATCTATAAAACACCGGTACGCCCAATAAAACAACGTCCAATCCCGGGACGAGATCAGGATCCACGATACCTGAGGATACCACCTACGCGTTCCACGGAGCAGTAACCGCATCGCATCAGCCCCGGGAACCCCAGCGACGACTGCAACTACGGGAGATTGGACGCGGGGGCGGTTTTACGTTTACATGACGGTAGTAAAGTATTAAGAAGCCCTCCGTGGGATTTACACGGCTGTAAAGCCGCGGATGAGGTACAGCCGTGGCGCGTCTCGCCTCGCGCATCCCGCCTTTGCTGATGCTGCGGCTGAGAGAGGGTTTCCGGTGGTAGTCGGCTCGTCGGATTGTATTGGACACGTCCGGAAGATTTACACGACTTTTATGCCCGGGAAACGTCGTAATAATGAGTTGCCGGGTTTATTTCGACCACCGTCATTGTACGACGTTATGTATTCCATTTCGATTTGGTCGTTCTCCTACAACCGGTGACGAGGTTGTGTTTTGGGACGTAAAATACTCTGCCTCTTAAGCGACACTAGACTATCATAAAAATTGAAAATGATATATAAAAAGGGAAAAACTATCGAACCGTTTTCTATTCAATTTATTTCTTTGGCAACAAAGATCGATAATAGCGGAAACCTCTAAACCCAAGACCGCTGGCAACTTTATCCAGGAAAGTTCGCGGACCCACCATTACTCAGCAATCTAAAGAAACAATAAAAGATAGAAACTTGTACGATTTCTGTCCAGACAATGACCGTGCATCAATCCCGCACGGCGATCGATAGACGTATTTCCACAACATCGGGCAACGGGGGAGGCGTGCTGGACGCTAATTCGATCGAAAGGCCACGAAGTTGCGCGGAGTAAGAAAATTGCCGGGTACGGATGATTTGTTCCACGTGTTTTAGCGGGAGCACGGCGCCAAAGCTTCTGCAAGATGCACGAGAGCCCGACGGGTA
The DNA here is from genome assembly GCF_050948175.1 of Xylocopa sonorina. Lineage (NCBI taxonomy): Eukaryota > Metazoa > Arthropoda > Insecta > Hymenoptera > Apidae > Xylocopa > Xylocopa sonorina. Next base: position 3,667,723 of record NC_135195.1, on the reverse strand, counting down.
CGTCCCCCACGGTCGTCCATCCCGAGCACCACGTGTTATAACTCGCGTGGAACGCACGGGGACGCGGGACCTTCCCTCAGGACTGACGCACCAGCCTCGAAACTTTTCTTTCCCCCTTATGAAATCGTAACGCAGACACGGATTAGCATGGGGCCATTGTCTGCCCCGGCGTTAGGGTGAGACGCGTACATGCTCGTGATACCATCGAATCGATCCTCGCGTCGTCGCGAGATGCAGAGGATCGAGCGTGTTGCCAGCGACGAGATTGCTTTGGACAGTTTCGATGAATGTTCTCCAAGAGAGATTAATATAACCTGCAATTTTGCAATTTCCCGTCGCTACGCGAGATGGACGAGCGAGTCAGCGTTTTGCGACTCTGTTTCTGCAGCGCCTCTCAATGCCATCGAATTCATTCGATTTAAGTCGGTGAAATTAATGGAACGGACGAGCGGTCCCTCTCGCGAGACAATCCTGGCCGCGTTCAAACGGTTCATTATGGAAATAGACAGCGAACGAACTATCCCCGGCGTCGATGAGGGAATTCAGTCGTACGCGTACGACGAATCGTGGACCCGTGGATTAGGATTGATTGATTGTGTCTTTGATTGTTGCAGCGCGTCGATTCGCTTGCCGTTTAATATTCCGCTCGATGATGGGGAAAAAATGCAAATCGCCTCTTCTTCCTTGCGTCTACTTACGCTCGCGAGGACGTCGATTTTCATCAGAGAATATTAGACCGCGCGATGGGTCAGTTATCGAACAGAGAACATAGTGATCTACATAGATTACAAAAATCAAGTTTTACTGAATTCATTCTTCCTCCTATAATCATACAATTATTTTTATTCTTAATAAAGACTTCTCAATAGTCTCGTCCAAAGCATCCACGTCCCTTCAAATTATCATAACGACCAAATCTCCGAATACACAACTTTCATCTTCCTCGAACCATTCAAACGTATCTCTTTCAGTCAATGATCATCACCAATCGAACAGAAGGACCCATCATGCATCTACCATAGACAAAGAGCTTAATAAGACATCCTATTATACTTCCAATTGATCGAACTACGAGCACAACATCCAACCCATCATCCAAAGACCCAAAACTATCGTCTCGCGTCTGAATTTCCTCAACCAATACCACCACTGTTCACCATCCAGAATACAATCCCTATGCAATTGTATGCAGAAACGCGGGATTGCATCTGTCCGCGGCCAGGCCCGCCTTCTTACGTTCCCGTCTCTCCTATTTTGTCCTGTTTCTCCTTTTTTCGCCAGCCAGTTCGCCGGCACGCAACGCGACCGTCCCGCGTCCCCCCCAGGCATTGGCCAGCGAGAAACACCCTTGGGGGTTTGTCACGAGTAGGGGTGGCCGGCTCTGCGGCCCAGCCGAGCCTGCGCTAACGTTTTACGGCTACGTTACCGCGCGCCACAGCCGCGAGTAAAATCGAAATCCCATTCCCGTTAATTCTCCATGGAATCGAACTCTGCGGTGGGCAACACGGTGGCCCCGCAATGGGATTTCATTGTAACTGCACCCGCCCGCCACGGGCTGGCCAACTTTCGCGAATTTTTCATCCCTTCCGACCGTTGGCTAAAGGGGATCGAGTTAACCGGCGAGTCGAGCGTTTTGCTACCCGATAGCAGCTGGGTACGTGAAGTTTCCGGGGAAGAAATGCCCCGTTGGTGGGCGACGTCGCTCCGTTCCGGTTAGGTCTAACTTCTTAATGACGCCAGGGAATCGGGAAGTTGGTTTGCATTTATTAATAGCGGAATTGAAATCGGATGGGAATTGGTCGAGCGGACAAGTTGTTCGCGAGTTCTCGCGAGGTTTCCTATGGGACAGCCCCTTTTGTCTCGCTGTCATTGTCGAGGGGGAAGATTGGTATTCATCTTTGGGGTGATTTATTTTGCTTTCGTTGATCGAGGTCTTATGTATTGCGGTGATTATTCTTTCGTCGGTGAACAGTGCGGTAAGGGTTGTTCGTAGTAAATTGACGGTGAAGTGAGTTGAAGCCGGAAGAGAAAAGAGCGATACGTTACCAACAAATGATCGTTGTCACCGAGGAAGCAGCGCGCGATTAGCATGCAACCGTAAATTTCGAGTCCAACGGAATGATGACTGAAACCGTTCCTATTTTCACGTAGACTGCGACGTATTTCAATTTACACGGGATCCAAAACGTTCGATGCTTCATTTCAAGCGAAATGGTGCGCTGCTGATGCAATAAGTAAGCACTGTGCAGAGATGAGAAATTGGCCAGCGGATTGGCGCAGGGTCGAGAGTGGCATTCGCGTGACTCCTTGCGCTCGACGAGCCTTGCGTTTTGCAACTTCTCATTTTTGCTCAGTAGTCAGCAGCGACGCTAGTGCTGGCACGAGTGTGTCAAATGCGCGACGTACAATATCGATACGAGGAAGACTGGACTTGAATGGTCGACAGACTTTAGAATCAAATGGAAAACGAACGATGTGTTAATGTTTGGTCACGCTATGACGCGGTGAACAAAGTCGAAACCGCGTTCCCTCAGAATTCTCCACGGAACTAAACTCTGCGGTAACGTCAGCTCCGTGATGGAATTTTATTGTAACCGTTGCATCGAAACTGTTCGGCTGGTGCAATTTTAAACGCGACGCGACCACGTACCATGGCACGTTAACAGATAAACTTGTCGTTGCTCTGCGTCGTCATATTCGACAGAAAAATACAAAGCTCTATTAATTGTCTCGCGAAAATAATACTTATCTCTTCGTTGGAAAATGTCAATTTGAAACCCGTACGTCGCGAAGGGTGTCAAACATTAAGAACCGCTGGAACAGGCGCGAGAAACACGACGCGTAAGGGTTGGTTTTACGGGCTTCAAATTTACCAATCGCGTTTCGGAGCAACGATCATAATTAAAGAAAAAAGCCCTCCATGGAAACACGATACGTGGTTATAGGGCCCAGACGAAAGGACGAAATTCGAGCGTTACCCTTTTACCAGCCACTAGCTACCCCCAGTCAGTGTGATTGCGCGTTGTTCTGCGCTTTGAAATTATTTTTCCGGTGTCGTCACAATCGTCGCATCTGGCTATACGAACAGCCAGAGCAGAGCTGCCTCCTGCCTCTATTTTCTCCCTCTCTCTCTTTCAGGCTTCAACGGTTTTTTTTTATTCTCATGCTCTATTTGGGGTGGTTTTCGGTTTCGCGACAGGTGGCACAGCGAACGATACGTTGCCCGAATAATTGCATTTTCGAATTGTCGTTTCCTCCTCTATGGCGGACCGCCGTTTCGACGTTCTTTGTGCACCACGGTAGAGGAGGTACACTGAGAAAGACTTTTTTTCCTTCCCGTTAGAACTCCACTCCCCATCCCTTCCTCTCTACCTGGGGGAAATTCAATGGCTGATTTCAATGAACTGTACAAGGTAAAGATACGCGAAACGCTACTTCCCAGTGTACGTTCGATAGGTTGAAAATTGTTTTCTCTTACGTTCCTACCTAATCTTCTATCCTCTTTCTACCGCGGTCCATTTTTTCCGTTACCTTCGATTCTGCTTCATTCTCCTCTTCTTTTAATCGATAGACGAGTGGATTTAGTATAACGCGCACTGTAATTTATTGGCTGCGACCTACTCGAAATTCCATAACCCACTCGTTATCCTCAGTTGCCATTAATAATGGTAACTACCCTGTTTCTGCAGGGTGCACACAAACCCTTTGCTGACAAAGTATCCACGCAATGTCTACTGCGCGGAACGATCACGTCGCATCGGAATCATTTCTCGTCACTTATCTCTACGATCTGCCTCGTTGTACTCGAAAAATTACGTTACCCTGTGAAATGCGAAGTCGAAGTCGATCGAAACACGCGGAACGTAGTCGAAGCTAATACAATAGCACGTAACAACCCAATATCCATAACAATTCGATCTAAACACCCCTCGGAAAGATCAATTCCTCGAGCATCGCCGGATCGCCGTCCTCCTCGACACACAAATCGAAAGTCGGACCCTTTGGTCCTTCGAGATAACCCGTTATCGAAGCGCCAGTCTTGATCGTGGACAATGGGGGCCTCGGAGACGAGGAAGATCGAAAGAAGCGGCGGAATGAGGGTTAATGGCAATTTCGGTGGAGGCGTTTCGAGTAACGGGCAGAAAAGAAGACAAAAAGACGAGCAATTTCCACGGATCGGGTTCCGGTGTTCGTAAAAAGCGTTGCGCCGCGGTAGACAAGAGGGAAACGGCGTTCACCGGGGACATCTCGAGACTCGCGATCGCTGGAGAGGGTTAAAAAGCAATTTTCCTTCCCTAGACAGTGGCCGACGATCGGACTGCATCGACCACGGCTCAGGGTCGCCGTCGCAGACGTCGGCTTCGACAAAGCAATTCCAATTCAATCTACGCGAACGAACCAACGATCGTATCCGCGACTCGCGTCGCTCGACGAGCAGACGCACCTGTGCGCGCGAAAAATTCAACCGAACGCGCCTCTACTTGACGCTGAAGGGACGCGTCCGTGAATTGGTTCAAAGTAGCGTTGAAAGAAGCGGCGGTTTCGTTTCTTTGCTTTTCTTGCTGGGATTGAGTCGAGATGTAGTTAACTGAGAAGCTGATTGCAGCTCATTTCCATTGAACTTTTGAGCACCAAAGAACTGTAGGCGAGAGCGTCATGCTGGGATCACAATTTTGTTGCAACGTCTATCGACGAAGTTTCTGTTAACTGACCAGATATATTCAAAATTATATGGAAAAATCTAATTCTATTATAGGTGACATTTGCAAGTCACGACATCCAGCAGCTCTGGTCCCGTATATCCTACAACAGAAGCTAAATACTATCAGGCAAACTACAAAGCTACCATAAAAAAAAATTCGTTTTTTCTTCTCACCTCGACATCGAGCTTCCCTGTCGTTACGCGTATAAAACCGAATGAAAAGAGGCGTGTAAAACCGTTTCTCTTTCTCTCTCTCTCTCTCTCTCTCTCTCTCTCTCTCTCTCTCTCTCTCTCTGAAAAAAAGGCCCCGCGAAATGTCAGGGAATTTCACCACGACGAACGGTCCATTTTCAGCCGGCGTGCATTAAGCTGAACGTCGATTGTTCGACGTACGCGTACGCCGCGTTACCAGGACACTCTGTCGCGCGCGCGTACCCAAGCGGAACGAAAGAAAAGCCGGATGAAAGAGCGCGTGAAAAAAAATAATCGGGACACGCAACGCGTTCGTCTACAATGGATCGCTTAGCGGCGAGATGCAGAGGCGTCAGCTGTACCGATGATGTAGGCGACGTTTCGTTTGGGCATGATTGACAGTTTTATGGGGAATACAGAAGACCGTTTTGGGATTTACGAGCGGGGCTGAGTTTTATCGTCGCACGCGTGGGGGACCAGGCGTTACGCGACGTTTGATGCTAATTGAAGCGCGATGCTGCGACAGCAGGCGATTCTTTGGGCATCGTTACATCGAATGCTGTTTGCTCTTGTTGTGATCCACGTGTGGATGTCTGGTCCATTCCAGAAACATTGAAATCGTTGAATCTTAAGTTCGCCATACGCGGTGCGATTATCGATAAAAATCGTACAATGGAATTCACTGGCTATTTCGATATGTACTCTAGAAGAATATTATTCTAAGCGACGAAAAAATGATTTCGCTGGTCTCACATTTTGATAGCTACTGCTACATATAGTACTTGACCATATTAAAAGTATTTAAAGTCTGCGCCCCAACTCTTTTCCTCTATCCTGAAACTTTCAAAACTGGGATCAGAGGTTATTACATAGAGAAACTTTAATGTCGTATAAAATTCCGGAAATTGTCAATTATACCATCAGCAATAAATTATTCGAGTCGTGAAAGTATTAGGTTGAAGATATTAAGAAGATTATGCGACAGGTAGACCCGTAATTACTCACCTCGCAGTTGGAATGGCTGATGTTGCTCAGATTTAGCCTGAACACCTTGTCCCTGGAACAAACAAGAAAAACGAAAATGATTCAGGATTAGCGCAACAACAATTCGCATTAAACGTCGTGATAGTCGAAAGCTCGGGGTGTAAATTTTCCTTCCGTACGTCCAGGAGATACATTACTCGACCCGAGCTCGCCTTATCTAGCCACGGTTATGTATGGTTGTGTACGAGCTCGTGGCACTTTGCTTACGGCGGCGTTCCGACCCGGCCGGAACTGCTCGCGAACACCACGGAATTTCTATGAGCATCGAAAGGGAAACCATCGTCCCTTATTTCTCTCGACCCATCCCGCGTCGCTGTTCCCCTTCTCGACGAACCTTTAACTTTCTTCGTTTCCATTCTATCGCGCGGTTTTTATTAGGATCCTCTCCTTTGAAGCACGCTCCTCTACGGTCGGTTCGAAGGATATCGAGGGAAAAAGATAACACGTGCATGTAATAAAAACCGAAGGCAACGTGGCGTTCCTTTCGATGCTTCTCGCCAGGCTCGACGAATAAGCTTCGTCTCCCAGAGCCTCCAAGACCGGTTCCTCGGTCACGCTTTCGTGCTACGATCGTTATTTTGACTCGCGACAGAAACCAGTGCGGGGACTTCATTTTTAATACGAGCCAGACGATCGAGAGCGAGGCGATAGACGCGAACAGCCGAGAGCGTGGGGTGGTTTACCAAATCGAGTTTACCCAGTTTCAAAACGTTTCGCAACATTAGCGCTGGCGCGCCGCATAACTTTATTCCGATAACCATTCATCATTGGCCTTCAATAGAAACACGCAGTCGAATGGAATGCGGGAGGCGGGAAAAAGGAGAACGGAAAAATGGAGAAGAAAAAGAAAGGGAAGGAGGAGGAGGAGGAGGAGGGGGAGTGAGAAGAGAACCGAGCCGGTTGGTTCACCCTTCGAGCTTTCCTTCCTCATTCATCCTGTGCACGACGCCGTGAAAAAGTAAATAGCGACGTGGAAAAACAAATCCGTACTTTGGAATCCGTCCGCGTCGGCTTCTCGTTCTGGAGAACTTTTCCAGGGGGTTGAACCGCGCAGGTCGGCGGGGGACGCGCGGGGCGCGGAGGCCTCGTACGTGCGAGCTCGTCGCTCGAGACAAGCGGGAAAGGAGGAAAAAAAAAATTTGTACGAAAGCAATTTGCGGGGCGGGGTGCCGTGAGAGGGGTGGGTGATCGATGGCGGCGGGAACGCGACCGTAAAGTCATCGTGTTTTCGATTTAAAAAAACCGCCCAGTCAGCTTCGAACTGCCGGACACCCCCGTGGCACCCGCTCGGTCTCCTCCGCGGAGAATTTCTAGCGTTCCCTTTCCCTTTCGTCCCGTAATTTCTCTGATTGCCCCTCTGGGCTGAGTTACTTGCAGGAATTTTGATAGAATCGTAGGCGTGAATCATAATACGCTTCTCCGTTCATTTCTTTTGCTGACAGATTTCTCTTCTCTGCTCTTCTATCGCACAGCGACTGAGAGAAAAATGCTGCTAGACAATATTATTTGTTTGTAGAGTCTGTTCGATTCGTAGTCTACGTGGAGATAGTTAAATTTGAGCAGAGAAAGTAACACGCGAAACTGGTTCGCCAGGAAACCATCGTACCGGTAAATCTGAAGAGGCCCGCTGTCTGACTTGGTGTTGCGCGTGACGTGACAGACAACCCCAACCCGTGATGCATTATCCACCGCGTCAAGATCCACTTCCCATTTGTACCCTTAAATTTTCGATGGCGAAACGTACGTCAGAGGCCAAGGAAAACGTTTTCCTACTTGCACCGCGAACTCCGTCGGGAATAACAGATTCGTAAATTTCCAGGCGATCCGACATCCTCGGTTTCGCGAATTAAAAATCGAACCCCCCATCTTTCCCCGGAAATTAACAGCGCCGCGTTTGCACGGTTATGAACTCGTACTGAAATAATCGTGCAAATATAGCATATTACTCTCTCGTCGAAAAGATGAATTCCATCCGATACAGTTCGTAACGTGAAAAATTGCACGCAAAGAATCAAGAACAATGAAACATTTTTAATATATTCGCATGTGCTATCACACGGGGAATCTTCTCGTGAACTGCATCGACGTGTTCGACGTTTCTTACACATTTGTTACTGGCGACAAGGTGGATAACAAAAAAAAAGTATGACGCATAAATCATTAATAGTTGGTTGAAACGATTACCACGAACCCGGATGGTGTATAACAATATACGCTTATCGATTTCAAGCGTCCATGGCTGTATTATGGCGTATCAATTGTTGAAACGGCCGGTTCCGATCAAGCGTGAAATCTAATCACGCTGGTCGGATTCCGATTGATTCGCTAAATGCGTTTGCCGTGTTTCCAGAATTGCGCCAAGCCGTTACTCGTTTGATTATATAAAAACATCGCGGCATCGTTCGACGATCGAGGACGGCTGCACGATTTCTCGCAACAGAAATTTCCAAACAGATTCGCGCGGGCGAAACGAGATAACGAACGAGGAAAAGAGTTGTTAATAAAATTGGCAATAAGTCGAAAATAAATTTTCATCCGTCCGAGCACAGTACAGGCGCACGCACGGGCGCGTAAAATCGATTTCCCGCTGTCGGGGTTTATTTTCATTAAGAGGCAGTTCCGGTATGTGCACGTAGGTCGATGCACCAATGAGGTATGTTGAATTAGAATAGAGAACGAACCGTGACACGGGGCTGAATTGGACTCCATTCGATGAACGAAGCGCAATGCATCTCATTATTCAGACGACAAAGGAGTTTCGAGTTAGCCGAGCGAAACAAAGTTAAGTGGGCTCGGCTGAATTTTTATGAACGTATAATGCTCGCGCAAATATACTCGCTGCTGCTCCACGTCCACCATAAAATAGTTGAGTGTATGTAATTGAATTTTTAATTAAAACTCTGGAGGCAATTGCAGTGTGATGCAAATGCTTAGTTCAGCACGGATAAATCATAGAAAAAAAAAAAAAAAAAAAAAAAATAAGAACACGCGCCGCTTAAAGTGCATTAACGATATTCTGGAGATGGCTCCTGCTATTAGCGGCGATTATTAACGAGAGCGATCGAGGTAATCGATGCCATTTTTCCATAGCACTCCAATATCGACGATGGTGGCACATACTCGCAAGGCATTCTCGCAATTCTGAGCTGCTCTCATCCTAGTCAATCTTCGCCAATATCATAAATTCTTCGTTCGCATCACATACGTAAAAAAAAGGACCAGGAAATAAAAGAAAAATGAAAGGAATGCACGTAAGAAGATTTTCCTCCCACTGATATGATTACCTTGATGGCGAGGAGGCAATGCTCGCGACACCATTCAGCGACGAAAGAAATTCGAAGCTTTCTTTCTCCATCTCGACTCGACAACTCTGGCCCGGAGCCTGATAATTGGAAGCGTTCAATTAGCGTGCCTTAATTGTGGAGCGAGCCGCAACGCGGCCGTCGATTCTCGAACTACAATTAATGGGTATCACCTTTCTAATTAATGACGAACGATGCTCGCACGTAGTATCGATCCTGTGTAGTCGATACAACGGGGTAAAAAGAGATCATAAAGGACGAGGGAAAGGGGGTAGCGGAGAACCGTGATGGGATACCATCAGAGACGTGTACACGACAAGAGCACACATTGTGCGACCTGGTTAATTCGCACGAGGCGGAAGTACGATCGCTTCCACTTATCAACGACGAGTCGAACGTGCATCGATTACATAGTTTCCAATTCCTTTTGCCTTGTTCAACACTTCTTCCCCCTTTTCCCTATTCAAACATTATTGTACCACGCAAGGTATGAAATAGTAATTACATTTTTATCAATCAAATTTTTGACACGATCCTATTGTCGTTCCAGGTATGCTTTCTTAGTTGGTATTCACGATACACGACGTCTAGTTCTTACGCGATGGCCAAGAGAAATTTATTATCACGGTGTAGCACGGGCCAAGAGGTCGAGGTATTATCGAGCAATTTGTTTTGACGTATCGATTTAACTCCATTGCCCCCGCGCGCCACTTTGTCCATTATTCCGAGGGGTAACGTTCATCCCTTTTATTTTTCATTCGTTCGACACGCGTGCCTGTGCCGTGTCACGTTGTTTCAGTGAAATTCCACGGCTCGCAACGTGCCATTTTCCTTTATATCGAGCCCTGCCGCGGGTGGCTAGAATTTTATTGATAATTTCGGATAAAAATGATTTCGCGTGATTGGCGTTTATAAAGAATACAAACCGTATCTCTGGAATTATTTTTGCTGGTTTTCTGTCGACGATTATTTTGAAGTTTCGCGGGGAAACGTGAATCTAGGACAGTCTCTCTCTCTCTCTGTCTCTTTCTCTCTCTCTCTCTCTCTCTCTCTTCGACGTTGCGATATCGACGAAGCTAATAAAAATGGTTCACCGTTATAGAAGCTTGTGCGCGTTAATTGTTACCTAGATCCGCGTGTTCGTTAACAACGAGGTTACTAGCAGCTGTAATACGAACGTTATCGAATTGATATTGAATTTCGTAATTCGATCAAGATATCGCCGCCATTTTTCCATCAGAATGACATGAGCCAACAACATGTTCGCGAAAATGGCGGAAGGAAGAGGGTCGAAGGCTTGAATAAGGTCGCGGAAGGTTTCTTTGTTCCACTTTTCATTATTTTTACTTTATACCTGATATTCACCGAATAGAACTCCGTACTATTCTCATATCGTATTGTTGCAAATCTTTCGACCATTACTTTCCATTCTGCATTGTGAAAATAGAACGTTCTATACGATACTTACAACAGCTTTGAAGAAAACATCAAAACCATTCTCATCAAAGCAAATGGACGGCTTTTATACAAATGGAACCACCTAGCAGGTCCTTTGACCTGAGGAAAAGCTTTCTGAAATTTCACTTGTATAAAAAAGCTCCTAATAATTATTATATACCTACACGGATTTAGACGGTACCGCGCAGCTCTGATACGAATCTTTTCGCGTTACAAGAGAAACGTATTTCCCACGGAAGAGTGTATTTTAAAAGAGAAATCTGGTATATCAAAAAAAAAAAAAAAAAAGAATATGCGGATCGTTCCCGTTCGCGTGAAAACCGTACAATTTATCATTTATTCCGCGGCTATTTCGATCCAACGCGAAATTATCATCTATCAAAGAACATAATCTCGAAATCCAATTAACCTAGCGTGCGGGACGATTAAAACAGTATCGCCCGGTCGAAATCGGTCGAAAGCGCGATACGCTTTCACGAAAGCGCGAGGGGGTCGGGCTCGGATTCGCGAGCGGCGCGAGCGTATTTTATCCGAGACCTTTTAATTAAACTACGCCCCGGCTGTCCGTAGGGCACGGGTCTGCCTTCCGTCTGAAATCGAGAGTCGCATCATTGAAACGGCGCGTTCTCCGGGATCATAGAGCTTAATCGTTTCGCGTCATTGGAAAAGGAATGTCCGGATCGTTTTCCTTTTGCGCGAGAATTCTTATCGGAATCCGATATTGCGGATGGCAGGGTCTGAGGGCTGGCGGTGGGGCGACGGGGGATGGGTTGGCTGCGTGCAGGTGGATAGGCGAAAAGAAACGAGAGAAACGGGGCCATGGAACGAAGCCAGAAAACAGGAAACGTTAAAATCGAACCTCCCTTGTCCTCTCGTCCTCGTCGGTTCTCTGTGGAAAATGCAATTTATCGTAAGTCGCGTTTTCTCTATTTTCCTTTTTCCCTTTCTCTACTACCGCCCCCTCTCGCCCTCGTGCTCCGTCCGTTTCATACGCTGGCACGCTCATCTCGTTACAGGAAACGAACGGAGTTACTTTAAAAGGTGGAGCAGGCGCATCTTACGCGCTTGTCATTTCTTACCTCCCGGTCGCCCCTTCATCCGATTTATTTCCACCGTCTCTAATCTCGTTTCCTCCACCCCAATTTAACTCGCGAGGAGCCACCCTCGGTCACGATGAGAGCCCCGCGTGTGTCTCGCGTCGCGCACGTACGATCCACGCTGCCACGTGTAATAAGCTCGCGGACGAGTTTCAACTTACACCCGAGATATTGTACCGCTCGCTTTTTGTTAAATTTAGTCTTTGTCCCGTTTCCCTGCCCTACATGCGAGTCTTGGCGCCGATACAGAGATCCGACGTGCAACACGACAGCAGCAAATGTCAATCTGTGTTCCGGATTTCGCTTAACATTTTGAGCAACTGTCAGCGACGCGACGAACTGATCGAGAAACGAATTACAAATGGTATAGGTGTACCTAATTATTCCGCAACAACATCGAACAATTATCAATACGCATTTCAATGACCGTGTGGCCCGTTGAATATCATTTGGTCGAAGGGAATTCATCGAGGGGGTAAATTTAATAGTTTGTTCATCGATGTGCTTTAGTATTCAATATCTATCGAATCTATCGGTTAGACTGAAATTACCTATTAGATTAACATGATGCTACTTTATCGAACATCGTTAGGATTAAAACTTCATTATACCGACTATTCAGCAAATTGACCACGCGCACATTGATAAATACGGCGAACACAAGCGAAACGAATTATCGTTACCAACGTGGTCCATAGTATACTGACGATTATGATTTCTATACCTAATCCCAACAAAATGTAGCATAAACTCGCTAAACTGGTTCTAATGGCAGCCACGAAGTAGCAATTCTTAGGGATTTATCGATCCACCATTGCAAATGTCTGAAATATGATGCGCATTTTTGTTCAACCCTTTCATTATTTCTGACGAGATATCAATAGTTCGTCAAAAACGTTAAACGATCGATATCGCATCGGAAGATATCTCAAGAGAAATTAAGGGTTAAGTGCGTAAAAAGAGTATGAATTTGCAGCTTTGAAAAGTTTCTGGCTGACCTCGTACTCTTTGATATGCACCCTTTATTCGCTGTTGCTAGCTAGGATGAATCATGCACAACGCAAACATATGATTTGCGGCACTGGAATCCAAACGTGTACTTTCCTTAAGGGTTGATCCGTTGCCTCTTGTATACGCGACATTTTATATTCATTTACCAATTACCATACACTTTGACCCGCTCAACGTTCTTTTTCCTCTTCATATCTACACGTTACATTTTCAATTAATTTCGCTAACGATGAAATAAGGAAAAAATTCTCTTCGACCTCATGAATATACAATATTAATTTTGGCAAACGTTGCGGTACATTTGCTAGATCAGATTCCTGCTATCTCACGAGTCACGACAACATTGTTTCCCCGAGCATAATTCACGGTGTAATTTTTCCAGTCGCGGTAAATATATCAGGCGACTCTCTTATTATCGTCCCGTACGAGAGTCTCTTTCCTCTGGTTTATGTAGCCAGATACGTCTGAACGAAACGTTGGCCCCCGAACTCTCTCCATCACCGGGGTCGCGTAGCATTTCGCTGGCATTTACGAAATTAAGAAGGGAGGCTCACAAAAGAAAACGCCAGTGAATGGCCGGCAGAAGCTAGTAACACGAGGGGGTAGGGAAAGGTTGGAACCGAATCAAGAAATAATACTTCTACGGTAACGATGCAACGTCCCCCTGTTACAATCTCTCCATCCACCTTCGAGGAACCAACCCCCTTTTTCGCTCCCCTGACGACCGACTCTGTTGCGAACGAGAAACGATAGCCTGTCGCTGGAGTATTGCGTTACCAGCATATATAACGCGATAGCGTACGAGATTTCTGTTCTCTTCGCTGAGAAATTGTTAAACTTCTAAGCTAACTAAAGTAAAATACTAATTTTATAATTAAAAACTAATCTCATAGATCGCAGAGCGTTCGTTAAGCGTAAAAATAATTTTACGCCTTGGTAACGGACAACCATGCTCCGATTCGCTCAATTGTAACGATTAATAGCAAGCGTTCTGTAAAAGATACCAAACGAATTTATTCCGCTCCTTCGTTCCGCCTTCCGACCGTTCCCGTCGTGCCCGGAAGGTTTCAGTAAATTACCTTTCTGCAAATTGAAACGTTTAGCAAACGAAACCTGGTCATCCCCCCCGGTGTACGGAGAGACGATCCACGGTACATAAACGCGGGTATATATTTCAGTGCTCGAGCTAAGAGTGCGTGCAAATACCGCGGAAAGAGCCAGATTACGGAAGGCAGCACGATCGCGTGGAAAAAGAGACGAATTCTAAACGAACCGGATTTTCATCTGATTTTAAAACCAGCGGCGAAATCTCATAGTTTGAATAAATTATAATTAGAGATATTAGGTTATTTTCATTAAAAAAAAAAATTCCATTCAAATAACGCGAAGCGCAGTACCATCCCCTAAGCGTCCATTTGCATTACGTTCGTGCGCGCGGGCGTCGTTAGGGTTAAACGAGCAAACTTCTCAATTTCGAGGGAAACAATCTAAACCAGCGCCGCAGGACACGCTCCACTCATTCGTCCACCCGTCTCAACCCCTATCAGCCATATCGAAATAGGAAAAAATCTCGCGTTACTCGGGGCCGAACGCACGAAACATTTCACGCGCGACCCAGTTACGCCGTCGAGCGGAACGTTACTTTTCATTTCAATCTCGAGCCCGAGGGACAAACAATGCCGAAATTGCGCGTCGATTCGATGCACGCACGCACGCACGCCAATACAAGGTCTCGAATGGAAAAAAAAAGAAATAAAATAAAATCCCTCCATCTATCGATGAACGTGCGCGCGAAGGGGTGGGCGCCAAGGGGTGCGACAATTCAGTGCAATCAGCGCGACGATAATTATCATCGCGAGATCCGGCGTGTATCGACGCCCGCTGTAATATACAGAGAGTATTTCAAAACACGGATTATCCGATGTTCGATGTCACCGAGAGATTTAATCAGTCGCCACGCTCCCTCCTCGTCTGACCGCTCCGCGCAGAATTTTAATCACGGGAATCATAAAAATCCAGTTTCGTGACATACACGCGCGCACATCTACCGTGCAAGTGCACACCCCTCCACTTTGTTCGACGAGCTTCGCTCCTGGCGCTTTTCACGACGAACGAAGCGCAACTTTTACCCACGGAGGGGGTGAATTTTCATCGTACGACATTTTATTACGCGAGGAAAAAGAATGGACCAAGGGTTGGGGTTGCAACTAGCCGACAGGGGGTGGAAAAAGTTGCGCATTCGAATGCGTCGCGTCACGTCTCTTCGAAATATCCATTAGTCATTCAAAACTAATTGACGACGAGATCAAAGTAACTAACGCGAGTCGCACGTGCGTCAATTTCGATCGACAGAGAATAAATGGTACTTACATGGCTCCAACGTACAACGCGTCCCGCTTACTGTCCAGGTACAGCGTCCTGTAGTACAGCATCCCGCAGCTGAATTCTCTCACGTGTTCTGCAAGTAAAAGGAAAAACGGAAATATTAATACAGCGACGCGGGGTGGGCATCGTGGAAATTTATTTCTGTTGCGTCCGTGCACGTCACCCGACGAATCGTTGGATTTTCATTACGACTTTTATAATAACGCTCGCTTCCCGTATTCTCCCCTTCGTTCGCGACGTCCTCCACCTTGTTCTCGTCTCTTTTCGTTCCCGCGTTCCTCGCGGTAAGCCGAGCAAAGCCAAGTAACGACTCGCGTCGTCATCAAGCTCGTTAGAATTACACGACACGTAACGCCTGACATTTCTCGTTCCATCGACGGGGCGGCGGTTTTATTGCGGAACGGGGACGATATGAACATCAGGAAGCAGCAAATGGACCTAAATTGGCAGGGACACGAGCGGGCGAAAATGAGAAATGCTCTCGTGTAAAACGTCTATTAAGCTTATCAAGCTTGAATGAGATTTGATGCGCGAGCTGCGGTTGAAGAAACGCCGGAAAGGCGGAAGATCACGCGGCACAGATTACAAATCTGACGATTTTCGAAATCACGCGATATCTTACGTGAAAAAATTGATATAATTGATTATTATACGAAATTTGAAACGATGCTAGAATTGTACAATATTTAGTTTCAACCAGATGGAAAAAAGTAAGACGAAGTATGCTGACACTTGAAAAGCGTAAGCATTATTTTTCAAGTGACCGAGATCCGATTTGTGGCCGTGGCTACAAAGAATTGCTTCTTTTCTTATTGTTGGATATTTCCTTCCTTTCTGTTTCAAAGGTAAAAGTATTACAAGACATTTGGTTCCGCCATTCTCCGCATCGTAAAATCGAGACAAATTTAATTC
This sequence comes from Xylocopa sonorina, assembly GCF_050948175.1. NCBI lineage: Eukaryota > Metazoa > Arthropoda > Insecta > Hymenoptera > Apidae > Xylocopa > Xylocopa sonorina. Next base: position 3,651,620 of record NC_135195.1, on the reverse strand, counting down.
ACGAGCACACGGTTGTACAGGAAGATGCACCGCGTAATAAAAATTTCACTATACCGTCGACAAAGGAGAGCCCCATTCGGTCTGAAGTATGGCTCACCTTTAGAACGCTCTTGACTAAAATTTTCAGCTACTGACGAATGTTAGATCACGAATCGAAGTGTCAAGCGAATTTATCGCCTCGAAACTCTCCGACACTTCGAATGCTACGTAAACTATATCGACAGTACTAAAACATCGCGCGATTTGCGATAAATAAAGATTTCTATTGCTTATTCTCTGTACGTACGCGTGAAATTTAAATAAATTCTGTACTCGACGATAGAAAGTCGCGAATTTGGTCCGAGTCTTAACGCCGAAAAATATCGCGACCCTAAAGGAAGCGTAGCATACGCAACGAATATAAATCGCGGGAATGGACCGCCACGCGAGAAGCGTCGAATTATACGATGCTAAAAAATTGGATTCATCACTTTGCTCTCGCCTTTTTATAAAGAAAAATATCCGTAGGTTGCGCGGGAGTGCGCGGCTATTTTTCACAACATTAAGTCAAGCCGGCAATCATTTAGGAGCGCGCACGATGCACACAGTCCTCCATGGTAAAAGTCGAAGGGATCGTTCTCGCGCCATCCTCGCTGCTCCCCTTCCCACCTGCCCCTCTATCACCTCGTGAAGAGAGAAAAAAAACCCACCCTTTTCACCCTCTATCTCGTCGGCCGACACTGATCTGCTTAACATATGAAAGAAAGCCGCCCTTTCCTAAATATACTCGTTCTCCACTCTAGACTAACAGAGCGCGAACAATACTATATTTTATGCGGTATCAGGAGGGGCTGACGTCTAGTGAAAGGGGTCCCCAACCGGCGTTGTTGCACAGACACACGCAGCGGCTTCTTTCTATATTTTCCTCTCTTTCGCCCGCGTGTTTACATCCAGCCCCGAACTATTCCGGTTGGCTCTTCGCTCGTTGCTATTCTTCGAGCACGAGCCCATGAATGAATGCAAAAACCTGATCGCCAGTTCTTTATCCCCGGACGAAACGGCGGAACGGCGAGGAGGCTGCGGCTTAAATGCGCGACCAACTCGACGCGATCCTCGTACTCGGTTCTTTGGTACCACGAAGAAGAACCTCTTTCTAGGCGAACAAATAAATTTGCCACGTTGATACTCATATTTTAATTGGTCGAGTGGTATTTTTAATCGAACGAACTCCAATCGATCGACATTCAAGCGATTCAAAGCGATTCTGGGATCAAAATAGTCAGACGTTGAGAAATTACAGTTCACATGATGTATCGAAGCATAATCAAGCATGAGAAAATGTACGATACGAAGTCTAACTGTTTAAAACTATACAGACAGCCTCAACATATTTCCTCCACAAAGTTAACTCAAAAAACATAGCTCTAGAAATTTCGAAAAAGCATCGAGAACGCAGCGGTTATTCCCAGTCAGGTTTCCAGAGCGCGGCAGATTTAATCTCGTTTTCATCATTCGCAACGACAGGCCGCCGGAAATCGTTTCATTTCAAGCGTGCCCTCAACACCAGGTGAATCGCTTCGGGTGATATTTACAAACGTTTTCGAAGATTAAACAAAAAATGTCGCGGTCTATCGCGTAAGGAAGGACACGACAGCCTTGTCCCTCGTCATCCGCCAGGACTACTTACGGCAGCCATTTTCTACAAGCTCCACGAAACGCTGCGAGTCCATCTTAAAATGATTAGATCGTAAGTCGAATGTTTTTAGACCGATTCTTAAATACGATTACGTAAAATTACGTGTTTAATTACGTAATTTCGTTTTCGCGAGTAGTTTGCGTTTGTGTTGTTCGTTTGACCCGTTAAGTGGAACAGTGTCCTCTTTGAGACGATAATCGAGCTGATATCAAGCGATAAGTGGTTAATTAATTCATTTTGTCCAAGACAAATATTATCTCCACATTCCTCTAAACCGATTTCCTTTTTGGTAGATTAGATGCACACGAATTATCGTCGAAGCATCGTAATAAAATTTACATCTCCATTTACTGGGTCAACGATTTCAAATTCCACTCGCGCTCGTTCCATTCGTATCGATAATTGTCATCACTGTTACATCGTCCGACTTTCATTGAAATAATGTGACAATCACTGCAGATTACAAGCCGGAATTTATCTCGATAATTCACGAGTCATCGCGAATCGATGAGAATTCGTTCCACGTTCGCAACGGTGACGATCAAAGGAATCAATCGTTCGAATTGCAGACAGAAAGACGAGCCCCGCGTAATTAGAACAGAAAATACTTGAATCCCAGTGCGATGACAAGTGATGACTGACCTATTCGCGAAGTACTTCACAGTGTGAGCGAGACTTTCGATGTGTTAACGAGGGTAAAAGTAAAATTCAGTCCAGTCGATGAGCGTATCGTCGCGAGACTCGAGTTTATTCGAATTGAAAAAGCCAGAAACGAAGATAAAGCTAGTTTTACACGCGGCTCTCGCAGGTATGGATCGTTTATGCTCGCGTATCCTCCATTCACGTTCGAGAAAGGAATTTCGAAAAGAACCGGGAAAGGTGAAATCGTGTAGATTTAAATTCGCGCGCGTGGATTCTCTACTTTTTTCCCCGCCGTTGACGCCGTGGAAAAGAGTCGAACCAGCGAATCAATTTTTTTTCCACGTTCGAGTGAGTTTAATAGTTCCGATCTTTTTTATATGCGCGAAATCATTCGACTATGAATATTCTCATATCGAGCTGGTTTTTTCCAGCGACCGTTCAATGTTGACGTTCTCTTCCTTTTTTTTTTGCGAACAAACATTTCGAAATTTTTGCGAAACAAAAATTTATCAGTACGAAGAACTATAATCCCGGCTGCCATAAGTCAACAAAGTTTTTAATAAAACCGCGCGGAGATGGTTTCCAGCGAAATCGTTATTAAACGCGTAACGTGGCTAATAAAATATAACCTAACGCGCGAAATTGTCCTCATTCGAGCCGCATTAACGATACCACGCGTCCGGTTGACTAATGGAGAGGAGTGCACCTTTCAGCGTGTACTTCAAGGTAATCAAACAAGACCTGAATCTTCAAAACACATACCAGTCGGTAATCGAGCGCGTAATTTGTCTCTCGAGCCGCGCATGTTAACCGTCCATTAGACAATTTGTTAGAAAGTCAGACACGTCGTCTCATAAATGCACGTTACACGTAGCGGGAACGCCACAACGAAAGTCTATCGACATTGCCCGCTCGGGTGGCGAGTAAAGAAATTACATGAGCGGACGTTTCGGGGTCGAAGGGAAGATAAAGTGTCCGCGTTTCAACGATACCATCTCTCGTGCGTCGGTGGTTAACGGAATGGAGCGGACCTTGTTTCTCATCGTCCCTTAACGAACGCGATCGCTCGAGGACCTCGCGAGGGCCGCGACAGCGAACGAATGGCGCGCAGGAACGAATCGGTTCAGGTAATTGAGAAATATCGCTTAAACGAATTAACACACTGCCGGAACCACCGAATTCAAACGGATAGCTTCCGGTCCCGGGGTCGTTTAACGTTATCTCGCCGCGTTAACAACCCCGCAGGAGCGATCTTATCGCCGCGCGATACCTGAGGGCACTTTTTCAACCATTCGAAGCCAATTTACACCGAATAATCCCGTCCACCGGTGTTTCCAAGGGTCCACCCTGCTTAATATACGACCCGTTGAAGTTTTTATTATTCTGTAAATTACTGGCCTCGCTATCGGGGACTTGTACAATTAAATTAGGGTGACTCCTTGCTTTTCACTTTCCCTTATCCGTTATTTTCATTATCGTTCCTTTTAATCGAGATTTTCTACCAATTCTAACGGTGTATTTTTCCAACTTCGATTCGTATAATTAATCTGTGTTCGCGCAGCGAACTTGTCAATGAATTTTGTAATAATCGACGAATGTGCGATTCGACGGATTCCGATTACACAGCCTCTTAAATGGTCACGGCAGCTTCGACAAGCAAGGCGCACGTAAATATTTGCCAATTAACGATTTACATTCTCCGCTTAGCGTATTATTGTCTAGATAAATACGCAAACAGCCAGCAACGTTTGCGCGTCGCTTTGCAAGAGAGAGAGTTAACAATCGTTTGAACGAGCAGCTTGTAAATAATTTTAATGGACACTTTCCATTAACAATCTTGATTTATCCACCACTGTCCATTGTCTCCTAAATTATCGGCCAGGGAAATCCAAACGGAACGCGCCTTCCTCTCGTTTATGCTCGAGATACTGAATTAAATTTACCGTGGAATTTGTTAGAAAAATTTATTGCGCGGCTTCAATATCGACGCGAGCGCTTGGTCATCGAAAAAATAGTTGTATTTACACAATTGCATGGAATTTATTGCACTATCTTGTAACAATAAAATCGTAAATCCACCGCGACGTCTTCGTGAAAGTTATATGTTTCTAAGATTTATGAGGAAACACGTTACCAAGCTATTCTTCGCGCGCAGTTGCTAAACTCGTTTCTACTATCTAAACACGTTACATAGTACAATAGACGATAGATTGATGATTCGACAGAGAAATGCTGAACTTCGAAAATTTACAAAACTTCAAAAACGCAGATAAACGAGCACAGTACCCTCTCATCCTCCGATTCATAAAACCGTACATTCAGGACAACCGAAACCTTCAGTCGTAGTTAAAAAACGAAGCAACTACTCACGCGACATTATTTATATCGCAACGAGCATCAAGCTGAACCACCCGTTCGCGATCTTAAAGTCTAATTTTACCATCAGGTTCGAAACTGACGAGTGTCCACTGATTTATGAACGAAATCACAGCGTCTAACAATAAGCCTGGTTGGTATCGGGGGTGTGTTAATCTTAGCACCGAGCGAAGACAAGCTCTACTGAATGGAAAACCAAAATAGAACCCCTGTCGCTGTCTCTTTGTCCTTTGACCGCGGGCGAAATTAATTTCCACACTCGTACGCGACTCGATGAATCGAAGCCCTGAACGACGCCAGCCAACCCCGCGGTAAAGTCGAGGAAAAGTCGAGCAACCCCCGGTCGGCAGCCGTGAAGATCAGCGAGGCGGGCAATTTTACGGCGCGTCGAAAATAGACGGGTTCGAGAGCGAAACGGAGGCCCTGGCAGTCGTGTCAACCGGTCGAACGAGCGGCAGGTGCGGGCATCATCTTCCATGCACGCCGGGCGATACGATTTTATTGCGGCAATAAAATCAGAATAACCCGCCGCGCCGCGGTTGCAATCGCTGACGAGTTGGAAAAACGAACCGCCGTATTTGCCAGCGAAAACGTTCGTTCCACCCCCTGGGGAATAGGCCCGATTTCGTACGTTTTTAACGCGTCCCACGTTTTCAACCATTTTATTTATACGCTGAATAGAATTAATCATTCGAAAATACAGGGAGCCGGCCGTGTTATTCCTTTTGAAAACAGTTACATTGAGCCGTTCAATGAAATATGCGAACACCGTGCAGCTTTGGTCAGTTTATTGTAAGTTCATTTTAAATCACCGATGGGGAAGTAAACTGTGCATCGACGTATTGTTCGAGAAGCTATTCCAAGCTGAGCGTAATGGGATATCTCTCGATTATTCGCGCGCCCATTGTTTCGTTACATTTTTAATATTCGTAGGCAACGTTTCGAGGAGCGATTTGAAAGGCTCCAAAGAGAAATCGAAAGGTTAAAAAATAATAAAATTCCGTCGAATTCGACAACCAAACCCGTGGCACCGCTGAGAAAAATCGACTCCCCGTAGCAAGTGAACAGGAACAACAGAGGACTTTCGCGAACTCTCATTTCTCCGCGTTTCGAACGACATTTCCGAACGCCTCATTTCTTCGCGAACCGTTTTAGAATAAGCGTTCACCGGGGAGTGCTTCGAGTTTAATAAATCGATTCGTGACCCCTCTAACGCGGCTCGAGTTACGGTTCGCGGTGATATTAAAATTGTTGGGGCGTTGCCCCTGCTAATAATCTCCTCGAATGGGTAACGATTTATTTTCTTAAAGCTCCAAGAAACAATTCACTTGGTCGTTCGATCGAAATTAAACGTTTCGCTACGATCGGTATATGCAACGATGTTTCTTTGCTCCAGCCATTACCACAAATCGCATAATTGAATGGTAATTTCAACTTTTATCGCTGGATATTAGCATATTTCGCATATTTCGCACGTTCTACGTAGCATTTGGTGACAAACTTACGGTGGAACGTTTCACTTTCTTCTCTTATAGACACTGCGATGCAACAAGAACGCGCACTTGTTAGTTCACTGATATTTCCCTTTATCAGGCAGCTGCGACCCTGCTCGCCTAATCTCCGTCGTCGAAAAAATTGAAACTAATGCTGCCTTGAAAGCGAGGGCACGTGGAAGCTCGCGAACAACCGATTCGCCAGGCCTGCGAGGCTTTCACGCAAGCTCGGTAGATCCCGGTTAAGCCCAGGCCAACGCGTATGGCGACGTGAACGGGCGTTCGCGATACCAGCCACGTCGTATACATCCGCACGCACCGTTTTGTCCTCATTGTGTACTTATACGTTCGGTACGTGTTCATAGAAGAGACGACGTCTTATCGGCACGCAGAGGCGTATCGCGTGCCACGTGCCGCACCAGTTCTTTCGCGCGAATTTTCATCCGCTTTCCGACGCGCGCAGAGCTTTTCACCAGTTGTCGAATACCTTCGTTACACCCTTGCCACATCTGTGCCATCGAATATTTTAATTCCGATATAAACAATATGCGTTATACGTTGCAATAGGCGCAGGAACAATAACCGAATAAATCTGACGACCAACAGAAATCAAAATGAAAGTATTAACAATGCCACGTATGTAACACTTTAATAACGTATCTCGTGTTCGTCGATACGGGATCGAATTATCAACCACGACAAAAGCTCTGAAATTGCTGCATTATTACATCTGCTCCCATCGTACGATACGCGTATTCATATTCAAACGAAGGATCGGAATTCGCAACACTCGTCACTATCTGCTATTAAAAAAAATGAACGCGATCCATAAACGGGATCATGATTGAAAATAAATCTCTGGATCCGTCACGGTAGACGATTAAGTGCATCGCTTATGGCGATGGATCCACCCTCGTGTTCTCTTATCAACGCCATCTTATCGCGAGCCGCAAGCGGATTTCGCGACACGTGCATCAAATCTAACCCTATTCGAACCCCCTTCCCATTCGTCTTCCTTCGAAACGCGAGGCCATAACGAAGCGCATTCGCGATTGAATAAAGTTAGCCGCCCCAACCCGGTCGCACAATGCCAGATTAGGTACGTGCCATCGTTCTTCTCTCTCTACTTTTTTTTTTCTTCTTTCAAGTTCGCCTGGCTTCGTTCCAGCCAGCACCCAGCATATGGCCACCGAAGATTACGAGGGTACAGCCACCACACCGTGTCCAATTTCCAACGTTATTATTATTTTAATCCCCCGAGTTCAGCAAGGTGTCCGACGTCTCGCACCTCGTATGAAAATCCGTTTCAAAGTGGAACGCTCGCGGCTGGGTAACAATTTGAATTTTTCAGATCAGACACGGACGCTCTGGAAGGAGCACTTTAAAACCGCGTGGTTCGTTCAACCCCCTGTGAATTACGATTGCCTGAGTTTTGTTAAGAAAAGAAATTCATGTGTCTCGAATTAGTTATTCGAAGTAGACTTTTTCGCTACCCCAGACAGTTAGTTTAATTTAAGTTTCTCTCGTTCGAACGTCGATCTTTTCTGTCTATCGTCGATTGGTAATTTATCTGAGACTAAACACCGCGCGATATCTTCTCGCTTTTATTGCCCTCCATCGGAATAAAATGACAGACACCGAGGAGAAGAGTCAGGGGGTAGTTCGCGCGAAGTTCAAATTAACTGAAATCGAGTGAATCGCAGGGTGAGCGATAAAAGATAAGGGGGACAGGGAAGTTTCGGCCTTCCGGTTATCGCGATCGTTCGCGTCCGAGTTCGCAAACGTTCACAGCGCTGCGACACTTCCTTCTGCAACGTGTGTTCGAGATCGTATCGGTGTAAATTATTCCGACGGCTCGAAGGCGTCGATTGAAAGTTTCTTACTGGGAACGTCGATTATCCCTTGCAACTCACCCCCACGTCCGACTTTCGATGGAATTCACTTTTGAATTCGACTAAGTATCGAAATTTCTTTCACGCCCATTCGAGTTGATTTTGTGGACTGGCATTGCTAGTAAATTTTCTCGAAAATTTCAACGCGAGTCCGTGCTTATAATTTTAGACCGCTTAAGTAAGTCGGACTCGAAAGTTCGAGGTTTGAAAATTGAATGAAGAGAACAACTCTAAATCTGATGGAATATTCAATTAACCGAATGGATGAACTGAAACACGAAAATAGAGTTCAAGAGTTGGAGACAAAAATTATTGATCAAATCGAGTAAATTGTGTCACTGACGAAAGAGAAGCGCGAGGCGTTCGATGATTTATCACGGAGGAAAGTACCATAGCGATTTTATCCCCTCCAGCAGTCCCAAATAGAATGTACACATTAATGAACAACCTCAAAGACGTAGGGCGGTCGCCATTCATATAAGCCGATTTAAATGGAACACCGTATCACTTTTTGATCGTAGATAGCTCGTCTCGTGAGAACTGGGCCTGCTGACGCTTCTCCAGGAGCTTTTATCCGGTTCGAACGGCGCTTCCTCCTTTCGCGTCCATCAGGAGTTCACGAGCGGGGGTTGGTCCGTCGGCCAGATGCGGATGCGTGCAACCCTCGACATCCTAGTTCACGCCTCTTCACGGAATTGACACGTTTCCAACTCAGCTACGCTGATTGCGGATCGCGTCGACCTCGACACGACAATACACTCTTCGAGAGGTGTATACACTACCCCCCTCGACGGGGGTGTAACCGAACTTTCGAGTGCTCCCGGCAAATCCTGTGACGTCGACCCTTTTTAAATTCGCTTTCGTTTAATGCGTCGAGGAAGTTTTTAATTGACGATGATTTACCGGTGCATGCATTTTTGGTTGCGCGCGGGAAAAGAATGGCGGTCGAAAGACGTTGTGCGGGACGGAGTTTGGCCGGGAAACGTGGAGTGCATTATTGAAATGCACGGCCTTCTCATTTCGGATCGTTCGAGTGTCTCCAATGAGAGGGAAAGTTTATTTGATTACGAATGTCTGGAACACTCGACGCGCAGGCGGAGCGTTCGTATCAAGAGGCGAATTATCGATCACGCTTCAAGTTTATGGGGACAATTTCATTACGCACGGACGACGAGGCTCGCTATTTTAATGATAATCGATATCGTGTTGGAAGTTTTACTTTGTAACGTCTAGCTAATAAAATCGTAGATACGTTTTTGCAAATCGTAACGATAACTGATCGTTATCGATAGTATTTGACAGAGATAGCGCTAAATCGAGCAGTCACATTGGTAATGTAAAAGAGAACCCAGCACCGATTATTTTCAAGGGTTCTTCGCCGATTCTAAGTCGAATTGACTTGTCTATGGGAGTCTTTCGAGTGGCTTGGAGGAAACTACCCCAGAGATCACACGTCGCTGGAATAAATCAAGATAAAGTAGCCTCCAAGGTATCCCTGTCCACGTAAATGACACGAAGGGCGAGAAGCGTTGAAAAGGAGACGCGCCATCACGCACAATGTCGAGAAGCGAGTACAGGGCCAGGGAAAATGTTCAAGAATCCTCGAGAGCTCGCGTGGACAGAGGCGTACCGATAATGTCGCGTTCATTTTCAACTCGTTTACCTATCTACGTAAAAAACCAACGATCGTTAGCTCTAGACGACTTGAGGCACGAAACAATGTATAAATCTATGTGATTAAAGAAAGAAAAGAGTAAAAAGGCATGGTCTGAGAAGAGGTGGAATGTTCAACAGTTGAAAAACAGATTACAGGCCTCCGTCGGTTCTAATAACAACGCTTTTATCGCGACATTGAATGAAATTATCGGTACTTAAAGCAGTGCCTTTAAACAGCGAGCGTTCTTAGCGACACGCGTCACCTGACCAAAAATACGAGGCCAACGTGCTCGTTTTTACTCGTTGCGCGGCAGGGGTGTTAGCCGCGACGAAAAAGTACGCGATTTCATGTTTGGCTTTTGACGGTGGCTTACTGCTGCGCCATTATTTGCTGGTCCATCGCTTATGGTCGGTGTAAAATAAAAAGAATAACAGGGTCCATTTTTCTGGATCATATTTACCACCGGCTATATAAAACGGACCAGGTTGCACTTTTGCTTTTTTCCAAAAATGGAAGTTAAAAGTTCATAAGTAACCATTTCAATTTGACGTGCGATAGACATTTCACCGTCCCGATACAATAATATTGTATAAGCGATAAATAAAATATTAGTCGAAGCGCCTACAAAAGAGAGTATCAACGAAGAAATCGGAAAGTTTAAGAGACGGAAGGCGGAAATCTCTCCAGATAGAGCGAAATTAAACAAGAGGAAAGAGAGGAAAAGTGAAAGGACGGAGAGAGCAGGCTGGCGGGGGGTTGGAAAGTGGTGAAAAAGAGAGAGCGGAACGGAGGGGAAAGCAGAGATGAAATGGGGCGAAGCGTGGCTGGTGCGCGGCGTACCGCCACGTCACTCCCTTCTCATTAATCAACCCCCTTCTACCCTTCTGCGCTCGGCTATCTTTCTCCCGCGCGCGGATCCACCGTTTTCTTTCCCGTCCTTTCTGTTGCATCCTTGTTTTCCCGCCGCTCGGTTACCCTGTCGTTATCCTACACGGACGGATTCGATTATTGGATATTTTAATCAACGTAATAGGCGCGCATCGCCGGGACACGCTTAGAGATTAATGGGCAACACCTTCTGAGCTGGTATCGCCTTGTTCTAGGTTCAAACGGCTGGATCTCGAAACCTGTAATCTACTACTTTTCATTAAAGTAGCGCGTAGTTTATGGTCCTTGCAACGTGTAACCACGCTGATGAGATTCGAGATACACTCGAGTCGTTTCATCTAGATAACGTACCACTTCTGTACGCTGGAAATTGAAACGGCAGCGAACAACACGAGTGACAGATTGCTCGAACATTTCGATCGCAAAATTATCCAATAAAATTCTAGTTAAATCGAGCTGTTACGAAAAAGTTCCCGTTGAACATTACTTGTATCAAGCGCACAGAACTGATAACGGTGCTAAGCAAGATCTCAATATGGGAACGTCGATTCCAGCTAATAGCCGGGCCAGTAAACGCACAAGCGCGCCTCTTGACAGCTTCCCAGGAGCAACTATTAACCAGTGGCCGATCCACTTACGGCAGCGCCTATTATAATTTTCAAGGGCCACGATACGTCAGACTTTCAATGGAGAATTGATCGAGGCCGGTTCTAGCCGAGCTGAAAAAGGCTTAATCAGTAATGCGATAGTCCCCTGCCAATAATTGGCTGACGCGTACACGAAGCGAGGGTCATTACGTAGCACAATGCATACTGTTTCAGAAACGAGGTCAGAGGTGTACAATTAGAGGCAGTGTCGAGCACGTTCTTGGCGAACTACGGCATCAAACAGCTGAGAAAGTTGCTCATTACATTTAGCCGAGGCTCGTAGACGGTCGCGTCTAACGTCGTCCATTCTGCTGCGCCGTTTGTGCGTTACTCTCGGACAACCTTCCCCCTAATGTCGAGTATCCCGTTGATGAGAGCCGACGATCGTAGCCGAGGCTGTACTTCGTCCCTTCGCGCTGAACGTTTCAGAGTTTCGAACGAACACGGAGTTAAGATCGTAATGCCCTATTTGCTTTGACATTTTCGACGCGAATCCGTATACTGGCCTCTCATTAAAACTGTGAAAACTGTGATTTTATATGAACATCGAAGGCGGCAGAAATGTATTTTCGTTAAAGTAATAAATGTCATAGGTGGAAGCGTTTCATGTAACACGAAACGTTACTCTTCAACTCGCGCAACCGCAGCCGCGACGTGTAACGTAATGGTTCGCGCCGTCAACAGAGATTCGCGCGTTCGATCGGCTGTCACTCGGGGAAAATTCAATTTCGCGCGAACGCGTCGAAGACAAGAACGAGGCACGAAAGGCTGCGGCTGCGAGATACCAGCGCCGCGGGTTTCACCACCGGGCTTAGACGCGCGTGTATGCGCGATGGGGATGCTTCCAGAAGGCAGTCAGCCCGATGACCCAAATCGCGGTTGATGCATGCGTTCCGTACACGCGGACTTCCCAACTCGGACCACGGCTGATGCGAATAACCGCGCAACTTTTGCTATGTTAATCGTATCAACGGGTGGAAAGCTCGAGGGCATAACGATGAATCGCGTGCATCGCGACACGCCTCGACTCTCTGGGCAGCCGGAAATGAAAAGCGTCCGAATTTGGACTAAACGCGATCGAGTTGGATTCGTCGACCACGTTGGATTTCAAGTTGAAGAGCTCGGAATGTAAATCACAAAGATCCAACCGAGATATCATTTTTGTGGGTATATAGGACGGCCTTACACCCTTATGGTTGCACAGCCAACGAATTGGGCTGTGGACTAAAAAGGGAAAGAAGGGGTGAATAATGCTTCAGAAGATAGCCATCGGGTGAGCGTTATACTGACGTAGATTAGTCATTCAACAACTGTTTTCCATCACGAACGCGAAACCCTATAATTTAGAGAGCGAAAAGAGAAACGGTGCTTTAAGGATCTGCTTGAAAAAAAAAATCGAGAACCGAGGACTTAATCGTTAACGAGGCTCGGTTGATACGAGTCGTTGTTAAGTGGACGCATTTAAATCCGTTACGATAATAATGGCGAAGAGTGGACTTTTAATAGCAGAGAGTTACGAAGAACGTGCAAAACCAGGCGAGGGTTTAAGGGCGGTAAAATAGAAAATAAAAGAATGAAACTGAGGGAGAGAAAGTGAGAGGAAAAGGGAACGAAGGTAAAAAAAAAGAAGAATTACAAAAAATATTCAACGACGTAGTCGGTTCGTACACACGAGCCAGGGAAATGGTAGGGCGGCAAGAGGATGAATAAAGGCTGAAATAAATTGCGTTATCTTTTCGTTCCACGCGTATGGCTTTCGCCATGGTGTATCTAGCGTAGCGCGTACCTATAGGGACTTCTACCTACCACCATCGACTCGTTAATACCTCCGCTACGTGCGCCACCGCGAAAGGTGCAGTCATTTTTAGAGGGCTCTCCAAGTCTTTTCTATAAGGGAATCCTCGTTGAGACTTGATATATATATATGTACGAAAAGATCCGCTGGGGGGATACTCTCTCTTTCCCTACGACTCATCCTTGAGGACCCTTCTCCCTGATTGACCCTTGGCATTTTCTTTTTTACCTACCCCTACCCCATCCCTTTCTTCCTCTTTCCATTTTTAAACTCCGCGTCCGTCTCTCTCTCTCCCTCTTCCTTTCTCTCTCTCTCTCTGTCTACCTCCTGCGCTCACCCTTATCCCAATCTCCGTTTCCTTCGCCAACAATTTTCGTGCCCAGTATCGGGTCCTTTTCATCGGTGCTCCTCGAGAGTGCGTAACGAGCACGAGAGAACGAGAGCAGTCTCGATGGCAACCGTCGAAAGACAGCGTCCGTCCCAGAGAAACGAACGACCGCAGACTAGCCGGCGCGCGCGATTGTTGAACCATGAATGATTTATTCCCGCATCGTTTGCAACCACTTTCGCGTGACGCCGCCGGATCTAGATAAACCCTGACGCCTGCTCATTCTCCTCTAACCGTTCGCGTTCCGCGTACACGTCAGAGGTTTCGCAAAAAAGTCAGACAAACCGCGGTGTCGCATACCGTTCCAAGACGATCTAATCTTCCTCGAACCGATCTAACCTTGGTTTTAATTGCGGCTACCGTGTGCGTCCAACAGGGTCCAATGAAACGCTGTACAGTCCCGCTTGCACGCAACGAAGCGGATCGAGGCCACTTTCTTTCATCTAGATCATCGATAATATCTTCCACGGTGGTGAGCGAAGGCACAAAAGTACACGTGGGGTTAAAATTGCCGCCATTCTTCCCAGCCAATTAGGATGAAGACGACGGTGTTTCGGTCTCGAGCGTCGGAAAGACGAGGCAAAGTTAAATACAGATACAGAGGGAGGCGGTCAGAGGCAGCGAGGAGGAGAGGATTCAGAGGGAAGAACGAAGGGAGAGTCGAACGGTACAGCCCACGATCGGATCTGCCGGACCGGCGTTTATCATCGTTGGGGAATCTACTTCGAGGCTGTAATCACCTGCCCCTCTACCGTTTCTGTTCCTCGCTAATAACGAGTTACAACCCTTCCGCCGTCGGTCGAGAACGACGCGGAGAATTCCAGCCCGATGGTGGAAGGAGGCCTATCCGAGCCACGGGGTGGGAGTAATTGCCAACGTAATCACACACGTTGCACAAACCAGCCCCCGTTTTCACCCCTCCCCCACGTCCGCGTTGGAGCTGACCGAGGGTGCAGGCCACGCATCATCCTTCTCCCTTATCCTCGGATATTTTCGAGGATCATCGGCAGACTGCGGAGTCTGCGCCGGGTATAATACCGGGAAATACGGAAAATGCGATCAAAGTATTTGCCTGGTCGATTGAAAAACAGTCCGGACAATCCAAGCGTCATTTCGTAGAAGAACTACGAATGGAATTAATATTATCGAGATTACAGAATTTTTGAGTACACTTCGAAATAGGAGCAACGCAGAGAACGAGGAATATCGGTGAGGTTTGAGTTACGGTGGTCCCTCTAAGGTTAAATTACCATTTCCCACACCAAGGAGGACGTTGCTCGCCAAGTCGTCGGCGGTATCAGCAGAGATATTCGCAGCTTGCCGTGCGGCAGTTTTTAATGGGCGCGCAAATCACGGGGCGTTTTTTTTACGAACGTATCCCCGAGCAACGGTGCGCCGTAAATTCCCGATTCCTTCCCCCCCGCTGTAGCTCGTCACGGGACCAGGAGAGCCCGGAGCCCCGTCGTCGGCTGGGGGCGAGACTCTCGTCGGGCATAAATTATCGTCCCATTGTAAATTCCATTCGGCTGCGCGCGTACATACACGAGAGCGGATTTCGACGGGCGTTGTTACGGAACCCTCGATAGCTCGCGCCGCGAACGTTCCACGATCGACGTCCTGTGCAGATAGAACCGGGGTGGAAGGGTGCCGCGGGGCTGTCTCGCGAGGCTGGTAATTAAAGATTTCGGGGAAATTACAGGCTACAACGGCCGTCGCACACGATACGCACACGCCTTGGCCCAACGCCGGCCGGCTGACTAATGCAGCCGCTTCCACTGCGACCTGTGCAACGTTCTACGCCAAACTGCGTGCCGCTCGCAATAAAGACGCGACGCTAACGCAATTCCGGTAACGCGCGGTGCATACTCGATCGCGGGAACGGGATACGATTACGAGATAAGTTCGCAAATGATAACGATGATCGACAGACGAATTAATACTCGCTAGTGCATGCGTACGTAACAGCGAGAATGCTTTAGAAAGTGAAACGTTGCTCGATACGATTACTCCGTCTACGATTCGTTATACGTCTGAACATTGTAATATATATTTCTATTTAATCACTGGTAACATCCTTACCCGCGTTTCTTATAATTACGCAAGCTCGCGCGGTTGTTACGATATTAAGTTACTCGCATAAGGCACTTGCAGGGCCTATTCTGGCGAACTTTGTGTAATCGTGTCGCAGAATTGGCCCATGGCCGGTTAATAGCCTTCGTTGCGAAGCATATCGCGGTATGATTGCCGTCGATGGACGCGGATAAAGTGGCGAGGAACGGCGCTCGCGTACAGTTCGCTGTTCGCGTCGCGTACGTATCCGCGGGTGGCTAACTAACTCGCACACGCGCGGAAAGGTAATCAAACAGTGGATGACTGTAATCCCTTTATAAAGCGACCGGCGAAAGCGATTCGGCCTCTCGGTTGATGAGAACGAGTCGATCGGTTTGCGGGCAAGGGCCTCCGGACAAACACGGTGATTGACAGTGTAATGAAACATCGACGGGATAATACGCCGCGCGGGGCAATCGTACTTGTCACTTACGCTGCAGTTGACAAAGCAATCCCATTCGCGCTGAAACGCATCGTTGCTTTGTGCCTATTTTTCGACGCATCTCTCTCTCTCTCTCTCTCGCACCCTAATTTACTGTCCTTCGATGCCTCTGCGCGTGCGAATCAACTACGATCGTGTATCGGGGCGCACCAAAAATTAGATACCATGCGAGTGGACTACATTATGAATTGTGCTCTTTGATGTGACTCCAGCGACTTCGATGATGTTCCAAATTCGGATGGATTTATATGGTTGATTCAGATGGACGAGCGTCTGTTGTCTTCGTAAATGTTTCATGGGTTAGGTTGATGATTCAGGTGTGGTCGCAATGTGTGTAATTAGAATGTGTGACACTCGACTGGAGGATCATGTACACAACGATATACTAATGACGCGAACATATTTGATTGACGGCAGGACAAAGACAAAGGATCACTTAGTCGAGCAATCATAGTTAGCACACGTGGAATAGTAATTGCCCGAAACTTGCAGAATTCGATTCGTCGAAATGAAACGTGGACAACAATCGCTGCGGCTACACAGTCAACGATCGAGGATCGCGAATCACCACAGCGCAGCCTGAATTTCCGTCGCAGTTCATCAGCCATCGCTGACATAACTCCGCGCCGTGATGTAAATTCGAAAGGGTGATCGCACCGCGTAGATAATTGCGATCCTCTTTCAAATTGATTTCGTTGGCCCACGCGTCCCTCCATTTTGTCACGACTACGCCTCTCGATCGACCATCGCATTTGAATTCCGGAACACCGACAGGAGTTGCGCATACTTTTCAACGCTGGTATACACGCCGTCGGCCATCGCACGCGTTTAAAGCGAAACGATCGGCAATAAACGGACGGCGCGCGGAATCGAATATCGTACAACTTTCGCGTGCTTCCGACATGTGCAGCGGAACGCGCGATTCTATCGTAAACGCATTAACCTCTAACGAAGCAGGATTCCTCGCGAACTAGTTCCGCTTTCTCCTGCGAGTGGCACGCGTTCTCCTGGATACGTGCGCTGCTCGAAAGCTGTATCGTGCACCATCGCTGCCAGAGTGGATGGACGCGTTATTGCGAACCTAGCAATTCTGACTGCTACCAATAAACACAGTACCATCGATAGTCGAAATCTGTGTTTTAACTCTCTAACATTGCAAGAAAGAGAATCGACGAAACTTCCGTGACCACGACCACGCAAGGAGGTCCTCGAGACAATGCCACCCCTTTCCAATCTTCAAATTCCAACCCCTCTCGACGCGACCGCTTAAAGCTTCTTCCCTCCCGTCAATTCGCATTCACGAATTTCCTGCCGTGCAATTAAGTCCTCGAGTGCGCTCCAACGGCTGGATCAATCGCGTCGCGAGACGCATGGTTAATCGCGACGATCGTCGTCGTCGTCCCTACACAGTAGAAAGTCGTCGCGCGAGTCAGCCTATCCTCGCGGGCGCGGTGCACGTAGCGGATCCTCCCGTGCCACGAGCACCACCCTCTGCGGTGCAGGAAACGGCGAGGAGCGAGTGGAGGCCAGCGCACGTAAACGCGTCTAAACAGATCGCAACCGCGGAAGGGGTAATCAAACATCGGATAATTGTAATCCCCTTATAAAGCGATCCTAGCAGGCCGATACTGCGGCCAGGATCGGGACGGACGTCTGGTGGAAACTGAGGAGCCAGCCGTAGGCTGGAGAACTTGATTGACGGCCCGGGAGAAGCATGAACAGTCGACTAATGAAACATCAGTATGCGCACACAATACCGTCGGAGCGGCGGGGCTCGCTGTTCGCTATTACGCTAGCATGTTTACACGTTACGGACCAGAGTACCGGTCCAGGTTCCGACCAAGAAGGGTGCGCGGCTGTGACGAATGCGACGACCCCCGTGGCCCGCCAACTCGGACAAACCCCCCCGTCTATGGTTCCTGTACGCGCCATCATCGGATCTCCTACGAAAGAGCCATTCCACCGGATACGATGTTATTCGAGTAAAACAGTAGCGGCCGGCTACGAAACACACCGGCGAACAACGCTGCCTGACCTCCGCCTAGCTCAACTGACAATGAATTATATTGCGACGTTGTTGCTGTTACCGTTGCTGCTGTGCGCGCAACAACAACGAGAGGCCGTTGTACACCGTTGTACGACCCGCGCGCGTTTTATCCGCTCGGGGCTGCAGGCACCGGAGAGGGTGAGATTGGCCTTTTGTCGGTCGGATTGCAGACGCGCGGTCTACGCCGGTGAAACGAAGGAATGCTTTGACTACGTAGCAGTTTCATTCGACGCCGTGGCTGTGCAATCATAGTCCCGGGCCAGGGGAAACTTGCGAGTTTTCGAGGATGGGATTAGCGGTGCCGTTACCGAGCATCGATACATCGGAGGTCTGCGGCTTTCGCGTAATTGGATTCCCGTCCTGGGACGAGCAATAAGATTCTTGGTTACTTTCGATTTTCACGAACGGGCTTGATGGCGTTCTAAACGATTCCTCGAGTTTCGATGATTCTACAATTTTTTCTTCGACACGATTTTCTCACGACTACGTTTCATTTCGCGAAAAGGTGATTCTCGAGAGGATTCTCTTCTAACATCGGATCGTTCTAGTTTCGAGACTAGTACTGATAGATTTCACGCCATAGCTTCCTCATCGTGACAAGAATCGGAAGCGATAGATTCAGGAAGTATTACCGTCATTATCATAGATATTACTCGTAACGCAGCACACAGACGTAAAGTCGCGTACACGTGTTAACGGATTTGATTTAGCGCTAATAAATAATCATTATTCTGCAAGCCCGTATGCCGTGGAGTGGTTGCCAGCTTCCCGAGGGAGAGAAAATAGAATCGGCGACGTAGTTTCCATTATTGCGCCCGATAAGGGGATGAGCCCGCGAGGGCCGCGCGGATGGGGTTGATCGCGACGCGATAATAACCCGTTAGAAACGCGCCAGATGGCTGTGACCGCCCAAGTCGCGAAACTTGCGGCTCGTTTTTGCGCCCATCCGACTGACGCGTCGAGCAACGAATGCTTTCCAAATTCACGGGATGATTTAATAGAATGGCAGTGATTTATGCGATAATCGACGCGACGAAATATTTGCTCATTTATGTAAACGAAATCGCTGAGCGTGACGAGGCAGGTTACTTAGACCGTTGCCACGAAGTTGCAAAGTTATAAAAGTGGCTGGAAAGTGGTGCCCCGGAGGGTTGCAAGTAGAAATAGGATGTAAAGGATTCTCCAGTTGCCATTTATATTTAAAGAGACCGGGATGATCTGGTTCGTCTGTTTGTTTTGGTAATATTAAATAAAACTGATGGAACCAAATAAACACGATATCAATTTCATTATCGTCAACCGCTGGATCGTACATACGAAATGTATAAATAAATCGGAATATTATGATGAAAAATTCGCAGCGCAGAAATTAAAATACAACTGTTTCCTGTCGAAGATTGCAGCAGATGCGGAAACGTTTTTGCCCGTACGCGGATAGAATTCGACGAGAATAAATGTAAATATTAATGCGTTCCATGTTTAAATCGACGTATAATATGCACGCGAATTATCGAGCTTCGACTGTTCAGGATAAAATGGACACGATGTACTCGTGGCTAGATTATTCCGTAACGTTCTAAACCAATGACTGCGACTTTCCATTTCATTCCGTCCATGCGATCTCGACTGTTGGCCATGTATTATAATTTTACCTCGTTCCCTGTTTCCATTTCATGAATCATACAACAGGCTCGTACAAGCCACGTCTTCGATATCGAACAATTCTTACCAGGTACCATTACTCACGAATACATGCAAAATTCGTAATATTTGCATGTTTCTGCATCAGAATGCTACTGCAAATCTAATTGAAAATATCCAAAAGAATAAATCGAACGCTAACAGCGAAACCTCGTAGCCCTCGAGAAGCGTCACCGCAGTAGATCGTCAAAGGACTTGGTTCTCACGAGCCAAAAAGCCAGCGAGTCGCAAGAATAACATTCGCCTTGATTCGACGATCCATCAGGCTCTCCAGCAAACGACGAAACTCGTAACCCGCTTTCACGAGAACTTCCGCGAGGCGAAGCATGAATTATCCGGCCAAAACGTTCCTGATAATTAGGAACTTGGCACGTTTCGCGGTTCCGTCGCCGCCGCAAGACGCGACGCTTAATAATCATTGACCGAGAATCTGGGCGGCGGAACGACAGGTAGCCTGTCCCAACCTTGTCAAAACCACGAATAGCCAGGTTCGTGCTGGCGGTTGGCTATGTATGCGAGCTATGTGTACATACGACGGGGAGCGCGTGCGCTCGCGGGCGCAATTGCGGGATGAGATGTGCGGGTTACAGCACATCTGCGGAACCCCAAAGGACACCGCCGCGACGGAGAGGCTCCGCCACCAACTGCTGCTGCGATACACCGCATCTGTCCTATCGCTCTGCGGAATGTTTGCGGCGGATACGCTTCGAGCGCCGCCACTTCGACGAGCAGCGCGCTTCGACCACCCCCTTGCGTCCTGTCAAAGCGTCCACCTTGAAACGATGGTTATCACGAGCATAGCTGATAGAACAGTGGTACATTGCAACCGTTCAATTAAAATTGGCTCGCATTTATCATCGTTGCTTCCGTCCAAACTTTTCGAAAACTTTCAATCGTTTCCCTCGTACCCTCCAGCAAAGTTATACATGTAAACAGCAGCCGTATCTATCAGCCAGCAACTTCTGCGAGACTGGCCAACCCCGCTACAGATAACGAGCCAGCCTCCTTTTCTCTAGTACCAGAACGCCGAGATTCGTTTACCTATCTGACGTCCAACATCAATCGTGACTAACGTCTGTAGCAGAGAAGTCGCGCAGCATCCTCGCAGTATATACTCGGACGGACGCGGTCCAGAGCCTACAAGGATGATTTAAGAGGGCTGAGAGCTTGGTCAGCGACCGTCATGGACAGTTGTTTTCTTTGTTCCCGGCAATATCCAGCAGTTCCCGTCGCAGCCGAGTTTTCCTTCTTATGTTTCGGGGGCCAGATGATTAGTTGCCACTCGGTTTTCTCCGACTTTTCGCTATCGCGATGGCCGAGGTCGAAACCCCTCCTGATGGCAGATAATTCAATCTCGGGACCTTTTCATGGCTCCGAGAGACCCCTGCTAGCCAGACGAACCCTATAATCCTGCGCTAGTCGTGTCGACGTGTCTCGTGGTCCGCTCCCTCGTCCTTTGTCTCTCTTTCCCTAACTCGGCCGTGGAACAAGCGGCCGACTGCAGCCTCGAACGAGGTTATCGAAGGTAGCCACGCGGAGTAGGCGATCAGCCTGGCAGATTTCGCATCAGATCGCAATATCGTGCTAGAGGCTGCTACTAGGCGGGCGTACAATGTGACCAGGTAATAGCGGAGGCCCGCTGACAAGATTGTCCCAGGGGATGCACGACAGGCCCTGTCCAGGACACGTATCGCTCGTCGCAATGGCCGAAGATGCTAAAGATCGAGCCTAGCTGCTCGTCTAAATGGCTATCGGATAATCGATCGCTCTGATGTCCAGTAAAACGTTCTGGGATTCCATGCTTCGACGCTTTCTTTCTTCTCACGAGGAATCGAGCGATTTTTGCCTGGAAAAATGAGACGAGAATCGTGCAGGATTCTGTAAGGAGGCGTACGAGGGCGTCGCGAACGAACGTTGTTAGTGGAACCGAGACGTAGACGAAAATCGTGGCTCGCTTCGTTATGCGACGATAGCGCTGATTTATTCCAGAATAAAGCAGGGGATTGTCCAGGTGGACGTCGTCGATATCTCGGCAATGCAGAAATTTACGAGCGGCAATCACAGCCGGACTAAAAACTCCACGACATTTTATGTAAAGGCGTATTTCACGTGCGTCGTCGCGCGAACGCGTCGACGAATAAAAGTAAATCTCCGTGGAAAGTTTCGAGCAAACCCCGGACCACTGACCGCCCGTTTTCTCGCTGCGCTGACGCCGAGACTGGCGTCGATTTTGGTAGTCGGTAGACCACCCCCCTCGATCGAGCGTTGAATTAAACATGAACGATAAGTTCGGAATCGAATTACCAAGTTCGGTACCCGTTGCCCCTTTAAAGCCAGAGACGTTACCCGGGACCTTCGCCGATGAAACGATATTCACGCGAAATTCGCGTTACGGCTGAATTAAACATGACCGATTGGCTCGAATTGGGGCGGGTCACTCTTAGAAAACGCGTCCGCCGCGTCGCGGTGCCGTCCGACCGGAACGCTCTCCGGCCGCGGTTGAATCGATTACCCTCGCGATCAGTATCAGCTCGCCCACTGGAAGCTGTCGATTCCAGGCTCGGACCGGAAATCCATTCGACGGGAATCGCGACTGTCTGATGCGAGTCAAACGCGGTCAAACGGACGGAATTACGGGGCAATGTTGCGCTTTAGCACACCTATCTCACGGCGCGCCCGTGCAAACAGGAAGGAAGTGTAAATAATCCATCTAGGATGGTTTTACGGGATAATTCTCACAGATAAATGTATCGACGTGTAATCGATTGCAAACGATTTCACTCGACAATGTAAATTGACCGACGAAATGAGGTTCGATCAGCTTGGTAAAGAGCAAAATCGTATAGAAAAACGATACATCGTGTTATCCAATTAACCGTGAGAGAAAACGATCGAAGCTTTTCCGGTCGATTCTCCAGGCGAAAAAACAAGACGTCTCGTCATGCATCGCAACGACGCATTCAACCAATCGCCGCGTTCGTGCGCGGTGAATAAATTCCAGACCGCGAAACGGCGTATTCGTGAAACGAACGATCTCGCGAGGAGTTGGATCGGGGTGGGTAAAGGTGGAGGAAGGCGCCAGGAGTATCGACGGGGGTGCGGCGCGTAAAGGTTACTCGCGTCGTTACAGATATATGGGAAACGTTTCGCCCCGGCGAAAGGTTCCGCGCTACCGCGAATAGGATTTGCGGTAGACGACGAGGGTGTGCACCCCCCGCGTCCCGTGTTCGCGCAAGCCGGAGCTTTGCAAACAATATATTGCGCCGCGAATTGAAATAAAAATCCACCGGTTGCTTTCGGTTTCTCAAAAGACTTACGATATCCTATATTCCGGTTTTCGGGACAGACGGGCTGGGATTTGCGGAGGATCGAGGCGAGCCTACGCCAAACCGCCTCCTCCGTTTTCCTTCCTCCGTCATCCCTTTGGTTGTCGTTTCGCATATTGGCGACACGGGTTGTTTCCTTCGGAGGGTGGTATACGAGATCGCGCTGAGGGCGCGCAGTGGAATCGGTTCGGAGAAACGCAATTATTGATTTGAAAGTTAATTTTGCGAGGACCAAGTTATTCCTAAAGAATAATTTATTATTCCTCGTAAGTTTGTTTACCGTCTGGGATAATAAAGGGAGAATTAAGGACTGTTCTTTTTTAGAAATCTCAAATAATACCACAAAAACAAGACGTCAATAACTCAAAGGTGGTCTGGCAGAATAGCTATTTCAAGACAACCCCAAACCGATCATTCTTGTTATTTGTGGCACCAGTTTTCTTGTAGCGCGAAATTAGTCACTTATTGTATCACACGTACTATAACTGACAATAGAACAAATTTTCTACATCGCTGAATATCCACGCCGTCCACCCTCGCCAATAATCTCGCTCCTTGCTAATCCATCAACGATATCGGCCATCATCGCGCAATCTGTTCGAAGCGCACGCCAGGGAGCAACACGATTCTTTTACGAAAACGTTTCCCATTTTTTTTTTACACCCATTTCCGTGCAACCACCCCTGACAAAAGCAGCTAGGGGGGCCGCGCGCGTACCCGTACGAACTCCGCGGATCCAATGCATTTTTATGGGATCAGCGGCACAAATTTATTAGGGTAGCAGCCGCTCGCGCTCGTTCGTTGGTCCCGCGATGTTATCTGTAACAGCGAGCACGGCCGTGTCGCCCCTGTCTAATATATTCGCGAAGCTGCTAGTCGCTCGAGAAAAAAATGAAAACGGTCCGAAAGAGAGCAAAACGCGGGCGAGAATATCAAAACACGCATAAATTGCCGTGGTGCTCACGGGCGACCGTCCGTAGAGTATGATGAATAGCGAGAGCGTATACGTGCACGCGTTCCACGTCGCCAGATCGAGGAACGCCGGACGAGGCGGAAACGTAAATCAGCCCCCTTTCGTTTCCTTTCTCTCTCTCTCTCTTCCCTATTTTTTTTTTTTTTTTCGTCGCTCTTATCGCGATCCCGTCTGCTTCGAGACTGACTGTAAATGTAAATGTAGGTGTAAATATCTGTTGAATAAATATAGCAGTTTACGGGGCCGAGTGTGATCGTTCGTTTCATAGTTCGGACGCTTTTATTGCTTATCATAAAAGAAGATTCATTCATACATTAACATGCTGACTGGCGGAGGACGTGCGTACTGTGTACGAACGTCCAAGTGATTTCGCGATTTTAGTATGATATATTTTAATGCGCGTGTACGTGAAACGCATCGTTTCGTGTTCAGTCAAAAAAAGTCAACAACTTTATTTTCAGTTTAAACGCGTCGATGTTCCTCTATCTCTCCGTCGTTCCTTTTTATTTTGTCCTTTCGTTGCGTCACAGAGACGCATCGTCAGGTTACGACGAAAGGGAAGAAACGCGACGGGGAAGTGTTAACCGTTGAATTAAAAATATCTTGAATCTCCGTGCGCGCAGTTTCATTCGAAACGGCGTCGTCGACGCGGCTATCGCGCGAATACACGCTCGTAAAACGAAACTAAAAACGCGCTGGGAGGGGAGAAAAAAGTAATATGAGGGATAATATCAGGAATCTGACAGCCGTGAACGAGAATTTTGCTTTCTGCCTCGCACCCTTCTTCCACCTCCCGCTACTGGATGTTCCTCGCGCGCTCTATTAAGGCAGCGCGTTGAAAAAGACTTTCGCATACACGACAGAAGCTGATTTGCCCCTCAGGAGCTCATCCTCTCCACTTCAGACACGTTTTGTTCGCCCACGTTCCATCGGAATTCGCAAAGCATCATATACCCTCGCGGAACGAGTTCTTTCGTCACGAGCAAACGGCGAGACGGGTGTAATCGTTTGTATTCCTTTCCGTTCACGGAGAATAGAACTTTCCATTTCAGTTTTTAATCTTCATCTATTTTTCATACTCTTCATTTAACGTACCATTCTCACATTTATAAAAATCATGGAAATTGCTTTTGTTAAGATCAAAATTATCGAATCATCACACGTAGAGATAAATTCTGCGATATTAGTCGAAGTTTACGAGCTCGCATAAACATAGCCAATCCTAAGGATTCAGGTGGTAAAGAACATCGCGCAATAATTTTCAAAACGCCAATATCTTATAACGTACCTTTCGCACGTACGCTTTACCATCCAACCGGCAACGATCCTCGAAAATTGCAACACCGGAGCCGTCATAAACACATTCTGTACCGACCCGATTCCACCGTCTACCCATCGCCCGGCAACTTTTCTAATAACCCGCGCGAATACATCACGCGTGCCTAAACATCGGGCAAATTTGCCAACTTCCGATATTGTTTCGCATAATTCACGGGCAGAGGCACAGAAGGGCCAGAGAGCGTCGCGGCGAATCGAGCGTGGAGGCCTCGATGGAACGAATGGCGTCTTGCGGAACGTAGGACGCGGAATCGCGGCGACTACCGCCGCTGGAGACGACGATAAATCCCGTGGAACGATTAATTAAGCAGAAGCCGAAGCCCTTGGCGCGTCGCGACGGTTAAAGTATGTCGTCCCACTTTTCGTAATGCCGGAAATAATTCAGGAGAACGGTTTGGGATTTAGCTCCACGTATAGTTCTCTCAGACTTCCGCGGCGCATAGGCGTACGCCTTTAGAGCAGCGTTCGCCAAATGCATTGGTCGCTGAAGAATATTTCTTCTTCGTCGCCTCTCTGTACCAACGAGATCAAATTGAAAGCGTAATAGTATAGAAAGTAGACGAAATTGTATCTGGAGGGGTAAGTCTTCAAATAAATAAATTATAAGTCTACTTCTCTAATATAAATTCATTTCTTGGTGTACATGGCAGTTCTTTTAACTTGGACCAGTGCTTCGTCTATACATAAGCACCAAATTGCGTCTGGTATGTACAAATCAATGGCCCAAGAGGAGAGTTCCACGTATAGGACGATCGTTAACTATCGAACATTAAGGGAGAACCGAAAAGCAACGAAGAAGAAACGATCTTTATCGAGCGTTACGTTTGGTCTCTGGCGCAGCTCGACCCTTCGCGTTCCTCTCTATTTATCCGGTTTTTATCCTCTCTCCTCCGTGGCGGCGGCTGCCCGCGAGAGACTGCGGCCTGCAACTGCGGATGCAGCTGCAACGGGCCACCCCCTCTGTCGCATATTTCAAGCTGATTCGCGGCCGACCGGGAACGTCGCTATTTCACCGTGTACAAAATACAATGCGGCCCCGAGGAAGACTTGCCTAATATTTCGCCAGGAGAGCTGCTCTCTTTGTCCGTTTGTTCGCCACTGCCGTTACGACCACCGCCAACCCACCCCTGCTCGCGTTCGGCGGTCGTACCGATTTCACGTGAGCACTCGTGAAACGGAGAAACAAATTCAGGTGGTTTCATAAGGGTAATGGATGCCCTCGACGATGTTTACAAGGATTTTATACGTTGGATCGGAAGCTTATGCGGGTACGCGGAGGGAGGTCAGTAGGACGAGCAAGATGCAAGCGTTAGAAACGTGATAGAGGGATGAAATTACTAATAATAGTAATTCTAGTCATTCGTACAAATTTTTGCAAATAAGATCGCTCCTTGTCACAGTGTCCCACTGCTATTAAAATATTTACAGACATTTCATCGAAAATTCTCAACCCTCCTGATAACCTCAGCTCGACGTCAGCTCGACGACACCGATCCACGTCTTGTCAACCCCGATTCATCCCCCGGCACTTAATATCCCGCGCACATTAAACGATACTCCGTACACCAGCATCGTTCCTCAGCA
Source organism: Xylocopa sonorina (assembly GCF_050948175.1). NCBI lineage: Eukaryota > Metazoa > Arthropoda > Insecta > Hymenoptera > Apidae > Xylocopa > Xylocopa sonorina. The sequence goes on along the minus strand of NC_135195.1, from coordinate 3,624,647 downwards.
CGGTGAAGTATAATTTCAACCGAATCGTGTTTCCACCCCCTCGTGCTGGCCCTCGCCAAGACTCGCAGGAGAGATCCTCGCCGCGGCTAGAAGCAACGCGATGCAAGGCGTACAAGCTCGAACGAATAAACAGTAATTTAACCCCTTATTAAATTCAAATTAGAGCATAGCCAGGGGTGAACTGTTACGCCCGGCTATGCGGCTCCTCGGTCCTCGGGGTAACCCGCTTTCTGGCCTGCACCGCAATCCATCAACTTCTGGCAAGTTTACATCGCGCGTCAAGATTCCCCCGCGGCGGCTGCCAGCGTCGATCAGATAAAACGTAAGCGGCGCGCTGAATATGCATGCCTTTTTCGGCTTTTAATATCGTTAACCGATATATCACAAGATTGCCGGTTATCTAACTGGCCGCGGAATATCGTCTATCGATTCGCGAGCTGTCGAAAGATCATCGATCACCATCGGATAGATTCGACTGCGAGACGCCCTCCGCATTTAGCAACAAGCGGGCCATTCTCGAAGTCCAGTCTGTAAATTTCATTCGATCCGATCGATTATGTTTGATGATATTAATGAGACATTATGAATCGAAATAAAACGAGTTGGAGGAATAATTGAATTGCGATCGAAGTTTCGTTTTCGAGAGAAACACGGCCATCCTCGTTGGGTGGTGCCCACAAATGTTCCAAGTTTCAGTGCTTCTGAATATACAGAAGTGGCTGACGCAAACGGTACGTTAATTGAAGTGCCGTTCACGTGACAAGAATACGGCGTACAAGTGAGTTACGAGTCAATAGAGTCGCGAAACGTATAGCAAAGGTGGTTAATTGATTACACGCGACAGGAGACGATAATTCCGCGATAAATCAGAAACTAATCGCGGTAACTATCGCGCATGCAACCTCACGGAACAATAATAATTATGTCCCGAATATGGTAATAAAATTAACGGCGTGACTCGCGATCTTTACGATACTAAATGCTTCTCTGCATAACAATATACACTGTATTCCGCAAAAACTGTGAACCGCCCGAAAAACGTTAATCGAGCAACAAAACCTCTCGCGTACCAAGTACGAAGCCAGAAGATGTTCCAAAGTATCCTAAACCCGCGCGGAGAATCCTGGAGATCCAGTAAATGGGAATAATCCCGAGGAACGAGCCAATCTCATAATTGTCCGGCATAATTGCATATGCGCGAGACAGTCCAGCGGCTTCCGCCGGCGTTTACACGTGCATATATAATTTTCTCGTGGTGTTTCCTTCGGTGGCGTGCAGAATTTACATCTCGTCAAGTCTGTCGTGCTTGCAGTGAACAAAAGGAGGTACGGGGAATAAAAAGAGAGAGAGAGAAAAAAAAAAGAAAAATTCCCACTCCGTCGTTCGCTCTCGGCTCGCAATACGCGCCGACCGGCTGTTACATCTGCGCGCACACACACACACACCCGTGCCACCGTGGAATCCCACGAGGATAGCCCCGCGCGGATGTTCCTGCACGGCCCTCGGCCATCTTTATTCCAGGACGGACAGGTCGAGAGGGTAGGCATCGGACCGTGGTAACTGGCAGCCCTAGAGGGAGCCGTTAAACCTCGTCCCTGGCCGGTGTACCACCTAGCCACCGTTTTCCTTCTGATATACAACCCTGCACCGCTCGGCTCGGGCTCTGCTCGACCGCTCCGCTGATTCCGACACGAACTTCGGTTCGCGGCGGATCGCTTGTTTCATCCCCCGCGCGCGCGCGCGCCACCCAACGGGAACGCATCGGCGAAAACTCCAATGGGAAGGAAAGGTCGAGGCCGCCGGAGGGGGCACGGAACTCCGCCACCTGTCTTCGTCGGTGAAATACGCTCGAAAATCTACTACTTTTCCACCGTGGTGCCTCCCGGCTTTCTGTACAGGCTGATAGAGCCGCGTACGAGGTGTCTGAACGGACGAAATCTCTGGTTCGACGAAGCGTTCCGTTGGTTTCGTATGGGAGTATGAAGAAAGGGTAGATTTGTTAAGGGGTGGAATTTATGTAGGAGAGTAGGTGGCGATTGTGTTTAGTCGAGGGTGATGTTTGTTGTATGTTTGGGATGAATTTCATTATGTTCTGATATTAAGATCTTTGGAATTGTGAGAAGTGGGTCTTAAGTCAGGACCAAGTGGTAGCAACGATAATAGTTCGGACCAAAGACTAAGCTATCCGTGTTTCCTCGATATCTAGTCGTTCTGTGGATTGTCAATAAGGGAGCAGGTATTTCAGTCCTCTAGATCTATGGATACACGTTTGCAGTGCCAGAGCTTCGTTAACGTTGTAAGCCATTGGTAGTCAAAGCGGGAATACCCCTCGATCGCTCGTAAGTCCCGGATAACACGCGCGGTGAAAGCGTCGAACGCGAATCGCTTGTTTCTGGGTAGAAGTGGTGGGCGTAATTCTTTTGAATACGTCAACGGGTATATTCGATCCGAGTTTCACGCTGGATGTCTGCCGTTCCCGGCAGCTCGGTATTCCGTGCACAGAATCCAATAGCAGACACTTGACTCGCGAATATTCCGCGCTCGTGCACGGCCTTCTACTAGACGAACCCTAGATCGACCCAACTGGGGCATAAATCATGGGTCAACGAACAAATATGTATGCAACACGTCCGCGTAAAAAGGAAACGAGAACGCGAACGCCACGTGTGGAGAATAGATCCGCGAGCGTTCGACTGTTATCAGACTGCTCGTAGTTCGAGTTTCTATGTTAACGTTGTGTTTCGTCTGGTTCAGACTGGTCCCGGCTCGCGCGCTTATTTTGAGAGCGTTGTTTGGTCTGAACGACGGCCACGCCAGCCTTGGATCAAACAATTTCTGGGTCAGAATGTATGAATATAAACCGCGCGGAGTTCGTACAGTTTCAACTTATTTCGAAAACTGTTTCACTCGCATAATTTCCAGTTTACATTAATAATCTTGCGGATAAACTTAATACGGCAATCGAGTGCGATAATTCATTGCGAAACAAGAGCGGGAGTTCTTTGAAAGCACGTGTCATAAAGTTTCGAGTACGCACGTGGACGATTCAAAGGAAATCGAGCAAATTCGATTCCTCTACGTGTACGATCCTATGAAATCTCTTCGCGCGGCTGTTTCAAAGACGAATATACAAGGGATAAAACAAATATCGGTGTTGCAAATCGGCGAATCCCACTGTAACCACCAACGAATGATCAAACTCGGCAGGCAAATCTCGCAGAAACCCAGTTCCACCAAAAAACCCCGGGAAACCGTAGCTATCTAATCGAGGCATGGGAGATAAAAAGCCATGCATAGGCGAGTGGACAGATAAGCGAACGGACGGCACCGGTGCGGCTTATCTATCCGGTCGGGATGATCTCCTGTAGCCTAGCAGCCGCTCGAAAGGAAGTTCGGTTCTCTTCCTGACCAACCCACCCTTCCTCCCTGCACCGCCACCCTCTTCCCGCAGGCCGCAACTCGAAAGATCAGCCCTCTCTTTGCTCGCGATATATCAAGACAGTTATCACTGGAATGAGATCATTTATTACATTAAGACGACGTCGCGGCGTCGAGAGCATCGCGCGAACGGAAAACTGGGGTCGAGCGTTGGTATATTGGAACTCGCAGATAAGAAGAGAAAGGCCGGTTTCTCCGCGCCCCTGTGGCTGTTGCGGGTCTTCCGCTTTCGCGCGACCTATCCTCCGCTCGTCCTCTGACGCTTCCGTCTCTCGCCCTCCACTGTTGCTCGAGAGTCGTCCGAACGTCTGCGCAACCATCGACGTCACCACACCCACCTTCCTCCCTTCGCTGCCTTTATCGCGCTCGCTCTTCGTCGCTTCGCACTCTGCTGCTCTCCCATCTCTCGTTACTGTCCCTTTTCGTTGCGTACCCCATACAGAGAGAGCCCTACTACCGATGCCTCTCTCGCGTCCCGGACGCGCTCTTTAAGCTTAATTGCCGGTATTTATCAAACGGCGAAATAAATAAGCTGCTTACATTTCTTTGACGACGAGGAGTGCTCGGGCGAGCGAACGCTTATTTAGCGAGGGCGATAAGTACATTAGACTTTCGCCGTTTATTAAGGATGAAGAGGGCCGGCGGGCGAGAGAGGTGGATCTCGGTTAATCAGCTCGAACACCTACGCGCGCGTATCCGCACGAGGGACCCCTGCAAGAGGAGGGTGTAGGTGCGCACGCGATCACGTCGCTCGGATTTTTCCACTCTGCGGCAGTGGTTTTTCGTCTTTGTGGCGGTTTACGGATTATCGGAAAATCGTTAGACACGGGTGCTCGTGTTTTCCGCTGTCTTTAACGTGCTTTTTTGATGTGGCGCGAGATACAATCTTCCGTGAGCAAAATAGAAAAAAAAAGTGAAATCCGTTAACAGAGGCGGCAGTGCCGTTCCGTAGTAACCTCCCGAGTGCTGTTGGTATGCTGTTCCTTTCACTGATCGAACGTTTAGTATTTGCGTAGCGGTGTATAAAATAAAGTATTTTATTTTCTCTTCTTTTCTCTCTTCTCTTTTCAGATCCTATCTAATCACAACATCGAGGAACCGAATTAAATCTAATGCACACAACTGGAGTAACTTCAACCCTCGGAGGACCCCTGTAACCCTCATTAACCTTCTCAAGGGAGACCGTACAAAGGAAAACCCAGGATTTAATCCAAAATAATCCAGGCTGATTCTGAGGCAAGACCATTCCTTCTTAGATCGAATTCAAAGCGAGCTGACGGAAGAACGAACCGACTCGTATTCCAGACCCGTTCTCGCGTACCATATATACGAGAGGCCGCTCCAAGTCGGGGGTGCTACGATACCAGCTATGCTCTCTCGTCCGCGTACTAAACGACGCACTAAATCGCGGTGAACGAGGGCCCTGGGCTTGGTTTTCACAAAAGCCAGCCAACGCCATTCATACCGGCGCGTCGTCGAGCGCCCAAAATCGAACGTTCAACCTGTTCGCGCGGCTCGCGTAACGGGAAACTTCCCCACGAGCGGATCAGAGGGTGGTGTTCTCGTAGACACTGGTACGCACACACGCGTGCAAGAAAATCGTGCATTGTACAGCGTAAGAAGCCATGGATCCTGAGAGCGTGTCCCGTCCAACCGTGGACCTCTCCATCTTTCTCCCACCGTGTATAGCTAAGCAATCTCCCTACCCCCATTTCTCTCTCTCTCTCTCTCTCCCTTCTCGTCCGTCGAAGCAGGCGGCCCGTGAACGAACTGCAAGGGTGTAAATCTGAAAGTTGGCTAAACTGTCTACTCTCCCCGGGTCGAGCCGGGTTTTGCACCCTCGTCTACCTTCTTCCTGTCCCTATTCACCGCCGTTTGCCCCTGAGGCGTCGCCACGATGTTCCTGCGTCCTCGTTCTCCCTCTCGCTCGTCGCCTGCGACCCCGGTTGTCTCGAGAGCTGGAGGCGAACAAACGCGAAAAGAGGCGGAGAGGGAAACGAAGCCTGTTCGAGGAGGGGGCGAGCGAAGTAAGAGAAACGACGGGGAAATTGGAACTTTTTATTACCGCTTCGTTTCCAATTTTACACGGAATCGCGTCTGAACCCCGGTGAACAAGCCAGGCCCCCCCATTCATCGCGTTCCCTAACGCGATTCCGTGGCGAGCGTTGTGCATCGATGCCCCGACGTCGGCCGAGCGAAATAAGCCGCGACTGGCGAGGAGTGATTGCCGGAGATCTCCGCTGGTTCTCGAGGGTAACCATTACGCGTTCCCCTGCGATCCTTCTCGGGTTTGGGACGAAAAGAAACAGAGATCGTTTCGATACGCGGGAAAAGAGAAAGAGTGAAAATGTTGCGCAGGAACGGAAATACGATAATCAAGTAGAATGGAGGCGACGCGTCTGACTGTAGACGCGGCTACGCTACTTAGAGTGAAATGAATTTCTACGCGGACGTGCACGTTGTACCTGGACAAATGAGAAACAAAATTGAAACGATATTAACATCGCTAGGCAATATTAATCGAATTGCTTTGCGTAACGGCAACGCGACAGAATGAGCAAGTCCTCTGATGTTTGCAATGTAAACGTATGCAACGATTACCTCAATCGGTTCATTTTAATATAAAACGATTTCCGTTCGTATAATATTACAGGAACGATAATAGTATGCATACGTGAGCAGAATTTCCATATCTCATACGGTGTTATAAAATGAATATTATTCCGAATTGGCATTATTAAAAATCGTGTATGCAAAAATCAGTATTCCCGTTGCAATTTTTAACGCGCGCGTATATACGTACAGATAAATCCAGATATGATTACTTGAAAATGTGACGATTACATTTTAAATTACCGTGTTTAATTATCAATCCGTTGCTAGACGGCGATTTTATTGTGAAACAATTAAGCGGATATTCTTCGTACCTTTGTACGCAATCAATAAAGCTCATCGATCTCTGAGAGGTAGTCTCCAGATATAAACTTGAAGATAAAACATTCAATCTCAACAACCAACAAATGACAAACATCGCGGTAATCACGGTATTCGATCAAACGAATTCAATCAGAAGTGTATGTTTCACAACCGCAATTTCCACGCCCGTCCAGAAAAGAAGAAAACGACATGAAAAGCGAGCGAAAAGAACTTGCAGCACCCTCAAAGACCGAATATCCGACTTTCGCGAACCACTCGACTGCTTCCCCACCACCACCGGGAACAATCCCTCTCAGCAAGCACCCTCATCGACCGGGTCTAGTCGCGATCGAGGATCGCGACTTCCCAGAAGCTTTCCTCCCGGACGCATCGCAAGCGGCGGGGCTAGCGCGCCACCGCGTCTGCGAAGTTTAATTATCCCGGCCGCAGGTGAGGGTACCATGGATCCACTTACAGCACTGGCCAGGTTACGATTGAGCAATTATACTTCTGCCAACCCAGAGCCGTGCATACGTATTGGGCTACGGACGAACGGATATATCCAAATCCACACCTGCTAAACCGTTCTCCCTCTCTCTGTGTTTGTCCAATATCCATGTTACCAGAAAAATTAGCACGCCACTACGACAATTGCCTACGAAGACGCGTTCAAACTTTGTACAACGTTAAATCTAACGCTTGAAGGTAGTTCCTGGTTTTAAATCTGAGATTCCATCCAATTACAGGGTTCGTTCGTCACGTCTTTTTAGAGCGAATCACTAGATACGCTCGACGCTAGACACCGACAAGGGGTCGAGGATCGAGATTCCTCACTACGAGCACTCCGGCCAACTAATTCGCTTGAATTTTGATTTTCAATAAGAGACAGAGCAGACAGGCCCGGGATAGTTATGCACGTACACGCGAACACAGCCGTGGGAACGCGGGATGGGTAGCCGGCTCGTCTGCGAAGGAGGAGAGAGACAGGAAAGCCTGCGGTACCAAAATGGAGGGAGTTAGAGGGCCAGTGGCGGAGACGCGCGTTGGGATTTAGCTTCCGTGTACAGCTGTACCGTGCCGGGGGTTTGAATATGCATGATGCATGGGCATTAAAGCCTGCCTTCCTCCTCCGTCCACCAACCCCCGCGCCACGTATGCAAATAGCAGGCCACCGCCGGTACCGGTTCCGCCACCTCGAACGCCGCAGCCATGCCAGCACACGCTCGCCTGCCGATACGCGCGAAACGCGGAACTGCGTGCGCGTGAATTTTTTCCTCCGATTTCCCTCTTCCACTTCTATTATTTTTTGTTCCCTCTCCTTTGGCTTTCGCTTCCTCTTTCACCCGCCCTTCTCCCATTGATTTTGTCATTTAATTCTGTTGCGCGGCGTTTTTGGGTCGCGAAGCGCCGGGGCGAGGGCCAAGCGGCCGTTCGATGATCGCGCGACAACGAGGGCGTGCTTTTTTACTTTTCTCCTTTTTTCTATCGTATTTTCTGACGAGTGCAGAAATCCACTGGGACCGCGCAAAAAGGGGATATAAATTAATAACGCCGTCCTACGCGAATTATCGCGGCGTGAATTATCACCGGGTCGAACTTCAACCCGGGGTTACTCGCGCCGCTAGGGGATGCTTTTTTAATTAACCGTAGGTTTCGAGGCGTTTGCGAGAGCGCAAGTAATTGTAATTAGAAATATTAGTTGAGAGCTGAAAGAGGGTCGTCGGATGTTGAGGTTTTACGCTGGGCTCTCCTTTGATCATTTTTTGCTACGTCGCGATGGCTGAGGACGATAATTAGATTGTGTACTACTTCCCACTCGTTACAGTGCAATATATAGTCAGTTTAAATTCCTTGAAATTATTGTTATACGAATTTCACGTCTCTTTCTTGAATTTTTTGACACGTCTGATCGTACCAATAATTTCTATGAAAGTTACAACTATGTTCTGAAGGGAAACACATCGATGTTTCGTCGCGTTACATAGTTTCAAGTGGAGTTGGCGAACATTTCGCTTTTCAATCAGCGTGGACATTTTCCAGGGATAGAATGGGAAATTTATTGCCGCGGGGTGAAACTAGAACGCGGGTCCAATAATAATTTCGCGGCGTCGACGTTATTATCTGCCTTGACCAGAATTTCGCGCTAATAGATCGCCGTTAAATCGACGATCAAACGGCATTGTTTGCGGTGTTCGATCGCGTTCCGGTACACTTGTTCCGCGCGTTACAATATTTCCCGGGATTATGTTCGGCTGCGGAAAACGCGGGCCGCTTAAATCCCGCCTGTTGACCGTCCGTTTGAGCCGTGTTTTACGTGACAGCGTTTTCTATAAATTTGACCCGTAAGCGAAATAAACGCAACGTCGATTCTGGTTAAGTTGACGCGCGAAACGTTTCGAGAATGGCTTACTTTATTACTCCGGAACGTATCCACGATCTACGCGCGATCATCTTTATGATCGAGGGGGTCGATTAGACGAATAAATTCCGCTCGAAAATTTCCTCTCTCGAAGCATCTCTGCGAGAACGATCCGTTACAGGTTAAATCACAATAATCTGCAAAGTATGGCCTAAAAGGGCGAAACGATAGCCTCGGCTATATAATAAACGCGGCCCCCGCGAAACACGACGCCAGCTGAGTCGACCTTAGCCAGAGGGGTGAAGCACCGTGATTCGTGAGTCCCGGTGCAATTTGCGGTTAATTTCGGCGAAAGCAAATAATTCGTCCGGGGCAAAAGGGCCACGTAAGAAGCTGCGTAATTGCTCGCAATCACGCCAACTGGTCTGAGGAATTCGAATCAGCCACTGATATATATTCGACAGGTGGAGGAAGTTCGTCTTTCGAACGATAATAGAAGAGGAGCAGGAAGGAGAACGAAAAATAAGAAGAAAAAGGAATGAGAAAAAAGGGAAGGAAGTGGAGGAAAAGGAAGGAGAAAACGAAGAAAATAGCCGACAAGCGGAGAGCTCGCCTCTCTCCCTGGTGCAATTATCTCATTTGCCAGCCAGTAATTGAACACGGAAAGAAAATGGCGATCGACGCATCGAAACGTGCTTCCTGAAATTAATTGACGGCCGCCTATGCCCGTGATCGGGCACGATAAAATAACGCCGCAGCGGTATAATTGGACGAGAAGACTCGTTCGATTATTAATTCCTGCAACACGCTGGGAGCAACGTTGACGTATAGTCCACACAAACGCGCGAGCGCGCGCACGCACTCGCATTCAGGGGGGAAAAACGCGCGCGAGCCGCGCTCGACGAATTCAACTACGAGTGCCATCGCTTTCAAGCGATTATGCGACTCGCCGATCGATGGTACCAAAACGTTCCATCGCGACGCGGTGACAACGCGCTAATTGGCTCGTTATCGATGCGCGCGACCGTAGAAACCAACGCGCGACACTATACGCGGCCGCGCAAATAATTTATTACGAGTCTATGATGCGACCGTGATTGCGATATAATGTTGATAATCACCGGTTGATTATACGCGCTACTATCGGCAGCTTGTTTGTTGGGCGATTTTCAAGTCTCGGATACGCCGATGCGTACAGTAGTTCGGTTTCGTGACGTAGTAAACACGCTTGTGTACTTTGGAGCGCTAATTTCACTGATACCGTCGACGCTAAACTATGAATAGTGTACTTTTAATCCACCCTGCGCGTTACGACGAATCCTGTGCAAATTTCTTGTCCCGCATAAATCAATAATAAAATCATCGCGACCAATTGATCGGGGCCGCTTCGAACGGATGCGACGCGTGTCTGACGCAACACGGGCATCATCTACTTAAACTGCAGTTTCAATCCACGAGTCCATAAAGCTCGCCCATTGAAACGATACAGAGGTACCGAGGAACAACACGGCAAACTATCTTATCGTCGTCGCGAGACGTAAATCGTGGTGGCCATCGTGTTACGCGTACGATTATCCGTTAGACAAGAAGATACGAAAGCCATTGACGCGACGATGTAAGAATGGCACTTTCAGACACGCCAGCGAGTCGATCAGAGGTAAAAAAGAAACAGAACCTGGCGTATCGTCGCGCACGATTATTGTCCTTCTACGTCGATGGAACGGGGCCCGTGGACACGAGGGTGAACGTCGAGCGGGTGGGCGGCGTGGGTTGCACATGGTGTGCATGGATATCAGACGCACGTGTTTACCAGCTCGGCGTTTGTAATTACATTTCGGTTACACATAGAGGTGGCCGCTGATTTTGCGCTAGCGCCGAACAGGCATGAACATAATTCGACAAAACGGATATTGATATCGCGGCGGCACCGCTGCGCCTGACAAATGATCGTGCCGGTGTTGTACGGACGCGAGACAAATTCGAAATCGCGACCAGCGCTGCGCTCCGGTTGTTTCTGACCCGCCAAATGGACAACAAGGAACAAGCGACGTTTCGAGGGTGTCTCTTTCGTTCCTCTCGACGGTGAATCGAAAGTGGTTGATATTAGAATCGTAAGAACGTGGACAATCTTCAAAAGGTTATCTGATTGTGAAAAAATCGTTGGTGTACCAAAGAAACTGAGTGATTCGAAACGCGTACGTAAGATTCCACGGAAACAGCGACGAAACCAGCTCCACTTCGCGTTCCCGTTCGCTCGCCAAGTGTCGAGGAAGAAATTCGCGAATAAGCTCTCGACGACGGGAACTTAGCGTCCTGAGCAACGAGATCACAAAGCGGCTGCGGTGGCGGGGCAAATTACAGACGCCGCGCGGCGTAAGACGAGGGTGGATAACCGGGGATATTACCTTAATTAAAGGCTGGCAGTTCGATCTAAAAAACAATCGATACCGCTCAGCCACGGTGAGGCAATTACCTAATGCCAGACCAGTCCAGTCCAGAAGGTCTCGTCAGGTTTAATGAAACGCAACCCTGTCTAGCGTTTCGAAAACAAGCCTGGACTCCGTCCGCTCCACGCGCCGCGCACAAAATATGAGTAATAGGAGAGAGAGAGGCCCGGACGAGGGGGCGATTTGGTATTAGGATTTATTAGGGCCACTCACCCTCGCGGGTACGCAGCGCACGCTGCGAAACCCCGAGGAGAGGGTAAGACCTTATGATTTCTCCTGGGGACCCATACACACGACTTCGACTAATGCACCTGCTATCTGTACAACTTCGCAATTCTTTCCACTCGTGAGAGCCCTCCTTGCGAGAAAGCGTTCGTATATTTAGACCCAAGGAACCAGCGTAAAGGATGCCGTAACGACAGGGTTATTGAAATGTAAGGAACCGTGCGGTGTCGTAAAATGTGTCGACTATTTCCATCGCTGGCCCTCGAGCAAAAGGGATACGCTTCCTTTCGTAGAACAAGAATGCATTAGATTTTGAAAAGTTAGTCTCAAATCGAGCGATACGAAAGAGCAGCAAGCTTTCATACCCATTACGTCTGAACGCGAGGTGTCACGGATAGGCAGCCGCGCGAGTTTCGTGGACTCACCTGAAACATAAAAAAGGACAGATCAATTAGCGTGTTGTAGCGACGTGGTAACAAATTCGTGTCGAACGACAATATCAGATAAGAGTGCTTGTTATCATCCGAGGATATCGTAAACAGGCGTGTTTGCTGAAGGCTCGCCGGAGAGTGAAACGTGACATGCATGCCACTGAGGAGTGAAGGCTGGATTCACGAACGGGCTTAAATTTCCATTAGTTACACGACAATGCCGCGCAGACTACTCGGTACACATAAATGAGAGGGTCTAATGCGCTCACCGGGATTACCAAAAATACGACGCGGCCATGCTTGCGCGCGAATATTTTGCGTTCCAGCTGTTGCTACGCGAAAATACCCTCACCGTGAATGGAGACGGACGGTCAAAGAAAAATTGGATGCGTCGCGCTTGAATTTTTTTTTCAACTACTGCTAATTCCCCGTTTAAGTTTTTTCTAAATCATCCTACGTATTTCTCCGCTGTATCCAATTGTTGTATTTCGCATCAGCTCGTTTATCCGCGCCGAAATTATCCGATTAAACTTGGTTAAACAAGTTATTGGACAATATCGAGGATTGAACGGGGTTCGAGTTAGGGTCAGAGTCCCCAGCCGGAATCAAACCGATGTCAGCGTTGAATTGCATTGGCCGCTGTTCTATTGATTTACATCGCCTGGTACTTGCCAATAGTGGTATTGTACGACGATAATGATATCGCATCGAGTCACCTGTCGAGGAACCACATCCTCTCTGTCGATCATGTTAACATTCGAATCTTCAAGTTTCCGACAGTCGAAACGACGAGGCGGCGATTTCTTCTAAAATCTGTGGACCAACCCCTCGAAAGATGGAACAGGGAACAACGACTCGTTAAGTTTAATTGAAAAAAGGAATGGCGGATAATGCCGCGAAACGTCGCGACGAAATGTGGTCAGTTTACGAGGTGCTTACAGGTTGATGGTTTCGTTTGGTGAACGGGGAGCCGTGCAGGGGTTGCGACGCTTTCAGAGACGGAGGAGAAGGTCGTCAGCCGTACCTTCCGTCCGCGATAACCCCGGTGACATTAATTTCACCAATACCTTGGCGGTCGACTTGTTTCGAAAGTTTACGCCCGGTATTACAGTTATTACTCGCGAGCCAGGGGCTGGGGCCGGCTTCCTTCATTTTCCGCGATCGAGAACGCGCCGGCTAATCGAGCGCTGTTCCCATTCGCCGGTTACTACACCAGTTACCATTTGAATAAAACTCGATGAAAGCTCGTTGGATTTGCAATTAAAGCGACATGAATGCCGCGCGTTTAGAAGGCTGCGTATGACGCGCGTCAAAGTTCCTGGTTACCACCCTAAAGCTTTTGAAAAGAAAGGGAAACTTTCAGCGGTGCCGTGCTCCGATCGCTGAACTGGTAACCAGAGACACGAATACGACGGAACGAAGGAGTAAATAAATTAATTACATCGAAAGACTGGAGAGTTGAATTTTCGAAGACATCGATTTCACCAGCAAAAGTTTATCGCGGACAGTAGACGCGGGGGATGAACCTGGGGGAGGAACGCTCGAATGGAACCGGAATCCGCCTAACCGAAGGACCGTCAAAGTCCAAAGGCCACTTACCATCGGGACCCATCAATTTCTTCCGGGGCAAACTTGTATAACTCATCGGCGAGCGCCGCTTCTCTTTCTTCGTCCCCTGGCGCGGCTATAACGCATTGTTCCCCTTTTATTTCCCATAAAACTTCAAAAGCCCATCCAAACATATTACGATGTCCGAGGAATTCGTTAGTATCCACCCATCGACTGGGAAGACAGTCTGTGAATGGCAGTCGCGTAATATCGTACGGGAAATATTGGACGTAGGAATCGTCCCCGTGCGATATCCGTGCCGGCACGTGTCGCCATATGCGAGCACGCATCATCGTGCCAAGATGCAGGCGAACAGTGTTTACATAGTTTCGTGATGCGTTAGGCTGCAACCACACTGTAATTGTCAGAGTATATTGCAGCGATTATTATTGCTCGTCAAAGTGTCGTATATATAAAAATTATTTTGTAAACGTATTACATGTACAATTTACTAGATTGCAATGGTTAGAGAGGACGAATGAGGAAGAGCGACGGTTAAGAATTGCAGTTTTGTTAATAAAACATTTTCCTGTCTATGCACGGTGTTCTATGTGTGGCTGCAGCCTTAAACTGTCCCGGCACACATAGAAAGGTCAGAGTCCTTGCCGTGCTGCCCCAGCAAACAGAATATCGAGACAGCACGTGGCGCGGCACGCAACAAATAGCCTCGAAAGCAGGCATCATCCTCCTGGTACCAGCTACGCCTCGAGTGTGTGTATTCAACCCCTCCAAGCCGTTCTCCTACCCCGAGGAATCGGGCGCCGCGTGTCTCCGCTCAGGACCAAGCCTCGACGACTCCAAGGAGGAGCCAGTGGCTCAACCACGAGCAGGATCCACGCTTTATTTAAACGCGTGTCTATGGTTTATCGTTTGCCAAGTGTATCGACCCATTTGTCGAGTGGAAGGAGGAGTGGAATGCTTCTTTCCACCATAACAGCTGATGTATCCTCTCCATCGGTTCTTTTTTCCCTTCTTTCTCTTTAAGCTGCCTCTTTTTGGTCCTGTCATAGTTTCTGTTCAATCGTACCATTGTAATCACGTTTTTTGTGAAATGAAATTAATTACAACCGTGTCATTAGTTTAACGGAGTAAAATCGCTACCTTCGCAATTGCGCGAGATGAAATTTCTACCGTGAAAAGTATCTTCGAGTGCCAATTAGGGTTTCAGAGAAAATTACAATGACCGTTGTCATATCCGACACTTTTCCATGTGTGAATTTCATGAACGTTTCCCACGATTAACCTTAAATGCCAATTACATTGCTAATTTTCTTCGCTGTGTAGCCTGAAAATTGTTGGAAGGTTCGTGCCAGCTAAAAATAAAAGAGAGCAAAAGGGAAAAAGTTCGGACCGATATACATTACTCGACGTGACATAGACGCGAAATCTCCGTGTCCAACGTGTTTGACCCATTTTCCGAGGCAACGAATTACTGCCTCCGCGACAGACCGGGCACGGGTTTAGATATTTTTGGTCGAAAAAATTGCTTATCGATCCCTGAGTGCAAACGTGCCCATTAGAAGTATACATTACCAGTCGACGTTGTAATTTTTTAAAGCAATCCCAATGAATCGTCAGGTTTCTGTATTCTCGACACACTCGAGCGATTATCACTTTAGCGATTAAAAACTTTGCGAACATTCTATACTGTTTCTCTATTCCAACATTTTTTCTTTTACAACAAACTGCCACCCTTCCGCTGGATAATATGTTATCGTCGGTGTATTTATGCTCGCGTGTGCTTACATTAACGTACTGCAACAATACCGGTTTCCGGAACTAATGGGTGTACAATTTCAGCATTTCTGTGCCCGGTTACGCCAGGGCTCGTGGTCGGGTCGCGTTAACGAGGGTCTGAACCCGAGGGGGGTTGCCTTGCGTGGTGTCACCCTTATCTCGGTCGATGCCCCAATTTTCTCGGATTAAAATTGAAAAAAGAAGAGGAGAAAAGGAGAGGGAAAAAGAAAGCGAAAGAGAGAAAGGAAGGGAACGGAGGGTGGCTAGCGTGCTACCTGCATGACATCCACGCGCCCTTTTCATCCCGTTTTCGGTTCGCGTCGCATGCGAGCACAAAGGCAGCTTTCGAGGAAAAAAGCAATTCCAATATCTGGCACAAAAGAATTTTTTTTTCGGTGGGCACGGAATATCGATTCTTGAATATGTATCGGGAGCGAGTCGAATGGGAATAAATTGGAAGACGCGCTGTCTGCGGTGGAAAATAATTTTTACGGAACTTTCAGGGTAATTCCGTCAGAATGGTCTCCATTGACGCGTTCACGTCACTATGATTCTTGACCTTAATAGTTTCAAATTTAACGATAGCCTTGTAGAATGATTAGCAAGCGCTGCGACGATGGAGTTAGTTGGGAATTAAAAATACCACCCCCGTTTTCTACCAACAGGATAAAGCTGTAATTATTCCTTGGTGAAAATTTCATTTTATTGGAACCGAACAACAGAGTTAAACGCCAGGGTTTTTGTACAATAAAGGCTGACCTCGTTCTTGATTAATTTCGTCGACAAAAACAGGGAAACTAGTTTCGAACGCTGTATAGAACAGGAAGCGGGGGAGGAAGCGAGGACTTAAATGACAAGTACGGGAGCAACCAACGACTTAAAGTTTATAGTCGACAATGTCTTTTTACACGGCAACGGAATTCGCTATCGAGATGAAGCTCATTGCCGGAAAAATTAGCATTTACATCCCAATTTCAGCACGTTCGAGTTATAAGCTAATAAAGGTGCAATTAACAGTCCACGATGAAAAAAATTTTCTCATCGAAATAGAGAGTCGAACGTAACAAGAATAAAGTAACGATCGATTTTATAATTCTACTTTAGCACGGTACAATTTTTACAAATAAAGCAAAGATCAATTTTACTCCCTCGAAAACGATTAGAGACGAACGAAACAGACTCTTTGGGCACAAGAATATTCAAGCATAGAAACGTACTGGCAAAGAAATATCTGAAGCTGCAGGAAGGTGTCGAACACTCTGACCTGCACTTTTCTTCGTAACACTTCCTTCTTGGATCTGAGAAACTCAAAGAACGAAGAAAGCTAAGAAGAATCGGTTCAAGAAAAGATGTCGAAGAGAGCGGACATCGCAACCATCCGATTCGATTCACACACACTTCACCGTCGTATCGTACAACGCTGTGTTGTTAAGTACTGGAGAAATTTCTTGCGAATACGACGCACACGTCCACGATATTTCAACGCGAAGAAGAATTTTCTAAATTAACCAGCTATCAACGCAACTTCCACCACTTTCTATTATCCCGTCCCCTGGTAATAAAACTCGCGTTACCGAGCACGCGTCCTCCATCCGCCGGTTTCTTTTTAATCTTCCCCGAGGAACTCCTCAGTTGCGCGCGGCTGAGCAACTTTAAAGCCAATATATCGGGCGAAAGTTTACGGAATTTCTCGATCGCGTCGTCGCCGCCTAGCCGGGCGAGTGGCCCAATTTCACCACGGAACTTTAATGAAAAGAATTCCCTTCCCCGGCTCGCGGCCGGCCAGAGAAAGGGAGATCTTAGATGGAAGCGATCGCGATCGATCGTCGCAATAAACCGCCACCCACCCCGGTTGTTTCGTGGATCATCACGCAACGTGTTACAGCGCGCTCGCGCGCGGCAGCTCCTGGCGGACCGTCGAGGCGATGGAAGCTTTATCGGGAGGCCGACACGCGAGGTGTATATCGCCCTACACCATCGCCTTCCTATCAGTTATCACGTTGTAAACCTTATCTACCGCGCAACACAATACTCGCGCGGACGATCCGTAGCTACGCGCTCTGCGACTACGCCACCCCTTGTTAGGGGACGATTGTTCGGTAAAGCAGCGGGCTTCTGAAGTCTATGGATAGAAGTCTAGGATAGAGCGTATGGAATGAAGATGGATTTCGAATTTTCGGTTAAATTAAGTAGCTTTCTGTCGCGAGAATATGTTTTCTCGCGTTCTAATTGAATTTTAGATTAATAACGGGTATATGTGAAATGTTTGCGAGTTATTGTTATGTGAACTTGTTTTGACACTAATTAAGAAGAGGGAATGATATTCACGCACGTAATTAAACACTCGGTTTCTTCCGGAAAATTAATTTAGATTTGAAAAGAGGGGTAGTTTTTCTATTCCGTGTTCGATCGCTGCAACTCGACGAGTTCGAATCATCGCGAGAGTGTAAAAGTTGGGCGACGATCGCCGCGATAAAACCGATCGGTGACAGGTTCACAAAAACATTTGGCTATCGGTGGGACGCTAATGGCGGGCGTAAATTCTTTTTCGACACGTCCTGAAACTGTCGAACTCGATGTCCGCGCGCAAATTTCCTCCTGACGGCTGTAATTCAGCCGCGCTTCGACGTTGTTACGTGTTTTGCAAACATCGTAGCTTGTACACTCTTTTTTTTTCGACGACACATTTCTACTCTGTTTTATGAACACGATGTCTTGGTTACCAATTACGCGTTCGACAGTGTGCTCGTCGTACAGCGGTAATTCTATCGAGCGACAAAGAAGCGTGCGTTACTATTAAACCTGCGAGCTTCATATGACGAACTTTTCCCATTTCATTTATTTCGATCGGAACGGGGAACAATTTCAGCCGTCGCAATCGTCGCAGCAGAGGAGGATTCGTAATATATTCCTGTCCAATCGTGATCGAAAAGTCGCCGGTAACAAGCCTTCCTTTGCGAACGAATATGACTGCAATCGACTGCTTTTCGATTCAGCTCTCGCTAATCTAGATGATCGAGAAGGTTTCAAAGTGACATTTTTTAACGTCCCTTTGAAGATACCCTCGACGAAGTAATTACCAGACGTAACAGCCAGCCGCTGTCACGAACTCGACTCCGGGACGATCACGTTTCAAGCAAAGTGCTACGTTTAATTGAGCTCGTCCCCGTCAGGATCGAAGTGCCGTTCGCATTCGGTCAGTTGGGCGAATTTCAATGATCGTCGCGTAAAAGAAGAGTTCCCTTTAGATACGTCATTGTGCGTGAAAGAACTGCGAAGTGTCAATCGAAATTATCGTCTTGATAATTGATCAAAGGTATTCGATAAAAAAAGGCTCTGATTCGAGAAGCAGCTGCGAGAAAGTTTCCATTTCTCAAAAGATTCCTTCGCAAAGTTGTTCATTTAACTGAGCGAAAGTTCTTGAATGAATTCTCAGCTGGAATAATTTAATTTCATAACAAAAAGATAAGCTCTTTAAAGGAAGAAGAAAATCAAGGAGCTTTACATCTGCTCAAAGAGCGAATAATTAATTGTTCAGAGAGAATGTAAAAGCGTTCGTGCTTAGAAAACGTTCTACCTTCGCAAAATGCAACAATATCTCGCCATTATCTCTGCTTTCTACAAAGTGCTCTCGATACGGATTACAACGGAATTATGTAAACGATTACCGCTATTTGTAGCAACAGCGGGGTAACGAGCCGCGAAATACCCGATCCTAACTAATTACCGCGTGACCCAGCAACATCCACGAATAATCATGTAATTATATTCATCCACGCGCGGCGTGCATCGATCGCGCGATAAAAACCGCGTTCAACTTTCGTTCTCCGCGGAAAGTTCGAATCCCACCAGCGTAGATCGACTATCAGCGAACCCAGATGGGTGACAATAATTCAGGATGACTGGAGGCTAATCGTTCAGCGGGGCCTTCTATTCGATCGTTAACGGGGATCAACGATCACGGGGGGTTGCGTCTAGCGTCTTTATGAAACCTTTAATTAAACGTTTCATAAATCACGCGCACCGCGAGCGAGGGGGTTGGCTGGAACGCGGGGACAAATTAATAAGATTAATTGGTTGACAGTTTGGGAAACAGTCTCGAACCCACGGCCGCGTCGATGTTACGCGTCGAATCGTTCGAGGGAACGGCGAGGAATATTAATTTTTCGCCGGAAGCACTCTGGGAAATGTGCCTTCTTTGAACTGAACGGGGAGGGGCTATCGAGGCTCGGGGATAAACGTCGCTGGCAGGAGTAGACGCGACCCGAGATTGATGGATTCGACCGATTTTAACGAGCTGTAACGCGACAGCTAAGCCGCGCGCGCGTCCGCTTTCGATCCGCCGCGCTGGATATTTGCATAGAGCGGACCCGAGCACGGGTCACGAGGCACTCGTTGCTCCGAGCATTGGATTAATTAAGATCGAGCCTAGCCGAGTAAACACTTGTGCAGGATTACGCGAGCAGTTTTGGGGCTTTGAATCTAAGGTCCTCGCGAAATTGTTTTCATTCAAAAGGGGGTGAGTAGGAGGATCTCGTTTCGCAGGGGTTGTTTTAGTAAACTGTGACGTTCGCTGACAAATGCGATGCTTTCGGAAGTTCAACTTAACAGCGCACTGAGAATAATCGAAAATTTTGAATGTTTAATAAACCTGTAAATGGGGAAGAAACGGTGCACGAACTACGCGCAGTTCGATAAGAACTTAGGGTGTCGTATCTCGCACGATTCATCGTCTGTCCTATCAATCCTGATTTCACCCTCGCATAGCCAACTGGTATCGCTCTGTCACCTTCCTGCCTCTTCAGATAACGTCCGCATTACAACTGGTGTCATTCTAACAATAAGCGTTAAACGAGTGTACGACGATTAGTAATGCGAGACAAATGATAGTTGGCCCCAATCGTCTAGCAGGGAAGATGGCAATCTACCCAATAACGCCAACCAGACTAATGAGATCGTCTCCTTTCTCATATTTGGAGCGTAATTACATTCTTCCCTTCTACTTACACCCTTGTACGTACATGGAGCGTTCTCGAAGTCGAGGTAGAACCTTTCCTTCCTGAAAAATCGCTTAACCAAATCGTTATGAAGTACCTTAAGTGACGGTGTACCGATTTAAATGATACGATACATTTTACACTTTTATCAAACATGGACAACAAGGAAGCACTCGGTTGTTCCACTCCTCCCTCTCCCGCGTGTCTATTTAATAATAACCAATTCATACAGAACTGACCGACATTCCCCACTTAAAGCATCGATCCCAGGAACAATCTCGCGACCGGTTACGAGCAAAACCAATTACGAAATGAAAAAAGAACGTGACAATCGGCCGATGCCGCGCGCACTTGTGCACCCGTCGCGGGCACACAGGGGCCATCGATTCGCAGGGCGCATCGAGCGGGCTCCGGGCTCTCGCTCGATCTTTCCCATTGTCCCTCAGAGCCCGCGAACACTTTTGTCGGTCGATGTACCTTTTTAACAGGGACACGCGACAATGCGACGCGTTCAGCCCCGATATGCCCCAAACAATCTATTTGCCGAGCATTGTAATCCAAGTCTCATTGTTCCGCGCAAACAGTATTTTTCTGGCCGCGCGAACGCGCTCGAAGTCGAGGGTGGGTGGGGGGGGGGGGGGGGGCAGAGCGCGCGCAGATATCGAGGATTTACAACGATCATTGCACCCTGGGACCAAAGTGGACTCGATATTTCCAGTTTGTATTTCCGGTCCGGCTCGACACGTCACGGGGATCAACCGTGCCTCTCTCATTTCTCTCTGCTCCGTTCTCTCTCTCACCCCCTCTGTCTTTCTCTCGCTCTGTCTCTCGCCTCTCTTTTCCGCTCGCTTGTACAAAGCCCGTCAAAGTCAAAACACAATTACCAGCCGGAATTGAATAAAGCTTACTTAAACGGGCGGCACAATCGACCGTTCTATTTCGCGTAATTGGATCGATAATTGTATATCGAGCGCGAAAAAGCGGGCACAGCTGGCCGGGGCCGTAATTATTCGCTCGCGCCTGTTACCTGCGCGCGTTGTCTTGTTCCGCTCGACGATATAACTCGCGCGCGGCCCGACGACAACGCGTAAATGCCTAATCGAATTTCGGGCCAGCTTACGCGCTGCTCCGTTGTCCAACGCGAACCGATGGACACGAGCGGTGTTTTTTTCGATTTGTCCCCGGTTCGAGTGGGCTCGTCGCGAACGCAGAGAAACGGGGGAAACGATAGTTAATTACACGCGCGCGCGCTGATTCTGTAGACGATGTAAATTATTGCGCGAGTTCGGAGAAGGAAGTGGATCACTGTTGCGCTTTCGATCGAAAATTTCTACGTTACAGGGTGAACGGTTAATATTTATGCGAGGGACACAGCGACAGTAATTTTCGAGCCAGAAAAGCAAACGACTTCGCATTAATTCAGTCAAGTACGTGGAAAGCCGTAGAAAACGCGATTACGCCGGAAAAGAAGTGTTTTTTTTATCCTGCGCTCAACACGATTACCGGAGGTACGCGAGGTCAAAGCAAAAATATCATTTTTTTGCATAAATTATGCCGCGTAAATGTTCGCGCACAAACGCCATAGATTCTCATTATGCTCAGACGCGGGCGTCTATAATCGCGAGTTTTGAATTGCAAAGGTGAAACTCCGTGAAATTCAATTTTAAGTTGGTCGATGCCTCGCGAAGTGATCTACGAAGAAGTTCCATTCTTCTTAAAGGCGTCTTCCTTTCTTTTTACTGATGATGAATACAATAACGATGCTGTACAGGCCGGATATGCATAGCATAGCTCTGCAATTTAAGTTTGTAACAATTTACTTTTGTAATATTTTCCAAGTATTAGAGATATAAGATTAATGAATGATCCGTTAATAAATTCAGCTCTAATTCAGTAGGATATTTATTTACTTCTTGCGTCTATTTTATATCTCATTTTTGCGCGTTTAAATATATCAACTGAACCACATATGCAGTGTATTTAATTAATTAACTTCAGCAGACGATTATAAACCACGCGAGCTGGCGTTTAGCAACAATTTGGCAGACTCTCAATTTGGCACGTCGTCAAGAATAGATTAATAATTTAATTAGATCAAAGATAAATCAGCATTATTTGAACGTAATAATATCCAAGGCAGATAACGCGTGCTCGTTTAAATAATAACTTAAAGTAAATCGTTATATAGGCGTGTTACGATTACGCCAATTCTTAAGTGTCACGTTGCATCCACTTTTTTGCTAAATTCCAGGAAACTGGATACAAGAGCAACAAGAAAGAGTTGCTTAAGATTCCCGGGGAAACAGGAAACTTACATCTAAAAAGTTTTCGAAGCACACTTCCCAAGTTTTCAGGCACCATATAATCGCTTCCTGAACTATAATCGTAAAAGTATGATGTATATCCGCGAAAAGTTTAACCACTTTTACTGCATAAACGTCGCTCGTAAAGATATTAAAATACGCCTTTCCTTATTTATCGCGCCCAATTATTCGATACTCAGCCAACATATTCTTCACTGTTCCGTTCATTCACAACGTTCCAGATGATACAACGCTCTGGAATCAACGTACCAATATTTAGCAAGCCTCGTTACCATTGTTAGACATTTGCGTTTGGCAAAAAAAAATTCATGATCACGAATTCTCGATTTAACCGCGCTCGTAACGCGGTCTCCGTTGTAAGCATTCCATTAACTATTGAGACTCGACGCTGCCGCTGTCCAAACTAAGCTTCGAAGCTTAGGGAGCTTTCCCTACTTTACCCCCATTATTATGGCGCAAGAACGTCGTTCCATTGTTCCACCGCGTGTAAGAGAAATTCGTATTATGTATGTGCTTAATAGGCATCTTTGATCATAGCACGAAAACCGCTAACCATCGATCGGACAGCTTCAATTGACCACAAAAAGCTCGCACGTACGACAGAAAGTTTGCCAGTTACTCGTCGATTAAACCACTTTCGTCTCTTTAAACTATGAACGCTTAAAAATCTGTCTACGATGGTTGTATCTGCGTAACGCAACAGTGCACACGAAAAGGCAGCCCCGTCGTCTATCCGCCTTTCCCACCCTCGTAGATAAGATGGAGGGAATAATCCTCGACGGGTCAAAGTACGGGACTTACGTAGGAAGGAACGCATGCGAGGCAGTGGGGTATAGTACGTCGGTTGCAGGCTGTTTTAATAATTCAAAGATGCCGCGGTTAATACCTACATGACGTCACTTGGAAATCGATCCGATGAAACATGCATTACCCGCCAGCAGTGACGTCTGTACGAACTTACGGCGCGGCAACGGGATCGTTCTCGCAACGGAAACCCGTTTGTTAGACCGTCGCTGGAACGTCAAGAATCGCGGTCTGAAATAAAACTTTCAGCTCGTGTCGATATTCACTGGTGTTAGAAGTTTCTGCCAGTGAGAGTGGAATATTAAGGGTGAGAGTAGGGGTGGATTTTTCGAGGTAGATCGAAAGTTGATTCAGTTAGTTAAAAAAGGGGTTGGAAGGAGAAGTTTCAGCCTCGGTTCTGTAATATGACATTGAAACGTTGGAGCGGATGTAACAGTCTGTAGATCGAAATGAAGTAGTCTGGATGTTGTTGAACTTCAAATTGCGCGAGAGTAAATTGTTTTGAAATGACATTAATAGCGTGGTAATGATCGAGTCGTAAGTTTCGGTTCTATAGCCCGTTAAGTCTGGAACCATCTCATCAAACTTGAAGCGTGTTATCATCAAGAATGTCGAAAATTACACGACGAAGTTTCTTAGAACGCACGCATTTAAATAACAAGATAGCGGAGAAAAGCGAGACGCGGGGGAAGTGGAACAGCGAGAGAGGGCAATTAATACGCGCCTTCATTATGCCTCGGTTGTTACCGTTTCAAGTACTGCTCTTTAGCTCAAAAATAGATGGCGAAACGTGATCGTAATTAGCCGTAAAAATGGGATGGACTGTCGACACCGATTAAAAGTACGAATCGGAGCTTTGGAAGTGGTTCAAATTTCAGTTAGAAGCGATTCACTGACAGAACGGAAGGGAAACGACGTGGAACTGAATTTCATGAAATTTAATTGCGTTCATAATCTTTAATGAGCTGTGGAAAAATTCTATTTCTAGCTCCGATCCCGTTTAAAACCTCTAATTCTATTTTGAAAGAAAAGTATTCCCGTGATCATTATAAATTATATCCAATTAAACTCTCTTGGAATGGCAATTTTAAATAACTTCAGTGAATCCTGCCTCTCGAATGTCCCTTTGATCCGGACGAGCATTTAGAACGCAACAAATTCCACGATCGACCGGCTGCGAATAATAAAAGAAATCGCCAGGCTGGGCCAAAACCGACTTGAAATACAGCCGAAATCGAGCCAACCCGACGATGGCGTCGTTATGAAGATATAAGACAGGCCAACAGGTAAGCGGTAACCGTAGGCCCATAACCGCGGCGGTATAACAGGCGAAACATAAAATTGGCGGCAGCTGTAGAACGTGCAAAATGCCCACGCCGAGCCCGACGGCGATTTATAGCCGCGGAACGAGCGATGCCTCTCTATCCCTGTACCCTTTCTACCTATCCGCGGGTCCCTGGCCTATAGAAAATCGTTAATTGTCCGCACGGACGCCGGCATTAATTTGCTTTGACACACGGGCCAATTTATATTCCTCGCGGACGGAAACGCGGATTTTTATAGCGCGCTCTGCTCGCGGGCCACATGGCGTCTCACATCCGAACCGGCTAACGACCTCGAGTTTTCGCCATCGAGTCGAAGGATTCTGGCGTAAGATAGGGAAACGAACCCTTCTGGCGATCGTACCGCGAGATATCTGGCTGGCAATTAAAGCGAGAGACGCTATTTTTATTAACGACGTATGCGGATTTTCATGGGTACCTGTGCGCACCAATTTTTCCAATTTCTCTAAGTTATGGTGGATAATGCAAAGGGTTGAGGGTGGGAGAATTTATTTTCGCCGCGCAGCAACCCTTTAGCTCCGACGTAAATTCAATACAGGCGATAGGGACGCGAGAGTCTGGGCCCAGGTAAGGGGATTCAACGTTTCTCTAATTACTGGCATAAATCCAGCGAAAGAATTTATCCCCTTCTTGCCTATATCGAGCTCAGGGGTATTCGAGGTATCGCGCGCCACGGGCCGTAGGAGAAAGTTCGTTCGATATTTTCCACGCACATGCACGAAATATTTGCGCAGGTATGCGAATTTCATCCCCCCCGGCGCGACTGGCGCGTCTACCCTACCCTCCGACCCACCCTTTCGCATTACTCCGTCTCGTTCGCACTCATTTTGTCGCGCTCTCCAGATTAACGTCGATGTTCCATGGAACAAAGTCCGGATGCGTAGGGTATTATCGCCCGTGCTGTCGGGAACAATGCAAAAAAAAAAAGATGGGGGTGGAAAAACATAAAAAATCGTTCACGATGCGTTGCACAGGGGAGGGTAGGTGTAATGGCGTGTGTCGGGATCGCGGAACCGGTCCCGAGTTCGTGGATTATCGAGCTGTTTTACTCGAAAGAACGCTACTTTCGTACTATCTATCCGGTTGCGCGGCTGAAATAACGCGCGATAGAGGGTCGAAGCGACGATAAGCGTCCTCCGTTTGGTATCGATAAAATTTGGGTCTCAGACTGTCGGGCATTTCAAGTGGCCAGCCGACGTCAGCCGATCTGAAATTCCTCCCCCACTGCAGACTCGAGGGGTGGATCCTGTCCCTTGTTTAACGAGACACCCTCTCGCGAGACGGACTCTTTAAACGAAAATAATATTGCCTCCGACGGACGAATTTCATCGCGATCGTCTCCCGGGGAAATATGGCTGAACAAACCCGTGATACTGCTAATTAAACGGAAGCGTCATCGAAATTCGTTTATTGCGATGATACCGGATAGGGATGGAAGGTACGAGGGGGGTTGTTTGGAATTAGAGAAGAATTTCTTGAGGGACGATATTGCTGTCTTAAGGGGACGACGGTGTCGCTGTCTCTTTCTGGCCTCTCCTTACAATTGCAGATGTAATAATTATGCAGATATTAAGCGTATCGGATAAGAAGATTCGTAATTGTGACTTCGAATAAGGAATTCATAATGAGTTCTAACTAAATAGACAAATAAATACTACACTCTCGATCATTGTAAAATGAACTTCGTTGCTGGTATAAATTCCTGGATAATTCCAAGAAAAACTCGAGTACCTCGCGTATCGCTCGTTAATCAAGCCGATCCCGAAATACGCTTCGGAAGTACGTTTCCTGTAGTAACTTGTCCGTCACGAACGTGAATAATGCACTAATAATTGCACGTGCCATGAATTCTCATTAGTCTAACTGGTGCCGTTAGCGGGAATTTTTTTTTAATCCCCGTTCTGGCTGCCTGGCTATCGCGCCGCTATCGAATCCGCTATAATACGCTTAAATGCGAAAATAATGGCGCGCCGTCCAGCCATCGGCGCCGTTGACGTGTTCCGGCCACTACCCCTGAGGTCCACCGGGGGACGATCCACGATTCTAAACTACCTCCTCCGTCGTGTATCCCCTTATTCATTATTGATACAATCTACGCAGGCGCTGTCGGTTCATTCGCAGCCGGTTCGAATGCTGGAAAGTCGGACGCGCCGATGCGATTCCGCAGCTGACGCAAGGCTGACGGTCAGCTGTCTCGCGAGGAAACCTCCGCTACCACGATCGATCGTTCCGCGTAGAAAATAATTAACGTCGATTTAAACAATCTTCAACGACCACTTAGACGTTCTTATCTTCGCATCGTCGATACATCGAGCAACGTAAAGGCAATGGTACAAATTCTATCCGCGATACCGTCTCGCAGCACCGCGACGATATTTTAATTCTCGTAACGGAACTTTTTACCGCTGGGGGAAAATTATACGAGGACCTTAAAAATTTAACGGGCGCTTAAAAAAACAAGACGCGAAAGATGAAATACGAGGGTGTAACCGGGCGAGTGTCCGATACGGGGGTTGGCGGTTCTTCGTGCACGCGGTGCATTTGCACGCGAGGAGATTCGAGTGCTCCACGAGATACCCCGGGAACTGGGTTATGGGACAAGCTCTCGGTTCAGCCCGCATAATTAGTCCCGCTACTATCCCGAAATGATCATGAGACGATTTAGCCAGGAGCGATGCTGGCGAGGGGACGAGAGGGACCGGAAACGGGGGCTGTGAGCGTGCGCGCGTCCTCTACGCGAGAGAGTAAAATGCACAAGTTTATATTGGAGTTGAAGATAGAATCTATGCGTCGATGTCCTGAAATACGACTGCTCCGGGAAACGTAAATTACACGGACACGAAGATTTTTGCGGAGCTACCAGCAGCGCGGTGTATCCAGCTGCAATCGCGAAGAAATTAATAGGGGCTGCAGACGCAAGAAAGAGGAACGGATACAGTTCGGTTCCGAGGCTTAAAGATGCAATAAAGCTTCTTCGAAGGCATCGAGCGAGGATGCAGGTAGCAGCATTGCTTCGAGCGGAAAGAAGAACCATTATGTACAGCGATCCATCTTTCGTTCTATATATAGTGGCGGCGTGGAGAACAAATTTCCAACGCGGCCTTTTTTATTTTTCCATCGGTCTGGAAATATTTATAGATTACCGAGTTATAACAACCGTGCAAGTAACCTGTTGTTTAATATGAAATTATCGTTTGTCTCGGCGGAAGGTATTTCGTATAATTAACGCGTCGACGTTTCTGCCGGTTTGAAAAAGGAAATTTTAAAACGGCGAACCGGACCGCGGTGCTTCCCAGTTAGCAAATTGTAGTCGGCGGTCGCACAAAGGAATCAGAATGAATTTACAATTTTAATCATAGGGGTAGAGAGAGGAGCCAGGCTTCTCGCGCGATGAAAGAATGAACAGGGAAGCCAGCCGTTTACGTAATTAAAATTTATTAACTTCACCCAAATGAAATTATTTAATAATTAATTAATTAATTAAACCGTAAAGTGGTGCTCGCCAGAGTGAAATTCTATTTCCTTAGACGAGCGTGTTCCGAGCTTGTATTACGGTTTGGCTTACTAATCAATCAACAGCCCTTATAGCCATTCTACGCTAACAGTTCACAACTGTTAATTTAACTTTTATAAATCGGTAATACATTAGCAGCGAATTAATTCATGCTAAGCTTGCCTTTTAATTACAAATGTATCGTAGAATCACTTGGAAACAGTTCGTTCAACTTCGATTCGAAGCGATGACCTAATTGCTTCGCAGAAAAATGTTATTTTCACGCGATTACTAATCTCGTTTCTCGATAGTAATTACCGGGATACAGCAGTCGATATAATTTACTTCGAAATCTGATAAACCCGTCGCGTATGAGCGCTATATTCAGATGGAGCTGTCCGCGTGAATGCACCGGCGCGATTCAACAAATGAAAAGCGTTCGCCAGCGGACCCGGTTCCGGAAACGGTGAACGGGGCCGGCACCGCGGAAACCGCGCGCGCGACCATTACACGGGTCTAAAGTTAACGTGAATCCCCAGTTATTTTGTTGTTCCGCGTTTCGTTCGGTTTGCTCGATGAATACTGGAAGGCAGAGACGGTGAATGCAAATGTGGAGCAAGCCCGCGGACAAGTTCCAAATCTGAATGCGTTACGCGTTCGTTCGGAATATTATCCCGGACAATGGAACGTAAGTGCTTACGTATACGAGCATGCATTGCTGCCATGAATCGTGGCAACAAAGAACTGGCATCCTACCAAATTGAATTCAGTTTTGAGTATAGAAACGCCAGGGAGATATAGATTCTCGTGAATCATGACCAGAAGCGTACAATTGTGTCATCCTCTGTTCGCGTCATTTTACGTAGTCTTCCGTTCACGTCATTTAACCCTTTGCGCTCGACGACTTTCTTGGTCGGCGGCGCTGCAACTCGAGACAATTTCGCGCGTAAATGAATTTACAGAAGAATTAACATACGAAAGTGTTATATATTGATATATTATCTGTGTTTACAGTCTTGAAAAAGATAATTATCGGAGTTCAAGTTCTGTGTAATTGTAATATTTTACAAAACACTTACCAAGGTATTCTGAAGTGCCAGGATCTTGTGGGTCATCGCTGCTACTTCCGGATTCACTGTCTATTACATTAATTTTTCTATTTCTCACATCCGATACGTCATTACTGTTTACACTTGCTCGAAATTAAAAACGAGTGGTGGAAAATTTCGCGATACGTCTGCTTCCTACGACCGTCGAAACTGCACTAACGCTAGACATATCGTATTCAGGACTACAGTCGTAGAATTTTACGTCACAATGTCACTTTCCAACCGAAGACATAAACAGCCTAAGGGACCACATTCTCGAACCAATACTTCGCATCTATCAATTGAAGATAACGAAATTCAACATAAATACAGCCGCTCGAGTTGCCACGCGAAACATCGTGGCGAGTGAGAATCGCCATTCGAGCGCAAAGTGTTAAGAGTACCGATTAAAATTTGTTTATGCGTAGATAATTACGTAGAGAGAAATATGTAGATCTGAATTTTTCTGGGAAAATCTCTGCGCTGACTGAGCATCGGTAACGAGTGATCCAACGATTTTCAATTTCTGTACGAAGGTGGTGAACCACGTCAGAGGTATTATATCTGATTAAGCCAACTACTTCCTTTCGTCAGCGATTTATTCGTTGAACAGGCACGCGGCACACAGAAACAGAAAGCGAGGCAGATGGAGAACGATTGATCGTTGCATTTAAATAGTCTCATCCTGTCATCGATCCGGGCGAAACGCCGGCGCTACCCTTAAAATTTTTAATCGCGGCTCGTTTCAGCGTTGATGAGCCACCGGCACCGAAATGAGAGACTTTTTAATGTTGCTTTCACGAGGCCCCTGATAGCATCCGTTCTACCATTTTTTCCCCCCTCCCACCCGTCTCTTTTTCATTTTCCGCTTGTGTCGTAACTCTCAGCGACGAGTCGCATTACCGCGCCCTCAAACGAAACGCTCTTCATTTATTTATATAGAGACAGATAAAAATTGTGCATCGCTCTCTGTTAAAATTGCGTTCGTTCGACGGCCTAATGAAAAGTGGCAGAACCGTGAAAGGGTTTCGAAAATTGTATCAATCAAGTTATGGACTCGCCGATAACCGATCGCGTTTTAATTATA
Organism: Xylocopa sonorina; assembly: GCF_050948175.1. Classification (NCBI taxonomy): domain Eukaryota; kingdom Metazoa; phylum Arthropoda; class Insecta; order Hymenoptera; family Apidae; genus Xylocopa; species Xylocopa sonorina. The sequence goes on along the minus strand of NC_135195.1, from coordinate 3,594,350 downwards.
CCGTAATTTGTTTCGCGTGCACGATAAGATATGCTATCCAAATAATTACGACTTCGTACATTCGTCTAAACGGAAATAAGATATTTCTCGAATTCTAAATCGATCACAACTGATCGGTATCTACCCGATACTTCGAGATCAAAAATTTCACCCATACGAGAAATCGGTTTATGACCCGAATAGCTTTCATTACTATAGTTGGTCGACGAAAATCTTCAATTTCGAATTCCTGTCAACCCACTGATCGACCACTTTTATCCGAAAAATTCGGTCATTTAACGGCATTTCTCTCGTTTCAATTTGAAGGATGAAATCGCGGGATATTAAAGCCAGACATCCATCGATATTAAAAGTGACTGCTATTGAAAACTATCAATTACAAATCTAATCAATCATCGAATATACGTCTCGAATCTATGACAACTATTTAAGAGAGCCACAGATATTCTCGACTACAAAGGAAAGAAATTAAATTACCTTCGAAACTGCATTTGCATTTGTAAATTGTACATAATATTAATTATGATAAACACAGTTGTTAATTTACGAGACAAATCCAAACACGAATGTAATTAGCGAAAAGCTCATGGAACAATGCGAATATCGAATACGAACACAAAGACAGAAAGAAATCGGTCGAACAATTCGCACGCGAAAAACTCGTGACGAAGCAGAAATTAAAAAATCGCAGGCATCGCGTCCTGTTGAAAATGAAATTAACCTTCGTGTATATACGTACAGTTCGTTTCGTACAGCCGATTCAACGAAACGTTTGTAAAGATCCGTGCGTATCCGGGCCCGTGAATCCGTTTATCACGATCAAACATAAATCAGATTGACTGAGCGCTTTTGCAGGGCGTTTCACGCGGCTTACGTTCCCCGTGACTTCATTAATTACTCGAACGAATTTGAATTCATCGCGCGACGTCGCCTGAATCAGGTTAAACATTTCGAATGTATACATTCGAGGTGATTTCAAACTTTGCTACGGTGGCAGGAGAGCTGCTCGGAAACGGAAATATAATAAGAAACTGTTCGAATACATCGAACCCACGTTACGTAAAACGTTAACTTACTTTTGAAGGTAACAGATGAAAGTTTCCAACTTGCTTGAATAGAAAAGAAATTTAGCTAACTTTCTAGCTAAAAATTCTGTAAGCATTAGATCCATTACCAATAAATCACAAGTCGAATGTTAACAAGCAAGAAATTAAAATTGATTAAAATAGAGATTCATTTGTTGGCGTAACACTATCGTAATATTGATAATCAAAATGATAGGCTTTCCAACGGTAAAACGGATAGTACAAATTCAGCAGGAAAAATTCTCTCAAACCTCACCGCCAACGTTAACCCCTCCATGAAACGATTGCACAGTATCGAGCTCCAAGAACTGGAGCCTGCACCCTGTTCCCCGAACGGCGCATCGTTAGCGGTCGCAGAAAAAAAAACGCGTCAGCACGCGAAAGGATTCGAAAGGGTCGAGAGAAAGATACGATCTCTGCTCGACCGTCCGTTGCGGACTGGTTCCCCTTTCTATAATTCGAGCACGGCGAGAATCGCGAGATTTTATCGGCGAATCGAAAAGTGATCCGCGCGATCCCGTCCGGAACAATGGGCCAGAGGGTGGGACACGCGTGTGCACGTGAAATCTCGTGAAAAATAGCAACCGCGGTAAATCGTCGGGGGCCGCGGGGCCATTACTCACGGTTCGACATCAAAGGGAAACTGGTACGCGAAAACGGGGGCGCAGTGGCGGCCAAGATTTCTGCGGATAGCCGCTTCGATGCGATTATGCAACGGCCCGATCGCCGGCTGCGCGGATCCATCGGTGCATATATCAGCCATTGTGCATAGCTGCCCTCACCTCAGTTATCTTAATTACATCTGTAATGCACACCGCAACAGCAGCGCCGCCGTCGCGACGCTCAACCCTCGCGTGTTCCCAGCGCTTATTTACCAACGCGCGCGTTAATTTCGGTCCGCCACTGTGTGCGGGGGGGCGCTTGCGTCCTCGCGTCAAGGGGTTGCTGACGCCAAAGGAGTCCTCTCGGCGTTGTTGCGCGATCAGACGATTGTCACGTGTATGATGGATTTCGCGTTTAATTAAGTTCGAATTTCGACGAGATTCACTTTCAACGGGTACAGGGAAACTTTCTGACCCGCGGTTCACGACTGATCCCGTTTCGCTGGTCGAGAGGATTAATGCGGAAAGTTTTCCTGTTCGCATGATCCGTCCTTGAGGAAGATCTCGTTCCTGCGTCTAGTAATTTATCGCGAGGGTCCGTGGACGCGCTATCGACTGCGAATCGTGAAACTAGCGAGGGAGAGCGTGGGTTACGGAACATGTGGGTGGCAACCAGGTCACGTTTACCAAGAACTGTGGAAAAATGCGATAGGAGATCTGTGTTGCTCTACATCTAGTAGTAATCATTGTATGAATTAACTGCTACTTCCCGATTTTCGGTTTAGGTGAAAGTTTTATGAGATTTACTTAGCTTTTACTTAGTTCTACTAGTATCGACGATACGATTAAATGCAATTAACGATATTGTTATAGCACGAGGTAGCCGTTAATCATTTCTAATTACTTTAAAGTAAATGCAATTTACAGTACATTTACTGCTTGGAGTAAGAAGATAATATTAGATTGTCACTGTCAGCCCAGCTGGTATTGCGCAGTACTAAATATAGTTACGAAATTAAAGTTCATTGTTATTTGACAACTGTTCTTTCCCGCTTTTCCTATTTATACTCCGTTCGTTCGTAATGCTACGGCTGCTATAGATAGCCACCCCCCAAGGATACTTGAAAACATAGATCATAAAGCGGTGTTTCTTGGAAAATTGTTGGCGAAACGATCCAAGCGGTCTTTACTTGTTTCTCTTAGTTTACAACAGAATCAAAGCGAGAAAGTTAGGAAGATTCAACGTCGATGCATCGTCTATACGTACACCATAGGGAAATCAGTATCACGCGAATGGTAAGCATCGCTTTCGCGATCAATTCTAATGGTACTTGACAGAAAGACGGAATTAGGAACGTCTGAACTACCACAGAGGCCCGTTCTCGCGCGGACACTTGAGCTTCCAAAAAGCGCAATCCCTGGAACAGAGCCTCGTAGTCCGTGAAAGAGTTAACAACGTGACCAAAGGAAAGTTAACAAACGATTTCACGGTGGGACGCGTGTCGATCGACCGCTCGCGCTTCTCTCCGCTCGCCCCCATCGCCACCCCTTCTCGTCGTCGCTACCGACCAGCTATAGAGCGTGTTTCGCGTAACGCGAGATAAAAAACAAAAAAGTGGAAAGAAAAATAAAAAACAGAGGGGTGTACCTCGCTCGTTACACGCTACACTTGCTCGTTTTTGTCGGACGTCGCCGCGACACGTTGCAGAGAGGGCGTGGGGACCAAAAAAAAAAAAAAAAAAGGTTTTCGATGTCCAAAACAAGTCGATGCCATAGCTGAATTGGATTCACCCCCCTCTATTTTTTTCCCGCCCTTTCTTGCGCGAACGCGTGAAATAGGAACACGCCCGTGGAACCCAGTTTCGAAATATCACGCCTCGTTATTCGAGTCGGTTTTCTTTCTTCTTTTTCCCCCTCCCTCCACCCCCTCTGCTATTTTCTCTCTCTCTCCCTCGTCCCTCGTACGTGGTAGAGAAATAAATACAGTTTATTAAATGAACAACGAACGCGCGTGGAATGGAATTTCGCTCGTTTCCGCTGACACTTTTTTGACGAACGTCACCGCGACTGTGCACGAGAATAGTCCGGACACGAAGTAACAAAGCGCCAGAAGAATCATTCGTAAATTGTTTGTCAGATTCCTGGGAGTGTGTGGATCGAACATGATACACCACTGGATATATTTATGGTAGAAATATACCGATTACCATGATCAGAGCGTATCCAAAGTGGGTTATGTTCGATGCGCTCTGTACGTCTGTTGCTTCTTGACTGAACTATGGCCCTGTGTCCCTTCTCCGTTGGCCCATTTAAGGGAGAAAACTATCGTACAATGCGTGCAAGGTCCTTGAGTCGAGTTTTAACATAAATATGGGTCAATACTTTTCTGTAAACGTGGAACGTTTTAAAGAGAAAAAGTAAAAATGCAGATAAATTCATTGTTTCGCGCGAAGTACGGTATATCGTTAATATTTTTACGAGCAATACAATTTTCGAGCTATAGAATTCATCGCGAGGGTTGTCAATCCGCAGGAGTGTTCTTTTTCAAAATAAACGCTGAAACGTGATGAACGAGTGTGTAATTCGAACGCAAATCGTATATAATGCGCCTGGACAAAAGCGTGCTGCCGGATTGTCCACTGGCACAAATTTTGTGTTCCACGGAACAAATTTCACCGAGCATTGAATGACGGAAGTAGGAACAACTAGGCGTGAAGAACACTCGCTGATTCACGAATGAAATGCTACTCAGTCGCGTTGAACTCTAAATGAACCTCCATTTCCGTAGGTAATTGAGAATCAACAGCTGTAAATATTCCCCATTTTATTCGCTCGCGTCCCCCCCCCCCCCTCCTCCGGGCGTAAAATTCAATATTTAGCTTTTAACTGGTTATGCGTGTAAACCAAACAGCCGGTGACGTTGACAAATACTTTTCAATTAAAATGAACGAATCGACTCATCAAAATTCAGCGCGGCGCTTTTACTTTTCTATCGTGTTCCGTTCCTCGGCTGTTTTTACCTCATCAAAAATTTTGGCGTCTGTCCCTTTCGTTCCGCTATATCGATCTCGTTAACGATCCCCAGTCACGCTTGCGTCGATCGATTAAAATGCAGCGCGCCAAGCGACGTTCGATATCGAGCAGTGCTGCGCCGCGAACAGCTCCGCGTCCATTGTTATTTCTGCGCCGCGAAACGGGGATAACGGAGGGCTCGATTCTCGCGCGCATATTACCGATACAATTTCTTGGGATACCAGCCGTAGCTATTCCGGAAGTAGAATGCGTTGCGCTCGTTTCCGCAAATGTACGGAAACGCGGCGTTTAGTACGAATACCTGCAGGCTGCCTCCGACTCGGCACGGTAGCCGGTGTTTCCTAAACACAACAACGCGCCATTATAATTAGGGGCTCGTGAAACCGCTCTGTGATTCATTACCAGCGACACCAACGCGTTTAACGAGGCACCAGGCTTCGTAACCTGGCGACAAACTTGTGGCAAAGTGGACGAGGAACCACGTTGCTATCGATGGACGAAAGTACTTGAATCGACTGATAAATAAATTAATCGAAGCGTCGTCGAAATTATTTTAACGATCCATCGAATAGCTGGGTTTGCTCACGGTGGGTAACTGTAGTGTTTTTCTTTCGTAGTATGGGGTGTACGATGCGCATAGAGAACTAGATTGCGTCGTATTAAACGTGCAATTTTTCACATTTGACGAAATCGCATTAACGCGCGCGACGCGGTGCGCGGAATGAAATTAACAGACAAACGGAACGGATTAACCTTAAAAAGGAAACGCGCACGGTGCAATGAGTATCGACATCGATAGAGATTTTGCTACAAAGCGAAGGCGTTAATTATTTACCGATGCGCTCGAATATCCCGGGACTAGCGGAAATCGGGCATTTGTTTTTGGCCGAATAATTCGACTACCGATATCGGTCCGATTAACGAACCCGGGTGGGTAATTGCGGCGGCGAATTAACGATAAAGAGAAGGTGAACTGGCTCAGACAATTGGTGTTAAAATTGTAATGCGTATACGCGATTCTTGCTCAGTTTTTCGAGTAAATGCATAATTTCCTGAAAATGCGCCGGCCGCGATAACAGCGTGGTAGCATCGCGATGGTTCCCAGCGCTTCGCTAATGAGTGATCGTGTACAGTGGTGTGCTTTCGTCGCAAATTGTTTATCGATCCTGGTTTTACTCCGAAATCCGGTGAATTTAATTTTAGCTAAGCATCTCGCGCGGAAGATCCCGCGATTTTGTTCCCAACCGTAAAGTATTAGGCGCGTTAATTACGCGAGTGGATTAAACGCCACGTTAACGGACTCGATAATGACGATAACCGCGAGCTCCAACTTTTTTCCGTCGTTTCGCAACACCGTGTAGCCGATAATCGAGCAGCAGCCACCCGTTAATCCTCGTTAAAATGTTTACCACCGGGTACACTTTATACAATTTCCCGTATAATTGTTCGACGCGCGTGGGATCAAACGAAATCGCATCGATCCCCCGCGTTCCTCCACTTCCAATCGTTTCCTCGAATGTCTTTCATCTTGTTCGCGACCTCTCGCGTTACGATCGTACAAGCGCGAGACGTTCAGGAGGACGAATTCCATGCAAATGGAAGGAAGGAACGAGGGCGAGATAGAAAAAGAGAGAACAATTGTATTGTAACTCTGAATATTTTACATTTCCCCGTGCTCGCTTTGCATATCGACAGCTGCTACGTTAGGGGTGGAAGCTTATTCGGAGGTGGACGAAAAACGTTTGAATTTTTCCATTACTCCGTGATAATCCTCGATTGAAAAAAGAATCTAATTTTTAAAAGAGAACCACGCGCGAGTTTCAATAGCGAGGATTAACCTTTTCAGAGTTCGAGTAATTAACCGTCGAGAAAGAAACCACGAACGTAACGACGAGTATTTACATCCCCCTTTTAATGCCGGCCGCATTAAAATACCTTATGAACGGTAGAATTTCAGCTGTAAAATATCCGCGATACGTTGTACACAATAATAGCCCGGGATAACCGTAAAAGCCCGGGCTGATATTCCGTTTTACAGCGGGACGTTCTCACGAGCAAAAGGCCAGCGGTGACGTCGCGATATTGCAAATCGTTCCCTCACAATAGAGAACCAAGCGCATTACCGTTATTGCCACTGTCAGGTCGTGCAGCAGAAAAGATCAATGGTTTTAGGATCGGCTCGAGGCATGTGGCAGGGGATAATTGCCGAAAAGCCTGTTTCTTACACCGAATCAACCCTCCCAGCGTTCTGAAATGGACAAGCTATATTTAAACGATGATTAAGCCTCGGAAGTCGGGACCTGAGCGAGGAAGGGGGCGTAGGCAGGGGTGGAGAACACCGGGAAACATTTTCTATCGCATCTACAACGCGTACACTGTTACGTAGATGTTTATCGTGCAGCTTTTTCCGACAGTTGCCGTCCTATCCTTTTCATCTGCTTGACAGTTCTATCTTTAAATGGTGAGACGCAGAGACGCGCGTATCATCGGGCCGTACGAACGACGGATATTTAGCTGTTTCGTGTCCAACCTGGCGATACGCCATTAAAATGAAACAAACGATAAAATCTATCCGTGTATCTGTAACGAAGCGGCGTATACAGGCGGCGTACGATCATCGAGCGACCATTTACCCCTTCGATTACGTCCGTCGTGACCCGCATTCGGAGTTTCGATTGCATCCCTTCGAATTAGTTTCACAGCCGTCACGTGATCCATCAAATTTTTAATTATCGCTCCACATTGCGCGGTCGTTACCGCGGAAGCGCAAAAAAAGAGGAAACATAAAAGGGAAAACACACGCGCGGCATCGTGGCCGCGCGTAGGGGTGGCGGCAGGGCGAAACGAAAGTGGAGCAACGAGCAGGAATTGTAGCCGACCGGTGGGTCAGCCGAGGGGATGAGAGAGATTAAAAAATACAGCCGGACGAGACGTTATAAATGTTAATCCGTCGATCCCTCGATTTCCTCCGTTGATAGAACCGAAACCGTAATAGGCGGAAATCACGGAGCTCGAAAATGTTGTTTCGCTGCAATTACGTCGAATCGAATCTTGTTTCGGTTAACCGTTCGCAGCGTAATGAAATGGCGAGGAATGCGCATGAAGCGGTTTCAAAAGTATCGAGCTTCTCGCTGAATTTGTTGCGTTTGATAAGCGATAAATGTATACATTTTCTTAATTCAATCTTATTTAATGTACGTTGGATGAGAAAGGGTTGAATACCCCGTCGAACAAGCCACTGACGCGGCACGATCGCGGGAAATACGAATTCCGGGCATGGTTTGAATTTCACCCTCGACTACTTTATAATCCATGGCTCGTACATCGCAGGCGAGCAGCGTCTATCGAAACTGAGGGAGTTAAACAAATGATAGCCTGACAACAAGAGCATGTCGAGCGTTCGTGGAATTTCCAGCTCTCTTAGAAACGGTGAAAAGGAACAGTTGTACGTGCATTGCCTCGCGCGTTGATTTTTCACTTTAAATTCCGCGGAAATAAACGACGGAGCCGCGCCGCGAAGCCAACTCGTCGACGAAATAGACGAAAGTTTAAAGAAATTTTTTGAAACTTTAATAGAATGTTTTCAAATGGGTGAAAAACGTCGAATAAGCATAATTCTTCGATCATTATCGTAGATACGTTCGTGACATCCCTTGGAACAATTCGATTCGTTTTACCCGAAATTCCAACGAATTCGATTTCCCATTTAAACGATCGTTCGTGGCGGATTTGGCGGCGCAAAGGACCATTCGTTATAACAATATCTCGTTCACGGGATTTACGATATATTTCCAGCCGGTGCCCAGCGCAGCCGCGCATATCTCATGCGGGCCGCGCATTCACTTCAATCGCAGCGTTCCCGCGCTTTTGCTTCCTTTATGCCGGCCTCATTGTCTCACGACGCGCGAGGACAACAAGCGTGAAGCACAAGGTCGATTATAAATATTATGCAGCCTTGTGCACCACGGGCGTGGCTCGTGCACCGTATAAATCAGCGGGGCGACGAAGGGTGCGCGGCGAAGGCCGCCAAGTAACGGAAGTAGCCCTCGAGACTTCGATACGAGTCCCAACAGTCTCGTCGTTGTTTTAATTCTAAGCGAGTTCGTTACTTTTCAGAGAGAAAAAGACGGATACTTTTATAGTTATCAGTTTTATACCATAAGATTCCTCGACTGAAATAGTGATATATCGCGTATGATCAAGGCACAATTATTTAGATCTACATATATCGATTCAACATGGTGTTTCTAATTCTTCCAAATTCGTCGTGGTGTACCGAAAATAAATGTTTCTACTAATTCACTCTAAAATCTAGACGAATTACGAAACAAAATCGCGAGCCACGATTCGTAGTCTCCGCGCAATCAGCGCACGATATGAAATCAGGCATTCCGTAAGGAACAGCCACGTGTAATGGCCATAAACCGTGGCCTGCGGTACAGTCATCGCGGCGCAATTACGTGTTCCTGGGCGTGGATGCGGTCATTATCGCGCCCTACTTCATTCTAAAGGAAAAGTTTAATTTCGTGGCTGCAGCGCGCCGCGTGACAATGATGCATCTAATGCGCGAGGGCAACGGGGATATTACTCCCGTTAAGTTGATGCGCCCGTGGAAAACCGGGCCACCGACGAAAATTGAAACGCACTCGTGGATAAAATCGTTCCTGGAAACTGTCTCTACACGCGGGATAAACTGGGACTAAAATAATTGATAATCCAGCGTTCAAATTCGAACTCGTATTTCCACAGTCGATGGTAACTGGGTTCTTAAACGCGATGCAAAAGCGCCAGCCAAACTTTCGCCTGCGCAATGTTCGCAACCGCGTAACACGAAAGCGGTTGGAAGAGTTGCATGTTCTACTTTCACCAGAATTACACGGTTTCATCGTCATTCTATTACTCTTTTCACAAACCAAACGTTTAATCTAGAATTAACTGAGCAACTGGTATCGTCGACATCGTACGAGAACGATGGATACTACAAAAAAAAACCAGGAAAGAACCAGCGAAAGAGTGTTCGAGTCAGCCTCGAAACGAGAGCCTTTAATCCCTGGGGAGGCCACCGAGAGCTACCTTGAAATTTCGAACGTTGCACGCGTCGAGTCTTTCCTTAATGCCGGAAGCTCGGTGGCGGGCCGCTTCCTTTCACGCTCACAGGCACAATATGTAAGCGAAGTTGCCGCAAAGTTCCTCGTTGGACGACGGCGCGGGCGTTTCTGAACGCGCGGGGGTGGTTGGCGAGGGGTAGCAGTTAAAGGGGCGCGTCGAAAGAGGGCGGCTGGCTGCCGGGGACGGGCACACGGCGCGGGTTTCGGGTTCTTGCGGCGGAGCCGGGCGGTTTAAGCAAGGCGTTAAATAGCTCGCAAGTTTCCCGCGGCAAAACAATGTGGCTCGAGAGTGTGAACCTGGCAGCCGCCGCTTCGTGGAAAGTTACCCTTAAACCGGGTGCTAGGGCCCACCTACGTACGCGCCTCCGCACGGCTGCTACACGCTCCCCCGTATCTTCTAACTACCGACACGCCACGCTTCGTGCACGCGTACATTCTTCCTGGAAGAAATGTAGCCTGGTTGTAAAATCGGTTCGAGGGTGGAGTAAACGTGTTTTGAACGCCTCTGTAAGAGTTACCGGAAAGTTTCGGGTCTGTGAGTTAGGAGCGTTGGTTAAGGTGGTGGAAGGGTGGGTGCATCAGCGAGTTTTCGAGTCTGACGAAATACTAAGCGATTGTATAATACAAAAATAGGAGGTAAAGAGAGGTCAGATTTGGCGTTTGTATAATTCTTATATAGAGTTAAAAACGAATTGGACAATTGGTGCAGAGTATGGAATGAAAAATGTTAGAAGTATCTTCGAGCAGAATCACCTCTTAAAGATTTAACCGTAATCGTTTTTCCAACGAAGCTCGCTCGCTCGATGCGGTCGGATCTCGCGTGCTCGCCGCTCTTTGCCAGGTACGATCATCGTCGATGGAAGCGACCGGAAGCCGTGCCCCTTTGATTTCCCGCCGTTTTTATCCTATCTCTCGATAGCGGATACATCGACTGCTCTCGATGTTCCGTTTCCTTCCAGCAAGTTTTCGGTACCAGTTGAAGTGGCGGTCGGATAGAGCGGGTATGCGCCTACACACGCGTACTCGAGATATATCTCGAGAGGGTTTAAAGCTGGCGATCGTTCCAGAAGAAACGTAGATAAGTTTCTCCGTTCCCGAGGTCTGTTTGATGCCAGCGGGCGCGTGTCTCGACTACCAACAGCGATTTCGTGGCGCAACAGCGTAACGAAATAACTGTTGCTGAACGAATAACGGCGCAAATAACAGGGTGCATGTAATTGCCGCCTCTAAATCGACTTTCGTTTCGAGAAAACACGGCCAATTACCACTCTTAAGGAGGTATCTTCTCTGGACGAGGTTAACCCCTGCGATCGAGCGATTCATAATTTGAAAACTTTCACGATTCAAACGCTCGCAGGATGGATTCTAAATATACCTTGGAAAGCTTTATACAGAGATCTGCCGTACGGTTATCCTCTTGAGAAGCAGTGCAATGAAACCATTATTTTTGACTATGATCTAATGTAAAATTTTCGTGAAACGCTATTGAAGCGCGCCATAGACTGTTACCAGACTATCTCTAATCCTCACACCGACCCTCAGGTTCTCCCCCAAAGGACGCAAGTTTACCCGCAATGCAACACCTTCGACCCCAACATCCGGCGAGTCCAAGCTGTCCTAGAAACGTTTGCGCGAAGGCGTGCAGCTCGCACCTGTCACCCCCGTGAGTGATCGTCTGGCAAGGGGTCGGGAGAGCCCTCGCCATCGCGGGATCAAACGTTAGTCGTGGAGGAGCGATCCGCGGTGCGTACGCATCGGCACGGATAAGAGCAACCTCGCATAGGTTACGCGCGTCAAAGGAAACGGGACACTTGGCGCGTCAACGGCACGACGTAACCGGCTCCTCGGCAAAATTATGATCCCGTTCGGTTTGCGCTGCCGTGATTGCATAACAATGAGGAGGATTCCGGGAATTGCTTTTACGTGTCCGGAATTGCTCAGAGGGCCAGGATAGCCCGCGAAGCTGCATACCTGCGCCCACGCGGCGGTGGGCGAAAGGATGTGCAGGGGTGCAGTAGCTGCGCGCAGAGAGACTGCTGCGAAGAGGAGGAGGAGGAGGAGGAGGAGGAGAACGAGGACGAAGAGGCGAGAGACGTGCGCGCGTGTCCTCCTCCTGTCCGTGGACTCGTGTGTATTCGTGTATCCGTACGATCTCGCGTTCAGGCGTGGAGGGTAGCACGAGCGGGCATTATGCGTCATTGGGTAATCTGGCGAACGATTCAATTGAAGCGGTCGGCATGTCGAGCATGTGGACATAATGGAGCATCCGTCTCTGTACGATAAGCGCATATCGAGCGTTGCGAGTCCTGGGCCCTCGAGGTTCCAGCATCGCCTACGAGGGCGTACATATCGCGAAACCGATGATTTCGAGCCCCTTGCCCCGGAGCTGTTCCTCCGATCATCGACCCGCCCCGTTATCCTTTGAGCTCGTTCATGAAGCCAAATAGCTCGCGGAGTTACTTACCCGAGTTAACGGAATTCGAGCTGCTACCGAGAAATTCCGACCTGAATCTGATAAAGGCGATCCTAATCGAGTCCCACCCGCTCGACTACCTTCCACGTTTATACTTTGTCGAGTACGCACGTGGTTACCCGGTTAGCGCAGCGGTTCTTCACCTTTCCCAGCTGCTCTTCCATTCATCCCCCTTCGAACGTTTCGTATCGCGTTCCATCGCGCTCGTTAGCGGAACCGGTGGCGAGCGCAGAAGATCGTCGCGGTACCACGTACGTTTCCTTCTCCGTGTTATACGATGGAGCAAGACGCGCGTGCAAGACTTTACGTTACCTTGCGACGAAGAAAATTTTCCTAGCTGACGAATGATAGGTTAAGAACCACTGGATTAGCCGATTTCACCTCGAGCGTTACAGGAAGCTGGTATTTCCGGAACGATGCAAAGCAAGCGGAACGTAAGAGTGGCGCAACCTTATATGAGCGCTGTTCTGCTTGTTTCACGAGGTGTTTACGTAATGGAGAGTTAAATGACGTAGTAACGAAAGGAGGAAATGGTTCGTGCGAACGAGTTGCGCGTTAGCCGAATGTTTCGTTACTGTCACCCTCTCTGTTTCTCTCTTTCTGTTGCTTGCACGATAAAAAAGTGTAAAGGATAGGTCAGATCGAGTGAATTATGCAAATCGTTTATGCAGATGCGATGACTTTTCGATGCGCATGATTGCTCTCGAACAATGTCGAAGAAGAAGAATGGAATCTCTCGTTTACCGGACGATTAGCTCACTCGATGAGGTAATCCTTAATCCCTGTCTACAAAAACAATGTCTCATATATGATTCAATAGGTCTCGTGATCGGTCACGATGGTAATTCGCATTGTTCGAACTGAAACAGTGAGTCGAGGCGGTTGTGTTCGACTAACAGATCGCTCGTTGCTGTCTCTGCAACAGCCTTGCCGGGGGAATAACCAGATCGCAACACGCGATCTGAAATCGTTAAGCGAGATCGACTGGTTGCTTGTCAGACGCAAGATGTCCCTTTTCACCGTCGTTCGTTTAAACTGTTACTTGCGAATTACCTCGCGCGCTAAATCCGCGGGATTAAACGTAAATTGCGAGCCACAAGCGCAGCTACCGCATCACGTGTGTCAGAAACGTGTCAGGAAGTACGCGCGGCAGCCGAAGACGCGAGAAGTATCGATGGAACGACTAATTGCCATTTCCCTTAGCCACGCCGTTAACTATCACGCCGCGGTATAATTACGGAGCCAGTTTCCATTTTCGTAACTACCAGCAACGGAGGGAATAATCCCAAGCGTGCGCCGCGCGTTCTCAGCGAGAAGTTCGCGGTCCAGCAATTTCGATTCTCGTCTAACATAAAGCGTACCACCGCGTACGTTCCGACCGCTTGCACGGTTTAGCACGCGCGAACTGAACTGCGAGGATTGCCCTCTAACCGCGCGCATGACAGAATTCTGCGCTTCACTCTTTTCGGTTCGTTTCAACAGATTTTTAACGAAAGCTTGTATAGCACTTTCTATACGAGGATACGAGAACCACGATCTACACGTTTCCCTTATTTCTAGTTTTTGTTTCCTACGTAAACGTATTTTGATATCGCTGAAAGGTTTTCGGTAACCAATAGCGACCCGGTGACAAAAACCCGTAATCGTATTTAAAGAAAAGTATCGATAACCTGGAATTTCCAAAAAAAATACAACTCCGTAACAAAAACAAAAAAACAAAAAAAACATCGCTTCGCCAAACATTTGCTCCATCAGAGCAAATAACCCTCTGCAGCGTCGAAAAGCAAGGGAAACATTTCTTCCGTGTGCAAACAAGTTATTCCACAGATTACAACAATATCCAGAGACAAGAATTTACTAAAACGACGATGCACTTGACTAATTTCATCGAGCCTTCGTTTCCGTTCAACGGAAAATCGATTAAACAACCCTCGCGAACGTCTCTGGGAGGCGTGCATAATCGACACGAGAATTCGACGAACGCCAGCGAGGAGATCCTCCGTGAACTGCCCGACGAGGCGGGCAAAGATTTTAATCGTCGCGATTTAAAGCGTTATTGATTTCTCGAAACGGCCCGATCGGCCGTGAATTCGGGCTGGACGCGGCAGAATTGCGTTTCCGGTCGCTGCCGGCTAGATACGAGTGGCCACGGGGGGTGCCCCGTCATTTTCTGCCGCGTGTGTGTGCACGCGCACCACCGCGCTCGGCTATGCGTGTTCAATTTCCGATAGTTGCTACACGGTTGCTCCAAAGGGCCGAGCGAAGTTCAATTTCAACGGTGTAACTCCGGGGGTAGAGCCCAGGCGCGGGCACCTTCGGGGCCGATACGGCGATGGCCCCTTTGTCGCCGCGAATTTTCCGACTTTTAAACGGCACGGAATCTGACGGTTTCAGGGGTTGAATCGGTCCTCCGCGTCTCAGAGGACAGACGTTAGAAAAATTCAGACTTAAACGTAGAGACGTAATTTCACTTTCGACCTGACTGAAGAGCGTCGTTCATTCTGATCGATAATCACGCAACCCTTGCTCGAGCATTTAATAAACCTTAATAAGAACCATCCGGAACGATCGCTTAACTCTCGCAGAAGCCCGTGACAATTGTCCGTCGAGAAAAAAAGGGGTGAGAGCGTTCAGCGAAATATGACGAATCAATAATCGTCCTCCGCTGTCCAACCCCAATGCGGGAAGGTCAGAAATCAGCAAGATTTCAATCAAGAACCATTAGGGCGGCCAGTTATGCCGGTAGGCAATGGGGTTCGACTTTCTCCGGTGGGGTTGATAAAATGAACGTCGTCCGTTCAGCGACAACGCGATCAGAAGCAGGGGGAGAGGGTTGCGCCATATTGCCGGTGTTGCTCGCTCGTTCGCGAGATCTTGACAAACACCGTTGAGACGTTTCCGTGGCATAGTCCACGGTACGCGAACGATCCGCAAAGACTGGCTTCTCGATACGAAGATCGCCATTCCACGGATTCACGCAGCATGCAAACCTGCGCCTACGGGAACAGAGACTGCCGGCGACTGGCTTTCGGTGGCCCTTGGAATTCGAGTAATTTAGGTGCCGCGTGACTCGTTCCACGCCCAGTCGACTCTCAATGGAAGAATGGTCCCCGTTCAGCTTGGAGACGGTGAATGCCACGCGATCTACGACACCCCAAAGTGGTTCCCAGAAATTCCCTGGTAAAGTCACCGTCTCGCCGCGAACTCGCCCCCTGAAGAGTCCGGTTATCAAACGCAGGTACCACGAGCGACGATTCGCGCCGATGAACGTGACATCGAGAGATCGCTCGGAGCACCCGTCGAGAGTTTTCACGTTCGTCTTGCTCGCGAATAATTAATTCGAGAGGTTCGAGTTAAATTGGCCATCGGCTCGCGGTTTCATTTTGACGTGGAAAAATTTCGAAACAATTCTTCGCTCGCAGTCGCGACGTTGGCTATTGGAAATTGAAATCTGAAAATCAACGATATTTAGATATTTGTTTTAAATTGGATTCGGCAACTGTTATAATGTATATAGCGGAACTTGTTCAACGGGTCACTCGAAGTGGAAATTAATTTTCCCCTTTTAGCCGGTAAAGAGAATCTCGAACGAATACATTATTATACGACAATAAAAGCTATTCAGCAGTAGCTGTTAATATCGCCAACAATGATTAACGACACGGCTACCTTTCGCATTCAAGACTGCGCTCGAACGTATATTGACATTCTACATTTAAATCAGCCGCGGGCGCGATAATTGCACCCGAAAACTGGAGCAAACAATATTTCAGTAACGAGATACAGAAACCTGTACTTTGACACCGGTGACAGAATAACTCCGTAACACGCTCGTATCGCCTATAAAAATCCCATAAATGGAACATCGCCTCGTCGAGTTTACTGCAAATATTACAGTTCACGGCAGATATACAACGTTTCATTTTACGACGGACGCTTTATAATATTTAACACGACATCGAACAAAGTATCGCGCGTAACCTACACGTGCCTCTATTCAGTATCACGGATGAAGAATTCGTACGAAGCGCTCATCCTTATTGCTCCCAGAGAAAAAATTTGTTAACTCTCAGATATAGACACGTACCACGCAACCCCGTCGGTTCCTTTCAAAGCACCCCAGGCGAACAACAAGGAGAAATTCGAACGCAGCTACCCAGCCATCCCAGAAAGGAAACACTCACTCCGCGACAAGGGGTGGCGTGCGCCGATTACAACAAGCCGCCTTCTTCGGCCATCCAGAAAGAAGAATTCAATATGTCCCGCGTCCGAGTCGGACGTCGAATGAAATTACATTTCCATTGTGCCTCCTTTCCATTCGCATGCGAGTCACACGCGACTGCAAGTCGTTCCGTCCCTAAGCCTCGCGTTCTCCCTCGGACTGGTGGTATCAAGGGGTGCGAGCGGGCTCGCGCAGCCCTCGCGTCGGTTCCGCGATGCTGGTCAAAAGGTCCTGGCGAACACGGGACACTGGCCATAAGTCATCCCGCCTTCGATATTAGCCGAGCACGACTCCAGAGAAGGCCGTAGCCTTACGAGACCCGTCCAGGTCCCCGATGTCCAGTTCCCTATATTGATATCGGCTGACCTATCTGCCTCCACGGATACACATGGACGCGCACACAACCGCGTACGTATGCTTTCACGCGACAGGGATATAGGCGAGCGTTACTATAGGGGGAATATTAGTTGGTGTCGTCGGGACCCCGGAGAGCCATTTATCTGGCATTTGCGAGAGACAACAACGCGAGAAGAACCCCTGGCCATTGACTTTTATGGATAGCGGCGTTTACCGGATACATCGCCTGTATGGACTCTCGCTGGACAGGTCTGTACCTACCGACTGACCGTCAGGTGGAAGGTAAAATTGCGAGCCGCCTTTGTTTACCGCAGCGACGTTTCGGGTGTCGTTTTAGCGGACTTCACTGGGAACCCGGGATTACTTGAGAGCCCAGGGGATGGTTTTTATGTTACGGTGTTGCGTGTGTTTACAAGGAAGTTTCGGTAGGGAACGTGTCCCTGCTTCTGCGTGCTGTAACGATCAATGAGCGAGATGAATGTTATTTATGGGACTGCCGGGGTGATGGGAATTAAATGTTTCGGTGGAAGTAGGACAGTTCTTTTTTTTATGTCACGCAATCAGTGGTGCCTTGATGTCGATCCTCCTGAGGAACAA
Source organism: Xylocopa sonorina (assembly GCF_050948175.1). Taxonomy (NCBI): domain Eukaryota; kingdom Metazoa; phylum Arthropoda; class Insecta; order Hymenoptera; family Apidae; genus Xylocopa; species Xylocopa sonorina. The sequence continues at coordinate 3,576,873 of NC_135195.1, read as the reverse complement.
CGTATCGATAATATCGATAGTTATAGGACGATTTCGACTGATGAGGTATGCAGATAGAGCATGTTCGAAACAAATGTTATTTATAGTGTCTGAGATATGAAGTTCGCGTACAAGAAATTTCTGCCCCCCCGATTTGATCGATATAGACAGTCTGTCGTCCACGGGGAGAGCCTCAAAGCCCGTGAGTGGAGTTATGAATAATTCCGCGAGGTATCCATAAACGTCCGAGTAAAAAGTTTCAAGTACGAGACGAGCGGGTAACAACGATCATCCATCGAGAATGTACATCGAACGGCGATTTTTAACCATCCGTGTGACGCGGGGAGCGTTTAGTAAAAATAAATATGGAGACGAATCAGGAAGACCAATCCAGCGGCCTTCGACGTTGCCTGTCTCTCGACGAGTGACACTTCCGTTACGCAAGACGTGGACCGATTTGGTTGGTCACGAAACGATCGATAATCCTCGATGGACCGTTTCACCGGAACTTGTGGTTCTTCGCGAAGGAACGCGCGAAAGCGGAATTCCGCGAGGAAAACTGGCGCGTGCTGTCCACGTTCGAGAGGCGTGAAGTCCGAAGAGGACTTCCGTGCTCGCAACCAGGCGACGCGACGTTGGTTTACTCGTTCTACCGTAATAAGCTGACGGATTACGACGGGGTTTCCTTGGCACGATACCATGCCAGCTCTCTTGATCCCATTAATTTCACTTCGCATTAACTCCTCGCTGTAACGGTCTATCCGTGTCTATCGTGATCGCGACCGATGGTTGATTAACTTTCGGGATAACGAACGACGTTCCACCGCGGATCATCGCCGATCGTCGACCAGCGAGTTTAGATAAGACGCTGATCGGCTTAAACGTGGGGGAGGGACGGAGTACGGAAGTGTTGACGATTTTTAGAGAACGGTATTTAAGATACCTTCCACCTTAACGCGTTGATTGCGGATGACGCTTCTCGTGTTCCATGCGAGCCGATATCCCTGGGATTAGCTACGCGTTTGTGTGTCACTGCGCGTAGAGGGTGGGTTCAACCCCGATCGATCCGCGCGATTACCTTCCAAACTATTCGTTATTCGACGAAATGTTCTCAAAATAGAATTCACTTGATTTTTTGATGTAATTACGATGAAACGATAGTTGATAAGCTGTATCGATTACATACCGTACACGTGTTGAAGCGTGATAAAACTTGTTGCGATAAGTAACAGCAGGTAACGAGAGTTTTATGAAGAATCTATTTATCGGATTACATAACCATGAAATTAATTAACACGAAGGACTATTAAGAACGATACGATTAGATTGCTTAACAGCCTTGACTCGGCGTTTCCATTCATCACGATCCAACTTGAATCGCTTTATCGCGATCGAGATCTAGCCTACACACGTAGACCTTGATCCTCGATCTCTCGTTAAACTCACCGCCGTTAAGTAATAGGACATTCCAGCGTCTCGATAATTGTCTGGTTATTACATCGGAGTTGCAGGTTTCGCGGTAATTTAGATGTCGCGAACCATCGAACGCAATATTTAATAAGAAGCATTACGAAATGCGTATAACGAGTAATGGAAAAAGATGTAATACGAGGTGGAAATATCAAATTAAGCTTCTCTGGTAAAATTCAAACTCCACGACACGAATCGTGAGGGAATAAAAAGGGTGAAAGCTTTGGCTGATCCGACGTACCAAAATTCTAGACGCTCGCAAAGGAACAGTAACTAGCGCAGCGGTAACGACGTGGCGAATAAATTAGAGTATACACGGTACAGACTTGGCAGAGAGCCTATTACGGTGCACGAGTGAAATCGTACACCAATGGCGTAATGTGACGTAAATTAACGGTTTCTATATCTGGGTATTAAGAGGGCGTGCTCCGTCTCTACGCGTCCGCTGCACACTCTTTCTCGCCCGGTATTCCCGAGTATCCACCTTAATTATTGCATCCGTTCACGAAGAGCTCACGTTTCTGTTCCGCGCAAAGCGAACTTCTTTCCTTTTACATTCTCCTTTCCTCGCTTCCTTCCTTCCTTCCTTCCTTCCTTCCTTCCTTCCTTCCTTCCTTCCTTCCTCCCTTCCTTCCTTCTTTCTCTTCAACATTATACGAGAATACAACGGCGAACGGATGAAAACGAATTGCCTTTCTGCCGACTATACCCTCTCACTTACTAAAGTGATATTAATGGACCGTAAACGGTGGAGTCGTGCTTGAAAGAGTCTTCTTCTTCTTGTTCTCCTTCTTCTTCTTCTTCTTCTTCTTCACGGTATACGAATTGCTCGAGTGCATGTTTAAAGTCGAATTTTAGAGGGACATTTTACTTGGTCCTTACTTGAATATTTCGATGGTATTACTGGAATTGTATATTTCTCTGTTGATAGGGAGCCTTCTTTTCTTCTTCTTCTTTAAGAGAACTTCCATTGGATGATTGAATTTTTAACACTTTTCATAGTACGATTACTGAGAGAGAGGAAGAGGGAAATGAAGAATACTAAAACGAGGAAACACTCGACTAACAGTTACCTACCCTGGCAACCTTGTCCCAACATATGACTCACCTCACAAGAGCTCCGTTTATAACTTACAAAGTACAAGCACTCTCCCTCTCCGCTCTCACAATATTACGTAGCTCTAAACCAAAAGGAAAAGCTCTTCCCAAAGTGAACGTAGCGTACACCCCCGAAAGTTCGCCGGTCTCTTTCGAGACATCGTGCACGAGGCAAGTACGCGGCGCACGTGACTGCTTCCACAAGTTATCGCGGGTATACGTGTGGAAGCAGAAACTACCAAGCGACGAGTGGCTGGTACGCTCGTGTAACGAACAAGAACCACCGCGACGAGTATTTCATCGTTCGCGCGAGAGCTGGTGTGATAACGTTTCCATGATTTCTCTTCCACCCCTCTGCGTCGTGCCACTTCCCTCGCACACCCACGTACGCACCCTCGCGCGCACGACCGCTCGCTGTCTTCGTTATTTGTTGAACGTACGCAACGGAAAATATATGTCGCGACGCGTTCCACGCTCGATCGCAGCTCGAGCGCTCCTCGACGGGGTTACATTTACGTGGGTACCGTCGCGCGAGCAATATTCGATGAAAAGCACCGGAAGACACGATACGCCGTCTACCAGCTTGAATGCGAAGCGAAGTTTCGTAATCTTGTAACTGTAAGGGCGCGTCGATTCTTTTCCGCGCGGGAAGTTTAGGGGTTGCAGAGCGTTTTGAAAGGGCGCAGCTTCCTACGTCGAATCGTGCGAATGCACCGCGAGTGCGAGATGTCTTTGATCATAGCTCGCGACTCGAGCACCATGCTCGAGCGATATTAGGCGCGATTCGAAGAGCAGACGGTCGAATGGTAATTTGGTAACTCGTCACGCTGGGTCTCGGAAAACTGTCGCCTTGGAAATCGTGAGCAGCTGAGCTTGTTCAGAAAGTTCTCGGAACGATGAGTTATTCGCCAAGTGATTCTAATAGCGATTCGATGAAGAACATTTGATAAATTTTCAACCGTAAACTTGCAAGATACGGGACGATGGCGGGGTGAAATTGTTCGTAATGGTAGTTCGACGAAGACCGTGCGAGGATTTTAAGGGATGAAATTTTTTAATAGAAAACGTAATGCTTTGTAGAAGAGATAATGGAGGAACTGTTGGACGTAAGTATTACTCGACAAGTGTTTAAAACTGCTTCAATTATGGATACAGGAGTCTCTACAACTAAAGTTTTAATAAAGAAGGGATGTAATGGGAGGGAAGATGGAAGAAACGTTGGACGTGAGTTTCATTTGCGAGACGATGGTGATCGAATGGAGGAGCGCGGAAACTTTTAAGTGTACATTTTTAACGCGGTAGATAATGTAACGGGCGAGGGGGCGGAGGAAAATGTTAGACAGTTTAAATTGTCCGCGTCGCGATGCCCGCCCCTCGGGGGGTGGGGATTACCGAAAACAAAAAATGACGAATCGAAAGTTTTCGAAGCCGAAGCCGGGCCGCTGTTAAACTTCACCGCGGCGAAGTCCGCTATCCTGAAACTTATTGCAAGAAAAATCAGGATTCGAGCTCTACTTTTATAGTTTAGCAAACTTATACTTTCGCAACGGATTAATAAAAAAAAAAAGGGAAGGAGATCGTACCTCCGTATAATGAGAAAACTTTCTTTTCTAAAACCAGGAATCATCAATTTCGGAACGGAACAAGTTAACTCTATTCATCTGGTTCAAAAGCCGTGCCGGACGAAAACTTTCGAGATTACTTTCAATTTTTCCAAAAAGATCCGACCAGTTCGGGACCCCGTTTCTGCCTTTCGATCTTCTTACTTTCAGCTAATCGCGATATATAAAACGATATCCGCCAACCCAAGCGGGATTTCAATTCAGCGCACTTAAAAACTTTAAATCGCCTTTCCAATCTACTCGATATAAATCGTTTAAATTAAGGGTGCCCGGCTGCATACGAATCGTCACCAAAGTTCACCGCTACCCCTTCGCTGGCGAACCTACATACCCTCCTAGAGCATACTTTCCATCCAAATCGATACTGCCTCGATCCTTCCTCGTTCTCCTAAGACTGGTGTCTCGAAAAAAAAACATATCCAAGCGAATGCATATTCACGCCCCTTCCCTGGTCGTTGGACCGCGGCACAAGCTCCCATTGTCGTCCGGGTACAAAAGTCAGGGATCGATCGACTGTCGAACCGGTGTATGCACGCACGCACACCGTCCGAACGGAGACACAAAAGTGGGACAATATTGGCAAATGAGACGGTACATTTGCCAGGCATTGTCGAGAGGCGTCGGGGGTGACCGACGCTCCGGCCGCACCGTAATTGCGAGCATTGTTTGACGCTCGCTGGACCCGATTCGAATCGAATCGGTGGCCACCGTCTTCTTCACGGCGGTTCCGAATGTCCGTCCGGCGTGCTCGTTGTTAGACAGGCCTCATTGCGAGTCATCGGCGATGTCGGACGCGTAGCCGCGGAATCATCCGACACCGAGAGGGTGGTAAACCAATATCGTAACCACCAGGTCGAATTCGTGTCTCGTATCGGTGCAAACAGCAATTCTTCCATGGGCGTTGGTTATTTGTAAAATCCCAACAACGCGGGACATCGTGTCGAATAATAAATAAATGTTGTTAAAGGGTTCAATGTGTCTGTTTAACATCGTTGATCGACAGAAAAATTCTTCGAACCGGCCTCTCGATCGTTATTCGATTGTCCAGCTATCGTTGCACATTTCCATCGGGTTTGTGGCAGTTTGTCGAAACGGTCGATGTATCCAGAAATATCCAATAAATAACGTAGCAAAAATAGTGACTGGTTTTTTTACTTTCCACCGATTCACCACATCCACGCAACCCCCTAATCTATCTGACCATACATCGTATAGCCGCGCAGAAAACGGGGGCATCGATGATTTAGTCGGGCGCCGTTCGACGATCCGCGTCTGCCAGCGACGGATGAGTCATCGGTGGTAATGGGCTGTGAACGATTATTAGTAAGAGGCAATCTCTCCTTCGATCGTCGCTCCTTTCTCTCCGCTGTTCTCCTTTTTTTTTCTCCATCTTTTTCTTCCCGTTCCTCGTAGTCTTGTTTCACCGTCACCCTTCGTTCTCCGACGCGCGAGCACGTTCCGGCGATTCGAGCAAAGGAGGGACACGGGAATTAATCTTGCTCGAATAAGATTTGCTCCGAGCGAGACGGGAAGAAGAGCGCCGCGCGACTTCGGGACTTCCAAGTAGAGCCATCAACGAGCCCCTGGACTTTCTTTTTTACCCCATGGCTCGTCCATTTTCTTTCTGTCTCGCCGACGAATGCTCGATTCGTCATAATTACGGTTTCCTGGCCTGTTTGCTTCGTTGCGAGCCGGCTGTGCGCACGCTTCGTCGATACCTGCGACGCGATCATCTGCTTGTCGAATCGAGGATAATACGCTTACGACGAAGCTGCAGGAATGTTTTTAACGAATCGAAGTAGGCGACGCGTGGGTCTAGAAATGCCTGGATAAAGTTGTTCGTTAATTCGTTTCAATAAATTCGCGAGAAAAAATTCGGGGATTTAACTGTTATAATGGCAGACGATAATACTTAAGCACATTATAATGCAACATATTTCCCCTTTTTTTATACTACTTAAATACGTTTATCTTAAAAAAGAGCGCTTCGCGCGTGCACGAGATATTCGCCTGATCCTCGAGCAGAATTTACACAGCAATATCTGGTGCCATATTTTGCCACGCTTCATGCAAATTGCAACCTTTGTTCCCTTGCATTTATCCTTTCATATAGCACGTTGGCGTCACACGATGGTTCAGATTAAATGCTTATCTCGTCCATAAATAAGTCCATAATGTACGAGCACGGTGATTGCGTTGAAAGGATAAAATTTCGTTCGTTAAAACGTATCGCCGCTCTTTAATCGTACGCGCGGATCGAGTCTCAACGTTAGACCGATCAGAAGCTCAACGATCACAGATTGGAAGCCACCAGAAATCAAGGCTGATCGCTTTCGCGATGCACAAATTTCCATTCGATACACTTCATATCGCGGATTCGCCGTCGCTCGGAAGCACCTCGAGCTGACCGTTCGCTCGCATCGAGACTTTCCATCTTGCCACGGGCGACGGGCGAGCATTGTTCGGCTGCGAGCTCGTTCCTTTTCGCTCCGGAATAGCAGGCCGTGATTAACTCCGGCCGTTCCTCTGGACGGCCGCGGTGATATAAACGCCCGCGACGATATCGCCACCCCGAGAAATGGAATTCCACGCCGCTAACCCTTTTCGATGTCATAGCCGTTGATTTACTCGGCTGGTCCCCGGTTATCAGTTTCGCCTTCTGCCATCGGAGGCCGCATTCGGGAGATTTACACGGCCAGCCGAGATCCGCGGCACATATCGGGGCACCGTGTCTGCGGATCTAGCCCGGGTTCTAGATAGCCTCGATTGGGGAGGAGGGCACGCCGATCGCGTGACTCGCCGATCTAAATCCCCGTTGCGGCCAGTTACTGCGAACCAGGCGATTCTCTGCTGACCGAGTGACTCGTTAAACGGAGATTTTTCAGTGCTAGCAAAGGGCGAGGAGACACCTCGATGTTATTTCCTCCTTTATGACTAAAATGATCGATCTACCGATTTCTCCTTTCCCATGGAATTCTGAAGAATATTCGATATTTTGTATTAACTACGAGTGTCCGTGATGCGGACGGGAAGAGAAAGAGATAGGAAAGATGAAGAAAACGGTAGCCCCGAGGCGAGTAGGACAACGGTCGTCCTTATCGGGGCAACGAAACCAGGTGCCATCACGAAGTTGCCTCTGCATTCAGAAACGCGCGAGGGAAGAGTATTGTAAACAGAGCCGACAGGCAAAAGCGAAGCTAGGCAGCGGCTCGTTGCGCCGTGACAGAGCGATACGAGACGCAGGAGGCATCCAAGGGTCCGTAAAGCAAACGAGCCAACTTATCGGCCAGTCCATCTGTATTCGCGGCATTTCTGGCGCTTATCTCGCGCGTTCTTTCTTGGTCTTGCTTAAACGACGCGCACGGGTACGCGGAAGTAGCGGTGTTCCCGTTCGTTCCCACGTCCGCCTGGCCGTTCCCGCTGGAGATCACTTGCCGGCACCGGTGCTCGGCCATATTGCCACTCCATCCCATCGCCATCTCTGTTTTCCGCTCTATCGCCTCCTCGCATCTCATCCAACTCTTTATCCCTCCCTCCTCCTTTCTCTCCGTCTTCCATTTTTTTCCCTTCTCCTCGGGTGCATCCATCTGCACTTTCATCCCTTTTATTCGCTCCTATAGTTCTTACCCGGGAGCCGGTTATCCGCGTGTACACCCAGGGAGAGAATGAAGAAAAACGAGCGCGAGGCGAGATGGAAAGTCTTGCCACTCAACCGCGGCTAATCCTCCTTTTCTCTCGAAAGTCATCGTTGCGCTGAATCTTTTCCCGCGAACCCCGTTCACGAGGAACGCGACCGGATTACGTGGAACACCGCCTCCTCCTCGACGATCGAGACGATCTTCCGCGTTTGGAACTGCGCGCGGTAAAGTTCATGAATCTCGGGGATTGGCCAGCTTCGTTCTAATTTAAAATTGTTTAATACTTTTCCCTGGAAAACTCGCGCGTAAAACTCGAGCCGAACGGCGCGAGTGTTATCAGTTTTTCTTCTTCGCGAGAACTCCGTGTAATTAAGTTGTCCGTAATAAAAAGGGGGAAGAATTGCAGTTTCAGAACAGCGCAACGATATCAGGAAAGTTATGTAGGCTAGTTTGGAATATTCACCGGCAGCTGACGAGGAGTTTATTAGGGGTGTACAAGGCGCGCAAACGCGGGCATCCGCGTGGATCCTACTTTATGGAACCGAGGATTACCAAGGGATTACTAGGTGGATATAATCGCTTATGTTCTTCCCGTGGACTTAAGCAATGCTAAGCCGCCGGTTACGATCGAGAACCGGCGAGGCTTTTTAGAATTTCACCCTCGAGCAGCCCCCGCGGCTCAACTTTTCAGCCAGGCCGCCCAGGCTAATGATCGATGACGCGGTGAATTTTGATTCGAGAAACTTTTCAGACGCCACGCTGCAACGGATTCGCGTGGTCTCGTAGTCGCTCGTAACTACTTCTACTTCGATGCACGTGTAACGCGGGACAGAACGTAAAAAGCGGAGAAAGAACAGGTTCAATCGTCTTCGCAGCGAGCGTTAAGAGAACGCCAGAGTCTCCACCCGGGGGCGTCGCGAGAATGTGCGAATCGTGTCGAAGTTCACGACTCGTTCACGGTCCCGGTCAATTTAGCAGTCGACCAAATCTCCGTCGGGTTTAAAAGCGTCCGGAACGAGGCAGCCACTCATGGGACCGCGTCCATCTCCGACCACGACAATGGAGGTGGAACACGGTTGTCCCACTTTCGGGAACGCTCTCCTAGGAGCTCTGCTGCACGGAATTACTCGATATCAGAGGGTGAGGGAGAGAGGAATCGCGCGATTAGACGTTTACAGGCTTCGTCGAGCGCCTCGATCCGCACACGTCGATCCGATCTTTTTGCTCGGCGCTGACGATGCGGAGGCCGGGCTTAAAGGGAGGTCGGGGTGCCGATCCCTTTGTTCTGCTTCTCCCTGGTAGAGAGAGGCGCGACGGCCAGTCGAGCAGCAACGACGTGGAAATAAAAGAGGAACACGAGAGCCAGTGTATAACCCTGCCAGCTCGTCCGCCGGACCTCCCGTAACCGGCACTGCGAGGAGCCGGTCTGACCGGTACTCAGGCGAGCCATTGTCGAATGTGGCCACTGGCCACGGACGATCGTCTTCGGACCCGAACCGCCTCTTTTTCAGAATAGTAAATTCTCCTCGTTGCTGCACCGTTCGCGATCTGATTTTTCGTCCGTACGGTTCTTTCTGAACGAATCGAATATTTTTATTGGTATGGGGGTAAAAGGTTGTTTCGATGCGACGCTTTCACGTGTTGAAGATTACTCACGTACATGTAAGGAGGTCATGGGAAAAATTGCACAAGTTTTGGTTTACCTGAAACATAAAGAAATATGTGGTTAGAAGTATCGCGTAACAGTTTCGTTGGTTCGTAATACGATTTGCAGGTGTTATTTAAAATGTGGACAGAAGAAACAAGCGACTGGCCATTAACGCCTTGCTAAGTATCAAACGAATATAAAATTTTTATATAAAAGCGCCTCTAAACCGTAAAGCCGTGTTCCATTATGCAACGCAATCTCCCATAATTTATTCATAATACGTCATAAACGTTCGCGCCTCGGCCGCGGGAAATTTATGTGTCCGCAAAAGCGAAAGGGCACTTATAAATTTCGCCGAGAATTACGTCGCCCCCGCTATTAATGAACGCGTCTCGTTTGCATTTTATTAAGCGGGTACAAATTTCGCGACCGGCATAATGGCAAGGGATGCGTTTCAGAAGGCGGTGACTTTTGATTAAGACGTTGGCGACGAGGATCGGTCGCCTTCATTCGCGGTGCGACCACGGAGGATCGAGTCACGAGAAGGTAAGTGGGACAACTGGTTTTATCATTTTGTTCAACGAAGTCCCGAGCGTATATACTCCGAGCGGACCGGTTATGCGCCGCATCGGAGACATCTTTATTCATGCGATCGCGCGATAGTATTGTCGGTCTTTTTTTTTTTTCTTCTTTCTCTCGCAATCATGCAACTAATTTTAATGCGTGATTGCCAGTGACGTATCGTTCCAATGCAACAGCGACACTGAATTAATTAACAAACAGCGAGTTTGTCAAAGAGATAAATATCGAGCGCGAAGTGCATGCATAAGTACCCATTCGCATCGACTATCCATTAAATATTCCACACCTTTGTTTACCACGTTTAAGGGACTTTTTAAGTATCGCTGGATCGAAACAGTCATCGCCATTTTTCACCGCGTACACTTCACCTCGATGCATAACCGGTATCATTGCATATTTCAAGAGGACGATCAAACACACGAAATTCAGTAATTGGAGCAACCGTATCGATTTTTTCGTAGCGGAGCCAAGCGCAGCCATCTGATCTCTCGAAAATTACAATTCCCTCCGATCCGCGACGATAATGTCAATCCTCCATCGACCCGTCATCATCGGTAGTGCTTTCTTTTCTGACGGGTCAATCGTTCGAAATAGGCTTCGTTCCGTGGAAATGCGCGAGTTCCGATCCGAGCGGAGTTCCACTTCGCAACGGGCCATGCAGGTACGCGCCGCATATCTTTCTTCATTCTTGTCCGGGCCATCTATCCAGGATCGTTTTCCGGTTGATAAATAAACCAGCCCGGCTAGATCATTCATCCTGGTTAGCATTCGACGTGCTCCCCATTGGTAGCTGCATTATAAAGAGCCGCAGTCACGGCAGCCCGGCGGTTAGCTGATTTTCTCCTCGTGCATTATCGAGGACCCATCAATCGGCCGGCTGTTAGGTCAGCCAGGTAATACGGAAGCGAAAAGAGAGCCACCAGCGCTGACAAGACAGCCGGAAATGCCAGCCATCGGAAAGATGGAAGAGGTTAACCACGGCTGGAATTGCTATTCCGTCAATTTGTTTTCAAACGCTTTGATCTTAGTCCACTTTGCCCTGACGTCCATTTCATTCGAGAGAATCTTTACTTTATGCGCGATTAGTGATCGAACGTGATTTTGCGACGAGTCTTAGTCGTAGAACTTAATTCAGAAGTGAAAGGGAGGAAATGTTGCGTGGTGAATCTGGTTCATCGTGCGTCGAGTGACGTTAGGTCGAGTGGCATCGATGAATGTGGACGCACGATGATTAAATAGGTGAAGATTGCTTTGCTCGGACGTTCTCAACGGACAAGTTTTAATAAAACACAATCCGCATCGACTGGAAAAGTCGATTTTCGGCTGAGAAGCGGAGCTGACCAGTTTCTCCTTGGGTCTCCTCGATTATTCAGTCGAGACGAGCGGTTTTCAAGCGCGGCAGTTCGAAACGATTCCCGGTTTTACGTCGGCGAGCGACGACGTCGATTCGCGCGGGGGGTTGCGAATCGTTTAAACGGCAGACGCGAAAGTAAAGGCTATAACGTGGGCGTCAACGATTGAAGATGCAGGGAACGAAGCGCGGCAGGGCCACTCGAGAGCTGTCATTTGACGACGATGATGGCCCACCTCCTTGGCTTCGATGTCGCGCGATCGATAACCAGAGAAACGGATACCGATGCCACGGCTACGGTTACACGTTGGAACGTGCATTTGAAATTCATGGCTCTTCGCTGGTAAACGCGCGAGCCCCGTCGAACCAACCCCCGCTAGCGGCAGCGCAGCAGCACCGAGCTGAATCGATAGCCGCGATCGAGTTAACAACGATTTCGGGTTACATCGTTGTCCCCGTTGGGGAAAAGAAACGCCGTCCGAGCCTTTTGATAATGATAGCTCCTTTGCGCGAGAGGAGCCGAGGGGGCGGGTCGCGATTAACTGGGTCGCTTGAATATTCAAAACCGACTTGTTCGAATTTGCATTGGCGCGAGCCAACCGGTGCTTCAAGTCGTGTAATAAGATACAGGAGGGAGCAAAAAATTCTCCATGTTATTCGTCTGCTAGCGAGGACCAGCCAGCGAATGGTAAATCGACGTGTACACTGGATACCGTGGAACATCTCAGTTTTCAATCGAAACCAAGCTCTTCCTCCCCTTTTCGATATGTTTTCGCCCCTTACTCTCGACTTATCTTTACAATCCTGTCCGTGCAATCGGAATAATTTGGAGAATGATTTTACGACCATGTTCCAGCCACTCGGAAATGGAAGCTTTCACAAGCAGAGACAGCTGAGACAATGGCCGCTCGTTGTACCCTTTCATTAGACAGGAGCTTTTAGCAATTCGGAACACAGCGACGAAACGCTTACAGTAAACGATTAACGTTCGATAGGACCCGGGAGACGGCTGGCCAGCGTACATCCAAGTAGACGGTGCACGGCGTCGTCGAGTGTCTCCCGGCGAAAAGGCGAAACGGGACGAAAGACGAGAGGTCGGCAATTTCGACGTACAAGAACGTAATTACGGATCAGCCAACGAAATGTAGCGCGATCGGGGTTGCTGCGCGCCCCGGTAGCTACGTGGCAGTTGCGCCGTGCCAATTTCAAGCGCGCGCCTCTTTTCGCCGGCTCGCAGACGACGCGCGGCTGTTTCCGTCGCCGAGGCCAGCTGCGGGAGGATTTAATTAAGGCGTTAATTGGAAAATGGCGAGGCTTAATCGGCCCCCATTTCCTCCCCGTGAAAAGCCACCGCGATAACGACCAACTTTCCACCCGCAACTTCTGACCTCTGCCGTTTTCCACCCCCTCCGGCGCTATCTTCGCGACTTCAGCTACGTTCGGCTTCCGGTACGATTGCGAACGATCGTGAAACGGTGTAACGCAGGTATAATCTCGTGTAGAATAAATCGAGGGCTCGTGCGAACGTCCGAAACGAATTGGCAGAGAGTATACAGCAACTGGTCTCAAAAATCTATGCGTCTTTCGAAAATGACTTATTTTTTAAGATCAAATGTTAAGAGGAGTGCGAACAACGTGAAAACGCCATTTTAGTATCAATCTGATGATCCGCTAAGTCGTAAATTTTTTCCACTCGAAAGCGCAATTTACCCCTTCAGCGGGAACATTTTCCACGGTCCTCGAAGTCTACGCTCGTGCGGAATCAGGCGCGCGCGCGCGCGCCTTTTAATCCTACTCGACTTCCTCCCTCCAAGGTCGCAACCCTTGCGAGCCCTTATCTCAGTCACCCTCGTTTCCTATATCTCTCTCACCCCTTTCATCGCGGCGCTGCTAAACGAACGGACCGCCTGGCTCGGCTTGCGAAATTTTTATCTCGTTTCCTGCTGGCGAACGTAACTTGTACACCGTTCGATGTGTCTGGGACTAACAAAGTTAGCGCTTCTTCAATTTCTTTTCTGGTATACACGTCCTTTTCGAATTTCCCTCAAACATCCTCGACAGAGAAAACAATACTTTATCAATTCAGTATCTTGTCCGCGACTCTTTGCACGCCGCGCGCGTATAAACATAGCTCGACTCCTCGCGTGCCCCATCGTCACGCCATCCCTCTCCGATAGAACCATTGCATAATTCAGCCGACCCAAAAAAATCAATTCCAGAGTCCCATTCTTGCCAAATGTACCCGTCGGACCCTCGTGTACCACTCAATATTCGCCGCGTCCCGTTGTCACCCTCCGCATAACCAGTTTCAACAGATTGCGTCGTCGGGAACAAGATATCATATTCCGCGCGTATACGACGCGATCGTTGTACCGGCAGGGTGGCGAGCGATATTCTATTTTTGCGCCCGAGTATAACCAGGGGTGGTTCTTTCTTATCTCCGATTGATAGGGTTTCTCGTCGACAAAAAGCTCGCGCCCATGGACGTGCAACGGGGCCGCGGATATCGCGGCACCCCCCTCGATGGCGTCGCGGGGTGATTGATACACGTGTGCCGAACACGCCGCGTGATTGATGCTACCAATCGACGTCAATACGCTGTCGAGTTATCTCTCTTCGGCATCGTGCATCAAACGCTGATCTACTTAGCTTGCCACCAGATTTGGAGGAACGCATCGCAGCGTGGTGCCAAATCGTGGCACGCTCGCTGCGCGACCGTAACCTGGCTTCCGGTTCACCCTTTGAGAGCGTGCTAGCTTCGCCCAGTGAACGCGCGGCTGCTGTACTTTTAATTATTCATCGATTCCACGGTTATTGTTAGCTGTTAAACAATGTTCTTTTAAGGGTTGTCGGTGTATTCAGCTGATTACTGCGTGTAACAATGTACACGAGTTCGTAGCGGGTATCGAGTGATCGATCGCGGAGTTCGCAGTGGCCAAAAGGTCGGCTCGCTGTGGAAATTTCGCGCGTGACGCATAGTAAGCGCCGAGAACCGAGCCTTGCGATTATGACGCATCGTCGAGGAACTCGAGAAATGAAAAACGGATGGACGGTCGCGCGCTGCTGCTCTCGATGCGACTACGTTGATCGAGCAGCTACACGGATTCGCGCAACGAAATTTGCTCGAAAGGCGCGCGAGTTGACTACCGGAACACACGGTGCGCGCGTTTTGTTATTTTTTTGTTTTTTTTTTCGCGGATCGTGAGAAATATTAGGTGTCGTGCGAAATATCGCGTGCAACTTTTGACGCTGACATCCAATTTCGTGTAAACGATATATAGCGGGGCCGAAAATGTAGACTATCGGTGGAGGAAATTTGTTTGTAGGTAGATCCAAGGGCGGTGGGCCACGGGTGCTTAGTTTCCCGTGTTTTGAAGTATGCACATGGTTGATGGATAGTACTTCCGGAGTGTGTTACAAAATGTACCAACGTTTTTGGACTGTGAAAGCTGGTAGCTGCGTTCGTAAAAATCGAATATATTGCGTTCAGCCTCGGACACTACCCTCGGCCAAATTGTAAGTTACAGGTGTATGGATGTACAACAACCGTGTGCATATAATAATACTAAAAATATTCGTATAAAAAAAAGATGTAATAAGATGATAGAATGGTCAATGTGGTTCCCAAATCTCTAATTTATATTCACGAATTCGTAACCTGTAAGGACTTGATTCATCGTTCACAATCGACCCACGTTTCGCTGTAACTTCATAGATATTATATCTAATCTGGGAACGCGTTAGAAGTTGGAGGATTAATTAACAATCCTAACGCGTGTACCCTAGACTACAACATCAACGCGGCACAGACGAATTCATTAACTTCCAGACATCTGTTACATTACCTCTAACATGATCTATTTAAACTTCGCTCGTAACCCTGAACGGATCCATGCTCCTTCTACTTTCGCTCTAATTCGTGAATAATAGTGACTCTTTACGAACAGGAGTAAATTTCGAACGCGTTTCCATCCCATGTCGCTTTACACGAGACACTTTACGAAGCAAAGAATCAAGCACAATTAACCGACTATTAACGATGAATGAACCGTGGAAATACTCTGGACCCCGTAGAAATACCGTCTTCTTCTCACTCAGCCGTTTAATTAACACACTGACCCCGTTGATAAGATACCAACACTCACAAGTGTCCGCTCTCCCATGAACCAATCAATTCCGCCAGTCGATCACTCGAACAGTCGTGCAAAGAAACGCGTCCAACGACCACCGGATTCCTTTCGTATCCTTCCCGCAGAACCATCGAGGGAACCTTGTGGTGCCAGCTATCGCGTATCCTCTCAGGGACGCATTTAATTGCCAATTATAATCCCTATTAATTAACGGAGTCTCGAAATGAAAGTGGCCGCCTATTAACGAGGGCCCCGTGCCCCGATGCCCGGGGACTTGGCCGTTTACGCGGCTGGCTACGCAATAATTCGGGCTAGCCCGCAGCCTGGATTATCGTGGGACGACTATTTTCGCGATAAAGCTCCTTTCCTTCGTAATTGCCTTCGTCGTAGCAGCTGCGCTTCCGAAGCGACGGGGAATCAACTTACCGGCCAACACCCCTCGAAAACTTACCCCCTTTTCGCGCGCCCTTCTTCTTCTCCTTCGAAACCCCTTCGCCGTTTACACGCTCGACCAATTTTTCCGTCGGCACGGCCAATTAAAACTAACGCTCTCGGAGCTGAATCGTGACTCAATGCTTGTTCCTCTGGTTCGATTGTCTTGGGGGTGGTTTTCGTCGATTGCCATAGATTGCCATTGTTTCTGGCATTTAAAAATATCGAAACGTATCAAACTTATCAATTTACTATGCGAAACGTCTTAAATATCGCTATGAGGATTATATCAAATCCCTCTGGAATTAATTACACGTCTACTATTTTATGAATTCAACTTCGTATCTAAATTCCAACACTCGTAACTGAATACTCTCCCGTTTTTACGTGTTCATCGCTGGTACGCCGTTTTATATTCTGCGTTATGAGTTCGAATTTGACGCGAACGTCGGACATTAACGTGTCACTGGAATAATTACGTATGCACCTAAACCTTTCTGCAGATATTTCAACGAAAAATCGGAGCGAGCAATTCGCGCTGGTGTATCGGTGAATGTATTAGCATCGCGTTCGCTATCACGACACGCGTGCTCGCGTATTTCACACTCGCAGGGATTATCACGCGACTTTAAATCAGCAACCTCGCAGTCGCCAGATTACGAAGGGAAAGAGTAATTTCCCTGACTGCGCGATGAAGATTGATCATCGCGAGAGCTTCGAGACGCGCCAGTACGCTCGATCTACTACTGGATGATACGTAATTCCCTCGAAACGTAAGCTTCATCCAGAGATCGTACAAAGTCGTAACTAAGTCTTCGCGAGAGAAGACGTAGACGCTCTCAATTACTTCTCGACCATCTTCTCGACCATCGCGAGCCATCGAGTTCATCGGTTTGATTCGCAAATAGCGCATTCCGCCAGCCTCTTCCCATCGATTCACCCTCAATAAAGTCCAGCGTTCGTTGGTAATCGGCCGACAGCCGGATTATCGATAAAAATGAAAGGGGCGAAAGATAAACGTTTCTTTCATTCCAATCGTGTCTGGCCGCCGTCGAAGATCTCGATCGGTGATTTCAGACAAAAGGCGAGGGGGAGGGGACGCGGCTCGCCGCTCTGGAAATGGCCCGTAGCCGGGGCCCTTTTACGAATTTTCACGAGCGATTGATCGTTTTTATAATACGTAATCATATGGAACGCGAGGGCTTCCGGCAGTCGATGAAGCAGAACGGGGTTCGTTATCGATTCGTCTCGTCTGATGCACGCCAACACTTTGTGAACTTCTGCTAAAAGCGTCCGCGTAAAATGCCGTGGAACCCCTTCCGCAGAGATTTTCGCAAGATTTTCCGCTCCAAATACAGTTGGCAGTTGATCAATCGGGAACTTTCATTGTAACAAGACGTTCCGGCCAAGAAGCGATCAAGTTTATTCGATAATCGTCTTTTGCATCGTTGATCTCAAAGAGCATTCCCCTTAGCAGCTGCGAAACGCCGCCTCGTTTGCGCGTTAAAAGCTGGGCAAATAATATCGCCAGACGTGTTCGTTGCTTCTTAAAACTTCTATAACGAAGGTAAATCCCTGTACAGGCGATGGTAACCGGCGATTAACTCTAATCACTCCTATTCGTCGTGCCAGCGTATATTTATGACAGCTGGACGTGCAATGGTAATGCGAGTAACAACCCCGCAGCTCGTTGCCGGTGTTTTACAACAGAAAAACGTTCCCCGTTATCGTTGCCACGTATCGAAAGAAATCCTTAATTGCACGTTTCAATTCGGTCGATCCTTCATCGTGTACCAATTTACATACACTTGCCTCTCGTTAATACGCCGCACGTAGCGAGGCGACGCTCGCTTTCCTCTCGAACGAACAATAAAACACCGGTTCCGAACTGGGGCGTCCGTTCTCCGGCAGGAAATGACCTCTCTGTAGAACGCTCGCCGTCGGAAATCCCGGCTTTGCATCGACAGTAAATTATTTAAACTCGTTCGAGAAAGGACGCGAGGTCCGTGTGCGCCGTGTTTCCCCCCTTCCCAGCCTTTTTTCTCTCCTAGAACCTTTTTGTTTATGCGTCCCAGTTTCTCGCCAGGACCGGCTGAAGGCGTCAAACGAGAGAGCAAAGAAGCTTTTCTGCTCCGTTAAATACATGTATAGTCTCCAGCGCCCTTAAAATCGACGCGCGCGAGAGAATCTTCGCCTTCAGCCAGTGGAGCGCGAAAGGGTGGAATCACCCCCGCTAGCACTGAAATTGATACGCTCACGTAACGGGGTAGATCGAGTTCTGCATAATTAGATAATAAAATTGAAACGCGTCCGCGCTAGCACCTCGAATTCTGAATGGCGAACGCGCGCGTAAGGGTGGTTACGAGGGTGTAACGGCGTTGCGGCGGAATTCTCGCGACTGGATAAAAGCGAGCGCGTAGCATCGACTTTCAAAGACAAATTGGGCATCGTGCGTCGATGTACTCTATGAATCGTGACACAGTGGACGAGAAAACAACTCGTGCTTCCCTTTTAACGACACCTCTCTACCACGTCCTCGTCGTAGTACAACCGCGCGACTTTAATGCAGTCAAAGACAATTCGTCCAAGCCCTTATTGAACTTGCGAGCGTGTAATTTCTTAATTAAACACTCGATGTTCCAAGAGGTGTGCTTTCGGTCGGAACACGATCAAATGTATCGTGCTATCTAACGCAGAGAATTCCACGTCACTTTGCGTCCGCGTTGAACGATCTCGGGAGTTTGTCGCGCGAAAGCCGACCGAATCACCGTTGTGTGTTTAGAATAAAAACGAAACGAAAAATATAAACGGCGGCGACGGGCAAAAAAAAAGAAGGACAGCGGGCAAAAAAAAGGAAAAAGAAACGAAACGCAAATCCAGCGATTTGTCGCGCGCCCGATACTCTGCGAAAGGGTGCAACGCTGATCCCGCTACGGCCAGCGTTTATCGACATCCGACAGCAGGCGAGCTGGCGCGCGCGGGCGTGAGCGTCGTATAAAATGGAGCACTATCAATTCGGGTATCAAGCGGCGCGATCGGCGATGGCAGTGCAAATATTTAATTACACGGCGTGGCCGGCGCCTCGGACTGCGCCCGCTGCAAATAACCGGCCATTCATCTCGTCGTTGCCCAGTTACGCGTCCTACGTACTCGCCTCCTCTCGTACTCGCGTATTATCGCGTATCGCGTATGCGAGTTCGTCCCCTTTCCCAGGCGGCCGCCAGACCTGAAATCGCGCGGATTCCGCGGGGTTCGAACCGCGCGTGGTTATCGAAACGGAACGATTAGGACGCGGGTTGTAGCTGCGAGCGCCTGTGAATCGTTGCGTATAATGCGGAGACGGTGAAACCGATACTGCGAGCCAGAGAGATCGGTCAGCCATTCTGACGCGGAGGAACGTTGCTTTCCGCTTTCCTGTTTTACAATATCCACAGAAACTAATGTGCGACGAGTATGGAGAATGAAATGGATTTTCTTGTGGATCTCGTATATGAAAAATTTGAATCGCGATAGGCGAAAAAAGAGGCTACGATTTTTTCGAATGCGCTATAGAAACGCGCGCGTGACAAACCCCCGAAACACACTGTCTGCGTTTCTTGAATAGTATGAATATTTATATTCATAGCGCGATGCGCTTTTGTTTGAATCGCTATAAATATTCAAATCGAACGCGTGGAACCTGTCGGACAGCAAAAAGCATCTAAATGACGAATGATCGATGGGTATCGTAATTAAAAATCAATATGTACTATATTACATCTCGTTCGTTGTATCACGAAGGCGTCGCACCGAATATTTCACATTTCAACTTTTTCGTGAACCAGACAACACGGTACCAGTTGTTTTAACTATTTCACGTCAACACGAGACGCGTGGCGAACGTTTACCACCCTATCCAAACGAGAATATACTATCCTCCTATTTTTCACTCTCATCAGTGGTTTAAGGAACATTCGTATTCTCATCTTCCGAGCGAACTTGAAAATGTCCTGTTGGCTTCGCAAAGAATCGTCGAGATACAAAGAAGAAAATTGTTTACAGTTGATCGTATCGAAAAATTGTACGTTAAGACAACAATGGACCGCGACAAAAGTAGGAAACACAGAACAACGCGGTTGTCGTCCATCGACGCGATAACATCTCGCGAGGGGCAACATTTGCGCGAGATTATGACGAATTGTCGGAATTTCATCGTCGGCCCGGCCGACGAACGATAACTAATAGGTTGTTGCCCGGCGCAGCCGAACGGAATTGAAATTAATGATTTAATAATGCCAGCCGATGTAATTATTTATATGAATGCACTTTGATGGAGTGCTTGTCAGCCGGGGCTGAATAATTCGCGATTGAAATGTGGTCGGGCCGCACGGTCGCATAAATTGTCGCGGAATCAACAATATATTCATCGGACCCGGTGCAAGCTGTACTGTTTGCACAATAACGTCAATATGTGCTCGCCAGTGAGAACTCTATGTGTATAGGATTGAGCGAAACGAGAAAAAAAACGAGAGAGAGAGAGAGGAGAGACAACGAAAAGAAAAAAAACGGGGGTGCGCGGTAGGGCGAACGGGGGTTGGAAAACAATTGTAGCGGGGTTTACACGGAAGATCGGTAGAAAGTTTTATTTACTACATAAAGTGATGAAACGAGAACTTCTCCTGGCTGCTCTGTTACTGCGCGATGGATTATTTGCGCAATTTTTCAGCAGACGATCTTCACTTCTCTTGCTTTTAATATCGTTTCATTTCCCACCGTTCGTTACAATGCCTGTTTGCTCTTACGGATTGCGGGCGGGGATTTAACAGTTATCCTGTTGCCAATTCAGGTGATAGATCGAAGTGTACGGAACATCAATTATGGATTGCCGAATTGTTTCGATTGGCAACTGATTGATTAATCATGAGAGCGATGGCCTAGGCTTACAACCGTAGACAAAGGTCCCAGAGATAATTCAAACGCGCGTAAAATCAAGACGCGTCGACCGATCCTGTTGATGCCAAGAAACGAATGAAAAATTTCAGCTTGGTCAAATTTTTCCTACTAGGAAATAAAAAAACTATCTCGAACATTTTAGCAATTCTTTCCGCGTTTGCACACCCTCCATCATCCTCTCGCGTCCAAGCGTTACAATAGATGCACACGAAGGTACGGTTAGCGTCTTTACAGTTCCAACGGGATTACGCGCGAAAGATATACGGTCGTGGTACGAAAAAAATGGAAAAAGCGAGAAGATAAGTGCAGTTAATACCGCGCTAGAAAAAGTACGCTTAATTCCTGCGTAATGAACGCGATTAAAAACAGCGCGCGCGGGGAAAATTCACTTTCACGATCCCGCGACTCGCTAACCTGACGCTGAACACCAGAGGGGTTAATTAACATTGTTTCGAGCAATAAATTCAACCCGAGTCGAGAGGGATGGCTCTCGGTTGACCGATCCCGGTATAAAATCTTCGTCGAATTTGCAAGCAGTCAGCGCATCGTTGCGAACGGTGGACAGGCTCGCCTTAATTAATGAAATTAATGACCGTAACGCTACCGGCGCGTATGCACGCCGGACGTAGACTAATCTACCGCTCGGTCTACGGGTCCGTTGATCTAGTGCGAGAGAAACCTAAGGCATATCTGTAAGACGGACAATGAATAGACGGCAGCCTCGATTCCCTGGTCCCAGCGAGTTTACGTAACTAACCAGAGTCGAAGCGGTTCGATCACGTTAAGTACCGTAGATTGCGGTAACTGGCATAATGGGCGCCGGGCACGTCATTAGAAATTATGCTGCGAGCCTATTGACGGCTAATGAACGATACCGTCTTTGCGATCCTGCGGTTTGGGTCAATTTAGATCGTCGCGCTTAGTCGCGCTCCTTTGCTACCTACGTCGAATCGCGAATTTTCCGAACAATACGAATATTCTTATTGCTCTTAGATATTTAATTACGATTTTATCGCTACCCTTAACTGGTTACTAACGAGTGCCCAATAAATCTTGACATAAATCAAGAGAATTATATATGCAGCTATTAACTGTAAATTTTATAGAGCTTCTCGTTTAATATGGATTTTCTAGACGCGCCTCAATATTCTCTGGAACCAGATTCCGTCCGACCGGAAGTCGCAGCGAGACGCAGCGTCTCCTAAGACTGGCGAACAAGCGAAGCTCCCACCGTGGCGCAATAAAACTACCAATAACTTTCGAGCGTTTCAGGATCAATCGTCGCGTGGTGGCCCGTAAAAAGAAGCGTCTCCCACGAGAAGGACGACGAGGCGTGTCGGACTGCCGGCGAGTATCGGAAGGCTCTCTCGCGAATTTCCGGGCGCCTCGCGGAGCGAAATACTTGTTGACACCGGCAGAAGGCTGACCAAACGACCGAGGATCGGGGACGAGTCCGTAGCTTTGCAGTAACCTGGATTTGCGAAAAGATTGCACGGTCCAGCGACCCGGAAAGAACAAACGGTATTCGGTGAACTGTGCTTCCACCTCGTCCTCCCACCCTCGCGCTCGTTTCTCTCTTTTACCATTGACCGCGTCCAGTCGAGTCTACAGGGTGGATGTCCACACGTTCGCCGTGAGATTTCGAAGCATTCCTCGAGCTGCGCGAAAAATGATGCCGAGAGAACGCAAGTTGGGCTACGTTCTACGGAGATTTCTTTTTAAATAAATCCAACAGTCGAGACATTTTATTTCCCTTTTACATTTCTCTTCTCTTTCCCGTTTCTTCTTTGATTTTTGGCTCGATCTCGCGAGATCCTCTGGTTTTAGGCAGAATTGAAGCGCGAAACAGTGACTGCAGCCTCGTCAACCGTGGAATTTCATATTCCGACAATCTGTCGCGAGTGGCAGCTGCCAGAGGTAGAGAGCCAGGGTGCCGGAGGAAACTCCGTGATAATCTCTGTGATAGCGTCGATACAATTATCGCGGGCCACACGGACTGTACACCGCGACGTCCCGACGAATACGCGCTAATGACGCAATGATGATGCAAATCTCGGGAGATACGCCGCTGCGCGAGCGAAGACCATTGGAATCGGGTTCGTTAACGCGTCGTTGCGCCCGTTCATGTTAACGCGCCATGATAATAGCTCGTAGGATGTTACACCATTAAAGATGCTTATGTCGTGATTGATGGGAGTCAGGACGTAAATGTAACGCGTCTATCTCGTTCGTTACAGGTTTTTAATAACCCACTAGCTATATCCAACCCAAAAATCATACGCGAGACGCTCTTGTAAAGGGACGTTAAACTATACGGCTCATATCGATGGTATCCATTTCGATCTACGATCATTCTAGATAATTTATGTTGGTCTCAAGGCGAAGAGACGATCGTACGAATTTATACGGCCAGAAGAGGATTAATTCACTTGGCACTCGCGACACACCAATTCCATTTAACATATCCGAAACTCTCCGGCTCGCAGACGGTTAATCGCGGCTTTATCGACGGCCATTATCCGTTCGGATGGCTTTTAACTTTTTCGCGAGCGATACGAGCACCGATCCCGTGAGCGTCTCGCTCGCCGCCATGGATTCGTCGGGGTCAACAGAATGTGGAATTCTCACGGCGATCGATCGCGCTTAGCCCGCGCGGATCCCTCTGAAATGCGATCTGGGAATCGTGCAGACTCCTCTGGTTCACCGCGAAAGAGGAAAGTCCTGACGAAGGACTCCGCCGGGAATGTTCGTTCGCCGCGTCACGATTACCGGTATACGTGCATCCTTTCTGCTCACCCCTCCGCTTCGCTCGCGTAGCGCGAGCCACCGCGACGCGAGGGGTGAAGCGTCGCGTCGGTGATACTGTTTCGCGGGTGTCCGCTTCTACGATTTGGATCAACGAGATCGCGTGCTGCTGTGGAGAGACGTGAATTTCGATATCGTCTAGCTTCGTGTCTCTTTGAGGCGAGAACGCGATACTTCTGACTGCTCTGGCTTTACGAGACGACGAGAGGAGGCCATTTTTAGGGGTCGTTTCATATTTTGCTCCTTGGACGACGAACAGTCGAACGTTGTTGGAGTCCGACGATTACAGAGACTGAGATTAAGAGGCGTAAAATCCGTCATTTGTTAGATTAGCCGAGGGTCGTTGTTTCTTATTTGCATAGTCCTGGGGTGGTTTTGGGATAATCGGTAGAGGTGGGTTTAACCTGTAATTCATCCGTAATTCGCGAGAATTTCCGAAACGTTCCACGAGCGCGGAAACGGCCAGGCGAGCGAGCGAGAGGAGAAGGAAAGAGAAACTTTCGTGCTTGTACACGTTTGCAAAGTACGCAATCCAAGCGGAGCACTGCACGCGAGCTGGCCGCTTCCGGTCGATGCTATCGAGAGAAGTGTTACAGCGTCGGGACGCGAGTGATTTCCTTATCCAATCTTGTTGCTTAATGAACACCATGCGGGAATATGGTTGAAAGAAACCTCGTTCCGTACAAGAGGGGGGCTGTTCTAAAAACGGTGCAGCGAGTTGTAAGAGGATCGATCGCTGGATAAAACTGTTCGGTTCACGACGGTTACGGTCCGCGAATCCGCGCGAGTTGCGGCGGATAACTTAATCGGTAGCTGTTTCAAGGCCTCTCGTCGTTGATGCTTAACTTCTTTCCCAGTCGTTACCACCGATGTTCATGCTCGTTGCGAACTTTCGTTACACCTCTTGCTGCTTGTAATCACGCTGCACGATAGAGAAAGAAGGGAAAGCGCGAAAGTCTGACCATATCTAGACGATCTAAGATAGTTTCTTACTCGATACACGAGACGTAAAGTAGATGCTGTTGAATCGGATAAGCTGCTCGTTTGTACTTTGTAACCGTTCAATTTCGAACATTACGAACGATCCACAGCATGGCGAACAAAAAACTGAAAACTATTCAGGCGCGTTCGGCAAAAAATGTTTGCGCGAAACAACCATAACAGGCTCGAGCGTTTAACACGGACAAAGGAGAAACGGAGGGGGTGGAAAAGTCAGTATCGGCAAGAGATATACCGGGGAAAATAAAAAACGACCCCTGGTAAAGCGTATCAGCTGTGCGCGAATTTTTCCTGCAAACAGGAGAGGCCAATGACGCGGAAAAGGTAACGCAATCGAAATACGCTGGGAACGGGGGTGGAAAGGGTGAGAGAGGGAGGAGATAGAAAGGGAGAGAAAGGGGCGATCGACGTGGTCGCGCGTCGAATACAAAATCGCTATCCGCGCATACGTTATACGCACGAATGGGTATATTTATCGCGCCGGCCATCGTATGCTCGGCAAGCTTTTCGAGATTTTCGAAAATCCGACAGCATCTAGCCACCATTCGCCTCCGGTACCAGCGAATTGTTCAAACGCCCGGGGCCAATCTCGATAAACGCTGTTCGAACGATTCTCGACCTATCGACGAAGCGCGGCCCAATCCTCTTCGCTCCTCTGCGCCACGGCAAAAAAAACCCCAGCTCCGGGACAAACAGTCGAATTTTGGCACGATTCAGCCACGTGTCCTACTCTATCCTATCGACGACGATCTACGATCCACAGAGAGCAGCGTGTAGGTGTCTGTTTACTCGCGAACCGTGGCCACGGTGCCTCTGACAAGGAGCGATCGTGCAAAACCTGTGGTTGTCGTCGGGAGCAACGAGAAACGGCAATTTTATTTCGAACCAGATGCGATCGAGGTACAGACGCGAAGATTTACATCGTAAAGACTACTTTAAATCCTAGAAGTCACCGCATCGAGTTATACTTCGATCGTAATGTGTTCTTTTTAACATCTCTCGTCTAGCCAAAAGGAATAGAATTTATACAGCGAATTGGAGTAACAAATCTGCTGCCAATCCCCTTCAAGAATTCAGAGAAAGGATTTAGTGCTTTAATCGTAACGTTTGATCTGAATTTAAAATATTCCAGGTTACGTCGACAGTGACGTATATCCGTTCGAGTTTAAGCGGCCTGCAGAAGGAGCGTTCCATAAAAATTGCGTTCGCGGAGGAATCCCCGACGAAAGGATCCTCCAGTCGGTCCCGATTCAACCGTTTCGAGCGAGTCGAGCGCACGATCGCGCGTAGCCGGCCGACATTATTATTACCCGGCGAATTACGGGGCATTATTTTTGGAGTCGCTAAGATTCCTCGGTGAACCTTTCACGGTCTCCCTCCGTTAGCGGAGACAAAAACAGAGGGCGACGAAGACGCACAAAGGGGGAGGAAGAGGACGTTCCCTGGCGTCGTTCCAAAATGTTTGCCCAGCCTCGCAGAACCCTGCCACCGCTCCAGCTTTCGCGCGCTCTCCCGACCGGCCAACCTAGACTTCCTTCCTCCGTCGGGCGGAAAAAAACCCCCGACCAAAGTCCCGGGAATCTGAGATTCTCCGTGCGCGCGGCGGAATTCATCTTTTGAAAAGTTTCGCGAAGGAAAATCTCGCCCGCGAGCGATGTATCGCGCGCGGACGGATGCGAATAAAGCGAGGCGAAGAGAAAGGCCGCGCTAGGGGGTGGGAAAAAAGGAACGAGGAGGAGGAGGAGGAGAGGAGAGATCGTTGCCTGGATTCAGAGCCGCGATACGGATCCACTCTAATCAGGATTTATTCGCAAATGAGGGCAAACACAATACGACAACCGTGCCAGAAGTCCACTTTTTTTCAGCCCCGCCGCGCATTACCGCGAATGAAAAAGGGTTTCGCGCGTTAATTAAGTGAATGGCCCGTATTAAACAGATCTGGAGGAAGTTCTAGCGATTTTACGCGGAGATTGTGATTCAGTTTCGCACAAGTTCGTCCGGTTTTCGTTTCGAGTAGTTATGCGTACAATGGCGTGTACGAGCGGGATGATCTCAGCATCCGGAAGTATCGTCGATTGGATTTTTGGAATCGCTATGCGTCACGCGTTCTTAATCATCGTGCGCGTACTCTTTCTCTCGGTCTGGGTTATTTCTCTGAGAAAATTTATATTTTTTCTCGGGAGAATAAAATATCCAGCAACATGGACACGAACGAGACAGGGACATCTTGTTGTTAATTTACTGTCGGAATTCCAGACACTCTCACGCACGATAATCCGGTTCTACGTATTCGCGCGTTTCATTAAACCCAAAAGGTGAAATTCGCGTGCCAACTTCTCCGCCACGGGCGCTGTATTTTAATCGTCGTTGGAAGCAATTATAAATAGTCGTACAACGTTAGATAATGAATATTTTGTAACAAATGTTCTTTTTTAACGCGTCCTGCTGAAGTTTTAACAAGGGAACTTTCGGCAACCCGAAAAGTACTGGATTTTTAAAAAACGTCGAGCGTTAAACCGCAGCAATTATTTATTAATCTTATCTACGTTATATCCTTTTTTTTATACAGATTTTATGCCACGTTCACTTCCAAATATTTCACCGATTCAAATGATTTTTATCGATAACCGCGCCCGGCAACGTTCGCTTCCCTTCGATCTAGAATTTCCCATTAAAAACGCTGAATCGGAGGCGGAGCCGGATCTCCGAAACAGTCTCTCGATGGCGGTTTAATTTCGCTTCGGATCGGCAGGCAAATCCGTACGTGTCAATTACAAAGGGTAGCACGATCGGTGCCCGGTCCCTTCGAGGCGCAAAACGAACCAGAAAAATGGAACGTTGTCAAAGAACCAGCCGTTACGGTTGGGCGCTCGTTAAACGAGTTAAGGAAAATTTATCTGGAAATTCTGAGACAAACTCGCTGGAACATCAGATCGTATAATGGAACGCGAAGTGATGTCAGGTATGCTGATGGCGATATCGCTCCCTTACGCTTAATGAGACCCACGATTCCGAACGAATACGTTAGAAGAATTTTTAATTTTAATAAAACTGAATTCAACTCGAAACGAGGATGAATCAAAATTAATTTCAGGCTAGGCTCAAATTGCATCTACGATTATTTACAATAATTGTCAGCGTTTACAATTTTTCTCGATTCAATGAAAATGGTCATCGTTTGTTTAGACTGTGCGGTAGAGAAAGAAAGATTTTACAATTATTCCGGTAACATTATACGTCGTTACGATATCCGACGTTGGCCACTGTGTAGTGGAACCAGTGGTAGTCGTCAACGATATCTCGTTACTCCACTGTACAGAACACGAATGCCCATGTAGAACGAGACGAGAGACAGCATGACGTAGCAGCGTGGAAGGTGTCGATAACGCAGTGGAGAAGAGACACGGATGGAGAAAGAGAATCGATAGTGAAAAAAAGGGACATCGTAACGAGGGTGACTACGATAGAGAGTCTGGATGGGGACAGGGTGCGTCCATCTATCAATAAACGTCTGGGACATTTTTGGACGTTAGTCGACGTCTTCATCGAGATTGTTCAGAGGCTAGTGGAAACCACTGGATACCATAAACGTTGGTGAAGTGATATCGATGCATTGAAAATAATAAACGTCGAACCGCTTAGGGGATGAAAAGCATGGGATGAACGCGACGACCTTTTGTTGACGCTTCTCACTTTCTCGAACATTAAGAGAGGAATAAAACTTTTATCTACCTACGTGTTTCAACAAATACGTATCAAACGTTTCATACAAATCGCATTGAAGAAAGTGCTTAACCAAAGACAAAGCTATTCTCGAGAAGAAAATCTTTTAACGAAGAGATCGCTGGTAACCGCGAAAAAGAGCAACAAAACGGAAATCTTACAGAGTTAAAGAGAAAACCTAGTATTGTTGAAAAGATCGCGCCGTATCTTCCACGGTAAATCACAAAGGGACGGTTTTCATCGCGTTTCTGGCTCGCGGAAACCACCACCGAGAATAGTTAAGTCTCGAAGCCATCCGATGGGCGAATTCATAAATTCTTGCTTCTCGCTGGGCGTTCGAGGCTGCAGTTCCTTCGTCTCGAGCTGGCAAAAAACGGGGACCTGTTCTTCGCCAGGAACCAGGCAGAAGAGGCAACGTAGACCCCGGCCCGGCAAGTCGCAACGATGAAAAACGCGAAAGTCGTCGAGAAGGCGGGCAGAGGAAAGGGATAGAGAAACGGGGAATGCCAGCCGGCTTTTTACACGTAAATGTTCGTCCCGTTATTACGTCGCGGACGTCTCCGTCCAACTTTGTTCCGCCGCAATATACAATTATACAATAATTTGAAAGCAAAGGCCGTGACTGCGGCGTATTTCATTCCTGCCCCCTCGTAGACGCGTCGCTCTTGCCTTTTCCGCGCGTTCCTTCCTCTCTCGTGCCTCGAGTGCCGTCCTCCCGCTTTTGCGCGAGCAATCTTCCGGCACTCCTTCTCGTCCTCGTCTCACCGCCAATTCTTCCAGCGGGAAGAAAAGCGCCGGTGTGCGAAAGGCGTTCGAAGAAAGTTCGTTAGAAGAAAAAGGAGAACCGGAGAACGCCTCGCGTTCTTTTATTACAGGCACCGTGGTTGTGCAACGTTTTCGTGCCATTTCCCCGCTTCTTGTGCCCCTTAACGGTGGTAATTAGCGATATTCGCCTCTCGTTTCCGTCTCGACCGCCAATTAGACGGCGGAACTTCTACGCTGGCACGCTCTTTGAGGATAGTTTCTGTGTGCTGCCCTCGAGAAATGATCCAGCTGATTGATCGAGATCGGATTGAAGTTCATTTTTCACGGATACGAATGTCTTTCGAAAGGGACCGCGTGCGCCAGACCTCGATAATCGGATTTTCTTTAACAACCAACGGACACTCGATACGATATTAGCGGCGAGTAATCTTCAAAAGAACGACCAAATCGTGCACGAATGAAGATAAACAGGGGAATTAACAGTAAACACCGGATTAACGTGCTGTATTTACCGTTCCTAGGAAAACTATCGATCCCTCTGTAAACCTAGCGCCCAGAGATCCCATTGAATAGGGGGTTTCGTATCGACATCTTTGCAGCTAGTGTTCAATGGAACCCCTGACGATCAACTCGACCCCCCATAGCTCTCCACGCCATAGAAACGCAGATTAAGTATCTTCGATAAGAGGACACGGAGGGTAAAATCTGGATACACGCATTGTGCGCGCAAGTATTCCCTTGCTCTGTCAATATGTATCATAGCATTCGAAGCGTAGCTATATTATATTCCCTGTCCTTGACGTTCTTCCTTCTGCAGCCGGTTAAAAGATTCTCAGCGACATCAACGGTAAGCTGAAAAGCCCACGGGACTTTGAAATAAAGCCTAGCTGGCTTTGGCCACGAAATTTTCTAGATCCACAGCCAGCGAGATCTTCTAAACCGCGCGCTGACCAACGAGCGGGACCGGTAAACCGTGCCCAGCGCACGATTGCTCGGCGATCGATCGATCGATCGCGATAGAGGGTGGCCAAGGGGACGCGTGTCGACGAAGGCCTTCGTGCAAAAGGAAAGAAAATAGACGAGGGAAAGGAGACTGAAAGGTTGGAGGCAAGGAGTACGGACGGTAGGTCCGCACAAGGGATCGTTAACCGGCGTGTAATCGTTAGCTTTGAGCCGGTCGAGAAACCGGGCGGCGGTTAGGGGTGAGTTGAAAAAGAGATTGCAGCCGGTGGTCTCCTTCGTTGCCCGCGAGCCGGCACAAAGCCTTCGAGACACACGATCGCGCCAGTCTGCCCGCAGTGTATCGATGCGCTGGCCAAGAAAAAATGCAATAAAGCGAGCACCGGCCACGACAATGGAGAGGAACGATCGAAAGGACGAAATGAAGAGACGATCGCTCGCGTTGCGTGCGATTCCCGCGGCGCGATCGAGGTAATTACTTCAGAGGACGTGTCGTTTCGTGGAAGAACGAGTACGGACAGTTGAGTTCTGTGGAAGCTGTCTTCGAGCATTGTGTCATCAAATTTAGGACTTTCTTCGAGACAGTCGTCACTCGATGGACAGTGGAGTGGCCTTCGTGGAACGAAGATTCGATGCAACTAGTCTTACTGTAATAATACAAACGATTGAAATTACCTTTTTTACTATTGATAAATTCGTGACAATTCGAATGTGTATCGAGTAATTAATTCGCGATGAAATTAATCGTCACTCTGTTCTCGATGGAGCACGTGGACCGATCGTTAATCGGCGCGTTAGTGAAACACGTTGCGGTAATCCGTGTATTTTCTTGCTTGGGGCCACATGCCGGGCCAACAGTAACCTCGGACGGTAGGGGTGTCGCGTGTACCAACTATACCTACCCTGGAGCGACGATAATTGGCGGGGTTTGATCAGAAAAACGAGGCGCAGCATCAGCCCTCCTTTGATGTGGATATATGGTTTCGAGTTTAGGAACAATAGCGTGGACGGTAATTAATTTTATT
Organism: Xylocopa sonorina; assembly: GCF_050948175.1. NCBI lineage: Eukaryota > Metazoa > Arthropoda > Insecta > Hymenoptera > Apidae > Xylocopa > Xylocopa sonorina. Next base: position 3,545,714 of record NC_135195.1, on the reverse strand, counting down.
AAGGGTTACCAGCCTGGATTCTTTGTTGCTTTCTTCCTCGTCCATGGGCTCGTGATGATTAAATACGTGTTGGTATTTTTTTTCTGCGTCAATTGGTGCCTTAATTGTTGGCTGGTAATTACGAATCTGCCTACAATCATCGCAAAATTAAACATTATTATTTTAGATCTCTAACGCCACGTGCAAATGAACGAAATGCACATCAACCCTCCACCGTTTTAATTCAAACGCGCAACATCATCGCTGCAGCCTCCCCGTGACAACAAAGGAAGAACTGAAATATCGCGCGTATACACGTACGCCACTCGCGCTGACATAAATCTAAACGGTTTACCATCCTATGCAATGGCACTTATCGATACACGCCACTTTCACGAGAGCACAGCCGAGAATCAAGAGCTATGTACTTCCACCCCCTCGCATCGAAATCTGAACAAATCGCCGCGCGTACGTTTATCGAACGTGATCGCGGGATTGTTCGATCGTTTGAAACAACAACGAAAATTTCACTCGATGGACAAATGATCTCACCCTCTCGCTATCGCCGCTACGCGTCGAGGAAGATACGAAAACTAGTTGCTGATTCATTCAAAGAATGCCAACGAAACGGAATTTTTACGCTGCGTTTAGTTTCTCTCGTTTTTTTCCCTCTTTCTCCCGTAGTCTTTTCAGTGGAGACCATTTGGGAACGAGTCTAACTGAATTTTTGAAGCGAGAACGCAGACTCGGTTATCTGACGTGATTTCGAGCCATTAGGTCGCGTTTGCAACGCGTTTACCCAGGGATGAATGACTCTATCGGTCGCACATTAATCTTCCCAGCGAGCTAGACTCTTTTCTGGATGCTCTCTTCGTCGGAGCACAGATTGAATTTCACGATCGACCATTCGGATTTCAACGTCGATGCTTGCGTCGAGCAGCGCGCCTACTTCGCTGTACTATGCTAACATATTGTGATGGATGCTTCCACGCGTATACCACGTCTACGATAGAAAACTTTTGCGAGCTTCGCTTATTACGATTCTCCATCTGAAAGTGAAGTATTGCAGCTTTAAGTATTCACGGGGATTCCACTGCCATTTGTTAATTCAATTATCTTCTCTTCTTTACTTTTCTGCAATTTTCTTCGCCTTCGTGGATAAAGCTGCCAACAAATAGAAAGGAACAGATTCATCGAGCGTCAACGAGATCCACATTTCTCAAAAACAGAGAATAAAGTAGCTGAACGTCAACGATAATAACTTAAACAGCGTCGCGGCTCTCGGCTCATTCAGAATCCATAAATAATCCCGTCGTGGTTTAGCGACACTGTCTCGAGATCAAAGTACGGCGCCCGTGTTCGTAACGCGAAACACGTGTTAGACGCGTTAACGAAGCACCGTGAATTGCTCGTTGTTCCCCCACGATCGAAGTATCCCGGTTAAAAATAGTCGTTAATAGTGTCTAGAATTCCTGAAAGTTAATCGTAACTTTTTATTTCACCGCGTTCCTCCCTCAATCGCTGTCGATTTTGATCGACACCCTTCGACGGATTGAAATCGCCTCAATTCTAAATTTATCACAGCATCAATAAATTCCTACTATTTGGAATAATCGTATTGGAAACAGTACTCGTAACGAAAACGCCAGTCATTAATCGCTGCTTACAAATTTCATCGAGGCGAAGTAACAACTAAGAGAAGAGCAATCGTTTCATTTTGACAAGTCACGACAGCCAGTCGACGAATCGAAGAGGATGTTAACTTCGTTTATCGGTCCGTTAGAGCGCGAGAAACGGGCTGGCAGAAAATTAGTATGCGTTCTCCGCTTTGCCAGCGATAAGTCAAACAGAGGTGCCGGTCTCCGTCGTGCAGTAACGCGTCCTGCCTGAGAGCCACCCCTCCTGTTCGCCGGGTGATCGAGCAACGTAATTAAGGATTAATTGGAGTTCTTCGATATGCGATTATCCGGCCTCTTCTTAATAACCGTCATACACGCAGCCGTCTTCGGACGCGGCGAGTTTCCCGTTGATCGGTTTTCAACAACTTCCGGGAACTTCTCAATTATTCACGGGGAGATCAGCGCGCGATCGCGGCGCGTCTGAAACGCGGCGAGAATACGCTTCTGCCGACGAGTTTCGACGGTATGAAGTTATAATTGAACGAAACGTTACAATGGGATCTCGTTAGAGGCTAGTCATTTTTAATGCCTGGGAAATAATTCGAATTCTTGCTGATAATTTTAACGAGACACTTGGAGCTAGCTTTAATTACAACGCCCTTTATAAGCACTCCTCTAGCCGCTGACTTTGAGCTGCGACGTCGACGCAATTATATTTCGTAGCTTCGAGTGCGGTTAAAGTAAATAGCGATACAAAAAGATTTTTATCTCGAGAATTATGCGGTTCTACGGTTTCGTGGTATTGATACAAGGGGTTATTATACTCCGCGCTATTCTTTTGTCAACTTCTGTTTTATCTTCCCTTCGTTCACTCGGTACGGTTAAACGATCCAACAAGTTAATTCTTACGATCCACAGAGCTGATGAATCAACCTTCAGTACATTCACCCACGTTAAATTCTGGCGCAATAATTAGCGATGAAATGTTCAAGCGATACAATAACCCTTAACACAGGCATCCATCTCCGTTTGCTCACCAATTCAGACCTCTTTGAAGACCAGAACGTTTAAAACTTTCAACACAGGAATTTCACATCTTTCACTTTTCTCAATTTCGATTAATTACTCTCTGTACACGTATCAGTATTTTTCAAAGCGAGTTTGCAAGAATTTCAAAGATCGTGCGGGAATTGCCGAGTCCCGTCGGAATCGCTGGCCTGGAAGCAGCCTGGTTCGATTTTTTCGCGGCGGCAATACGCCAGCCGCGCTCGACTTTCGACCAACGAAAGGGCTGGCGATAAATAAACGGGGGCCGTCGATAAATTAACCAGCATCGGCGGATTGGCTTTCTCCGGGCGTGGTTGGAGCCTCGACGAGGACGAGAGAATTCCGTCCGGAACACACGCCCTTCTCACTTTCGCGCCCCACGGCCCGATTGCACGCAATATTTATAGCACGCGCGTAATCGACCGTTCTCGCACTAAACCGCCGCCCCGTGGCCTTATATTGCCGTTCGCTGATTTGTGACAGCCACGATTCTTCCGGGCCAATCCGGTCGAACCGCGCCGCAATATTGTACCGGAGACTCTTAAATCAGAGAGACCTCACGGATATTCCGTGCGCTCTTGCTAATCATCTCGAGCTACCCCTGAGCGAGCCACCCTCGAGCGCGAGCCACCCTCGGGGAGCTTTCACGTTCGCCGAGTTTCGACAAGTTTTCCGCGTACGCAATTTTTTACGAACGGGAATTAGAGCAGAAATGCTCGTCCAAATGTGTTCTATCAATATTTATTGTTTCGCGGGACGAATCCGTTACGAGAATGAACGTACAACGAACAGGGGTGGAAAATGGTAGGAAGTTGGAATTAAAGACAAAATTATATCGGTGAATGTAATTGTCTCGAGGTATCGGTTCGTTGATCGATCTTCAGAGAGGTCTGAATTGGTGAGCAAACAGAGATGGACGACGATGTTAAGAGTTATTGTATCACTTGAACATTTGCTAATCGTTAGTGAATTAATAACGATAATAACGAAGGATCGAGTAGCGACTAAGTATTTCTCTTACAAAATTTTGCACTACTTAATCGTTTCGTGTGCAAAAAAGGTTCTCTTCTTATTAGGTATCCTTTATTTCCTCGTAGCTCGTTTGGACGCCGCGATACAGCAAGAAACTCGGCGTCGGGATCATTAAAGGGTGCATCGTTCGGATTTACCCGATAACGTTTTTAGACGGTTAAGCTTAACGTCACGGTTCTAAATAGACGAAATCTATTTCCACTGCTTTTATCACACGATTAATTGAACGGCACTGCCTCCATCAGACCGGCATTCTGTTTGTGGCGTACTTAATAGCAACTCCGCGCAGTACGGATGACCCGACATCTTCCCCTTGCTGGCTGATTCATTTGCAGCCCCTGTCCTCTCTGTTTCTTCCACACTGGAACCCCCTTCGACGACCATGCTGATTGATACCCGTTTAGGAATATAGTTTACCGCGATAGAAATAATCCCACGGTGACGAATGAAATTTTAGCATTTTCTGTTACGAAAATACACTTTTGCTCTCCACAGCGACGCTAAACTGCTTTGACATATCGCTCTGAACCGTTTATATCGCGCATAACGAGAACGTTTCGAAAGTCTGGATACGTCAATGATGATTTTCTACATTTCAACGCGACGAAGTTATCCATTCGTTTCCATTTAACGATATCACGTGAAAGGTTTCGAAAAATAAAATAACGCCTAAGTAGATGCATGAAATGAACAGAACTGGAATGCCAGAGAATAAACTGACAAACTTGACTCGCCCCCGGCGAATAATTAAAAGCAAACTATTATTCGCGGCATACATTATGAAAAATGTAATTCCACCAAGATGAGACGGTTTCTTCGAGGAAACAGGGGAAATGTATAAAAAAAAATCGTCCCCTTGTAATTTCTCCAAACACCACGGAGGTAAATGAAAACAATTTCCCCGGGAAGGGGACTTTTCGACTGTAGAGAGCTCCCCGTTGGTCCCTTCGAGTGTTAATTGCGAGCGTAAATAAACTATATCAGGCTGGGTCGAGGCGCACCCTCTTGCTAGTTAACAAAAATGCAAGGCCAGCTGCCAGCGGGGGTTAAAAGAGCCGCGTTAAACGAACCCTGGCCGTGGTATAGGCGCACGCTCGCACAGCGGAGGTGGCCTCGCGTTTGCGTGGCGGGAGATCGTGAGGGCGGGCCAGCACGGGGGATGAAAGGGTACCGGGTATCCTCGTTACAGAAAAAACCGAGGCGCGCACAACCCTCCGGCCGTCAGAAAATTTCGACGGCCCTCCGGGGGTGTCGGCTACTAATTATGCGTGCGCCGATACGCGCTGTTTACTCACCGAAAACGCGAACAGGCCGTAGTCGACGGGGCCCCGCGCACGATACCAGCTTTCAAACTGTCTGGGGGCTTACCTGAAACAAAAGGAGAAGTTTGTTAGTCAAACAGCATAATTACTAATCGAGTTCGGTGCTAAATAAAGGAGGCATGAATCTTTCAGAGCACGCGAGTGCTCTCTTCGTCGCGCGGTCCCTACGGCCTCTCGCTCGCTCTGTTCCCGAGTGTTCGCGATTTAATTTGAGCATGAAAGGGGTGGCCCGTGAGTATGTTAACAGGTGTGCGTCGCGCGTGCGTGAGGATCGGAAGAGACGCGGCAAGCGTGAGGCTTTTCTTTTTTTTATCAACAGGTTCCCCTCGACCCTTTAATTACGATCATCTCGGCACTAATAGCGTAGAATGTTAACAATAGTTATTACAGTGGCCTTAAATAACAATTTCGTAGACAATTAGATTCGTCGAACCAGCGTGTAAATTGCGCAGGAACGCGGTTATCGATAAACAACAATATTCGAATGCGATATCGAGATCGATAATGAATTTCTGTTCTCCTAAATAGCGATACAGCAATTATCGTCGTATTCTTCCCGCTGCGCATAATGATTTGTCGTGATAACAGTAGGAAATTAGCGGAATAGGATGTACAATGATACAAGCATGATTGTAGCGATTGTTATTCGACTCTGTAATTTTATGCAAAATTAACCACGATATCAGTAACGCGTCGACAATGCGTCTCTATTTCATTCACGCGTCATAAATTCGAAGAAATATCGTGACAAAAGGGACGATAAAAAATATTTCTGCCATTTAACAAATCGACACGCGACACAGACAACTAACTCAAACAACCGACAGAAAGCCTTTATCGGGTCCGACAAATTGCAGACCAGGAAACGAAATGCGCTCGACTCGGAGGAAGTCAATGCGCGCTGATTATAGCGCGCGCGTTGCACGCGGAGGGTTGCACAGCGCGTTCAGTTGTCCGGAAACGTTGGCAACTGGCTGGATCCGCGCGGTTTCCGTCCAGTCGTTCGTGTACGCGCAATTATGTTCATATAAATTTTAAATCAGACGCGTAACGCGCGCCTGGGTGGCGGTGGTCGCGGCGGCAGTCCGCACGCCGTTATTAGGAGTCAATTTTCATGGACGCGCGCATAAATCCTGTAACGAGCGGGCATTCGCGATAAAACCAAATGGAACATCGAATCGATTGTGCTGCTCGGTTGCTCGCGACGCTTCCTCGACCCTTTTCGCGTCGACTCTTTCGTCGTCCTCTGAAACGCTCGAACCAAATATGATTCAAAGGAATTCCAACGATCGACGAAGCACCTCGCATAGCAGTGTTAAATGATCCCTAATGAGAGCCTGCATTTATGGCGTTCACACGCTGTTCACGCGAAAATATTTTTTGCTTTCGAATTTGCACGTTCGTTCGACAACTTTTTCCCAACTCGTTCCGATGGGAATGGATTTCGATTCGCGACGAGTTCCGCTGTAATGCCTCGCAAATCTACCGGGATGAAACGGAAACGGAGAGTAGGTTGATGAGTTGTATTAACTCGAGCGATCGCGGTTGAATCCAGCGATCTTCCCACTCGCCCCCCTGGTGGTTCGAGCACGGCTGCAAAAAGAAGCGAGGCCGGTTCTGCCATCGACAGCAGTCATCCGTTTTAATTTTCTTTCTTAGGCAGCCGAGGCGAGCAGAGCACCCTTCTGTTAGACGAGCATTCGCTTCAATCGTATTACTCCCAGCTTTAATTACCTTATCGTTTCGCTTCGCGATAGGATTTCTGAAATTTGCGCCGCAGATGATCCCAGATTTTCAACGATTTTTCGTTCAGAGAAACGGTGGTTGCGCGATCGAAAGGAAGTACAGGATGAGACAATGGACGACTTTATCGTCGAATTAATACTCGTGCAATGAGGAACGAGCAACATTTTCGCAGTCTAATATTTCACGATGTTATTTACAACGGTAACTAGGTACTGTTTGCACAAGCAACAAGGACCAGCAACGTTGCTGGTAACAAACATCTCAGCGAGCGTACCGAAAAAGTCCCGTTAACGTTAATTAGGTTAATGCGCGCGGAAGAAGGAGAAAGCCGGCAGCAAAATGACCCAACGGAGTTACAGGCTGCCTAAGCAAGCAATTTCGCTAAAATCAGTTGCTCGTTTCCGTTTCCCTGTTTCCTTTCTTTTTAAACCGGTGTTAAGTACGGACCTCGTACTTTAATGCAAATTAAATGTGTCGAATGTTGATTTCCCAAGTATCCATTAGCGTTTCGTCAGCGTGCCCCTCCGGCTTCCTGATACGTCGAATAATTAAACAAACGTGTGCGAAACATTCGAGGGAATTATTCATTCGCGAAGCCTCCGCTCGACGTTTCCGACTTCTTCGCCGCGCGATTAGAAATAGGATTGTCTCGATGACCAAACCGACGGGCTGAATAATGAAACAGCCCGGATCGTATCGGGAGATTAAAACGCTCGGGCATTGGTGGATTAGTAAATTTATTTTCAACTTCGTCCGACCTAATTCGCGATACCCACGTGTCTCGTTACTGCATGCAACGATCAACGGTACCGTGTGACAAATTAATCTCCAGTGGGTAATGTGTCACGTGCGTTAATCCGTTTGATGTTTCTTTTTTGTCGATGCCTGTAAAGTGATTTTTTGTTCGCCAACAATGAAATTGCCAACAGTCGAATAATTTAAATCGAGCACGGATTTGTGAGATAAACGTGTTATCGAATTAGATACTAATTTGAACGGATTAATTTTTGAAACGGTGCAAGTTTTGGTGGACAGGCGAGAGGCAGCCACGTTATTCGGCTACATTTAGGAATCTGCGACGCTGGAGATCGATGCCCGTGGACCGAAACTCGCGATGTGTGTCACTATTTCGACAACGGCGAACTAGTTAACAGCTGCACCGCGAGTATAAACATAAACCCTAGTTAGCGCCGAGGCATAAGCTCTGGTTAAGCTACGGGTTAATCGTTTGTTTAGCCTGTACGCGGTCTATATTTAACGCTTTGCCTCGGCGTATCGTTCGTACGAAAACACCTCGACATAATCAAAATGTCAAGCACCTGACCCTTGCCCTATACCCTCCGCGTTGGACCTCTCGCTGGACCCGCGTGGAGAACGTGGTTGATTGCTCGTAAATTTGATGCTCCATCTATCCCCTCTCGACAAGAGTTCCTTATATTCATTTTGTTTCAGAAATTCGGACGTGACGAAATAAAAACCGTGCAAATTCACGCTTCGACCGAATCAAGCATGAAATCCCCGCGAGAGCTCGTAAAGTTTTTTATGCGACGAAGGAAAAAACTTAATTTGTCTCTAGTTAGTTTACACAGTCAAGTTTGCCTTCTAAAAAGAAGCTAATAAAAACTGGGCGTTCCTCAGCGCGTACACCCCAGACAAGATATCCCTTTAAATCATAAACTCCGTAAGTCAAGTTTCATAAATATCTTAAAATTAGACCGCCACCCATTTCCTCATCATAACTCACGCATAAAACGCTAACGAACCTCCAGCGTCGACGGATACTCGTACGTCACGTCGCGTTGATGTTTCACAGCTCTCCAACTATTTTCGTCCATCGAGTTATCCCTCTCTTTTTCTTCTGTATGTACGTCCATACGTATATACATACGTCGAAACAGATTGTATGAAAATTGAATGGACACATCGTCGATAAACGGAACGCGAGGAAGAATGTTCCGTCCACCCAAAACGATTCATCTGTACGCGACCAATCTGCTGCTACGAAGGGCCTGAAGACACGCCGATCGCTGATCGAATACGTCGTTAACCGGGTTCTGCCCGTTAACGAACTCCGAAACGGGCAACGAAAAGAAACCGGCTAACTAGTCGAAGAACAACGAACGAAGTAACGAAACAAGGCGCAAAACAAACTTCGCGGCACGCTGGAACGGACGAGCGTTGCATTTCTTCCGAGCGTCGAAACAATTCCGTTTCTCCGGGATTCAGACGGCGCGCGATTGAAATCCACCGAACCGGAGATCCTCCCCCGGCGTTGGAAGATTTACGGGTCGGACTTCCACCGTGGCGATCAACGAGACGGGTGAAAATAAAACATTCTCGATGAAAATGGTAAAAATGGTCCAACTTCTCGACGTGTACATTATGTTTATCAATTTAATATCCAATTAAGTATCAACAAGCCCTTCTCCAATGGTATCAGAGACGTTAGAATCTTTTCAAATCGAAGCTATCGTCATTCTGGACGAGACGCACCGCATAATCGACTGACACGCGCGTAAAGAACTGTTCCGTTCCTCAGACGCGAAGGGTGTGAGTTATCCTCGCGAAGGAGGACTCGCGCGCGATAAGTAGAGTCGAATATCGGCTCGTGAACATTGCTAGATGGTCTGTGAGCCGTCGAGATACATTCCAGCGTGCATAGAGCTACTATCGGCTGGCACCAGCTACGTTCGCGGCGCATGCGAGTCCACCATAAATATCCTGTTAAACGGCCTCAATTTACTGTCCAATAATGCTCGAATACCGACCGGCTGTACGCTGGTTGATAGTCGCGCCATTATACACGCGGACCGGCCCGCGTCGCATAAGAAGACCCTCATTGTTGAGGACAGATAGCGAGCCGCTGCCTTTACGAGCGACGCCGCAAAAGCGCCACCGGAAATTGACCGCGGATTCCTCGCGGACGACGCGTGGACCATCTGACGCGCGGGGAAGCTGAAGAAACGTAAGCTTCTTTGGTAAACCGATTTCTGCTCCTTCCGGTCCCTCGCTTTCAGACGACCGAGGCTATTGAATTTCTGAGCTTCCACTTTTCGAGGGGAAATAATTGTTAGCCCGTGCAGGTCCCTCGAATTCTCGAGTCTTACCAGCTCGAGAAGGGAGGAAGTCGAAGTAGAAGACGCGATGTGTCCGGTAGTCGGTCTTAAGAAATCTAAATTGGAAGCGCCTCTCGTCTGAATAAGTTTAAATATTGCATAGTCGAATGCGGTTCCCAGTCTTTCTCTACGAGAGCAAGAAAATTGATTTATCGAACTGTCTGACCTAGATACGGAGTAATAATTGAAGTAGGGAATGCGGAAGTAGCCCTCGAAGGGGCTAACGATCGAAAAGGCTAACGATGCTAATGCTGCTTTCTTCTATCTCTGTAATTGCTTCGATCAAAAACTACAAGAACCGCAGAGTTTTACATAACCCATTATTCCCGATTCCATAAATCCCCATAAATTCCACAAATTCGTGCCACTCAAACTTTGGCTATTCGAGATACGAAGATACGAGAACGCGAAATAAAATTTGCCAGAGGAGATAGCATAATACAGATACGAGGGCAACTTGTTACCAAATACCTGCGATTTATCCACGTTGAATAAAAGCTCGACGGTCGTTTCCACGCGTTCCAGCGAATCGTCAGAATCATCCTACCTGGCGAGCAAGGTAGGTAGATGACTTGCTTTAACGACCTGGGCAACGATAAATTCCTAGCTTCCGCTAGTCCCTCGCGTAGCGAGAATTTCTCTTTGGGCCTCTAACGACCGCAAATAAACCCGTGTGACGCATCGCACACGGGTCCGGGAGCCGAGTAAATAAGACATCAAACAATTTAGAGACCGGTCGGACTGTTCGTGGATAGTCGGGAACAACGAGTTCCACGCGCGACCGCAACGAGGTTGACGAGCCTGACGAGGTAGCGGGCGAAGGTGGACGGAGCTGCCCTCGTCTAGGCTCCATACGACAGGCCACACAAGAGAAAGAGAGCGGAGAGAGGCTGGGCCATCCCGTGTAAGGTGGGAAAAGGCGATACAGAGGATGTGGAAGAGCGACAGAGAGAGAGGGAGGGACGCCAACGCTCGGTCCAAAGCCACCGCAGCTCGCCTTGTTTTCCAAGAAGACAACAACTTCATTAGGCCGATCCTCTCCGCCCGTTTCGACTCTGTTCAGCCTTCATGAATATGGATGCCAACCGCCGCGCGTCTCGATATATGGGCTCTGTGCCTTTCGTTCACGCCATCGGAGCGTCTTCGCGCGATCGGCTGATCGTCAAACGCCCGAGACATCCTGTCTTGCGACAGAGGAACTCCCTTTGCGACGGCAGACGCCTCGAGGGGCGCGAATCGGAGAACCGACCGGGGTTGATAACGCGTTGGAGCGCACAATGTGTTCGACTGTTCGAGGCGAGACAATGTGCGTGTACGTGTTCGAGTATTAAAATTGATCTTAATTTGCATTTAAGGATGGCTCGAATGGAAATTGAGTCTGCCAACCGGTTATATAGGTAGTTTACTTTGACAGCCAGATGTGTACAAGTAATTATAGCATCCATGTAACACGAATAAACGACAGACGTTATAGATACGAGGCGGATGAAAAATTGCCAACGACCCACGTAACTCTTTGACCAGCGCGTAGACGTCTGGTGAACGTGGTATCCGGATTCCAGATCCGATCTAGCAACTCGATATCTCAATCGTTCGCTTCCATTCTACACACGTATCCTTCCGTTTTTCTATCGACACGAATAATATCGAACGATATCGATTCTACTTTCGATGCGTTTGCCAAGTAAAATTACAATCTTACACGCGTAAAGCAGGTTAAAAAGGGAAAGAGGAAAGGGAGAAAGGAGGAGAGTGCACGGTCGAGAATTCCTGAGGATCCGACGAATGGAGAGTGGTATATTTACGATGGCGGGGGCGTTTTGTTCGAAAGAAAAACGGGCGTTCGATCGGAACGCGAGAGCCACGGGCTTCAATGGGCACCGTCGCTTTTATTCGAGTCAGTTTTGCGTTTCGATACGCGGGGGTGAACGCTGTCCGTGGGAACACCGCGTGGAACCGGTTATACGCGGCGGTAGCTCGCGGAATTGGATGTTAATCGAGCAACGGGTGTAGCGAAAAATTAATTGTATATCGCGAGCAATTTTAATATCCGATCCACCCCGCAAAATTCCATCGATTTAATGGATAAACGCTTTCGCGTCTCGCACGTTTCCCCGTTTTTCCGATACTAATTACGGAATACCGATAAACATTCAAGCATAGGGATACCATTCGACTCGTTCAACCGTGATATTACAACCATTCGTGCTTTCACGCGAATCATGCTAAAACTATAACAGAAAAATATATTTCCCGACGAGAAATGTATTTTTTTCACCGTCTCCCTCCACGAAATTTCATTCAACAGAATAAATATTTTTGCCGAAAGTAACCAGATATCTCTGAGGTATGCGCCACATTGAAAATTTATTAAACCATCCCTTACTTTCGATGAATTCGCGAAATTACAAAAGAAGAGATTTTATTGTTCAATTTTATTTAAACGTGCAATGCATAGAGATGATATTCATAAAAATGTATGAAATGACTTCAAACCTTTATCGCATCTGTCTCTTTAATTACACGCTGATAATGCAACGTCATTATAAATAACTGGATCGCGAATGTTATGCATTTATGAGGAAACGAAACGCGTCAGAGGGCTCGGAATAAATGCACAAACCATACGGGACAATATAAAATATTAACAATAACACGCGTGCTGTTGGACATATTTAATAACCGCGGTTAATTCCAGCATTTGTCTCAATAAAAATACGAATTTGCATTAACATACAGCATCGCGAACAGGCGTCGATATTCCTCAACGAAAACACGAACCAGGCAGAAGAGCCATCGAGACAGGGTGAACCGAGTATTCTCCTGGCTGGAAGCATGCGACAAGAAGAAAGTCGATCGGCTGGCCGATAAACCCCGGCAAGTAACCTCCGTTCGAGTGAAATTCGTGGCTCGACGACTTCCGGAGAATTATGCCTCGCAACGGGCGAAACTTTGCACTCAATCGATAAGGTACAATGCTGGCACTCCTCGAACGGGGGATGCGAAAACGTAACTCACCCCGGTCCCAAGAGCGCGGCGCGCAGCGGCCCCAGAGTTTCTCGAATCCGAGCTAATCGTACGGCGATCCGTTCGCGTCACGGCTGTCTCTTCGATTCGATAGGAAAACTCCGATAAGGAGCTCTGGGCGAAATCTATCAGGATCGCTGACAGCTCCCGATTGACCCACATTCCGCGATCGAGGGTGGAAAAAAGCCAGCTGTTGCCACACCGTATCTCCTACGGATGCGTGCAGATATTATGCCGGCGTCTTGATCTCTCGCCCCAGATACCAGCGTGGCTTCGCGATATTAAATTCGTTCCTTCGACAGTTCTACTCGATCTCACCTCTTTCGAACGTTAACCCCTGTTTAATCCGCGATCACGATCGGTGATTGACGTTCCGCGTTTCGTGGTTGTTTATTTCGAGAAGAGATCGGTACATCGATCCGCTGGGGTACTGAATTTTTCACCATTGAAAATCAATTTCGAATGGATACGCGTTTCTCGGATAGCGAAGAGGAATGCCTCCACGTTTCGCGTTCGATGTTATGAAAATACATGTCGCGACACGGGAGCAATCGTCCCGAAACTGCGAATAAAAGTTTCAGCGTCTCTTGGCATAAGTTCCGCGTATAGGATCGGGTAATACAACGGTCCGCGGGGAGTACAAAAGACGGGAAATTTATGCACCGGTCGCAACTCGACCGGCAGATTCCTTCGATCGCGACACGCGTCGTAACCAGTCGGTAACCCATATTCGGTGGAATATCGGAAGTACGCCCCGACGAAGGGGCCAGCAAAGGGATGATAGATCGCGCGCATGCGAGGTCCATTATTCAGGAACGGAGTTTTCGACGGGGCCATTTTTGTTCCACCGTGAAAGCTACGTGGTCTTATCGAGGGCTCCGGAGAATTATGGCCGGGCTATTATCGAAGAAATTATATGGACCGATTAAAGTCAGAGTGATGTAAGTCGTGTTCCCAGAATTCTGTCGAACGCGGCGGCCAACTTTTTTGCACGGCTGGAAGGGCAACCCCTTGGCGCTCTGACTGGGAACAAATTTTAGGTCACTCGGGTCACCTGCGTTTCGAGGGCGAGATCAAGGCGTTGCAGAGGCGATCGTACATTTCGAGAACGATTCTGTCTGGTATTCGCGGCGTTGCGTTCGGTATTTGCGAAAAAGATCGTGTAAAGTTATAATTTATACACGACGAAAATATGTGAACAATTATTGTGTGGTTGGATTATTTTAAGAGCTGCTTCAATTTTCCACGAAATCCTTAACCAAGTTCTTACTACACGAGAGATTCTCGAGAGATCGTTACGGAAGTTCGGAGATTTAACTAAAATTAAAGCTGAGCTAACTTTTCACTTAACTTTTCGCTTCTGATAATGGTAGAAAGTAGAAGGCATTAGCGCAACTGGGAAACTTTTCTTACAGTTCATTGATTATCAACTAAGATAGATTCTTTATTAAAAATTATTTAACCTGTAAGAGTTGGGAAAGAGGGAGAGTTCTGAAAGTTATCACAATTTCCCGAAAGAATTAAGTATACCAGAAACTGAAGCATCTCGATGCATTCACTGACTCGTTAGAAAAGTGCCAGCAATTTGGAAATTCGAGGGTCGCGTCACGGAACTTCCGGTAACGCATTCGACGTTACCTAGCTGGATTCTGTCTCGCGAAAGGATTGTTTGCAGTCGCCTGCGAACGTTTGCATTATTATGCGAGCAAACTTAGCCGAGAGCAAGAACGTGTTTCGTTTCGAACTTCGAGTCGCGTGAACGAGACTTTGCGCAGTGACCGCGGAAGCGAGATTGCCACTCGCGTTTCCGTTCGACTTCTGAAAATCGTCTTCTGGAAGGCGTCGGTTCGAAAGCTGTTAAGTGGCTAGTTTGCTTTCGAAATTAGTGGCGATCGGTCGAATGGGCGTCTAACGGAACTCCGTGCGTTTCTAAAAGTGAACGAGCGAGGAGTCGAGTTGAAACAGTGCAGAGAGCGGAGCGTCACTTTTATTAGCTGTGAAATTGGCCGCGCGTTTATTGGAAAATATGCGTCGAAAGGTGCATGGCTCGACGTTGTCTAGCACGCAATTCGTACCACGATCGTTTGCACTTCGTAATTCCTATTCGCGGAAGCGAATCGCGAACCATCCTGACGTTTCCAAGCACGCGTGCTAGGCAAGTTTATTAAAAGTACCCCCGTTACTATCTATCCAGCGCGTGTTGGGCTATTTCTGGTGGAGGATCGTATCTGGTCCTCCCCAGGAGCGAGCGTCTCGGCACGATGGCTCCGCAAACGGAAACGCGATCAGCGCGTGGTGCATTGTACCCCTTTAAAACCTTAACGCCTGTCTAGACAGTCGCAAGTCATAAACTCTGCTTTAATTCCTTCCAACGCGTAAACTTCGACAAAGCGAAGAGCTTCGTAAAAAATTGCACGAAACAAACAAGCATAAATATCTGAAGTAATATAAAATTGATCTCGAAAATGAAATATATCGAATGTTGATACTTTTTGAGCGCACAATTTGCAATGACTTTCTTCAGCACGTTGAAGTACGATCTTTAGTCTATATTTGGTCGCTGTGCGTCTAAAACTGGAGGCATCGTTTCGCGCGTCGTGTTTAGAGGCTTTGTTTGAAAAGCAGACAAGCAAAGGGTCAGGGACGTGTGTAGAAGAGGCGCGAACGTGGTACGCGTCGTCATGTGGCTGTCCACGGGTACCCTCTGTTCCTTTTCTCCTGGCCACGGAGCGTTAAGCTTCGTAAATTATCGCGCCACGGGACGCCATCTCGAGATCGACGCTAATCTTCGCCTGCACGCTCGCGATTTCACGCCGGTGATACGGCGGAGACGCGAGAACGATTAGCCTGGCCGCGATTCGTCTCGCGTTGGATGCTTTTGAAACGTTTCGAATGGATTTTCCGTGTCGATGAACGCGTACTCGATTTCACGAGCTCGTAAAGGATTGACGGAAAGGGGTGGATTAAGAAAGACGTAGGGTGCTCTCTGTCAAACTATGAACACCCGACTGATATTTGATGAAAAGCAAATTATAATCAACAACCTCGCGCAATTCCAACAGATACGTATAAAAAAAGGAGAACAGAAATGAATTTGATAACCAACGACATAGATCTTGCAAAGTTGAACAGCTTCCAAGAAGCTCGAAATAAATCTAAATATCGCGGGAAATTCGTTCCTGAAGAGTTTAACAAATTCTTCGCATAGATCGCTGCTGAACCCTCCACCAGCAGAACCCGTCACATTCAATCTGAATAACGAGACGCGCATAAAGGCTCGAGCGAGTTTCTTCCAAAAGTAGCAACGCAACAGCGTTCGCCCCAAAAAAATATCAGCTGCACTGTCCCGCGGCAAGAACGGGAGGCGCGCACTCGTATCGTACCCACGGAGATGTTCCTCTATTCATCGTCGCTAAATGGACGCGCAGCGTCGTCGTTGAATTCGACGGGAAAGCGGGTCGTTTCGGGATTAGCGAGTCGGAACGATCATTCGGGAGCGCGAGGCCGCGCGACGGGGGTAACTCGCGTCGCGAAACGTGCCAGTTAAGTAATCGAAAGGGGTGAACGATATAGAAAAAAAAAAGGAAAAAAGAAAAGAGAGAAGAAGAAAGAGGGAGGAAGAAAGGAATAAAAAATAGGTCGCTTTGTAGTGGGTACTCCATACGCGAGGCTGGCCATTTCTGGCGCTAGGAACGCGTTTAACGCTTTTTACCGCGTTGTTACTCGATCTCCACCCCCTCGCCCGCTACCTGTTTTTCCATAGCCAGCGTGGAGCAACGCGAACAAGAGAAATGGTCCCGCGGCATTAAAGTGCTCGGTGGAAAAAGGGCGAGAGAGAGAGAGAGAGAGAGAGAGAGGAGCCGCCTCGTCGGGTGCCCGTATCCCTCGAACGAGCTGCTTGAAATGATGAGCGGCCACGGGGAATTTTGTTCGTTTTTTGTCAAACGCACGACGAGAGAACGACAGACGGATAGAGAAGAACAGAGAAATAGACGTGGAAAGAGCGAGGGCGACGACGGGGTGGGCTGGATTCGAAACACGCGAGAGAGGGTTTACTGGCACAGAGACGTGTACCCGGGTTGATGCTCTCTTCGTATCCACTGGTACAGTGTTAAATACGTCTATTTAATAGAATTTTAATGCCAGTCGCTTTGAAGGATCCGCTACGCGAACCACCGATTACGGATTCTACCTACGCTCGTACGTATGAATGGCGTCTCCTAGGGTGAGTCTCTCCTTTGCCCTCGTCACTCTTCTAAGCCTTCTCGAGGTTTTATCAATTTTGAAAGGACGTTTATTTACTAATTTCCACATACCGTTTGGCGCATTCGTTGGCAACGATTCCACCGTCCTTGCTAACCCCTCTCGTCCACTCTTCGCATCCCTTTTGGTCCTTCCCGTTTTTTGTATTTCATACCTCGACCCGCGTAACGCACGCTGGCTTGTTTCAACGGTTTCTGGAACTCTTTGTTTTTCGACTTTCCCCGCGGTTGATTTCCCCTTTTTCGCAACGCGCCACAAACGGCGCATAAAGGTCTCTTTGTAAATGTAATTATTTATACGCGCGTTTTCGTGGCTGTTTCGTTCCGATTGTGTGTTCTCGCACACCGGCCGGGGGTTTAATTTAAAACTGCCGCATTATTCGAGTCTCGCGAAGCTTAATCGGCTGCTGACGTCAACCCCTTTTCTTTTCATTATTTCACTGTTGACGGCGAGCCTCGACTCGAGCGATCTCGGTTCAATGAGAATCTGGACGCGGAAAATTCGACCGCGAGGCATGCATCGGCGAAATCCCTTTCGCTCGTAACAAAGAGAAATTAAAGCCTCTTTTGTTCCCAACCTGAAACGGGACAAATAATCGCTTAATTGCGTTGATTATTCCCCCGCGGGGAGCCACTTGTCCCGTTAACCGCGATCGTGTACTCCGTGCTCTAATTTTGTTCCGTGTTTGGCCCAAAAAAATTTACAGAGCTCTCTTCGTCCACCCCCAGTCTGTTACGAGTCTTCCAAGTAAATAGCCTCGGGACGAAAGAGCATGTCTCGATAAGTTTGTTAACGCCAGGAACTAATCGCGAACTGCAGAAATAATTCTGTGGCGCGGTGGGTACAGTTTATGGTATGCAGATTTACGGCGTCGCGACGGCTCGTCTGAATACAGCCGCGTTCGTCGAATTCGAGCGGTTCGACGTAGCCGTACGTGCGGCTGGCTCTAGCCTGCACACCAGGAATACATATCGAGGGATGCCACGAAACGGAGGCAGAGCGTTGATCGTTATAGCGCCGGTGGAGCACGCCCGCCTCGTCGTCATTCAGCGCAGCATCGCGACGCCAATTCGTTTTCGAAGGCAATTTAATCCCTCGTCAATTAATTGGATATTACTCGAGAGCGTTGATTTTGGCGCTACCATTTCGCGCCCGGCGTTAATACCGCCTGGCTTTTGGGATTGAATGGGCTTCGCGGGAACCTACGGGACCGGCGACTTCGTTCGCCAATTTTCGATGTACAAATGACACAGTTTGAAGAGAACCGTACAACTCGGCTACTTCAATTTACACCGGTCAGAACGATATTTCCCTGTTAATAATGATAAGTGAAATGAATTTGTTCGTTTCGCGAAATTACCGTGACCGTTTCTCGTTTCAATATTTTTCAACTTTGTAACGAGTCGAGAGAAATACATTTCGCAAATATATCACGCGATTTATACAAATTATTAAGGCTCTTCTCAAAGTATTTTTGTAACTTCTTCGAAACACGATTCTTTCGAGCACGATCGCATCCAAAACTGAGATACGGATTGTCCAACTATGATTCCTTATGGAAAACGAAGGAACAGTTGTCGAAACGATGCGAACGGAAGGTGGAACAGAAGTTTGTCGAAGCGAAACGAAACTACACCGCAGGGAAATCGATTGGGAAGATCGACGGAAGGCCGGGGGCCATCTTAAGAGAATCGCAGCTGGTCGTTAAAATAATCGAATCGATGAAATTCCCTCCCCCGCCGCCGCTTTTTTCGATAATCGTCGACGTTGAAAGGAAGTTGTTCCCCGACGAGAGCACGACCAAAGTTTAACGAGCAATTGCTCCCTTCGTTTTCACGTCTGCGAATTGCATCGGAATTTCACCTTTTATCGAACTCTACGCCATTTTACGAGTCTAGCGTTCCCAGGCGCTGCGTAAGAACTGTTCTCTCGTCTGTTTTTCCAGCCAAGTTCGTTTGAACAGCGGCGTTCTTTTTTTTTTTTCGATAACAAAAAGGAAGACACCGAGCAACATTGAAATTTCCTGTCCAGCGATTCAATTATATTTGCTACGCGCTCGCTCTCTTTCCGTCGTTCTTTATAATTTTCCACGAAACTGGCTAACGACGCGCGGGCAACTATCCGCGTATTTTCGACGAGATCTTCGACTCCCGCGGAAATTAAAGCACAGCTACGGAAATAATTTGAAATTTAATTAAAACCGCTATTTACTCGACGGATCAAGGCACGAAAGACAAGAACGCCACCGGAAGCAGTGAATGCGGCGATAAAATTCTACTTTTTGCCCCCTCCCTCCGGCTATTTTCCTTATCCCTTCACTTTTCATTATCCGCGCGGAAACGAGACTAAGGTTTTTCATAACTAATCCTCGGAAAGCAGCATCACGGTCTCTTTAGTTTTACCGCGACGCTTCTTTACAGTTTCGCGAATCCTTAATAATAACTTGTTAATTCACTTTGCTTTCAACGATGAAAAACATGTCGTTCGTTACAGCATTGAGAAACTAAAACTTCTTTAGATAACGAATAGAATTGGAGTTGCGAAAATCCTATTCTGGCGGTAAGATTTAAAACGACAACCCCTTGGCATCGGCTCTGCGAGGTTCCCGTAGGGTGGGCAAGCATTTATAACAGGAAATACGCGATTAGCGCAGCACGGTCTATCGTTTATCCGCGATGATAATCAATCTGATTCCATTAATCTGTTAACCGTTTCGACGTGCGCCAAATGACATGCAAACGTGTAACGGCCGCGCGAATAATGCGTTAAATTATCATAAATAAACGACGGTATTTTAACGCGAGGCGGCTGGCAATTTGTACCGCTCGGACAAACGGTACGTGTACAAATGTTCCGCGTGTTTCGCGAGCACAAAGCGCTTGCACGTTCCAATTTTTACGTCATCCCCGATTAATCTCCCGAAACGATACTTTTTACTTTAAACGTTTCGAGGGCGGAGGGAATGCAGCGCGGACGCAGTTCCGTGATAAAACGCGGAACATTACGAATTCGTTGTTAGTCGTTTCAAATCTTAAAGGTCCTGGTCTTTTAAAAAATGCAAGCGACGTATGCGTCCGTCGTGAAAGTTCCCAGTTACGAGAGTTTTAATTGCGTCCCTCGGAAAAATAAGAGGGACGAAATCGCGGAATATAAAAGCAGTCGTTCGCGTAGCCCACGGTCGTTAGAATTTCTGGTTCTCCCTTGTTCGTTTCGGCTGACGCGGTTGTTTCTCCGTTTAAACGGTTGAAACGCTCTGCGCGTCGCGTAAAATAGAAACCTTGTTCCTTTACCCGCGAGCCTAAACGGTAACATCGAGAAATCGTTGCGATTCTCACGGCGGAGAATGTCGGTTTCGCGTCGGACATGGTCTCCGTTTGTTTCTCGAGGTTCGTTTCTACCTCAAAAGCCGCGTTGTCGCCGATTTGATTTCAAGCTCGTTTAATAAACTTTCTCCATCTAACGATTTCTAATTGATTTTCAATGTACGATACAAATCATTAAGCAATGAAAACAATTGTATCCAGACGTGACTGCTTTTACCGTTGCAGTGAATTCGTTATTACAGACCGCTTAGCTGGTCTCGCGGAGGGTGAAACGAAGGGAGCGAGAAAGAGAGAGAGAGAGAGAGAGAAAGAAAAAAATGATTCAATTCCCGGAAACGATCTCTGTGATGTTGTTCTTTGAAAAGCCGCGGGACCACTCAAATCAACCTGCAACCAGCTTCCAGGAGGTCGTAATAACGGAACAATTTCCATTCCGCGGATATTGTTTCCGGTACATTTCCAGCTATGTATCTTAAGCCCGAACAGAACAAGAGAGGAATCACTGGAATCGTACCGATTAACACATCCGGCGATACGCTGGTAGCCTGAGCAGCAACGAAGACCAGGCGAGGCGAGGCAAGGCGAGGCAGAAATAGATGCGACCATTAAGCCCTTTTGCTCGCTTTCCCTCCCCCTGTTCGCTGCAGGTGGTACGTGCCTTTTCCAAAGAAGCACCGTCGCTCCCAGCGAACGATAAAGCCAGACTCGCAGACACGCTCCGGAGTTTCCGCCCCGTTTCAGTGGATATTGTACACTACCGAAGTTCACGGTGGCGAACGAACGTTAAGAGAAAACAACCCCCGGAAGGAGGAGGAGGAGAGGGTGGGCCGATTGGTCCGCGGGTACGCGACGTACAATTAAATACCAACTTCATGGCTGCTTACCAGTCCGAAAATTTATTTCCATCGCGGTAGCAACGCGCCCGGCGGCCTTGCTAATTATCCGTTCGTCGTTTCGCAGCTGCGAAACGAAGCGAGACATCCAGAGCGAAACTCAGTGCCGGCGCGATTGCTTCGAGAAAACTTAAAACCGCTGCGTTCACAGTTTCCCTCCCTCGAGTCGTCGGGTACAGCCACCTTGCGAGCGCCACCCCGCGTGGTTCTGGCTCCTCGTCGCCGTGCTCGTTTCCGCTCTTTATCGCGTCCCCGCGGCGGTTCCTTGCGTCGACAAAAATTAATACCGACTGCCGTTTCGCTCCCCGCGGGGATCGAACGCGTTCCCGTGCCCTCTTCTGCTCGATCTCGTCCATAGGTTCGAATAATATAATATATTTTCGAGGATCACGGGAATTGCCCCTGACGCGCGGTATTTAAAAGCCAAGAGAGAAAGGGGCCACTTCTGCTCCGGGGTAAGTAAGCCGATAAAACTTTCCTCGTTGCTTGAAACGCGCCAATCGCGATCAAATTTATAGAGACGGGGATGAAGGAACGAGGAGAGCAACCCTTTTATTCGTCAACGACACCAGCGCCCCTTAGACCCCGCGGATTTAAAGAATAATTATTCATTATCTTAGAATCAATTCCTGAACCGGCTGAATCGCGTGATGGAGTATCAAACGCCTATTCAATCGCGACGAGCCCATTATTCCCTTTTTCTATCTTCCCAGCTACGATATTTTAATAAACTCTGCCTTTCCTCTCGCGCTACTCGTTCCATTTCTTTTCTTCATCTTCGCCTCCTTTTTCAAGGATCGCTCCTCTGGTTCGCAGTATCGCGTTCGACTTCATTCGCCCGTATCGATGCTCCATGGACGTACTCCAGAGTCTTATTATCATTTTGTTACTTTATACAACTGTACCATGTCCGTCCAGACAATCCACTATGTCCAATTAACGCAAACGTTCGCGGAGTTCCATTTTCTGTACCCAGAACAACAGTATACAATCTACACGGAGCCTCGAACCGTGTTTCCGGCACGGCCAGCCCGTCTTAATACGCAGGGGCTCGTTTCACGGTTCCGGAAGCAACGGCGACGGCATATAATGTCGGTCGATCAAAATAACCGCCCCACCTCGGCAAGAATGCCAGCTGCGCGGGGGTGGAATCGTTCCCACGAGCGTGCCCGATCCGGAGGATAATCGGACGCCTCGCAGAAGCGGTAGTTGCGGAGGATCGGATAAAACGCGATCCGTGTCGAGCTGGCCGATTCGGTCCTGCTCGTCGCGAACTGCGCGACGTTCGTTCGTTTCAGTGGCATGTACGCATGCATAATTTCGAGAGACGGCCCGTGACGGGTCGGACTTGACGGGCAGCTGCATTTTTGGAGCACCTTGTTCGATCGAAGTGTGCAGCTGATTTTTCCATTCTTGCTCGATCAAAGCAAGAGAGAGAGAGAGAGAGTAACGTGAAGGTGTAGTAGGTTCTTGTGAGAAGTAATAAGATTTCATGCTAAAAATTCGAACGGTTTGATGTTTAATATGGACGATGTAAATTGTAAATGTTGCCTCTTTCCATCGACACAGCTTCGTTACCAGATTTGAAACGGATCTGCCGCGAAACGGACTAAAAAAATCCACCGATACAAATTGTTTCGAAATACCTCTGTTTAAAATGCGAACGGAAGTAACAAAGCAAGTATCGTGTAATTTCTCGCACCAGAGAATTTCTAACCCGATACAGATCGCGTGGAAACCGAGCGGAGCAATTATTAAAAAAGCGTCAAAAATTGTTCGCGAATACCGCGGCTTCGAGGCCACGTTCCCGCGGAGAGCCAGCGAGTTCCACGCGAAAACCGTGCTTATATCGAGGCGAGCGTATAAATTTTGAATAAAAATGCTGCGGAAAATTTTAAATAAAATTAAAAACGCGACGCTCGCCAGAGATATTCATCGACCTGGCATATGTGTCTCGAGCAAGTAATGTGGCTCGAATATCGTTAAAAAATTAATTCCTTCGGGACTAATGGAGCGAGGAGAATGCCAGGCACGCGGTCTCAGGGACCGAATCTCACGAGTAGTGACAGCTGCACCCGCAGGAGGAACGGTGCGCGCATCCGGTGAACGTGCGTATCAATGGCTACTCAACTTTTCTCGTACACGCTCTGTCTACTGCTCCTCGTCGATTTCTCTACAGAATTTTCATAATTTTCCGTACCCATGGCACAGCTCGCGTGCTTACTTTTCATTCGCGAATGCATCTCTTCCAACTGGTCTCAGGTGGAAAATATTTTCGAAATACCCGAAGCCTCGAGCACATAGTTACGCGATGAGAAAATATACTCGTCCCAAAGTGGTGCGAGTACGTAGCAGAAAAAAAAAGTTTTTCGCTCTGCGAAGTTTTTCGTTGAATGCGAATCAGAATGTGTGGTTTAGTTGGCAGAATTACGGACACATGTATGCATGTCGAGCAGGATACCGTACACGGTCCGCGGAACTTCTTGCGCGAAACGTGCCTCCGCGTTCTCACGAGATTCGCGCGTCTTATTCAGTGGCATTGTTGCAAAATCTGGTGGTCATGTCGGCCGGATCTGGGATTCATTTGAACTCGGAACGAGGTAACTTCGGACGTAAATACTTTACAATGGTATCAGCAGCCATGGAAATTGAATGCAACCTCGCGCGAGGGTTCTGCGTTCAGAATTTCATCGTATCTCAGTTCGCGCAACCTATTTCGCGATTTTAAAACGATAAATACGTACTGTTGAATCAACAATTGCTTTGATTCAACAGTGATATCTATACTGAATCGTTTAAAGGACACGAGAAATTCGTGTATCGCTGAAAATAACGTACGAGAAGGTGGAAATGTAAAATTCAAAATCGAAACGCCCGATTGGTTTTAATATCCAGCTATCTTTTCGGCGCGCGCGTTACGAAATTAACGAAATTATCGTTGCCCGGAACAACGGAACGGGCGTATTAATTAATCAAATTGAATCGCCGGTGCAAACAATTAATAAATTTATTGATCGCCCGTACCATTTGCATTCGGTCGCCTGCGCTTTGAATCATTCATACGGAGCCGTGTGCTCGCCGCAATCTACCACACCACGTGCGCGCGATGCGCGTGTATAAATAACATCGTGAGCGTAGAAATAATTTAGCCTAAACTGGATGGAGACACCGTAGGTGTGCGTGCGAACGTGGGGTACCGTGCATGACAACTTTTACACGCACTGTTTACCCTAATGAAATTGTGCCAGCTGCTCATCTCGAGGAATGGTCGTCGAACACGACACGCCGTGACGCTAAGACCGACAGATTGCGATCAGAAGACACGATTTACCGCTCGCATTATTACACCGTACACGCGTTGGCGAACACGAGCGAACGCTCAAAGTGCGAAGTCGAGATATGGTCGCGACGATCGAAAAAATTCTTAATCACCCGCCATCAAATACCAAGCGCGAAACAATCCGCAGAGAGGAACGGATGGGACGAGAAACTACTCGACAACTCGGAGACGGTGGCGCGGAAATTCTGTTCTAAATTTTCCGGCGGTCAGCGTCGATCACGCGTCCAAGTTTCAAAGAAGAGGAACAGAACCGCGAAGTGCAGCTGCAGCTGCGAGTCTGCTGGAACATTAACGGCATACCGCAGCCAGAGAGTAGCCGCTGGTATTACTCGACTAATCACTTTGTAACACGCTCGCAGCAGCGGCGAGCGAGACAGAGCGAGAAGCTGGCTCCTTCGAGGTTGGCCAAGGCGAGCAAGAAGAAGAAGTACGAGCGGTGGCTGGTGGCTCTGTTTCATGGCAGTGGGTCGAGAGAGCTCTGGAAAGAGGTGAGCCGGGCCAACAAACGGTGCCAAGTGCCAACTCCTCTTGTTAGGGAACAATTAAGAAATGCACCGTGGCGCAGCTACCACCGTTCGCGCGAACACTGAAAGAGGAGCAGCGAGTTTTCACGCACGTTCGCGCACGTCCCGAGACTGTCGCCGTTTTCTACTCGTTCCCGTCTCGTTCCGCTAAAAGCTGTCGGTAATTACAGCTATTAGCAGTGGCGAGGATAATGAACCAGCGGTTAGCGGTGAAAACGCGCGGTTTCTCTACGAGAATTACTTCTCCTGTAGAAAAAAAAAAGGAAAAAAAAAGAACAGAGGATTGATTGTTCGAGCGTAAAGAACGAGGTCACTGGTAACAATAAACATAAAAATTTACATGATACTTCTCTCCAAATCCAAGTATCGAACGCAACCTGTCCTCACCCCACGCGTTCGTCCCTGAAAGTGAACGCGTCAGCGACCAGCGAGGCCCATAAAGTTTCGCACGAAGCCTGTTCACCCGAATGTAGTACACATTTTTTGCACCGACCATTCAAGCGGGGTTCCGGGGTCTCGGACAGCGTGTTCCAAGCACGCTTGCACGCTGGTATCAGATTTGATGGGACCCCGCGCGCGGTCGTGTTACGCGACGGTACAGGTCGTTACGAGGGGCGATTCACGGCCCCCTTCGTTCGGCCATTACGAGGCATTAACTGGCCCTTTCGACTATTACCCCCGTGGCAACGGTAACAATGCTTCTTTTCGCCTGGCGATACCGCGGTTTCCAGTCGAGGCCAGTTTCCAATCGCCCTTTGTTGCCGCGATCCTCGACCACCCTCGTCGTCGCACCTCCGCCTCTGCTATTCTCCGCCTTCGACTGACAGGGAAGTGTACGAGCGCTGCGTGCCAGCCAGGTGGAGAGGAGCTACGAACCATCGTTCGCATTCCCCTCCTCGAATCGTTACCCGTTCGTTTCAGGATACCAACCGTACACCCAAGTTTCCAGACCCCTCTCCATCGTACCCTCGAGACATATGGACTGTTACCGCGGCTTTTTATTAAATCGTTACCCGTGAGACTGCGAAAGGAGGAACCGAGGGCTCGATAAAGTTACCAGGAACTGCTTTCGTGGGGGAACTACGAGAGCATCGCACCACGCGATCCTAATGAAACGTACAGGTTCAAAGGTGTACCGATCTTTTATTTATTTCGCGCATTCGATCACACGATTTCAACCGTTCCCCTACGGGACGTTAACCTTTCCTTTACTATTGTACGTATATATATATAGCGCGTACCAACGGATATGCGTTGGGTTTAAAAGACTTTTTAAGCTCATTAGCATTGGGTTGTGTAATGAGCAGCGTAATGAATGCGAGGGAAAGTGCGAACGAGATGAGTGATACGCGTCGGACGAGTGGTATATCGACAAACGAGAGGCGCACCTGTGTTAGTGCGCGAATAATGAGTCAACGAGTGCGAGCCTCTCAGCCGGGTGAACAATCGCTTGAAATACTAACGATGAATGAAACCAGCGAGCGTTCGCGCGAATAAAATTCATCGAATATTTCAAATGTTATAGTATTAATTATGTATGAAAGAGTATCGCGGTCATTGTTGTTTTGCGTTGATTATAAATGTACGATATTGCCCACTGTTTCTGATATACGTACATATCGTACAAATACACGGTCTCGACGAAACGTGGATCGACGATGAACCATTCGCGGTTCCCTGTAGGAAGAATGTTCGTTTTCAGTAACAAGAATGAAATTTCCTGGTTCGACGATAGATTCCAAGAAAGAAACGTAATGTACGAGCGGTCGCGATACGCGATACAGAAGGGCTGGGAGAAGGTTGATGCACGCGCAGGGCGAGACGTACCTGGGACTAAGGGTTGCCGAGTAATTAACCTACCGCGACACGGCTGTTCGTGCTCGAGAAACGAGGCTGGCTTTCAACGATTTCATTTCGCCTTGCGTTACCGCGTAATAATAAACTCGAAGGTCGTTAAGTTATATCGGGGCCCAATTACACCGCAATGAAACAGGATTATATCCCATTGCGCTCTTGACGAAAATTTCTTCTTCCGCGCCGCGAGGGGGTTAATAATCTCGCACGGCGGTAAAAACGCCGCGCTACACGGCGATCCTCGATGTCGCATGCACTCGATACGATTGCACTCGTGCAGTTGCATTAAAGACTTCGATAACGCGATATCTTTCTCTCGCGATCGTCTTTTTACGTTCCACGAACGACTTCAACGTCACTTCAGATTCAGATACCTGAAGATTGCGGTTGAATAACGTTGAGTCTTTCGAGGAAGACCATTTAAATTCCCTATCGTAATATCATTCGTAAATCCTTGAGAAACTAGCTGGAATTATTCGAAATTTTTAATCAAATCCCGCCGTCCCATCAACTGTTACAAAACGCTTACATACACTCGTTCTCCTATTCCATCTACTATTAAACGCATCCTTCATCGCAACCGTCGACCGTCAGATCGCAATCAATGACTCACGATTGCTACCCAGGCATCGTTGCGTCTTCTAATCGCAGCCCACCGATTCCCCTCCGCGATCAAGGGACCTCTCAGAGAATAATTAACGAAAACAAGGAATAACGCTGGTAATCGTACCTCGCCTTGGATTCTTACGACATCGAGCGAACCGGCTCGCAATTAGCATGAGAGAAGTCGCCACGATTTCTCTCGTTCACGGTGACTCTCTTGGCGGCGATCTAATCGGCGCAATTTGAGGCGCGCGGGACTCGGCTCGAGCCGCGTATAACGAGGGTGGAATCCGTGGCGCGGTTGAACGCGCGCGATTGCCGCCTAAACGATCGCGCACGCGATTACAGAGAGCCGTTAATAGGCGCGTTCGACGAGGACGTATCGTCGATTCGAAACGGAAACGCGGGGGTGGTGGGCTCTGTCTGCGAGCGTCCCCCGTCGAGTGGCTGCTAAGTGCGGCTGATACCTGACCCCCGCCAGGGATCCGTCGCGGTAATTGCGTGCGAATTCCGCGACGTCGCCGCGCGTCTGCTGCTTTTTATTGCCGGTCGTTAGTGTAATTAGGTCCCAGCGAGCCGTCGTGGCCGCGGCCCGTACGCTCGCCCCGTAATCACGGAACAGACGTACGTACACACGGGAAACGGAAGCGCGTCGTGCCGCCACGACGCTCGACTGAAAACGTATCTCTCCATACGCATACCTACGCGACGACATCGTTCGTTACGTAATGTTCATTTATACGCGTGCTCTGCGCTGCTTAGGAGTGCGTGGGCGTGCAATTTTTTCTGATAAGGGATTCCGACGACCTCCAGACGGCCTTTTTTAATTGGCTCCTCCTCGAGAGGCGACGTCGCGCGACGAGAGAAACGGGACGGATACGGCACTACCGTCGAGGGTGAATTTCTAGGGAAACTAGTCCTCTTTTATTTCGTACGCGCTTCTTATGAACGAGCCGTCCGACGGATCTGGAAGATTGATCGCTGTGCGTGGAACGATACGGGTTTCCAGTGGATTTCTAACGAGAATTGAAGTTTTTGTTGATTTTAAGATAGACTGTAATTAAAAGAAATATGGGAGAGAGGTTTTCAGACAGATTGGATTCATTATATAGAGCAAAATCTGTGGAAAACGTTGAATGTAAGAGATTTTGGGAGAAGACAGCAAATCCAACGTGTCAATCGAAAAGTATCGACTACGATCAGAGCGGAGAGCAAGGATGAGAGCGCACATATCGCAGGGTCGTTGATAGCGGTTGTAACAATTTATTCAGTCGAGCGACGCGTGCCACGAAGGGGGTGTCTGATCCCTCGCGAAGAAACTAAACTCCACCTTCGCTTCGATATCGTCGCTCGAGATAAAGCAAGATTCAATTTCCCTCTTTCTTTCTCTCTCTCTCTCTCTCTCTTGCATTAACGCCTCGCGAAGGAGGGTGAATAGGAAGATCTAAAATCCCTGCCTACCAAATGATATCGACTATCGAACGAGCATCGAGGCGAACGGCATCAAATAATTTCGAATACGTGGGAAGATTTGAAGAGGGTCGAAAGTTCAGTCTCGTGACAGATGGCTGATGATTGACTCTCTATTCGCGGTATTTCGGTGTGTAATCGCATCGATGGTTGGAATACGAAGGTTAATGTACCGATAAGCGAAAATCGAATGTCTGGTGGTTATGGAGTAGGTAATAAAACCTTATCTTACCATATTAATCGTTCAACTCGTGATAGAGTACGAGATAAAAGCATTCAGCACAGGTGTAAAAGCAATCGATAATACAACTATCCTAGATACGCGATGGTATTCGATAGATTACAATACCATGGCGATCATAACTAAATATTGGCATATTACATTCTATCAACATATCATCCATTGAACCATTGAACTCTCCGATTCCAGCACATAATTCCATTATCTTATCGATAGTCGTGTGTGCAGTACACTCATCAGTTTCGGAAAATTCAAGCGTAAAACCGATATTCTCGAAACACTCTTCCGTCGACTGGTCGAAACGTACGCTCCTTGCCGTGCAAAAGTTTCCACGACGCGATACGTCGTAACCGCGGCGCCTCGATTAAAGACCAGAGGCATTCCGTTCTCCAATGCTCCCTGTAATTACCCTGTTTACCGCTCCATCGTAGCCGCTAATCGCTCTCGCGTTCGTCGCGTTAAAACTGGCGCGAATCACGCCGCTTATAAATCATACGGCAGATTGAATCTCGGCGACGCGTGGCGATTTTCCAGGCGCCGCGGTCGACGCCACGGCGTTACTTCCGGCCGCGCGAGGGAACGCGATTTACACTGGGCGTCTCCTTGCGAGAAAGGAACGTCGCGTTGAGTCGACGGCGCGCGAGAAAGGAAGTTCGCAGTTAAAGCGCAGGTCTAACCGGAAGAAGGCGCGAGGGTGTATAATACTGGCTAGTTTACTGCGCGACGCGGACAACGACTGCTATAAAGTTAAGAGTTAAGGGAAGAGATTTTTCGCGCCAGAGAAAATAACGCGCGGACGGCGTTACCATTTCCTCCGTGTCGCATTCCCTGCGCGGAAACTCCCGCACTTCCGGCGTCTGCCTCGTTTAAACCGGCGCGTGTCTTTGGGGAGGAAGCCGTGGCTTCGACGTTAACCCCGTTTCGCGACGAGGACGCGCTGGTGGCCATCGAACACGCTGGGATCGCTATGAGAAACGATACGCGCGGTTAATCTTCGTTGATAGCTCGGTGCTTTTAATCGAATCGCATGAAACACCACGGGATAGACGTTTAAAACTGTTTCAAAAGCGATATAATCGTGCGCTTCTTACTTCACTTCTTTTTAAGGAGAAATATTGGAATTGAGCAATTAGTATTGTGTTACAGTTTATCTTTATTCAACGTTTGTTCATTTAATTTGATTTTACTGGTGTGTATGAATAAATGTAACGCATTTTGAACAGCATTTAGCTGTTCACTGGTAGAAGATTGGAGAAAAAGTGAGTGAAAGAGAATCATTCATTATTACCTATTATCGCGGATGAATTTAGAATATAAATGCACGCTGAATTCCTGAATTCGAACACGTGTTCACTGGATCCAGCCAGCGTGAACGCGATTAGCCGTCGCTCATTCAATTTAAACAGCTAATTAACCATGCTTTCAGCGAAAAAATTCCACGTGGAACGTATTAAAAGAAGAAGAGAGGGAGAAAAAAGCAAAAAGCTGACCGAGTTTCGAGTATTACCGTCCGCGAAGTTCGTGCACCCGACGAACGCGCAAAATACCGTTTCATTGTTTCGCGAATCGGGCGTCTTTCTCTCTTCCCCTCGCCGGAACGCATCGTACGTGAAATAATAAACAGACGTGATTTACATTCGCGAGAACCGTGTCGAGCGGGGCCGGTAACGAACATCTGGCCATTACGAGCGTCTATTTTCCGGTCCATCATGAAACAGCGATACAGCCAATGGAATCAAAGCTCTCTGAACCGTTTTTCGAAGCGAGGAAAAGGATCGAGCTTTTTCATCCCTCTTCCGCTTCCTCTGCGCGCGTCCAACCGATGGCAAAAATTTCATTAAAATTCCAATCGAACGAGGAGCCCGCGATACGCGCTCCCTCTTTCGTGAAACTCCTGGCTGCAGCGAACGGTTTACGCAATCTGATGCCTCTCCTTTTTATTTTCCAACCCGTTCCCGCGCGGTCATTACGCGAGCACCTTAACCAGCTGGACGTGATAACGCGCGTTTCGCCTAAACATCCGGAACACCGCGCGCCACATTATATCCTCATTATCCTTTTTATCGGCCGGCTAGAATGCCAGAGACTCTCTCGGCCTCGCCTCACGGAGTCGTTTCCCCTCGTCGAGACCCGGGTCGTCGGGCACTTTCGCACGTTTACACGCCGGCTACAAAGTGTTTTCCAGCGGAATAAAGAGGAAGAGGGTAGAAGAAGAAAGGGTTACGGTGCTGGTGCCGTACGACGGCCGTGAGGGGCGGTGGAAAGAAAAGGAAGGCGGTCTCGTTCCACCCTTTCCAGAGGGTGACCGTAATCCTGTCGTTGGAATATCCCAGACGAGACCAGCGCGATGTCGCCCTCCTTGCTTCGCTATTCTCGTCGTTGTCGTCGGGAGCTTTCGCTATTCCCGGCCTTTTTGTTTCGCGTTTCGTGCACCGAACACGGGCTTAAGCTTACATCGCGAGCGGATCTCGCTTAAAATAAAGAAAAGACGCCGGCTAATGCGAGTAAAGCTCGTTCCACTCGTTCCACTCGTTCCGGGTATCCCGTCGCGGCTAGCGGTGGCTGTTCTACAACCTGTTCGGTTACTGACGCGCACGCAAGAAAGGATCGCGTTTAATTCGACCCACCAACTACCCACCGACGGGGGGGTGAGTTTGCTTTGCGCGTCAATTAAAACTCGTCTACCAGATTCTTTCGCTTGATCCGAGCGTTAATTAAAGGGGAACGATTTTTTACTCTCGTATCCCCGGCTCGAATCGATAGACAGATCTCTCGTTTGACTCGTCTACGATGATTTTTGAAACCGCCAGCAAGAGTCTCGCGGCAACGAAAGATTCAATTTGAGATATCCGTTTATGTCCGCGCGGAGGATAGATAAAACACGCGAGGGTACACGACGTAACAAACGACTGAAAGAGAAGAATTCGCTTATCGTAAACTTCGCCAACGGCGAGAATTAAGAGACGAATTAATCCCCAACTTTTATCGCCTTGTTGCTCTCGCATAGACACAGTAATCTCGGCAGACTGGCGTCGCCATCTTAAAACAGACTTACGACCTTCCTCTACGACCTGTGAATTCCAGGCCAAAGGATAGACGCCGTTTTGTTGCGCCCCCTCTTTCGCCCCTCGCTCTCCATCCGCTCTTTCCTTCGACTTCCGTCACCCACCCCAGGCAACCACCCGTCGCGCGATCTTGCCAGTTCTTGCCGCGAGCAAGCTTTTTCACCCGGTTTTCCGTTTCATCGAGAACCTCGCCGGGGGTAGCTTCTAGCTCGCGACCGATACAAAAACGCGGAGTCGACGTGGCACGCGACAAACGTTGATTCACCCTACTCCCATCGAGTGCGACTCCTTTGCACCCTCCTCGACTCGACAAAATCACCCTCGCGACTTCTGAAGTACGATATGTAAATGACAAAGCCTATTTCTTTCCCGTCGCTGTTCGATTCTAGCCTTGAGAGCGTCGTACTACACGTAGGACGCGAGACGAAAGGGGCATCGTACCCCTTGGAAACAGGATAAGGATCGAGCCGTGAGAGCACACAGAACACTGGCTGCGTGTACGACACTGACCTGTTGAACCACTACACGGTCAGGTCTCGGGTCGATAGGGTTCGACGGCGCGGAAAAACGACGGCGGAGAGGTTTCT
This sequence comes from Xylocopa sonorina, assembly GCF_050948175.1. Lineage (NCBI taxonomy): Eukaryota > Metazoa > Arthropoda > Insecta > Hymenoptera > Apidae > Xylocopa > Xylocopa sonorina. The sequence continues at coordinate 3,512,663 of NC_135195.1, read as the reverse complement.
TCGCCGGCTAATATATTTGGTCCCAGGCTATAGAAGGAAAAGTTGGCTAATGACTTCTCCGCTGAATACATGTGGCCCGTTGGTAACTCTTTCAACGGGGTATCTTCAAGGAGGCAACGCGGGAGACTTTCAAAGGGGATAATTCGACCGCGATGGGGCTGCGTCCAAAAGCTTCGTGGAGCCGCGGCCCAACTTCCGAAGCTCGCCGGGCAAAGTCAATGTCTCGGCATTCAACGGGGGGTCGGGGGTCGAGACCGCAGGAATTTGCGGCTTCGAATACCGCATGGCGGATGAGTCCCTGCTATCATCCTTCATTAGCCAGTCAGTCTTCGGTACGAGCGTTCGAGAGGGTTGCTGGACGACGGGGGTGGGCGGGCAGTCGATGTGCTAGCTTTTAATCTTGGAAATCTTTAAGACGTTTGGCGACGACCAAAGAGAAACTCTCTCGGTCAGACATCTCAGACTCACCCTCTCTCTCTTTCTTTCTTTACCTGGCTACACTTACGCAAACATCATTCGTAGATTCGTACGCAGAGCGAAGAAAGTATCCTCGACCGTCTCCTCGAGTTTACGGTCGAATTAAGGATTTACGCGGGGTAATTCGACAGCCGGGGTAAATCTTGCGCGAGACCGCGCCAGATAGAGAAGAGGGTGGGTGGAAGAACGGGCGAGAATGATGAAGGAGACGGGAACACGGGGCGAGACGGGTCTCTCCTCTGCCAGGACCAATTATCGAAGTCGGGGTCAGTTTTTCGTTTATAAAATTTCGGGACCTTTCCCGGGAAAGTTTCGCGACACGGTTCGTTAAATGGAACGACTCCCGTTTACGAGGATTTTCGTTCGAGCCGGCATTACGAAGTTCGAAGCCGCTCGATGGCCGACGCGTTCGATCGACAATCCGGTTATTTTCGAAAACTACTTCGGGACCTCGCCTTTGGAACGTGTCCGTGTTACTTGTAAATGAATTATAAAGATCCGGGAAATTAATGGAAAAACTTCTTGGCTTCATAAATGCTGACCTCGAGTAATGGTTATCCGGAAGTTATATTAGTTTAACTAGAACCATAACTTATCCTTGCGCGAAAGAAATGATCTGCGGGGTCGAGTAAGATAATGTATTACATAATCTCCGCGTAAGATTAATGCAGATTGTTGTCAAACACCCCACAGATAAATGTAATAAAATATTGAAAAGACTTAAACGGAACGTCAACTGTCTCTCGAAGAGGGAAGGACAAACGATGTACGTCAAAGTTAGACGCCCTTCACCTGAATATCATCATTACATCTACTGGATTGTTAGATATTCACGTAGAATATATCGTACATCAAATACGCGTGCGAATTAAATTAATGGATCAGTTTGAGGAGCTCGTCGAAATTAATATCCGTTCTGTTGGTTACCGGAGAGGTTCGATGCAGGGGCTTACGATTCATGATAGTGGCGTACAGTCGCAGCCACAAGTGAGGATTAAATTAACGTACTGTTTGTTAACTGAATAACGGAAAATCGTGACCTGCGGCTTAGCGATGCATTCCAATTTTTGCTCGATTAAAAAATAGAGGTGCTCCGCGTATCCTGCGTCCCGACCGCGTATTTCCACTATTTAAAACTCTCCCGAAAATAGTAAACTGTAAAAATCCATTCCCTCGCATGTAAATACGTGCCTTTTTACTATTATACCAATTTTTGAAACGTTATTTCTCTGTTATGTTATCTGATAAAATACAATTAATCGTTCACGTCATCTATACTCCTCTAAAATCGTTCTAACAAAACTAAATAAAATAATTTATCAGAGCAACTGATTATGATACAAACTCCGTCGCTATTCGCAATGATATCGTTACAGGACGTTTCGAAATGGACGTACGAATAAAGCTATGCGTAGACCGTAATAGCACGCTATCAATTTCGATTTCTCAGCGAAAATCAACGCGTAATGCACCCTTATCACCAGTTTCGCGTTACAATAACGCACGTTCGCAATACGCTTCCACGGTATTTACGTATCTTCAGTTACACTGCTGGGCAACGTGTGCAGGATGTATAACGTCATACTCGAAACGCAGGTTGCGTACAACGGGAGATTAGAGGGCGAGAGGTGAGCCGGGATCGAGGATCCAGCATCATCGTTGCGAGAGAAGCCTGACGTCCATTTTCTCGGGAGCTGCCGACGATGAAACAGGGGGCGCGTAAAACAACCGTCGGCGATAAACCAAGCGGCGTGGAACAACGAAAATGGGTTTACGCAGAAAATTTCCGTTTCGCCCGTGGCGGGCCAGGGTCTCTCGCGAGACACCCCGTTCCCGACAAAGCTCGCTCTCCCTCGGACCTCAGCAATTTCGCGGCGGGAAAGTAGCGCGCAAATTCGCGTAACAAGGCGGACAACCGCGCAATTAAAATTACGTTCGCGCGACCAAAGAAAGCGAAACGCGCGAGCAACAAAAAGCTAAACGAGAATTTCGTGTACACCGCCCTCCACCCTTTCAAACCTACAGCCACCGTTGGCGGACGTGCGTGCGGAAAAATTCTCGCGGAAAGCTTCGTCCGTTGCTCTCTCGCACGCGGGAAGAACGTGTTACACGTCGATGGTGAACGCCTCTCTCGCGTGCGCTACCACCACCCCATGCCTCGCGTACTAGCTACTTTTTTTCGTGCACCCTAAACGAAACGCACACACGACCCTCTAAACACGCACTTTCCACACACGACTTGCGCGTATGTATATATATACCTATGAAGAACCTGTGTACAAGCGAGAGAGAAAGAGAGAGAGAGAGAGAGACAGAGAGAGATCAACTGACTCGGTGGCTCTCGGCTGGCAGAGAGGCAGCCAAGCAACCAGCCAGCCATCCAGCCGGCTGGTCGGCCAACCAACCATTCCACATTCCATTCGACGGTTCCCTCTCCCCCGACACATAATGAAGTCAGTCCCGGCGTTCTAAGCCCCGGTAATATCGTGTGGCAGGGCCCTCCCCGAGATAATATTGGTGATGTATGCTAACGGGCTTTTCGGTACCGGGCTACGTCGTTTTTACGTCCCTTTCGTACACCGTGTGTCCTTCTAAATGATTTACCGCGAAAAAGAGAACGCACCAGGAGGAAAGGGTGGTCGGTCACTATCTCCGTCCGTCCTCGTTGTCAGTTGGCTTTCCACCCCTGTTGGTTGAAGGGAGAGAGGAACCGTCGCCCGCTCGAGACAGTGAAACGATCGAATTCTTTCTCGCATTTTTTGCGCCCTGCAAGCGCGAAGATTCTTGTAACGAAAGGATTCCGACGATGTTGCGAGAATTAACCGAGTTACGAAATCTGAAATAGAACGGTGCGCTGCGTGGAATATTGTGATATTTGTGTCGTACGTCGTTCTAAATTTAACGTTCCCAAAACCACATTTCTCCACATAGGTGACACGGTATCTCTTGAACAAATAAAACTATCGACTTCACCCCTTCCCCATGTACGTACGAGATATCTCGCGCACATAGGTACTCGTTTCCTTTCTCAGATGAGATATCGTGGGACCCTATGTCGATTGAGCTGCGCTTCCAACGAATCCCGATATCTCCACGCATTTTACACGCTAAGAAAAATACACGCGGTCCTAACGTCAGGGAACTGTAATCTTGTTAGTTTTCGATTAATCAAGAGCGATGTTTCGTTCGTTTAACCGCGACACTTAAAATCCACGAAAAATCGCTCGTCTTTCGGTCCCAACGAGAGCATCCCCCTAATCCTGCGTTTGCTCTCTTTTTCCCCGGATACATACCGCGTCGAAAGGTGTTTCCTCGCGCGTTAACCAAAAATTCCGTGAGTAAACCGCCGGAGACTTCGTTAGGCTTTAGCCAGCAGGGTGTCTGCGAGGGCTTTTCCAGTCGAGGGCCGACCGGACGACGCGGAATGTTTGAAAGTTGGCGATTTATACGGGGTGCGAGCCCGTATTGTTCCGCAGAAAGCCGGGGTGGCTGGTATTTAGAACGGCCGGCACAAGTGAAACTCATAATATTAATTAATGAAAGGGTATTTACGTGATATTAACGATACATTGTTTTGGGGAATTTCGCGACGAGTGCTGGACGCCGCGCTGGGTGGCAAGCCTCGCGAAATCGTTATATTGCGGGATAATTAATGAAAAGTGTATTGTGCAACGGCTTGCCCGTGCCATCAAACACGTTAGATCGTTATTGTTCCTGTTTCCGTACAGTTTTCCCAGTTTAACTCGGTATTTTCGAACGCGGCAAGTGGGTTCGATGGAACACTTCTATGATCCTCGAAAACGTTCGTCGATGCAACGCGTATATTTACGACGTGATTCTTTTTTCCTGATTGCAATTATAAACACTGCTGACGGAAATGGATGAATCGTATAACGAGTAGTACGTGTTAAAATAGTATCTATGCAAATATTAATGTAAAGTGATCGAAGAACTAGATAATACACGGACTGTTAGGATACCGGAAACGAATATTTGCGTTAAACAATACGTTCAAACGTTCCTCTGGTGAGTCATCTTTGAATCATTCGGATCTACTTTATCTCTACCATTTTTCTTTCCAATTACGTTCGAAAGTAGAATAGGACTTGTTCAGGCTACGTGGACCACCTCGCGTAGAATGTCCGATGGATTTAAGGGTGGCTTAACAAACTACGTACCCTACTGATGAATTCTGATCGCGAGTCGGTAAATAGAGATGCTCGAACGGAAACTTCAAGTCGGTCGAAGAGCCTGGGGATTTTTCGAACTTGCGAGAGACTACCCTGCAACGCGATTCATGTAGCACCAAATGCTTGGGGTGGTTTTCGTTATACTTCCGGTGTTCTTCAAATTCAATTTTTCCCGCTCGCAACGTCCCGTTTTGCGAACACACTTACCCGCACTTCGAGGCGCTTTAATGCGATTCTACACTTCCGTTGAATCATGGGAAATCACGTACAAACTCCGTACAACTTTCCGTCACGTATCGAGGAATTCGTTGAAACAAAGATTCAGAAATTGAAATTCCAAACCAGTCGGATGGGTCGAGCGTTTTTCTCGTATCGACGTAAATACGTCAGTTCTTCGAGTTTCGCTGTTTAAATCGCTTGTCATACATTTCAGCGCAAAATATCTTTACATTTCTTACGTAAATACATATGTTACATGTTATCACGGAAAGTATTAGAGCACGAGTGAAATTCTACTTTCCATTTCGTACAAGCGTGCCCTGATACAACGTGACACGCTTTCGCTGTTCGTCGTACACTTATCGAAAACATGGACCGTTTAAAAGTCAAACCTACATCAGTACCCACAAACACTCTCGCAATCATTCTTCGAAACAAATTCCAAGAAAAGCTCGTGTCGCGAGTTCTCCGGAAGCGTCCTTATAATACACGCAAGAATATTTAATCTCCCTGTTACTTGCCCTCGACAATGCGTCGTACATCCTACTGCTTATCGAACTAACAACAAGAAGCGTCTCGTCCGTGTAAACAGACGATCGTTCCCCGAAACGCGTCCCTCGTTTCGCCTGCTATCTACTACGTATGTACACAACGGAACGCAGTCTCTCGTTTGACATCGCGGATAAAGAGAAACCTCGAAGTAAAAATGGAGGATTCTAACCTTTGTGATGCCTGAGGTGCGATCGTCCGCAGCAGGGTTGCTCGAAGTACGCGTGGCCGGGGTGCGCGCCAGCGGGTCTGCTCGCATGGCTGGAACCCAGGAACAGTCCCAAGACAGCTGCGAGAACAGCTGCTCTGACCAGCAGCAGCATGGCATCCGGTAATCTTCGTCGTTGCATCCTTGGGCACGATCCGGTGGGAGGACGCAGACGAGCCCCGCTCTGGGTTAATTCGGACGGGTACCAGGCGACTGACGTGTGTACGCGATCGACGCTAATCGACCAGGAGCATCGCTGTAGAGCGTGGCACGTGGACTGGGAGGACGTGGTCGAATATGTACCAGAGCGAATCGCGTCTCTAACGCTGGTCGAAAACGTGGTCGGTGGTGTCGAGGTTAATCCGACCTTGGCTAACAACGACAGCCGCACTGTGTTCACGGCGTGGTTGTTGCCCTTTGCCGTTGGCAACGCGGTGACGTACGTTCCCCGACGCTACGAGGCGCGTTTTCACCGTCCTTCTCTCTCCCTCTCACTCCTACGCACGCAAGTTATACGAGGTAGAATGCTTCCTCCTCTTCCTTCCACGGTGGGTCAACTCACGTCCACCGGCTACGAGCGTCGTACCTTCGAGGACAAAGGAATTCTTCCTGCGCCTCGCTTTCCTGCTTCGAGAACGACGCGCCAGCGTACCTGGTGTCCTTGCACGGTCCTCACGGTCGCAGGTAGAAGAGCCTCGGTAGAGAGGGTCGTGCTCGACAGGCACCGGATTTAGGGCTGAACGACGTCGACAAATACGATCGCACGATCCTCCGCCATCCCTTTATTCTCTCGATCTTCCTTCGTCGGTTTGAATACACTCGCGTTTTCACGCGGACCACCGAAACGGATCGCAGTGCGGGAAAATACGCTGATAGGTGGTATCGCACCGCGCAACCACCCTCTTTGTCCACCGCGGAACGTTTTAAACATTCAACAATGCCTGTCTGACGTGGAAAGCTCTATGTCACTGACGTCCGCGGTACACTTTCGTTCGCACCATGTTACATTACGTCACTGTTGAAGTGCACAGACCGCGGACGGATCGTTGAACCGGCACGTTTCACGCGTTTCTGACGGCGCGCGTCGAGCGTTTAACTTCAGGAACAAACGAGGAAATCGTGGCCAACTAAATATAAAGAGCGCGTCGCGCGACGTCACATCTGTTGCTCGGCCCACGATCGGAGTCGCGATCTATTGGTACCGCGTATCGGTCAACTGGTCCCCTCGATCGCGATGCGCAACGATCCACACGTAGTCGTATTACGCGCGAGTGTCACAACATCGTTTACGTTTCGTGCGAGTTCGAAACGGAGCACGCGTCCTCGCGACGAAATCGAAGCGGTCACGAGCGGCACGGGTCGTACAAACCTCCTTCCACGGAGGCCGCGGCACTACTGTACCCTCGTATGCGAGTTGCCGCGTTCACTGCCGGCCGTACGCCCTCGGGAAACTTCGGCTTCCCTCGGGCAACGCTGCTCGTGCTACGCGACTCTATCATCCGCGCCAGTTCCTTCCAATCGGAGTCCCTCGTCGTCTACCGGCGCCAACGAGCGCTCGAAGAAGCGTCACCCCTGATATTTCTTTCAACCCTCGCCACCCGGGACCGCTTTTTTTTACGCCGCGTATAAACAATTTTCGACTAGTTGCGAACTCCGCGAAAATTTCACTCGTTAATTGAGCCACGATTTATCGCTGAACCTTGTTACTCGTTCCTTGGTAAGGATTTTTTTTTATTTTATATCGACCACCCTCTATTATTCCTCGTCGAGTGTGTCGATGTGTACTTTCGTCTCGTTACGAACGTGCAATTTGTTTAATCGCTCGAATGCATATAGTTACGGTTAACGTCCGCGTGTAAAGGCGATTGTAATCTATCGATCGCGTTTAATGCTATAATGGAACGCGATTATTATAGCAAGCGTACGAGGAGTTTATTTTCGATGGAGTAAAATTTAACGAGCTGTACCCTCGTCCCTCGTACGAACGATAGTTTCGAAAGCGAATAATTATCCTACGACAATTCTACAATTAGCTATCTAAAGTACACGCGATGTGTCTTCGAATATGACTGTTCCTAAAGTTCAATAAAACCGGCAACTTTACACAGGACAATTCGGAGCGCGTTAAATTAAGGAACTGGGGGGGTGGTTCTTACGAGTTTAGCGGGAGAGCTATTCCATCGTACAACCCCGTTACGTTTAATCGCGTGGATGGTTTACGGATCCGCGGACAATAAATCACGCGAGGTAATAGTCAAAGTCCTCTTTCGATTCAGACGAGTCCACGATATTCGACGTCGAGTGCGCTATACTTATATGGCGTTATCGGAGCCGAGTGGAGGATGCTGCACTCAGCACTCGAGTTTAACGAAATCAATGTATCGAGACGCGTCGTAACGTATTCCCCGGAGGGTCGAAGGCGAAATTCAAAGCCCCTGAAAAAGCGCGGCGCGTCATTATCGACGTGCCCCGTATAGCCCGGAGGAGTGGCTCGCGTGCGCGTTCATCCGTCGCGGAACACGGACCGTGAAGCGGATTGTATGAATAAGTCGATATGCTAATGCAAAAACCCTCGAAGTTAGCCGAGCCAAGGCTGAGCCGACGGGCAAAGAAACTTGCGAGGCATATCCGGCCCGCTTCGCAACCTACAAAGTGTCACCCGACCGAGCGCGAAAGAAAAGACAATTCTGTATCATCCATCCGCGGCGGTGCCGCCGTTACCACCATCCCTGATACAGGCCACTTCCTTTGTCGCTTGTCCTCCCACCCTCTCAGGACGGAGCACGGTGGATCTAGCGAGACGCCAGGGAAGTCGTAAGAATTTTAGAACAAAGGAAGAGAGCAGAGTCCTTACAGGAGCCTGGCTTTCCTTAACTCCCCCTTTCTCCGTACTCTTCCTCTCCTCTCTCCTTGTTTCCTAGCTACGAACGAGGAACTAGTCGGCTGCGAGGCGACCAACAAATCTACCCGCTATCCCATTTCATTGAAATAGTTTAGAATTGCATGAGCCGACCCCAACCCCCGTCCCCTTTGTCGTTTCTTTACCGAAACAACGAATCAGACTCCTGCCACCGGGAGTCTCTAAGCGGCGGCGTTCAACGCTCTCTTTCTCTCTTCATTTTAAAAGAAATCGCTGGCAAATCGCTGGAAAAACCGTGAACCGTGTATACGAGGCGGTTCGCGTTCTCCAGCTAGCGTTTGGAATATAAACTGTCAGCATACGACAGGAACAGACACCGGAATTCTGAGCGAGTCGCATCTCTTGGCCAGCGTCTACCAGGGTAAGAACTCTGGCCGGGGTAGCACGTAAGAAATTGCCACGGAATCGTGTTCGAGTTTCGTCCACCCTTTCGCGCGCTGTTTCCAAATCCTTTTACCCGTCGTCGATATTTCGAAACGTTCCCAGCTCGTTCGAGGAAGGAATTCATCAGCCAGGGACCTCGCGCCGAAATCGCGACGCGATCGCAAGAACTGCCGTCGTTTTGCGATACAACGTGATCGAACGACTGGAAGGCAGCGTTCAAGCGGAGGGCAACGCAAGAACCGCTCTCTAAGAGGCACGTACGTACAATATACCATGTCGTGTTCCACGTGAGTGACACATCCGAGAGAAACGGCGTTCTAACTCGGGGTAACTTCTTAGGAACGGTTCGAGCTTGAATAAGAAAGAAGGTATTATTATGTCGGTTGGCTGTCTCGCGGGCATTCAGCGGCCGGACAGTGTTTCGTGACGCGACTGATGGGTGGGCCTTCGTGAAATTCCCCGCGTCTGGTTAAATTTCGCCAAGTTCCCATAGAAGTTTCCGACTTACGGAACGGCGTGGAGGCCTGAATGGACCTCCGTGCAAACCAGAAACACGCGATTCCGGATAGAGAGGGGCGCCCTGATAACTTTTCCGAGAGTTAAGTCGCCGTTTAACGTTTCGCGTGTGATTTATAGAGGCGCGAAACCCGGTTAACCCGTTCATCGTTAGAATTTTCGTGAAAGAAATTGTACTTCGATGTAGATTCTCATTCTCGATACCGCCTGGTGAGAGCTCGTAGAGAAACGTACGATCGAATGGAGTAGCAGCACCTCTGCGTCGACTTAGTCGACTAAGTCGGATCGAGGAACACAGTATTAATCCAAAACAATTTTTAACCGAATATTAGTCGGTAGTCACAGTTGGTATTTCTATTTCAATTTCACCGGAGTGAGAAGATTAAACGTCAAGATTTAAGAAGAACACGACTCGAAAGTTAACCGCGTATTCGTATAATCGCGACCGAATGAAACGATCTCACCCCTGCTGGTGCTCACTATTTTCAGTGGAAATATTTTTACGTTCTTTCCATATTCCTGCCTCCCCTCGTCTGTTCCCGTTTTACGATTCTTTGATAGTCGCGAGACCATAAAATCCGGCGGTATTAAACGATTTCTTGGTTGCCGGTAACGGCTGATCAATCGCAGGCGGATACGATCGGTCGCGAATCCTTCGCGAACACAAACGGATCGTTCGTTAGTTCCGCTTCGACAGGGGCGAATGGCATGTTCGTCGTAAAAGGGGCGCGTTCGCGCGATGAGAAGGCTTTCGCGAGACGTTAAATATTCAAGGACGTCAAATCGAGTCCGCATTATCCTCTTATTCCGCGGAGGCACTTTTCGCGCCTTTGAGGCTGCCACGCTTCGCCGCGTCTCTGCCGCGAATCCACGCGATTCCCTTTTTAGTACGCGCCATTCGAAAATATTTGTCGCCCACGAAGATCAACAGAATCCACCGAGCGAGGTGGCGGAAGAGACCTAAAATAGGGGTGCGCGAGGGATTTCTTTCGCATTTCGATGCGCGGTGTAAGAAATTTTCGCCACTTCCACCTGTTTTAATATACATTTCCACGCGTTTCCCTCTGAACAATGGAGCATCCCTCTCGTGACGCTCTAATTTCACTCCGGTTCTCAGATCTCCACTCTGGCCGGAATATTTTTCAGTGAAAATAAAAATGATTTAAGAGGGGGCCAGAGGGAAACAGATCTGTTGGCCTAATTGAACAAACAACGTGTCCGTCGAGTGTAAAAGGAGCGAGAATAAGCTAGAGGGGGCGGAAAAGGAAGCGAGAAGTAGATTTAAAAATTCAACAATTACGACGACCCAATTTTCTCCCCTTTTTAATCGTTAGACGTTGTAACGCGTCACACGGGGATGAAATATTAACCGCGTCCCTCGCGTCGATCTCTCGCCAGCTAAGAAACGCCAATTCACGGGGATCATTAGATCGTCATTACGATCGCTAATTGCGACAAACTAACCGTCCCAATTGCTTCACGACATCGATCTACGCCACGAAAAGCGACGTTCCCATCCGACCGCTGCACGCGAGCATGCGACTGGTAACTTGATTGCCCCAGACTCCCTTGCCTTTTATTATTCCTACCTATCCCCCTTTTTAACCGCGAGAAACAGCGAATTCGCATTTATTCCAGGAATAATCGAGGCTGGTAGAACACCGCAGAAGACACTACCCCACGGACGACGCGGACGAACCCCGCTTCCATTCCTCCGGCCCTTTGACCGGCCATCTTTTTTTCTTCCGACTGCAAAACATCGTCGAGGTCTCAGCCCACTAAATTACACCCAATACCCACGGCGTCGTAACCCTCACTTATCTCCGTGGCGAAACACATGGTACACGACAGCGTCGAGGATCTCATCATCTCGTTCTTGAAGTCGAAGAGCCTGAATCCGATGATTCCAACGGGCACCCCGTCGACCCCGGATAATGTCTTACTTTGCCACGCGAGCCTCGCGCCCGGTGTTCTTTCATTCGGCCAGATCCACTTAGTCCCGCGCCTCTTTCTTCGCCGTTCACGCGGATCGAATTAGAAACATCAAAGGGAGAAACGCAATTTCCAAAAGGTACATCGGAAGGATGATCTCGTTTAATTCCACCCCTGCCCACCGAAACTCGGAGCACAACGGCTGTAAACGGGCCGGTGTTTTGTTCCCTCGAACCTGTTCCTTCTTCTTTTCTCGAATCTTTTCAATTCCGCAGCTACGCGAGATCCGAGTGATTACGCGGACGCCTCTGTCGGAATCTGAAAGTTTCTAATTATCGAGTGGCGTTTAGCGAAGCCCCTGGAAATTTTTCTTTTAGCAATCACCGACGATGCAATCTCTCGGATGATATTGAATCAATATCGACCGGCGTACTCTAATTAATCACCAACGATCGTAGTTTTAGAACGTCTTTCTGCGACTCGGAAAAGTCTTTAAAACATAGGCATGGCATCGATTAATTTCTATTTTTTCCAGTCTCCAAACGACTTCCTTAATACTCGAGAATATTGAATTCCTATAAAGGTACATTGTATTCGATGAGTAAAGAGTTCGCAATCTCACGGCGGCTTTCGGAATAACCTAACAAAGACGGCGGTGGAAAAGAAGAATTCGAGAAATCGTTAAGAGCCATTCTCTCGATACACATCTCCCGGGAGTACAATTTCACGGGGCGGCTCGCAAAGTTATTAAATTTGAATAAACGCGAGAGTGGGCTCACCGCAGGCTGTTGCGCGCCATTCAAAGAAACGGGTCCCGAACGACCGCCCCGTATAATTGACTTCGCTCTGTAGAAAAATATATTTCACCATTGAGCGATTCGCCAGGTCGTTTCCTCCGCTGCGAAGTATTTAAACACACCGCGTACAATCGATCGAAACCAACAATCGATCGATCCGCGTCGGGAAGAAAATTACTTTCCGATAGAGTCGAGGCGCGGACGCCGCGTCCCACCCTTGGAATCGCTAAACGAATCACGATCAAAGGGAACCCAGTCGATGGAGGCGCGCGAAATTGTGCCAAGGTTTCGAACGGTCGACCGAGACGACGAGTAAGGTCGACATTCAATAACGACAAAAGGATCCCTGGTATCCTTCTCGTGGAGCACTCTCAGCCGAGTCGTCTCGCGTTGCGGCCTAATCCAGATGAGGGGTGGCGACTTTGATAGTTAAGACGCGTTCCGTCGGTGCAGCCGGAAGATCGAGGCGAGAGAAGCGTTGTAGCTCGTTTCTAACGTGGGTTCGCCTCTCTGCGCGTCAGGTTGGAGAGGCCCCGCAGGCGTACCGCCTTTAGGAACGGGGCGAAAGGGGTAAGGAGTGGTCTCGACCGGGGTGTAATCATCAAAGTGACCCACACCCCGTTAAACGGCTCACGCCTCGATCACAGACAACCAGCCCCGTAGCCGACGAGTGATACCAACGCTGGCTGGCCTAGGGTGTCACGGTGGATTTAATTAATGCAATTTAGCATCCATCCATCATCTCTCGCGTTTTTGCGTTAACGAGGGCCGCCGGTTGTCGCCGTTGTGTCGTCGGCTACCACCGGACTATGCGCTACGAGTACGCCACGCCGGGGCACTTTGATGCCAAGCGAGCCTCTCGATTATATCGACACCTGGACCGCCCCGACGCCCACCCTCGCACGCCCTTAGCCGACCTACTCCTCTGCCTCGCCGTGTTTCTGCCTTCTACTACCTTCCTCTTGCCTAGCGAAACCGGGGCTTTACGGTCATCCGCCCGTATTAAACTCTGTCCGTCATGGAAGGCGGTGGTTACCTATACAGCGTCTGATAAATAGCGATACGCGTGGTTTGTTCGTTGCTAGTCAATGTTACCCTTCAAATCGAAACGAGAAACTGCAATCACAGATGCAGCGGATAACTGGTTGTTCTCCGCGAAATGAAAGCAGCACGGGAACTTTATTTCTCTACCGAGGAATCGCTATTTCATCGAACACCCTGTACAGACCCTTCGCGCAACCCCCTGGTTCTACGCGTACACGAACGCGCGAGGAAGCTCGAACGGGCGACAGCTGCCGATACATCCTCCATATCGACGCGATAGACGCCCACGGATAATAATAAAAATATTAGCCGGCGGAAAAGAGGCGGTTCGACGTCGAACACTTTGCCCCGGCGCATCTCCGCGCGGACTACAGACGCGTCTCTCTCGCCCCGCCATCGCGGTCAGGGTGTTCGTTCGTACGCGGCGGACGCAAGGTGGACCGAGTCTAAAAGAGATGGATCACGCCAGGCACCCCTCGATAAAATGAACCTCGCACGACGACGATGGGGGCTTTTTGTAGTTTTTTTTTTTTTTTCTTTTTTTTTCGTCGTCCCGCTCTCGCCTCTCGGATGGCGGTTTCATAAAACCGAGGCGAGGCGCGCGCGGAAGTTGGCGCGGTGAATTTAACGCCGGGGCCGGCGTCTTGCCCGCGAAATCTGATTTATGAACGACTTTATTGGAAAACGTAATCGATGCGGGCGACGAGGAAGCGTTTAGAGCGGCCAGTTTTTTGCGGCTTCGTAATTGGAACGCGTTGACTTATTGGGAAAAATTTTTCGAAAAATTCTCGGCACGTTGGACGAGCGCAAACACGAGGAGAGACGAGAAATTTTCTTATTCATATTTTCACGAGTTATTAACATCGTCTATCGTCTAGTCGAGTATCATTTTCTCTCCAATTTCAGAAAAATAAAAATATTTTCGATACTCGGTACCTGAACTCGCATGGAAACACGAACGATTCACTTTCTATGCTCTTCTCTGTCGAAATCTCTCGAGTACCAAAAAGGTAAAAGTCACTTAAAGGTCTCGAACAGCCTCGAAAATGTTGGCTGGCGAACGTAACGCGTGAAATGAGCGTACTTTCTCTTTCTCGGTCGGAATGCCAGCCGGCAAGACGAAGCGTCGCGATCGTTCAGCCGGATCACGGTCGTTTTGTAACGACGTCGAGGAGGGATCCTGCACGGAGCAAAGATCGATCACGTCGAAATTGGGGCGTGTAAAGCGCGGATCGAGCCGCGGCGCAACGGTTGTTTGTTCTTTACAGGATCGAAAGGGCGGAATAGATGTCGGGAGAGGCAGGTAATCGTGCGAGGCGGTGCTCGCCCATCGAGCAGAATCGTTCTCGATAAGGCGAACGAGAGGAAATCCTTTTCTTCTCGACGTGACTGCTGTAAACTTCGGTAGTGACCGCGATCTTCTGCAACCACGAGCGATGGCAGAGGCAGGATGTACTTTCGAGCTTATGAACGATATTACCGAACGTAAGCACTGTTTTAAGAATTTTGTCTATCCTTAAAACATTTAATTTTTTAATTTTTTAAACTTATCATTTCGAAAGAATTATTGCGGAGATTTTAATATCGAATAAAGAAATTTCGAGGGAAAAATAATGCTAACGTGGAACACGTATCGACTAATGAAACGTCGTACATTTCAACTGTGAAAACTTGCGCGTTTCCTGTTTGATTTTTGAAACGATAAAGAGCGTGCCGTTTCCTACAAAGTAAGTTCGAATGCTTTCATTGCGTTCCTTTCTGCTCGCTTGCCGCGATCGATCCGCGAACTAATGAAATTTGGATTCCTTTCAACCGGGTTGTTTCACCGCCGAGGCACTTTCTTTTTGCAACTCTCGTTTGACGATGGTCGAGCGTTTCGTCGAGCGTTCTCTCGCGGTTAGACGTCGCAACGTTCGCGCGTTTCAACGTATCAGATCGACGAAAGTGTTACGTCGACGCGTGATACGGTGCATTCGGATACTCGAACAGTTGTAGGTTCCAGCTGTACGCGTTACAAATTTAAAAATGCATGTAGCGGAACGGTGATCGATAAATGTTGGGACGGGGGGAAAAAAAGAAACGATCTAAATGCCAGAAAAATGTTCAACTGATATTTTTATCAAAGTGTTTGATCAAACTGCCGAGTATGATTGCAGCACAAAAGGGTTCCGATATTTTTTTCCACGTTAACACGCATCGCGAGCGTGACGCTCACGATTTTATTGCGGTGCATCTAACTGGATGTCGATTCGAAATTTTTATCCTTCTGCGAGGGACCTTTTGTGGCTGCTCTCTTTGTAAATGCACCGATTCTGGCTTTGCCATTTTTAAAACCGCCGTCATACTTGGAACGGTTGACATTTACGTCGCGCAAGAATAAAAATAGCAGTATATTTACCCGATTTCAGTTAAATCGAAGTTGCCCTCTTCTCGTCGATTGTAGATACTGTGTCTCGACGACTATCAATATTTTCAGCTACTCTAACAACTGTACCAAGCTTCAATAAAATCGTCGAGCAACACAAGGCTAAGTTTACTTGCGACTGACGCGACGATTCAGTATACAATAATTATTCTATTCATACGAGAGACTTACCAATACTGACAGACACGTGTTCTCCATTCTTTCGTTCTTGCCCAAGGCGATAACGATCGTATCGACGTATGCACTCGCGGTCCAACTGACCGAAACCCCGTCATTCTTCAGCCGGATCGATAATCGCGTCAACGGCCGTGTTAAGCAACGTTTAACGGGGTCCGTGTACATTTTTCACGGCAATATGCTTAACCGCGGGGCTAACGATCGCCATCCAATGAATGCGGCTTAATTGGTGGGCGAGGCCTCTCTAATTATACAGCTGATTGTCGATGCGCCCATACCCAGGACGAACCGCCATCTGCATTACCAGTGATTACAGTGATGTCCGTTCGAAACGATCGAGCCTGTAACAACCCCCGCTCGCCCCGGTCATACACACGTTATACGCGCTATATTCGTCTGCCCTCCGATCGCCGTCCAATTCCTGGCCTGATTATGCATTCCGTTTCAGGGGATTCGGCCAGTAGTGCATTTTTCACGAGCAGTTAACTGAAGTAATTAGTTACCGTGGGCGGGCAAGCAACCGGAATAAACGGCCTATACTGAAAAGCATTTCGCGCGGTGTCCGGGACGGATCGATGCGTGCCAACCGAGGCCACCCTCGAGACGTCAATTACTCGCGTTAATACGGGAAAACGAAATATCTCGTCCGCGATATAATGAAAGATCCAAGAAACGAGCCCTTTTTTCAATACAAAGGGGTGAGCGTTCGCAGAGATTTCCTTTGTGTCTTCGAGGGTAACCGGAATGCGTAATATCGCGGTGAGAGTCGATGAGAAATCAGCGGGTAATTTTGTAAGGGGTGATTGTAAAGTATGAAAGCGATTAATGGAGATGGTACGACTGGAGTTCAATGTTTGCGAAGTTCATCGAGGTTTTAAATAGAGGAGTTGTAGTTTCGTAAAATTCCCAAGATAACGAAGATAGTCGTCGTTACGGTGATCGTGTGATCGGTTTGTATGCAGCGAGCGACGTGCGAACATGAATTTTCGTGGGTAAAATAATTATCGAAATCCAGGATGTCTGGCGAACGCTCCGTTTGTTCTAATGCAGGAGCATTAATTCCCAGTCGCGCTGTCTCTAGCGCGCCCACACACGCGCTCGTAACAATTGCTTTTAATTGCATCGACCGTCTGGTTAATTGTCTAGACAACGGAGCTTGATTGAAGGCGCTACGGTGAAACGAACAGAGACGGTAATGATTCTCAAACTTTTCTTAGCTTTCAACGCTCGGCCGTAATATCGTCGGGACATCGATATTGAATAATTTCTACTGAAATATGCATGGGACGAGGAAAAAGAAAAAAGAAAAAAAAAAGATGAAACTTTCCACCGTTTTAATTAACGCTCCATCGAGATAGTTTCGTTCTGTAATTTCATCAAATACATTCCCAGCCGTGAAAAATATATACATATAGATACGTTGTCGGGCTAGCGCGAGGTGAATATTCAGAGCGAAAAATTTACACGATTCAGAAATATTTCCGTACAGGGAGGGAGAGGGATGCAAATAATTGTTCCTCTTCTTTTTACTTCGACAAATTGGAAACGCAGCGTTTTCTTCAAAGCTTCACCCCCGTCCGTGGCGGCGCGCGGCGTCGGAATCAATTTGGTTCGAGATATTCGATACAAAATGTCCCCACCCCTCGATTCCGGAACAATAACGCGGCATTATACAAATCAAACGGTGATATTCATGAGCCGAAAGTCAGAGGGTGGAGATATAATTGCATTAGCCGTACATCCCGAGCCGCAGCGCGGGCCGCCTTCAGCGAAACCCTTCGTCGTTTCGATTCCTGCCGGATAATCAGTCGCGTTTTACGCGCTTCCACCCCCCGCTTTGGTGGCACGGCGAAATTGCGTTAACTCGCGCTTGTCTCTACGGCGGAAATTCCGCGTAAGACGCGAGGCGGTCGGCGTAAAACAAAAATACCGCGCGGAAAGTGCTGTGAACTTCAATTTCAAGTAAGCTTCCCTCGCGCGTGACAAATTGAATTTCATCGGTAAAAGAGAAACTGAGCGACAGTAAAATCGATAAGCGAAAAGGAAAAAAGGAAGGACGGTGCACATTCTTGTGTAACAGGGTTCAAGGAAAATGTATAGGCTCGTGGCGACAGAAACGATAACATCGTCCACGTTCAGTTAAATTTCATTCGTCGCACACGATGTATTCTTTTAAATACGATTGGAGATAGAAGGTGCAACGGTGCACCCTGAGGATGCAAATGCAACTGCATACTATGCGACACTGTGTATAATCGGCACCGAGCAACCTATAAAAAGCATCTTTTTAAACGGAATCTAACGTGAGAAGTTTTTTAAAGAGCCCAAGCAATCTACAGAGCGAGTTCCGTCGAATCAACTGGCCATTACTCCCGCCAGACGATCGTTCCGCGGGCTTCGCCGCCGAATTGCCTCTAAGCACGAACCGATATAGAGGGGCTGAGAGCCGAGAATCGCTGGTGGTATTCCTGGAAAACCGTCGACTACAATCGAACGCAGCGAACGAACTCGATCTGTTTCAAGGCGATAATCATAGTCGAATACGTAGCAACGCGAGCCAGTAATTGCCACGATGATCGTACCAGAATCACAGGGTGATGACGATGCGTAGAAAAAGACAGAGAAGTCGAAAGTGAAGGTAGAATTTTGTATCGCCTCCTGAGTTGTACGAGGCACTCCGTATAATCTATGCGACTGTAACGATATCCGTGACAGAAGGATGGACGTCGACGGTCGTAGACGGTGTGCCTGGAACGGTGGAAACGACGACGGGCAGACCGCCGTGCAGGGGGTGCGAAAGTGGAAGCGTAGCGAGAGGACACGGCAGATGACGGGCACGCCTTTCAGTTTTGTGCGGCAAGGGGAAATTGAAACAGCTAACCGCGTTGGTGTTGACGAGGGTGGAAACAGGAGAAACGGCGGGGCGGAGGGTTGAATTTGAGGGAGGGAGAGAAGGAAAAAATCGAGATATCCTCTTCTCCCTTACTCCGTCCCTGTGCTTCCTCTTTTCTAGTTAACATAGAGAGGGAGAAATTTCCCTTCTCTCGCTCTTTCATTCCACGTTACTATTCCCCTGGAAAGGAAGTAGAAACATCTTCTTCACCCTTTCTCTCTATTTTCTCCGTCTCATTTTCCATACATAAGAACAGAAGAAATAGACAGCATCTCTATCTCTGCGTTTTCTCTTCCCCTGG
Organism: Xylocopa sonorina; assembly: GCF_050948175.1. Classification (NCBI taxonomy): domain Eukaryota; kingdom Metazoa; phylum Arthropoda; class Insecta; order Hymenoptera; family Apidae; genus Xylocopa; species Xylocopa sonorina. The sequence continues at coordinate 3,493,631 of NC_135195.1, read as the reverse complement.
AAACAGAGATCCAGTAAAAGTGAAGGAGAAGCGAGAAAGAGAGAAAGAGAGAGAGAGCCATATGGAAGGGAGAGACCAAAAGGGGAAAGGAAAGGAAGCGAAGAGGGAGCCAGAGCTGCGCGGGAGAGATTCAATCAAACGAACGCATATAAATGAGTCGTTTCAGGGTAAAACTGAATTATACGCCGGCGTTGGTATGTCCCAAGCACACCATCGAGCAGCCATGTACGTGTATAGAGGGGACTTTGCCAGTGGATCGCAGTTGCAGGCGCACGGTCCCATCGCGACCGTTGTGTATACAACGAACATCCGGGCTGAACGTACCACCCCCTTGGACCCTCGCGCGGCAAGATTCGTTTGGATAGCGCGTGACTATTGAATGGCGCGACGAAAAAGCCCCCGAAACGGCCAGACGCGGAGTCTATAAAATGGCCAAAGAGATGCTTATCCCCCAGCGCTCGCGAAGAAGCTGCCCCGTATCCGAAGTCGATACGCCGTTCGTTCGAGAATTCGCATAGCCGTCCGCCCTCCTATCGGATACGGTTTCTCGCAGTGCATCGTCGTTTGCATGATAACGAGCGTTCGAAGGAACCGTGTCGAGGATAGGGGCAGTTCCGGGAAATCGTCACCCGGGGAGTATTGCTCGCGTGCGAGTTCGCGTAACTGCTAGAAGTTGCGCGTGACGATACATTATTTTTCCACGGGGTATCCGTCTCCGTGATGTAACTGTCCTTTTGATATCGTGCTTTTTCAATTTGTATCCGTGGTTCGTTCGCAGCGAAATACTTGGAAGCAATTCTTTGACCAACACGAAGAAGATATAATAATCTAACCGGGAACAGACGACGGAGTCATTCTTCAGGAAGTAACAACTGGAATTTCTTCCAACTGCCACGAAACGATCGCGATCCCCCTGAACCGAAAAATCAGCCGTTAATCCGCTCGCGAGAAACACAACTCGACAGTCATCTGCGACGCGCGATAAGAGGGTTGACAGAAAAAAAACGCTCCTCCGACAGTGAACGTAATGGCGGTCCCTTAACGCGGATAGGGAAGAAGGGGGTCGAAAGGAAGCGGCGGGACGGGGTCGAGCAGACTCCTCTGGCAGACCGCGGCTAGGAAATTAAATAACCAAACTTTTCACAGGAAGATTCCCGGGGTTAGTCCGTGAAGGGAGGGTAGGTGGACGGCGATGGCGGTGAAGTGACTGGAAAGAATCAAAAGAACAAACGGTAGCAACGGGGGCGAGCGGCGCTAAGCCCCGCAAGAACTGTAAGACAAACGTGACTCTCTGTCCGCCATTTTCTACCCTCTGTATACCACGTCGGACTTGGCGTGGCTTCAACGAATTTTCGAACTTTCCGCCGCACCGTCTTTCTGTTCGACGCTCGCTATTCTTCGTCGTCCTGGCGGGCACCGTCGCGAGTACTTACTTGGGTTCGCAAGAATTCTTTTCACCCCCCACACCAACGCGATCCTCTCTTTCTTTTCGTAGCTCTGTTCTTCAGTCAGCCAAGTTTCCTTCTCGTTATGCCAATGACCGAAGGTATCGTCGTGCGGGGGAATTTAAAAGTTGTTTGGCTGACCTGCTAACCCGACACGCGGCCAGTCGATATACCGTGCAGGAGGAACGACAGGACGGTTCGAAGTTCGATCCAAGTTACGTAGCCGGTAGTCGAACGTGAAATGAACGATCCGAGGGGATGTCGTGAAATTTTCATCGACAGAGGCGAATGATTTTTATTAGATTTCGCTGATTGCATCGCATAGGCAAACATAGGTGCTTGCGATTGTAGAAGGACATCGTCTAAAATTATTGATAAATCCTTACAAATCAAGGATAACGTCGAGGAGGCTGCAACAGTTCGTCTAATCGAATGAAATTTGAAAAGTCGTGTCGATCGATGAAATATACTTCGAAGGCTCGTCGATTAACGAAGAACGGGGAGAATTCACGATATCGAATCGAAGTATATCGAAGGACTGGCAATTTTCGCGGTAAATAATTCCGTTTGGAGCAGCGCAGCGTCTAAGCTCGGGGAGCTACTGCATCAGTTTTGCACTAAAACCGATATGCGATATTATAAGTTAAATGGAATCCCGGTTCCGTATTAATGCAGGCGAAGGAACGGCGTATCTGAATAGAGGAGAGGACTGAAAATTCGGGTGTTTGGATATCGAGTGGCCGCCCCCCGTCCCGCATAAGCGAAGCTACCTTCTGGAGCGTCGTCAGCAATCAGTAAACACAATAAAGGAGCGACTGCTTTGAACCCTGTAGACGCTGATAATTGGACGAGGCTTTCGCAATACAGGGCTTTAACCGATCCCTTCTCGTTCGTTCCCCGGTTGCTCGGTGTTGTCCGAGGTGTCCAGAATAGCTCGAGGTAACGAGGCAATCTAGAAATGCGATTTGGCTTAACGACAAAAGCGATTTCCAATCACCAGGAACAACAGGGACCCGGCAACTTGCATAACCTCGCACCTGGCACGATTTCGGCGGATCGAGAGAGGAAGGGGAACAGGGGGGGAAAAAAAAGAAGAACCAGTCGTGGTTTCTAATCCGACGCGATTGAAACGCGAGCCCAAATTGATTTCTTTTTCAGCTCGACGACGGTTAGGTTTGGCGATCGTGCGATTGCTGTTCGTCGAGTAACTGGAACGGAGAATTTGATACTAATTGCAGAAGGATTTGCCAGCTCGTTCGAGAATCTTCTTACACGAATTTGATCGATATTAATTTCGAAAGAGGAGCAATAGCAAAGATTTCAATACAAATCGTAGCAGACTCGACTGTTTTATCGGACCTCGAAGAACAATTTGCGAATAAAGTAGAAAAAAGAGGAAATAAGCGGGAGTGCCGTGACGAATCGTCCACTAAAAGTGTAACGCAACAACGTTAAGGAAAGATATTACATTTCCCGACGCACCCGTTTACCAGCGCCAGCAGGAGGATCCCTTTGGCGCGGACGTTTCCCGTGGACGTATCGCGAAGTGCGTTATTGCGATAATTCGAGACTCGCCTTTCGTTACGTGCTATTATCAAGAGCGAACTGCACTTTACGACCGCGCGATAAGAAGCGAAAGACAGCGTTGGCAAGAGGACGGGGCCGGTTTGTTGGCGCTCGGCCCCGCGGACGTTGGCAAAAACGATCTCCGTGGACGGTGCACCTTGCATTGCCGCGTACAATCCGCAGTTGGTTTTACGGCGTGGCTCTCTGCGCGCCGTCGAATTTATGCGACCCTCCGTGTCTCGTTGTCGAAATTGCCTTCCCTCCATCCACTAACGATAACTACATTTCCTGATTCGTACGGATGATTAACCATTTCGCCGCGAACGAGCGAGCCGTACAGCGCGGAATAATTTGTACTTTCATTTACCCGCGTGGCAGCGATACTGCGCCCGCTCCGGCGGTATCGATGAAAAACCGCATCGATCTGCATGCTAAACTCTTCGAGTGAACGCGAAATTAATTTACAGCGAGCAAAAATCCCCGCGCCATGTATTATTAAAAAATTGATAAAACCACCGACACGGGCCAAAGATTTATTCGGGCAGTAATTCAGAATTGCGCCACAGGAAGATAACAAGGTTTGAAATCCAGGCTCGAACATCGCTTTTCTACTCGCGACTCCATTTAACACTTGTCATTTGAAAATAATCTCCCATATCTGGCGGTTCGTTCACCACTGTCTCAGCAGTTGCGTATATACGCAGGGTAACCAGGATCGTTCGAAAATAGAGCCAGAGCAAGGACACCTCGCCAAGCGCTGAGATTCAGTTTCCACGGATGATGGATGTCGACGTTTCCTCCTCCTCGAGAGAGAGAGAGAGAGACAGAGAGAGGGAACGAACAGGACGAGAGAATTCGTGATCCTTGTACACAGCGGATCCGAAAAAGACGGATGCAAAGGCTGGGAGTAGAATATGGCCCGTCGAGGGTACCGGAAACCGGGATCACGTGCTCGTCGGATGCGAAAACAAAGGGGGCGAAAGGTGGCGGTAAGCGAGAAGGGAAATGGGACAGAGGGGACTGGGCAAGAAACGGGATTTCATCGTGGCTTGCGTCATCAGTCCGCGTAACGCTTCAGCGGCTATCCAGCGGCGGACGAAACGCAATTTTTCACGGAACGCCGTCGAGGCGGCGGTCTAGAGGAAACCGGAAGCGGGATCGGCGAACGCGTGGAGCACGCTCCGCGGAGTAACGCGACTGCGGCCAGGCTCGTGCGTCTGGTTCGCAGGAAAGAGGAGAGAAGAACAACCGCGGACCTTATCTCGTTCGCGACAGAAAGAGATTAACTTCGTTTTTTGATGCATCGTCGTGTATCTCGTTGTTCCGCGTAATTGCCGCCATTTCTCATCCCTGATCCGGCCGATACATCTGCGCGAACGTCTGCCCGTGTACCTGCCTGCTATTGACGGGATGATTTAAACGCGTTGCCTTAGACCGGGTTCGACGCGACGTTTCCGCCCCGCGTTTTCAGACTCGAAAAGCGAGGACCGTACTGGCAAGTTCGCGACGGGTATCGAAAACAGGAAGGGGATTCAATTTTGAGCCGCGGAAAGTTTTAATAACGCGGCCAGACGGAACTTCCGCGGGGGAGCTCGTCCTTGATGGGGTAGAAAATGAGAGCGTCGCATTTGTATTCCGCGGGATGTGTAAGCGACGTTTCTTCTCGACACGTAGAACTTCCATTTTCGCGTGCGTAATTGAATTCGTGTTGGTGTTCCGCGCGGAGATTCATATTAACGTTTCCGTCGCGCGTTCAACGTAGCGCGATCTTTCAACATTTTCCGGATAAAAGCGCGTAACGTTGAATCTCACAATCCGAAGAATCGAGTCCCGCGACAGGGGTGATGTTGAAGCGGCGATAAATATTGATAGAGCCGCGATAAAAATCGGTGATTAATCCAGAAATCGGGATTCCGTCCAAGGCATATCCGCGAGAGCAAACTATCGAAGACAAAACGCTGGGAAGAATAAATATTGAAGAGCCTGACCGGGAGTTGGCTATCTCGTGTCAAAACAGCCAGCGGAGCACGCTCGGAATTATCGACAAAGCGTCAAGTAATCTGTTCAGCGCGATAGCGTAGAAAGCGAAGAGGTAAAAAGCAACGGCGTCGTTTGAACGGAACAAAGGGCTGAAAAAACTTCGACGGGAGATATTAAAACTCGGGTAGCAGAAACAGAGGCGAAGACGCGGCAGTAATGGTGTAACCACCGCGAAGCACAGTTTCTGGGTGTACAAGTGAAATGCAGAAGAGGAACCGGAGGGAAAAAGGAAGTGTCAAAGAGGAAGTAGATACGCGAGCTGGCGATCCAGAATGAGAGAGAGAGAGAGAGAGAGAGAGAGAAGGGACACAGAGGCTGTCGCACGTATTACGTCAAAGGCTACATCGTCGGAAACGGAAGTGAGGTGATGCTTATTCAGTCGGAAGTTGCAACGGAGCTTGCTGGCTTTCACAGAAAGCGGGAGAGAGACGACGATGAGGGACGAGGCGAGCTCTCTCCTCGCAGAGAAGAGGAGCAAACTGGCAGGAAGGAAGAGAGAGGACCTATCGGCCGGAAGCCGTAGATACTCTATCTACCGCGGTCGTGATAGATAATTCTCTGGAAAACTCGATAAAATCGTTTCGCTCGTCGCGTCGATCGGTTCAACTACGAAAACTAGTGTCCCCATCCTACGATCCATTTCCTCGAATAGTACCAATTACGATTACCGTGCCCGATATACACCGATTCACCTCTGAAGGCTACCAGAAATTACTTTGGCTCGACACTCTTCGAGCTTCAATCTTTGCTAACTAACGCTTAAACGTTCGCGGTTATTTCTGATAAATTGCGTTAACTCGATCGAAATTGGGGGTGAGGGTCGTAGAATTTTTGGAACGAGTCCGACTCGATTACGTTGAGTTAGGTCAGGACGGGATAGTCGCGGCAATGTTATCGTTATCAGAGCGAGATAGCGTGTAACTAGTAGGGCAGACAGCGGCGAGGAGTATAGATATTAATGCAAATTTTAATCGAGCGAATAGTTTCGCGTACCAGCTCTAACACTTTCTTTGGCTTCCAATATTTTGGTTGAATTACAATTTTAATTAAAAATATAAAAAGCGAACAGCAATAGAGCCGAGAGTATTAAGATTTCTCAGCCTTGAGTCGTTTGGGAGAAAACTGTCGTTCATTGTATGGGAGATTCTCGAGTCAGCCTTTAGCGATCATCCTTGTGCCTCGAATAGAGGCACAATGCACTCGATCGTTTACTAGTCAGCCAATAAAACGTAACGAAATAAGTACGCATCTGGCAAAGTGATGTTGAATCGCGCGCGTTCATCGCAAGTACCGCGAACAAAAACCACCTCGAATTCCTAAGAAACGATACAACGAGCCAGCGGAGAACGCTTGCGCGTTTAAACGTGCCGCGGTGGCAAGGAGAGGCAGGAATTCCCGACATCCGCAGAACGAGACGAGCAGACTTTCGTCCCGAGTTTCACGCGGAACGCTCTAGGAGGAAAACGGAGCCGCGCGCGCTCTCCCTTTCATCGGGCACGCCGGCGAACGCGGCGTCCGGGATGATGCGCCGAGGCGTGATTAATATCGAAATACGAATGATTTTATTCATGAGGGGCCGCCGTCGGCCGCCTTGTTATGCAGATCGAATTTATGGTTAAATCATATGGTGCGCCACTCCGCGAGCGGGCGCGTTATCCTCCCGCGTTCGTTAACGCTCGCCCGCGTCTTGCTGGCGGCGATACGGAATCGAGGGATAACGAGACCGCTGCCTGAAGGATCGCAGACAAATGACAGCCAGACAGGTGGCCACGTCACCAACGCAATTGAATATTTTTCTAGTTCGACGACGAGGAACTGTACGTAATGTACGATAGCTGTTGTGGTCGCGTAGGGATGGAACAGCGTAGCGGAGGTTTCTTGGGGGTGGTAAGTTCGCGGAGTTTCGTGAATGCTGCTGGTGGGAAGTTTGAAAATTTTTGGTAACGTTTGGTTTTGATACGAGGGTCGATTATCTGCTATTGTAGACGTAATATATCTCACGGGGTGTTCAATACATTAAACAGAAATTTATCATCGTCACTCGAACGCTGTCGGTGACGCCGCGCAAAGGTACGCGTCAGAGACAGGAATGGTAATGACTTTTAGGTCTATATTTTTCACCTTCGTAGACAGCGATAGGATAATGGTGTTTCCTCTGTTGCGCGATACGTATATGTATATATATATTTAGGTGATCTGTTCTAAGTGAATTTGATGTGAGGACCAGACTTCACTCTTCGTAGATTTTAATCGAAAATATCAGTTGGAACGATTAACGGTAACAGAATTTGGATAAGCATGAAGGACTTACCTTCGTGTAGTTTCTCCAAGGTTCCAGCCGAAACCTCGACAAGCAGGAAGACGAACCAGAGGAGACAAGCCATTCCTCTCAGACACGTTCGATTCCTTGATGTATCCATTGCGTTAACACTCAAACACTGCAACAGAATGAAATTTTTTCCTGTTAGAATTCGAAATGCGATCGTATCGATGTTCGCTACGATTTTGGACATAAAGTAAATGAGATTTTTGCATTGATTTCGAAATTAATGTCCGTTCAAATTGTTTGGAAGTTTCCGATTACGCGTATACCTAATACAGCAGGTGTAATCGAGTAGCAATATTTAATCAAAGGTCTTAACGCTGAAATACCAATGTTACGGCAACATTTGCAGTATTTGTTACGCGAAAGCATTCCACTAACCCCCATTTCCGCAAGTTCTCTAACTATCGATTTCTTCGTGTAAACCCTTCGCGTAGCAACACCAAACGGTTGCCACCTGTCGAAACAGAGAGCCACCACGTAACCTTGCTAACTAGCACTAATTTCGCTAACCTTATACACAGCGAGTGACTGGATTGACAAGTTCGTTACGTAAAATAGGTCTGTAACAAGACCTGCCTTCGACTCTCTTCTCAGAGTACAAGAAGTAACAAAACGAAGATATCCCACCAGCTCGAGATCATTTAAATAATATCCGTCGAAACGTGTCACATGCTGGTCACGTAACGGGTTAAGGACGTCGAAACTTAAGACGAACTAAAATAAATGAAAAATTAGGGAAGCAACGTGCGCCTCCGCCCCTTTCATTTCGCCCTAATAAAATTCTGACTACGTAGTCGTAGCCGAAAGGAGAGATCAAAGGTCGGCAATCGGCCAAGATTTCCTCGACGCCCCCGAAGCACGAGCCAGTTAAGACACTATCTGGAAAATCACGATTCATCGGTTCCACCGGTCCGTGGCGGCGTCAAAGTTCCACCTCCAACCCTTCCACCCCCGCCCCGTCAAGAACGAAAAGTTTTCGTGCTCGTCGACCAAGTCGATCGAGTTCCCCGCCACGTACCGCCAATAATGACAAACGATACGAGCGCTAGGTTGTTAACATCCCTTGGTCCCTGGCAAAATATGTTTTTATCAATGCTAGCGCCCAACACCGGAAGGGGTGCTCCTCCCGCGACCTATTCCCACCCCCGCGCAGAATGTACAAACTTTCCGCTTCCCCCGTTCTTCGCAGCGAGTTCCCGGTGCAGTATCAATAACCAGTTTTCCACGACGAAAAACCATCCCGGGTCTCTTGAACCGCGAACGGATATCCTTTGGGGATCCGACTATTTCTTACCGGGCAACTTGCGGATGTTTCCTCGTCGTTCTTGCGCGGTGGCGCGCGCGCGAACGGGGAAAGAAAATAACGAATGGCACTAATAGAGCGTTCTTGGTCGCCGGGAAACTTTCCACGGTGCGCCGGTTCTACGGGTCGACCTTTTGGTATCGGACGAGCCGGGCCCTCGTAAATCAAAACTTTCTCACCTAAAAGCTGCCGCCCCGCTGCAGGGGATTATTCGTACTCGTCGAACGCAACGAAGGCGTTTACCACCGGGTATAAACGATTTTTTCTTACTATCGCCTTTGGCGAGGAGTTTTCGAGGGGATTTGTAAAAATTTTTTAATCGAGAGGGAATCTATTGAATACACGAGGCGCCTCGAGTTCTATGCTTTGAAAAGGTAATTTAGGGGTAGTTTGGTGTTAAGGGTACGGATTGAGCTGAGTTTTTTTTAGTAATAGTGGGTAGTTTTCTTTTCTTCAATGTTGCCTATTCGAAGCTACAAACAATGGCGACATTACGGATTTAAACTTCACGCGACAATGTAGCTCGTTTTTAGTGGTTCATCAGGCCTGATTCATGGGAATCAGGAACCGACTTCCACGGCGAGTGGCGTTTACCTCAACTTCAGAATGCACCGCCATTCGACGCGTAGTCTAAGAAGTGACTGACGACAAAATTCGCGCCTAACACCTTAGCGTCTTGCGATGCTTTCCATATGTTAATTAACAAAAAATAATATCTATCAAAAGCTAACTTCCGTGAGTATAAACACTCCAGACGAAGTGAAATAGCGTAGGTCGAATGAATTATGGTTAATTACAGAAAGATGGTAATTACTGGTTTCAGAAGGTGAAATCAGAGTAATTGCAGGCGTTGGTGAGAAGAGGCTTAGCAGAGAAGAGAGAGAGAGAGAGAGAGAGAGGAGCGGGACAGGGGGAGTAGAGATGAAGAGAACGCCTACAGCATCTCTGAATAGTGGAGTAACGTTCTGCACACTCTCGGAATCGGCGAACTCGATTGCACTTTGGGGCTCTGATGCAGACTCAGCGTACTAAAACGATCCACTCGATCGATCCGACTTACCGCCGCCTGGAATTTCTAGGACACTCATCCTTCGAACTGATTTTCGCGGACCACTTCCAGCCACGAAATCCAAATAAGTTGCTTTGCAATGGGACTCCGTGGTACGTGACAGTGGACACTGCTCGAACGAAAGCTGACACCGTTTCGCGGGGTTAAATGAGCTCACTTGGAGAATGTTCCATGCTTCCCATGGAACACTTGTGATTACGGCACAGAAGTGTCAGCAAAATGGTTACGTCGATAGACCAAAGTAAAGAGTAATTAAAAGTAAGTTCAAAGTTGCGTTAAAGGTAAGTTATTTTTCTGTCAACATCAGTTATGTCCGTTTACAAAAGTGGACGTTCGAATTTGGAAACATTTTGAAGAAAATCAATGCCGCAACGAAAGCTGTCGAACCGTAGGCCAGACTGGACGAACCGAAGGCATGTCGCTCTCGAAATGAACTTACGTTAATTGATTAATAGAATCAGGACTTCGGCGGCTGTAAAATAATTGGCAAAGGATGCGAGGCTCCGGGGCAGTGCAGCTGGAGGCAGCAACAGCCACTTAGCTACATTGCAACGGGCATTAGCGATAACGAAGTTAACGAGAGCTCGGTTAAACCGATTTAGAGGGCAAAGACGGGGCCGGAGGGACGAACAGCCTAACGCCCGTAGCTGATCTTCGACTGCCGCCTCTGAGCCAACTCAGGCTTGCTGTTCGTCAATTATTGTCTCGCGATATTTTCTCCTTCCAAAGAAAAATTCTCCCCCCATCGTTCGAATCCACGTCATGATCCCGTTTGCTTTTTCAACTCATTTAGTTCAGAGAAAAAATACTTAAAAGGTATTGGCTATTGGAAAAGGCCAATGTTCATATAATTTCGTAGGCAATATAAATTTTAGTGGCTGAGACATAAATACGCGTATTAGTTATATAGCGAAGCGACCAATTGCAGAATTTTATTACACCCCCATTCCACGCCTATAAACCGTTCAATTTCCACGAATTTGATCGACCACGACTCTGAGGAACCCTATGGCCTTTTCACGGCCTTTAACGCAGCCCTAGCCAACCCCAACAAAGAAATGCCCACTACGGGAACGCGATTCCTCCTTATTTCGTCTAATAGATGACCCGTGACCGTTCACGTGGCCATCAAAGACCGGTTGTCCACCGTTGGTGCCCTAAAATTTTAATTTGCCCAAGCGACTTTGACTCTCCTTCTGGCGGAACGAGCGGGAGGGACCTCTCTCCGATTTCAATTTCGCCACGAAGAATCCCCCTCGAACCGGTACCGGCTGGTATAGAAATGCGGGACAAGAGGGACTCCTCGAGTGCACTCAAAGTTGAAGGACGCTCAGGATCAATATTTATAATCTCGATTCTAGACGACCAAGGGTCCACAGGATCCGTGTCTCAGGCTGCCAAACGAGATCCACCATTGCCGTTCTGTCGGCCGCGTTTAATGCCACGCAACCGTAGACACAGGTCAAATATTATTTCGAAAAACTGTTTAGCCCCCTCCCAGACAGGCTGTTTCGTGGTCGGTGAACAGCTGTACGCTCGAGAAGAAAGGGTTAATTAGCGGTTTGTTAGAGAAGTGCGTCAGCTGCGCCTCTCCGTGGATGTTCGAAGGACTAATTAATGGAGATACGTGTTCCCTTGAAATTGTTAATGTTCAACTGCTCTTATTTATTATTTTGTACCCTATATGAGTAGTCGCATGCGTGTTCGCAGCGTTTTTAATATATTAATTTTGTGGAACCCAATGCTAAAGGAAATAGCAAAAATGAGAATGGACTATTGCTCGTAGGAGAGTTCGAAAAATCGTAAACAGCGAATCAACCGACGAAATCCAGCTTCACCTCTTTCCCTGAACAATCCATCTGGTCTTTCCGCAACGGTGACGGAACGACTTATTAACCCCAATTCGTCTCGTCTCGAGAGTCTGTTTTTCGCGAGGTAGACCCGTCTCGTTAGCGCAATTGCATCAAGAGGTGGGACGAGGGAGCGTCAGGAGTCAGCGTCTCCACAGACGGAGCCCACCCTTTGTGCAATTCACCGGTAGCCGATTGTCGAGTAAGACGTTCCATCCACCGGTGGATTGCAATCAGTATGTTGGACGGCTTGCGGTTCCAGCGGGCCACGTTGGACGCGCGTGTGTATTTACACGTGTGTATTTGCTCACGTACGAGGCACGTATAGGGGTTGGTAGCGGGCGCGTACGCCAGGCTGGAAAGAACGTAAAAGGACAAGGCTGGCGGTTGAGTGACTCTTTGAAGTTTCTGAAAGCTGTGCGGTTACGCTCGATGTACCCGGGACTTTCACGAGGCGCGAGGTGAAAGGTGCATAAAAAGCAAAGTGGAAAAGCATCTCATGCAATAGACAATTTCGTCTGGCCTGTTACAATTTTGGTATCCGTCGAAGGCGAGAGCTATCTCGGTGTGATTTTTCCTAACGTACCTTTATCGTTCCTTTAGAACTTCCTGTTAGTAATTATATTCATCCATAACCTGGTTAAAAATTAACTTCGTACGAAAATATGGACAGACGATATTTACCATAATTAGTATCGCGATATTATCTTTGAATTGAACGATAAAATAAATCATTTTATACATCTAATTATCTCAGAACAATGGAATATTAGGAAGACGAGGTATTGTTTGGATATTTTTATCAAGTATAATTCGCAGCCACTCGACTTCTTCCCCTTAAACGCATTAGAATCACGAAACGCGGACAATTAAAATCTTTTGTACACGAAACGGGGTTCTAATACAATGCCGCGATTTTTCCTCCTGTGTCGCGTCATTATCGAGTCCCATTTACAAGAGACTGTTAACCAGCTCCCGTAAGACCACCCAGCGGAAGGTCTCGGATTTCGAGCAAACAAAAACTTGCTCGGAAAGATTTCGAAGCGCATGATATCGTTAAACGACATCCTCGTTCCCGTGCTCGAGAACGAAGGGTCGCCGTTTCCACGGAATCACTACCCCGTAGCTTTCGTAATAATGATTCGAGGGTGTGGTCGAGTCTCCGCGGAACGAGGGTTCCCTTTCTTAACCTGGCGTTCAATAAGTATACATGCCGCCTCGAGAATCTCGCTGACTCGTTCCAATGCAGATCTCTCGATAAGCTACGCTGTTACTTGCGATGTCTTTCAACGATAAACACGATGGAATGCAGAAACAGAACAGTTAAAATAATCATCGTAAACACGCAAAATGGATCGCAACAAGAACACAGTGAGACGGTCACGACTTCAACCCCTTAGAATCGAAATCTGCCAACGCAAATACCCATAATTCAACCGAAGATACCTGTTTGTATCATCGAACACCCGTTACCGCAATTACTCCAAGGTTGTCTAATTAATTCAGCGAATTCGCGCGGAACAACAGAGCGTCCCGAATTCCGCGATGATTTCGGCACCGCAAAATATCTCCGGTGAACATCAAACGTAAATCCGCTGGCGAGTAGAACGAAAACCTGGTCCTCGCCCCGGGATAAATCATTATCGAAGTTGGCATAACTACGCGGGGAACAAGTGGGAAACAATTTCAGTCTTCGGTTTCGGAAGGGGGGTGGCGAGTATCGTATCGATCGGGACCCAAAGCTCGAAGCGGGGCCGCTTCGAGAAGTTCGCGGTAAGGCTGTTAACGGAATTTTCACGGCGTGGCTAATGCCGTCGCCGGGACGCAGGGGCTCGGCTCTTATACCGTCAAAGGCCCACGGCATTTTCAGTTTTCAGCCACGCGCGACGACGTGATAATCGAGTGTGCTACGCTTTTAGCCATAATGGGCAGGTACACGCGCCGCCAGCACCGGGTGCAAAGAGGACGGATGGGGAAAGGGTGGAATCTGCACGCGGAACGAAGACGTCGCGACGAACGTGGCCACGGCTCGGAGCGAGACGGCCGTATCGGCTGGCGGATGTACAAGTGCGTCGAGTAACCGAGTTAGTTACTTGGTAGATTGCGTTCACCGGTTTGGCGACGCGATTTTATGACGATCCAACGCGGCGGGAGGACTCGAGAGCGCGTTCCGGGGGCAGTTCGCACTTGAGTCGCGCGAATCGAAGGGGTGGGAAGCGCTGTTGCGTGAAGTACCGCCGCGGACGAGAGAGCTCCACTTTCATCGTCGAATCCAGTCGTACGATGATATTTTTATTGGACATTTTTTAGCCGAACTTAATCGAACATCGTCTGCTCTCATCTCGCAACAGGAGAAGTTAATTATAATAATTAATAAGTGGTCGTAGAGAGTGTAAAGGCTCGAGCAGTCGTTTACGATCGCGTCGAAGCGCGATCTACGGTGCACGTCGATGGACGTTAAAAATGATTGTCACGTAGCTTATAAACGAGCACTATAATCTGGGAAAATTGAGAAACAGGAGTGCATCGAACAGGGCAAGGAACACGTATTTATCCACGTCGCTCGGAACTTTACAATCCATTTATATAATGAACATTCCCGATTTAATGGCCTGTAGCCGTGCTTTTCGCTATTAAATGCCGCGGTGATGATAAACCATTAATTTCAATTACAGAAACTTCCGCGGCCATTTGTTTGGAAACATCTGTCGTTGCCTTCGGTTTTCAGGAAAAGACTAATCCGCGGTCAGACGTCTTCGAACAGCTGCCACAGACACGAAATAGACTTCTCGCTCAACTTGCAATCGTTAATTTCCACCCTATCATCAGACTAATTACGAGCACACCTCGCGTTGTAGTGAACCGACTGTCGCGAGGGTGATATAATTTTAAATTTAATTTTGCTATCCTATTTTGTTAAAAAAGAGATCTCTCACGTTTGGAGACGAATTTTTCCCTTCTCGTTCTTCTCGAGGCAAGTTTCTAAGTATCATCAACCTTAATACTTGGAGATTTTTTAGTTCTGCTCTTTATTCCCTTCTTCAAACTGCTCTAATTCAATTGTAAGAATTGATAAAGTGTGCAAGGAAAAGTGGACTTAGTGGATTTTCCTTGTACGCCAACGGCATTAGAATAAATAGCTGACAAGATGAAAAGTGACTGTGGTAGTAAGATTAATGAACGTACTTTCTTTCCAACACACACACACATTCGCGTGGAAAGAAAGCTAGAAGACATTCGACTGATCAAGTAGGAAGTAGCGCAGCGAAGAAACTGGAGCGACGGATTTTCTTAACGAATAATTAAGAAATTCAATATCGAGCGTGGTCGATGACCAATCGAAGGGGATCGTAAACGAGTTCCCGTTCCTCAAGTGGTATCCACCGCGGTGGAAACGAGCAACGGGCATTACAATACGCAAATAGTCACGCGTAATTGCCAATAGCCGGTAAAACCGAGTTTTTTTAATGGAAAAGAATATTACGGTAGGATTTCGTAATCGAATCGGCCGACGTCCGAGAATTAATCGACGGCCGCGAAATGCATTTCAAGCACCAACTAACAATTGAATTCAGAACTTATCGTGGCGACTTTCTCGTTCCTTTTCCTGTCTCCTCCTCCCCCATTGTCTCCGCTTATTAAATTCTCTCTTAAATAATTCCTGCGAATCGCGAACCCCGACGGCTCGCTCGATATTCGCGATCGTTCGCACGCGTGCCTTCGTTTTCGCACTCGCTAATTCCTATCCTTTTCCCCGTTTTCTCTTCTCAACTTCCATCGACTGTCCGTCCTGTCTTTCTCTCTCTCTCTCTCCCTCTTTCTCTCTCTGTTTTTTTCTCGCCGAGCTGATTGCACTGGGAATATAATTTGATTGCTTCGGCGCACGGTTCTCAGCAGACACGGTAATCCTGGCCAGCGCGGTTTAATGAAAAAGTATTATTGGCTATTCTTCTTCGAACGACCGGGTTAATCCAGCGGCGTCCAAAATTGCGCGTTTACGTTGCACGATGGAGGCACACGGGACTGGCGAGAAAAGGAGGGCGGCAAACGATGATGGACAACGCTCATCGGGAGCGAATTCCTGCCCGCTCGAGCTGGCGTTTCGGAAATCCTGAAGCTGACCGCGGATAATGGGACCTCGTGTGTTATTCGCGGGGCTGCGACGCGGCTCGACGCGACGTCGCGAAATTACGTTTAAACGGAGGTAAAAATACGAGTGTGTCTCGAACGCATGAATATTGAATCGTTTGGAGGCTTGGGATCGAAATAGTAATAAATGATAATCATTACGAGAGACCTTTGCTGGCTCCTCGACGAGGCGAAGCTTTCGCTTCTTAAAACATTCGAGCTCGTTGAACTTTCGTAAGAGTCTCGTCCAACGGTACCGTTCTTCTCGGATATTAAAAAATACTTCGCTTTCGCGTCACCTCTTTGTACTTCCCCACTTTACGTTTTATGTACTTTTCAGAAGCAACATTGGTTCTCCGTTAAATTACCAGTCTGTAGCTTCAACGAAAAGAATAATACTAGACTAATGGAGAATAAAATTTTTAATGATCCGCGAGTCCGTAGAAAGTGAAAGAGGCGAGGGAGAAATGAAAATTGTACAACCTGTTGCGAGATAACGATTGAAAATATTTGCAGTTTAATCAAGGAAAAGAAAAATGGTGTAGGAAGAGGACCGTAAAACAATCTTATTCTTCTCCGTATCCGATAACGTTAGACACACAAAGAATTAAGTTGTACAGCCACTACGGTTTCCTCGATAACTCTAATCCCACGTCCTACTTCTCTACTTCCACTGTCGATGCCTTTTTCGAGCAAACACCCGCACGATCTAACCGCAAAGACTCTCTCCTTTACGTTCCACCTCGCGACCCTTCCTTTCTTCGCAACCCCTTCCATTTTCCAGGCCGTCGCTTCGATTCTGCTTCGTTAGCGGAAGAGCCTTCGACACAGGATCGGACGTACTTTAAAAATATTAAAGTGTACACTCGCTACTCGAACAGGCGTGCTTCGCGTCCTTCGTTATGTCCCAGTAAGCATCCCTCTCGTCCACCCCGCATTCATCCCTCTTTTTCTCGCGATTCCACGCGCAGCGATGTCTCCGAGACGAACGCTCGTCCCTCATAGGCTGGCTTCTTGTTGCGGGTGGTAGTGAAAATTTCAGCACCGTCGATGAGACCGGCTGATTATCACGGACAATCGAGCAGCAACGCCAGCCGAATTAGCTTCTTCGAGGCTCGTCCTGGGATTTAGGGGGAACGTTCCTCCAAGGATGGAAGGCTTTCGTTTATCATTCATGGAGGGCCTTCCGACCCGTGTACATATTTGATCGGGCCGAAGAACGCCCGACAAAATTGCCGTCTAATTTCGACCGGTTAGCTAATAGGTGTTTAAACATTCACCCAGGGAATTTTGATCCACCGCTGGGGCCGTCGAGAGGCGAGCCTGAATCCGACCGCGGCGATTTTTTCCCGCCCGCCCGTTCTGATTGACGTTCCCGGGCTGAATTGAATTTTAATATTCCATGAAAGCGATCGGCGTTGCGGTCGAACCGGGATCGCGGTGGTATTTAACGTCATCCGATCCTCCGCTAATGATTTCCCGAACGCTTCCTCGTGATACGTAACGGTTTTGGGTTATGCGCTAATTGATTGCCGGCTCTGGAATCCGGAGAACTGGAATTGGGTCAATATTGTAATACGTTATTTATTAACGGGACACCGCGTTGGTTATGAAACCCCGCGACACTTTTAGTTAAACGTTCCATCGCGCGACGCTTTGCCTTCTGCATTTTTCAGTAGCAATTTCATACTTTTTAGGTTACCACTTGCGATCACATTGTTATTAATGAATTCAGAGGAATCTAGGTTCCGAAGAGGATCGTGTAAATCATATTCGCGAGCCTTGCCGGAAGCGCGAATGGATAACACGAACGGTGAAAAAAGTTGGGGATGGGAGGGTAACAAAAACGTGGACGCGTCGCGTCTCGTTCGAGCGCGTCGTGTCATCCCTGTTATTCCTTTCCGGTGGGAAAATAATTCCGCGTTAATTTATGAAAACGAGTCGACGGACGCGTCAGCCCCTCGCGACCATCGCTGCGACATTCAATATCCCGCGCGAGAAAACCACCCTTTTATTCCGTCTCCTGTTTCGTCTTCCGATAGGCGTCGTATCGCAGTTCGACGTCAGCGTCTCTCTGACGCTTGGAAAAAGGTAAAGCAGTTGGTAACGATTCCGGTAACCGGGTCGTTACGCGGCATTTGCGTTTGCTTTATGCCCCGTTACGGTTAAACTTTACGTCGACGGTAACGCGGATGTATGGGGGTGGGTGGAGGTCGTGACGCGAGATGGTTATGGAACCACGCACTTTGAAGGGTTTAATCGATGACGAAGCGTGCCGAGAGTTTACAGAAATTTGGTTGGCAGACGTTTCGATAAATATACATCGAAGGTTTTTGATTTAATGGGATCATCGCTCGATGAAATTGTACAGCCAAGGGCTGTACAACGGTCGAAGTGTAATTTAGACAGTGCGTCTTGCTTCCAATTCCGTTGAATTGCATTTAACGGCGTTGTTGAAGCAGAGTGAATCGTGTAATCTCGTCTCGGAACGTCTTGACCTCTCTCCGCCATTTTCTTCCGGCCACCCACGCGAGTTTCTCCTTTTCCACGCTTCCACGCGCCGTATAACACGCTCGACGCGTCGTAAATCTCTTTACGCCGTCGACTTTATTTTGGCGTTTATCGTTCGCCTCGTATAATTCGTTAATGATGCAGTAAACGCGAACGGAATAACAGCCGGCGAGCCCGTGTTCCAGCCGTCGTAACGAACGCTTCGACGTTCGCAATATGTCGATCGCCGGCACGGGTTATGCGCGCCACGGTGCTCGTCGCTCGAGGATACGTCATCCAGACGATCGCGTTTCGGATGGACCTTTTACTATCCTACAACCGATCCAGAAACGACTCCCCTGTTTGTCGATAAGGAACGTCTGCGATGGACGAGAGCGTGGTAAACAATGTAGTATACGAGGCGCTGATATCTGCTCAGGGTGACGATAAAAGTTGGCGAATGTAAGTTTTAGGGCGGATCGAGTGAAATAACGAACATATATGGTTGCCTGAATTTCTTGGGGGCCAGCATGGAATCGATGCAACGAACCAAAAGAATCATGTAAATGCACACATGGATACACACGAACCCAGTGTAACTTTCCAAATTCAGACAATTCAATAAGCGACGAACAAACAACCAAAGTTAATATCCCCCTAGTATCTACTCAGATTTCGTTAGATCGCTCGAATGTCCCCAGAAAATCGACCCAAAGGCGAAACAGGAAATTTTCCTCGTCCATCTGGCAACTAACCCAAGAAATCGCTGTCGTTTTCTAACTGCACTGGCAGAGATCGATCCGGTGGTGGTCGCAGGCTGGTTTTATAAAATATCCAGCGGGCAGCGGGCTCGTGATCGACACGAAGCAATCGGGTCCCTGAACGAGCGAACCCTCGCGTGCCCAGCGGCAGTCAGATCGGGCATGATTCATCCCCCGACTTGTTATTTTCGCATTACCCCAAACTTCATCGCCTCGTCCTCTCCGGGGATTCCTTTCCGACTCGTGGATACTACGCGGCGGATAGATGGAACGCATTATCACGATACTCGCGCGATAATGTCTTGTTTACGGATGCGGAGGCAACTACCGGCGAGCATCTATCAATTTACGCCCCTGGCCGCGGCGGTTCAATTTGACGGAGCACCCAGCGGAATTTTCGCCCGCCGCCTTTTTCATAAACGCGAGCAGTGATAGATAGACTTTACCCGGCGACGGTGTTATAATTTTTGCCTGGAATTTCGCCGGCTGACTCTTGCGCTTTACGGTTCGATTCATCATTTACTTCTGTCGCGATGTCTGGGTGCTCGACGTACTGTAACACGGCGAATATAGCTCCGATCTTTCGCGAGCCAATTTCTCAAGTAAAAATGTCAAATTTCTTCGTAGTTCTTGTGTCGTTCGATCGTGTTGTCGGGATAGAGATGACGAAGAAAGTATGAAATATCCTTAGACAGATCGAAAAATGAGTTTTCCCACTTAAACGATGTATGCTCACAGAGCGCATAATGGATGCATGGAATAATCGTCTCTAAGCAGATACAGAAGCAGTAGAGAACGTCTTTTGTGAACCAAGATCGTCGTTTCTCGTACCAAATTGAAACGATTAAAGTAGAGGGATACCAAACCGTTCCTTTTATCTCTCCAAGAGCTTCGAAACGAGAGGTAAGTGAAACGACCTCGTATTTCCTTCCGACAACACCCTTCTTTCACACATCTCATTTCCTTCGTCCTCTTTTGAGCAACCCTTACACTCGTCGGCATTAATTGCGTCACATCCGCTTTAAAGGTAACTTCTATCGATCCTACCAAGCGATAAAAAGAAGAACACGTTTTTAATTAACCCGTGCATCCTTTCTCTGCGCCATTTTCATACTCCTGAGGTCTTCTCCTTCGAGGAATTGTTAATTCCCGTCTGTTGCGGCGAAAGAATAATTCGTTAAGGCGAGGCGAGGCACCCGTGGATCGGGAACGCCCCCTGCGCCGAAAAGTTCCAGCTGGAAAAGACGAGGGAACCGTGGAAAACAGTTCTTTCCCGAGGAAAATGAAGTTCAAAGGCTTTAACGCGGAACCGGAACTTTCCCCGCGAGTCTTCGTTTTGTCTTCCCCCGGATGCCTCCTCTTCGCTCGTTCTTCTCGCTAAAACTTTCGCGCGCGTCCTCCTTTGAACTTGGGTTCTTCGCGATTCTTTCCGAAAACGACGATTGACCACATCTGTTTTGTGTCGGACAACTACGAACTGCCGTCGTTTCTTCAGAAAGATAATGCGAAATTCGTATGGTTAGACAAATGTCTATCCTCGATGTCAAAGCTTAACGACTACCTGAATTTAATCTTCCACGATTTGCACCGACAAACATATCGAGAGTGCTCCGTAAACATTGGCCTGCTTTCGTTCGCAATTCGAATGTTAATTTATAATTGCGAAGATTGATTAATACATATATAACTACGCCGATTGCAACGTTCCATTAAATATTAGGCATATTTATTTATGTAAATGTTAATTAATTGAATCGTATCGTTAATACTTGTTGTCGCTAAATCTGTGTATACTATTTGTTCACTAAATCCGTAATATGCGTTACTCAATATTGATAATATGATATTACTGCAGATCATAATGGCGATATTTTATTGCTTGCCTAATGGATAATCACTCGTGACAGTCGATGGCGTGCGGAATAGAATTTTGTAAATTGACAATTCTGCATAATAAAAATTAATAACTCATTACCATAGCGTTAAAATTGATTAACTTTCCATAAATATATAAACGGTACGTTCCATTCAAATAAAAATAATAAAACCTACCCTTAGTATAATACATTTGACTCGAAGCAGCCTGCAAGATGCCACTTTGCTTCCTCTACCATCGTTCAAATCGGAATGACAGAAGAGCCATCGAACCGGCGAACGATAACGAAGATCACAAGCGGCGCATACATTATCCGTTCCCCGTGTCGAAAGGTTTCATACTCTTATTGTCAGTGACGCGACTGTATGGGATTACAGGGGGTTTCGCAATCTCGTCTTATTTCGAACGGGAAAAAAGAGCGCGGCGGAGGGCAAGATGGAAACGTAAGCCGTCTCGTCGGTCCTCGGTGAATGCGACGGCTCGCTGCAACCCCCCTCGAGGGGCCAATAAAAGCGCGCGCGTATCCAGTGCAGCGCGTGTAATTCAGAATAATTGAAATACTGAACCGGATTCGAGCCGGATCGTTCGGTAGGCAATCCATTGACGTAAGTTCGCCGAGTTCTCATTTCCACTTTATCGACGTGCAGTATAAAGCGACCAGGCTGAACGCGATGCACTCGCGAGCGCGCGTATGGGTGCGCGAACTTGGCTGCTAGTCCAACTTCCCTCGTCGCACTGTACGAGAAACGACGTTTACATTTATGTTCACGCGCGACAAGAGAGTGCACGCAAATTTTTAAGCGCAACGCGATCACTGTAACTCTATTGCTCAATTAAGATATTTTTAAATTTGTAAAATCGCAAGGGTGTACTCGTGTACTCTCCATACACTTTGCGTAGCCCAGTTATATTATTCCGTACGCGGCGGTTCTGACATTGCAGTAGCAGGTGCATCGAGCAACGCTGTTCCGTTGAACGCTGCACGTAACCGGCCGATCGAGTGATGGATTTTGATTCCAACCCTGGCACTACGTAATCGCAATCGCAAACACAATTTCTCCCCGTGGCTGCAGATAATGCGTCACTCGTACGCCTACTGATTACGATTCATGTAACGGGAGCATGGTGTGTTTAGATAAACGAGAGCTGGCCAACGGCCGCGATGTTGCACGGTTGATCCTCGATATGGATCCGAGATCGCGGGACCCGGATGGTTTGGCCGTTCGCTTAATTTCTATCGTATTTGGAGCGTTAGGATTTTGCGATCTATCGAATGGATCCGACGCAAATATGAAATTAATCGCCTTGATGATTGATTTCGTGGCCGCGGACGTGAGAAAGCCAACGCGTTCCGCTGTTAATATCGATTAATCAGATATAACATCGAATAAATTACTCCGTCGTCGTTGCGAGTCGAATCGGATATAAGTCCAATCGCGGAGGGGCTAACCCAGATTTAACCGCAGCTCAGGGGAATTCAATAGCGCTTGCGAGCATTAAGAAATATCGGCGGAAAGTACGCCGCGGCGACAAAGGAGGTCGCGTTAAAATAATAAATCGACGACACTCGACGAGCCATTCCCAGCGAGTATCATTCCGCCTTCCGAGGAAGGCTTCCAGATACCAATGCCGGAAATTTATGTGGCTCATCCGCCACGGGCGGTTTTAATAACCGCCCTGTAATACACGATAATTTTCAGCCCCCGGATAAGGTTTATCCGAGACTTACGTCATTCTCTTTCCTTCCTGTGGATAACCGAGATAGCAATCGGATCGTTACGCTATTACGTGCGCTGTAAGGTCTTTTTCGAAGCCCCTTGATAGCAGATCGCGTAAAATTCTTGGGATAATAAAGGCACTGTAGATGGTGCAAAGTTTCTCGAAATTTCACTTAGAGTTTCTTCCACAAAATATCTATTCCATGCTTATCAATAAAATGTGAAATAAAAATGAATTTTAGCCAAAGCGTGCGTCCATAATTTTTCTTTTTTTCACTGTCTCGTCGCATACGCGAGTTCTGGCAATTTCGTAGCAGCCGCGATACACCGGTAGCCTAAACCCATCCGGAACAAGCGGCAATCACGATTGCGGTTAATAATTCGGGGCCGCAAAACGGTGCACGCGAGCGCCGATAGACGGGGACGCCGAGGCGAGGGTGGTGGCGACGTAAAACCGCGGACACGGTTAAAATCCGACGTTACCACCGGCCGAAATATTGCTCGGTCTTCCCGCGCTGACGTGAAAATAAGTTTCGACGAATTAAACGGGCGCGGTCGCGCCGGTTTTAAAGGGTTGCTCCTGCGCTGCGGTCGTCTCGTCGCCTCCGCGTAAAACCCACCGCGCGTGAATCGACGCGGATCCGCGTCGCTCGTTGCTCGTTACGATCGTTTCAACGCGCGAGAAGTGTAACAATGATCGACTGAGAAGCTTGTCATAAGTGATACTTTTTTTTTGCTGAAGAGAAAAGAAGGGTCGTGGTAGTCTGAAAGTGCAAATCTGTGTCTTATTTAAAGGGTGGAATTTTTCATGCTCCGCGAGGGATGGACGCTTAAGTAACTTTATCGTTGGCAGATTATTAGCTCGACGGTGAATCGATTTTCGTCCACTGCGAGCCAAAACTTTCCCCGTTATAGCAAAGTTATAGTCAATTCCATTATTGCTGTTGTATTATTCAATCGGCGAACATTTCTCCGATATTTCGATACAGGTTAAGGGAAACACTTAAATACGAAAGCAGCTGCTCGTCTTTTCTAACGAAACACCCTTTTCCAACAGGTAACGCGTACATCGAACGACTAAATAAAAGGTAACAATGCATAATCTAGCTCGTGAATTCGAGAAGCGTTTAATTACCCGTATAAAATTGCACGATTCGCTAAATACCGCACAAAGGACGGACTTCCATCGCGAATATCGTCGAAAGTTCGAAAACCCCGCTGTGGCGTCTCCAGCGACGCGTGTCTACGATTGTTCAGTGAAAACCTCGTCGAATGTCGATGTTATCGTTAAAACAATCGGCGGCCACGCGCGTTCAATTTCGCCGCGCGTGGTTGTGCGGTAACAAGAAAGCACCGGCTCCAGCGGAACAAGTTCCCAACGGCTGGGTCGCGCGGCGGTGGCGGCAAAACCGTCGACGGAAGGACAATCTCGAATTTTCATAAAGCGTCCGTGTGTCTGGTACATTACTCACGATAATCCAGCCGGCGGTTGCCTCCGCTCGCGGAGTATGAAACCGCAAACCAAAGCCGTGGGGACAGGAGCCGGTCGCGGGGGATGGTAACGAGAAAGAGCGAGAGAGGGACCCCGGGTGTAGCCGCACCGCGTTACGCTTTACACCCCGCGCACGAACTTACCGTCCAAGTTTTAATTCAAACTTTTATTTATACGAATCGTGCATTATTTTAAGCCGCGAGGGAAGCGGCGCTCGGTCCGTCCGCCGTGTTCAATTGCCGTTCCCTCCGCCATCGTTCTTCCCTCTGTCTCGTTACCTGCACCCCCTATAGTCCCGGGTATTATCCCAGCGGAGGGATTTTCGAGAGGAATTCGCGCGACGCGTTTAATGCCTCTATCGCTGTTAGAAGGAGCAACCGTTCATTGGTTTTCGATAGCAGGGGTATTCGTGGTGGAATTTCTAGAGGGTTGCTCGTGGGGTAGAATCGCGTGAACCTGACTATGTTACAGATCCATCGAGCACCCTTGAAATATGTATAATTACCAATATACGTATATACGTAAAATCTCGGAGAACTTCTCCAATGGAATCGCGTCGACAGCTCGAAGAAGACGCTCGACGTCGAAAACGTCGCTTTGTCGTCCCGCTATCGTCGTCGAGGGGTAGCGTGGGTTAAAAACGCGATCCAGCAAGGAGGCAGCGGGCGGAGCACGGTGGTGCTGGCCGCGTCAAATGCCGGGCACGAAAATCGGATTTGAGATTCGCTTAGTGCCGGTGTTCAAAATCATTGGACGTAATTAACCGACAGCAGAAGAGGAGCGGTCGCCGCCCTGAGTGGTACAGGATTCTCTCGGCCGCTCCGTTGCTGTGTCTGCTCCTCTCGATGGGGTGGCAGAAAGGTTAATGCAGTTAGCCGCGGCACCCCCCTGCCGGTGGCCCTTGGTTTCGCACGGGGAGGACGTTAGCGGCTCCTACCGACGAGACAGGCGCCGGGGCCGAGCGTTTTAGTAAAATGGCCTGAAAATGCAATTATCGGCTATAGGTGCGCGCTAATGAATCGCCGACGTTATCCATATAGACGCCTCTAAGCGTCGAAGGGCGGACTGATCGCGCGCGAAGAAAACCGTGCTCGTTACGAAGACCTACGGGTGCTTCGAACAGTCTCTCGTTTAACTGCTGAAACGTCGATGATCATTTTACGTAATTCCATGAACATTGCATTCGAGGTTCTCTTGAACGCTGTGATAGTTAACATTGCATAAACGATTTTCTCGGTCGTAAAACTTCGCGACTGACCGCTGGAAACTGTAAGATTAATCCTGAATCGCTGGCGGGGTCAATCAAGAGATGTAGGACACCCTGGAGGGGACACTGGTCTCGTACAACTCGACCAGGATAAGTCCAGGGGATTCGTGGAATTTGATGGAGACAATTTCGATCTCGTGAAACTCGATAGAGATCACACTGGACCCGCGAAAGTCGATGGCGGGCCACCATGGTCTCGTAGAACTTGAGAGAAATTACTTCGCTCTTATGCAATCTGACGGAGGGCATCTCGGACACAGGGATGATCGTAGAGAAGACTCTGAGCTTGTCAAGTACTATGCATATTATCGTGAAGTGTTTGAACATAATGTGAAAGGTGAAGTTGAGAAACCTGATGTCAACCTTCGGTAAGTTGCAACTTTCGAAGTCCTGAAAATCCTACGTTTGACAAATTTTGGGATTTCAAGAAGTTAAAGAAGACTGTGAGATCCAAATCTTTGAACTCCACTAATTCAGAAGATAGATTTATCAAGGTTCACAGCTTATGTTCTCGCAACTGTTACACTTGTATGTAGGCGTCGAAAAACTGTAATGAAAAATTCGCACGCCGTAAAAGATGCGCAAGATTGATAAGTTTACTCGCGAACTGCGCCCGGTTCCCTTAATAAGCGTAAACGTGAAAATCGCAAGGAGCCACTGGGAGCGACGAGCCAACCGGCTATGATGCTGCAGTTTCAGCGTATTAATTTACGGATTAATAAGGGTCTCCAGGGGCCTTGGGCATTTACGTTGATAATTTGGGTAGCATCTGGCTACGACAACTCCAAGAATTCTGGACCTCGCTCCTAAAAGCACCGCCGATACTTTCGGATCAAGGAACCCTCTTTCTGTTTCCACTTTGCCGCTAATTGGACCATCTGAATTTTTTATACCGCGCGTACGGTCCCAATTAGTATTTCTTTCGCATCTCCAAGAGACAGATAGGTAGACTTAAATTTTCTATGACGACAAAACGTTCACCACTTGCAAACTTGAACGGTAATCGATCCTTTCTCGACAGACAAGGATGCAATTGTACACTTTTGATGTTTAATATCGATAAAGGGGAAGCTTTTACTCCCTAACCAGTATCGAAATCGTACAATAACTGACAGCTTGAAAGTTCGACTTACGGTTAGCGCTTCGCGTAACAATGGGGAAGTTGGAACGAAAGTAACGCTGAGGTTGACGAAATTGGGTCAACGGTGCTTCGAACAGTTCGATTCTCGATGGATCACGAGGAATGGGTGGCGACAGAAACAGGTCGAGGAACGAATACCGTAAGCGTAACTAATTAAAACCTATTGCTAACGTTTGAAATTGATTACTTCTTTAAACATGTATCAATCGTGGGAATGCGAAAATAAAAAGTTCTCAAGCATACCTCGAATATAGAAGATGTTAGTATCTATAAGTTGAGGCATGGGTGTCGGATATATCCGTATCTACAAGTCGTCAGATAGATGCCGGATATATCTCACGTCAATAGCGAAAGGGGTACTATGTATTCTGGGAAATGACGTCACAGTAACAATCATATTATCTGCGAATATGCACCATTGGCAGGCCACGAGAACCGCGTCCTAGATGCGGTAGTAAGAAATACCACATCTCATTTATTTCCATTTTGGTAAATTGCTATTTTCAATCATTTTATATATCCGAGGAAACATTGTAATGTCCTATGAAAGCAACGGAGGTGTCAATATTCCCAGCTAAGCGTCTCCTGCCCTGAAATGGAACGAACGATCTGGCCCACCAGCTGGGAGTGAGTTTCGTGAATGCTCGTCCGGTTCTGTCGACCACTTCCGCCCGTGCAAATGGAGAACGCTGTTTACGTTTCGACATTTGATAATCGTCCATCACTCGACGCTTTAACGAACTAACGAGGGAACAAAAGCGCCGGTATCCGAGCTCGTTTACCCGGATTTCGTTCCTGCACAATCACTGCGTGACGTCTTGGTGAATAGGAGGAGCAGCTCACCGAGTGCGAGGGTGAATGTCGACGAAGAATGGAATAAATGAGAGCTACCGCTTGTTTTGTTACTTATAGATAAATGATTGATTCGATGCTACGATTCAAATGCTGCTACAAATCAAGATATCCTTCGTACTATCCTTTTTCTATCGAATTGATTGTAAAACTTTGGCAAACAGTGAAATTTCGCTCACCCACACACACAGGATCCAATCAAATCATTCGATCAAAGCAAACGACAATCAGCTAGGTAAAGATCATCCCCGAAGGAAAACGAGGAGGGGCAAAAAAGCGTCACCGATCTCTCCCTACCTCGTACTTTTCGAATTACAGCGCTAACTAAGCCAGCCTCCATCTCTGGCCATCCTTCAATCTACGTCCAAGTTCCAAGATCGAGCCACGGTAGCTGCGTACGAGCGAAGAGTGCCGGGTATTATCTCTCATTTACCCTTATTACCCGGGACGCATCGCGCCGTTGGTCCTCGAGCCATTTTCGACGTTCCCTCGACTCATAACGCGTCCTAAGGAAGGACACCGTATCCCCTCCATATCGGCGTTCTTAATTAAACCGGCTTACAGAGGCGTCACGCTTATACCACTTTGCTGGAGCTTCCTTAGGCACCGAAGAATTTGCGGCGCAGCCATGCTTTTCGTCGTCGATTAACTTTCTCGCGGCGAACTTTTGATCCTCGAAAGACATCGGAAGACGAAAACGTTGCCTGGTCGCGTAAAAATGAATCTGTCCGCTGCTAATAACGTGGAATCACGGGACTGAAGTTGGTCAGTAAATGGTACGCAGGTTGAATAAATTTCATCAGATCTGCGAGACGATTTTTCGACGGGATTAATCTTCGCAAATGAATGGTCATTATTGGTCGAATTTGGATAAAATCTGTTGGATGTAGAGGTGATCTGCCAAGACGTTCTAAATTCTGATTAACCCAATGTGAACGAAATTTCATTTCAGAAACGGAGACAATTGTCCTTGTTCGTGCCGTTTATTATACTATAGTAAGAAACTGTAACAGTGCAACGAGAACTAAATAAAATTGAACCGCAAAGGTAGAAATACGCGGGCACGTAATATTCGAGTCGCGTAACGTTACGGAGGAACAAAAGCAGACCGTCATTAGCAACACTTTCTGCGTTAAAATCCATTAAACGAGCCATATTCAGGCGCGAAAACAGTAATTTTCGAGCGCTGAACGCACCATGCTACGTGTTATACATTAACGTAGCTCGCATTTCTCCGTATCGTGACCCGAATCGTAATCTCCAGCTGGCTGCATCGCGCCCATGGATCTCGCATATCGTCTACGTATGTATAGACGGTAAACACTTGCGCTCCAACCCCTTATGCACGATCGATCTCCCTATCAAGAAGTATGCCCTCCTTCCGGCAGAGCCGAAGAAGCGTACGTTTTAAAGGCGATCTGACACGCGACACGGAAGACTTAACTGCACTTTTAAACTCACAATATCGAGCTGTAACGAGCTTACAGCTAATCGGTTCGACGACCCCTTCGAGAAGACATAAATCGTTAGATAGAGCAGGTATAAAAGTCGCTTGAAATAAACATTTCGTCGCATTCGATAAGGGAAGCGAAGGGACAAGATGGCTTGCATTACTCATATCTATTACTTCACTTGGTTTTGATGCTGATGTCTCATTCTCAGATTCAAAGTAGATGCGATTCTTCTATTTTAGCTAATCAGACGCAAATTCCTTGGTCTACAAACAACTTACTATCAAAATAAAATGGAAGAATCCAGTGCCGTATTCGCACGTATTCCAGAACGAGCTTCGATCTTCGAGGAATCGCATCGAGGTGCTAATGACGCACGATTCATACCGCGTTAAATCGTTTAGCGAAGCTTTACATCATAATGCGGGAAATAACCGGGGGGCGCAGTCGCGCGACAACCGTCCCGGGGATTAAAACAGCGTGATATCCGCGGAAATCAACAAGCTGTCCGAGACAGGTGGCAATACGAGTGGGCTCGTTCATTGTTAGGCTGGAACGGGATAAAAGTGTGCCCGGTGAAATCGCGACCGTGTCGAGACAATAGCGCGAAAATCCAGCTTGTCTACGTGTAATAAACCGAGTTACAATCCCGCGTGAACGCAGCTCGTGACTCTCTTCCTCTTTTTTCTATTTTTTTTTTTTTTTTCCAACCCCCGCCGATGCCGTCCCCGCGACTCGTGCATACACGCGCTGGGCGCAATCATTTTTATGCCGGTTGAAATCGCATTTTTTATCCGCTCGTAAAGGGACAAGCGGTCGTGGCCGCGTGCATTGTAGCGACGCCGCGAACAGGCCAACTTTATGAACCGAAAATTTCAATTGTTCTTGAAAAACCGGGACTATACTCCGTCCGCGGCTAGCCGGATGATTCTCGATCACGTGCTTGTGGATTAGTCACTCTCTGTCGGTCATTTTGGAAATTGTAAACGTTCCATTTCCGAAGGAATTAATTGGGCTTGGAAATTTGATTGATAGATGGTTATTTTTTACAGAGCCTTTCGTGCTTCTCGACGAATCCCTTGTCTAATTACTATTCGCGTGGAGGGTTTCACATCGGAAGTTCCTTGGCGTCGGGTAAAACTTGTTAGGGGCGAATGGGACGGCGGGAAAATAAAAACAATTATTTTGAAAACGCATCACGCTCGCGGGACACCGTGTTATTTCGCTGGCGAGCGTATCTGCATAAATGCATAATGATTCTATTATTTTATAATTTGCCCCGGACCCGGCCGACTGCACAGCGAGAAACTCAATTTGTAGAATTATATGTAAATTGCGTATGAAGTTATATTGTTCGCGTATTCGCAAGTCAAAGCGCGATTACTTTTAGCTGCGTACCTCAGCCCCGCCTACGAGCGCGATGGTGAACGTTAACTACGAACTATTATATCAGCTCGTCTTGAATATTCCCCGGCGACGAGTGGGAACGTCGTTTATCACGGGACAGTCGGCCGCCAGGCGAGCAAAGAAACGGGAAATCGACTTTGAACTTTCAGCAACGAGCGAATTTGTTGCGCTAAGTAACTTCGCGGAAAATGTTGTGAATAACACAAATTAAGGAAACGAAAGGAACTCGATATCGTAGAAATGCACCTGCCACTGCTATTATCTTCGCAGAACTGTTCTTAATTTCAGGTGACCATATATATTTCCAAATGGCAGAAGTGTAAAGAGAATCGTGCGAAATTTCACGAGTTCACCCTCGAAGGGGATGTTTGACGAATATTCCTAACGTCAGACCGCACTCAGAACGTAACAAGCATTTATCGATTTCACGTGATCCCGGTATTAGTTACAAATGCGACGTAATTTCGAGCTCACCACTTCGTCACCGTGGGGGTGAAAAGCCAGAGGGTGGGATCGTTTCACCGACGAGCTTCCATCTTTCGCTACGAACAAATCTCGTGAGCTCTCGCACATGTTTTATTGGCATCACAAGTACCCTTTGTCTTTTGATTTGACATCGATGAGGGCACGCTTTTGGGTGAATCAACGAAATATGGTGCGGGCTAATTTCACGATTCGTAATGAATTATCGAGTTATTATATGGTTTCAATAGTTTGAAAATCAGCTGCAATGCAAGTAATGTTACTTAATTTCTTTTTAACAACGTCATTATTCTCCGTAATTGATCTTTCAAAGGAAACTCGATACGTACACGCAAGTACACGAACTACTATGTAGCATGGAAACAGTATGGAGTTGTTGTACCAGTTCCAGCAACACGCTCCAAGCAGGATGCAAACTACACACAGAATGAACAACTACTTCGATACGACGACAAAACTTGCGAAACGGAACGAAACTGATATTGAAAATCGCTACCAGCTACGTAAGTTCGATTAGTTATCGAAGCGATCCGTACATTTGTTAATTAATAAAAAGAATTAAGTAAGAGTTGCATCGTAATTTTTAAGAACCGGTCCTTTTCTGCAAAACGTGGCTTTATCGCGATCGTAAACTTTTTATCGAGCCGCTGCACCGGCCTTTTAAGTTGCTCGCACAAACGATGCAACTCTCCTCTCAGTTAGCGGTAGTTGGTGATTTAATTCGAAGCCATCAACTGTTCTCGCTATTTCAATAAAACCGATGCCTCTCGATAATAATTGATAACTAGGAGCATCTCGGCGGAAGTGTTCTCCGATCGACTTGTTGCACTTGAAGGTTGTTTGCTTTTTACTTCGTTCAATTCCCTTTGAGCGGCCGTCATTCCCATAACTTAATTGTTTCACGGAAACAAGCGAATTCTTTCTGTTCCCGCTGGAGAATAGCCATCGAGAGCGAATCTATGAATAGCATCGTATTATTGACCGGTCACTGTCCAGCATTACTCGCATTGCCGTTCATTCCGGGGTAAATCGAAAAGTTACCACGAAAACTTCCAGACTACAAAGAATACAGAAATTCTCCACTAAAATGTTCTCATCGATAACAACAAAAACCAAATGAAATTAAAGCAAACACAATTATACTGGAACAATCACGAAACAAGGGTTGAAATAAAAATAGAAGATATATTTTACTAGCCAAGGAATAAAACGAGGGACGATTTCTACCCAAAATTCTGTACAGCTTTGTGGAGAGACGCCAGGAATGTTGGAGTATCCCATCGATCTGTCGCGAAGTGTACACGAAGAGGTCGAATCACGGTAGAACGAAGCGAGAGCCAAGAATCGAGAGTCCAACAACGAGCAGGCGAGTCAATTAACAGATCCGAATCCCGTCATCGCGTTCGATACGTACCGCTCAGGACTATTTAAGACAATCCGTCCCGACGGTGCGAAGTTCATCGCGTCTGCCGCTAATTGGCATAATTCTCGGTGACATCGGGGCGCGCGAGGCGTCGATGAATTATGTCGCGACGGCGGTGCAGGCGATGACAACGCGGTCGACGCTAGGGGGATGGCGGTGCTCGAACTTCTATTTCCGATACAGCGAACCGGCGGCCGTGCTTTCTCGCTTCGCTACGATTGTCTGCCAGACTTCGTGGTAGTCGGCAAGTTGTCTGCATTTACCTGTTATTCTATGTGCGCGGGTTCACGCACGAACGAGCCACGATGCAAGCTCGGCTGCAATAATTCATCCCCCTTTCTCGTGGATACGTCTCTGAACGTGACTCGTGGCGATCAAGGTGTATCGAGAAAAAAGTTTTGCTTCTCCACGGTGTTGATTGATTCATTTTCGCTTATTATACAACAATAGTATGATTGTATTATTTGTTTTACGAGATTAATGATTCGTGAAAGGTACCAAGTTATCGTCGAATATTTTCAACCCCTATATTTTACTATTGTGTATGTGGAATGAATGTAGAGCGACTTTAGTGATAAAAATATTAGCTCTAGATAGTCTAATAGGACTTGTGTCAACAGGAGCGTGACAACGTAACGAACTTTACATTAAAATACACCCCTTGTAACGTAATAGTGCTGTTACAATAGAGATTATCTCGATGAACATAAGTTACAGCGAAGTACGACAGCGTAAGTGGTCGCACGTGGAAAATTCTATCACGTTGTTTTATGAAGTGCTGTAACACTTAACGTACGACGAAAGAGAAATTCTAACGAGACTTTATATAAACGGGAGATAGCAGATTGGAAGCTCGTGGTTCAGCGTGATCGAAGTGGAACATGTGTCTGAACGTTATAAAAATCTGAATATAATTAAACACGCTAATGGAAGATTTTACAAAGCAGACATAGGAGTTTGATATATCCGGGTACGAAACTTTCGTTCGGATAGACAAGTGACAGGTTCGATCAAGATGCCAATACGTCCTGAATTAGTAACCGCGGATAAATTTCGTAAACTGAATTCAACAGCTATTGAAAAGTTGTCGCAATAATGTTCCACGTTGTTTTGCACGCTAAAAATCATTTCAACTGCCTCTCGTACACGAAATGCCGAAGTACCATCGATTGCTAACGTACCAAATTCCGTGGATTGGTTAAATGTTGGTGATATCGGATCAGAGTGGCGCGACACGATTTCAGGAGCCTTTGAGATGTGGGTCCCCCATACTAACTGTACAGTTAATATTGACAGTCTAAAGTTGTTGAACGTTGGATACCACCGAACCTCGAGTGCTCGGACATGCTGTCGGCAAGTTGTATTTCAGGGCCACTGATTTCGCGAGACCTATAATACCAATGTCCAGTGACAAAACGAAGAACAGTCGATACGCGCGACTGGCAATGTAGCTATTTAATATCGTATAAATTATCCTGTGTAACTGTAGCGTTTGTAAATTTATTGCTTGACAATTCAGAGACTGTCTGCATTAACTCTGGCGAGAACGTTACCGCTACCCCCTGATTTCACGATCCGTCGACTGTACGATTCGATATTAGCCATCGTTATTACAAGTAATCCGTAAGATATTTCAATTCCACCAGTTCCTGTGTAACGTGCAACGACTGCTCGCGAGTATCTCGATATTATCCGCGCGACAAATGAAATGGAGCTGTAGGTACACACATGGATTTTCATATTTTTACATTCAACCGGCGCGTACGTCTCCCTCGAGAGAAAAGGCAGCTCTGACGAGGACGTGTTTGCTTCAGTCGGGAGTTTAGGTTCTCCCGTATCCGCATGGCTGCAGAACTGGGGCAATAATCGTTGGATTGGTAAGTTTTGAAATAGAAATCCATCGAGACGTCGGGGACGGGAAGAAAAGAGGCGGACAGATGTCGAGGAACGAGGAGGAACCGGTTCGACTGTACGTCGCAAATCGCGGATCCATCGATGCGTAATCCGTGTGTTGTTCGCGTCCGTTTCTCACCGAGGCGAATGCTTATCGACACACAGAGCCGATAAAATATCGGTTTTTGACGCTAGCTTCAGATTTCGCTGCTGAATAATTCATCGAATCGATGCGTCGCATAATGACGAGAGAATTTTTATTCCCGACCGCTTTCGGGTCGATCTAGCAGCCGTAACGTGGAACACCGAAGCGTACTTAACGTGGCCAGCATCGGTAGACGTTTCTCTCGCGTTCTGCTTATTTCGATCGTTCCTACCATTTATCGACATAAATATTGGCAAATCTAGTATCAACAATATTCGTATAATTGGACAGGAGAAGTTTCGACGAATTTATTTTATTTGTAACCTTAGAGTTCATACTATTGGGAAATGTCATTGCAATGGATCTTTTTATCGTCCTGTATCGAAGATGTCACGTAGATTGTCCACACAGGAGCTAGTTCTTGTTTAAACAAGGCTACGCGAATGAAATCTAAATAGATGGAACAGATTTCTTTCACCCTTTAAACATCACAACGCGTACTTAAATGTTCATACTTTTGCATGGGTATAGATATTTCTTAGATACTTCTTCGCAAATTCCAATTCCGTTTGCATACACAAACGCACGAAGAGTATAATTAGCAGACACAGAATAAACAATTTATTATATTCCAACGATCTTCATTACCGCTACGTTCCTCCCGCTGCCATTATCTTGGAGCATCGGGTTCCGATTGCCCCGAAACCCAACGTCGACGTCGTCCGCGAGTCGAACAAGATTACCTGCTCCCACGGCCGGGTAGACAGTTTAAAATGAAACGTCGCGAATTTATGGACTCGTAAACGAGACGCATGGGTCTCCCCCTCGAATCTCCACAGCTCGAGAGGCTCCGACGTTCGTTGACACCGCAGCGCGAGCCGGCAAGCGGTGGAAAGGGATGCGAAGGCGCTCTCGTGCCTCGTGGAGAACGCGAATGCCGAAATTCACTTCCGTTAGGGCATAATACCGGGAATTTCAGAATTAGCACCACCGCCGCCGCCACCGCACAATGGAATACATTAAACGATACGCGCGTACCGAGAGCTAATAAAGTCTGTTACCGCTTATTACACCTCTGGATACGCTCGCGGGATCGATACGACGCTCGTGCCCCTCGCGCCGCTCCCCAATTTCCCGCCTTCGTCCCCATCGTTCGCCAATTTTATAAACGCACGAAAATCACTCGGACGTAATTCGAAAGTTTGCTGCGGTTTATTTTAAGAGAACCCGCGAAACGCTATAAAGCGCGATTCCGAGTCAGCTGATTTGGACTCTGCGTCCCAGAGGAGATTCAATTAAAGAGCTGTCTCACTATGATTAACGACAAATGGGTTTTCTCACTTCTCCTTGCTGCACTTCAGTTTCGCGTTACGGAGATACAACTATTTCGGTATTCTTCACTGTCCGAGTAAATCTTATAACCGTCGAAGAAAAAGAATTCACTGTTCCTCCCTCAAATCTAATAGACAACAGAGTCCTCGGCCAGGGAATTTATACGCTCCCCGCGAAATTCTATTCCAGCAGCTACACAAACCGGGAACCGTACAATTGAATAAAATCCGACGCTCCCGTTGTCCCGTGAAGCGTCGAGCCGCGACTTATCGCAACAATTTACCGATAATCAGCGTCGTTCTAGCGTGATATCGAAAATCCCTTCGCGCCGCCGTGTTCTCCGCCCACAGGACGGTATCTCCGATAAAGCATCCCCCGTTGGCAACCCCTCGATCGCAGCCTTCTTCGTCGTTGGACGGGTCGCGCCCGCCTGGGCACACGTGTCTCTCAGCTGCGAAACGGAGAAGAAGCGCGGACGGAAGGGCGATAGAAATGGCGGATGGACCGGCGGTGGCGGAAAGAAAGGCGACCGTGGGGCCAAGGGGCGGATTCTTGTGAGAGCAAATCTTTGTCGTAGGAAATCGAGCGTCATGCCCGACCGGCGGCTTTCGAGGGCCGAGCACGTCGCTACCGACTGATTCCGGTTGATCGTGTCAAACACTAAGTGCGGTTTCTGTTGGAAACGATTCAAGGTTATCGTCCCTTGGTACCTACAGTCCGACTATGGGAACCGTTTCACGTTCTTTCGACGCTGTCTTGCGAGTGCCGCGGTAACAAGTTTTGTAAATATTGCATTAAACCGTGGGTGAAGGAAACATTGATTTCGAGACGCTGAAGGTGATTGTTTTATAATGCGGGGGTGGTTGTTGTAGTTGGATATAGTTCTTCGTTTCGAATTGAATTTGTTAATTGTGTGTGCGATTGATGCCAGTATATAAGGATATACTAATAAGTGTATCGATGTCTTCTTTCCTCTGTTTTAAGTAGGGATGTGTATCAGAAGAATGCTCAAACGTTCAAGCTTCCACTAAAAGTGCAAAATTAAATCACGTCAACTGCCCTCGGGATCTCGCATTCAACGCACGCAAAAAGCCCTAACGACTCGAAAAAAAAAAATTCACCAGGGTTGATCCAGAACGGACCAGTCACGTGCGGCCCGTGAATTTTCTGGCGCGCGCCACGGTTTACATGTCAAATGTTTGCGGCTTCGTGGTCATTTCTCTCTTCTCCGCAACTCTTCCGCCGGCAGACGGTTTCGTAAGTAAAGGAAAAAAAGATTAAGCGGCCTGGACGCGGGCAAACAAATCGCGTGTGTCGTTAGAGAGACAGAGAGAGAGAGACAGAAAGAGAGAGAGAGAGAGAGAGCACACACCCTGTCCGATGTGCCGCATCCGGCACCCCGGAATTAACGCACCGAGTGCTTTTACAAATCCCGACAAAGAGGGCTGCGGTAACAATAAGCCGCGGGGTAAGTGCTTACAAACACCGAAGGGAGTCTAGCGGCCAAGCTCTTTCCCACCTCTTTCCCTAACCCTCTCCCTGTGTCGCGCTGTCGGTCTCATTCCCTGGATCCCTGTTTTTCCCTCGTCTCGCGACTTCCTTCTTTCCTCCTCGTTTTTATCACCTTCGTCGTTCGTCTCTCTCCGTTTCTCGCGTGGCGCAACCCCTCACCTGACCCGGGACGGGAACTTTGCGTCGCGCAAGCACCCTTCTCCCCTTCAATTTTTACCGCCAAGTGCATACGCACTTTTCCTACGCGTGTCGATTGTTCGTCGTTGCGCGCGAGGTTCATTGTATTCGAATCTCTGTTCCTGGTGTGACAAGATTTTGATATTCTTTTGTATTCGTTAAAGGAGCTGGCGTAGATATCGTTGATCGACGATGGAGTTCTGATTCCGTTCGAGGATTCGAACGGTTTGTTCAATTAGAATTTGACGAGCTTATCTGGGTCTCTTTAAATATGCTAACCAGCAAACTCGATTACCAGATTTCTTCACCCTAAATCTGGGACCCCAAACGATTACCGCCTACAATTTTACGAATCACTTTCCCCTTATCCCTTAATCCCAGCCCTTTAGCGTTACTCGTCGGTCGCAGCTGGTTTCTTCTTCGTTGCTTATTCCGAAGGTGTTTCAGATTAATTCCTCGACGAGCCAACTAAAAAACCCTTGTACACCAACGCAACGTTCCCTTCAACAAATTATATTTCATCCTGTGCGCTCAATTTTCTTAATCGAACGTTCAAAGACCGCCCGGAATTGTTGCTCGACACGCGTAATGTAATAACGCGTACGGTGTCCCAATTAACTAACGAGCCCAAAATCCGTAGACCCAACGACACCCTGCTCCTCCACTGAATCTCTGTCCCACGTTCGCTGGTCGGCCGCGCAACCAGTGCTGGCGCGTTTCCGACAACGCGGCATTATCGCGCGCGTTAAACAGCCAGCGTTAGCAACCGACGTGGCAGCATCCTGCGAAAGGATACACGGTGTTCCCGGGCGGGACACCGATATCAGGCTGGAACTCACTCGACGCGGAATATGTCGGCTGGCTGGGAACAAAAGGTACGACGCGTTAGTCTGCGAGTGCGGTCCCAGCAGATAAGTAGTACCCAGCGCAGGAACGTTTAGATGGCGGACGGGAGAGCCGTCGAGGATGGGCGAGGTGAGGTCGACCGAAAGGAAATTTATGCTTCGCCACGCCGGTACACCGGCGAGATTTACACGAGCCCTTCCTATCTTCTCTTTGGCTGCCTGTCTCCCCGTGTACAAGGTGAGCCAATAAGCGCTTGCCAGCCTGGAACAGCTCGTCACGTACCAATTTCGTCGAATAAAAATGTTCCTCGCGATACTGAAAAATGTTTGCCATTGTCCGCTGTACTGTTTTACTCGACGGAGGTGTCGAGGGATGAAAGAACGGAGAGATGCGAATAACGAGTGGTTTCGAGCGGCTGATTTTCGTGCCGACTCACCCTGTGTGTAGAACGGTCTGTTCTCCGATTCCCTTTCGCCTTTTATCGTCCTTCCAGCCGTGCACCACGACTGCGATTCCGTGGCTTCGATTGCGAGCAAGTTCGTGCCACGCCACCGCACAATGCCGCCGTCGACTCGACGGGGGCCATCGTTTTGAGAGAAGGGCGCGACAGCGGTTGGTAAATTTCATTATATCCCGGAAATGAGACGATTCTCGGCTGTTCTTAGAAACTGAGCTGCTTTTTGATGTTCCTTCGAGAGAGAATGATTCGGGTGGTCGATGCCTGGGTGATGTTTATGCTAAGGTTGGCGTAATAAGATATCGTCTTGCCTCCTGGTTTTTCAATCACTTTTATGAAAATCAGCTGTCGATTGTCTGTAATGTTCATATTGGGGATTGGATTTTGATTACGTACGAATGTTGCAAGTTTTAACATTTTTTTGTCCAATTTAGCGATACTTCTATTATCCGTCGAATATATCTTCGACGGATTGGCACCTCTTTTTACAAATCCACGTCATTCGTTAAGAAATTAATCAGTCTGAGAAGGAAAATGGTACTAAAGGTAGCATAAATTCATTTGACAAGACTGGACGTTGTTTAAATAGTAGATTTATACGTTAAAAGTTCGTTGGAAGGGGGGAATTGAAATGTATCGCGAAGCACGTGTTGAATAAATAAACGTTCCTTAATAAATGATACGAAAGGTTTCCATCATTCCCTGAGAATAACTCAGACGTTTCATACGTAACAACCAAGTAACAGGGTATTGCATTATTTTATATACTCGGAATACGAGAGCCCAAGAAATCATTTCGTATTACAAGGGACACGACTACCAGAGACGCGATTACAAGGGTGATTACACGTTGGATCGTTACGCGGATTGCCCTACGCGGTAATTCCTGGAATAAAATTGTCTGTCCCCGTATATGCATAGCTGAATCGAGCAAGGGAGAGAAGCAGTCGCCACGGGACGGGCCATCGATCTGCCCTTAAACAGCGATCGCGTGTACGCGAGGCGAGTATCAGCACGGATGATGTCCCCTTTCCGATCTTCTATTTGCGGGACATCTGTTCCGCGATAAATTCCACGGTACTCCCTGTTTGCCTTGCTGGAAATATGGCCTACTTAATTCACGGAGCGGATGTAAAGTAGAAATTCATACGCGTATCTCGTTCGCCCCGCAGACGGTCGGTTCTCCTCCTCCGCGTGTATGTACACGCGGAAGGAATCGCGTTCACGGAGTCGACGGCCCGCAGGTGAAATGACCAACGACACGAATTAAACGTATTTGTGAATTCATAGCCGAATGCGTTCGAAACGCGGAATTATCCGAGCACGAGGTTTATTAATGGCCTCGGCGCAAAAACGCGTTTAATACACGCCAGCGATCGCGACCTCCTCTGTATATTAATTTCGCGTCCGTTTTCTTTTCCCTCGACGACGCCATTTTAACGGAACGTCTCACGTTTAATAAGCCCTCGTCGTGGGCATCGTCGGCAGATAGAAATTGGTGAACGCGTAACGAACTTCGAAGACTGCGGAAGGGGACAAGGAAGTACTTCTACGCGGTTAATCACCGTACGTGTCAGCACTTAATCTCGATTACGAGCGAACGGGAAAGAACGGAGAGTGACTTTTCTGTAGTGTGCACCTTAGCTATCAACTGCTTGCATTGTCGCGTGAGTTGCGGTTATATAGGCATCATCAATCAGTATAAGACGTACTTATACACAACGAAATCTCAGCTAACGACGTTAAGCAGTATAGATAACGCAATTGCTACCTGTCCGGCTCGAAAGTTCCAAACAATACAAGTCACTTTTTCCCAAACGCTGGGAACAAGCCACGCGGACAGCTCGATCGTGCGAAGGTAATAAAAATAGGCAAGCACGGGTAGGTTTCACTATCGGAACGGTCGCATCAAAGATTACTAGGAAACCTATTTAACCAAAAAAAAAAAAAAAACAATACTGAAATTTGATAAACGCAAAAATAAAGCGAAGAAATTTGTTATTATTTATTGTTATGCTCGTATCGCGTGTTTACGATAAAATGATACAGGTTATTGACACGCGAGGGCCAGGTTATAACAGGCCTCTAACAGGCTGATTCGTTACAGCCGCGCAACAAATCCACGGCGTCATCCCCCATTCTAATCCGCATACGCGTCTTATCAGATTAATTCAGGAACAGCAAGAAAAACATCCGCACGGCCGATAGGCAATTAGGAAGAGTATCCCCGATGCTCTCGAGCGGAACGTTGTAACGATAGTCGGAGGCAGACTCGACGGGTGTCATTAATCCCCGCGGTGGCTCGTCCGTCTTAATTAGCGCGCCGGCCAGCAGCCAGCGGCTCCCACGCGGCACGCGAGCGCGGCTTTTCCGTTCCGCGCTTTCACGTGCGGCCGCGCCACCGCGTCCACCGCAACTTTCGCGCAACCCCATCGACGAGGGGTAGAAAAATAAAATTAAGAACGCGCCGCTTTTCCTTCTGGTACGTCGAGGCGCACGAGCGAGCCATTATTCCCTCCCACAGCGTTCCATCGGCTAATGACTGGCCTTGTTATCGCGAGGCCAACCGAGTTTGTTCGCGAAATCGTTACGTGTTACGAAAATATGAAATCGCGATGAAATTGCTTTATCGCTGGCAGGGGCCGTGACGGGGGTTACCTCGAGATTCGTTTTGGATCAGACAGCGAAGCAATCGGGTTAATATACCGCGATTAATAGCTCGAATGATTTAAGTATCGCGCGATCTAAAATTGCCGGAGGGTATTTAGAGTGGACGTTTCTGGGATAGTCGAGAATAGATACTGGTTGCTAAATGCGTATTCATTGTAGTTAATGTTGTGAGGTATGTCTTTCTTAATAATATATATGTCTGAGGCCACTGACTTGACGTTCACTCGATGAACAACGTGTTAATTGTATTATACGTGCTCTGTGGATTATTCGTATGCAATAATAAAATTGTGGATTTAATCCTCGCGTGCTGAAACGAGGGGTGAATATCAAAGGATCGTCAATTAAACCGCATCTCCAATTGGCAGTGCATCGCAACGCCCGTTTAATTAGATTCGAAAACAAAGTGGCGTTACGTTGTCGAAGACGGCGATTATTAAACGCTGGGTACCGTTTGTCGGAAGCTGGGCTCTTTCACTGTGCGTCGCATTGTCGAACGTTCTTAAATGGGAAACGAGCCACTCGGTTAATTGGAACACCCCGTAGCGGGGGTTCGAGCTTTCCGGTCGATAACGTATCGCAATTGGGATCAGCTGGATCTATGAAAATCCGTGTTCCCTTTTTTCTTTTATTTGAATCGCTTTTTACCCTGTAACGAGCTCCTGTTTGATTATTCACTCTTTAACCATGGAAACGCGATTGTTTTCTGGGACAAATGGGTTAGAACGCGAACGAGAGAATGATTTGTGATAAAAATTGAGGGCAGGAGGTAGGGGGAGTTGAGTGTTTTTTGTGACTTTGTATTGGGAATAAATTAATAAAAATTTGTGTTTTGCGAAGGTGACCTGTTTTCTCTGTTTTTTACACAATTCTGATATGTGTACTATGCATGAAGCGATGTAAAACAATATAAATTATAATTATTCCAAGTAAAAACTGAAGAGAAACTGGTTTCCCCCTGGCTTATTAATTTTTAGCATCTTCTTCTATTCATTTTAGATACCACCTTTCTGTGCCTAGTTCGATTCATACAAATATCGTGAAAATACAGGGAAGAACAACGCTATCCTCCCCAGTACTTACTCCAGCGTCAGTCTGATTAGTTTCATCCGATTCTACTTACTAACTGCAATCTGGCTAGCAGTGCACTTCCACGGATCACAATTAAGCATTTACATTAAACAAATAAACATCGGGCATTCTTTGCTTAAGCGATTAACCCAGAAACGAGGGACAGCGTAGCAAATGAATTGCGTAACAAATTGAACAAGTTAGTTCCAACGCAAACAGCGTCGTTCGAGGAACCCCCGGCTCGAGGCGACTTACATTTTGCGAGACCTCGACTCGCGCCATCACGCCAAATGTCAACCTACGGATACGCTGCACTGGTTACGCCGTAGCGCTTTCAGTTATCGAGTTTCGTAAGAACGACACGCGAACAAACACTTTTTTTACCAGCCCGTCGCGAAGAAAACGCCGCTCGAGGAGAGCATCGCGAGAAAGTCGCGGCGAGTTTTCAACTTATGACGCGTAGTTCGCCGGAAGAACCGGAAGTCACGGGGAGCGGAGATGGACGCCCGTTCGATTCCACGCTCGAGCCAAGTTACGTCTCCCTCGCGAAGGGATGAAACTGTATTCCTCGCGGCGTCGCGAACCATGCATTCGTACGAGCGAAAGATAAACCCTCTGCGCGAACTTTACCCAACGCTGGCCTCGTGTATTCTGATAGAGAATTTTCCGCTTTCATATTTCGGCGCGATGCACGGGGGCGCGTTGCATTTTACTTTGAAAAGAGAGCTTATCTGGCTATTTGTAGGTCAGCAAGTTGGAAGCCCGTGCAATCTTGTTGCTGGTTTCGGTTCGTGGCAGCGGAATAAGAATAGGATATGCTTTGGAATACGTTTTTATACGGGACTGTCGTACTGTTGACAACTTGATAATAATTAGATCTTCGTTTCTATAGAAATGTAACATTTCAAACGTTGACGACACGAATATATTCGATCAGAATTATGACGAAATTGTTTTTACCTGTTGTTCTTTTAATTAGATTGCAGCTAAGGACGCTCCCAAAGTCAATTCCGAACGATGGATCGATTTCTACGAACCGGTTACACCGGCACGCGAGCCGCCGCTGATAGACGTGGCGTGACAAGTGCGCGAAGTCGCGGTATCGAGAGATGGCCAACAATCAGACGGTAACTTTCAGTCACGCGGACAGGTAAAGCACGACTCCCTCTCTCCCCCGTCATTTCGCTCGGGATTTCGATCAAAAATTCCTGACTTCTAACGGGCTTTATGGCTGCGATAAAAACGAAATAGTTGGCGAACAGTCACGCGACGTTATCCGATCGCGCGACCAAACTATTCCCGTACGTTCGACGTGAAATTTCGACTAACATGAAGTTTCATTAGCGTAATTGAAATAATCGGGGCAATGAAGTATTAGCGGGAATTGAAAACAAGAAAAGACTGACTGGTAAAGTTTCTGGACGTCGCGTCAAAATTTTTAGATAGCTCACGTATCAGTTGTACAGTCTCTCCCTTGTATTCCAAATTTTTTCGCCTAGCATGCAAAGGATACGTTGGTTGAAACGAAAAACCGTCGAAGATCACAATCTTTTTTCCGTGTGCCAGCAACTGAATTAACGAACGAAACTTACGTAACGAGACGAACACGAAGGGATGTTCAACCGAATAGAACTCTATCAGTGAATCCACTCTGTACACTCGTTATGTTCTTGCCAGCCAGCGTTAAACTTTCATCGATCTGTTGAACTTCCGTTACAGACACAACCCTGCGTACGTGATGAATGAACGACGTGTACGCGTATCGATTTATCGATCGCTCATATTATTAACAATTATCCGACTACGCGACAAAACAAACAGAGATTCAGTCGAAGGTTCTCAGGTAGCATCGAGAGCAGATTTTGTAAAACGAACGAAAACTGACCAACACCTCGATCACCCTAGAAAATCTCCCTTCCATGAAACGTTCTGACGTATTTCCGCCGGCAAAGACGGTCACGGATTTATCGATTCTATTAGACAGCCCGACAGCGTGGAACTAATAACGCGTCCGAGATATATCGTAATTATAACAAAGGTCTGATAAGGGTTCGGTGTTCAGGATCGATAACAATCAGAAGCACGCCAGGACGTAAGGACGGCGTTTAATTTCCGAGGGCGCGCATGCACGCCGACCGCCGAGAATTAATATAGATGGATATGAGTTATCTACGAAACGGACCAGGCCCGGGTATGCCGGTGACGTGTATGACTCTCGTGATGGGGATCGCAAAGTCCTGACAGGACATTCGGCTGCGCAGGACGATAGATATCAACCCGTTTTAACGTAACTGTCGAGTGGACGGTTTCAGATCTCTGAAACTGACACTGATGGCTTATCCATCCTCGTCGAATCGTGGCTGATAGGCGTACTCGAAGATCGCGGCG
Source organism: Xylocopa sonorina (assembly GCF_050948175.1). Lineage (NCBI taxonomy): Eukaryota > Metazoa > Arthropoda > Insecta > Hymenoptera > Apidae > Xylocopa > Xylocopa sonorina. The sequence goes on along the minus strand of NC_135195.1, from coordinate 3,449,052 downwards.
CTGCTCTCGAACCAAAATACGAAATGATCGTACCTTCTTTTACGATGCTGTTAAGACGCGAACAAAAATACTTGTTTCGTGTACGTGGGACATAATTTTCAGTTTCAGTTCTCCGCAGCGCTGCGTTTTCCATTCCGTTTGTTTCCATTCTGTTCGCGAGATCGTACCGCTGGCAAGAGTTCTCGTTAACGAGCGTATTTACACGTTCGCTAAAGACAGCGACGCGACTGCGATACGAGAACGCGACGCTCGTCGAAAGAAACATCTTCCGTTCACTGGGTCGGGTGTCCTGGACATCTCGCGCAGCTTCATCTATCCCCTATATTCGCTAATTGTTTAAGGGTAAGGACGAGACGCCGCGCGGAGTTCCCGGCAAGTTTGAAACTGATATTTCGCAAAGAAACTTGAGATACTCGAGTATCTATATGAAGCGAACTCGTAATTAGTAACGTTAGAATGGGAACTTTCCCAGTAAGGCAACGATCGTTCCTACTTTCCGCGTTAAATTCACGACGCGACGCTTCCTGTTTTCCTTTCCGCTACATTTTGCCCCATTTGACATGCGAAACTCGCTGCGACGATGTAAATAAGGATTCCCATCCCTGTTAATGGCTCGCGCTAACTACGATTGTTTAAGAAGTTCATCCATTTCCGCTTCGTTTCGCGTTTCAACGCCTACGGAAACCGTAGGTTGCGGCGGAGAGTCTGGTGCGCGTCCGCGACGCGACATCTTTCCTCCATCTTCGTCGTCGCGGTTACCGTCGTCGGAAAATGCAACCCTCGAGGCCGCGTATCGCGATCCGCAAATAGAGACAGGCAAATATAGACGGCCGCTGTTTTCCTGTTTGCCAGCCGATAATTCCCGGCTAAGGGAAGCTAAGATTAACCGCGACCTAAACCCGACTCGGCGAGAGTAATCCCGTCCTCCCTGACTTCCCAATAAACTTCCTCCGCCGCCGGTTGGTATTCATATATGCAGCCGGCGGTGGCTAGCGCGCAGACCTCAGATTGCCTGGCCGCGTCTTCTCTGATCCGAGGCACGCGGCCCGGGAGTACACGGATCGCAATATCGTCAGGGTCAATCTGCGGACCTCCGTCAAACGGAAGGCAAATCAAATTCCCCGGCAAAGCATGCACGCGTCAATTAGAGTATTTCGCCGGGAATACCCGCTTTGATCAACGCATCGGCCACCTGAGTAATCCCGTCTGTAACCGATGAATGCGCCCGGTGATTATTATCAATCGCTGGTACCGCCACGGGCACGAAAATCGCGAGACACTCGAGAGGAGACCTTTCATCGACGAATCGCCTCGTCTTCCTTCGAGCACGCTCACAGGATGCCCGACACGCGTGGTTTCCCACCCTTTCACGTCTCGGAGGCCATTCAACGATGGCGGCCCGACGGGTGGCGGATACCTGCGAGCGATTCGAGATCGAGATCTGCACGGACGGTGTCTGAAACGTTCGTGGTCTCTTTAACTAATGTATTTCGTTTGATATAGCGCGAGAGAGACGTCGAAGTGGATGAACATTTGACAGTTGGCACTGTTTCGTGTGTGTAACGTCGCGTGTATACGTGTGTACGATGCGGTCGCGAATGACAGGATAATTTAGCTATAATAAATTTAATAACCTCGATTTCCAACAGGTCGATTTAATTGCATTTCTTCGATTAATTTATTTAAAACGATCGATGCATCGTAATTACCGAAGGCTGCAGCAACCGCTGCGGACGGCTGCGTTGTTCTGGTCAGTGTATCGCGTTGCGGTGGTCACTGGACGCATTGAGTTATGTTGATCAGATAACAGGGGAGGAACGTAATACCATTTGTTAGGGGTTCCACGCGTTCCTGATAAAATTCATTTCTGCGGACGATATTTGAAAAGTTAATCTTCGACGCCGCCGATAAGCTATCCATCAGCGGAAACAAACGTACAGAATTCATGCGATAACGTTCACCTGAATATTGTAGTTTTCGGGCGAGAATCATGGAACCGCAATCATGATGCGCGCTGAATACTCACCATCTGAAACATACGATTGAAGCGATCGTTATTAATTCCAGCCGATTTCGATGCCAGCATAATCGAAAGGAACGCGAGAGTAATTTATCTTCGTTGCAATGTCAAATCAGAAATAATTACACTCCAACTCGTTATACGCTAATTACAAATATCAGGGTCCAGCTAGTAAACCCTAAAACCTGTCGTGAGAACAAAAAGGTATTTCTAGAAAAAGAGACCCTCTAATTGATTCAAGCATCGGAAGCTTTTCACCTACTTGTCGCTTACTATCACCGCAAACAATAATCGATTATCAGAGTCCCATCGTTCGCACAGTTTCCAGACGTTCAGATATAAAAGCAGCGACCAACAGCAGAGTCGAGAGTTAATATCGCGGCGTCGGAGAAGACCCGGCTAGGCCAACGGCACGGAACGTTCGGTAAGGGGGTTGGAAGGGGTGTGGGTCGCGTGGAAGGAGGTCGAGACGCGCTCTAATAGAGACAGAAAGCCAATCTACCCTTCCGTAGACGAAATACATGTACTGCGGCCTCTCTAATCTACAGGGGAACCCTTTCAGGTTTTTGGGGTAGAAGAGCGCAAACATCGTCCCCCGGCGTCGCCGTTAGCCAACGGGGGCCTCGTACGTCGCAGAGGCCGGCCGTCCTCCAACAGGCTGCGCTCCGCTTTCTCGCTCGATCTCGCGTGGCTCTGGAAAGTTTCGCCTTGTAGCCGAAATTAAACCGCGGCGATGAAGGCCCGCCGAGACTTTAACGACGGGTGAAAGCGGTGTACTCGAGCGAACCGGAATTTTCACGCTGAGGGCGAGCGGGCGCCGCCGCCGCCGCCGCCGCCGCGGTACACCGCCACCCCTCGACTGCCACTGTTGGATCCATCCGGTTATTTTGCGATGCTTATGAGACGGTTGCTTTTGCACCGCGCACGGTATGTGTTCGCTGTGGGTTTGCCAAGTATCTTTGGAACGCGGTGCACAGTCGAATAATTGAGTGGGTTTCGGGGTTGTTCTGATTCTCGTCGCACACCCCTGCGATTTTACAACTGTTCATTCGTCTTCGGAGGTTCATTTGTCTTACTAATTTGTTCTTTATATATTTACGTATATAGTTATTTTGACATTCTATTTGAAGTTTCCTTTTGAAGTTATTTCTTCGGTCTCTTAGACGCCTCGCTTTCTTGCAGTTTACAACGTGTTAAGATTCGAGCGATTTCGTAGTCGTCGTTCGACAAGTTACAATCTCGACTCAGCGTCTCTCTTTGTCCCGCGTTTCATCGAACACTTTCATCATCGAGATCCGCAGTTCTCAACTTCCGCTCGCCTTTTCTTCGTTGTTCTCACGCTTAGACCTATCGTCGAGACGAAACAGCGCGGCAACCAATCGTTTCCAGCTAAACAGAAATCGATGGAGGACTATTCGCGAGTGACGGAACAGCTACAGGCTCTGTTCCTGCCCCAGCTATGGGACACGAGGAACAATCAACCGGTAGTCGAGCAACGGCAAGAAATTTTCTTCTTTCCCCGCGGAACGCTCTTATCGTTATTACCGCCGTTTGACGGCCACAATGCTGCGCTTGGAGAAAGCGAGAGGAGGAAAAAAGGAGACGAGAACAGGGACGGTGGAAGCACGTGGAAAAGGGCGCAGAGAGGGGGAGAGAGGCAGGGAAAAAGGAACGATTGCATTCGGGTTGAATGCGAGGCATAACGGGTGGGGTAAGTGCGCGAGAGGACGGGTCCTTTTCGCAGTTTATTCTTCGTGAAGTCGAACGTTGGCGGAGGGCAACGGCGTAGGGGTGGGGCCTCTCGCGAGTACCATCGAGTCAATGGAGAGAGGACCCCGTCGTTGTTCCTCGGCTGGCATGCTCTCGAAGGGCGAGGCGTGGCATAAAGGCAACGATGAATAATTATCGCGAGTGCTTCAAGTAAAACAAACAACTAACCGCCGCTCGACTTGACGGCTAAGTGGCGTATTTAACAAACAACCGGCCCCGAACGGGCGCCAGACCCGTGCACGTGGACGCGGACCGAAACTGCGAGGGTCCTCCCGTCTATACCCGCGTACCCACCTGATTAACGGATACTCCCTGGGGAACGGGATAAAGAGGAGCACTTTGATTCGCTTAGCTGCCGCATTGTTCGCGATCCTCGCGGAACAAACGCATCGGAAGATGCTTGACGTCGGGGTGGCATTGTCGATTCCGCATTGTTGGGCGAAACGAGCAAGCTGTCAGGGCAACGGTGTCCATTCGTTGAGAATAGGGTGCAGCGAAGACGAACACTCGTTAACTGTTTCGAAAATGTCGAATGTTCAACGTCTCTTAGTTGCTGGTACGTTCACGCGTTGATAGTGGGCTGAAAAATGTTTGGTACATCATCATGGAAGTTAATCCACGAAGACTCACTGAGTCGATGTAATCTGAGTTCGAGAATATACGAGAGCGCTGGTATTACGAATGTAAATGACCGAGGGTGGAATGTACGATCCTTCACACTATCGGCTCATGCAAATAACCCGAAGTTACATAAAATATGATAGTCCAATATAACTCGGTCGATTTCCTGGTGCCGGCGAAAATTTGAAGAACCATCCTCCATTGAATGTAAATCACACGACGCTCCTACCAGCCAGCGATTTTCGTATTCTACGCTCGGATATTCCTGTCTAGAGGAACGCCGTTTCTACATGCCATTTATCTACATCTCGACCTACATCCACTGTTGGCCGTGGACAACGAACGGTTTCAATAAGGGTTCACGATCGAACTGTGCTCTAGCTCGAAAGAATGGAAAGAAGAAGAAGTAATTATGTAATTGAAGCTTGCATAATTGACCATACAGATACTGACTACCAGTATGACTATTTCAATTTGAAATCTACTTACTCGTGTGGTTAACTCTCTAATATCGAACATACATTTTTTCAAACCATATATCATCCAATTTCAGCATGCTAATTAATACTTCAAGACGTTAACTAACCGTCTAGATAATAAATTATGCGCAAGACAACTGACACGGAGAGAGACACGTAACAACATCCCTATAAATATCAATACCTATATATATAAGACGCAGAAAAAGTCTCAAGTGTACCCGTTGCTATAAATACAAATAGGGTGTGCACCCTCCTACGAACAGGGATATAAATATATCCCGTAATTTCTCAACAGCGATTTCATGTTAATTATCAAAGACGGCAAGCACGCTCTACATGCCAACTCCGTAAACGGATACGGTGTTTAAAAAACATCAGTCTCAAAGAAATACCGTAGACACCGTCCTGAAGCACGGTCGCATAAAAGACCATGGAAGAGCAGTTCCGTAGACCCCGTTCCAAAGCAACCATCGACCGAGTTATACTCGTGAAACTTTATACGAGCCGCCTACACCGCATCTCCATTAGCTGCGGTTCACGCGTCGCGTTCGCAACTCAAGGTTTACCCCGCGACGGCGCCCTCACCTGTACCCGCGTGGTCCACGGACCACGAAAAACGTATAAAGAGCGTGGCCCAGGGGGAGGGAGGTGAGAGGGTGCCATTTTTGTCCTTGAACGCGGTGGTATACCATGGTTCCGCATTACGCGACGGAACGGGCCGCAGGATAATACCTGAGAGGGGAGTTTGACTCCGATGTTCCACGGGTTTTAAAGCAACCCCTGCCCGCGCACCCCTTTGGCGCGAGGAAGAACGGTTCGACGAGGAACGCGGAAGATGGCGAAAGAGGGGAGGGTGGAAACGGCGTAGCCAGGGAGAAGATGGGCTCGAAGGAATGGGTGAGCGGATAGAAAGGGGCTGGATGTTAAGGGCGCGACCCGACCTGACTCCGAACGCTGCTCCCCTTTCGTGTCATTTAGATAAAATACGAAGGCTCTGTTAGGGCCACGATGCCAGTCATTGTGCGTACACTGCTGGTTCTGCAGCTGGTTTGGTTTCTTCGCTGAGGAGGATAGTAGAGAAAATAGTAGCGGAGAAGGGGCATTTTTTCTTATTATTTTAATTTAAGACCACTTTATGTCGCTTCTACTGATTGCACGTGGAACAATGAGTTTGTATATTAATTCCAGCGATCGTACGGGTATCGATTGATTTTTGCGATCGTCCAAAGAATTAATTTACCGCGTTTTATTTCGTTGTAGATTATGTTACTTTACTAAACGATTGTCTTTATCGAGTAATCCGTTGGGATTAAAAATAGCCAGCCATTAATATAGCAAACTTAAAGCTTCGTAATACACGACGTCGCTTTTCCGATAATCGCTCGATGAAAACGTGTAAGACTTGCACGGAGTTTCGTTCCGCGGTATACCATCCGCATTATAGCCTCTATTTTAAGCGATCCAAAGATAGACGACAACGTCGACCATTATTAATTCGAACGGACGAATCGTTCGTCGTAATAGAATCGACATTGCGCACGAACAGGCCGATCTAGAATGCCTTTCGGCGAAACTGGAGCGCCAACTGGGAATACACGTTTACGACACGTTCCAGTTCACCGTGTACGAAGAAAGCTCGTTATTTTTGCACGTGTCGATAATGTCTATGAATCCGATAGCGCGACATTGTCCAAGGTTTCCACCTGATACGCTCTTTGCCCTATAATATCGAGCTGCGCCTGTGATATACTCGTCGAATCGTGGGTGCACTCTCGACAACATAAATTCGTATTTTACACGTGAACTTAATTTCTGTCGAGTCGAAGTAGCGATATTCGTAGTGTCCTGCATTAAGTCACACACAGTGTACCTACATCCGATATTATCAGAGACGCGGAGTGGTCCACGCGAAAGCTTTCAACGCTTGGCGCCTCAGTATCGCGACGGTGGCCGAAAAGTGGCAAGGGGCCGAGATTAGGGGCAAGTAGGAGGGCCAGTTCGAGCAAGAGGGGTTGGTTTGAGAAGAGCAAAGTTAGCGACACGTCCGAACTTATCTACCCTCTGTTTAATTTAACGTAGCTTCGAGTTAGCGCGGACTCGACGATATTCGCCCGACAAGCGTACTTTCCGCGATCCTCGACCGTTTCTCCGTCCAACTTGGCCGTCCTCTTTCTTCGTCCTCTTCTTCTTCCTTCTCACGGTCGTTATCGTCGCCGTTGCCAACGATACGAGCGCCACCACGCCCGTTGGTCCCCGTTACGGCAATGCGATACATCGCTGCAATATCCTCTTGAATACTACGACAAGCCGTTTCGCGCCATTTGCCGTCTAATTTGTAGCTGCTAAAGTTTCCACGACCCCCTGGATAAAGGCGCGTTCCGAGCATCGAGCGCGAAGAAACGTGTTTTTCCTCGCGAATGAAACCGTAACCAATTATGAAGCGACGCTCGAGCCAGAGGAACGAAACGCGTTAGGGGTAGACGCGGCACCGCGTGTGTCGCTGGTGTAAATTTTGTCCATTGGCTGTCGACAGCCACGCCGTATGCAGCGCGAATTAATGTAACGAGGGGAGAGGGGAATTTTGTAGTTTCTGAGAAGATATATTCATAAGCCGTAGAGCCTCGCCAAGTCGACGCGGCATGCAAACTTCCATGCTCGCGTGCGATCGCCAGTCTGTACTTTCAGCTTGCATAAATCTATTTTTATTTCAGGTCAGTACTCTTGATACCGTGTGTACAATGATGCGATGATCGCTAGTGGCGGGCCCGAGTTAACCAAACGGCGAATGGTTATTTTCAATGCTTGATACCTGACATTTTCGACCATTAATCTTGTGTGTTTCCGAGACGCTGCGTGTACACGAACGTCATGGGTATTAAAATTCTGACCCGTTCCAGTATATCGAGCATATTCGTTCTATATCTTCGAGAAACTTTCGATGTTCGAATAAGAATTTACATTGCTAAATTGTATAAAATTTGCGTTTAGAGATACCACTGAAAACCTGCAATGTGTCAAATCGATCATTCCTCGAACTAGAGCTGGAAACTCGACAACAGAGTTAACTGAGAGTTAACTGAAACTTGCGAAAAACAGAACAGTTAGCCAGACAGATTTAATCGCGTTCAACCGAATAATTCTCGGCGATTAAATAGGAAATCTTTACAGCGACGGTATTGATAAATTGAAACGCTCGAATGCTTCGTTATTAGCGAGCAAAGTATCATCGTTCACAAGCGTCTCCATTTCTCACAGTCACGGTGAGAACAGTAAAACGAGAAATTTAAACGCGACCATTGCGATTTTAAATATCCCTGAATATTTTTTCGTTTTTTTTTTTTATTACGACCATTCAGAGTATCCCTTTCACCCCTTTCACGGTTTTCCGCGTTCAATTACTCCGCGAGGTATCCATTTCCGTCTAAACTCGGCTGCGAATAAAGAAACGCGGTCTGCGTGGCGATACACGAGGCGATCGAATGGAATAAAAAGAAATCCGGCCTATAGAGGGGAAAAAAACTATAGAATCGGTCTTTGAAGGCAGGCATGCACGTGAACCAGTCCCTGGCTCCGTTCCACTGGTTTCCGCCTGGGTACGAAAACACGGCTCCTCGGACCTACCGCGATCAATTCCACTCGAATGGCCCTCGATGAACATCGTGCCTGTACATTATTCTATCCCTGATTTTCCGAACCAAAACAGTAGATTTGTTCAGCGACAGAGACTGAAATCGATGATGAGCTTAATAAAGAGCACGGGCCGATTCGGCGAGAGAATCCGAAGTGAAATTTAAATAACGCCTAAATTATTCTAGCCCCGAAATACGGTCAACAGATCGTGTTCAACAGGTTTTATGACTGTGCTCCCATGTGCGCAATTAAAGCAAATTTGCGGATATTAATGCACGGTACTCGCATCGATAATGTCTTCGCGATGAACATTAACGAACGTCAACTCGAGCGATGCGGTTCAACAGCGAGAAATTCTCTCTCGACTCTAATCGACAGGCTGCATTTTTTAAACAATTTCGCAATTAGAAATAAACCTCCACCGTGTGTATCAGAAAAGTTGTACTCGTTGGATTAGTCAATTACTACAACGTACATCGTTTATTATTCGATGACAATCCGATCGGTTCAGCCGTTTGACAAATTTCTCTCCGTTAAATTAAAAAATAAATATTACCCTTCGAACATTGCCACGGAACGCGTAAGGGAGATTTACGATCTCGCAGAAATTCAGATCAGAGTTACGCCGGACGCGCGGTTCCCATTTTTCTCGTTTGCCAAAAAAGTTTCGCGGACGATTTGATACACGTTCCGTGGGACGAACCGTGCGATGGTCTTCACAGGCTGACGGTGCGTGGCTATCGTAACGGCGCATACCGTTCTCCAATTAAATTAGCAGACAGTTTCATTCCGGGGAATCGAACGATTCAGACGCGCTGATATCGTTCTTCTGCGATACGAGCGCGCTTCAACATCGCGGCGCGCCGGCTAGTTTCGCCGCTTCGTTATTGCGAATTCCGTTTGCTCGGATATCCCACGCTACGAGGACAGTTACTTGTTATTGTAACCGCAATTTCGCGATCGTTCGACTGTTTAAAGTGATTAGGTTGGACAGGAATGCTTGATTTCCTACTCGATGAATACTTCTGCTCGAAACTGCACGTTCAAAATAGCTTCCTTTACATCGAAAATTGACTTTCGTCGAATTAATAATCACGTTCCCATCGAATCATAATAATCGCGTATCTTAACAATATCTCGGTACACAATCATTAGTTTATTTCGTATATTCATCGAAGCACTCGAATATCCTTACGCAAAGTTAGTTCGATATAAAAGATCTTTGATATTTCTTCTTTTAGTTTCCCAGACGTCTGTTAAAATACTTCTTAACCAGAGATGTTCCACCGGAGAACTTCTCCACCGATGAAGCAGCAAACATCCTTTTATGTACACTTGAAGATAATCTTCGTTAAATCATCATGGGAACTTCGTCCGCGCGACTTTATTCCTTTCCATTTCACAAAGACCACCCCCTGGAGCACGTGGCCGGCGCGCACCCTGGCAGCGGGAAAAATTATTCTCAAATACCCGGAAGAAGCGGAGGCAGAGGCGGAGTGGAAGTTGCTCGAGAAAGATGTTAAACGTTCGTGTGCAAACTGGGAAACCTGTAAGACCTGTGCTCGACCGAACTTGCGTCGTCCTCGCTTAGCGAGGAGGGGCGGAAAAGTCGACGGGGAGACGAAACGATTCGCCTGGCCGGGGAGAGCAGAAGTACGGTCTTAAGAAAACTCGCAATATTTACCCAACGGAAATCAGGCACGACGTAAAAATACAAATCGCCCTAATCATTATTTACTTTACTTTACCGAGCGTCGCGGCGGCCTCTCTCCACCCCCTGGTTCTCAGCGAGCAACCCCAACGCGAAAAGAAGTTTTCGACCTTCGTCGCGCTCGATAGACGTTGGGTTCGCGACAAAACGCGACCGTCGAGTATCGGATCGTTTGATTAAAGAGCATTTCGCTCGTGAATTTCGATCACGGCTGATCGAGAACGTTAATCCTGTCGATTTCCTCTCGTTCACTTTGACAAGCAATCCATCGAGTAGAATTTTCGTCGATATCCAATAATCTCTCTCCTTCCCGTTTCTCTTCGCGTAAATAATTAATCGCGTCGAAGAAATTAGGCCGGAACAGAGTTTCTTCCATTCTACGGTAATTTTTCATTCCTTTCGAGCGGTTGGTTGATTAAATAAATGCTATTCTTAACAACGACGCCGGGGCTGGAGATATTAAACGAGGCGGATCGCGAATTCTCATTTAAATTCCGCTGTACATAGTTAAGCGTCCGCTGCAGCGGATCGAAGCTTACCCAGGCAATTGCTCAATTTTTTATAACCACGGACGCATAAACTAGAATTTAAACGGGACCGAGTTCCAATGGTATTAATTATTCGAGCCGATCCAATATTTACCGGCCATTAGCGAACGATCGGGACGAAGGAATCCTCTCTCTCCCTCACTCTCTCTTTCTCACCCTCTCGATGGCTGCGCAGCCGATAAATTAAACTTTCATAGAAAATACTTATCTCCGCCGGGAGAAAATTCCGCCTGATAAGCGTGGCCAGCATCAGCGCGGTAAAAGAAATTCAATTAGGTTCGCAGTCGACATATCTCGATACGGTTTTCCTTTTTTTTTCTCTCTCTTCTCATTCCTCTCCGCCTCCTCGTCTCCTTCTGTCCTGGAATATCTCTCCAGTCCCAAGGACTCTGGCCTCCGCTTAATCTAAGATAATCGGAAAAAGGGGCAAATCTCGACGGTAACTGGTCTCGAGCACGGAGCCGGCGAGCTTCCAGGCTACCCAAGGTGGAGGAAGAACACTGGGAGGGAAGCGACGAGAGGAAATGAGAATCGAGAGAGGACAATTGCTCCGTTTCAAAATTAAACCGACTCAACGTGTATATTCATAGGCTGTGGAAAACGATCACGATTCAATGAACAAGTTTCAGTTATTTACCAAGTTCTCGTGGACACGATTGATCACACGAATCAATGTAACCAACAAACAACGCGTTATCATTCGATTGCATCTTACAACGCATTCGTTTCTGTATTCCACAGCATCCTACACAGACGAAATTAATTGCACCCGAACGAATGGTCCCTCTCGTACCATAATGATTCTACACCCAAGTAGATCAGAAGATCACCAACCAAAAAGAATGCCACTCTGTCACCAATGTCTCGTTAACGCCGACCAGCCCACCAATGGTCCCAGACAAGATTTAGCAGAGGCGAGAGTGGAAGGCAGAGCGAAAGGAAAAACGAGCGTGTAGGGATCGGGGAGCAAATGGCTCATTGGCTACGCGTACGGCTAACTACGTTACTCGCTGCGAGGGCCATTTCTTTTCGCTTCGACTCGAGCGAACCCTCGAACACTGGAGAAACTGGAATTGCTGGTGGCAATCACGAACGCCCGGACCAAAACGCGGTGTACACCAAGCCGAAGAAGAAATTCGGGGAAACACAGGCGAAACCAAAGGGGAACGAAATATTCTCGCGTCCCTTATTGTTAGCCGCGGGCCTGGGAAATTGAATAGTGGCCGCGAAATTGAAAGAGGAAATTCGACGCGTTTCGTTGCCGCTTTGTTGCCGCCTGGTTGCGAATTTTATTCCCCGCGACGCTTTCCTTTCTATCGTTTGACTTCGTCACTCGTGCCGCGACGCTGATTGTCGCGAAAGCGACGCACAAGATTCGAGAAAATCGTGGAGAAATGGAAGATCGTCGCGAGGTTGACTAGCGACCACTTGTATCGACGTTCAAGAGTCGTAAAGTGAAAAACAGTTCGATTAAAATTGAACAAAGCTCGCGTGCACGCATCGAACTCGATTCCATCCCTAGCTAGAGCCACTCTCGAGCGATGATCTTCCTTTATCGGGCATTAACCAGGAATCCAGGGAACGAGCGACGGTGGTTCGCGGCTGAATAATACCACGATCGAGTAGTTCGATCGCGTCGTCGACGTTTGGCAATAAAAAGGATGTATCGTTCGAGTAATCGTAACGAACGAGGGGCAATTAAGCGGCGGCTGCTGAGGCAGCGGACGTTTCCGCGACCGTGCCGTGGTACCGGCGCCGACCACCGGAGGAAACTGCACCGCCGTTATCGGGAACGGGATTATTCGGCAGTTCTGATTACGTAGCCAAGTCTTCCGTCCGTTCCAGCTCTAAATGTAATTAGCTATCGACCGCGAAAATTATCTCGAACCTGGGATCGTACGACGTGCATGTAACTTTTGCTCCTGCCCGTGGCAAGGTTGCACGCTATCGATCAAAACCGCCGGATCGTTCGAGCTTTTCATGCTGGGAACGGGGTGATTAGTTGATTAGTTCTTGGAACCGGAGTTATCTTTCCCTGCCTTTCTTTGCTCAACCGCAAACGGCTTTTTCTCGGGTACCAGCTACTCCATCATTCAACATTAGCGAAGTCAATCTGTGACAGTGATGGGCTATTAAATATTCCTAGTATTGAATAAAAAAATTGGACGCTATTTAAAATGGATCGTTCGACCAGTATCGTGTGAATTGTTAACGGGCATAGAACGCGATATTGATGTTGATTCGTAAATTATACATTGTATTCAATAACTGGACGGGAAAGCGGAAAAAAAAAAGAAAAAACAATGATCGTTCATTGCGGTACGCGCGACGAAGCGGCGCGAAACGAACGGTCGATGCATGTAGTTCATATTTTATCGGAATGGGAGTATAATTAGTTGGAATAACCGAAGATATAGCGGCGCCATTACGCAAGCAGCGCAATAAATGTAAATCAGGCGTCCACGGAACCGGCAATAATTCCCTGCTCCAAAAACAGTGGCGCGTCAACCGGCTCTCTATTATCATGCTGCTACCTCGGGGAAAGGATATAAACCTCCAAGGGCCCGGAAATAATCGCTAGACCCGTCTGTGGTTGAACGCAACACCCCGCCGAGTCGATGCCTGAAAAATTAAGCTGCGGCCAGGGTCGCGGTATTCTCGCGTAATAAAATCTAAATCAACTGGTACAACAATTCATCTCTCGGGACAACGGAGAGTCTCCTTTCCATTTCGACGGGTTTACGGGTCCATCGCGTAATTTAAACGAACAACTACCCCTCATCGATTATATCCATTTCCACTTTACGCGGTGAAAGAATATGTTAAAAATATTTCACCAGCGAGAAGGAAATTGAATATACGCGAAACGTTTACGAATCAACGTAAATAGCAATTCTCCTTCAACACAATTCCCCTTTCACACCTATTCATCCTGTAACCTTACGAAGGCAAAGCCCTTCGCACTTCTCCCGGCTGAAAGAAAACCCTCCAGCCGAACAGCCACATCAAAGCGGCATAAAAACGACCTTCTTTAAAAACGTGAAACGACGAGGATGTTAATCAAGCCAATTCAGTGTCGCGACTCCCCCACCCCGTTATCTCGCCCCGGCGCAAATTTTCGGCTGAAAGGCGAGACGATAGCCGCGATTTCCATCGCAAAGACGGGGCAGGGGGTTGTCCCCCGGTTTCCTTTCGCCTTCATCCGCGACGGTGGATCGTTCGCGTCGGAGGTCGGACGGCTGGCAACCGGAGGACCGATGACATTCGTTTCTTTTGTCGTCTGGATGCATTAGGGGCGGCGGGGGATGAACGGGACCGCCGGATGACACCGTGGAAAGGAGGAGGGCCTCGCGGTGGTTCTGGCCTCGGTGCCAGGGTTTAGTCGACCGCTTTATATGGAGCACAATGCGATGGGTGTCGTTATGGCCGAGCAGCGGCCATAAAGACCAGCGTCTCGCTCGCACGGGCACAAAGCGCGCTATTTTGCCACCCTTAACGCCGCTGCGCCTACTTTCGCCCGTATTGTACACCCTCGCGCGCCCTCCGTTCGCCACTCCTCGCCGAAACCCGACGAGTGTCTCCATCCGTGGCACTGGTTCCTCATCGCGCTCGATTCTTCTTCCTTTTTCTCGCGTTCTCCACCTGTGCGGCGCGTTCTCACCCCCGTTTCGCGCGCCCTCTTATCGCTGCCGCCTACCACCTTCTCGTTCTATGAATATTCAGGCCGCGATTAAACGCGACACCCCTCGTATACGCGATCCGGTATGTATCTGGTACGAAAAGTGAACCGGTGAGCAGTTGCGCCGTGAAATCTGTCTGTGAACCAACATCTGATCGATGGTCCTAGTCGATACATGGATTGTGGACGATTGTGCGATTTGCTGTTCGCGATGTTATTACATGATTTCCTCGAGGATAATAATCGATGTTACAGAGAGGAAAAGTGCAGGATTAAAGTAGCTATCTTTGGGACGAAGTGTTGCATATTCATTGCAACAGCGTCGATTTATAGATACTACGGGTGCTTTGATCCTTTTGTGGCAACTAACCGAAACTTGTTCTGCGATCTGGTAGGTACTTGTCAGACGAGCTACGAAGTGGTGGTAGGTTAAAGTTGGTTTAGGCTTTGGGTGCAGAGAACAGTATCGACCGGTGAACATAGCAGACCTCGTCGAATTGTCCCAGGTCGAATTGTCTGTCTGCAAAAGAGCAACGTACCGTTAAAGCTAACAAAGATAAGCATTACGATTTCTGGAGAAACGACGGCGCATCGCTCGAATAAAGGCCGCGAATCGCAGTCTCGAGATTGCCGACAGGAATTCGACAAACGGGATATCATTCTGTTAGCGAGCGGAGATCCATTAATCGCGCTCGCTTCCTGGCTGGCATCGTGGAAAGGCTCGCCAAGCCGACCATTGCGCTAGAGGAAGCACCAAACAGGATGAGAAACGTAGCAATCGTCTGCGTATAAACTCTCTGGCTTAGTGCTTTTACGAGCCTAATATAAAGTAATGGCCACGGTCAACTATCTGCCAACGGCTAGACGATGTTTCATGAACCTCTGTCACGACAACAAACCATAATCCCTGCTCTCTGCACTTCCCCTCTTCTTTCCGTTCCGCTGTTGCATTGCTGCTAATATTATTCTTCATCTACCTCGCGTAAATCACACAGAACCGAATAGCGATACCCTCCGTCTCGATCATCGTTTACTAATTAATCATCCTACACGGACCAGCGAGAGGGGTTCCAAGAAAAGGGTTTAAACGACTCCCTCTTCTAATGACGGAGTGCTTTCTTAAAGTATCATCTCTTATTCAAACATTTCTTATTATCATTGTAAAACTATAATTCCTGCTGCTTCAAGAAAGATAATTAATTAACCCTCTACTGCTAGCGCTCATCGCGTTCTATCGCGTTCCATCATCGTCATTCGTAGACCGGAAGAGAGGCGAATTTTCTGGGAACGAAACGAAAAGGTCGACGCATTCCAATCAGCGTCCCGTCGCGGACGAGACTGGGAACGAGACGCGTTGATATACGCCCGCGAAATACGATATTCGGGTAGCTTCGGTGCGAGCCCATTCGACTGCGGGGGATCTGGGCGTAAGCCGCGTATCGCGGCCGAGATTCCGCGTAACAGTGCGGAAATATAACACCTTCATCGCCTGTGACGCGGTAATACTACTTGCAACGCGTAACGTTTACCCATATTTCAGTCTCGGGCCGCCATCGAATGCAGTCACACGACACGGGACGCGCGCTGTGAACGCCGGTTTATTCGACGCTGTAAATCTTGGTAGAATCCTCGAAGAATATGGCCGAGTTCCGATGCCACGCGATTCCTATCGAGGCAATGCCACGAGTCTGACGTTCGTCCCTCACTGGAGCAAAGAGTGAAAGTTCGTCTGTAATTAACCCTCTGCGCTAGACGACTTTTTCGAGGGACGTTGCAACTCGAGACGATATGATATTTTGCAAAACACTTTACCAAGGTATTCTGAATTGGCAGATATTCCGAATTCACTGTCCAATACCTCGCTTCTGCCAACTGGAGATAACGTAATTCAGCGTAAACAAAGTTGCCATGCGAAACATCGAACGCAAAAGGTTATTCCTATCCTAATCATTAGACAAGAGATACTATTCGCAAACTGTTCTGGTCACAAATTCCCAACAAATTTATTCCAATAACTCAACGATAGAATAAAAAAAAAAAGAACAGATTCGCGAATGCTAATCTGTATCGGATTCTTCGAAACCAGGAAAAATGTCAAGGATCGTTGAACGTCGCGGTCGAAGTTTCACGCGGCGCAATAATGGCGGCGTTTTATCACGATCATCGAGCCGCGATTCTGCATGCGACAAGCCGTCGTTACCCACCTCCTCTCTCCAGCCGCTAAGCCACCCCACCGCAGAGCTCACCCAACCCTCTGCCCGACAATCATCGCTCCCCCTTCTTCCGTCGCATCGAGAATCCCTCGGTTCCGCGCTGCCACTTGACACTAGACGCTCTTCTGTCTAGTGGGGTGGCTGCATCCGCAACGTTCAAAAACCTCGCTGCCCTGGCTGCGACACGGTGCACACGCGCCGCCGTGCGTGTGCCGTCTGCACCGCCGCGAGGCTATGTGCGTGTCGAGCCGGTGCATCCCGGATATATGCGACAGCGTCGCGACACCAGACGACGCTTCAGACACCTTTGAGCCTGGTTGCACGCTGGCTGTCGAACGCTTTGATCGCTCGACGATGGGATTTAACGTTAGAAACGATCGCGATGGCTCGAGACCGGGAACAACAGAGCGGCAGAAGTGTGCAGTTCGTTATTTCGTGATTGCTTGTGATTCATGCTCTCGTTAGAGATATCAGATGTTTTGTTTTACCATTTCCCTGAGTGCTTCGATAAAGAAACGATCGCAAAACCGTTCGTATTTCTCTCACTTCTAACGACGCTCCTGATAATTCCTAGGAAACGTCTCTATCGTTGGTCCAGTGGACGTGATTCGCGTGAAATAAAAATGTCTAGGTTGCGGGAGGAGTTCGCCACGTAGGAATGAGCCATCTTCGCGTTCGCCTCGAGACACGATTTAATGGCGACGGTTGGTCGTGGCCACCAACGATGGAATATAGAACCGTCGAATATCCGGACGCGCACGCATAGTTCGTAGGAAAAAGTTGAGACCTCTTACCTTCGATTTTCCTCGACGACGAGCGGACGCGCCGTAGTGCCGAGCCGCCGTTGAATATCGAGGATCGAACCGAGGAATTCTCTATTCCCGTCGCGGCGTGCCACGGCTAAGGCGAGAGAGCTGGATATACGATTCGAGAGACGTAAAAGCGTCTCCCCCTCTCCATTAATAGTATGCATTTATTCGGAGACGCGGAATTAGACCAGGGATTGCGGCGGCAAGCACAAGTGGGCGCTCGCCGTTTGAAAATCGCTGGGCAAGACGCTTTTGAATTATTCAATCTTCCATCGATGGAAAACCGTCGCCTTCTATTTCGCCTTCTATTCCCTCTCGCTCTCCTGTCTTTCGCCCACTTCTCATCCAGTTTCCTCAACCTTCTCGACCACCACCCTCTCTCGCCCCCATCTGAGGCATCGGTGTTTCCAGGCTCGGTTGCTCGTCCCGCGGAAACAACGAACCTAATATTCGCGAACTGCCCTCTTCACGCTCGAGTTCTTTCTGCCGTACCGTATGGCGAAACTACTACAGAGACTGACTTGTATCCCTCTTGTCCGTACTTATCTCCGTGCTCCATCGTGCGATCGCGCGCAGCTATTTAAATAACGTTGAGAGAGAGAGAGAGAGAGAGAGAGAGAGAGAGAGGAGAAAAACCGCGTCAAAGGGTACGTTAAAGGTGTGCTAATGCTTTCGAGCCGTGCTTCAAAGCGGTGCTAACAATTGCCCATTAATCCCTTAAAAAAAATCGTAAAATATCGATGACCAGCTGAACGCAGTGCGCGCGGATCATATTTCTCTCGATTTTTCAAAGCTTTAACCTTTAGCGTCGCGGGAACCTTTCGAACCCGGGTACTGAAATTTCACGCGATACCTACGGTCTATCAATAAACGAGTTTCGCAGCGGGAAAAAGACAAAAAAAAGGGGGAAAAAAAGAAAAAATCGGTAACTACGATGTTGAGTCTCGTGCGGTTTGACGTGGAATGGCCCGTGCACGCGTAGCTTTTAGCACGGGAGGGCGACGACGATGCACGACCGGCTGCAGCCAGGAATATGCATCTACGTGGTCAAAAGCCGGTCAGATTCAATTACGAGCCAGTTTAATAATTCCACGCCGAGCCAAGTCACGTCCCGTACCTGGACAAGAGTTGTCTCCCGCTTCGAGGAAGTTAGGGGCGTGTTTTTGACCGTGCCAGCCGCATCGTCGCCAGGAATCGAAGCGAGCAAGACGGAGGCGCCTCTGTTCTTGCAACCTCGAGGAGCAGTCTGGTTTCACGATGCTTTAACGAGCGACAGAAACACGGATCGAGACACTCCAACTCGATGTATCTCGATTATAATTAAGAAAGTGATCTCGTTCGGTCAAATTGTACTGGGATTCATAGATACGCTCGCGAAAGGGTTTTTTTTCATTCAGATGCCACCAGAAGTATACGAGAAACCATCGTCCAACTGGGACTAGAGTATCTCTTCTCGTAAAGATACGATTCTATCGATTCTCCCGTGCAATCGCGTGACAGAAATATACGTTCGGCCGTGTAAATTACAGAACGACAGACTGCGCGCACGGCTGTGCCAATCCTGTTGCCAGGAAGATGCTCGAATAACATATTTCACGTTGACTAGCGCGATAAGTGCTTCTCCCGCGTGCTCGTCACTTCCGATATTTACACGTTCCCGCTAACCGGTGTAAATCATCGCGTCGCGAAAGAAGTTGATGAAAAGAGACGCGAATAAGATTCACGAATCGATAACTGGTTGCTCGGAAATTTCTCGTATTTATTCAGCGACAGAAATTGTCTGGAAAAACTTTGCAACACGATACCCGCATCTTCTAGTACAAACGCTCCATTAAATCTCTCCATAGAAGAATACAACCCCTTCGTGCTAGAAATTATTCTCAAATCTCATTCGACCATTACGAATCACCCTTTCCCCCTCGCAATACCACTGTCCCACCCTACAAGCTAATGAACTCGTCATTTTTTGCGGTACATTCTACCACTGCGTGAACCCGTATAGAACGCCTCTGCCGCCAAAGCGATGCTCCATCTACCACTTACGTACACGCGGACGCGTACACGCGCCAGCCAGCCAAAGGGAATATCAACGGCTCCCATCTATGCGTGAAAAATGATAGCGATATATCAGACCGTGGTCATTAATCATCGCTCGTACTCGTGAGCAACGTCGTCCCGCGAAATCCTTCGAAGCGGAACCAGCGACGCTCGCCTGGGAAAAATCATCCCCCAACCACCACCCCTGCGTCTCTCATGACGAAAAACCGGCCCGCCTCGAGAACAGACACCCGCTGCAACTCTCCGCGGGATTCGCGACGGATTGACAAAAGCCTGTCGCGGATAATCGAGTCCCAGGCAAAGTTTTTCGCGGCGCGCCAGGGGGTTGGCGTACTCGCGGCGATCGATGAGACTTTAGGGGCGCGACGGCGTTCGAGTGTGTTTCTCCGGCGAGATCGAGGGGATAGTTCGAAGGTTTAAAGCTACGGGGAATGTTATTATAAGCGGATGATAGATTTTCAGATTTCGACGTTTAAGCCCGTTCCCAGGCAGTCGATACGGTTTTTATGGTTCGCCAGAGATGAGGTGAATGTCGATGAGATATCCGGGATGAGCAATGCCCGAGGAATTCTTGTAGAGATACTCGAAAGATTTTTTCTCCACCCGTGTGGCTCAACGATATATTATTTTATTATACGGTTTTTCAATTTTACGCGGGGGATCGTGAAACCCGTTTGAACGGGTATTGTCTTTTTGGCGAGTCGGATATCGCGTATCAGCTGTTCCTCTTACGTTTCACGTGTCTCCAGTTTTGATACGATATTGGAATATTTTTATGAAATTCGTAGCTTTGGCATAGCCGATGACAATGAGATGACGTATTATAGAACACGAGATAGATGATTAATGTAGCTATCGAAGAGTTAAGCGTGAAACGAGTCGAAGCTGGTATTTATAAATGAAAAAGCAACGCGGAATGTATTTTCTCGTTTTATCAGGAATTAAATGTTCCATTAAAAGCTAATTGTAATTTCAATATAAATACGAATATGAAAGCATTGTAATTCGTTGATAAATATGCCGCGATCCGAATGTGTAACGCATACTTTGATTGACGAGCGTGCATTTATTGGAAATGAAATCGTGCGCCTATTTATTTCAGCCGATGGGTACGAAATGTTTCCTCTTCTCGAGAGTTCTGTTCGTATTGCGATGCACGAAATCAATTTCGGGAGATTACTTCTGTTCCTTATTAACGTCCGCATCGACCAGACACGATCGCAAAACTGCGTGGTGAATATTAGCGGCGAAGACAATGGCGGGCAATTCCATTAATTTTTCCGTATCGACCCAAACAATTTCGTTTCCAATTTGAATCCCATTTGGAGAAGTGGAATTCCACCCCGTACGATATTTCCATAGCTCGTTATGAAAACATGTTTGGCTCTACTCATGGAACGGTTTATAAATATTTTTCCGTCGCGCGAAAGACGAACGCGTACAGAGATATTAATGAATAGCTAATATTCGCTGCGGTGCGACATTATTTCCCGAATTCTCTTTTTCACCCGAGCATTTTATACACGTTTATATAATATTTACGCGACTGGTCGCTGGAGCGCCGGAAGTGTCTGGTAATGGCGAACAATATAAAGCTCGCGAGCATTAAACGAGCAGGCGCGACAACGTTCATCGAAACCTCGTTAGGGACTTTTGTCGAACGCCCTCGTACCGCCTCGACCACTGTGAATCCCGCGTCGACGGATGACGCGGAAAGCGTTTCAACGTCGGCGTTTGCCGTCGACGCTGCGCATTTCATTAACCCGCGATGCATCGGAATTAACGGTTGGGGAGGGTAGGAGGGAGCGCTTAACTATTAACGAGGCCGCTCTCGAGTATTAATACAAATTATGCGAGACAATCTTCCACGCGTCGATAGAGCGTCGCGTTGTGGTATCGAGCGGACGCGTTCACGCGCGCCCACGCGCCCAACGTGTATCCAGACGATCAATTCGACGAGATAATTTGTCCGCGGGGCTCGTTAAAATTCCGCGCGGGGATGCCGCGCAGTCTGCGTCGCGTACGCAACTGCGGCGAAGAAAAGAATGTGACAAAACCGACGACCGCGACGGGGAAACAACACGCGCGAGGACAGAGAGACGCGGTGACGTTTCGCGTTTCCATTGTGCCCGCGTGTCGTGTAATGATACCCCGTTTTCGCGCGTCGCGTCGATACGCGGTCGTACGCGCGTCAGAATGCGCGCGGAAGGTAACGCCGTCCGTTCGCGCGTACCACACATCGTCGATCGTTTGTGTACGCGACCAGCGAATGGGGTGGGTGTCGTCGGACAGAGGGAGGGACACGAAAAATAGGCGCGGAGTGGGAAAATCAGGAGAGAGAAAAAAAAGGGTAACAGGGTGGTGGCGTGAAATCAAAGCGTAACGGAGAGTGAGACTGAACAAGGGTGGGAGGAACAAAGAGCCATCGAGGGAGAGGGAATGGAGAATACAGCGACAGAGAAGAAGAGATGGGACGGTGGGATGGGCGGACAGACTCGTTGATATCATTATAAACGAGCAGACGACCGGATCTCCACTCAATTTGTTTGATATCCCCACCGCGCGCCATCGACAAACCCCTGAAAAGCAACTCCGACCGTCTCCTCGTCCGACGTGCCGTTTTGTTGTCGTAATACGTACTTTTGGGATTACTCGTGAATCGAAGGTTGATAAACCTGTTAGAATTTCTCTAAATTCATCGACGAAATTAAAAGAACTATGTAAATTAACAAAAGACACTGTTTGGAGTAATAGAAAGAAAGTGTCTTGCGTTCGATACGTTCTCTATGATCCTCAGTGTCTCTTCCTCCTTGGACAATTTGAGGGAAAACTGTCGTGAATTATGTGCAAGGTCCTCGAGTCGGTATTTAGCGACGATTTTTATATTTTCAACCAGAAAAGGATTCGCTACATTCCCAGCACGTAGTCGAGAGACGTTCGCGGTTAGGATCCTCTCGCCCTATGCTAGATTGCACGGTCTGGTCGTGAATGAGGCTTAAGTACCGTCGAGAGCAACGATCGCCACTTAAATATCGTGATTTGCAGATTCGACCCTCGGATCCCAGCAGCCGAACGTTGCGATCTCTTCCTTCTCCGCTGTCACCGTGCCACGGAATATTTAAGCGTGTCATCCGGTTCGTCGCGTTGTTGCGTATGCGTGGAATCTTTCGCTGGTACTTGGGCTGTACCCGGAAGCTGTTAATGAATAATCCGTTACGGGAGAGATTCCGACGCGACGGGAATCTTGCGGCCGAGAGGGTGTTCCGGAATAGCGGAATTAGGGGAAAGATATTGTGTAGTTGGTAAACGGAGGATTCGGTTCGGTTAGCGCGTGGAATATTTCGCAATAGATCTGACGTATCCTACGTTCGATATATATATTTCTATATACTTTGCATCTGGAGTTGTTCAAACATTTATAGAAAATGGAATCTTTATATTCGAATCATTTCACTCCACCAGCTGGCGTTTCAAATGATAACGCAACTGGGCTGACTTTGAAGACTATCCTCCCCAATTACATTCGGACGTATCCTCGACGAGGGGGTGAATCGCGAGTGGCAACGAAGAACGCGAAGGGCGCAGGCGAAACGGGGATGGGTGGTGTAAAAACGGAGTAAATAAGGGGTATCCCGGTGTGTTCGGTGGCGGGTTTATCAGATGCCGGTCATGTAAACCGATTCCAGAGATAAAAGTGCCGGGCGTCCAGCAGGTTCGCGTTCTCCGTGGGGTTCGCACGGGCGCACGTTTGATACACACGCGGAACAAGCTGCAGGTGCACGACACCGACACGTACGTCAGCTCGCGTAACACGAAATGAATGATGATTCATGCGGCACGCGAGCGATTTCACGTCCTGCTCCCGTATTCTTTGCCGGCCTAACGGGAGGGGTAAATGGGGAATAATACGCCATCGTTCGGTGTACGTGCAACAGGGATCTAACCCCGTTGGCCAATCGATACGTTCTTGCATGTCGCCTGTACAATCAGCCCTTTACTCAGCGGGAGGTAGATTCTCCCCATCCCCCGTTCTCTTCTTCCGTTTCTCTCACCCCTCCAGTTAATACTTTCGTCCTTCGTCTCGATCCCACCGCCTTCTTCTGGTCTCAGTTTCAATACCGTCGTCCGGGGGGACACTTTCGCGAGACCGATACCTAAATCTGTCTCGTTCCACGTTTCGTTCCACGCTATAATATTAGCTTTAGACACGAGGATAGCGAGCCAGGGTGGAAAGTTTCCTTCATATTTCCGCGCAATTAGATGCGTGCGTGTGTGGGTGAAGAGTCGTAAAAAAGTTGCTCCGCCACGAGCCCAACGGCGGCCACCATCGCGAGGGTTGGCGTACCGTGGTAGTACGAGCGCGCGTTCTTTTCGTGCCCCTGCTCTCTCTCTCTCTCTCTCCCTCTCCCTCTCTGTAATCGTTCGATTTTCCGCGAAACAATTGCTCCTCGCTGGTCGTCACGTGAACATACCGCAACGCGGCCGGGTCGATTGTAATTATTACGTTTAATTCGTGACTTCTGACTCGGCACGGAACCGAGCCAGCTCGCCCCGTTATCATCACGAAGAGACGCGCGTGATTGACGTCCCGACGCCGCTCAGGCCGCGCCGCTTACACGTTGGCCCCGCTAGGCTCGAGGGTTTCGACGCGTCTTCGTGGGATTTGCGGCGAGCCAGCGAGTAATCTGTCATTCAAAGTATTCGTAGGACCACGTCCGTGTACGTGGACGTCCGCGTCGCTACCTCGTCCGCCCCGCGATGCGTGCGGGGTGAATTGTTAAATCGTTCGGGTGTGACGTTGCAGGAACGGTACTTACGTAATGGCGATGGTCATTTGCGTTATCCCACGGGAGCGGAGGATCTGTTGTTGTTCACGGTGTAATTTATTAAATTTTCTCCTCCGTCGTGTTTTATTCGCCCGTGATAATAACTCGCGAAGCTTTGGGGATTCTAGTTGCAATTTGTTCCCAATTTAATCGCGGAGATGTTACAGAGGTTGCTCTAGCGTAGTTGTAATCCTTCCGCTGTGAATTTCACGTCTATTCTATTTCACGTAATATCTCTTGTGTCAAAAGCTTCAGTGATACATGCAATTTCTCATAGCGACCCTGAATTATCCATTTTAACGGGTAGTGATACAGAGAACAAACTTACTTCGACGATTTCAAGTATTTCAGTGGACTCAGAAAAGTTGAAAGTTCGTTCGTTCTAGGACGGCAATGATTAAGCACGACTAATCGATGTAAGAAATTAGAACAAGTTGAACCGTGTCGTATAATGAACGATTGACCAGAAAATTTCGACGGGACAGCCACAGATTTGAGCGCGTATCGAAAATCTATAACAGTTCGAACGTGAAACTTAATTTCGCTCCCGTTTCGACGTTAAATTGCTCTCTGCGAAGTAAAAAAAATTCGCCGGTTAAAAATGATTGTTTCAATAACCGTGAGCCAACGTGCATGGGGTCGCAGTGCCCGCATTTTACTCGGCGCCAATCCATTCGCGGCGACCTCGACGAGCGACGTTTTCGAGCCGCACCCCCGCGATACCGCGTAGGGACAGATCTTAAATAATAAATTCAGCCGGAAAAACCGCGGCTCCGGCGCGAATTAACAGCCGCGCGTGTATTTCACGGGCGAAAATTCCTGGCTATCCTGGCGGGCGTCACGACGCGGGGGCGCGTCGCGACAAACGAGAAATTAAACGCGAACGAGACCCACCCCCGTGCGAACACGCATTGAATTAACGTGAGTAACGGCCGCGATATTAGCGGAAATATCAAAATGATTTGCTACCGCGTCGCGTCGCGCATTAACGCCGCGTTAAGTATCGCGCGCGGGACGATGAAAAATTATACGCGAAACACCGGCGAAACATGTTGAAATATGGAAACGACCGCGTGTTTCCGTCGCGCGCGCGACGGAAGTCGTTTGCAACGCGTCGCCGCGGGCTCGCGGTACGCAGAGTCCCACCCCTTGCGAATTCGAGGCCTCTGCCCATCGGTTTGCGTTGCGGGACCACGATTTTTTATGACGCTTCACTGTAGTATTTGCGTTCAAATGATTTTATAAAGCGAGCAACTATCGTGCAAAATATGACGCGAGCAATTGGATGGCTGTTCAACGAGCGAAATCACGCTTGAACGATAGCGATGCAGGGTGAAGCGTAATACGCGATGGAATGCCAACGTTTGCGAGCCACGTCCACGTTCAGAAATCGTGTTGCATCGCACGTTTCATTGCGCTGTGCAAGTGAAGCCAAAATCAGAACTGCTAATCATCCGTGGCATTATCATCGTGCAAGGAGTAATTTTTCTGGAAAAATGAAACACCAGGAAACTTGGACTATCAAGCGAAAACCGTCGCGATCGTTTAAGCATACGTTTGGATTCTGATCAAGGAAACGCGTACGACTCAAGCTCGCAATTAAGACGCGATTAGTTAACGTCCGGCTATGTTAATCAATTACGTTTGCGTTTGTTGCGGCCTTATCTCGAGCTGTGGATAACGAATCCGTTCAGCCGGCTGAAACGTTAATTCGTTGCGAAATGAAAAATTACCCATTGAATTTCGCTTTGCATTTACATAAATTTCCATAGCGCCGAGAAAAGCCTCCGATCGCAGTGCATTTGCACGTGAAACGGGATCGGGTGCAACGAGGCACCCGAACGTGCGCGGTCGTCGAATCGCGGGGA
Organism: Xylocopa sonorina; assembly: GCF_050948175.1. Classification (NCBI taxonomy): domain Eukaryota; kingdom Metazoa; phylum Arthropoda; class Insecta; order Hymenoptera; family Apidae; genus Xylocopa; species Xylocopa sonorina. Next base: position 3,422,817 of record NC_135195.1, on the reverse strand, counting down.
CGCGTGATTAGAAAAATGCTTCTCGTTTTTGTTGTGGCATGGAATGACGTGAAATGGTCTTGCCACGGAAGATATTGGCTTTGAAAAATGATAAGAAAAAAGTTTGGCCACCGACAAAACTATTCGTGTATTAAAATATGCTGATTACGTTCTCTTAATTAACTGGTCTTGAAAAAGATGCTCCTCGAACAAGATATCTTATATTTAATTTCATGGCAGCTTCAGTCACAATTAATCCCAAAAGAGCAACAGAAGAGAAACCACGCGCCAAACGATATCAGCGGCAAAAATCGTCGCGCGATTCTAAACCCAACCCGGCCAGACGAAACGAAACTCTCGTTCGCGGTTAATTAAACAATCATCGAACACCAACGTTCCCATCCGCTTAATTAGCAACAATTAGCGCGGCCTGGCGAACGGGGGGTGAGAGTAAACGAGTTCGAAGTGAGCATTAACTCAAGTTACGCGATCCACGTTCCACCGATCTCGTTACGAGGCATTAGATAGCCAGGCGATTCAGTGAACGCGTAATCCGTGACGCGTCGGTAGCTGAGCACCGCCGATAATCTTTTGCCGTCTTCGCGTATACATGTCGTCGCGTAATGTCATCACGGTGTATAACCGACACCGGGGTAATTAATTACGAGGAGCGTCGCCCGACACCGCAAGCCAATTAACGATGGCTGGCAGGGCCTGCAGGCGGCACCAGAGCCCGCTCGGACGGTACCAGCCTCGACACGAGCCGCGTAAAAACCGTCTACGCCCGATAGAAAATGCCTAATGAATAGCCTGGCGACAATCAACGATCCTCGAAATTGCAACCGACCTGGCTGTCGTTGCGCATCGATTAACGACGCCAAGCATCGGACCAGAAAAAGGAACAGTGGGGGATCAATTATGCTGCTGGTTTCGAACGAGCGCTCTCCATCACCCCCATTGGTGTATGCGCGTACCTGAAACGGGTCTACTCTCGTCATTTCGCAATCTGTTTAACCTGAAAAGTTGCCGCCTGTGAAAGAACCTCGTAATAATTAGCGGGTATAATTGGACGTCGATGCTGATCGAGGATCGAGGTTCGCGGATACACGCGCGAGGTTAATGGAATCGCAGTGCGATTGCGAATTTGTGTTCGAATTTTTCTATTAGATCGTGAAAATGTATATCGAGAGATGGTAATTAGCGAGCGCACGCTGGATCTATCTCTGTAGCGATTAAATTGCACGGGCTACGCTTTCTTTCGAGTAGCAACAAAAGCTCGGGAATAACTGCTCCCTGAACAGAAGAAACGTTGTTACGGCCCGATCAAACGGTTCCGTTTCGAAGCGAGGAGAAAAGAATGATAGTTCGGTAGAAGAGGGTACGGGGGCGCGCTGCTTCTTATTGCTATTAACGAAGAAACGGATCAAACGGGGCGAGATCGGGCCATTTGATGTTACTATCAGATTGAGATCAAAAGGGCATTCTTTTGATGCGCGAGCGCCGATTAATTACTGCTGGAAATAATAACTTCAGCAATTACGCGACAATGAGAGGCGTCCTTTAAGGGTGTACCGGGGTTCGCATCGACCTGGATGCTCTCTGCCCTCCTTGACTACGATATTTTATTCACTACTTGTGTTACATTTTCGAAGGCTTTACAAACGTTTTAGGATTCTAGATTTCTGTTGTATTACTTGGTACAAGGCGCCATTTTTTCTTCTTGGACTGGTCCAAGTGGAAGGTCGCACACCCAATCTGCGCCAGTTAAATAATAATTAGCCCGCTGTCAGTCGCCTCACGTGCTACACTTTATTAGAACCGGATCCCCAAATACAGAGAAATAGTGAGACAGAGAAAGAGAAAGAGAGAGAGAGAAAGAGAGAAAGGGAGAGAAAACCACCCTTCCCTATAAACGTAAATACATAGCGCGCTCTGGACCATCGTTCGTGAAGTAACGCCACGTTAACCAAGGAAGCAATGGCAGGCTAAAGGATAGATCCTAATCTGACGGCTACCCCAACCGCGATACCGCTCTGTAGCTACTCGTCTCGAAACGTCTCGAAGGAACAGTTGTTGTACAAGTTCGCGACGGTACCCAGGAGCTCCTCGATTTCGGCTCAACGTCACGTTGCCTGTCGTATTAGCCTCCCTCTCGTACGAGAACCGCCCAAGCATCGATTGTTTGGAGTCGGTTTCTACGCTCGTACAGCGTCTTCTACAGAGTTTAACGTCTACGAGATAACGTTCACGGTAGATCGCGTTCTAAGACGATTTTTCAACTTTCTTCTTCAAAAACTCGCGTATTCATTTTCAACCCACCCTTCGCGATCACGTGATTTCCAAGGTACATGTCCACGTGTCTGCAGTTTGCGCGTAATCAATTTCTCTTGAGCGCGGCGTGTGCCATCGGCAGACTAGTCGCAGTTTATGAATCACAATCAAAGGAGCACGGAAGGCCGCGTCGCTTTGAACGCGTATCGTCTCGCCTGTCGCATTCAGCGTTCGTTCGAGTAGATTCATCGTTCATCCGTCCAAAGTGGCGGTGGTTGCGCGCGCGGCGTATACGCACACAGCCGTCGTCGCGTGAAGGAACACGTCCGACAGGTTCGTCGGCTCGGTTAATGGGGATTTGCCCGAGTAAATTGCTAGCAGCAATTACCGAATACCGACTCGGATAATCCCTTCCAAGCGCGCCTTCGGCTGACCCCTCACTCGATACCTTGCGTTCTGCCTGTACCACTTAGTTTACAGGGAAAACCACCCTCCTTGATCGGGACCCCATCGTGTCACGTGCACGCGCTCGCACGACGCACGTGCGCGCGCCTCTCCTAGCCTACGAACGATTCTGATCGGTGCCGTCGCCAGAGAAACGAACCTCGCACGAGTGTCGTTCGATTTTAATATCTATGAAAAATCAGATCGATTGGGTGTTACTCGAATTGCTCGCGATCATCGAATGCGAAACGACGTTTGCAGTTTTAAGAAACGAAGTGAAACAGGAGAAGGAAAACAGGGGTAGTAACATTATACACGTGTATCTTCATGTGCAAGATGGATATCGTATCCTTCCTGAAAGGATCATTCGAGAGAAAAAAGGAACGGAAGGATAGACAAGCAAAATCTTCTCCGAAGGGTTGAACCCGAACCAGACGACTGGGAGGGTAGGGAAAACGACAGAAGCCAGACTACCTTTTTACTACCCCGCCCAGAACAAATCGTCGGAGGAAACAGGCAAATATATTCCACGAATCTGTTGAAACGTTCTGCTCGCATAAAAGGAACCAGCTACGGGGTCCTATCAAATCTTAAGCGTGGTCTCGAAAAATTAGGCTTCCGCCAATTTGAGTTACTTCGTTGAAACCAAGGTTGAAAGAATAGGAGAAATAGCAGAGATGAGAGATTCGAGGACGAAATTTGTATGGATACCCTAGACGAAAGAGGACCCGCGCAGCCAGTAACTCCGGTATCACCGGAAACGGAGGGCGCAGGAAATCTGCTCGCCGGATATAATTTAGCCGGTTGCTGTCTGTCTAAACAGAACCTGGGTCCTCGAGTTTACTCGGGAAGCCCACGAGCCCGCGGCCGCCGCCCGTTGCTCGTAATTCGAAACGACTTTCAATTTTCGCGACGCAGGCCGAGCAAGTTATTTCCCGCCGTCAGGATCAACTGGCTCCCGCCTTGATACGTAATAACGGGGGAGGGCCCGTACGGGGAGCCGCGGTACCAGTGTATTTCCTGGTTGCGCAAAGCCTCCACGGAGAGAACCGGGTAATAAACGATGCACTGTGCACAGCTTAAACGGAGCTTTATGAAATCCCAGCCGTGATTAATAATTTTCCGCGCGTCTCCTTCTCGCGGCGGCTGCTCCTAGCCGCTCGTACCTAGTTAGGCGTATACCCCTCATCCTTAAAGCCTCGCGTTGGCTTATGCATCGAGATCTCTTCGGTGGCTGGCTACCTTTCTCCTTTCACCATTCATCTTTGCGCCGATCCTCGTTCCTCCCGCCCCTGTTGGCCGCTTCCGCTAACCGCTTCCCGTCTTCGTCGCGCTCGCGTTTTATTCCGCACTGATGGAGCACTTTGGTTTATTAATTCCCCCGCGTAGCCGCGATGGTTTCGCCGTCGTGTACTTTTTATTAGAACTTCTCCGCTGGTTCGTGGACGCGCAACAGCCGCACCACGTTCGGTTCTTTGACGTCGATTGTATGGAAAGTGAAATTAAGTAATCGTTAAAGAATCGTAATCTGGACGATATTTGGGATCGAATTTTGACACGCGTCGCGGGATTAATTAGCGGTGGATAGCGAAGAAATGATGACGGCGGATAAATTGAATTTATAACGAGGAAGGGGATCAAGGTTACGGGGGAGTCTCGAATTTTCGATGGTTAACGCTGGTGATTACAAATTTAATTAAATCTGAATACACTCTATCCGAGCGAGAGGGTATTAATTACCACGTCCTTTGTACAAGGGAAATCCTCTTGCGGAAGAGGTTTTTAAGCCAGAAAAAGGGAAGAGCGATGGCGGAACAACTCGTACACACAATTATATTACACCGTGGACTTTTTCCTCGAGCCAGTGCCTTGGGAAACAAAAAATTGATTCGCATGGAACACGACGCAGGAAGACGTTGAATTTCGCGAGCGTAATTCCCCCAACGATCGCGGGACGAGTGGTGAAACGTCGGTAAGGAGGAGGCAAATGCGACAAAGAATAGCTAACGTCATTAGTACACGCCTCCATGCGTGAAACAGGATTATTCTCGTTTGCGAGGCCATTAGAGCGATGTTCCTGAGCCACGATGCATTAAACAGATAATAGGCCAGAAGACAATTCGTTTGTACGCTGTTGTCCCGCGCCGATGTGGATGTAATAACAATGGAGAACGTTTCGTGACTGCAAGCTGATCGAGAGAAAGGCAGTGGAACGCGGTGGAAAATATTTTCATTTATGAAAATCTCTCATCTGGCGAACTTTTACTTTCTTAATAATTGAACTTTGAAAACGAAACTTCCTGGCACCTGTCGATATAAAATGGTAACGAAATTCGTTTTACAATTTAGTATTTATGGAACGAAAAAGTATCCCCTATCGCTTTCTGTTTCATTAGCCTGCACAGTCTAATTTGTGCGAATGCAACTGCGAACGGTTTCGCCTACCTGCCCGTGTTTTCGTGCACATTCATCGCGGTGAAACGTCGAACGACACGCTTCTTTCCTCCCGTTCTCGTTTACAGGCCGAATCGATAGCGCTAACTGTTTTAAACGCGGACATACCTGACTGGCTGACTTCGCTTGGCTGTTTTCTATGTCAACACGGCAATATTGAAGCAGGTCGTTCCCGCTGTTGCCGCGCACGTCAGTCACAGCTCCGCTGGTGTATAATTAACCCTGCGGTTTACATTACGACACCTCCATCGCCTCGCGTCGCTCCGCCACCGTTCCTCGTGGCCATTTTTCAGATACCATGGACGTTGTGCACGTACGATTATAATGGTAGCAATTGTTGCGCGTGGCGTGACAAAGTTGCGACACGTCCCTTGTTTCTGCAACTGATACGATTCTACTTTCACCGACGAGCAAGTCGAACTTGTTGGCAAATTAAATTAGAGTACCTCTCGCCAATTTTATTTCATCGTCCCTTAGAAGACTCGCGCAAGTACTCCATATCATACGTGTAAGGAATATCTTTAAATCCTCACTGGACGTATCTTCCATAATTTACTTCCGTTTAAGAAATCAGTCGGATGAACTTAATAAATACACCCTCAAGGTTCTACGAGTGTTCGCCTACGACCGGTGACACCGTTTCAATCTAAAATTTCCCAAGCTCTCTCACCATTCCTCTCAGCCTCGATTTAATCTCGCCGCACGATAGATCCGGGCAGAAACTCCTGGGCGGCGCGGAACTTTCTCCTAAATCCTTCCGCGCGCCGCCTACTAATTCCCAACTCGCTCGGACACGTGTCCAACAGACGAACTGTCTGCGCCGCGGAAAACAGTGGTCGGCCGTTCGCGTCGTCCCGGTCATCTGCATCTGCATCTGACTGCCGCGCCATTGCCGTCGCTGTCGTTGCGCAAAAAAAAAAAAACAGAGGAGAAAAAAAAAAGACAGAGGGGCAGGGGAAAAGAGGAAAAAAGAGAAACGGAAGCGCGCGGTTGCACAGCGTATCGTCGAAGTTTCGCGAGCTCGCTTCCATCGGTTCCATCGGCCTCCGTCTCGCTCGACGCTGGCGTGGAAGTTAGCGTATTGGCGAGGGGGCGAAGGTCTGCCAATGGCAGACGACACCGATGGCAGCGGGTAGCAGCCACGCGGCGGCTCTTGCTGATGGATTGTCTCTCCTACACGCCCCCTGATTACCCTCGTACGCTGTCTCGTTCCCCTGTCGTCTCTTGGCCCGTGTCGTCCGATCGTTTCCCATCGATGAAAAATAAAAAAGGGCGGGAAAAAAGTGGGAAATTTGGGGGGCCAGCGTGAAGTGGTCTCTTGCGAAAATCCGGCACCAGAGTCGGGGAGTATTCGAATTACGAGGCGTTCGATTCTGGCACAGGGATGTAGAGCGACGATAACGATAAGTCGTCGTTATTATATTACCAGCAATTTCTTATTATAGCGATGTCTGAGATAGACTGTGGTTCCGTTCGATCTATTCGCGATTTATGTGCATACTTCTCGTTCGTTGACGAATACTCGCGTTACAAATCCTCGCGACGGAGATGGGAATAGAATCTGTCCGCGATGGAGACAGGAGGAAGCGTACTTGGCACCGGAAGCAGAAGCCGAGGCGAGCCTCGAAAATTGAAACAGAATTCACGGGGTGAGGATGAAATACAAGGAGGATTCGCGGTTCTCAGGCTAAATGGAAGATCGTAAGTTTCCAGCGTGAAGGGCCTGGCTTTGGACCAGGGGAACGGGTTACGTCGTGACAGCCAATGAGGGACCGGTCGGTGTTCCGATTGGTTCCATCTAAATTGTCTTCTCCTCTCTTTTCGCGGGTCGTGATCAAAAAATCTCGTCGGAATAGCTGGCGAAAATATCGGCGGGTTAATATATATCAGTGGGTTCAGAGAAAAAGTAGTAATAAATGTATAATTCTGTCTTCGACCAGGTCATCGTTAAAATATATTTGTTAATTTTGAATTTGTATTTTATAGATCGAAGCAATTGAATAGATCGCATATAAGTAGGACATCACGAATATTTCACATATAATTAGAGAGCTCGCGTCAAATATTGATACGTACTACTTGTCCTATAATTTTTAAGATATGTCGATACCTTGATCGAACAGACTCGTTTATTTGTACGTCCAACGTGTGTTTCTTAATTCGAATACAGATGTAATGAAGATTATAAGAATTTCGTAACAGAAAAAAATAAAGGATTATTAAACTGGAACAAAAGCAACCAAGGCAATGTTTAATCAATTTATCATTATCCAATTCGAATATATATACAGCACACCGTTCAGCAGCGTGTATTTGTCGGTTCCTCCGCAAGAAGAGAGTATTAAAAAGCAACGGCGATATTAATTGGCAACGCGACGAACGCCGAATTCGAAGCGGCAAAAGGTGAAAAGAGCGAGCAGCGGTTTCAAAGGGCCGGCCGATAAATTATCCGCACGCAAATTGGATCGTGCACGGGGCAATCTTTTCGACAGTATCGAACGCAGGATCAACTTTTAATTAAAGCCAGGATCAAGCCGGATTTAAGATATTTATTTTATATTTCAACATCCACCATCCATCGCACATTCACCCCCTCCTGTCGACGAGTCTATGAAAACTGTCGGCAGTCCCATCGTCGTCGTCGTCGTCGTCGTCGTCGTCGTTATCCTTCTCCTCCTCCTCATCCTGGCTAGCCCAATTTCGACCGACCCTTCATTGCGCGTTTACCCCTTTCCCTTCCATCCTCCGCTTTTCTCTGTCCCAGAGTCGCACGCCCTCTCGACCCAACGTTGAACGTACCACGGCCAGTCGACCCAACCCCTTGTCGCGCTTTATCCGCGCGGATTCAGCCCTTTACAACCTGATTCTTCAATCTCGCAAAGCAGTAAAGGCTACAGATTTTACGAGCCGTCGGGACGCGCGAGTGCGCGGCGCACACAGCCACCGCGTACGGGGCAGCACGCGCGATTTCACACACGATCCACGCCGTTCGCCGACTGGCGAACGTTCGGAAAGAGCGGGAGAGGGCGAGAGTTCCGGGCGTAGTGCGCCGTTACTACCCTACAGACTGGCAATATCCAACGACGCCGTGGAAAGTTTCCACTCCAATCTTACGAGAATGCACGCCTGCACTTGTCGCGAATATAAAGCGCGCGAGAATTTGTCGCTCGTCGCGTTCACTTCCGCAATACGGGGCCCCTCGATCGAGCGGTACGGCACCGGATGTATGTTTTATAAGCTACGGCTGTTGATAGATACGACGGTGCGGATACGACAGATACGACGGGCTGTGAATATAGATAAAGTAACGCAATTTGGAGACTTGTCTCTCGCCGAGAAATGACTCGAGGAAATATCGTGGCGAATCGATGAAATTTGTCCAAGTTCTTAGCGCTAACCTCCGCGATTCGCCCCCCTCTGAAACTGGCAGCGTCAACGTCGTACCGGATAGCCGAGACTTTCTTCAACAGGTACCCACATTCTCGTCGAATCTCGGGAGTTGATCGAACGAGAAGGGCGACGCAGTCAGCCCCTGCCTCCTCTCATCCTCATCCCCTGAATTCTCCACGGAGTACACTTTCCAATCTGACTTGACGCGAGTCGCGGGGAACGAAAAGAGTTGGAACGACGAGGAACGGGTGCGCCAGAGGTCTCCGTGCGAAGAAACCAGAGAGAAAGGGAAAAGGAGTCTCCTTATATAACGCGCCCAGATTGAAGGAATGGAACAGCCGAGACGAACGTAATGGCGGAATGGGGAATACGATTGTCGGGCCAGCGTTCCGGAAGAAAAGTGCCTTAGAAAAGCGGGCGGAGAAGTGCTGGTGGTGGTGTTGGCGATGGTGTTGGTGGAAGGCTGAGCTTCCAGGTCATGAGTTCCGGCAAGACGATCACGTGGAAGAGGAACGGACTGTACGCGGACCGGTATTGCCGAGTGGAGGTCTTTGTCGATGACGAAGAACCAAAGGAGGAAACGGCGTCGACACCCAACACCAGCCAACTCTCGAGTTCCCTCTTCTTTTCTCTCGATTCTTTCACACGTTACGGACCAGGTTTCCCCTTCGACGCTCTTTTCCACCTTACCACGGTTACCCCGTATCGAGAGGATCGCAAACGAATGGAAAATACATGTAGATGCCTGGACGCGCGATCACCCCAGCTGGATTCTTTCTTTCCTCGAGCAAACACGTTCCTCTCCGGTTGGCTCGCACGAGATCCAGTAGGTTCGCGCCAGCTTGTTCTCCACCTCGTTCCTCCTGCGCCCTTTGGCCCCCACGACCCTCGCGCCAGACCCTTTTGTATTCCCGGCACATATCACTTAAGGGTCAGGCACCCTCAAAATAGATCCGTTTCACGAAATAACACGCGTTGCCACGGACACCCCTCCACGGTCGTGCATACCAATGCGAAGGCGAGGTCTCTCGTTTGCTCGATCAGAGACCGTTCAGATGTTTCGATAACGTGAACGGTTTTCCGAGATATCCGATCGGGAAATCGACGGGGCGAGGAAAGGCAAAGTGGGCACCGGGGTTCGTACATTTCTGATCGCCTGGCGAGCCGTGCCACGAGCGTCGAAGCCTTTCCATTAGCCGACCGTCGCAGTAAAATGCGAGTTCTACGAGCTGCTACAGCTTACACGGTTCCACGCTCTGCAGCGGGTCATCGTGAAATTTTATACCACAATCGAAGAAACGTGAGAGCGTACACCGTTGGAGAAACGGTCGCGAATACTGCAGCGCGAGAAACGAACCGAAGGATAAATCTGATAGCGAGCGAAGTAACTGTATTAGAGGGTTGCGACAAATTTTCAAAATGTGATAAACGTAATGAAAACTCTGAAAAGTTACCCCATTCGTTCCAATCTATACGATTCGAGGTGAAGTGCGATGCGAACAGCGCGAGACAGTAGCCGACAACAGGATCGAGCAGCCGCAGTAGAAACTGTCGAGCGATAGTCAGACGGGTGGATCCAGGGAAGACGTTAATCCTGGCGCAAAGTCCGCCAGGAGTAAGAAAGGCAGACGGTCGCTCATGACAAATAAGCTCTGATTTAATTTTCACTCGACCGGGTCTCGCTCGTGCGGCCGTCGCCCGCCTCGAACCCGTTGCTGCAGATTAGCCTTAATGTCGCCGCGGGAACGGAGAAGAAGAAGCGAGAAGGAGACCAGAAACGAGACACAGAGAGGTATCCAGCTGGGAAAACAAAGAGGACGAAGAAAGGGGGACGACGAAGGAGTAAGAAACGGAGAGGAAGGGAGGAGAAAGTAGAGCGGAAATAAGAGGAAAGAATAGAGGAAAAGAGAGCGGATAGGGCATAGTTATTAATTAATCCTGGCTCTACTCTCCAGATGCCCGGCACGGCAGCCGCAAAATAAAGCTCCCAGCATAAAGAGCTTTACTTCCTGCGGGCATGAAACAATTATCGCCATCCGCCGCGAGCACAAAGAAGAGGCAGAAGAAGAAGGGGTGGGGCGAGGTAAAGAGAGAAAGGGGAGAGCAGCGTGATTATACGCGGAGTCCGGCTTCGTGACGATCAAAGGGATCCCTGCCCGATGTGGTCGCCGCTAATCGTAAGCTTTTACGTAATAGCCGCCCGTCCGCCTGCCTGGAAACCACCCTCGATCGGTTCCGTCTAGTTTTTACAGGGATGTCGAGCACCACCGTCGACAAGATAAATTTAAGACTCTTTTGTGAAGGCTCGTTCTCTCCTCTTTCCACCCAGCCCTTTTTGTAACATCGTCACGCCCCGGAGGAGATGATTAAGGATTTTTAAATTGCGACGTAAACGATAATGTATTTCGCGGTTGGTCCTCTTGATCGCACGCGTTATATTTCCCCTCCTACGTTCCATGGATTGTTTTGATTAATCGCGCGGAATTAGTCTGATTGTGCTTGCTCGAAGGAGAAGTAATTGCAATTGGTTGATTTATTTTAGTAAAACGTGAGCGATGGCTGAAGTTTATTGCTGTTAATTAATAATTCTAAGGATAGTTCTTTAGAGAGTATCATTTAAATTTGTATATTTTGTGTATTCATTTCGAAATTATTATCATTCAGTGTTCATCATATTCGACCACATTTTTTAAACATTTTCCAGCACATTTGCCATGAATTGTTGTAGTTTTATGATACTTCAGGATTAGTACAACGATGTTTTACTAAAATTTTAGTTAGCCAAAGGGCAACGAAGCTCGTTTAACTACCCTTCTTCTGCGTAGCAGAATGATACGCTGGAAATGTTACCCCTAACGGTTTGGCGCCATCTGAACCCATAGGGGTGTATTTTTCCGCACTACCCCTGGATCGATTAATCTCCCTTCCCGACAGATGGCGCTGTTAAACGCGAGCTCCAGCAGGAGCTAACGGGTAGCAAGGATCGGGAATACTGACCGACGGAAAATGATATTACCGACCCTGTACTCGAACAGTCTGACTAGTCGTGGTCTTTTTCTACTTATCCACTTTCTATACCACCGTATCCAACCGTTCGTTCAACGTATATCGATTAGTCAATTATTTAAGTCATTCAGTATTGTGCATGTACGATTGTAACTTAACATTTTAATATTTTCTTCATTTTTTCACTTGTCATTTGCTGATATTACTCAAATTTGCAATGATTTGCAAAGTACGCGGTACTTCGTACAAGAAATTTCGGGGTTTACAAAGTAAGTTTCAAGAAGGGCGAATCCGTGCCATCCGAACTTGAAATAGGACACGCGCCCGCTAAACCATCCCCCGAGAGAGCTACAGCAATCTGCGACGTGACCCTCTAAAAACCACATTTCCCCCGGAACACTTTAATACATCCATTTCATATTGCATTTACAAGATTTAAAATATTCGTACAATCTGTTTCTCATGCGACCAGAGAGAATACCGTAAGGAGTATTCGAGGTATCAAATATATTCTAGATTTCAGATTCCGTTCCGTAATGGCATGGTAATATACATCTCGGACCCGTGTAACGTACAGCCTCGGAAATTCGAGTTGGATGATAAAGAACTTACAAAGTCACGTAACTTCGAGATGATAGTTTAAACATGTTACTTCCCGAGTAACCTGAGAACCAACGTCAATTTAAGGGAATCGTAATATTCAGCTCTGAAAATAAATCTCACCCCCTATCAGACATGCAGGTAGAAACTTTTGAAGTCTCGAAATTTCAGAATTCCAAGACTCCTTCGCAAACTGAAACATCAATGGCGAACTAATAACACGTCCAACAAACAATAACAGCCTCCTCCGAGGCTGTTCTCGTTCCCTTGAGTGCCATTAAAAAAACGACACGAACAATCGTTATTTCTCGATTCATCCGCGCAATATCCCGTTCCAGTAATTACTCGAACGACTCGCGGGGAAACGATTAAGGCCATTTATATCCGCGAACGACGAACGCGGACGAAGAATGACAGTGAAATCCAGGTTGAAATCCGGGGGAAACCCACACCCCCGGATAGACCCGATGCATAGACACGGGTTCACGACCAGGCGCAACGCTGGAGGAGAGCAACGTTAATCAGGCCGAGTAAACAGCTGCCGCTGATTGTGCCGCGTATATGGGAAATAGGCGGCGGCACACAAAGCGTCAGGAATCTACGAGGGCGAGCCATCGATCGTCCGAATGCTCGCGTTATTCGGCCAGGAGGAAAGAGCTCGTTCAAGACCGCAAACCCACCCAACGCCCGCGGACAGCGAATCAAGCGCGCCAGGGGTAAACTCGCCCCGGTGGATTCAGGTAAAATCGATCCCCGCGTTACCTTAACCCCTGACGGGGTTCCAATTGTTTCCTCCTCTCGTCGGAACGTCCGCAAGGGCTGCTCGAAAAACGGCGACAGTGAAAGTAATAGGTTCCCCATTTTTTCCACCCCTTCGTCAGAATTAATGTCGCATCGAGCTGGTGGTAATTATTCTTAGTTTTCAGGCCACTGAATTTTATCCTCGATGTTAGAAGAATATGAATGGCATCGTGGGATAATCGAATGTGTACGATTCTAATGGATATCAATATAAGTTTAATGGAACGTAAAAAATGTGTACTTTTTTTTATCGAGTTCGTACGTGGGAAACGTGCGCGCGGAATCGACCGATAATTTAATAGGTTAATTAAATCCTTTCATGCGTGCTATTCGTGCCCGATTCAGTTCGAATGATTGCGGCGATTGTTATGTTTGAGGTGGACGAACGGTAATACTAATATGTTGCTTTGAAATTACCATAACACGCGGTAGTTGCACGATAGTTCTCTCTGGAGCACGTGCACTATAGAAAATTGGTATGATCGATAAAAAGTTCGCGATCGAACCCGAAGAATCGACGATTCTTATTTCTCCCACGGACGTGTTTATCCGAGACCAAAGTTTTATTAAGGGAAACTTTCTCGGACTCGTTTCGAAACATTGCCAAGGAAATCTTCCGATAATCTGGAAAAACTCGCTGCAAGAATCCGTCTATCGATTCGCCTCGGATAAAACAGCGGTTGCCTCGACGGGCAGTTCGTTCGTTTAAATATCGAATTAGTGTCTCGCTAAATAAACCAGCATCGCGAATTTAATTGGTGATAGCTTCGAGCTCGACCTCTCCCGGGGCGATTCTCAAAACGAATTTGGACGGATCTACGCGATGCTTTCTTAATAAATTGCCAAGTCCTCTTCAACGGTATTTACGTCCCCATTAATCCCTCCGACGTTGTCACTCTTCGAGGGATCCGGGGAAATCTCTTAAATGCTTTAAATGGCTGCAAAGAGCGCCGGGATAAGGAAGTTATCGGCTTAAGGCGAAACGCGTCCGGACGACGGGCCAGCGGCCGACTGAAAACCGATAAAACTGGCCAGGCCGCTGCCCTGCGATTTCCACGGTCGCGTTTACCTCCGCCGCATACCCGAACGATCCTGTTTCCCTTCGTCAACTCGAGACTGGAGGACATCCGCTGACGCGACTTTTCGAGTGCCCGCAAACACGCGTCCCCGAGTCGAGTTACAACGCAAAACGCTCGAAACGTTTCAAACGGGTGGGGATACACCTGAGATTCTCGCGTTGCTACAAACTGCGGACTGGACCACCAAAATTGATCGAAAAAAAATCGTTCGAACGACGCGCGCTTTTATTTTCCAATTCGCATCCACTGTTTCGCGAGTATTTGCCCGATTCTGCGGTATCGATGGACGAGGGCGTAGAGAAGTGCACTTTCTGCACGGAAATACGAAGGAAAAGATTTCGGAAAGACGGTTCCACTTGGCGCCGGTACTCTCTCATTTTCGGATGAAAGATGCGCCAGACAATGGGAAGCCAGTACATAATGGCTGGGTTATTCGAGACAGCACTTCTCGATAGCTTCGTTGCGTAATCAAAGAACAGAGACGAGTATCCTACTTCTCGAAATTCGAAAATCGTTCTCAGACTCGGATTTATTTAAGCGAAAAGTGACGAGCGACTGAATTCACGAATCGTTTAAAGCCACCAAACAATGTTCATCCCAGAGAATACAACAGCGACCATCGATCGCTGCATCGATTATGCGTGAGCTCGAGAAGAAGGAGAGAAAGAAACCAGTTGAAAGCCGGAACGACGAACAACGTCCGCGCGCGACGAAGGGCGAACTCCGTCTCGAGGAGCCGTCGACCGCCGCTGGATGAAATTGTCCCCGACGTCGTGGAATTTTCACCCGCCCTGCCTCTCGTCGAATAATGCGGTCGTCCGTGGGTATATACGCGTTTGAGTTTCGCGCGGAGGCGCGGGGCAACAGACGAGGGCAACAGCCGTCTCTCGGCCCAGGTACAGTTTCCACCGGCTGGTTGTTTTTCAGTCGCGGCATTTCCATACCGTCTGCAGGAGGCCTGTATGGAAATCGACGGGGCACGCCTTCCGCGTACCGATATTGAGTTCGAACGAATACTGATGGCCGCATGCATTATCCTGCCCCCCCCCCCTCGAGTATACGATAAACGTGATACAAGGTAACGCGAGACGAGCACCACGGTGACGCTTGGCTGTCTGCGAGGTGATCTACTACGAATTAGAGCCAGCCGAACCTGTCTCGTCGAGGAGTTAGGGGTGTCCTCCTGCCAAGTGCGACGGGGTTGTTTCCACGCGGAGGCCTATACGGGGGTAATCGTGGGTGAACGAATAGACTAAATGACGAAACCCTGTATTCGGAGTTTCGACGCGGTGGTACGAGTCGGTTCGATGGTTAATCGATACGAAGTAGCCGTATTACCAACAGGTTGATTGATGGAAGAGTCTGATCGTTGATTAGGAGGAGAGCGAAGTGTGTAGAGCAGTTTGTTGCGATTCTGTTTGTTTTTTGAAGCCACGAGATAAGAGTGGAACTGGAAGAGTATTCTTAATAAATTGGACGAAAGATATGTACATATGAAGTGCACAGGAGAATTTTTATAAATGTTAACGGAGGCTTGTGCTTCGTTTGACAGTCGTGTTTCAGAGTAAGAGGAAACGAAGATTTGGTGAACGTACGTCTTTTTTTGTCGCATCGTGAATGTAATTCCGATCGGGGATTCGTTCACAACTTAGACGCTTAGCCGCGTGCAAAATAAGCGAACGTTGGGTATCAATTAGCATTCTAGTTTTCTATGTCGTTCAATGGCCATTTCCAGCGACGAGCTGACGACTCGAACACGCGAGACGAGGGAATAAACCGTAGGCGCGTCGTTAATTAAAATCATAATTATGCTCTTCCAGCGAAATAGAGGATTCTCGAGGAGGTTGCATTTACTCTGCGGGGCTGGGAACGATGTCTAGCGGAACTGCGCAGGGGTGGGACCCCGGGGTATCAACGTGACTACGGCTGCAACACTTTGAAACGTTGCACCCTGCCTTTGATGTTCTTCGAACGAACACGGTTCTGTATGATCGAATTCGTGGATGTTACTGATAATCAAAATACGCGTGCCTGTTATTTCGAACTCTGCCTGGAGGAAATGGGCCTTTGGGCGTACAACAAACGGAGAATAAAAGAAATCGAATGGAATTTCTAACGAGCCTGTCTCGCGTCGATTCGCAATTCGGTTCCACGCGTCGAAAGATGAATGCAGCCAGTTTTAGCGACCTCAAAGAACGGTGAACGTGCTTTTTCGCGAGAAGAAAAAGGTATCGCTCGTGTAACTTTTATCCGCGTTCCTGAGGACGTTGAAGGCATTTTTTTGGCGTTATATCGTGACCAACCGCGTTGGCATTCGTTTTTCACCCCGCGGCCCCTATTTATTTTTCGCTTTAATCGAAAGCCGCGTCGTACAGTAAACGCAGAGACGACGAGAAAGTTAATTTCTCTCGTTCGGGCGGGAGGAAAAATGAAACGTGAAATGGAACATCCACCTCTCTGTTCGGAACTGGCTGTTACGACTCGACGAAATGGTAATCGTGAAACATTAATCGCACAGAGAGGAAACAAATAGCTGCGGGGATTTTTATCAGTCACTTTTTTGCCAAATTGTAACAGGCACAATCGCATACAGGAGATACGAGCGGTCTGTGTAAAAAGTTGATTGCAGGGGATATATTAAAAATATCGCCAGAGTTTCGCGTTTCACGCCGTTCCTCTTTTTCTATTTTAATCGCAAATCTATGGACTTTTTGTTCGCCGAGCGGATTTGCTTTTTCCAAACGTAGCTACTGTACACGCTGTGTTTATATTTAAACTGCCTTTTCCAGGTACGTATTTCAATTATTTTATTTTTACAAGCTTTGTTTTAGCAATTTTTTTAATAGATCAAAGGTACGCCCGTAGTGTTCATAATTGTTATACGAGTAAAATAAACTACCGAATGAACCGCTCGAACGAATCGTTTGACACCTTTATGCCACGCGTACCTTTGTTTTTATCAAACACGGTCACTCGAAACGCAGCTACTTTTTCATAAATCATCTCGACGATGGTATTCGAACGCGATACCTTGCCACGAAGATCCGCATGCGCTATCGCGAAGCGAAAACGAAAGAGGAGACCTCGCACAATGGCCGACGAATGTCTAAAAAGCGGACTGTTAAATGGTAAAAGGAACTCCGGTCGTCGGGAAGGGTTGGTCTCGAGGACGCTTTCACGAGCCCGCTGACGCATGGCCGCGCCAACAAAAGTCGAAAAAGCGAGTGGAAGATTCCTTCCTGCGCAGCCTCTCGTTTTTTTTCCCCGCTCCTTCGTTCCTTCCGGCTCCTCCGTTCCTCGCTTTCCGACGGTTTCCCTCGTCGCGCGGAGGAGTCCCGCCTAAACGAACAGCGACGAAATTTGCTTAAGAGTTGAAGAGGAACCAGAGAATAGAGGGTGAGCCAACGAGCGAAAATTTGCCAGCAACAATGGATGGAAGAATTTCTTTTCACATTCTTTGGTTAAATCGTTTGATGGATATATGAGTGAAGGTTAGCCAGCTCGTGGAGGAGACAGATTGTCGGATAATGTACTGGGAGTATATCGGAGGCAAGTCGCGATGAAAAGCCAAAGAGACGACGAGTCTATGGCGATGTTGCGGGGCAGATCGGCAGAGGACGAGCGAGAGGATACAATTAGAGCGGATAACAAAGGAAGTAAGATTAATGGGAGTGCAAAAGGGCGTGCACCGGGCCAGGGCACGCACGCGGCTCGACAGAGAGGAATAAAAGGAAAAGACACGGGAAAGGGGCTGAGAAAGAGCCGATACCAGAGGAGAAGGCTCGTAGCAGCCGTGTGACGCGCGGGGCCCGATGTGTGTCTCCGCCCCGCGGTGAGATGAAAGCAAACGGTAGGGCGTAAATGTAAATTGGTACATTCCTACGGCGTTCTTAATTAACTTCTTTGCAATTATCATGACGGTGTTCCGTCGTGCGAGCGTGTCTGCGGCTCGCCTGCTGCTTGTCTCTCGTCGTGGAATGTGAAAGAGAAAAGAAGTGGGAAAAAAAGAGAGAGAGTGGGCAAAAGAACGGAGAGAGAGAGAGAAAGAGAGAGACAGAGGAGTGGGGGCGGGGTTAAAAAGAAGGAAAAGTAGACTCTTCCTTGTTCGGGCGTGGTAGCTCCGCACAGTGAATTCCCTCAAAGGCCTGCCTTTTCTCTCTCTCGCGGGCCGCGAGCGCCCTTTACGCGGGTGTTTAAAAACCGCGTGTACTTTGTACGCAAGAATTGCATTCATTCGGCACTTCTCAAACGCTACCTGACTACGGATACGTGGTAAAGTGGGAGCAGCTCTTGATGCAATTTTGGAAAGCGTTTGTTGCCGCGAGCTTTGAACGGTTCACGCGCAAGTGCACGGAGCACCCCCGTGCTCCACGCGTGCCAGTCATGGGTTTCACCCTCTGCTCGACCCGGTTAGCGGCTTCATTTTCTTGCCAGTCGAAACGAGCGCTAAGCAAACTCTTTACTCGCGACATATCAACGATCGTCAGATCTATGCGATTTTCTGGAAGCTCTGTTTCTCTCACTTTCCACCATCGACTCTTACAAGTTTTGGACTTTGGAATAATCGCGATATAATTGTAAAAGTTTGCCACTCAGTCGATATTGTATCTTTCCAATTCTATCATCGTGTTCTCCCATTTAATGTAAAAGCTTCGTTTTACTGGAACGATACAAGGCGTACCGATTGAAAGGTACAACGTCTTACAATCAACCAATAATCGTCACCTTGAATGGATATCGGATTTACGACAATGCTCGGTGCACGCGCACCTCTCAATACTAACACGCAACGTGCATTAGTACAAGTGCATTATGCTCTTGACATGTTCATTTGGCCGGCTGTGCACATGCATGCGTACACACGCGTTCACCCCTTGGCGGTGGGCGCAGCGAATGCATAAACAAGGGGAAATTTAGGATATTACTTGCACTTCAAAGCAATACAAGCCGGATAATACGTTCCATTTACGCGGCTGTAGCGTTGATCATCGTTATTACTCGTCTCATTACTATCGATTACAATTATCTCTCAATTCACCTTGCGCGATCGGTATCGGATTATACTTCGTTTCCAGTTAAATTATCACCGGTCGAAACGGGGTTACAATTTCTACGATACCCGTCATCATCGCGCGTAATGTGATTACGAAAAATGCTCGATCGATCGTTAATGAAATATTCAGTTCGCACCGACACCACCCGCGCGCCGGGTTGTTATTGATTCCCAATACGCGAACAGTCCATTCAGCTACGTAACTCGATTGTTTAAACGGATGGGCAACAATAAGAAGCGGCGTTATAATTACCAATTAAAATGCCCGAGCACGCGTAATCAACGGAGCCGTAAACACGGCATATTTCAGCGTGAGTTCGTCGCAAAGGACCCAACGGCGGTTACGAGGCTCGTACAGGGGCGCGAGATACGGCTATCAGAATATATTTGTGCAAAAATTAATTGTGTTGCACTACGGGCGCGAATATTTTACCATGCTTTCAGTGCAGAAAGCGTGGGTAGAAAAGCCATTATCGTCGACCCTCCAGCGTGAGCTAATGAACGAACTGGCGCGCCAGAGCGAAATTCAAAGGTACCCGCAACAAAATCCAATATACCGTACCACGTTTCTATGGGTTCGTTTGTATTTTTATTCCCGATAGCGAACTACGGTCTAATATCGAGCAAACAAATAAAAAAGAAGAAAGAAAAAAAATAGGAAAAAGTAATGAAAAAAGAAGGGGAGAGAAAAACGATGGAAACAATGATAACCATCGCGGCTGTGCGATTTTGCCAATTTTATTTCCCATTGATCCCATCAAGCAAAACGCGTATTTGGACAAGTTTTAAGCAAACCGATGCGTTTTTCACGCGTTCGCCCGTTCCGCCCGTTTTACAGTAACGCGAATAAATTTGCTTAATAGCTTTCGTCGGGGATTAAACGCGCCAAAGTGCGGCCGATTGTGCCGCGCAAGGGTGTGCCAACAAACGCGTCCCACCCTTAACGAAGAACACCGCGCCACCGCGGTCCAATCCAAGATCGCGGCCGTATTTATTAGCGAACGTGGGCAAACACCGCCGCTTCCGCAATCTTCCAGTTTGTTTTACGCGGACAGGGCAAATAATTCATTAGGAGCATAAACCTCGCATCAAGCTGCAATTCAATTTACGAGGAGACCTTGTCCGTCTCTGCGCCCGGGGTCTACACACGATATTGACCACGAACAAGCTGCGCCATTACGAGCGAGCGCACGGATTCCAAAATTAACATTCCCAGCCGGTATTATCCGCTAAGATACATAAAGCGAGACCTCGTGCATTACGGAAAATTCTCTGGTACTTTCGAAACATTTTATACGTAACTACATCCCCCATCCAACTCGCTTTTCTCCTCAAATGCAAACAGGTCAACGATTGCGCGTCATCTTCAACAGAAAAAAATCGTTCGACGTAAAGTGACTCCACTATTCTACCGTAATACACCGCAAACACTTAAAATCATTAGCATTTTAAAGTACGCGTCTTCTCGAAGGATCGCTAACAAAGCTAAATCGCAGCAAGCATTAAAACGTTCGGCGATAGAAAAAAGAGACGCAAACAAACGCTGTGTGCCGTTTCACAGGCTCGACTCGTGGAAGAAGTGAAAGAAAGCCAGCCGAGGGGGTGGCCAAGGGGGTGCACGGCAGAGAAACAATCAAGCTGATCAAATTGTACGGGCCGACCCCCGTATTGACCAGTGTCGAAGTGCATGTGCAAGTGCACAGGTGTGCCGTTAGGCTCGCGACAGAGGTCGGGCCCGGGCAAATAGAACGGCGGGCGCATAGGTGGACGTGACCACCGGTTGTCTGCAGATTAATGGATAGCGGGTGCACGGGCACGCGATTGGTTACAATGCCACGTCGATCGGGCTCCCACGGCGTACCTACGAGAATAACGACGCGTAACATAATATCGACGGATTGGCATTTTGCTTTCGCCCCGATTAACATTGCGTGTCGCGCGCACGCGGAATTTCGAATTTTCCCGGCGCGAGTCGAGCGGCGGTACGTTATCGGTTTACGGCCCCGAAATTTACCGCATCGCGTGACAATATTATCGAATTGTAATGCATCGCGGAGGCTCGATCGCACCAGCGGACGAATTGCTATCGCGCTCGAACGCGCGACACCGAGCGGACGCGATTCCTCGAACCGTTTTAAGGCTTGATGATCGATGGGGTAACAAAAATCTTGCATCGAAACGGTATTAAAACGATGGAAAGAGACCACCACTTGACGAACCAGATTTTCCCTAGAGAGAATTTATGGCTGAATAGTAAACGATTACTGAGTCGAAAATTAGATTTGAACAGTGACTTTTGATATCGCGAGAACCTCCCGTTGCATCATTGCAACGCGTTTTCGTCGCTGCAACAAATACGTAACGCGAGAGTTGCCATGTGCGCTTTGTCGGGTGTTTCGTTTGTTTCATCGCAACGCGTTCGCATCTACTCGTGGCCACGGCGAATTAACCTTTCGCGATCCGAATAGCGTCCCTGTGAACCGGCAGCCGATGTCGAGTGCTTGCGGCTCAACTGCGCCTCCGGGACGCGTAAAAGCTTACTCCTGTTAGTTTGACACCGGTTGCGGGTTTTGTTATCTTTCGTAACCGAAACGTTTCCCAGTACGTAAGAGAGCGGTCGTTTCAACGAGAGAAGAAGAGAACGCGTTCTCCTTCGAATAATTTTATGCGACATTAAATGGTGATCCCTTTTATGCAGTACTTCCACTCTGATTCGTTAATACCTCCGCGTGCTCTCATTTTGGTCGCCACTTGGTATCGAGTCAAGCGTGAGGGAACTGAATTGAACGTGCAAGCTAGCGAAGTAATTTGTTTAACACTGCGAGTGAAACTATACGAAAGGAATTCTTCTAATAGAGCACGCGCGTCTCCGCTCAATAAAGCGCGCCTCGTACAAGGGGTTGCCGCGCGATGAAATTCATAAACTGTATTTTACTTACGACCCCTGGAAATATCTCGCGCTCCCCGCGAAAACTTCCACGGGACCTGCACTGCCGTGTAATTTGACGGAAAATGCGCACGTGCGTATCACGACGCCCCATCCTGCGCGTTATCGAAACATTCGAGGTTGATCGTGCTGGAATTACCCCTGCGATCTTTCCAAATACAAGCGATTTCGATGCAGCCGCAGTAGAGCGCGTTTAAAAAACCTCTTCGTTCGATGTTGATGAAAAGATACGCGTAGAATCGCGGAATTAAGTGTATGGAAACGTACAACGTGAAAACTCGTGGAAAATTCCGCGGGACCATTAAAAGTTTGTCCATTAAACAGGACCGCGCGTATGTAAATCCACAGAGATGCGAAGGCAATACTTTACTGTTCGCGATCGAGCAGCGCGTTTCCCCCGTGATATTTCAAACTTACGAGCGCTCGCGGCGCGCTGGAGAAAACGTTCGACTAAACAGCACTTGAAATTGCTGCTGCGGGACACTGGGAACGACACGTGGAAGCTGAAGCGAATTCTTGGCCCGAGAAACTATCGGCGAGCATCGATTATCCGTCGAGGCGCGTGCGAGCGGAGTTCGGTTACGAGTTCGACGCCGGACTACACGGCAAATCCGGCGGATCGAGCACGTTCCAACTAATTCGATGGACTGTCCAGGACGAGTTACGTTGTCGTTCGACGGATGAACAGTTACGTACGAACGCGCGATCATATCGAACGTTAACCGACACTCGATCGCAATAACTTTCCTCTGGCTCGCGTTAAATAAGTAAAACGGTCGCCTTGCATATTTAAACGCGCTGCTCGAGCGCGATCGAGCCGCCGCCTGTGTACGATCGCTTTTCGATAAACGCGGACCATGCTAATGCTATTGCGAACGCCGATACGTCGAGAGCCATCGCGATGGCGATTTAATTCCGATTTTTGCTCCCTGAAACCGCCGTCGCTGGATTCAACGCGACGATCGTTTTCCATTCTCGAGATTCTGCAAAGAGCAATCGAAGAGATATTTGATCGAATGCAGCGACAGATCAGTTTGTGTCTACTCACGCGTGTATATATTTAGCTAGTATGGAAGTTATTTTGCAAGGAATTAGTTCGCTGGCGAACGCTTCGACGTGTTTTTCCAATTCTGTCCGCCAAGCGGACGAGCGCGTTTTTAACGTTTCAAGTTCCGCAAACGATCTTCCCAGCTATCGCCTGGCGGAATTGAAATTCAAATTAGACCTATGACGCGGAACGGCCGGGACTTGGGAACGAAATTTACGACGCTCCCGAACTATTTTCTCGTCTTTTTTTCTTTTTTTTTTATTCCTACCGGCTCCCATTGCATTAGACCGGCCAGGCGTGATAATAATTCAGGGCTGAGGCGAAGTTCCCGCGTGAAAACTCGATATTCGCGCCACGATTCCGCGACGAGTTCCGAAAACTTTTTTCCAAGGTGTCCCCGACCGGATGGGGTTGGGGTCTATCGCGAAATCCGGCTTCTTTACCAGCGTTTGCCTGAAATAATGACTTCGACGATGCCCTCGAATAATAAGCGTCCCAACCGAGGGGAGAAGAATGTTGAACATGTAAAACAGAGCCTTCCACAGTGTTCTCTTGCGATGAATTATTTGGTAAAACTACGTTTACAGTATCGCTGATAGTAGAGCGAAACTGAACGAATTTCAACGATTCACAAAGTGTACGAGAATTCTCGATAGAGCCAGGAAGAAATTTTTCCTTCGAAGAGTCGCAAATGAGTTACGGATGTAACCTAATGGCAGACCATCCGCAAGATGGAGCGCAGAGGTTCCATTAGAGTAATATATCTAACCGTAAGTTACAGGCCAATTATAGCCCCATTGAGGGTGCGAAGGCAACTATCTTTTTGCGAGCCAAAGACAGAAACGGGTGATAACTCATCTGTTTTCGTTACTACCGTTCTTACGGTGCAGTAACATTTGCGTCGTTCTTGTCTGGTAACTAAGTCGAGAGAGTACAGGGACGTTTCGAGTGATACGCAGCGCAGCTGTGATAATGAACCCCGAATGACACACCACTTTAAGAAATTGTCCACCTTTGGCTTACGCGATTATCTCTCAATTAAATGGAGGAGCGAGACACGCAGTTTTTCATTATATAATAATAATATTCATGAAACGGATGCAAACATGCACTGTTGATGGCGACGAACTTGAGAAAAGTACCACAGTGTCTCACTGCTTTTCTTTCTTCTTTGCTATCTCACTAGTCAAGTTTTGAGTTGTGCACAGTACGCATCGTAGACCAAAAATCTGTTAAACATTTACAATACTGTACAGTGGAAAGTTTATCAAAGGAGAGAAAGAACCGTACAACGCGAACGCCATTATTGTTTACAGAACGAATTAAAGATAAATAATTAGCAGGGACGAGCTGCAAGTAAAATTCATCCCCTTGCTAAATCCACTGTACTAAATCAATTATCGCGTCCAGTCGCCGAGAGCGCACGCAGCGATCGGTTTTACAGCGGCGCGTTAACCAAATGAAAATTCAAAGCGCGGCCACGTGGGATAAAATTTAATTCTTCCCGATTCTTTGTGCCGTCCGTGGCTGTAATGATACGAATAATCGGGCGTATCGATGGTACCTCGAGTGCGAAAACTCGTAATTCGTCCTTTTATCATTTAGCGTTTGTCCGATAATCGCGCGCGTTTTTCACTCGCGTGGTAATCGGCGAATCGTTTCATTCGATTAAGCGAACGAAAAAAAAAAGAGCAAAAAAATAATAACGAAGTATCGTTAAACGAAAAATGGCTGTTGAGTTTCCAATAAATTACCAGCGACAGTTCGCACTTTTGGAAAATGCGCAACGTAAAGCAACGCGCGGGGAAAGAAGAGGAAAATCGTTCGCAACCTGAACGCACAAGTGCAGTTTCATTCGATTCATGGAACGGTGTAATAAAGATCTGTTTACTTTAATTCCGCGATATTTGCAGCGATGCAAGCTCTACTGTGTACCGATATATGTATATACACGCACTCGATTGGTAGAAATAATGTTATTAAGGCAGATATTTGCTTGGAATTTTCCAGCAGCGTTGGTTAATTATCGGGCTGCGTAATCCGTGGAATCAAATAGAAATTTAACATGCTGATTGCTCGAAGGCCCGAAGCGTGCGCGATTAATCCGCATCGATTTGAAACAAGCTCGTAATACGCGAAATGAGAACTTGACGAAATATAATATACCGTGTAAAAGGGAATCCAATTATTATCCTTCGAAATGTTTTCGAGGGGATGAAAGAAACCAGAGTTCTCAAAAAATAACAAATTACAGCTAAAGTTAAAAGGTGAAGGAAACATACGATTTCAGTTTCGTTAAATACCTCATTCGATTCGACGAGAACCAGTTTACGGTTCGAGAAATTTCGACTCGTGTCCCCGTATGCCTAAATACATGTACGGAGAACCGTACGAGGGGGTGGAGCCAAGAATTAAACCAGGCAACGTCAAATATTTGAATTAATTCGTATGACAATCTCTGTCATGGCAGGGACCCACGGGAAACCTTACGCGCCCATCAGCTTGCATTCAGTCACGTAGGAAGTTTATCGAGGAGAACTCCATCGTGCATGCAGAATTCATCAGAGAAAATGAATAAACCCTCTCTCCCTCCTAATCCGACATTTACGCTTTGCTGGAGCGTATTGTCGCGGCTCTCGTATAAATACAGCCACAAACGGCCACGTTTTTCATACTAACCCCTGATTGAGAGTTTCACCCCCTCGGTAATTAAACGTCATTCGAATGTTGCATTCGCGTTTCGCGTGCAATCGTTTCCTCCAGCGTTCGTTTAATTGCGAGAATCGAAGCGGTTGCCTGCATCCGTTTAAACGGTGCAAGTTTTACGTTTGCAAGAAATTAATCAAATCGAGAACACAGGGTGGCTGCGAAGAGGCGCCATCCGCGACCTCGGCAGTTCGAGGCAGAGGATCGCGTGGAGAACCGATTCGCACCCTTCGAGACGACTGAGAAAAAGTTCCGCGAGGAAAGAAGAAGAGCACGAAACGAAAGATAATAAACGCCAGACGCGTAGCGGTTCCTCGTTCGGATTTTCATGGCGCTACGCGTCTTTCTACCCCTCTGGAAGGACGAAGGAGACGCCCGGTTACATCCCTCTACTTGCTCATTGAAACCGCCAAGTCGGATCTCACTTATTAAAAGATAATATTCCGGAGACTTAATTCAGAATGAGACCAAGTCAGCCTCGAGTGGAGATGGCGGGCTTGTAAAGCACGTACAAAGAATTCGGTAATTAACGTCGGCGACGTCGTCGACGGCGGGAAAGGATCGTCTAGCGGCTAGGTGAAAACGGCTCGGGGGAAAAGAGGCTCTTACGATTCAGACCGTGACTGGTGCGAGTTAAAAACGAGCGGACCAACGGCGATCACCAACCGTGGCGCCGTTCGTGAAAAGGCTGCTTGATGCATCGCTTCAAGGATTTAATAAATCCCGGTGAATCTGTTCATTTAGCTACCGCGGGAATATTAACGTTTTAGGGGAGACGTAACGAGCTTGTTTGTATCGCTGTCGCGGAGGCGAGAGTATTGTCGGTATGAATTATGCGAGCATGTGGACCGAGCCGGAGGTCGTCGGTGAGGAATGGTTCGTAGGATGCGCGTGCAAGATTTGGGGATGGTGCCCACGTGAACCGTGCATCGTGATTGCGCTTGTCAAAGAGTTAATTGATAAAGAGCGTTGTTTTGGAGTTGAACGATCGAACGAGTTGTGAGTAATTGAAGATTTTGCTTTGCTAGTCAGCAATTTTAAATAACTCAGGCTCAATTTTATGATTAGAATGTACATGGAATTTTGTTTTAGAATATCAAAGCCAACTGTAACCTGTACGACCATCTAGTCAGCAGGAGATTTGATTTTCCGATAGCTTCCTGCTGTTTCAGGATGAAAGTGACCATTGATTGACCGCCAGGTTGGTTGACACATTTCCCACAGAGATGTACACTGATCCAACGAGAAATAGGGCAGGGATTTCGACCGCCTCTGTACCTTCTAATACGTAACGCCAAACTGTATTTCAAGTATTCTTCTATACAGGAAATGAGGCTCGTTTCAAATTCGATCATTTTATCAAGATAATTTTCAGCAATTTGCAGAAATATTCAGCAAGATATTTTGATTTCTAATATCAGTATCCAATCGAACAAAACATATTACAAATCGTGTACGTTCGTAAAAACGTTTCTCAACATTAAACGTCCGCGTTGAACGCAAGTATTAAATATGAAAACCGCAATTAAAATGCGATAAAGGGGATGAATCAACGCTTCAAAGGTAACGCCGGTTTTAAAATCACATGGAAAAAGTTGAACGAAAGTTGAACCGAAGAAATTCGAGCGCGCATTGAAGCGGCGGTCTGGCAAGTAGAAGGGGTCCGTGTTTAGCCAGACGTCTGGCTGGCATGCATTATTACCGAGCCTCTTTTCATACAGGAGAGCTGGCTTGAATCGAACCTCTATTAGTATCATTTCAATTCTCCCGCCGCGATCGCTTCTAAAATCATTACCGTGTGTATCGACCGAGTTCTCGCGATCCGCCGTTCCATCCAGCCGCATCGAAACCGACGTGGCAAGAAAAAGGAGGGACGAGAAAGCGAGGACGGGGATGAAAGAAAGAACGGGACGCACAGGCCTTTCCAAGTGTCGTCGCCCGACGAGAATGGAGAGAGCTGAAGAATGGGGCTGCTGCTGCTGCTGCCCGTCTTTCATGAACCGTGCATTCCCAGAGCGTATACCTGGCGAATGAGCAACGTTGATAGTTTGATGGAATTCTACCGTGATTTGAAATACCGATAAAAGGGACGCGCGGATGCTCGCGCGAGAATGGCGACGCGGAATGGAGGCGCTTCGGATGAAGAAAGGGAGAGCGAGATGGAGAGAAGAAAAACGCGATAAAGGGAGAAAGAGCGCGGAAATTCCTCTGCTCGCAATTTTGCCAAGCGATGCACTTACGTATGTATGCGCGGAGGAAGCGCGACAGCGAACGTCGGATAGTAAAAATCGTGCGAGGAAGTCGATGGTTCGAAAATGGCCGAAAGTACGGGACGGACGCGAGGAATCGTGTATCCACGGGCGAATCGAGATTTCGCAGTGCTGAAACGCGCGTTGGGATATAACTTTCGTCCCGATAGATCATTCCTCGTTGCCGTGGTGGTGGTGAACGTTAGAGAGCCACGAAGATTGCCAGGGTAAGTAATGTCGGATAATTGCACGGCGAGAAAGTTTCGTAGTAAAACGCGAGTTGTGTAAATCGTATCGCGCTCGACCGTGTGTATTGCACGGGCTCCACAATTTGTACCGCGCACGCAATTTTCGTGGCTAATACTATTACGCGTTTAATGTACTCTGGTCGAATCCCTGACGATTTAAACGAAAGTCGTACATTCATCCTGATTCTTTTCTTCTTCTAGAAGAATTGCGATAATAATATCTATTTCCAATAATTATCAATCACATTTATTTTATAGCGAAGAGATACCAAAGAGGATAATTAGGTCGATTATAAGCAAAAAAAAGGAAATAATTTCCTTCGAATTTTAACAAGACCATTTGACTGTC
The DNA here is from genome assembly GCF_050948175.1 of Xylocopa sonorina. Taxonomy (NCBI): domain Eukaryota; kingdom Metazoa; phylum Arthropoda; class Insecta; order Hymenoptera; family Apidae; genus Xylocopa; species Xylocopa sonorina. The sequence continues at coordinate 3,394,193 of NC_135195.1, read as the reverse complement.
GTATTAAAAGTAAAACCAGTGTCGAACCAGTGGATGGCGCTGGAGGAAAAAATTGCGATGCAATTGTACAATTCCAGAGCAATTTCGCGACGCGGTAATTATTATACAAATGCATCGCGTTGTTCGCGCGATCCTTACAGTAATAGCTATGAAGTAACGCGAAATCACGCTGCGTTCTTGTCGAGCGTCAAACCACGTGCAACTTGGAAGTGCACTATGCACTGTACAGAGTGCCTATCCAACAGAAGACTCTTGGGTCTTTCTCGTACTAGAAATTGCTGTAAAAACCACTATAGTTTTTCCAGAAATTTAATTGTTCAATCGGTAGTAAAACTTCTGCTACTCGCTTCCGCTACTACTTTTAGTAACGATGCAATATCTTTAATCACAGTTCACGGACTTCGAGGTGTATTTAAATTTAACGAGCGACCGAGAGAAGCTTAGCTTCGCTTAAATTTAAGAGACTCGTACTGAAATAACACCGTCAATCTGAACGGCGCTTAATACGAGGATCCCGGAATTCATAATCGCGCGCGAAACGATTGAAATCGATAATTACGCGGTGAAAGTAAACACGAGGAGTTAACGAGCGTGCAAGGACGCGTGTAATCGAGCCCTCTACAAAGGGGCGACAGCTGAAAAACGTTGAAATATCGTAAAAACGCGGAGAAAGAGCATCAACCGAGGTCCACGAAACCCGGAAGAGGGCGAGAGCGAGACAGAGGGGGTGAGAAAAATTTCCTGCACGTGCGCTGACACACGGGGAAAATATTTGCCATGGCGGTCGCGCTAATAAGTCCAAAGCCTTCATAAAGAGGACCCTACTTAAATACTTAGCCGCGCGTATCGCGTTACGTTCTTATTTCTGTTAGCCGCTCCGCTAGGTATACCATGCCAGAGAAGTTTAATCATTTCTGCTAGCTTAATGAGGATTCAGTATCATGACCGTGCGCGAGAATGTGCATTCAACAAAGCATACGGTGTAATATTACACGCTTAAAAGGATGCAAGGCTGTTCCTACTTTTCTTACGGCTCTCTAAACGCGAAGGAATCCTTTCTCAGGATTCTTCTATCTTCTCTTCCTGTTCGAGGGATTACGTCCAGTTACGAATTTTCGTAGCTTTGTACATCGATCGTTCGTTCGATTTTCTTTCGGATCAGAGCAACAGGTTCTTCTGTTCTGTAGTCCATCGGTTGTGAATTGGATCAATATTCTACAACTGAATTCAATAGTAGCGAAAAGAACTAAAGAAAATGAGCAAATATTAAATGGGAAAATTCTTTTCAGTGGTTAGAAAAAATCTGACATACTCGCACGGATTGAAACCGTACAATATGGTTTAGTTCCAGTTAGATGGATTTATGGAATATAATTCGTAAAAATGGCTGGACTTCAATTAATACGGAACGTTTCCAAATCAGTAGCTCGATAATTTCATTATCACGAATTTATTTCGGCCAGGCGAACGTAACGTCATCCGGTCTCGATTGAATGCGCGCCGCGGTTTCGCGTTCCGTGTCCACCTGCAGGACAATGCACAGTAACTTACGCTGAACATTTCGATTCTCGCGCGGAATCACGTCGTAATTAATTTCAATCCCGGCGCGGTGTAAAACCGCGTTCTCGCGTGGCCGGAAACCGAGGCCGGAAAATCGCGAGCACGGCAACGCGTTCGGAAATCGCATTTACCGTTTATCCGTTTCCTCCGAGTCCGTCGTCGTCGTCGACGTCGTCGTCCTCCCAGCTTTCATCGACACGGCGACCGCGTAAAAGTGGGGACGAGTCATTGAAATTCCCAATTTCCGCGTTGAAACGCGTCGCTGCGCACTCGCCAGCCCCGTTTCATGCTTCACGCTCATCAAATATAAAACACCCCCGAAATCCATCCAACGACCACGCGGAGCTCGAGAGTCCGCCAGCAAATGGCGGATGATAGAGAAAGAGGGGAAGGCGTAAAGCTTGGTAATGAAAGTACGCGACGCTCAGGTGGTGATCGTGGAACATGCACGTTAGCATGTTCAACTTATTTAGTTCAATTTATCGTCCCACGGATTCCTATTCTAATTTGTCACGATGATCGACGTGTTCGTCGATTTAAAAGCGTTATTCATGTTGCGTGACATTATAAATTGTCGTCAAATAGATCTATCGGAGATAAATAATTATACGACAACGCGCAACGTAAATTTCGTACGCCCGACAGATTCCACCCTCGAAGACACTCGCGAGACCTCGTCAAAACCGAGCAACGAGTACTAAAGCCGTGGGCTCGTCCAGCGGGCTCGTAAAAGATTAACTCGTTCAACTTTTACGACGCAGCCCGGAAACGAACAGGGTTCGTTGTCCTCGCGAGGATTCCGTTTGGGCGGGCGCGGTCCTCGCCTTAAACCGACCCCTTATACAATTTTCAGGGTTCGCTCCCCGGCGAGCGAGCCGACTTTTGGCAACGAAGGAGAGAAACGAAACGGAGTCTCGACGGAGACGACGAAGAACGCGGCGAACGAAGGGCGGGGGTGGCTGGAGTAAATAAAGACGGAGGGAAATCGGCAAACAAGGGAATCTGTACTTGGAAAAGTGTCAGCTTGTTGATTTTGACGAGGACGTGTTTCGGGAGCGCGACGAGGCTTAATTGGTGACCTGGGATTTCTCCTCGGAAATATTGTCTCCCCGGTTTCTTCGGGTTTGTTTAAATTAGCAACACCTTTTAGAGACTATTAAGCGGGACGGCCGTGTTCTTTGTTCGCTAAAGTACAGATAATGTCGCGAGTACAAATTTGCCTGTCCATTAGGTCTCGCGATACCGAGAGCCCTGGCGCTATCGCGTGGGATACTAGGGGCGAGTTCCGTGTGCCCGTAGCACCGTGCCACCCTTATCGCGGTGAATGATTTTTTGATAAAAGTATCACGAGCAATTAATTCTCAAGTGGTCACTCAAAGTTGATACGTTGTAAATTAAAGTTCCTCCTACTGGTGCGTCGACGATCAAACGGAACCAATTTCGAGGGGCTTATTTATCGTTCCCATGTTCGTTAACCTATCGCGCGAAGGACCCTCGTCCTCCTCTCTCTTTTTTTCACCTTTTAATCCTCCTATCCGCAGCGATACCATGGAAGTGGCGTTATTCCGAACAATTCGCCGAAACGATATTTCAACTTGACGATATAACGCGGAGCGCACACTTTGTCACCCTTTGAAAACGGCGGGGCAAACGGCAGGGGCCGCGCGAAAAAAAAGTTATCGGAGCACGGCTCGCCCCCGCCGTATTACCAATGATCCACGGAACCCTTCTCCTTCGACGTTATTTATCATTCGGTGGACAGTTTTCGAAAACGTTTCCGCACGGGCGCGCCCGCGAGCGTGGCCCAGCGTGTGCACGCGCGCCGCGAGGGTGGCCAGCCGCGATTATTTCGAACAAAGTCGCCACGGTGCAAAATGCAAAATTCGCGTGGCGAGCCGTCGCAATGGAACGGAGCCAGTTGATTTATCGACGCGTTTATTCGCGAGGAGCACAGCGGGAATAAATCGTGGTTGCATATTATTTTCCAAAGTCAATCGATCGAGCTCACTCGACGAAGCCGCGGAACGGATTCCGTGAAAACCGCTTCGTTGTTGCGCTGGTTTATCGTACGGACGCGAAGAGACAGACTATTCGTCGTATTTTTCATTTTCAGACCCTTTCGTGCGCACGAGAGTGACTCGCGAGAACGACGACGAACGAAGGACGAACGCTGGGCTAGAAATTAAACCGCGATCAGGGATATTCGACAGCAGTGGCGTTTCCCTCGCGCGAGGTATTCACGTTCGAAGATTATTTTTCCGAGCCGATAATAAGGGACCGGGCGGGTAAGGAGACGACTGGGAAAGGGATTCGAGCGGAGATGGCAGTGAGGCGTGATATTGATACTCCTCCGTCTCTTGAAGGGTGACGTCTCTTCCCTTCTCGCCCCTTCTTCTCTTTCCCACCTAAAAAGCCAGACTCCGGGAGCTCGTGTCTCATACGGCTGGTTCCTCTTCTCTGCCTTTAAACCCAGTGGCGCGCACAGCAGTGAGCGAGCAGGATTTTTACGATAACAGATTACAGGATCCGGACCGACTGGCGTGAGTGAAAGGGATCTACCAGCCATCGTTCCGAAAGTTACTGGAGCTCGACCCTTATTTAGGGGGTGGACGGTGAAGGGTGGACAGTCGCAAAGGAATCGATCGCGTAATCGATTCCACGTGGTTCGACTTCGTATTGATTCGCGGGAGGAAGTCCTGTGGGAAGACGAAATTTAGAAAATGGCTTCCGGTTCAAATGGAAAAAGGAAACTCTGTGGAAGCACGAGCGTCGAGCTGTAGAACAAAATCGCTTACGATGAACCAAATGTTGTCATCTGAACGTTGTGTACATTTATTTTTCGAGTGAATTGTCGCGAGAGAAACGTTCGCGAGACTTTCAGATCGGCAAATTCCCTCGTAGCGAGCAGAGAATCGCGACGAGGAGGAAATTAAGTTATCGTTGATTCGTTTCGTTTTTTTTTTTTACAGGATTAAACGAACTATAAATATCGACAAGAGACGGTTCCAATCGACGCGCGGGGAACGACGTCCTGTAGAGATGAGAACGAGTTTCGATAGAACCAAAATCGAAACGTCTAGAATAGATTCGCCGAGTAATTAACTGTCTCGTCATCCGATGAAACCGATCGTAAAATACGAGGCACACGGCTACCAGCCGCGGCACTCAAATCTCACCGCTTCACCTTTCAACTGCAGCTGCACGGGGCGGGGCGAGGGGGGTGAAGAAAAAAAAGCGAAAACCAAACAAAGCCTGTTATGGATTTAATTTTGAATTCCGTCGAACCGTGCGCCGTGCAACCCTGGACAGTTAAACTGAACGTAGGGAAGCGGCGACGGGGGATGAAGGGGGAGGTGGAAACTTTCATAATCGCAGTTCGCTTTATCGAACTTCGAAACTTCCAGAGCTGCTTCTGGATAACGAAAGCTCGATAAAGGGCCGTGGAGAGAGAAACAGATCATCTTCGCCCCCGTGGAATTCCGTTTTTCAACCAAGTTGTACCGCTCGAGTCGGCGGCCATGAAGAAACTCTGCGTGTTGATTGGCCAACGGCAGAAATGGGAACGTAACGTTCTACGGTACTTCATGGTAGAATTCGAAACGACATATTCTGGCTGCGAAAAATATTTACATAATTTCCAATTTACGTACTTATCGTTCGAGGCGATAGATCAAAGTGAAATCGCCCGTTCGCCATTGGAACGGAAGTATACTCGCGACCTCTACGACTTGTCGCTGCAAACTTCATCTGAAAATCAGCGACTCAGCGAGAGATGCAAACACGAGGCGAACTAAGTGAACGCAAAATTCTTTTAACCGCTCAGCTACTTCGATAACATCGGCTTAATGTAAAGAATAAATACTAAACACGAAAAATCAATGTTTCTGCGTCCAATTTAAAAGACGTACCCGACCCCGCGACTGGCAACTCGCAATTTCTTCTCCCTTTTGAAAAGTAAATTGCACGACTCCGCTCGGCGCAATAAAACACAGTCTCCCTTCGCAGGACAGCGTACGTCTTACTCGTTTACATGTACCTCCTTGCATCGCGGCTCGTCCACGCGGGGCTGCACTGATATACGGCTAGAAAATGCGGGCCTGAATGTTATTTACTGCCTCGTAGGCGCGTTAAGCGTCCGTGGCACGCCCGCGCACACTCTCGCGTTTAATAAGTTAATTTAGAGGCTCGCGTCTCTACGGCTTAATTGCACGCACGTTTGAGCTACGACCTAGCCGCTATGTAATCTCCATAGTAAAAGAAGTCCGTAGACAGTATCGTCCGGCTCGAGACTCTGCCCACCGACGACGACGACGACGACGACAACGGAAGCCCTTCGTGTACTTGTGTGTAGCTGCCGGCAATTCGACGTAGTTCTTCAAAAGCTTCCAACACGGCCATTTGCTTCGCACAACCACCGAAAAATGAAAAGCGTCTCTCCGTCAATTATGGTATTGAAATGCAATTTTCCAGCCGGAACGTAACTTTCAAATAAGAGGAATTCCTCTATTAGAAGAGACAGATAAATGTTAATTCGATCCAGCTGAGCGCGTGAAATATTCGCGATTAATTTCATTTTATTTAGATATTTCACGGGACTCGTAATTATACGGACCGGGGAAAATCGAATTTCGTTTGCATAAATCACCGCGGAGCTTAATATTCAGTTGAATACTCCCGCGTACAATCAGCGAGTCAATGAATACACGGGGCGACATCAAAAAATCATATTTCCTGATTTTTTGCGCGAACGCGGCCAGTAGATATCGTGTACCAAATGCATATTGATTACAGTTTCGCGTAACTCAATGGAAATGGGCGAGCGACCGGTCTGTCCGCGACGACCACTGTCTGCGACTAGGTGGCAGGCAGGTGGGGGGTGGAAATTACGACCGCGAAGAAATATATCGCAATAAACAACCGGGAAAAGCTGTCTGACGCGCGTTCTTTGAATTCCCGAAATTGCAATCCCATGATAGAATTTCGGGCGCTTTCGTCTACCGGTTGGTAAACTGGGTTCGGAAATACGCGAACCGAGGTTTGGGGTTGTATTGATCGCAGCTGGCTGCGCGGGGTAGTCACTGAAACAGCGGGGCACCTTTAGTCAACCGAACTTGTTACTTTCCGACCGAATTTCGGACAGTCTGGACCATCGACGACCGCGTTTTCGTAAAACGCCAAATTATCCCTTCGTCTCGTGTCTAAATAAACAAATTGCAACGCCGTGAATTTCCTCCTCGAGACGACGGAAGTGCTCGACAATCCGCGTTACCATCGATGACGACAGCGTTGCTACGGTAAGACGAAACGGTCAGAACTATGCTCGTCCACCTGGTGCGCGAACGAAATTAACGATGTTCGAGGTTTTCACGATAAACCCGGTGAAACGCGTAGCCGCGCTCGCTCCAGCTCCTGGATATATCGCGCGGCGGTCGCAACGCGCGATTAAGTAATCTGTAACAGTTTGCCACGAGCGTGTACGTTCCACGGGTTCGCCTGTAATCGAATTAAAGCGCAGGATCGCGATGTACGCGGAACAGGGGGTGGAAAGAAAGAGCGCCGGCGTTGAACGGAGAAATACGGCGCTACTGAAAGATTACACGTTCCATGATAGCTCGCCGAGGGTGGAAATGGGGAAGGCGGATGCCGCGATAACCCGCGATTACCAGAAACGCGAGCGAGGGCAGGAAAGAATCGGATCGATGTCCATCGGTTAAGCCAATTAATCTGCGAGCCGCGCACAGGATTGCTTCGTTAGCGTTACATCGAGCTGAGAGGAAGAAAGACGTTAGCCGAGAATCGGGAGCAATTTTCTTATGGAACTTTTTCCGCCACGTTGTCTCTAACGTAATTGAAAGGATACGTCCGACGAAATTGTAGCGCGAGCAGACACTAATTTTAAAACGATCGTTTCATTTAATTGTTAACGTCCGAACACGTGGTAATCCGAAGCTTATCGTGTGTAAAAAGAAAATAACGAGATGCTGGATCTCTCTGTAGAACCGAACCAGAAGAGGTAAATGCGTAGAGATTAAGAAGAACAGGGTACAAGTTTTGCGTTAATTTAATCTCCCTTGCAATTCTCCTTCTAATGAATACTGCGATGCTGGAATGTTAAGCTGAATTTATTCAGCCGAGTTCGCAGTTTATTCTTTGTTGCACGTTGGTAGGGGCGCGTTGTATATTTTATTGCGCCGTGTTCGCGGAGGAAAGGTGCCTGGGAATTCAGGCAAGAGAAGAAACAAGGTAGAAGGAACAAATGAGAGACTGAATCGACAGGATTGCAGCTCGGTGCATTGCCTGCAGTGCAGATAAGGGCTTTCGCTCCCTCGAGAATATCACGCCAATGTCCCTGTCGCGCTCGACAATCTACACTTTTGCACTCGACTAATGAAACAATAATATATTATACCAGCTACCTTTAACTTGTACACCTGGTTCCAGTAAAAGTATTTGCGAAGACGCATCGTTTGATATGAAATGGAATTTTTTTATCATTCAGATATACGATAAATATTGTTGGATACGAGCCATTTATGATTTAATCGTTGTTTATAGCGCTCGTTCGACGAGCGATTAAACGTTTGATAAGAATAAATAGCACGATTTAAAAGTTTAATACGAATTACGTTTCAATTTCAATCTGCTTTGAATTAAACGGGAATAGCGTTCAGAGACGATATGGGTAGAGTTCGTCCAGGTTAACGAATTAATTCTACCTGGACATCATTATTCAACAAATACAGCCAATTACTGCGATATGATACGAAATAATCTGCAAATTACACTTAACATCGCGCCAAACAATCATATATTTGGCTACTAAACACTCGATGCAATAACGTTATACGAGAAATGCATTTTCAATTGCGTAACGCGTGCCCAGTCGAAGAACATATTTTTTCCATTCGCTCCCAATCTACTCGGTGCAAGCATTTCAACAAATTTCCCGCTACGTTTAAAGATACAAATGTGTTAAACGAATCAGCTAATCGCGTTGCAGAAAAATCATCGCATCGATCATCGATCAATGCAACAGCCACAGATTTTACGACGATGCGATCGATCCAACGATTCACACGGCTGTACGATTAGTCCAGGTGGAAACCAAGTCAACACCACTTTCTTCCGGGCGCACACACGCTCGACAATTAATTACGCTCCCTCCCTCGGGAGGCCGTTCAAAAATCATCCGCTATAAATCTCCCGCGCGCCAGCCGCACGTGCGCCGCTAATTAATAATTTCGCTCCCGAGAAGACGGCCTGGATCGAATTGCTACGTTTTTCCGGCGGTCTATCTGATCGTGGCCCCTGGCGCACCGTGGTTGGCGAACGTACTTCTTACGTGGTCGGCTGAAATACTCGAGCGACTCTAAGGACCTTTAATTCAGCTTTTATCGCGATCGTGCGCGGATACGTGATCGCGGACAAGAATTTACTACGACGGTTCCGCCTCCGCTTGCCAGGGGGTACCAGCGGTAACCAACCGGTTGGCCGGCTCGAGCCGCGGTACAAGCGATCGGCGAGCTTTGCAACAACCGGCTGGGCAGTTACTTTTACGGCCACGGTCAACGTACGGTTGATTGCGGCATTACGGAAGGTGGTCTGAACGAGAGCACCACGAGTCGCCGCGTTATTCCGCGTCGCGCCACCCCCTGCGCGGCCACGCGACAGTTAGGCTGAAAGAGGAGACAACCAAGGCGGAAGCGGTGTCACCGAGGGAGAGGGTGCCGCCGCGCGACGGCGTTACCCGGTGTGCCACCGCTCCGAAATAACGGCTCCTTTGAAACACAATTGCCTTTTCCCTTTAACGACGCCTACGTGTCAATGGCTCGGTCACGCTGCACCTGAGCCCCCGCTACGATTACGACCGTCCGCCTCTGTGCATGGATATGTGTCCGAGTGGAACATGTCTCCACTGGCCAGACGGCACGGAGATTGTTGCGCACCGTGTACCGACACGTGCGCGCGTTGTTTAGAAGTAATCGTGCGTTGGGTTCATTTCAGGTAGCTTGAAAAATGTTACGAGTACTGTATTTTGGAATCTCTCTATGATCTTGTGTCTTGTTAATAATAGTTGAGAATACCTATGTTTGCTACTTTCGTCTTGACTATTTTATACTGTACGTTGTACGGATCAGTGCTTGGTAGGATACTGAAAATAGGTAGACGAAATTTTCTTTGAAAATAAGAAATCAGCATTCCATTTTCGATGCGTCGTAAAAGTATACGCCCTAAAGTTGAAGTTGCGTCGAAGATAGCCAGGCTTCCATGGCGAACCGTCGAAACGGCGAACAAGATATGCAGGAACGAGCGTCAGGGCGGCGAGTTGCCCGCGAATAACTACGCGTCAGGGTTAAATATAAAGCCCAAACGACACGGGAGACCAGAGACGGTATAACCGGGAAACTCGGCGGCGTCTCTGCGGCAAGTGGCGTGCAGCGTCGAAGGGAAGTTTCGTAGCCCGTTCGAGCGGCAAGCCCGTCCTCTCGCAGGAATAAATATTAAATCTCTACCTTGGGGATATTCCCGTCTGCCAAGTCCCTCTCGCCCCGTGCGCGACCGACGTTCCTCCTTTCCTGCTCCTTCCGGTTGCAGGAGGAGAGAAAGGAAAAAAAAGGTAACACTACTCTAGCGCCGCGCGACGCTCATATGCAAAAAGCAGAACAGTGTCTGGGATAACGGGAGAACATTAAAGTGGGCAGGGCAGAGCCGCTACACGGAATGAATATTTAAAGGAAACCTCGGTTCCGAGCTTGGCCACCCCCGCCCCTGCAAAGAACCGGGGGACATCGTGGTCTGCACGTGAGGTGGATGGCGGCGGGTAGCGGAAGGCGTTGGAAGAAGGTCGTGCCGTACGTACAATTTTCATGTTCGCAGGGCGGCGGAATACCGAGCCGTGTTCCACGTAGCCACTCAACCTCGTCGTTTACTGGGAACCACGTATACTTCTTGCCGGAAGTAATATAGCGTGGCCATGAACTAATCCCTTAAGTGGCGAAACCGAATGACACTGCGCAACGTAGGACCGTATCTCTACTTTTTTTTTTTTTTACTCCTGCATTACCTGTGCATTACCCGTGCAGGTTCATCCAATTTTTACACCGTTCTGGGAAGGCGATAAATTTTCGTTCGTTATAAATCTCCCTTCCAGGTTAGGTACGATGAAAAATGTTTCGAATATATAGAGTGCGCTGTAGTCAAAGATATTTACGTACGAGTTTCAACTGACGTAGAATGAAACGTAGCGGTATAAATATACGCGAATTGATTTTTGAAAATATTACAGGTTTATGTATCGCATTTTAATGTAAAGGAAGGTTATTCATGACCGTTGGATATCACAGAATACAGGATTCCACAAGATACATCCCTCCCAGCAACGGTACACGATGTTCCCTCGGTTAATCGACTAAGCTCCCGCAGGGTAGCGGCCTGAAAAAGTTCCAAGTCGGTCCCGGTCCGAGCCGCGGAGCAACTTTTGCAACCCCTGCGCGGCGGACGGCCGCGCGTTCTCCACCCTTATCGAATTTTCACGGAAGTGATATATGTAAAACCATTTCTACCGCGTGCAGGTCCGCGTGCGCGCCTATAAACCATCGAGGGTGCGTGAAAGTTATCGCGACCAGTCCGGAATATCTCTAACTTGCCCCGGTTTCGGTATGTTCCCCGGCTCACTGTGACAATGCGTAACATACTGCTGGGGAGTAGAGACGTATTGCCCAAGAAAAGCTCCTTGGATTCGTGCTTCGATATCGAAAGCATTTGGAACAGTGTTTATTAATAAACAAGTACAGAAGAAACTCGTGGAACGATCATATTTTTTATCGAATATATCGAATTATCAATCGTGCGTGTACGATACGATTCACTGGACCAGTGAAAATGACCAACGTGATCGCACATCCGTCTCTTCGACGTTGAAACGACGCGCGTTCCATCGAATCGAAGTTGAAAGCCAGCAATTACCATACAGTCCACGTGTATGCATATTTTCTTCGAATTCCCGAGCGGAACAGGCGACGTAAATGTAATTCAATTAACGGGGACAAGTGCGAACGCACATGCTCGTAAACGCAATTAAACCCAGCGGCGTCGTTCCTTGAGAGCTCGTACATGCGATTGCAACCCGAAAATTCGCATTCCTCGTTCTTTCCAGTTTCTAATCCAACGTAATTCACGCGGGCGTTTCCGTCGTCGACATCGCGCCGATATTGCCGATCATTCCGCGCGAATTAATGCCGCGTTATCGCCAGGTTGGTAATGGCTGCGAGCACGCTCTACATCTCCGCGGTACTCGCGAGGCCGTGGAGAAGCTGCGCAGGCAATTCCAGCTAGCAGACGAGGCGTAATGGCCGGGCCGATTACGCTCGAAACAACACGAGCCACTTTCTGGAAACGCGAGGCAGAATCGTCTGGCGAAACCGTCGTCGTAACGCCGCGCACGTGCGTTCGTTGCCCCGCGGAAAATTGCACATGTAAATCGGCGTCTTTTTTACAACGGCTGGCCGAGCGGCACGGCGTCCTTTCAATTGGACCGTGCAATCTCCCGCTTTCAGGAACGACTGCCAAGGCGAGACAGAGAGAGTTCGACGACGGGAAATTGCGGCAGTTTGCGAGTTGTTTCATTGCGACGAATCGGAGAGACGTCTCGTTCCGCGCACGAGCTTCAACGTCCCCGCGTAGAGACGACAGAGGGTTGCTCTCGCAACGTGTGACGCTTCGCGGTGGAAATCGACAGTTTCGTGGAGAACGGAACCGTATTAACGAAGCATCGTTGCGACGCGAACTTTTGCACGTGTTCGTTCAGCTGGACGGAATTATTCCGTGACGTTCTCGTTGAAAGCTGGTCGTTAAAATCTCGCGATCGCGGTTTCGTTCCTCGATCCCTCGTGTCGGATAGTAGCCAAATGCGTGGGGTGGAAATAGCACTAATTAAGGGCAAAGAATTCGCAGGATGTTTAACTCCTGACGTGACTGGCTCGTGACTGGCTCGTGACTATCACCGGGCGAAATCACACACGCCTCGGTGAAATTTGCTCGTGTGCAATAAGGCGTTCGTTCGGGAATACAAATGCATCAGGGTGGAATGTAATTTACTCGAGAATAAGTCCGTGGAGCTCATGCATCAGATAGATTTCGCGTTACGCGTATGCTAAAACGAGCAGACGCGCGGCGGGTGTATTCGGTGTAAAGGGTCCAGCGGAGGAATAGGAAAGTCGGAGAAGAGAAAGTTTCTGCTCGGTGAAAAGCCAGTGAGATTAAAAGAGCTATTATAGAAGTTGAGAGAGCCGAAGAAACGAATAAGCAGAGAAAGACCGAGAAAGGAAGAAGAGGACTGGCCGGAAGAGCCCATAGATGGTTGCAGATGAGGCCACAGATGCTCCGAGTGATAACGGATGATGGAAAGTAGTTCGTGAAAAGAGCCATCAGGCTACCTATTCACAATACCGAAGGACGGCGAAGTTGAAGCCGCGAGACGCCGCTGCTTATGGTGAATAAATATTCCGCCGCCAGGTGAAAGAACCCCGTATGCATCAAAAAGATTAGCGAACGCTCCAGTTCCTGTCTAACGATTTGAATAAAATTTCCAAAAATGTGTAACTGAACGACTGAATCGATTATAAAGAACTATGTCAAGCAATATTCCCTCGTACGTCGCCTTAAAAAGTAAGCCAGGGTAATTGAGAAAACCTAAGACGCCCGCTCGGATCTTCTTCAGCTTCTTTGCCTAGAAGAATATCATAGCTTGTTCGATAAGCGTCTAGTAATCTTCGAGAGATACGTCTAACTGTAATGGTACACGTTCCGTCGTGTTCCAAAACGTCCATCCGGGTAACAATGCCTCACGGATTAGCAATAAGGTAGGAGGGTGAATTCGAGGATTTGCTATTCGAGTAATTGAAAGCTGGCGTGAGCCTCAAGGCGCAGAACGTTTAATAGCCAAAGTTAGTCGCGTTTCTATGCAAATTAAATGCTTCTAGCTATCGAGAGGTAGGCTCTGTGGAAGGGCGACGACGACGGCGACGGTGCCGGTGCTCGTTCCCTCCCCGTGTTGTTTATCTACGGGGGTAGGTTCTTGGCCGACTCGTAACGCAAGTAGTTAGTGCCTGTGGGCTGCGACGAACGGCCAACGTGTGCGGAATAACGATAAGCTCCTAATGCCGCCGAACAGGGGCCATATTTATGTGTCTCGCATGTCCCACGTTTTTCTTCGCCCGTTATTGCCACTGAAAGCGATCCGGAGTTTTCGGAAGGCGGCCCCAGCTGGCCTCCTTAACATGCGTGTCACAACCCCGAAAATATCGAATAGAATCTAACAAACTGGGATCAACTCGGATGGAAAGCTTACACGCACCGGTGCACCTTGTATTCTATTGTATTAACGCGCACGGACGGATTCGGTATCCTCTCTCTATAGAAATTTCTCCAACTAATTCCTCATCGCAATCGCTCATCGAATATTCCGTCTAACATCGTAATTTCCCACCCACGTTTATTTTAACGCCACGGCAACTTTGAACAACAACGCACGACCGACCACCGTCGCGCATTTCTCTCCGCCACGTCGACGATTCCATCCGTAAGCCGGACGCATTCCTACGCTTGGCCGGTATCGAGCGACCGTATCTCAGGCGACATATTTTCCCGCGAAGAAATCGCCACCCCCAAGAGGCACGTAGCGCGTGCTCGTGCGCCCCGTATCTGCGACTCCCGTGGAACGAACCCCCGCGCGCGTTAGTCACGATTAACGCATGAACACCCCGGGACACGCGTGTCACACGACACCAGCCAGAACGGACGAGCGTACGAGGACGAAGAAGAGACACGAGAGGAAGGCGTAACCCCATCCGGAGGCGAGGGAGGCCCCGTCTCGAACAGAGAGACCGCTGTTTACACTTAACTTTATTGCTTTCCGGGCAAATGCGTGCGGCTGAGTCAGGCTTGGAATTAAAACCCCTTTCGTGAGGCGCGGCTATCAGTTGTCGCTGATCAGCTAGGATGCGGATGGTGGAAAAGGAGGAGAAGGCAACGCGTCGAAGGAAAGGACGGGCTGGCCCGCGGACGCCTTCCGCAGCCGGGAACCAACCCCTCCGCCTCGTATGGACACCGGCGGAACCGGCAGGAGCTCGCAACGGTGAGTTGTTTAAGGATCCTGGCCCTTGATATCGCGTTGGCCCTTCGAACACACGCGCAGACGAGTAATATTCCTTTCTCCGCGGGCGGTGCCGGGGATAACGATTAGAATCTCGTCCAACCGGAGTGGCATTCTCGCTCTTTCGATCGATACAACGTACGATGGACTGCCGGTCAACCTGGCAAGGGTTTGGCATGATCAATAGATACCAAGTTCGGGTTTAAGAGCGGTTTAAGCGGGGCTTGAGAAATGTGTACGTGGATTGACCGACAAGGGGTAGCCTCGGGTCTGGTCGTCACCGGTTTTAATGAAATTGGGCTGACTAATACTCTGCTGTTCTTAGTTGAAACGTGGTTGAGATTCAATGGTTTTATCGTCAGCAAGATGACACGATTTTTGAGTAGTTCAGAGTAACAGTTCGGAATCATTTCGCAATTTTCACTTTAACTGTTAACGCCTCCGATGCAAGCTTGACGAGCGTCGATATCGTGCAAGGCAATAACGAATACACGCGTGCATTGGTAGCAGCGACGGCGAGTTGGAGTTTTTGCGGTGTAAAGTGGATACAGAAAGCTGGGTCTGACCGCGACGCGACAGTCTGAGCTGGAAACTTTCGGAATTGTTTGAATCCAGACGAGCGGCTGTTTGGGAGCGCACGGTGACGGTAAACTGCATTTTATATGCCCAATTCGCAGGCCATTACGGCCGCTTTGCTGAAATTTCTGTTTGATGCGACGGGAATTCGTTAAGCCGAGAAGGGGACCCTCATCAACCGCGAGTTTAACGTCGTTAAATAAGGAAAGATGCGCTCTTCGCTTCGCCGTGGAAAACATGTGCATACGAATAATTAAGTTTCACGAAACTGGACTCTGTTAAATAAACTCTACCCAGACGTATCGTTTTTCGTCGTTCGTGAATAATACAAATAAATATCAGTATCGACAGTTTCCATCTCTGTTTCCTCCGTGTCGTTATAATAAAATCGGTAGGACGTTGCACTATAGCTTCAAAAATCGATAGAAGACTATGGTCGCGGACACAATTGTCTAGTAAAAGGTGTCGGATACGTATTGCGACATCCAACACAAAAGCAGGGAGCCTCGACGATAATCCGAAGGTTTATACGAGCACAATTGCCTGTTTCATCGCGTTCATGGTACGAGTGTACAAGACGCAGTCCTTCTATTATTGATAGCTAGCGCATGATAGCGACCGCGTCTATACAAGCTCGCTATAACCGGCTGTGATTACAGCAGATGCAGCCAGCGCGTCTCTCGGAATGATCGCTCGTTCCATTGCTGACAATTGCGTCACTGCTGGGAGTTTCAGGACACGACAAAGCAGTTACGCTGCTTTGATGTTTCTCTTTTAATTTCCAATTCCCCGTCTCCACGGAAGAGCGGGCCATTTAAATTTCACCGAACCGCATTGCATAATTTCGCAATCCCAGCTCGTATCGTTCGTTTATCTATTTCCCCCCTCCCTGTATCACTTTCCTCGTGTTTCGTGTATTTTCTTTTTTACCATTTTAGTTAAAAGACCATTTCTTTTTTTTTTATATAACGTTTCAGTTTTATTTCTAGCCGTGGAACATACCGACAAACTTTCCACGGAAACCACTGGGACATCCTGTATATTTATACACCGTTCAACGTGGATACACGAAAGTTATGTGTTGCAACGTGTTTGAATTGCAAATGAAATTGTTTATGCAACAGTATATTTTTATTTTCGATACAGATATTTTCATACGATGTTCGAGCCCTATTTTTACCTACCGAACGTATCGATAAAGTTTGTTACGGGGATACGTCCGCGTTCACACCGGAAATATACAATTCTCGCGCTGCACGATTTTCAATTGCAAATCAAATTCCTTGTCTAACAGTTTTCTTGATCGCGATACTATACTATCGCGATTGTTAGTACGCGGTGACGTTCGAGCGAGCCTGATTCGAACCTATTACAACTCAATCGAGCTCTAAATTATCGAGCCATTTATTCGTACGTCACGCTGGCGCAATTTGGTACAAGAAGAGCCGATCCGTTACATTCTCCGATCTACATAACGTTCCATTGTAGATCTCTCGCAGTGCACCAGTCACTCTTTGTACAATCATTCAGCGAGTCTAACTTCCTTCACCGGAAAAAAGTAATATCACGGTCTATTGTGTCTTTTGTGCTTGAATTGTAAATTCTCCTCAGAATAAAAATATGCATTCCTCCTCTCCTCGTCCCGACCAGCACCCACCGCCCTCGCGTTCGTCCCGCCTTTTTGCGTTCAACCCTTTATAATTCATGCCACGGCTTTTTCTATCTCAGAGCCGCCACTTTTGTTTCTCCGTTCAACTTTCTTCGCTGCGCTCGGTTACCCGCCGCGATAACGGCTTTTATTTGCTAGATTTTGTTAATTAACTTCGTTACAAGGCTGATACAGATCGCGTATTCGTCGTTCACGCGATAAGCGCGAATGCATCGTTTACATTTCTTTTTTTTATCGCTATTTAGGTGCGCGAGAAACGAAAGGACAATTCCATTTCTTATCACTTGAAAAAATTACCCAGCGCGCATTCCACGCTGCAAGTATTCGCAGCGAGCCAATTCACGTGAGGATTAAGTACGCGAGCGCGTGTAAATCACGGGTAAACGCACGCTAGAAAGAAGAAAATGAGTTCACCGGCATTCGAGCTCGGAATTAATTCCCGGACAAAAAGGATTAAACACGCCGGCCAATTTAGTGAAAAATAAATTACAGTTATTGACCACTAATACGTTAATCCTGGTAGCCAGCGAGCGGGTACACATAAAGCGCCGGCACGCTTTATTTTTAACACGAGCAGCGACCATTTTTTGTTCCCCCGTGATATACGCTTTTAATAAATATCGCGATCCGTAAATGGAAAATATATTTCTAAGACCCACTGACGCGATGGACGGCTGCGAATTCGCACGAAATGGAACCCGTCCTATTTTCACTTTCCTTCTCGTTCCTTTTTCAGGAGAAATTTCAGGTCAGAAGGTCAGGATGACAGTTACAATCTTTTTACAAATCTCCCTACGCCTCTCGAAATGCAATCTCTAAAGAATTTTTCAATCATCCACTCTCTCGAATTGGACACCAACACGAAGAGAAAAACAACGAAATGAAAACACAAAATCAACTGAAACACCTAAATTTCAATCGACAGGAAGAGAAAATCGATCAACCACTACGAACGTTATAACAAACGGATCGAAGAAACTTCATGTCGTAACATTGTCATGGTATTCCTTCTCTCATAAGAAATTCACAGACTGCTCGTTGCCTGGTCGTCTTTGCCAGGAGCAACCCTTAAAAAGAAGCAGCGTGGATCGAACGCAGTAGCCAGCGTGGAATAATGAAGAAATAAATTGGCAAGAGTGTGCGGTCGTGAGCAAATACGGCGGCCACGTACGAAGAACAGAGGTGGAGCTGGAAGAAACGTAGAAAACGGAGCAACGCGAGAGCAAAAAGGAGATGTAAAGAGGGAACAGGGTGAAAGAGTGAGAGCGAGAGAGGGAAAGAGAGTGAGAGAGTGAGAAACAGAGAGCGCGCAACGGGAAAAAGAATATATGCGAGATATCTAAAGCCGGGGGAAACGGGCGCGTGCAGTTTTCCCAGCGGCTGGGAAATGCGGCTGGGAATCTCATTTAGGCTTTCTGCTGGCATACGGTTAAATAGCGCGCTCGTTCGAGACCGTTCAATCGAACGGAATCGGGCCGTTTCGCTGGGAAATTCGTGGCGGCAACGTGAAAAATACTTTCGCCCGCGAGTGCCTTCGGAACGATTGTTTTCACCGGGCCGATTTCATCGTAAATCGAAGGGTGAACGCGCGGCCGCAATTTTCCGTGGCCACGTATCTAAATTGAAATCGTTACTGAAATTATTATTCGTCGGGAGTTCTACCCGCGCCGATCGCCCGTCACTAATTACAATAATATTTCCGCGGACGTGTCCACTGTGATCTTATCTAATTAATGGCGAACCCGCCATTGTTCGCCAAGTCGACGCGTGAAATTGAATCGTTCAGAGGGACGACGGATGGAAAAAGTTCCACGCGCTTCGTTGCATTCGAAAATTGAACGTTCGTTCAATTTACTGGAACATCCCCTTGTACAGAGTGTAAAATGTATCATCTGTGCACGTTCCTTATAATTATAGCGTTCTACGTATAAGCTGCGACACGTTGGCAAAGTCACAGTTTCGAACTCTGATCTGAACTCGCGTCCCAAGCACGAATTGCTTCGAGGCGAAGTACAGAGGAAGTTACGAACGTTCTCTGTCGAATAATCGGGATATTTTTGCGGTCCTGCGATCGCGAATTGCTTTCTAAAAATTGTCGAAGCCGCGTTTCGCAACTTTCGCCTCGTGTACAATCTTTCTTCTCGGTAAACACATCGGTTGTACATATATATTTCCTGGGAAAACCGGGATTGTTAGCACAGCCAGCGAGGATACCAGCGATAGCACAGCTATAACGAAGCATACATAAAAAATTACTTGATCCTCACGGCGAAACCGCCCTTTCTTCTTCAACCCCTTTTCCCTTCCTCCTATCTGACGCGCGTTTCGCGGAGGCTGCTGCTCTTTAAAAGCGGCTAGTAAATAAGGTTACCAGCTCGACGAACAAAACGGGAAATCTTAACCTCCTTCTAGTATCTCGCGGGTTTAAAAATCATCTGAATTACGTCTGAAGAGGCTTAGCAGGGGCGATACGTCTCTGTTCTTAATGAAAATGCTAAAACAGGTCGTTGAACGTCGAAACGGAATTGGATCTAGAAGATGAACGAAGGTTTCTCTATGTAACGCGTATAAACGTTTTCTGTACTCGTTACTCCAAACACCAAGTCTCTCGTAGACGTATAACAAACGATAAGTATCGATTACTGGTTGTTGCATCTACGTAGATGGTTTATAACGAAGCAGAATTATGTAAGTCGCGTGGTAATTGATTAATGAACATTATCTGATAGAGATTTTACACGGAAGGAACAAACGAACGCGAGTACTCGCGAGTATTTCCAAATTGATCGATGGTAAATCTGTTTGCGATCTCGATTTATGATGAAACGAATTTAATTACGAAACATTGCAACTGTGCACGTTTCCAATCCAAATGTAGACAACCCGAAATTACGAGCTAATAAATCAAACCTTGGATCGTATTTACAGCATGATAAATGGTACAGATCTACAATTTTTCAACTGGATCTAAGAACGAAGAGAAGATACTTACTATAATTCGCTTTTTTGGCATCAAAGGCAACGACGCGATAGTAAAACGTGATACACGGAGGCAGGAGTTGGAAAAGATTCGAGTCGCGCAGACTTATAGAAGGTTAAACAGCGTAATTTATTCTGAACGCAAATCCTGCCTGAAGAAAGGATAGAATACACCTCCGCAGCTCTCGAGCACGGCAAGAAAAGGTACCATCCATATTTCCTTCTTTCTCCGCGCTCAGAAAGGAAGCGTCTCCACGGTAAATTGGGAAACGCTAACAATAAGTAACAGTAATACTGCGAACTCATAAAGGGGGGCCCTTTTGTATGCAAATGCACGCGACTACAACCGGTAACAAGGAATGCGTAATGCTGCGTCGATGCGCTCCAACCTTGGTGCCGTTCTTCCTCCTCCCTTGTTCACTTTCCACGGTGCCCTCTCGATCCCGTCATCGAGCGGCTCGATTCAATTTACCTCGCGATAAAATCGTCCGTTTCTTCTAAACTGTCCGAACCGTTCGTAAGGGACCTTCGATCGTTCGAGAGGTCTCCGCGGGAAAAGGGTCTCAGCCTCTCGCTATTGGGGTGTCGAGCACTCTTCAACATCCTTCGAGAGGTCTATTTCGCTGGATTTAATATAATCGAATTCCCTTTTTTCAGATAACGAGGGAAATTATCGGAGCGGTCAACGATTTATCGAGCTCGATAAGGAATTTAGTCGACTCGAAGAGATAAGAATGTACGCTGTGTGAAAAAAAGATTTACGAGACGTATAAATGTACGAAATGATAATATGGAATTAAACATCGTTAATGAGAAACGTTGCTGTCGATCGTGTATATATTTTCTATAGAATTCATATCGAAGAAGTGGAATTCGCAAAGGTACACGAAAGGAAATCTTAGTACTGTGCCGAGTGAAACAGCGTCCGTGTGTTTATTGTGATGAAAAGCGGTGCTACAGGCTTATACTCGGTGAAAACTGTGTCAGCAAACAGTGCGGAAAAATTGCGCGCGAAACAACAAGGAAAGATATTTCGACGAGCATACCTAGAAAACCGCCCCTTTCACTGGCGCAACCCTTTTTAATCCGTATAAAAACGCCGTGTTGTTCGACCTAAAAACCGATAGATATACGGCCGTGGCGAAACACTCGAGCGAAACTGCTGCAAGCAGTTTCTACGTATTTCTGAAAGGTATTAAAACGGTGAAAATGTTTAAAAACCTCAGACAGTTTTCGTAATAATTACACGCCATTTCTTTTCTCTTTCATCTAATTATTGTTATCAATTACACGTTACGAAATAAAAATGCGATTTCGAAAATAATTCCCTCCGAATGATCGTTGCATCGAGAAGAATATTAAAAGGTACACAGGAATATTCGATCCGGCTATTTTTCAGGGACGTTCGGCTTTTGCATTCAACTATCGACGGAGCGGGGCCAAATAAAGGATTTCATTCGATTTAGCAGGATTTGTGTTATCGAGTTTACATGAGTGATTGATATGCTCCGATGGGTCAGAAGTGTGTCCACTTTGTCTACGTTCCGTTCGTGTATCGATCATCGTCGAGTGGCCGCGTAAAATAGAATAAATGTACCACCACCGGGCCCTATCGGCGGGATGTAAACCTAATCGATTTCAATAAACGCGAAATTTGGCTAAAAGCGGATATCGAGATCGTTTCGTGAGAAAAATACGGAGAGGGACGAGGGGGTGGTTTCATCACCGGTGGCCAGAGGACCCGATACTTTCCGACGGGGCAAAATAGTTTCCATCGACCGTATCGCGAGGGTTGGTTAAAACCGCAGCCTTTAATATTCATCAATTTGAAAATATCAAAATTGCCGGAACGGTGGAAGTAATAGCGCGGCGTGTATCGCGCGATGAAGGGACGCATCAACTATTTCGCAAGCGGAAACGGAAATGAAATTTCATGGGGATCGTGAAAGGATAAAGTGGAAGTTAGAAACACACCGCTCGGTTTTAGCTTTTTGGAACATTCTATCGCCAATTTTGCGACCAGCTGCTCGGCTTCCTCTTGAATTCTCGGATCGAGACACTTTTAGAAACTTGCCGGGGCAAACTTATTCAATTTCACCCCGACAACTATAATTGAAACCGTCCGAACGGCGATTCTATTTTTCCACGTCAATTGCTGGATAGTGATTTCGCAAACAGAAAGCAAAATTGGGTTAATTACATTCACTGCCAGAGCCAGAGAAATTATTTCAATTATAAATGGCTAATCGAGTTGCACATCCACGACATCATCAAACGAACATGTTAAAATTTGCAGCTCGAGTCACATTTATCTGAACTCCATCAATTTACTATTGAATACTTCCGAGCTTGCTATATTGAAATTGACTAGGCAAATGAAACAAACTTGAAGCCAAAATAGCACAATTACCTACAATTGGAACAGAAATAAAATTCCTTCCCTTAAAGATGGTTCCATAGCGGCGTATTAACCTCTTGCGCTCGACGACTTTTCAATCGGGTAGCGCTTCAATTCGAGATGATATTATCTGTGTTTAAATTTTGGAAAACATAATTATCTGAGTTAAAATTCTGTAGTTGTGTTTGATGTGATATTTTGTAAAACACTTACCAAGTCATTCTGAATTGGCAGGATCTTGTGGGTCATCGTTACTACTTCCTGATTCACTATCTATTCCTCTAATTCTTC
Organism: Xylocopa sonorina; assembly: GCF_050948175.1. Lineage (NCBI taxonomy): Eukaryota > Metazoa > Arthropoda > Insecta > Hymenoptera > Apidae > Xylocopa > Xylocopa sonorina. Next base: position 3,371,567 of record NC_135195.1, on the reverse strand, counting down.
TATTTTTCACACTCGGTACTACATCACTGTTTACACTTGCTCTACCACCAATTTCGCCATAGATAGATAAGTTTCCAATAAATTAAAAATTAAACTAGCTTTAAAACTCTAAAACGAGTGGTGCAAAACTTCGCGATACGCGTGCTTGTTACGACCATCGAAACTATACTAACGCTTGATGTGCGTTAGTCAAGACTACAGTCGTAGAAGAATTCACGTCACAATGTCACTTTCCAACCAAAAACGTAAACAACCTGAGGGACCAATTCACTAACCAATACTACACTTCTATCAACCGAAGATAACGAAAATCAGCATAAACAGAAACTGTCGCCTCTCGCAGAGTTCGAGCGCAAAAGGTTAACATATGCCTCGCCATACTGGCATCCCAATGAGACAAAGAGGAAATGTAAATGAAAACGAAACGCAAAAGCCCTCGTCGAGCGTCTCATCGACGATTTATAGCCGATCTGTGGTGACGCATCAAAGGAGCCAGTCCGAGACGTAACTCGCCCTAGACTTTAGGGTCCGATCGAGTAGGTGGTATCAATTAAAATTGGTCACGGCTCCGTCGAGGAAATCTCAGCGAGCCTGGGCTCTGTCATCGAGTGGAGGCCATCGATCCGGTGGATCGGTCGTAAAATAAAGATTTGGCCAAGAGGGTGGCTCGCGGTCGGTTTCGGAGGGGTTACTTTTGCCCCACGATAACCCCGCGGCGTGTGTATCCACGCTGGTGCACACAGAGCTGCTTCGATACCGTAGGGGCGGATCGGTCCTGCTCGGTCTGAATACTGATTCTCCACGGACGCATATATTACCGACGCGGATAAAAGATATTTGCATTTTGATGGACCGAGTGCCGAGTGCATTTGACGTTTTATATGCATTCCGCAGGCGGTTCGCGAGCGCGCGCGCGCGCGTGTCCACCGCTGCCATCTGCGCGGCAATGCGCGAAAAAATCACCCCTGCACACTGCTGGTACATCGCGTAAGTGCCGCGAGATATTTGTGTTTATTTCGTGTCGTTATTCGTCGTATAGAATACCTCGTTTTTGAGGACCCCTTCGTCTAGAGATGGTCGAAGAACTGTTGGTTGACACCCTGATTGTTGTAACGTGTAGGAAAAACAGTGCACCAGGAACCAGAGGGACTTGATACAAATGATATACAGTTACTAAAGCGTTGCATATTGAGCAGAGAATGTGGGCGTACAAGAAACATCCATTAAATCCATTTTTGACGTAGTAGATTTTGAAAATTGTATGTAGTACTTTTGTGTATGGATATATCGATGCGAGATAGGACATTTGACGTTTGTCGAATCGGAATTTATTCGTGAGACAGAGAGGAGGAGTCTGAGAATATAAAAATATAAAGTTATTGCTTTCTTGTTATTTTCTGGAATCTCTAAGAGACTGAAACGTACGTTTGAAACGATAAAACTGGTATTCGCTTGATATTATTAACGTTCTAACTCAGCAATTTAAATCCTCGAGTCCCGTTGCTCATGAAAGAGTTAACCGGATTAACCGAGACTCTCCTTTAGGCTTGATACTACGGCGGGTACTACGAATTCACCGGGGAATCGAAACAATTTAAAAAATGCAAGCCCTCGGAACAAACTGGCCGGGCAAACTCGGGCCAAAGATATACATTCTGCGGGGGGCGGAAGTTCAACAGCGGTGCACCGTGTAGAATAAGACTTCTTGCGGACCTTGCGCCTCGTTTTAACGAAGTTGCAAAGCGTTCGCGAGCGGGAAAGAGGACGTCGGGAAAATACGGACAAGTTTCGCTTAATATAATTAACGGGTTTCAGCGGGACGCCTAATGAACAAACTTCTCCAGCGTCTTAAAAACGCCGCGCGATTTTTTCCCCGCTCCAGAGCTCGAACGGGGATTGAAAGAAGTAGCCGCGTTAACGAAATTAGACGATATCAAAGCAAGATAAGTTCCTCCTAGCAAAGGCATCCATTGGATCCAGCGGGTGCAAGTTGCAAGCTGATCCGTTGCATCGCCCAGACTCGACGCCGCGTGTCGGTACGCGCGTGCAACGCGTCGATAAATACGCCAGGCTATACACAAATACCGGACCGATGAATGTTTACCATGAGCAGCGGAATACGCGTGTTGTTTAGAAATTATTCATGGTCGCCGATATTAAAAGCTTTCCAATGTGCTCGCGCGGGAATCAATTGCCAAAAACGTCGATATTGGTTCAGCTGGGAACAGGGGGTGAACGAGAGAGACCGTCCTCGCGATTGATCGAAACGCACGACGGATTGAAAAATCGCTCATCGATGAGTGGAACGGAAATTCCGGGAGACAGTATCGGTGGGAACGTTGCGTTGGAAACATTCGCTGTGACGCATCCAGTTAATCTTGCGTGGCAGTTAACTCGAGTACGTATCGAGCTAACTTTATGTGGAGGGTTGCCTCCGCACGTACGCTCATGTTTATATATTAACTTGACCGATAAGTTTGCGACGGTTCGCTATGAATATCGTTATGAGGTATCCGTGTACAACTGTCTACACCTTTTCCGCTACATACCGAATGGAAACGCAACGCGTAGCTCTCGTTCAACTGATTAATCGATTGCCACGACCGATCGGAAGTCCAGGCTCGTTACCCTTTCGCAACCGTTAAGATCCACCCCTTTGTTGCGAACTAACATTTTCCTCCCCCATAACGGAATATTAACTAGAGTTACTAATTTGTTTAATAGTCTCCGGGTATTTTTCGCTGATGAGAATCATTAAGCGAACTCCGATGGAACTTAAAGCCTTACTCACCGTTATAGTTGCACTTTTCGCTACCTGCGTCGACGGTCTAACTCGCGGACAAGTTTCCAGGGTGAAGTCTCGCTTCTTCGCGGAGGCTTGCCAGGATTTCGCAGTCTTTAAACGGGCCGCCCCTTCACTTCATGTCACGGTAATTGCTGTCACAGAACACTTTCACACGAACCAACTTGCATCTTCCTCACTTCCGACCGTCGAGCTTCGTCCGCAGTTACCATTTCTGTAAAAGAGGCGTTACACATTGAACAGAATCTGGTTGCAAGCGATTACCACGCGAGGTACTAACGATAGTAACCATTTGAAAAAATAGAGGGTTAAAAATCTTGAACTTCGAACAAGGAAGGTTCGAGCCACCCGTGAAGTTCAAGGGCTCGGAAACTTCTGCGTCCGAGACGCGAAACACGTTCGAGCTTAAAAACGAATGTAAAAGTTCCCGAATTCTCTCTTCGAAACATCTTTCGCGTAGCAATTACGAACAAAGACAGCGATACGAATCCAAGCTTCGTGGACAGCTACAGACTCTAGTCAACCCTTACTCGCCACTATTTCAAAAGGCGTAACAAACGTAAAACTCTCTCACCCTCGAGGCAACTACTTATAAACGTCGACAGAAATCCGTGCCGCGAAACATGAAAAATGACTCGTTCGACGTGTTGCGAGCAATCGCGTCGAAGGGTGCGTCGGACGGAGGGAACAAGGCGAGGACGAACGAGGACCGAGCAAGTTCGACTGAGAGTTGGGAGAACCCGGGGGAATGCTTGAGAAGCTTTATAACTTCGACAATCTTAAATCGACAGAACTACCATGTCCGGCGGTGGAGCGGAGTGTCGGTGAACGGAGCCGAGGGGGTGGCGAATAAAACGTACGGGACGAGGGAGGACCAAAATGGAGAGGACAAGTAGAGCGTTCGTGGCCAGGGGGTTGGAGACGCGAGAGGTAGCCACGTGTATTACCGTCGGTGATGGGAAGAAGGGTGACTGGGCTTTGACACTGTTCATTGCCTTTTTTTTTTCACGAGTTCGCGTGCCCTCCAGTGAACCGATTCTAGCCTCGCAAGGGTTTCCATCGTGGAAGATCGTCGCGCGCGGTCAGAACACAGCTGTATCCTTAAAAGGGTTGTAAATGATGGATAATATTGCGAACGAAATTGAATTGGTATTACTTGTAATATATCTGGTTGAGAAAGGAATAGGCTTTCGACTTGAACGCGATCGAACGGAGCACTCGCGTGGATTATAAGAATTATAATAATTGACGGAGGGCGATAATGTACGAAGCGTATTGTTTTGAATATTTTATAGATCCCCTAGGTGGAGTTATTAATAATTCATGCCCGCGTCTGTTTCCGCGCGCGCGTGTACAACGATTTATAATTAACGGTAATTTATAACGGACGTTTATTCGACTATTCCCGCAAACGAAAACGCGGAATGTAAAAATATTCGCGAGCGTCCGGCCGTGCCCGTTGGGAAACTGTTAATTAGCGGTACGTAGATGAAAACAGGAATAATACTGCGAAATCTAATTATGTCACGAGCGGGACGGGCGGGTAATTTTATAACTTTCCACAGGGGATGGACAAAGTGCGACTTAATTTCATGTAGCGAAATCCCCTCCTCCGATTAAATTAAACGATTTATTCGTCTTTTTGCGCGCTTAAAATTCCGCCGGATCGCACACCCACGCGGAGATTATTCCCTAGATCGTTGGAATAGCAACGCAAGCGCGAGACTCGAGGATTTATCGTCCCGATTACCAGACGAAATCCAGACGATTTTCTCAGCCTCTCAAAATAAGGGCACGTCTCACGCCTCTTCCCTCTCGAGAAGTTTCCCACACAATCAGCCACGACCACGGTAGAACACGGGAACCGTTGACTCGCGCTGTCTGCCCGTCCGCGCAACCCCATTTAAAACCGTACGTGCGAGCGTACACGCGCCCGTCTGAAACGCTCGAAAATAATGAATACTTAAACGGCACACGGTGCGCGCTCTCTCGCGCGCGCCGCCCCGTTCGTCGAAGAACTAACTCTTTTTTTTTTTGTTTTATCCGGACCAGCCGACGCCCAGCTCGCCCGGGCGTCGACAATCAACGTCCGAAGGCTGTCTGCCAAAGGAATCGACAGGCCGCGTTAATTTAATGAAAAATTCACGATCGCGCCGCGAGGACGATCACAGCGCCGTTGCGCGTCGTTCCTTCGCGACGCAGACGCTCGACGTCGAAGGAGGAAGAAGCGGCGGGAAGCGACGAAAAAAAGAACGAAGAGGGAAAAGTGGGAGTGAAAAAGGAAAGAGAGGAAAGGAACGTGTGGAATTAATAACAGCGTTCCGCCCTCTTGTCTTTGCCGACGTCTACTACCCCTCTCGTACTCTCTCTCTCGCTCTCAACGCGTACCCTCGTCCGGCATTCCGCCGAAGGCGCAACGTATCGGTAGACAAAAGGGAGCTGTCTCGAATAACGTTAAAACAGTGCAAGCAACCGGTGTAGGTAACAATCGGAAGGAGAGAACGTCGCGGGACTGGCGGCGGTCCCCGACGGGGTAGAAAATACCTACGCACCCCCGCCTGTTCTCTCGCCTGTCTCGAATCGAAGAGTCGCGTCGGGGGTCGCGATGCGGCCTGGCCACCCCTCAGTCATCTCGTCCCTCTCTCTTTCTCGTTTGGCTGTCGAGGATGATCCCCTCCTCGTCTGACCACCGCTCGGAGTCCCGCGCTCGTGCTTCTACCCCTCGAAAAAAACTCGGCTTGCATTTCAGTAAAGAGCCAACCCATCCGCGTGCATGGACAATGGGACGAGACGCCGCGCTAGACGGCCGACAACGCCCTTTCTTTTCGACACACGCGTGTCTGCGTTTGTGCCAGCGCCGTATGCGTCGCCGACAGGGGAATATACAGTGTCTTTTTTCCACCCTCCCCGCCGCGACGCATCCTACCCCGTCGCGCGTTCGCCACCCCCTTGCTCTGTCACGGTTCCGCTTATGAACACTCTCTCGCTCTTCTCGCGTGTGTCTGACTTCTTTTTTAAGAGAGCCACGACGATGTCTCGCCCTCGCTTCCTACTCGCGACGCGTGCTTCCCGGCACAGTAGCGCGGAAAACAATTTTCTGCGCCGCGCGCCAGCCTGCGAGGCCGACGAGGGGTGGTTGCGCGTTGCTACCCGCCGAGCCGTAACTACAACATCGTCTGTGTAAATTATATGAGCAGACGATTTCTGACTTAATGACGCGAGCTACACCCGCTGTCGCCGCTGTTGGTTGTAATTACGGTGCTCTCGTACCATTCAGGTATCGGAAGAACTCTACCCAGACGATTATTGACGTAGCATCGTTTGATCAACTGGTGGAGCGGGCGAGAACGTTTGCGTTACCGCGTTATCACTAGACCGTATAATTTTCAGCTTGAATACGTCAACACCCGGCGGTTTACGCGGTTGCCACTCCATACGCGAGACCAGACATTTTCACAGCTCGAATGAAATTTTTCAGTGCTCGTATAACCAGCGACAGAGTGCGCGGAAACTGGTACTCGACTCGATTCACCGTTGTTTCCACGCTCGCGACTTTTCCGCCGGTCACGCGAACGGGCAAGAAACGCCAACGAGTGCTCGCGAGTGCGCTCTCGGTTCTTATCCGAGGCTTCAATAGAAAATGAAAAGAAAAAGGAATCGCGCCTACCACCGTGCACGACGTGCCATTATTCGAATAATAAACTCGTCCGACAATGGGAACGTTACTCTCCCTTATTCCGTCTGCTTCTGAAATTTCGAGACCAGGGAGGAGCCCTCGTTCTTCCTGTTGCTAACGCGTCGAGACTCTGGCTGCGCTTCGCTCGAATCAGCCGAGTGCATTCACGAAAGTACCCGGCGTTCACACCTTCCACGCGCCGTGAGCGGTGAGCAACCGCCACGCGGAGGCTACGAAACAGGAAGCTTCTGAATTCTTTTGTCTACGAGTCGAGGCGCCGCGTTGTTGTCGACTGCTGCTCGTTAAAAAAAACGAAGGGGTCTCGTTTGTCCCGTGTTTTATTTTCATTTCACCTTCTACCTGGGTCCCTCGCTCCGTCGCGACCGCTCGTTTCTCTCGCGGTCTTCGAAAGTAATACGCCACCCCCTTAATAACGATATTACGTCTGGATTGCTACGTGGGTACCCCACTGCAGAGGTCTTACGCCGTCTGGCTGGAAAATATTTAGTTATTTTACAAATTCATTTCGGGATTTTTTTAGTTGCTCCACAGCAATATGGTATCGAGGGATGCAATAAATAAGTTGCACAAAAGATGCTTTAAGAGTGAGGCACGTCTCGAACGGGCAGAAAAAGTGAGAGAAAGAGAAAGAGCAGAGACTGGCAACCAAGCAACACGCTGGATGTCCAGGATTTCACGGTGAAATTTTTCTTTCGACCCTAACGAAACAAAACTGTCGCTCCCCAACTCGTCCTCTTATCGTCGCGCGCAGCCGACCGCCGCGGCACTTTTTCCCGCTTTTCCGGTCTGCGAATTCCACTGCCAAAACGTACCTCCGATTGAATGAAGTCTAGTCCGTCCACGAGATTATTTTGTCGAGAGTCCGAACTTTCTCTGAAGTCTTGACAATATCGTTTGTAGAAAACTCCGAAGGCGGGGAATTTTTGAATAGTTTCGAATTCGCGCTGACAGCCAGAATGCGTTACGAATGCGTTCAGAAATTTCATTTCAATTCTAACACCACAGTAGCACTTTTGGAATGGTGAAAAAATTCCACGAAAAAATGGGTATCTTTTTAAGAAACGAAGAAGGAAGAGCATCGGACAATCGTACGTTTTGACGTTCATTGTGCGGATTAATTGCTCTCCAACTAACCTTTCATCGAGAGCGTCGATCACTCTTGTAATGCTCGTCTCGCGACGAACACGGGGCCCCAATCGAGACCCGGCGGACGCAAATAATAATTGCTCCGTGAAATCGACAGAATGCGAGACGGGGGAAAAGCCAACCCTGTAAAGGGAAATATGCACGGGAGTGCACGAATGCGAATTCGAAGATCGAGTGGAGGTCGTATAAGTACTGCGAATGCCCATTCATCGGTTTCTTCTCGCAGCGGACCTACCCGCTCTCTCTCTACCGCTTTATGAGCGGTGCAGGAGAGGAGAAAAGGCTGCCATTGTCGGCGGGTCCCACAATGTAAAGTAATGAGTTGCTTGATTCAACACAAAGAGAGGGAAAGAACGGGACGCACCAAGGGTAAATATGACCTCAAAGAACTGCACGGAATCATCCTCCTCTTGAGTATAACGATATATTGTGTTTGAAGATTGGGGTCTGCGGTCTTACTAATTTCATTACCAACGGATTCCAAAATATGAGGTGAACCGATATTCAAAATGAGTGTGGTTCTCGATACGAATAAATTTTTTTGCTAAGAAGTAATCGTTACTAACTCGCCTAAGATTCTTGAACTTCGCCATTATTCGATATTTGCTGTACCATACATTTCTCCACGATCGCCGTGACATTTTTCAGAACTCGAGCGAATTATTCGAAGCGCTGTTGCCATTCGAGATTCGTCGGTTTAAACCAATTCCTAAGATTTCGAAACTGTCCGCCAAACTTCCGAGGTTCGTGGTATCAGCTTGTATCCGATTACAGTTCCCACAATTTCGGTGACCCCGATGTCTACTTCGTTGGTTCCGTGGTGTCCCCGATTTTAACTGTCGAGAGAGCCCGGAGTGTCGATATTGGCTCTTATGATTCTGATATTGTCGGTATAGCTTCTCCTGACCCTGAGCACACCGATATCGACTCGCGCGACCCCGATGTCTTCAATTTCGACTTACGCAAACCTGGAATCTCGAACGTCAGCTCTCGCGTCTCTATTCCCTCCAGTATTTGTTCTCGTGGTACTAACGTTCGCTCTATGGATCGCTGTGTAATGTCATCCCGCTATTTTCCATTTCCTCGAGTTGTTCCCGGAGAATCTTCTCCGTTCGAATTCAGACCACTTTACAAACTCAGGACCTCTCGCAAAACTGTTTCGAAGACCTTTCTTACCGTCTACGCAAACTACCTGTTTGGAACGCAGAAATAAAAGAGGAAATAACCGAGCCTGCGACTAGCTCGTCGCTCGAGCCAAAAGTTTCTCATCCCATGTCAACCTGTCGATCAATCGGAAAAGCTCGACGTATTAATGATTCCGTCCTTGAACGGCATTGTACGCAAGGATCTATCACCGGGGATTTGGTGGTTCTCTGTCAGAGTATCTCTATAATACCCAAGCTACAGCACCCTTGCGCTCGCCTCCTGGCTGCCTCGTAACAACGGTTCAATTAGTTCCGACTTAACGGCTTTCAGTTCCGGTGACTCGTGACCGGAATCTTGGACAATTGTTCGTTGGGCGGAAGCCACTGCGTACCACGAATTTTCACCCCTCGCAGGGGCAAATCTTTCCCGCGTGCTGGACAGTTTTGCCGCGAGACGTGAAATTGCTCTTAACCTTTAACGCGTTCAAATTACTCGCCAATGGCGCGAAGATTAATTGCAAGTACTAATTGCAAGAAACACCACGTTCGAATCTTCACGCGATATTCTTTCGCGCTGCAAAAGCAATAAACGCGCGGTATGAAATAAGCAAACTGGTTCTCGCTCTCGTAGCTGGTGAAATGAATCATTAAGCCGTACAAAAGTTAGCGTGTTTGCGGTCCCGGAACGCATCGACTCGTGGCAAGGCGTGGGTGAAGATCGAAGGGCGAGAGGCAGAAGAAGATCATAAAATGAAGCGGCAGCCCCGGTGGGGGTTGCGGAGTGCCGGCGTGGCGAAGGCGGACGGCAGTCGAGGGCGGCTTAATGTGTTTGCGCGAGCACAAGTACCTATCCGGAAGCGTCTAGGAAATGAAATACCGTTGCGTACGTAAACGAGCTGTCAGAGCTTCTCACGAGTAAATAACTAACTTTCTTGGCTCTCGGCGTACCGTCTTAAACCGTCACGGGGGTGAGCTCGTTACGTGCTCTCGATGCTCCTCCGCGCCTCGCTCCGCGAGCGTCCTCGTCTACGCGAACGAGAAAGCTAATGCTCTGATTACGAAGCGTCTACGACTTTGCTGATTAGAATCGCCGAGTAAGTTATAATCGCAGCGTGATATTTGTACAATCGGATTTACAAACAGCGGTAATTACTTGAGAAAGAGAGGCTGAGAGGGTTGGGGGTGAGTTAAGGAGAGAGGAACTTGATGGAGCTGTAACTCGTCGGGCTTACTAACCGCTTGCATTTTCGCGCAGAAGCGAAAATCTCTCTGCAACTGTTTGCTCCCGGGATATATATACTGGGGTGTAACTGGTAGCGGCGCAGTCGGGGAAGAAGAAGGTAATTCTACGTGGAAACGTAGAATACGATTCAACGCGTGGTAACGCGAAAGTCCGCTGCCGGCTGGCTTCGTTGTTCGAGATTGCGCGGTATTAAAGAGAGACGTACGCTTTGCGAACGGTAGATCGTAGAATCTATTTCGAAGAGAAATTTTTCGTATTTTTCTGGATATTACGCGATACCCGTCTGCGATATCGTGTACCGTTCCGATACGTCCGCGACGTTTCGAGGAAATAACGTCCAATGTCGTTTTCATGGAGAAAATATCTCTTGGGCACAATGAGCATTTTATGAAGAAACTCCGCGTGGCTCCCGGCAGAAGAGTCAACGAGGAAAGATTTTTCTAGTGGCAATAAAGGGACTCTCTGTGTCGAGCGAGACAAAGATTTATGACGGGAACGTGATCTTATTTTGCGTGGAAACTCCCCGAAAATCGTCGTTAATGGGGAAAATGAGACGCGTGTCGGGGAAGCTTGTTATCGAGCTTAATTAGCCGAAATATCCAGGCGTACGTTCAGAAACCGACAGCAGCATATTATCGCGAAGTGTTTCGAGCCATCGGTTAAAAATTGATCCATTTTAATTTATTCGCATCGCATCGAGAAAGAACAGAGCGGCTTTGCAACTTGTCGTTTCCTCTAAAAAAAAAAAAAAAGCGGTTATTAAGCCGTCGCGCGTCACAAAAGAGAATAAAAGCTTCCGCGAAGCTTTTAATGAAACCAGGGAACGCTGTATTAATTATTCTTTTTATGCAGCCACGAGACAGATCCCCCGTGGGGTTACGCACATTATTCGGGCAACTAAAGTCACGTGTGCTCTAATCGAACACGTATCAGGGATTATAGATCGATATCAAACCCTGTACAGGTCTGTCAACAAGTGTAAACTCCGGCTACGCTTTTAGCCAACGATCGTGTATTCAGAATCGCCTGTTCGACTCTCTTTAGTAGAACTAATCCGTTTAGTTGAAACGCTCGACAGGGGAATACTGTAAATACCGCTTTGAACACACACCAGTCTATACGTCACTGTCTAACGTGGCGAAAATTACAGGAGAACGACAACGATTTGAGGTACGAGGGCTCGCCAGTTGTTCGCGTGGCGAACTAATTCAATATTTAAGAACTAACGCAACCGAGCGAGCGTACTCGAAGAGTTTACGCTACGCGAAAATGCGAGGAGAACGTTCAACGAACGAGATCAGAAGCTCGAACGAACGTTTCGTTTGAAACGTGGAAAGTTGTCAACGAGCGAACAGTAGTAAGAACACACGATTGTCCCGACGCGCTCGCAAACTTCTATTAAAATTGATTAAATTTCCGTTACGGAATCTCAAGTGTCTCGAGCCAGCAGCGACTCGTTCGTGTCAACGAGAATAAACTAAAACGTGCACAAGCATCCGTTTCACGCGAGTAGGTTTTTACAGCTGTTTAGAATAGTTCAAGTGCGATTAATAATTATTTTTCCATTGGGATTCCATCGTTTAAGTTGTTAAGAATTCCTGCGAATTCTTCGCCGATCGGTTCGCCAACTGAACGAATCCTTCTTCATGAAACTTTCATTTTCAAGCTGCCACGAGAGTAAACCCCATTCTCCGCGCCTCAGACCAGGAATCATAACTTTGAAACGTCTCTTAATTCGTAACCCACCCGTACCCCATCTTCCATCCGGCTAGTCCCCTCGTTCTCGAGTGGATTACTCGACGCTGCAACTTTTCCCGATTCGATAAAAGAAATTGTCCGGCGTGTGGCAAGCGGATTTGTTAATTTAATGATTCTGGCCCCGAGTGACGGCAGACGGCGAAAGTTTACTGGGGGGAAGCCCGTGGCTGGGAGTTTCGCCGGTTCGGCACCGATAAGAAGCAACCGACTAAAATTGGATTCATAGTTTACAGAGTGCATTTCCGTGGAACTTCACTTTCCCATTTAAGGATACCTCCTTTTCCTTTCACGGGCTAATTCCTTTCTAAAAACATCGATCTTCCCAAAGAATTCAGTTTGCTTCTCTCGAAATGCTTCGAATTAACCTTTTGGTGCCGAGACGAACGAGAACGAGAGCACGATGTACGCTAAAATTGCCTTGCTCGACAAAAATAGATTAAAACATCGAATCACTTGAAGTGCTATGCTTCTACGTACGTAGATTGGAACCTTAAAATAATCGATTCGATTAGAACGAAATTTGTCGTCTCTCATGAATTCGTATTTTAACTAAATGCTCGCAAACCACCCCTTGCAGTAGACGTTCATTACAGTTACCAAGAATAATCTTGATGCCCGTTATAATCGTTAACAGCAAAAAGTTAACAACGAATCTGTTTCCCCCGCCATTAACTCCCGCAATCACCGCGACGCGAATTCACAAAGGAGCACGGGTACAAGATGCCTCTCTCCCCTTCGGAAGGGAGTGGACCACGGGACGAGCAAGTAATCAAATGACACGCGACAAGATGAAAGGATCCGCGAATATCTGCTTCGAGGCGGACATAAAAAGGAAATGAAAAAAGCGGATGCGATAAGAGATTGGGCGTAGGTCCGACACGTGAACAACCTGCAACCACGGTGGAAGCGGAGGAGGATCGAACGCGGCGAAGTCTATGGTGAGTTGCGTCCATGGCGAGAGACTGGGGAGGGTTGAAAGACGACGGGAAGGATGAGGACCAGGAGGGCGGCTTATGGATTCTCCCCTCCTGCCGGCTGAACTTTCGCGTGGTAACCCTTCGTATAAAAGGCTGGGTGGTGTCAGGACAGTTAGGTCGTCGACGTGACCCGAGAGTTCGCCCGGAACAACCTCCATTTGTACGGGGAATTACATCCGCGTCTGACGAAAAAATATACAATATTTCTAGATCGTTCTTCTATCGCGGACGAACGAGAAGACTGGCGTGGAAGACGCAGGGATATTGTTTAGACGTCGATTGGTCGCGATGGAAAAGTGAAAAAGAACTGGTCACTGCTTTTAAATTATCGACTAACCGCGAATAAACCAGGAGTCTTGTTCACCGCAGAATACACACACGGTTCGTTTCTCTATCTCGAACAATATAAACGGGAACTGTATCCGTGGTAACAGTAAAACAATAGCGATTTTCCTGGGAACGAAATCAGAGAATTTTCTGTACACTTTTATCCGACTCAAATTTTCATTCTTCCGAAAATATTTCGTTCAATTTCTCGAACGTGAAATAAATATCGCGAAACACTGTTGTTATCGCGTTTTGCATGTTCGTATAAACAGCCACGCGACAAACGAGAGAGAGGGTAAAGTATTTGAAAAAAAAATTTAATTAAATTCCGTGCATCGCTTTTGCTTAATCCTTGCTTTGTTCCCCGAACCATTAATTTCGTTAAAACTGGCCTAGATTGTGTAAAACAAAACCCCGAGGGGACGTATTGATAGCTGAAACTGTTTACGACGAAAATCAGGATCGCAACACGCGGACATTGTAATATTCGTCGAACGTACTGAAATAACGTGGCTCGTCGTATTATTGAACTATCGATCCGAGCAGGGAACGTTTGATGTTGCATTCAAGTTATACGTATAGAACCGCATCATAAACGAAATGCTTTACGTACAATATCGTCCCAATAACCCAATGACACGTGGAAAACGATGTCTGTGAACGTAGGATAGATCTAGGCGGAAAATTTCATTACGTAGAAATGATAATCCTCAGTGGAATGCTTTATGCTTACTTAATAGCCTTTAATAGTAATCGAGTTGATACGTGCGCGCCGTTGTTGCCTCGAGCAAACATTTCTGACCATGCAACGTACGAATGCAATTTCTCGAAATGATTAGCAAAGAGTTATACGAAATTCATAACCGATATAAGCAGAAAACATACAAAAGAGAAGCAACATTAATTCACATGAGATACTCCAAGCTTTACAATTAATCAATCAGGATTTAATGAAATATCACATTTGTTAGTTCTTCGAAAAAGTTCGTTCCTTCGCGCGATTTAATCCGATCTGAATCTGCTCGAAACGGACGGACGTAAAGGCAGATACGCTCACAGGGATCGCATTACACGCCTCTATCGAAGTTCAACAGGCTCGAAAAACGGCGACATGTATGGGAATTAGAGTTTGATCGATGGTTGCAGGGATTTCAAGGTGGCGCGTAATATGCTCGCGCGTGGAAAAGGAGGGCTGTTAACCCGCGGCACGATTTCCCGAACAGCCACCATACGGGCTTAACCCTTCGGTCCTTACGACCCCTGCGCTCCGTCTGCTCGCACCCCCGGCGTGACTTTTAATGACCACCGTTACGAGCTTTGTAAGAGCGGCGAAAGTAGTGGCAAGGTAAACGGCGACGCGACTCGGTAACGGCTACGATTTATGAATGAAAAGTGAAATATTACCGGCGCATCTATAAAAACCGGGCAAGAGCTCGCGATCCACCGCGTTGGTGGGCGTAGAACATTTATTTGCTCGGACAATACGCTAAACAAACACGGCCCTTGGGCAAACTTGCTTGCGCGTTATCTGGTCGGCGCGTAACTGCGGCTGTCCATCAACGTTGACAGCATTATTCGCCGGCTCCTATCACCGATATCGCTTTTATCTTTTACGCGACAATCGTCACGGTGTTGATAAATATCAATTTACCAATTGTCCGTGGAAAAATTACAACTTTCGTTACCATAAACTTATCTACCTGCAATTTTTTAACCCTTTAGAAATAAAGGTGACGACAAATGGGGTATCGTTGAGTGACGCCAAACAGTGCACGCTGTATTATAGCGACGAGTCGATCGTTTTGTCTTTCCGACTTCTGAAAATCAGACAAAAGCGCGAACGATGAAAAGAATAACACGCGAGACGAGATAAAAAGTACGCGTCGTCCAATTTCCTATTGTAAGCCCTTCAAAGCCAGCTGGCACATGCCGTTGACAAGGTCATAAACAATATCGACAACCATTGGCGGTCCCTAGTCGTCGCAATCCAAATACAATTAGGTCCTTTCCGGATCCGGTCGAATCTTTGATCTTCGTATCCACGATATATATATAAACCCTCTGTCACGCGAATCGACGTTAATCGTTCTTTGCCAATTTCTTTCGTGGGGTTCATAAAACACCACATCGTAACGACACGTGTTGTTCGTCACTGTTCGTGCTGGACCGAAGCGAAAGTACTTGACGAGTATGTATCACTGAAAATTGAAACGCAATCTCGACCAACGCACATGTGACATATTGGCCCCGCAGGTGGAATCTGAGCGTCGCGTGCATACAGACGCGCGCAAATACGCGGCGCGAGTGTGTTAATCCATCGCGAGCGTGTTGGTCATTTCGATCCGAATTCGTCGGGAAAGCATGTCACCGGCTTCGCAATTAGTAACAAGTAGCAAAGCAAATATTGTTCCTTCGAGCAGCCAAAGAGAACGCGCTGCAAGGTCCAAATGCCGTCGCAGTTGATCCCTGTTACATCTGTAAATTGGCCAATATCTGTTTGTACCCACCGATGTTCCCGGGACGCAACACGGCGTTGACGATAGATCTTGAAACGTCTGCGAGGCCTCGACGTCGGCCTCCCTACTGGCGGACACACGCCATATTTTAGAGTATCAATCATACGGAGCAATAAACGGAGCCACTAAGGAGGGAGCCGACGGGGTTGCTAAGATACAGAAACGGTTAATGGCACTATTACGTCTAGGCTAGCCAAACTCGAGCAAGGCAGAGAAAGAGAGAGAGAGAGAGAGAGAGAGAACGGGACCAGAGGGGTGGCTGACAGAAGGGGTGGACGGTGCGGGATGATGTCGTCGCAACGTGCTACCAGCTGTGACTTATGACGTATCACGGTGAACGAACAACACCGTGGCACTCACCCCCGTTGTGTCGGGGCTTCAAAACTGAGGCCGCGGCCACGTTCAATAAGCCGTGATTTATCGAGAGGCGCATTACGCGGGGGTTTTAAATCCTTTTTGCCGTAATAATGCGGCCCGTGGCCCGGGTGTGTTCGCGGCGCGGTACGAAACGCCACGATGAAGTCGGCTAGCTGGCGAGAATGGCCTGGCTGCGGCGAAAGATTAATTCGTGGCGAGGGGGTGTTGCGCGGGGGTGAAACAGTGTTTCTCGAGGCGCTCGGAACGATTCTGGGCCGTGCTCGCGTTGATTCGGCGCGATAAATTCTAATGGGACGCGATGAACGATAGGATTACCCAGCCGCGAAACGAAGAAACGCCGTGACGGGGTAACGAACGAGATTTCGCGCTCGCGCAACTCGCGGGGGTAGATCCGTCGCGCGCCGCGGCGAATCAACAGCGGCGCACGGGAAATTTCCTGCCCGTGATATTAATTACATTACTTTAATTATGAAATATAACGGGACCGGAGAAACGTTACAGCGATTAAGTAAATAACTCGTATTTCGTTGTTACCCGTGGAGCTAATGCGACGAAACGTAGCGGAGGTACATTGGCCCGCGCTAACCTAACGAAGCCGCGCCGTAGAGGGTGCACGCGAAAACCTTGCGAACGCGTTACAGTCGCGACAAGATTTGATTACCATCCACTGTTTGCGATCGCGCTGCAAATATTACGACTGTGCGTTGATAAAATGCTATTAATCTTGTTTCGAGAGCAAACAAAATATCGCGACTCCGAACGAGCCTCGAGTTAATTCACCAACAGAGGGGTCAGACATTTTAATTACGCTGTATCGTCTACGCCATCCTCTCGTACGACAAATTACCGGCTAACAACGTCAGTGAATGTACACTCTGCAAGAGCTCGTACGATCCAATCCGTCTCATTATTATCATCGCGCAGGATAATTTATTGTTGCACCCTTAACTTACGAAATTTCACCGTGTGGCAATTTTAAATCTATCGCACGAGACAGCGTAACGCTTGACGATGCGATTATTGCATCCTCTTCTCGAAGTGGATCGAATCACGAAAGGGAACAAGCTCGCCGGTCGTCGCGAGCGTCTTTGCGACAATCCGACCAGAGGGGGTGGAATAAAAACGGCAGCGACCCCGGAATATTATCGGCGGATTAAACCGCCGTTCATTTGCACGTCTGCTACTTGAAAAGTAATTACCTCGTTGTCATCGACAGACCACCATCGAGTCCACGGGGAGGCTCAACAGCTGCTAGGGTGAACCTCTTCATTATTTTCCAATACCTCCGCACTCGAGGCCCGCTATCTCTCATAATATAAGTGCCAGCTTTATGTACGCCCGAACGGGGAAAGAGTTTCGAGAAATTAGCCGGACAATTATCTATTATATTGCTGTACTCGTGGAAACGGGGTTCCATCGATCGTGACTCCCAACTCTCGACAGCCGCTTCTCCCGACCCTTGTAAAATTGCTAAAATAGCTTTTAGAGCGGGAACGGAAGGCGGAACATTTTAATCGACGCTTAAATCGCTGGCGAAAGATTTTCAGGACGAATTACGTTGCGCTTCGTGGTTGTGTAACCCACTTAAAATGTCCAATTTGTATATATTTCTATATAATATATTTATCGTTCCACCCTTAACGGTAGAGTTAAAAATTTGTATATACCTCGAGAAGCATTCTAGGTAGCGCACGTTCGCGTATAATTTTCGAAACCTATTATTTGCAGATCCTTGATAGCGAATCAAACAGCTTAAGAGAACTGTTGGTTCGCGCACTTGCGTATACACATCAGTAATATTGATACCCATAATGCCAGTGAATAGTACTGATCAGAAATAATCGATCGACTAATCGGTATTAGCGATGCAATCTGTAAACCGCTATACCAAAATAAATGGGTTCACCTAATAGAGGTAGATCCGTTTGAATATCTAAATGAAGTACGGATAACCACATTTCATACCGTGCGCTCGCATAATTAACCAAATTGTTCCATTCGTGCCTCTCACCGCGATATAAGAATTAGAAAAATTGCAAACAAAAAACCATGTAGAGATAGAATTTTTGTTAACATAAAACTCTAGAAACAAACAAACTCCACGACAAGCGAAATAATGTTGACTGGCGCGAGTAACTTCGAGCATTATAGAGGGCACCAGTGCCAGAAGAAACACACCAGCTCGTGGTGTCCAGGCGAAGCTGGTGCATCTCATGCAACTCTAACACCGGATTATCATTTGGACTGTTCATTCGAAAATATGGAGCGAACAGAAGTGGAAGAGCAACTCCTCCGCGGGAGTTCCTCTCGTTTTTCGTCTACGCCCGCGATAATCCCTCAGCGGGGATTACATGCGGTGCCGTCCGCGTAAATCGCAACATTTCCACTGTTCCCAAACGGCTCGTGCCTTATCCTCGCCCTTCTTCGTCTTTACGCCAGGTTTCAACCCTCCTTCGACGTCCTCGCTCCCTCTTTCTCTCTCTCTCACTCTCTCTTTCTTCCTCTCCTATACTTTTCCTTGCCGGCGAACTCGTCGAGCTTTCTCTCGCAGTTGGATAAACGTTTCAGACATGCACACTTTGAAATCGCTCGGCTGGTTAAACAGCCCAACGGCCACGGTAGGCGTTTTGACTCGAAACACTCCCCCGAATTCTATTTAGAAGAGATTGCGTGTTTGAGCGTCGGAGATTGCAGGCTCCCCGATTATTATTAGCACGTCTAAATGGGACACCGTCGAATATGCGCAAGGGAGGCGCATCGAGCGAAAGGGTAAACCCGACCGATCGCGGCAACGATAACCACTTAATCAGAGCCGAAATCCTGCAATTTCGTGCGATGGTGGATCAAAACCGAATTCACCCGGGTCCGTGAAAGTCCACACGCGTGCAGGAAGTTGTAACGATAGTTAACCCTTTCATCGCGGTGTTCTCCTCAATTCGACTCGTTCTCGGTCAATGCAAGTTTTGTTGAAATAACACATATTTAAACGCGAACTAGCCGATCGTGTAGCGGGTGTTCCACGCGCGATAGGAATTACAACTCTCGCGAAAGAGAGTTCGAACGCGATGTGGAAGGTAGCGGTTGGGAAAATTGTACCCGTTAGGGGAGGGATAGCGAAAATCTGGGCGATCAAAAATCACTTCGAAGCGGGACATTGTGCAGTAACCGGTCTAGCAGAGAGGAGGGCGAACTGGTTTTCGTGCGATCATCAAAGTTAAGCTAGATGCGAGCATGGTATAGCTCGCACGCTTTAGAATTACATGTGCGACTATTTGGAAACTCTGTCTACCGTTCGGTTGGTGGATCGAAGCCTATCCAAAACTCCAGTTCTCGGCTAAAATACCCCGCCCAGTAAATGATGTCAATTCGTGCAGTACTGGACAGATATGTACGCGTAATCTGTTTCTCACTAATTTCGTGGCTATTCAAGGGGCGATTAAAACCTCTGAAACTTCACGTTCGACGAAATATCGCTAATCTTCTACGTAAACCTCGTTCAAACATATCCTCACCCCTTAGTGGCTCACTTATCTAGCCCTGAGGAAGATTCGAAACAGCAAACAAGGCAACGGTGAATCGTTACGAGAGGATTCGTGCGAACATAATCACTTTATGGATCTCCGCATCCCCCCGTCGGTTACGCGGGTATAACTCGCGCGATACGATCTTCGTAAGAAAAACTCGATTAGCCAGCCGCTTTCGCGATACATTCTTTCGAGACCGCTGGTTACGACATTAATATGCCAGGAACGTAACGAGCACGTCACGAGATAAGATCGTATGATGCATCCCGTGGCCTCTGAATGCCAGCGGAATCGTTGCACTCGGACGCGATCGTGGTCCTTTATGCGTCCGCTGATGCGATTAGATGAGAGAACGAATAGTTGTTTCGCGTAGGGGGCCTCCTCTGAACGCGAGGGGCGATTCTCTTTGTGGGGAGGTTTATCGTGTAAGCACAGTACGGAATGTCGTTACGAATTTTATAGAGATTGCAATTTCGGCCGCTGCCTCGATATAGAGTCCGAGTTTATTGGGGGGTACCAGTGATTTATACGGACATTAAAAGTTCAATTACGCGGCCGTTTTATGCAGGGCATTCGACCGTCCCTGGAAGAAACTTTGACGCACGATGATATAGACTGGATCAAGATAAAATTAGAAGGCGCTTGTAATAACAAATATTTTTTGTTTTCGCTTTGTTTCGACTTTCAGAAATTTCATGTAGTTGCAGCCAATTTGTTAATTTGTATAACCACGGGGTGTAAAATACGAGCAATAAAAGAAGATTTTACTTCTTACCTGCAAATGTTAATAACGTTGATTATATCTCGTAGAAATTTCCATTAACAATATTCGTTTTGCGTTTTAGAAAGTAGTAGATATTGGGTACACACGGTGATGAACGAGAGAGAAAATTAGCGATGAATTATTTTAATGAAATGGAACCGTGAAGAGAACCCGCCCTTACATTTATAAATATCGCTAGAGCTGTTTGAAACGAGTATTCCGTGCAACAAAACTGTACACAGGTAGTGAACCTTCTCCGGTAGAGCAGATTGCTTGGCCTTGTCGTTACGCAGCATTTGTAAAGGAAATCAATGGACATCGAGCACAATATTTCCTTTACTCTCCACGCGTTTCGACGTTTCATTCGATTTTTTTTTCTCCTCTTCCCTCTCTTCCTCGAGTAATTGCATTTCCTTCTATTTAGTTGCCGTTAATCCGCGTGATGGATTTACGAATTTTAACATTCGTTATTTTATCCGACCGCTTTTCATTACTTCGTAACGACCGACGTATTAATGCGAAAATAATGCAGCGACAGGAATAATTTAAAATTTGCGCCGGCAGCGTGCGTTTTCAATGCGCGAAACATTTGAACATTTATCACAGGAAATATCATTAGAGTACGTACAGACACAAGGACTAATTAATATTTTAAACATCGTTGAAAAGATATAGGATTTCAGGGGAAATGATTAATTAAAATATCTCTTGGTGCGTGAGCGCGTTACGATACGCGCCACCATGAATCAGTATTATCGTAAACAAGCATTTGCTGAAATTATGAAATTGTTCGGGCAGCTAGAGTGCATTTAACAAATTACACACATCCTGCGAGCGCAACGGTGTTTCGTACACGCGTGTAGTGTATAACACGACATTATCAATACACCGGGAACGAAGTTCCGTTAAGAGCATTAAACACTCGATCGTGAACTTCTGAAAGCTGTTTCCACTTGATCGAATTAGCTGTCTCGTTACGCGAAGCGCAATTTTCTGCATTAAACTTTCATGCAGCTCGCATGCCGGGGGTTAAACATTAAAAGCCCATTATTGTCCAGTTTAGCTGCAACAGTTCCGCTAAAAAAATTACCATACGATCAAACTCTAGATCGCTCGCACGAATTCAGGACATCCGTGAGAAATTTTTCGTCTCCAATAATCGCTCGAAGCGATTCGATATTTTTCATCAAGACACGTTTAAGGTAAGAGATAACGCGAAACGCGTGAAATCGTAACGTCGATGGTTATTATCGATGACATTCGACGGTGATCTCGCGCAGCGATAGGAAATCTGAACGGGAGAAAGCTTATTGCTCGCGAGAGAACGAACATCGACCCTGCGGAACGTGATTGTCAGACCTCGCAGAATGAATGCGCGAAAAGTTTGTCTTTCTTTTTTCCCCAGCACACGGAAACTACGAGAAGCAATTTGAACCCAGATCGAAACGAAGCCTTGATTACCAGCTTGACTAACGAGACTTCGTCCTTACCAGGGAACGGGAATGGCTGTTCGTTCGTTCGTTCGTACCTACCTATCTTCGGAGAATCGATTTAGCAATGGCGATGCCGTCGTGCCCCGCCGATTCTCCGACAATAAAAGATCGATTTCACATTTGTAATCTGGTGAACGCGACATCGGGTACTACCGTTCTCGCGCTTCTCTAAAATGCGTTAAAAAAGAAGAAAGAAAAGGAGATAGCCTGAAATAACGACGCGATTGCAACGGAAGATTGATCAAAAGCTATTGTTAACGCTCCGCGTGATAAAACAAGCATAGTTCTCGAGGTAACAATTGGAAATCTTTCGATAACACTTTAACTACGTGAAACTATCTCTACGTATATTAGCTTCTATTGCACCACGTTACCATTTGGAGCATCCTTAGGATTTAACCATGCAACAACGTGACACAATGACTGTCGTTCACCTATCTAAGCGACGTCTAAAGAGACGAGAATATTTAAAGGGCAGCAAATCTAAAGCAAGCGATGTATATTTCCTTTACTTAACAAAAATTGTAGATCGTCAATGATAGAATACAGAGAGAAGCACAGTGGAATAAACGTGTGGCGGCCTTTCGACTATCGCCACTAGAGGGACAGCACAGCCTACAATTTCCTGAAAGTACTCGCTAACCTATCCTTTCCAATATATACAAGTTCTGAACTGTCCCTAATATCCCAGCGTCTAAGGCAGGGTCTGCTAGGAAGCCTTACTGATGAGTCCACTAGCAGGCCCAGGACGAAACGTTCTTCCCCTCTCTTTTCCTTCCTTTCTTTCCTTCCTCCTTTATTCTATAGCTACACGAAGCATGCCGCTTCAAACGAACGAACGTTGGAACGTACACAGACGCTAACGTTACCGAATTTCCCAAAACCGACATCGATCGATACGCCGACCGCGAAAAGAAAAAAAGGGCGTAGAGTACTCGTCGGTTGGCGCGTTTAAAGATTTTCAAACGAATTCGTCCGACTTTGTAACTCAGTTACCGAGTCCCGCGAGTTCGATATAAACGAAATATCAGAGAACGTTTGCGCGTTGGTACGGTCCGACGGTGAAACCGGGAAAAGTCCCTCCGCTACAAAACTAACGAATGTACAAGAGCACGCGAACGAAAGCTGCTACCGGCCGAGTCCGCGGGTATGCGACGAGAATTTCATACGCCATGGAAATTTTCGTACCGCTGGTAATTGAATTCGTTCGCAACCGGCAATATTTATACGACTCGTTGGCCCCGTCGACGATTTAAATATCGAAAATATTTTCATACATCCCCCCTGAACGCCGCGCGTTTCACCGCGCTGAAACGAAACGGTCGCATTAGACGCCGCGGAAACCGCGAAAGGGGTGGTGCCGGTACCGTGGTCGCGAGCGCGCGGAGAGTTTTTAACTTCCTGTCGATCTTCGCGCGCGGCTCGTACACGCGACCGCTGCTCGTAATATGCATCGATATTGCATGTATAATGCAACGTACAGGCAGGTATGTGTATCGATTACTTTCGAACACTCGCATCGGGATATCGGGGCGAAAGGATTATGCATATAAATGGCGCCTGTATTCTCGGTTACCCGGGTATTTTGACCTCTGCGCGCGGGCCAAATCCACGGATGAATCGGGAATAGCTGTAAAAGGTATAAGCAGATAGAAATTTCGAGTTACCCCCGATTAATTCGCGGGGTGATTTAAGATCGAAATATGCGCCAGGCTTCTATTATATGTATTGGAATCGCACGGCTGTTTAGACACATTAACCACCGTAATGTGATTTAGAGGGAGGGAATTGTTTACAAGCATCATAGTCGTCAGGCGATTGATGCATTGTACCACTCTGCGAATGATTTACCGTGTAATACCAAGCCTGCTCGTTGTTCGAAATATCTCGACAAAATTAATGGAACTCGGATCGATGCTACGTCGAGTCGCTAGCGGGATCGTTTGAATAACATTTTACACCCTCAGAGACGAACGTGTGACAATTATCCAGAGAACCGACCGTAAAATGACAAATCCAAAGAAACGTATAATGTGAAACGAGAGAATAAAGAAAATCGAGAAATAGAGAGAGATGGAGGGAGAAAGGGAAAGAGAATGAGTCCGTTTAAAAGATGTTATAGCGAATAATGGAAAGTCTGTCGACGTCAAAGCGATCGACGAAATAAATAACTGTTGGAGAGCGCACAAAGCGGGGTGCTGTGCGACTTTACATGTCCTGCAGAGGTATACGCGATCGCGCAAGGACGCAGGACTAAAAGGTAGTCACCGTCGGGGTGTACTCTTCGCCCCTTCCCAACCTTTCGTATTCCATTCTCAATCCGGACGTATGAA
This sequence comes from Xylocopa sonorina, assembly GCF_050948175.1. Lineage (NCBI taxonomy): Eukaryota > Metazoa > Arthropoda > Insecta > Hymenoptera > Apidae > Xylocopa > Xylocopa sonorina. The sequence goes on along the minus strand of NC_135195.1, from coordinate 3,347,464 downwards.
AAGCTTCGATGCACGCCGTTCCCCGGGGATAGGAGGAGGGGGTTGGATAGGCCATTTAATACATAGGTACATATGTCAAGCAATAAGCGGAGTAGATACACTGAAATCTCATATTCGCCCCGGAGCATCTCCACCCTTTCCGCCACTAGAAAGGATATCATTTCAATAGATGTTGCTCGCCGCTGTTCACCGACAACCTCGTCCACGAATATCGCTCCTCCACCCCCCCTGGCCGTTAGTATAAAATCAAACGAGAGCCACGTCCACGCGGATTTCTATTAGAGACAACGCTGATGAACCATCGGTGCGTCACTTTCGCTACGTTGGCTAACGATACAGTTGGTAATATCGCTTGATGATATTCGTGGAATCCCCACGTCGAATGGTCGACACCGAGTCCAGGGCGTTCTCGTGGAACGAGAGCTTCGAAAAATGAGGAACAGTTTTAATGGCGATCGTAAATGCGAATTGCATTAGAGGGATAATGAGCAACTTTTATCTTTGTCTATCGAATAGCAAGTGTGTCGAGTTTCGCGAGTGAATTAGTTAATGTGGAACGTTATTAGGAACCTACTCGTCGGTCACGTATCGTATTTTACCGTCGAGTGAAACGAACAACGTATCGACCCTTCATTAGCGTTGTGTTATTTGAATAATACGTATTCATAATGTACCTATGTTCTTTTTATCGAATCTTAAAAACGTGACGAATTATACAACGATACTCTCTTTTAGCCTGAGTAGCCAAGTACTTTCGACAGCTCAATAAGTGGACCTCAACTGTGGCCCAATAATGATCTTAATAACTGGAAGTATAGAACTTTGAAACGTTGCTAGCATAATATTAGAATACCGGAACAGAGGTTACAATTATAAAATTCACAGATGTATTAATATTACATAGTACTATGTAATATTCAGAACGATTCCAGACCGTGAAACGAGCAGGATCAAAGGAGAAGCTCTCGTGCCACTTTCTTCTTTTACTTTCGCTTACAAACGGATCCCGCAGACTGTCCCAGTTTTTAACGCCACTCTGTATGGCCAGAAACTAATCCACTCCTTTCGCAAACGGCTGAGATTCAAGGGACAGAGGCATCGGGAGGAATACAAAGCAGAAAGACGGGGAAACAGTACACGACGGGAAAATAAACCGGCGGGGACTAATTCCAGGAAAAAAGCGAAAATGCAAACGTGTCGCCGTAGGCGCAATGCGACATTCTTGGGTAAACACGTCGGTTATAGGTAAAAGCTTTCACGTTCCCCGGATGCTTTTAAATATGGGTTAGTCTCAAGCGTGTACCAACGAGAATGGAAAACAAAAGGCACTTCGTCTTTGTTATTCGTGAATATATTGCGCGAAACAATTAATGGATGGGGTATTTAAGTCGGTCGAGCGATTTCATTAAACTTCATTAAATTATTATTATACGACAAATATCTGTTGAGCCATGAACGAACGATAAGAAATGATTAACACGGTACACCTTATGAGTAATTACATATAAATTTCCACGTGTTGCGGTAAGATAAATTTTCAGATTGATTCAGTAGAACGTATCTTACAAAAATGAAAAATGTAAGCTATACCATCGACTACGTAGAAACCACAGCATATCTTACTTGTAACGCTTATAATATCCTCCATTCATTTAGAAGATTTTTCTAGATACGAAGCCACGTAACAATTTCTATTTGTATAGAAGAACATCGATTATAATACGTGTCAAAAATTAGCACTCGATCCCCAACACGCTCGAAATGCGGAACGAAGTCCCGTGTCCCTTAATTGGAAATCGTTCGCATAATTAGAAATTTCCATACCTTGAGGATCGGTGCTCCACGGTACATCCCCGGTTTCCAATGGCGTCACTCAATTATGCAACGTTTGTAAACCACTGACGGGCGGTATGATTAATTAATTATGTAACCTAATCAAGGCGACGCGTGTACGCGCCAAAGCCCGCCTCGGCTCGTGTGTACACTGCCGACGTCGTATCAGGTGGGACACCGTCTAGCGACGTTTTCGATACATCGATATCGACGCACTGGCATAACAGTCACGTTGCAAAGTTCACGTTCGAAATTCCCGCCGCGTAGTCACGCGGTTGCCACTTACCGGCTGTCACGTAAACATCGCCGTGTCGCTCGGCGAACCAGTTCCCGATGGATTAACGCGCACATCCCACGCGAGCGATCGGAAGAAGCGAAGGAGGAGGACCCTTCCTGCCGATAGCGACGCTCGATCGGTCATCAGTGTCACGAATCACCAGCGATCCACGTCGCGAACCTCGACCTCCCGTCCGTCGCGTATCTCTCGCACGCCAGCCTCATGCTCCATCCACGGTGCAACAATCCGGGGATCCCCGTTCGCACGCAGCCTCGTAAATCCTCCGGCGAGATATACCGCTGCCTTACATATGTACGTTAGCCGCGATGGCAACCGCGTCGAAACAACCCCTCCGCGCCAGAGCCGTCAACCGCACCGAACTTAACCGCGTTCCAGGCTCTCGTAGGGGCGCAGGCACTCGACGCGTTCAGCGAGTCTCGTAGAACCACAGTAGAGTCGCGAGCGATCCGACGAGAGCGTAGACGATCACGACGACGACGACGAGGAGGAGGACGACACTTCGCGATGACACGATGTACACCACATGTGACCGTACCGAAACTGGGCCATCCACCAGACTGGCCGGAAGTGTTTCACGCTCGAACCAAGCGGCTGTCATCCATCGCGCGGAGGATCTGGTGAATCCTGTGTCGCTGTTGGTGCGCGGACGCGGAATTATTTCGACCTATGTCGAACTCTCGTTCAACTCGACACGGGAAACCGAGGTCGACACGGAGAGAAAAGGCGCGGAAACCCTCCGCTCGCGAAACGGCCCGGTGACTGAATCGAGCGGTGGACGAGGGACGAGCGACGAGGAGAACAGGCGAGTCCGCCGACGGAGTAGGGGAAAACTGGAAAGGGTGGCTGAAGATACACCCCAACCTGCACGCATGCGCGCCCACGCTCCTTATTCCGTCTCTCCTCGTCTGTCTGTCCTTGCTCGTTCGTTCTCCCTCCCGTCCAGGCGGTCTCCCATGCTTTCTCGCATTCTTCTCGCCGTTTCCACCCTGCTCGTCTTTCCTCTCGCTTTATCTTCGCTCGTAGGCTCGCAGGGTTCCTTAGGCCCGCTACCGTCGTCCTCTACCTTTATTACTGGCCATTATTTCTCCGGAATGCTGTTAACCGTAACACTACGAAATGATAAATTAATTTGTCCTGGTACCGGCCGGGGCGGGAAAGTGTATCAAGCCGATGAGGGCTTCTGCCCCGCGTTTCCGTAGACAGGGAAAGTTGTAGGGCGTGCAGGAGGAGAACGCGAGCTCGCGAACGTGGGCTCGATATCGCTGGCCAAGATTAAAATATTCCGCGCCTCGTCGACTGGTTCTCTTTTTATATACAGAGATCGTCGACTCGCGGATGAATGAATTTATTTTAAATGCTTTTCCAATGTAACCTATGTGTGTAACGGATGTACGTATGTACAGGTGGTACATCGAGGACGCGATGCTTGATTCGTTTGATTCGTTCGTCCCATTTTCTGGATTGTAAATTGATATAAAGATTGACATCTATTCGCGGGTAATCTAATATCGGTTAAGTAACGTCGGAACTTTTTCAGTAATTCAAATATCTTCTACTAACGATCGAATATCAGAAAGGAAGTCGCTCTTCTATGTGAATTAAAGTACCACTGTTTAACGGTTATATATAATCTTGATCGAATTTTCTGTCTAAGATAGCAACGAGAACACGGGGTTTTAAATGTCACGCGAAAAGCTAAGGAATATAAAAAAGCGGTCAAATAATGCTAATTAAATAGCAGCTCGTCCCGCGTACAGCGTACGCTCGTTGCCTCAAGATAAATGCGTGAACGTTATTTTAACCGTTTCCCTTTGGTACGAATCTATTAACGGGGGGAGGCGCGATAATAAATAACTCCGCGCTTATAATCTTTATTGCGCCCGATTAAATCGGGCTTTCTATCAATAAATGGGCCCGATTAAATTAATTCAGCCGCTTCATTCGCCGGAGATATCGATCAGCTCGTGACGCGGTAAATTGCACAGTACACCCGTGAACCACGTACGCGCGCAGTTTGTAGCAACAACCGGCTCGTTACCAACATGTCGAGCCGCAGTCGACAATAGGGCCTGATCGGACACCGGCCTCACCGCGTTCCTTCTGGCCCCGCCGTTCGTCCTCTATACGAACGTGATAATCGTAATACAACGGATGAAAGGCCGGACGTATAATAACGACAGTCCTGAGAGCGTTAGCCGCGCTAGCCGGAACGCAGCACGCGCTGGTACCGTCCTGTGTAATCGATGGCTTGTGACAGAATCGCGTTATCACTTCGTATATACCGGGGGGAGTGCCGTGCGGGCACCGCAAATGTAGGAAACCGATGCGGTAAACGCGTGCACGAGATTTTACCGCCACCCCTGATATCGCCTCTCGAACATAAATTCGCGTCGCGCTTAAACGATGACGAGTGTTCCTCGTTCGCGCGACCACTGCTCTCGCTCCGCTATGAACAGAGGCTACGGTTCAGAGGACAAATCGCCGATGAATCGTAACGCGACCTACGCGACGCTACCGTTTTCGATGCTTCTAATTGTTTTACTTTCCACTCGATTCGGTGGTACCCACTCTCGTTGATGAGACGCTTTCATTATCTGTCTGACGTGACGCGACGGTGTCTTTGGGGTCAGAGAATCGTTTACGTTAATGAAGCTTTGGTACGGTACACACGTGAGCATGAAGCTATTCTAACCGGATAATTCAGAATTCAAAGGCTAATCTGTCGCGTTAGCTTAGTGGGATTTAGAATGGCTTGTACGGTTGGAATATTTTAAGCTTTTAAGAGGTTCGCGAATGCAAGCGGTGTATTTATTTAACGAGAATTGCCCCGATGTTCTAGCTGTTCTCTGTCTTGCGGATAGGGACCGCACGAGATTCTATTTTATGAAACGAACGAGCGAGATTGTTCTTCGTCTACAGAGACGGGTACAATTCCATTTCGCGGTAACGGATACATATGTATTTCGGGGTTTTATTTTCGTCTTTCAATCTCTGCTCTATCCACCCTCCCGGTCGTGGCCAACTTTCCTGTCGAAAGCAAAACAATTTCAATCGTTCTTGGTCCCGTTTCGATGACCACCACGAGTGTATACACCGCGAAAAACGAAGAAACTCGGCTCTCAATTAAACTCACGTTCAATTACACATGTCCCCCTATCTCTGATTGCCCGCTCGCGCGGACACCGCAAGCGATTCCCATCGTTCTTCAGCGAAACAACGCGGTTAACCCCGTTCTATCCGCGATCTGTATTCCCCTACGAGTTTCTTAACCGTCCGCGGAAAATTCATCGGCAGAAATTAAGCGAAATTTCTACCGGAAATACCCGCGGTACCTCTGATTGCATTTTCACGCGTCCAATTGAATCGCGCCAAGTTAAAACGATTAAATTCGCCGCGCTTGTTGCATTTTCGCGAAACGTACGCGTATCTCGTTCGAACGTATCGCTTCGTCGGTAATATCTCTGTCCGTTTTAAATGTTCGCCGATTCTATGCAAATTCGCAGCGTAAAGGTCGAAACGGACGAAGCACCCCCGCAATGGCCTCGTCCGCGTTCATGCGGCGGTAACCCTCTGGTAGCCGCAAAACTTATCCGAATTCTGGGCGATTTAATGCCGCCTGTCAGGAGTTTACGACTCCTGTTGCCCGCAAACGGACGGATGCCCTTTTTTCGTGGCTCCCTCGATTCCACCCCGGACGCTGATTAGGTAAATAGCCCGAAGGCTCGACCCTCACGCCCGCTCTATCCGTCACTGTACGCGCGCGGGTCAGAAGAGAGATGTGATTGCATATGTATTGGCGGCGAGGCTAGTCGACTGATAGCTTTCTTCCTTAGGGACGTATCCGCTTGGAAAAACATACGATAGCCGAAATGAATGTACGATCTGAAACGGCGAGCTCCAACTATTCCGAGAGAGCGTCGTTCTCCCCCTTTTTCTCGTAAAACATCGATGGCAGATTTTATCCAATTCTGTTTATACGTTCGCCGAGATTAATTTTCCACGACAGAATTAGAATCACGCGACCCCTATCCACTGGGTAATTACTTTAACTCTACAGAGAGAGAGAGAGAGAGTCAGGCCAGACTAACGCAATTATCTACTCGCGACGACGAAGACCAAGAAAGGCACGAGGCTCTATTTTTCCAAACAAAAAAGCGTCTTAGAAACGAGAAGAAACACCGTGCTAACGCTCGCCTCCGTCGTCTCCGGACGGTCTGACAACTCTCCTCCCGTCGTCTCAACCCTTGGTCAAGCTCCGACTTCTTCCGCGTCCCCTTTTTCCTCGCAGCCAATCTACGGTGTCGGTATTTATAGCGCGGAGGAACCGCAGAACACCGCAGAAAGCTGCTCAGCGGGATAGAAAGGCAACTCGAGCGAATCCAGGGGCCATTTCTTCTGGCAACGTTCAACGCAACTTTGGCTTCCGCGGGCCACGCGTAACACAGGAACGCTGCCGCACGGACGCGATACCGTCCTGGCTAAAAGCCTTAATCGCGGTTTCTGCTTCTTTTCTCTCGTCAAACAATAGAATTGCCCGACGTGGCCGCGCAACTTCGTCGTAACTTCAACACGAGGCAGGCCGCACACGCTCGTCGCACGACTTTTTGCCCCGTCGCGCCTCTTAACCGGTGACGGGGCGTTGAGTCGATGCTATCCTTTAGCTCGCCTGACGTCATAGATCATCCGCGGGGTCCAACTTTCCGGTGGGATGCGCGTTAAAAAGTTCCTCGCGGTACCAGCAGGCTTCCGCTACTTTCGACTCGCGTTCTCTCCATTTTTGATAAATGTTGGGCCGCGCGGTTCACGTGCTTTTGTGTCGCGCGTAACGGATGGTTTCGATGTTTAGATACAGGGAGCGATACGGTGGAACGGAGGTAGAATGAAAAAAAAAAAAAATAGAAAAATAAAAAAAAAAAGAAGTGGCACGAAATCGCCGCACTTTTGTACGGCAAAACGTCCAGTTACGAATTTCGTTTACACGTTACCCGAAAGGGATGATGCGATCGTTTCCGCGAGATTTTTCGGATTGGTTTCCGCGTTTTAGGGGGAAATTATTTTACCACGCACCGCGAAAATCGCATTTCCCTGTACCTTTTTCTTTGTCCCGGTTTATCTGCTCCGTTCGCATCACCTCTCTCGCTCTCGCCACCGAATAAAATTTTATCGATACACCGCAGGTATACACGCGGCGTATCCACTTCTTTATCCGGGAAAAGTCGGTTGCCCCGGACGTCAGCTCGAGGACCATTTCCTTTTCATTATTTTCACCGACATTCCGCCGGTTAATATTGGAATCCCTCCAAGTATTTCACAATTCAAATGGCATCTTCGGCCCGGTGCCTTCTACTTTCCGTCGCCGATATAAACGGCCGTTTTGCATATCTCTAATTGCGTTTTCATTACACGGAAACGTTGGAATGTCTTAATGAATTGGTCCATTATAAACGCGGGACGGTGGGCCGCGGCTCGGTTCCGCGACACGCCGCGGGAATAATTGAAAAATAAACACCGCGGATACATGAACGCGTCGTTAGTATTCATGCTTCACTTTCGATTGCACTTTCGCCCGGTCGAAACGACTTCCCGTCTCGAAGTAATTAAATCAACGAGCGAGCTACGTTTCGCGTGGCAGATCCGAACCGTGGCACGAATTAACCCTTTCGACGTTACGAGAGCTGAGCGCGGGCAGACTCGTTCTCCTTTTTCCCCCGCAGAGTTTATCGAAAATTTATACGTGAAAAAATGTTTTTAATCCGCGTCGTTCGGCGTCTAGCCTTCCCCGCGTTGAAATAGCCGACCATAAATGTACGGACGTGCAGAGAGGCGGAAAGAGCGGCCGAATAAATATCCAGGAAGGAAACGCGACGTCGAGAGGCTCGCGTTATAGCGTGCCACGGAATTATCTGCGCGGAAGCAACGAAAATCATTCAAGTACGCGAAGGCAGGAATTTTCCCGTCAGTTTTTTCCTCCGGCCAGGGAACTCGATATTGCCCTAGGTGTACTCGACGGAGCGAGTTTGACGTAAGTAATACTTCACGTGTACGTACGTACGTCTGCGCGTCCTTTTAACGACCTGAAAGTAGCCGAGATACGACGGCACGATATGCTTAGCGACGTATTGTGCCCTGACATTCATTCAAGGGGTGCATGTAAGCGAGCACACGTGAACGTATAGCCTGGTGGTAGCGATATAACGCGGTCCACGCGAGCGTACGCTAGACGAGCCGCGCCAGTGGTGGTCCCAGACGTTTTCTCATACATACGCCGGTCGCACATGATCGCGCGGAGTTGTAGCAGGCTCGGACTAACAGACCCTGGGCTATCGTACGACCACTCGAGACGGCTGTTAGCATGTTGACTTAAGTGCCTACAAGGATTAACAAGCCAGCCACTTTTTGTCCGGCTACTTATATTCCTTTTCTTTTTCTTTCTTCCACCCCAGCACAGCATTCAGGGATGAATCTTAATTATGGTCGGCCGTCTGTGTGTACACGCGAACACCTGAATACTGCATGCAGGGAGTTACTCGGGACACTTCGATGCGCGTACGATCGTCGCGAGATTCTTGCTCGATCGTGACAAGGTTTTTACCTCCTCGACGCATGATTCAAATGAGTGACGATATAAGGAATCGTGGTTTATAGAAAAGAGCATCCAACGTCGCGTCTGCATTCGCAAAATAGAGGCGAAAGTGCACACGAAGCATTGAGAAGTTCCAGTGAAACATATCCAGACACGAACGGGGGGTTGATAGGCCAGCAACTTCCCTTAAGTGTCCTTCGCCGCTGTAAGCAGTCGAAAGTTTCACAGGCAGATACGAAACCGATAAGTTCTGCCAGCGAACTCATAAATCAGCGAGCTGTTTAAGGGTAATAAAACATCGTTACCGCTTGCTTTATCTATTTTCGATCCCCCCCGTCTATCGCGAAACTTTCCGAGTTGCTCCATTACTCTGGTATCCTTGAGTGGTTAACGAACACGGTAAATACAACTCGTGACGTTTTAAGAATACAGGTCGAGGGGTGATAGCTGGAGGAAGCGGGTTCAGGTGTACGATATCCTTGACGACACACGAAAAATGTAGGAGCCGTGGCGGATGGGCCGTCAGGTTCACCGATGTTCCCTGTGGGACTCGTCAAACCTATGGAAAGATGGCGAATCTACTTTCCCAGAGCCTCGGATGCCTCCGCGTTCCCCGAGGGCCAGTGATAAAAACCAGGACCAGTCAGCATTCGACAATGAAGGCGTCTTACCTACCAACCATTTTTTTCGACAAAGGGTCCGCGCCAGTCGGGAGGGATGGTAGCGGAGGGGGTTGAGACGAGACGGCGACAACTCGTAAACTCCCGTCAATCGTCGTCGATTCATGAAACAAGGGGAAATGACAAAAATCGAGACTCGGGACTCGACTATTTACCAGGGATGCAGCCAGAGGGGGAGCGTGAAACGGGCGAATGGAAAATATCCTTCGCGAATTCTGGTTGCCGAGGGGCGGCTCACCCTTTCGCATGGACGATTCGACTACTTTTCAAAGATACACCGGCTGCGAACGATTCCATTTTTGTGCTCGAATTTTCTAAAGGGAGATCCACGATTTTTTTCCATCGGAGCTTCGCTGGTATTAAACGCTTTACGAATTATCCACGTGTAAACGCGTGCTACGTAAACCCTCGACGTGATTGAATTCGCGCGGAATTTTGTTTCGCTGCGAACGAAAGCTGTAGACGTGGAGAGAAGAACGGATTCTGAGCGATTAGAATTAAAATTGACTGAGAACGGACCGTGTAACTTGGCATAAAATCGAATCGTAGACGCGTGGAGCGTTCGCGTTTTTCTGCTGACGATGGTCCTGTCGCGGCATGCGCCCTCGTCCACCTCCAGGTCCCTGTCACAATTCGTTTAATCAACGGACAATGGACAGCTTCGAGAACGAATTGTCATGCAGGCAGAGGCATGTTTGACGCTATCGAAACATTTCAGAACGGTAGCGACAACAATCGTGTACTCAGCGGCAGAGCAAACATGACGGATTAGAGAGGCATTGTTGTAAGGAATTTCGGGGATGAGACTGGGCCTCGTCCGTCCTAAACCAAAGGTAAAGAGAGAGACAGAAAGAGAGAGGGAGAGAGAGCGAAGGGAAGAGTTAGTCGACGAGAAGTGGATGGGAAGGTAGTTTGGGATTTTGATTGAGGTCGGAAGTGCGTCGAAGGGATGAACCAATATCCATTGTTAGGACTGTGGAACTTCGGTGGCGTAGCTTTGCCGATCACGGGTTACTTTGCGCGCCACCAACGCTGCGCACACATAGGTAGCCGCGATTGACGGTCCATTCACGCATTTATTTGTCGTCGAATTGTAACCGGTAGAAAATTGCGTAGCCCAGGGAGAGGGACAGAGATGAGAACGCGCGCGCACTCCCGCCAGTCCATCGATCACGAGACGATGAAGCTTTTCGAATAAAATAATACGCCGTATATTTGTGACAGTATGCAAACACGGAATCGATGTAAAGCGTAATGGAAATTCTCTGCTCCGAAGGATGAACTTCGATTAAATAATATATTCGCTGCGAGAGCGGTATTTAATTAATGTTATATTTTTCCGCGTCCCGGTCATTGATTTTTTTTTTACTATTTACATTCCCTTAAACACAGTTTACCCTTAAATAACGTTGAACAAAATTGCTCGCTACACGTCGCGGCATAAAACACGACGCAACAGATACACTATTCGTTCGTCGATCTATTTTGAATTTTCCCCTTTTACCACGTATCCACCACTCTTCATCCTACCATACGTTCACTGAATTGGACGATTTTCTTTTCTGAATTTATTTCTCCCCCATTTTAATAGTCCTCGATCCCCCTTACCTCGCTATCGAGCGCATCGAGGTTATCTAAAATATACCGTTACCCGCGTAACAGTAATTAGAACGTTACTCGATCGCGCGGTCGATCACAAGGGTTGGGGGGTAGTAAAAGCAGAAAATCTACGCGCGAAGATACCACGGTATCTTACGCTAATGCGCCCCGAAACTCACGCTACGCTAATATTCTTGTACACCATACATTTCACCGTACACCGATAATCCTCAAGATAAATAGGTAATTAATCGAGGTTGCCTTCTATCACGCGACGTAGCGTTGCGCGCGCTTAATGCCCCGGGTCAAAGCACGCCGATCGACGCCGCCCGCCGCTAACGTATTCACCCTATAAATAGCGACTCGAGGAGTGTTTCTCGAAACAATATTAACGCCACCGCGTATATCTGTCGCCAATACCATCCGACGACTTATCCTCGCTTTGTTAGCCATAGCCTTTCAATCTGCTACCCCTGCGCGTTCTTTGCAACCCCTTCTTGTAATATCCATCGTCGTAACGAAAAACAAGTACGCGATGGAGCAGCTTCTTTATATATAAACCGTGTACAGGGTGTCTCGGATCTCGTAGCGGGTAACGTTATCAGCAATGGAACGTGTAAACATCGACGAGAGACATTTTCAAGAGTCGATCTGTACAAGCGACTTTCTGCGCGCAAGACGCTACAAGCGTGCGATGGGGGGGTGCGAACGCATTACGCGCAGCCGTGGAATTGCTTCTTCCGCGTCGCGAACGACAGGGAAGAAAGGAATGCTCCGCGGGGATACTGAAACGAGAGATGGTCCCTACGGATACGCGCCTCAACGGCGCGGCTGCGTGCTAATCGCGCGATCGAACTCCAGGTTCGGAGCGGGATGAAATGGGGTGTTAAACCGGCCGTGAGTTAACGCCGTCTAGCCTGGAATTCCAAAATAAATCGTGCCCGATTTAATTAAGTTTCGGCCTCGTGGAAGGCGGCTGCCTTGGCCGTGACAAAAAACAAAGGAACGGAAGGGACTGACCGAGTAGACACGACGAGGGAGCAATCCTGGATGAAAGTCCGCGGAGGACCGTGAACTTTTTCGATCGATTCGAGGGACGTCGCTTTCGTGTAGTTTCACGGGGACGAGTCTGGAAAACTCTCTCTCTCTCTCTCTCTTATTACTGAGAGACGCTACCTCTTTCTCCTTATATTTTTTCTCTCGATGGTCCGTGAAAGGACGTTGATCAGATATATAAGTCGACGATGTAATTCGTGCGTAAGTCAACTTTCGATTAAATTGACCAATCTGTGAATCTGGAAGTATCTCGAAGGTGTATTTGTCGATTTGTACCACTGATTCTGTCAATAACTGATACAAACGAGACTGTACGTCTTCGACGAAAATTGTAGTATCTAGAACGGCTCGGAGATCTAACTAACTTATTTAATTGGAAGTCCTATTATTCATCTGTGATCGAGCGTACGATTAATATCGTGGAACTTTGCAATTTATCGACGAACGACGAGCAAAGAAACCGGGGAAGAAAGGACAGCTTCGATGAAGAATGGTACCGGAAAAGGATAAGGCTAATCGAGTCAAGAGAAAGGAAACATAAAATATGTTTCGAAAGCGCTGTCTCCTTAATTGATTGCGCGTTTCTTTTACTTGTTGTCGCGCTTCGTTCGATGGAATATTGCTCTGAGAGAAGGATTTGTTTAAAGAATCTTCACGCACCAAATAGGAGCGGTCGACATTTTAATTAAAACGAGGGAATCGTTAGACGGTGTGCGTCAAAGATTTGAAAACGGTCAGCTAGGTCGATAACGCTCGCTACGAGAAAGTGAGCAGACAGATTTCAAGGGACGATAAATGGCTATCAAGTGCTTACCATCAAACCGGCAATTTATTACAAACTGTAGCGTAATACGTTCGTGCATGGAATCCAAAGCAAGTCTATAACGCCGCGGCCACTTACTCATTATCAGCAATTTCGAAATTTATGCCAACTAATAACATGCGTGCTCGGAGCTCTTAATTTCGAACCAATTTATACATCCTTCTCCTGTCAGGCGCCGCTTTTAAATTAGCCCCAATTAAAACGATTTGTCCACTAAGCATTTTAAATTACATACCAGCTTGTTATTTCATTAATTGCTAATCAAAGTTCCCAGACTGCGGAGGGTTACAGAAATCTGTATCACTCGCGGAAATAAATTACTGACCTAAAACTAAAATATTCGCACGAGCAACCGACGATCCATTCATTCCACAAATGAAACGTTTCAGATGTTCGATGTTAAAACTTCCGGTACCACGCTCAGAAATTCGTGTCGCCTTGAACATCCGCTTGAGTCGAAAATTGGTAGGCGGTCTAAGTGGCACAAATAGAGGCGGCAACGGAAAACGTGTAAAATCGATCCGTGGCGTTTGCGGCAGGGAGCAGAGAAAAATGACAATGCCCGTGGAATAATGAGTAGAAGAAGGAAGCCGTTGTGACGCGGTACAGCCGAGATTCACGCGCGCCTTCATCATTCCGCTCAATGACGCGTCAAACGCAATCAGAGTGGAGATTACCCCGACGAAGCCTGGGGCTTCGCACTTCCCATAACCATATCCTACCGATAATCCAACCAATTATTGTAGTTCGTGCGGGAGCACGAAGGAAGGCTGGATAGACGACGTCTGAGGCATTATTTCCGCTTTGTCGGGCACCGTGGTGTCTTCCTTTCGTGGCACTTAACACGGAGCGGGTGTGTTGGTGCCGCTTTGAGGCGAAGATACGTTCGCGGTAAGACACACGGGTACCGTTATCGATCGAAGATATTACCGTATTAATCAATTTATACACTTCGTTACGCGACAAGTATTGAATCTGCGTTATCGCAATTTGTGCGCCGCCGAGGATCCTCGAGGCCGTCGAAAGGATAATTTATCAATTACTACCATCACCGTATTTACAAACCGGAAGTTGTAAGCTGCTCGTTTCTGTTGGTAAAATCATTTTCACCTACTTCAAACCCTAATTTAAGTAATTTTCAATGGGAATTAAATGGAACTACAGCTACCAATATTCCGCGGTACGTTTTTCACGATTTCGAATGCGACAGAGACGAAATCCGGTAAACAAGAGAAGAGATTTAAGCGTGATTAAAAGTATAGTTTAATTTGCTTCTTTTAATCAAACCCAGTTGTTCGTTTCTTTTTCAGGACGCTGTTTAAAAATTAGCCTGACAGCGAGAACGCGAAAAGTACAGTCGCCAAATGACGCGCGAAAGGTTACGTTCTCCAAAGAGCGAGCGAGCAAAAATGCTTTATAAACGCGGAGGTATCGCTTCTTGCTCCTTTTCGGTTTTACGTTCCACGTTTATTGCGCTGTACTCACATTACGCTGTTATTTCACCGCGCTGCGCGGCAATTACTCTAGTTTTTCAGGTGGAAAATGAAAAATTTCGTTTCCACCCATCCGTCAAAGAATAGGGAAGCCGCGCGCGATGTTTCGCCCGCGTGTCATCCGTCGGCCATTTTCCTCTTTTCATCGAGACCTGGCGGCTCTAATATGTATCGGAAATTAGATTTGTCTCACGTGGTCGCGTGACCATTTCGTCCGGCTGTTTTCAATCCCGTAAAAGCGACCTAACCGCGTTAGCCAAGCTGATTTCTCTTCCTGGATCCTAATTCTCTGAGCCGCCGGTTGATTGTGCCCTTCTTTCATGCTCACCAGTTGCATTCGCTGCTGCACACCGCTAATTCTCACTAGTTTCCCGCTTTATCGTATCTCTCCAGCCTTGATTATACTTTAGTTCCACCTTTCTGGTGGCAGAGAAAATTCACCAATCTACTTCTGCTAATAACCGTCGCGTAATTTCTATTTATTAATTTATTTTTTTATAGAGTGAACGACGTTCTTAAACTTATCGTTTCACGTGTTTCACGTCCTGTGAAACCATCGCTCGATGGTTCCTGCCACGCTCCTTGACAGGAATGAAAGTTTCATTGGGTAAGCAAAGATATTTTTTGCTACACCACTCGGGCAAGGTAAATGCAAGGGAAGGTCAAAGCGAAAGAAATTCAGAGCAAGCGGTATTTTTCTTTAATTAATTCCTTGCTGTCGTTCTCCAATTCGGGAAAAATGACCGTCGTTAAAATTCACGGAAGTATTAAACTTCTATTAAAACGCATTAAATAGAAAGGCTTCCAAGAACGAAATCTATTAAAGTTGACTCAAAAAAATAACGCAATGCAGTTATAAAGATCTGAATTCGACGAATAAAGCACGAGCAAAAATCTCCGCTTCGAAAACAAGTGTCGAGCAATGGAGAACAGTAAAAGGGTAGCAGCTGGTACTCTCCTCAGTTCTCATTTTGCGCGGACCAGTTATTTCCTCAAGGTACGCTTGTACGCAATCAGAAAAGAGCAGTTAGCCGTTTCGTAAGGAACTCCATCAACGTAGCTGGAATAATGGGAGGACAGTTCTCGATCGAGGGTTCGTTAGAGAATTTTAAGCGACAGGGTGCGTCGTCGCGTCTAGGCAGTCCCGATAGTTCCGCCCCCCGACGCAACTCCTGATCAGAGCCGGTTAATTCGAGCCAGGCAAGGCCAACGAACCGTGTGAAAGAACCTTTAAGGTCCTCGATGGCGCTCTAACTCCGCCAGACGGAGAACAACCTGAATTCGATTCAATCGCGACCGGATTCGAGCGAGTAATATCGTTGCGGAGTTCGAATCGCGTTAACGATCGCCCTCCCGGTCGTCGCTGCCAGTAACGATCGGATTCTGACGGCCGACTGGATCCGATCGACGCCGGATCGACTAATTAAATTAAACCTCTTCGCTGTACGAACGTTTTCTTCGACATTTCGAGCCACCCTATCGCGGTAATTAAAAGGAACACCCTATAATTTCCATCCCCCTGTCCGTCCACGCCCCAGACGTTATTACGCCGAAAGATGATCACTGCTGGTCGCCCTTTTTCGTCCAGCCTTGTACAAGTAACTCGAGTTGCTTGAATTCAAGTCGTTTCTATCAAAGTAATTCGAACTTGTCGTTTCACTTGACTCGAACCACCTTTTTAAATGTCCACACTCGTCACTGGTCAAGTAGCTTGTTCTTACGTTCCTCGAACTTGAGTAACTCGAAGCCACGACAAATTTCAAGTTGAGATTCTTTCGCGTATCCACAGAGATTCCACTCCAACGACTCGAGCACGTGTAACTCGATAAGATCGAACGAGCTTCTTACTCGTCATCGAACTTGAGCCGCGGGTAGAACTATTCGACTTTGCGTTAAACGATCAGGAATTCGTTTGTAGAACGAACTCGCCTCGTGCACGATGGCTCGCGTGCACCTTCAATCTGCCGCGTAACGCGATACACATTCGTGCAAAATCTCGCAAGGCACCTGTGCGCGGAATGTATCGCGTTACTGGGTCCTGGGCAGCCGCTGCGGACGTTGCTCGATGGTTTTCAGAAATTTCAACCATGGTCACTTGGAAACGTAACGTCGTATCGTGCCGTTGGTGAAACGCGGTTTCTAATTTCAGTCCCAACGAACGTCGCGATTTCTTAACGCACTCGAGCATCGCGTATCCGCGTTTTTTTCACGGCGAACAATGCCGTTTCAGTGGCAGCCATTTGCGCACAGCTCCCACTGGTCACAACGCTTGCTCGGTTAAGCGAAATGTAGGGCTCGATGGTGACATGTCACATCGAAATTTAGAGGCGACCGCGTCTCTAATGTCTACGCTACGGCGAGCCCATTTACGTGACAAGTCTAATGTAACGTGGCCCAGCGCCACGTCGCATTACAGTCGCTAGAAATTCACCGCGCGCGAAATGTCTCTGCGGTAATGGCACCTTTGACGATAATTGAAACCATCGCGTGGCTACCGTTGCGTCAAACACAAGTGGCCAGGCGCGACTTTGCCCTCGACAAGACGATCATTCGATGCGATTACTAATGATCGTTGTACGAATCAAGACCTTAGAAAATCTTAGTTCGATTACAGTAGACTAGTATCGTTACATCATTTACGGTCGATTTTTCCGTCACACGAGTAATCGTGAACGAACGAGATCTATTCTGAAGGCACACATCCGGAAAACGCCTCGATATCGCCAACCTCGGCTGAGAAGGCGATGCTTGCTAAGCAGATTTTCCTGTCTGAGCCACAGACCAATATTGTTGCGTTATAGGAGCTCCTGCAGCCATTTCGACTGCTTCCTAAACATCAACGGACATCCGCCGGTACCACGCGAATCCATTCTCTTTCGATCTGATCCTGTATTACACTCTGACACGCCTTTTGGTGATATCTGCGTGTTATTGGTTCTACGGAGCGGTTCCATTACCAACACGTGACTTGTATATCGTAATACACGTTTCAGATGAGAGTGCAGCGATTTCTATTGCTGTACGATAGCAGTTCGGTGTTTTAGATCGAATGAAAATGTAGCGGTTGTTCGAGGTATTAGTTTGTTCAGATTTTGAACTCGATGCGGTCTACGTTGCACCTCAATAGGACAAATTACTTTGAAGTGGATTCACCGCTTGAAACAATTCGAGCCACGGTTCGCAGTGGTAGCGGACGTTGCGGTTGGACATGAAAGTAGTAGAATAGACCAATAGACCAGCGGTCAGTAAGTAGAACTCTCGATAAACCCGCAGATTGTTGCAGTCGCGATTACGAAAAAGCGGACGACACTGACATCGTAACTTGTTTTCAGCAGGAATTCGAATTTCGTTAACTCCCGAGTTGAATACAGTTTCTTTTCGCGCGACACGTTTGTTCGTTACGCTTAACGAACCGAACAATTCTCCCCCCGTGACTCCACCTTCCGTTAATGCATTATACCCGCGCTCAACTGAAATATTTCACACGTTAAATCAAAAAAGTTTTTAATTATTCCATAAAAATGTAAAATCTCATTACGATTCCAATCCCGCGGCGTATCGCGAAAGAATGGCAGCGAAGTTTGACTGGAATCCTTGGTTAACAAAAACCTTTCAAATTCATACCGCTATATCGCTGGTATATAAAGACCGCCCTCCACCGTCGACGGCTACAAGTTTAATCGGCACACACGCTTTATTATTCACGGCCAAGAGAAAAGGAACGATCTATCTTCCGGTCTCTTTTATCAACCTCCCATTTTACAGCTACGGTTTCATTCTCTCCCGTTCCCGTTTTCATTCCACGCGCACGGGACGATCCTCCACTTTTTCCACCTTCGTCGCGCGCTCGAAGGTACGCGCGTCCTCCGCGCGGACACAATCGCGTCGACGTAATCACGTGTATCCGCTGACGCGTGAAGTCCGCGAGCGTGCACCATAATGGCCACGCGTCGATGCTCCCAACGTTGGAACTCCCGATAGATACCACGGACCAGCGGCGGAGACGTTCCTCGGGAACGCTATTCCATTCGAAGGTTATCCATGCACGGCTAAATCAGTAATCGACCGTGTACCAGAGAGTTGAAATATGAGAGTGTAATGCGCATAAAGAGGTATGGAGAGCGATTTAATTCAGCGAAACGTGGACTTTCGCGAGCGTTGAAATCAGCCACCGTTTCCTTCCTCTTTGTGCGTAATTCGAAGGAGTGAACGGTACCATCGTTGGTCCCCTGATTCGATTAAACGCTGTAACGGTTTAAACAATTGTCGCATCGTTTGAATCGTAATCGAATCTCGTTTCAGGGAACCGATACGGTGGCAAGGAATTATGAGACATGCAATTCGATGGTCAGTCGATGAATCCATAGAACTGGAGCGAACGATATTTTGTATCGCGATTTGCGACGAACGAAGAGATCGAAAGGGAAACGAGCTGCTAGAGTAGGATTCTTCGAGGCAGTCGCGTGAACAGTTTTCCGTGATTCGTGGAACTTCGAGGAGCCTCAACTTCGCCCGGTTAAGTTCCGTCTCGTTAA
This sequence comes from Xylocopa sonorina, assembly GCF_050948175.1. Lineage (NCBI taxonomy): Eukaryota > Metazoa > Arthropoda > Insecta > Hymenoptera > Apidae > Xylocopa > Xylocopa sonorina. The sequence continues at coordinate 3,328,564 of NC_135195.1, read as the reverse complement.
AACTTCTTTCCTAGCTAGTGTCGCGTGCGAGCCTCGCGTCATGAAATGGCAACGAGCAGAGTAAACTCGCGAACCGGTTTCAGTCCGCGAGGGAACGCGCCAGACGATTCGTTACACGTGCTCGAGGAGTTACCATTTTTCTCGCTGGCGAAACGTATCGAGAGCGCGCGTACCTCGAGCAGCTTGATATAATATTTCTGGTCTAACGAACGAGCCGCGATCGCGAATAATACACCTTCGATCATCGAGCGCGCGTTTTCACTTGGTTACTCGTCTGAAAGGCTTTAATTACGGAGTCAATGATTCGCGAATCGGAGTTCGACGACAACGAGAGGCACCGGCGGCCGGGAGTTCGAGGGCGGTTCCGTGACTTCTAAACTAAGCGTCGCGATTATCGTGGCGCCGCGTGTAACTATAGCAAACAAACCGTCGGAGCGTAAACTCCTGATGACTTTGGCTGCACGCTCGCGGCGTGATTACATTTTACACCTAGAGTGGCACGCGGAACGTGATTAAATTCATCGTTACCTCCTTCGCGGATTCCTACGGGAAGTTACGTTTAATCGATTTCGAGTATAATTAGCGAAAGGACGCGTCTCCGTTTGATAATAAGAAGAGTCGGAGGCCCGTAATACCTTTGAGAGCGTCCCGGGTGCCGACTGGAACGGTAACAAAGACGCGATAGGCGGCCTTCTAACGAGGAAATCTGCTAACGCGCCCGCCCGCGCGCAATGTTAATTAGCGTGCCGCGGCGTCGTCTCGTTCTACGCGCGTATACATATATACCTGTTTCCACAATTCCTAATTCCATCTACTCTAACTCTCCGACGCGTAACCCACGTCCAATTAGCTCGACATTTGCGCCAGCGTTCTATGCGCGACGTTTCGAATACACAACGCGGCTACGCGAGGCTACGGATCAATCGCCGGCGAAATGATCCCTTCGAAGCGCCGTTTTACCAGCTACAACGGAAGTCACGAAAGTAGGAACGGTAATTAAACGCGACGATAACGCTCGACGCGAGCGAGTAATTCGTTTCGCGTCCAGCGATTCGCGAAACTTCCGCTTGGTCGCGACAGTTAAACCGAATTCCCCGCATTATCCAACGCCGCGAACTTTTTCCAAACTGACAATGCACGAAACTTCTCTGCGCTCTCTCTCTCTCTCTCTCTCTCTCTGTCTCTCTCAATATTTCTAGTGGACGACGGCGGAGTAGTTACAAAGATCAACTTCGTCAACTTGCTAATCAGTATACCGGCACCGTTTCCCGCGATACTTCTTTCACCCGCTAACGAGGAACTGTTTAAATTCAAACGCTGCCCGGCTCGAGCCGGAACAAACGCGAAACTCCGGTCGCCTGGCGATATGCAAATCGAGGGGAATGGCCAGCAACTTAAACGGCGATCTCTTCGAGTTAATTTTCTTCCACTGGATATACCTGTACCAGCAGAGCATTCGAGAGGGCTTCGCGGCGCTCGCTCGATTCTAATGAACGCTGAAAGCATCGTATCTCACTGGTGATGCAGTTCAAAAAACAATTGTTACTGATAAATAAAAACGTTCGAAAACTGATTTCGACAGGAGGACCAAGTATACGGGTCGCGAATTTAAAAAATGAAATATGGTCGCGTATAAAATAACAGTCTGGTGTGGCATGATGAAAATTCGCTAACAATGGCAAATGTCCCAGTAGTTTTCGATTCCACGGAGGGGTGCGTGCACGGTCGAGCGATTAAAACGAATAGAACATGTAAAAGCACTCGTCGATGCGAGGAGTGCATCACCCTCAGGACGTGCAGATGCGTACGAGTGCAGCGGGCGTCCGGACGGAGGCTGGAAAATGTCGAAGACAGAAAATGCAAGGAGACCGACGTACCGATGGAAAACGTGGACCACTTAACAGGCTGGCTGAGGGCCAGCTGCAATCTCCGCGCAGACACGCTAAGCTTCCTGCATTTTAAACGTACCTGGACTACTTCCTGGGCTACCGATAGATTATCCGAGAACCGTTCGTCTCGCGACGGTCTATCGTTGACTCGTGTTTTGTTTCCACCCCAGTGCGAGTTTCTCGATTATTGCGAAAAGATTCGTCTCACTGTCCTCGTGCACGTTTCTGTGTAATGACTTCGCTTTCTTTTTTTAATCTAACGATAAACAGGGAAGATGGAATTAAATTTGACTATTTTATGCGACAAGTGGGAAGATTCTCTTGACGCATTGTTCGTTTCCTTCGTTCGAAGCCGATCGAACCCTTCGCTAGCTTGGCAGCAGGATCTTTTTACGCGCGAGTCCTTTCTTGTCGCTGGTTCCGCGTATCGATATGGTTTATTTATGCACTCGAACCGAGGCCGGCAGGGTAGTTGATATAATATTAAAAGGTGAATAATGCCGCGTTATTTGCAGCTAGAGGCGCACCGGGGGTTGCTTACTCCTTTTTTTCTTCCGTACGCCGCGGTGAACGGGGCACATAAATTTTCGATGAATGCCCTCGCAACACATGCTTAGTAATGTCCGTTAAAAAATGACATAGCGTCTCACCTGTTGCGCCGGAATGGAAACGTCCAGCGTTTTACTTAATCCTACAGCTAAAGAGCTCGAGGGAAGACCTTCGTGTTGAGGAACAAGCGCGGCCCGTTTAATAATATTCTCCGCAATCTGCGACGCAATGTATCATAAGCTTTGTCCTCGCGATCTGATTAGCAGTGGTAACTGTTTTCTTGCATTCCGTTGGTTTCCGACCGATGTTCTCGATGAAGAACGTTGATTTCAGACGCCACTTCCTTTGGTTACGCGTAGGACAAGAAGAGGAAGTGAAATTGAATTAGCTAGGACGACCGCCATTTTGATTCGTCTATCTATTTCTTCTCGCGATGTTCTTGGTACGATCATGGTTACTCTACGTTATTGTACCTTCATAGACATAAATAGGTATAACTTAGTGGAATGCAACATTTGGGTCGCAACAGCATCAGTGGCAACAATGAACATTAAACAATTAATTATTGCAGTTGCCTAAAGGCTTCGATAACGTCCTAATCCTCTATTTAATACTGATACTGGTGTATACGCGTATCGTCCGCTAATAAGTATTATAATTTCAATTTTCACGACAGAGCGATATTTGTACACCAAAATTAAACGCCGTTGGAGTTTATGTATATTGCTCGCCCATTAATACAATAGTCCCAATTTGCGCAAATTGCGGGGAATAACATTTTTCGGCCGAACTCCATGCAGATTACAACAAGCAATTACCTGTAATAATCATCGACCTTAATTTTTCAGTAATCTCCTCGCCAAACAGCATCCACAATATCGCGTATCATTTCCTTCCCGATAATCACTCGATAAGCTTCGCAGTTTAAGCTAAATTCGATAAAACCTCGAATACAATTCATCGAAACGCCTATTGCGAACTCCACGTTAAAAACGCACCCCCTGACGAACTTCATCGCCACGCGCGTCGCGCGCGTAAAGGGCGTTAGTCAGACGTTCCCCTTAAAAATGGGATCCGCTCGAATCAGATGAGATTGTTGATTCGTCGTTGCCGTACAATAGGAGCTGATTCGCGAGAGGATCGCGCCACGTTCCAATAAAAGAAATCCAAGCGGCACCCCGCGTTAACGCGACCAGCATCCCTCGCTGGATAAACTTAAGCCGCGTATATTACGCGACAATCAAGCCACACCTGGTCCTAATCGTCCCAAGCCTCGACACCGCGGTCCTTTCTTCGGCTCGAGGCGAGGTAAAGCGCGATGGGCGAGAAAAGGGGGATGAAGAAATGGAGGCGCTGGCGAAGGTTTGCTTTATCGCTGCTCGGCTCTCGTTCGCTTTTCCATCTTCTGCTCCTTTTCACCGTACCTTTGAGTCAACACGGAGCTTGCGCGCGGGGATCTCCCTCTCTTTCTCTCTCTCTCTCTCTATCTCTGCTCCCTTGCCTCCCTTCAATCAGCCTCTTCCATATTTATGCGCGGGCCCAGCCACTCCTATCGCGGAAAATTCTCCCCGGTAGCTCGAAACGGACTACATTATCATAATCTGTCGGAAGGTGCGACACTGCCTCGAGGACTCGGTGGCTTTAACGTAATTATTAATCAGAATCCAAGATGATGACGCTCTGCGGGGAATAAGGGTACCCCATCCCTCCTCGTTTCTCGCCAGTAATGTGATTTCGATTATGAACCGCCTCGCCCCGGTATCGGCCGCGGCCATACGTGCCTGCAATGGCGCGCGGCTTACCGGAGTTTTAAAGCTGAATTCTATCCGCGCGCTTCGAGAGAGTGAGGGGTTCGTTCGGGGATTTTATAAAGGAGTTCCCGTTCAAGTTCCCTCTGTGCTACAGGAATATAAAGAGTGAGCTTTCCCTCAATTTATAAGTATCCATGACGTATTCCTCTCTTTTTTCCATCGTCCAAACGAGATTACGTTAGAAAGCTGTGTTTTTATTAAAAACGGAGGTTCCAAGTAGCGAAGCTGGTGTATCGAGCGTGCGTATATCGGGGAATAAAATCCAAGGGGATGGTAGTTGAATTTCAAAGCATTGTTAAGAATAAAAGGCACTCGAACCTCGCGTCCCTACGATTCGCTTGAAAATATCATAAAATTCGATTAAAGGCTTCGAGACGCGTAGTATAATGCTTAACTTCGACGCAACTTTAAACGCAATTTCGAAAAGCTTTCCCACCGCTAACAGGTTGGTTAAACCAAGTTACACGGAAGAACGCTTTTCACTTGAATTTACAGCGGGCAGAAAGTTACAAGCTTTTGTTGAACGTTACGTCCGCGGCGGCCGAGGAATTCCGAGTTGCAACATCTTCCGCGGGTGGCAACATCGAGAAACGTTTGTTCCGCGCGCACGCTTAACACAGTTTATGAAATTTCACGGAACGCCGGCAAAATTTTATCCACGCTCGAGCTTTTTCACGGCTTCCCGATTCGCCACGGTTCACTTGCACGCCCGCCCCGTGCTTTCTTTCGCGTCCCGCTGCCCGCGTTCCTTCTGCTTACATTCCGCAAAAACTTCTCGAAATTAAATTACGCCGGCGGCCATCCTCCGACGCCTCTATCGGGCAACATATTTTCGGCGGAACAAAGAGCATTCCTTCGAGTTAAAGTTCCACGGTTCCCAAGCGGCGCAGCGGATGCATCAAAATTGCTATTAATGCGTTACGTACTATTGGCAGAACTGCGGAAAAAGATCAACGATTCTCACACAAGTATTTAATAACACAATTACTTAGGAGCAATTTCATATTTTACTAGATGCGACATTATATTCGAACGAATCAACCGGAGTAATGGTTAAGTCTCTTGTGGCCAGCGCGACTAAAGCGTTTCACGCCAGCACAGTACCTGCCATTTCGAACAGACGTGATTCATACCCAAAGAAGCATCTCGTAATTCCACGCAAAGCACTCCAATCACGAAACAGACGACGAATCGCCTGAACAAACTAAAACTGGTCAACCACCCGGGCGAACCATCCACCTCTATCCAAATGCCCCCTAGAATGAACCGATCCCTCCGCTGACCAGCCAGCAATCTCACGATTACCCGAGGAACGATCGCAGCGGCGATGTCAGACAAAAACCTCGGCTCGGATAACTCGGACAAGTTATTATCGGAAACGCGAGACGAATACCCGTGTTACCCACCTCGTAAGCGGCGAAGAGATTACGCCTGTACGCCGTCGTTGAGCTAATAATACGACGACGTCGACCGATGCCTCGTCGCGCGCCCAACCCTTTCATTGTTATTATCTTAATACGATAGTGTGTAAGGTCTAGTACCGTCCGACCCGCTCTCAGTTTAACGAGATTAGCATAATACCGCGAAGCCCTTCTCGAGGAGTCTAGCCACCGCCGTCTGCACCCCTTCCGCGCTGCCGCCCACCCCCTTGCAACCGGATGGTTGCACCCGTTCAACGTGCACCAGCGTGCACGGCCGACGAGGACTCGCCTCGACGAGGTCGCGACGTCTGCTCGCCCGCACCCCCGCACAAGTTCCAGCGACGCGGATAGACAAATGGGCGGTCGTCGGGTCCGCGCGATGGGGAGAGGACTCGCGGAAGACCGACGCGGAACGGAGGAAGGTATGGACTGACATTAAACAGCCGGCCGTTTTTCCACGGACGAGGAACTGCAGTTAAACCGTGGACGGTATTTAACTGCAGTTGCGAACTGCGGTCGCCGGAGTTTCGACTTCCGCTTCGCTCGTGCTTGGAACATTTTTTCTGCTGTAACGTACGAGCTCTTTCTCGAGGGCAACGGAACGTTTCGCATCGACGATTTGCCATATCTTCGTTTCGAGTGTCGTGGATTTTGAAGTAATAGAAAACAGGCGAGGTAAAATCAACGGAGGTGGTTTTGAAATTTACCGATGCGCGACGGCGCTGACAAATGTACGCGGGTTGGCAAACTTGACTCACGAGAGCGGCGCGCAATAATGTTACCGTCAAATGAACGCATCCTTATGTGTGCAAAACCGACACCGCTGGGAATACATCAAGTGCGTGTTTGTACGTACCAAGCCAGGATTGTTTCAGTCAGGTACATATAATACTGGAGATGAGTTCGATTACTATTTGGGTCCCGCGACACGATCCAATTCGGTTTACCCTTGTCACGTGTCACCCTAATTCCCTCTGACCTATTCTAATCCGTCCTGACCCAGGTTGGATCCAGCCGACCCGCTAATCTTCGCCGATCGAAAAACGTGTCAAGACGTATTCCGTCGCCCACGAACGTTTCGCGGGACGTTCTAAACACGACGCGACGCGCAAAACACGGAAGAACTCGTTTAAATGATCATCGAAGCCACTCGCCATTATTATGCGTCGTGCAATCCCATTAATCCAAATAGATAGAAGATACGGAGAGGGACACGCGACGTGGCGCGTTTGAAGTGCTCCTTCGGTCAACGGCAGACAGTGGCGACGATGGTCTCGGGATGTACGAATTATATTTAAGCGAATACGTGGATATAATACGTGCAACAGAACGCAAGGTGGAAATTCTCCGCGGCGCGCGGACGAAATACATCCTCGGAGTGGCAGACCATCCCATTGCCTAAATTATTCATGGCTTGCGGGACACTGCTAAAATTAGCATGCCTGCCATAATGTTAATGAATTTTTCAAAATAGGACGGCGGTGAGGGAAGAGCCGGGAGGGAGAGGGTGGCTCCTCGCAAAGTGCGTGGGCGCACGTACGCGGGTGCACGGGCGCACGCGTAATTACATCCCCCCGTGGCGCTCGAGGATGCAAACTTTATGGGATTTTTTAAGATTACCTTTACTTTTTCATTAAGGGCTGGGGCCGTGTCCGTATTGGTGGCTTAATAATTAACCTTCGCGCGGAGGGCTGCGGCTCGGCGGGGCCTAAATGAATCCCGCTGTAACTTTTATGGCAGCGGGCAATGCGGTCGGTGTTGCTGATTAAAGCGTATAAAAAGATATGTAGGCATCTAGACGGTCCCCTTTATGAAGTCTACGGGATGCTGCTGAAACATAGATTACAAAGAACCACAGGTTTTACTTGGAAACTTCCAAAGTACAAGGCGAAGGGGTCTCTGAATTATTGTACATCTACATTTTAATAAACAATATTCTAACACTGTCAAATGCTTGCGAGATCGCTTCTGGAACGCGTACACTTCAACGATTACGTAGCTGATTTTATTACACTTCTTCTGACGAAACTGTTATTAATTACAACGAATTATTAATTATAGCGAGAGCAAGCACGGTTCGCATCAACCGCGCGATTAGAAAACCGAGCGGGTTAACGAAAAGGATGCACGGGACCATTCATCAACGGCGCGTTGAACGGGATTTCAGGGATAACGCGTGAAAGCCTCGCAATAAAGGGCCCAGGGGGTGAAATTTTCATCGCCGACTCCGGGCAGGAATCGCGGCTTGCGGGCAGCGCCGTTATACACCCCCGTGAAACTTTTAGCGGCCCGTGGAACAACTTCGCCCGCATTATCTATCCGGCGCTAAAAACCGTTCTTACATCCGGCCGCAATTTAACGTAATAATTGATCGCCGTCGAGGATAATCGCCGGGGGTTGAGGCGGAACAAAAGCGTCGCAGATTCTGCCGCCTCGTTGGGTAGCTCAAAAACTATGTAGCGCGGGCGAATCTCCGTCCGTTCGGGGTGAAATGGGACGGCAATTTATTCTGAAGCGTCCCAGTCATTAACCTCGAGCACGAGCAACTGTACTCGAAGCAATGCCGCGCTGATGGTATTAATAATTTATCAGCGGACGCGCGCGTCGAATCCCTTCCTGAAAGTGGTGTCACTTCGCTACGCGCGCGATCGAATCTGCACGTTCCACCATCGAGTGAAACTGATCGAATCAGCATTCTGCTTCAGCCAGGTTTGCGTTCTGTTACGATAAACGCGGCGTGTCCTTCCGTGGCCAACAATTACAACGCGCGTCAAAGTTGCATCGGTTTAATTATGCAGGCGCCGTTTTCGAAAACGCAGCCAGACCACGGCAGAAGGAAAAGGCGGTCTCGGAAGTTTCGGCAGCGTTACTTGTAATGTATGTAAACTGCCGCGCACTTTGTTAACTTAATCGCGACACGGCGAGAACTTCCAACGATTTAACCCACTATTAGTCTGTTTATGAGAACCAGAGGCGCGACGCATTCCAACGACCCTTTCCGTAGAGGCCAACGTACACACGTACATACATTTTCCCTATTTTTTATACATTTCGTTTCTCTCGGCTTTTTTTTTTTATTTTTTTTTATTTCCAGTATCAGAGTCTAAGGGGATCGTACCTCGATCCTTCTCTTCCCGTGATTACGAGCGCGGGGGTGCGCGCATTTGCCCGCCGAAGAGGAAGCGAATAATAAACGCGAACAGATGAAAGAACCGGGGCGAAAAAAGGAGGAACACGTTAATTACTGTTCACTCGTAATGCGCTCGTGCTGGGCGCGCGCGCGTGCACGTGTACACACGTTTACACCGTTCGGGTAATACGAGATCTCTTCAGCAACGTAGAATTCTCGCTCGGCTCGCTATGAATTTTTCTACTTCCTTCCCTTCGCAGCCAGCCTACGCGAATTAGTATCCGGTAATGTGTTTTCCTCTTATTATTTCTCCTTCGAATCGTAGTAATTTTGCCAATTAACCGTGCTCCGCTCGAACTCGAATATCCGATGTAGTGGTGGCGCAGATAGAGAGGAAGAGAGAGAGAGAGAGAGAGAAAGAGATAGACAGAGAGTGTTTCGCAGCTGGGAACCCAAGAGGTTGGAGTACGGTACGACTTTATTCGTTTCTTTTCGCAGGAACTATTAAGGGCGCCGTACCAATCTAAATCGTCCCTCGTTTTCAGCGAGATTAAATTTCCGGGGTTAATCGTCCCGGCGGACTCTTAATTCGTCGCCTTGATTCGCCGTTCGTCCAGAACGCGCGCTCTGCCTCCGAGGCTGGAGAGCCTCTCTTTCTCTCTGTCCGGTAACGAGCGTGAACTAGGACGTAAATAATTATATAAGTCTGAGGAAGGACCTGCCAACGGAATCGTTTAGTAGGGATTTAAGGGATGAAACAGAAGGATTGTAAATTACTATCTTCGAGGACTTGGCTCACTTCATTAACGGCCTTTCGCGTTCTAGATGCTCTTGATTTCGGCCGAGAGGCCAGCGTACGTTTCCTTTCCACTCTGTTTTTTGTCCCTCGTCCTAGAAGGTACTCGTCGAGAGAAAATATTTCAATGCGAGTTAGTCTCGTCGAGTTAGTTATCGCAGTGGAACAAGTTTTAGAGGCTGTTTTAACTCCTTCAATTATTGATGATATTTCAAAATTCTGAATTTAATATTAATCCTCGCGAAACTAAATTTGATCACGGACAAAATTCTTTCGATAATAGAAGTCTACGCTAACTTTTACTCCTCTTTTACCGGCGCACGAATGGAATTTCACTCGATGTCGTCGAGTAATAACATATTTCCTACCACTTCACCGTGGCGTTCCCCACTTTAATCCGAGCACAATGCTGTCGCGTAGATTTGCGAACGCTCTCGAGCGCCCCGTGGAAAATTTACCGATTTTCGAACGGTCGAAAATCTTTTTACTCCGATTCGATGTCCCATCTTCTAAGCGGCCTCTCGCTGAGCCCGCGAATTTAACACATCATTTCACGTACGACTGCTGTGAGTAAGGATCGCCGGAGGGGGATGAAATTTCCCTCCCTTTGACAGTCGTGACAGTCGATTTAAGGATTTCCTCTGGCCGACCTAGGCGCCGCCACCGGGACAAGGGGTAGGAACTTATCGAAGAAGAAACAGATACTTTCGAGAGGAGACCGAGAAAACGCCCGAGCCCGAACAGTTTCATCCCTCCGCTATCAGAGACGGAAAGAGAGGCGGATACACTCGATTTCAAGTGCCATTCAGGGCTAACAAAAGCCGCTTCGCGTAAAGTTTTCCCAAACGAGTGGCCTAAGGTCACTAATATCGAATTATTTTTCGTGATTACCTCGCTCTTCGTGTAACGACATTGAAGTTGAAAGATTTACAAGTATCTAAAAGCTTGAGTAAAAAAAAAAAGAACATGTACATTTGGGATTTATGGACTTACATTAAAAAATTACTTAGTAAAAATATGGTAGAATGTAAAATATAAAGTAAAATAAAGTAATCATGTTCTTATAAATCTGTAAACCTCTTGTCGTCCACGTACACCCGTAGCGAATATTTCCACTCCACCTATCGAATTTCCTCGAGCTCCCGTTTCGGGCCGCACGTTCTACCTCAATTTCCCTAGGCATTAAACGTTTGAAAAATTCAGTGACACAGACACAGCGATCGTAACACCCGAGCTTGCGCGTCAACTAGAAAATCGTTCCCTTTCGACGAGCAGGCCCCGTGAAAAATGTACGAACGTAGACCCCGATGGGATAAATGAGAAGGAAGTTACGGTGCACTCGAAGCCGTTCGATACTTTACGTCTGCATTACGGTGTATATGTACCACTGGCGAGCGCGGTGTACACCGCGACGTGTTCAGCGACCGCCACATCCGGTACCGCTTTTTATTCATCGATTATTACCGCCGCGCTGCGTCTACCACTGTCACGGACAAGTCTATGAATAACCGCGTGGAAAATGACGCATTCGTATTGCTGTTCCAACGCGATTCGAAATTTCATCCCATTCCGCGAGAAGACGAAAACAACCCTGCATACGCGATCGCCGTTAACCCACTTCCGCGTCGGCGATATCCCGCTTTTCCCGTTCGCGAACAGCTGCCAAATCTACGGACGTAACGCGAATTTTCTTCGCATCATTCCGTCGAGATTATGCAGCGAGGAACGCATTATCGTCGCATGTATATTTATTAACGTCCGCCGTTTAATACCGCGCGTCGCCTCGCGTCGAAAAATCGCCCATTCGAAATGGACACGTACATGCTGAACGGGGAACGAGCTTTTTTACCTATTTAAATTCGAGATGAATGCGGAAATAGGAACGTCGGTGAACCGTAATGTATAATATCGATTCCGTTTGTTCCTTCCGTCGAACTGAATTTTTATCCAACCCCCGTCTCTTCGTAGCTTAGCCTCTTGTAAATGATAGCTAATGGAAACTACTTTGGATACTTTAATTTATTATAAATTGTAGTTAACTAGAATTGATCAACCCTTATACCTTGTTGAGGTAAGAAAATGATTGCTCCAATTTTGCATTCAATATTTTTTATTGATCAATCTCTGCTCGTTTCACGAATTACAAAATTATATACAATTTTTAACTTTAAATCGTCAACCACGGCTATCGTACAACTGTTCTTAAACGGAGACCAAAACGAGTGGAAACAATACAGAGCCTATCTACTCAGAAAGACGAATACGTGGACGTTTACCAAATTTCCCCGTTCGACGAGCCACCCCAAAGCGATCGCTCCCTCCGTAAGGTAACCGACGCACAGGCCCGTGATTTCCTGGGAACGAAAGTGAAAATCGATCGGCACCGCCACGCGTCTGCGTGTTCATTGGCCCACTTTCATTATTTCCTCCTTTTTTTTTCCCTCCCCTTTCCATCCCTTTCGGCCAAGTGTTCTCCTAAGCCTTCGTCGGGTCCAGCCTCGGTTGACGTATCACGTGCCACGGATAATCGACAAGGTGGCACTCCAAGCGAAAAGTTGAAGAGGTCCTTCTGCCTGAAATCGCTCTGGTCCCGAACTTTGAACGTCCCTCGAACCATCCGTTGATTTCCCTCGATTGCATACAGGGTGTGTGGCGAGCAACCGCGACCAGTTCGACGATCAATTCTATCCAACGAAACGAACTAAAAATCTACCGCTAACAAAATTACAGCTTACATCTCGAGAAAAGTATGATTCTCAAGATCGATCGCGTACATTCGCAGAATCAATCGAGAGATTTCTCGTCGATTTTCACCTGGTTGGCGAACACCCTGTATACGATCCAGCGAGTCCTGTGCGCCGAAAACGAGAGGACAGGCAAACGAGATTTAGCTCTCTCAGCGCGCGCGGACCTCTTTTATAATGAAGACCGATGACAACCGGGGGCTTGGCCCCGGAATCGAGTGAAATGCCGGGGGTGGGCCGGAGTGTGTCGGCGTAAGTCGTCGGTTGGGATACCGCTCAGGCTACTAGGCGAGGCCATTCATCCTGATTAGATGCGGTCTCCCACGGGGACAGCCCGGGAATCTCTCGGCGAACGTGCGCGAGTTATTTGCAGACTGCTAGAAAAAAGAACGAGAGTCCCCGGTGCAGCCTCGCTCGCTCTCTACTCTCTCTCTCTCTCTCTCAGTCGCTATCTCCTTGCTGCTACGACGCGGTACAAAGGGGTCCGTCCGGTTTTTTTTTCCCGACGGCGATCAAACAAAATGGACAAGGTAATATTCGCCGGATTGTGCGTGTACCGGGCCGCTCCTTTCATTTTTTTTCTTTTTTACAGTCCGAATGTCAGGGCTTGAGATGCATCAGCGGAGGTTTATTTGGTAGATGGTCAGGTGGAGAGAGAGGTGGATGGATATCGTTTAGAAGTCTGGGCCAGTTTTAGCGTCGAACGCTCCCGCTGCTCTTTCAGATCGAGGCTAATCGTAATTGCCGCAAGCATTTCGAATACATAGACGTGTACACGCCAGTAGTAGTGGAGGATTTTATAAAAATTATTGCGAGTGTCGGCGTTTTACATTTAAAAAAAAAGAAACAGGGAGAGTATATTTAAAAAATTACATTTTAAATACCTATAGACCGTATAGATTTTAATACTCGGCTATTTCCTCGTTTAAACCGTCGTTTAAAAGCGTCGAACGCGACCAGCTCGTGGCAATATTCGAATCGTTTAAACGGCGCTCGGATGTTCAGCAAAACCGAACCGTCGCGTGGTTATTAAATATCGCCGCGGCGCGTCGCATCGTCAGGCGGTGGCCACGCGATGCAACCCCCGCGCGTGGTATCGCCACTTTCACCCGGCGCGTTGTCACGAGAACCCGCGCCGATGTTTCGCCACGGCCACGATATTTCAAAGTGACTCGATGCACACCTAAGCAGCGTTACCCTGAACGCCGACAGTGCAAAAGGGCGTCGCCTTTGCCTCGAGCTCTTCCGCGCCCCCGTGTTCCAGAGCGTGCAACCACCGTCGATCCTACCCTAGCCTCGCGTCACTTCCACTGTTCAGGCCGGAAACTCTTGAAAAACAATAACGCTGTCGTTGACTCTGAATTTTCCGTGGTGGCGGCTCGCCGTTATTTCGTTCCCGGGAGCCTCGAGCATCGCAGGAACGGGAGAGAGGCGGGTGCAGGTAGATTTTCGACCGTATTATTTCCCCTGCGGCACTTTTCCTTCCTTCCTTCCTTCCTGTCCTTCCTCCCTTTCTTTCCGTTCACGGTCTCCTTGCCGCACTGGTGACTCGCGAGAGAAAGAAGGAAGCGGCAAGCTCGTCACCGCGACGGAGTTACGCCCACGACTTTTCCACTTGTTCGGCCAGGCCCGGAACGAGAAAAAGGGACGGCGCATCGGTGCGCGCGAGGGGATGGAACCGTCTACGAGTCTCTGGTGGAGAAAAACTGAGAACCAAACCGTGACGACCGGACGAGCGGCGTTAACTTTCGGCACTTTCAACTTTGATGGGATTTTCCTCTCTTTTCTTGCACCCACCATCTCCCGGGATGGTAGCCGAGCGGGGCGAGAATGGCGTCTTTCTATCGCCGCTGTATTACACGGCTGGATATCGTCCAGCCTTTACATATTACAACGCCGCGGAACTTTCGACACTTCCGGCACGGTGGATAATCCGCGTAAGTGAATCTCCTCCCCAGCACCAGTAATTGTGAGTTACAGCTGCGGATGTGGTTGGGTGCGTTGCGAGACTTGTTTCGCTACGCGTTCCTCGCCAGTTTTTATGATGTATGACTGTTGTTTCATCGCGATTATTAATTACCGTAATCCTGTATTGATTTTACGGGATAAATTGTTATTTCACTGTGGCTATTCGTTTTCGTTACGTTACGAATGATATCTACATTTATGTGAAAATAATTTCGTGTTTTTCACTGAAATTGCCGGCGAACCTGAAAGAAAAACACGAGCGGAAGTTGAAACGAAAATTTTCGAATCGCGTATTAATCATACACGCGGCGTCATTTGCGAAAGTACGGCTCATAAATGCTCATTAAAAATGTACACGACACGTATGGTCCATAAATGTGTCCGCCGTTTAATTCGCCACTGAATGAATCGCGACGATATTCGCGCATTGCTTCGCGTCCCGATACACGCACAATTTGCATATATAAATTCGTAATATATATCGAACGGCGTAGTTTCATTTTAATCAGGGAGTCACGATTCGCTGTATCGCGATTATAAACTACATCCGATTGTTATGAAATTTTTGTGCGCCCCGGAATTAAATTACCCGGAATAATCGCGATTAAAATTATTCGATACGCGTGTAAGTAAATTAACGTTCCCGTCGAAGGATCGAGGTTCAATCCGTGCACGATTTTCACATATTTTTCGCCAACTTCGAATTAATATATACGAACGGAACGACTCGATTTCAGATATTATCCCCGTGCAAAATACGATTACGAAGGGAGAGAGGGTGGTTCCTTCGTAGCTGTCGAGTCGGAAATTCGCGATCCCATCGTCGACGAATTTCGCGGACGAATTTCGAAACGCATAAATAGCTTGGAGCTCGGTAATGTCCGCCTGGACGACGGGAAATTTCGCTACAACGGCTAAAGGGCGAAACAGGACACACGGCCCCCGACAAAACGAAAAACCGTTCCGCCGCCAGCTACCCCTCTTCGGTTACGTTCGCATTTTGTTCCGGGCCCGTATTTTCTCGAATATTTAATATCAGCGACGCGCGTGCACGTACTCGAATAATATGTGCGTTCGCAGTAAATCCAGGAGCGCATCGCGCTCAAATCGGCCGTAACTTTCAGCGGGAAATTCCGGGGGCCGATTCCACGGGACCGACGTGACGCCAGGACCGTCGGGATCTCGCCCGTTTCCCGTCCACCTTAAATCCGGTTTAAGAGCTTCCGGAAGCTCCAGACTCGTTCGCAGAGGTAGAAACTTTCATCATTAAGTAAACGGTGGCTGGGATTTTCATGCTGATTCCCTCGCCGCCTGTTCCCTTCTCGCTCTCGATCTTCCTCTCCCTCTCTCTCTTTCCTTCTCACGTTCTGTCGCGTGCGTGTCGCTCCCGTGCCATCCCTCTCTGGCCTTCGTTCACGCCGTTTAGATATATCCTTCATCCGACAAATCGTCGCTTTTAACTGGTCTTCTCGCGCGTTTATCTACGAGTTCTCTGAGAACGTCGCGAGTTAGGCACACGTTTGTGCTACGTAAATTGTTTGACTTAATACCGCACGGATTGGCGTTTGGTATAGTCTTGTATTTGCAACGTGCACAGAGCGGTGTTTGTCTCGCGCTCTGCTACGCGCTAGAGTCGCATTTTATGTTTGCGAACTTGTCGGTAACCAAATAAGACGCCTCGAAACGAGACTGTTGGTTTCCAATAAATACCCTAGAATTGTTCTGGACTCTATAGCAAGAGGAACCAAAAAAACGTAGTAGCTATATTTCAAGCTTCCGCAAAGTGGAAACATGTTTCATTTCAGAGTTCGTACCTTCTCCGCGGTGCATAACTTCGCATCGCTACCGAAAAACCGGACGAACGCGCGCGAAACGAGCCTGGCCGTTCAATTTCGGCCGATCCGTCCGGCAAATTAAGCACGAAACGTTAAAAGCGGACTCGCAGCCTAACGTCCGTCGCACTTTATTTATAACCGCGGACTCGAGCCGTAATTCACGCCGAATCGCTATAAAATATTGCCAGAGTCGGAACCGCCCCTACCCACCGTGGCCAAGGGTTCGCGTAAATTCATTCGTAGGAAATACCGCGGCGATATTCGTGCAAATCCGCATACGTTGATCGTCACACTAGCCGCTACGAGCGGAGCAGGCACTTCCACCCCCCTAGGCACGCCGGATCGTATTTTGCGCCGAGATTTAGCGTCCGTCCTGCTCGTTTTTCAGCGCGTGCCACGCAGACCAGCGCGTAATACACACGTACGCACCGAACGAACAAAAGCGCTTTTTAAAACAAATTTATTGCTACGCGACGGGGGTTCGCCGCGAACACGACGGTTACCCGGCCAGCCCACCCCCGCGGGAGAGCACCCCTGACGCGACCCTCGACTCCCCACGAACCCCCTCATTGCCACCGCCAGTGTACCGTGCACCGCGTCCCCCCACCTGTTTCGCGACGCTACACCACCCCGGGCGCAGTCTGGACATTTTACGAGTACGTCCTGCTGCATTTTTAAACCCGTTCCGCCGACGCAACGGAAACATTAGCCCCGTAGCTGTCAGCCCGCGAGTATAATCCAGATGAGCGAGACAAAGAGAGAGAGAGAGAGAAAGAGTGAGAGGACGAGCGAAAGGGAAGGAATATGTACATCGTATAATCGGTGCGGGAGAGCAAATTTTTTTCTTTTTCATTTTTTTTCCCCCTCGACGCGAAAAAAGCGAAAAGCCGACTCCACCACCTGTCGCCCGGGCTAAAACGTTGATCCGATTAGCGGTACGTCCGATGACGAACGGTCCGAACGATCGACACCGCTATGATTCTTCGCATCGTTACGCATCGCGTTTCCCCGTTTGATGCTGGTTGTTCATTTGTATCGGCGGGGATTACGTGCATTTAATTTCGCGCGCAAGGTTCACGCAGAATTGTCAAACTTTGCGACCGTAACTCGTTCTAGCTGATCGTTTTCTCCGACTAATATCTTCGATTAGATCTTTGAAACGTTCGCAAGTGTATCGTGGACATTGAAGAAACTCGATGCAAGCACTCGCGCAATTTATTCCGTAGGAGCTTAGTCACGCGTGCACCAAGGAACGCCGTATTTCTATCAAGCTAAATCTTCATGATAAATCGCACGTCTCGGCGGTAAAACAGAGCAACAACGAAATTAATGAAATCACTCGCGCAAGCGGTGAACCTCGCGTGAGCCACGCGTGAACTCGCGTTCCCCATAATCCACAGGATGGTTATCATTCGTCGTGGTACCACCCGTTTACCTTCTGGAATGTTTGGTAACGGTACGAATCCATTGTTCTGCGATGGTAAATTGGCATAAGCGCGTGTCATCTCGACGAGGTTCGACTCTCGAAGACGTGTTTAATACACGTTCGCCATCAGTTTCCTCGACGAGGCGTAGCGAAAGAACGCGGCTGACGAAGGTGGCGGTTGATTGAAAAATGCACTCGTGCTCGTCATCGTGCACGAACGCTCGTTACCCGTACGTCTGAGCCACCGCCGTGGGAGAAGCCGCAGGCACAAATTGCGGAAACGGTAGACACGTTCGCAGGCTTCGAGCGGACGCTCCTTGCGAGCTCACCTTCCGGTCGACCGGACTCTCGTTTGTGCCAGCCTGGGCAACAGTGTGCGAATAAAGGACACGTATGGATCTTTCCACAGCCTCTGTGTATATGTATACAGGGTGATTCAGTTGACTCGTGCACTGAGAGTTCCAAGAAAAACGTATGCGAAGCGAAGATCGTACTTTTTAAGGTATCTACGATGGAAGTTTGCGATATGAACCACCTTTATGACTTATATTCGGTAAGAAGTAGCTTTAGAAATGATGTATTAACATGTTATGATGGAAATACACTAAGAAACATGAACGCATCATTTGTCTGACCATGGAGACGCTCGAAATACATATTTCAGTAGTAAAGGTCAATGATTCAAACGCGCTTTAAAACACAAGACGTTCCCAAGGACTACTTTAACAACTAATCGTACTTTAGATTTGTATTGTCCAATGCCTGTTTCAGTACTTTATCATCGAGAAATGCTTCGCAAAAAATCCCAGCAAATTTGAAAGTTTCGCGTAAAAATAATTAGTAGAGGAAAACGTACATTTGGTCAGAAAATCACGCGACTTTTTCAACCGATTCTCTATCTCATATAACGGATGGTTCACGGGTAATTTCTGGTGACAGAATTAGGTGAATCAGCCTGTAGACGGTAGGTGAACGTGGATCCAACTGTCGCCGTGGGCAGGATGGAAAACCGGCATCAGACATACCCGCGCCTCGGTCTCGCCGACCCGGTTTACCTCGTACACAACCACCGCGGCCAGGGAATTAGAGCGTGAACGTATCGTCTGTCTTGAGACCAGGGACGCTGATGAGCGACCGCGGACGCGGGATATACGTCTGAAAACTAGCTGGGAAACGAGCGCGCCACGGGAAATTGTCGCGATTTACTCGGCTCAACTTGATTAAAGTGCCTCGGCCCGTCGAAGTCCTATCGATCGACGCGGTTCGCTGTTTGGACTGCTGACTGCTGTTTGTCCCGAGGAAAGGTACGACATTACTGCGAGAAAGTGTAACGTCGAATCGGTGGACAGTTTCTAGCGACCGGTTATCTCATAAATCCGATCGAGAAACCTGTAAAACTCGACCAGCCCAAATTAGAGGAACGAAACGTTGCACTCTGCATTTCGAGCGTTCTAAAAGACGATTGTAAGACAGAATGGATGGAAGATCAGACTCGTTTCAGATTCTGCATCGTGCACGTAGAAACAGGCGATGGTAATTTTGGTGGACAGGCGCGAACTCGGGTCGAGAGAATCTCAGGGAATCAGAGCGTGAACGGAATACGGAAGTTTCGAGAGCGAGGATCGAAGAGCGTCCGCGAAGGGAGTTAAAACGGGAGAAGAGTCGCCCGCTGAGCACAATTAACGATGCAATTTTTACATGCTACGCCGTGGACGGAGCCCCGTGCTAATTGGATCGAAGAAATAGTGCCAGCCGTTTCTAGGATCTCGGGAAGATATCGGCGCAGGGAACGCACGGTAATTAAGTCGGGCGCAAAAGCAGGGATCGAGCGAGGGGGTGGTTCGCGTTCGCGCGACGCGACTGGCTGCCCCGTGGAAGGAAAACGAGCCGCGAGAAAGAAAGAAGAGGAGAGACGCGAGTCGAGGAAATGTATGTACCCGTGCCGGATATAACGTTTGCATTTCAATGTAGGTGCGCGGCGTAAGAACGTTCGAAATTTCTATAGAATGGCCGGCTGGGGTGGAGAGAGAATGAGAACAAAGCAACTTTACGCGCGTATATATATATATATATATATATTGTCGCAATATTTCTGATATTCTACGCGGCGCTCTACTCTTTCACCGTTGATTCGGTGGAAGAGGGTGAACTGGGGCGTGAATACGCCCTCGCGCCTCCGAGAGGGTTGGCCACGACCTGGCGAACGCGAATCGAAGGAACGACGGGACTGGTTAGATAGCGCGCCCGGTAATCTATTGCAGCTCGGTTTCAACCGTTGCGTTCGGCGAACGAAGAAGAGACCCCGGAGGATCGTGGAATTGTCTCTTACAAAAATATCCCCTTCGTACGGATATTTCACGTTGGATTTGAGGACGACCGATTCGATTATGAACCGGATACGATATCGTTTCGCGGTGAAAGCTTCCATCGCACCGCCGCGGCGGAGTTTTGATCGCGAGGCGCTTTAAATAAAATGGAAGATTATTCGAAACCTTTTCCTGACAAAATACACTATTTATATGTACGCTCCAATGCACGATTGTCTGACATACCGTTACTATACACCGTTTGCGCATTCATGGGCTTTTTATTGCACGACATTTTGGTTTTATTCCGAACTGCGAACACATGCTGGTAAAGTTTGTCGTGAAATATGTCAAGAATCGTTTTTATAAGTTACACAAGAACAGCAGAAGTATGCGCTTCTTCTTTTCCCGCGGCACTCGCACAACTGTGATCAAGAACTGCAGTCTCGATAAAATAAACTCGTCGCAGACCGTGACACAAGCGAGCCACGCTCCTGCGTTACAGATAGCGTTGGTTTTGCAGCGTGCTCTCTGAACGGAAAGCAATTGGACCGAGCAACCCGCCGTGTGTTGTTTAGAGCGAGAAATCGAAGAATCGCGGACCGTGGCAGCGGAAGACAATACCGTCGCTGCGTTTCGCGTAGGAGGATAGAAAGGAGCGAGCACGCTGGGAAATAAGGCGAAGTCCGCGGGAAAAGGGATGAGAATCTTCGCTCGTACATGCCGCGCGTCCATCCATCACGAGCTGACAACTCGCCTACTCTGACCTGCCACTTCTCCATCACCTCGCGTTTAGATTATCTCCTACGTCGCTGCCTCTCTCTCGTCCCGAGGAACTCATTCTCTTCCTTCTATTATTTCCTACTCGCCAAGATTTTCACTTCGACGCGTGCGGATGCTTATTCAATCGATTTCAAACGACCCAGAAGAACACTCGTTCCACTCGCGATCAATTGACCGTCCAATGGACCAACGACTTGCAACCGATCGAATGTTTTAAGACTACTTGACGCGTGAAACAGTACGAAAATAAATTCGTCGCGTAGTTGTCCTATACCAATACAGAGAAAGTTACGTCGCCATTTTACCAGTTTCGAAGCTATTTAAAAAGCGCTCTTCAATCTTTCTTTTTGTGACAGTTTTCATGGATTTTTCTGAAAAATACCATCGCCAAAGAATTTTTATCCGACCGACTATTAATCACACGAAACTTCGGACTATTTTTTTTCATTTCGACTCTCGTATGATATTCGAGTCGGTTTGAGTCGAGCGTGAAATATTTAGTACTCGCGAAATTTATCGATTCCCTTTGACACGTTTCGATGCGCGCATTTGGTGCATTAGAACGGTATCGATTCATTAAACTAGCTTTTCTTTACGCGCTCTTCCTACGAGGTTGCGATGTTTAACGAGGTCTGGATGAGAGAAAGGCGATGCTCCGCCGCTATCCTTTCAACTCGTTTGCGTCGGGTACTGCCTAATGGTTCCACGGAAAATTGTTACTCGGTCGTTCGCCTCCTTATATTTCGTATCGGTTCGGCTCGTCGCGAAACTACGAGATACTTAAACGTGTTTACTGATAGCAGACGGTAGAGACATAACGGAGCTTCTTTCTGTCTGTCTGTCTCTCTCTCTCTCTCTCTCTCTCTCTCTCTCTCTCTCTCTCTCTCTCTCCCCCTCTCTGGGTGAAATGAAAGGAAGGTACGATGCGCATTCCCGGTGATAACCGGAGAGAAAGGAAAAAAGGAGCGAGCCTTGTCTTTGCTGTTGCGAACAGCCGACCGTGAGGGAGGGAAGCGGAAATTATACTTTTATTGGTCGCGATTAAAATAGAATTTTCTCGTCTTAAATGGAATTAAACGGACCGGAGGCGGACGCTGTTTGTAAACCAGGCTGCTGTAGTTAATAAGGTTCCGTCGGTTTAAAGGGCGATTATTAAAAATGTATTTCCACGTCAGGGAGCAGAGACGCTTGTTAATCGTCCGGCCAACAATTTTCTGGAACCCGGAATCGAGTCTGGTTTACTTTATCAGCCGTTTCCTCCGTTTCAGAGCGAATCAACGGCCGTGCACGCAGGATTTTAATTAATTCCACGTCTCTGCACGCGCGCGCCTCATCGTCCGCTCTGATCTCGCCAGACTAGTACCGATTATTTCGGTTGTTTCAATTAGAGCGGGGGTTGGCCCTTTAAACGGACGCGA
Source organism: Xylocopa sonorina (assembly GCF_050948175.1). NCBI lineage: Eukaryota > Metazoa > Arthropoda > Insecta > Hymenoptera > Apidae > Xylocopa > Xylocopa sonorina. Next base: position 3,306,488 of record NC_135195.1, on the reverse strand, counting down.
AAGACCGACAATCCAACTTAATTGCATTCTTTCCGCGGCTCCAACGTCTGTCATTCCGCCTCTGGCGTTCCGTGTGGCGAATTATAGAAATAAAAAAAGAGAGAGGAGAAAGAACGAGAGGCCCCGGAGGGACGCGCACAGGCCTGGTTCGAGCGCGAAAAACAGAGCAGCCAGACACGCGTCGGCGAGATTGTTCCGTACATACGCCGACGATCCGCGTTCTCCGCGCCGGTACAAATAGGGTGGAATGATGGATATGATAAGCTGTCCAGATAACGGACGAGGGTTGTTTTCAATACATCAAACATGGTTAACCTTCCGGCGAGGTCCGCTCGAGAGAAGTCCATGAAGGAAACCGTTCGACTATAAAACGAAAAGGAACGAACGCGGATAAAACTATGATTTTATAACAGGGTAAGCTAGAAGATGGATGCTGTAGACAGCGTATGTTTAGTTTGAAAGTTTAGAATTAGTAAAAAATTATTTTCCTCGGTAAAAAGCATTGTTCAGAATGTTTGGTGACTTAAAAATCATATGAAACTGAAAATCGTAGTTAAGGGAAGACTGCTAAGGATAATTAGCAATATTTCCATGTATAAATAACTATAGACGATGGAAATGAATGAAAAGTCAAACTAGGAACGGAAATGCTGAACGTAGGAGGACTGGACTCTCTGAAAAATGCGTCAAGTTCGCAAGGAAATTCCTTAGCTTCCGAAACTGGAACACGAGACGATCTCTGGCGCGGTGCGACGTGGAACGCGATTACTTTTCAGATTGGGTCCCTTAAAGAAGATCACGGTCGCGAGTAGCCGGACAAGCAGCCTGATTAATCAGGGCCCGCTGATTAGAGAGACCCAACCCGGAAAACTCGAGTCCGCAATTACACGTTCGCGCTCACGTACTCGACCTTTCCGTTTGATTAACGTCGTACTTTCGCCCCCGTCCTTCTTTCCGCCTTCTTCGCGCGATCTTTTCCTCCAGCCTGCCCTCTTCCCGTTGCCATTTCCGCCGGGCAAGTAGCCTCCCTCTCGAATCGCACGCGAACGCGATCCGGCGCGGTCGCGCGCACGCACAGACGCGGAGGAAATCGAATTTGTGACCGCGAAAGCGCGACGAGCTTTTCCGTGCGATATTCGCGGCAATTCGCAGAAAGTACACGGAAAAGGAACGTGATCGAAATTCGATAACTCGCGACCACGGTGCCACTCGTCGAGCGCCCCTTTGCAGAGGCCAACCACCCCCGCGTCGCGCCGTTCCGCTCGCGGAACGAAAACGGAACGATCTTGGAATAAACATTCGAGAAAATTGCTCGAGGCGCGGCTTTGTGACGTTAAATTGTCTCGTTAGTGCGGCCAGCCGCGTCTCCGTCGTGCCCGTCTCGCGTTTCATTTTAATTGTAAACACTAACTAAAATGCACAACTGCGAACGCCGCTGGCAATTACCGTGATTCGCGGCGAAAGTTCCTCGTTGCGCAAAAATTCGAGGACTTTGTTCCGGTACTCGGTGAACGCTCCTTGCCGCGCTCGCGATTCCAGGCTTTTAGCGACAGCGGCTGCAGAATTCGAGCTACTCGAGCCTGTGTGCGCGGCCCCTGAATCCGAATAATTATTCCATTCCTAATAACGCTAACTTTTGCACGAGGAATAAGTAAATCGCTTTAAAAAGCTCGAGAGAACACGTTCGAAAGGTATCAGAATTCGTACACCGTATATGACCGTGAAAATACCCACCCTTCGCTTCTTAAAAGACAGAATAGAGGAACGCAGCGAGCAAGTAATCGCGGAGCGCCAAAGAATTTGATCAAGAGACTCGATTCGACACGGCCAATCCGTGTGGAATAAAATTCCGAGGGTGACGGAATTCATAGTTTCGGGACGCGGCGCGACGTGGCCCGGGCATTTTTCTCAGCCGCAGGTGGGGAGCCTGGATGTATGTAAATTCTGTCGGATGCGGCTGGTACCCGTCGTACACCGCAACGAACAAACAAAGACAACGCCACGCCATCAGACGTCTCCAAGTATTTCCACTATTCTCTCTCGACTCCGCCGTTCCATCCCGCCCTTCCCAATTCCAGCCTCCCCCAGCGCGCACCACCGTCGTTCTGCCGCCCTCACTCTCTCTCTCTCTGATACTCTGCACCGTTGCACCCGCTGAAGATACGTACGCGCGGAAGACAGATACGTCAGGACGAAAGTCAGAATTTTATTTCCCGCGATGCTCCTTTCCCTGAGCCCCTTTTCCTTTCTTCTCGCCCAGCCGCAGGTCGCCCTGGCGAGAGGACTTCAGCCTTTTCTCTATCTCGCGTCAACGGCGACGGAATAGCGTATCAAAACTGCCAGAGACGACCGGGGACGGGGCTGTGCCCGAGGGTTGACAGTCTTTGCGGTGCAGGGATCACGCGTAGCCGACCGCCGGAACGCCAGACGTCTCTCGTGAAAATCCTGTTTCCGAAACGCGGGTAGGATCGTTTCTCATCCGTGAAACCGGTGAGTACAGCGGAAACGAGACTGGAATCGCGGCCATCCGAGGCCTATTACCCACGGAAAATGGAATTGGGTTCTGATCAAACGAGTCGGTTGTGTTACGTCTGTTAAGATGGTGGCACGAGGGGGTGGGTATTGCGATGCTGGTAGATACCAGCGGATTTCGATAAATTGCTACGAGAAACGGAAGATCGTAAATGAGTTGTACTTTTATTTTTGTATGATACACGGTATTTTGTAATTGATTGACGAGGCCCTCGATAAAATAAGGAAGGATTACGTTAGATCGAACTAAAAATGACCAAGCCATTTAAAATGGATGCTAGGAGAAAATGCTCGATAGTATTTATATTTAGCTGCTTGTTGTGCAACGCGATGGCGTCCATTGTCGAGAGGATTAACAAGTTAAGTGTGTCCGGAATACACTACGCGACTCCCGTGCTGATCGATAAAAACGTTGTCGGGGGAGGCTGGTCTACTGGTGGCACAGAAACGTGGCGGATCGACGGTATCGATATCAAAATACGATATTATCGCGAATAATAATGCTGGGACGCGGTGTGCATTCTCTACCGTGATAATTAAACACAGATCGATGTATGAAAATATTTCTCCGCTGACGTGTCCAGGCGAAAACGAGGAGTCCGTATTAATTCTTTACTAAGTCTCGAGGGCGTGTAACAGGGGCGACAAAACCCTCGTGTAGAAAATTCGCCGCGAACACGATAATTGTCGGCGCTTAAAGAAAAAATATCCGCGAAAAGCGATTTCGTTCTCGCGGTGGATTTAATTAAGCGGAATTTCAGGGTTCTCATGGCTAAGCCGTGGGTGTATTAAAGAAAATTATATCTCTTAGCCGCGGCGCATAAAGCTGTTTTAAGTAAGCCGGCTCGTATTAAAAAATACCTTCTGTATTTCTTTCCGCTCGGCCGTGGGAGGCGTCGTAAACGTAATTTAATTTCCTCGTGAAACTCCGGCGAGCCGGCGTAAAATCGGAACCACCCGCCCCGATTCTGAGCGAGCGCTGTTACGCGTGCACGGTTAGGTTTCATAAGCAAGAACCGTAATCCGGGGATTATATTTGCGGCACTTCATTCGCTTCGAATCGGCCGCGTTATCTTCATAAACTTTTGATAATACACCCCTAATCTTTATGGGCATGCGTACACGGGATTATCGTGGATGTAAAACGGTACTTTTATGCAAGATACATACATCATATACTGGATAAGCTAACGTAAATGGAGTACACGCGGAGCGACGATGCGAGTTTCTATTATTTATCACACCCTCTTTGAATAAAAGTACCATTTCCATTGGAACAGTAGTTTTAAGTTATCTCATAGAAAATGACTTAATTAGAAGCTGTATTCGCAATATAACCCCGATAAACTCTTCGGTTCCGATTGAATGTTAATTGGCAATTAAATAAAACTGTTAAATAAAGCGATCCACGGAACGTTACGATATTGCGCTCCGCCTCTATCGCTAATTAGTTTTAATTAATTTCCATTAACGGTGAAACGTGGTCACCTTGCTCCGCGTAGCCATTTAATTGTAATTTATTCGTTCAACCCTTAACCGATAACTTTCACGCAATACCAATTCCGCATCGATAGGTAGGAAAATGAATTCGTTATACCCTAGATTCTCTCTAAGATAACAATAAAAATATTTGCAATCGCACATCCCAATTAGAGTTAACGTCGCCTCGATCGAGACGGCTCGAATCGAGGTGACTCGATTAACGCGGACACGGCTTAAAGGGCACGATCTACCGAGCGAGCGGCATCAATCGCGTGAATTTCGCAGCTCGCCAAAATTCAAGGAGGCGGCCGCAAATTAAACGCCGCTCAGCCATTGAATAAATCGTCGAAGCTAATTAATAGACCGAATCCACGGTTGGACGGGCTGCTCGAGCGGAGCGTAACACATTTCACGACGGCCTCCGGTTGGCAAGACGTTGCCCCGTATCTGATCACACATTAATCCAGGACAAGCTGCGGGAGCGGTAGCAATTCGGCAACTTAATTAAACCAATTAATATTGGTAGCGACCGGAATGACGACCGATCGGTATCGGGCAACCGTTTCCGATATCTCAGAACCGAGCGTGTCCGCAGATTTGCTCGATGAACGTACGCTGCCAGTTACGATTATTTGTGTAACGATTCGAGCCTGCGAACTTTCGTGTACGCTTCTACGCTGCACGTTTCACAAGACACGGACGTGCAAAGAAATAATGGAATTGCAACGATTTCCATTTAAAACACATTTCGACATTTTTTGAATTTGTTTGACAACTTTGAATTGTCGTGGAAAAATACGTCTATGATTCCAGAGATGATGAACAATTATATTAGCAGTCCATCGATTAAGATTAGAATCCTGAAGTATCTCAAAGAGTATAATTATTGACTCGTATCACTGATTTCTTAAGCAAAGTCTGAACGTAACGAAGAGGATCGCGATACGATAACGAAGATGAACACGTCCTGTAAAATATGAACAACGGTCTTTACCAGTAACGGGATAACAATTATCGAAAGGTATGGGATCGTGGCACGCTATCGATCCGCAAAGTGTCCGCGTCAGTCACAGGCTTTTCCCATGGACAGATCAAACGGGCACGCAACAACGAACGAGAAAGAGAGAGAAAGAGGGAGTCCAGTCTGGATTTAATTGCTCGGAGCCTGTTCCGTTCTGCAAATGCCGCTGCATCGGCGAGATAAAATCCTCTCGTTTTAATTATTTTTCGCTAACGATTCATGCACCACCAAGACAGCGCACACTGGTGGAAACGTCGTCCAAAAAAAAAAAATTAATAATAACGCACGTGACAGAATAGCGTGAAATCTGATTAGCCTGTCCTCTCTGCGAAACGAGAAGATCCCCAAAAATCTGTCCAGCAACGGTAATAAATAATGCGTGGCTTAATAGAGCTCGAGTAGTAAATAATTGGTGGATCGGAGCGTGCAACTAAATGATCAATTAATTTTACATGATTTCGGATATAACAGCGGGCCAATTCATTTCTCGCCTAGCAATTATCGAGTCGCTGGATGCATAACCTGGCCACGAGTTCTTGCCTGCGATGGAGCAAACAAGCCTGCTCCGCGATTCATCGGAATTTGTACGTGCAGGCATTTCGATAAGATCGATCCCAGCCGATTATCCGCGCCTTAGTTGGCACTGTAGCTGGACGAATGAAAGACAGAGAGAGCGAGATACAAAATTTATGATCCGTAGAAAAATCGAGGAGAGCGCGGGTCACTCGAGCGAACGGTCAACTTGCAAAACTTAATTACGCCTCTACCATTTCTGCCCCTACTATATATAAACATGAAATTATTACCGTTTTGCTTGCAAAGAGCGGCCAGATGAAAAGATCGCCTCTAAATATAGACGGTGCACATATCAAAGGAAAACTAATTTAATTCTTGAAAGAGGTAAAGTGAATTGGGTCAGGGGTCAAGATAGCTTCGAGGTGCATACCTTTAATATCATCTAATATCTGCTGTACGTAGAATAATAATGCAAACGGACTTTTCAAACCAACTAGACTTCCACTTTCCTGAATAAAAAGTTCCAAGAAATTATGAAACTCGTTCGACGTCCCAGCCTATCGATCCGCGTAACGATCCGCGTAACGATCGGTCGCGCGATCCCACCAAGGGTGGCCCCACCGTGTATATGATAAAATTAACTGGGAAAAGTTGTCGTGCCCACGGACGTTTTGCAATTTCGCTTGTTTACCCAGCAAACGCAATAAGCCCTTTTCGGGTCCGCGACTCGGAAACAGCCGATTAATAAATATCCGCGCGTAATTAATTGGATCGCAATCAGACAGAACGGACGCGCGTTATTAAATTTTCACCGCGGCTAGCCATACGGGGCCTCTCTCTCTCCTCGCGGGATCGTTCCCCGCCCGTAATTTCGTCGGACGTTTGCTCGCCTAATAATTTACGAGCCTCAACGTCGTATTAATGTATTTCTTTCATGACACGCGTCCCGCCCGCCCTGCCGCGCTGACTATAATTGCGCCGCGAACGTAACAGCCGGTTTCTAGTAGCACAAAGAGCGCAGCGTGCACGGGCAAACACTACGAGCAACCGTTTCAAACCAGGCCTCTCCATTCGAAATCCGCGCAATTAAGCACACGTTCGCTTCATCACTCCCGGCTTCAACGAACAGAGGGATGACGCCGATGGTTGGTCCGCTTCGTTAGCGTGCGCGATGTATTTTTTGAACGTGCCTCGGAAGAACGCCGAAAAGTGGACCTCGCGTTGAATCGCGCTCGAATTCGTCGTCAATTAACACGCGTTAATACGCTCGAACCAGAAAAAACAGCGAAGACTATCGTCGACGGGGTTAACAACTCGATGAAATATCGAATCGACTCACAGCAGGCTATCGCGAGAGAGGCGTCAAAGGTCCATTAACGCATGTTAATAACCCCTCGCTCCGCTGGCTGTATTAGTCGAATAACTTATCCGAATAACCGTCCGCGGCGAAATTGCTTCAGAGGGCAGGCGGTAATCACTGGCCCGCGCTCTACCGATGACTGTAGCCGGGTGAAACAGAAGGGTGGGAAAAGATGGAAAAGCAGCGGGAGAACCGTAAGGGGGCCACGACCCCGCCCTACTAATTTCATGTTGCGTGTTATTAAAGGGCCATTAAAACTCCGTGCATCTACTAATTACCTGCACGCAGTCTGTGTGCGGTGCGGTTTAATCAATATTCGGCTTTGTTGCGTCCGACGAAGGAGCGTGCGAATGATACCAGGTCCCGAGGCCCTCCTATCACGGCCGTGCCCGCGGCCGCTGCCGTTCTATATGAGAATTTCCCCGCTCGACCGTGCGCCAGCCGAAACAAACGCAGAAAATGCGCAACGCCCGATGGTCGAGCGTGGAAAAAAAGTCCAAGGGGTGAAACGGCCGGACCGCACGTGGAATTTTTGCAATTCCGATGTCGCCAAAGCGACGCGGCTGACCCAACCCCTCGCGTTTCCAGCCGATGGGAACGACAAGTGCAGTAACGTGACGTTTTCACCGCGCCCTCTATTTTTCCCCGCGTGTCTCCTTTCTAATCGGTGAGCCTCGATGGCTCCACGACGGTCACCCTTAAACGTCCGCGAATTTATGCGAGGACATCCACCCACCTCCTTTCGATTCCACCCACCCGCTCTTCGCTCGAAGAACTTCGTTCTTCCGGCTACTTCGTTCCTCGCTATTTACCTTTAATTACCGCGGAAAGTTTCCCGTTCCTCTTCTTCGGTGTCCGAATTGATCGCTCTTTGCTCGCGGTGGCGAGCTGAACGAATTATTTACTTCCCGCGAGCGTCACGTGACGCGTTTGGCGCACGATCGGAAGCGAAAGATTTCCGGCTGTTACCGTGAAGTCAAAACCGCGGTACAAACGACGAACGTCCGATCGATCGATTTTCGAACGGCATCGAAGAGTTCGAGGGAGGGGGGGCATTGTTGAACGGCGGAGAAGAAAATGGTTGCGGGGCAAAACGCAAAAGGAGCAAGTTCGGAAACCGATAAAAGGGGAGGGACGATAAAACACGGACGGATCCGAAATCACGATAAATTAACTTCGAACGGTTAAATGCTTTCACGATCGAGCGCAACAGATAACGAGCAATCGAAACTTTTCGCCGTCGAACAATTGACAAAAGGCTTCCGTTACAGCCGGCACGAGAACTGCCCGCCACGGCGAATAAAATCCTGCCGGGACGAGCAGATTTTCCCCGCGTAGCTCCGTTCGATTTTCCACCGTCTGGCAAAAGCGCCCGGCGACTCTCTATAATTTAATACTTTAATTTCGCTAATCGATTAAGTTCGATATGACGCGGCGAGTCGAGAGCAGCCTCGAAAGGAATTTCAATCTCGAAACCGCGTAGCCCCAGCGAGCTCTATCCCGTCATTAGAGAAGATTACGTCTGGCTATTAAATTACGATCAACTCGCGCGTACACGTATTATATGTGCCAGTTACGACTCCTCCTTATTTGGTTCGAGCGGTAAAGACGGGAAACGAAAATCCAGAGGGTGGAAAACACGCACGATGGGGTCGAAAGGGAAAGGAGCGAGGGGCGTACCGGTGAAATTGCTTCGTTCCCGTAAATTTCCATATATCTCTCGCCGATAAACGGTCGAGGCATCGCGAGAGAACGAACCAGCAGCCATCGACAAATGAGGCTGAGGGTTTCTTTATCTGGGCCAATGAAAGCGAGGGTTAGCCTTCGGAAGGGAAGTCGATAGTTCGATAAGTCTCACGGCAACGAACGTGCTTTACGAAACCTTAGCACGCAATCATAAACCTCTCGCTGTTACCCCCGTGGCTCTGTCCTCCTCCAACCCCTGCGATGACTCGAGCGCCCAACTTTTATGAGGTTCGATCGGGCGAGCCCAATCGGTGCACCGTTTGATTTAGCGCCATTCCATTTACGCAGGTATTAAAACCTCATGGCCCCCGATCAATGCGCCTTGCCTCGACGTTGGCGAAAAACAAAAAAAAAACAAAAAACCTGCGTTTTTATCGACGCGTTTAAGTAAACACACCGAGCGAAACGATTGCGATATGATTGCGATATTCGCGGGGGATATTTATTTGTTTATTTGCTCAAATTAGAGGCGTTTAGCCAATCAAGTGGAAAACGAGAATTTTATAACGTATAGGAAAATTCGAATCACACGTGTACGTATATGTATTTGCGTGTGTGTGTGTGTGTGTGTTTAAACTGAAGGGTCGAAGTGAAATAGTAGTAGATTTAGTTGAATATTTGAATAGTTGAACTAGGCTTTGAAATAGATTGAGAAAGTTAGACGGATGGATTATTGATAAAGTTAGATAATAGTAATTGCATTATCGAACAGAAGCGTTCGAATTTCGTTGCTGGAGGAGTAGATGGTTGTTAGAGAATTGATTGGGTATGATAATATATGCATCAAGTATTGTTATCAGAATTTCTCTGTTTCTCGCTAAAACATTTCCATCTGGCTGATGATACTCGACATTTACAAAAATATTTTCAAACTACAATGGGCACGCGTACGGTGTACGCGAAAGTCCATTCGAAACGTTGCAAAAGTTGAAACTGACTGTATAATGCACACACTCGTGGAAATGTAATCGAAAGAATTGTTAACGCGGAAAATGCCGCACGGAAACAGCGGAACGCTCTGGCAAAATGAACCTGTCAGAATGAATAACGAATATTTTTATACTCGCATTTGCCAAAGCCTTTTGTATTTCCTACGAATAATAATTATTAATATTTTTATAATATCGCTCGAACCTAGCGCCAGCGATGGAAATACACGCGATCAAGATGAGATCGTAGTTTGCTCGATAATTAACATCGGTAAACACGGCGTCAGTAGTAGCAATCTGCATTAGATCGCCATTCAGGGAAGTTGCTTCGCGACTAGTCAGCCCGAGTTACCTCTAACTTTAATCAGTTTAGAATTTCCTGTTATACAATCAAACGATTCTTTAAAGTACCGAGTTTCAACAGGCAAAAACTACTTTTTCACGTAAGACGGAGTAAATTGCAATTTTTCACCCCCACCCTTAATCCCTTTAGACAACGTTAATTCTCCATACTGGTTTAAACTCAATTAAAAACAGAACAGCTTCAATTTCAAAGTAAAATCCTGTCCATACAAATTTCGTTCTACTTGACCCAATAAAATAACTATTCCAGAGTACTGCTGTACACTGATTCGTCCAATTCGCATTTCTAGAGGTACCAACAAAATTTGCTCGCTCGATCTCGCGAACGATGGCAGTAAAAATACGCGAGGCGAGTCATTCTCCGGATCGTTTCTCTATAACGAAATAGAACCAACGAACGAACGTAAATTCCAGCGGCTGGTAATAATGCCGTCCGTCGGCGAGAAAAGTGATCGCGGATAAATCTCACCGCGCGGCAGAAAGGAAACATTTAAAGGCGCATAATCCGCTGATTAACGTCTGGCCATTCCGGGCCGTGGCCCTGCCCATGAAGGCGAACGATAAAGTTTCGCGAAAACATCAGGGTGTAATTTCGACGCGTATCTCCCCCATCCGGCGTTATTCCAACGGCCGGGGTAGCGAAATACGTTAAACGGCGCGCGCCGCGGATGAACTCGTAAAACAACGAGCTGTTCCGCGCCGAAGAAACATCTCCTTGGAATACATTTGAATCTCATTCGAGCCGCGGAATGCCTCTGCTCTACCTGCGACTGTCATGACCGAGCGCGTTTATGCTAAAACGATCCGGTGACTAACTGCCAGCGAATTTGATAGCCGGCACTATTCGAGCGTCTTTTTTTTCAGCGTGTGCTCGTTAGAACGCGCGGAAAAATTTCTGCGGCGTGAAGTGGCTGCGTGTTTACGCGGAGGTACCAGCCATTGGCTGAAACCAATTTTTCCATCGACTTCGCCCTATTTTTTTTTGTTTTATCGAGCTTCGAAATGGTTGGTGACGAATGACGTTCGATGTACCGGGTGAAAGGCTGTGGCTATAGAAACGTGTAATTGAATTTTCGAACTTCCATAGAGAGAGAGAGTCCCATATTTAAATGATACGATGTGTGAGAGTGTTTGAATTAAGCAGAGATCGAGCACACGTGCCAGCTGGTACCAGAGGCGATCATTCGAGTCGATAATCGGAAACGAAAACTCGTTTTTAATCTGCATCGGTACGTGATGGAATTACGTTCGATGGGAAATAATGTGTGTACCGATTCGTTTCGCCAGCTACGTGCGCGATGACCTAAATAAGTGCGTGACGACTCGCTGTTACATCGATATCCAGCTCGCCAACGTGCAGCAGAGCCTGAATCAGCTTACCAAGCCTACTTGTACCAATTATCAGATTCCTTATGAAGTTCGTGGGATAAATTTTCTATTTTTTTAATTCCCCAATAATTCGAGACGTCCAATTATCCATTTCCAATATCGAACGAGTAAAAGGCCAGAAGGAAAACCGATTCGATATATTCATCTGCCTATAACGATTTTATAACGCGAGAGCACCCCGTTCGAGCTGACTTTATCTATTGCACGAGCGTCGGTTCGAAATCGAGCGAATCTACCAGCATCGCAGCTGATTTAGCCAACTATCGACACGCGTTCGCGTTTATACGCACGCAAAGGCTGACAGAGAACGAAATCACAGCTCGCGTCCCTACATAATGGAAGAAACACTGTGGCGGAAGTCAGTGGATCGATAACGAGCGGGATCAACGGGCGGAACGTGCCTGCGTAACCGTGTAAACATCTGAAAGTCCTGAAAAATTCAGGTTCCAGCTGGGAGCGGATCGCAGGGTAGTTTAGAAGCCCCGTTGCTCACGCATTGTTTGCCAGTGGCGCAACGCGAATTTAACCACGGCGGTATGCAAACCGTGCTGGCCGGTTGCTTGAAAACAGCACGCGCGCGATGCACACCGGCTGAAATATTCATCCGCAAACGCCGTCGACGATTACATTCACCGATCATCGTTTTTCCGCCCAGGACCCGAATGTAAATCGGGACCCTCGCTACGCGCCCGTCCGCAGATCCGTGGCTTAAATTATTTCACAATGCGAACGTCCAACGCGTCGCAACCCTCTTTCCGTTCTCCAGCATTCGGTCACGCTCACGTAACGTCATCTTCCGATGAATCAATCAGCGATATCCTTGGACGTTCCACTTTGGATTCGAGTATCATCGAACATTGTGCTGTGGATTCGTTGCTACGGAACCAAAACTTAGATCGCAGAGTAGAAAATGTGTTGTATAGTATATACATCTAGTTGGTTAGCAAAGCTGAAGAATATTTTGTATACCAAACAGAGTAAATTACGTTCCACGTGGAGCTCGAGTCGAGACATTATTGGCTGCGGACCACTTCTGCTTATTTCGCGTACCGTTCGATGAAAAGGAATTCCGCTCCCATCAATCGGGACGCGGAATGTTCCCCGTGCTCGGGCCATTCGTTTCCCCCCCTCTAAACCCTATCAACCACCGTACGGATCGTTTGAGAACCGACGATTCAAAGCCTCGAATCGCTCACTTTTTCCGCTGGGAAGAGATAGTTACGCGAGCGAACGAGTACGCCGAGCCTATCCCCGAAACGCACAGCCCGAAAGTGGAAATCGGAAACGCGAAAGGAAAGAGGGTCAGAGAAGAAACAGAGAAAGGAGAGCGCGGAATGGTTGCTGGTCATTAAATTTGTGTACATTCGTTGCAGCTCGGATGCAGCTGGCTCGACGTGAATTAACTTCGTCCACCGAAGTGTTATCGAGCGCCGCGCGCGCCGCGCCGCCTCGAAAACCGGGGCAGCATCCCGGAGCTTTTTATCCGCGCGGCGGTGGAAAGTTGCGGGCGATGATGATGGCGGTGGCGGCGTCGACGGTGGCGGCGATGGTGGTGGAAGCTGATATCGGCGGTGAATGCTGGCGCTGGCGGCGTTGGAATTTTCCTTGCTTCCATCACCGTGGGAAAAAGCAAAGAGCAAAAGCAAACAGGAGCAGTCTACCAGCCACCCCCTGGCACCCCCTGCGCCCACGTGCCGCCCGTAGCGGCCATCTGTCCCTTACGCGCGGCGGGAACGATGGAACGAGAGAAAGAGAGCAGAGAATAGCAAAAGAGGGGGGTAAAAAAAAGAAAGAGTCGAATCCCTTCGCCCCCTCCTGCCTGTTTTCCTGCCCCTGGCGCATCGGAATCTGTGCCAATGGATGCTGCCGCGTCTCGCTGGTCTTATTCGTCGGGAGCGGGCGGAAAATGTGAAAAATTCCTATTAAGGGATTCCAATAAGGTTCCGCGGGTGCCGGGCACATAAAACATAATATTATTTCCGGAAAGCGGCGGCGCGAGAATTCAATTTAGCCGCATGGCACATAATATAATGCTCCTGTTCATCCTTGGCGACGCGCTGTCTACCGTTGCCCATCTCCTTGCTCCTATTTCGTGCTTTTCCTTCTACGTCTTCGTTTAAGTTTCGAGTCTGCTCTTGGTCCATCTCGTGGACCACCATTTCGAACCATCTAAAGCATACAATCGTACATTTTGCCCACTTAAATTTCATCACAAATATGTATAAACGTCCGCGGCTCCTTGTTACGGTCTACCAAAAAGTGCTGAAGAATTTGCAGGAAGACAGATGGAAACACTTGACGATAAACGAACCGAGCACCAAAGAGAATCGTTTCGCCTCTATCTCGGCAAGGATTCAATCGGTCCGGGTGCAAACGCGACCAGAAGAGCGGACCGTTTAATGCCAACTGAGCCACCCGAATGCTTCCACTCTACACTCTGTTCTTCGCCTCGTCCACCTGTGACTACGTTCGACCAGCGAACACACGCAGGATCGCCTATGGTCCTTTCTCTTTCGCGCGTCCCAGAATTTCCCAGCGACGTCCGGTTAGGAAGTCTGTGTTCCCGCTGCGCTGCGGCGTCCTGATATCCGGCGCAGCCGTTCTCACCACGGTTTCCCAGATACATCTCTCGCGTCTACGTGTCCGTGTGTGCACGTGTGCCGTTACCTTTAACGAACACGACGCTCGACCAGAGATAGGGCTGGATTTGACGTTTAGCGACCGAACGCGGCCACCGTGCGCGGTCGCTGCGGTGTATACACCGACACCTAGGCCAGCCAATTAAATAATAAGCGCCTAATTTCTGAATTACGCGGCCAATTTACGAATTCGTGTAATTCACCGGGTCCACGATGAATCGATCAGAAATTACAATACAGATCGAGTGTTCGTCAACCATTGGCGAATTGTCCGCCAACTGTTCCTCGCGTATGAAGTGATCGAGTGTTTCGGAAGTACACTTGCCTCCATTCCCATTAGAGCGTACTACGGTTCTAATCGCTGATGCATTGGAGTAAATTAGAGCTCTAAGCGTTTTCATTGCAATGACAACGATGATAGTAGTATAGAAAAGTATTTCCTGGGACCAGAATTTAACAATTTCCTCGAATATTAATGATGGACCATAAAATCACACCTGGCGCACCGGAAGTTTCGCGGAAACCGAGCTGGCGTAGGCTACGGAAGCCAGTAATGACGCGTGGCTCTCGATAATCGCGGCGCTCCGTAAATTTCGACGGTGACGTAAAGTCTGAGGCAACTTAACTGCGCAAAGGCCACATTATGTATTATTTACGCAACCCGTGGCCGGGAACCAATGAAGTAACGGCAAGTTCGAGAGCCGGGCAAACGTACTACAGGGAATCGAAGCCATTAACCTTGCTTCAAAGCGATCCCATGGCTTACGCACCACTAAATAATTCCAGGACACATCTAAAGATCCCGGTGGTTCGTACGCCGCGAGGTGGTTCCGAGGGGGGTGGAGTTATCAAGACCGAGGATCTCCGAACCGTTCAAGGGTGCTCTTCCTTTTGGGGATATTGTCGCACCCTCGCTGCTAATCTTTCATTTTGCCGTCCCATTTGCTCGGTCAATTCGCACCGGGACGAGACCTTGTAACGAACTCGACGAAAACCACCGTCCGTTGCCAGAAAATTTATAAGCCTCGAGCCTCTGAAGATTACGAAGCCTCTCGCGGGCAAGTTTCAAGCATATTTCGAGAACCCTTTTATTTTTGCACGTTAACCAAGTCTCTTTGGGTACTCGAAATGACTAGACGTTAATCAATAATTTTCATCACTTTCGACATTCGATATTTCACATCGCACCGTTTATTCGACACGACTACGAACAAGTGAACATTTAATTTTCAACCAACACCCGATTCAGCGCCATTAAAAACCCTTTACAGGCGCCCCGTCTGGTTATCGGATAAACCCTTAGCTCGTGCAGAAACGTAAGATCGTCTCTGCAGCCAGTATGCAGGCCAAGTGCCAAGACTGCTGTGATTCGGGTGGCACGAGTAAAGAAACAAAACTGCTCCCTGAGCGAATATATACAGAGGAAGTGGGTAACGATGTACCAGGACGGAAGACGTATTCGAGTCTATTATTTTCAACGGCACACCCCGTTCTTTTCTCGTCCCAGTTCGCGCACCCGCACCCCCGGTTTTTTTTTTCTCCTACGAAATAAGCGCACTCCTTTCTGATCTGATTTCCTCGTTTCGTCGCTCCTCGTCACCGTCCTCCGCGACTCTTACTCGTTTCCACGTGTTTCCTTTGTCGTTTCCCTCCGTAAATTGCTCCCGCGAACGCCTTGTTTCTTTTCTGCGACAACATCGACCGATTCCGCGCGAATTCCGCCCGAAAACTTCTCGTTAAAGGCCGTCGTTCAGAGTTCTCCATGCTGACTCGCGATTCCAATTTTCTCGTTAAAGTAACGCGACTTTAAAAAGCCTGTTCCACGAATCTCGCGTAACGCACTATCCATCGTAGATATTTCTATTTCACGTTAGCGATGAGAGAATTATGAAAGAGATTGTACACTGGATGCTCGAAGACACTTCTGGGAAAACGTTGGAAAATCATTTAAACGATTCGTGAGAACCACGCGAGAACGATGCGTCAAATGCAATTTTATTGTTCTTTATATTGCCGCGTTATTTTTACTTCTAAAATTGCCTCTTTCGAACTTCCCACCGCTGTGCACCACCGCGCGGCCACAAAATGGTCGCGTAGCAGAAGTTTTACAGCGCACCCTTCGTCGGAATTGCCTACCATCGTATTAAGCAGCCGCAATAAGCAAGCGGGCTCGTCGCGACGAAGTTCACAAGCAATTTGATGTAAGATTCCCGGGTTCAACTGGCCGATAAATGGCGCGAACGTGGCGAAACTTATAATGAACTTTTTAAATTTCGTTACACTCACGTATTAACTTCCGAGCACACCGTCGACCGGAAGATCGGCCGGGACGTTAACTAAACCGATATAGTTCATCGTTGAGAGAAAAAAAAGAGCCGATCCAAGTTACGGAAGTTCGCCTCAATTACCAAAGCGCAAGGGATGAAACGCAATTTTCCTTCGGAAAACGAGTTCTCCTTAGATAGAAAAAAATTTTCCATCGCCTGAAACAGTTGGCGGAATGAATTATTTTAGAACGCCCTGGAAAACGGTACCCTTTCAGCGAGCAGAACGATCGAGCGACCCTGGTACCATGTGAAGAAAAAAAAGAAGGAATATCGTCTTTAAATCTTTCACGGCTGGCGTTAAACGTCCCTGACCATTAAATACCTGACGCTTTCGCGGACGAAAAAAATGAGAGCTCGACGTCTAATATGAAATTCCTGGTGAATGCCTTCCCGTCAAGTTTCGAGGAGCTTCCCGTGAATGTTCCTATGAATTTTTTAAATATGCACTCTCAGCTATACGGAGCGAGACAAATCTTCTTAAACGCGATCCATTCATACGTACTTCTTATACAAACGAAATGGTCCTGACGTGCTCGAGGCGGTAGTAGTTACTCTGTTCCTTGGTTCCAAGTGAATATCTTCTATAACCCTTCAGCGAACTTTTCTGTGAAATTTCAATTTTCAATCACTCTTGCGAAAATAAGTGTAATTTTCATTGGTCGTCAAACATTCGCAGAAAAAAGAGTTAGAAAACTACGTCTTCCGGAAATTGTATCCTGATTCGAGCTAATCTCCGAACAAATGAAATCTCGAGTGGATTAAAAGCTAATCTTCGCATCGAGAATGGCGCCAATTCAGAGAATCCAGTAATCGATAATCAATTATCTCGTGTCCAAGATATACAGACGGTAACATCGATGAGAAGTAATTGAGAAAGTAGCGCGAGAACACGGGACATTAGCAACAATGAGCAGAGGATACGGACATTGGTTCGAGGGTCGTTCGGTAGCCGCATCCTTTTATCCTTCGGTCAGATTTGGCGAAGAAAGGAGATCCACGGGATCACCCGAAACAGCTTCTACTCTCCGTCGCCCGGAAAGGAATATCGACTTCCGATAAAAGGAAACCGTTCCTTGAGAATCTTTCGCTTCAATGTAAACGGTTCCAACTTTCATCGACGTCGATCCATTCAGGTTGGACGCTTCGACTTTTTCCAAATGTTCCATCCGCTTCCCCCGATTAAACCGCCACCGTGGTATTAACAATCACGACCGTAACCAACTTTCTTCTCTTTTTTTTTTCGCAATTTCGTTAGGATTCGATGTTGCATTTTGCGCGCGTCGCACGAGATAACGCGTAGCGTCGTAATTTCAATTTCTATGGAGAACCAGAGGCGCGGACTGGCTGCGATGGCAGGGGGAGGTTAACGATTTCAACAAGTGAAATACATCACAATTTGAGCCTCGCGGCATACGCTGGCCACCCACCGCTTTTGGTCGCCGCCTCCGCCCTTTCGTGTTTTACAATTACGGTAGTTTTATGAGTTTCAGCCGCGCCCGCTCCCAGTAGACTTCTGCCAACTTTGTGATTGCGCAAGTTTCTGGTTTATGAGCGCGGACCCGTCGGCTTATCTCCCCGCGATTCTCCTTTTGCAATGATCGCACGTGCATGCGTACATTCACTGTTTATGCAAATCAGGACCCACCGGATTTTTCATAGCGGCGTAATTTCCTTTTCTTTTACGGCCGGTACAGGCCCGGTAAAATATGAAACTTTTTATTTCCGTTTAAAATAAACTACATTTTCTCGACGGAACATTTTTAATTTAAATGAAAATATCAACGTACACGCTTAATCGCGAACGAAAGAACCTCCGCGTTTCCCAGTTCTAATATCTTTTCTAGCGACCGCTAGCACGTAACACGGCGAACGCATCGAACGGTAATGCCGTGAAACAAAACATAAATTCCTGAACGAAACTCCTACCGAAATTGAATTTCAATTTCCAGTCCATCGACAACTCCCCAGCGACGTCTAGTCTGGCCATCGAGCCAGCGACGCGTGGAAACACGTTCCGTCATTTCCCGATTCGGATCGATGGAAATCGCGGGCGGTGTCGCGGATTATTATTTTTCCTTTTTTTTCACCACCGACCCTTCTTTCCCTACACCGCGTCGCCGGAAGCGTCGCGAAACCCGTGACGGAACGGCTCTTTGTTCACCGAACCGCCGAATCTTTCGAGCTCAGCCGACAAATTACTCCGCGTCGATCGCTTGTTCTTTGTTCCACGATGATCCCAACGTCGGCCAGCACTAACGAAGCGGTGGCATAATGAGGTGTGACACGAGAAGGTGGCGTAGGCAGCCAGCCGGTCGAGAGAAGGTGAAAAGGGGCGGACGCGGCGGTGGAGGGCTGCTTCAGACACCCCAGCCACGCAGACGTCTGATGGGGTTCGACGGTGAGCACCCGCGGATTTCCATTCTAACCGGCGGCCACCCCTCTCGACCTGGCGAGCCCGCCACCAGGCAAAACATACCCGTCGAGGCGTACTCACGTGTGCTCTCGCACCTACGACCCCGTGTCGCCGCGTAAACAGGATTGTGCATTCGTACACACCAGCCAGCAGCGATGGGTCTTCGATGCGTCGCGCACGCAACCATCGCTGCCTCGAATTAGCCACTCGAACGTCTGCTGCTTACCGCCTCTCGACTGCGAGCAATTCTGGCAGTCGAACGATTAAAAAAACACCACCTACGAGGCGAGTGAACGTTCGTCGATCGAGCGTTACTATATTCTACGCACGGCATTACGATCAAGCGGTTCGATGTCCATTGACGGACGCGTGGAAAAAGTGATACGATACTCGATTGAAACGCGAGACCCGCGGATGTTTATTAACTCCTCGTAACTGGAGTAGCGTTTGTTGATCAAAAAAATTGCGGACGATCGCGGTTTTGTTCGAACGTACACCGTGCGCGTCGTATTTAACATTTGCCAATTTTATATTACAGAGGACGATCGATTTTGAACTGGAAAATTGCGAGACCACAGAATCAGCTGACGATCTTTCTGCTGCGTTCAAATTTGTTCGCGCGAACTTCTAAACAAGCCACGTATTACGAGTACACGGTGTAGTAGACCGTCGAGCATAAATTCAAGCTACATTTGCCAGCGTCGTAGCGACAACGCGAATAACGCGAGCGGAAAATGGCCGTTCGCAAATCACACGTAACTCTCTCCCCGCAACGCGTCGCGGAACTCGTGCACGAAAAATGCAACGCGCAAACTGTTGTCGTTCCCGCGCGCGAAACTCCCGCGATTTCGCAAATTTACTTGGAGAATTCTCGAGGACGGGCTCGCGGAAACTTTTCGAACCGTCTCGCTCCCGTGGTCGCGTCGAAGCGCGACTACCGCGCGTAGGGGTGAGAACGAGGGAAAAAGAGGGTGAAAGGGAGCGAGTGCGGTTCTTAAGCAGCTCGTTGGCCCTGAGAAACGAGGAACAGGCTGGTTTCTCCTGGACTACTCGGGAAACCTGCACGGAAAGAGCCCCGAGGGTCCGAAACGACTCGACACGGCGCACTCTCTGCATCGATACCTCCCGATAACATCGACCTTCGACCACCCCTCGGCGTTACTCACCGTTGCCACTTGTCTCGCCCCTTTTCTCACGATTCCCTTATCCCTCTGTCGCGACTCTGCTGATAAAGTCAGCTGATACTCGATCGATACGATCGAGCGACGTGAATTCTCGTCTTGACGATGCCAACTATTGCTGTCTGTATTAATACAGTTTTCGTGAAATGAACGGTAGAGATAATTCTGTCGCGAGAAGTCGCAATGGGTTCTCGATATTCCCTTCTCTCGATCGGCAACTGCCGTGAATACTCGTTTCACAGAGTTCCGCGTCCAATAAAATTGCATTCCGTTCGAGGCGAATAACAGGAGCGATCGTGGGACACGGTTTTCGCTTTTCTCGATCCGCGTCCGTCTCACAGTTTCTCAGGGTGCGGCGTTCGCTGGCGAAAACATCAAATCGGGTTTACAGCGTCGCTGCTCGCGAGATACATTAAAGGTGGCGGCGGTCTGCGAAAGCTATCTTGGCACTTTCTCAACGCGCAACCTTGTCTCGGTCGCAGCCGTGGCTGGCAACGCAGATCGAGCGACTCGACGACGGTGGCGACGGTAATTTTGTCCGACGAGAAAATGTTCGAGGCCCGTTGCCACGAAGTTCCAGTTTCTTGTTCTACGCTCATTCCAGTGAGACTGTCGTTGGCCCTTAACAGAATTCGATGCGAAATTGTTCCAGGGCAACCGATGCTCGTATTCGACACACCTCGAATCTGGTGTGTCTCGAGGAAGATGAAGTAACGATGCTTCAATATCGACACACGTTGTTTTCTTACATCTTCCCGTGAGATCGCGAATCGAACGTCTACAGTTTTGAATTCTCCATATGAGAGGGAGATTGTGCTTTATTAACAGCGCGTTCCGCTTGGTATTCTATGAAACGACGCGCAAGTGGGTTTGGGGTCGATGAAACCACGCGCGAATTTGAAAGAAAGAAGAGAAAATTGAATTCCACGATCGTCCGATGAATTCCATAATACCGAATTGGTTAAATTCAGCGGAGAGGGGTGCGGAAAAAATAGCTGCGCGACCGGGTGTAGCTAGTTTTCAATCTCGTTCACGGGGTAAACGCAAGAATTGCGACAAAAAAAAAAAAGAAGGCGGACGAGCGCGATTAATAAAAGTGGAAAGCTATTGCGGCTCGGTCGGAAATACATGGAATCCAATCCTTCCGGTTTACCACGTTCCCCACGTGGCGCAAAACAAGGACTTTGAATTGCGGGCTCCACGGGGCCGGCTGAGCGTGACAAGAGCCAGAGTTTGCATTTGTCCAGCGGAATCGTGGACACGCAACGGGGCCCCGAATTGTCTATCGGTTTGCTAGTAAAATTGACGACATCGCATCTCGTAAAATCAAGCCCGCGAGAGTTTTACGAGCGGGCAAAATAATTGGGAACTCTGAAGGGAGAGATCGATGGCGAACGAGGGAACCTGTAACGAGGGCCACTTCATGGAATCCCATACTCGATCTGTTATACCGCGCCGACGATACCCTCGCGTATATCTGTACCGATATCGGCTACTACTACGTTGGCTCGCGAATACTTTTTCATCGATCGTTTACCCTTCACTTGCGACGCACGCTTTCAAGACTTACGCTATTCATCATCGAATCGATCCGCTCGAATTTTGGTTACTTTTTTAGTCAGTTTTATACGAACGTTCTTTCTTCAAGTTTTTAAATCACTTTCGCTCCACTTGTTCGAATGCATTACCTCTTCCAAAAGCGTTTCAGAAAACATCTCAAAGTGTAGCAACGAATATTCTTGGTTCTGGAAACTTTCCATTTTCCGTCTTCTGGAACGACTCTCCTCTGTCTACCCGAATTAACTCAAGTTTAATCAACGTCAAATGAAATTAAACGAGAAGTTAAAACTGTCAAATAGAGGCTATTAAATAACTAAAAGCGATATTCTGTTTAGACGAAACCATTGTTGATACGACCAGACAGCTCCAATGGAATTCTCTCCGGCGCGCATTAAAACCACCGTGGGCGATGCAAAATGCATAAATTTCTCCTTTCACCGGAAAGTTCGAGTTACACCGCGAAAATGAAAAGTACTCGCGGTACTTTCTCATTTATAATTCATTTATAGCGAGCGAGCGTTGAATGGCCACAGCCCCCGGGGCCTTCGTTTTTGCGCGTCGTTGCGCGTGTGTTAATTAAAAACTTCCGACCATCCGAGCCCAGCTCCCCCCCCCCCCCCACACTCGCGCGTACTCCCACGGTCCTCCATTGTTGCTTTTCGAAACGTCGAGGTGACATTTATAAATCGGTGATTTAATTCATCGGGTGACGAGCAAGAGGGGGGTGGCGAGGGGCGACTGGCGATTCTCTGTTCCCCGTCCCTGGACGAGAGAGGCGAGGCCAGTAATGAGACACTTTAATTAACGCACCTTTCCCCACTGGTGCGACGCGTTTTATCCCTCCCCGAATCGCCGATAGCTTTTGATCTCGCGTGCCCGCCATCCATTGCGAACGGCAACCTCTAGCAACCCCTAAATCGTTCCAACATATCGACGTCTACCTGGAATTATTCTCTCTCGCGCGTTCGAAATCCGTCTTTAGCCAAGGAAACAATAAACTTTAATTTATCGCTTCCGTTAATGGCGTTCGCTGGACGGGCGTTCTATGCCCAGCGTTTCGGTGGACGTTTCATTGAAAGAAGGGCGAGGTGATATTATTCGCGCGTATCAGAACCAATCGATAAATTACACTTCAATTCGCCATTAATTTATATCCACTCGTTATCCACAACGAAAGTAATGAAAAACACCGAGGGACTAGGATTAATTATCATCGAGGTTTGGCGATCGTCAATTGTGCCAATTATTTAGCAGTTTAATGAGTGAAAATTTCGAAGAGATTTTATACTATTTTCTCTCATACGCTGTTTTGTACGCCAAGTATTTTCCTCTTCCATCGAAATACTATTCGACGCATTCCCCTTTTTGCAAATAGACATGCCCTCGCGCGTATCGATGAATCGACGAAATTCTGCGCTGGTCGAGAGCTCGACTGTCGTCGCGGGATATTCGAGCAAAACGAGCACACTAGTAACACAATGCCGCCCAACAGGTGCTAAACGTCAGGACGAAGAGAGCTAATTTTTAAAGCTGTTCGCACAATAAATTTCGCATTACGAGTCTCGTTATGACGGCTGACGACGTCGAGTCGTTACGAGCAGCTTTTCAGCCAGCAACGAACTGTAGACACTGCGTTCTACAGGTAGACGGACTTGTTCACGCGACACATGCCGGCTATAACACCGGGAAACGATGGCGGCACGATAACGCCTACGCTACTCTAATACGTATTTACTGCTGAGAATCGACCATTCTCGAGGTTTTACTATCTTTTGACAACTGTGTAGGACACGTGGAAGGAATTAAGGCATCTGAAATGTAGCCAAGTGCTCGATAAATTTAACCAGCAGAGAAGAGGTCCAAGCGAAGATTACATAAATTGTCTCTTCGAAAAGTGAAACGTACGCAAGAGCCACGAATTTCGTTCGCGATTAATTCGAACCCAAAACACGTAAGAGATGACTCGATTCTCAATTAGCGCGATACACGCGAGTGCTACTCAATGAAGAAGAAATTAGGACAAAGGGCGTTCCGCTTGCGCCAGTGGCCATTACAACGCTACCAGCTAAAACAGCTGACGCTGGCCCGGACACCATTATCTAGCACTGTGTTATTATCTAACTCCAAATTAGTACATAATTAGTAGTTACTGGCCGGCGATATTAAACTGCAATCTACTTGGCCAAGTAAATTCGCTGACGCTGGCCGCGCGCTGTTTAAACGTGATCGCATAATTATACCGGTACACAACCAGTGAAATTGAGTCGTTAAACAACGCGCTACCGCACGATAGCTCGTAGACGGGGACTGTGAAATTAAGAATATCATCGACACGATCACTACTTCGTCCAACTTCTTCTACATACGAACTCCAACATGTATCAATCATGATACAAAATTTTCGTTAATCGACTTTGAAGCGGCGTTGCTTCGTTTAGCTATAGAATAGAGGAGGAAAGAAGGAAGGAAAAGAGAGGGGAAGAACGTTTCGTCCTGGGCCTGCTAGTGGACTCATCGGTAAGGCTACCTAGCAGGCCCTGCCTTAGACGCTGGGATATTAGGAACAGATCAGAACTCCTATATATTGGAAAGGATAGGTTATCGAGTACTTTCAGGAAACTGTAGACCGTGCTGTCTCTCTAGTAGCGGAAGTCGGAGGGTCGCCACAACTTCACAAAATACAGTGTCAGACAGTTAATACAGATCCTCCACACGATCGTTGCAGAGAAAAATTCAGGATGGTTAATCCAAAAATCTTCAAAAGCGAACACTTTGGTACGCGACCAGGAAGCGAGAAGAAAATACAACGAATTAACGAAATCAAGTAACCGGATTGAAATCTTGAACCAACTGGGAATACTCTGGCAGCTTTTCAGACTCTCCTCTTCAATTTACTCTCCGACCAAGCGCATTGACGCTACCCTTCGGAAAACGCTATTCAACAACGGCGAATAACATACATATATAATGTTTGAACACGCGCGCTCACCCCTGGTAATGACGGTATTCACTGGGATCGCGATCCAGCGGAACTCGGTCATCGAGGGGTTAGATGCATCCAGAAGTAGGGAAAACGCGGTAACCCGAGCGTGGTTAATGGTCAGCTGAATCGCGGCTTGCAGAGCGCGCTAGCCAAACGAAGAAGAGAGAAAGAATCGATGCTCTCGCCTCGCGTGCCTCTAACCGGTTGAGTTACAACGTCTGATCGCGAAAGTCGTTCCACCCTTAACCTCGCCTCGCATTTCTTCTTCTTCTTCTTCTTCTTTTCGTCCCCCTTTCGACCGTTGTCGTATCTCCTCCTCCCTCTCTAAAACCGGATGCTGTTTTCCCCGACGCTGGCTGGCCCTCCCACCGTTGCCATTCCTACGAATGATAGCCGCGAAGGATCCGGGTCGCGCGTAAATTTCCGGAATCTTGGCTGATTTATCGCCGTTTGAAATATAGGTTGCCAGGGGAGAGAGGTTGGATAGTTCGCCCCCGCCTCGAGGTCGTGGCACAGTTTACTTTTAACTTCCAGCATCGAAAGCATCGTCCCTGCGGGGGCGATCGCGAGCAGGCTCGGTTCTCGAGCGTCGAACCGGTTGATTGCTGCTGGTTGTTCCCTGCCAACGTCCATTAAAGATATGGCGCCGTTCTGACCGTGCGATCACTTGCTGGACTCTCAAAATTCACGATCGCATGCACTGTACTTTTTTAATCGAAATATCGTGGATGAATGTGTGGAATAAATGAAGCGGTTTGTAAGAGATACATAAAAGGTATCGCAGTATAGGGGACATTATAATTCCACGTAAAAGGAGGTCACTAAAATGGCTCGCTACGTATAAAACGTAAACCAATAAAACATGGTCGTACTCTAACATTTTAATCTTCCTCGTGCGCGCATAAACCACGTGTACGAACAGTCATGCGGATCGAAGAGCTTCCACGGAACACGGAGCCTACCGAAAACAATCAATAAATTGTGAGATATCGGGCTCTATGACAGTACGGACCTGGTATCGATATCGAGACATTTCAGGATCGCCAGACATTATGTCCTATAACTTCAATATCGTGGCAAGTACAACCAGATAACGTATACCACGTCGGTACCCAAACTAGTAAAACATCAACTCGCAAGCCACGACCTCGTAGCCTGGAAGATCCTGGACCGACCTCGAAATCTGGTTATCGCGTTTGTTATTATACATAAACGATTAGTTAACGTTCGATTAATCAAACAGTATGGTAATATAGCTCAATATTAATAGACGAATAAAAATCTCCTTTTATGCTAATAACAAGAAGCGATTCAATTCCTTCGTCAACCCTCGACAACTGTGTAAAGTGCAACCAGGGTGCAGATGGTTGTTGATCGGCTCGAGCAATGTTCACTGGTGTAAGAGGAGCAGCTGATTTCTATCCGAGATGTGCGAGTGTTTTTGCAAGGGGTGGAATCTCGCGCCGGAAGCGGCGCTGTAGGTGTAAAGGGAAGGTCTACCAGGCGTAGGACCCGGGCTAAGGATTTGTTAGGCAAACATCATCGCGACGTTACGATAACAAATCGCTACGTGTTGACTTCCAACGCCTACGAGCGGTCGAATCTCCCGGCGCTGAATCGCTTGTTTCTGTTTTCCCTTCGGCAGGAATCAGATTTTCGGATCCCAGGTAAAACCTTCCGACAATACGCGGATAACTCGTACAACTCTCGATTTTCTTTTTTCCGCCCGCTGTCGGGAGCTCTGTATTTCCCTTTCCCCCTTTTTCCTTCGTTTTCTGTTTTCCCAATACCGTTTTGTCATTCGCTTTCATCCGCGCCAGTTACTCGGCTTCGGAATTCGCAAACCTCATGGTCCATTCGTAAACGCGCGAAACTCGTTCCACTTTTTACGTTTCTTTTTACGTTCGAATCGCGGCGATGGTAACCGCGATCGCGTCGATTAGCAAAAGGAAACCAAAAAAAAAACAAATCGTCTCGCACGATTATTAGTCGATGTGGTTCGTCCCGTCTCGCTTTTTCGCCGATTTGACAAATTTCAAAGGCGAAACGGAATGATCGAACGCCAGGCAGAGCGTGTCACGAACGGGGACGTTTCATCCGGCGAACTCGATTTTCACCGGTGACAGTAATCGAGCTCGAGAGCCGGAAAGTTTATCGTGAACGCGAAACGGGAGCGTCGTTCTTACGTAAAAAGGCCACGAAATTTTCGAGGCCGGAACCAGGGGCCGCAGTCCACGCACGTATTCCATCAAGAGGCGAAGCCGGAAGCGGGCTAGGCTCGAATGGCGCGGCCCTACTCAACTATGCTTTACAACCCCGCGCGCAGCACACCAGCCCAAGATAAATGCACTTCGACTTGAATAAGCTCTTATTCCGCTTATCGAAGAGGGCTACGTGTTATTACGCCCCGGCTCGATCGGGGCCAGTCGACGAGATTTAGATCGATGCCTCGCGATAATGTTCAGGATTTGCCTGCGTACCCGATAGTGCAAGAATCGATTCAACCTGCTTAAGTGGAGATCAACGTAGGTATTGAAAAGCTGCGCCTATTCCCCCTATCCTATGATCCTATTTCCATAATGCCAGGAGGAGGACAATATGGGGAGTGTATAAATACGCGTGCAACTCTCCCATGCGATTTTATCGCGCTAGTTTCGATGGTTCTTGGAAAATCTCATCGAGTGGATAAAATAGAGGAACTGTGTGACGTGAAATGGCACTTCTCTATTTCATGGAAAAATGATCCAAGGGAAAACTGTAATTTAAATTAAAACCATTTTTTCAAATGAATTTATTAGCTGCATAATTCCCCCTTCATGGTGTAATGAAACCTCAAAGAGAGGACTAGGAAACTTTTAAATACCGTGGTCGATGTTAAAATAATTTCAACTCGTTTCAGGAATATTTAATTCGATAACGTTTAAAAAACCTCCCATTGAGACTCACTTTCAACGCGGTATTCTTACACCTGATAATGCAGTTAGTCGAAAATACGGGGTTAGTAAAATCGGATACGAATTCAGCGGGCAGGCGTCGATATCGTGACGATTGCGTCGTGTTCGAGCGACAGTATTATCGCGTTTGGAAATAATGATTTATAAGAGCCACTGTACCGACGTACGCGATTTTACGTATGAATAATGCGAGTATCCGTCATCTGTCGGAACTTCGAATAAACACGAAGCAACCCTACAATTTCGAGTGGCCTGTGCTGTTGGATTGCCGCGAACGAATATTTATCGCGCATACAAAAGATTAACATAATATCAGGCGGGACTAAAATTCGAAGCGACAAAATTATGCCTCGCTCGCGTATTTCTCCCCTCGTTCGTTTCTTTTCAACGGCAAAGCACAGGTTCGATGACAAGCTGCAAATTGCTGTAACGCCTTTAGCCGTGGCGAAAAAAATTTCCATAAGAAACCTCCCGGCGAGACCGATACGACGGTGATCACGATACAGTGTAACCACCTTTTCGTATCGACAGGTAACAAATAAAGCACTGGCTCGACCTACTCTCGACCTGAACAGGAAACTGGCAGCTCCCAATCGACCTTTGACTTTGATCGATCACCAGAGCGCCGCCGACTGCTACGTGTATTCGCGCTATTAAAACCCTATAATTCTCCCCGCGTATCAACGATTCTGTTTCTCGTTATCCGCGAGTCGTCGTGCGAACGATCTATCTATGAATAACGAACGTAAAAGGGCTGGTAGAAGAAAAATGAGAACAACAAACAACTATAATGAAACGAGCCTCGCGGCATTATACCCACACGGCTCGACGGATTTGAATTACAAATGGATTATCGATCAAGAATTTCCGGTGGCATTTGTTCGGTTATCATCGTAGGAAGTCTCAGTCACGATAAGAAAATAAACGCGGACGCCCCGTTCTCCACGCCGCTTTGGTTACTAATTAAACCCCGTGGACACGTTGACGCGTAATTAATTTCCAAATATAAATCGCAGTCCTATTCATGAGCGGATGGTTCGCGAATAAATACTTATAGAACTTTCTACGCAGCCTGGTTATTATCGACTCGAAGAAATGTAAAATAACAACGTACAAGATAACGTTGCGCTAAACCGGATGCATATCGTTACTCTACGTCACGCCACGTCGCGTTAAGCCAAGTATTTTGCGCGGGTTGGCGTGTTCCGTGCTATCGATAACGCGTGTAGCATCTCGGCTTATTAGCGTCGGGTGATCAATATCAGTAATGGTTCGAAAACGTGATCAAGGAAACCAACGTAGTTAATTATAATTAAACGGAGCGTTGTTGATCCTTGCTCGATGTCGACTGGTCCCGCCTGGTTTCCGCTGTCGCTTACATCGCGAACGAAACGCTGCGTAACCGTTCCTCGTGGAAAGAAAGGATTCAATCCTTCGTACGGTAATAAATCACCAGCCGCCCCATTGATTTTCATCGAGACGCAATCATAATCCTCGAAACGTGTCGTCTATATAGAGCTCGAACGATCGTTTTCAATGATCGAAAAAGATGACCCTCGATTTATTCCGC
Organism: Xylocopa sonorina; assembly: GCF_050948175.1. NCBI lineage: Eukaryota > Metazoa > Arthropoda > Insecta > Hymenoptera > Apidae > Xylocopa > Xylocopa sonorina. The sequence continues at coordinate 3,277,523 of NC_135195.1, read as the reverse complement.
TCGTCGGGCCGACAACGTCGCATTCTTCTTCGCGACACGAGAGAAACTGCCGTTGCAATGGATGCCCGTTTTCCTTATTCATCTGGCAACAGAACATTTCTCATGTACCGCGTAGCGCGGGTACACGGTCCCAACGATCGGTAAGTCAATGGAGAACAATGCAGCCTCGTTTTTCTCGGGATTTCGCAGCCTGATGCGCTTTTTTCCCCTCGTTATTCCCGCCATACGATAGAAATTTGTTGCCCCCCTTTTCTCCTTTTTTTTTCCACCGTTTCTTCTTTTCTCGCGACTAGGATTACGCGTGGCAGATAGGTGCGATTTCGCGTGACGCACGAGCACCGGCTGCATTAATCATCATATAGATCCTACCCTCTCTACCCCTCTCGCGCCACGTACGTACAACGATGCCCTCTTCTGAACGACGTCGCGATGCGCCTGGCAGGTGCTCTCGCGTTCTTCATAAACCTTAATGTTTCAGAAAACTTGCGCGTACACCTGTGAAACTTCTTTCGAGTTTTCCAAACTTTCGATAGGTTGTCTCAAAGTTATAGAGTAGTTGGTAAAAATCATAAAAGCGGAAGAGAAAGACGTATAATGGTAGTAAAGGAGGATCGTTTCACAAATATTGCCAAGTTCCATCGTCGAACGGACGATTCGCTGCTCGTCCTCGTACGACGTGTACGGGACAGGCGAGAACCGTAAACGCGATAATCGAATTACACCAGCGATTAGATCGAGGAGCGCGATGAAAAAGGATGTTCTCTGTCTGGCGTTGGATTAACCGAGCCTCGTCCACGCGTTCATCTGCTTAGGATTGAGATGTTTGTCTTGCATCTGACGTTGCGTCTTACTTGCCGAAGATAGGAAGCCGCTGGAGCACTCGAGCGGAGGTTTGCCAGGTCTGCACTGCATGTGACGTCTAACGTAACGCCAATAACTCACCTAGTGCACGCCAACCTCCGAAGAGAGAACTTGCTCCTTCCAGGAGGCAACCTCGTCCCCGTCGAGCCCTCCTCTGCACCACCCCACCCGTGCTGCTCCCATTTTCCCTCCCATTTCTGCTTCCTTTACCGCCAGCCCTCACCCGCCACCGTCACCTCGAGACTCCTTCAGAATAACCCTAGGCGCCGTCAAGTTTGCGAAGGGATGAACGAGAAATTACAGGGAAGGTTTGGTTAAATTCCTTCTTCCACCTCCTCCTCCTCTCGCCCTTTCGCTCGCAGCATCTATCCGGCTCGCTTTCTCTCCTACTCAGTACAGCGATTTCGCACGGGCTGGTTTCTCAGCGGAAAGCTGGAAATAGTTGGCGAAACGTTATTACAAATGAATATTTGCATCGTGCCAGCCGCTGGTTCCACCGTGTACGAGCGAACGCGTACGCGATCGCGTTTTTACACTCGTTTCGACGTAGAAAAATTGGAGTTTTTCGCGCGCGTAACCGAGGGGGTGTTTTTCACCCCCCGCGCGATATTGTAGAACACTTGCGAAAGATTAACGAATTGAATCGAACTTTTTCTCTGCAGCGAGTAAAATCGTGTACAACGTGTAAAAGTACTCGGGATATGAGAATGGAAAATGGCAGCCGGGTGATTTCCGCGCGGCGGAATAATCGGCTGAAAACTGGCAGCGTGAAACCGCTCTTACTCTGCGTCTGTCTGTCCGTGGCTCGTCTACCGCCCCGTCTCCCTCATCCCCATTTCGTCGTTTCTCTTTCTGAGAACCCCGCGAACTCGAGTCCCCAACGGGATCGGTAATTACTGCTGGACGACTCATCCGGCTGCTGCGATCATTAATTTACCTTCAATTTCGAAGCTTATATTTCCCCGTTGAATCTATAGATACACTGGACGCATTATCTCTCGATGGCTGGTTCGAGAGGGGAAAAAATACGGGGACGACCGAGACGGGTCAAGAAGGCTCCTTATCGAATCCAGGGTTCTCCAGAAGTCTCGTACGTTCTTTCGCGACTTGGCCATTCGGTCGTCCCCGACTTTCAAGGGAAATGAAACGAGCTGCCGCTTCTTATTTCTTTTTTTTCTCGTATAAACGCTTATCGTCTCGTTAGAAAATGGCGAACGAAATGATCTCGAATGATTTATTTCATCGCAATCGACGGATTTTGTTAGAGATACGTTTAATATTCGAGCGATGGTGTATACTGTACGATAGATAAAGCGGTTCGCGATGTAGATACGTGAGAATGTCGATGGGATACCGCGTTGGATGTATTCAAATAGGGGGTACGGGATAACGAGATCAGTGGCTTTAATTTAAAGTCAGTGGATCGACCTCGTTTCCTAAAAATCCCCGGCAACGTCATACCGGAGGAACTAATAACCAACTTCTCTTCGTTCCTCCTTTTTCCAATCTGGTGAATAAATTACAGTTAAGGTATTTACGAGATTCTACATTCTAACCGAAAGTTTTCCATCAAAGTTGAAGCGAAACTTTTATGGAGGAGGATGCTTTCATCATTTTTCAAAGTACACGACTCTGTGGCGCGATCTAAAGTGGATACAAAAATTCCCGTCTACCAAAACCCGTTCATCCCATAATGCAATGATCGCTCAACGCGATCCATCGAGTTAAATAACGCGATCTCGCAATACCGTTATTAGAAAAACATGCGAGAGCAATTTTCGTCGTACCATCCTATTGCACTTTCCGTATCAAAGGGTTTCCATCCATCACAGAAGTGAATAAATAAATAAATAAACGTAATCGCGCGAGAAATGTGTCGCACGAGTAATCCCAGCCACCCCTCGCTTCGTTCGTCGTTGGTGATCGAGCTCGAATCGCCTTAAGTGGTAGTTACGAAAGAAAAAAAAGGAAAATGTAAGATGCAACAACCGAGAAGGGAACGAACTCTTCTCTTTCGTTCACCTGTTCGGTGCGAGCCGTTTAACGAGGTCAAAGAAGTCTTCTTCATTTTCCTCGCAACGCTCCACTCGATCCTTTCTCACCCCCTGCCCCGTCCAACCCTCCTTTCTAAGACGCGCCCGTCGATTTCTCAGGTAATGACCAGTTCCTCCGTATACTTTCACGGACGAGCAAAGTTTCTTTCTTCCCGTTGAATTCCCGACGAAAAATACGAAAAGAAAATATCCCGCTACGCCTCGCGGGCTGACTATCCTGCTGGAATTGCAGCGAGCTGCTGGATTCGTCGCTGGATAACTATCGCGAGATAACTCCCGGAGAGAATGGAAACATCGTGGAACACGGACGACTAATGCGCCGGGAAATAAGTGTGCGTTTAAAAGAGGGCGCCACTACTTTAGACTTATTCATCGAATTTCTCTTTCAAAGGCCAAGAACGATATGTAACTCGTATTTCATTCCTTTCTCATTTAAGAATGTTATCAGAATGAATAGACTGCTATCAAAATTTTCCATTAATTAAATTGGGACGTAAAAATCTGTCAAAGTTCATAAAATTGCTATTTAAAGATCTATAAAGATTAAGGAGCTGGCGATGAAGATTGTCGCGAAACTGCGAAACAATTCACGGCAGAATTGCAAAGGGTAGAATCGCAGTCGCGTAGAATGTTGCTGGTCGAGCGGTTCGTGCAAGGAAACGGTACGTTCCTCGTATCGATACGGGAACTTTCTCCTATCGTCAGCGTGAAAAACGTACCCCCTTTGTGCGCCCCCGACGGAGCTTTTGATCGCTGGTATAGTTCGACTCGATTGGACCAGGCACGTAAAAGACACGGTTCGCCATTGTTACTCGCGCAGTTTTAGTAATACCGTAAGGGGGTGACCAAGTGCTATTCTATTCTGGCGTGCGTTGCGGTGCTTTTTCGCTTACACGAACGACAAAGATTTCTGTAAAAGTCGTCTCAGAGCTACGTTAAAATGCTCTGTAACGATCCGCGTGAAATATCACGGTTTCTGACTTGTAGTCATAGATATACGATGCTGGGTTTAAGTAGTACAGCTGTTTCATTACAGCGACAGACGATAAAGCGTCAGATGTCGTAAATGACAATTCAGGATCACATTTCTGGATTACCTCGCAGGGAAAATGAAGAAGAATTATAGTGAAAGAAGCTGATGAAAAGAGAGTGTTCATATTATAATGGTTTCTCGTGTAATCGGATTACTATCGTAAAGAGAAGGTACTGAAGCAAACTAGGCTTTTATATCATCCCATACAGTCTTACGAGACTGTAAGAGCTGAAATCTGGTTAAAAATTATTCAAATAAATGTGTATAAATTTAATATACCAATAGTGTTGGGTAAACGAAATGTTCATTGAAATTGCGACATTTTATTACCCTGGAAATAAAATACACATCCACCGAATTCACGAGCAGTGAAACAAGAGTCACGTGCATTAAATGCGTAACGTTAAATGTTTGGAAATGTTAAAAAATATACAAAACTGCCGGCGGGGGGCGGGGGTGGGTATTTTATTTTAATTAAACGATAAATGTTACCGACACGGTTAAATGTAAAATAAAATGAAAAAAAAAAGAGTAAAAGAACAGCGGGGAATTTCGTCGACTAAATTTTCGCCGTGTCCGCGTGATCGTACCCGTAAAGGGAGTAGGAAATCGCAACTGATTACCTGCTCGTTGACGTAAATACAGCGGCAACTAATCCGCGTTACAGGAGATCACGGACCGGAGAAATTGTTCGCACATTTTCGCCAGTTTTTACGAGTGTCTGCAGCAGATACTCGCATCGCAACGCCGTAATTATTCACGTGCGAACATTCAACGCCGCTCTCGTCGAAGTGAGAGCCGTTTCATTTTATCTGCCGGTTGCCGCTTGACAAGTCGAGTTAATCTCATTACAAATGAAACCACAGCTGGATAGAAATGTAACGAACGGATAAACGCTCGCTATAAAACCGGCGCACCCATACATTTTTCACGCATACGTAAAAAATACTACTAAACGTATAAAACCCTCGGCTAGTTATATGTTTCGTCCTCTGACGAATGAGAAGAGAACGACATCTACAAGATTTGTTATAAGAAGTCGAACGAATTTCAAAGCTTTCGCAGGAACAAGTTCGATTTCCACGAAATTGTGATTTCAAGGAGTGATTTCGACTCGAGGCTCGAATAGAGACGTACACTATGCGCATAGGAAATAAAATGGTAAAAGTTGTTCGAACGAGAATTTATTTTTAGTTCATTCAGTTTTAGATACCAACTTCCTTTCGTTACGTTGTCGGCGACATCGATGAAAAAATCGAATTTCCATTTCCATTTCGCGATGTCGCATTGTCGTATCAATCGTGAAAGTGACGGAAGGTTCAACGGAAATGGCCGTGACAATTTGAAATCGAGCGCGCCGTGGGACGGGGTCGGCGATGTAAATTTGAAACTCCGCTGCAAAATGGACGCCACGAGGCACAGGACAGGAATACGAACGGAGGACGACCAAGAGGGTAGAAAAATGGTGGCGCGAAAGGAGGCGAGAGCTTAATTCTCCTCGGTTCTTGCCCCGAAGCAACGACCTACTTCCTCCTTTACGGAAGGCATCAAAAATTTTTAAACGAGCTCTACGTATTTCCTCGCGCGACGACGAAGCGCAAATTGTTCGCTCGTTGTAAAGTGGAACGCTTTCGTTTCCGTTTTTTACTCGATTTATCTGCAACGTTGCGTTAATTCCGCCCTAGCCACCTTTTGTATCTGGTCTCATTAAACGGAACTGAAATTGGAACGGCATATTTCTACGCTGAAGAATCGCTGTGCAAAGGAATCTCCAGTCGAATCGAACTCGAATCACAAAGCGCAATGATGATGATGAGATGTTACACCGTTTCGAAAACTGAGCGAACGGATGTCAAAATTGCTGGAAAATATTTGAGACTAGAGAGAAAATATTTATCCTCGTTGATTTACATCGTCTCGTGCAAACGCTTTCTCCAAGTGCACCTAAAATATATGGCGAATAATTATTTTACTGATTTACAAAGCTAATGTCGGGTTACAGGTAAACGTAACGTGTTGACAGAGATAGAAAGGGACACGAGCACTTGGTTCGTGTTAATCGAGAGCATTAAGGGCGACGAGTGATAGCAGAAAGCTCAGCTCTGTGCGAAACCGAGAATCGAGGCCATTTTATCTGACCACGCCTTTCTACTTCCTGGATTGTTTCCCCGTTAGATTACAGCCTGCTAATCGTTATATCTTTCTTCCCTAGTCTCCCTGTTTCCTACTCACGACTAATTGTAAGATCGATTCAATGAGTCAGCTAACTATACAGTACCTGATAACAGCGCACGAAGGCAAGTAGACACGTCTCGAATTAACAGGCCACGTAAATGCATGAATATTCCAATTTGTATCCAGTTTTTTTTATTTCAACGAATAAAATTCCATTGTGCATCCTATTAACCCCAAAAATTTCATTTATTTCGATTCTAAGATGTAAGTAAGTAGTATTCCAGATGATAGGTCAGACAAATTACGATTACTAACGGAGAAGCTATAAAGCAAGTAAACCGTGAATAATACGTGGTTTATTCGATTAAACGAACGTTAATTCTCTACATGTGAACAATAACGAAGGGGTGGAAGCTCATTTCCCTTCATCTTAAATCGCTCGGAGGAATTACACCAGCCATTCGCTAACTCCGCGCGCCACTTCAACTTCCCCTTTCCCGTAACATAAATTTCCAGGGCTCCCAAAGATATAAAACACGAACCTCTCGTAAACGTGAACCGTGCGTTGCTTCTATTAACGATCCAAATAATTCCGTCGTCCTCTCATAGAAAATGCCATACGCCTGATCTCTGGCAGCGTCCCGATGGAAACTCTCAACATATAAACTACCCCTCGTAATCATTCGAACCATTCGGGAGATCGATGCGAGCGAAGATATTATCTCGATGATTTCGATTTAAATTCTTTCAGTAGACATTAATCTGTGCTAATAATGACACTAAAGAGGAAGAAGAATATTAAAGAATAATAATAAAGTTGTACTACTAAAAATAAAAGACGAAAGCACTGTATATATAAAAAAGAAATTCATATTCGTGGTAACTGGTCGCAAGTACTTTCTGCGTTTGGCTAGTCGATTCTGATATCACAGTGGACATTTACAGAACAAGAAGCTGTATTACTTTTCACGGGGAAATTCTCCACGGAGAGTTGGACCTTCATTGGCTGAATGTTGAGACTCCGTTGAACCGCTTTAATCATACGTACTGGTACACAAAGGATTTCTCTCTAAGCCCTTTGATCATGAACATTCAGCCCTTAAATCATTGTGGAAATACGTGCGCAGAGAGGAAGAGATGCGCAAGTGTCCCTATCTCTATCTTGTTTCTACAACTACGAGCTGTTGCCACTGTCAAGAACATCGATGCTGTTGATTCGATCAATCATTCGAACGAGATGCACGCTACGCAAAGATACATAACGAAGCATTGTAATTAAAGTGATCGAGCAGAACAGCCGAGTAAATGTGACTGTAATCGTAGATAAACGTTGCGTCTGTCGATTAATCGCTAAATACTTTTATTAACGATCCTTGTGTGCCAACTTATAGTTGTACGCTATTTTAAAAGACATTTATCGCGAGAACATGATGCGTATGAAGGATACGATCGTAAAACGGGGCTTGAATCGCTAGATCCGCGCGTATATCCCCGTATCGTTGGGGAAGTACGAAAAACGCGTAACAGAATAAAAGCTAAATCGACGACATCCATTTTCTTCGGCGGCGAAACGAAATTCTCGTCGTAGGGCGTGGGATTTACGACCGTGTGACGACAGTCGATGGTCGCCTTTGATCAAATTCGTCCATTAAAGAGTTTTATCTTTCGTACCAAAAATCTATCGCGAGTCGAACGAAAAGAGGAGGACCGGCGATGGTTGAACCGTTCAAGGCGGATTATAGCCGAGCAAGTCTTTGATAAAAAATAAAAAGCCACGGCTGAGGGATGATGGTAAGTTCCGTTCGACACGATTGGCGATCGCCTCGGATGATCGTTTTAATCTGGAGTTATGGCGATCCGCGGAAGCTACTCGTCTCCTCTGCCCGCGAGGATCTTAGAGGAACTCAACGATCCTCGTATTAAGCGGCACATTCGGCCCCACGGCTATTAAGGAGATTCGAGAGACATAACAATAGCGCGGAGTGAAAGATTAATCCTCCCAAGAAGGCTTCGAGAGATCGAGGACGAAAGTCTTGCGGAGCATCGAGATAGCGGGGGTCCCTTGTACTTCCGGTAAATATAACGCTCCTTTCGTTTCACGGCGCGTCAGATACGGGCTTACACGGGCAATCGATTATTAGAGCCGATAAAGAGAGGCAAAAGTTCTCTAAACTCTTATCACACGTTACGCGTCGCACGGTGTACACTGAACGTTCCGTTCAATAGGGGTGAACTGTTATTTGTACGAATGCAACTCAACTTCAACGCTACAATATTTTACCAGCATATACACATCGTAGTTCTATAGTGATATAATAACTTCTTTTACGATAAAACACATGCTGACCAATCGAAAATTAAAACTGAATAGTATGGAGTTAAATAATTGGAAGCATTAAGGGGTTGCACTTGACTAATCAATTTCTACCTGACTACCCTTCAGCCACGCTGCGGATAAGCCCTTGAAAAAGAGGAGAGGATATAAAAAGGATAGTTCATATTTAGATAACGAGCGAATTATACCAGGCCGTGTAACGCTAAATCAAGATAAAGGACGTCGTGACGTCTGACGCGAAAGTAAGACGCGGCGATATTTCAGGAACCGGGTCAAACCTGGAAACCGATGCATCTGACATTAATGTGTAGTACAGCGGTCCATTAGGAAGATTCAGTGCGATTCGAGGAGGCGATGGGAAGAAACGGGAGCCGAGGGGGAGGGGGATGAAAAAAGGAAGGCGAGGCACCATCGCGATTGGAGGTGGCGAGGGCCAAAATCGATAAGAATCGGACTAGCCGGCTCGAGAGTGGGCTGCGGCGGCGGTTCGCAGTCTCGCTACCCTGGCCAAGAGAAACGGGGAAGGAAACTGGACGAGAGGGATACCGCCGGCGAGGATATTCCCTCGAGTTAGCCACAGCGAAACACGATAACATCTTAACTGCCTTAACTCCACGCATTGGCTCGTTCAGCCCCCACCGGTGGGCCGAGCGGGGCTCAAAAGAAATTGTTACGCCACAATGAAATTGCCCCCCATCCTGCAGGCTACTTTCGGCTTATTTGCATGGAGGAAATTAGCGGCGCGAGGAAGTTTCTTTATTGATTGACGGAAGGTGACGCATCGTTTTTAAATCGTTCTTATCAAGCGTAAGAGGCTCACGGTAAATTGGAGTCATCGATTCCGTTCAGATATCAAGAGTGTATTAAATTATTGCAAGTTGAGCTTATCGATAACCCAGTTTCAAAGACGACGGATATTAACGCGATACCGTTGTATGTATTATATATATATACCTATCGATATTTATAATGATATTTTTCAGCGAATTTCTCCGACCTCGACCAATTTATCTATACATTAAACTCGTAGTTCGTTGAAAATGACTAAATTGCTTTCCGAGCGATTTAACACGTTTCGTACTATGCAGTTTCAATCAGCCGTCGGTTCACCAGCGCACGACACGTACCAGGCGGCGTTAAACGAACAATTTCGAGCGTACCCATTCTTTCTCGCTCTCGCCAGTATTTTCGTGATATAAGGAAACAGCATGGATGCAGGGAAGTCGGTTTGGTCGAACGAACGGGTATTGGGACCGTCACGTACAGCTCCGTCACGGAACCCCGTCATCCGGCGACAAGCAGTAACCAGAAGGAAAGAAACGACCAGGCAAAGGGGAAGGAATTTACCACGCAACGATCTTTGTCGCCATCGACTACGTAGCTCTCTCTCTCTCTCTTTTCTCTCCTTGATACAGGATTGCCAAACGTAAAGGAAAGGGTTGGCACGTTCGCCGCCGTGAGCGACCGTCCACGTCCACCGCGACTTCCGGTAACGGCGCTGGCGAAATAAAAGGGACTCGCGCGCAGATCCGTCGAACGAGAAAAGCAGGCTCCTGTCCCGCGAATCACGAACTGCAGGAATTGGTGTCCGTTCATCCGAGGAAAAGAAAAATTTAGACAATCGAGGAATTAGTAAAAAAATTCGTACCTTAAACAATTGAGCTACCACTAAATCGAACGATGTAAGTAAACGAACCGAATGATAGTATATAACATAAATGTAATTGAGTCTAATTGATCGAATTCAATTTTGCAGAGGTATCTACCGAAGGTACTTTGATCTTAAAATAGGAGAGGAAACAGGTAGCAGAGAAGGGCAAGCCAAAGGGACACGCGTACAGTCTTTATCATTGTTCCGTTCGCGTTGAAGTATCCTCCCTTCATCTTTCCTCTTTTTAGTTCTAAGGAGTTTCGAAAAGAAGTAAGGAAGCTTCTATCAACTTGGCGCGAAGAACTTCTGTCGGATGCCTTTGATGAAATCTATTGAGAGAAAATCAAACCTACGGATGGTAGTGCGTTGAAAGGACGTAAAAGGTAAATTAATACGGTTAGAGAAGTTTTCAAAATATTGGAGATACGTTTCGTTAAATAATTACTCGAGCTAACGAAGTTTGTAGTACGGTAAATAAGAAAATCCTATCTCGTAGCTCAACTTTCCGTTAAATATTACATTAACGTGTCCATTTCCTTGAACCCTCCACCCCCTGTATTACGTTGTGTTTAGCGAACGCGGAAGCTCTCTCGCCAAAAGCCACGATTTATCATACGACAAATTGAGATTTACGAATCCGAGGGAAAGTTTAAATAAGGGATTGAATTCCGATTTCCATCGCTCCTCGCGCATTACTCCTTCTCCCTTGAACACAATCGATCATTTATTAAGAGAAGGCTCTCCTGGTAAGATTCACGGTGCGGGGGAATTAAACTCTCAAAGGAAATACCTCGAAGAACCGCAAAGCTACTACGGGTAAAACCGTCGACTGGGTAGGTATCAACCGCAGTCACGTAACGCGTTGCAGCGGAAGCCCGCGTTTCCGACCGGATACGGAATGGTAGAGAAGAAGGGACGGAAAAAATGGCGGAAGAAGAAGGAACATCGACAACGCATTCCGTACGCAACGCTCCTGTCGGCGCTATAGCCGTTTCTTCTGAAAGTTTCATGAGGTTCGCGCCGATCGGGGGAAGCTTTTTATTCGCGCGGAACGCTTTGCATTTTTACGACAGGAGTAAGGAGAAGGTTACGTGTAGGGTCCTTCGTCGCGAGACCTTTGAGGTCTCCATGCGTGCTACGAGGCGGTGAACGGGGACATCCTTCGTTTCTATAATCCCCTATGGTATGCTCGGTCGACGTATTCCGAAAATGAAGCCTGGGGCCCTCGTGAAATGGTCGAAATTATACGAAATTTCGTACATTGGAAATAGAAGTCGCAGGTGTAAGGGTGGAAGGGTGTCGCGCTCGAACAAACTCGAAATCATTATATACTGTCGGCACACAAATATTCAAACACGGATTTAGTTTGAACTTCTTCAAGACAGCAACTATTATTACACATCTACGTTCAAACTACTCTTTCGAGGTGAGCATCCTCAATTTCAATCTCCCAAAGAACTCATACTGGACCAGGTTTACGTACAATAAACTTCCCACTGGTTTTTCTGTAATCGATATCGGTATTACAAATAGGGGTAGTTGAATATTTAATAAAGCCTCGATATCACCTTTTCGCAGCTCTTCTTTAATCTATTCGCCAGCGATTGGCTGGGTCTCGCGGCTTCTCCGTATTCCTGGAATTCTTCCAATCTCACCGGAATATTTCTCTCCTTCCCGCCGTTTCTAACTAACTTTATTTCTCGCCCTTAGCTCTTCGCCGACCTTGAGTATCCGGATTCTATTCTTACGCGGGGGTATGGGTGGGAAATTCGTATTCCGCTGGACCGGTTGCCTCTTTTTTTCACCCCCTCTCGCCACTCGAGAACTCGTTCGCGCCATCCGAACCCGTTGCGAGGGCGAACGGAGAAGGAATGACAAAACTTGCGATAAGTCGATCCGTCAGGTGCTACCCGAAAAGAAAGCTTTCAATGGAAACGTCTCGGGCTAAGAACGCAGATTCCCAGACCTCTCGGGGATCGACGAACTTTTCGTTACGCGGGGACTGACGCATCCCTCTTCGTTCCAAGTTCGCGGAACTCGTTTCCCTCCCAGCTGGCAACCCGCAAATACGGAGAGGACCAGGCAGAGGAACCTGCGAGCCACGGCCCTTCGACGCGCGTCCCTGTCGAAGAAAACCAACGAAATCTTCGGAAGTAGGCGACCCACGATGGGAATTTCGCGTTTCGGCAAATACACGCGAGAAACTCTTAGCCTCGATCGCGGAAGCTGAGGAATTCTGGTAGGGAGAAGTAGAACAGGAGGAACGTATTAACCCTTTGCGCTCTCAGAATGGCAAACACAGGGGGTTATCGGAACTCTGCTTTACGTAAACCATCGAATCCAACGTTTTCTATATACGATGACAAAAATGTTGATCGTAGATGTTGCGTTATATATTCTCTCTCTAAATCGTTAGCATAGCGGAAAGGATTAATGTTCCCTATAGAATAGAAATAGCGCGAGGAATATTCGCGAAGTGCAGTCTGCGTATAATGATGAGGCAAATTTTCATGTTACAAAGGGAACGTTTTCGACGAAAGGATAGTAAGCGATCAAATAAGTCCACGAATTTCAGATGCAAATATGTAGCGGGGAAGGAGTTGTTCGCGGAGTTGAAAGGGTACAAAGAGCACCAACGGAGGTGGAGGTGAGACGCTAGGCGTGGAACGGAGGAAGAGAGAATGTACATCAATTCGCGCGAAAGGTGCTTCGATATATCTTGGATCCTAAGATGTTTTCCTCGCGTATAAACGGCTTCCCTTGTGTGAATCGCGCGCATACTTTCGGAGTTGCTCGTAAAACGCTGAAAAATTTATCGCTTACCACTTCCGTAACGCGACTCGTCTATGGCGCGATGTGTTTCGCCCCCGCGGAAACTCTCGGGGAACCCGAAACGATCGATGCATATTTAAAGGCTCGATCATCTCTTCGATTTGAATTCTGACAGAACGATCGTACGGCCATCGAGACGAATTTTTGAATGTATAAAGAGACACGTCTCTCCGGAGGGAAGGTACACGCGACACGAGTGACAAATATATGGACATCTCCTTTCCATCAGTCGACGTGCAAGCGTTTCGCCAACGAAAATTCGTACAATTTATTCGAACTAATGATATCGTTTAACAATCCATTGTTATTTCATATACAGGATCAATTTCATCTACGTCTCTTGTCGCTCGGTAATAATCCAAATTGTAGTTAATACTTCACGATTTGGAATTTGATTAAAACAAATTCGATATTTCTAGAAACGAACGATGATTAAGCAGAGTTTCATAAAACCGGTAGTAATCAAACGTTGCAGGCAATTTCATTCGATCTAATTTAAAATTTCTACAACTTCTGGAAATCTAACTTTCGTGGGATAAATTTATTTCGAAACATCAGAAGTAAATTGAAAGCTTTCCTAAACGAACCAACCTCTTTCACTAATCGTTTTATTCCCAAGTTAATTCCACTAAATTAATCTAAAATTTCCACTACGTATAAATATATCGAGATTAGCACCTTGGTCGAAATCAAAAATTAAGTCGAAAAGTGCGAAACGAATAATCGTGGAAAATTTTCCATCGTCGTCGTCTGTCGTCAACTTCCAACGCGATTACTCGTCTCTAATTACCGTTATGCGATGCACGGAGTGTCCATTAAAACGGTTAGCTATGCATGTATCTCGCGCGAACGATTTACATCCACTATACAGAGCCGACGGTCCTCGCATTCGAATACCATGCACGCGCGGGGGATGATACCATGGCTACGTCGAAAACAATAAAGATGCCATGCTCCACGAAGGGTGTGTACAGGAGTAGGAGGCGGTGGAGGAGGCAGGGGATGCAGGAAGCCTTCCAGCATTCGTAATTCCGATGACGCGATAATGCTGACCACCCTGCCAGCCGAAACAATTTATAAGTCCCTATCTAGACAGGTCACTTTAAATTATGAAGCTCTTTATTACGCTGGCACGCTTCAAGACGCTAAACGCGCTGAGTCGTTGTTGCGAAATCGAGCCCACCCCCATCCCCGTCGTGTGACGGCCACCGATGCTTGCGTACGCGAATTTCTGGTGTCGCCTGAGAACGACCCTGGAAATTAATCGTATAGCCGTCGTTAATACCGCGCCCCGTTGCTGCTGCTAGGCAAAACCAAATTGTCGAATCTAAGTGGAAACTGTCTGGTGATTTATGGACGACACCTAAGCTTATCGCTAATAGAAACTCGTCGTAGACACAATGCAAATGATTGGTGTAGCCGCATGCATACGCGAGTTATTTCACGTGTACATCGTAAGTTTCATTTTTATTAGATCGTTTCTTTGGTTCACGGAGAACATGACTTTTTATACTGACAAAATTATTTTAGAAGTGCAGAGAAAAAATTGAGAGACCCGTGCTTTTTGAAAGATTCCTTTCTTCGAATTAATCCCCTGATCGGAAAAATTTGATGCAATATCCATTCTGTTGTAGAACAGCGCGATATTATCTTCATTTTCGGCTAATTAACGCACTATTGTTACCGATATTGATTTCGGTTAGGATCATGATTGAAAGCGTCTACAACGTGTGTAATAATTTTCCAGTGTACACAACATAATAACAATAATCCTGCTGCTCTATTGCCTCTCGTGTAAATACATTCCTGGACATGATTGAACGTGACTGTTTATAGTAACGAATGATTGAAGTGGTCATATCACGAACAGATTAAAGATAATCACACGCAGATACATCGAGAACGCTCGCATATTTTACAGAAACAACCAGATAAACGGCTACACCCTGGTCTTTGATAAATAAGATTGCCGCGATTAAACACTCCTCAGAGCCCACCTTGAACGTAGACGTATATATTGTCCCCTGCAAACTCGACTCCTTTAATCCACAACGTCGTGACAAGGTAAATGCGTTAACGAGGGCCTCAAGACGTCGAGCTCTCGGCTACGACCTTGCCCAACTAATGGATCAATTAACCCCGCCCGCCGAATTGCCAATCACCGTCAATGAAAAGTCATTACCGTGTCAAAACGTAATAGTTGCTCGTTGAAGTCGAACGGACGACGCGGATCCGCGTCCGTGATCCACGAGCCACCCCCTCGGAGGAGCCGACGGGAAGGTCAATGGCGGAACGGCGATGCGATTGTGCAAGTAGTATCGCGGTAACATTAGCCAGGCATGAAAATGAAATTCCGCGTAACAATGCCGGCAAAAACGAGCTTCTCGCCTGAAGCAACGGCGGCGTTCATCGATTCGTCCATTATCCGAATTTCAATTAGCCGACCCTCCGATACCTGAGCTACGATAATGACGCCGCCCACGTAACCCCGCGGTACAAAAAATAAATAAAACGGCCACGCATGCTGCCGGAAAACGAACTCGTACCACGATCGAAAAAGAGTGCGCGCGTGTCCATTTTTACGTGCGATATATGTAATCGTAGGAATAGCAGAACGAATTTTCTTCTTGGAAATATGAACAACACACAGCTGTCCTAGCAACAGTGAGCTACCCTCGACCATACGCACAACGTAACAACACGAACTGAACGGCGATTTTACATAATGAATATATACGACGTATATACGTGAAATATAGATAATTGTGAAACGAGAGAGAGAGAGAGAGAGAGAGAGAGAGAGAGAGAGAGAGAGAGAGAGAGAGAGAGAGAGAGAGAGAGAGAGAGAGAGAGAAGAGGAAAGGGTAGAAGGTGGTTGCGTTTACGGCGGTTTGCTTTCATGTGGTATCGAAAATCCATTGTATCTGAACGCGATATAGAACGAACGAGCATTTCGTTCGAAACCTTTGGTCCGACGAGGGAGTTCCCTATAACGGTCTTCTTGGACTTTATTGGATAATAAAACATCCTTTTATTACGCTGGCCATATTTCTCGATAAAATCAATCCGCTAAATGTTCGATAATTAAAAATATGTTGTTGCGGGGATACATTCTGCCTTCTACAGCTTCTAACGTGCGTATCGCTTCTGTATTATTCGCGTGACGTTTATAATCAAAAACATATGAACAAACGATTCAGAAAACGATAAAAGAACTGAAGGTAGATGGTAAAAGAATTCGCAGGTAGAAATTTTACACGAACGTAATGTTTGAAAGAGAAAAGCTCGAATGCTACGTGTCGACATAATAAAATCAATTAACCGTACTTCAAATACTTTATCTTGCTGTTTTACTTTACTACGAAGTGTGTCGATTCCGTGCAATTAGCGAGGGTTGAAATATTTGTCAAACAATATTCTCCAATTATTCGAGACACTGTGGTTTTAAAAAAATACCTGATGCATCGCCAGCATCGTAAACTTATTTCGACGAAACAAAACGATAAAAGTAGTTCCTCGAATTCGCCTGTTTATGCAAATAAATATTGTTCACTCACCCCCGACAGCTTGAACAGCGTTCCAGCTAGAGCGATCCTTGTAATCCTTTCGCGTTGTACTAATCTCTGAAGTTTCCACCGCAGTTTGGCATTACACGGAAAGTTTCATCAATTCACACGCGATTCAGGATATTATTCGATTCGAGTCAACGAGTTTCTCCAACTAACGTGACAAACACATCCCCGATACGTATTGCGATCTATTTCGCCGCGAATCAACGATACGCCATTCGCGCAGGATAAATTAATACGACAAGTAACTAGCGACGAGCGATTACCTTACTCCCAGCTGTTTCGAGTTACGCAAAAACTGTCAATCGTTACACTCGATGGCTCGTATCCGGCGTGTCAAACACGGTCGATCGTACGAAATGAAGACACGTGTGGAAGAAGTTAAATACCGATTACAACCTCTGACACAACGATTCGTGACGCTTCGATAAAGTGTCTCGTCGCATTTCTCGATCACATCCCCACGAGAGCACACATTTCACGCGTTTCAACGCCTCGCGAATCCACCGGCGTCGCAGTGGCTGTTCACGTTGAATCGTTCGCGATATTCGCGCCAAAAGGGGATAACGGTTCGATTTGGCGAGAAAGCTCGCGCGACACGAACAAACGAAGCACCTTCTTGCCCAGGCTGGCGACGACTGAGACTCGATTCTCGACACGACACCGGTAAATGCGCAGATGGGTATTGTTAAATATCTGTCACGGGACAAATGTCACGAGCGACCCACGAGAGATGCAAAACATCCGCACGCTTACCGACGACTGAAGGAGCGGCCGAGCGTCTGCTCCTCTTCGGCCAAATAGTGCGCATGCGACGTAAACAAACCGTAAAGGAAATCTCTCCGCGTCACGGGTGGGAGTTTCAAATGTTACGAATCCATTTAAACGATCGATACGATCGTAATTATGTGCAATATTATCCGAAATTGCTATATAACTAAATAATATTATATAACTATATAGACTACATATAATTATATATTATTATACAGCTGTATCTGATGTATTGTACAATAATATGATCGTACAAGCATTTAAAAATGTCAGACTATACGATCATAGATTGCTTGTACGATAATCAAAGAAAGCATAAATCGAAATTTGTATCTTATGCAGTATAATTAACGACGAGTTGGTTCCAATGAAATCGAATTTCAGATCGTCGTAGAAAAGTATGCATGCTGATAAACGAGAAAATAAAGAGGTTCTCCACTGAATACGAGTTCGAGATACGATTTAATTGCGACATGTCATAAACGCGAGCATAGAACCGAACGGTAAGTTTAATTATACTGCAATCATATTAATTACGCGAACTAACTACGGAACCGGAAATTGCACCCGTATTATTACTGAAATCCGAGGTTACGTTGTTCGAAAATATCGCGAAATTAATTGCTGACAAAAATACGAACACCGCGATATACCTAGTTAGAAATGTTTAAATAAGACGAACGCATTAGTATTATTACTTGCGAGAAATGCGAGCGCTACATGCATTACTATCGTCATTTATTTTACAAATAACTCATTGAAATGATAAATTTCATGGTTGCCAATTTGTTTAACTGCGAAATATTATATTTTATTTAATATTCCGATGCATGAGCATCGTTTATTTAACGTAACAATTGTCTCTACGCGAGTACAAGTTTACGCGTATCGAAATGAAATATCGTGCAAAATACGTACATACCGTATTAAATTCAAACCAGGTACCTCGTAACGCGCATTGTCTGACATAACCGTTTCCTATACTACTGAGGCGCACTTATCCGCGCGCCATTCTCCTCTCTGCATAATTATATTCCAATTGAAATGTTTGAAGCAGCGAACACATAATTTCGATCGTACGACATTACATTCGGCGTATAATTAATAAAATGTAACATACAATAAAAAAAAGTTTCGCTCTGCGAATTTAATCCTGCTTCGAATAGCATATTGTTACTCAACTGCATCACCCTATTCATTCCTCAATTTCACAAATCTGACGTCTGTGCAAATTATTCGTGTGTGGAAATCAATTGCTAGCAAAGTGTCAATGAAACGTACGAGATCATATAGCTACAGCCCCGTCATGTATTCACCTTTACGTCAATCGTAGACTGAAAGTGGAACGTACCTTTGTTTCCATTTCTAGTATGCTATCCCTATAGGCATTCGAGTATCCGCTCATTCTTCTGAGCTTTCGCTTTGTCTCTCCCTTTCTCTCTCCCCATCTTGGCACCTCTCCTCAATTTTTCACCTTAAATGCCTTTCCCGTAGATCCCACTTGGCATTTTCATTTCTTCTTTCGTCAATGCACGCCCTCGAGCCAGCAATTCCCAAAGCGTTCGGCGAAAGGAGCCTCTGACCGACATAAATCCGAAATAATTTTGCTGGCAAGTCCTGGCCACCGTGCAGGGTCTTGACAACCTCGTAAAAAATGGTCCGCTTCGACGACAATGGTTTCGCGACTTTGATTCGTTAAAAGAGGATCGAGGAACGCGAAAACTAAGCTACCGTTCGATTCGAAACAACGCGTGATTTCGTAACGACATCACATGGAATCGCGGTATCCGCTCGCTAATCGAATCAACGTTTCGACTGCGAATTAAACCGGTCGATTCTTCAAATTTTCGCGCAGAAAACGAAAGAAAGGATCGCGAGCGATCCCGGATATTCAACGAGGCCTCCGAAACATGCGGTAACGCATTCTCGTTCCAGACGGCGCATAGTTACGTCTGCGTTTCGCGACGGCTGCGAAATTACCGGAATATTTTGCGCGACAGAAATTGTGCTTTTTTTATTCCCCATCGCGCACCAGAAAAAAAAACACGGAAACGAAAGAGAACACGAGAAGGATCCCCTATTTTCGGAGATGAACGATCTATCCGTGACGGCGGAACACCGCGATAGGCGCGCTGAAATATCGTCCGTTATCTAAATTTATTTATTAGGTGCTATTATAATTCTTATGATTGCTTATCGGCCAGCATTGCGTTGCGCACTGGAAAACATAATTCAGTGCCCCGGCTATCTCGCTTCGCCCCGCGTCCGGCTACGTTTTCCCTCTGCCACCCGGTTTAACGTTAAATGGAATTCTGTCGGTGCACCCTGGCCTGGGTTAACCCGCCTGCCGGGATGAGCTTTATCGCGGCAACATACCTATAATAAGAGCGTTCGCGTGATAGATGAATCATCGCAATTGTTAGCTCGTTGCAATCCGGCTGGCACGCACTCCCACGGCCACCATTGATCTCTCATTTTTCCGCGATCTCTAGGGCATCGAATTGATCGAAAACACCGAACACCCTCGAACAACGGGTGATGATAGCTTTGCCAACAATTTCGCTATAAATTCTCGGTTACTTGAAAATTTGCTGTACCGTGTTGACGGCCATTTTCGGTATTGCATTGTTTGAATTTACATGAAACGATCGCGAGATGCCTATATGTTCACCCGATAACAATTCATTTGCAGTTAAAAAGGATTCGTTTTTTTTTCTTAACTGGCTTTTATGAAACACTGTGTAACTAAGCAATACACGTGTATCGCGATGCAGAATAATTTTTGCGATCTACAATATCCGTGGAATATTTCTGTTAAAGTATAATTTCGCGTCTGGTCGATAATATCGACGCTGGTATGACAGCCGTTTTAATTCAATCCGCCAAACGAACCTCCACGGGCTAGCAAATGAACGTATGATCATCCGATTTATTTATTCCATCTTGGATTTACGTAATTAAATATCGATTCGTTAAAATCCGCGATTGGTCGCTTAACGAACTCACACGCGCGCACGCGACGAAAGGGTTCGCCGTTCGATCGCTGCAACGTTCAATAAATACGGAATCACATCTAAATCAATGCGAAATAGGGAATTCGTGGGGCCAAGGTAAACGTTGGAAAAAACTCCATGGAAAAGTGAACGTTGTCGATGCTTCGATGTTATTCGTTTGTTTAACGTTGTTTATATCCCCACAACCATGGAAAAGGTTCGTCGTACAGAATCGATAACTGTTGAAATATCGATATTCGCGTACACCCGCCTTTACCTGTGTATCATGACACTTTGGTCCATCGATGTCGATAATTAAATACAGCACGAACCGATAGCCTCTGCGCTGCCTAGGACCGCCATCTTGGAGAACAAACCGCACGCAGAAATGAGGTATCAGCTCGTAAACTAAAATGTAAATCTACGATTTCCGCGCATAATTGGACGTTTAAATAGAGGACACGTATCCCCGTAATGCATTGTTTTACAAACATTAGCTCTGCGAGCAATTAAATATTCAACGAGAGCGTTGCACGCAATGGAACACGTGAGAAGGATAGAGAGATTCGTCGAGGAGATACCGTGTGAAAAATAGTCGTAAAGAACATGTGCATCGAACAAGTCGAATCTTCGCAGCGCGCGAGTTGTTAGAGTCGTTAGCTGGGCGAATTAACCGAGTTATTCGGTTACATCGGGCAACGTTGCCGTCTTTATTGAATTAGAACTTGGGCGAATCCACACGGGCCATATACGTCGAGTTTACGACGGGTCGGATTAGCATGTAAATTCGATGCATTGAATTTCATAGTTTCGACAGCTGTAACAACCGAACGGATACGTTGTGACGTGCCGAGGTCGACGCTGACTCCACCTCGTCATCGTTCCTCTCTCCAGTATGCCGTCGTCTCTTCCTGATAAGCGAATTGTTTAGTCGGTCCAGAGCCAGCACTAAGTTAGGGATTAATCCAATTTAGCTGCG
Source organism: Xylocopa sonorina (assembly GCF_050948175.1). NCBI lineage: Eukaryota > Metazoa > Arthropoda > Insecta > Hymenoptera > Apidae > Xylocopa > Xylocopa sonorina. The sequence continues at coordinate 3,256,267 of NC_135195.1, read as the reverse complement.
ATACCACCTTCGCGGTTGCTTCGCGGTTTCTAACAAAAGCGGGGATTATCAAAGACGCCGCGAGAATTATCGGCAACGAGAACTCCAACTTTCAGCTGCATGGCGGGTGATTGCGAGTTTAATGATTTATTGGGAATACCGGAGGGAATCGAATGTTACGCGAAATATTTACCGTACCAAAAAGAGCTACTTAATTGTTAAGACAATTATTGTGACATCGTGAACGAATAGCTTTGTCGGATAAATTTGGTTAATTATGGAGAAACGAATTTATATCGTATTTTCACCTTCTTAACGCTACGGAAGTTAACAAAAAATTAACCAGGCTCCTCTATCTAAAGTCTTCTAAACTTAAACCTACATTACCCTCAGGAGTGCATAGTAGGAAGACAAGTTGCACCCTCTGGGGATCCACATCTCCGTAACGCAATAATCTGAAACTTTAACTCGAGCCCCTTGTGCTTCGGCATGGAAAAACTGATTCTCTAAGAGCTAATTACTCGTAATATTAGTTAGGGAAGCGTTAATCATTTTTACGTAAGAAACTGCCGCCACGACTCAAAGTTTTATCTCGAACGCTTGCGACACGCGCGTTCGCAAACTATTTCAGAAGCATTCGACTCGTTCTCGGCAATTTAATGCACATTTTTGCCGTTGTCTCGAGCGAAATTGCATGACGAAACGCAGCACATAACCAAATCCACGATCAACGTCGCGTTAGGCCGGTAAGCCGGTTCGTAACATTAGCATTTGCAACTAGATGTTCAGGTACCATTTCCTGACGTTCCACGTGTAACCGTGCGAAAATTGATACCGGCCACAAGCAACTTCGGTATCTTACACGCGTTCAACTAGGCGTATGCATGTTCTCGTGCCAGCCCCGTCGGAATAATCGTCTCTAAGCAGGTATTATCGCTGCCATGACGGCGCTAGCATGTCGCAATTTTTTCCTCCCCAGCAGCTTAACATGCAGGCGATCTTCACACGCTCGCGAGCACGTATCTCGCCCATGAATCTTCGACGTTCTCGTTGCAATATCGCGTGATGGAACACACGCCTGCCATGCTTCTCAATATGCGATCGAATCCTTTATCATCGGACCATAGAGAAGTATATCTCGTTAAAAGATTTTCTTACGATAACTACTTTTACCCCGCCAACAGAAAAAAATACTATCCCTCTTCACGCCAGACAAGCTTCCTAACAATTCTCGAAATCCGTAACAGCTTACGAAATAATCCTGCTGCTTCTCGAAGAAAGCGAGAAACGACTGAGAATCCTTCTCCATTGCGAATTCCTTCATTCTTCTACCACACGTATTCAAGAAAAACCTATCCTCTAGCTCTATCAAGAGGGTGATAGTAACATCCCCGCGCGATCCTCCGCTCGAATCGTCGAGCAAAACGCTATCAACGCGTGACCGCGGTATCGTCTGGTAGCGAAGGATTTCCGAAAAGGCGGGTGTGGTGCGAGGGAACGTAAGCGGATTAAGAACGCGGTACCTAAAGGTAAACGGGTTAAAGCTCGCGCGCGCGGCACGGCGCGAGCCGACTTTCGCGGTGCGGCGAACCCAGCTCACGTTCCCGTGGCACCCGGGCACGGCCGTTAGCATGCAAGCGTCCCGAGCGTCGGTGACGAAGGGGTGCGCGGGCTGAGGGCCACGAGCCGCTCGTATATTTTGCTAGCGCCAGCTTTCGTGCCGTTACGTTCGCCCCGTTCGTGCTCGCCGGTGGTTGCGAAGCTGGATAGCTGGCGGTTCCAGAGAAAATAGCTCCTTGCTTGTCTCTGACCGGACGGAATGCACACTGGCTGCCCTTCTTATCCGAGCGGCAATCTATTCGCGCTGGCCCACTTTCTTACACGTCTCTCGCTATCTCCCTTCCACCGTTTATCTTCGTTTCTGGCCTTAGTCTCGCCTACGCCGGAGCTTTACGCTTTTCGCCGTTGTTTTACCCACCGCTTTGTATCGCTCTTTGTTTTGCGGTCGTCGGTCGCGCCGGGTGGTTGCTACCCGCGTTGTTGTCTTCACTTTTCGACTGCTCCCGGTTTCCGGGGTTAATTATGGCGTGATGGTCGAATTAACCATTTTTCCGCCATTTGCCTCGCACAAGGATTTTCGAGACGGTTTAACTCGCCTCGTAAAGTATCGCGTCGCGAGTACGATGCAACGCGATTAATTACTTCTGGCGCGGGGTAGGATGTCCGATTCTACAGCGACAACCCTTCCACCGTTAAGTACCATTAGAGAGATCGCATCGTAACGATTTCTCGCGAGTCCTCGATTGAATATTTTATGCCTGCATAATGTGACCCCCTTCTGTCGCTTCTCGTCTCATCTGTATTTTTCGTGAAACTTTACACTACAATAACTGCGGCACAGAACATTTGTCACATTGTCACGATTGTGGAATATGCAGACGTGCGAGGGAACCGCGAGACACGTGTGAAAGCGTTCTGAAACGTTCGCGACGGAACACGTGACGAATATTCGCGAGGACGCTGCAAGAATTTAGAAAACAAAAATTGATGACCGTCAGCCAAGCTGTAAGAGCGTCGTTGCGTTGCCACGGGTTCTCGTACGAAAATTTTTCGTCGTTCAACGTCAGACGCGCGATCGATTGGCGCTATAACGAGGCTACCTAGATTCCATTGAGCATCGCCACTTCTCGAGGAAACGTCAAAGAGCAGTATCTGCCGGTGACTGTACTTTTAGCTGGAAAGTACGAGGCATTCTATTCTTCGTGCTTGAAATTGAAATTTTAATCGGAATCCAAAGAGACGGCGAACGGGCGGCAGGCTGCGCGATTCTTGTTTCTCGAAGGGATCCCGCTGTAGGATACGGATAACTCGCGATTGCAATGGAAAGGAGTAAATGCGATAAAATGATTCCATTTCCAACAGCCGTGAAAATACCTTGCTACTATTGCACGTGCTTCCATAAACATTTTCCTACGACCCTTCTCTCTCGGATAGTTCTGAATCTCAGCCTGGTCGTTCCATCTACAAGTTGCACGCTTCTTATGAATACCGTCGTTTATTCACGGTGACCCAGTTGCTTGTTTTACATTTTTTCTGAGGGCATGAAAATAACTCCTCTCTGTGCCACGAGTTACATCACGGTCGGAATCGTTCGATATCTCTCAGTATTGTCGTCTCGAGCGAAGGAAATTGCAAGTATTTTTAAAAAATTGCGCACCCTTTAAGGGTGAGATTAAATTGAACGTAAGAAACATCTCTGTCCGTGGCAATTTTATAGGTATTAATTCAGGGCGCATCAAAATTCAAACGGCCTGCAAATTCTTATCTCTCGTACGAAGTACATTCTTATCTGGAATACCATTTATTCAAGCTGGCCCACTTCCTACTCTCGCTTCTTCTCCCATTGTCTTGACGTTCCCTCGCTTGTATCCGTACAGTCCTACACCTAACAAATTTGTAATTTCCTCGTACCTTTTATAGAACCCGTTCCTCATGCACCGTGCGCCGTGGAATCTATTTTTTTCGCTAAATTTTCACCGAGCGCGCAAGTTAAACGGAAGCAAGCATATATTTGCACGTTGTACGGAAATTTTACAAATATTGGCTAGCAAACACTGCAGGCTTCCAGTTGCCTCTGACCAGTCGACGTGTACGTACGCAGGCAACGCTCTTCTTACTGGGGGCGCAATTTATTCACACTGGCCCAGTTCTTCTTCAATTTTCTCCAGCTTCCCTCCGTGCTGGGAGCAGTCTCGCGAAGTCTATACGTTCTACGTCCATCCTCCTCCAACCCCGCGGCCACCACCGCGTGGCGCTTCGTTTTTCACGTCTACCACCCTTACAGTTAGTTGCAATCTTCCGTTAGAATTTTAATGAACCACCGTGCACTTAATAGCGCGAGGAGGATTATTAAACTAAGGGAAGCAAATCATCGGCAATTTCCCCGTGACGAGAACGAGGGCACGATTGCGTATGAACTGTACTTCGACGAAGAATCACCGTTTACAATAACCAAACATATAATTAATATATTATTTCAATAAATATTTTAATTTCACGTTTGCTCTTACTTCGTGTATATTGTTAGATTAAATTTCAACGTAATGGGATTATGAAAAGTTGGCAGACAACAAATTCACTGTACTTCGTTCCGCTTGCCGAACAGCAATCTATTTATATAATTACATTCTTTCCCCGCTACCTATTTTCCATCTCCACCTGCACCTCCGTTTGTAATTGCATCCCTCCGCATCATCCCCTTGTATTCCTTTTACATCACGCATAGTACCAAATCGGATTTAACGAAGCGATGCACTGTACGCTAAATGTAATTTCGAGGAAAGCTAGCGGTACACGTCCTCTTCAACGAAGAACATGATTTCTCTTTCTCTTTCTCTCTCTCTCCCTTTCTTTCTCTCCCTGCCTTTCGTCCAAAATTCACTGAAAATGAAGGAAATTAATATAAACTAACGTTTGCAGTTCATTTATCAAAAGTCTAGTTGTAGCTAATTTTGGTTGCCATGTTAACAACTTTAATTAATTATTAATAATTAGTTAATAATTTAAGAATTGTTTGCATAGTTACGTACGGTTTGTCCATTTATTCTCTATCAATATTTAATTTAATGAATGTTTAAATAGATTTATTCGTCCATGGCAAACACGAAACCAAAATTTGTTCCATGGGTACTTTGAATATTATAAACTGTTAACTTTTGCCGAATAACTACTCGCTATCATCATCTGCACCCAGAGTACGCATTTTTCAACTATTCCACTCGATATAATTAAACTTTTTTTGTGACTCAAGTAACAACCGCGCCCTTAATCTTCATTAAAAACTGTCAAACTTTCTCACGATGCTAAAAATCGTTTCTCCCACTTGTCAGATCCAAGTCCCACCAGAATATTACGGGACGGGAAGGCGATCAAAGTCGCGTCTGTTAAGTTTCACGATGGAGTCAATTAAAAGTTCCACGAACTTGGAACCTTTCCGCCGTGCATACGAATATTTGTCAGCGTAGAGAGCGCGGGAATTTTTTCACCACCGGATATTAATTACTATCACGAAGAAACGTGCAAAACTGTGCTCTCACAGCTCGATATGTACAACGATCCCATCGACAATAAAAATGCGCATAAACTCCAAGAAAATTCCAGCCTCTGCATCCCCCATCCGGAAGAGGGTGCGGTAACCGCACCCCCGGCGCACCCATCCATCCGAAACCCAGCTGGCTCATCTCTATATCCACTCACCGGCTGGGAATTTCATCTTAACGGGAAATGCAGTTGCGGATGCAGGAAAGCCAGATCCACGGGAAGACACCGATATTCGAATCGAAAAGGGGGTGCGGAGACGCCGCGTAAGAGTCAGCGGCCAGGAACGAGGAGGGGGTCGAAACGAGATATCCGCACGAATTTAATAATTTTCTTATCCGCGTCGCGTCTCGGCTATCCGCTTTTACCCGACGAACCTCTAACTCACCCCCAACGCCAACCCTACCCCTCCCACACGTCCCACACCCCTGGTCGGCTTTCACTCGGCAAAACGAGCATCATACGTGCAAATTGCGATACGCTCCGGCGGTCTATATTAAGTTCCTCGCAATCAGCCGAGTTCCGTGGTAACCGCGGTCGTCGATGACGGTCGACGGGCTCTCTCTACGGATTTCCGGCTCGAAAATAGCGGAGTTGCGAGAGGCGTTTGCCGTTCCGCGTGTCTTCCACTCGTACCCCTTTAACGTCAAGAGCGCGGAGCTTCTGTTTACGGGTACGGGTGTGTTCCGAGCGGGGACCAGGCAAAACGCGTAGACCACGGCCACGGCTCGTGTTCCATCGGCTGACACGCGCGTCACGTTTAAGGGTTTACCAGAGCTGCTGCGCTCGAGGACCGGGCTCGCCACTCGCCCGGATGTATCAAGCACGGCGATCTCATTACCTGCCCCTCCGCCAGGTACGATAATTAAGCAGAGGGTCGATTCATTAAAATTGTCGTTTCGCGATTATTATTTGACGACGGGAGCCAGAGCTCGGGTTCGAGTGAGCCAAGTAAACGAGGCGAATTACTCTCTCTCGCGTCGCCTGCGTGTCGTCGATTATGCGACGGACCACTACTTGCTGAATATTTCGAGCCTTTGTGAACGTGTACCCGCTTGTTATTAGGGGCTCGGATAATGAGACCAGAAACCCTTTCTCTCTGTAACGCGTGGCGATAACTTTGTTTTTCATATATTTTCTCTTCTACTGCATATTGCTGCTCGAAATTACACAGCTGTGTCACTTATTTTTCGTGGAACGAGAATTTATATGAGAATTGTAGTTAATTTATCTTATTTTTGTGTCATTAATCTTTCCCAGAAGGAATAACTTTAGTGAACGTCTATTTTCGAATATACCAAAGCACCATCACTTCGTACTTTTACTCCTCGGCCATACGCAGTGTACCTACTAATTTATTCAGTTTGCTCGATGCTGAAAGCATTAGCTGCGACGTGTTAACACCGGGCTGGCTAATTAATACGGGCCGATTCCATTATTCGATTCGTAAAAATGCAATTGTACTAATGAACGGTGAGAAATCGGCTTTCATCCCCTGGCGAAGCATTGTACAATTATGCGTCCGGTCGTCGGGTTTTCTCCGGTCCGATAAAATAGTCGGAGTGGACAATTTCGTCTCCGTCCACGGTCTCTATGCCTCTGTGTACGCGCGCCCCGCCTGTACCTGGTAAAGTCCTCAATTAAAGCTTTCCCTGGTGGGCGAAATCGCTCAAGAGTCGGATTAGTCCCGCGAAATCCCCATTAAACTTAAAATGAATTTCCACCGGTCCGTGGACACGCGTAGAGGGCAACTATACGACGGATACGTGTGTACCCGGCCACACACAAAACGCAAACCTGTGTACACCGTACAGGAGCTTATCCCTGTCTACGTACAACGCCACGAGGAAAACTTAAAGCATACGTCGAAAAGAGTTTCGTTAGTCTAGAAACGAGTTCGAATACATCCAATACTACCTTGATCCTTTCCCTCCGTTTTTTTGGTAAATTGTTAAGAAGTATTGTATTTCCTCGCGTTATTACTTACGTTAAGAGACCTGAGAAGGTTAATTAAAAATGTTCTACAAATGTTCTAGGTACTTTTAGACTACATACAATCGTAGGAAATTATTTATGCTTCTGATAGTTATCTTCTCATTTTTATTTTCTCTCTTAACTGCAAAGACAGTCTAAGGCTCCAACATAGCGTACGATCCGCGTTGAATAATTATCGAATCCCCATCTGCGAGGGTTTGTTTGTACTTGTCCATACCTTCTAACCGAAAGCCCTAAATAAAACGGTGGGTATCTGTATGCGGTAAGCGTTGCTGCTGTCGTTCGCGCTGATTGCTCTGTCCTGCTATAGTCGCGTTGCTCGGCTCGAAAGGGGTGACAGGGGATCCACACGGGGATGGACCCGCTGTTTTCATGGTTTGTACGTTTCTGCCAGCCGTTCGGTGGGGTGGCTTGCAAACAAACCGCGTTCTGTTATTTGATTCTGTCCACCCAGCGCCATTTCGCGACCGGGCACGAACTTTTCCAAACCGAGTGTACCGATCGCGAATAACGACAAGTCCACGCCTATTCCGCGTTCATTTCTGCCACCGCCCTTCGTCGAATGGATCGTGGAGGTTGTTACTCGTGATTAGTCGTGCACCTTCTCTTCAACTCTGCGATGGTACTTGTAATCTCGTCTTTTTCTCGCGTAAAAGCTAACATTGAACTGATAGTACTCGTGCAATTGTTCGATCGTGACTTTCGATCGTTCTGCAGTTTCAATTCATTAGGTTGAAAGTGGAGTTCACGGTATGGTAATCTTGAATTAACAATGACGAGCGTATGCTTAACGATATCGTAGGATTTAATATACACGATTTCGAGGCCCTAACCGTAAAACCGAGCATTAAACTAGGACGCGACAAAATTGTGCCTTTCACGACCACCGGTGTATAAATTTTATATTTTTTGCGCACGCTCGTAAAAGCTTCATAAAGTCCTATTCAGCATCGGTGTCCCTTTTATGGGGCTCGTAAATTCGGAAAGATTTCGCACTTGCATCTGCATCAGTGTTATACTTAGCTATAGTCGTCATTTCGAACGCAGATTACCGAATATTCCATCGAATTTTCATCCCCTGCCACTGTTCTGTCTAGTACTCTTATTCGAGTTATCTCAGCCAAAAAAATCATAATCCCTTAACTGGGGTGTCGTTGTAAAATTGACACATCAATTAATACTATGTTAGTAGAACAAAAATGTTCTCTCACCCGTTCACTTATCCAAATTTTCAATTAAAGATTCTTCTATTTCACACTCAATAAAAAAAAATTTTTCTATCAACGCGAACCATTCATCGCAAACGAGGTAATACTACGGAACAAGAAAATTTGTGAGAATATTTTTGGCAACTAATTAAAACGGTATCACGTTCGCCGTCTAGAACGAAACTTTTCTACGCTTCCTTGGGAATTACGCGATTAATTAGTCGCGGTTAGACCGTTCGCGAAAAAGCAGAATCAGATCATTAGACGGGGAACGGTGCATTCCTCAGTTTTGCCATTCGATAGCGGTGGCAAGGAGTTTCCGGTGGGAAGCTGACTGCAATCTCATCTATCTTCAGACGGTATGCGAGCTCTGCCTAGGGCTAATAAGCTGTTATTAATGTCGTCACGCCACAGCCATCTAACAGCCTCCTAACTTTGCGAACTATGCTCAGTCGAGGGTTTGCCACCGGTGGGCATGCTCCTACTCCATTTGACTGATTTCTCGACCGGCCCTGCCCTGTACCCCTTTGCTCTTCTCGAACGGTACACCCGTTGTTTTATTGGACGAGATCGTAAAAACGTGAGTGCCCAATACTCTATATAAATTGAGTTCGTCGAACTGCTTCTGAAAAACGAATTTCTACGATACACGACGCGTTCAGATTCCAGCTTGTTTTATTCATCCACCCAGTATTCTTTCTTTTTTAACACGATCGTCGAGGTAAGTAAACCGCTAAGGAAAAAGGACTTTACATAATGCATGGAGCGAAGGAACGCACAACGAAAAGTACGTTGGGTAAAAGGTGGTTTGTAGATCGCATAAATATCCCTTTGACTGAACTGTACGCACCGTATCGTAAGATGCGTTTACAAGGACGAACGCTCTAAGTAACTCGATAACTGGTTGCACCTGACAGATGAAGAGACTCGTCCCCCTCGCCCTCCAGCCAGCCAGCCCGTGAAAGGCAAACTAAAGTTTCAAGAATGAGAAACTTTCGAGATGTCACTTTGACTCGTTCCACGCTTTCTTCCGCGAGCCTCACCCCTTCTTCCGCGTCCTTCCCACGCGTAAGTGTCGTTCCGAAACTTTCCCTCTTAATTGGCAATTTACATTCGCGAGAAGAGTATCTTCAGTCGCAACGGCTGTTACCTAATGATAACAAGTTCCGCGGGATAAAATTCGAGAAATGTAAAACGCCCGACTCTTTCCAAGCTACGTCCGCAAGAAAGCTTGAAGAACGACGCTCGCTTGTACAAATTGAAACGTTGGTATCGCCGGTTAACGCAGCAGCCGCGAACTTCCGTTTCTTCCAGCATTCGTTCGCAGCCGGCAATTAAATAAATTATCCACGAGTTCGAAAATAAGGCTGCACGGAAAGCAGTGGTTGTCGCGCGCGAAATTTGACAGCGTTAATTCACGAAGACCGGTGGAGAGCGCCTCGGCGGTGTTTCGCGGCCGAAAAGTTTTTTAATTAGAAAAGTATCCCGGAGACGCACCTCGCTAATTAGAAAGCTTGCAAAACTCAACGCGCCGCGTCAAGTGACCTTAATTAAAGGGTTCGGACACCGCGCTGGAAAGCTCCTCGCGCGCTTTAAACGCCCCAGCCTTCGCATCCCAGCTCGCTGGCCAGTGTTATTGCCGCTCCTTCCTCCACGAGGACATAAGTCGACCAGTAAATTCCTTTTTACGACACCGTCCTCGATTTTCTTCGGCCGGGGGAAGAATGTACTGCTCTCCAGGGTGATTCCACTTTCTTCGCCCTTGCTTCCTCGTCGCTGTCATCCGGAGACGAGCGCGCTCGAATCTCAGAGCTGGGAAGGTTTCAGGCCATTCCGCTCCGCGAACTTTCGAATCGCTCGAATCTCATTCGAGACGAAAAGATCTTGGAAAGTCTCAGGGCAGATCTTAACAGATCGACTTTCTCTTCTAGCATTCTCGCGATTTCAACCGTCTCGTATGTTCGACGATCCTTGTTAAAGATGCTGACTGTAGAATAACCCAGATAATTCTCTCGTCTCTACCTTCAACTTATTGGTTGGCCTCGAGTCCATCGCTCCACGACAGACATAAAAATGTCTCAACATCCTTGGTACAATACTATAGTGTCGCGCAACGCGTTGATCTTCCCAGAGAAAATACCATGCCTGGGGCGTGGCACACGAGTTATTACATATTATATAATAAAACCTTACTTTTTTAGGAAATATTTGGGGTGGCGCCTCTTCGCCACCAACGTATGACATGATACCATCCAAGTTATGACGGATTCGAGGAGATTCTCTAAATTTACAAAATATATGAAATCTACCTACTATTTAAACGATCTCTGTAAAACGTGAAAGGTGAAAATACTCAGTCAAATACATTACGTTAATCGAGAAACGTCATTTCAACCCCGAAGCAGTAACTTGTTGAACGCGAGATCGCCAAGCTCGAGAAGTTCCATAAAGATCAGGGGGAGGATGCGTCTACGAAAGGTTCCCTCGAAAGTAATACAACAAGAAGCAACATTAAGCAGGCGATCGTACCCGGTTCAATTGGAAAAACCAGTCTCCGTGTCCCCAGGACGGCCGGAGGGGGTCGAAGGTTGCGGAGTTGAGCGTGGCCAATTAAACGGGAAAACAATCGGGACAAAAGTCTTTCTTCTGCGAAGCGGCACCGGGCCACCTTTATCCGCGATCCCGGAATGGACTTCCTACGGGGTCTGCGCGTTCCATGGCGCATACAACCCCGGCGATAAAATACATCTCTGGAGCGCTCTCGTCGGCGGAATCCAAACGGCGCATTTGCGCAATGGGACGTACAACCAGTGCACGAGGACTGCTCGCAGTTCGTTCCTATGTACAGAATGAGAGAGAGAGAAAGGAGAGAGAGAGAGAGAGAGAGGGGGGGAGTGAGTGAGTGCGAGGTAGGGAGGAAACGAGCGGAGCTGTTGGAGCAGAAATGAGAGACCACCATTGCGAGGCAAATGTTTCTGCGGTGTGCACACCGTGCCGCTAGTTCCATTTATGGGATTGCATGAAAAATTCCGCGCGTATATTCCGCGATGTTTCGTTTCCTTTTGCCAGGCCCAGCCTTGTTATCGTCGCTCGGCCGTCTCTAAACCGATTGCTCGCAGGTACCCAGCCGTGAGCACATCTGTACGCCTTCTGTCTATATAAAGCAACCGGCAGCCGTACCTACACCTCGAGCCACCCCCATGGGAGCTGGTACACGTACGAACCGTTCCACCTCGAGTGATACAGGGTACCGTCGCGTCTGAATTCGGATTTCTTACCTACCCCCTTTTCAACTTTGAGGAATTCACCGCAGACGCTGGTAGGGAGGACTTGATTCACCGTGCCATCGCGAACTTACGATGTGAAATTTGTTTGAACGACGTAGCTGAAGCGCGTATCATGGAATTTCATGTCGCGACTGTACAATGGGAATGTTTTCTAAGTCTATAAAATTAAAGGCGAAGAGAAGATTTTTCTTCACCCTCCAAGAGAGTTTCTGTAGACTCGCGATATCTCTTACTTTTGGAGGAACAAGAGAGATATGTGTAAAAAAATGAATAATACTCGCGTAACAGCGTCACAGTTTGTTATCCCACGAATTGTTCTCCAGTGTTCTATTCCTTTCCCTTGTGCGTGCAACCCCTGCCAGGCTGTGTATTCCATCAAGCTTGGTTTCACGCTCAAGTACCTCAGCTTCCTTCCCTTTAGTAACATCCAACCAATTTAGTCGTACAAATAGCGTCACCGCAACGTCGTTTGATCAAACGCGCCATTAAGTGAAATAATGAAGCTAATACCGTAACGGGTTAAGCGGATAAACTCCGCGTTCCACGTACGATCGATATTACCATATTTTTCATAATTTTCGCCGGGCATCCCCATTGTGTAGCGGGTGGCTCGTTTTCACCGCGCGCCATTGGAAGATCGAAATAATCCGGAATTAAATTAAGGTAACACGCTATTTAGCGTAATGTAATAACGCCGGGTGTTATAGGTACCATAATATTGTATCGCGCCGATGATAATCTGCGTTAAAATATCTTGTTAATAAATTATGTCCCGGATTAAAATCTCATCGTTATTCGACTGTTTGATTTATTCCATGCATTAAATCGACCGATAAATTTATTCGCAACGCGAGCGTTTGTACGCGGAAATCGGATCCTGGCGCGAAAACAGGAAAATGTAACAGTCATGCGTTTTTTTTCTCTTTTTTTCCTTCGCCATCGTGTAACACATCTCTGTTTGCGAGACAAAGCTGTAATTTTTTTGAATAATTTCACGGATCCCATGTTCTGTCTGTGATTAAATTATCAGGAAATTAGCTACGATCCGGGTGAATTTCAGCCAGCCGAACGACTTCCGCAACTCTGGTTGCTCACAACGGTCGTTTACGTTTATAGGAATGCTGTTGACATAAAACGTCAATGGTGTCACTTTGGGGTGGCCGTTGAATGGACTATACACAAACGTGGCTGCAATCCACGCATCTCATCGATTCACCGATCCGCGAATCCCTTTGTCCCTGATTGATGGATGAAGGCAACGCAAATACGGTCGCTGGTAATGTTGTCACTCCGCGCCGTAGCGCACTTGAAAGTGCTATTTCAATTTCATACCCACACCATCGATCGGTCAAAGTGACCGATCAATTCGCCATCGAAAACGGGCGCGTTTGTCCCGCTTTCACGTGATCACGGGCCCGGGAAAGATCTCGCGGGAAGACAAACGATCATTAATCGCGCGGATCGAAATCGCCTCACGGCGAGCACCGATGTTTCCCCGATGGAACCGTGAAACGGAAAATTTGGTTAAAAATTCCAGCGCGCGTTTGGTTCGACAACTGTGATGGAACAGCGCGATTGTGCGAAACTGTGAAATTCGCGCCAGAGTTTACATGATTGTAATCTGCAAAAGAATTATATTTAACGCGATGTTACGTGATAGTCGACATAGTAATGTACTTTAGAATTAGTCCCTTTTCGTAGCTTCACGCTTTTGGAAAATCATCGCGGCTGGCAAAAGTCGCGAGACTCGCATCAGCAATCGGCAAGCCTCGCGATAGAATTATGCCTACGATTCATTAAACGGTAAAAGCAAAATGTCAAATCGCGCCGCGATTTATGTATGATGCTTTCTGCACGAGAGTGAGCGATAGTATTGGCCGACCGCACGCTGCATTATGCTCCCTCATTGTGTCGTTCCACCCCTACGGTCGTATTCTACGAATAATCCTCAACAGCATAACCCCATTAATAATCGCCATAAATATTCATTTGTTCGTTGATTTACGAGTTGACCGGAGGTACACGGGCGCGCGATAATGCGGTGTTCCTACCAAAAAATTGCTAATACCACCGATACCGTTCCCTGGAACTTCCACTTACACCTATATTTTACTTTCGAAAAGAAACACCGCCTGAGACGGCCCGTTAAAAGAGGGTCGTTGTACCCTCGCCTTATGTTCCTCGATAATCGAGGCTCGTTCCCTTTTTTTAATAACCGTTTCCACGGAATAAGACCTCCAGAGCCGCTGAAACGCAATGATTCCGGCCTGTAATATCTTTTGCGAGCTTTGAACCAATCTCGCGGTGTGCCAGGGGGCTCGTTTAGAGCTCCCTTAAATCTTAATTACGACTAACTTTAGGACCGATCTAGTTTTTAATACGTTTGGGTATCGTTCAGCAACCGTTGCTCGGGTTTGCCTCGATTTTAATCCCACTCGCGTGAATACTTTAATTACTTTAACGATTGCGAAAGAAATAACTTTACGACTGGACCAAATTTCATTTTTCGCAAAGTTGTCAATTTGAATCGACGCATCTTCGACGTGATTCAGCCCTGTACGCCACAGAAACGAAGAGAAAAGCGTGATAATCATCGCGACTCAGGCTCGCAAGTTGTCCTAATTATAAAAACCGGAATTTCATTCGGTCACAAAGTAGAAATGGTTCATTAATTTGTGGCGATCAACGAGACCAGAATGACACTTTCGCGACTGCAACCGCCGCGCAAGCCAGCGGCTCCGGAATTTCGTATATTTGGGTTGGCGCCATCTATCAAACGGGAACAAAGCGGCCGGCGAATTGTTCGATTCAGGAAATTTTTGGTCCGCGGTTTGCCTGGGCGCAGCTCGTTATTCTTCCACCCTACAGCTCGTTCCGTACCGAGCGTATTGTTATTAATGTCATTCGCATGTGCGTCGCCCGCCTCTATGTAAATTACACTCATGGATCATCGTTATCCAAAAATCAGATAGTCATCTTCGATTCCATCTAATTGCAAACTAGCGCGCGGAAAACGGATACGTTGTTGGACGCCAGGTAGTACCAGATGGGAATTTCCATCCACTATATTACAGTGTTCTTCTTTAGAAAGGGTACTTTGTAATTTTGTACAACTTGTTTGAAAAAAAGGTAGACGAAAGTAGGCGGATCGTGTGTTTGAAATATTTCAACACCTACGTTAATATGACACGAAGCGGATTACTGTTTTAAACGTGGAAAAATGGTAACATCGCTCGAATTCAATTACATCTAAGGTTCTAAGGCTCGCACCCTTTTAGTGCTAGGTGACAAGAGATTCAACACACTTGAACATTGGTATACGAACACTATTTACAGCCACTGTACATATATCTATATATACCCTTACGTATTCACCGTCTGGAATATTCAGTTTCCCCCACTGTTTCCCACGAGCATCAGTTTATCAAGTTTACGCAAGAGGGATAGAGCCTTAACAAGTTGACTGCCCCTAATATGAACTTGCGCGACCCCTTAAGTGCACTTGCTACTCCACTCGCCCTGAACCAAAATTAATAGGAGAACCATCCCCGATCCAATCAGTCTATCGCGAATGCGCGCAACGAGCCCCATCCAACTGAAACAATTTTTTAGCGAGCCCATTTTTTACATCCCTCGAACACCTTCGAACCCCTTACGTCCGTTCTCGTCCCGTCTGTCGTCGATTCGACCACGCGAGAACCTTTAATGATCAATTCAACGAAACATCGTCGCGTACACACCCAAAAGCAACGCGCACCCCCGCTCGAAAAACACGTAAAACTCTCAGCTGACCGCACGGCCAGCCGCGGGGCGCGATCTCATTTCACGGAACGATCGACGAGAAATTTATCCGAGGGCGGGCGAGGAATAAATTGCGACGGCGAAACGGACACGGACAATTTTTGCGAGATAGATGCGGCACGGAAACGAGCTTGTACGATGTTACGGTTATATGTAGCGGGGCGTATTAAAAGTGTCAGCCGCGGCGCGTCGCGTGGCGGCGCCGTGCGCGGGGTTGGAGTTTAAAAAATGGCCCGGGGTAAGGCGGATCAGAAAAGAAGTCCATAACTCGAAATATCTAGGCGGGCGTGCAGCGGAAATTTAAAGCCACTTCGCAGCCGCGAAGGCGTCGCCGTATATTTTATATTTTATCGTGCCCACCGCCGAATATATATGATGCCCCGTCAGGCGGACGCCGCCGAAAAATTGTTCCGGTTTTGACAGCGACCCGACGACCTGACCACTGTACAAAAAAAAAAGAGGAATTCCTAGAAATACGAGCATGATTTTGGGGAAACGCCGGAACTATAAACCAATCCGAGAATCGAATGTATGCTACTTTCTAGAGAAACATCCTGAATATTTATTGTTAATTATTTTCGCGAGAGTGTAGCTTTTATCGTACAGGAACTACTATGAAACAAGTGAAAAATATTGGAGAAACCGGTTTTGAGTATATATCGCTCTCTGCGGTTGGCTTTTGTAACGAGGAGGTTATTCTCGCGTTAATATTTCCGTTACCAGTTTGCTATTCACCGACTACGAGTTAACCAGATAACAAGGAACAGGAAATAATCAGGGTTAATGCAATTTCTACGATCAGATTATGTCGTAGTTGTATTCACGTGTATATAGGTGCCTAGTAACGTCGTTCGTATAAGTGGATAGAAGATCTTGATGCGAAGATCGTAACGGAAGACAGATAATCTGTGGCGCCCTTCGTTAACCCAGTACGTCGTAATAGGACGCTTCGAGTAATGAGACCCTAAGTACCGTTACTCGATAGTTCAGACGAGCGTCGTTCGCCATAAGGGTTGTTAGCATCGTTTGATTATCGTCCTTTACCGCAACCAGACGTGCGTTTATCAAATCCTATTTTCGATCAAATGTTAACCCTTTAATTAATACCATTAGACTGTACGTATCGACGATCGAAAAGAAAGATGAACGTATCCTGAATACTGTAAGATAATTTTTTCGAATAAATCCCTAAATTTTTTACAATATACTTAGTTCAAATCCAAGTCCAAAAGGAGAAATTACGACAAACCCTGCAAACATCGTTGTTCCCTCGATTCCTTCGAAATTTCGAACGTCCAAGAGGAAAAGTTACGTCGTATCATCGAGAAGGCGTCGCGTTATAAATTAACGAGAAAACACCGCGCACGCAGCGGCGAGACAAGCCGTTCAAAATTAATTACACAGCCCGAGGCGATTCTGGCTGCGTCGCTAATAGAGGAAAGGGATGGGGATTGGCAATTTGACGCGACGAGAACGGGAGGGGCTCCTTTCTTTTTGGCTTCCTTTGAAGGAGGAACGCAGGACGAAGTCGTTTAACGGTTGTCCTAACAGGTGATTCCGCCTCCTCGAAGGATTCAATCTCTTTCAACCGCGGACCGCGCTAACGCTCATTTCCGTTGGATCCAACGCCACCCCTCTCGTCCTCCTTTACGATCCTCCTTTATGCCACTTTCAATGGCCCGTCGCGGCAACTTTTATTAATTATAGAATGATGGGACCGCCGGTAAGACTCCAAACAATACCCAGGGAAGCGCCATTATCCCGAGCGATGAATATTTGATGGCAACGCCTGATCTTAAGGAGATTAAGCCGCGACGTACACACCGCGATTTCTAATTAATAATTGACGAGGCTGGAAAATACACGCGTAAACGCGGCCGTTTCTCACGCGGATATTGCGATTCTTGCGCTCGCAAGTTCGCCGCTCGCCGTGAAATCAGAAATTAATCAGAGAAAACGCGCAAAGTGGTATACACGGGACTACTTACAAGGAAATCTGCATTTCGAAGGTAGCGTTCGTTAAAAATACAAAATTATCTCGTTCGATAAGTCCAAGTACTCTCGCATTCGTCGACGTATTATACGCGTAGCCGGGAAAGGAAAATATACATAGCCACGGTGCTCGAAAACTGCAAGATCCGCTCTGTTAGAGTGGTTAGGGCCGCAATTACGGACTCCGTGATTACTCACACCGCGGCGCGCACTCTATCCCGATGCTTATCGCGTAGCCGCAGCCATGAAGCACCCCGGAGTTCCATGACGTCGCTCGTTTTCCCAGGCTTTGGGGTGCTCTGGCGGGGGTGCGTCGATGCACACCAGCCGCGCGACACCGAATTCAAAGACGAGCGAGCCACCTCAGACAGGGCTCAGAGAAAATTTCCGCGATGGAGGACCGCGGTGTGTGGGTTCACGGTGAAAAAAAGAGTTGCCGCCGGTCGGAAGAGAAGGTGCGCGATGCCCTTGATGAGGGTGTGAATAAGTACGTCTCAAGTGGCTCGAGTGGCTGCGCTATCAGTCCGGCTTAGCGCCATGGGCGAAAATTAATCTCGCGTGCGCGCATCTTTCTCGCGCTGACGAGTACTCCTCTTTTTCTCTCTCTCTCTCTCTGTCTGACACGAGGCGAGGCATAGACGTGGTCGTATCGTGGATCGTCGCAGCGATATGTTTCCTGGTGTATAAGCGGTTTCGACGGAGCGGAAGATCACAGAGGTTCCTGTGAACTTGGGCGCGAGCGAATCGCGGTGAAAAATGCTCGAATAAGTGGCTTAATTGCGCGATTTAAAGGTTTAAGTAGCTGCGCTTTAAAGGGACTCGGAGAAATTTGGGTGACATCGTAATGCTTAATAATGTTCGTTGTTTGTACAGTGGAGATGTTTAATTTTTACTGAAATTGTTGCAGATATTTCAAAGTAATAATTACTATGATTATTGAACGCAGTGAAAACTTGAGAGGATTGTTTGGTTTACGAAGAATTGTCGTGCGATATCGTAAACGTTTTAAAATGGTGAACGAGCGAATATTTTTATGTTGCGCGTAGAGGCGAGATCGAGGTTGTCGAATATTGAATGGGGAAATATTTGTCTGAGGGGGTAAAAAAAGATCGAATGACTATTTGGAGTTGCGGCTCGGTTTCGAGTGAAATGTTTGTTTAAATGAATTCTAGGAATGCCGGTGGAATTTTAGGCACAAAGAGGTGCGCCGTTTACGCCTCTGCATGTGGAATACCTTCAAAGCATTACGTAGTAAACGGTTTAAGGCTGACAACTGTATAAAGATTAAAGTGCACGATAAAATTATTATTCTCGCGTTCTCAAAAATAAATAACTCGACTCACAATTGGAGCACCTGCGACTCCTGAAATTATTAAATCTGTGCGTGAAACGGATCATTGGAAACGCAGAGTGGCGCAGGCTTGTAAGCTCTCGAAATCCATCGTAGCCTTAAATAGAGGGGTAATTATTTCTCGCACGATGCCGCCGTCAAGTAGTACAAACCCGTGATCTACAAGCCGGTGGACAGATCCAGGATCCCATTACTCGGCAGGCCTCTAATTGTCCCCGCAATTCAAATGGGCTGATGTACGTACCCTAAAATAGGAGTACAGGACGTGAAATTGATTAACTGGTTAGACAACGTACATCGTGCCACGCTAAAACGCACGTAAAGCTCTGTGTAACGCGAGTACACGCGTTGCATCGGTGTTCAACGACATTCTATTCGCCAGCTGGTAACCATGTCACCCCTTCGCGAAGTTGCGCGCCAAAGATAAAATCCACTCGCACTTGAAGTAATTCGAACGGAACGATAAAACCATCGATAAAACACTTGCACGAGAGCTTATTCGAGCCATCGAGAATTTGTTGGCACTGTCATTGGCCAATCGAAATTGTCGATGGCAAGATTAGTCGAACGAATCGTGGCTCGAGTGCGCGTTCGACGTCGAAAAAGCGGGCCAGCGTTAAATTGAATTTCGGAAAACCGCCGGAAAGAAGGGGATATCTCGTAAAATTACGCAGCCGGCTCGCCTCGAATGCGACAGTTCGTTAGTCGACGCACGATCCGCGAATTTTTCACGTAACCGTCGGAATTATCGCGGAATTTATACCCCCGGATGAAAGCCCGCCGGCCGAGATTCCATATTCACGCGCGACGATACGCGAGGCTTATAACTTCCGGATAATCTGATCGATTTAGAGGATATCCGTTAAAGCGCTTTCTAATTCAACGTTCGCTCAGCACATTTCAGGATTACGCCCTCCCCGAGCCCCGTCCACGGGGATGAAATATTCGCGGATTCGATTCCGCGCTCGACGCGAGTCGAAGCCCCCGCTCGATACGGGCGGAGGGGATGATACGTTGGTGTATTCTTTAGGAGCGTCGCAAAGATGACGTAAACGGGCCAGAAAGCCGGTGTCAACAGACGGCGGGTGGAAAAGCCGTGGGTCCCTGTTGATTTAGGACCGGTAGGACGGCGAACGTCCGTCAGGATTGTAGGCTAACCGTCGCGAGACACGTGTTATGAGATCAATATTTTTTATTCCGATAACGCGCAATGTTTTTCCACGCGTCAGAGGATAGTGGTCATCGGAAAAAGGGATGTTTTCGGCTCACCAAAACGGTAGCAAGATTTGCGGTAAAAAAGCTGGATACGTGGGGGTACGTAATTACTCGCGTTCTGTTTGATCTTCGCCAAACGAATAATCCACGTTCGACAGTCCATAAAGTAAATTAATACTTTATTGCCTTTGGTATGCTGAAGGTTTTAGAATTTCCAGGGATACGAGTGCGTGCATTTATCCGGAGTTCAGCGATAAAAATCGAAGCGCCAAAGATAACAAGATATTAACGGATATTAAATAAAAACAAGATTGAATCTGCTGGGGGGTGGAGGAAGCGATTGAGAGAGCAGGAATGAAGAAACGATCTTGCCAGACGGCATTAAAGTCTGCGCTGCGACTTCTGTATTTTCAAAGAAAAGCAACGTTCTCGAGTTCGCTCGAGCAGAAGGAGACGGTGGAGCCAGGTTCGAGAGGAAGCTCTGGTTCTTTGCATTTTTCAATTTCCATCAGGGCCAGCGCTGCTTTATCGCCGGTTAAAGGAAGCTTTTTATGGGGGACAATCGGTGCGAAACATCTGCGGCACAGGCAGGACCGACGCGGCCAGGATTTATACTGGCGGGCCAATTTAATTCATCCCACGTTTAAGTAGCGCACGGAAATAGATGTCATTCTTGTCGATATGAGGTGTCGTCCTTGTCGATCAATAACGTTATTCCCGATGGGGGGTGTACGCGCGTTCAATTCGAGATACAGCGCAGCCAGGGACCGTAATTCGGGATTGGACGCGATCGAAATCATGTACCTAACTGTCGTCCACCGTGTAATCTTCGATAAACTTCGCAAAATAGTTTGCACAGCCTCTTAAAGTACACTGTTCGTCCATTTGCGACCATGTGATAAAACGAAAATTACGAATCAACGTTTATCACTACAGACGTTCTATAATGAATGTCATGTTCGAACAGCTGTTCGAATTATTGACCGTTACTACTGAAATATATATCCAATCGCTTGACAAATTAATAGCGCACATATTTTCTAGTATGTCTGCATCTACACAATGTCTCTGTAACGTATTACATCCATATATGTCGCTCATCAAGCGATTAAATTTCTACATCAGTAGTAACAGTCAATAATTCGAAACACGAAAAGAAGCACAATAATCGCAGCCATGACACTTATCCAAAAATTCTCGATTCACGATATGCGCTAGCAAGCAGAGTAAACGCATTTATACTAAACGAGTAAGAAGCCAAAAGCGAAGGCAAAGTGAACGAAACCGCCTAATCGCGCCCTTAGTTATGGAACACCGAACCCCCGTCGTTCTCAACCCCTGTTACCCTCTTTGAAGCGTAAACGAACACATGTACCGTCCGCTCGAATTAATTAATTCGCCGTTAAGAAGCTTCATTATCGCGGAACAATCGGCCCCGTCTGAAACGTCCCGCGCAGACACCCGATGCATTAAGCAATTTGGTTACACTCGTCTCTGAGGAGCCGCGGAACGAGTTCCTCGAAGACCCTGATCCACCCTCCTCGTCAACCAGAGGGTGGATTTCGCGTTCCAGCGCGCGGTGCGCGTTGCGCAACCAGCCCGCGAGATTGTCAAAATTTTCGCGGGGATGACAGGCACAAAGGGCGGTTCGAAGTTACGAGAGAAAAGGATGGCTGGGTGTGCTCGAGCTTCCGCGAGGCCTCGAAATCTTTACACCCCTGTACAAAGGGCCCCGCCGGCTCGGGAGGTTTAAACCTGCCGCTGGCATTTAATGGCGTCTGTAAGTTATACCTCGGCGCGGGACAGGGACAGAGGCAGGGAGGGAGAATCGTTGGGCGAAGCACGTTACCGACGAACTGGGCTGAGATCGAGGAGCAGAAACGGTAGAAGAGGATCGAGTGGATGCGAGTTGTAAAGATAGACGGCTAGAATAAGACGAAAGAAAGTGGGAAGAAAAGTGGGTGCGGGGGATGGAAAAGGGACGCGGTACGGCAAGGTAGAGGCGTGCGAGAGAGTCGGACGGAAAAGACACAGTTGGCGGCTCCCACACAAATTACGTAAGAAAGCGCTTCTTCAAGTATCAGTTAGGGTTTAGTTCTCAATCTCTCGACTGTGCCGTGGTCTCGCTCTTTTCCTGCGGGAAGGGGATAAATTTCGTAACCCGTCAGGTTAAATCTTCTGGTCGAACCGCAAGTTCTGGAAGACTTGCCACGTTCTATCACCGAACCTCTGCACCCCCTCTTATGCGTCTCTCTCTCTCTCTCTCTCTCTCTCTTTCTCCCTCTTTCATCCGTTCTGTTTTTCTGATTCGTGCAGCGAACTTCATCGAAAGCCGGATCTCTCTGATCGAATTACAAGCGAAGGGAAGAAGGGTCCGAATTTCCTGCTCAAGATGGTTGACCACGACCCTTCGTGGTCATCGAGAAATGAACTGTATTTCGTTAGAAAGGTTACGATCGTGACGCGAACTTGTTGGAACTCTGGATTGATCCGCTAGTGTTTCACGGCACATTTCAAGTTACTAGTAGTATGAGTTTGTTGAAACGTACAAAAAACAAATTATAATAATAATTTTCATAAAATCCAAAAAGAAATTTCAGTTTCTTTCTCTATATCTACAAACAACACTGTCTTTTCGCTGGAAGGCGAAGAAAAATCAATACGTATTGTATATACCTAGGAGATATCCGTGATGGCAATGTTCTCGAGAGAACTTCTGAAAAGAAGTCAAGCCTCATCCCTGTCACGTAACTTTTCTTGTTCCAGTTTGCATTCGTCGCCTGGTAACGTCGACCGTTCCTTCCACCTCCTTCGCTTCCTCGATGCGAAAAGGAACATCCCACAGCTGTCGCATTACTTTCGACGATCGACTGATTTGTCTTTGCACGGATACTCGAGCGACACATCGCGGATCTTCCAGCGATCACGTCCGGTCCGAATTTCGAGCATCTTCCACCCAGGAGGAAGCCTCTGATCAACAGGATAAAGGACGTTCGAGTAAACAGGAAGAGAGTGCTTTTGTGGCGGCGCATAAAAGCACGCCATCGCTAGCCCCTCTCTCCTCGTCGATCGAAGATGCACCGCCATGGAGATTACCAGTTTTATTCCCGATATAATGCCACGTATGAGAGTGATGCGAGTAGCTCGCCCTGCTAAAGCCGCACGCGAGTGTCTTGTTTGACTACGAGCAGGCACGCTTTGAGCATCTGTTCCTTTGCGAACGCGTGCCTGTGTTCCATGCACGTGAAAGGATACGGAGGAATTCTTTTTCGGGCAAAAATTACGAATAAACGGCTGCTTCGAATGGTTTCCCCCCTTTAGTTAGCGTACTAAAATGTATCCGCAAGGAAATTCATCCTAAATAAATTATTCACAATCGACGAACGTGTTCTCATTGATAAAGCGATTTAAGTAATTTCAGTTTAAGCGACGCGCACTCCAAGTAACTGGACTGAAATCTGAAAGCTTCGATTTTGGTCCCTGCAAAATATAATCGCAGAAATGCTCTAAGGAGCCTTGTCTTCTATCAATCGAGACGGTGAGAGACGTTCCGGCGAATTAGAGAGCTGCAAAATTCACTTCGTGCTCGAGAGCACGTGATAAAACCAATAACTGGCTCGGACCGGTCCGTTCTGTCCAGGGTCACTTCCGATCCACCCTCCACGGCGATTCCCTGAATTTCTCTTGGCACTGCCATTTGGTTTTATCGTTCTCCTGGTTTAAGCTCATCTGGTAAGTGCTGGCCGGTGCTCGCGCGGGATGTCAAAAACGTCGATCGAGCCTTTCATTCGGTTCGATCAACGGAGCCCACGCCACGACGCAGCCAACCGTCAGAGCCTCGACGTTTTACGACAAAAGGACGGGAAGGACCGAGGGGACGGAGAGACCTGACTTCCGGTTTCCCGCGCCGCCTCTCGCGTCCGCCCTTCTCCTCGCCGCCGATTCGGCTGCCACTTCTGTTTTCTCGGTTCGCGCACCACGAACTCCTTTTGTTCTCCGGAGTTCGTTGATTCTCGAAACTCCCTGTTTAGCTGGGACCAGACACGGAAACGACGTCGTCGCGCTGCCGCGAGTAACGTGGCTGATTTTCAGTTTCGAGTTGTCGAAGCATTTTCGAATGGAGAATTGAAACAGGGTCGTATACGATCCTCGAAGTGTTCGAATTGGTGCTTTATAGAAATTTAAAAGAAAATTCTAATAAAAGATTCGGCAGGATAATGTTAATTTGTATCTTGAAGTCGGCTCACGTCTTCGAGATCGTATGATAATCCAAGATCCCAGAATGAACTGCGACGCAAAAGGGCGGAAGGTAGATGGGGTGGGAATAATTATATAATATAATTCCCCTCGACGACCGCGACAATGGCTACGATTCTCGAAATAATTATCCGTCGACACGGGAAGAAGGAAACGCGGTTATTAAATTATCAAACCAGCCCGAGGGTGGGTGCAATTAAAGCGTCAATACGAAAATTACCGGCTGCGAGATTCGCACGTTCTCCGCGAGCTTTTCGAGAGGTCGAAAATCAAGGAAACGTGACCTTCCGCCTTCGCTCGGCTGCCTCGCGTGCGAACTGTACGCGCGACAAGTACTGGGATAAAATAAAAATAAAGAGGAAAGGGACGGGATTGCGAACGGGGTTGGAAGAGAGGGGTGAAAAAGGAAGGAACGAGGTTGTCGAGGCTTACATCATCGACGCGTCTGCGGCCGCGGCGAGACCACGTATGTGCCAGCAAACACGTTAATCATTCCCGACACGCTTTACCGACCGGACGAGAACGGCACGTCGTCGCGTTAACACTCGTAATTAAATTAAAAAATTTAAATAACACGGCTGACGGCTGTTGCCAGACGAGGATCCGCCAGCCCCCGCTTAAGACCGCCAACCAAGCGATTCAAGCTCCATCGGTCCTCCGACATTTCTCTCCTCCTTTTTCACCTCTCTTTCTATTTCTTTTACCTCCGCCGGCGACCCTCGTTTCAACGACTGGACCGCGCTCCAAAAGAGAGCGGAGAGGGCGTAATCATTTCGCCCGGCGTTTGCTGAACCGGCTGCACTTGCTGGAAAAGGGTAATGCGCCTCGCGGAGAGAGCGCGGATATATATAAGGAGTTCGTTCGTGTTCTTCAGAGTAATGAAGCAGATATGCAAAACTACTTAGAACGTCTCGTTTGGATCCCAAGGGCTCCGCCTCTTATTTTCACCACGGCTCGACTCACTGTTTTCCCCGTTTCCGTTTCTTCCTTTTACCCGACCGCCCCTATCCCGCCGTCCCATCCCACTCATCGCGTCTCCCTTTCATCCGGTTCATCCCGTTTTACAGATTTGTCCGTCGTTTCGATCGCGAGAGCCGTTCCTTGGTCTAGCGCGCCGCGCGAGACGAGTCCAACCTTACTTCGTCTCCTTCGACCTCTCGTTCTCCAGGGCCGGCGAATAGAATAAAAGAGGCGTAATGCCTCGGCTATTTGCATATTAAATTTGCCCCTTCATCCATCCGCGGCCCTCTCTATTCAAATGATTATTCCTCATCGTTCGCTTTAACGGAGAGAGAAGCGAGTGCGCGAGGTGTGCGGAGGGGTGGTCTAGGGAAAACGCGGGAACCGCGATGCTTTTACGCGGAAAGCTGCAGCGTTTCAATCGGCGCCGGGGCGGGAAGCGCCGACACCTCGGTCTCTCATCAAGTAATTGCGCGGAAAAGCAAAATTTTACATCCGATTTACCCGGGAAAATTCGCAATAAAGCAAGCGACTCGAATCGAGGAGCGGCTTTTACTTTCTACGAGGCTCTGGCGTATGATTTGGCTAACGTTTGCACGGATTTATTGTATCGAGGAGAATGAAGAGATTTGGATAGCGTATCAATAATTATTAAAACGTTGCATCCTGTGTGGTTTCAGTAATTCTTCCATTAACACATTGATCCATTGCTAATTTTTCAAACGTATCAAGAAGATTGCAAAACATATGCGTGATACGGCATTGATTAATTCGCCACGCTAATTACTCCCGCAACAACAGTAAACCTACAGGTTTTAATACGTGGTGGACGAGCTTAAATTAAAAAAAAGAAGTGGGAAAATTAGAACAGACACGTGGGACGATAAAAACAACACAGGCGTTCTTTAATAGGATCGCGTAAAAGCGAACGTTGTAGGGAGCAACTAAACTTGGTACAAAGTACAGAGGGATTTATGCAAATCGTCGTCGCTGGGTATGAAAGTGGCGCTTTCGCGGCAAAGGCCGCGCAGAAATGTAGGTTAACGACAGTAGTATTAGACCGCGCGAGTCAGACGCGATATCCAGTTAATCTCGTGTCGTTAGCCCCATTGTGCTTACATGTCATATTTACGTGCAATCACGTGTTATTAAATAACGTATGCAAATTCCGCCCGCGTAAATAAGTGTCACGGATTAAACTAATAACACGTAACGCGGTGCCTGACGAATCGACCGCCGATTCGTTCCACGTTCCCAACGTGCACGCGGCACGCTCGATGCGTCCATCATGAAGGGGTTGAAAATACAATAGTTCCGTGCACGCGTACACCGATATCTTAGAATACCGTCAGAAAATGAATTCAAATAGAAAAACAACAATCCTATCCAGTGTTTCGAGTCAAAGTCAAAGTAAAATTTGATGTCCCCAAATTGTGGCGTGGTTATCGCACGTTCTCCAGCTCGCGTTTCAGTCATCGCGGCGCAACGGTAGCGCGCTCGAATTACCAGATATTGTGACGCTGCACACGCGTCGAAACGAGACGAGAACGAGGCGATGAGGGTCGTCGAGGCGCGCGGAAAAACCCGGGAAAAGAGAACCGGGAGAGGAACGAGGGAAAGTTTGCGCGTCCGATGTTAAGGCGTTTCAGTCTTCGTGCCGTCGCGTAATATGAGAAGATCACGCGATAAAGTTACAGTCCTTTTCTCCGCTATCGTTGTCCCCGTTGTCGACGCCGACGTTGGTTGTTGTCAAAAGCCCCTTACCTACTCGACGACGATAGAAAAAACAACCGAAGAAGACGAGGCGACACGAAAGGGGGTGGTGGTTGCGCGGCGGTGCCTGCGGCGGCGGTGGTGTGTTACAAGGAAACTGTACAGTCTCCATGGCGACCCGGTAAGACCTCTTCCACGGGGTGTAATGAAATCCTGAAAATCCCGCAAACGCGCGCGGCAACTGAGCTGGCTAAATAGCTGGTCCAGCTCTCCGTGTTTTTCAGCTTGATCCCGCGTTCCGCTTGGAAAATCCGGGGAATGCAGTTTCTATAGCGGCGAAGTGATTTCCGGTCTGGACGGGATGAAAAGTGCTCCTCTTTGCTTCTTATCGAGTGGATTGTCCGTGTCAATTTAAATCGCTGGATATAAGAAACGCGCCGCGCGACCGCCCGGCGAACGGGTCCAACCGTGAAGGGGTCGGTTAGTATTTTATACTCTCGATCCGTTTTTGCAGATTGAAATAACTACAGCTTTTGCCAGAGCTTTGGAATCCAGCGGCGAGCAAGAAGCGCTGACATAAATTTTCGAACCGTTCCCAACGACCACGTCCTCGTAATCCTGTTGTACAATCCTGGCAATACCTTCTCCTTAGCGAGGACAAGAAAACTCGCTGGAACGTACGAGTCGACCGCTGCCTGGTGCATCCTACGAAATGTAACAATCGCGTATACATTATAGCGGCGGTATTAAATTTCCAGGGATTTCATTTGTCAGCGTAACCACGAAGCCGATACAAGGCTGGTAGCGACGTCGATCATCGCTGAGAATGTTTCTCGCGTACTAATCGATGTATCGGTGGAAATCGATCTTCATCGAGCTCTGTTATTGTTACAATGTCTCGTAACTGGTATATTTTTCCCAAGGAACGATATTTTATGCGTTGCTCGCGTGCGAACGTTGAGAAGATTGAAATCAGCACGATAAATCAACTATTCTACTGGAAGGATTACGGTGAATTTCACTCGAAAACGATAGGAAAGTTTAAAATGCGCGTATCGCAATTGGGATCCGGCCAAATTGTATCCCAGTTAGCCAGCAGGAAATTGTTGAATCGTTACAGCCCCCTGAGTGCCAAACACACCGAGCAATCGCTCGCTGCACTAATTGAATATATGTACGTGCTAAATCTGTGTCACTCGGTTGCAAAAAAAAAAAAAAATAGAACGTAACTACGTATTTTTCGCATGCGGGACAGAGAAAAGATACAGCTCGCTCGCATGTACGCATCGTTAAACGAATCTCGTCTATTTTTCCAGCCTGTATCCCATCTCGATCTGCTGTATTTCATCGTGCGCGTTTCATCCAATTATGTTACTACATAACGAACAACCAGGAAGCGAAAAAGCTCAGACATTCAGTTGTACTCGCTTCCAAATTATTCTCGCTTCGCTCGCGCAAAAAAAATGTTACACGCTTCGAGATCGATCGAGTCTAATCGTTGAAAATGAAAGTCGAGAAAACTATTGCGCACCCTGAAATCGGTCCCACGGAATAAAAGAATAATCAGCTATCTCGATTTTGGTAGCAATCTTCGAACTTGTCATCCGACGCGAACCACCACGCGCTAGAGAGCGAAGCGGACGCGGGACAGGGACAGATCGCGATACGAGGAGCACGCGTCCTCTTGTCCCTCGGATAAAATCTGACCGATCCCGACAGACTGCCGGTTTTCCGGGGAGTCCGACACATCGATCACGTGCACGCCTAATAGCAGCACGTGTTGGTGATTACGCTCGAGGGACTGCGGCTAGATCGGGTCTAGGTAATTGCCTGAGCATCGGGCTCCCACCATCCAGCCTCCGATCTCCATCCGACGTACCAACAAACCCCCGTACACACCAGAATCGCCCCGCATGTACGACTATCGACGGTGCGGCCCCGCTACGTACGCGATTGATTGGTTAACATGTCTGGCTGGCCTCCAGTCTGGCCTTGATTATCTATCTCTCCACCCTGTCTGCAGCTTACTCGGCTACGGTTCACTTTCTCTCTTGCCTCTCTGCCGTTTCCCGCCCCTTCTATCGCGCGCGCGGCACCCACCACCGTATCATTCAAATTGCGGTATTAAATCCCTCCTCCGCGCCTCGGTGCGCACCCCTTCCCTAAAAACTGTCCTCCCAAGGCACGATGGAAATTGCGCGTTTTACGTGGGACCATGTAATTGAGCTCGATATAGCGGATCGTTTTAAAAAGAGAGGAAAGAGAGGAAAGAGGAGAGAGAAAAATGGAACGAGCGTGTCTAGCTGTTCATCCATCGCTTCGTTCGTCTCACGGTGCCAATTTGCTCGAACTTTATTCTTGCGTTATTATAATATATAGCTCTTGCTTTAATTTTTCTCCTTCGATCTTAATAGCTTTGGCTGGTGCGTGAGTGCAAGAGATATCTGCGATATTTCCAACGATGCTTCCATATTGAAATGTTGTTCAATATATTTTTATGTATGAGAATACATAAATATAAGTAACCTGTTGCGTACCCTAGAAAAACCAGATCGACTGAACTAAATACATCCTGAATCGTATGCAGTAAAATCTCGCACAATTACTTTGAATAGTCTATACTTATTCTTTTAACGCGAAACTGACTATTAATTAAAAACCGATTAAATAAAATTCCAAAGTTCCGCGATCGTCTTTCCTGTTATCACACCCTTCACTGAGACGAATCAGCGAAAAGTCTGAACAGTCTCGAATTATTCTCGCAGATGTCCATCTTCAGGGCGCGACCACCCTTTCCCTCGCGATCAACGCGAGCGTCAAACGATGATTAAAAGCAAAAAATATCGTACGCAGACGTAGCGCCTCAGGTGTGTTGGGGCTAAAAAGTATTATGGGAAGTAACTGAAAACGGCACGCAGGGGCCACCGGTGTCTCTTACAAAAGGAAGGAGGCGCGACGTTCTCCGACCGTCTCGCCCCTTCCGAGGCGAGCTTCTTTTTATTTTTTATTTTCGGTTCGCAAAGGGAAGCATTTTTGCACGCTGTATGAACACGTAGGCAAGGGTAGACAGAGGTGTAGGTGTCTATTAAAGCACAAGAGTGACATAATACTCGCCACTTAAAAAGGGTTGCCGTGTGACCAGACAGCGAGAGGGTGTCTGGTGTCTCAAGAGCCCCACTCTACGGCGTACCGTGCGCATCCCCGGGGCTCATCCCTTGCGCGCTGCGTTAAGACAAATGCGTACCCTTACTCTGCGCGTATCAGCGCATACGTGAGTGATTCAATGCGCTGAGATAGACGCGGCGGGTCAGATCGATCGTTCGCTCGATCAAGCACTCTCGGCTAACCGGAAGATATATCTTACGTCGGTGGTTTTTAATTTCTCTATTTTCGAACGAGAAGTGAATATACTTTATACTTTCAGTCGAGATGTTTTTGCAGAGGTATTGAATTTATTTCAAACATTTTCTCAATTAATGTACGCAACGAATACAGATTTTACTTTAGGAGGCGTTACTTTTGATCTAAATTTTTATGGTACACGGACTGGTACGTAAAAAGTAACGAGGAAATAGATGAATAGAATTTCCACGGCAAGCATTAACATCGTTGCAAAACACGGAAACAACCGCAGGGTTTTAAATTCCGTTCAACGCATCCTTCTATCTCCGCCGGTTGAATTTGCACATTACACACGATAGAAAAGTATAAGCAAATGTTCTCGCGCTTCAGACGCAGAACTTCCGTCGGATCTGCACCTGTAGGATGAAATTTAGCCGGCTTCCGGTGCTTCCCCGTCCTCTCGAGACGTTTCATTCCGCGGATGAAAAGCGCCCGCGGATTACCTTTACAAAATACACGAGGATTCCCCGCGTTTTCGCGGAGGCGGCTTGATCCTTTCTCCCCTCCAGCGCGGAATACAATTTTATGGCTCGCTTTTTGAAGGAAGACCGCCGGTAACCCCTTTCGCTAGACGAACACCGATGAGAGACGGGAATGGAAAAGTAAAAAAGAGGAGCGCGAGAGACAGAGAGAGAGAGAGAGAGGGACGCGTGGAAAGATGAAGAATAAAAGAGCGAGAGGACGACGATACGAGGGGACAGAACGTCTGCTTCTTTCTGCGATGCGTGACCCTCCTCGCTCGAAACGTATCCAACCCCACGCGTGGGGTTAGGCCACCTCGGAAGGGTGTAAATGTACTGGCGGATAGATTCGTAAATATACGGGAGAGCAGACGGGAAGGGAGACGGAATAGGACGCGCGTCAGAAATTCCGCAAAATTTAAACCTCCAGACATCCATCACCATACGCGACAACCAACCCCCTCAACCCTTGCGAACGCGCCAAACTCTTCGCGCGGTACGCTCTTTCTATAGCTTGCCAGCCTCTGTTCTGTCGGTAGATTCGTCAAGTGTGGTCTGTCCTTTAAAGTCGCCTCGAAGACAGATAAAAATATTACAAAAGAATTACCAACCGACGATTATAAATTAAAATCAGAACATCTTAAGCATCAGCTAATTTGAATTCGACGCTCCTCGATTCAAGTATGCATTCACTTTAAACGGTCCGAAGGAAAGCCTCGCAGTTTCAATTTTCGAATTCATACAGTGTACCTCGCGTCTCCGTAAAGCGAGAGAAAAAGAAACAGAGATTAGTAACAACGTTAACGAACAACTGTTGGGCGGTGGTTAGCAACGAGGATGAATTAAATGGGAACGCTGTGAATTACAATCCGTCTGGTGCGCCCGAACCGCGAGCCTGCGTTTTTCATCCCGTCCAGATTATCGGGCGGTAAACAATGGAAAAATTATAACGAACGCGAAGAATGCAGCTTTGTCGGTGGCATGCGCGTGGATCGGCTCGTAGACGGCAGACCGTGGCCTCTTCGTCGCGGTGAAATATTCAGTATTGTTCGCGGCGTGCACGCGAGAAAGCCAACCCGGGGAGGCAGACGGAAAGCACAACAGGGCCTGCCCGGCTCGTTGCCGATGTAAATTTTTTAAGCGACCCGGCTCGCGTGCATCCGTGCATCGGCCAGTTTAATTAGAAGCGAACGCCGCTGTTAGCCCGCCGCCTCGCGTCCCGACACGGCCCACGGTAAATGTTCAACCCGCGAACGTTTAAGTCCTTTCAATGATTTATTTCCTTTTCCAATTTGCGCGACAATGCGACCGCGCGCCCCACTGCTGCTCCTCCTCCTGTTTCCCTCGTTGGCCGCGTTTTCTGCATCGCGAATCGGGCCCTTTGTATCGCGAGAAATTACGGCCACGTAACATCGACGAATTCATCGCGCGCGGGGGTTGAAACGGAGACGAAGGACGCGGAGAAACGGACGCGATCGCGACGACGGTGGTGACAGGGGAAAAAAGTTGCTGGCACAATGGAAAAAAAGAAAAGCTGCGCGCCGTGAACGCACCGGAAAGAAACAACCAGATGCTCTCTTTGCCGTGGTAGCCGCGTTGATGGGAAACCAAGAGAATGTATACTTTGTTCGGTCACGGGGAATGCAGCGCGGGGTTGTTTGGGTGGTACGTTGGTAATTAAGTGGTCCGGTTTTGTTTTAATTTCCGCGCGATATTGAAACTGCGCGGAGAAGGGTGATTGTTTGGACGATGTGTGTATTCCAATTTGTTCAGATCATTTTGTGTTAGTATATTTTATGCGAACCATTAATGTGTTTTATTGTATTCGAAATAATTGCATCGTTGAAGCATTGCTGTTACCAATTGGTACAGGCGCATGGGAAATAAATGAGTGTAGATTTATTTATATTACATCTGTGAGAAAATATTAATCTGCATGGAGTTATTGATATTAGCATATGTTGTGCAATAATACGTATATCTATCAGACTATTCGGCTACCGCAAACAATTGCTAGATTAGAGCCAACTGAAATTTAATAATCTTTAAAATTTTTAGCTTTATTCTAGAGCTTTAGAATTTTCCTAGTCCAGTTTTCCTTGGCTAACGTTGATCTCAGCGAGAAGATAGTCCAAGCATTAATTGCATTCGTGCAATTACGCTCGCGGTAATACAAGCGTTTCTCACGACGCGTAACGAATATAACGTATTCATATCACGCGGGCCACGTTCATCGGCGCGCGGAGACCAGGACATCCATGATGTTCGCAATATTTGGCAAATATTCATGGAATTCTTCTTTTAAGCTCGCGGATGGATAGACATTGAAAATATTTACCGTACGTGCTAAAAAAATATGGGATATATTCTTCGGCGCGCGGGCACGCGTTTGTTTTTCGGGTGTCCCCCTGAATATTCCGCGGCGAGGCCGCGATCCTGCTCGCGAGCGTAAAAATACACCGCGCGATAACTGCGCCGACCGATAACAGTCGCGAATGTTTCCCGACTTCGCATAACCAAACTTTCGGCCCACCTTTGACTCGGCAATGACGACTAACCACGGAAAATTCCAAATCTCACCCGTTCCAAAGTAAATGGGGGATACCTCTCGCCGCTAGGACGCCACCGCCCCATGAAAAATGTGAATCGACCGTCGCCGCGAACCTTTTGGTACGATTACACCCGTACGAGTAGCCATTTCCATCTCTTCGATCATTGGTATACAAAAAGTCGACATTTTTCGTTGCTATTCTAATCTTTTTCGCGACATTCGAGGAAACATCGTTGGAATCAGTGAACTAATCGTACACGTGAAATGAATTTAATTAAGAATGCTAAAGATTGCGCGAATGTAATAAATTACTAAGAATCCATCGCTAAACTATTTTATTTCACTCTATTCGAAGGAGTTGATCCTGTAATAATTAAGTACTGCACACATTTTCCAGAAATTCCCTTACACATTTGATCGGACGCAATGAACCCAACGACAAATCAAGCCAGAACAGTATAACCGACGATCGTAAACGATAATGCACTAGAAAGAACCAAAGAGACAGCCGCGAAAACGAACAATCAAAGTGGTTGAACCGTAACCCTTTCCGCCGGGGGCGCACTCCGACCCCTAAACTCAATCGTCCTCTGATTAATTTATTTCAGAGATTATCCGCCTTTTGCGCGTGCCCTTTGCCAGAACTGGTTCCGGTAATACCGGTAATGCGCTATGATCGTTCAGCCGTTCGTTAATCGCACACCCGCTCGAAATAAACGTGCACGCCGGTAGATTTCAGCGAGGCAGTGCCGCTCGATGGATTTCGACTGGAACGTTGGCGCAGAACAACGCGATCGATCGGAAGGATCCCAACCGGACGCGTCGAGCGAGGTCGAAAAAATTCGCTCGGCGGAGAACGAGGAGGGAGAGCAAAATCGGGGGATCGCCTCGAGTGGATCGAACGGCTCGCTGAAAAACACTGCTTCCTGGAATTTTCTTCAAAACCAATGGGAGAATCATTTCAAAATGTGCGATCGCGGAAGAGACACGGTCTATCAGCCAAACTTTGATGGAAACGCAGTTGGTTTCGCAGGGGAGGATCTTTGGCTACCAAAAGTAGCCGATTTGGGTTACAATAATTACGAGGAAGCAAAAGAAACCAACGAACGCTACAGAAACTGTAAAAGCGGTATCAATATCAGCGTCGTTTCTCGCCAGGAAACACCCAGTGAAAACGGGGGGGTGGAGAAACCGATGTACAGCGTTTCGTTCAAACGTTGCTATGACAAGTGAGTGATTTTTCAGCAGTGGTAATAGTAACTGGAGAGACGCGGCAATATTTGTTCACGTTTTACGATACAAAGGTACGAACTAACATTTTCAGTCGCAATCCAAAGTGGGATAACAAACGCAGAAGGTTCTTCTCCTCGTACAGCAACAAATCGAAAAAATCCAAGAAACATGGAAACAGGTATCTTGTTATACCAGCTATACTAGTATAACTAGGATAAAAGCACTTAAAAGCCTGAGACGATCATTTCAATCACACCCAGGTGTCAAAACCAATCTCGAGAGAAGACTGAGAACGAAAGTCCATCGAACTACCGTGGCACTTTTGAGAATTGTTGCGGGAACTGCGAGCCGTACGTAGTTGAAATACAGAGCAACGACTGTGGCTCGTGTCGAAACTGGCAGAGTACCGATTTCGAGACGAAAACCGCGTGCTTCGAAGACTGCTGTTGGCGAGGCGACGCGTCGAACGTTCGCGTGGCTCCTCAGCGACCTTGCGTGGAGAACGCGACCTGCTGTGCCCCGGCAAACGAGCCGAACTGCGATTTCCTGCGCGAAGAACGCGCCGCCGCCCCCAGCAAACATTGCCTGCAGCGCGTGCACTTCGCTAAAGCGGACAATTGCGCGAAAACGAACTGTTCCGCGTGCTCGTTCTGCTCGAGGAAGTGTACGCCGTCGAAAGCCAGTTTGTTCGTGGAAATAGGCGAGAGTGTCGGGGACGTGTGCAATTTGACTTCCGCCCGAGCGTTACAATGCGACGAGTCGATGGAGTCGTTGAAGGGCGACGCCGTGCGGACAGGAAGCAGCGTTGGGAAGAGGCGGAAGTCAGATTTGCTGAGAGGTCGAAGCAAATCGAAGAAAAACGAGCCGCGATGCAGTTCGAGTTGCAAGGGTCGTCCCAGTGCTGTGGAACGTGGTTACTCGGATGGAATTGCGAGCGAGCATGTGCATGGCGATAATTGTGCGATCGAGCAGGTGCCGCAGGAAGCGTTCTGTCCTGGGATGTTGGAAGCCACCAGTTTACAGGAACTGCGAGATTGCAGGTAAATCGCACCATTGTTTGGAATCATCGTAATTCTAGTTCTAATTATTAAGAGATTAATTGCTATCGAATGTATCGACGATCATCTTACAGAGCGCAAACGGAGAGTGACATGTATCTGAAGAAAAGTACGGCAGGCTGTAGCCAACAATGCGAGACAGACGAGCGTTCATTGTTAGACGACATTCGAAAGGGAAAAGTCTGGTCGCAGTTACAGGACACGTACAGGAGTTTTGTCAAAGTAGCGGCGACCAGCATCGGTCAAATCGTGAAGCAATCGTCGAAATTGAAGCGCTCCAAGAAATGCCCCAAGAAACAGTGCGGGACGTGCACAAAGGGATGCGAAATGAACGTTGCACGCGCGGACCAATGCAACCAATCGGAATCGTGCAACGAGTGCACGCACGAGGGGACGCATTGGAAGGGAGTGACGGCACACGAATCGAACAACTGCGATACGCACTGCTGCAGAAATGTCTGCTACGACAACTGTCAGACGAGTGTCTGCAGTTACCATCAACTGTGTTTATCCACGCCAAGTACGTTTGTAGTTTAGTATGCCCTTTTTGTAACACCCTCACACTGCACCTTCGAGAATACTTCGTTTCGGTTCTTTCTTAACCACACGATCTATTTACTGTTCGATATTGTACACTTCTTAATATCGTGTATAATATTCGTTCGATAGTTTAAATGCGAATTTATGACAGTTCGTAGTCTCCTGAGATGGCAAATTTCTTTTAGGGTACACGTAGAAAGGAACTTGTAACCACTGATTGCGGTTCCAAGAAAAGGAAGAGATCAAACGGACGCGAATCATCCAGGAATGCAGTGTGGGGGTTAAATTAACATCTCTGATACGGTGAAATAGCGGCTATGCACATCGAATTAATTTGTAACTATGTGACAAAATAAAACACTCCCTAACTGAGGACTAAATATCGAATGTTCTTAAATTCTCATAATCCTAAACTCGTTCAACTAGAATACAAGCATAATTTCACGCATTGTCAAACTTTTAACCAACTCCAATTAATCAGTTTCCTATAAAATCCAAGACGTTCGTTTTCAGACAATTATTGGAAACCCAACAGCAATACGGCGGAGCAGATTCAATCAGAGAGGGATTGGCATCTTGACCCTTCTAACGAAGCACCCTCTCAAGATCCACGACAGGCCACACACGGTGGTGTTCGTAAAAGAGGCGGTGGCGACTCCCCTAATCAAAAGAAAAAATCGTCGAGACGTCCCAACCCGGGGGAACAATCAGGGTCATCCAATAATCGCGACAACCCTGATTCGAGAAACCAAATAACGAGCCAACAAACGGAGCCGTTCCTACCCCACGACGGGGAGACGGAGCGAGCAACGGTGCACATAGACGTGAGCGTTCAAGCGAGCGCCATTCGAGCTGCGGTCGAACCATCGTCTCCTTACATCGCGGAGAGCATGACGTACCAGAAGAGAGTGAAGACCATAAAACGGCTCGAGTCTCCGAAGAAACGAGACAGTCTTGTAATTCAGGAAATAGACTCCTCGTCGCACGCCATTCCCCATAAAGAAGAATCAAAGGTATCGAGAAGACCTGTCGCCCAACCGCCAAGGAGAGCCGTCCCGACTCCTGTGGCTTCGAGACGCGTACCCAGAGCCGCGAGACCGGAAATTAGTAGCAGAATAGTAACGTCGTCGAGGAGAGAACTGACGCAAAGAGATAGGCCAGATAAAACGACGACGCCAGACAGAATAATCGCGAAGTCGCCAATGATGGGTAGACCGGTTCAGTGTACGATTCTTACAGATAACAGATACGTATGCGGGTCAGATTTCAGAGAGACGTCTATACAAGTCGAGAAATTATGCACGTGCCCGCCTAGTACGGCGATGCTTAGATCTGCAGTTGAAGAGAAACCTACAATAGAGCCTATAAAAGAAAACGATGAACCGGTGGTAGAGGATACACCTGAAGAGGCGGCTCCAGAATCAGCTGCAACCGTAGAAACACCTGTCGAAACGGACGATGCAACGAAAGAGGTGCCCACAGTAGGCGATATTAAAGAAGAGGCTGAACAAACAGTAGATACACAAGAAGATGCATCTGCTGCTGAAGGAACCGAAGCAGAGTTGCCATCAATGATAGAAACACCCGAAGAAACACTGGACGCTCCTACAGAAGAATCTATGACACCCATGCCAGACAGTCTTACTACGACGGAACCTGTCGCAGACAAACCAACAGAGGAACCGGAAGAAACGCCAGATAGCCAGACATTAGCGACAACTGTAAACGATGTTTCCACACCGATAGAATTCAGCAGAGAGTTCAACGGGAAACGGACCTACGTGAGCGTGCAGATGCAAACGTCGAACACGATCCTAACGCAGATCCTGTCCGAGTTTCAAATCGGCAATAAAAAGCGACAGGTGCTGATGAGCATCAGGCTGCAATCGAACCTCGACGGAAGCGGTCAGGGCACGCAACAGTCGCCGGAAGCGAGCGGCAGCGAAGTATGAGCGGGCAGCCACGCGTCTTGCTTCCGTCGTAACCAATCGAACGGGCGAATTCCGCTGAATATTCATCGAGCGTGGTTACACCGGAGGCAGGGGTGGATATTAATGGTCAGACAGAACGGAACGATGAAACTGAATATTCTATACAGGCGAGAGGAAGGAGGAGGCAGCCGCCAATGGGCGAAGATACGCTCTACGATCATCAGAGACGAACGAGGAGACCTTGCCCCATTAGATCCGCGCTGAACAGACCGAGGAGACCGTCGGATCTTTACACGCTGCAATCGTTAGCCTCTGGAAGCAGCATCGACAGTCCGAGGAGGGAAAGGACGCGTCCACGACGTGTAGATCGCGGTGCTACACGTATGATTTTATAGTACTTTGTTTCGAAAGTATTTGCGCGATTAAAGGCAAATTTTAGCGACGCGTATAGTACTTGAAAGGGTTTGTGATTTTCAGAGACGAATTATTCGTGCAGCGGACCTTGCGGAAGAGTGAAGCGTGAGTCGTAAGGGAGCTTAAAATACGGTAATGAAATGCTGATTTTTATTCAATTCTTTATATTTTATATAGTCTTGCAATGGGTCTTTGAAAGAGATTGATTAGAAATTGATAGATTGTAATATTAAGCCGTGTTTGTAAGATCGAAGAGATGTTCAGAAGTATATGCGATAACCAAAAACTGTACGTAACTTTTGTATTAGTTGTGTAAATATGGCAATACTGCAAGCGTATGCAAGTTCATTACGCATGTGACACATCACTATGCAACTTATAACCTTATATCCTTATATCCTTGGAACATACAGATGTTAAGTCGAAAAGTGTAATTTCCAATGCATACAGTTAAACTGACCAGCATAAAACTAAGTTTAAGAAACTAAAAAAAAAATGGTTACTTAACGAATCTTAAGAAAACTATCCTCGATAGAAGTTCAGGTACCTTAATCGCGTACTCTATCACAAAATACCATACAAAACCAGTCAGGATGACCACAAACGCTATACGTAATTACAAAACCGGCGAGGAATCGAAGAAAATTCTTGCAGAATCAGAAAACACTAAAAATGAGCCGTGCATACAGTCAGAAGTACAATACTGTCAAGAATCAAGCTTGCAGACGTCCACGTGCAATTCCAAAGACGCTGCGACGGAATCGCGCGTCCACACTGACAGCGTGTACATAACCGCGGAAATATATTCGATGACAGACCTTCCTTCTTGCCTACAACCGGACAACTGCAAACAAACGCCACTTAAACCGGGGACGATCGTTCCAGAGTACTACGACGGGAAATGCGTGATTCTGTTCGCGTACAGATGCAAAGGAGTGAACACATCGGAACCGTTCGAGCCCAGCCCGCCCGTGAAACACATTTTCCCGTCCGTGGAGATCCAGGAAAAGTTAGAGCAATCGCGCAACAGCGATGCGACGAGAAAAACCGAATGTGAAAATGTCCACGCGTTCCATATGACTGCCACGTTTCCAGGTGTGACGCCAAAAATAATCAAGATAAAAAGCACGGGTCCGAGATGCAAGGAAACATGTCCGAATCTGATCATAACCGAGGCGTCGCAGACTGACGACGCCATAACCGTATGCAGGAAGGGACATGGCGACGGTACAAAAATAAATACGTCGATCTCAATCTCAACGGCGGTTGAAGACGAGGCGTCGTACTTGTCCGCGATACAAGAAGAGGAATCCGAAAAGAGTGAGTCTACGGTGGAGAAGTCGAAGAAGGGTGAAGCTGCGATAGAAAAGTCGAAGAAAATCGTCGTTACGACGGATAAATCGAATGAAAGTAAAACTAGCAGAGAGGAGTCGAAAGTGGATAAGTCTGTGGGAGACAAATCTGGGATCGATGACGAAGAATCTGTACCAGTTCCGTCAGACGTGGAAACAGATGCTGGGCCAGCTTCGAAAGAGGCTACGACTAACACGTCGAACGTTAATTCCATCGATACAGCAGTGGACAAACGGCCGTCGAAACCAACCGCGAGCATATACGAAATGGGAACGATGATAACGAGCCACTCGACAACCCTGTTGGACAAACCCAGAAGACGAGGGAATTGTCGTGTGATTTGCGCGGAATCGTGTCAAAGTTTCTATTCGGACGCGAGAGTAAGCAGTAATTTCAACTATTGCACGAGCGTTGTGCATCCAGTGTCTAGTCGTTGCACGGTGCAATGCGACAGGGACCCCGCGTCGATCTGCTCGACGACCAATCGACAGAATTCTTGTGAATCGCTCGATTACTGTGCGAATCGTTGCTTCGATCGTAGGACCAGTTGCGACGGGACAGGATCGAACGAATTTTGCCCAACGACAGGCTGTTGGTCGTCCAGAAACAAGAGGAGCCTCGGCTCGTTTCGAGAGGCGTTTATGCGCCATCAAGTCGGCAGGATAAATAATACCCACGGGTGCTCGATAGCTGGAGGGCCGCTCGAGGCCGCGCAGAGCCGTTCGAATCGTAACAATGCGTGCAATCAATATTACTTAAACTTCAACAGAGCCTACAATACGGCTGGAAGATACTGCTTGTGCAACAATGGATACAATGTTCGAAGCGCGAACCCATACTACTGCTCAGTGAGAAGTCAAACACTCTGCAGCACACCGAGGAGCTACTGTTACTCTTTTAACGCGTGGTATTGACGAATGCACGGCTTTGAGCAAGCTTGTAACAGTTCAATGGGAGCGAGTTTATGTCTTCGATATGAACATTTCTATAGTTTGTTACAACGTCACGGGTTATAATAAAAATAAAAAGAAACGGACAGAAAAGTATTAAATTCATTTGTACGTAGCGTAGAGAAAATTGATTATTATACAATACGACACGTAACAATGGAGATTGGATATTTTTTCGAATCAGGATTAACGATAACCGCGCGGTTACTCGGTACGAAACAGGACGTTAACAACGGCTTAAACTGATCCAGGTTTTAATTACACGCCGTCCTGGCGTAAAGTATAATTAAGCAAAGTACCCGTGCACTGTTATGGTTCACGGATTTCACCAACAATTAAACTGTCTACGGATCTGCAACTCGTTAGAATTTACAGTTACAATTACAACGGCGTGTCCTAAAGGCTTGCGCGGGGCGCGATAATTTTCGAAATCGCGAACAGAGGACAGGAGTTGAAACGTTCTTCGGGGCGAGTTCAAAAGTCGGGACTAAACAAATTTCTTCCCGCAGGGGATACGCGGGCGTCACGAGTGGCGGTGGTCAGCAGCCGCACGGGTACAGGAAAGAACGTGGAAGTTTGTTGCGAAGTTCGTCGACGGGCAACGTAACAGAAACTCGGGACGGAGCATCCGCTTCAAGCTAGAACCTGCGTGCGACGTGTAATTACTGTCGGGGTGGTTCGTTGTCATGTCGCCCGGTGTAATAAAAATTCTGGAGAAATACAATTAACCTGCCCCGTATTACGAGACTTAACGAGCCATTTTAAACAGTACCGTTGCATATGCATGAAATTAAGGAAATTGCTAACGGGGCTGAGAAACGGGAAGGCCTGGTAATTTTGCTGCTTCGAGACAAGTACGCGCTTGTTCGAGATGGACTGTCGATACCTGTAAGTACTTCACAATTTTTTAAAATAATTTTTCAATTACGAAAAATGCTTCTTTATCACGTCTAATAGATCTTGCTAATCTTTACAGACAAGTGATGATACATTCTCGAGATAATTTACAATTGCAAGTAAGAAGTAAAAATGACGTATACTCGATGAGAAAAGTGTACAGTTCGCAAAAGATACGTCCCAGAAGCTCGTACGTGAATTCAGTGAGCGGTGCGAATTTAAGCAACGTACCGCAGCAGCAGTCTGGGCTCGTAAAATATAAAACACTCGGATATTTCACGACAACGGGTCTTAAGAGAACATTCCGGTACCGTAAATGGCTTTCGCGGTCAGCTATCCCGGGGACGAAAACTTCCATGAAGTTTACCGTGAGCTTCTTCTGTGTCATCCAGTTACCGGAAACCAGGGCTGGTACATCTCGACCCGACCGAAAACCCCGCAAGACGCGCCGCTGAGAGATACGTACGGTGGTTTCCTCACGTTGCGCCGCAATAATTTTTCCCAGCCAACCGTGCTCCCCTTTTATTTCCTATTTTCTAAAACAAAAGAAAAAAGGGCGGGGGACGCGAGGACGGCGGCACGTAGTCGCGTTGATGGGGACAATAGCTAGGTCCGAGTAGCCGTCGCGGTGGGTACACGTAGGTGTGGGTACGCGAAGTTATGAGGGAAGAGGTAAAAATGTCACGGAGATCATAAAACGATGGCTTTCAAGGGAAACTCGAGAACTCTTCAGCGCGGACCGCGTGGCGAAAATCTCGACTGTGGCAGGGCGGTTCGAGAATATTTCGTGGCCGACGAAACATCCCCCGGACGGGCGAGCTTAAGGGAAGATCCTGGTACCTTAAGTGGCTTTAATGGTCAGTGTCCATTGAGACGAAAATTTCGCGAAAGTTCGCCCCAAAGTTCGGCCAGAAGCCAGCAGCCGTGTTGCAAGACACCGAGCGGCCACCGCCTGAGTGCCAAGTATCACTTAGGACACGTGAGTAATCCTGAGGAACGTATCTCGCCGGAGCGACGCTGTCATCGCTGCCAAACACACTCTGGGAGCAAGGTCGAAACAACTACGAGGCTACGGAGTCGCGGAGACTCGATGTGATTTGCAAAGT
Source organism: Xylocopa sonorina (assembly GCF_050948175.1). NCBI lineage: Eukaryota > Metazoa > Arthropoda > Insecta > Hymenoptera > Apidae > Xylocopa > Xylocopa sonorina. Next base: position 3,213,516 of record NC_135195.1, on the reverse strand, counting down.
TATCGCCAGACACGAGCCTGAAGAGCGAGGACGATTACGAAAGGGACAATGCTTTTAGGAACTAAGTTGATGCAGTTTCTTGGTGCTCCAGAAAGATCCGTTTAAGAAAATTATACGAAATTACTAGTTCTGTCAAAGAGAATGTATAAATAAATATATAAATAAATTGCATAGTAAGTTTGCCTAAATCTTTTTAACAAATAGTACATTTAATTAGTACCCAACCACCCCATTCAAAACTAATCGATAAAACTCTACGAACAATTGGAATAATATCGAGTTTGTCGATGTTTGAGCATTGCGCGATGCATAGCAACGGAACAGTCTTTCGGCTCAACATTCAATATCGTAACGAGATCAAACAATTTAATTTCCCCGTTCCAGTTACCATTGATTTTCAACAACTATGCTGTACACTTGTCGAAAGTGTTTCACCGTTCCATCAACGATGATAGTCTAACCTAAATCGATGGTCGCTGCTCCATTCGCGATCGATTCAATTCGTTAATCATGAAACTCTTGAGTGGTTTAAACAACGCGCCTTATCGACCGCGAAGGGTGCTCTGCGTTTCGAAGCTGTCCGCGTTGGAGTTCCTGCGAATACGGAATCCCGACCTGAGCGAGGATCAAATATTGTCGAAGATAAGAGGGCACGGCCAGAATTCGGAGGAAATTTTCGCGGAGCATGAACGGCAGATTGTTTGCGAGCAAAATCTGGCCGCGGCTCTGAAGAAGCTCGACATCAGTTTTCGTATCACGAAAAGGTAGCGTCGAGAGTTATCACGTAATAAACTTTGATGCTCGGTGGAACAGCTGCGGTGCGCACGACAGACGTAAAGAAAGAAAAGGGAGCAAGACGGGACGAGCTCCTAAAAACTGCGTTTTATACTTTTCTTTTATGCCCTGCGACAATTAACGCGTGGCTGGTCTTGAAATGCCGCGAATAAAGTTCCGCAAATTTGTTCACGCCTGACGAGTTTGTATTCGATTGCGCAGAATAAGGGAGGCAACGAAATGCGCCAAGTGGGCAGACCTGGTGATTTCGATCGGCGGCGATGGCACGTTTCTGTTTGCCTCGAAACTAATTATGGACAACACGAAGCCGGTGTTCGGCATCAATCCGTGCGCCTCGAGCGAGAGCAATATTTTTACGCTTCCGTCAAAGTACGGGGCGGATATCGAGAGTGTATTTGAAAAACTCCGTGCCGGAGAATACACGTTATTGATGCGGAGCCGCATACGGACGGTAATGAAAGGGGTGGGACTTTATAGACGACCTTTTCACATACACGAGAAGAGCCGCACACAAGGGGAGAGGAGAATCGAGTGGGTGCATTATAGAAAAGTTATCCTCTCTCTGATCTAAGCTTGTTCTACCCTGTCAGAAATCAATATGTGCATTTTTATTCGCTACGGCTAGCCGTAGGGAAATTTCCTCCCCCGGGAACCGCCTTGCTTTCCTTTCCTCCGCGACGTTTACTTTCGTTCACGGAATGCACTTTAGACTCGCGTCACTCGTACAGATACCTCCGTGCATTATGAGTGCAATCGCGCAGAAATCCTCACACTGTTCTCAATTTATTTCAGTTCATATTACTCTAACATCGCGTAAAAGATTTTGGCAAAAATTAGAAATCATCGGATCTACCCTCGCGAAACCATCTCTATCCATCACGTAACAGCAGTGACAAAGCAACGGACGAGCGTAAATTTATTTTCTTATTTTCATGAATTCATTACTTTCATTGTACATACTTCGAGTCTCCATTTCTGGTCCCATCTCGAAGATTAAACTTTACGCTCTTTCGGCGATTCCTCGGCTGGAATTGCGGTGGCGAAAATGATAAAACATCTGCAACAAAGTATATACGGTTCCCTCTGTATCTCCCGTTCGCGGAATGACTGGCTTAACAGAGTTCTTTCTCCAGGCAATCTATTCTCTTAAGTTTTAAGTAAGTCGTACGTATCGCCGATTCTGCGTTTTCATAAGGGCCGTAATGCGTCTTCATTTCGCGGCCCCCTGGTCCTCTCCGCCGAATAGTTCCGTGTTAGACACCCCCTGCACGCTGGAACTTCGGCAGTTATAACTTGTAAATTACAATAACCTTGTAGTTACGAGTTGCGCGAAAAAGTCGTTACTTCCTAATTGTGTCTAACAGGAATTTTACGAGAACTCGCCATACACAGAAACGGGGAATAGCAGAACGAAGAATTGAAAAACTTTAAACATCGCGAGTTGAAATGTTTTATTTTCAAAAGGATCTCGTTTTTCGCGGAAACGATGTCTGAGAAGACGCAATTTTCTTATTCTTGACTTTGAAACTCCTTCTGAAGATAGCTGAACACTTTGGCTCTGTACTATTTTACGTTTTCTAAACCTTCTGGAGGATTTTCCTCGGATGTTTGCAATATACGAGTAAACAGCTACCGATTCGATACGAATATTTGATAACATAGGTTTATTCAACATGACGCACAAGCGAACCTATCGATTCCTTTATCGATACGAGAAATTTACTTATCGATATCGTTCGAGCTTACTATTTATATCGAAGTATTCAATATTTAATAGAATTATACCGTCGATACAGGTTCGTTACTTCAATCACGCTGAAAGTTGATCGTTAACGCCATTCTTCGTTATTCTTCATTAAAATACTTCGTTCCTTCCTTCGTTCATTCTTCATTAATATCATTAAATCTAAATAAGTTCCTTTCCAGCAACATAGTATCCAGTTCATTTCACGTGTTTTATTCATCCACAAAATTCATTTGCTTCCCCACATCTACGTCAGAAGTGACCAATCGATCGCTCTAATTGAAACTAATTGAATTCTTAGAGTTCTCAAACCATCGCTGCGAAGAAAAATCGCGGACGCCTTTCAACCCCGTCAGAGGATTTTACCTTGGCTCGCATTGAACGAGGTCAATTACAAGTCCCTTTCATTTTTTATCGTATCATCGTTACGAGAAGAATGCGTATCGCGAGATGTACGATCGATCGATTTTCCCACGCAACGTTTTAGGTGTTCATGGGTGAATTTTTGGCGGCCAGGCCGATAACCATGGTCGTTCGATTGGAAAATGAGGAGTCATTCCGGATTCGAAGCTCGGGTATATGCGTTTGCACAGGCTCCGGTTCCCAGTCTTGGTACAGATCTATGAACGTCCAATCGGCTGATACCATTCGCGCTATCGTCGAGATAGCCACAGGCAAGAAATTAAGCCCCGAGGAAACCGATGAATTGCTGTACAAATACAATACGTCGCTCATGTACCCCGTAGGTAACTAAATCGCGGATTATTAACCACGCTCCAAGAGCCAAAGCGTATGCGATTCTTAACCAATGAATTGAGAATTTAAATAACGTAACTGTTGCAATTATAAATTATGGTAATATCGGAGAACATTAATGAATCTTCAAAAAGGTTTATTTTATTTACGAAACGTATAAGCCCCATATTGAATATTTCGTTCGATCCATTGAAATGTACTATTTCGACAGCACGTTTTTTCTCTTTCGTTACTTTGCAGAGGACTTAAGTATGACGTACAAGATCCGCGAGATGTATCACTCGACGCGATGCACAAAGTACAAGTGTTGCCCGGACAGAGTAAGATGCAGGAAGCTTACAGTGATATCCCACGGCTTTGACGCTGGCCTGGTGATAGACGGATGTATTTCTTTGCCCTTCAACGACGGCACTGTCGCGGCTTTCGACGTCAGACCTGAATATTCCTTAAGAAATATCGTTCTGACTTGATGCGCGCGATATATTAAATAAATTGTTCGTTAAAAGACTTGCACCCCCTACTTTTACTTAAAAATCGAAACGTACGCCCTTCGACGAGTCGAAACCCTGGGAACATAATTACAACGCCCCTCCAGTACCTTCTTGTTATTACAGCCTCTTTTCTGCTCCAAGGTTATGCCATTTATTGATCTACAATAATCCCGATTCCGTGGAGAAAGAAAGTACGAGAAAAGCTTTCCCCTTCGCGATCATCCCAGTCTCGTCGTTAATACAGCTCGATTTCTTATTTATCTCTAATGGCGGCGGCGTAGGACAAAGTAACAAATAATTGCGCACATTTGTTCCGAAAATGAAGGTGGGTCCGCGAGAGTAAGAGATAGGAAGGGCCGGTGGTTATTTCGCCGGCAAAGGGCGACCTTTTGCTCTTTTTTCCACGACAAAAGGGGGAGAGTGAAATACCTCTCCGGGTTCCATTTTCCGTTTCCTTGCAAGGAAGCCAGCCACGTCCAGACTTCCATTAACCCCGTAATTTCGGTTTCGAGCGAACCGCAGACACCCCGACCTTCGAGATCAGGTGTTCCTACCAGCTGCTTGTGTACGAATAAACATGCAAGAGATACTCGCGCAGCCCGCAAGGTATACAGGGTGGTTTGCCGGCCAAGCTGGTCAAATCTATGTTCTTTGGTTAGGGTTTCCGGGTTCAAGTAATGATGCTCTATCATGGCAAATTCCATTGTAATTTCGATGCAGCGATCGTCGCTCGCGAGCAAATCTCGCTGACACGATACACGTGGACGCGATCGTTGCAGTTCAAAGTAAAATCCTCGCGGATAATGCACGAAAAGAATCGATAAATTACACTGTTTTACGATAGAAACTGGTGCAGCGTGGAGAATGGTGGAGAGAATGAAAATAAAATTTGTCAACTAACAATACACTCTGTACACCGTGTACGTACTCCAATGGTTAAGTGCTGTGCTTGCGTACTCCTGCGAGAGCGCAAATTGTAGGTGCTCGAGACACAGGATACCGAACCAAGTGCGCAATGTCGACATTTTCGGGGCTGACACGTAAAGCAGACGCTGTAAAAGTGTTGAAAGGGGGTGAAAGTCTAGCTTTACGCGTACCAGCGAAATACGTTAGGAAGTTTAATGTTATTGAAATTAAAACTCGAATATATATATTATCTTCCAACTGACGTCGCGAGTAACATCGAGACATTATTATTTCGATACGTTTTTAATTTATTCGATAGTCGGTAAAAAAAACGAGCACCCATATTTGCCTACGTTGAGATAATGTTATTCTCAGAGAAAAAGTCGGAGAAAACATTGGCCGTTTCGCGTCGAAGTTAATTAAAGGGAATTGGAGAAAATCGACAGTGAAATCGTAAACTTATTATAATAAGTTCCCGATCCAACGTCTGAGAGACCAAGAACCAGTCTCATTAATTCCTACGAAAGACCCAATCCGAAGAACAATGGAGATCCGCCCCAGACGGGCTCATCGAGGACAAACAAACGTACGACCGACCAAGAACAACGGACGACATCGACCAACCCTTTGTACTTCGTAATTGAACGTGGCTGTCTACCCGGCAGAAGTTTTAGACGCTTCCAACCCTATAAATGTTCGGCTGAAAGGAAACAGACCTCGAAATTCTAGAATAGCCAAGTTTTCTACCTCGAACGGGGGCCGAAGAATGCTACAATATAAAACGTTTACGTAACAGAAACTGGCTGGGAGTATTATAAAATTGTAGACAAAGTCTGGATACGCGTAATGGAAACCGGTGGACCGTGGAAGGCCAGCTCGAACAGCAGCTCGACTCGTTTCCTACGAGTCGAATGCATACTTAATTGGAACACTGAGTAATACAATGTTCAAAGTTGGCTGAAGACCGGATGAAAATGGTTTTAAAGTGCACTCGTTGATAGCCCCCTCCACATTCCTGCGCCGCATTAATGAAGCAGTATCGTATCTCGAGCATTTCCACAACTATCTGGAAACTCTAATAACTGAAACGGAATTTAATAAAGCACACTGTGAACGGCGTAATTGACATTTCGCATTCTATCCTTGTACGTCGCCCGAACATTCGACCCGAATGAACTGCACCCCCTCGCATTTACTGAAAATTCTACCGTTCTTCCTTTCTCTGCCTCTCCGTTTCACCATCCCCGCTGGCCACCTCTTACTTCCGCATCGTAAATCAAGCTACCTGTAACGCAAACACTAGAGTACCAAAGCAACTAATTATAGACGAAACGATTCTAACTTTTGTATTTCTTTAACAAGCAAAGCTTTCTCTTCTCGCAGGACAATTCTCTCTCTCTCTTAAGTAATTGAACGCAACAACGATCCGTGTCGCGTTTCAAGAGCCACGACAGCTACCAATTTCGGTTTGATTCGGTCCAGCTACCTCCGATTTCAATCCCCGTTTCTCGATTCAACTGTCCAACGAGCCGATACCTTCGAAGGTAGTTAATGGACGTTCGAAAGCACATAAATTCTTCAATGATAACTACCGCGGCCGTTTTCTCTTATCCGAAGATTTACTTCGTTCCAGCCGGCGAGCCGGTAATAGTGGTTCGCGAAATTTATTTGCGGATTCGTGGTGAAACGTTAATTCGAAAAGGTCGGACGGGGTGGCTGGAGGATCATTGAACGAGAGGCGGGCGAGATAAAACGAGCGCGGCGAAACAGGCCAGGGAGACGGGAGAGCCGGGCAGAAATGCAGAGAGGACGGAAAGGAAGAAGCGTGCGGAAACAAAGAATCGCTACGAGCGAAAGAAGAGAGGCGGCCGGAACGCAAAGAACGGCCGGGGATTTCGCTAATGTCATTTTTTCAAGGCAATGGAAATTCTTTCCTCTTTAGCGTTTTAATCCACCCGCGTTTCTGTGTAATTTGATTCACTCTTGTTCCGCTTCTTCCTGCGAAGCCCGGCTGCTTCGGCTTTGCACGACAATTTGATGACTACGGTAACTCAAAGCATAAAACGGGCTTGAAAATCGTTGTTTGCGAGAAACATTTTCAAGAAATTCGATAACAAACTAATAAGCTATTATTATTCCGTAAAACGCGATATTAATGTGCGAAGCGTGAACCAGAGAGAGGGAATGAAACCATCATTGTCAAGCTGGATGGACCAATATTATTAATAGCAAACCGTTTAACGGGGCACTTCCCAGAGGATAATTGTTACGGGAGAGAGGGCGAGAAGACGAATGACTTGGGGTAAACGAAAGAGTGCCGAGGCTCATTTCCCTTTCGCCGCACCCGATGAATTTTGAGGGCAAATCGTCGGAGCGACCGAACAACCGAAAGAGACCAAAGATATCCCCCTCGCTGTTCTCCCTCCATATAATTCCCTTCTCGTTTCCCGTTTCCACCGCTTCTTTCTCTCTGGCCGACGACTCTGCGGCTCTTGCCGATGTTACGCGTCACATTTCTTCCTCGTCACGACCTCCTCTCGTATTGGTATCACCCCACCGCGGTTTTCGAGCGGACGAACTTCTGATTTTATCGAGGCTGGGACGATCGATCGAACGGAAGGAACCGGAGATTGTCACGCGAATGAATTTGAAGTATTGCCATTTTACATTTCCACCTGTCTCCGGCTCGCGACAATCCGAGCGGCGTTCTTTCCGATTTTCCATTATCTTACTTTTCGCTTGCGTCCACCGCTGCCATCTTTCTTTTCGAACGACCACCGTCTCCACCACGATCTTACAGACAGGTCCGTGCATACAAAATGCACTCAAGTTTATACGTTCCAGACATGGTACTTCCATAATCATATAAATATTGCAAAATTGTCAAATAATTATGAGACTTCTCAGAGATCACACGTGTTCATCGGCTACTATCTTCCACTTTAAATGCTTATTCTCTTCCTGTACATCCGATCTTTTGTCTCAATTCTTCCACCAAAATGTCCTGACTTTATTCATTTCTCTTGTTCGCTAGTTCCGTTTGCATCACTCGCTTCTTTCTTTCCCGCGCTCTCCAGCGTTTCCTTCGCTCATTTTCCGCTGCTCAGGTATGCCTCCGCCAACCCCTTTCTCTGCACTCTTCCATTCCTCGTAGCTCCGCGTCGCACCCTCGAGAGCCTTCGATCGATGCATCTGGCTGCATTTGCAAGTTCAGCGACTGAACGGAATCGGTTGGAAGGACAAATCGAAGGGAATCGGGAATCACAATAAGACCGGCAGAAGTAACACGATTCTTTGCTGGTAGACGGGTGCGGATAGACCACTTTGTTTTGCTGTCTTACGGGAGCGACGGGGAATTCGGTTTACCAGAGCGAACCATCGAGCAGCAGGAACCGATCGTGTCGACCGTGTTCTTCCTTTTCTATGTTCCCGCGTGGAAGAAACAGTGTAAGAGGCAAAGAAGTATCGTTGACTGAATTTCTAATGGAATCGCGTTGAATGTTCTTACGCGTCGCGGTACCAGATCGACGGAATCGTGAATGTGAAAATTGTTTTTTAATTGGAAATTAAAAGCGCCACTAAAACATTACTAATGACGGTCGAAAAGTAAAGGAAGTTCATCTTCGTTTCCCAAGTTTCTCTCTGCTATTTTTATCAACATTTAAAGTACAGCCAGTCACGAATGTAAGTACGAGTGCAAAGAGTTAAAAATTCAAATATTTATACCCAATTATGTTGTAAAACAGCTCCGAAAAAAACTGAAAAATTTGATCGTTAAAACCCCTCGAGTAGATAGAGAAAATTATGCCATTGAATTCAGTTTTCGTTTCACCTCGATATCTCAATCGGTTGCTGAGATATAAGTGTTTAAAGTTTTTACGCTGCGCAAGGTCGCCGCGCTAGTTATGAATGACTTGACTTATATTTTTTCCCGGAAGTGTTTACGCACTGATAGTAATAGTAAAATCAGCTGTCTGGCACTGACCAGACACGTGCCAGACGATTGAGGTAGGTCAGTGACCAGGTGCGAGTGAGAGGTCCGAGTCCTACCAACAAGGATAGACATAGTAACCGATCAAAAATTACCCTTCCCCTTACACGACGATATCTCGGGAACCGGAAGTCCGATCGAGATGATTCAAAATCTGTTTTCAAAGGGAAGATCTCCAGCTTCCAACGAGCTGAATATCGTTCAATAAAAATGTTTATTTTCTAAGATATAGCGCTTCTAATTTTTCATCATTTTAATACGAGTTAATCGGGCTTTCAAATAGTTTTTTATTGAAAATATTCAACTTTTTTCGAGGTTAAATTCTAACAAACATTTAAAACCAATGTCCCGAACCGTATTTATATGAAAAAATTCACATCACCAAATTACTGTCGTTATTGTAATGAAATTACTATAATCACTGTACCAAAATTGTTCTATATATCCCGCCGACCACTGTAATCAAATTGCATGGAAATGCATGCTTCTAATTCAGAATAAAACACCTTTCCATTTTCTAATAAACAATCTTTCGCATCGTAAAATTAGCTATAATTAATAATTAATATATATATGTGGCGGCCTTTCGACTATCGCCACTAGAGGGACAGCACAGCCTACAATTTCCTGAATGTACTCGCTAGCCTCTCCTTTCCAATATATAGAAGTTCTGAACTGTCCCTAATATCCCAGCGTCTAAGGCAGGGTCTGCTAGGAAGCCTTACTGATGAGTCCACTAGCAGGCCCAGGACGAAACGTTCTTCCCCTCTCTTTTCCTTCCTTTCTTTCCTTCCTCCTTTACACAATAGCTACCTGAAGCATGCCGCATCATATAGTTATACAATACCCAGTAAAATGTTCGATGATTGATAGATAATTGCTTTAGAAGAGCAAAAATGTAGCTTAAACTTATGTAAAATTTTAAAATAATTACGTACGCTTCTGCAATAAATTGCTAAGGGCATAGATTTACAAGAAAAATGTGAAAATTAATAAATTATGAGCTATTTTGACATAAAAATGTGCTCCCACCAATTCGCGAGTCCGCGACAGATAGTAGCAAGGATAGATGCAGTGGGGGACGTATATGGTGGGTGGGGGGGGAATTGAGAGAGTGGGATGCATAGGGTGCATGGGTATATAAGGTCCCACAGGAGGACCCAAGACCCTTTTGTCGCTTGGTCATCGTGAAGTTGGGGTCAAGGTTGAAAGTGCCAAAAGCGGAGTAGCGAGGTGGTTGTTGGATTTCTGATGGTGGACGCTAGTTGCTGGACACTGCCCATTGCCCATTGGACACTGGACACTTGTTGCCGACTAGTGAGCCATTTGTTGTCGACCATTGAGCCACTTGTTGCCGACCACTGCGCCACTTGTGACTGACCACTGGACACTGGTTGTTGGCCAGTGAACACTGGTTACTGGACACTGGTTGTTGGACACTGGTTGCTGGACGTTGACAACTGATTCACTGGTTGGGGTGAGTGAACAGACTTAATATTTCTATAAGTTAAGTTCTTGGGTCCCTGCGTAGTCACCTCCACGGGGTGGGCCTGGGCCCTTGGTAACGTTTTTGAGAAAATTAATTTCTTGAAAACGTTATCATGCTAAGGACTACGTATTATATTTAAGTTATTTGCGAGTCGCTTAAAATTGTCTAATCCTTTTGCAGGACTTTGAAACTTTTACCTAGGTAACACTTACATTTTTCCCTCTTTCTAAATTGTAAAGAGCACAACAATACCTGTATACCTAAGTATACGATATGAAGTTCCAGAAGATGATAGCACAAACGAGGTGTATGGTAATTCGATCACCCAATTTATCACAATGTTCAAAGGTTCTACCTATCCTTCGTATCGTTTTAGTGCTACTCATATAACATAGAATAGTTAGAACTAAAACTAGACGTAGTTTATTAGCAATGTCGTTTGGAAAAGTCTATTATTTATTACAATTAAACTTACGAAGTTTTATTCTAAATCAATTTATATAAAACTAACCTATGGCAGCCATTGGCTTCTAATTATTTACAATAAAATTATTAATTGTGTCGTATCACTATATGATGCAATTAATAATTATATATTATATAAATAAATAGAACCCGGGTCTCACCACGTGGAGGTTGCTGCCAATGGAGACCCACCCTAACCACGTCCCATCCACCCTCCTTTTATACAAGATATTATTAAATAAAACCTCCTTCCAATGTACATTTGCAACAAGTTCGATGTTTGATCCCTATGCAAACGCACAATGGAAGGAGTATCGTAAAGAATTTTCGCGAGGAAGAACACCAATGAAAAGAAACACCAATACCTTGCCTAGTCAATAATAGATTTCAATTTCACACCAATCAGCCTAACTAGGAATATGTATCCACTTAAAAAAAGTGATTCCTATCTATCAATAGCTGCAAACATCTGAAAATGTTTCACTCTACATATGCAAAAATCTAACAGAACACAGTACATGAAGTACTTTGTATTCATGAATTCGAAGTGTTTGCAAAAGCAAACAACAGAAAAGAAGCTATGAAGCAACAAAGGAGGAATATAACAGAAAATTTTGCACAGACGAACAGAGGCGATTGAATTTACAAGATGCGAGACAACATATGAGTGACGACAAAAGACGACAGAATTAAATGCATTGGAAACACTGGAACACCTAAAATAAAACTGGAAACGCTGCAATATCTAGAACAGAGATGTACAGCATGTGAAACCATAACACAGGTTAATAGATTATACGAGAAATATATCCATAAAGATAAATATAATTACAAGTACATATAACAATAATAAAATAATATAAGCAGGACAGGGAACGCTGCAATATCTAGAACACAGTACTGCAATATCTGGAACATGTGAAATCATGAAACCATATTACAGGTTAATAGATTACACAAGAAATATATCCAAAAAGATAAATATAATTAAAGGAACATATAACAATAATAAAATAATAAGCAGGACAGGAAACGCTGCAATACCTAAAACAGAAATGTACAACAGACAAAATATACACATATACACACACATGCGCATACAAAACGATATAGAAAAATGTAAAAATAATTGAAAATATACGTAACCTTTATACAATAAACATCATGTTTACCACTCAAATATTATTTTACAATATTTATACCTCTTTCTCGTATATCCTTCTCGTTATTCATCTGTTTCGATTCATTATACGTATGACCATACCTTCATTTTCGTAGTATCATTTAATATATGTACATCCTGATGTTGTATTACTTCCATCAAATGGACGTCTCTCTAAAATTATAAGCTGCAACAGACTATACAATGGATTAGTAACAACTTACAAAAATTTGAGGGAGAAACAGTATACATAAGTTAAAGAAAGAAAAACAATATTTTACTGAAATAGCATTATAAAAATGATGTATGTAACATGTAATAAGAACAATGTGTATGGTTATAATGCACATCGACGTATTAAAATAAAAATTTATATTCCGTTCTATCTTGTTTCTTGTTACTATTCGTTAAATTAATTAAATTCTGATTCACTTGAAAAGCATCGTTTCGAATGTGAGATATTATTTCTAAAAAGTATTATTAAACTTCACCAACTTTGATTTTACAGGTAACTGCATCTAATATACTTCGCGATTTTTAAAGCTTATGCCTTCTGCCACACAAATGACACAATGGAATGTTCAAATATCAATCATAAATCAACGTTAAATGAAAAGTTGTAAAAACCAGAAAATATCTATTCGTAGAAATGAACTGTATGGTCTGGTAATATTTTATGACAAATGCTCGATCAGCAGAGATATCAAATGGAGAATTAAAGAAACAAAAGAAATATATCGTCTCTCATTATTATTGCTATTAAATTAATGTCGTGAATGAAGTATTCTTTCTTTTCGTATCATGAATCTTTATTTAGTAAATGCGAAGCAAAGAATACTTCAAAATCAATCGCGGTAAATGTGTTTCAACACATGTACTTGCAATAATAATATATTGAAACAGAAATTAGTAAAGTTAACCATTAAATATCAATTAATAATCTAATCGCGGGGTGTGTCATGAAAAGGCAATGCGCGAGCAGCCACCTGAGGGCGCTTTTCTTAATTCGCAACGCTAATTTATACACCCATGTAATTTAAGTACGCAACACTAATAAAAGAGATTTTTAAACAGTAATCTGCATAAGTACAATGTCACCACGGTGCAATGTAGCCCTTTGGCTACTGTGGTAACTCTTTGTGCAAGATCACACATCCATAGCGCAAATGGAACATTTTATAAGTGTGATATCGCACTCTGGTGCGACATAGCTCCTTTGGCTACAGTGGTGATGATGTTTCCACGCTTTCAGTGGAAGATTTGGGCTTCGTTAGTCGCAACACTATCGTGAAAAACGCGTCATTCATTATCGCAACACTAAATGGACTCAGAGACTTAACAATCGAAGACTATTACTTCTATAGACAACAAGAAGATGCAATTACTCGCGACATGTCTGAATCGCAACACTATAAAACTAATTGAAAACTATTAACACTTATTGAAATCGCAAATACAATTTAATCTTAATCGCGAAACAAATATTAGCAAATAATAATTATCAATCCAGCAAACAATCGCGATCTCATGATTCGCAACACTAAAAGAGCAATCACGATTATCATCTTTACGCAACTCTAATTCAAAGCGCGATATATTAATCAATACGCAACTCTAATAACAATCGCGATTTGGATTTATTCGCAATTCTAATTGGAACCGTATTAATTATTATTCGCAATGCTACAATTGAAAACGCGATTCGCCCAGCATTCGATAAGCCAGCATTCTGCTGGCTAGAATATACTAATACTACAGAAATACGAGCATAGTGACAAAGTAGTAACAAAGAATGACTTTGCATCGAGAGGGTTGCCTGCCTCTGAATGCATAGTCATTAGTAGTTGCCCTCTTCTCTGGGCCTCTTCGGCATATAGCCTCTTCTTTCTTCGGGCGTGAAGCCCAGGACCCTGAAACTTATATCTAAGCTCGAGATTCCCTAATCACAAACCAACAAATGACTCAAAGAATGAATCAAAACATGAAGCGAGACTTCTAAACGCACGCAAGACGAGCAACGATTTAAGAAATCGTTGTCCGTGCAAACGTGCTAAATCTCGAGCAGAAAACGTTCGTTTCGTGGAAATCGCGACCGCGATCGCGGGTCGATTCGAATGATGGATCGAGTAAAGCCAATGGCGAACGGCATCCCCCGTTCGCGACAGCTATACCGTCGATCATTCAAATCTGATTCCCTGAAACAGGTTGAACCACGCGAGAAACGCGCCTGCCCGATCGGTGACTGTGGTCAACCTGCCCGGCCCTACCTACTTATAATTAACAGACAAACATACCAGAAGTAAACTACCTACCTACCTAACGCTATATTTAAAAATGGCAAAAGATTCGCACCAACACATTCGTTCACCTCCGGAAATTTCTCATTCAAACACTCGGGCGCAATAATCCTACACTAGAGAGAACGTCCCGGGACGCCTCCGACACCCGAGCTTGGCATACACCTTGCACACTCTAATGGTACGTACCAGTGCTGCAATCGACTGACGAAAACTAGTGATCATTGCGTACAACGCCAGTAAAGCGTTTCTATCTATATTTCACTGTTTAATGTGAAATTTAGAACGTCGAACGAATCTGTATTTTTCGTAAGACGCAGAAGTTCTATCAGTGATACGAATGTTATTGCAATTGGCACCTCTGTGATTCAGAATAAATTTGGTACCATTTATGAGTAACAGTTAATTGTTCCTATGGAAACGAAGCACTTCCACGGCCTAATCACACACACACACACACACAACGTGGAAGGTACGTCGTGCACGATACACTAGCACGTCAGTCGCGAAAAAACACACATAATTAGTTATTATACAATCATCGTGCCCATCGCCTTTTCCCCATCCAAGTAGCACCTGGGCACGTGAATAGGGTTCTGGCAATGAACACGGAAGGGATTAAATCTGAAAATCCTGATCTAAATATGATTAGTGATCTCTATTATTCTCTGAATTGAAAAGTTAATCGTTGATAGTTGTTACGTTGCATAGAGCTGTAAAGAATTCTACTTTAAATCCTAACGCTACAGCCACCAGTGTGGTTGACGCATTTTCGCGTCCACGAAAATGATTAACGTGACCGGAATGTCATCGAGGAGCATTCCAAGCACGGCCTCCGGGAGACAAGAATTGAGATACGCTCAATTAGCGCGCCACGAACCCCTAAGCGAGATCCGCAGCTACCAATACCCTTGGTGAGGGTGGCGGGCTCCCCCGTCTGCCCTTCGGAATAGCCGAGGGCCTTACGGACGGGGCAGGGCGCCCGCACTGGGACGCTATAGCGACAACTAACAAGCTAACCAGACACGAAGCTAAAAACGCTCTATACAGTAGAATAACTACCAATTATTTTAAATAATGCTCGATAAATGAAAGAGGAGATTAACAATTCATTTTAATATTACAATGTATAGAATAGAGTTAAAGGCGCGGCGCGACGCGAACAAAGTGAAGGATTCTTCACTCTAAAAAATAATCGACATCCTTTGGGATGTATGCCTTCCTTCGAAGCGAACCCTCCCTCAATCTAATCTCAAAAATAATCAAAGCAAACCCATAAGAGGTTACTACTACAGCCACCAGTACCAGTTGACGTATTTTCACGTCCGCGAAATGTTTAACGTGACCAGGTGCCTACGGTGACACCCAGGCACGACCTCTCCTTGAGGCAGGGATTGGGATACGCCCAATCAGCCGGCAGTGAACCCAGTGCAGTAATCTTAGTACGCAGTCCACCACTACCGATGCCCTCGGTGGGGGTGACGGACTACCCCGTCTGCCTTTTGGAATAACCAAGGGCCTTACGCAACGGGATAGAGGCCAATACTGGGACGCTATAGTGGGAACACTACGCTACTCGACAGTGAACTCAAGTTCATTTATTTATTGACAAGAATAACTCAATTTAAATTCAAAGTTATATTTCAAATTCACGTTGAATTTTGAATTAAAAGTAAATTTGAAGTTAAAGTTAAACTTCAAATTACAATTAAATTTAAAATCAAAGTGAAATTCGAAATTAAAATTAAATTTAAAATCAATTATTTTATATTCCGTACATTATAATGGTAGAAGGAACTGGTAAGCTTCTCTCTCATTGTCTCGAACAACATTCAATTTAACTGTAGAATGATTAAGTACTAATTCTATAATAAATGTACTATTTTCGAGCGATCTCGTCATCGAAGCACTTATTCTAAAATATGGGAATAGTATTCAAGTTTGATGCTTCGATTTCGAAATATACACGTCGCGAAATGTCCTCTTGCACATGTAATATGACATTGTTTCGGCAACCAAGCAAACGGACTTAGTTACAACGAAAGCTATATTATATATTTAGAATATATTCCATATATACGATATTTATCACATATATGATTTATTCTATACATTCAATTTGCAACATCCACACCAACATCATTACACAATAATTATAATTATTACAGAAACGAAGTCGAAGGGTATCCGACTTCACTACTATACACTGCTACAACAAAGCAGTTTTAATATATACTACCTATTTGTTCATAAAAATAAATTGTATCTATATATATTCAAACATATATATAATTATAATATTCCTAAGAATATTTCACTTTCATACATATTCGTGTTCTATGTACTACTTGTTTTTAAACTTTCTAAATATACTTATTATGTGTGGATGAATCATAACTATTATAATACTCGTACTTAGTTATTTAATTATATTTTTACTATTATATTATGACATTTAAGAACGCGAAGTGCAAGAAGACCTAGCCTGATCTAATAAATAACACAGAAAATAAATGTTACTACTCGTGGATATAATATCCACGGTCACTATGCTTGTCAAGAAAATTCTACGTAATTACAACCAATCACCCGTGCCGATTTGGACCTTTCATCCTACGACATGATTGGGTGACCAGAGGAACTTAAAGGCATGCGACTCACCAACCATAGACCGATGATGCTGCTGATATCTGGAGGAAGTCATCGGGGATGCTGTCGATGTCTGGAGGAACTGCTGCTGCCTCAGTGCAGTCATCGAAGATATAGCAGATGCCTGAAGAAAGTCATATTATGAATTAAAATTCATGTTACCATACAATTAATTAGTTAAGAAAAAACATTAAGAAATGTTGCTTACCTCTAGGAGGACATCATGAACGTTGTCGTCAGGGAAGAAGTGGTAGATGAAGCCATCGTAGAAGTAGCTGAAAATCTTAAACAGAAACCATATTATTACAATTTGGTCTTTCAAAGCTCTTGTTAATATTTTCAATTATTAATTTACTTCATTGTGATTAATTTTGTGATTGCTTACAACAAATTAACCACAATTATGTTAATTTAATGATTTAAAATATTAAAAGTTTAACAAATTTGGAATTGTAAATAAAGGACGAAAAATACTTACATGTTTGGCTTTTGAAGCACAGCTGGATCCTTTAGGTAGGCAGCAATATGACTCTAATACCGAGGCAGCAAATATTAAAAAAAAATTAGGAATAAAAAAAAGTAAATAAAAGACTACAATACTATTGCCGTTTATACGAAGCAAACACTGACTCTACTCTTTCGCGCATGAATATTATAAAAAAAAGTCATTGAAATTAGAGCAGCTGTGCTCTAAGAAATATTAAAACTATCGCAGCAAACACTGACTCTACCGACCGCATTGCGCGCGGTCACCAAAACTTTCTGAAAGAAAACATTGTTAGTAGGGGACAAAGGATGGGAATAAAAACAACGCACAATTTACTTCGTATTATTCTTCATCTCCTCCTGATCGAGTGTTTGTTCGAGAAAATATTACTTTCGTTCTAAATTATTGAAGCATGTAGAAATATGTATATATAAATAAAATAGATTATAAAGTTTGAATACATTGTAAAATATATCCAAATATTATAAACTATGTATGAACACATTAGGAAATCATGATTGATCTATGAAAATTCTATTACGACCATTTGTTATCAGAATTTAAAGCTGTATGATATATTATAAATATTCGAAATTGCTTGCGAGAATGATTATTAAACAAATAACTCATTACTTGTTACATACATCATGTTTTGCTATCAATTATACATTAAATGTTATCAAATGATTACTAAAGAGGTAATATAAATTTGAACTATACGTTGAACATTCTTACAGTCTTTGCGTGACACCTCTTTCAATAATAATTATAATATTACCAAATTTCCATGAATGGTACCATTGGCCTTTGTTATATTAATGATTACAATGTTCATTACTCCTTCTCCATTGTTTGGGAAGATACAACCGACTAAATATCTGTAACAGAACGAAACAAAGCGATTAAGATAAATGTACAAATTTATAGTTAGTTATATTAAGATTCTATAATAAACGAGTTGATAAATCAAATTTTCAAAATTCAAACAAAGTCTACGGACAACTGTGAACAATGAAACGCCTAATAAAAGGAAAAGCAAAAAGGAAATTCAAAGATATATTCATATTTATGATGATAATGCTCAATAAATAGTTAATCAAGTATGCAATGGTTAAACAATGTTAATAATGTAACAAAAGTGTAATAGAATATTAATTGAGAATACTACGTAGTCGACAAGTAAGCTTGTGAACGTACCTCGATAGTAGAAACGAAGCTTGGAAAAGTTTTATCGACAGCAGAGGACGACACGTCTTACCGCCAGTCGAGGACGACACGAACTGACTGCTCGTGCCACTCTCAGCAAGACCCGCGAACGTCCGAACGAGGACGAACGCTTCCGAACATCGTTCTCCATTTCGCAATCACATTTTACTTTGTTGTGGCCTTGGTAATTTCTTATCTGTTCTGACATGCCCAAACATGAATATCACGAGCCAGGCTCGCCAACAGATAGTCGTACCAAACACAAATATTACGAGCCAGCTCGTATTTATGAAAGGAAAAACGATTCGAGTTTACTTTCACAACAGCAGTATCGCGTAAAAATAAATACATCACAGGTATTTACGTTTCGGTTTGTATTGCGACTGTTCAATCTTATGTACTACTAAGGTATATAGCTAAGTACATGTATTTACTTCATAAATACAGAAATTAATAAATTACGAGCATTTAAATACTTTTCTCTACTTCTTTCGGAAATATTTCGATACTAGCGTGCTCCAAAATCTGTTCTACCTTGAAATAACTCGATTGGCGTCAGATTTGCGTATCAAAAGTCTTCTTCAAGTTTTACGAGGTAGAATAACGTTTTCAGTCAGTTACGTCACCTTGTAACCAGAGCAGAGAATAGCCATTAAAGGATTTCAAAGGATAAAAACGTAAAAGGGTTCCCCCTTCTTCTCGAACGAAAAGGGGATGATCGTTAAATTATTGCAAAAGGTATTCGTTTGGCCTGCGACTATGCAACTTTTGTACCTTTTGACCCGTTTACCTATAAGGGATTAATAAGAGGAATGTAGCGGTGCATATTATCGATTACGAACACGGTAATATTAATTACCGTCCGATCGTTTCAAGCGGATTGCAGAAATTCGTAACTGCAGCGTAATTGGAAGAGTTAAGCCCTATGCGATTAGCATAACTTTATTTAATATTTGTAACGAGTTTGCTAGTGCTGTACAAATGTCCTTAGATCAAGATAATAATAAAATATATGAAGTGTAATGCTATAAGAATTGTTCTTTAAAAAATATGTATAGCTCCTTATCTTCATATTTCCTTTATACAATCTTCGTATCTTTTGTAGTAGTATTTTCATACTTTTATTTAACGCAAAACGCTTTAGAAATATATATTTTAAATATATTTGATCCACTATACTTTCATATGCGCATATTACACGCTGAAACTAGGCCATTACAAATTGCCACTATCCGCAAAGAAATTCAGCCCTAGGGATTTTTCATTACATCCTGTCGCAAGAACGGAAATTCCTAGGAACGCAGGGCGCTCCAGCAACATCCATTACGACCGCCTACATAAATATTATATTTTCCGATAGCACCAGCAGCCATAAAACTTGGCGTTAATCACGGAACGAAAAATACCACCCTCTGGCCGGGCGTAGACACAAAACGAGCACTTACGCCGACCAGGGCTTTTCTCCGTTTCGAAGCCCGCGGCTGTTCCGCAACCTCGTAAATCGCAAGACAAAAGGCGATGGGACGAGGCAAGAAAAGGAGGGAAAGTTGGCCTAAACGACGCCTGGTAAAAGACAGACAACGGACGAACAAATAAACGGGATGGCCAAGAATAGAGAACGAGGCTGATAAAGGGTTGAAGTGCTCGAGAGAAGTGGGTAGAGGGGTGTAAGTACCTAGGGCTGCCTCGAAAGTGGAACGAGAAGGGAAGAAGGCATCGGAAACGGGTCAGAGGAGAGTGAAAGAGGTGTGGTCCTTCGAAAGAATAGAAAATCGTAAAGGCTACTCCTAGCTGGCCAGTGTCTCTCGAGGATAGTAAAGTCAGCTCGGGAAGTTATTATATAGGAACCGGAGGATGGTTAAGCGGAGGACTTGCGAGAAACTGTTTACGGTGGCGGTCCCTTTAGTGGGACTGTTACGAACAACACTGTTTTCTGCAAACAATCCACGTTAATTTTCCACGAATACTGTATCGCGAACGGCAGACTCTGCTTCTCGATTTCTGCTTCGACAAATGGCAAAGGACTATCCGCGAAATTCTATCTAGAATTCGTACGTCGGATAGAACTTGACGGACTATTCGTCACAAGTCTCGGATATCCACGGACTTAATACAGAGACGCTAAACGCGTCTGCAAAAATGGCACTTGTGAGTATTATTCTGCACGCTTTAAGAATCGAAAGAGCGAGAAACTGGCGGGAATAATAAATATGCGGTGAAAAGGGTGAAACGCCGGGAAAAGAAGCAACGGAACATCCTCTGGACCCCTGTTTTAAAGCGTTCCCCGCGGTGAAATAAATTGGCGCCGCGGCGTGTTTACACGTCGTGGGGGTGCTAGGTAAAAATTCGCAGCGCGCGGCAAAGCGGTCGAGAATAGGTGGATGGCGGGCAGGGAAAAAGGGTTAGCTACCGGCAGCCAGGCTCGAACAGGACTAAGTTGCGTTTAATTAATGACCAGACTAATTAAAAGCCCAAAGAATAATACGGCCATAGTCTCTGGCTCGGACGCGCGCTACCAACGATTTGTAGCGCGACAGTTTAGTCGTTGTCGCTCGCATAACGTTAAACGTGCTACCACTCGACGATAAAATCGTTTCGTTTCCATTATTCTCGCCATTAATTTTAAACGAACCGTAAAACATGAAATAAAGTTTATTCCCTTAAGCGAGGAAGTATGGGGAGAGAAATTATTTGATCGGTTAGAGAATATTTCCCTTGCTGGCTGAAATTGAATTTTCGATAAGAAAGGTGTACCGTGGGTATGAGCTATCTTCTTAGAGAAATGTCTCGAGAGCGTGTCAGAACAATCAGATATTAAGGTTCCAAAGGGACATACTAACAAAAGCAGTCCGCGTCTTGAAGGATAAAGGAACGCTTTCCATTTGTTGATTTTACCTTCTTCAATAATGCACGGAATGATTATGAAACCAAGAGAAACCAGAGTGTTCTTTACATCCGATTGATGCGTATAAAATGTCGCGTTTCCCCCCCAAGTTCAATTTCGACGAGTCAATGCAACCAAGTCGATCCTGTTTCATCATCGATTCTTATGGACCGTAATAAAGAATTTATTCTCGTTAAATATTCTCTTGTATAAGGAGCATTTTATATGCATCAACCTTATGAAAGCTTTTCTTCCGACTCATGAGTAGAACAATTTTTTATACGTCACTTTTTTATTCCCGTTACGAACACGTTATATGAGGCAAACATACTTCGTTCAACATTCACAAGCAAAAGCATTGACGCGAATCTAAAAATTGTTCGTCTTCCGGACACAAGGGATCTCGCGTCTAATTATTATTAAAATTCGACGAAATGCTCGTCACTGCAATTTCTGTAGCGCGCTTATCATCTCTCCAAACATGTTTCTGGTCGCTCGATAGGTCGTGCTGACAAAACTGCCGATCCTGCGGGAAATGCCTTCTGTTAGTTTGCTGAAAGTCTGCGAAATAAATCGTTCGCCTTTGTAAGAAAACCGTCGATATCGACGAAAGCGTTCGCTATTAATCTACGATCTCAACATCTAAAGTACCAATCGAGTGCGCGTGTCAACTTCTTTTATTGCATAATAAATTACCCGAGTATAACCTAGTTCTAGACGTATTTA
This sequence comes from Xylocopa sonorina, assembly GCF_050948175.1. NCBI lineage: Eukaryota > Metazoa > Arthropoda > Insecta > Hymenoptera > Apidae > Xylocopa > Xylocopa sonorina. The sequence goes on along the minus strand of NC_135195.1, from coordinate 3,191,468 downwards.
CTTCTTCTCGACGGAAAGAGTTGGATCCCTCGACGGCGTGACACCCAGAACGTCGAGGACGTCGAAGATCGACCAGATCACCAACAGACCAAAAAATATTTTTATCTCGTTTTGCATATTTATTCTAATTTTCTAACACTTGTGCATTATAACAAATTTTCTCCGATTTACTTCAAAAATTCTGTTCCAACATCTTTTTTAAATTGTTTAACGCTAAGAGTCGACGTGAAAATTTGGTCAGAGCGTTCAAACGAATCGCGCGCCGTCTTTTATTTAAAAACGCCCAAATTTCACGGATCACTCGTCTCTTCTCTTGCCTAGATGCGAGCACGCGAAGTTATCGAACAATAATTTCAATCGACATCTGAATATTGAACGTTTTAGAAAATCGACAGTATTTTTCTGTTCCAATCGACGAAACGATTGACCCACTGCGCGCGCGTTTCGTTCCGATTTAAATGTATGCGCGTTAAAAAGTGCCCGATGACAATTTCCCACGGACTACGGACGCGAGCGCGCATTTGAAAAATAAAGTTTACCGTTTTTGTTTACGCTTCCTTTATTCGCGTTATTCTTTTCAATGCGTGCAAAAAAAATGTTTAAAAACGCCGAGTATCAATTTTGTCGAACAATCCATTCACCCGTTTAGTTGCACGATCATAAGCCGGTTCGCAAATGGGCAAACACGCGTCAACCATAAACGTATGAATAGTGCGTTGCCAAGTAAATACCGTTGAATACGAGCATTCAATCGATGCTCGACATCCACCCATTGCAAACGCGCTAATTAAATAATTAACTGTTGCCGAACCGGGCATACCGTTGACCAATAAATTTCATAACAGTCTCGTTTATGAAACTTAATTTTCTTCGCCTTTTGCATAAATAACAAATGTACGAACGTAGATTCCAGATTAACCTGATATCGCTGTGAAAAAAAATATTCTTAGCAAAAAATCAAGAATTCGCGGCTCAGGAATATTTTCTCCAGTCACGCACAACCACCATTAATTTTATTTCGCAAAAAAAGAGTGAGAACTGATTTAAAAAAAGGAAGAGAAAAAGAGTACGAACGGTGAACACATTTCGCGGCTGAATTTATCCCCGAACGGAAGAGGAAACCGACGAAGTCGTAAAACAAAAGTCAGCACGGATTATGGTGCAGAACATCGTCGTAGATAATCCCGACACTGTTCGAAAATTCCTACGGGAAATACAATGCATTCAAACGAGGGTGGGCGGGAAAAAAAAAATAGGTTCGCATCGCGACCGTCTCGTGTCATAAATAACGGAGTTGCGATATAAACAACGAGCCGTTGCTAATTTAGATCCGGGCACGGATAAAGCCAATATCAAAGGTATCCGTGCCAGAGCTGGCCAGACCGTTTCAGCGCGCCAGCCAATACGCTTTGCCGTACATCAAACAGGATTTTTTTGGTGAATCATCGAAATGTCTTTGCCCGTTTATATTACGCCCCTCCCTCGTTGCTAGTTTATCGCTGCGGGTTTGCGGTGAAAACGCAAAACTCGAACCGAAAAATATTGTTCCTATGAACTGATACAGCGATCCGCGCGGTATCGTGATTGATTAATTCAGCGCTCGAGCGATACGATATTTAGAGTGATTATGAAACAACAACCAGCGTGATTTGTCGCGTAAACTTAGAAATTCAAATCGCAGTACCGTAAATCCTGAATAGCTGCGCGTATTGGGAATCGAACGCGTGCAGTTATTCAGGTACAGGAGCAGACCTTCGCACTTGATTAATTTCGTGCTGAGCTTGGGTGGTTGGCTTCGCAAGCAAGTGAGACAAAGCCAGAGTGCACGAGGATATGAGCACCAGTGAAATCAGATTAATGTATAAGTAAAAAAATGTTTTAATTTTCATTTTTTACGAGTTCACGTAGATGTCACGAATCCAGTCTCGGAAGTAACCAGTCGAGGTGAATACCGTGTACGAATGGTAATCACATTTACCATTCTTGATCGGACTGACGCTAACGACACCCCGCAGGTACCAGGTTCCGTTCATTTGGAAGCACAGACCTCCTCCACTGTCACCATTACAGAGACTCGAACCTACCAATTACATTACTAACGATTATTAATAATTATAGTTAGCATTCCATGGGAATAACGTGAAACTGTTCGCAAAGGAATAGGGAAGAAAATGAAATGAATTCTTTAGGAATCGCCTGTGCCCGTGGGTTGCTTGTGACATTTCTTCGACCTCCTTCAATGAAATTGCTTTTCGCAGTATCAAGATTAATCGCCAGGAAGTGCATGTTTGTTACTTTGATTGTGCCAGGTTCTTGGAAAGACGCAAATGGGAATTTAATTTGTCGCCTGCTGGTGTACGAATAGCGCAAAAACTACAATATTTCGCATGTAGAAATTGAATTGAAACGAAGGAGAGTGTAGTAAGTGAGATCAAACTGTGCCATCAATTTCTTTGCCAGGCTGTAGTACCAAAGCGATCAGAATCTTTTAAAAATTTCACGAAAACACGTAATAAGCATTATACTCACCGTTCAATCGACCTGCGCAGAACTTGTCAGACGTAATATATCCTTGAAACTCATCAGGCACATCGTTTACACATCTATCGTATGGCACGTATGGCATCTCCAACTCTTGCAGACTCTCGCTAGAAATATCCTTAATCGTGTAACCCCAACCGATAGACTGAAACGGAGCCCAGATATTACACCTGAGAATTCTACACTCTTCTACTAACAGGCGCATTTAAATTTACCATAAATCCACGAACACCTAATTAATCGTTAAAGTAGAACAATGTCGCGACCATGTAACAAGCGCGCGCGAATTAATTACGGAAATATAATCCCGCGCGATTTAATTAGTCAGCTGAAACCAGCGATGAAAAAACGGAGACGAAAAACTGAAAGGACCGGAAATCCGTCGCAGGAAAGAGCTTTCGACGCTTGGCTGATATCAATCAGCGCGTCGAGGTATCTGGTTAATCAGCGTTTCTTAATTAACGGCCAAGCGTTCTCACCTTTCCATTTTGGCCCAGTTGCAGCTGCGACCTCTCGTACGCGTTGTCCCAGTCGATGCAGATCGGTCGAACCATCGCGGTTAAGTTCATAGGGGTGGCCAATTTCAGGAGAGCTATGTCTTGCGCGAAATTCGCCCTCGCGCCGATGTAACGCTCCGGCAACAAAATCTGGGCAAGCATCGATTTTTGCGCGTAATTCTCGTTCGCGTTCCAGTCGCGATAGTGCTTGCCAGCCGCCACAGCGTACTTCGATTTGTTGTACACTGTGTTGTACACTTCGTCGTAGAAGCAATGGGCAGCTGTCCAGACAGAACGACATCATTCGAATTGATGATCGAACGTATATTTTTTTTTTTTTTTGGAAGCACGTATTCGAGGAAGCTTGTGCGAGGAATTGTCTCGTTTTCTGGTTTTGAAAATATGGAACAGCAGGTATCAGGTCATTTTCTGTAAGCGATATCCTCTTTTTTTATATGGATGAAAGCTGGAAGGATTTATGTTACGTACAGTGTAGACTTTATAGAAGTTTGGAAACGCCGAAAGTGCTTTTAAAAATTTCGAAATGACGGGAAACGACATTGCTCGCGGAACGACTAGATAAATTAAGAAAAACGTGACATTACCATGAGAAAATGTCACTAGAGTCTCGTTATGAATATAATGACGTGTGTTATGAATGAATATGAGTAAATATGTTCATATTATCGAACTTACTTAAATTACGTTTGATATGCTAGTTAATGTCAGTAATTCTTGCATGATTTGCGAGACACGAAACATTTAAGAATATTTTTATATTCTGAGAGTATTTAATGGAAATAAAAAAGCTCAGCCAAGTCTTAACGCATGATTATCCAAATGAAAGTAGTTCCGAGCGAAGCAAACCCCGATAAAACTGTTAGACTTGACGTTAAACGGACCAAACATAATTAAAGTCTGTGCAATAAGCGTCGGTAGTTTTCGAGTAATAAGAAGGAACGTTGCGTTAACTTCGAGTGAAAGTGGCCAATGGAGGTTAAAAAATAAATTCTTTACGAGTACGATAGCAGTCGTTCCGTTCTAATGAAAAGCGGTAATCATAAAAAAGAAGAGAGTAGTTCCTCCGCTCGTTCTTAAAAACGCCATAACGTTCTTGCAACATTTGCCTTATTAAGGGGATGAAAAAAAAGAGGCGGAGGGAAAGGCCAAACAGCTCGTGAAGTCCAACAGCCGGGCAAGCTCGCGTGACTTCGAAGCAGAAATTAATTTCCTCGAACGAAATTACCTGATACGACTAGATTGTTGCTTATAAGAGTGCCTCCGCAAATTTGCTCGTACTCGTTCCCCCTTTTTTTGTTGTAAATACCGACGTGCCACGGAAATGCCCCGAGCTTTGCCTCAAATCCGTTCACGACCAGCGTGTTACCCTGCGAAACGGGTATTCCACATTCTGGCGAAGCATAATGGATTAAATTACAGACTGAATACACCGTGAACCCTCGTTGAATTAATAACGTTCCACAAGCAAAAAATGCTAATTCACCAAGCACGCGATCTGCATTTTCAACCAAAAACGATTTGTTTACTTCGTTACATACGTATACACAAACGTTACGCTTTTTAACTAAAATGTAACATCGTAATGTGTAGAAGACACTACAGATAAGAGAAGAAAACTAATTACGCTCTGCGGTACCAGCGATTACGCGAAGCAAATACTTCCGCTCCTCTCACCCCTAAATAAGAAACGCACACAATTAAGGGGATGATATTGGCTCGAGGAATCGCGTCTTTCCTCGCACCTTAAGATTTCGCGTTACAATTCGCCCCGTAAAAACACGAAACCCTTGATTTCACGTGCAGATAATAATTGCAAAAATATTTATGCACCACTCCATGTATTTTAGCAAGTATATCGTATTTCGTTATCATTTAATATTACCGCCACGTGGCTGCAAAAGTTGGGCGCTGTGAAAATAGAACGTGGGACGCGAATATCAAGATCGTACGTGTAAATCGGTGATTGTAGACCAGTAATTTGGAAGGAAAGCAGATACGCGAAATCATCGTTACCTGGAAGACAACGGAAGAGGCGGCGGTCCCATAATCCGTCTTCGAGACAAGTGACTGTACGATACCCTGGGTCATTCGTCACGGGCAATTTGTAGGACGATTTGCACGACAAAGTCGCCACTGTTCCTGGTTTAATGCGATTGGTGCAAGACACTTCGTTTCCTTGGTAAGCGCATAAAATATTCACCGTTGTGTCAGTCAAAGGAGGACACGTTCCTGTTGAAGTGAAATTTTCAATAACCAAAAGAACGTTCATTTATAAATACGTGTTTAAACAGTTTTAATGCTGTTATCAAATTTTTAATTTCAAAATCGATTTGTATTATCCGTACTGATGTTTGCTTTAAAATTGATGTCCGTGTATCTGTCTTATTAGTACAAAATTGATTGGACATTTCATTGCAACGTTATTATACCAATTATATTTGAAATGTTATTGCACAAATTATCGCCACACGTGGCACTCGATTATATTCGCATAGGTAAGCTTGGACGCAAAAATTTCGCGATCAATAGTCAAAATAACGCATCGAGCAACAGCGTGGTAATTACGTAATCAATTATTTCATTAAATGTTGGGCAAATAATGTGAACTCGGTCTCGTTTAAATATTAATTTAGATAATGGAAATGAATATCCTGGAATTTTAAATCAATCGCTACTCTGGGAGTGGAAATTTATTGGTAAATGCGAAAATCGATAAATATCTATTATTTAAATCCTGATACATGTGACGGCATTTTTTAATTAAATTTATTCTTCTCTGGAGAATTCACTGTTAACACGTTTATGAAATACGAACGAATCGATTTTGAAGTTTCTAAAAAACGACGCCCATCGATACAATAAAGTTCAGTTGCGAGATGAACTTACTTAGACACGAGGGTAGATTATACCATTCATCGTTTACGCAAACAGAAACGGTGCTCCCATTCAAAATGTAATTCTGCCGACAGGTGTAAGTCAGAATGCTGTTCCTGGGAACTTTATCCCCGCTGTGCTTGCTGCAAGGTTCGCCGCAACCACCCAGTTCGTAACTTCCACCTTCAGGTTGCTCGGGAAGGGCGCAGCCTGCTTCGTTTTCCGGTTTTCTACGATGTCCGTCAGCGAATAATTAACGATGTCGGTAATTAAACGCGCGCGAATAAGAGAATAATCGAATTCGTAACGGTAGCAACAGCTTTCTTAGCCATTCCTCGAGCTTGGAAAACTTGTTCGTTTTTCGCAAGTATCTCGCGTCCCTTTTTCTAATAAAAATTTTCGCTGCCATCGATTTGTTACGTTTATCCCTCGTTTGAGTAAATTAACTTACTTGACGCAGCCACGCTCGTCGCTCGAATCGCGGCAATCGAATTCGTCGTCGCACCTCGCTGTTTCTGGCAAACATTCGCCAGTTCCGCAACGAAACTCGTTTTTCCTGTTCCCGAGATGCCAACAAACGTTGATTACATGTTTGAAGATGGTGCACGTGAACAGATTTCTCTGATTGCAAACCAGCGAAGCAAAAACGGGACTGATTTCACAAATACCAAACGATCGATTTTCGATTTCCATAAAAGGGGGTGTAAACGTTATAGAAAGAAACAAGGGGTGCTCCAAGTTCTTACGATTAATCAGAAATATTTCTCTTTTTAAAATTGTCTGATATCGTAACACTAACTCTATGGAATGATTTATAATGTAACCTAATTGAAACTTTTAATTGAAAAGCTTATTTCAATGAACTCCTTAACTTCGACTTCGAACAACTTGCTCGATCCAATAAACCGATCAACCGTTAGCCTTTCTACTTTCCCACTGTATCCTGTGAAACTGATGTAAAAAATAGTTTTGTTTTTATTTTATTAAAATACACGTCAGGATTAAAAATGGCTTTATGTAAAACGAAATCGCGTAGCCACGTCGAATTTCACGTATCCGTTATCACGGGCGCGAAAAGCTAACGATTCGCAATCAAGGCACAAACGTACACTTGTTTCCATCACTGGTGTTCCAGAACGGATCGCGTTCGTCGGGTCGAGTTTCCATCAATAGCGTCGTCCGCTCGCGTTTGTCACTTTTAGTTAACCAAAATTCATTAGGACGATTCGAACGCGCGAAGTATTTCATAGCCGGATATCGCGTAACCGCCGCGATTGTTGGGGAGGCGTTTTCGAAAACGCGATCGTCCCCCACCGTGACATCGCCCCGTCCTGTCGCGTTTAATCGTTACTACGTTTTATTGCCCATCCTGTTTACCATTCGTTCGTACGTTATGCTCATTAACGCGGCTCCTCCAAATTACGATCGACAAACGGCTCATTTACCGTTCAAATTACCCCGTTCCGCCTGTTATCGATAAATTTACGCCCGTAAATTGATTACTGATTGGTTACCGCTGACGAGTTCCGCGTGCTGTCTATATTTTTCACTTCGGTTAATCAAAGTTAAACTATCCACCCGTCCAAAGAAAATTCAAGCTGTACACTCCCTCTTCGCGCTACAATCACGAGTTATTCTCATTATATAATTGACTCGTTTCGTTCTCAAAAATTCACCAACACTAACTAATCCATCCTCCAACTATACGTATATTTTATTTCTGCTTAATTAAAAAATTGAATTTATTATCTTACCTACATTGCACGTTGTTATCGAGAGGTCGCAGACTCGAGACTGTCGTTTCCTCTGGTCTTCCTCCAGGTCTCCTTCCTAGATTATCATAGTCAAAGTTCGCTCTATCTGGAGGAGGTTCGCCAAAAGGTCTTTCTTCCGGTCTTCCTCCTGGTACTCCCCATGGTATCCTTCCTGGTACTCCTCCTGGTTTGTAAATATCATAGTCAAAATTTGGTTTACCTGGGCCTTCGTCGTCCACGAAAGGTTTTCCATCCGGTGGCCTGTCTCCTGGTCTTCCTGGTTTGTCGTAGGGGAAGTTGAAGTTTGGTCTGACTGGACCTCTTCCAGGTCTATTCAGCCCCGGAGGGCCGTAACCACTTAATCCTCGAGAAGGACCACCGCCGTACCATTCCGGTGGTGGACCACCCGGAGGAGGACCTCTTCGTTCGTTGAATTCCACCTCTCGGCCATTTTTATTGTATCCACGGGCAGGGAACTCGTAATTGTCATAGCGAGGCCATGGCGGGTCCGCTCTTCTCTTCACGCGAGCGTCGCAATAATCGAGCACTAACGAGGTGGAAACAATTGCACGGTGACAATGAATTTCGAGTCGTTATCGCAGGGAATATTATTGTGCCGTTCTCCGCGTGTAACTGGTCCCGTCACGCGAGTCCTTTGCCAGGAGATGCTAGGGGTTGCGAAGGAACGGGTTAAAAGCGTGGCAGAGTCGTTAGTTGATTAGAGGATTTATATGGTCGAGGGAGTTGAATTGTTGATAAACGCGTCAGAAAGAGAAAGAAATAGAGAGAGAAAGGGAGAGAAAGAGAGAGAGGTACTCTAAATTTTCCACAGTGAGAATACACGAAGAGTGCTTAACGAAGCAATGACAAAAATTTCTTTCTATTTATCGTTCTTAATATTTGCAGTTTATTAGTATAACTTTTTCTAGCACACGTTTCTCATGTTTTATTCACCAAATCGAATCGAAGCAAACAACCGCCACCGCATCGCGAGTTCGAAAGTCATTAGAGAAGAAACCTCTGCGCCCCATACGCAACCATTACACGCCATGCACGCGGTTCTTTCTCCAGTGGCTCTGCGACAAATCGGTCGCGGAAATCGAGCGTAATGTCGGCTACTCACGCGACGCCGACAAAACGATCAGCCATGGGTAGATCACCAAAAATGCAACCAGCGCATTCATAACTGCATTCAGGATACCATAACGATCGTCGTCGATGGTCGAGGTTCAACTGATCGCGAAACAAGTAGCCGCGTCTTATTCACGTCAACAGGCTGTTCTCGTGAATTAATTGTGCAGAATGCCGCACAAATGACGTAAGCAAGATCACTATCAAGACGAGAGTCCCATAAGAATATGAAAAGTGTTTAATAAGAAATTGCAAAGCGGCTGGTTCCTTAGAAGGAAGTCTTTAGAAGTACTGGAAACATACTTCCCCTTGCCTTTTAGAATAGTTTGCAGTTTTTATGAGATACATTGTTATAAAAAATTATGCATTGGCAAACAATTATTCAGCATATTTACGTAGCATAAGATCATGATACACGTGTAATATAATCATATTACCAATAGATCCGTCAGCAATAATTAGATTCTTGTAAATGGCAACGTAACATTTGTTACGCTTGTCTCCGACAAGATCGATCGATCTTCACCACGTGTTCAGATTGCACGGATGCACACCAACATCCTCGAGCAAAAGTTATTAATTGTGAACGAAATTCTACGAAGGTGACGCGAGATTCATTGCGCAAGACAGATTGCCATCAGACGCCGCGTTGCATAATTATCCAGGCGAATCTGTATTTCCGGCTACGTTATATCCGGGTCTGGTGAATCCCACGCGCGTGCACACAGACGTACTTTCGCTAATAACTAGATTTCAACGGAGGCATAAAAATAATTAAATCTATCTACGGGCACGTCAACAGTTTCGGTTCCGCGACTGAGGCGAATATTTCTCGCTTGAAACAACGGAACGAGTTTGAAAAAAATTGATTAATTCAACGCTAACGAACCGTCGGGAATAACGAAATTTTTCGCGGAAAATTTCGGTGGGAAAAGTAGAGCAACGCCTTGCATGAAAGTGGGGCAAGCCTGAAAGCGAAATAACATTTTCCCTCTGAATTTAGCTGATCCGGAACAGGACTATTCATAGGTTAACCCCGCAATCACGGCAGATATTTAAAATATAAATTGAACGCAGACGCTATACGTTTTGGGGAACAAAAGAGCATTGTATCTCGCGCCAGCAGAACGACTGAAAAATTGAACGTAACACCAGAAACGTGTTGAACGACAGGGAATCCATTTTGTTAAGGAAAAACTCGATTCGTTTCGACGCTTGGTCCTCTTTCGAAAACGTTCAAAATGGACGCGACGCTCCAGAAGCATCACGCGAAGCACGTGTACAAGGTGCCTGAAGGGTTGAGGGAACTGTGCACCGACATTTCGCGAGAGGTAGGCACATTTGTTCGCGCGAAAGACTCGAATAAACGTGTCGTCGATTAATCGTTGATTTCACCACTGTAAACAGGTTCTTCGCTCGCAACCAGAGAACTTAATCGCCTTTATCGCCGAATACGTGGACACGCTTCTGATCACGCGCGAAAACACGAAAAGTACATTTCTCTTGGCTGAGGATTCCTCTTCTAACGCGAAGTGCTCCCACAAGGAGCTTTATCGTTTCTTCTCTGTTTATTTTATTTTTATTTTCCACACGAACTGTGGCACCATTAAAGCCACGCTATCGTTCCAGTTGCGGTTAAAGTCGTGAATAACATTCTGCTCGGGAGTCAGGCTATTCTCTGCATACTTTATCAGAGCGGCTTCACTTTGGAACAGATCACAGTGGCAGCTCCAAAGATACAAGTAAATTGTATTATTTTTATTACCTGCTGGATGTTCGATGTTTGAAAATGCTCGATCCAGTTTTTTCTTCTCTTCAATTCTCGTTTTCTCTTTTCTCATGTGTTCTCTTATCTTTCGATTACCTTTTTGCCATTTTACTCCCTTTCTTCCCCTTGATTCTCGCCTTTCTCTCGCCCCTTTCGTTCATTTCCTCCCCAGCTCACTTTTCCTTTTTTCCCCGTAGAAAGCATTTCAAGAGTACTTGGACGCAGTTGACACGCGACCGGTACAGATATGCGAAGGTGAGGGAACGGTGAATGAATCGTAAAAAGAGCTGGTAAACGTTATTATTTTAAGCCGGCTGGGTTTAAGGCGAGCTCGTTCCAGGGCGGAGTTATAAAAATGCGACGAAATAAAGATATAACGGGGCTGATTGGTGGGCACGGTTGATATCGGGGCTGGTTCTAGCCGTTCATTAAATTGGACTGTTTTTATGAACCTTCGTTAAAATGATTAATACACGAGGGGAGTCGAGTACGGGCCTTAAAAGCTTGGGAACGACGTGATAACTGGACCTGGTTAAATTATGTTGACAGAAATACATAATATACGTGTATATATGTATAAAATGGAATGTTACGTCACCTGGAAAGCTTTAAAACAATATTTTCACTGAACTCATTACCAAACGATACGATCAGTGCGATTAACTGTCGACTAAAAAAATGCTTAGACAGAACTTGCGACGACCAATCCATGATATCGGTAAGAAGTATCCTCGAAGCCACTGGAGCCACACGCGAGGACGCAGAACGAGCCGCCACAGTGATACAAGTCAGTGTTTCGAGATAAAAACCTATCAAAAATATAACAATGCATTCGAATCAGGCTGCGTTTCGTGGCCATTACGAAAGAATGGTCCTCAACGAAGCTCACGGAAAGGTTCAATGGCAACGAGCGGTCATGAACACGCTGGACATCCTTAGAAAAGCTGGCGCCACGCAAGCAGAAATTTCTAAAGCCGCGAGACACGTGAAAGTAATATTCTCTGTTTAAATCCGGAAGTAGCCAGTATTTAATTATCCTCGCGCACAGTTCGCTTATCGTGGATACTACACCAGAAGAAATCGACGGATCGAGGCTCGTAAGATTGTAATCGCCTGACTTTACGCAGTCAGTCTAGATTTCAGACATTTTTGAAGATAGTGTAACGTAAATGTTCCCAGCGGAAGCAGAGGAAGAGCCGCTTAAGAAGGATGAACGCATACTGGAACCTACGGAAGCCATCCAAGCGGTCGCCTGGATGGAGATGATGTACGAGGATTCTGGATTGACTTTGGAGAAAGCCAACGAGGCAGCTTCGGTTATTCAAGTAACGATTTGACGATTTTATATAACTTTCGACTCATTAGGGGACAATCGTGGTTGCTTAAGACCCACTGTGTCTCTGATCGATAGAGAGCGTACAAAAAATATCGCACAAGAAGACGTTGCTACGACGTGCAACAACTGGAAACAACGAAGTCTATGGTAGCCGAAGCTGTCCTCGATGAAGTGCGACATCAAATTTTCGAGAAAGTAATATCGCGCAAAGATATCCCGGACGAATATGGTACGCGAGAGGAGATGATGGCTGCGAGTACGAAGCTTCAAGTAGCCTTCAAAGAACATTTGAAAGTCTCGCATATAGTGCAAGAAGGTCTAGCGTTTTAATATCATTTAAAACTACTCAATTACCCTGACAATGCAAGTTTGTTACAGTAAGAGCACTGTAATGTTACTTGTGCCGAGTGACATCACTTCCATAGCCATCGACGTCCGCACTTGTAGATGATTGTGTTAATTTCTTGCATATTTCAGTAGTTTTACTGTAATTTCTTGTATATTTCACTAGTTTCAGTGTGATTTCTTGTATATTTCAGCAGTTTTATTGTATTTTCTTGTATATTTCAGCGGTTTTATTGTAATTTATTTTATATTTCCCACTTTGTAGGTAAGAGAGAGAAAGATATATGAAAAGGCCATAAGAAAGAGTGAGACAGATGTTACCTACCTTGTTGAAGAACCCCTGGCGCCATCTCTATAAAAAGTGCTCAAACTGGTCGCACAGTGGTACCGACAGCGAAGTGAACTACTGAAAACTACTAGCGCCATCTCTGCGGAGGGTAGTGAAACTAATTACCGACATCGTTTCAGCACCCTTCCAAAAGATGGCGCTAGTAGTCTTCAGTAGTTCACTTCACTGTCGGTACCGCTGTGCGACCAGTTTGAGCACTTTTTACAGAGATGGCACCAGGGGTTCTACAGTAGGGTCCTCATTATCTGTCTCACTCTTTCTTATAGCTTTTTCATATATCTTTCCTTCTCTTACCTCTAAAGTGAGATATATAAGATAAATTACAATGAAACTACTGAAACATACAATTAATTACAACAAAACTATTAAAATATGCATCCAAACGACAGAAATTTGTCACAGTAAGAGCACTGTGATGTGACTTGCGTCGAATTGTAACAAATATAGACTTAAATATGAAATTATGTATAAAATCCTATAAACTTAAAACAGGGACAGAAGTTGAACCAGTAGAACCAGCCTCTAGGTCTAAATATCGTCCGGTAAAATTAATGGAAGATGAGTCGACAGAAGAAGAAGAAGATGAAGAAGAAACAGGAGAGGCAGAAGAGCCGCAAGTATCAGAGATCGAAGTCACGACAGCTACCAGTCCAGAATTACTATCGGAACCTGAAACGGTCCAGCATCTGACCGACGCAGAACTCGAGGCAGAAGCTGAAAAAGGTAAGATAAAAATCAATAATTTTGTACAGCAAGAAAATAAACTAATTGGCTCGAAATTGTATTACTTTATGTTCTTCGTGCGCTAATTAAATTACTTCTCACGTTTCACCTCAAATTAATTAATAGCAGAACAGGAAAAAGAAGGGAAGGAGGAAGGGCAGGAAGAGCTGGAAGAGGAGACAATGGAAGATGAGAAAAAGGAGCAAAAAGAAGTCGAAACGGAAGAGGAAGAAGAGTATGAAACGGAGGAAGGTCCAAGCAATGTGGAGGAGACCGGTGGCACAACACGCCATGCAGCGGAATGATATAAATGCGCTCGTCTATTAGCTTTATTAAAGCAATATACTTCCAAAATAAGTATATCAACTTTATTAGCGCAATATACTTTAAAAAATAAGCTTCTCAAGGATCTATGATACGCGAGTTTCGAAATTGAACTTTCTTCCGGATCTTCTTTTACGCTTTTCTCAAGCGTAGCGCGAGGGAATAAAAATTCGTTCGCTGAAAGCTTTACGATAAGTTTAATGAGAATTTTTGAAACGTATGTACTCGCGAGTGGTTCGTTATCTAAGAACATAGTTAATATAAATATTAATATAATGCAATCCCTTTCTCTCTCTCTCTCTCTTCTTCTCTATCACAATCTAATTTCTTTGCGAACCGTGATCAATAAAAAACAATATAAATACAATGTACCACGCAATTGCCCCGTATGATAAAAAAATAAATAAATATCTAAGAAACGTGTCAACTAAAGCCAATAAAAATACAAAACTTAGTAGTAGTAAGATGAACGTTCCTTTCGAACTTAAAACGTGTGCCTCCACGGTGTGCCTTTCGCGGAGCAACAAGTACCGGCCTTTATTAAACGGGACTTGAGATTTTTTATTTGACTGCAGTCATCCTCTCTGAATATCTGCAGGAATCCGTGTCTGCACGTTTTCCCCATCGGCGGGCGACAGTTATTGCCACTCGGATATTTCTCCCTTTGCTTCGCGAGTTCGTCCATTTGGCAGGTGGTTTCTGAGGTGCACGATTTATTGGACTCGTCTTTGATCCGTTCGTCCGAGAATTCACTGTCCCCGAAATATGGTCTGTGTTTGCACCTTTTGTTGGTCTTGTACTTCTCCACCAAAATGCACAAAGAGTCCTTGTGGTTGATCGTGCCCACAGCGTCGTCGAGGTCCTCATCGTTCTGCTCCTGTATCCGAAATGCCTTCTCCGTTTCTTTCGCGTGGCAATTGTGGTTGCAAATCGCGTCTCGTTTGGTATGCTCTTCGTGGCAGCAGCTTCTACAATTGCTCGAGCTCGAGGAACACAGGTAAATATCTGGCGCGAGATTCGTCTGCTTCGACGAACAACTGTTGAGAGAAAGATTGATCGAAAGTCGTGCAACGAAATCGTAAAAGGTTGAATTATGGAACAAGTAGTCTCTAACTTTGAACAATTCAGAGAATAAAAAATTAGATTCTGTTAACCTGGTGTGCTCATTGCTGCAACAGTGATGGCAATGGCTATGAGAATGGCAGCAACGATGGCGGTTTTGATGACAACAATCCCGATGTGGTCGTAGGAGATCAAAAGTCGAATGCTTCGCACAGTGGAAATTATGGGTACGCGAGCTGTTGGACGACGGCGAGTTATCCTTCTGCGCGGAAAATGTACAGCCTGGATTTCGATGTACCGCCGTGTAATCCCTTTCTGCGGCATTGCAGTCGTGATCAGTCGTGTTGCAATCTGAAAGAAACGGAAAATTATTAGCATAAGTCTTAAAATTCGAGAAAAGAATTCCAACTTACTGCGTTTCTCAAACGATCCACTATATTTAACGTTATCCACTTCACCCTGGTCTCTGTCATATAGAAGATTAACGGACCCTAATTTGGTCGAAGTTTCCTTTGAATTTCCTCTTCCTGAACGAGAACACGAGCTGTGGCACCGATCAGAATTTCGGGAGTCCGCAGTGGAACCTCTCATCGGCTTTGTATCGCAACTGTGGAAAGAATAAACTGTTAGAAAAGGAATTATTCAGAATATTTAACACTCAACTGACATCTGATAACAATCTTCATTATAAATATGTATACATAAAATAAAGTGTTATTCGCAAGAGATTTTTCAAATTGAAATATACGTAACGAATGGTACTTTTCTAGTTGATCCGATTTGGAAAACTCGCATTTCTTCGTGATTCCATTGTATTCTTTGCTTGGGACGACGTCGAGCGTATCACCAGCACTGCACTGATCGTTACGCTTGCGACAACAACTGCAGATTATTGGCTTCTGAACTAAGTTTTCCTTGACCGAGGCGCTTTCCCCGCACTCGTCGTTCCATAATGTCTTCATTTCGACGCGATTTGATCTTCCGTTTGAACACGTCCTCGATGGAAGCGGTAAATTCTCTTGGTCGTTCGTTTCTTCATTGCCACTGACGCTCTCCGTCTGTTTCCAAACGTTGTTAAATAACAATTTCCGTGAAAATAATATTTATTATACCCTTTATTAGATATTAATAATTTCTATTAATCTTTGAAAGGATCGGAAAAGATCACGATAGTGCCATCATTAATATTTCTCCCTAATAGAGTTCTTTTTTACTTAAGAAAGCCAAACAAATGTAACTAAACGTTTTATATATTACATTGGCATTTTTATTTTTATTTCAGAATCCAGAGAAGATAATTACTTTATCAAGTTTCGTTGTCTCTTCGGAGTTACAGCGGAGACCAAAATTTTTCGGGAACTTACGACGCGCTCGACGGAACGCCACTGTGGCCGCGACTAATTGATGAGACGACGAGGGACAAACCTGAGACATGGCTAAACGGTAACACGAAGTGACTCGAACGTTCGCGTGATTTAATGAGAAAGGTTCAATTGGTCATTCGGAGTAGTTGGTTAAGTTCCGATACGGACAGGGAAAAGCCAATTGAGCGTTGAAGTGAGCCACGCTCTTCCACGAATAATTTACGAAGAATCGAACTAAATGCTCGTCGATGCAAACGATTCGAAGCTGGGAGAAATAACAAACCGTTACTAACGATAGCTTACAATTTCAGATTTTACTCTAAATTTGCGTAAAACCGCGCGAAGAGCCTTAAGTGAATTCCATGGGTTGAGTTGAACGTTCCATTTCTTAAATTAAATTCTGAGTAATTGGGAAATTGAATTACTTTTAAATGAAATACTTTAGTTTCTAGATGTATTCCAATAAAATCCAAGTCTTCCGTTAATTGATCGTGGAGACTGTACCATTTTACGATACTCGATTCTATTATGGCCTTTGGCGCACGCCATTCACCCCCTATAACGACAGGCAATTCCAGCGGCGCACGACTCCATCGGATTTGTATTAAACAGAATTTCGTTCGGGCTGAAAACCTAGGCCAATATTCGATCACCGCACGTATCGCACGTTCGAACGTTTAACGACTTTAATTAGAACGACAGCCGATTGGGAGCAAAAACAGAGTTGTTTTAACGACATTCAGCGGCTGAGCTTTAGCGCGAAACAAACGTGCATTTGCGAAGAACGGTTAATGTTATTAATTAAAACGCTTCTATAGAATCGTAAAGTGGGAATATAAATTATTATATGCAAATCAAAACATTTATGTGGAACTGAGTAGCCGTTAACTTTCAGTGGGAAAGCAATAAATTAAAAGCACAATTACTATAATTGTGGATCAATATCTGGAAAAGCTGATGGTAGGTGAAGTGTACAGAATAGAATATTTCTAAAGGTAATAGCTATTGAAAACGGAGGAAATGTAATAACTCGATCGATAGTTGACAAAATGCGTCGTTCTCCGTTGGCAGAATTTTAATTAACGCAGAAATAACCGGGGGACGTTGTTTCGTATCGGCAGAAATTAATTAAAGTCAGGTGATTTAAAATATTAACGATTTAATATCGTTCGACGAAATAGTTTCGCTACTCTTATGATTGTATGTTATCAGTCTAAGTGAAAATAATTACGATATTTAAAAATTCCTCCGAATTGGAAAGGTATTCGTACACAGATACTCCATTAGCAGTAATAGTATCTTAATCTGAATCAACACGCCGGATTAACATGCCGAAAAATACCAAATTGATTGCCATTAAATTAATTTATTCAAAAAATTGGGTTCCATCGGAAAATATATATCTATAACTAAACCATAAAAATAATGACTTAACCCAAAACAGAAGATCCCGTACATCAGTCGAACTTCAATACAGATTCGAGCTCAACACTTGTTCTGTTATTATAACTTTAAAATATCATATACGTATCGAGATACGTCCTCTCATGAACACATACATGAAGACGTGGAGTGACACTGACCCTGTTCACTTAAACGTTAAATCAAACATATTGTACTATAACAGCGATTAATTAATTTACATGTTTCACAGAGGTGATCCGCGGGAACGTTACGAAAAACCGTTCGCACGGCAGGGATTACCGCGATTTCGTTATCAACGTCTCGTAAGAAGCGGCGACTTAATCACGATTGTATACAATCTTGCATACATCGTCTGTATATTGTCTATGATGAGTAGATATTATGCAGTATGCGGAGTACAGCGAAAACTAAAGAAAGAAACAGATGCCATATGATAAGTCGGAGAGGATCGATTATGTACCGTGGATAAAAAAAAAAAGAATTGCAAGTATCCTAAGTAAGTCCTCGTATGAGTGTGTGCGCGTATGACTATTAAAAAGCATTTCTTCAAACTAATCAGAATCATTTCCCGCTATATGCACCTGCATCGCACCCGATAAATATGAATTATCTTTTGCAAATCATGGTTCACATAAACTTTGCGTTAAATAATTATACAGGATTAATACAAATAAAAGAAATAGACAGTTTGAACAATTCATAATAAAAAAAAACTATCGAAGATATTGAAACGTATCCTGAACTGACTCCTGGAACTCCAAAAGCTTGTTATAACATCTTATAAATATTCAATGGGTTAAGTGGATATTGATAACTCGTATATTCACAGCCACGACATCAAATATAAATATAGGGATATCTTAATACGTGTTAAAGGAAAGGAAGAAACGAAGACTTTTATTTCGACATATCTTCAGAAGAAGAAAGCACCGGATATCGAATGGGAATTTCTCGGTGGCTAAAAGCACGTACAACGTACTATTAGCTCCCGTGAACATAGAACACGCGCGTCTGGCGAACGGTACGATTAAAAATTCTCACATCCCTGTACCTGTATAAAAAAATATCCCTAAGGAACCTGTTCCAGATGCGTCCCAATATCCGTAACAAGTTTTCCTTACTAAAATCTTGAAACTGTCTATTTTTTATCGCAATAATAATCGAATTTTGATATCGCTAGACGAGCGTATTGTACGCTCGAAACGTGACACATACGTATATATATGTATATATATAAATTTATACTATCGTTCGCTATCTAAGCCTTAGGGGACGTTCGCTATAAATAATTTGTATAATGTATCCACAATTTTTACAGAACAACACATGTTTGCAGCGGGACGTTTGTAACAAACAATAAAATTATAATTAGCTATACCGCGAGGAACAATTTGATGGAGATAAGGTAATGCAATGCCATCCATTTACGTTCGTAGTGTGTCCCGAACGGCGTGAAATCGGACGGACTGTATCAGCCATTTTCGAGGTACTGACGTAAGAACTCCGTTCCCATCGTATCGTACATTAATTCATCCACGGTGGACAGGAAGTTGGAGGCTGATATGTCTGAGAAATTGGCACCTGATAATGCTGCACTGTTTGGGGTGGATGCTGCGGTCGCTGTTGATGGTGCGGCGGCGGTGGTGGCGGTGGATTGCAAATGGATTGCATCAACGGATGTGAATTATAAGGGGGAGGTTTTGTCGTATACGGTGGCATTTGATTATATTCGACGTTCAACGGGTGCTCCAATATCGCATTTTGTACGGGCGAACGATTACCTTCAATGTGTCCTGAATAATCACGGAAACATTCCATCATTATATTACACAGCCAAATCTGAAATTAAAAACTTAAACGGAGTTACAAATCAATGAGACGCTATTTCGAAGAATGAAACCGATGAGTCACTATTTTTAATATTTTCAAACTATGAACACAGAAAACTTCACCACTCCGTAGATTTTAATTATATTCCGCATGTACTTTCAAGTATTATATTTGCATAAGCACCCAGTTCGATCAGTACAAATAACCGTGTATTCCGTATTAAAATCAACTCGTAATTATCTGTATTGTATTTATAAGTATATACATCTAACCAGTTATCAACACTGTCGTCATTTGCTGTGAATACCTCTGGGTCTAATTTGAGGTGGTGGCATATTAGTCGGGGGTAACGTAGGACATCCTCCTTGGTGATCATCTCTTGGCATTGGCGGTGGTCTGCCCCACGGAACTCTAACATGATGCGTTTGCCATGGTGCCTGTGGTGGAAGCGGAGGAGGCAGAGGTGGGCCACCTCCGGGATGCATATTCACTGAATCTCCAATTGTATTTTGCTCATTTCCTGTTACACATATATACGCCCGTAATGAAATCTGTTTCCTAGCTTGTAAAAAACGTAGAGATAAATGTAGGACAGCAAATGAATGTTAAGTATACCTGAACTCATGCCTGCACTCTTTTGGTCCAAGCTGCGTTTTTCACCTAAATAATGGAAATTCGTGAAATGAAATAGTGTGTATAAAATGATATGAAACAGCTATACATAAAATGTAATATAGAATTAAGTATGGCAAATAACGCGATGAAATATTGTAGTGTGACTACTCATTTCAATACATATTGCTATTAATACTTTAAATGTTATCAATACTAGTCGTTCTTTCATTTGTCTCTGTGTAAGAAAGCACTATATACAAGAAAGGAAATGTAACAATATTTCACGCCATTGAGCATTACTAAAGGAAAAAATTTTGATCATGAAACTAAGTACATCTGGAAAAATACACGATAGATATATCCACGGCATCGTCTAGGGTGTTACCGCTGTTGTACTCTTCTCACTTTAACTTATTTGTTTATAACACATCGTAATCTGCAAAATAAAATGCGTAATTAAAAATGTACTTTCATCTGCGCAATCGAAGGTCCTAGTTTCAAATCTGGGCTTTAGATTATTAATGGACTCACTGCAAACAGAACAATAAAATCGATCAAATACATTTGATCAGCAATCTCCAGTACATTTTGATTCTGTAAACTTCATACATGTACATATAGAGAAAAAGTAACACTAAATAATTTGTAAAGCAAGAATCATTAATGTCAGTGTGACCATGTGCTGCTATTCCACGTATTATTTGCATGCTCAGCTTCGGAAATCTGATCCCTGGTATTATTTTGGTTCGTTAAATTTAACATACTTATATTAAAACACAGAATAAAATGCATTTAAACAGAACACGAACGATAATAATTATAGTTAATACTAGTTAAAAGTAATCGCTGAAATGTAAAATCGCTTCATTGCACAGAGATCTGAAAACATGTGTACTTTAATAAAAAAACATACGAAGAAGCATTAAAATTAAGATGCTTGAGTTAACTATTTCAGTCTTGTAATTATAACATAGCGAAAGTTATGTTAAGTCTAAATCATACAAATAAATTCAAATGGAAAGCAATCTACGCTCTGTAGTATTATAAACGTTGTAGACATTCCTGACGTCGATCTGCAAGGTGTTCAGACGAGTACACGGATAAAGCATATTGCTAAGATGTATGGGATTAAGAGTAAGGAAAGAATCATACTGTTTAGCGAGAAAATATATTTACAATAAGTAATATACTACAAGCTAAGAGTATTGAGAAACAATGCTAGATACCCATCTGAAATGAAGGTAGTAATACATTATTCAATTACACACTACCGCTCAAAAATACCTGGAACCTTATTTCCTAACGAGTGGCAGCTAATTATAGCCGCGTTTAATAGAAATCCGAATAAATTCCAAGAAAACCTAAGTCGTTGATATCTTAGGACATTTATGAGCGCTAGTATAATTAGGCGGGTCAACTATACTTATTCTGTGTGATAAAACTAAGAGGTATTCTGATATACCTATTTCATTGCATTTATAAAATATTACACTCGTGTTAATTTTCAAAAGGTATCCAGCATTCTTTCATCATGAATACTCTTAGTTACAGACCTGGATGTGGAGGTGGCATAAGCAGCTTGTTTCGATCTCCATGAGGTAGGCCTGCAGTTGTCGGTGACGGACCGTGTAACACTTGCTGCTGTCGATCACCTTCTCTGCTTAAACAATTCAGTTTCAAATTATTAATTCACAA
The DNA here is from genome assembly GCF_050948175.1 of Xylocopa sonorina. Lineage (NCBI taxonomy): Eukaryota > Metazoa > Arthropoda > Insecta > Hymenoptera > Apidae > Xylocopa > Xylocopa sonorina. The sequence continues at coordinate 3,169,814 of NC_135195.1, read as the reverse complement.
TCGACGATTATAAGTAAACGTTTCAAAACTTAAGCAACTATCACCTGATGCACGGCCTGATGGATATTTCTGAAATGTTAAAAGCACCTGGTGTTTCCAGGTCGTAGTTAATGATACCTAATCTTGTGAGAAGTACTTCATCGTGTTAAAACTTGATACCACAGAATATTATAATACTAGAATTAAGTCCAATTATTTCACATAAAATTTTGAAAATCAATTTTAAAAATTATTTTCTTCTATGTATTATTTTGGATAAGAGCTTCAAACTAGAAATAGAAGGATAAAACGAATATAACTTTCAATATAAAAGCTGTACTGGCAATGAAATATGTCTATTTGAAGTTCATTTAAAGATATACATAATACGTTCCTGAGTATAATATTCTGTGAAAAAAGCACATTCACAATCATTTACTTTAAACAGCCTGATTACTCAGACATGCCTTTACACCAATTTCATACTTTTTTAATAAGTAAAACAGGTGCTTCAAAATAATTTGATTGTGAATATTAAAAATTTTTATCATCAAATTAGGGCCTTGCAAGAATATGCGATGTTCCTTACTCTATAATATCGAATGTTTTCTCTTTCTATTTTTGATAGCTATAAATTTGTCAGCAAAGAACAACTAATGAATTCCCTGATTGCTTATTAACTATTTGGTACATCTTGATCAAAGCAGGTTTCTGAAAAAAATTTCTTTATTTTATTGCAATGCACGTGTTTAAGCTTACTACAATATAAAATAAATCGACTATATACGTAACTTACAATTTTCATATTTAAGCAATGAATTATGAAGCAGCTTTCACAAAACTAGAGATTCCATCACAGTTAATAGCAACACACAATGTAATGGAAAACATTGAACGCGTATACTTATACATACTTCAACATGACATGTCTTTTTTGAGACACTATAAATAAACATGTTTATCTTGTATTTTAAATACAATTATGATTCACTGAACCTGCTTTATTCATCTAATAAATTTTTATTTTCCCGCATATTGCAGGAAAATTTAATTTTATACATAAAAATAGATGAATTATGCTAATAAGTTATAAAAATATATAAACGAAAATTTCAACGATTTTACTTACCCTGTCCCGTGACGTTGAGCAGGCAGTGGACCACACTGATATGGCGATGCTTCCTATTGTCCGTATGAAAAAAAAAAAACATTTCAATTTTCAATACTTTATTTAATAATAGATATCCTGTTTATAAGATAATAAACTCTGAATGCTAACCGGATTTGTTTCAACGTCTGAAAACCTTCTCTTTACACCATGAGACTTTTGTTCCGGTGAATCAGGCTTTTGCTCGAATTGCTGAGGTGGTGGTTGAACCGTGTAATGTACTTGAGGTGTCATATGACCGTTCTGGTATTGCATATGCTGAGCATGATACTGTATCTGCGCGTGTACTTGCGGTGGGGGTACATTATGTAGAGGCATATTTGCGGGTGGCATCTGGACCTGTAAAATTAAGGTTTTGCATTCTTATTCGTATACAACATGATGCACGGATATGAAGCACACTTTAATTAAGCTGAATTATCTGTTCAATTTAGGACCATAATACGTTACCTGCAGTTGACCTTGTGATTGCAACATCTGTTGCGGCTGTTGCGCTTGGTACAACCACGGAGCATTCTGTGGTGGAGGTGCCTGATTAGGCGGTGGTATACTGGTAAGAACGTTCATAGAATTTGGCATTTGAGCAGCAGGCGGTGGTACGATTTGCGGAGGTGGTACTGGCTGCGGTTGTGGCCCCTGGTCTACCGCTCCTTCTTGTTGGTGTTGAACCTCACCTCCGGGAGGAATAGGATGTTGTTGAGGATGTTGAGGCGATTGAGCGTTAGGGACTAAAAACGTCTGCGTAGACGGGGGCGGTACTTGTAAATGGAACTGAGGCGCATGACCTTCAAACTGCGGTGGCAGCATGTGCTGAGCCACCGCCTGAGACTGTTCGTGATTTTGTTGCAACTGTGGCGGAACGATATGCTCTCCAGGTTGTAATACGAATTGCGTTTGAGATTGTGACGCAGGCGCTTGCACCTGCTGATACTGTATTTGATAAGTTTGCGGTACTGGAGGTGGCGGTTGATTTGGAGGAAAATTTGGTGGTGGGAAGTGAAGGTGTAGCAACGGAGGAGGCGGTTGCTGCGTTATATTAAGAGGAGTAGCCGGTGGTGGTTGTTGCAAATTCACGTTGACAGCCTCGATTATCCCTTGTGGTGGTGTAGACGGTCTTTGTACATTAGGTTGTGTGTAAACGTAAGAAACCGCACCGCTAACTGGTGCACTGCTACTTGTAATGAAGTTCTGTTGAGCCGGACTCTGCGGCGGTGGTTGACTCATAACATACATTTGAGTCACAGGTTGTGGTGACGACTGTGATCCAGGTTGAATTCCTTGAATTTGTAGTGGTTGTCCAGGGTGGATTTGATATTGCACTTGACTTACTGTCGATGGGGGCCCAATTAATTGCACTTGTCCAACTGGTGGAGGTGGCATGAACGTTTGTATTTCCTTTGTACAAAATATTCAATCATAATAGAAGACTACTAAATAAAATCAATTTTTTTAAATCCAATTGGAGTGAATACCTCCTCAAAGATTATTGAAAGAAACAGTACATTTAAATATTACCTGTCCTTGTGGTGGTGGTACTAATGGTCCAGAATGGGAAGGAATGTGTACTCCAGGTGGAGGCACTGTTATACCAGATCCTGGTGCGCCAGCTACTGTAGCAGTGAGAATGGTTGCTGGCAATGTTACTACACTACTTTGAGGATGTTGTATAATATCTGTTAAGAATGGTTTGCAACCGTTACAGACAGAATTTCTAACAGCCATGAACTATTAGTGTATGTGCTCTACCTTGATGTTGTATAGTAACAACATTAGGCTGTCCCAAAGTACCAATGTTCATGGTTTGAAATTGTGCTATAAAAGATGAAAGTTGGCAACAAATGAAAATGTATAATCACGCGGTAATACGTTTATGAGATACAGTTGATTCATACTTTGTTGTATTTGCGACTGTTCTATAACTTGCTGTGATTGTACTGGTGGTGGTTGTTGCTGTATGTATGATTGTAATTCTGATTGCATTGTTTGAATTAAATTAATTGCTAATTGTTTAGCATTTTGTAATGCTTCTGGCTTTGGATGCCTATACAAATAAAAAATATCATATATTTCGCCAACACAAGCTTAAAATTATTATTAAAGATAATCTGTAAATGATCTTACTCTATATATAAATGTAATGGTTCTGGAGATTCAGTTCCTAATACCGGATCAATGAACTGTGATCCTCTTCCTCTTAGAGTTACATTTGCACCTGTTTCACCTCTAATGTATAACAAATTAGCTCCACCGGCACCTATAATTCTACCTCTTAAATCAAACCCTTCTGGAGCATTTTCTATACCAACACATATTTTTTCCTACAACAAATAAGGAGGTAATAATGAAAAGTTCAAATGATACATGCATGCAAATAAAGTTAACATATGTTTGATAAAAGCGCTATATACCACGGATGTAACTGCAGAATGTAAACTCATAAGAGGTGGTGGTGCATTAGTAAACCTACTTGGCCTATTCAAAGAACTTTGATGTTCTGTTTTAATGATTTCATTAATTTTTTGTATAGCCACTGTAAAAAAATCAAATAAATACTCCTAAACTATCAACAATGTACAAGACAAAAGAACAAGAATGAAACACACAGTCTACATTATGTTTCGTATGCCCTTGTATGTAAAGGTATAAAGGACGTTCATTAGGGCAACGTAATTTCTCTTGTTCTGTCATAAAACGTCCACGGGTTGAAACAGTAGCACCTAAAATTTATTCAAAATGCCAAATATAAGATTCTTACATACCGTCATTAAATAACAAACAAAATACTGCAAATTAAGTGTTAGAAATTGAATATTACAAATCATAAGAATGTACCTGAGTAAGAATTGATTTCATCCTGCGTGTAGCCCTTTGTAAGCAATGTGCGGGCACTAGGTGGTATTTCATTAATTTCAAACTCTGATGTATATGTTTCCCCATTTTTAAAAGTTGCATTCGAACCAGTTAACTGTTATTGGAAGCATATTAGTTTAATCAGAGTAAATTTAATCATTACATTGGAGTACATTTATTTCTCAAACGTACCTTGTTATTCGAGTCTGAACCCCTTAATTTTCCTTTAGCCATGGAGATGGAATATATACAGCCTTATCAAATATCTTTCTTCTCATAACGTCAACACATGCACAAAATTAACATCACATCAATGTTGTGTCCCTGTTTTAGGAAATAAAAGAACTGGTTTACTTCCTAAAGGAGATCACGTAAAATTATGCAGATTCTAGGTTATGATTTGATTCCAATAAATCTCTAATTAAGCATGAATGATTCAGACTATATTGTCATACGTACCTAATCAATTAATAAAATCTAAACATGAATTAGGATTTCATGATGAATGTAAGATTGTAGCGTTTAACAACGACTTAATATTAATACGATCTCGCAAAAAAATATTAACCGACACTACAAGTCAATTACTACCATTCTTTTACTACTATCACTTGTATGAGACGCTATGACACTGATAGACTTGCACGTATCAAAATGAAGTTGCCATATTAATGCTGTGTATTAGTATCACAAACACAGTGTTTGTATAATTAAGCAATTAATAATTTTAATTCTCCCTTTTATTTAATTGTGATAATTAAATATTCATCACTCTTACATGCTATTAATTTTATTATACCAGCTACACGTTATTTTAAACAATACATACACAAGAATATTTAGCAAAAACAGAATTCGCGTTCGCAAGAGCTCGCACGCATTAGTCCACTACAGACAACTGTGACAGAGATTTCGTTACCCACAGCGTCATCTCGATAACAATACCGGAACTGACATAATCTACCGACGAACCATCGGTATAAATTGGTAATATCGTCTGATTATACAAATATAAACTAGTCTTGGAAATTAATAAATACAAAGAATAAACTTGGAACATTTATTCTGACTAATTTCCTGATGAAAAACTGCATTAACTTTTCTTACTATTACTTTTACAATTCTCAAATTTCAAGTAATGCTAATAAAAATAACAATATATTGCTTCCACTTAATTACTACGTGTGTATAGACAATACATAGCTCTCTACCAAAATTTATAGACATTTTTTGTTAGTAACAATTCTTCTAAAAAATACTCGATAAGCTGTAGTGTTATACCATTATTTCATGCAGAACGTTAACAATTTCAATTTTACATTATCTTATGTGTTAGTCAAAAGAAATCACTAAATGAAATGATTTTTTTTAAACAATGACAATAAAAATCCGTCTCTATCCTTTCTCACGCAATATTGTAACTACAGTACAATAACAGTAACTATAGTACAAATTTACCACTTGTGTACATACTGTTTTAAAAAATAGAAAAATAGATTGTCTCAGTTGTAAGTATTGATATTTGTAACTTGTTCTTGATATATGGCTACCTTCTTCAAGCTTGTTTAAAACTTATTTGCTCTTAAAACCCTCCATACCAATTAGTTACCAGGGTTTAACAGGAAATTAAGTTTTAGTTACTTTTTCTTTTTGAAGAAATTAACCATTAAGTTAATCAACTAGAAAATAAACGATCCACTACAACTTTAATTTTACATCAGTGGTACGAATCAGTCTCATCTCCCAATAAGGCCCTTTTGAGATCTACAGATTTCTCTTTCGACACATTCAACTAAGTATAATCTATAAAGCATTCTTTTTACACTTTCAGTGTGAACATCTTAAAAAAACGCGTAAATATTTTTTGTCGCTTGAAGCACCGCACTCAATGATAATAAAATATATAATTGACAAAGAAGAGTGACATATAAAAATTTGTTGTACAACGCAATTTAATATTAATAAGATTTGAAAGACAATGAAGCTGATAAAAGGAATGTCATCGTCGTGTACGCGAGTGATTAAGTGTAAAATATAAGCTCGGGAATCTGTCCTTCATCGGTAGATGTTCCATTATTATCGCCAGCCTCAATACTAAATTCAAATTTAACCTTTCCATTCCCTGAATCACTATCCACCATGACTGTTTTTAGACCCTTTGTTCCATAATGGGAATAAGGACCCTGAAATAATTACGATGCGATAGTAAAAATACAATATACAAGTCGATTGCAAACAATAAAATGTAGTATATGCGATTACAGACTTTAAATGTTGCCGATGCCGTGTAAATCGTGTTTGGTAAAATTTCTGCTAATTCCTTAAACATTAAGCGATAAGTGTACTTTGAACCATCACAGCTAAAATTTGTTGAATTTGTAGCAATCACTTTTCCGGAAGCAGTGTGCATTAATTCTATTAATACTTCGTATATCGCTGGACCATGCATGCTACCGTAAACTCCGTATCCAATAAGAAATATACGTCTATCAACGCTAAATCTACAAAATCAAAAATTACATATACAATTTAACGAAATATTATCGTAATATTCTATAAATAGTGCCAGAACTTTTTCCTCCAAAAGAAGAAAAGCTAAGAAAGTATTTATTTTAAGAATCACCTTATACGATCACTTGTACCATTATATCCCCATCTACTTTTGGTATGCTGAAATCTGCATACTGTTTGTTCTTTACCAGTCATACAACATCGCGGCATTGTTTGAAATCCTACCACTGGCTTTGGATTTAATATAAAATATGAAAATAAAGAAAGAACCTAAAAATACATGTATTTTTAAATAATTTCATAAACATGTGTAGAATACATGTTAAATTATGTAGGTGATACCAGCCTCCGAATAATTTAAAAGTCCAGATTGTGCTGGACCTGCTGTGAATTCTTCCTTCGACATCAAAGGGAAACGTATCAGTGAGAAAGCACTACCCAGCACATATCTTTGATTTTCAGGAGTAACAGGTAGTCTATGTCTTATACATTCCGCTTCTGACCACCTGTTTAGAATAATAAATGAGTATATGCATATAGTAATTCAATATTGTATTCATATAAAATAAATGTTGAAACATTCTGGATGACCTAGTACATGTTGAATAAATAATTAGACCTTTCCCTATGTACCTTAGAACTGCTTGGAATATTTTAGATTCTCTAACACGAAGAGTATCTCTCTCCAAAACAATCTTTAATGTATCAATATCAATATCTGTAAATCCATCGGCATTCAATGCTTCTGTAGTAAATCTATCAATAGTATCCAAGCATACTGCAGCAAGTTGAGGTTCATCGAAAAGGCGAGCTTGTGTCAATAGCAGAAATGCATTATCACTGGTTAAATTATTTTTCAGATAATCCACACAGTGTTTCTCCAGAGCAGAAACTGCATATTTCTTAGCTGTATATAATGTGGTCATCACAGTTTCAGGATCTATCTGTATCTCATCTGTATATAAAAAGAGAAGCACTGCCAAAAAAGCAGCGGGTTCTACATCAGGTACTTCTATCTCTGAAGAAGCGGTTGCAAGTGTTCCATTAAACATTGCATCAAAAACGGCACTTCCAGAAGACAAGACTAGTTTATGAGCTGGTATGCGCTGCTTCTGTGCTCCTCTTCCAACTATGAAGCTCACATCTGACAATATTTCATTATTGAACAGAAAAACAATTCTTTCGCGCATTGTTGCCTTTGTACCCTGCCAGTTATGTGCTACCATTGTTTGTGCACTTGTTGACGTACTCTCCAAAGCAGCAGCATCCTGAGATCGTCCTTCCAAATGCAACGTATTTGCTGCATTTGTTGGAGGCCTACTACAAATATAATAAAAACAAATACATAAAAAATCCAATTTTCTATGATAAAAATTCTGTTGCCTTTTAATTCAAGAAATATATTTTATCCTTTAAACCATACTAAAGGTTAAGGTAAGCAAAATAATTCGGAAAAGTGCTAAGAGTGTAAATCATTGGAATGCTTACTTGTCCCCGTTTGAAGACGAAGCATCTCCGCTTCTAGCTGTTAGCGAAATCGATTGATCTTCGTCGTAAACGAAGTTGAGTGCACGTCTGGCACGTGAAAGCGTAACATTACCGAGGGGTTGGATATTTCGTACGGGTTCTGGAGACGAGTCTCCAGATGCAGCAAGATTCAAATTTTGCTGAGACTCGTCGTCCTCGTGACCTAAACGTAAATTATGCAGTCTCGACACGACATTTGGCACTTCGCTCGAGGAGGCCTCCGAGGACATTTTCAGGCATGAAACGTAATATTTCTCTACGTACTGCCCCGTTTCATTTAATTATTGTGAATCGTGACAGGAGAAGGAGCACGATCGTTTGGTATTAATTCGTACGCCCCGTCACGAACATTTAGCATTCCGCGTGCATATACGTTAAAGACCTCAACCGGTGGTATTAAAGTAAACTGGCAAAACGTACAGACGTCATTGTATAAGAGGAATTTTTTTCACCTGTTCACTGGCAGGTGCCAGTCGTAACAGCTACATACATGCGTCCCTCGCGAATGGCACCTGGTTGGAATGTGCTCTCAAACCCAGAAACCTCTTAGAGAGGCGAAACTCCGGCCTTTCTCGGAAGCCAATTTTTTGTACGCGTGCGTTCATAAACTATGCACCGTGAATGCAACTCCAGAACCTTGCCGTATCGACAGTTGAATTACCAACGAAATTCAAACGTACCAATTTTAGACTCACACACGCCTAACTAAATTGTACACCACTTTATTCTACATTACCTGCTCTATATTGCCCATCATAGAACTTATAATTGTTATTCCAACGTGTTTCTCTATGTCGTTGGTAACGTTGGTAATTACATTGGAATGGTAATGAATTTTACCACTTAACTTTTCCATGCGTACCGGTTAGATGGCACCACTATACCTTGTAAATTTATACTAGATTTACGATTCAAAATTTTAAAATTTTAGATAGTTAATGTGTCATGAAAACCATGTAGATCATCTGTTACGTTTTCTAAAATTCATTGTGAGTAAGGTAAATTTTTTTAATCGACTTTAATGTAATAAATAATTTATTATAATTGTAGTTCTTCTAGATTTCAAAAGAAATTAGATGAAACGAACATATCACAGATATGAAGGTTTAAATAAATTAATCATAAAATATTTCTACCCGCATATTTCTGTACAGTGGATTACTTGGCGGTAAGACAAAATCAAGTAAATTTATCTTTAAAATCATCTTTAACTATTACTAATTATAAACTTTTCAAATTCCAATCATTATATATCGATAGCTACAATAATAATATAAACAATTTTAGGCAGCGATCCAATATTTACCTATCCTTTGAGACGCAAGACGCCGTGCTTGCGGGCTTACGAATAGTTTGCTGACCCTCCAGGAGGTGTTCGACCGTGGCGCGGGTTCCAGGTGAAGAAAACGAGCTTTCCAAGTGGTCGTACACGTTAAGGTGTGACCACCGCACCTCGATGACACTGTAAACACTCGGTTGGTGTTTCCAGCAATTACCAGGTAAACCGCGGGGTGTTGTTTGCCACGAACGAAATGTATTACAACAACAGAAGAGCGGCGTGCAAGTCGTGCGCGCGTGTGAAGACGGACGCGAGGCGAGAAAGGGACCGGTAACGCAGGACCCACTCAAGTAACACGCTAAGAAAGGATTTTCAAGGGCATGAGCTTGCAGATTTTTACCAACCGACAAACCTACCGTGGCCAATCTTTTCGGCAACCAACCCTTTGACGTCTACCGCCCGTGTTTATTCTAACTTCGGCCAAAAAGAACCCGGAAAATTCCTCGCTAATAGGGCCTCGATCGGGTAGCGATCGGTTCGCTATATTGGCTTCTTTGGAGCAACGTTGAAAAACTTTCGATTCGTAGAAAATATTCCACGCGTTCATACATAACTATCTGACCCATATTTATGTCTTCACGCGGACACATAGACTCGAAAAGAGATTTAAAGTAGAGCATTTTGCGCGTGAAGAAATAATTCACAATAGAGTTCCACGATTTCACGCTCCTTGTTTCTTTTTCTAACACAGATTTAACCCGTCGCACAAGATGATTAATCATTTCTTTCAAGCGCCAGAAAAGGTCGACCCGATCTTGCGTCACCTCGCTACACAATGTACACACAAATTCCATTCGTTGTTTCTTCGATAACAAGATTAATTACAATGACAATATCCCGGGCCCGAATACGAATCATTTTATTCGGTATAATACGATGATCCACTTAAGGGCTGGTAACAATACACTGTACGGGCAAGTGAAATTGTAAAAGAGGAACGCGTAGGCAACGAGCGACACGGATGATCCCGAAGTATTCCTGGAGTGTCTCCCGACCAACGAACGGCGGTGCTCGTCCGGTGGTTTCGCGCGCGAAAAAATGTTTTCGACCACACGCAATATTAGGGTCGTGTTTACTAAAGAAACATACGTGACGGTGGTTGAAATGCAGGCCGCGCGTGCAACGAATCGCAATTACGATTTTCGTGGGCCGCTACCATCGTTTGTCGTATTGTCCCGGCGGATCTTTTTTAGGCGGCAAGCACAATGTGCTCTCCGGTCGATAATAGGCTCCCCTTCGCCTCTGCATGGGCGTAAATAATGCTTCTGTATGATCGATCCACCAGGTTGAATTTTAAGCGGAAATAATCGAGCCGCGCCCGATTCGAAATTACCCACGCGTGGTTGATCCTTGGAACTCCATTTCTTTGCGTGAACAAGAACACCTTCGGTGCACTTGAAATACTCTCCACGTTAACCGGTTAAGGGTGCTGATTTATCCGCTATATACATATTGAGTAGATGAAAGAAATATACGTACATAGTATAAACAAGGAATTGCGATTGCTATGTACCTACCAAAGAAAAATATAGAGGGTAATAGCGAAGGCTGGACCAATTTGGATCATCTTTTTGATTACGAATAAACAATAACACGTTAGGGAATATTTTGGCTAGAAAACAAGCGATATTCTGTTGGAACAACATTTCCTCGCCATTTCACATCAATTCCAGTGGGTTCAGGAGGAGATAATGGACCAAAGGTCCGGCGGTGACAAAACCGGTATCATCGCGCGCACCTTTCCCGTCGTTTTTCTAATCGTCTCCTGCGCCTCCTAAGAAGGTCCTTGTAATAACATCTTCCGTTGAGGTCACGAAAGCAGTGCGTTCATAAACAAACAAAGAGACTGCACGGCCGGACTTAAAATAGTTTGTCCGAGGCGTAGCCAGGCATTCGGTTGGACAATATTATTTTATGATGACCAATGGTCGCGTCGTTGGTCCCCGAAATACGCGTCAAAAAATAATCCGTTTCCCTCTGATCTTACCGATACCTACATACGCCCGGAATGTAAATCAGCCGCGCGGCCATCGCGCCGCGGATATTAATGAAAAGTCGGAAGAAACGCCTGCTAATAAGACGCGTTCCAATTAGGCTGCGATTGTGGACACAATATTTTTGTACGTCAACATACCCTGCATACTTTCAACGCGTTCATTAATCTTCACCGTTTACCTTTCTAACGAGGGAAATGCCTCGTTTCATCGCGTGGACTCGTTTATGAAAAAAGAATAAATTACTTATTAAAGCTAGAGTGAAACAATTTTTGATCGTTGTGTGATCGGAGTGTTTCGTATGTTTCGATTATTCATTTCATTGGGTACGTGTAATCGTTACTATTTTTTCCAAGAAACAGCATGTTCACAAGAGTTCTAAATTAGACGGAGAAATGTAACGGTCCCGGACTTACAAACTCTTCCTAAAAGGGTAAATTAGTCAATCTGAGCGTTTAATTAAATTTCGATGTCGCGCGTTATCACAATGAGGCCCGATCAGCATTTACTGGAACCCGCTATGATAGGGCCCACGCAGACTTTCACTACTATCGCCGTGGACTCGTCGACACGCTCGAAAATCTTTCCTCACAGAGATACAATTACCTATCGGGTGTTTTAAAAAATCTCTGTACACGATGTCACACTCTAAGTAATATTAAATACAAGTCGCACAAGATAATGATGTTTATGATATAATACCAGCTCCTTATCATTTCTCTTTCTTGCAAATGTGTTGCATGTATACGCGATAAACGAAATTGGAATGTTAATAAAGAGCAACGTATTAAATTAACAATGTTATTCGAGGAAAATTCAAGACTATACTGCATTGTTGAACTTATTCGACTTACTGTGAGGCATGAAAATAATTGTCTAGGCGGGGCCACAGTCTAGACAAAACAAAATTGGCTCTACTCAGCGTAGTACAAATACCTTTGGGGATTTAATTATACGCATCATATAATTTGGAGCTCATATGTTCTCACTCGTAATTATACAATTTCGTTAAAATGTTGCCTGAGGAAACACGTGTACCCTACATATCCATGGTATTTTGGCTTCGGTACGAACGAAAAAAAAAATCGTTCATATTCATCACCCACAGAGTAATAAGTGACAAGATACAATATTCAAAGGCACCAAATATACTTGTCTCACCTTTTTCCTTTCTCCACACCATGGCTTGAACTATATACCTTCCTCTGCACTGTCATCGCAGATACAGGTTGTCGCGATTTGCATGACGGGTACCAGTAATGAACATGCAACGGGACAATTGCGTTATTAAACCAAGAACAGCCTTATCACTCGGCTCGATTTATGGACCTGTGGAGAACCGTCGTGTCTCCAATTTCTTAAGCGTCGTAAACTCGTAAAGACATAGGTATCTGTTGCAATTTCCAGATCGGGTACTGTGATGTATGGGGGTCAAGAGACACCATTCTAAACTGTACGAGTATTTTAGTGACTTCGGGTTCCACGTTCCTCTCCATTGTTGTTCCACTCGTGTTCGTCTAGAGGTACAATCTATTCCATCGTAGCGTTTATGGACCGGGGCCCTCGCGTGTTTGAACTCCGATCGTCACGACAATTAAAAAAGTCCCGAACGTCGAAAACCCCGGCGACCACGGCAGGAATGTCAAACATTCACCTGTCTTCGTTCCGAGGCTACATCCTTTGGAAATCCGTGCTGGTGGGGGCCATGGGCATTACGTATGCGTCTTTCGGGGACGATGCCTCTCGGCTCGCCCGTTATCAGACGAACACGGAACCATCTCGTTGCCGCGATTCGGCAGATCGGATCGCCTCCGATCATCGACGCATCGGTGCTCGATGACGTACCACTCATCGACCTTAAATTCGACGGAATAAACGAGCTACCTGAATAAAGATAACAACCATCTGACACCCGTTAAACTGCCGTTCGGACGCCCGAGGGAAACTGGAGACGGATTTGTCAGGACGTGACGGAAATTACTTCTCGAATACGCACTGTGTGGTATCTTAATGTTAGTCTCACAAGTTACGTACCTTATTACGTAGTTACATACATTTTTTAGTGGTATTAGTTACACTTAAACATACTTACAAGAATACAGTTAGTGCAGAGAATGAAGCCATAAAGGGCTATCGTACACGCATCGTTCACCATCCATCAACTCCTCTACCGTTCCCAATATCTCCCCCTATCTCGTGCAAACATCGAATCCATCTTTCCACTTCCGTTTAAGACACCGATCTAACCGATCCACCGATGGATCACACGGAGACGCCCTTATCTGCTCCATGGTAGCATGAAAACGGAGCTAAGCCACCGGGTCGCGCAGGTATACCCCGAAGTGTTCGCTTTTCAGCCGGTTCAGCTGGTAGCACGGTTTAGTAGCCTTATTTGTGTCCTCGGGCGTGTCCCGTGTGTCCGTTCTGTGTTTGTTCGACATGGAAGGAAAAAAATGGGTCGATGCGTTCCTTCAAAATGCGACATCGCGCGCGGCTGGCAACGCTTTAAACGGATTAAATGGAATCCGTTGGCAGATCGGATCGTTTCGTACGTGTAGGTGTACGGAGCGCGGATGATCCTTGGCAAGCGAACACAAGGGATCGCGTCGATCAAACAGCCTGTTCGCCAATGCTGCTGCGTCGACGGTCGAAATAGTATCGCCCACGAGGTGCGTCGACGCAACGATTATGCATTAAACATGAAACATTGTTTCGGTAGTGGAAAAATGTTCATCTACCAGTTTAACAAGGGGCACAGTCTGCGATCGTTGATTTACTCGACGCGTGTACTTGCTCTCGGAGGATTGCATCGGATGATGAGGCTGATCGATGCAGGTGCTTACATCCGAAACGATTAACGTGCTCGTTCGACTTGCTCGGGTGTGGCGGTCGTGCACGGAATCGTAACGTGCACTTGCTTTCTGTCTTTTGGGACGAGCGTATTTGCATATGATGATATTGCTCGTCGGAGAAATCGAAGTTATTTTCCCTCGAGAACCTTTTAAGGGACCAAGGACATCGTAAGTGTTGATCCTGGATATAATTTTGACCATCGCTTAATAGTACTCAAGTTAAGTGGAAATTGAAAGGAATAGGTCAACAGCACGCGTATAAGTAAAACGTCGACCAGAAAATTCCCTGGTCAGCATACAGGGGACACTAGAAATCTTTCGATTATGTCACCGGTTGGTTCTTGCAAGGGAAAATAGGCTTCGTGACGCGATTCTCTATGACCATGACAAATCGTACCGAAGCAACTGTTAACGCTACTAATATTACCACTGGCGACGAGTTTGTGCTCGACAACGACTGTGTCACCAGAAGAGACTCTCAATCACGTTAAAGTCAAGAAACGGTGTACGCGGTCTCGTCCTTCCCCGTGTCGATCTCGACGAGACGAACGGCAGCGTTCCTTTGTGTCACGACGTGACAGATTTCACGCGCATGCTCTCAACGAGTGCATCCGTATACGCGTTCTACATGTACGTCTCTTCTCGTGTAACTCCTGGACGGAGAACCCACGTGGCGATCGAGGGACGAATCACGAAACGAAAGCGTGGTTAATTTGGAACTGGGACAGATCGAAGCTGACGATTTCGGGAAGACAAAACGGCCATTGCCTCTGTGGTTTCTTATCCTTACAATTGCGAAAGCGTTCAACGCCTTTGGTATCGAAGTACGCTTTCTCGAAGTGTCTCGTTAAAAGTAACAAAACAGCTTCCGAGCACAAATTCGACAAACCACCGTTTCACCTCTTTACTTCGACTTCTCGTTTTCGCATCCGAGGAAGCTTGTGTGAGAAACTAATTTGTATCCACCGACGACCAGTAAACGCGCTCGATGGCAAAAACTTTTAGTATCGCTGTTTGGCGAACGGGGTTGCATCGATCATCTACGCTAACTCGAAACAGTGGACGGAAAAGGGGCAACCGAGGGAAGGGAGACGGTGAAATAAAGAAAAAACTTTGATGTCGACGACCACCGTGCGCTGCTGGCATTATGTAAACTTGCGTGGATGCACGTTCGACGCGGCCGCCTCGTGGGAGTTCGAAATCGGTAGCCGATCCCACGGCTCATCTTCGCACCTTTGCGCCCGGGGAACGGAAAATCCACTTTGTCAAAGCGCCACGGGCCTTTTCAGCCTGACCTGCCTGGGAGAATTCTTTCTACGTATTCCAATGCCAGGCGTTGCCATCCCCAGTGTTGTACCATTAATTATCGAAACAAATAGAAACGGTGAATTATACTATGCACGCCCTGCGTCCATGTACCTTATCGTATATCTTCCGCCGCCAGATACGATTTAGTGCCCACCGGGTGTTAATATACGCCGTTTTGTTGCTCGCAAATCTGCCGCCTAATGCACGTGTCGGTTGTATTCACCGTGACCGATCGCGAACGGCATTAAACGCGCGTCGTTCGGCGATATACCCGAGATACGATCAACGTTTAATAGCATTATGCTAATACGATCGTTATTAAGAAGCGCATTCGCGTGCTGCGGTTAATAGATTTCGCGTACGACGCGGGGTGACGTTCCGCGTAATGTTACCGCGAATTGATTGTCGCGGACGGAGTAACAAGGTTTGAAATCGATTACGAGTAAACATCGGTCGATACCAATCGATTGGGACAATTAACGGGGTTGACTAATTGTTGCTAGGGGATTCCAGAAGAAACTCGCGGAATGGGTGGTCTAGAAAAATATACAATAAATGGAATTTACACTATTGCCAGTATCTTATCATTCTGTGGAAGATAGTATGTAAAAGTGACTTCTCACGTGTATATTAGAAACATTGCAAAATAACGCTGGATACATAGGAAATAAGTTATAACGTGTCTCGTCGCTTCAATGGTGCATGTACTACTACAGGTATCCAAGTTCGAGGAAAGCATTCGACAGCATTACAGTTAGCTTCATCAAGAATCTGATGACCTACCGATAACGACACCATAGGCCGTAAAATCTCCATTTGCGAATTCCTTTAAATGCTTTTCTCCTTTCGTTAACGCTTTGACAATAAATCAGATTGCTTTACTCGGATACTTTTAGAAAGACTCTCGTTTGTGTTTCGACATTGGAATGCAAATCGAGCAAGAAAGTTTACAACAATTCTTCTTGACATCGACGAGCCTGAGCCTTATTCTCCATTTAAATACGGTACCACATCCGATCCACATCTACAATATATAAGATGGGATATATCGTACGACCCAGTAATCCTATTATATATTAATTAAACATCGAATCGAAATAGAATCTCGTCGAGCAGTAACTTGCGACAGTAGTGAATAACCTCAAATGCCTTGATCGCATGTACACCGACGAAACTGCACTGAAAATGAAGCTCACGTGTTCCCTCGGCCGCCCAGCGACGCTACCACTTGACAACAGGAACATGATCACGGCAGCTACCCTTTTTACTGACCTAACAATAGACGAGACGCGTTTTCGAGTGGAGCACGTATGGCTGATTTATCCCAGCGAAGAAACGCGAAGAAAAGTCAGATCGGCGCCGGGCGGGCGCTCACGTTCCGCCGCGTTCGAGTCATCGCCGGAACGATCCGCGGGAAATGATTCCGTAGCGTGACCCAAGAAGGCTATCAAGCATCTCGGGTGCACGAAACAGCGGGTCGATCTCTCATCCTAGGGGATACGAATGAGTAGGCGCGATGGTTACACTGAGCAGAACACGACCGGCACGTTAAACGACCGCCCCGGAGTCGTGTAAACAATTATTCATCCGGTAGATCCGATTTGCTCCATTTCTCAATTAGTCCGGCCGTTTCGAGAGGGACGTGGCTTGAGTCATCCCTCGGCCACGAGGCCAGCCGTTTCCGCTCGCGATGAACCAGGAAGACGCACGACCAGGCGATTTTATTTTCGCGACCGCAAACCACGCGGCTTGTTTCCACGCGTAAAGGTTGAATGACGTTCGTGGCTCGCTTATGGTTCCGCGGCGAACGAAATGGAAGCCCTTTAACGGCGATAGTAAAAGGTAACCTCGCGATGACATTGTAGCTGGATGGTTGAATGAGAGAAAAGGGAAAGTTCGATGATCGGGTTTGAGCGCAGTGCGGTCTTCGAGGATCGTAAAATCAACATTGAAATTGAGAGTGTAATGATATTGTTCTTTTCCTGCGGTTTCTTTCGTTTCGTTTCGCTTTCGAGGTAGTTACGATCGATCATCTATGACTTATTCATTTTGTAATAATATCAATGGCCCTTTGGTTTTAAGGTTGGATTGATTCAAATATCCGTGGACTACGTGACTTTCCCTCACGCGGTATCAGACTGAATCTATTTGAAAGATTTAACGATGTTGTCGCGCCTGATCTCTAAATACAGATTTATTCGACTCGATAAGGAAGAATAATGTTTCACGCCAAACTAGAAAATTACAATTCATTAATATAAAATCGTGGTCGAATTAAATTCGTCCCATTATATTATTGTCACGTTCAATCCATAACGTAACCGTTCCTCGTTAATTCAAGGCAAAAATTTCTCGTGAAATAGCTGCCAAGTAAACGGAGTCTACCTCATCCCTGAATGTGTCAACGCGGGGAATCACCCCACGCACAATAACTCGAACCAATCGCTCAACGAAACTACACGATCTTTCAGGTAAATCGCGGAATAACAATGTCGCAAGGGGAGAAAACAAAAGACGTCAACGGCAGACGTCTCCCGCGACGAATGGTCTAACAGGTGACAATCCTCAGTTACATCTGCATGGCATCGTAGATAGCTGGTAGATCGGCGAGACACGTGAATGCGATAGCCGGTGCGTGGCGCGAATAAGGTATTAAAAAGCGTTATTTATCGGCGGATCTGCAGTCAAGGTGGACGCGGCGCTACACGGTCTGGTATTAACATTAAGATTCTCATCGTACGATGCTGACCGGTGGAAAAAGAAAACCGACTTTTCGAGTGGATGTCAGCCGGGGAAGACGCACGGCCGCCGTTCGTTTAGCCCCGGCTCCTGTGACCACGGTTCACGGATATTACGGAACGCGATCGAACGACCGAGAAAATCGAGCGTCGAGGGGACCGCGACCACTTCGAGGCCGTGGGCCTCTTTATAATCCTTCTAATCTCCCCAATCAGGGGACGGGGATATTCGTTACACGCGTGGCACGTACCACTAATTTATGCCCGTGCCACGAAAGTAAATACGACGGATACTACCGAGCCGAACGATCCCCCGAACCACCGGTATCGTGAGAAAAATTTCGAGCCCCAAGGAACACCACGGGCTATCGTCCTTTCCGTTGGCTACGTTTCGAGCCGCGTTACCACTTTTCGGTAAACCTGTCGGTGTCAAAGGATTGGCTAAGTAGATTTGATACGGTCCGATCGTTGTCGTTTTGTTTTCTATTCCCGTGATCGATGAAACAGGGTGTATCTACCGGGATACACCTTTGTCGAAGATATTTCCAATTATATTTTCGTAATACCAAAGGGGGATAATAAAAATATAAACTTGTAATTGGTATTCGAACACTTGACAGTCCGAGGTATAAATATATATTATAGAATACCGCGTTTTGAAAGTATTTCTTAATATTAGAAATCGCTATCCTACTTTAGCTTGGAGATCCGTTCACCTAATAATCACAATATTGAGCAATTGCAATCTGCATAAGTTTCTACAAATTTCCAGCTGTTTATTTCCGATTTTACCGCTTACTACCGATAATGTCGTTAGAAATTAAAACATACACCATCTCTACATCTAATCATTTGAATAAAGTGATTAGTTCTTAGATTAGCTTGCGTTGTCCGGCAACAGACCATTCCACAGCAACCGGTGGAATATTTTATGACAGATGATATTTGTTTCTTGCCTGTGTACGTTTAATACGAAAGCCGCAAGTCGCGACAAATAGACGCAGCTCTTCAGGATGCATTTCCGCGGAGCTAGTCCGCGAGCGCTCACGCGTACGTTCCGCAATAAAAGGCGGAAAGGTAAAAAATTGCTCGCAGGACATAAAGTGACGATGTTCCAGGGTCGTAAAGTTTTCTCGTTATCCTGCCAGTATCCGGAATGCAGCGTTCATCTTCAGCGACTGTACGTTCAGAAAGAGAGACGGTGGGGTGAGGACCTCGAGGTTTCTCGATTTTCATTCAACGCGGCCCGCGGATGCTCGTCCACGGGAGAATTATGCGTAACGCGTTGGCAGTATTCTTGCCGCATCGACTTCTATTTTTTGTACGCGCTTTTTATTGGCACGAGCGCCGCTAAAATGAGATGCACCCAATCTCCTCTTTTCAAGATACAGGATTCGACGGAGTTTCCAGCGGAAGGCCGCGATAGCGCTTTCAATTTTACCTATATCACCGTGCCAGTGTTCCTCTCGCCTATTTCCTGCCGTATCTCGCTGTTATCCGTTCGGATATTAAAATGGAGAACTGGTTTTTGAAATATTGCGCTGAATGGTACTACTTTGTTGTAATAACTATCATCGTATCGAAGCTATGTTTCTGGCGAAGCTAAGGTGTCGATAACGGCCCGTGAAACATGGATGCAAAGTAGTAGATATTCCTTCGATCAACCTCGATACTCTATCCTCGATCCGAGCGATTCATCATTCTTTAACATCAGACTTCCTCGCGCAACCCCGTTCCAACCGTAAACGTCCGTCTCAATGACAACGCAATTATCTCGCAGAATGCAATCATCCGCTTATTTAAGCGACCTCGAAGCAAACTTAAGACGCCGGACGAGCGCGCGAATGAACAGTAAACGTCGATCTTCTCCGCTAACCGTTCATTAGGTAGGCTCGAAACTATAAAATCACCTATCACCGTGAAACCCACGCGGAACGAGCAACACACCCTCTCTAAAGCGTGTGCGGAGCGAAAGGGAATGGAAGAAGACATTTCTTCCCGATTGCCCTTCGTAATGCGCATTATAAGCCCGAGAGGAACGGGCCACCGCGGTTCGGTATGGACAGAGGCCGGAACAGGCGTCCCTGGCACGATACAGATTTTTATGGCCGACGTAAATCTCGTGACGGATGCAAGAAGCAACGAGGAATCGTGAAGGGCGCGGCCAATCCCCTAATGATTCTGATTTATCGCCGATGGTTTGTTCCGGTAAGTCATTATACGATGCAACGCGCGTCGTTGCCTCTCCGAGGACCTCACGCAGGATGGCCGAGCTGGGCGTCGTGGAGCATCGGTTCTTGTTCTGTAACACGTCGAACGGTCGTATTTCACGGCGTCCCTGCGCGCCGGATTTAATTTTTTACGCTTCCATTCGCAGATTCGGGTTTAAGGGTGTCGTATAGTGTCCTTTGTAATTGCCTCGGTGATTGGTTAGTTTTGAGACCCCTTTCGAAGCGACGCGGGTGTCGAATTACGGGGTGGATACGCTCGCGCGAGGATTACATTTAGAGTAACGTCGACGCACGCGTGAAATTCATTGTTTCTCATAAAAATACATCACATTTATATTTGTTACAATTAAACTCGTCTTTGGTTCGCTTGAGATCCTATTCAGATACTATTCCAATTCTCAGAATTACCCTCTGCGATGCCGGTGGCCAGTTCGAACGCCGAGGTACGAAACCAGCGGTACATTCCAAGGGATGCATTTGAACGATGAGTAACAAGCTTTCGAAAGCAGTTAGAACTCTGCAGTAAAATAGAATCAATGACAAATTGATGGGTGCGATGGAACAGATTGTCTTCATCAAACAGACTCAATCATTTTCGCTGAAATTCATGTGTATAAATTACTACAGAAATTCTCTCCTTCTTCATACTTCACCTCTTCATCTTCCTCAATTTACACACATCTCTACCGCTAAAAAAAAAAGAAATAGATTAAACGCGAGCCTAATATAGCCTAAGCGCAATGTCCATTCAGTGTCTATGGCAATCCAATTGCAGTTCCACGCGAGGGAAAGGAACAGCTGACGCACATCAGATATCGAAGCGACGAAAGTGCTCAGATAGAATCTGAAAGGTGTTTAGGTGCAAATTTTCAGCTGGATCGAAGATAGCTGCCAATGCCTCGAATATTCGTAGACAGGTCTGCATTGGCGGATGTGGCTGGTTTAATAATCTGTCACCGACCTCGCTAAGCGTACCATTAAGTGGGCGTCTATGAGCAGCGAGGGTTTTCTACGCGACACCGCCGCTGATATGGTGCGATCCAAAGGCGAGCGTAAATCTGCTGGCGAAACGCTATAGCGGTTCGCCTTCGTAATCAGCGTATATCAGCGGGCTAATTAATAATTACACCCAGCCCACTTGGCCGTCCTCTTCGTCTACGTACGTGACTAGATAACCGGTAATTGAACGGATGCCCGGTCGAAATAAGTTTCTTGCTTGTTCCCCGAGACATTCGTCGAGAGTATTCGTAAGTTATGTACGATTCGCTTGTAAGCATCGTAATTTATGGTAAATCGGCTTGGGATCATACGTTTTCGTAATTGGCGTTTCCTGTATTTGCGGCGGTAGTTTCGCGAGAAAATATTATGATGGAATAATTGAGTTTACACGCTGGAAAAACATTTTCATTATATCCTAGCGAAATCATTCAATGGTGAGTAATTAGGCATACGCTCGTCTCTCGATTTATCCGGAGTACTGTTTGCGCGTGGTCAAGACTCTCGTTAGTGGAGTCTATTAGTGCAAATAGAGAATATGCACTGGCTATTTACTGCCTTCATCGATAAAAAAATCCGCGAATTTATGATACTACACATAAATAAGTGTAATGGTAAAAATCGTAGAAAAATTATTTTCCGTGTCTGTAATTAGATTGCATAAAACTGAGCCCTGCACTTAATCACTGAGAGGAATGTATGCATACAGTTTTTGATCCTTCCTGTATCGAAGCAGTTTTAATTTCTCACCTGTTAGAAATCAATCTCGAGATCTTACCATGTTAATTTAAGTCTCCATGTCCGTCGAACGTTCGTTTTGTAACAACCTCGTTACACTATTTTAAGAAGAGCGATTTATGAATTCTCGCTTACAAATAATGAATATTTATACAGCAGCGTGTAGCTGAAATAATCAGTTTCTACGTTTCCTATCGCGAGTACGTCTGATCGTTGGAAGGAAAAATTTCGAGTTCACCTGAGAAACGCCAGACGAGAGAGAAAGATGAGGCACGTCGTTGGAAAATTTCGTAACATACGAGGAATCCACGTCTCATAACGAACGGTACTTCGCTTGGAACGGCAAAACGGAATTCGTCGTCACAGACGGATAGGAGAGCGCAAAATGTCCCGGCTACATTGCCGTATCTATTTTCATCCAACATGTTTTAGATGCTCCACTATTGAATCCGACAGGCGAAACGAGTTGCGCATCGGCTTATGGCAGAAGAACAGACCAATGGAAAATACGAACCGGGGCAAGACGAGTAATGTTGCTTAAGTTATTAAACAACGGGACTTACGAGGTATTTCCTGTGTTTTTTATGAGACAACGTTAAAATTTTTAGCCGTAGCTTTGTTTAGAGTAGACCCGCGTTTCTGTGGTTGTTTCTAAAAAATTGGATTTGGTTTTCTAAGCACATATCAAAGGAACTTGCACATATTTACATTTTAAAATATTGCAAATACTTCTTGTACCCACTCTTTGTATTTAACTCTTCTATTGTGTTTGTACGAACTTGTTCTCTGTGTAACAATTGACTGTGTTTCTGTTTGCCAAATCTAATAAATTCATTTAGTACTCTATTGGTGAACCAAAGCAAAATTATTGTGTATTAGGTAAATAGTAAATAATGAAACGAAGATATTTTGGATCGTTGAGACTGGTCACTTTTCCAGAAATGTCATCTTACAGTAAGATAAATGCATGCTTACATGTAACTAATTTCATTATTACTCATCGAGTTACTGTTTGGAATGTTTGCGACGCGTTCCGCTTAACTTAATGAATACAAGCGTCTCTATAAATGTAATGATCTAGATTTTAATGTAATATCCTGCGCAAGTTTCTACAGAAAACAAAACTATAAAAGCGAATCACGTAATGCTATCGAGTGACCATACTAGGCACCCACCGTAAATAACTCCAAATTAACAAAACAAATACTCCAACGAAAATTGTATCAGAGAAGTGGTTCGAACGAGGTGACTGAAATGTCGTGCAAAATGATTTACAGCTGGTCTGTAACGTTCTCCCCAACGACAAAATCGCGGACGCGCGTCGATACAGGCCGTCGTGCTTGAGTAACGAAGCAAGACGAGTTGATACGCTTATCGATGGTGCGATGCGCACCACCTCCAGTTGTCAATGTCGAGGAATACAAAAGGGATATAGAAAGAGCGATTCCTCGATCGATTCTTGTGCTCTCATTCCGGACAATATGACACACAACCAGTGTTGTCAGAAGAAGTTTACCGCGGCGATAAAATCTGGTTACATAAAGATCGACTTAATGAATTTATCATACCAATAATAACAGAAGTCTAAAGCCTCACAAGACACCCGTTACAAATAGATAGGTAAATATATCGAACAAACATTAGGAATTAAAAAACATCTATATATTACACAAAGCCTCGAAAAGTCATTAAAATGGAATTTTGTCCATGTTGGTACTTGAGGGTTTCGAAACATGTTAGTATCCCAAGGTTAAACAGCTAGTTCCAATAAAACTATCTTTACGCTCCCTTTTACCAGTGCCTTTTCCTAAATGTTTGCATAAACCTCCACACACACAGTGATTATGTCCCTACATCTGGTACCACCGCGCTCAATTCGCCCCTGGCGCCGTGGCCTGTTTAATTTTAGGGCATTACGCGTGCAGGCGGCAGCCTGACCAAGTCTAAAGGGCTCCTCTGCCTTGGTATTTGCCCAGATATTATCGCGAAAAGGGAAAAGGGGTGAGGTCCTGTGTAACGAGGAGGGCGTGACTGTTCCTTCGAGCCGGGCCTCTAGGATGCCCCCGACACACCGTTTCGCGAATTAGCCCCGTCTCTCATCATCGTCCTCCATCGGGGGCCAGGGAAATCATCGTGACTCGAGGCTGCTCTGCAATAAGCTGACAGCGCATCCTGTTCTTTAGAATCGTACAAGTCGGTTTACTGTCATTACGACGACGGTGTGGACTGTTGGTGTAGTGGCTTTGTGGAATTTTATGTGTTGCGGAATTTTCAATATTGGCATTTTTGTTCTCCTTTCCTTATCATTAAATCTATTTGCTTTCTGTGAATATAATTATCTTTTTTTCGAGGACATTCGCGGGCTGGAGTCTCTAGTGATAAAGTATAACAGAAGTAGCTAGGAAAGCTTCGTAATAGGACTGTCGCATAATCGGGTGACTAAATTGTATCATTCGAAACCAAAATAGCTCTTGTATCAAATAATTAAACTATCTTTACGCAACTACTAATATGATCTAATCTAACACACGTAAGTAAAAGTGAGCTAAAATGCTTGTACGTGGAAAGTTCCTCGAGTCAAAAAAGGAATATAAAAATAATTGTTAGCAGAGCCTATGCAACGATTGAAATATGAATCCTTCTACCTGAGTCATAGAAGCGCCAAGTTTTTATCTACGGTTGGGATCGCATAGTACGATTATGATATTTGCATAGATTTTTATTTTTCTCGCTGCGAGGGATCGATATTCGCGTTGTAAACGGAACCTTCTATTCGAGTCGGTCATTCCCCGATTTTAATTTGCGGCTACGAGAGAAAGAGGAGGCGCAATGCGCACCGTGCTCTGCTACGACTTGGACACGTTAATTCACACCACGATCGGATATGCATATTTCTCGGACGTGATCGATAATAATTAATGAAGTCGCTCGATCGCTCGTTCTTACCGTGCTAAAGGGCGTGCCTCTTACTACTAGAATACTTGAGTTACTTGTTATTTTCGCCATAAACAAATGTGGTAGGCACGTGTAATGGCACACGAAGTGATTCTCGATGCACTATTGATTTGCTGTTTCAAGATAGATTATTTTTCGCGACGAATGCAATTAGACAATTCATGACTACTTGGAGAAGTTATTTGATCACTTTCAGATAACAATGATTAAAATGGAAGCGTATAAAATAATGAAACTTCTAATAGCTCTATTTACAAATTAAGACTCTTTGTTCTATCGAACATTCATAACTGAATGCCGCTTATCGACAATAGTAGCCAACACGTTATCTACGGCCTATTGTATCCGATGGCAGGTAGAGTGATTCATAAAATCTAATCAGATATTTCATATAAATAATATTTAAAAATGCCTCGAAGGCCTGAAGATATAGTATCTTAATGTACTCTACCCCTTCGACATTTCCATAGATCAATCTCTCGGGCGGCAAGAATGCGCGGCTCGTCCGTTAAAAGGAAATCGACAGGGATTACTTTCAAATAACCGCGGGTGTAATTATACGTCGCCGGGAATATAAACGAACGTACCGTTGATAGTTTAGTATATTTAACAACGGCGGCACGTACGAGATATAAGTTTGATATCGCGTTTGCGTGCAGAATCACCGGATTATTATCGACTTACAACGATCGAGGTGCGAAGCGTGCCGACGATTTCGTGTGTCGAATTTATAATCGATTTTTGCGAGGAGCTTGCGAAGCACGCGCCTATCGTTACCGTAAACATTGTCCCAGGTTCAATTTATATTTTGAAGCCTGCATATCGCTCTCAGGATGGCCGAATTTAATATTGTGCGCTCGTTTTGACGATATTTTACCACAACACGCGGCAACTGTATTTGAATCACGGATTATCTGAAAATACTTGTTGCATACGATCGTGCGGCGACAGACAGGCGTCAGGTGATCATTTGTAAATGTAAAATAAGTTCAATAATTGTCTTGAACAATGGCGCCGTTTTATTTATAAGCCGTATCATTTTTCTATGCTTGATTATCTTCCAACGCGTACACTCTCTCAACAGATTGTTTGCGTACTTTCAACGACATCGCTCACGATATCTGACTTTCAAATAGTTTATCGAACCGAACGTTTACATTCTTTCTTGCTGTACACGTACACAGATGGATACTCGCCTCTTCGAACGGGGGTCGGTTCATTTTTCTGGTGCCGATCACTTCAGAAAACAATTAGCAACCAATTAACTAAGGTATAAAGTACGAATATCCACTATTCTCCTGTCATAGCACATTTAATTACTGCACATTTCGATTATATAATCAAAGATAAAAAAAATACCAATACTCAATTTCAATCTTTTGAACTGCAAATCTGAAAAAATCTGTAATCTTCATCATCGATATCGTATATCACGTGCAAACATGTAACTTATACCGACATTTAAGCCCAAAGTCGGTTTTGTAGTGAAATCTAGGATTAAGGACATCGAGACTAGGATCGCAGGATCCTGAAATCCAAATCTTAGACCTGGATCTACGGATCGCGAGATCCCGCCGACCAGGATCTGGGTCCAAGTTCATATAGGTCGTGATGTCGCGTACTCCTGCCTACGATCATGGTTTCTACCTTCAGACACGATAGAATCATGTATTATATTTCCTCATCGAAAGTGTTAAAGTCTTCTGGGAGTAGCTCAAGGACAATGCGTTCTAAGCGACTAGCGGGCTAATTTAATATGTCTAAGAGACTTAGCAAGCTCTAATTCATAGAACAGAGGTGTATGAACTTTTGTGTATCCACGTTGGCTCGTTTCAGATGTCACGGATCTATAATTATGCGATTCGAGGCGTTGCAAAACCGCATACGATCAAAGCTATTCTATATCAGGTTCATCGTATTTTACGTCTCGCAAATCATAAGCTATCTGTTCCAACTCCGACGTACGATCACAGAAAATGTATAGCCTAGTTACGATTTTGTAATACCTATTGGTTTTTCTAGTTGACTGATTGGCTTCGCTAATTGGTTCTTGCCAGGTTTTTTTTCTGCCACAGGAAAAGTATGAGAATGTAGTAAGTGCGCGTATTCTTTCCATGATAGGCATATACGATATTTCGTGAAAGCAATTAACAAACATATTTAACAAGCAACCAACACAACAAGTCCAAATGCGAATACCAAGCCTGACAAGTGGTCGAATCGTAAATTTCACGAGAATGTTATCACGCATTAGTAATAGTCTGTTAAGACAAATCTTGTCGATGTAGGCGGTTGCGTAAGAAGTGTGATCTAGTTACTAGACAGTTGTTAAACTTGACAAAAATCATAATCTCGCGCTATAAATCCAGCCAGATCAGTTCTTAAGAGCTTTATCTCCAAAGACTAAACGGATGGAAGTAAACTACTCTAATCGAACTCTAATCCTGGTGTAAGTACTAGCTGAAAGTGTCCAATTTCTCATTTTATATCGGTGTTAAATCTTTCGCGAGATAACACGGCTCTACCAATCTTCGAGACTACGTTTTCCCCCCCAAACCCCCGAGGACCCGCGAGAGAATGAAATTTACAAGTGGCGTAAATTCTAGGGTGGATGTGCCCATTCTTGGAACAAGAGCACGGATAATTGAAGCGGAGGCAATCGAGAGAACTGAGGTGCCGAAACGGGTCTTAAACGGGTTCGAGAGATGAGATAAGGGCCTCATAATGCTTGGCAAGATGAATTGCATCGTGCATGAAGGGTAAAGCCTCGAAGGTTCGTCATATTTTATGGCTCATTTTCTTACTCTTTACTGTCCATTCCTTGCATCGACATTCGTCGCGTCGGATGTTAAATTCCGACTGTCCAAAAAGGACTACCCGTGTTCCGACCATCTATGATTCATTTAACGCGCGCATTACGTCTATTTCTACATATGTAGATATAGTATTGCAGAAAGTACATTCGTTACAGATTTAGTTGTACCGATAAATAACAAGCAGTGAACTAATGATAATTACGTCCCGACATAAAACTTGTTACTCGCTACCTGAGTTGATTTCTTATTGTATAAATTATGCAAAATTAATGCAATCCAACGTAGCACAGCATTCAGAAGCGAATATCGTTCCTAGGATTTTAATTGAAAATTAAGCACAGGTACAGGCTGTTTAGTTCAAATGCAATCGCGTCTCGAACAATTAAAACTTCGCCAATAAAAGTTGGCTCCACTTACAGGAACAAGTTTTAATAATAAAAACAGATGTCTCGCGTCTCCTATAATTTAAAACATAATTTCGTGCGGCCGATTTAAACCCAACGTACCGTACGCTTAATTACGTTTCATAAACTGAAAGTAATGTCGAGAAGAACCAAGACAGAGTTAACATTGGGGCAATTAAAATGGATCCGGTAATTCGCGTGACTCTATGTTCAGATTTTTTTCCTGCTATTTTTAGAGCGGCGCCCTGTGTAGTTCAACCAGTATCTCGGTGCATGGTGCATCGAACCCCGCGATCGGTTCCAAGATTGAGATAAGCGGCTTGCGAAGAAATAAGTAGTTTAAGCCTGTTCGCGTGGCCGGAGATTGGTCTGACGTCGTCTTGGAACCGAGAAGTGGGGGGATGTTTTATGCATGGACCTCGCGTTATGCATCATTCCAGGTGCATCTCGAACAGAACCCGTCGAACTCTGGTTCTGTGCAAAGGACATGTTACGCTCGATCGGCGAACAGTGTTTTTCGATAATAAAGTATCGGTTACTTCGAACGGAGGCTATGCTCGTAAAACTCGCACCGATTCGACAAGTACGTACAATTTTGCGTTTACAACGCCGATAAACAGTACACTGCGATCAAGTTGTTCGAGTGATCGTTATTCACAAATATACATTTTTATCGCATAAACCGCGAAAGTAATATAACGAGTCAGTGATAGTGTTGTGCGAACAAACTAACGATTCCCGGTTTGATGAAACATCGCTGGTCTGAACAATTTCTAAACAAATTAATAATTAACGCACCGTCGTTTCTTTGATCTCGCGTATTTACGCGAGTTAAAAGAAATCGGCTGAAAGTTTCAAGATAACATTAAAAAGCAGGATTTCGCACACGTCCAGAAACGGAGCACACAAAACAAGTTCTTTAAAACACAGAAATCGGTTGCGTGACCGTCGATCTTCCGCAACGGGGATGTTGGATAGAAGCGTGCTGGTGGGGAAACGCTCGAGGGAGAGTGGGGGCGTGCATTACGCAGGATTTAGGGTTCTACGTGGTGGTGAGGAGCCACGACAGCACGGTGCTCGAACCGTGGTGGAGAAGCAACCGACAGCAGTACCAGCATACACGGTTCCGCCGTTGCGGAGAAGCCTCGCTGCTCTCGGTCAGAGCAGTCTCTGGCGATCATCGGCCCTCACGGTGTTCCGTATGGCCATGCGTCGTTCCGACCGTTTCGACACCAGACTCAAATTTTTCATCGACCTTACGCGAAATTCCGCCACCGACAACACGCTCGAGGATACTTTGAGAAACGTCCAAGATCGAGATTTCGCATCCACGCTTTTTATCCGGAAATCGATCGTTTTTCACGCACGCTACGTCGAGAAGATAGAAAAAGATCGATCTCGCGAGGACGTCGCGAATTTTACATCGTCGCTGTTATTATTCGTTAATGCTCACCCGAGGATTTTTTCCAACGAGCAAAGCACAGTCTTGCCCAATAGCGACAAGCACCCGCGAAAGTGGCGTATAAAGTATAAAGTCACCATCGGCTCCGATCGTAGCGCTGCGAATAATCGTTCTCCCGGTACTAGAATTATTTCATCCAGAAAGTGCAAGCACAGAGGCGACGACATTAGTGCAGTTGCAAGCAGCTTGACTATCCTCGATTTATCGGCCAGTGTCGAACGGAGGCGAAATATTCCCGATCACGTGGTCGAGCGTCCCATCGAGAAAGTACCAACCGAAAAGTATCGTATTTATAGAGAATACCGAATAACGCTCTGCTAGTTGACGTTCTCGCGACTGTTTATTCTAGCGTTTTTTATACCAACCGGTATACACGTTGCAACTAGCGCACACGCACCCCGAACTTGCCACGCTTCGCATGCGGGAGGACCAACTCGCACGTACGGTCCACCTATCGCTCCACAACTCGACGATCGAGTCAGTGTTACTCTTGATTTCCGCGCGAGCGCCGGTCTCGGCTTACCGGGGACGATACCTACGCTCCACTTCATTCGTTTTCGACGATCCTCGGCGTCTCTGTCGCCGCGCACTCTTCGGACCTGTCAAAGCGACCATTCAGAAGTCCATCGTGGTGAATTCTCTCGGATATCGATGAAAAATCGATCCGGGCTGCCCGTCGTCGCCGCCAACAGCCGGCGAGAGTGATCACGTCCGCGTCCTGTGAACGAACATTCGAAGAAAATGTTGAGTGCCGTAAATCTATGGAGTTTTATTTTCGACCGTCGTAGACTCGTGTCGGAGAAACTATCCGAGGATTCCCAAGAAAGATTCCGGGAACGTGTACTGTAATCGTTCGAATTTATACGGCGACTCCGGTTCGAAATAGTAATCGTTAGATCTGGTTACGAGCAGGTGAACGAAGGAAAATCGAACGTTACGGGAAATGTTGGATATCAAGGTGAACAAGTGAATTTTGTGACACACGGTTTACCCGTATTCGGCGACGATTCGATCCTCTGTGAACGAAATTCGAAGTTTTTCCATTCGAGAACGTTGACGTTGAACCAGGTTAAAGTACCTCGGCTACGTTGTTAAAATACGAATAAACGATTGTCTAACGACGTACAGAACGAGATAAACCGTTATCGTGGTATGTGTACCGCGATCTGTATCGATTCGATAAATGTAATTCTTCCGTTATTTTCATGTCTGGTGAGAAATTGAATTATCCGCGGGTTTTTATATTCATTTACGAACGTTTTCGCGTTATCGAAGACACGTGTCGAGCCGAACGGACCGGGAACCTTACCCATGTTTTTTCTCGCGAAAGGTACCGAACGTGTTAGCGAAATCGAAATCGCCGGCCGTCTCGTACGCGTTTCGCGTTAACGTGGCGTACTTTGCCGCGGGAGTGACGGAATGAAAAAGAAAAGCCTTTGGAATGGTTACGTAGATAGGCAACGATAGCCGTTACGCGTAGGAACCTACGAGTGGTGATTTCTCGTAGAAGGAAGTGAAAAGACCGCGAGTGGCGCCAGTAATAACTTTTTACCGATATATCGTGCAACGTTGATATCGAAATAATTATTCGGAGCAACTTTATCGAGGAATACATACAGGTTGCGTAACATCGAAGAATTAATCGTACCCCGAATACGAATATGTATGCGTGACGTCGGAAATCGTCGGAGTTTGTACACGCGATACACATAATAAACATGTCGAAGAAAATTAAGTGCAAGGACGGGAAATGCCAATTGGTAAATTCTGCAATTTATTGAAACCCGGCAAGTGTTCCATTAGAAGGATTAAAAAGAGCGTAACTGGTTTTGCAAGAGGACTCGGGAGGGAACTTCCCAACATGGATCAAAATATAAACTAAAGTTTCGAGCCGATCCATGACAACGGCGGATCGATGATAAACATATTCTCCACGCAATCTCTACCGGTCGATGATCATCCCCTCGCACGCCGTACGAATGACTCGTCCAGTCGTCGTCTAAGACATATAAAATAATCGTTATTATCAGCAGCGTTGAACGGCGGCGAGATAACGCGGTCGAGAAACCGAGCGACCATATCAGATTGCGATCGATCTTGAGAAACGAAAATTACAGGAGATTCGAGGTGTACACCTTCTGCCAAGAATTCCATTGGCGGCTAGGGGGCATGCGATCGAGGTTCATAGGATCGGAAGGAAGTAACGTATAGTCCTCGTCGTTAGCATCTCGGAACGTCATATATCTTGGCAGTAATGCGCACAAATTATGCGTCTCGCGCCTTCACGGAGCAACGGCCACTGAGAAACGAGGAACGGTTGTACGTTTACACTTATGAATAATCCGGTATCCACCGAGCAATTCCTTTGCTTTTCTTCTTCTCCGTACAGTCTTCCTACACTTCACCCTGCCACGTTTCTCCTCCTCCCTCCTTCCTTCCCGCTTGCTCTGCTTTCTCCACCCTTTCGTCGTTAAAGGAACGATCATCCGCCGGTTCGTACAGACAGAGACGCTTTGGGCGTCTCGCTTATTCGTGAAATTCGTTCAGTCTGGTTCGACGCTGACGCCTCTGCGGGGCATGCGAGATGCATTCCTCATCTACGTGACGTGTAGTGCTCATGCCGCGTGAATCGTCCTGCGGGCGAGCAAGGTGCACGCACGTGTGACCGGTGTCCCTAACAGTTCTCGTTCTTCGAGGAACCCCCTTTCGTGATCATCGTTATTTGGCAACTCCGAGGTGCCGAGGGAAACTCGAACCTGGATTACCAACTTTCATGTGTGCATACGGACAGGAGAATGTTTGCCGCGTAAATAACGAACAGTTGTTTAAGTACTTACCGACATTTCTCGCGGCAATTACCACGAGATACGCGCTGCTACGAGGAAGAGGATCGTGATTTTCAAAGAAAGTGAAAACGCACGACCGACTGTTTTTAAAGAGTGTGCCGAAGCACGGGAAATTCGTAGTACGAATTTTCGACGCGGGGGCGCCCCAGCGGCGCTGCTCCATAACATCGCGCGTTCAAAACTGTCATGGTCGAACGTAAACGTGTGCACCGGTGTTTGTTCGGGAAACGAGAGAATCGGAACAACGTTAGAACGCGAAGTACGTCCTCAAATATCGTCGGTTAATCTTGCTGTCGGCTGTTCGGTGGAATTCTTCCGACACTGTCGCACAGTTGTCAGTGAAAATAAGAAACATCGTTTACCGTTACACGGTATTCCACGGTAGGGGTCCGTTTACCTAGATCTCGAAAGTGAACAGGCACGTGTCGAGAGTGCAATTACTTTAGATTTCGACGATCGCGAGCGTGAACATCAATCGGCCCTGATTGCTTTTTAAGTATTACGAAATCGATTGCGTCCGTACATATCAGTATCGAATATTCGCGTATCTAATTGCATCAATTATTTTCATATCTTCCGACACGTTTCTTGATAACAATTGAATTGAGATAAAACGGAACATTGAATAAAATGGTGGATCGATAGTGAAATTGCTCAGTGAGGAATTGTTAGAAGAGGAAGAGCGTGAAGCCGACTCGTCCGTGAAAATCTTCGTCGGTGAACACCATCGCGTCTGAGTAAGGATAACATTTGTGGTTCGCGGTGACGAAACTTCTTACGAATGGTACCTGCAGAATTTGGTGCGGTATTGGTGAGTACCAGTTGCTGCGATCGATTATTAAACGCACATTTTCTATTCAAATTAAGACAATATATTCAAGGCCCCAAGGTGGCGTGAGACATTTTAACGCTCCGATCTGAATTACAAAAATTGATCGATATTTACATTCGACATGTAAGATTATAAGAATATTTGATGAGAGGAATACAAATTTCTCACCAAATAAACTTGCAACTTTTTTCCATATCGAGATATAAATAATCGTCGAAATTGATCGAGTTCATTTACCGATTAAAGATAGTAGATGGTCAAAACAAAAGATTCATTGTTATCGTAGTCTCAACATTGAAATATTTCAACAACAAGACATGAAATAAAAATTCTGAACACGATACGTATGCACTGTTTCAGACTACAATGCATTTTCTCTCATAAGTCATACGTAATTTCATATAATTAGGCCGTCTTTACAGTCCTAATAGGAACATTGATGACAATTTTGTATATAATTCATAGACTTTAAGGATTTCGGAAACATTCACTAACTGATCAAGTTTAGAACTTCGTTCAGGATACGTAGGGCACAATGATTGAAATTTCCGAGCGTAAAAATGAATTGGTTCAGAATTATTATGAAAATTGATACTTCAAATTTTTTAAGGGTAGAAAACAAAAGATATTTAGAATGAGTACAGGTACAGAGCAGTAAAAACGTGAATAAAAAGCATGTTCTTTCTTCGTTACATAGTTTATCCGAGCGACTTCTCAAATAAAATCAGTTTTATCCATGATTATTCATCGAGATAAGTATCCTTTCACGGAACACAAGCATTCACGCGATGCTTTGTCGAGTTGATTAACCATTACTCTACATACGATGTCGCCGTGCAACGAAATTACCATGAATTAACATACACGATAAGAATGACGTTAGCAGTCTATAAGTACCTCAAACGTATCCGAAGGTATTTAATCGTTACTATTGCGAAATCGTAGTGGACGCGTGGTACGCACGAGACACGTCGATACACTTTGACGTTGGTTGCTCGCCGACAAGTTTTTAAATTCCGTTATCGGCCTGTATAACAAAACCTTTCAACTACATTTAAATAACAATCTTTGAACGATATTTATGTGAGCATTTCTTGTTTCTACGTAATTCGCAATATGTTGCATCGAAGTTTCACGTCATATTTAATAAAGTATTGCATCGAGAGCTTACGCGTCCGCAAGAGCTAGTATTGTGCGACCACTAGCATCTATAATTAAACATTCAAATGATTTCTACGTTGCCAGCCGTCTGGCGGCGGTCGGAAGTCTATCTGGCCCCGACAAATACCTAATTTCCAATTACCTAATGTACCTCGTTTCCCTACGAACTCAACACTATGGTTAACTTGTCACCACGTTGATTTGTTTAGAACCACCTACCCGACTCGTTGGACAGGCGGTCTGTAAACGAAACCAATAGGGCGCCAAAGTAAACGGCACAATACTCGCACCCACGGATGCATGACTTTCGATACTAGACTGCTTAAAAAGACATGGAACACGTGAAACTCAAAATATTTCAAAACACCTTCCAGAGAGAAAAATAGTTAAATGGATATTTTAGCTAAGAAAAATGGTACAGCTTGTTGACCTTTTCCTTGCTTATAGACACGCGTGCACGTACAACTATACACCAGAGCAAGTAGAGAGTTTTAGCAAGCGGGTTAAAACTAGGGGTTAGCAATATCGAACTAAATTAATATCCTTATACGATATTCATCTCGAGTATAGAAACGCGTCGAATCTTCCGCAACGCGGCTACAAAAAGGGAAGAAGCTGGGTTTGGTGCACGTGCGAGCAGACGCGGCGGCGTTCGCGCGTAGTTTCTCGATAATGATCGTTGGTTAATATCGACAGGAGAAACAATAAATTCGCGTGCGTACCGAGGAAAGGCACGGGGGGGATCGTGTATAGTAGATAGAGGGAGCGAGCGTGAAACGTGAGAGTGTAAATCGTAGTCTTACCGTTTCACCGAGGCACGCCCCGTTAACTCGAGGGTTAAACGTCAAACCCCGCCCATTTTTGGGGTGAGCAGCCAGATTTTATTTTCCCTTTTACAAGACCGCCTCGCGTATACCCTCTCTATTCCTCCCCCGCTCGGGTTATGGTAGCTCTGGTACATGCGAGAGGAAGATAGGAGAACGTGTGCACGACCCCTTGCCGATCTCTGATCGGGTTAAGCAAACAGCGACTGGTTCTCACCTTTATCGCGATAATAGCTGTAATTTCGGTGGTCCTCGTCGAGGTGAGACGCGTACCGCGTGTACGTGCAACTCTTCAGATTGCAGACGCGTCGTTGCTTGATTGCATGGCGCGGCATCTTCGCGCGACCGCGATTTATTACGAGAGCCTGTCCCACTCGTGCTGCCCCTCGATCGACACCGGCTCCGCATCCCTCCGCTTCGTTACGTGCGGCGTTCCTTGAATTTGTTTCCGATCAGGAGAAGCAATTTCTCGATCGTATACTTTTTTGGCAGAGGTGTTTGTTTATATTGTTATTTTTTTCGATGGAGGGTACGTAAGGTGATTTAAAAAATGCCCGTATAGATTGCTTATCGAAATACACGAAATGCATCCTATCAGTGTAGATTCGTAAATTAATCTCGAGGGAGATATAGCCAGTTATTTAACTTGCTAAAATCAATTGTGTACATGTAGAATGTGTGGTGTGTGAACCGATGCTGATTATTAGTTTCTATATTTTTATTTTTTGATAGATGGTAGGATACTTTTTGCCTTTTAATTATTCGATCTTTCTTCCAAATCACCTTCCGTACATGTCTTTTCCCACTTCGATATGCAATTGAATAAGAATGGGAGGCATTTAAGCAACAGCCTTAAGCTCAAGTAGTCATGTTACCTATTCCTGTTCTATTAACACGTTGAATGTGACTTGTCATAGATATCTATTTAAATTTTTAATTACTCTATTTTGGGCGATACATTGAAAGGTTGATTAACCGAAATCGTCTGTTGGTCATTCTCGTAATCTAGCATTCTAATCAGGGTCAACTCAATTCCACCCTGCCCGTAGAGAGCTAAATGAATTTCAAAATAACATTTTTTTTAGTCTGTTCTGTTAATTCGGTTTCGACAGTGATTCTTAATGAGTCGTTAGTGGTTTCGTCGTCTCGTTCATGTTCCTTCTTAGATTTCGGCAATTTTTGTCTCCTTAATATTTCAATCAAGACAGCTTTAATCGTAGATGTTGAATCGATACTCTACCATTGATTAATTTTAACATATTCGTCCTTCCGTATTGGTCAACGTAGAAAAGATTGTTCCATCTAAGAAGCACCAAAATTGTCGAACAATTAAACATCGTTACTCCATTCGAAATTACGTTAGGATGCATTTGATTTATTAGATGAAACGAGCAATCCCCAAGTTTCCTCTCCAACTTAACTTTTGCAATTTCTACTTCGTTGGCCGTGGTACGATAGGCAATCGCGAAAACCGTACTGGATCTTGCTAATTAATCGGCTATGTTGAAGGGAAACTGGTGCCATTTATTACTAGTATATGAAGCTGTAATTTTATTAGCAGTTTTATAGACAGAAGGGGCCTGTTGCTCGGACGAGGCCCGGTGCACCCTGCACCGAGCAAACCCACCTCGATCGGCGTGCTTTCGTCGTTTTATTCGTTCGTTATTTGCCTCCTCTGCGATGCTTACGAAAGACAAGCGTGTATGTACGCGAGAGTACCCGGGGGTTCAATGAAGTGCACATCCGACAAGCATGCCGTCTAGACGTCGAGGTTCGGTGAGCAATGCTAATGTGGAAAACATGATAATCGATGGCTTTGTAGGAGAAAAAAAAAAGGAAAGGAGAGAAACGAACCTTTTTGTCGTCGCGGTGGTTTCACGTATGAAAACATCGTGTCCCTGAAAACATCGCATGGTATTTTCATACGGTACACGTTCGAATATTTAACGAGGAAATACGGTGCTATAAATATATCTGTACTTTGGTGGAAGAACAACCGATGCTCGAAAAGTAACCTTTGAAGCATCAATTTTACATCCTCAGCCCTTTCTCTATGATACGATTTAAAACTGGATCGCGTATTCTTAGCGAAATAAAAGAAGGTTAAACTTTTGGAGGTTCCATTGGTTCTTCTTGGTTCAGAGTATGGATATTGTGGAAATGTAACTTCGACCTCTTTCCCGATCGATCGTAAAGTGGAATTCGGCTTCTGTTTTTTTTTTTCTTTTTTTTTTTTTTATAGATACCAGTTATTTTACGCATGAGAAAAATGCTGAGAAAAGCGATCATAAATATTTGTGGCAAACATTTGCTCGTTTAGTCAGCGTGTGGAGAGGTTTCGAACGGTCTTAAGAACTGTACGCTTGCGATAGAGATTACAAGCCAATCAGAATCGCCATATTCGACCGTTTCGAACCTTGAACACGGTCTAAGCGCTCATTAAGAAGAATTACGTAAAATGCCTGGCCGTTTTAATGCATATTTATATAAACGATTATTTCCCCTTTGCGCGGCGTACCTCTTCAAATTTACTATTTAAATAGGAAACCGAATTGGACTTGACGATTAGCACGCGCATCATTGGCCGCCGTTCGCGGGACACTAAATGTCGTGTGGCGTGTTTACCTAACGATCGTTCATTTAACGGTTAGTTATCCACTTATTCTTAGTAACTAGTTCCGGTCGCGAACTATCCGCGTTCCTCGGGGTCTTCTTATTTTTAAAAGTTCAAAGCCACGAGTGACCATAGGGAACCGGCTAGTAGTTCTAAAACTTCCAAAGCTCGTACAGTTTACTTTCGTGGCCGTTTGAAGTGGCGCTCATCGGCGAGAGACCAGACGCGCGTCTTTAGCTACACATGTATGATTCAAAATTAATGCTGTACAAGATCCGACCTCAAAGAGTGGATTTAATTATCCCCAGGAGAACAAATTTGTCTCGTAGGAAATTACAATCGTTGCAAGATAATAGGGTGAAGTGATCGCGAATGAGATGCGGAGGACTCTATGAAAAAAAAAAGAATGGCCCGTTCGTAAATATGAATGCGCGCAAACAATCGTTATGGCCATCGCAATAGGTTCTGGTCTCTGCGTCCAATTCGCGATAGGTAATAAGATACGATACCATCGAGGAAGCAGCGCGTAATAAAAAATCGTTTGATCGGAACGTCGCGTCGTAAACGGGGTTGTTATTAGTCACGCGCGGTTTGGTCAAGTTGAACGAACGTGGGACCGAAATTGACTCGCCGCGCGGAGGAATCGGCGTTTACCGTTTTCGCAGTCACTTCCGCCAGTGGGTACACCGGGGGCGGTACCAGCGACTGGCACCCTCCGGACTCTCTGTCCATCTAATTTCGAATGATCTAAGCGCGCCGGTTGTTTAGGCACGACCGCGCGTCTGGCAAGTTGCACGTAGTAGTGTGGTTAGAGGAGTGAGAGCGTGGCAGAGGGGTGGGAGTTGGCTGTGAATGAAGCTAACCACGCGCTCCTCTGAATGGAGCCGAAGCCACACTCGGTGGAGATATCTCTCTCGGTGTATTTCCGTTCGTGTTTATACAGGAATGCGCCACGAGGAGCCCGGGACATTTGAAACGTAGCAGAACCTCCGTTTCCCCTGCTAGGGGCACTCCTTTATCCAAGGGTGCAACAACAGATACCGTGGGCGCGCCGGGTAAAACGGGAGGGTTGGACTCTGCCCACTGGCTGTCGTCGTTCGAGTAACACCTATTTTGGGACGCGAGCTTCTGTATTTTACGATCCACGGTTTCGCGTGGGTGGACTTACTTTTTACCTCCTGTCGGGTTACTATTTAGGCCTTGCTCTCATTAAAAAGCCGTTCGGATCGGTCAGGTCGGGAATTCTTTCGTTACCAGCCTTCTTAGACGAACATCAAGACGAGGGAATGAAATTTTTGTTATTCGTAAAATATTTACCAAGAAAATTGTTTATTTTACCAAGTGTCACACTCGGCGTTTCAAGCTGTTCGACAAATAAACAGATCGATTGCATGTAATAGATAAAGCTTGGTCGTCGTTATCTAGCGATAATAAAGCTTAGAAAAAACTGTTAATGAGAAAAAGAAATTTAAAATCTACCTTTGTTGATAACCGTTCGATATCAATAATCGCTAGAAAAGGGAAATGAGTCTTCAAAAAACCAGAAACAAACAAAGCATCGTGCTCGCACGCACGATACGATACGCAGGCAGTCGTACACGTCCCGTTTCACGATGCTGCACAGAAAACATTGAACTTTATCGAAAATTTCACGCGAGATAACAACGTTGTTTGAATAATGATGGTCAACCTAGCCTAACTCGCGTTACTGTAAAACGCTTGCTAGTTAAAAAATTTATACGGCCGCCGTACGGTGCAGAGAACCAATAGAGGGGTCGTCTTATCTGCGGAATGCTCGATAAAGAGTTAGCCGATAGTGTTTCTCGGTATGTACTTTGCCGTTTCGTCTCGAGGTAAAAGGTTCGAGCTATCGAGACTATCGAGAATTTGACCTGTTCGATTCACTGATCGAAACCTGCTCCGCGATGTTTTCATGCGTACCGGTACTCGAGGTGTTATCGTCAAGTTGGCGGAATCGAGACGTCCTATCGATCGACTCGCGTTATCGTGCAATTATTTTCTGTCACAATATAGACACATATCTATCCCCCATTGGCCGTGATTTCGGACTATCGTTTCCACCGCGAGCAATAATAGAACGTTCGCAAATCGTTCCTGATGGAAAATGATCGATCTCTAACGAGATGCGTGCGGTTTTCAAAATACTTTAAGTGGACTGGTATCTCGATGGCACAGATAACGATGAGACGTCGCGTAATTCGAAGGTAATGACCTTTTCGCGATCGACAGTTCCACGGAAACGCAAAATTCCCCGCGAAAAGCCTTCCAGGTAACCGGAAGAACCGGGCAATAAAATTGCGATCTCGGGACTTACGTAAATTCCCTTGTAGATCCCGGCTAGTGGATGTGCTTACACGGGTTCGTAAAACGGATCGAATTATCAGCTCGTAAATAAAATAAATCGAGCCGCTTATCCTCTCACGGCGAGAGCGACACTTAATTAAGGAGCGAAACAAACCGCGTGTCCGCGGACTGGTAATCGTATTAAAGGGAACGCATGTTGGTCGCTCGAACGAGAATGATCGGGAACCAGGTAATCAAACGAGAACGCCAAATTGGGTGACGCAAAACTTTTATCCGGCAAGACTCTGCAAATATTTATATCATTATTGGAAAATTAAAAGTTCCATTTATGGTTCGCTCGATAAAAGTATGAATTTGCATAAGTACCCGCATTTTAATTATCGGTATCGTACAGCCTTATATTTCACCGTACCGAATTAGTTCACTGTTTACGTTGGATTTCATTCTGTACGCGCATCTTATCGATCGTCAAATTTAATCGTCGTGCGAAAACGTGCGTTTCGATTTGATGCGCATCACGCTCTCGTTTTATCGACCTGCATCAACTGAACACAGGCGAGAATACATGGAAATAGGCGAAGAATGAAAAGCGATCGGAAGCTCTCATCGACTAAGAGCACGTGCAAATATATTTAAAGGGCAAGATTCGCAAAGGATTGGTCTGAACTTCATCCAGCATAGAACAGCTGAACAGGCACGATCCGATCGACGGTATCGTACGATTTTCATAGAAAGCAGAGTAAGGAAAGTGGTTCTCCAGGTACGATTAGTTTCTCCCGGATCCGCCATATTATCGACAGATTTCGTGTCGATGGTACGACGTTACGGTACCCGTTCGTCTACCGTTACAATCG
The DNA here is from genome assembly GCF_050948175.1 of Xylocopa sonorina. NCBI lineage: Eukaryota > Metazoa > Arthropoda > Insecta > Hymenoptera > Apidae > Xylocopa > Xylocopa sonorina. The sequence goes on along the minus strand of NC_135195.1, from coordinate 3,128,490 downwards.
CGTCCGGCGATGGACCAATGACAGAGTGGATTCGACGCGACGATACGCTCCGATTGGTCGATTACGACGGTGATTACCTCGATAAATTAGCCAGGTGCAAGGTAGTTCGACCGGCTGCGTGGCTCGTCTCCGACTTTTCCATGGACCCAGCCCGGTAAATCGTCCCCGCGGACACGCGACGCAACGCGATAATTGCAGACGTCGCTAAGTCGATCACTTTTTTTCCTCGATCGGCTGAAATAGCCTTTGTAACTGTCCGGATTAATTAGTCATGCGCCGGCGATGTTCGCTCCGGGAGTGGCGTGACAGTTTGTCTTGCCGAGGACAAGCGCGCGGCGTCGCGAAATTCTCCACCGCGTTTGGTCGCGCCTGCTTATCGGGGCCAACGTTTTAAGCTGACAGCCGTGGGTCGTCGCGGCGTCACGGGGCGAACCCTTTGCCGAATGCGACGCGGGGGCGTCGCGTATCCGCGGGTACACGCGCGCGCGCCGTTTCCCTTTCGTTCGACGGTGACTACGTTTTCCAGGAACGCGCCGCGGCGTTTGAAACACGTGGGAATTTCGGTCGTGACCGTGGCCCCCCTAAATCTATTTATTGCCATCCATAAAGATTATCAGCGTTTTCGGTGGTGCGACCGCGAACGAGTGGCTAATGGAAGCGAGATAGTTCGCTCGTTACTTTTCCGTACCCGTAGTCCAGAAGGATTACGGCTCTGTTTGCCGTTCGGGTTCTAAGGAGTTTACCTTTCTAGATTTCATCGGCGGAAATATAATCTGTAGAGTTTATGTTTGCGTTCGAGAGCACTCGTGATTTGTCCGCTGTGGCTTTTTGTTACACAGCTGCTTAATCCTGATTAGAGCACGCCAAGTTTCGCTACTTTTATCACTGGTAAATCTTTTCTATCCGGCGCTATAAGTTACGTTTCTAGATTCGTAATAAATGTGTACTGTTAATGAATTTTGATGGAAAAATTGGCGATAGAATTAGTCGTGAAAAGATGTAGTGTCGTAAATTTTTCGTAATGGCTCGGTGGTTCTACAGTAGTGTGCGAAGTACTACAATTATTTTCTCACGAATATTCGAGTAATAAGCGAGGAATGTATGGTATACGTGGATTATATATTGGTTTTTAAACCGTATACGTAGCGTATGTCGCGATCAGAAAAGGAGGAGTGAAAGAAACGTGAGTGACGGCGGAGAAGCACTCGATGACACGACGGCGGTACTCGGATTTAAATACCAAGTACACTCGAGGAGGAGACGCGAGTGACATACACTTTAGGCATTATAATTCCGTTTGTGGACACTTTCTCTTCACGATTCAGTATGTCCTTCTCTCGAAATATCGTCCGGGAATTCGAAGCGCGACACTGTGTTCGTGGAATCTGTGTCAAAATCATATGCGAAGAGATATCCCGTGGACGGTTCTTAAATGTTTCTTCCCGGCGGGGACGTTGAACTTCTCGTGTCATTACTTTGATCAGTTTAGTGCCCCGCTGAAACATAATTTTCCGTTGAACGTTTAATTATTTACACATGCAGCGGGACAAAATCTGATTTCGTCGTTTTAAACACGAACGTTTATTTTTAACTTTTAACGTTTCCACTTTCGAATCTGAACGTCCCCTCCCTCCCATTTCCAATGGGATTAAACGTTTTCAATCTTCATTTGCCAGGCTAATTAAATTGCGGTGCTCGAGTTTATATACGTCGCGTTGATGGAGAGAAATTGCGTCTAATTTGTGTCGTCTCTCCGTGGGGCAATAAATAAATAAATCAATCTTGGAAAGAAACGCGACCGGGGGGAACTCCCTTTCTGCGTCTGTTCGGCTCGCGCAATAATCGTTGGGCATTAATAACGCGATCGATATAAAAAGACAAAGATAAATGTATTCACCGGGAAATATGACATCGAAATGTTTTATCCGCTATCTTTTTGCCGGCGCGGATTATGAAAGCGCATACTTCGTTCCGTAAGGGAAACGCGCGGCGCGAAATCAGTCATCGTCGCGGGCGTTAAGGTCGTAATTTGTTTCGAAACGTGCGAAGTATGCGTATTAGAGCTGGTATTATATTTTTATCGGCTCGCACGCCGGATAAGTGGAGGTTTTATGCGCGATTGGGCACCGTGATGAATTTAATTGAACGTTGGTAATTAATCGGTACCCGGGCAAGTCGACCGGGTTTACGGTGTCGATTTCAATGCGTGCAATTAGCGGGCCTTTGGCTTCAATTATTTTCTGAAACAGTGCCCGTTTCCCTTTCGCAATCTATAATAGCGAAATCGCCACCCATTTTCGCCACCAATTGCGCGAACAAAAATCCACCCATTCTGATTACCGATACGAGTATAATAATTACGGATCGTTGAAATGTTGGGGCCCCGGGTATAATTTTAATATTTAAATATCCCCTCCTCTCCCCCTGTTAATCTCGTCTATCGTAAAACATAAATAAACAAACATATTCGTAATGGACGACGTTGTATAATCGCCTTTCGATATCGCCGCTCGGAAAACGTGTACAAATACCTTTTCGAGGTAGCCTGATAATCTTATCGATGCCGATCTGTGACCCACTTGAATGATTTATAAAGTCTCGTCTCGAGTATAATGAGTTTTTCTATGCTTATAAACACCGAACGGAAGATACGCTCGTAAAGGTCCAAGGCTGTTTAACAGTTAGGCTTAATTGAATCTCTGGTTCGAGAGAGGAAAGTTTGTAACGTAAAAAGTCACTTTCCTGCGAAGTCGGATAGACGTAGGTCGTTTTCATTATCCCATCGAAAGAAGCCGTTGTCGCCAGCTGGTTTTGTTAAACAACGCGCGTTCGTTGCTGGTAATTCCACGTTCCCAATCGATCGAGTGTAAAACAGTAAAAAAAAAAGAAATGTCGAGACGTCAAAAAAAAAGAAAGTGTTACACAATTATTCGACTCGCGATGATTGTGCGTTATCAATTATTGCGATTGGTATTCATGTAGTTCAGTAGCCACCGCGTGAGAGGCGTCTCTCGGAACTGAATTTAAATTTCTACCGGCGACGAGACACGCGGAAGTCGATCCGTGAGGACACCGCCGGTGTGTAATTTGAAGATGAACCGTGAAAGGGACATTCCGCGGCGAGCGACGATCTACGGTGCGTCGACGCGTGGCTCTTTATGCGAATTTACGCGACTTTAACCTTCGTCGTATTTTAGTTCCCGGCGTGGATACACTGTCAGGTTCGCGTAATGAATTTGTTACCGCGGCGTCGATACGGGGAATTCATTTGAATTCGAAGACCGACCGTTTTGCCGCGCGCCCAACATTTCAGTCCACATCTCGGAAACATTGGTGGGACGAGAATCTTTTATTAATGAAAGGACGCGTTAATGCTACGAATATATCTTTTTTTAACGACGACGCGGTAAATAGATAGCGAAAGTGTTCGCTGTCGAGAAGTCAAATACTCCGCTTAAATACGCCATTCCATTAAATCGAATACACGTTCCTGTATTACAAGTACAGTCTGTCATATTATTATATTGTATATGAATTCATATTTTTCTAGATTACAACGGATCTGCTGAAAACATTCGATAAGAGCGTAAAAATATCAATAACTTAATAAAGGTATTCGATAAGAACGCGATGATATTCCGATAAATATCTGGAAGGGTATTTTTGTTAATTAGATAAATATCTGAGAAGATATTTTTACTAATTGATACATATCTGCGAAGATAACGGAGGCATTGAAAAGAAACAATGGGACGATTGTCATAAGTTACTATTTCGTAAATAACCGCGTAAAGATCGACGTATAGAGTCGAACGAGATTATGCAAAATTTGAAACGCTCGTTTGGAGATTAATTTCTGGTAAGTGTTCGAATTTTCATTAAGAGGCCTCGTTAGCCGCGAGCTACCGTGAAACGTGGAGAATTAAGTGGGAAATCATTCGCAAGGCAACCGCGACATTAAGGGTATACGGAGTCAGAAACCGTGGGGCGATTATTATAGAGACGTTCGCGGTAAGTTTACGAGTTTCAACCTTATACGGGGGACACCATTAAACAGCTTGACTGATAACACACGTTAAGTTCAGCCTTCTGGCGCAACTAGTTATCGCCAGTAATGTAGACGATTTTTCGAGCATTAAAATAACACCCCGTGTAGGATAGGTTGGGAGCCGCGATCGCTGTTGGTAGATCGCAGTAGAGATACCGCTGAAAATCGTCTTAGAAAACTCGAACCACCTGAATCTCCCTACTAGAGGGTAATAAAATTCTCGTAAAATTTACTTAAAAATCGTTCCTCCCCTTTTTATGAACATTTTGTTGCGTTATCTTAATTCCCCGTATCTAACCGGTAGCCTGCACTTTATCTTCGCGTCCTTTCATAAAATAGAAGCCGTTTTTACTCGCGACCAGGAACATCCATTATATTTTACATTTACTTATGAATATTCGCGATCTTGGCAAATATCGTCGTACGTTTGCTTTTCTTCGCGATTACTTTTCACCGCGTCCCGCCTCATAAATTACCAGCCGCACTCGGAATCGTATTTTAAGTGAATTACTATAGCGCGAGGCGTAACCGCCGGCATTTTCCAACGACCCCGAATAGTCGGCATCGCGTGCTGGTTCGCGTATAATAACCGCGATAATCGAGCGCGCGTGTTTCACGAGTTTCGTTCAAAGCTCGCGTATCGTGTCACGCGGAAATTTATTCCCGCGGAAAATCGTGTGGGTGTCACGGAACGGTTTAAATCACGCGGGCGTACGGCACGATCGGCCGTATAAACGAGGGCTGCTTCTCGCGTATCGCGGGAAAGCCCTGGGGGTCAATTAGCGGCGATTTCACGATCGAAATGATCGAAAGGTTACGAGGGTTTACGCGGCCCCCGCGATAAACAACGTCGTAAATACGATCCGCCAATGCAGCCGCACAATATGGTGTTTTGCCACGCCACGTTTTAATGCTTCCGCCGTTAGATTGTTCCGGCAAGCCGGCATTACCTGCGATTTTATGCGAACACTTCTCGTTCGCGATAACAAGGGCCCGCTTTGGCCACTTGGAGGTGATTATAACGATATAACACTCGGATCGATCATTGCGCGATTTGTTCTCCGAGAGGCACGGAAGGATCGAATTTCTACTTTGGTTCTGGTACGACGAAGAAATGATTTTCAAGCTGTCCGGGATATTAATCTGTTGACTAACCGCTGTTTGGTCTCGAAACGCGATGGGTCGGTTTATGATTGGAAAGTGGCTGTAAAATGTATTTAGTAATAATAAATAGATTTTGTTAATGAAGTTTTATCGATAAGATGAAAGATAAATCTTGCGGAGAGTCCGTAGTCGAAAGAGATCTCGAAGGAGTTGTAAATTTTACGGGCGTTCACGTCGAGAGACCAGAATGAAAGAATTACACTGGAAGTTGGAAAATAAAATTTCGGTAATCAATAAGGTGATAATCTCCCGAAAAGACGACCATCGAGCGAGAAGGTAAAAATATTTGAAGACGGATCAACGTCCTTCGAATTATTCCATTTTTGTTCGAGGACTTCGGTTCAGGATAGCGATGCTGGTTGAACGAGCAAACAGTATGCAAAGGATTGGCAAAGGATAGGATTATCTTTATTATTCGCGGCTATTGATAACAAAATTCGACTTGATAAATCGTCGGAAGGTACGAACCACCGATAGCCAACACAAGATCGCCAGGACACACGTCCAGGCTATGCAAATCAGGAAATTGACTCGCGGGGTTCATTAGCCATGCGTGTACGGTTAATTTTTGTAATCGGCGTAATCCCTCATTGGCGAATACCCTTGATGCGAGCAGCATCAATTAAACACATGTACGGTGGTTGATAGACGCGTAATTAGTAGATACGCGGTTCGCTTATCCAGTTCCTGTTTCTCGGCGTCCAATGCTGAATTATGAGCAGGCGAATTCGCCTGCACGCTTCCCGTTGGATGCGCACCTAGCGTGCGGTAAAATCGAACGTGGTCGTGAGATCTGAAAAATATTTGGAATACCTGCTCGGATAGGAGGCCAACGACGTGCCATAGATTATAACATCAACCGCGGTTGTAGAGCATTCGCTCGTATCTGTTCGCTTGTTTTTAACGCTGCGTAACGATGAATTATTGAAAAGGTGGTTCGAAGTGGTTCCGTTGGGGAGAGGATCAGGTTAATGCTGGTAGCGCGTATTTTTTTCTCTCAAAGCGTTCCTTGTCAGACGATTAGGTACACAGCATTCGAATTACATTCACGATTTTGGTAATCACATCGGATTACAAGGCTCAAAGAATCGCAAGGGCGATCCTTTGTCCGGCTAACTTCTCACCCCCTGCACTTTCGTGTAATTCGTAGGACCACCTACACACGGCCAGGTCGATTAGCATCGCGCAATAAGTCACCGAATCCCGTAGCTCGGAGCTATGTGCGTTCCTACATTATCTGCTCATTTGATTCACACTGTCCGTAATTTTGGCCCTCGCGAAAGAATAATGGCAGAATCCGCAGACTTTCACCCGAGGCAGCCGAATCGAGTCTCTCGCAGGCCGAAAGGGTTCGAGCCTCGGTCGGATGCACCTGCCAAATTTACATGACACTCGTTCCCGGTCGATTACCTTAATCACGATATCGAGTTTCTGCTGCAGTTCGAGACATTTTCTATTCCCATAAATTCCTGCTGCGCGAGTCACGTAATTTTAGATCGCGAACGCTGCCCACGATAAATGTAGCGACATTGATATTGGACGAAATCCTAGTGGCTGAGCTGCGATGTTTCCCTCGAGAACAATAGAAGTTATGATGAATAGAAACCTTGATAGCTCGTCGTTCTATGTGGATATTTTTGTGAAATACTTCTTTAATCTTTGCCGACCAATTCGCGGTTTGAAAAACCGGCTTTGAGAAGTTGCAATCGGCTTATCCACGCGATCGAATATTTCAACGCGTTTTATATTAAGCTGAATAAATGGAACACACCTTTTTCGTCGTCTTATTAAACATTTATTTACTCTAAGGCGAAACCAGTTTCGCTAATGAATAGACGCGATTAGTTACGGTGAGTAAAGTACAATGTGTCGCGTACGCGTAACGTCACGTGTGGAAGGGTTAAATTGCTTTTGATGTCCACGAGGGTTACTTTACGAGAAAGTATATTTAGAGTTATCGCCAGCGAAAATCTCGCCGGAGATGAGGATCCGCCGTTCGGTAAATAGATAACGCTGAATCATTAGATCGGTATGCGAATATTTTAATTAGGAGGCTAGTACTTACTTTCAGAAACGCCTCGAGTTCAGGCGTTCGTGATCGGTATAGCTGGCCACGTGTTTAAGATTATTCCGTCCAGATAGGATGATGGCGTGCGATCGTAATCGTTCGCTGAGAAATTAATTCGTACAGCTACAGTGAAGCTTACTTATTAACTATCCTAGTTATTTCTCGCCCAACTACAGAGAAAATTGAGATGTTCAGTTTGATAATCAGCGCGATATCTGTATCTCAGTGTCAAGGATGAATTTGCAACTGTATATTCGTATAATTTAGATAAGATTAATTAGGTAATTTCGTTTTGTAATTCTAGTCATTCGGAAAACTGTTGTTCTCCATTCTGTTAAGGACGCATATTTAAACGACAATGTATTTTGTATACATTCCGTGCACGTCTTGCACGAATGCAGTAGTGCGAAGTGCCTTGATAGAAATGTACGAATCCGTTATTCCTAAATGCCAAACGCTGACAAAGTTGTAAAGGTTTCCACCGTAAACGTGTTTAAATTACCGCCGTGTTTCCACCTATGCCGATGAATCGAAACTGGCTGCTAATAGGGTTGATTAATCGTTTACCATTTAACGAATCGTCGAGGCAGTCGAACCATCTACGAAATTACACAACTCGCGGCGCCTCCAACGAACCGCGCTCTTTCCTCGATAGATCGGATCCGGTTAATGAATATTTCGCGGCGTTAATCGTGAAACCGAAACGAGAGGAGAGAAAAAAACAAGAAAGAAGGAAACAATTCGATTCTGCATCTGTGAAAGTTCTCAGTGGTACGTTTAATAGGGTTACGTAACGCATCCAGGGTAAATTAATTACCCAGCGAAGATCGACACGGGCTTCGAGTTCCAATTTACATCGCAATAGCGGTGGTCATTAGTGAAAACATCGGGTCCTCAATGAACTTCCAGGCTACCAACCGCCGCGACGCACTCTCCTTTTCCTTCAAGGACAATGTCGCCGAGCTGGAGAACTTGCCCAAGAGAACGCGAAGGCGCGACACAGCATCCCGATTTCTCCTGGTAATCTGTTGGTTCGTGCGGACAGACGGGAGTCAACGGTAAGGACCGACGATTTATTTGACGTTTAGAACGTGTTGGTTTAAAGGTGATGCCGATTCAGATTTCGACCCGGGTGAAATCCAGACAAATTTCTCCGCTACCGAGGGATCCTCCGCGAACGTAAAACAGTTACTCTTTTCATTGATATGCTAATAAAACGTCGCGTGAACCGTGGTCTCAGCTATTTCTCATTTTTATTGCAACCTCCGCCTAGTCGCCTACAATTTTTCATGAAGCTGGAGTATAATTCGTAGGACATTCCTAAGATATGTATTGTATAATTTAAATCTAGATTGGTTAGGTCATAGGAGTAGACCGAAAACTAGTTGAATTATTTATAGTTTCTCGATATAGTATCTGCTATTATATTTTCTAAGAAAGTTTTAACAATGAATCGTTTTCAAAGGATCATCGTATTTCTCGCAGCGTCTTTCCGCATTACGCGAGCATAGCGTCGAGGTCTCGAGCATACCGGGGTATCTGCACGGCATAAAATTGCATAACGTAACGACGCTCGCCGTGATCTTCCTCTTTCTCTTCACGCACGTGTCGGCAATTCACGAACGTACGTTTTTTTACCTGCTTTGACGACGCCTATAAACGTCCCGGGTAGTTCGTTCGTCCATAAAATCGAGTTTCCCCGCTATGACCTCCGTGAAATTCGTCGGTTTCCCGCGCGCTGACCGTGCCTACCTCGGAGACCTCTAAATTGCCGTCGTAAAATTAGCAAGCGGTTAACGACTGGTCGGCTGACTTTGCCTTGTAGAAACTTGTCATCGTGTCGCGACATTGCTGTGCAATTCCAACAATCCATGGAGAACGAGCAGACGGTTAGCGTCGCGATGCATCAATACTATTATTAGTGCTGCTATTGTCACTGTTACCAGCGCCTTCACCGCGTACTCAGAGGGAAATAGCGTATAATATAAACGATAATCGCGTTCGAAAAGAGTAGTGGAGAAGCAGAAGAATGTAAAATAAATAATAATTTCGATGGGAATATGCAATATTGTAGCGAACCAGGCGCGAGCACGCAAGCGTGCCATTTTCATTGTAACCGTGCGTGCGGAAAGGGTTAGCCGCGCTTCCTGAACTAAGTTTGGCGTTCACCATAGTTGACACTAACAATAACTGGCGTGCGATAGTAGCGTGGCACGTTCGCTTTTAGTGTTTGTACGCACTCGAAAATACCCACCGGTTCTGGGAACGTACGGGCGTCGACGCGAGTACGTCACATAATTTTCCCGGCGTCCCGAGGGCTCGTGACGGGGAACAATCGATAAGGACAGTGTCGGGAGGGCGTGCCGGCAAATTAAAAGATCGTACGAGGCTCTGGCCGGCGTTTCTCGAAAAGGAGGGAACCCGAGGGCGATCGTTAAGGTCGTATGTTAGATTACTAATTGAACGAATCAATTGTTTCCGCGGCCTATCTGGGGGCCAATCGGCTGTTCGAAAGCTTTTAGAGCCCAGCTATAATAGCGGCACCGCTTGATTTACGTACGCTTATTAGATAAACTGCACTTCGACACCGTCGTCCGTGTTCACCGCCACCTTCCGCGCCTCGGATCGGTGAGATTCAAACGATCGTATTTACCCGTTGACAATTACGATCGCGTCGCCACGAACGGTGTAGTCGTTAACGATATTTTACGATTTCTCGTCACCGCGAAAATACAGTTCCGCGAATGATTTATTTGGTAAATGGTATAGGTTCGCAGGGAGAGACCTTCGAGATCGCGGTAATTGCACGCGGTGATCGATCTTTGCGCAATGTACAGGAAACGGTTTTTCATACCTATGCTCGAAGTCGATGAATTTTAAGAAAGGAGAAAGCGGTTCCAAGGGTATTCAAATTTCGTTCTACCGATAGCCGACGTGCTGCAATTTATCTACTTTTACATACGCTTATTTTCTATCAATTACGTTTGATCGGTACTAAGCGGTTCCAAAGTATTATTAACTGGCTCATATTATTCTCTTATGTAACTTTTTCGTGCTTCGTTTTATATAATATCACGTCCAGTATATTGAAATTAGATTAAGTAATGGAAAAGAATTTTAAGATGGGTTATGCAGAAAGATAAAAACACTCGTTAAGAACAATCGTAATTACGTAATTCACGTTAATCGTTGGTCTTACATCATTGTTGATCAATCGTAAATAATACTTGACGCAACTCGTAAAGTATCGCGCGAGCCAGTTTATTAAAGCAGAGGACTTTCGTTAGCTCGGCCATCGTCACCACGAATCAGCTGTTGTTTATTCAAGTCCTCCAGTGTTTCAGACGGATTAATTGTCACTCGTTCTTTGGGAACGTTCGTCTTGGCGTATCAGAAAACAAGATCGGGACAAAATTACTCCGACTAGACGGTTGTGTTTCGGTCTGACACAAGTTCGGCGAAAGTCGATGTTTATTTCGAGCCCCACGACTGTGGAATGTCTTGGGAAAATTGGAACAGAGGGTTAAGAACATAAATTTGCGGGGTGTGAGATCGATAGAACTTTAAATAAACGCCGGTTGATTCATTTAGAAGTGATTTTGAACGTTTTCATAAGTAAACACTAAAAATAACTCCCCTCAGTATTTATTTGTACTGAGAAAATAAAATTTCTATTTTACGAATCGTTCGCGCATCGCGGTCATGCGAGAAAAATCCACTGGCCAGTCTATTTTTCACTTATCGATAGTGGGTGCAAACAAATATGGCGCGGTATTCATAAAAAGGCTGTACCTCTAAAAATAAAACGTTGAAAAAAAAGAACAAACCATTTAAATCGCTGAAACTTCATTTCCGACGAAACATTTTAATTTTATGTACCTGCGATTAAAAGGTTTTTCTTGTACACTCACGACATAACGATGTATAAATTATGTAAGGGAAATTTCCTGATGAAAATTATATATCATTAGATACGTGTGTATATATATAAATATTTTTTTTTTCTAATTTTATGCGTCCATTTAAACATGTTTGTTAAGAAGGAACGCTCGGGTGTCGGGCATTACGCTAAATAATTGCGTGGGAATTACAGGTGGCAACAACTGTACAAAACTGTGTTTTAGCACAGTAGATAGTAATTATTGCAACTATCTCGCCGTACATAATAAATGTATCCGTGGTGCATAGTAAAAAGAGGCCACAATTTCCTTGCTTTATGACCGGGCTGACTTTTACGGTAACAAGAAATGCGGTTCAAAAGACTGTGGTCAGATTAGTTATAAATTAACGCTGGCGCCAGAATTCATTATAGCTTATGACTCATTAATATCGCTACATTTCCCTGCTGTAAATAGTGAGTACACTTCTTCTGAAGCGTGACTATGCTGTTTGACATTTCAGATCTTGCAATCCGATGCAGCTGATTGTTAATATAGCCGTCTCTTTGTCCGGTACTTTTAATTTATCACCCGTTGCATGAACTGTAACGAACTCTTTCCCCGGAATATATAAACGATACGTTCATTTGTATATTTGTGTTCTCACCATTAGTTGCAGAAAAGTTGGAATGCTATTCTCAGTGTTTCCAGGCAAATAATTTTTGATTGAAACGATTGGAACACAAACGGTAATAGCTGTAATAAACGTTCCTCAGTTCGTTCTAATTTACGTACTCGGTTATCAATCGAATAATAGATAATATTATCGTGGCTGCCCTCGAATTATTAACTCGATCAGCCAGCATCGCAGATTTTTCGCATCGAAACCAATTCATTACCATATACACATATATTCAACGCGTTAATCTTAATGAGACTCAATGATCTCGTTATTGTTTATCTAACAATACGTCCGTTCACATTAGAACCGTCTAACAGAACATTGATTAAGATAAACGTAGTGTAAACAGCGCTAACACGTCGCTTTTTAACAATTCACCGTCGAAGCCACACCAACACCTGTATCGTCGGCATTAAGTACTTGAAGAAACAATTTGAGGCGAAATAATACGCACCAATTATCGCTCTTTCGCTGGCCCTTTTATCTTCGTACGGATATTCGAAACGAACGCGCCCCTTCCGCCGAAGCGCACCCCAAATTTAAGGCCACGGGGTTCCCCAAACGGGGTTCCGAATTAGTATAGTTATCGGTTCCCCTCAAACAACTAATTGTGGGAAATTCCCACAGCGGCGAGCGGATAGATAACGAAAGAAATAACAGAGAACGACGGCTGGGTACAGATGTTTCGTTTTGACGCCTGCACAGATTCCCTTTTATCTTAATTAAAGTCCCGTCGCTTTCTTTTGTTAATCCCCGTGAAATGTGGAATGCATCGGCGATGCCCGATGGCCCCACGATCCTTTTCTTCCACGGCCGTCGCCTCGGATCACCGAGTCCATCAAAGCGGTGCCCCTAATGTCCTTAGTGAGCGAAGTCGGCAAACAGCTCGCATTAGTACAATTATCGCGAGGGCCTCCGCTTCTAGGACCTAGCTGTGGGAAAACTGTCCACCGATAAACGACACGGTTACGAGCAATCCACGGCACCACCGTTTGCCCAGCTAATTATTATCTTAATGCAGCGCCTCGCTGAAGCCATTGTCACACCTTACCATTGACCGAGAACGGAGACGCGTTACCCTCGAACGGGGGAGCAAGTCTCTCACAAAGCCACGTTTATCACGCGTCTCCTCGTTGTGGGTAAACGTTTCACGCGTTAACGTAACTTTCGGCTTCGAATTGGTATTTTAATGTGAATTCCGTGAAAATCAATTACGTTGCTCGGATTAGTTTTAAAATAGCCTTCGATGATGTGGTACTTATCTGACTGTTACACGCCGATTCGACGCATTCTATTATCATTTTTGTTCTATCCCTTACCGCATGATTTCTCCCGAACACGCAATAAAACCGATAATATCGATACTAATAATAATCGCTCAATTAAAGTGATCGGAGCGCGTTTTCGCGTACGCTCGCCACGGTTATTAAATTCCAACGGCGCGGATCGATCGATACTCGTAGGAACAAAAGCTCGTTCTATCTATCCCAATTATCGTTGTCCGCGCAGACATTTCGCGTTATAGCCGTTCCTTGATTTATTCGATTTCTTTCACCCCGGCCGCTTCGTTACCAGAAGTCGTTTATCAAAACCGCGACAGCTATTGTCTTCGCGGGCGTTACTCAAACCCATTTCCTCAAAACAAAGTCATCGTTACCGGGGCGCGCGCGTTGCGCAAAAGTTCCCGCGTCCCATAAATTAGAGGCCCCGCACGTAACGTCGTCGTCCGTCGACTTCCTTTTATCCGCGGGGCCGATAAACGTCCGCCGTCAAGTAGCCGAACCCGTGGCGCGGATCGAGAACCGCGAACAATGCTATCGTGACAACGGAATGTCGTAACGTAAACGCCGCGACAATGCACCGTGTTGTGTGTAGCTGCGACGAGGAGAAGAAAAACGAGCGAGATGTATAGTAATTTTCGAAGGCGTGTTGTTACTTGAAAAGCCGTTTTGAAAGGGTGACGGCGTGTGCCGGTGGTTGCAGAGGGTGGGAGAGAACGGCTGGACGAGAAACGAAAAGTCGCGAATGCCAGTGTCGCGCTTGGAGGCACCTGAAAGTTTCGCGAGACTGGTAAAGATAGAAGGTGCAACGGAACGGGCCAGCCCAGGGCCTGTTACGAACGTCCCGATGTTATCTCGCCACGTGTAAATGCACATTGAAAAGTGGTTACGCGGATCGTGTGCTGTGGGACCAGCGTGCCCCTCGTATAATACCCGCGCACAGCTCCGATTCGTACGAGTCATCGGTATCCGTCGATCGCGTTTCAGCAATTGAAACGAGGAGATGGTTTAGAGATTTGGGAGAATTCCAAGTCCACCTCTAACCCTTTGCGGATAATGTTAACGTTAGGTATAGTGGGTCATTGAAAGTCTCAGGAAAAATGATTAAGAAAGTCGTTAGATAAAGCTGTGGCAATTTTCATTCTAATTTCCTTCTCCTCGCGAACTTCAATTACCAATGGCTGATGTATCGATCCTAGAATCGGACATCCATCAATAATACATCGAGTGCATACGTGCAGAAAATAACTTGTCAAGCTTTCTCCCGTGGCTCGATAGATCTTAAATCGCGGCAATGCTTCAGAGCAGCCAGGTTCGCGTCCGGGCATAAATCTAAATCCAATCTTTCTCGAACGTCAGACTTCTCCGATTCCTCTTCCAACTTTCTAGCGATTCCACTGTCTTTAATCTTCGCTTTCCTGTCGATGGCTCCTCGAGTTTTAAAGTATCGAGCGCGATCGAGGAGCCGAGATCCCTCGAGAGTCCTCTCGTATCGAGTTCATCCCGGGCAAATTCATCTTCGAGAGGCGGTAGAGGCAGCCAGAGCTTGTCGCACGTTGCCTCTATACGGCACGAAGACGTACAGCGAGAAATAGATGGGTATCCGTGTTGCAGCACGATCACACGCCCCGTGGATGCACGGGTGAAACCGAGAGCTCTCTGGTAATTTGTCGCGTCGTACGTGCTCTCGATATCGAGCCGCGCGACGCGCTGGATGCAGCGTCGCGTTCCTCAGGAGCATCCGTGACACGTCCTCGAAGATATCGGCCGATGGACGAAGCCGTTGCGTGATCAAAATTTCTAATCGCAGGTCTGTCGGCTGATTCGATATTCCGCGCGCGGCTTACACAGTCGTCGTAGGCTGGCTGCGTTAGGGGACGCGACGGCCCACATAAAATATTCCTCGAAACACGCGAGGATTATTTAACGCGAGTGGATTCTTAATTGACAGACCTTTAAGAGGCTTGTTACAGTTCTACGTTATCGGACTTTTAAAATTCAAACCAATTAAAAATGCACACGGTAACATAGGGATTGAATTGCTGTAGATCGTCGCACGTTGGGGGGTGAGATCGTATCCCTTCGTGAAGAGGTTTCCAGTTTTGTCGGTAATTCGTCTTCAAACGGATTTACGAACTTGCAAGGTACACGATAGGACGGTTTAAATCGAAATGTTCTGTCGGGAGATACGAGTCCAATCAATGTTTAATTACTCCAAGGTAACTCTCTTCGTTTGTTCGTGGCGCGTAGACCGTGAAATTGTGGAAACCTGGTTTCACGGTGGATCTACGGGGTATCTGGGGTGTCGTCGTTCGCGTTACACCAGAACACGTCCCGCGGATGGGGAGAAAAAATGGTCGCGAGTCCTTAAACGGCAAGCAGGTTTACGAGACGTTTATTTCCGCACGGTTGGCGATCCGCGGAGCGTATCAGAGACGTACAGTGGCAGCTCTTCGTCCGAGTCCTTGTCCCTCGTAAATCTCGCTCGCAACAAGACTAAAGGATGCGTTTCGTGAATGAGTTACCGGATCCTCGCTGCATTCGCCAACGAAATTGGCCCTCCGGCTGGTGTCGGATCATGAATAAATTCTTCTTTATCCCCGTGCTGCTAATGGACGCTACACTGACACCGCGTGGCAGTCAGCTTTCGTGATCCAGCCTGATACTTGTTTTTTCGTTCTTAAGGTATGAGAATTCTTTGTACAAAATAATGATTAATTTCATGAGCAACGATTTCTTCGGTTCTTTTTCGACACGTGGCACGAAAATATTTTGTTGAAACGAAGAAAACAAGAGTGACTAATTTCAGAGGAAATATTTTTGATTATTATTCTAAACATGTGATACGAATATTTTGGTATTTCAAAATGAAACTGATACCACGCTCGTAAGAGTTGAAATTCTTGGTGGTTGATTAAGCCGGTTGGAATCTCGCGTGGAAGTTTATTTTCCCAGCTGACGTTCAACAATGCCACATCCACGCCTCGGATGTCTATATCGCGATTCATAAATTTACACATTGATAATACACGTTGCCCGTACTCCACGAGATGAGATGTAAGTACTGTAACCATAATGGAATACTTATGGCGGTCTTAAGTACCGAGTCGTAACGATAAATGACTACAGCCGTGTAGCGAACTAACGATGTCCGCGCGACACGACCCAGCCGATCGTAAAGACAGAAGTTAGCAAAGACAATGGAAGCGGGGGAAGTTATACGATGTGATTATAATAAGAACAGTGTTCATTTGTAACGTCACGACGCCCGGCGATATATTTAACGAATGACTAACCCTTCGTCCCGTTACGCAAATTTATGAATTCATTTGACCGTAGCGGGAGTAGATACGTTATCCGTGCGTGCAAACCGTTTCGAATAAATCACACGAAACGAAGGGAAGATGAAAATGACAAGATACACCCGGGTTACTTCCGTAATCGATAATCGTGACGTCATAATGTATAACTTTCGAAACGGTGTCACGGTAGATTCTTGTCTCAGAATTTCTTCGATATCTGGTAGCAGACTTGTGCTCATTAAATTAGTATGCGATTAAGAGATTGCCGGGTTTCAAAGAATTTTTATGGTCGTTTAGATAAATCAGTTTCAGAAAAGCTACTCCAACACTGTACCTTACAATTAGTTACTGTTCGCCTCGCGTTATCTTATTGAAACCTTCTACCATTCCTTCAAATATTTCTTTCTATCCTTTCTCTGTTATTTCTTATTTAGAAATGTACAAAGAATATTACCCTAAAATATATCAGCAACCCAAGATTGAAAATACACTTCCATACTAAAGATTTATAACAATAGATGGAATACCATAAGTCGATCACGCTTCAGAATCGTTCGATATCGAAACGTATCCTTGTACGATTCCCCCTGGATTTCGTGTCAGAAGTCTCTTAAAAGCAGTCTTCTCTTTCCGCGGAAGGATATCCGGAATAGCTGGCATTATCTTACACGAGTAGAAACGTGGACGACCCTGCCGGGGGAAGGCTCAGCTCGAAACAACTCACTCAACCTGATCCAAAGCCGGCAGGCATCAACATGGTTATACTCTCTACCACGTTTCTCTGTCCGGTTTCGTTCCTCCGTTCGTCCATGGCTCTCCGTTTGTCGGCTGTCGGCCAGGATGATCCTTAACGCGTGTTTTGACGCGATTAGTGGCCACGGTTTGTGAACAACGCCGTCCATTGTTCCCTGGTGCGTGATCTCGCGTGTGAACCGCCTCGTTTAGAGCTGCTCCTGCGTGGTCCTTGCCAAGGACATTGCTACCCACGTCGCTTTTCAAAGCTTTACCAGAGAGTACGCGTTGTCTTCGATCGAGCTTGGAAATCGAGCGATACACGTCAGTGTTTTCGAGGCTTCTTTTGGTGTTTGGACTTTGGATACATTTATGGGCTGTAGATTTTGAGGTATGATACACTTTGTTGGTTTGTTAGTTAAAAATGAATGTCGTTGCAATTACACTTATACCTTTTCGACTTTTCTAAAACGAAAACGACGTCTCATAGTCTGGTAATTTATTCGGGACTTTACCGGCGTCATACGATTTGTCAGTCGTAAAACTGACGAACCTTCGCGTTCCCTTGTGTTAATACATTCTGTACAGCTAATTGGTAAAATTTACCGTTATCCCGCCATAACTTTTCCTCGACTGAATTTTACCTCCACCGTCAGTCATTCCGAAGTTTACGCTTTCTCGCGACAAGGACGGATGTCCTTACGTGAACGAAACTAAAGCGCCCTGCACACGATGAAATTTTGTTTCACCCGCTACGATTTAATATTCATCCTCGATTATCAAAATATTGTCTCGACGTGCAGACACGGACAGATTTAAAGTGATTCGAGCAAGCTGCCACCCCCGACGCGAGACGATATCCGCGTGCAAAGAGGTAACCGCAAACCTAGACGTGTGCACGGTGCCCAAAGCTCGAATTCTCGAACGAAACGCGAGTCAGGTAAACCGAGCCGCGGGGAACCGCAATAAAATCCGTCAAGCCGGGCGTTCGATTAGCTGTCGCGCCGGCATCGATCGACCCGTCGGTCGTAACCGGCGCGGTGGTCACGAGTCATTAGAAACCGATCAGGGCGTGTTTCAATTGGCCGTGTTTCAAAAGGAACGCGTTCCCCAACGCGACGATAATCGTCGAACAAAGCGATCACGCGCACGCGTCGCGCGGAATCGGGTATCAGCGCGGAACGAACGATCGTTGCTCTTCGAGGCGATCGCGAATTCTTTCGCGCCGGGTCTGGGGTACACCACCGCCGCTCGCCACCGGATAACGTACGAGCTGGCGCGCTCATGGTAGCAGGTACGAGCAATTAGATTTTTTTTTATACCACCAATCGGCGCCAATGTCGATATCCGTCTATCACGGACGTCGATCGGGACCAATAAACGACTGTCCACGCGCTCGCCGCGCGTAATTTCAACGAGACGCCGCGCCGGCGCGAGTGATTGGTAGTCGGCGTGTAAGGAGGACGTATTTATCGTTCGGATCGTTAGACAAACAACACGGTCACAACTTGCATAATTCCACCCGGAGGCGTCGGCGTTCGTACGCTCGCGGTTTTCCTGCCCGCGTTAAATCAACCGCGTCGCTCTTCCGGCTCTCCCCGTTCCTTCGAACCCCTCGGCGTCGAAAACCGACTGATTTATTGCTCGACGCTGGATTAATTATTATGCTCGCGCGCGCTCTTTCTGCCTCTTTCTCGCCTCCCTCTTTCCTCTTTTGCGACCGCGCGAAGTCTCCTGGCCGCGATAAATAATTTGTCGCGACCGTAACTAATTGTCGCGGCTCGATTTCCAGTTACAGAGACGGTGCAACGTGCGCGACACGTGTTGCGGCTCCGGATGATTGGTACGCTCCTCAGAAGTGGCCTGTACACCGATTTGGTCTTGTTCGCAGCGGTGCGTTCCGCTGCTTTTTTTCTCGAGGACGAGTTAGACGGGAGGAGCACCATTAATTTATTGCACCAAGGGTGCCGTTTGTGTTTAGACAATCGTGCCATTCGACACTCGCCTCTTCTTCCTTATTGTACTTTGTGCAAGTTTTTCCTCAAAGAAGAAAAACCGACTGACACGGTTGTATATTTAGGGTGATTCGATTTGTTCCAAGTCTTTTGCCTTGTGTCTGGACCGTGTTACGGGTCAGCAGAGCTGCTGGTTCGCAACAGGGATGGTTTCTCTCGAAAATGGCTGCAATCGAAGCAGCAGGAGACCATCCTTCGACCGTGACAAACTAGCCTCTCTATGTCCGTTCACTCTAACAATCGGTACAATAAGATACAGAGTAGAAAAGCTAAAAAAAAATTAAATTGTTGGACAAGGATTTAAATTTTGGGACTCTAAAGTTTGATCGATCATCAAATAGTGTACTTTTTGAGACACGATACGATTATGCAAGCGACATAGTTATATATTTCCCTAGTAACGTTAAGAAGAACAAATCGAATGAAATAACGTTAATTCGTTGTTAGTAGATAATTGCTACGATTTTCAGTGTCGAAATATTCGAGCAGAACCGTGCCCGTGTTAAAATACGATCGAAAGTCTGGATTAAAATAATGCCCGAGTTGCACGCTCTTTTTGAAACTGTGTTAGTTCTAAGAATAAGTTGTATCCCATGTAGCCTCGTTATCGTGACCGCGTTTATGCACGCGTCCGCCGCGCAGCGGACGACTTGCGTAAGTGCGTGCAGTTATCAGCTTCGATTTCCACGAGCGGAACAATGGGTTCCGAGTATCATCCGTTTATTGCTGATATTTTGTCTACGGACCACGGTTAGGTATAAACGTTGCACGCGGGCGTGGGGCCATAAATCACTAGAAAACCAGGCATACGCGAGTGTTCCCGCGGCTGCATTCGGTTCCTCTATACCTGGCTCGAACGCCACCGTGCAAATCGAAACGGTCACTCTCGGGTACGCGCGCCTCTTTTCTTCGCGCAACAAGCTCGAACAAACTTGTTTCCATTCGAGTGAAATGTAATTCAAGCGTAAGAAATCGATCGTAAGTGTTCTGACTCGAAGAGAAGGACCGCGTTAAACGATGTAGCACTCCTCCTATACCCGTGCACCGCGTCGATCGATTCTATTCAGTGTCACTTCCTATCGACACTCGATAATCATTTAAGCGCTTCGAGGGTGAAAAAGAGAGCAGAACGAAGCGGATAGGAACGCGTTTTACTTTTACAGATTCGATTATAACGATCGCGGGCACGGCAACGGAGGCTCTGACCGATACGATGTTGTCTCGCTGGCGCTGTCACGCCGGTTGACAGTGCGGTAATTGAGACGCGATTTCTCAGCGATAATCCGACAGGTAAATTACTCCAGATACGTAAGCCGTTGTCTCGTAATGCCTTCGACCGTCCTCACGGAGCAGTTCCGGCTCGTTATGTGCTCGTTTCGCTCGGCTGTTCGCTGCCCGCTTTTGGTTACGTCGCGCACAAGGATAGTCACCTGCGCGTGTCAGAACGATCCTGGGGGATTACATTTTCGTGGATCAGGAACAAGTCTCCTCGTTACCATCTCTGTCGTTCATCGCAGATTCAAACGCGATCGCGAGTAACAATTTAACTGCTCGCCGATGGACCCCGTTCCGTTTGATCGCAGGTAGCTGCAGCACAGACGGAGGTATAAGTATGCTAATTTCCGTCGATGGGAACGATGACGGGGTCCTCTTGGCAGACTAACATACAAAAATGCCCGATCGGGGAATAGAATCGTGTAACTTTCACTTATCCCTCCGTGGATGTTTGAATTTTAATAAGGACTGCTCTCTTGCTTCTAATGTCGGTCTTAACGAACTCTGGAAGCTCCGCCGGATGCTTGGAAGAGTCGTTGGAATTTCACATCTTTCTCGCCACGTGGGTCATCTTTGCCTTGGCACAATCAACAGACGTAATCGTTACTTCGTTCTTATTGTACATCTTCTGAGATACATACTCGATAACTGGAACATATTAATCGAAGAGAAAGCAGCGTTGGATCAGAATTGTCAAATAATTCAGGCTTTGTCCTTTCATTCTTCCATCCTGTCGATTTCACGTTGACTACAGCCTATCGCTAGAAAACCTCCGCGTGGCAATGAATTCAGAAGACCAACAAATTGTCCCCATCAAATTAACCGAGATTTATCTTAATCACCGATGAATCGGTATTTTTGAATATTCATCAGCCACGCGAGGACGCACCACCGCGATTAGTTCAATTACTCGTGTACCATCGCCGAGGAAGACAGCGAGAGTCGCTTCTTCCACGCCGTAAAGCAGCCTCTCCGTTCCGTTTCACCATTATCTCCGTGGTTGGTAGATAAATTTCGTATTCAAACGACCGAGTAGATTCACGGGCCGATCTACAAATTGAATGCTTTTCCGACCACACCGGCGGAGATACGGTGTCTCACCGATAGAATCCGAATTTTAAAACGGAGGGAGGATAGTCTTGGGAAGGATGGTCTTCGCCCGCTGCCAATAAATTCTCTATCTTATTGTGACGCCACGATAAATTCCTACAGGGTGGATAAAAGAAGGCGCCGAGGCGTCCGTGGCGCCTGTTCCTTACGAGCCTTTATTCTTCCACGCCAGAATTTTCCCGGAATTTCCATCTTTATGTCCTTGTTATAGTTACCCTCTCGTTACGCGTGGCATACAATCGCGATCGTACATTACGAAACAATCGTAACGAAATTCTTATCCGCCGTGAGCGTCTGTTCATAAATTGTTCACGGCCGACTCGCGCGGCTCGAAGGGTTAAACCTCCCAGCGCCAAGGGGCGGAAGGAGGTTCTTTATGTGACCCTTCGTGTGACCGTTTCGAGGATCCCCGCTGGAGTAGTGAGTTAAGAATTTTGGAAAAATTGTAGATCGCGTAAAAATATATGGGGGGCATAAATATATCGTTTCCTGGAAATATCTGAGAGCCTCCAGAAACGGTGACAAAGTAGAATCGAACGAACAACCTTCGATCTCGTTTGCCACGGTTTAAGTAGTATGACGCGTGTTTTACCGTCCACGATACATTCTTCGCGCGCCACGAACAGAAGTTAACGATTATCACGGTGCACGTGAAACGTTCGTACAAGGGACAGTCGAATGGGAGATTTGTGCGAGCTCTCGCAAAGCCCTAACGATCGAGAATTTATTAAAGAAGAATATATGTGCACCTAGAAAAGACGGTCGCTCGAAAGCAGTCGTTGGAGAACTGGAGAATTATTTTAAGAGCCGTGCATCGGAGCTAGTTAAGGGAACCGGGACAAATATTTTCTTTTCGTCGAGTAAACGCGACAAATCGTGCGTGCCGCTCGGAAGTGTGAACGCATGCACCCGCGTTGCAACAGGATTGTTCACACGGTGCGTGCGTGCCTGGAAATCGGAGAATTTTCACCATTTATTTTCACCAGTAAATTATGCCGATCCTCGAGTTATGGATATCGTGTTCGCGATTCGATGGATGGGTCACAAGCATGTTTAGAAGAAACAGTAACAGTCGATCGTACGTGTAGCAACTCTGCCCTAAAATAACTCTGATAGTACCACTATTTGCATTCGAGGCATCGCGAAGCCTTAAAAAATAAATTTGTCATTTATATTTTATCTGTTCGAAACGTAGTCGAATCGATCGTTTCGCCATCAGAGTTCTCGTTTGGTACCCGAAATCGATCTTTCCTCGTGGCGAACAGAACTGTTACGCTTTCACGGCAACGAGGGCAAAACATAGGCGAACTGTTGGATGCGTCGAAAGCCGTTGTCGTTGGTATGTCGCTCGGATTCCAGCTAGGAAAATCCGACCAGTCACGCTGCTTAATCCGTAGAAGCAATCACGCACGTCGCGCGAACGAAAGACAAATTGTGGAATATAACGAGTTAGCGGAACGGGATCAACCGGCGGGGCTTCTCTGACGACGGTTCAGAAAAATGATTACGCGCCTCCTCGCGGTGCATTAATCCGATTCACTGATTGGCGTGGCTATTTTTAACCGACGGAAAGAGAGGAATAGAACGGTCGTGGACCGCGGTGCCATTCCATATATACAGATTAGACCAAGTTAACACCTACATGATGACAGTAATGCCACGGTGATTCCTGTAAACTGCTCTGTCCCGTCAAATCTGCGCGCGAATAACCTAACGCCTTTTCGCGCCTCAGCCTGACTTAATCCTTGATCGATTATGACCGATTCGACGTAAAACGGCCGCGGCATTAGCGCGCGGACGACGACGGTTCACTTTGCCGCGTGTCCATCGTCGTTGCACCGGAAGCACGGTCCACGCGTCCGCGCATTAGAATATTCCGCTGATTGTAACGAATGCCTGAGAAAATTTATATTGTCGATCGTGAACTTTGCTGCCTGTCACGCACTGAATATTTTACTCCATCAGGGAACGTATTTCGACCAGCGTTTCAGCGGATATCTCGTCGATGGTGTTAAGCAATACCGCTTGGTAATCCGTTCGAGGATACAGGAAGCCTCTTATAAAAATGAGAGAGAACTAACGGTTTCGACGAATCCATAAAATAGAATATAAAACAACCGTGTTTATGGAATATCCTCGAACCGAATCCCACCGCGAAATCTTCTTTGAACAATATATAACAAAGTTTATACCAGGGATAAAAATCTGCACCCACCGATCGAGCTGTAAATCGCCTGAACGTACAGGTATTTAATACGATTACGCGCGTATACAGAGGGGAAGATTAGGCTTCCGAGCGCCCTGGTGCAGCGGGTGGATATAAAAATTTCATCGAGCACGATAATTTACGCACCCCTCTAAAAAAGAGATCCGATCGAGGGAACAAGTCGAAGCGTGCGTTCAGCGACGAAATTCAACGGAAACACGACGTTTACGACTGATAAATAGGGATTACGTGGGATCCTCTGAACGGCTCGGTTTCGTCGTGGTTGACCAGGGAATCGCACGAGCCGATACGGTACGTACGTAAAGAAGCGCGTGTACAGCTACCTACCGAAACGATCTTCATTTGCATGCGCGACGTGGCGCTCTATCGATATTCGTTCATTTCTTAATAATACACGGGAAGGCATGCGGATATGCGCTCGCGCATAATCCCAAGGACCGTTTGTTAGAAACGAGCGCGGAAAATGGGCGTGAAACGCAACGTGGACAGAAATTCGAATTTCCTGCTACGCTGCACCACCTCTTGGGCTCTCGTCCCTCGATCACGAGCGGCAGCTTAACATTTTTTCAAAAACGTCGCTCATAGGCGACGCATTATCGATCGGTAAATTGCGAGCGAATGGATTACGAACGAGCGTATTGTGCTCGAAATACCGGCGTTTTATCGCGAGACCCGCGCCTTTTCCCGTAACGACGCGAAGAGCCGTAAGGATAAATAATAGCGGGACTCTGGGCTGCGCGAAAAATGCCGCGAGTCATATTTCTCGCACGCCATACGAATTTAATAACCCCGTTGAATAATTCAATCGATCGACGGGAAATCGCCGGGGTAATTCGTGACGCGTTCAGTGGTGAGCCCAGCGGAATTTCAGACGCCGGTTTTAGCGGATAGAGACACGCGTAAAGCGTGCCAGGAATCGCATAGGAACGCGCGAACATGGATTTCTTCTAAGCTATTCCGTCGAGTCGATGCGTCTCAAATTCGAATCGAGAAATCTTCGCAAATTATAAAACGAGCAGACAACCACGTGGCAAATCGTTCGAAAAGAAACACAACGCGTCGAAAGTCATAAATCATCGTGAAATTGGACTGGTAATTCCCCAGCGGACAAAACCTCGCGCAACTATTCGAGACTCGCGGAACTAGAGGAGATCCAAAATGGCGCTCGTATCTCCAGCTCCATGCATCGGAGCTAGCCGTGGAAAAATGACGGTCTCACGTCGTATAACTTGCGCGCGTTTACGAGCGGCATAATTCTTGCGAAAAATACGCTTCGTCAAGAAACGTGGCTCCATTCCCGGTTGACAGCGTTCCCGATCGAATTATTATTTATCCGGCGCCGTTACACATTTCGCAGCGACGATCGAGCGCGCGCGATCGACGAACCCGTCTCTGGATCGAACTCGTAAAACGAAAATAGCGAATCGACCGCTTCGAGCCTGGGACACGTCGAGATATCGAATCTCGATTGGTCGTTGCGTGTTCCAGGAACTCCCGCGGTCACCTCGAGGGGGGCCTACGTCTCTAAGACACAAGGGCCCGGGCTCGAAATCGAAATCGAAAGCGAAGCGTGCCCGGTATTAATCAATTTCGCGCGCGTATGCGTGCCAAGCTGTTCCTCTGTCGGCACGAGACACGTAGGATCGGCTGGTACACCCGGTTGATCGATTGAAAAGGAGCACGGCGAATACCGTAGACGGGCTGGCCAATGCGTCGCCGTCGCAGACGTAAAATGTAAACGGGGGATAGGGCGGCGACGCGCGTTCCTTTGCCCGTAGAATTTCGCTAACCTGTCGTGCAAACACGCGGCAGTCCCGAGGAACTGGCTATCGACTAGGCCTGACCATTTTAATGGCGCCAGAAATACCACGCGGAACGGTCACACTTGAATACTCCTCGCTGGAGGAGAAGTACCGAGCCCCAGGACTGGTCCCGCGTTAACCCTTCCGTTCTCCAAGGGTGCGTCCGGTTGTCTCGAACTAATCGATCGTTGGAACCGCGTGTAGACGGTTTCTCTATGTCGATGTTAACTTTATTCTTTCGTTTCGATGGGTATCGGTCTTTGTCACTTTTCTTTGTATACGTATAATTTAGATGGGATCTTATTAGAAGCTACCGAAAAGTTTGACGAAGAAAAGGGTTCGAACCCGTTACGCAGGTTCCTCGCGCCCACTGATCAGACGCTCGATCATCGTAGCTGCCTGATTGCTCCATTTTTTACGCCACTTATTCATTTAGCTCCTGAAACTACTCTACGCGTTTTCGATTGATTTATATAAGCGTAATCGCGCGCGAGAAAGGCTCTCGATGGGATTGAAATGGAGGAGGAACGGTTTTACTCGTAAAAGGACGTTACCTTGTCGAGGTATCGCGTTTTATAGATAATCCTGGAGGGTCGTTGGTAAAATATCGATGATTTCGATAGGGACAAGCGAGGTGAAATACGATGAGCAGTAAAGTTTTAACGCCCGCTGCATTTATCGTGTCGTAGACGCTGAGAGAGTATTTATATTGACGTGGTTCAACTGTAACTGCGTTTCCAGGTTAATAATCGGGGATATTAGGGTTTTACGTCAGGCTTTATTTCGACAAGGGTTGCCACGTCCAGTTTCAATGCCGTCGAGACACAATCTTGTCGAGAATTGACTCGTTCCAGTTCTTCTGTCGGCCGGCTTTCAACCTGGCGGTCTTCAAGTTGCCTTTTTGCCCCGCTATTAAGACCATGACGCGATTTCATTTACTTTCGTACCCCAATCTTTTGTAAGCAGATGCAAATCACGTTTAGGATCCATCGAAAGGCACCGACAGATCGGACGAGCCCCCTTTTTTTTCTTTCCTCCCAGCCGCAAAGTACACGTTTAGAGAAGATTGCAAGTTTCGCGTAGCTTGAACAGTGGGTAACTCGATAATAAGTTGTTCGAAGGAATTTAAATTCCCAGGCTTCTGCGTTATTTTCCGAAACAAAACAAGGGAGGCAAGAGAAAGATTAAATAAAAGAACGCGTACGCGGCTTCGAGAGCCACCGCGCTTCCTCGCCAAGATTGATACTTGCCGCGGAGCGTTCATTTTCAGGCATAATTACATTTCATTCCCCTCTGCCTCTCATTATTCCGATAACCGGCGTCGCAAACTTTCATTATCCAGAACGTCACAATCTCGCGACCCCGTGTGGAATCTTTCTCGCGCCGTTTACGCAATATTGTCTCTTCGAGCCTTTTTTTTTCTACCGACATTCCTGGCGCGCGAATAAATTATGCAACGCCGAAAATCTCGTGTTTGCTCGTACAACACGAAATCAGGAAATTCCAACAGCTGAAAAAAACGTGCGAAGACTATTGTCAGTCGTTGTTTCAACATCGAAGTTCGCGTCTCGAAATTCGCTTCGTCGTGCCCTCCGTGCATCGAACGCGCTGGTCGGTGGACTCTCTAATAAAATTCACGTCGCATGGCGAACTACTTTTGCGAAATCCATACATGGGTTTATATAGCGCGGGAAAGGTTAAAGTACCTACAGCGATCTATAAATAGAACGATCGCGTACGTTTTGTAAAGAGCGAGGCGAGTAGATTCGTAACGCGAAAAGCAGATGGAAGCTGATGGAAAATAGTCGAGCGGAAATAAAGTGGTCGTGGGCCGGTCGTCTCGTTGGTTGATACGATCCACTGGGACGATAAGCGGTAGTTGGCTCGTGAGCGAGGCACAGTTTTATAAACAACGTTCCTCCGCATTAAGCGACGAAACGGCTGATCCCTGTCACCGACAGTCGGGAGGAAACGAGGAGAAAATCAAATAAATAAGCCCATCGTCATCGATTGGCCACGCCGTTTAATTCTTTCCGGCTACTTATTAAATACCGTAGGTAACGTCGAACTGGTTTCGAAATTGTGCGCCTCCATAAATGGCGGCCTTGTCTTTGGAATTACTAAGGATACGTCGACTCTACTTAAGGCGGAACAAAGGTAGCTACTCGGCTATAAGATCATTGATTAAATCTACCCGCTTAATTTCACTTGACAAGTCGTTATCATAGATATATCGTGCCGGTGTTGGAATGGCGTTTACACGTTCCCCGTTGAATGCGACTTATCATACCAACCAGGGAGTAAATTGTTCGTCCACGTGAAAAGTGTACGGTGCTGTATTACTTAATAAGTTTGTAGACTATTATTACGATGGAACGAGACGTCTTCTCTTATATCATTTAAACGTTCGACTTTTGAATCTGCCAGTTGTTTCTACTTTCGTTCGAAAGGAACGCGCGCGTGTAACTAAAAAATTTTTTTAATTGTTCGAATTTGGAAACTTTGGTTTCGACTTTAAATGTTGGGACTGTTCGATCTTCGAACTATTCTGCCTATTTATTGCTTTTTATTTTGCGTATAAAGATGGACAGCGAAAATAAAAGATACAGGAAGAGAAATAAATTTTGGACAAAATTTGCTTTTGTCCCGAGAAAATCGATTTACGGTTATCAATTTGAGCTCATCTAGTATTCAATGAATTTCGCGACAATCGGGGACCCTGTCCGTGTATACGCGCGCAACTTTGCCTGGAATGTCGCTAACTGGGTATGCAAATACCCATGTCCGGTACTTATGCACTGCTATTGGCCGGGCGTGCCATTTAATGGCATCAGAAACTTGAAACCCGGTTCGCGTGCTTCGAGTGTGGACGCATTTCGTGGTTTTCGTGGCTTCGCTTCACTGGAGGCGAACCGACATTTTTTAATCGCTCGTTACAATTCGTCAGCCCTGGATCCTCGAAATTCTAACCAGTTAATTGAACGGTAAATAAAAACAGTGACACCGTTTCTGAATCGCGTTCTCCACGAGGAACGCGTCCTCCAACGATTTATTTCAAATTATCCCGAATACGTGTTTGAAAACGGGATTTCCTGCGCGTAGCAAAGGGAGCACCGAAAAACCGTCTTTAGCAAAGACTGAAGGCAAATTAAATCCGACGCAGAGAAGTAGCGGACACACCGTAGCCTGGAAGCACGCGACCGCGCAGCGGTCTCTCCTCAGGGGGCAAGAAAAGAGATTTATAAAGCAGCGGAACGCTTCAAAGAAGTCGTCCTTCATGGTGCGTTGACGTGCAACCTCGTGCGACCTAGAACACCGCCTAGAAAACTGAATTCGTCCGTCTGGAAACGCGTAGCGGGGCACCCTGCTGCGCGCACCCTGTTGCGAGGGGTCAGCACCCTCCTGCTGACCACGTGTACGCCTCGTCCGAGAAAATCGTATCCGGAGTAGAAATCATCGATGTCTCTTGTTGAATGTTTCAATAATCGAGCGAGGAAGCTCTTCTCGCGTGGCAAGAATTAAAACGTTGATGCGTCTCGAAGGTATTGATTTATACGAAAGAACGTCGCGTTCCTGCTGTTGCGGACCGCATAAATTTCGTTCACGCTGGACACACCCAATATACTTACTCCACTCACCCTTTTTCATTGAATTATAAAAGCACAAATCACAGCAATGTTTCAAGATTTACGGGCCACTAAATTCGTTGGCAACTCGCAGTACGGACAGTTCGAACGAGCAGCTCGGGGCACAAAGTTGGGAAATAAATGTCTTATTTCCTTGATATCACGGAACAGGAAAAATCGTGGTCTTTTTCTCGCGCTAAAGTCGAATAATGAAATGTCCGAGGTTATTGCCGGTCGCCAGAAGCAATTGCATTCCACGATAGAGAACGTGGATGATAATTGTAGTTGCTCCGCGATATATCATCGTGTAATATCTTATTAGGCCTGTGTACACGATCCCTTACCAAAACGCGGCAGTATTTTCTCGCCCGATAAAATGCTGCCACTCCCATAAACAACAGTTTCGATCGTGGAGTAAGGAAAACGAATGTTCGATCTACATTTAAATGTTACCCTTGATATAACGTAATCGATGGTACGCGTGAAATAAACATAAAGTGTTATGTTATGGCGGAACGCGAACTGCCTATTTCTTGTTTCCTGGGACTATAACTACACCTACAGGTGACCGTCGCATTACAATAAACGATACTAGCCGACTTGATCCACGCACAATTTCGTTGCGACCATATCGAGGGATTAACATTTTATGCTCGCAATACAGCAATATTCGACAAATGCTTCGTCCATTGTCGACGCGCTCAAAAGGGGAAATAGTTGAATTTCGTGTTCTCAAATATTTCATCCATAGGATTTCGATAGAACGAATTTTTGTACAACGAGAAACGATTCGTTAAATTCGTTCAGAGATTCGTAAACTTCGAGATATTCTGATTTTCATCACGAAATCACGATTCCTCGAGTTCGTTTGGGGTAGTTTTGAGTAATCGGACGATAAATCAATGTTCAATTCAACTTGTACATTCGCCGCGCGTTTGTTTGAAGACCAACGTTTCCAGAACGCCAACTGTTGCACAACTGTTGCATCGCACCCCGAATGCAACTCCTCGCCGTGGTACCCTACGCGTCCATGTGGTTTCACTGTTTGTGAAACCACTCGAGCTCTAAACGGGACTAAACCTAGCTTTCAAAATAAGTGTAAGGAGAGAGAAAGAGAGTATGTGGCTTGCATTCAAACGTTCCCGTTTCCCTCTTCTCCCCCCAGTGCACGTCGACTGATTTACATGCGACTGCACCGTGGATCGTAATCTCCATAAGCGCCACATTTCTTTCATTCTCAAGGATCCGACACATGGTTTCGTACTTGGCCACCGATGCACCGGCTAAGTTACGGCCGCTCTTAGCTGGAAAACCTCGGGTGGTGAAGGTTGATTTATTCGTTGCACATTAGTTTCTATCCGTTGTGCGGTGCACCTCTTGTAAATCGACGATGGCGATGATCACGATCGACGAAAACCGGGTTTGGAACCGGGCTGTCGCCGCGGCACGGAACCCTGATTTTCGCTGATAATTGTTTTGCAACCTTATCGGGGGTATACACGTCGCTTTTAACGTTTCGTAACGCGAAACGAATGGTTGACGATGATTAGAAACCGTGGACCATCGAAGGTACAAACATCGTCGTGGAAATGGCTACCAGACTTGAAAGCAGATTTTGACAAATACGAAGGATTTCTATGCGTGACAGTGAAAGCATCGTGTACGTGGTCTGTCCTCGTCGGGATTCGAGACATTAGGCGGCTGGTGGAATACGAGAGAGGGGAACCAAGCGATTAATTAGTAGTCGAATCGAGGGTAAACGTTTGAAAATAGCTGGAATTCTTGTGAAGGGCCCACACGTGTGACGCCTGCACCGTCGTTCTGTACTTACAAACAACACGCCAGCGTGTATCCACGCGCGTACACGAGCATCGTGGCTGTTAGTACTTAACATACATTTTCATAAGTAGCGTCTTACGCTGGTGATTTATAAATTCTCTTAATGAAGCTGGTCGGGAACGAACGGTGGACGCTCGAGAGGTTTTTCCATCGAAGTTGCACTTCGTCGAAGTGGGTATCGTGTTCCTCGATATATATATTTATTTCTTTCTCTTTCTGCACTCGACGAGTGGTAGTAGAGAGGGCTTATTAAACAAATGGCACGGTGTTAATATCGCGGCGCGAGGTTCCCGTAAATTTATCGTATCGATCGTTTACCGCATCACGCTTTCTTGCCTTTTCGACGTCCGCCAGTAACCGTAGATTCTCTTTTGGTGGCTGGTAAATACATCGTTATAATTTATGTGTCACAAGTTGAGGCTAAAACTGCAGCTTCAATTGCGCTGCAAATCAAAACAACCGCGTGATCTACGATCAAAGCCTAGCTCCACCGTCTGCGATTCCAAGAAAGTCTTGGCACGCTGTTAAGGGGCTCTGTCTAACTAGACACCATTTCGAAACCCGATCGTGACTCAAGCCTTCCAAAATCTGCTACAAAATTGTTATCTATCGACCACGTACGCTCGTGTTATTATTATTTTAGGCTACTGTAATTCTACAATGTTGCGTTGCCAACAAATGAATAAATAAATTTCTGTTCGATTCGTGAACAACGTAATGTACCAAATTTTCTACAATCCGTACAATTTCCGTAAATTCATAGGACTTCGCGTTTATAATACACACAATGTACAAAGGTTGTACAGAATCGTTTGATCCAGTCTCGCTAAAGAGACCAACATCGAAAGCGTGCGAGGAACGCGAACGCGTTAACAAAGTTTAAGTTCGCGTCGCGTTTGATACACGTTTAAAGGTGAACGCACGACGACGACGGTTTCGAACATTTTAGTAGCTTTTGAACGCGACGTCGGGGCTGTTTACCTGAAAGTTAAAGCGTGTCCCGAGAAGCAACAGCGGGGTCCGTGGCGTGACACGAAATGGGATCAATTAGGGACGCTTCTTCTCGTGAGATAGAAAGGGCGGTCTAAAGGGGGAGGCGATGGTTATTTTATTTCCCCTGCGAATTTCCATTGCGCGAGAAGGGGCTCACGCCTCTCGCCGCCCACAATCCTGTCGACTGTCAGAACTGTCAGTGTTTCGTGTGTGCCGGTCTGGTTGCTTGTTTTAATCACGAGCCATCTCTCACGTTCCTCTTTTCGCTGGCGCGATCCTTTTGTTCCTTCTTCCCCAACAAATATTTCACCCCTCGACGCGCGCTCCTCTCGCTGCTGTTCGAGTTCGATCGAAGTAATTGGCACGTTTCCTATGAAATTAGCCGACACCATTTACGCCATTACCCGTTCACGCTCGTCCACCGAGGGTTATCATTGCGGTTACGCGGTAACCGGATAGTAATTACGCGTTACCGCGTTACACGGTACTAAATCAGATTCATGATTCAGCTTGCGCGTCCTCTGTTTTTCACTGACTCGCTTCTGCGATTAACATCTCTGGTTTTTATTACGAATCGTTAGTCTTCTCGCGGTTCCACGACCAAACCAGATTCAATGGGTGTACCATAAAGATGACGGTCTATTTGGATTTTCTTGGCGGCTTTCCACCGAGTTCCATTCGAATCTAATAGCGTGCCTCGTTTAGGTATAAGTTTGCACGCTGTCCGAGAAAAAAAGCACAGTTGCGGCCACTTAAACAGCCTTTTAAGCACCGTGCCGAACGAGCGTGGCGAGATGTGCTAAGAGCATCTGGCATTCACGCGTGCACCTTCGCGTACGCGCGCCGTTTCCGTATCTTTGTAACGCACCGTTTGACAATGTTATAAACGCCTTCGTTTAAGCCGCATTCAGCCTGGATTTACGTTAAACACGCGGTGCAGAGCCAGTTAAATAGGATGCGTTCAAGCGAGTCACATTTCGGAAATCAGAAAACGAATTCACTCTTCCACCGGCTCCCTCGGTCTCTTATTGTGATCCTGCGCTTCTCACTTTTTGCTCTCGCGTATCTTGAAACCCTCGTTTACACGAATATCCGGGTACCTTACGACGCGAGTGCGATTTCACCGTCAGATTTTTAACGTTTCGCGAAATGTCTGCAACTAAAGCCGCGCGAGGCGAGCCGAGCCGAGCCGAGCCGTTGCACGGTGCTTTAATAATTTCTCGCATTGTTGCGTTTCGAACGACGCTGCACGGGGACCCCCGACTGCCCCTATCTCGCTCGAGACGAGCGTTAATTGCGGAATGACCATTACAAGACGTATACGGATCCCCGTTGGCTACGTCGTCCCGTTCTTATCACGATGCGCCGACGACCGTAAAGACACAAACGAAGCCGGGCCTCGTCCACGGTGAAAGTCGCGAAACCACTTTGTATCACGCGAACGACTTCCATAATATCGCCACCGAGCGGAATATGCATGGACTTCCCGTTGAACCCGGGACGCGTCGAGATTACGCTCAATATTGATCGGGGATAACGAGTATAGCCCTCGATATCTCGCCACGGTTTGTTACCGCTCGCGGTATCAATCTTTTCCAGTTTAAATTACGAGAGTTTGCTTAATCGCCAGGTGCTTCCATCCGGCTTTTAATTATCCACTGGATCGCGAATCAATTATTTTATCGTCTAATTGAATTATTATGCGTAAATATTTTCTGGTATAATATGCCTGTGTATCGGGTCTCGATTATCCTCGGCCATTTCACTCGTCTCTTTTCACGTACATTCATACGTTATCGGCGAAAAATGTTTGAAAGGTATATCGGATGAGAAAGCCCGTAGGCGCGCGAGTTGCAGCGGACGCATTAAAAGCGCAGCCGGGTGAAATCAAGGTAATCTTCCGAGTTGCAAAGGCAACATTTCTGCTAATTATTTCGATCGATAAATGGGCAAAAAGTGGAGGCGATCAGATATGTCAGGCAGCGGCAAACGTATCGCGAAATAATTTATGCTCCCTCCGTGGCTGGGCACGTTGCATGGAAACACCGTGTCATTTACATTTCGCGGAACTCGCTATCTGATGAAATAACGAACGGAGTCGTTGAAGTGCGTTCCAAGTCGAAGAAACGATTACAAATCGGCGGGCAGCGGGCAAAAATGTTGAGAAACGAGCGCGATCGACTCGATTTCCGACGCGACGCGCGCAACCTCTGAGGGAGCCCTCGAACGCGCGTCGATTCCGGACGGGGCTAATCCAAATTGAAAGAGGAAGCTCTCTGGTTCGCGGCTCGAAACAATGACCCCCGACACGCAGTGGGTAAATAGAAGGAAGACGTTCGTTATCCGTTCGAAGCGTGTTTGCTCGGTCGGTTCGCGTTTCGAGGCTCCACCGAAAATCTACATAATTACTGTGAGAATCGGCCTCCCTGCCACCGGCTAGCGCCACTCGACTCGCGCACAAGATACGGCTCCACTCGTGTTTCACTCACGCCTTTCGAAGGGTTTCGTTTGCTTAGGCGGCGAGAGGGTCGATCTTTTGTTTCTGTATCGTTGTTGCGCGCTCGTGACGATCCGGGGGTGCGCGCGGCGGCGTCCTATCCCTCGAGAGGGGCGGCGGAATCACGGCCACTTTGGTACACGAAGATACGCTCCGCACGGGATCTCGTTCGAGTCGCTCGTTCGAGGCATCGAAACGTGAGAACGATAAATAATCGAACCGACACGGGAGATTTGTCGGGGTGACTGTGATATTTGGACGATAACTATCGCCGCTGTTATCGTGGGTGTCCCGGCAAAGTAGCGCGCGGGTGCGAATGGCTCTTGAATAGAAGAAAAACCTGCAAATCTCGCTTAAGAGATCGTTTACAATATCGATATTGTAATCTCGATCGATTATTAATGTCCCGTGCGTAATATATTCAAAAGGATCGTAATAATAGATATATATACTCGGAAACATGATGAATGGGACAGGCGTTGAACGGGTCCCGCAGAAATCGCGATACAAGTTTTTCATCGCCGGACTAGATTAGATACTGCCGATGTCAATCAACCGAAATCGAATTCCGCCGGTTTATTACGCGCTCCCCTTCACCCACGCTTCGAGAAAATAACATTCTTCGGCCGGAACCGCGGACGGGGGTGGCTCCGCGTAAATATTATTGGAACAGTGCGCCGGCGTGACGCTCCGCAGATCACTGACGTTCCCATTCCGTTTTTTCTTCCCTTTTTCCCCATTTCTTTCTTCTTCTCCACCGTCGACGCTTACCACGAATCGCGGGGCTCGTAGGTGGCGATGACGCACGTCATCGATACGTAAGAACACTTTGCCGCGGTGACGTTCAAGTAGAGAGTCTAATCTACGACGGGGCCACGTCGCGCGTTATCTAAGAGCGGCCGTCGGTCCGCGTAAGTGTAGAGCAGTATCTACGATCGAACTCTGGAAAGTGTCGGACAATCAAGTGGGAAACGTCATCGGGACGGCTGCTAACGAGCCCAGCCCTCCGTCACGAAATCATCGACGGACCTGTGATTCTTGTACGTACAAGGGGGGCAATTACGGACCGTTATCGAGCGACCGCTGGGTGGTCGCGGTGGTATCGATCGGATTCAGCCACGGTGACAGAGCACTGCCGATTTCCACCGCGATATGACATCAGCTTTCCGCGAACGCGTAACTCAGCGCTGCTTTGAAGAATCCTTCGGCTTAGGCGAGTGGTATTCCCCTTTTAACAGGCGTTAAGTGCATTGTCATGTTTTCTGCACTCGCTCCCGGTCTCGCTCGCCTCAGACGCGCGAATGGATAAGTGTTTATCGCATTTTCGACGAACGAAACTATACGGATCGAAAAGTGCGACTGGTAAAAGTTCTTCTATCGTTGTCTGTTCTTTTTTCGACTTCCGGATACTGTTGCTCGCGTTCCGTGGTTTGACGTATCGGTTCGGTGATAATGCAAGTAAGCTTCGCGATTCGATTTTCAGCTGAAACAGCAATCAAGCTTTCAGCGATGACTCACTCTTATCTATTTAAACCACCGTTAAATTATGTCATAGTAATTTATAACCACCGGTATCGGAAATGTTTGACAGATAGTAACTCGTAACAACGGATTAACTTTCTGTGACGAATCGATCCCCTCTGAATTACCACTAAATTACGCTCGAGTAATTTATGCACGTTCTCTAAGCTGATTCTTCCGCTTTTTCGAATCCCTCGATCGAATCTATCGCGGTTTCAAATTGTTTCTCTGCAGACACCACTGGCACCCTTAAAATCACGGTTTAATCCTCGAAACATTTAAAACCGCTGTCAAATTCCAACGCATCATCCCCTCACCGTTAAAACTCTCATCCCCCACTGGTGTGTCTTCAAATTTCTTCACGGTTCTCTCGAATGAATCAATCGAATGCAAATCACTCGCGTTCACGTGTACGCGATCAAAGAAAAACTGTACCAGTGGACGCTGACAAGACCGAAGAAGGGGAAGGATTAAACGGAGCGAGACAAAAGGCCTCTCCTAAACTCTAAAGAGCGAAGTCGATCAGAGTGGCCGTCACGTAGCGAAGGTTTTACCGGGTGCACGATGTCACGCGCGACAGGAATGACAGTGGCCGTAGGAACGATTCTTATTATTAGCCGGCATCACCCTGCCTCGTACGGCCATTGATTTACTTCGACTGTCACAGGCCCGATAAGCCGGTCGTAATGCATCGCGCGGTCGACGCGCGGATGCAAATATATCTCGAGACGGGTGACGCTTTCAGTGGAACCCGGTTCGTCTCATCTAGTAACGATTCGTACTAATGTTCGCCACTTAACAAGATTCTCGGGTTTCAGAGATGCTTCCGCGGTGATACGCGCGCGAGGTTTACGGCTCGCGTGTGCCGCGAAGGGGCGCGTCGAGGGGTGTCGTCCGGTGGTTCCTGCGATGATTGAGTTCGTACAGCTGGGGTGGCGGCGGTGTCCATTTGTTAGCCGCGAAACCGTTCGTTTCTGATTTCGAACGGAAACAACTGAACGTCTGGAAATAGAGGATACGCGTAATTCCGTGCGCAGGGATAAGTTGGCCGGCCGTTTGTAGACGATTTCAGGCACGTCTCTCGGAGGCCAAAATAGGACGGGGATCAGAAGTAATGGAGCTACGTCACGCAGAATTTTCGTCACGCCGTCCGTAATGGAAACGGATACGTACTATTAGTACTGTTTAGCGGGGATATACAAAATATCATTTCGACTTCCACGATCGTTTGGACGAGCAGTCCAAACGGTTGCTCAACCCCCTCGTACAATTACCACGCGCGCCAGCGGGGAAATAATTCTCCATATTTTTCCAATTCGAGAACGAATAACTGGTAGCTGTTAAATTTCGCGACGAGCAAGATTGCTGTTCCCTCGTTCGATTAACTTTCGTTTCGTAGCAGGTACGCGCGTGCCTCTTCCATCTCGATAAAAATGAGCGATGCGCAAGTTTAATGGTTCTTCTATCATTATATTTTAGTATTTCCAAGCGTTTTATGACTCTTCACGTTATTTAATACGTACATGAAACGACAGCAAATCATAGTAAACGTCGTCGTTATGGAAGTTTCATTTAGAAAATTAATACTGTTATTAATAATGTAACATGGAAAGAAGCTATTAAATTGAATGCCTTTTATCGTATCTCTCGAACAGCCGATACGTAACGTTTCTTTTTCTCCTAAGACGTCAATTGCTCTTAATAACCTTTTCAAAGTGATACCAGACAATCGACATTTTATATTCTTTCTAAAAACGTAAAATTACATGAAATACGACAGGCTGTCGACTAATTAATTGGATGTTTATTTCTAAAGGTATCTTAAATCGATTTACATCGCGTCCGATTTAATTTTAATCCATGCGCGGTCTCGATGTGCCAATAAAATATGTAATTAGCAAAAAACGAGATATTGAAAAGTTCTATCGCCGCGTTAGTATTGTCTGATCGACGGAGTCGGGGCACGGATATCGATCTCTCAGCCGATTCTTTGAAGCGCGCCGGTCTGAGCCGTGAATTCGACTCGTTATCGCCTCTTTTCACGGCTGACTGAGCTCTCGCGCGAGTCAATAGCTCTGCTGCCGGGTGACTTTTCCACGATGTCACACGACACTGTTAATAACCTTTTAAAATCGCTTCTATAAAACGGACTTTTCAGAAAACGCGAGATCGAAACCCGGACGCGTTGCTCAACGCCGCCATTTCAAATGCAGCGGACCGCGCCAGAGGAGGTCGACCAATTAGCGTACAGCACGTTATTTCCGTTAAATCGCTTGTTTCTAGTCACATCGATCTCCTTTTTTTTCTACAGCCACCTCAGCGTGGGCGGCGTCCTCAGGATCGCGGAACGTTTCAATCAAATCCGGTTCACCAGCCGTCAAACCGCGTTAATGTTCGCCGTTTACACTGGATCTTGACATTTTAAGGTGGCGCCGTTGTCAGACAGCCGTGACAACGTCTGCGCGGCAATGCGTGTCGCCTATTCGCCGTTACTTAATTGCCGTTTGGTAATCACCCGCGAAAAGTTCGCGGCGTCACGCGTCGGTTGAAAAACTACGCGCGGACAATCAATTAGCGGTTGTCGCGACGCTTTTCAAAGATCGACGGAGCCGAGTACGAGATAATTCGCATATACAACTTGATTACTTGAAATTGCTCGTGTGTCGACCGTTGCACGGGGAAAATTGCGTGAGCCAACGATTTTGCTATATCACGCGAGATACACAAGAAAGTGTAAGCAGTCTTTTCTGTCTATTTCGTACGCTAATTAGTTGGACCAAGATAACGTGAAATTCTTGCAATTTTAGGGGTTGTTTTTCTTCTTTCGTTGTCGTTCGATGTTCCTAACAGCTCTGAAGAGTGCTATAAGGATAATCGTTCGATCCTTGAAGACATCGGCAGTTAGCTATTGTTCAATTAGTAATTAGATTTCCTTCTGAAACGATCGTGGGCAAAGTTTGAAAGCACCAAATGCGATAATACCACGGAAACGATGTTAAGAGATAGCTAGATCGCGTGAATCAGCCTGTACAACAAGCGCGAGACTTTCTCCAGGTGTCTGTTTCAGCGGCGCGTCGACGGTTTTTCGCGCCACCTGGGGAATCACCTTATCGATTTAATTAACATTTCCCCGTGTAAATATCCCCGCGGAATGTTAATTACGAAATAGCAGGAACAGCGCGAAAAGGAAAAAGCATCGCGCGACCACCGTCGTGTGTTTAATGGCGACGGGGGGCTGGTTCTCGTGCGAGAGCGATCTAATTAGATCGACTTAGATAGACTTTCAGTTTGAGAGTACTCGCGTTTTGAGACGTGCTCGGTAGGTGTAAGTGATTAGTCTCGATTCTATCCGCGAAAAATGACTCATTGCTAACTGGTCCAATTAGAGGCGACAGAGCGAATGGTGTCGCTTATGGCGCGATTTCAGATCGTTTTTCTAATTACCCGGGTTGTAACCGCGAGAGAACATTGGGGCTGGTTCGCGATACGAAATTTCATTGACTATTGGGTAATGTCCCGACTGGATTTCGTTTATCGCGAAATAGAGTAGGGGGCCACGATAAGATACAGAGCACGTTGTTAAACCATACCCAAGCGGTATACGCAGCGCGCATTAATATATTGCGGCTCGATCTCGAGCTGTTATATTATATGAACATTTTTCTCCTATCCCCCGTGTCCGGTAGATCTAATCGTTGGTAACGCTCGGTCCCCACGCGTTTTCTCCTTATCGTTCATTCGGCGTTAAACGACGTTCCGCGCCGCGTTACAAATCGCACGTAATACTGACCTGGTCAGCAGCCATTTGCCAATTTTGCCCGCCGCTATTTCGTAACACCGTCGAAATAGTTCCCGGTGAAATTTTCTCCGCTGTGAATCACGTCCCGTTTGTTACTATCGACAGAATTAACTTCCGACCGTTCCGCGGTACTATTTTCAGAAATACCGCCAGACATACTGAGGCATACGGTCTAATATTAAACTCGAATACCTTAACCACATTCTCTCCATTAGCAGTTAGAAAATGTTGCAGGCATTCGAGATCGTGCGCGAGTCATTTCCTAGGGTGGCGTGTTCGAACGTTATCACACGTGTCCTACGTATCAGGAACAAGTGAAATTTCGTATCTTAACGCTCGATCACCCGGCATTCGATTTTCGACCATTAATACCTGCTATTGATAAATTTAATGCGGACCCTGCTGTGCTCCAATTAAAGTACGTCGTGGTTAAATATTTAGAAGATTAATGCTGGCGTACGACCATTGATTACAATCGATTCATAGAAATGGAATATCGTGTGTATACCATAATTTTCGCGTGGCGTACTCGTCTAAAGAGGACTTAAGAACGATAAAGGAAATAGAATATAGTCGCGCGGTGAACAATAGGAGAAACAATGCCTGCATTAGGGTCAAACTTATGCATTCTGAAAAACGTCCGATCCTAATCCGACGATAAATATTCCCGAGAGCGTAATATCGCGTACAAGCCGACAGAAATTTCCAACAAACTAAGCGAACTTCGCTTCTGCGTGAATATACGAGCCACCGGTAAGCCGCGCGGGGATCAACCGTACTTTCTACTCGAGTAAACCGGCCGATTTTACTCCGACATCGCATCGCACGGCTGGTGGCCAATATCTCAGCCATCGAACGGTTCGATTTGATGAAATTTGTCAGCCGAGACACCCGCGGTTTCCTAGCCGTTTCCCAAGGTAATGGCCACGTTAAACAAACCGGCAATACCCGCGTCTGACGCAAGTAGGCTAACGTCGATCCGTCGAACGCGAAATCGATCGCGTTTTATTCAGCTGTAATTATCGTTTAACGCGCGCTCGAGTTGATTATCGCGTGCCACATCTACCAGCCCGTCGACAGAGGCGAATTCGACGTTGCTCTCACCCCGTAAACAAACTGCCAGGACCGATTTCGCGCCCACTAGACGCGCAGAGTCCTGGCTATCGCTCTGTCGCCGGATATGACCGCGCACGTGTGCAACGTGTATGCGACCAGCCGGTGCCAGAGGCGGGCATTTAACCGCGACGCAAAATCGTGGAACGATTCTGAATTAAAAAAGGCAGGCGCGAGTCGTGCGCGGTTACGAGAAAGATCGGACGTGCCGCAAATAGAGCGAGAGAATTTTTAAGGAGCGGCAACTCTTAACATCGAGAGCTGTTCGAGACGCATTTATCATCCCCGTGTTCGGTTTAATCCTGTTTAATAGCGCGCGCGCACGTTGCGACACAGTGTATCGCTTCTGTAATATCTACCACGATATTTCCCACCCGCCCCACACCGATTTTATGTTAATCCTAGATAACTATCGGTCTCTGTCTTACGTTCCACGCGCATTTCGAATAGGAAAC
This sequence comes from Xylocopa sonorina, assembly GCF_050948175.1. Classification (NCBI taxonomy): domain Eukaryota; kingdom Metazoa; phylum Arthropoda; class Insecta; order Hymenoptera; family Apidae; genus Xylocopa; species Xylocopa sonorina. Next base: position 3,087,064 of record NC_135195.1, on the reverse strand, counting down.
GGCGGGTGTGCCCGTGGAAAAAAGGTGCGTTGACGATTTATAAGCGCCGGACAGACGCGGGAAGTTTCGACGAGGGTGGGAGATCGGTAAGAATTGCGAAACCGTGCGTTCCGTTTCGTTCTTTGAACGAGGAACGCAGCGGAATCCGTGATCGAAAATTTGTACATCCGTTAACGTCCGTGTATATCCGTAGATCCTTCTCGTTTCTTTTAACGGGTTAATTAATCACAGCGTCCAAAGAGAAATGGCATTCGAGGCGTCTTACGTTTATAAATCGCAGGTGAGAATATACGAGTATCTGAATCCTTAATGGTCCCAAGTAGTCTAACATTAAAAATAATCGAGCAGCGTAAACATCTCTCTAAATCGAAGCTTACACGATTGCGAGACGCGGTCGTCCACTTGCAGCTATGCGCTTCTAATTACGATCGTAATAATTTTAACAGCCGCTCATCGAACATCCAGCCGAGACCCAAAGGGGCGCATGCGACTAATTTGCTTTTTCGCTACCCCGGCATTCCGCGGATTTATTATTATTTTGTATCCAGATACCATCACGCGGCCGTGTTCCGCCTGTAAACGATCGCGTCGTAATTAATTCCCATCTTAATTAGATAACACGCCCGTCGTCCGATTATTCACTCGCGGAGTCCTCGTTTTGTCGAATGACAGAGAACTGGTACCCGCCGCTAGTCTTTCACCAGGTAGTAATCGCGAATAATAATAAATAATCCGACGGCGGGGCGACTTATTATATTTAAAAGCGGTTAGCACCGGTAAACCGAGCCTGGTATAACCAAGTGACGTGATAATCTATTAAAAACCGTGGGATAATATCCGCGATATTATCTGCGATCGTACGATCGAGCGTTGATAGCGATCTACAGGGAACACCCGCGATTACAACCAACGTTCCCCGGCTGTTTGTCCCTCGGTTATGAAATTCTTCCCATTGGACAGGTCCACGACAGGTCCTGCACGCCTTTATAATTTTTGTGGCCTAACCCTCGTGTCGAAGTATCGTCGCGTAATGCAAATATCGCAGTTTTTATCTTACTCGAGTTACATAAACTTCGAGTGTTAAAGTAATTTACGTAATTTGTTCATTATGGTAATTGGAGTTGATCTACATAATGATCTACCGAGAACACTTTTACGCTTATCTTACAGTATAGAAAGAGGTCTTGCGTTTATGGTTATACGAAGCGATATTGAATTTTCGGTAACAGGTTGTCGTCGTTATTATTATTTTTCACCGCAGTTGTGTTTAAACTTACGAGGCGACACATATCGATCCTTCGAGACTATGGATTTTGTTTCGTAACAATCGTCGCGACCTAAATCGGCGTTCGTTCTCAGCTTGGTTGAAAAAATTGAAGTAATTAGTCGTTTACTTTGTAATGAACCTGTCGCGCGGTTTACAGCGAGAGGCATATATCATGAAACAGCAGCGAACGGCTACGGAAAGAGATGTTCGCGATAATATAAAATGTTCGTTTACCAACTCCATCATTACGAGACGATTTTTAAGACGCCTCGCAGCCCACTGCCTTCCACAATTGCACCGCGAGTAGGCGATCCTCCGATCATTTTCAACGATCCATCGTTCCATTAATCATCCCGCGTTACAACACGCATTCAATAATTCATCTGTCGCGTTACTTCTTAATTATGTCTTAATCGATTATTAATCGGAAAACATTGCCACGCGGTTAACTCGAAGCGACAATGAATACACTCTCGACTTACTTGGTCGATTCGTTGCACAACGGCCGCCATTTTGGAGAACGAAGAAATCTGCAATGAAATCCTGGCTATAACTCAATCCTTTCAACGATTAATTCTTCATGAACGAACAACTTTCGACGAAAGAAAAAGAAACGAAAAATCAGTATCGAAGATTCTCCCTATTAATTAACACGGTGGGTGCCGCGTGGGCACATAGCGACCTACGTTCGAAATCTCCATTCAGGCCATCGTGATTATTTTCTAGAAATATACCCGGCTAATTGCACACTTTTTCTCTAACCAAAGCTATCTTCCATCTCGCGCTTGCAGTCTTATAAATATTTCAAACGTAACGAACGCAACAACGTGGACCACCCGTGACCCACCCATGGCGACCCACACGCGGATTTCAGCGTGCTTTCAACCAGAAAGCATTGTTTAAGCTTTTCAAACGGAACACAACACCCGAGAAGGGTGCGCGAGGAGACGAAACTCGGAAGAGGGAGGAGCAAAAAAGTCCCGATACACAGAAGTAACGACGAAGTGCACGCTTGACGTGTTTATACCGCTTGCGTTCCCCCGTTCCCGGAACGCAAAGGGTCCACCGTGTACGGACGCGATTTATCAAGTTGTAAAACGGCCAATGGATGTTAGCTGTCAGGTCGGCCAAGCAACGATTTGTCATCCGGCCACGGCAGCTGACTCCCGCTACGCCAACCGAGGGGTAGGGTTCCGCTAAGTTTGTTAGGATTCCACGTCCCGCCGCCGGTGCTGATCGCATCCCGGGGCCAGGCTTTTACGCGACTGTCAGATCGATACGAGCGGGGCTGAACCGTGCGATAAAACCGTGACAGTCGTGAAAAAAACGTGCACTTTAAGTGTCACTTAGGCGTGAGTAATAAGCCCCGAACCGGGACCAGAGCAAATAATGCCTTAGGACTGCGGGTAGTTTGCTTGTTAGTTGTCCCTTACGCGCGTTTCGGGTGTTAGATCGGCAACTAAGAGATAGTTTTGGTTCTCGAGTGCATTAGATACGTGCAATGTACGCGAACTTTCGAATATTTTCCATAATTGATTTTTAGGGGCGCGAAATCGAACGTGAATGGTACTTTGTTGAAGTTTAGCGGATATTGTTATTTATATCCATTTCAATCCATACGGGTGGCTATACTTATATACTTAAGGTAAGAGACGGCTAGCTCGAGTTCCCCCGAGCTGCAGCACCACGAAATAATATATTATTATTAAACAGTAGCTGTCAGAAGTAAATAACGCAACGCGTGTCGCGTTAATACGTTTCCATGCATGTTAAACGACCCCCAAGGGGCTCGGGGCTGTACATGAAATAGCGATTTTCTCGCGAGCGATTTCGCGTAACGCAACGATACATTTCACCCGGAACAGCCCAAGAGACAAACCAACTAATTTTTCTATTTCACTCAAAAAAAAAGAACCGGATTTACATTCATTCCCACCAGCATAGCATATATCTCTTCGTAATCCTTTAAATGTATCTCGCCATCGATTCGCGCGATTTCGCACGATCGTACCAGGTTCTCCTACGAGAACCACGGTTGGCTCGATATTCAACAAATATCCAATAATAGTATACGATTAGATACAATCATGTCGAAAGATGGTAATATATCAATTAAACGTAAATAATGACCTCGTATGTATCATTAATAAATCTCCCGGTCGAGACCGGTACGCGTATACACCGTACGCGTTCGGTTTGCTCTAGTAATATCGAAACTATGTACAAGCTTACCTTTTGTCCTCGCTTAAATCAGTCAACTTATCCATTATACGCGCAGGTATGTACACCGGTACCGCGAGCGCAGGTACAAAATTATCGACCAAGTTTACGCTCTCGTAACAATGAGAAGTTGTTTCCATGCATATTAAGCAGAACCGGAGGGGCTCGTAAGTATTCCACGTACGAAACCAAGTGGACGTTACTGCATAGGATCGGTAAGCGTTTCGCGATCTAGCGGTAATATTTTTCTTCGCACGACTGGCGATTCGTCCGTGCTCCTCGGACGCACAGGCTTCTTAACAACTCTATCTTCGCCGATCATCTCGTCGCGACGATTACACGATTGTACCCGTCGACCTTTTCAATGCTCTTATCCTGTTATTAAATATCATAAATACTAGCGAGCTGGTCTTCAGCGCGATTACCTCTTTGGCACTGCGAACGGTTACGTCGTTCTTCAAATGTATTGCGAGCCTTGGTTGATTTTATTTAGAATTTGTAGAGACAGGACGTCGTATCGATTTTATAGCGAATTTGATGAATTTATCGATTTCGTATAATAACTATAATTTGTAGGATATTACAAAGGTTTTACTAGGAAATCTGTTATCACCGTGCCTCTGTATCCTATCGCTATACCATCGTGCCATCACTCATCGCTCCATTTATAGCAATTATTAATTTCTGTCTTCGAGATAATCGTACCGAAGGTTTCGACATTCGTATCGAGCACCAGTAAAACTGAGTCTTCTTCGAGAAGAAGCCACGTTCGTTAAAAGAAATTGCTCGTATCTTCGTCCCGGGAGAGCCCTTAAAAAAAATTGCAAGCGCAACACGATCGTAGCATTAAATTAACCCCAACTTCCTCTCTCGATCTTGCACGTAACGACGCGTTTTCTCGACATTTGCGCGGGAAGATCGTATCGTCCATCGAGAACTCGTTTCCATTACCAAACCAAACCGAACAAGAGTAAGTAGCCGGTTAAATCCTCAAACGATGTTCGCACCTTTTTTTCCACGCGCGGATCGGCCGAGAGTGAAGCGGGTGAAGATATTAAGCCGCGAACGAGTACGTCTCGGGTTTCAGGCTCGTTGGTATGCCGTCGACGTAGCCTCCCGTAAATTCGCCATCTCTTTACCGTGTAATGACGTTACATCGTTACAGCTTCCTCGTGTTTTCACCCCGTTTTATGCATTATGCAAACAGAAAGCGGGAGGCGAGGAATGGAAGGCGAGAGTTCCGTGGCGGGGATAATGAGAGGGCGGTCAGCGATGCCGGTTTAATCGTCCTCTGAAACACTTAAACCCGTCTACGTATTCATCTGTATACGCGAAATGAACGGAAGCATAATAATTTATTGTCCTGGTAACCGAATGTCCGTTAAAGACACTCGATCAAACTGTTTTTCTGCTGAACGAAGGCTCGCGATTGCTCGATTTCTGCTCTTATTTTGGCTTCCAGAATCGCGCATTAGAATTACCCGCGGGGAGCGAACGAACACACCCCATGTGACAGAAGCGATAAGTTACACCGCTAAGCGTAGGCTGATAATAGGCACTACCATCTAGTCTCGTGTAGGCAAACGCTACGGTATATTCTCTATTGAAGAACGAAATCGGTTTACAATGTATCCCGTATCATTAACCGGCGAACGCCAGTAATAAACTTTCTCTTATTAGCGAGAAATCCTTGAACCCGAACTGGGACTGGATCTGGATGCCCGCGGACGAGTTTATTATTTCTGGCGAGTACATCGGACGAATTTAATAGCGGCGAGATGTTGCGCCAGAGAATAGCCAATAAAACTCTTCCGCGGGGTACAAGAAATGTTTAACCTCTGGTAATGGTTCACAAAGTTTAGCGAGCCGCTGCAGCGATCGATGAATACGCGGCTTAACGACTGTGTTCCGCGCGGACGTCGTTGACCAACTTCACTGGCGGGACGGGCTCCTCCACTTTCTTACCCTCGTACGAGCGCCATTTTACGCCCCATAAATCACCGTGGCAATATTTCTCGATCACGTTAATTCGCCCAATATTTTTCACCATACCGGAAGCGATAAATTCGAGGCTGGCTCGCGGTAACGATAGCCACGTTTTTACATATGTATTCCTTTGAAATTCCTTTCCCTTCGCCGTTTTTCAATCGCCGTCCTTCGACATTTTCGACGGTTCGGGAGTTTCGACGTGTTTAGGGTCGTCGGGTTATTCAAGAGCGAGAAGGTTTATTATGTCATCCGCGAGTTAGAGGTGGAAAGTGGTAACCGATGAAGCCGGAGTTTTATGACGAATCAGATTTAGTGTTCCGCGTGGTTTTACGACTCTGTTCGCTACTCTTACAGTTTTACGACTTTCATTGTAACTCCGATGCTACTTCCATTCCTACCTATCTTATTACCGACGAATAGACGATCGTCTCTTGATATAGTAGGTATAAAGATCTTCTTTCTCTATCGATGGTAAGATACAAGTATACAATTAGATTAGAAATAACAGGAGGAGATCTTTTTAAAGGGTGAATGGAAACAATTGCTCTCAATTATTAACCATCACTCGAAAGTAGAGAATTTTCTGAAGACTCTCGCGATATAACCAAGGGAAGGGAAGAATCGCGTCCCTTGTTCCACGTGTGATAACCGGGGAACGATATCTCTAAACTTGTTCATCGATTATTGCACAATACGTGCACGCGTTCTCGAGGCGATCCCCCGGTAATCACGTGCACGCAGCACAGCTCCAGCAATTTCGCTAAGTGTCCGTTTCACCCAGTCCCGGCTATCCGCGCCAATTGACCGTTTACCGTTAAAACAGTCGGTACATACCAGATTCCGTCGCATATAATTACAAGTAGATTGGATACACAGTCGCTTAATGGGCTGGCGCGAAATTCCGATCGCTATCTACGTTCCCGGACTTTAAACGAAACTTATTACTCTTCGCGTTCCCTTCGAGGTCCGTAGAGAATTCGAACGACCTATAAATACCACTGTGCCCTGCTTTCCGTTCTCCATTTCTCACTCTCTCTCTCTCTTTCTCTCTTTCTCTTTTTCATTCTGTCCGCTAATCTTCTCGTCACTCTCGTTAATAAAAAAGCTAACCAACGAGACACGACAGCGAACTTCCTCGGAAGCCACGATTACGCGTAAAAGCGCGGTGACCTTTAGCGCGGTGTCTAGCTGGTCGGAAGAACGGACGTGTGGTAGATTACCAAACGACAGACCCGTCAGATACCATCTGACACAACATTTTTACGGTTCTCGAGCGGCGTACGATGGGCCATTACTTATTCGTAATGGGATTAAGGGCGCGGTGATGCAATCCCCCTTCGTGGTTCACCGACGCCGCCACGGACCGCCATCGCCGTGTCGCCTTGTACGCCCCGATCTTTCTGATTGTTCTCTCTCCTTTTCCGTCTGTACGCGTCGGATTCGAGCGACGAGTGATAAAACGGTGCCACAGACGCGACCCCGAGCCGCCTTATTGGGCGTCGAGCCGTGAAATTGTTATTTAATTGGCCTGCCTCTGCCGTCCTCCGCGGGCGCCGACGATTTGCGTCGTGGGAGGAAAAATCTTCGGATGACGCCGCCTATCCGCTGCCAACGCGGATCGAATTGTCCTTCCGATCTACCACGCGTACCTGTAATTAAAATGGACGAACTGGCGGTGGAAGATGATCGAGAATCTATTAACGAAGGAAACGCAAGAGAAGTTGACCTTTACAGAATTTAAAACGAAAGAAATGGATCGTCTTTCCCATCTACGTGCTATGTCCCCTCGATTTACCTCGATTACCTGTTTCACTGACCACCCTGGGTACCACCCATGTGTATTTAACACCTATCTACTTAACTCTGTAACGAAACACCTGCGTCTAGCAGCGAAGCTAATTCACGAAAATCAGGTCTGAGTGTACGTTTCCATCCGACAGACATTAATCACTCCGGCACGTTTTAATCTGAGCCACGAAATCACGAGCACAAATTTAATTGACCCAACCGGTAAGAGGCTTTCGAATATCCAACGGCACGAGATCCAGTCCAGCATCTGGTATACCTCCCGCCACCTTTCCCCCGCGATTGCGAAACATTTTCATTCAACCCGTCCGACACCGGGCTGCCATTTCCACCACACGAAACACCGTTGCTAAACCCTTGTCGCACGAGCGAGAGGGCACCCGACGAACAATGAACCGCTGTCGTTCACCAAGAGTTCACCCAGATAAGGCGAACAGAGCTACCGCTCTCTCGGCGTGGATTAAGGCGAGATACGATCCCGTTCCACGTGGACAGTTGTCTAAAAAGTCGAAATCGACAACTGCCGCGCGGCGTACACTGTCGACACCATCGTGAGTAACGTTCTCCAACGCTGCTCGCAACTCCGTGGCGGAACCAATGGTGGCCCCCTCCAACCGCGTACCCCTATTGCAGGTAGCTACGTTCTCGATCGCGTTTGTTCACGATTCGCACGAAAATGAGAAACGATACCGTCGACCAGAGTCAGATGAAATGTAAATAGCTCGATAAAATGGAAACGGTAGTTCCGAGTGGTATATCGAGTCCGATTTTGCCTTCCTGCCGGAGAATGGCGACAAAGCTGCGCCCATTTCCGTCGTCTCTGCCGCCACGCGATACCAGACATCCGCCGCGCGGCGCGCTGAAAGATCGCATCGCGAGATCGATTTATCGAGCGACAGCTATCGAGATCGTATCGATCCTGGGAGGAGGGGACGGAATTCTAAAAGGGCCCTGATGTCATATGCCGGCAGTTTTCAGGCTACGCTCGAGACAGAGACGTTTAATCTGCGGCGCCGATCGAACTGCCGCGCGAGGCGCGGACAACCGCGATCCAGATTCTGCGCAGAGATCCTCGCGTCCCGTTAATTGACGGGGATTTAGATTAATTATCGACTAACAAGGATCGCAGATTTATCGGCGATAAACCCTGAGGACTTTTTGTTCAGCTAGTTTGTCTGTCGTGCGCCTTTTTCCAGTGGCTCTTCCAGGGCATCCTATAACTTACGAACATTCTAAATATTCGAAATTTTATCAACATTATTGTTCTCTCTCCGCTTAGTATACAACCATGAAATTTTGTTTCATCTACATGAAATAATTTCAAGAAATCTTTGCAGAAGTTAGTATCGAGACCTTCAATTTTCAAAAGAGGTACAAGCGAATAATTTTGTTTGCCAGGTGTCCTCGAATTAACGAACAGAATCGAGTATGATCGAACTATGAAACAGCGAATGTGGACCAAAGTTGGACAGATAAACGAAGGCAACACGCGTGGTTAACATGCATCGCGAAAGGAGTCGATGGGTTTCGACAAATGGCGGCAATTTCTGTCATAATTCATCGGTTTGTCGGTCTGTCGTATGCGTCATTCTCGCGGGATAAGTACGTAAATCGCCGTCCGTGACCGGCTACCCTCGTATACATCATTTCATCGGAGCCGCGTTCCTCTTCTTCGTCCTGCTTCCTCCCCGTTTCCACCGTCTCTCGCGTACGATCCATCTTGTTCGGCGCGTGCCGAGGGCGATGAGCGAAACCAGCGTTCTCCAACGTGTGTTTAGACCGAATAATTCTTCGGGTATACGCGAAATTGCAACGGCAGTTATAATTCAAGGTCTATGAAGTCACGTACCATTTGCGTTCGAAGGGATCGTTCGATTCGTTGGAATCGAGGACCGGATAACACGCATGATGAATCGCGTGTATCACTCGCGGTCATCGAGCAGCGTATTCCTAACTAAAAAAATTACTTTCTCCATAAATCATCCATCGCTATTCGAAATTGTTACCATCTCGTGGAAAACATTCAAGACACCGTGGTGGAATCGAATTAAACGCAGGCAAATGTAATCGCTCGCACACGTTCTAACGTACACGATAAAGTACAGAAGGTTAAGCTATCGCAACGCTAGCATGTTTAATTAAAATTTACCATCGCAACGATGGATTAGACATCGTTCCTAAACGATCTCTCGGGACAATATTAACACGTCAAACGTGTTATTTAGCACCGCGTGCTCGGGCAACGAGCAAGATATATTGCCGCGCGATTACCATACGCAAACTGGTCGTAAATTCAATGGAATCGGCGAAACAATGACGCTAATCATCCGAATCGACGAATAATAATTATACCTGCACGTGTCTCGCCTCCGCACAATAACCGTTTATGCATATTTCATATTGATTGTCATTTAAATCGAGCACGGAACCAGTTTACGTGAAACCGATCCCGGGGAACGAGCATCGAGCGCCCGTTCGAAAATATAAAACGCGGAGGGAAGTGAACGGTGTCGTGAGAACTATATGGGAAACGAGGGAAAAGAGACAAAAGGGAACGAAAAGAACGTTACGAAATGCGCGTGTCACGACAACGAAACGACCGTAACATTTCCTGTTTAACTTTGAAGTTTACCGAGACGTTGACATCGACGCAGCCCTATACTGATGCAAATGAAGCCGCGACACGGTTCCACGGCGTTAACAGAGCTCGTATATGCGATGTGTTCGCGACGAGGACACCTCCGCGAGGCGGGTGATCTCCTCGCGTTTGGCCCACGCTGGCGCCGCGAGAACCATCAGCATTTTCGAGCTGCTATTCCCGAAAAAGAAGACACGACTACTCCCAATGTCGTCTTCCGACTGGATAACTTTCAAACGATCGCCCAAAGCGATTTAGTTCGTGACCCGCGCTTTTCGTTTTCGTTTAGAAAGTGCTTTCTCTTGGATGGGTCATGCTGTACATCTGTACATAATAGGTGGATACGTTGATCGAACATCTTTTTGGTTTTTGAACAGTAGTTTCTACGAATGCAGATTTCTCTCTTTTTTGGAGAAGGAATAGTTATTAAAAAATCAGCCGAAAAATAGTCGATCAACTTCGATAAAAGAGAATACGTATGTGTGTAGGTCCTATGAAACATCGATTTTCTTAGATACGGTATCTCGAGCTAGGTGCCAGTCTGCGACTGTATCTACGCAATGATTTCCCGCTGCGTTGCAAAAACACGTAACAAGAAACTAGATTGCGTCCATTTTATCGATAATCGTTTGCCATGAGTATTTCAAAGAAAAGCGCCGTCAGAAAAATTCGAATCCGCAAGATAAGACCGGCGGCGACCGTGGAAAAATTCTGAATCTTGGTTCGCGTGTGAGGCAAGAAAAAAAAAGAAAAATCCCCTTCAATCTCGCCGTCGCGGAAGACGGGGCCGATAAAAAGAATTCCGATAGCGAGACAGAGGGATTATCGCGGACGATCGACGAAAGTCATTCTCGATCAGTCGTGTCCCGCTGCTTTCTTCCGTTCACTCGAGCTCTCCCTCGTCTCGTTTTCGGCCTGCTTGGGCCCTCCTACCTGCCGCCGCGTTGCTGGTGGCCGAGTTTCACGTGCCGTTAACCTTGAATCCGGATTTAACGGCCGCGTTTATGCTAATACGCCAGCCCGCCGAGGAAACCAACCACCGCGTATGGAACGCGCGAGGCCCTCGTTCCTCCGCCACCGTCGTCCTTTATTCCCCTCGACCCTTTAGACCACCCTGAACTAACGACAATCGACTCGAAAGCTGCGACTCGCGAACGCGTCTCAACCCCAACCACAACCCCCATCCGATGTTCGCGTTTCATCTCGAATGCATCGGTAGCATGTTAGACGATAATTGGTCGTAAAGGACGATTAAAAGCGTATGCAAATCCCACGCAAACCCGCGAGACGGTCTCTGCCCCCCTGCTTTTTCAGCGTGCTTTCCAAAGCAATCATCGTCTAACGATAAACGCGCTGCGTTTACTTAATAATAATAATAAGAAGCGAGTTATTAAATTTCGCGTAGGGGTCGTGATCGTAAATCACACGCGACGTTTATTGATCGATGTTGATGTCCGTTGTTGCCGGAAAACGAGCGTTGATACGCGTGGATAATTTGAAACGTGAGACACGTATACGTTAGATTGATGGATAGGTTTAATGGAGTGGATAAAATCGCGATATTTATTTTCGTTTAATTTATAACGCTTTTAGTAGGAAGACTCTAGCTTTTATCTTTGCGATGCACAGGTGAAATTTAGTAATATTATTGTGTCGAGTGCGAACATCGTGCGGTTGATTTTAAGAACGTTCTGACTTCGAATGAAGATTTTCAACTGCCAACTGGTCGTTTGCATGCTACGGTTGTCAGATAACTTATTTATAATGAAGACCCTTAGTTGTCCACGGCGAAATGTAACGATCTACACAAAGAAGGAAAAAGATGCGAACGCTGTATAGAAATACGTTTACAAATTAAATATCGCCTCTTTAATGGACCTGAATCCTCTCTGTTACGAGGTTCACTCAGGCAAATGAATAAAACATGAAAGCATTATCGAAATTAACGACCGACTTCCTAAAAGCAACACGGCAATTTCGTCGACACGCGTTATTAAACAAAAGTACGCTCAAGCTGGCCTCGAAATCGCCATTGGGACAACGAAAAAAAAACATTAAACACCGCCGTAAATACGCCGCTTGCGGTTTCCTCGCGCTGTCATCGTTTCACGGCCAAATGTCGCGGGGGTGGCTTTTTTACCGCGGTTCGCGGTTCGCAGATGGTTGTCTGCCCTCGAAGGAACGGCTTCGCGCAGCGGTTAACGCGTTATTTGCAACGTGCACGAACTTTCACGAAGCCGCGGCTTTTTTCCTCCTCTTTTTTTCGTTTCTCCCCCTTTTCGAGCAACGTTAACGTCAATCTCCATTTTCTTTCCCAGCGATTTTTGCGCGCGTACTCCCCGACTAACCGCTGACAGGTTATGGCTTCGCGGGATGTCGAATCAGCTCCTACACGATGTTCGTGTTTCTTTCGAGCCGTGCACTCGCGCAACGAATGCATTTCACGGCGTGGTTAATTGATTGTGACAGTGTAAAATGTACGGTGGTCAAAATAATTGATGGTTTATTTATTCCAAGGATCTTGCCTGCTGTCCTCCCTTCAACTTGATTTATCTCATCGTCGCAACGTTTATGCATTCGTGAGAAATATAAATATTCAAAAAATCGTATACTGTTGATATACCTATAATTATAGCAATAAATTATATAGTGGAACGAAGTGGTCAGCGAATATTTTAATACTCGTGGTCGACGAGAAGAACGATGAAAACTTTGGACAACAAGGCGGATGGTCTAAAATGTTACCGATGCTCAGGGCATACAAAGTGAGAGCGACAGATTAAATCATTTCGTCTTTGAACGACGCGTCGAAAGGCGCAATCGCGGAACGATAACGTGTTAAAGTACAATTGCCGGTTATTGTTTGTCACTGATACGAGGCGGTGCACTTAGTTACCGCTGTCGACGCCTCGTTTGCACTACTCACCTACTTAAGAAATTGGCGCCTAGTCATTGTATCGGCGCTCTTCTAACCGCTATACACATATTTCCATTTGAAATATCGTCGCAGCTCCTCGATACATCGCACGCGTATTTGTTCTATTTTTAAATAACCAACCCCTCGAATCGCCTCTAGAATCGAATAAACCAACCAGAATCCACAAGTACGCTTACATTTCAACCCCGTGTGTGGCATCCACGTCTATTCGTACGTTTCAATAATTTATAAAGTCGATCTCCGTTCAAGCAGAGTCTGCACGCGCGTGTGTAGTTTCTATTTATGAGGATAATTTGAAAGTCGTTCGGTAGAGAAACAGAACGAGACGAGGGGGCGATTAATTAGAACGACGTCGCATTGTCCCCCCACGGGTCGTTATTATCAGACGAATCGTTGATCTCGTGGACATCGCTACCTCGATTTCTACGATTCGCGGCGCCGCATATATCGTGGTAATGAAGGCAATTCATTCGCTTATTCACCGTGTCGCGTTCGTAGGAGTAAGACATTAACGGGTGCCCGCGCGGCGGACGCTAGCAAAGAAATACAGAAACGCGCGGTGTGACGTGGGCGAAAACACGCATTGAGACGCTATTCTTTTCTCGCCGGCTACCCACCCGCAAGTAGACGCTAACCACGGGTTCTCTCCCGTTTACTTTACCCGGGATTGCAACAGGAAAGCGAATTGCAGCCGAATGATTCATGTGGCCACGGAGAGCTCGCGGACGCGAACACGCGAATGCCTGGCTCGTTTTACGCGAAGGGTGCTGCTTAAACTTTCTTCTCTCTCTCTCTCTTCTTCCTCCGACGTGGTATTACCGAGAAACAGGAGAGAAACTCGCATGGAGATCGAGATCGATCGAAGAGTCTGATAAGCAAATCGTTTGTATTTTTTGTCGTTTCTTTGATCGATTACAGCGACTGGTGAGAACGCACCCCCGTAAGGGGTGAATTCACTTCTTCACGAGATGTGACGAAAGGTGAGACTGGAGAGTGAAATGGAAAAATTACCGAGCAGAGTGCGCACGTTGTTTAGCACAGTTGAGGATAATGAGTTGACTGAGAATAGGTGTTTTAATTACCGCTAATGTCAGTAGGGTAACCTTTGGAATTAAAATTTCTTATTCCATCGCGTTGCTCTCTCGCCGGTTTATTTCTCTTGCTGTGCGCGCAACGAAGCTCGTATTTTTTTTCTTCTCTCAAATTTAAAGACTCCGACGACGTTGAAGAGAAACAGCGAACTTTATTTTTAGTTAATAAAATGATGGAATGTTTTCACGTTGCACTCGTGTTTTCATAATAGTCTTGAATTAAACTCGCACCTTCGACGGAGAGATGACTCTCCTTATATGACCATAAGTTCCGATCAGAGGAGCTAATCGTGCAATAAATTTGACAAATCGATCGAGTAAGATAAAAAGCTACAAACGACAGCCCATAAACAAAAAAACTTGTTAGGATTATTAAAGGATTATTATCTGCGATTGAATTTCGCGGTGGCTGAATAATCCCCGCCTATTCCTCTGCGTCTTTATTATTCATCGTTCTCATTAGTCTCGTCGGGTCTGCTAAATATATTTCGAGCAATTGCTCATGCCCGCGGCGTTTCAGTTGTGTTTCACGGCGATCAATTAATCATTTGTCAGGCGGCGCGTGCATAAAATGTTGAATTTGTCCGGCCGGATCGGCGTCGCGCGTTTTAACCAGTCCGTCCGCTTATTTAATCAATCCGCGCGAACGAACGAATATCAAAAACCCGTGTATCCGCCTGAAAAGCCTCCCTGTACGCGTGTTCAGCCGTGATCGCACCGCGTCGATGATCGATTCGAGTGGTATCCTTTCGAGTGACACATCGTTCACTCGCTTTCGATTTTAGTTAGCTTAACCGCTCGGAAAACGAGCATTTATCTACGACCAGAACACTTTTATGTGTTTCGCGCGGCGTGTACGACGTCGCTCGCGCCATTATGCATTTCCATCGCGGCTCTCGATTCGTTTCACAAAATGACTACACGTTCGCGTAGAGAATTACCTCGATTCGATCCTGCCCGCGTCTTCGAAGCAGACTCCCCACCTAATTACGTTCTCTGTTTCATTACAAAAAGAAACGTGACCTATACTATTAATTACAGCCTGTCACTTTGAGTTGCAAGGTAGAAACTACAAATTGATACGAATCGACTGTGTTCCATCACGTTATAATAGCACGACTAACAAATGCTCTGGTACAGAGACAAATGAATGAAGCAGATCGATAATAAACAGCAAAAGACAAGAATAATATATAATTTTTGGTGTCTCAGAGCGTTGCAGAGAGTCGTCGTTCCATCTCGTCCAAATGTTTCTGTTCGTGCGCGTCGAACGATTCGAAATGGGCATCCTCGAAAATATCGAGGTCGCCCTGCGACAGCCGTACTGAACGACGTAACGAACACGAATTTCAGGTTTCCGTTGACGAGAAAAATCTGGGAATAGATTAGTGCGTAATAAACGCGGTACATCGGTGTCTCGTCGCCGGTGTCGGTTTAATTGGCGACTGGTTTCGGAACCAGTCCCATCCCGCGAGACTTCAGGTGGCCAGATCTCGCGTGTACACCCAGCTCCTCGGGGACCATTCAGAAACGACGCTATGAATGAGTTCTCACCCTCGTCACGTTGCGTCGCGGAGAACGTATCTTCTCTCCACCCCTCTTCGTCAACCTCTTCGTTTCGATATCGCGCGCGTCGACCCGCGCGATCCATTCGTTCGTCGCATTCTCGTCGAACCGCGACTTCGACCCTTTTCCACGTCGGTTGATTGCGTTTTACGAGCACGATCGTTCCGGGTTTAACGCTCGATGCTCGTGCCGAAACGATCGAACCGTTTATTGTATTCCTCGAAACGATTCGCGCGAGCCATCGTTTCTTCCTCCTCCATTTTTTTCGTTTCTTCAATTTTGCGCTACGCGCCGAGCAGGACACGTACGCGTCGAACGAGGATTAGTAAAAGTATAATAGAACGAACGTACCCCCTTTATGTGGTTGGTTTACGACGATCGAACCGTGATAGAAATAGCAACTCGCTAGGCGGACGGCCTGTCGGGTAGTAAAACGTGTTGGAAAATTGCCTTCATACGTTACGAACTGTAGGGATTGAAGGACGTGAGGTACGTATTAAAATGAGCAAGTATCGAGCGGACTTCAAATTGGCTCCTATTAGGCTCATCGAACACTTTATTGACTTATTTATAGGTACGTCGTAAAAGGAATCTTTGGAATCGAGGGGTTTGCAACGTGCTTCACGCGCATCGCTACGTTCTTGGATAGGTTTCAAGCATTAACTATGTTAATCCGTGGTCTTTCTCTCTACCACGCGCCATTACTAGATGTATATATTCATCTTCACCAATAAACTTCTAGACTTCTACCTTATAATATTAAGAAATAACCCGTGACGCTCCTCTCGACTGTCGTGAGTAATAATTCCATTTCAGAAGAATCCACTTGCCTGGCTCGAATAAACTCGTCCACCGATGCGTCCACGTATCTACTCTCCCTCGTGGAGAACGCAGACGCCGTAGCGGTTGAACAGAAAATATGAAATCCACAGACGACTTATACGGCTCAATTAGTGAAACCGTTGGTCCGTGCGCGTTTAATTCCCGCCGCGTATAAATTCCCACGAAGCCATCGACAAAGCCTCGGTTTTTCAATCAGATTCATCTACCCCCCGTCTGCGCCACTCCACGGGGTTTCCTTTTCCCCGTTGAGATGCCCGATCGCTCACATTAGAGACCTAATAGCCGGTGTAACAGCACAGTGCCGCGTGTTCCAGCCAGGTTTCATCGAGTTGGAAAAAATCCCGTACACCGCGTGCGATTGTCGGGACGCCTCTCCCCTTCCTCGAGGAGCTGGCCTGCCAGGCGTGTCCGCGAAGCCCCGTATAAATCACCCGACGACCAGGGTTAAGGAAGTCATTACCGAAGTACGGCGCGAATCACCGCGTCTGGGCCTCGAGTCGCGAATGATACGACGTCTAACGGATTTGACGATTAGCCTCGGACACGTTGCTCTTGCTCTACAGCTGCTCGTGGGCGTTTTACACCCGGTAGTTGTCAAACGGTTACCACTGGTTCTTTTACGGTCGATTAAGTGGGCCGAGCACTTGACCCTTGCGTCCAGAATCGCGCCAGAAATGTTCCTCGAGCGCAATTAAACGGGCTGATTAGCCAACCATCGGGTTTATCTTAATCCGGGCTAAGCAGACCTCCCATCGAGCCTGTGCTCATTTTTCTTTTTGGTTCTCCAACTGGAATTGCGCGGATTTATCGAATTAATTAGATGGATAGAGTGAGATGAACGAAGGGGTTGAAATTATGAGTAGAGAGGATTTTTGGATTAACTGTGTTTGGATAAAAAATATTAAATATCGAGAAAGAAGTTTTTCACGATCTTTAACATTAGGCAAGTTTGATACCTTACGAGCGGAACTCACCCTTTCCTACATCAACTTCGATAAACTCGACTGAGAGAGGAAGTACAAGATTGAAACTTCACCACACTTTATCCGAACCAATTTTCAATCAATTTCAGCAACATTGTAAAACGTGTGTAGTACGCGTTATGGTTCACTTAAGTGCTTTCACTTTTTTCGAAGTAAAGACAGTTCGACTAATGATCATTTGCTCGGTGTGAACCCGTTGCGTTACGTCACTGGATCCTGATCGGATAGCGGTTGACAAGTACGAAGTGGAAATTACATTAAATTTAGTGTTTATGATTGTGGAGTCGGAGAGAGATTTAAGTGGAATTATTCAAGCTCTAAATACAATTCGATCCAATCGAACTTTTACCTTTGCAGCTTTCAAAAACAACTGATAATTACTTCCTCTCTACCACTTCGAACGTTAAAATATTCTTTTCCAATAAGTAACTTAAAGTCGTTGAAAAAAGCCCAAGACACTTTGCACTTATCGTTTGTCTAACCGTACAAGAGCTATTAAAAAAAAAAATCAGATACACAGTTAATAATGAGGCAACATTTTCGAGCATCGAAGCGTCCAGATGTTATCGCGTAATTTTCAAAAAAGGAGTAACGTTACTCCTCGATGCCCTCCGTTACAGGCATCGAAGTCGCCCCGAGGGCTGCAGCGCAGGGGAGTTTATACGCAGGAGGAATCAGGTTCAGCTCGCCTTACCGATCCCCTAGCTCGCGTATTAATCGTTATTTCATGTAAATTATATCAAATCGATTGGTGTATTAAAAAGAAAGAATGGCAGAGGAGAGAGAGAGAGAGAGAGAGAGAGAGAGAGAGAGAGAGAGAGAGAGAGAGAGAGAGAGAGACAGCCGTAGGAAGACGGGGTTGAGCGATAAGAAGGAGGAAGTCTCGGCGAACGAAGGAAAAGGGGAACGTCTGTCGAATAATTTAAATGCCTGCGATGGTTATTTATCGGCGCAGATAAACACTTTTAGCTTATGTTTGTTATGCATATCGACCAGTTAGAAAACTGCATTCGACTGGTTCCTCTCCTCGTTAATGCGCTAGTCATTCGACTGGGCAGCCTTTATTCCTCGCGGTGATTATTCCGTGGGATGCACGATTATGCGAGCGTATATCTCAATGGCGAAAAGAGAGGAAACCGGAGGCTCGTTATTGGCCGAACAGTTCTAACCGGGAAATTGTAGGTTGTCCACCGAAGAATAGACTATGAATCATATTTTGTAACGTTATCCTGGCTGCCGTGCGTACGGCCCATTCCACGCTAAGCGGATCACTCTGTACCGGATGTCTAGCAGTTCGTTCGTATTGAAATATAGGCACGTGTAATTCATAAGAACGGAGACAAGTAGTTTGCTTTTAACAAACGTGGACATGGGAGACGTTTGTGGTTCGAACGGTTCTAGCCGATCAAACGGCACGATTCCACCAGGTCCTCTAGCAACAATTACAATTTCTTCTCTCGCGATGAAACAAACAGAGAAAAAAGGAGAGAAGAAAGCGCGATAAGGACAATCAAAAACGAGAAGACTGTACAACGGTTCCGCGTGAACCAGCAGCTCCTCGAGCAGCGACAAAATGGCGTCGCCACAAATTGCTACACGGTTCTGCATCGAACGCTCGTTCGACAACGCGCAACCCAACGCCACACAATCATCGATGTTTGTTTTACGGTGCTTCCTCGTTACCGAACGCCGTATGCGCCGATGCAAATGAACGGTTGCACGGTCATTAAGACGCGGCGGCTAACTAAGGAGTAATTGCGACATCAAGGGGATCGTAAAATCGTCACAACTGTTGGATTCCTGGTTGGCGATTCCGCCGGCGCGGTTTCGCAGCCTCGCGGCTAGTATTTATAACTTCGAATGGCAAGGTTCGGGTTAAGCGACATTCCCCTCTATCGGTCGTGGAATGCGCACCGTGGACGAACTTATGCGTTCTTCGTTTCCTTTCTTCGGTTCCTCCACGGCTGCGGGCGAAGAAAGTTCATCCGGATCGCACCCTCCCCGCGTGTAACGCGCATTGTAACGTTTCAGATCATAATCGCAATTCGAAACCAGATCCTTACGTTTTGCGCTTGTTCGACCGATCAGGCGAAACCAGCTCTTTTTCTTTTCACCTCGCCGCCGGTGAACGTTCCGCAGAGTGCATTAGTCGCTGGTATTTAAATGCGTCGAATGCAACCGGGGATTTGTTACGTTATCGGAGTGTGGCATCGTTAACTCTGTATTTGATTGTTGTTTAGTGCGCCGAGGAAGACGCGTTTCGACGTTTCGATATTACTAATGGCTTCTGGTATGGAATTACTAATCGTCCGCTTCCTTTATTACGATTTAATTTACGTCGCACGGAGACGTTATCGAAAAAATCAAAGTGGAAACTCGTACGAAACGATCGTCGTTAATAAGTTGCGAATTCATAAAGCAGATTGTATAATCGAGGCAGGGGTCCGTTGAACGTATTCGCGTACAATGTAAGATAGCAAGAAAAGTGGTCGGAGATTAATTTTTCAATTTTGTCTCACGAGATGCGTGAAATCGTATGCACCTAGCATGGTGTACGATATTACACAGGTTTTTAAGAATTTCAATCTTGTCTGGTACTTGTCGTTCTATAATCACGCGACATCTTGCTGACACCCTTCGAGTAAAAATGAGATACTAGTTTATGGATAGCCGTTCGAAGCGCCGGTTTCATCCGGTATCGATTCTCCATAAAATTAATATACCCTTCATAAAATTCTATTTACAGCTACGTATAATACCAAGAAGGAAATCAGTTTAATCAATATCGAATTGGTATCTACCGCTGTTCCATTTAGTAATTGAGTAAGAAATTGAAAGTAAGGGGACGCGAGTAAAAAAATTGGCACTCGAAATAGCAGAGATTTTCGATTACAAAGCGCCGGCGCTATCATCGCGAAAAAATGCCGGCAATGCTTATCGATTTTATCGGGGATCAATAAACACCGTCGATAGATGACGCAAAGCAAAGTTCAATTTCCTTTCTGCAAAATATCGGTATCACACCCCTGGGAATTTCTATTTGCTGGTATTTCGCGATAACACAAATATCGCATTGTACCTGGATTTATTCTCGGAGGGGTCCTCGAAGCTACAAGTCACGCTGTAACACACCTCGCTGAATCATCCGTTATTTTCTCGAGCGATGCACGTATGAATCGGAGCCTAATTTCTCGCGCGAGTCTCTTATTACGCGTAACGAGCTGGTTACGAACAATCCGTTACCCGATGTTTTCCAGTATCATTCCCGTTTGTTCGTACTTCGCGATCTTTATCGATAATTTCCGGATGTTTATGCATTTCCGTGGGAAAGGGAAATGCAAAGATATGCAAAACGCGCGCGGCACGCAAGAATGCTCGATGCGAAGCGACCATTGGACTATCTAAAGGGCGAAGCGAATTTTTATTTAGGCCTCGTTCGGCGAATTGCGCTCGCGAATTTGCATCAACGTCCATGATCCGTTTATCCGGTCCCTGCGTGTGCGATATCCGTGGAGAAAAAAGTCACTTTGTTCCATTAACATAATTGGATCGCATTCCGCGGCGAAGGAACCGGCCCGTTCCGAAAAATGAATCGAGAACTATGTTAGAGAAAATCGGTTTTGCATAAACACTTGTAATTCACCGATCGCGACCGATATCGCGCGGATTTTTAAGCCTCGCCGCATAAATTACCATTAGGTAATAGGCTGGCGGTTCAAATTTCCGATTTTACGAGTCTGTAATTGTGAGTTAGGTTCGGTTCAGAGTTGAGTTACGAGTCCGCGCGCTAGATCCAGGGTTCATTACGAATCCGTAGCCTGGCCTCGGAGTTTGATCCGATTTTATAACCTGGATCCGATAGTATGCACAGTCGTGTACAGTTATATAGTCATGGCGCACGGTCTATCGTAATCTTTGCGAGTTGCCTAGGGCGATTCAGCGAGCGCCCGATAGCGCGAGCGTCTGACAAAGCACCGCGATTTAGATCACTGTTCGTAGATGTTTAACAGAGTTTGACAATGTTCGATCGTGTTTAACATAATACAGTGGCGCGTGATAAAGTTAGACACCGAGGTGCCCCCGTTCGTACGTGTATGATGTGTTTCAATCGGGAAGTTTTCAAAACCCGGTAGCCAGACAATATGAATCTATCTCTAATCTCTCCATTGTGTGCAACAGTTTTTATCAATGGTAACAGTCACATAATAAACCCGTGCAGCTATTGTACCAACGAACGTTCTCACCGTGGCCGATCGAGAATTTATTCGTCTATATGCGAGTGAATTATCTCGATCGACCGATCGCTGGATCTGTAATAATCGCAGGTGCGCTCTCGCGCCTTCGTTCGCGTACACGCAACGACGATGATTACGACCGTCTTTATTGTAATTATTAAATCGCGGATAATCGCGTAACATTAAGTATCGACGGGAAGCGTTTAGGATAGGAGTGAACGATCGCTATCGTCGCGAGATGCAATTTACTTGTAATCCCGATAAAACGGACGCGAGTTCAGGCTCATCGCTGCGGCGATATCACGGAATTAAATTGCAGCCTTTCTAGCCGATAGCACGACCGGATCGCCGCGATCGATCCCGCAACATTCGCCAGCCGATATTTCACTTAGCCTCCCCCGTAACGTACGGTAATAGCCGGCCATTTGCATTCGATTCGAACACGCGACTCGCATTACGACTCTCATAACTCCTTCATCGTTCGTAAATAACATTTCAATTAAACCACGATCCGTCCAATCTTTCGCCATTTCCTCCGCATTACGGGAACACTTTCGAACTAATGATTTTCTTCGCGGGACACACTCGATACGTGCGTACCTGTCGCCCGTGCGTTGATTATCAATTAAAGTCGCTCGATGTGTAACGTGCGTACAGGCAACGGGTTTCAAACGTTCACGAAAAGATTGTAAATTATTCATGGACAATGTTCTAAAAACGACTTGTACCAATTATCATACGAGTCGCGTGCATTTTCATACACGCGAGCCGTGTACGCGCATTTCGCAGCAAGGGTTGCTCGTCGAGGAGAAAGCGTTCGCGATTTTCGCTCGTAGGTGGACATTTTATCGCGCACCCACCTAGATACGGTCTCACTTTCCACCGAAAACTCGCTTCCTGTCTCCTACAACGCTCTGCAAACGCTACGTTCCTTGCTTTATCTCGATCTCTGGAATGGACGACTGGTCGCTTCCGACGAATCCGACGAACGATAAAACGATTGCACAGATTCGTCGTACGCGATGCTCGACAGCACGTGCTTCCCCCGATTTCGTGAGTCAGAGCAAAGCGCGTGAGAACGCGAAAAAGCAAGGTGTCCGCGCCATGTCCAGGAAGGAACGCGCGTGGACCGCATTCCGCGGCAATGCCGTATCACCGATAGGAGAAAGATAATGCACGCGATGCTCTGAACGCCATCGCGAATGGAACGCGGTTTCGCAGAGCCGGTTAATGGCGGACCAGGGCCCTCGCTTCCGTTAACAGGCCGCTCGAGGGTAATCCTCGATAAGGGATTCCGTCTGTCGCCAAATGTGCCCGCCCGTTATCGACGAATTCCTAGCGGCAGCTACACGGCTCGTGACTCAGCTAACCTACGCCTGCGTTCCCAGCCTCGCGACGATAATCCGAAATTATATACTTAATCCGCTTATGATTACGCCGCGGCCACGCTTTCATCGATCCGCCGACCGCCCACTTGACGCCGTCGAGACTCCACCGCCGATTCTGTCGCCTCGCATCGACGAGCAGAGGATTCGACTGATCGACGATGCAGCTTATTATTGCATCATATGCGTTATTATCGTAAACGGGCCGAAATTTCTCTTTCCGATTGGTTTCTTTCACCGCTGGGGCGATATTTCGATGGTTTTACGGTGGGTTTTTATAGCGAGGGTAAAGAATGCGCGGTGGTTGCTTCGTTTTACGATAGTTCCCATCGATTGGAAATTTCTAATTTTTCTACGAGGCGTATACTTATACTTTATATTTAAATGCGCGTCTGTTCCTGTCCCGTATCGTTTTAATCGTTCGCCCGAACGATCGCACGGTTGATTTCGCAACGGAGACCATCGGCGGCAAGAAAGTTCACGGTTCGCTGTTCAAAAGTAAATGCAATCGGATCGACGGCGATTTGCATGGAATCAGCTTTACGATGGCGAAGAAAAGTCAGCGAGGCAGTTACGATGCAAAGCAGTCGGCATTTCTAAACCGAGCCGTTTACAATGATATTTGAAAACCGACGGTAACCTTTCCCGGCTCCGTGCCGATCGGAACGATCCGCGGACAGGACGCGGAAGGACTCGAGGAACCTGGTATTCGATTACACCCGACAGGCCGCGATTATCCTGTAATTATATTACCAAATAATCCGATAGGAATCTCATGATTTATCCGCTCCAGTTTCGCCTTCACCCCGGCCCCGTAATTTATGCAGAACCGACGTATTAATCATATCACGGATATCATTGAATCGCTAATACCGTCGCTTAATAAATTACGAATTAATAATTTGCCCGGACAGGCCGCAACAGGTTCCAGTAGTTCAGGTACACAATATTTTATTGTACGTACAGGTATTAACTCTTTTTACAACGATACCTCTCGTGTCGCGTGGAGTTTTTGTCGCGGGGCCTGAGACTGGTTCCGCGAGCCCAGCGTAATAGGCCGCCATAAATCTTCCCTTTCTCATCGGAAATATTCGCGCGCCACCCGCTTCCGCGATCGCTGGAATCGCGCGTCGTTACTTCATCGAGGCGAAACGAGACGCGGCGCGTGTTACGCGATCGAGACGGTTCGAACGAGGATCGGCGAATGAACGGAAGGAGCTCGAGATATCTCGAACGCGCGCGCGGAGAACGCGTTCTCCACCGTTTCGCAGCCTCGAGGAAACCATGGAAAACTGGCAGCCGTTCGACTGGCGGCCGCCGTATCGTGCCATTACGATACTGCTTACCAATCCGTTTACCGCTCGAAATGTAACTCTCTGCCATTACATTACGCGAGAAGGCGTGTTTCCACCGGCTCGAGAGGCGTCGCGGCTTCGGCTCGAACCAATCGATGATTTCTCGAGAGTCATTAACTCATGTAACGAACGATACTGGCAGCTGGCCGCGTTCGTTGGTAGCGCGCGCGCGATACCAGCCTGTCCGCGACGCTTCCCGTTCGTCCATGATCGAGGGAATCGTGGAAAAGATAGTCTCGCGCGATCGCACAGCCAACTTTCACGGTTATCTGCGAGGAAGAGTCTATATCGCGTACGAATAAGTAGAACGAGAGGAGAGGCATCGGTGCTGTCGCTTCTGACACGCTTGTAACGCGAGTCACACGGGGTTCCACCACGGTGGTGGCGAACGACGGGGATCGTTTATCGATGGAGAGGCTGCGAACGCTCGCCAGGCTCGAGGGTGAACGCGTTGCCTCCGATAGGTCAGTGCATATCGGGCACGAAACGTAATTGGTATCTATCGGAAACGCGTCAAGATTAGATATCGGTTCGCAACGTTATCGTGCCCGACCGTGTGACGAAACCTGGTAATCTTCTTTTTTTCTCTCTCTCTCTCTCTCTCTCTCTTTTTCTTTTTAACGAAACGCCGGCGTTTAACTCTGGCCTCGTTACTTTTATCGGGAAATCTTAAAGATCGATCCCCAGTCTAGCGCAACGTGCCGCGGCGATCGTATCGTCTCCTCCGTCCCCGATATCAATGGCCACGCGCGATTTTCACGGTACACGGTGTTACCACTCGTTGCTGATAATTGATATTTCGATTCGAGTCAATTAATTTCGATTTAACTTGTGCTGTTAACTTTGCCGCGAAGCTTAATCTCTGCTCGTGTGAACTTCTACTACAGACTGTCCAACGAAATTAATTAAGCTTCATCGTATCGCGTGACAAGCAAGGTATGTGCTCTCGTGACAAACGAAATGCTTCGATTCATTGTATCTTCGACAGAAGCGTGCGATCGTTCCTTCGCTAGTTTAAACAGTCGGGACACTGATCGGTTGTAATTCTAATCTGTATCGAAATAAAATCTTTTGCATGATATATGTGCTGATTTCACATTGTAAACAGGTGTTGTGACGAAAAGTGTTTCCATTGACAGATCGGCGCAGGAGCCATGTCACCGGATCGGCAGAACGGATCGCGAGAAATCGACGTAGAACCGGGAGAATCGGATCGCCTGCCAGACACGCTTCGGATCGAGTGAAGTCGAATACGGAAGATCGTCGGCCAATAATCGGGGATCGACACGCGTGATCGATCCAACAGCTCGCAACCTACGGCCTCCCCGCTGGCCTGGCCAGCTACTATGCGAATTGAAGCTCTCAACACCCTCGTCGCGGTGAGTTTGTCTATCAAAAATCTTCTTCATCTTCGACATCGACTGCTTCGCGTTATTGCGGTTTCACCCTGTGAAATTTAACTTTTCGACACGAAACGGTGGTTTAAAATCGAAGAATCACCTTCTCCAAAATTTCTTTTCGCATCGTTTTTAGCCAACAACTCTTGCACGCGCGTGATTATTCCATGGTTTGTTGGGAAAACAGTGTTGCGTCGATTCCACTGGCAGGTGTTAAAACAACGGCCTCGTAAATCTATCTTAATACGACAATAAGTAACCCCGCGCGCGTGTCGCCGTTGTGTAACTCGAGTATCAACGCGAACGATAACCGTGATAACTATGCAGATTTCAATCATCGTCCAACGGGGAGTGGGTGTAATTACCGTACCATTCTCACGTACTTTCCTTACGCGACGTGCAGCCCACAGGAATCGCGCGGCTGAAATTTATTCCGTCCCAACCGCGCCGGTACCTCCGGCGAGGATCGTTCTCTCTCCCGAGAATTGAAAAATCCGCCATTATGCAGGATGTCCGCGTGAATGATTGATGACGTTTAATTTATTACGCCGAGCAATATATTACGGCTATAAATGTACAGTAAGTGCCATTTGAATGATGAACTCTGCTGGCTTACGCGTTCTCAAGATGTTCGCCACGCGAGCTCCATTTCTAATCCGACGTGCGGTGCTCTCGCACTTTTTCCCCTTTGCTTCTCAATCATCCTCCAAGAGTATCCCAAATATTCGAAACCTTTTACATCTGAAACGTATGAAATATAATCTTCCGACTTCGTCGTTTATAGGCACGCCAGGTGATATTTTTCTTCCTAGTTTTCCCTCGTCGTGTCTCTTCCCTTCTCTTCTCTCCTCGACACGTCGTCCTCGACGTGTTTTATCGTAATTTTCGGGACGCGATACCTGCGGTTAAGCTAACTACCGCTTAGACGTCTAATGAGAAAAATTTCCAGCCCACGCGCACCTTCGTTGATCACCACCCAGGTTCTTTTTAATGGCTCTTTTACAGGCGTTAGGAAACACTCTGACTCAGGGGATAAATAAAGCAATGCAAAGTTACGACCTTATAAATCAAACTTGTCTTTGTTGCATTCCTTCGCGTTTCATGGATCTTTGCGGCCAATCGCATTCTTCGCGTACAGTTTTACAGCAGAAAAATGGTACCCTGTTACAATGTGCATTGAACGTTGATAGAGCGTTTGTTAACGTTTTGCTTTCCATCGGAAAGCTGTCCAGTTCTCCAACGAATTTAAACGAACTCGCTGGTTACATTATGCACGATTCTGCATTCTCGCGCGCCACTCTTTCGGGATTTTAACGAGTTTCGTAATCCGTTCGAACGGCACGGCTATCCGGGGTCGGTGTCGCGAGAATATCGGGAACGCATTGATTTTTCCCGCGAAGATCGATCACCGCCGGTGCAAATTAATAATCCAGCCTTTCACCGCGAGATTTCCAAGGCGATTCGCCGGTCTCTCACCGCAGATCACAATATCGACTTCGATAGAATTCGCGAAATGTTTTTAATCGCAATCTATATTCCTATTTCCCAGCAACGTTTCGTAATCTTACAAGAAAGCACGTCCAACCAGCGTCAACATCTCGCGAAACATCCCCGCTGATCTCGCGGGCGGGTATTTAAATCGGCCAGAAACCAGCCGGTAATAAATGCGTTAAGCAGCCGCGTCTAAATTATTGTTAATTGAAAGTCGAGATTTCGAGGGGCCACAGCCTGCCAAGTTTTCGAGCTACTTAGTGCCGGTTTCCGCTGTTTCACTGCAGATTTATTGCGCACCGATGCGGTCTCGTCTCCGCGCCCTTGCCTCGCGAGGCAATTACGACCAAGTATGCGGAAGTTGAATCGCGTCTGGCGCGAATTTCCAGTCGGTTCGCACAGTTCGAAAAGTTACGTTCCATACGCGGAAACCGAGACCAAACTCGATCCACGGTGGCACGAATTCGAAAAACACGAGGCTTCGCACGAGTGGACGAAGGCAAAACGAATGTAATCGATCTTCCGAAGAAATCGAGTCAACGCGAACGTCTCTATTTCCGTCGCCATCGAATATCGTTGCCACTGAAGTCACAGGAGAGGAATGGTCCGTACCGGTTGAATATTATTACCCGAGAAATCGCTCCACTGGCGGCATGATCGGTTTTAAAGCTTCCTCTTTCTCACCTCGGATAATCAGGGAGTCTGTACCGCTAGCCGAGCGTCAATTTCTGAGCGGAAGCTCGCGCCGGCGATCCCGATGATTGCACGGGTTCTGCTCGCCGCGATCGGTATCCCTATTAACCGGCGATATCGCATACCAGTTTTATCTGCGCGACATTACCCCGCTGACGTACGAATATCCACGGGCCGATTAATGCCGCGGCCGCGATCTTGTCCCGCGATATTGATAAATGATTATCGTCGACTCTGCCTCCTGTCCCAACTCTCTCTCTCTCTCTCTCTCTCTCTCTCTCTCTCTCTCTCTCTCTCTCTCTCTCTCTCTCTCTCTCTCTCTCTCTCCCTCTTCATCTTCGTGCACGATGTAACGCGAATAATTCAATAATAACAGATTAACACGGACACGGGTGGGAGCGGGAGGGATCGTAGCTCGCGAACGACACGCAACGGATAATCGTTGGCAAGCATTAGTATGCTAATCGTTCGGTCGGCGCCAATGCCTCCGATAAATAATTCTCTTAACGCGGCGTCGGACGACAGCCTGTCCCCTGGGCTGTTTACCGCTACCGTTATACTGCCCGTCGTGCATCCCCTACGTGTTACACGTCCGACGACAGGCCTCCTCCTGGCCTACCTCGGCCAGGTTCACCGTCGTAAAAACTACACCCGGTCCACCTCCGCGAACCGCCGACAAATTGCGCGGAACGGTGTACCTCATTCCTCGCGATCGCCTCCCGTGTATCGTTATCGGGATTTTCGAGATTACATTTCGTTCGCCTGGTCGGTGGTTCGTTCGAGCTACCGGTACCATTCAGAGTCGAGCAAACGTCGAGCTTCTTCATGTCGTTTTGGCGATGGAGGGTGGTTGGATATGGGATCGTGCGAGACGAGACTTTTCTGACATTTCAGAAACGATATCTCTTGTTTTTTTTTTTTTTTTAAGGAGGGTTTAAGTTCGACGTTCCCACAAGTGAAACGGTACATCACTTGGGTATTATAATTAAATTATTCGTAGGGTGCAACAGACAATGAGCATTGAAATGCCCACAGGTAATCACGGATTACCTAATGGAATATTCGAACGGATGATTCAATTGAGATGCACCGTACCTCGCGTTGGATTACGTAATTCCAATCCTTGGCGTACTCGCGATTAATAAACGCTGACTTATGCCGACTTATGTATCCACGGTGGTTTATGTCACGACGTGCGTCACGGGTACGGATTAGCGGGAGCAGAAAATCAATAACACCGGCCGGGAAAAATCGATCAATTATGATATCGGGAGATTACAAATCCGCGGACCGTGCAATTGCGTCTTTCGCGTATCGCTCGAACGAGAAGGAAACGGGACGTAGCCGGGGCGAGAGACCGCGTGGGAGTGAACGCGACGCACTTTTCCAGATACTGGTTTGAAAATTTGCGAGCGACAGATAAGCCGTGAGCGTTTTAGAATAATTTCATCGATCGCCCGTTAACTTCGTTAAGAAAAGAAGAAGGAAAGAGAGACAGATATCGCGGCACGTGTCGATTTCGATAAGCCTTCGATAGGGAACTGACTCGCGGTTCTATGCGTCGTATAATTTCATTATTTCACCGGTGTATAATTTGCCCCTCTGTAATTACAGTGATCGACTAATTAATTGCTCGGCTGCGAATAAATCGCGTGTCTTTTGATACCGATACCTCGAGTGTCGCGTTATCTTGAATATCAAATTAAATCGATCTCTCCTGTTTCTATGCACTGCTAACGCGCTGGTTGCAGAGTAGCAATGGCGGCAATCTTTCTCGCACGACATTTTCCATGTCTTCATCTATCTCTCCTCTCTCTGACTCATAAAAGTACTAACAATTCTACTATCTACCTATCCAGTAGATTCTTACTAGGGTTCAATCGTAAAGAAAACAAGTTCATCAGAGTCTGCTCGGATCTTTTCCGACCTTCGAACGAGATATCCCTCTTAAGTGGATTACGCGCGCGTGGCCACGAGCCAATCGAACGAGGAATACGTAGCCAACCGCGATCGATCGAATCTCTGCCTACCTGCGAACGTTGGGAGAAGGTTGGAGATCCTCTTTCAGGGTTTGAAAGCTCGCGCGATTGAAATACCACTCGATCATAGCGGGATACACGCGACGACGTTCCATATCGATTTCAAAGCGACCGACCTGCTGTCTCATGCTGAATCATCCACCCACGCGAGCTTCTCTCGCGATTCGTTGATCGCGATCGACGAATTTATCGTCCGTCCGTCGTCGAGTCGCGAGACGCCGCGGGTACAGATCTATTATCGCGAGCTTTAATCGTCCGCGAAATTCTTTCACCATTTCGACAACAGTTTTCGGAAATTTCGTAATCGATCTTGATTAACGATTACGCAATGGAAATTATTTAGTAAGTAAAAGAATTAATCGATAAGAGAACAGTTAGATGAATTAAGAATAATTGTACGATAAGGTCAGAAATGGGCGCCTAGTTAATTCCTGATTCGCGACTTTTGCTACGACAAAATAGCTCGATCGTGACAGTGATACGTTGCGAAGTATGCTGCAAATTGTTGAAACGTTCCTTTCTTTTTTAAACTCGTACGAGCGTATCGAATCGGTGCGGCGATCGAGAGATGCTCGTGTTCGTTTTGCCATCGCAAGATATTGCTAAATGGACGTCCTCTCTCCTATTATTATCGGGGGACCCATCGTGGCGATCCGCAAAGGTTGTAATTTAAAACAATTTAATAATAATGTATTACGAATCGTAGTTCGAAATACAAGGGTGGGTCGGTCCGGTTCTCTTGGACTCTACGCTCGCTTTGTTTCTGCCTTCCGGTGATTTAGTATGTCGTGGGTGGATTTTTACCTTTGCCACGTTATCCTCCTAGCAGATTTTTGGTCGAACCGTTCTCTGTATACAAGTTCGTAAATGGATAGATTTTTAGCGTTAAAAAAGTGGCCTTATTTTTGTATCACTGAAGAAACTTTTTGCTAGCGAAATTTATAAATGCAAGCAGAAGAGAAATGAAGATTTCTCTAAACTCTATTTAAGTAATAAAAAACTACAGTAACAAACGTAATTTCAATTACGTATCCCTAAATTGCTGGTATCTACATATTTAACTTTCTTTCCTCGCAGACTTCAACAAATTTCACGTTTACATTTACCAAAGGAACATACAGTGTAAGGAAGCTTAATCAACACCCGCTAAAAACGTTCCATCGCTATGTTACATACACACTGCCTTCTACTTCAGCAGCCTAAGTACACGTTCTTATCGATCCTAATCTCGATACTCGCATTTACCCCAATCCGAAACCTTTGCTGCTCCAAAAAAAGAGAATCGTAGAACATTAAGAGAAGTTTATCGCCAACGACTACGAGCGTGCTCGATTCACACGGAACTCGATGATCCACTTTTCACCCCTTCAGCATCGAGTTGCACGACATCGAGACGTCTGCGTGGGTTCGCGCGTATGGCGTAAGAATCGTCGATTCGTCGAGTGTCCTGCAGTCTCGCGTTCCTCCGCGACTGTTCGCGGAGGACCTCGATGCTCTGGAGACGCAGGACGCAACGTGGCCCGCAGGATTCACGCGCGTACGAGGCGACGCCGAGGCGACTAAGCAAATATTTATACACGTCAATCACGAAGAGACGACGAAGCGTTCGCTGTCTAAACAGGCCGCAGGGGCCTCGTGGAACCGCGCAAACCAACCGGTAGCGTTCACCATGTTGGAACATTCGTCGCTGGTTACTCTATCTCTAACAAGCCTCTCGATAGTTACCGTTTGTCATGCGCTCCAACCCGTGTTTGCTCGCCCGTGGGAGAAAATCATAGCCTGCGATCCGTAAGGCCCACCAATTTTCGTTCTCGGCTGCTGTTTACCTCGAATCGCAGCCGAGCTAGCCTTTTCGTTATTTCGAAACGAGCCCTCTCTCGATTGTCCTGCGAACGTGTACCTCTTACGTGTACCATTTTTATTGCTTCAACGTTCCTCTGGTTTTATGTACTTTTGCTTCGTTACTTTTATCATTTAATTGCCGTCTTTTCAGTTTTATTCCATTTTGTCATTGTTATACGAGACTGGTATCATAGAAATTAATCGGAATAGTATACCAGTCACGCTAAAAGTAGCTCGACGAGTGGCGAAAGTTCGCTGTTGAAACCTTCAATGCTCCCATAATAAGCTACAAGTGCTTTTGCTCTCACGATCGGTTGATGTACAAAGAGTATGCTAATAACACAAGCGTTGCATCGACATTGGATAAACACGAGCCTCGTCGAACGAATTCAGCTACAAGTTTATCCTGTATACCACCGTTAACGACTATGGCAGTACACGTCAAACCGAGACAAGTACTCGAGGGGTTCCATTGCGTTCGATTTATGGCTAGTCGGTAGTCGTGATTCCTTGAAACGTTAACAGTAATTAGTAACCACTCGATATCGAGGATCTTGTACAATCCTCCTCTCACTAATTAAAAACCCTGCGAGATTTAAACACCTCTCACTTCCAGCCACTTATTCTCTTCTCTCGTGACAACTTCTCGATCCCAGAATATGCTGATTTTTTTCGAACAAAGTCACGGGTCGAAAAAGTTATTTAAAGAAACGAGAACGGCAACCGGATCGAAAATAACCGGCGCATCGCGGCTGGATTAAGATCTCGATCGTTGGCCTTTCGCTTCCTCCGAATCGTCGATTTAATTGACGCGCCTCGCCGAGAGGGTTCATCGACGATTCGACGTTCCGTTGGCTTCCACCTGGCGAATTTACGATTCCACCGTGGTTCGCGTACGAATTTACGGGTCGCCTATTACGCTAATTGGTCCCACCGCGCGTACGCACGCTTTTACTACCGTTAATTCGTACCTTCGTCTTTCTTTTTTCCTTTTTATTTCCCCCCTCGTAACGAGCCTCCGATTTTAACGTTAATGTATGCACGCTCCAGCGGGAGAAAGTCCGCTGCAACGGATTACGCGCGTAATCGGGGACCTTTTTACCAGCGTGAAAGACCGCCGGTTGTGGAACGCGCGTCGGACAGGTAAAATGGAGACCGCGGATCGAGAGACCTGTCGACGGTTCATCGCTCACGGTCAAAGGTTAATAAGAAGCTCTGCCACTGACATTTCAGTTGCCGGATTTAATATTGCGCCTCGTCCATTGCGGTTATATATGCTCGCTGTGGACGATAAATTTCATCCTCGACGATAAACAGAATGTTTGATCGGGCAATTTCAAGTTCCCTTCTTAGTTGCGTCATCGGACAAGCGTTTTGTGTATATAAATTACCGTGTAACGTTCGTCCGGTAACTGGACTATAATTTCCAACAGCCGATGATCGGTCGTTGCGCAATTTGTTCGCAGGCGATAATGCCGAGGCGTACAATTTAATTCTTCTTAATTTCGCGACGGCACCGGTTTTCACGCGGCAACTTCGTCGCTCGCAACGCGATGGAACGCGTCGAAAGTTCACACGATGAACCGGAGTTTAAGTAACGCTCGCGTTCGATATTTTAGAACGAACTCGGCCAAAAGATTGCGTAATCGAACGAGGGTGCACGGTGGAGTGAATCGAGGATTTGAAAGTTAATTGGAATTTCGTATACCTGTTACATTAAGCGAGAAAAAGGGAATTTCGACATCTCGTTGAGATAGTCGGATACATTTTAGAAAGTGGACTCCATCGATTTGGTTAATCGAATCCAGTAGCTGGTAATAGCTGCGAACAACCGTTGATTGCACTCTGAACTTGACGCGTTGAACGCGGAATCGCAAGACACCAGCGACGATCGCGTTATCTTTAGCGTTGTCTACGACGAATATGGAAAATTTCGAACAGAAGATTAGTCGGTACTCGAGGCGCAGGCAAACGGCGGTCGCCACGAGCCGCGACGATCTGAAAAGCCGCGTAACGCGCGCAACATTTCGCCGCGTAACGACAGAATAAATCAACCGGCTAGAAAAAGACAAAGTGGAAATGAAATCGAAGGATTGTCTGCGCGGTCGTCGCCGTATCCTGGTAGCGACGCCAATTTAGGCGTGCCGTCTGATTTTCTCACGTTCCAGCGCGTCGCGTCGTTCACCCGGCGAGTGCGGCGCGCGGCAAAAAGGCGAGAAAAAGGCGAAAAGAAAAAGGCGAAACAGGGACGCGTACGGTTGATTGCGTAAAATTTTTATGCACATTTCGAAACAGGCCTTTCGTCGCGACGTCGTAGACGCGATATATTCAAATCACCGCGCCGCCTTATTACGATAGGACAGGCTTATTACGATACGCGCGGCACCGACGTGTTCCGTATCGAAGGGGGCCAGGCGTGCACGCGTACGTGTACCTACCAGCTACGTACACCAGGTACGTCTGGTTATTTGCCATATAACGGCACGGTTTCACCCGTTGAATGATAGAGAAAGAGAGGAGAGATCAAGAGTCTCGCGGAGGCCTATAAATTATTGCCGCGCGTCTATCCAATCGCGGCACGGCCGGCACCGACGGTTAAAAAGAATCGCGACCAATGGTGGCAGAGAATGTCCACGGTCGTAACTACCGCCTCCGGTTCTGGACGGCGCAGTAAAATCGGAAATATCACCGTAGGAACGTTACGCTGCCCGCTTTGATCGACGGTACCTATCACATTGTATGATAATCGCGGCCGATATCGCCGCCGATCCGTCATCCGGAATTCCATTCTCCTGACCTGGAAATTCGTCGTTTCTGCCCGCGCGTTCCACCGCGAAAGGATGCCAAGGATGTCGGCGAGCAAAAATCCATCGGCGGCGGCCATTTCGATGGTCGATAGGCGAACGCCTGGGTGCAACTCGATTGGCTGAAACGGACGGCTTCCAAGTCTACCTCGTTCCATCGAGTTTCTGGATTGTGCAAAACCGTCAGCATCGAACGATCGCCGCTTTTTTTTCAATCCGGAATTATTCGTCGTCACTACGGGGTTTCGCGTTCGATTCCAGAGGTGGCAGATTGAACGGAGACACGCGCTGTGCACGTTACGTTTTTAATTCCGATCGATCGTATCGCGAGGTAATCGGCTGTTCTTAAATACTCCCTTCTCCTCTGGTGTAGCCTGTGCGATTTCTTTGATCGATCGCGGGTATTGATTTCCTGTGCTGATATATCGCGTTCGAAAGCACTTGCTTTTAGCGATTGTCTGTAAGATTCAACTGTTCGATCCTAATACAAGTGCAATCGTTAGTTTCGCAAAATTGTTGTTGCATCCTTCATTCCCGCGGCAACTAACAAGAGCGCTATGGAGACGAATGAATTTCTTGTTCTATTCGAATCGTAAGAACGTCCCGTCTAGTCGCGTCCAAGTTAATAGCCCCATTCATCGCGCAATAAGCAGGATCACGTTTTGTCAGTAGTTCGAATACCACGGATGGATTCTTCGACGAACGCCAGTTCTCTAGCGGAGAAACGTGACGCCGGCACACCCTGCTCGAACGGTACACCCCAAACGGACATCAGAAACTCGTAAACTTCTCACCGTGAGAGATAATCCGATGTACGCGTGCATACGTACGCGGTCGATCGTGATTTTGGACTGGTAACCCAGAATACAAAGGGGCAGATCCCACGCGCGCTGTGGGTGCACACACCGCGAACGTGCATCAAGCAACACGGCCCGATAAACTCCGTCCTTTTCGATAGGAGTGCCACCTCTTTGAATGTTATCGATTCACCCCGAGCGAAGGTTCGTATATCGAAATGTACACACATATCGAGAGCAACGCGCGTCGTGGTCTGGTTTATAGTGGATCCCGGATTCGATACAGTTGAGATCTTTCAGAGACGCGTTATGAGTGACCGTGCTCTTCCATCGTGATCGCGCGATTTCATCTTTTCAGTCGAAGCAGATCGATGAATTATCGAGGTTTCCGATTAATCAAATTGGAATACCTTTATATTTGTGTAAAAGAGAGTTGACGATTGTTAGTATGACACCGTTATCCAAACACAACAGAGAATAACGAGTTGGCGCGAGGAATTTCTGTATCGATAGTTTATGGAACCACCGATACTTCTCATCGTACAGAGGTATTACGGGGTTGATCCGAAGGTACGCGTCCGATAAATCCACCCCTCCGTAAAATCCGCGCGTCCGTTCGATGACTTACGGCAGATCGGCTCGTATTTTTTCTCCCACCAAAAAGAACCGCAACCCTCTGTACACGATTGGAGAACGAGTTTGCAATCCGACGGCCATACTTTACAGCTGCCTTTTTACGCATCGCGTATAAATCTTTGTTCCTTATCGTTAATACTTTCAACGGGCAATGACGCGGTGCCGCGTCTCTTCCTGAATTAAAATCAGTGTACCTTTTTCTCATTTCGCCTCGACGAGATCGTTCTTTAATCCCAACCGATGGACGAGAGAGTTACAATTGTAATTTAGCACGCGACAAGTCTGGTTAATCCGTGTAGCCATCCGGCTCTTAAATAACCGCGCGATCGTAAGAGAAACAAGTGTCTTATTAACGCAGATTTACGAGACACTCCTGTATATTCATAATCCCAAGATTTTTCGAGGCGATCTTCGAACCATCTTGATCAGCATCCAGTATGAACTCTACGACAATCTTTTAAATAAAAATTCCCTTGCGTTACCTCGATGCGAACCGTACACCTACACGTGGCTCGTTAAAAACAGTCTCGTCGCACGCGAGACCACTCGCAACGCGAAATAGATCGTTAGCAATAGAGAGGGTGCACCATCGAGCTCGCGATACGACGAAAATTGCTAGCGATGCGGGTACTCGCCATGGGATCGCCTCGCGCAGAAGACGTCTCGCGTCGAAATATCCCGCCGGCTAATTTCGAGTTTCGAAAATACGCATCGCATGCCGGCCGCTCGCGGGCATTTCATTATCAGACGGAAGACGGCTCCGCAACGAATTCGAGACGCTAATTAGCGTGTTTCGGAGCCTTCTCTAAGACAGCGCGCGCACACACGGACGGATCTTTAAACGCGTCGCTCGCTCCGCCGCCAGTCCCTTTTTAAAGGGGGACGCGTGTACGATTTAACAATCCCGACGAACACGATGTTACGGTACAATGTGTTTTACGAGCCGGCATCGGTGGGTGCTTTTTATTCCCGAACGAGTTCGACCAAGTGATTTGTAGAAATTTCCTGCCGGTACGCGTGGATGTTCCAGTCGGTGGAGAACGAGCCGCGCTTCGTTTCACTTGTCGAAGACAGGTTTGCGCGATAAATGCGCGGGCTTTTAATTGAGTGGTTGTTGCGTTTCGAAGGGAGGAGTCCTCGAGTATAATTATCCGTAACGAATTGGTTTGTCTACCCACGAAATCAATTTCCTTTTGGTTTACCTAATATCAAATCGCTGAAGAAGGACTTAGTTAAATATCTGCCTCTTCGAAGGTAGTATCCTAATTAATCGTTTTATTCGCGATAATCTTTGTCACTTTAAAGTCGCAACGCGATGACATCGGCTAGACTTTTATGATTCTATACGAGGAATTATCGTTACGGAAATTTCTGGACGTTTAAGTAAATTCCTGTGTCAACGAGAACGTACACTTTGATTATTGGAGTCGCGATTGTGGCGGTATGCGGAGGAACAAATTAACAAATGTCTGACGCTAAGTGTCGACTGCTACTGTCGTCGAGTACTAAGAGTGGAATTTTCACAGACGCATGTATATTTAGAGTGTTTAATAGGCGGGAGAATCGTTTTAGCCCTTAGTTGCTTTATGGACTACGTAAATTGCACTTTGCGCGAATATAGACTTCAAAATTGAAGCAGACTACGATAATAATGGTTTCTAACCATTAATTTAACCGCTAAATCAATCTTATCAATTATTAACCCCTTGTCGTAGTTTAACGAGTCGGACTGATGGTCGTAATTTCATGTCGGATAAATATGCACCGTTTTGTTCTATAATTTGTTGTCATTTTAAAGGCAGCTTCATAATGCCTTTCATAGAAGTCTTGATCCCTATTGGCGAAAAATTCTAGTAATCGATTTTCACAGCCTTCTTTTAATGCCAATTTCTTATCACTAAGGAAGTCTTGCAATGCAAGAAAAACATGATATCGCTTGGTGCCACGTTCGGACTATATGGAGGATGCAAAATCCTCCCAACCAAGCTCCTGGAGTTTCTGACGAGTCACTATAGACGTGTGTGGCCTGGCATTGTCCTGATGGAACACAACATCTCTCCTTTTGGCCAACTCTGGTCGTTTCTGGTCAATCGCTAGCTTCGAACGGTCCAATCGTTAACAATAGAGATCCGAATTTAGTGCTTGACCATATGGAAGCAACTCATAATAAATGATTCCTTTTCAATCACACCAAATACACAGTAGAACCTTCCTGGTTTGCCTACCGTTTGAGCTGCGCTTTGACCACGATCGTTTTCACACAATGTTGTCGAACGTGACCCATATCTTATCCCCAACGACCATCCGTTTAAGAAATGGGTCAATTTTACTCCACTTGGCCAAGGCTTCGCAGATGGAAATTCGATCCATCATATTTGTTAATTGGTGTGGCACTCAAAGATGCAACTCTCGAGCTAATACAGCGACGATCGTTCCTGCATCCGAGCACGCAGTCGAGGAATCGGCGACAAGCACAATTTAAGCCGTCCGTCGTTGCACCGCGCGTATGATGGCGTTTCGTGCGAGAAGACTCGATTAAAATCGCGTTGCCAGCGACGAGGAGGGTGGACCGTGCGACGACGAGCCAACGAACCGATAAGGATCGAAGAAACGCGGACCCGTGCGTGTGGTCCGTTCTGCGTGAACATCCGGCCGATCGCGTCGGCGAGTCCTCTCGTACGGGAGGCGCCGGTTGGTTAACCGCTCGAGGAACGATGTCTTAATTAACTGGCACGAAACGCGCCGGCCATCTCTTAATATCCCGTTTCTATAAATCTCGAGGAGCTGGGCTGCTCTCGACGGACCGTCGCCGCGCGAGACAACAGGCGATCATCGTACCGCGACGCCGTCGAGGTTCTAATTCGCCGCTGTTTTCGTCGCCTGTTGGGAACCGTGCGCGGAGACGCTCTCGACGACCGCTGAGATTTATGTGTCGTGGAAGATTGATAAAGGAATAAGATAGGTGCGATAATGGGGAGCCTGGTGAGACTCGCGGACAGTCTTGGTAGCTCTCGAAGATTCGTTAACGTTCTAATTCAGAACTCAGTCGCGATGATGGTAACGAATATCGGTTCAGCGGATTTTCTAGTAATTGACGAAGGTGGATGCGAGCGTTCGTTAATTCATTCTCAAAGGGGATACAACGAGATGTAATTATTCTGTGGTGTTGGTAGAATGAGTCGCAACATTTGCAAGTGATCTACGTCGAAGAGGAGAAGCAATTTCGTGGGACGCGATGACCGCGTTCCTTCGAGAGGATCTCTCTCGTCGTAAGGGCGGATCGAGAGCAGCTCGTGAGAAAGTACCGGTGGGTACCGGATCGCGGTATATTAACGTGCGATAAACCACTGCGTTAGTCACGGATCGGTCGGAGCGCGGTGCACACGAGCCACGGGTGCGCGTTTACGGATGTGAAAATATTAATTCGGCTTATAATTTTTATGCAAAACAGGCCCCGCGGCATCGTTCACCGATCCACCTCGGTACGACGGCCCTCCCCATTTTCTCCCTGTCCCCCCTCCTCGCTTTCGGCTTAATTGCGGAATATATCTTGTCGCCAGAAATTAGAAGAATGTTGTTTGGAAGAAGATCGGTCGTTCGCTCTTCGGCTACTGGTCGTCACTCGACCCGTAGCTCTAAACTGAATGCTCGCGTTTTCGGATTGTAAAAAGATACCTTCTCCTCTGCGTCGAGGAACAGAAATTTGAATATAAATAATTCGATAGAGACCAACCTGTGGACAAACTCGACGGACTTTCGCTGAAAGTTTCCAGAGAATCGGCGATAAATCAGAGATTAAACGCGGTTTCTTCTTTCCTGTTGCAGGTGGTTTGGCTGACCGCAGTCCTGTGCCCGCGGCTTGCTGCCGCCAACAACCTGACTTTATCCTTCTCCTCTCGTAAGGCCAGGGAACATCCTTTCAGGGGACATATCTCTCGCTGGTAAGTTTTCACTTTCCTTGGATTCTTTTCCCTTCGTTTTCAGCAAACGTTCGCTGGTAAACGTTTTCGTAACCAAGGAAGACTCCGGTACCGCTTGCTAAATAAATTCAATCGATGCGTGCTGCATCGTTCTTCGTAGACCTTTAAAATTGCATCGCGACGTTTTGAAAATGAACACAAATCGTATAGTTTTACTTTATCGAATATGCTTCCCGAGTTAACTAGAACCTTAGAGAAGGATTGCAGAAATTGCATCAGATTTTTTTCTTTCATTATATTCTGCATAAATAAGAAAACAATTAATCAAACGTTATCGCAGAAGTCGAGATCTTTATATGGGATTTTGCGAATAGCGGAGCAACGTAGACGCCAACTTTTCCCCCGTATAGTAATAAGATCGATAGCAGAATCAGGCAAACGCATACCTTGGCATCATTCAAGCTTGGCTAGCAAATTTATCGGCACGCCGGTGACATTATTTTGCACGGCTGAATTTCAATTTTCAATCAGCGACCGCCGGCGCCCGTATATCTCCCGCGCGCACCTCGACGTTACGCCATTATTTATCCTGTCTGTCAAACTGTCTTAATTATTATTAATGACTCGCGTAAGAGGTTCGCCAGGTGAATACAAAATTAGAATCGAAATGTCCGTTCGAGAGCAGATTTTTCGCGAAATACCAACCATTACGACTATGTTCGGTCGCGTGTCCAGGTTTAGACACCAGTCGATACTTACGTTGCAACCACGCTATCTCGATTCCATTTTTCGGTTCCGCTTTTCCGATTACGCGAACCGTTGCGCCATGCCTGAAACAAATTTTCAACAATTATTCTAATAGCACTTGTTACAATATCATTGCAACGGATTTCAGTCAAATCGATCGAGTCTGTATCGTATAAAAATCTGTAAATGCAATCATTTTTCATATGGCATTTATTCAGGTGTACGCGAAGAATTTGCAAACCGATAGAGAGCGAACCAAATCGCGAAACGGACCGCGTGCACGGCATTGTACGATCGAACGGAGATGATTCGACGTATCTAATCATTACCCGGACATTTCAGGACGCACACCTCGGAGGACGCAACCAAGCGGATGACTTATCGAGAGATGAACATGATTCTGCGACACGAAGGGGGCGAGGACGGCAATCCGGTCGATTGCTGCCCTACGGTGGAGGAAATGGTGGAACCGGTCGGCGGTCGAAATCGGGAAAACATGTACGTCCAGCTGTATCGGGATGGCCTGAACGCCCAGAGGTTCTTCGAGTACTCCTGCAGGCCAGACGTCCTCGACAAGCCGTGCAGGTTCATCGACCGGAAGTTCGCCAACCAGTCCAGATGTGTGCAGAAGTTCTCGTATACTTACGCTATCATTGAAAATTCTGGCTCGATGGTACGTACCCTGTAATCCTCTCGTTCCTCTCTGCGCGTCGTCGCGCGATGTCTTCCTTGGTCGAGCTCGTTTCTTCGACGCCGATTTCGCCGTTCTCGATTCAAGCGTGTCCCTGAAACAGACCAAACCAAATCGATTAGTTTCACCGTTGATAATTCGTAGTTACAATTTCGATAATTTAATTGGATCGCTGATAGAAATGATACTTCCATTGCAGAGCGGAAAGGAGGAGCACGGCAGGCATCGGCACAGAGAACGCATGATCCCAACGTTCGCGGGGAACACCGTGGGTGGATCAATGTGGACATTGGACTACATCAAGGTGCGAAGTGGCTGCAGCTGCGAGATCATGCCGAAGCCGAAGAAGAAGAAGAAGTACAAGAAGAGCAAGCCAAGGGACCAAGATCCAGACCAAGAGACCTGAGATCCGTGTGCTCCCACGGCATCAGGGCACCGCCGTTCTTCAAGGCCGTTACCTTAAAGCAATACCACCGATTAGAGAAACGTTGCTCCGTCGTACTTTGCGATCGGATCGAGTCGCATGAAACGCGTGTCGAAATCATGCGAACTTTGATTAGAAACGCGCGAAGAAGAAACGATTCTATCGCATCGCTGACTGTACAGAATATAAATGTTACCAATAGAAGAAGGGTTCTCGCCTAACGAGAGTTGAAGCAATAATATCGCTGGTGTTGAAAGTACTCGGTCGCGCTAAAACGTGCGCCTCGACGGAAGTTTGTCTGATTTCTAACAATAGATTATTGACAATAATAATTGTTCTATGACGATTTTATTATCGTATTTATTATTAATGTGTAGCTTGAACGTATGATTAGGTACGTATTATTAGAAATTAAGAACGCAGAGAAGAGGTTCCGCCAAACTGTATTCCTCTTAAGTTTTGTAAGATCGATATCGTTTTAGCATTATTTGAGATGAAATCAAACGTAGCAGTAGAACGAAGTCGGTAGAATCTCCTTCGGACGTATAGTGGATAGTGGATAGACTGATATTACGATTTGACGAGTTAAGCACGAAACATATTAAGAGTATTTTTATCCGTTGATGAATTGTCACTAACATCGGGATAATCTTGGGTGCAAATGAAAATGGTACTCGATGGGTTGTTCCGCAAGCAGCAGAGGGATGTCTCGATCGTATATTTAACTGCTAGATAACATTTTCATTGTCACCCGCGGCCAGTTACTATCATATCGCTCCTATGTGTATAATTTAAGCTTGTGCCTTATTTCTAAGTTATAGAGAGAGCGTAGACATTTTATAATATTTATAGATTTGATATTTATAACAGTGTAACACGTTAGTTTTGATAGATCTGCGTATTATTCGTTGTGTATAGGTGACGAGAACCAAACAGAAAGCTACTTAAATTTATTTAACGTATCAAAGGTCTATTTAACTAGTGCTATTAGGTCTGTTCTATTTTTCTTTTTCAAAGCACTGACTAGATGAATTATAAAAGAGTGCGGCGAGCGAAACGTTGCATTAGTTAGTAACCATGACAATTGTTAACAAATCTGAGTACACGATAAGGAAAAATGTTGAAGAGCGGAAATATAGAAATTTGTTATCTATTTTAGGATACGAGTTATTGCATATGTAGAGTTTATTTTATGCACGAATATCTAGCTAGATTTATACGCGGAGGTAAACGTATGTCTATGAGTTTATATTACTTTAACGCATAAATAACAACCATAAAGCTGCCATTATTTTAACAATATTGTATTCGTTTGTTCGTCGTATATATATATATACACACACATACGAAACTACGTAAATGTATAACGTAATTGCGTTGTTATGCGTTACAGTAATGGACTTCGTAAATTATAAGAACTAATATTCACATTTAAAATTAGAAAATATTCGACAACATTGTACTTGAATAACTGAAATCGTATTAGTCGAATGTACACGCTGAGAACGTAAGCAACGAGCGAATTATAATACCAGTTCTTCAACTTAACTATTATTTATAAATGTATTATAGTAAATTTCATCGTACGTTTAATTAGCAAAAGGAACCTTTCCAATAAGTATATTCTCTTTTTCTATCGTTGTAGTCGTCGTATTAATATTTTAACAAGTCGTTTCAACTTGATATAACACTCTTGTATTATAATCACGCATTAGGCTTGCAGATTTATTTTCTGTAACGCCATGTATACATTGTACATAAATGATATTAATACAATTGTTATAAAACGTATTCGTTACTTCCTTTCCCATGCTAGAAACAAAATGACGCTTGTTTCTCCTTTCCTAGTACATACCTTTAAGCATCATATCTACTCCATATGAGATGCAAGTAGTACTAATAAAAGAATAGTCATAAATTCTTGTCGACCAATTAATCGATATTCCAAAATAAAATATAAATATAATAATTCTATCTAATGTTCTATCATTTTTATTTACAAACTTTTAATAAAAATAATTCTATAATGCATAATAAAAAATTTAAATTATGAATACAACTTTACATTAATAGTGAATATTTTTTATTACTACAAATAAAAAATATTTTCGTCAACATTTACTGT
Source organism: Xylocopa sonorina (assembly GCF_050948175.1). NCBI lineage: Eukaryota > Metazoa > Arthropoda > Insecta > Hymenoptera > Apidae > Xylocopa > Xylocopa sonorina. Next base: position 3,043,142 of record NC_135195.1, on the reverse strand, counting down.
AATCTTCCTTGTAAATTGAAACGTTCTTAATTGTTTTATCGTATCATTGATGTAAAGAACATGAAAGTAATTTTTTAAAACTATACTAATTCATTTCCATTTCTTCCTGTTCTTGCTCATCGCTAGATTCTTGCATTCTTTCTTCTTGTTCTGCAGCTTCTAATTTCTTCCTTTCTTTAAGTCCTGCAGCAGGTGATCTTATAAGAGATAAATCGCGCTGAACTTCTTTAATATCCCTTTCTTGTTCTAATTCACGTCCCTTGCGTAGCCGCTGCATTATATGTAAGTTTTGCCTTCTTTGTTTGATAGTTTCTACTTTTTTCATCGCCTCAACCGCATTATTCCATAATTCTCTGTTATATTTAACAGGTGTATTTCTTCTCTTTTCAAATTCAAATGATGGATCCACTGCCAATTCTTTGCCAACTGTCTTTCTGTATGCTTTAGTCCATCTAACTTTGCGTGGATTTTTCTTTTTCTTGAATGCAGCGTGACATTTTGAACGACAAAATTTAAATATCTATATTGTAAGAAATATACATTGTAATAAGAAATAACAGAAGCACTGGTTATAAGAAAGTTAATTGTCAATTAGTAATATATCCATAGAAATTAACAAAGCAAAGACAAAAGTTTTTAAGATACATTTTTTATTAGATATTAAAAATATCGCATAGACGAAGGAATCATTTATCGTATAAAACCAAAAATATGTATAAAATCTATCGCATTAATTGTGAAACGAATGTAACTTCTAACCATAACCTGACCGACTAACCTAACCTAACCAAGAATCAGAAACTATCACTTTATAGCATTCTTCTCGAAATAAAAAAAATGTTGTACATATAATAGAAAACATAAATGTATCCAAATTCTTACCTTGCAATCATTTCTTACAAATTGAATACCATGTCCCGGATAAATCCGGGACGAACAAAAGTAACACGACTCTATACGCATGTTACACGTGATTATGAAAACACCGGAAAGTCAAACACGAATGGCAACCTTATGACATTAAATGATCGACTACGCGAGCGATTTTGTGAAATACAATCTATTGAAAAGTTTTTGAAAATATACATAAATTTTTGAGCACATATATATGCAATTTCATGTACTCGAACCTTAATGAATGATATAAATAAATTCAATAAATATGTATAATGTAATGGCAATAAAATGTTACCAATCTAGAACCACAGTTTTACTAAAAATTCATGAAGATAATAAGTTTATATTAATATGTATACATTTTATTTAAGTACAAAATATTATATATAGACTACCTGAATATAATATGTATATTCTTTTGTTTAAAGTAGCAGATATAATATTATTCTAGCGCTACAAAAAGACTGTGTAAATGGAATGTAATAGAATTTATCAAAATTCAGTTTTCCTAGCTATAGATGGAACAATGAGGGTAAAAATATATAAAGGGAATATTTTACATGTATACAAATACGTCTCATATCTGTAGTAAAATTCTTATATCTAAAACTTCTGTAAAGTATGTTATAATTTATGATATCTATATACAAAGATTAATTAGATAACAAATAACATTTATTAAGAGTGAAATAAAAATTTCGAAACTTGAACACCCTATATATCCAGTGAAATATGTAGAAAACGTACATGAATTGATGAACTTTTCAATATGTTACACCTAAGAATAATTTCTATTTTACATTGTTTGTAAGAAAACTATTCGGAATGATCTAAGTATAAGGCCACTTGTATATTCATATTAGCATTCGTTCTCTTAAATTATCGTTATGTACATTTCTTTTGTACTTTGAAATTTTCTTTTCCAGTTCATCCCATTATTTTTTATAGCTATTTAAGTACACTTTATAAGTTTTGTATATAAAGTACCGATAGTACTGTCTTAATACTTATAAACATTGCTGCCTTTCAATAATACTATTATATACAGTCATATATCTATTCAATAGATTAAAAAATATAAATATAATATTCAAATACTTCATAAAAAAACAAGACAAATTCAATGCTACGCTCTCAATGCTGCACTTAATTCTACGATGCTTGATTCGTTTCAATATTTTAATCTCTTACTGTCATGTTATACTTCTTTTGCATTCATGTTTAAATGCTTACTGTACATGAAATATCCGGACCAATACGATGGAATGTTAAAGTTGTTACCTTACAATGTTATACCAGTTAAATCTACGATTTCATCTGCATCTTCATCACTACCAGTTGCAGCGCTTTGTGTGGACTGTAAACTTCCAGAGGATAATTGACTATTACGCGAAAATGATCCACGTCTTGGAGCCGCTAGCGCCGCTCTTTGATTGGCTGGTTTTACTGTTATTATGAGATTCGATGAATTGGCAATCATCATATCTGTAACCTGTTTAATAACTTACGTTTTAATAACAAATAAATACCATATTTTTAGCAATCCAATGTATATTATAACTACACACTTGATCAAGAGTTTTCCCAGCGACCTCTATACCATTTACTTCGAGAACTTCATCATTCACTGCTAAAAGCCCTGTACTTTCTGCCAAACCACCTGGTACTAATCTGCTAATAAATACTCCTGGAACCTTTTCGATGCCACCACCTGCGGATGGTGGTAATATTCTAAAGCTTTCTCCATCCTTAATATAAAATCCTAACGGCTTGTCAGAGCCGTGTTTCAATAAACGAACACGGCGACAAGTCTCAGGTAATATATCCACATCAATTATTGCTGACACCTATTATTTATTAACAAAATTTGCATCTTGCATAATAATTCTTATGCTCTTGCTATACATTTCAAATCTATATATACAGACATACCTGCCTAAAATCATGTGGATTAGATATAGCTAATGACTTTGGCTTTCCAGGTGTGCCACCAAGAATACTTGATATTAAATTTTTTGGTTTCATTGTCCCATATCCGTTTATATCTTCCAATCCATCGCCTATTGCATAAAGTAACTAAATTTAACAAGTAAAAGTATAAATTTCCTAATATTAAATTAAAGGGATGTTATTTACCCTTCCTTTGAATAAAAATTCTAAGGAGCGGTTTAGCAGCAAGCAATGCTCTCGCCAAGTTGTTATCATTATTAATTGGTAATAAATCGCCGTCAGTTGGATCCGTGTACAATATGAGAAAAGTGGAATCCAAACTAATGTCATGCTTTTCAGCAAATAATTTTCTAAAGTCCTCGTAACTGATAGCTTCATTACGATTAATTGAAAATCTTATGATATCTGCATCAAACTAACAAACAAAAATACCAACTCTTTAGTGAAAATACAACAGATGTAGAACAGAATTACAGAAAGAGTGGAAAAATGAAATACTGCTAGACGACACTTATTTCTCTCCATCCAATAATAACAATAATAATAACATAAATAAACGTAGGGACTTTCAATTAGAAAGTAGCTCACTTTGCTTTTCACTGCGACGATACCGGTGTCAACTTGGTGGTGAAGTTTGCTCTTAGACATGGTTTTTAATTGCACGCTTGAAACAAATCCAGAACTCGAACCGACGGTTCGAAGATTGAACGTTAAAACGAAGGAAGGAGTTACTAAATTTTAATCACTGCTAGGATTGCCAAAAGTAGTAGTTTCGATGACGTAGAAGAGAGAAGCAGAGGGGAACGGGGAACTTCGAATAATAGGCATCGTAGGTGCGATGCAGCCTCGTTAATGACGTCATCTGTGACGTTTGTACCGCGACCACCTTAATTGCATTTGCTACGAGGAACGAGAACTACGGGCGTCGCAACCGTTGCTGGAATGTAGCTGAAATTTTAATCACCACTAATACGATTAAAGTAATCACATTTTAACCAAATGGGTGGCGGCATGCCGATACGACGCCAAGAGCACCTGTTTAGTGGGAACACGTTTGGCTTGGTCACTGTCGAATTTTCAAACAAGGAAATGTACGATTTCACGTCGACATTTACGAAATCGTTCACCGATAACCTACACACGAGTATTATCAGACAATGCGCAGGCACGTAATCAAAATACAGATGAAACACAGAAGCGCGATAAGCCCGTTTACCAGTTTATCGAAACTTTTTAACGATATTCACAGTTTCTTCTTTACAGCTCATTCTTCATTTACCAAATTTCATCCATTTCGCCATAGAAATTGGGACACGGGATAGATTGTGTTTGCTATGGTGCAATCGGTATTATTACATGTAGATTTTGCTAGCTGGTGCTTTAATGCAAACACAAATGTAAGTGTATATCCCCCGACAGCACGACCTTGTCACAGTAAGAGAACTGTGATGTTATTCGCACCGTGTGACATTATTTCACACGGAAAGCTATAATACTGAAGACTACTAGCGCCATCTCTTGGAGGGGCGCTGAAACTGGTTGGTAATTAGTTTCAGTACTCCTCATAGAGGTCTCAGAGAACTAAGTTTTATAAGTCCAGCATACATTTTGAAAAAAATTCTCAGAAACGCCAGTTAAACAATTGAAGTCTCAACGATACTAAGCTTTTGTTTAAAAGAAAACTGTACGACAACTGACATACGTATGTACATATGTATGTTGCAAAGAAGTTGCACTGTAGAAGTATACAATGTAAGTATTTTGTTTTGATATAATTTAAAGATAAGTAGTCTTCATTTGGTTACAATACGTCTCTTTTATATTTCTTGGAAATCTTTTGATATTTACATTGAATTTATAATTAAAAAAAATAATTTCCATCTTCTGAATATATTGCTTTATCGCTTGATTATATTTTTTAAACCCATAAAACACTTTTGTTTACTTAACAACATATAATATGTTTATTAGAAACAAACTTGTGTCTATGAATTAAATTATTTTCTGTGTTTTTAGTATGTCCATGGAAAACAAAGTATTCTTAAATACTGATGCAATATCAGTATCCAATTTTTATTTAGATGATAATACGAACAAAGATAAATTAAGCTTAGAAATTTTACCACAAGTGGAAGATGATCTTGACATGGATGAAAAGATATCTATTTTATTTTTAATGGTAAATGACTATGCACAGGATTTCAGCCAAGTTTATGATTTACTACAAAATCATAAAGAACACAAATCTTATATACTTACTGAATTTATAAGTAAATATCCTATAAATTGGGAGAATAAGTTATTAGAAGCTATATCTGTTATAAACAATCGAAAAATTATTAAAAAATTAGGAATATTATTTGAAGATTTGAATATGTTATATTTACCAACGAACAGATCATGTTCAAGATATTTAAACTTGACTGCAAAATGTTTATATCTGCTATGTGAAGCGATGACGCAAGATAAAATAGAGTTATTATTGCAATATGTCAGAAGCGATATAATCAAATACAATGACAATTTGGGGGATACAGATTTCCTTGAATTACACATGTTATATTGGATGCAAGAAAATTACATTTCAATACATTTAGGTTTGTTCTTTATCTAAAGTAATAATCTAATTTCCTGTAATTAATTTTTTGTACAGCAGAATTCTATTTTTCAGAAGCATGATATTAATCAAGATAACTATAATATAGCTTTTTTTTAGTACAACATTTTATTATTACAGATGGTAAAGTGCAATTAAAAAATTTATTGAAACATTTGAAAACATTTGATGAATTAGAGCTTATATGCGAAGATCTGAAAAAGCATGAATGTCGACAAAATGTATTGGACATTCCATGTAGTTCTGCTAATAGAGTACAATCAGAACCTTTTTCAATGAGACAAGGAATTAATATGTCAAATATTGAAGAAGAAGAAATAAAAACATTAAACAAAGGCCTATGTATCATTATAAGTCAAATGTATTTTGCAGGTCAAAAGGTATTAAAATATAGTCACCTCTCACATTATATGTAATCATCCTTAGTACAAATATATTTATATATATAAGATTTATTTCAGTTTGAAACTAGATTTGGAACTATGGCTGATTGTTTGAAATTATCAGAAACATTCAAAGGTATTGGTTTTACCGTTGAAGTATTTAGCAATTTAAAAAAGGATGAAATACTTAAAAAGCTAGAAAACATACCAAAAGAATTTGGTATTGATTATGACTGCATTTTCGTATGTATTTTAAGTCATGGTTGTAAAGGTAAAATATAAAAGTAAATTGCGTATTAGGTTTTAATTTAAACATATTGAACAGTTTATAATTAATTAATGTTCCAGGTGGTATAATTAGTTCAGACGAAGAGGAAGTCAGTATTGAAATAATAGAGCATAAGTTTTGCTGTATGCAATTAAAGGATGTTGTTAAAATACTTGTTATACAAGCCTGTCAGGGAAAAGTAACTGGTAATATATTTTTTGTATTTGATCATAGAATATTAAAATGTTATTTAAATTTGTTTTAAAATAATTGTTATTTAAAATTTTATTTAAATATTGTTGTGTGTAATATGTATTTAACTGCAGGACAGGTAAATGATAATTTAGCTATAGATGGTTTTACCAATTACATTACACCAAATATCTTAGCATATAAAAACTTCTGTATATTTATGTCAACTATGCAAGGTTTTGTATCAGTACGGCACAAAAAAGAAGGTACATAATTGAATATAAGATAATTGAATAATTGGGGAAAAACGATGAGCGCTCAGTCTTAACAGATTTTCAAAACATGAAAAATTATACGTGACTTTTATTAATACGGAAGTTTAAAAATTGTCGTTTTTCCACCCGATCAATTTACTTTACTTATTTATGTTATTCACATGTTATATATGCAACTTTAAATGTTTAGGCTCATGGTTTATACAAGAGTTATGCAATATCATACAAAATGGGAACAAAATGAAGTTTTCCGATGTTATTACGAGAACAATTCGTTCAGTAACGGAAAAAAGAGGGAAATTAGATGAAGTAGAGTCAGTTGGCCAGATGCCTGAAGTAAAATCATACAGATTACTCAGAGATTTTTATATGCCGGAATATAAAATACGCAATAATAAAGATAAGATATTGTAGCTTTCATTGTTATCACTTTTAAGTACAATAAGATAATATATATATTTTCCATAATTTATATATTAAATAATGTTAACATTTCAGTACATATGAATTTCTACATATTTGTACCTATAAATCCAATTATAATTTATTTGTTAATTATAAAATAAATTTTTTATCACATGTCAACCATTTTTTTTCAGTTCACTATTTCATTCGGAATTAATTTTTTTTTTTAATTGATTAGTTTGATCGTAACGTAATGCACATATTAATATTTTGCAAACTATTGTTTACTCCACATATTATTACATACACTTTCGGAATAAAAGTTATAATCGTTCCTAATTTGTGACGCATTAATTTTCTTCCCCTCTGTCCTTTTATTCAATGTTCAACGTAAATGGTATGTTAATTTTTGATTGAACATTTTGCGATTGTAAACGTCAATATGTACAGTAATATTTAAAAGATTAAAGAAAATTATAAATTTAAATTATTTAAATATCGCTCGCGATACATTGTGCGCGACATCTGTTAATTCAGATAAAGATTCTATGGCAGAGACATCTGACAGGATAAGTTTACGTATTTTAGTTGGTGTTCGATGAAGTCGTTCCTTGCTTAATAATTTGTTCCTGCGTAATTAACAAAAAATGAACGTTATATCAAAGTCGACTAGTCTGTCGCCGTTTTTAAAATCGGCGACGGCTGTCATCGCAAATGGAGCACAACCAGTAGCTGCAAGTGGTAGAGTAATAAAACCAAAAACTGTTACTAAGCCTGCCGTCACCCGAATGGTCACTCAAAGTATGCACGAATCTCTTATTACAGGTGCTTTGCGTGTGAGCTCAGGACTCGGAGGTTCGAAACATTTATTTAAACGTTATTCTATTAGTTTCAATGTTAGTTTTAACATACATCGATTTTGTATACTTCGATTATATAATCATATAACGTATGCTTATACATGTTTCACATTGATTACTGCTATACCATTTGAGCTTTTAAATGCTATATATTTCTCAAATTCTATCTGGATCTTAGGAAAGACTAAACGAAATCATTTCTATCTTTAGCTTCGTATTTCGCATGCAACAATATAAGTATATCATATTTAAACCGAGAGAAACGATAATGTAAGTTAATTTTTACAGCAAGCTTGCTAGCGATACAGAGGAGGTTGGCGCATTCTGATATTCAATGGCCAGATTTTACTGAGTATCGTCGTAGAGCTGTAAAGCGTCCAGATGTTAGAAGCAGAGAAAGTGCAAGTAGACGTAAAACATTCACATATCTAATCACAGCTGGTAAACAAGTATTTCATTCTTTAAATCTTAAATTAGAATGGTACAGATTGACTTGTAAATTACATTTGAATTTGTTTTGTAGGTATTGGAGTTGGTGGTGTTTGTGCTGCAAAATCAACTGTACACACTTTTGTAGCTAGTTTAGCAGCTTCGGCTGATGTGCTGGCTTTAGCCAAAATTGAAGTGAAACTTGATGCTATTCCCGAAGGAAGGAGTGCTGTTTTCAAATGGCGTGGCAAGCCTCTCTTTGTACGACACAGGCAAGTGTTAACGCATTTACTGCTGCCATATCGTCCTTTTAGTTACATTATCATAAACTAAATATATTGTTTTAAAACGATATTAGGACAGCAAAGGAGATCGAAAGGGAACAGGCACTTGACATTTCGGGTCTTCGGGATCCAGAAAAGGATCAAGATCGTGTGAAGGACGCAAAGTGGTTAGTTGTTTTGGGTGTATGTACACATTTAGGGTGTGTCCCAATTGCAAATGCTGGTGATTTTGGTGGTTACTACTGTCCTTGCCATGGCTCCCATTATGATGCCAGCGGAAGGATTAGGAAAGGACCAGCACCCCTAAATTTGGAAGTCCCGTATTACGAATTCACTGATGAGAAGACGTTACTTGTTGGTTAATATGTTTATATACGTAGTGAAATTACAATGTAATTTATTTCAGATTGTATTACGCAGGAATTCAGTAATTTTTTTCTAAATTTAAAGAGAACACTTAATTCACTAGCTATTGCTACGTTAAAATATCATGAAACACGGTGGAGCTGTATAAATAAAAAATAAAGCTAAACCGAAGTACAGTTTGTTCGTTTTGATTATTTGCACATCAATATTATTAGCTTTTTTGTCCTGTCTCGGCGACAATATTCGCGCCCCAGCGATACAAATTAAGTAGTGTTATGATAGCCTTCAATATAAATATTCAATATAGCAATTAAATATAAAATTAAGTAGAAAGTTTGATATAAATATTTTCTCCAACTTACCTACGTACAAGGCAATCTCTTACTTCACTGTAATTGTGAAGGTCGTTACGTAAAGCTTTTTCATGAAGAGCAAAATTAAGTAATGCGTGAATCTTGTATCAGGAAAACATACTCTTCGTTGAGATCTCAATAGTGAAATAAATGTCCCAGATTCCGCGAGACGGCGCCACTCATTCCGTACGAAATTTACGTTTTCAATGCGTGACAAGGGCGTCTATGCGACCGACAATCTGCCAGCCAATTCTCTGTTTTCAGTCGCCTTCGCTGCTGGCAGCGTACGGACGGAAGAGTTTGGCATTTTTTTTTTCGCTAAAATCGGCTACCTCTCACACGTACTGTCATCTTTACCGCCATTGTACACCATGATTCGAAAATCTTCAACACCTCGACGAGTGATTTCTGTGTTCTAACATTCAAAATAATAGCAGAAATGTATTGTCGAAAATGAGTTCTCTTCTCGCGTGGTACCGGCGTTTAGTGACACGTCGCGAAAGGGTTAGGCTTGTATAACACTTCACGCCGCGAACTATAAAGTGTTACTCCGAAAAAGAAGAATATAGAGAAAGGCGGGAGACGAATGCGCGGAAAACCGATTTTGGTAAGCTTCATTTCATTTCCATCCTTTCATTTTAATTGTCTTCTTTCCTTCTCCTTCTTTTTCTTGTACCATCGTCTTAAATACAGATGCGACATATAGATATATTAGACTACATTACACAGTAATTTAACACGCGATACGATATAATACACAATACAAATTTAATCTCATATTTTTGTAATTCCGATTCTCGTAATAAAAATCAAATAGTTATGTTCACAATAAATATTCGTAATAATCGAGAATTTTATGACAATTTGAAACTTCCAATTGCGCGTAACTTTATAGAATTGACAATAGTACTGTTAACCGTTAACATTGCTATTAAAATTCATATATCAATCAATAATTACTTTCTAATCGTTTATTTGCAACACGATTGAAGCGTAGGACGAAACATTTCCGTAGAATATTTTTCAACGTAGTTGATAATTGATTGTTACCTGAATGGATATCGACACGTACAACCTCTCATCACAGGAATTGACCCTTATGGTAACCTAGAACGATTGTTTTCGTAACCTTAACGCTGACACATGTTTGTGTTCCTGCATGTTTGGTTCCGCCGAGTACGATGACTTCTGTACATTCGAATCACACTTTGCATCTTGCTAACGGTTCGAATAGAAGCCTCATAGTTTTTGCGATACCGCTTGCGTGCCTTTTGATTCGTGTAAACAAAGATGAGATCATGCTCGTACGAAACGGCCACTGTGCTAAGGTCGTGCATATCTGGCGTCGATTTGTAGTTTGTCCTTTTCAACTAATGTTATACGTATAATTTCGTCTACATACTAATTACTGCAAATAACCGATGGATAAAACGATTTATGTGCGTTGAATTACTCGAAATCAAAGATTGCGGTATTTGAGATCCCTCTGGGCACGACATTCGGTAAGAAGTTAATAATTTGCGAAGTATTTCATTATCAATGAGAAGTCTTCCATTATTTTATTGAAATATGATTACTTTAGTACTTTTTCTCTAACTTTTTGTGGCAATTTATAATTATATGGTATCATAATCTCAAATGGTTGCTTTTACGAATATTTTTATGTTAGATTTTAGAGTATCGCGATTTTACGTACTCACATCCAATCAATTTAATGGTGTTCATCGATCCTTACGAGTTCAATAATGTTCGTCAGAGTTCAAATTGTGTACTACTTTTACATGCATATGTGCGTTTTCGTATTATTATTTAGAAAGCGCGTAAGTCCTGGAAGCCTATCGTCTATGTATTACCTTGATTAACCTTAATTACCCACGCTATTTGGTCACACGCGTGTGAGTAATATTATATATAGAGGGAAAGAAAGAGAGAGAAAGAGAGGGAAAGAGAGAAAGCAATATTAACTCCATATTATATCTCATCTGAGATTTTCAAATTGATTGTAATGTTACTTCTCGAATGAGATTACCTTCTTCATTTATCGATATTAATTCGTTCACGCACTGATACGTATCGTACCGACGATCATTCCTTTCGATACATTCTTTGTAATTACCTTTACGGGTTTTAAATCTTTCCCATACGTCCGCCATTCGATCTTTCGCAACTACACGAGGGTTAAACGTTCGTTCGATCACAACTTTGCCTCCTAATAAAGTTCGCGGAGAGAGGTTTCCGGTTCTCAATGTGTTAATTACCCATTTCGATGGCATGGGACAGCCCGGTCCGGCCGACAAAGGTAACAAAGTCGTTTTTGCTCGTTGGTTTCGTGCACTTTGCTATTCAACCTCGAGAGACAGCGTCTTTCTGTGGTGATCTGGTTTATATACTGTTTGCAAAAGCCGATGGTCACCCTTCCTAAGATTTTGAATACGCGGCGTGTCGGTGCTGCTCGTGGGGCAAAGTTGCAAGTGCAGAGCCGCGGCTACCGGACGTTTTCAACGCGAGCTCCCCTTCCTTCGCTCTTTTTTCATCCCCGGTGCTTCCGTGTAAGCTGTACGCCGCGCGTGTATTCTCGCATTCTAATTCTTTATGCAGCCGGCGAAGGAAATTCACAGTAGGAATGCACGGAAGGGAGGTTGCAAAATCCAGTTCCCCCTACCCCCTTTCTTCCTTTCTTTTCTTCTCTCTTCCTTCTTTAGTAAGCTAAGCGAGGATAGAGAAAAGGAGAGGGATGCAAAGGAGGAAGAGAGGCCGTTTTGTGCCCTGCATTCAACTCTCGGGACGCACTCGACCGTGCACGCACGCTTTAGCTGGGGAAAATTGCTATTTCAAATAGATAATTGTGAATAACTACTTTTTAACACTCGATCGAACCGACACGGGATATTACGGACTAGATAATTATCTTGTACAAGTAGTTAGCGTTTCGAATAAATATCTATCAACAAGTTATACGTGCGCTATATATTGAGACAAGTATTTTGTTTAAATAATATATGTCACTGATATGTAATACATATAGAACGCACGGTAGAAAACAAAACGTAGGGATTGGAACGATATTCCATTTTAAAGTATATTAATTTTTTCTGTTTCATCGAGCCTATTTCATATTTCCTCCCCTGGTGCACATGTCCGTGCCTGTAGAAGCAGGGAAAGTGTGCGTGCGCGGTTCCGAAAGTGAGTAGGACACGCGGGCCTTCACGCTGAAGGAGAATCAATAGATGTGCGTTGCATCTTGCCCCTCTTGTCCCCCTTTTCGGCTATCCCGTGCGCACCCTTCTTCCTCTCCAACCACTGACTCGACCTTCGTACAAGAGAGCGCCCGCGGACGGTACGTTTCTGCCTTACAGCGCTCTCATCCCTTCTTTACGCTGCTCCGTTTCGAGGGATGCAGTTCGATGCGTCGATTCCATTCTTCAGGAGAATCTTCTGTTTTCGAGTATTAAACCCATTCTCTTTTTTGTCGCTATACCATTGCAAAGGTTGTTACTTTGTACGTAGGGAATTAATTTCATTTCGAGGAACAGTGGTCGGATTAATGATCGAAGTTAAAACAGTTTTTACTAAAAAGTATTGCCACGATGTAGAGGAATACGTAGAGGTCTTTTTCGCGGTTTTTATAACGTTTCATCGTTTGGTTACATCCATTTATATAGAAGAATTCGTTTTGAAAGTTTAATCTAGCTTCATGACTGTTTTTAAATAGTCACGTTTTCCCAATGGAATCAGCTGTTCACCCCCGGAAAGTTTCCACGATCTCGTCAATGTCGTCGATCGATTCTACGCGACGTTCGCCCTTCGCGCGTCTTACTATCCTCGCTTCTGTCATGTAAAAGATCTTATCGGTACCGAAAGTTGACGCGTAAATCAAGATACAGAGACAGATAGACGACAATTGCCGCGTACATGCTCCGACAAAGTAGAAGCGGCTCGAACGTATGGTTGGATCGTGCGTTTAACGTCGACTGGCGGGTTACATCGATTAGCGGTAGTAGTAGGTATACACGAATACTTATTCGAAGCGGCAACCGTCCTCTCGTCCGAGCAGTGAATTATTTAAACGCGGGGAATCGTCGCTTAATGATGCTCGCGTAGCTCCTACTTTTTTCTCCCCCTTTTCGGTTCCTCGTATTGTTCGTTAGTGTAGTTTCATCGGTGCCTAATTGCGTTTTGTCAATGTTTTCACATCTTTAGTCGCGCTCGTGCAAAGTGTAATTTCCTGGGACAATTTTCTGGCCAAAATTAGTAACACTGATGCTCTCACCCTCTTCTCGAAGATATTTGCACAAACGGAAGAAGTTTTCCATGTATATGCAAATTGATAACGAGCAACTTATTCCTACAGCTGTAGCTGGATGCACCGTAGTACGCTTAATAACGCACGTGTAGCTGCGTATCCGCATATTTATTGATCTATCTGCTCGCGTTTATCTGTATACCGCAGCCTTCAAGTTTCGAGGGTTGCACAGGGTGCAACCTTTAACGCGGCTACACACATGGAAGCTCAGTAACAGGATTGCCACGTTTACTTCGACCCTTAGCGCGAATCACCTAGGCCAAACTAGTTTATATGGTACAACCAGCTTCCCTCATTTCACATTACCCATTCATCTTCTTCAATCCTAAAAAAAAAAACAGATCTCACTACGTATAATGAATCTGTAGAGCCGAAGCGTAACAAAATTAACATTTCTTTTTTCAATCAAACAAACAGTGCGCTCAAAGTTTCTTTAGTGTGATGTCGCTTGTAAGTCGCAGGGTGTTATAGAGGGTAAAAATTGCATCTTCCCAGTAGAGCAGAGGGACGGACGTTGAGACTAAGTCGATGCGGGGACCGTGAAAAAGGTGGCGAAACCGTGCGCGGGTAATCGTAATCGCGTAAAGCGTGGGCGAGTTTTCGGAAAGGGAGAAAGCTCGTGGAAGGTTGAATGGGTGGGCGGACGTGAAGGAGGAAGGGATAAGGTGAACGAGAGAGAGAAAGGCAGGTACAGGTGAAAGTGAAGCGAAGGTGGTCGAGTTAGAGCGGTGTTTGGGAGGGTGAAAGGAGGTTAATGATTAGTTCTTCCGAGGTTGGGGGCTGTTGCCGGGTGCAGGTTGCCTGGCTCCCTTCAGACCGCCCCCAGTCAACCCCTGCCGCCCCCGAGGACGTCGCCCGTCCCGTCCCTCCGGCTCCCTCCCGGTTTTTCGCCCTTCAATCCCCTCCTGCGTACTCACCCGATTCTGCCAACCTCCAAAATTTCAGACCCTACCACCAAGGCAGCTACGCATACCGGCGGGGGTGTGAGAGCTTGCAAGGTTGTTCTCCCCTCCAATCGCCCCGACGCTGCCTTCAGGAACGTAGCTAGAACGCGCGCGGAATTTCTCCTCGGCTACGCGTAACAACGATTTTTCCATCGGCTCGAGTCCGCTCGCGTAGGATGCACCCGACGCCGGGCCATTTTTCAGATGGATCAAAAATATGTAAGGGTCCGCGGTATGCGAGACATTGCCTTAATTACCAAGCGACGCCAGGTATGCGAGCGATGGGGAGAGCGGAGCGTGTCGCTCGTTTTGAATGTTTGCCAAATTTCAATCATCGTGTCCTGTGTAATCGGACGAATCGCATCTTTGGACAAGAACTTGCGCATTAATTTCTACTCGTTTTATTCTAATAATAGTTAATCGCAAGTCAAGTTATTCTTGTATAACAATGGCATATTTTTATCAGAATGAATAATGCAGGAATGAAATGTCACGTAGTCGGGAAATGTTTCATTTCTCTTCCCTTTATCGCTCGGACGAAATGAAGACGCATACGCAACGACGGACAGTCGTAATTAATGCGTCGACGCCGGAAATTGTCGACCCGTGAAGCGAACGCGTTCTCTGTCACATGGCTAATCTGACTAACAGATCGTACTTGAAGTACAGTTTGAAACGATTGAAAAATACCCACGAGCGTATCTCGACTTCATCGGTATACATTACTCGAAGTTAAACAGATTTCGAGCACCTTCCCGCCTCGATACCCCGCAGCAAACCGTCCTCGCAAACTGTTGCTCAAATTTTCACTTACATTACCCGACCTACGCTACATCATTGCGTTTCCACATTCGAGTGTAAAACTCCATCCTGTACAAGACACGCGCGTTGGTTTCTCAATTGCACGCTGACCTCATCATCCTTGAACACGATCCGCGTAACCCACCGGAACCAGCAGAATTCGAATTTCCCAGCCAACCGCGTCCGCGGACGCGAACGAAACCCGCCGGGGCGTCGATTGCATAGCAACGGTGTTTATTTCGTCGATTCGACGGCTCGTCGCCGCCATCCTCTTTTTCGGCCAGAGCAACGCGCCTTCTCAAATTATCTTATCGATTCAGAGCAGTTCTGCTCGACGTTCTCCATTGGCAAACGCAGCGAACCTGCTCCGTTCGCCCGTTCATCTCAGAGCCCACGTACGTACGCTTGCAAAGAGGGAAAAAAGAGGCGATAAGTGAGAACTTGTACGGAAAAGAAGCAAAGAGCTCGTAACGCTCGCTCTTTGCAACGTCAGCCCTGGCCAAGCCTGAGGACCTTCCAGCGAAAGTGATGGCTGTGGCTGGCCGGTCGGCTGCGTAGGAAAACCGACTCGCAGGGTGGTTGTGCGTCGCTCGACGTCGGAGGCGGCTGTTCCTCCACCTTGAACACGCGGTAGAGGTGGCCGCGGGTGGAGGGTGGTGGTTGGTAGCCTAGTAGCGGGGTGGTTCGGCCGGTCCGAGGGGCGGTGAGGCAAAAGGGGAACACGGGTAACCTTGCAACCCTCTTGCGTACGCGGAGGGAGGGGAAGTGACAGGAATCCCGGGAGGAGCGGTGGGTTATGGGTTGAAGGCAGTCGGGGGTGCAGCCGCACGGGGCGGCAGTGACGGGCGTGACGTAGTCGGAGGAGGATGTACGCCCCTGTCGGCGAGGGCCACGGCAACCAACAACCATCCCTGGTCAATCCATGGTGGCTTCATCCGCCAGGTACAACCGTGTTCACCTGTTCACATTGTTCCGCGCGCGCGACAAAAACCACGAGAAACGTACTCGCCAGGCGTATCCGTTTTAGAGCGAAAAAGGGGAACGGTTACTTTGCGCCTCGTTAGAGAAGTCGCGCGCGTCTCTATGGTATCATTTCTAATTTTTTTATGTGTTTGATAGTTAGTGATAGGGGATGATTTTCTTTTACGAGGGATAACTGGTCTCCGCGGGCATTCGGGTAAGAGAGTCGCGTCCACCATCTGTTCGCGTAGTTTCGCGCGCGCTAGGAAAATTGAGAAGCGTATTCGCAACGCGCGTTGGTTTCAAGGCGGAAAAACGAAACGGCTACTCTTGCGTTTCGTTAGAGAACGCAGGTTCGCGATATTTGGTGATGTATCATAGTTAATCGTCCCGCGACAGTTTCGGTGCAACAATTGTGCTAGTTCGGAAAACTCTCGCCGAATGTATACAATGATCGAATAAGCGGCCGATTTTTTAATTCATGGTTCGCGGACTCTGAATAAAATCGCGTGCATTTGATGTGGTTAGCGATGACCCTTCCATCGATCATTCGTCGACAGATATTGCTTATGCAGGGGACATTCAGTCTCGCTGCTCGGTCGTCATTGTGCCTGTCGGTTCGTGGACTGTACGTGGATGGCAAAGGGCAAAGGGTCTGTACTTGCGTAACGTTGATTCGTCTTAGGCGGTCCTTGCTCACGGTCGAGGGAGCCTTGTTTGCTGAATAAATTATTTCTTAGAAACGAAATTTTGGCGGTTGTTGAAACGGCTATTAAGATGCTTTTTCGCGTTCCTCAATTAATAGCCTGCCGTTGGATATTTACGTACCACCTCTAACTTGCTGTATTGATATTGAACATTTTGAAGGATATTCTTCAAGTTCAATATCCTTAACTTAATATCTGAACCTTCATCGTTTGGATTTTAATATCAGAATGAGTAGAATTACAATGAAATGTTGATCTCTGCCATCGTCCACGTTCAAAGTTGTTCGAAATGCTTTCCCGCACATTCCTCTCCACTTCAACCACTTTCCCCCTTCACCAGAATCGACTGTTTCACGTCGCGCATTCTCATTAACCGTTCGTTTCGGTAAACGAATAGCTTCATGCGTGTTTTACGTCGAATCACCGTTACGTACATTTACAGTGCTGGTAGAGCTCACGTTCCCTCTGTTTAATCTTATGCAGCGCATGCACGTGCTACGTGCAACTTTCATGCACGCGTGTGCAATGCGCGTAACGGTATTCGAATAGAAACAATATTCGTGTACAGTTCCGTTTCTTCCATTCGGGTGTCCTTCAGCTACGACTCCTGTGGGCGTAGCGTCCAAAAAACGCACCACCCGGCTCTTACTTCTCCCTCGAACCGACTATCCCGTTAACGACTTGCGTTTGAGAAATGTATGGCCACGGATCCATTTTAGAAGAAAAAAGGAAACGGTTCTTCTGCGTCTTGTACCAGAGGTTATGTCCGCTTTGGGGTCATTTTAAGTTTTTGCAGTCTTTTGCTGACTTTTCTCTCTTCTGTATACGCGTCACGATTAATGATAGAATAAGTTTACCCCTTGCGCCGAGTGATTAGCTTCTTTCGGTATTTGAGGATGATTTATAAAATATGTCGTTAAGTTTAACTGTATGACATCATTTTTCATGTGTATTTCCTTAAAGAAAGTAATTTGCGAAGAAATATTCAGCATTTCGCCGCGTTAATTAACTATTCCCTTTCACGTATTTAACTCAGTTACCGCTATGGACGGAATACTCGTATTCATTTTTAGTAGAGGGAAGATATAGAAGAAGGAGGAACTAAAAACTTTGGTACTAGAATCTTTTCGTTGTTATACGCAGTTTAAAGCTGCGTCAGACAACTTGTCGTCGCGAGAGAACGGAATTCCATCACTGAGGGCTGTTTACTCCTTGTTTCCTCGTTGAATTTCCGCGCGAACCGTGAAATCCTCTGCTGCGGATCGCACCAATTTCGTTTTCACACATTGCGCCTCCGATGAAACTGCCTCTACGCTCGATTTCGCCATCCCTCGTATCCTCGTGGTACCGATTTTCGCGGTTCACGTCTCCGTGAAGCGGTAAACAGTCGTAAACTGCACGGCTGTCGCAACAATAACCAGATCGGCACGTGTCGCGATCTTCTGCACGTGCAACCCCTTAGTTTTGTCCAATTTGGTGACGTATTTGCAGGAGAACGTCTAATTCCCCTGTACATTGAAAATGTTTCCAATGTCGAGGACAATTTCGTGTCAATGAATTTAATTGAGCCGGGCAGTGGGAATTCTGAGAATTCTCTTGCTTAAAATTAAAGTATCTTTGTCTACAGTTTCCTTGTACTTTTATGTATTGTTAGTAATGTCTGATGATGGTTTCTTCGTAAGATATTTCTTAATATATTAAATTTCCAGGAGATGAAAAAGGTTCTTTCATTAAACAAAAAGATATGGTAATTTGCAGAGGGGGTAACAGAATTGTTAAGGAATATTTCCTGCTATAAATTACGAAATTTTAATTATATTCGATGAAGTAGCTCAACGCGGATAGCTCATATGTTTGAAACTAAATAAATAGAGGCAAATGAGCAGGAAATATCATTAACGCAGCGCGAGCAGGTGTTTCGTCATCGAGAACAAGGTTTCGGAGACTCTCTGCCGGTTTTTACAAATCGATGTAGGGACATGATCTTGATACGCGCGCGAACACATTTATTTTGTTGGCACCGCGATTAGTTGACTGTCCCAGTGCTAGGGTTTTAACGAAGCATATGCTACCGGTGCATATGCGCCAGTAGCTATGCAAATTACTTTATGATACCTTTAGGGAATTCTCGTGTTTCATCGTTTATAATTATAAGAATGAGCGAACACTCTTTAAACGTTAGGGTCAAAACGATATCTCGGAGATATCATCCACGATCCCACTCATCGACTTAATTACACGTATTCTCGTGGAGCGTACCGAGTATTTGTCTTTTTTCCGCAGACCTTCCTCTTTTCTCGATCGTTTCTCCTCCGTATTACAGTGTGGCGTTTGCATTTTCAGCGGGAAATTTTCATCAGACGAACCCTTTCTCTGCATTTTCCCTACCCTTCGGCAATTATTACCGGGATTCAGGATTCACGCAAATCTCGTCTTTCTCTTCTTTCTCGCTCTCTCTTTCATTCGTGGGGGCGGAAGCTTCGGCGGGGTTGGATCGTTGGATAAGGGTGAAACAGTGCTGCGGTAGGCATCGTTGGCTGCAGTATTGACTATACTTCAGGGCCAGCTCTTTCGTAGAATGTATTTTCTACAACGTTATCTCCCTTCGTGCTGTGCCGCCTCGCTTCCTTCCCTTGTCGCAACCGCGGCGAATTTCGTTGGGGTGACAGCGCAGGAATGGAAAATGCCTAATTGCGATTTTCTAAAACGTGTTTCGATATAGATTGCAACAGATATCAGCAGAGTATCAAAGTTACGATACATATTCTGTTGACTAATCGAGTTTCTGGATATATCATGCATTCGGTATATTACGAAGGGGTTGAAATATTACAAGAATGCATCTGGAATATAATTAATGATTCTGCATACTTTTATAAATATAAATAGTAATATCGTTATCGATGAAAGTTTCGATCTAAGAAATTATCAATAGAATGCTATTATCTATCGATGCACAGTAGTACATGATCACAACAGATCCGCATTCACTCAGAGGGTAGAAACTTCCTTTCGAACTACTGCTTGTCTTCAAGTGAGATCTTTCTTCTCTACGGGGCATACGTTCCTAAAGAAAGTGCACATCTTTATCCGGAGTAACTCGCGCCTTTGACTCATCCGTGGCGTTGGTTGATAGAATGGGTTATCAAAGCTCTGCCACACTCTCATATCTATTGAGCACACCGAGAGCAGCGGGGTCCTTAATTGAATCGACGAAATAATTCAGTTACCGGCTACACAGCGTAATGCACTAATTCGGTTTTCTGCCTGAGAGAAAAACAACGGCGACTCGGACCCCGTAATGCTCCTCTACAGTCTAGAGGACCACTATCGTTCCGTTGCAGTTCACAGGTTAGCGTCAGTGCTATCATTCCTCTTGCAGATGCGATTTTGCGTGGCGCGTTGCGCTCGAATTCTTTTTAACTGCTGCAAGAAACTTTTCTTCAATTTCTCTCTTCATTGACGAAGTTTCTCCTCCAATTAATAAACTATTTAAGGTAGTTCGATATAATTATTCGAAAACGTTCAGTCTTATAAGATAATTGAAGTGAATCATCGTGCGATCACGATGTAAAATTTGGTGTACATACAGTGGTTACAAAAATCATGTATATGCTAAAATAAACACTACGGTTGTATAAATATTTAACTTTTTGTAGTCACTATAGGTGCCAGCCGTATCATTATGCGTGTCAGGCACGCCTATGTGGCGCCAAGTGCGTACCATACATTGCGAACATAGATTAACCGATGTCCAAGCATGTCCGCGTTATTGTTAGCGGTACAAAGATGCACTTCGTCAATGTCAGCGACGGGTAAAGTAATTGCCAGTTCTGGGAACGGTGACGATCTTTCCTGCGTCTATTTTGCATCTCTTCCACCGACGATTGCAGCAAGGCGATTCTTCGCCTAAGTAGGAGCTATAAAACAGCAGCGTAACGCTTCCAATAAAATGCCAATTCTGTTTCTCAAGTAACGGTTCTAATGCCGTTGGATAGCGCGTAACTTTCATGACCTTATTGTACGTGACAGTCCCGTCGAATCCATATTCAACGCTAATTGGATCCTCGATTCGTGCGTTTTTTCTTGTTGGTTCTTATATCGATTCATACATATTTATCATTTCTGTAACTTTCGCTACTTAGACTTCCCGACTACTTAGAAATCCTCTCATAGACCATCGTTATCGTTTAATACATGAACTAAGCCAGCAATTCAAACGGAAAAATCGGCGAGCCTCTATTATGCGAGCCGATTTCAATTACACGAACTACTTGCATCTCGAAAGGATCGGATAAACGTAGCTCCATTATACCATTATACGCGGAGATTCACGAGTAGCAAGAAAAAAACTCCGTTTCGTAAACTCCTACTTAGCTGGTTGTCATTCTCATGCCTAATTTTCATTATACCCCGCCGTCCCTCCTGCATACCTACCATCCCGAGTCCCAAAACGAAAAAAAATCCATACAACGAGCGTTTTCTCCGCATCCCAGGCCCGGTGACATAATACGCGTCGGTGTAGGAGAACCGCCGAATTACTTGACCGCATACGCACGCATACACGCGTAGGAGCAGACGTAGCGTGGTACGCGAAATCGGCGCTTCTGTCACGCACACGCACACCGTTCGTGCGCGTGCGTCGCGCGTACTGCGTGTGCGCTGCAGCGCGCACTAACCCCCCCGTCACCCCCGTGTGCACACGCCCGTGTTGCAGCGCGCCGCGCAAGCGTGTGCGTGTGCGTGCGCGTATCGCGCAGCTGTATGCGTGGCCAGGGGCGCGCGTGCGGCCCCGCAGCGACCTTGAGCCTCCTCGGTCCTCCCGCGAGCCTCCGCCACCACCCTCCCGTCCTTCTATTCGCCTCTTCCTTCTCCCGCCACGCGCAATATCTCCCTCCCCTATCACCGCTGCCGCAATTGCTTTTATCTCTCTCTCTCTCTCTCTCTCTCTCTCTCTCTCTCTCTCTTTTCCTATCTTTCTCCCACGCGTTATCCACCCCCTGTCCCCCCATCTCTCTCCCTTTCGCTTTCCTTTGCTCTTCGAGCGCCACGCAGCTAGCGATGGAATTGAGCCGTGTTTAAAATTGATTGAGGTTGTACGCGTATCGAGCAAGACTTTCTTTCGAGAAACTCGCGCCGCAGTTGGAACCAGGCGCAGCTTTAAACTGTAGATGTAGGATATAGGGGATGATAACAGAAGTTGTTAACTTTATTGGTGAAATGGTTCGAGAACTCGAGGGGGAGAACTCGATAGCCATCGCTGAGCGTCACACAGCCGATGCCTGAAGCGGCTGAATTTCCATCTACCTTCTCTCTCGTTTGCCCTTTCCCCACTCGTTTTCGTACCCCTTCCTTTCATTACTCTCTGCTGTTACGACCATCTCCGTCGCTCTACCCGGATCTCTTTCCTCTCCCTACGACTCCTACGCTCTTTTTTTTCCCCCTTTTCTCTCCTGCCCCTCGCGAGGCTCCCGACGACTCTTGCACGCACGCAATGCCAGAGCAGGGAGTGCACACTAAATTTTGGCGGACCAGGGACGTACGCAGCGATGTTATACGACGGTGTCATCCTAGGACGCGGGGTTCGTAAGTTCTCCTTCGGTGAGGCTTTGACAAACACCGCTAGCTTATAAACTTTGATATATATGTACGATGTTTTATCGCTGTTCGAATGGGAGCCTAGACATTAATGTTCTCCGATTCATTTTCAAGTGTGCCTCAAAATATAAGTTGTGATTTGTGTCTAGGATCCTGAAATAATCAATGATTCTTCAAATGTGTCGTTCGTGAGCGTCCGATCCTCCGCGTCTGTCTGAGCAGAACAAGTATATTCTACTTGAACAATCCCTCGTAATACTTACGGAAATTCTCTTCATACTGTTATACATATGTCATGCTATACATATATCATTACACAATACATTGCATATCGTAATCTCGTGTAACGAAGATCGAATAAAATCTAATCGAACCGCGTAAGGTAATAAGTGAGAACGTTTTACGCGAAGGCAGTTAGTGGCTCGTTTCCGTGCAGTTATTTAAC
This sequence comes from Xylocopa sonorina, assembly GCF_050948175.1. Classification (NCBI taxonomy): domain Eukaryota; kingdom Metazoa; phylum Arthropoda; class Insecta; order Hymenoptera; family Apidae; genus Xylocopa; species Xylocopa sonorina. Next base: position 3,020,105 of record NC_135195.1, on the reverse strand, counting down.
TGGAGTCATCGAAAGGGTTATTGTCAGAGCGAAGAATGACGCGAGCCGGTCATTTCGTTCCGATTCACTCAGCCGGTCATAAATTCGCTCCATGACCTCGACTTGAACGCGCGCCCGTATGGTTGCGCGCTCGAACCGTGAACGTACGACGCAGAGCGTAACTGCAATTCCATCGAGAACCGTGAACACCTATGTACGCACTCTTCTTTGATGTTTCGGTTTCGTGATTCTTGTTTAAGGTGGTGATCTCCATCTCTTTCGCACGCACGCCCGTATTACATAAGGCGTGGCACGCGTGATACGTTCAAGAACGCCGTGCGGGCTTACTTGTTCATCGAACTCCTTACGTAGTCGGTACTGTTTGCTTTTCAAGTTTCGGCAAAGCCCAAGTTAAACACGCGCGATCCTAGATGCTTAGCCTCCGAGTGCGAGTATCCGATAAATTAATGTACGGTTTGCCACACTCGTCTAACATTAGAAATCAGAGCGATGTATGGGAAATAAATGTATACGTATGATAATTAAAAAGGTACTCGTTGATGTTCCTATTTAATCAATGCAAATATTGTACGAGTGAGAACATCTAGATTTATATTTTTCCTCGCGTTTGATAGTTTCAGCGTGAAACTTGACTCCGGAAAATGTGTCGCAACGAGCTTGAAATAAAGTTTATCTATGGCCTCTGTCAGGTGTAAAGGGAGCAAGGTGTACCACTAAAAATGAAACTGGTCTAGCGATTAATTTTCATGAACAGTCAAAATCTGCTGAGTAACGCGATGGTTTCGTAGCTTTCGATGTAACAGGTAATTCGTAGCGCTTTAGGATAGGCGTGCTGACATCGACTATCGATCTCGTAAAGTTTCTTTTATGGAATTTATTGATCGCTGGTGGGGATTTTTATTGGGGGCCTGTGACATCGATTTATCTAACCAAGAGCTTAAAAACCAGTGTCAGGTATTTCTGTGCTCGATTTTTGTGAAATTAGTTAGAAGAGAAGTTGTTCTATGAAATGGAACGAAGAAGAAGCTATTCTTTTATCTTCATAATTTCAAGCATAACTAAAGCATCGATCGGTTCCTCTACACTGTTTAATGAAGCAACAGTTACACAAAATGATTTTCCTTTAACGAAAGTAAATAAATGCCGCGAAATTCGAAGAAGTTGACCGATGCATCCGCGAGCAGGTCTGCATAGTTCGCGGTCGGATTGAGCGTTTCCGAGCGGCAGTGACGTAATCGCGGTGGCCCGTGGTAACGAAGCCGAGCATGCAACCATGTGTGATCCCTTCCTCGCGTCCTCGTCCGCGCAGCGTTCTTGCCTTGTGGCGCCACGTATGCCCGTTTCGGCCCTGGCACGTGTTAGATTAGAAAGTGGCGGGGACGCGCGATACCTTAGAAACGTTTAGAGAGGGGGGAAGGGGGGACAAAGAGACAGAGCAGCCGGGAACGGAAAAAACAATACGAAAAGAGGGGGGAGATACGGAAAATAGTGACAAAGGCCGAAGAGCGACCACGCGAAATGGAGAAGAAGAGAAAAACGCGCAGACTAGCGGAGAAGAGCGCACGGGATATGGTAGAGGGAGTACACAGAACACCACGCGAACTAAAGTTCTAGTCTTAAGCAATCTCACCCCACTCTCATCGAAAAAGTCGAATCACTCGTTCCCTCTCTCTTTCTCTCAGCCACACGTTTCTCCACCGATGATTCCCCTCCTCCCACCTACGCGACCTTCCCTCTTCTACCATCCGTCCCACTGCTACCAGCCCCTCCCCCTCAAAAGAAGAAAAAAAAACACCGAGCTCACACTATTTCGTCTAACCGCATTTGCATCGGCACCGATGACCCATATTCACGTTCTTTCCTCGATACCCACCGACGTCTTCGATCTCTCTGCCTCTGTCCCTCCTCGCGTGTACGCGATCGACCCCCGCGTACGATCCTCACGCGCGCGCGTCCACACGCACCGTCGCTGCCGTCATAGCCGCGGCTATCGGTTCCTCTTCTGCTCTTGCTACCCGCGAGCCAAACAGAGAGGACGCGAGTCGAGCACTGGTTAAAAAGCGAGCGAGCGAGCGGCAAAGCGGTCGAGCGTTTCTACGAGCATCGGCTGGAAAGAGAGAGGTGGTAGCGGACAGTTACGCGTGATTCGTTCCTCGTCGCGGCGATGCGCGATGCAAGTCGGTGACTCGATTTCGGCCGGGTGAAACGTAGACTTGGCACATCAGTGTGTACGCGACCAGTGTTTCGGATACACTACGAGCAGTACCACGCGGGCGAAGAGCTACCAGTTCTTCCTCGTTTCCTCCTGGTCCTGCACGCACGTTCCTCGTACGCACGCCTCACGAACGGCCCTCGTTGTCCCTCCGCGAGCTCCAAGGGACCGTCAGTCGGAATCAGTGCGGGCGAAGAGAGAACACTTTGAGAGGATTATGTGCCGCGTGGACACGTGTACGCGAGAACGGTGCGGAGAGTACTGCTGTCGTTGCGACGACGTGTGAGCTCGAAGGGCGAGCCCAGTGATTCCGGTCGGCTCGAACACACTTCTGAGGAACGAGCCGCGCGTCTTGTGCTCCCTTTTCCAAGTGGATTGTCCGCGGATTAATCGAAGGGACGCGCGTTTCCGCGAATGGTGCGCGATCGTCGGTGGTTCCCTCGAGGCTCCTTTCAAAGTACGATAGCACGATCCTGTGCATCGGTAGGTTCTGACAGTTTTATCACTCGTGACACGGAAATCCGGCGGGTCTGAGAACGAGGAAAGTTTCTTCAGAATTCGAGTGGCTCGCGGTTGGTCGAACGATTCGATCATCCGTATATATCTGGTGAATGAAACGTTGTCCTCGCGATTGCTGAATTACAGACTCGTGTTTGATTTGTACGTACGAAGGCGAAAAACATGATAAGTTTTACGTCGTGCTCGGCTGAACAGTCGCGGAGAAACAAAACACTTGGCAAATCGATCGTCCGCTGCGTATGAACGTGACATGGTATCGTACGAATTTATTCCCGTTCGATCGAGTAATAGCAGCTGAATTAGAAAATGAACGACAGAGGACTTATCATGTTTTTCCCTTGCGGTTTTCTTATGTTTCGTTGGTGATGTGATTGTGGCTTCTATTATGGTACTCTATATACTCAACAAATTTCTAATCGCGAACCAGATAAACGATTCGCAGAGTTGTATAGCGATAAAAATGATTAGTTGGTAATTTCGCGTAGAAATTCTGTAAACATATCTTTCCGCGATCTTTTAGGATGGTTCCTCTTGCATTAAATAGATCCTGCGAATAAAGAACTTCACATCTGGCGTTAATCCTTTATCACTGAAGTTTGATCTGCTTATGAAAGAAACGATTGATTACATTTTCCTTTCTTTATTTTACTTGTCATACTTTCACGCATATGTACGAATTTGAGAGACGAAGGGAGATTACTTTCTGTCACAGCTGGACGAACTGTTGGGCACGAGCGCGATCAAGAAGGAAAATACCTACTTGAAGGTGGCAGAGACAGGGGTGGCGAAGGTCACGGGGTCGGGCCTAGGGGTGGCATCATGGACTCTCATCAGCACCAGTTTTGTCTCAAGTGGAATAGTTTCGGTAGCAACTTAGCGACAGCGTTCTCGAATTTGTTCAAAAGCGAGAGTCTTACCGATGTCACCCTATTCTGCGAGGGTAAGTTCTCATTTACAACCCTTATCACTTTCACTGGACAGACACATCTTCGTAAAATAATATATTCGATATACCTGTGTCTTGTCAAATCATTTGTTATCTTAAAACCAACATAAATTCCAACGAGAAGCATATTCAATATAATAGCAACGTACATAATCAGGCGAAAGAAATATAAGAACATTTCACGAACGACGCGATTATTAATACAAATGTTGGCAACGCGTTCTAATAAATCAATTCGAGTATCTACGTAGTTCATCTCATCGACAAAATCATCGATAACGAACCCAATGCAATAACGACGGCTATACTCGAGAAGCGCCAACAATCCCCACGATTCCTCCTCTTATCGCGTAATATTTTCAGGTGTTCTCGCGTTACATATTTCACGAAACGTCTTCTGTTTTATTCCTTTTCGTACGGCCGTAGCAAATAAATGTACTCGAGTGGCAAACGGTAGCAGCGCGTGCATAAAGGTTTAAAAGATCGCACGCGAAAAGCGTCTCACGTGGCTGAAAACGCGACCGCCTTAATGTCTGACCAAAGCGACGCCATAACTCCTTGGACGCGGCACGCGCGGTCTCACCTGTCGCCCTCCTCCTCGCGCGCGATATAGGCCGACCGATGCAGCCGGTTGCACGGTTCGCGAACGATGCACGTGTGAATGCAGCGGCGGTGGATCGGTCCGCCTCTAACCCTCGGCCTCACCCAATCACGCGGTGCGAGTCACCACTCGGCGCAGAGTCAGCCAGCGTGCATGCGAATCTCCCGTCGCCGTTTCCACGTCGTTCGATGTGGACGCGTACGTGTATTCGCGAATACGAGCGCGTGCAGCCTGCGACTGGTGCGCGTGATTTCCCCCCAGGCGACGAGTGCAACATTCTTGCGGATTCGTCACGCGAAACCGCAGTAGTTCGCGGCGAGCCGCGGTGCAATGCACTCGTGTTTGCATTGCGTCGTTCCTCGTGCGTGTAATACTTCGATGGGTCGTTCGTCTCGCGTCTGAACGTCGTCCAGTCGGATCGTTCATCGTTCGCGATTGTTGAAACGCAGCAGTGAGCATTCGAGTATAAAAATTTTTGTTTATTCGCGCTAGGGAGATTGCGAAGCATCGTGGTGCAAAGCACTGATGATTTCGTTCAGTTATCTTCGCGTACGCGTGATATTTCGAACGATTGGATCGATAATACTCGAAACGATGCAGTAAGTGAATGTACAGTTATTTATTGTTCGTCAAATGGTTCGTAGAAAAAATATTTCTATTTGCAGTTGGTAGATCCGTAGAGTATCCCGGTGTAATACGTTCCTGCTCGCGTTTCTCCGCGTTCTTCCTTGAATGATCGTGGGATTTTGGAATATTCGTAACGATACGCGTTGGAACGTCGATTAATCACGAAACGATTTGCTCGATTGCAATTTATCTGCGCTCGGTAGATAACGGACTGGCAATTTTTTGTTTATCGCGTTTTATTATCGCACACGAGTCGTCTATGCAGCGACAACTGTGCGACTTCCGGCCCGGAAATAACGCTAGGATGTGTATCTTGTTTCGCGACGACATCTTGGTTGCACCTTGTCGATGCAACGGTAATTCAATGTCGTTCAGTGGTTTCACGTGGAACGATGCATCGTCGATACGTTCGAAAGAGTATTTGATTTCGATGATGTGTTAAAACGAACGCGAAATGTTCGTGGCATTGAACTGCGAATAATTGAGAGGAGCGTTAATAAGCTGAGACAGCACGTTCCGTTGGTTTCGAGTCGCTTGATATGCACTCACGGTATGTTTGCTTTGGTATCGACATTTCGAATCGCGGAGGGAACGTTTAACGTCGATTTTTAACGAGGGACGCTTATCATAATCGTAATACAGCGTCGATCGTGTGCTTGCTATGTTTAACGCGCTACCACGTGGTGTCTTAATTAACGGAATTCAAATTTTTCTTTTCATTTACAAAGAACAGAAAGTAGATCGTGGGTGTTTACAATACAAATTCCCGTTTTCATAGTCTGTGCTTTGAAAAATGTGTAATGTAAAAAGATCGTGGAATTTTTAAGTACGCGAGACACCACGAGAATACCTACGATAACGTTCTCACAGTTTCGCATTCTTGGCGGAATAAAAGAACACCGCGAAGACGGTTCTTACCGTTAAATCTTCTTCATATTTACTCTGCTAAAAATTGACTCACCGTGTGCAACGAGTCCCACGGTAACGAAGATAGCCGTGGCTTCATGATTTGCGACGTCAATAAATTTCGGTATGATTTATCACCGCTGCTGATAGCGATTCGGTAACGTTAGCATATGGTGCTAGATATTCGTTCGTTTATCAGCAGCGTTGGATAAACAACGATGTGCAACTTTCGAATTATAAATTTTGTATTCGCGCTTCGTATTTCGTGTACCTTCTTGTCGTAAGTAACAAGTAGCTGCAATCTGTTCTTATCTGGGAGAGAAGAAGAATCGCGCTATGTCCACCTGCAAGTAAAACAATCTTAACTTGCTCTAAAAAGTAAATTCTACCAGTGCCTGTACTACAATCGTGTTGAATTCGAGGGTACACGTGTTCCTATTCAAATCAATCCCATCTCCAGTCGTGGCTGCAGTAATAAACCGATCGACCAGCCTGAATTGACAAAAAGAAAAATACACAATCGAGATCTCGTGCGAGCGATACGTCACGTTGCATCGAAGCTGCAGTACCGTTATAATTTCTCTGTCGTCGAATACGAAAGTACGAATACGAGTGGTGTTATTGGTGTCAGGCTGATTCAGAGGCGACTAACGGCGTCCGGTTAAGTGCAGCGCCTAGAGAAAGTAGTGAGCTATCGGATCGGTCGATTCATCACTATCATTCGCGAAGACCATAGAACCGATCGTTTAATTGGTTAGTCAATCGACCACGCGGCATCGAGCTCTTTTTTTCTACTAATTATTGCACGGGTTATGTGGACCAACCGAATAGGCTAGCAATTCGATCAATTTCCTCTTTAGCTCCCAATGACAACGTAATCGATCAAGCGTTACACGAGTGTTTCGATGAAAGTTTCGATACGATGTTCGTCCTTTTATGTCATCCATTCAACGCGACCGATCGATAGCATTGACTTTGCGAAACGCGTTCGCATGCAACTCGTCCCGATCTTCTCTCGACAGCTAAAGTCCACCGCGCGATTCGCTGATAACCCATCGCCGACCCCGCAAGAAGAGGACACTTCCGAAACGATACCCGGTACGCCTCTACGCGACACGATACGAATTTTTGTTCGCGCGTGCAACGGCACGGATACCCGGCGTCCCCTTTTGTTCCCCGCCTCTTTCAAACGCTCGCCACCTTTTCTAACGCTTTCTCTCGAGTCAACACGCGCGTGTCCTGATTTCACGAAAACGCGCGCCCGCACGATGGAACAGTTTCTTTCTTTTTTTTTCGCTCCTCGACGAAGGGAAAGGAAAAGTTTCATTTATGGTCTCGCCGTGCTCGCGAAGGCCGCGCGAAGGATATCCGTTGCGTGTTTTTCGAGCGAGCGAAAGTCGACGAAAAGCTGCTCCGTCGTTCCTCCGCCTCGATCCTGAGACAGGGAGAGTAACTCGATTCTTTGTCGCCTCGGGAGAGTGGTCTTTCTGTTCGTTAAGCTGCAGAGGGCGAGGGTGAGAACCTAAGAGGAAGGTCGGTAGGTGGGAAGGGTTCAAGGACGAGCAAGTTTCGCTGGAGGATAGGGAGGCGAGTACGTGTACAAGGTGTTCCAATAGACGCTGTACATGAACAATAGCCTTGTATTAGAATCATTCTCAACGTTGAATTAAATGGATCCTACACGAGGAAATCAGTTGCGAACGAAATATTCTGTTTTCATTCTTTGAAAACACCCTCTTTCTCTCTCTTTCAATTTCCACGGCGATCACTGGAACAGCCTGTATCGTACACTCGAAAGATGAGATTGCGAGCGGTTGGGTAACGCGTGCGTAGACGTGGACGCTCGTGTGCGCGTAGCTCCGCGCGCGTTTCTGTGTACCTAATCGTTGGAAGGTCCAAAGGAAGCCGAAAGTAGGCCTGGGTTACAGTTAGGTCTAACAGTCTTCTTCACGGTCTTCCTTGGCCGTATAGGTAATGCACACCGACTCGAATCTATCGACACGTGGTATACGCGCACCGGGCACGTAGCACGCGAGGCCCTTGCGTACGATGTAACGTGTCTCGCGAGCTTGCAAGTTTCCTCGTGGACGAGTTCGCGATCGAGGTTGGAACGCTGTTCGAGAGTCATTTCTGCGTACCTTCCGGTGTTTTTACGCTTCGAAGTGATTCATTTTTTTTGGTAAAGAACACACCTCTGCAAAGAACTTTCGTTGCACAGTATTTCTCAAACGTCTACCATTTTGTTTTCTCGCGGTGTTAATCGTAGCTAGCTCTGTAGTATTAATTTTAAGCTGATAAGGAAATTAGAGGGAGATTCGATACGGATAAAAGCTGAAAGGCGAACCCAAACTTACAGCTGATCGTAGATACAGCGAGCGTGAAAATAAATGCGATACGTAATGCGGTAATACCTGTCGGATAGACGATAGCCCTTTAACGTGGCAACGTTACGAACCGAACCGATTTCAGACTCGAACGGGCGCATACGCCTGCGGTTTCCGTCGATGCCGATTCAGTGTCGACAGTTGCATAACGTATCGAGGCTACAGATAAGCGTCGAGTACAGTAAAATCGTAGGAAATGTGTCAAGCACGGAACGGGAGCACGTGTATCCGCGATACGAAACTATTCGAACCAACGTTTACGATGGAAAAACGAATTACATAGACACGATCCGGGATTTACAAGCCGTTATCGTCGTAACCGCTGCGCGCGTGCTCGCCAAACGCTACCGCTGTACGCGTGTACGCGTTACACAAGATTGAACGGAGTGTGCAAGCGACACGTGGAACGTTAGACCGCAGGGACGTTCGTGTACCGTTTGGTTGGTGTTCGAGCGGAACTGTCCCGGACACCGCCGCCCTTAGATGCCAAAAACGGCTTCCTATGCGGACACCGCGGCGCACATCCATTTGAATATGACCCGAATAATTGCGTTTATTTGCATGTAGAGCGTGTGCGTTCGAAGAATCTACATAGACTTAACAGGGACAGTCCTTTGAAGATAGGAATTAGAGACGTCCAGAGCTTGTTTATTGCTTTGTAACGTTTTGCAATTTTACGATAGAATATTTTTGGTGTATGCTACTTAAGCTGATGACAGACACGTTTGACTTAATATATATGATATTAGTTATTTAAATGGAGCATCGATGGTTGTTCCATTTTGTCTATCGCGAATGCGTCGACAACGAAAGAACATTTCGAGCGGCAAATTTTCATTCGCGTTACGATATTGCGCGGCACGAAATATTTTTTTTAGATTACATTCTGGCCATGCGAACCGCGATTCGGTCGAATGATCGGCGTGACCGCGTGATAGGAGCACTCCGACCGCGGCGATTATCTCTCGTGATCAATCGAGTTGTTATTGGGTCACTGTGTTCGGTGCAACGCGATAACGCGTTCAACAGTCGCACAGTTCCGAGTGGCGCTCGGTAGATCTGGGTGAACCTAAAAGGGTCGACCGTAAACAGGAAATTGGGTCGTGTCGCTGGTTTGTGTGTTGCAACCCGGACGCGGGCCAACGCGGAAACACGCGCATATGCGTGGCCACCGTGCGTGGCTGCATGTGCACGCGTCGTGAGAAACACCCGTGACACGGCATACCCGTATGAAATAATTACCTCGTTTCGAAAGCGAACTATTTTTTATCGTCTAACCGAGTAACAATCTCCTTTGAAACTGTATGCGACGTGTCAATACGATCGTACATCGGGTTACTTGATTTTGAGTAATTTCATTAAAGAGACAAGTCAATAATAAGCTCGTACTAGTAAATGTTAAATAAAGAGTAAATTACTTAAATATAAAAGTTGGAGTTAGTGGTGAATTCTACTGATAAGTCCATCGTCTTCGTTCATTGATCAAAAACGACACGCGCTCGTTTCTGTAGCGCGTGCTATCTAATCGATAGCGTGGCTCGAGCGCAGGTACACTTCCGCTATTTGAATTTCGAGCAGCGATTCAAAAATATAGAAGATCCTCGAACGTAACGTGCCGTTACTATTTTTATTCGCGGACATAAAGAGGTCTGTGTCCGTGCGCCACGTTTCCAGCCGATTTTCTTCGAGAATAGTTCCGACGATCGCGTAAATAAACAATCCGTAACATCCTACAAAAAAACTATGAAGATTTGTAAATGCTTCCGAAGACAGTAGAAAGTGCCATATTTTATTCAGTCTTTTTAACTCTGAAATGCATACAATTACCAACGTAACAATAGTTTATATCTTTACAGATATAAAATAAAAATTATAGCAAGTTTGTTTAATAACACATATGTTATACGCATACCGTTAGTCACTCGTAGAGTCGAGCACAAAGACGATTTTAAAGGCCCGATCCACGAACAATATAAAGGGGATAACCGAGAAATAGGGAGTGAACGTACTCGATTCGTAAACTCGTGAACTCAGTGAAGCAAAGCATACTTCTTGGAGTCAAGGTTAGCTCTGATGCAACAGGATGTCGGCCATTGACACTATATTCCGTCCTCTCACCGATTCGCATCCGTACACGTCGTGTAACAGCGATTTGCAAACTTTCATGACTGAAATCTATATCTTCTTATTTTATTCTGTCATAATGTACACACACGCAGACACACTGCACATATATTTCATTTATTAATTTCTCTACAGAAAAATTTCTTTCTGACAATCCTATTTCTTTCTAACAGTCCCTTTAGTTAATTCTTGAAACGCGAGAGAATTGCTAATCGGCGATTTAAACATCTCGACGCCGCTTTCGCAACGTTCCTCCAGTTCTCCTCCATGCGCAGCCACGGTGATTAATCGAGCGGCATATACCCTCGCAGGTGAAGCGTGAAGGCGATCGTACTTTATTTCGAGATTCCTCGTCGATCTGTTCGCGCAACGCGGTTTGTCAATCCGGTTACGAGGCCCCTCTCTCGTTGGCCGCCGTTTCTGTTAGATACGTGACGTCCATAACCAGGAACGCTCGCGACTTTCGTCGGCTGGAATCCGTGGAATATTATGGACAACCAGAAAAGTACCGTAACCGCGCAATTACTCGCGAAACCGGCAAGTCTTGTTTGCTCGGGACCTTGATGGACGTTAGACGAACGTTTAACCGGAACGACGACGGGGGCTTATTCGTGTTAGTCGACCGAAATGCAAAGTACACACGCGCTTTGTACGATCCTCGTACTTAGGTATGATTCTCAGAAAAATAAGATTGATGGACCTGTTCGCTCGATGGTACGTATCTACTTGCGTGGAATGCTTGGGGGAGATTCATTTTGCTTAGAATTTGTATGCAGGTCGAGGTACTTGGTACTATCGCGTTGAATTATTGTTGCGGTGCTCGCAGTTTGCGAGAAAGGTTTTCAATGGGACTGGTGTGGATGTACATTCACCATTTTATATAATTTTTGTGTAAAAATTAAATTCGACAATTAAAGTCTCACTCTGTTATAGTTTTTTTATTTCGAGTGCTACTTATTTAAGAATTTTAGAGTATAGTTGTAGAAGTCGTAGCAGGAAAAATCTAGCTTAGAAAATGAGTACAGAGTACGTAACCCGTGGAACTATGAGTGATTTCAGGGCCCTCCGTTAGTTAGTATTACAAGGCAAACGCAGAGTTGCGAAACTTCACGTTGTTGATAGCGTTGCTGCCGTTATCAGATTATTAGGGTATTAAATACCATGTGGTCGCGAGCAAAGATCGATAACATTATGCGTTGGCCTGTGTCGGAAAGGATCGTGCGGCCAAGTGATAAAAAAAAGCTAATGCCACCGAATATTTATGTTTTAATACAATTTTTAAATCTAAAATTGTATCAGAATGCAGGTGCCATCGTACTGATAGTTCTCTCTCGAATCGAGAGTTAATCATCGCTCGACTAAGTGGGTCAATGACACAATTACACAACTCGTCAGCTTAGCAGGCTCGTACGTGCATTTGGAGGCTTCGTTGGAACAGACGATACGAGTACAAATAAAACCGTGGAGTTGCGATACTTTCTATTTCACCACGTGCGAATTTTTCGTGTTATGCGTTCCTTCATTTTCTGTAATCTTTCCATTTTTTTTTCGGAGCGAAACGGTACTTTTAAACATTGCTGCCACATATGGTAGTCGTCACACTTCTAATTGATTTTGTTAATTTTATATCAATGAATTTTGTGAAAGGAACAGTCTCGATTTATCGAAAATCCCCAATGAACTTTGTAATTAATAAACGAGAATTCGCGAATCATCAATGTAGATAAAACTGCATTTTTTGTTGCGATAATATAAGTTGTTTATTCGGTTGGGTTCATTGCTCGTATTGTGAAAGCGATGGATTACTGGGAATTACATAAAAGCATTTTATCGTTTTATTACGCTCGTCGTTTGCAAGAATTACTCTGGGTGCCTTCGTTTTATCGCTGTGTAAAATGTACAATTTTTGTCATTGATTCACAGGGAAGAATAACGTCCAAATATCTATATTAGTACAAGAAACATTTTTCTCATTTAGGAAGAAGTTGATTTACAGACTTGTGTTGACTACATCTTTTATCTCTTTGATCCTCAGAATTTTTCACATCATTTGAGCATTTATTACTCGTTCCAATTGCAACAAAATTCGTTCTTCGACGCTACTACACAATCTATCTTATCTGAGTTCTACTTCAGAGTTATACGACCGTGGATCAATATTTCATAAATTCTAGCTTGTAATGTCCGAACCGATCACGGCATACACTACTGAAATAATCAAACATTTTTAGTAATCAACTAACTCTCATTTTTACTTTCCATTTTCCTTATCAAAGAACTACAATTTTCTACGAGCAAAGAAAAATCGAACCACGATGAATCAACGCAGACGTTGACCATCCCTGCTCCAACTCCAATCACAATAATATCCCTTGTACCATGAAAATACAGTACCATTGCCTATTTCAATACAGACACCAATCGCTCATAGACGAGCAGCGTATCTGTGCCAACGATATTCACCGTTGCAGAGCGTATCCATCCACGTGCGGTTGCACGGTACACGTGGTCCCCGTAGTCCATCCCCCGTCCGCCCGACCAAGTCTCAAAGCTCACGGCCATTCCCCACCAGAGCGTGGATTTTCGCGTATCTAACTCTCCAGTTCGCTGTACTTATACTACTTTCGAGCTCCCTCCACCAGAGAAACTCCCGTGCACCGGGCAGCGCGCACGAACCGGAGGGAACATGTGCGAGCACGGCGTCCTTGGTCCCACGCGGCCATTGGCCGAAACCAAAGGAAGCCGACCGGCGCGATTGGCCGGTTCATTCGAAACGAGGCTTCTACGATCGCGCAAGCGCGTGGCCGTGTCCCAGAGGAATCTGGCGGGCGAAATTCAGCTAAGCAAAGGGGAACTGGCTCGAGCGCTCTGCATCCGCGCGACCTTGTCAGGCCATTGACCGTCGTTTCTTCGCCCCTTCGCTCTGGCTTTCTTTGTCGCTGGCAGCTTGTGCCGTGCTCCTAGCGAATCAGACTCCTTATCTCCTCTCGCGGGCCTACGAACGCGATCACGAACGATCGCGTGTCACCGTTGCCTGTAGAAATTATCGATCGTGAACGTGGCAGGCTCGAGGATTAGGGCACGCGATGCAGGTGGTTGCACGATGATACTCGTACAGGGGGTGCACGGAAAAGATTTCGCTTCCTCGTGCGAGCAGACTAGCTGCTGTTCGCGGGAATCGTATCGATGGGACACGAGGGGCAAATGTCCCGGCGAAATAAGTAATGTAGCTTCGTAGAAATAGAATTAATCGTGCGGTTCCATCTGATACGAGATGCGGGGCTGCTCGAGAGGAAGATCGTGGGTATAGAGAACGCGAGGCATGCCCATCACGGCATATTGAGCAAATTCCGGGTTTCTATTATTATGGAGCAAAAGTCATAAAGCTGCCTCGAGCATCAGTCTACTTTATTCTTAGAAGCGGGTCTTCCGCAATTTCATTTTAAATTTACACGCCTATGTAGTTCAACGTCCCCTTTAATTTGTAGATATTCGCGAGGACCGTAAAGAAACACTAATAATTCGAATCGACCAGTTCCGTTTACTGTGTCCTATGCTCTATTAATATTAAATGTTCGACCTGTCCTTAAATAATCTACAGCTAGATACTTCACTTCCATTTCTTATTCTGTCGTCGTCGAAAACACGCGAAGAAGAGAACCTGTCCGCGTGTTTACGCGACGTACAGATCTTATCGCGAAATGAATCAAAGATTTGATAAAAATCGGTGTCATTTGCGGTGGAACAGCAACGATGACATCTAATTTATGCCGCTTCCGGGTCCTCCGTACAGTACGTTAGACGTGCACGGGGTATTAGAGCCGCGTTCTAAGCGATAGAGGAGGAAACGATGACCATGGTAGGAAACTGAAAACCGTAGCCCGTAAAACTCCTTGCCAGCTGGCCTTGAAGTATGAATAGACTGCCCACGAAGAGTGCATTGCTCCGTTGCGTAACGGAGCGCGTGTTATTCGCGAGATTCCACCCGGTGCGGAGCTTGTAGACACGATGAATTAATTTCTCATTCTTAAGCTAATGGGTTTCAATTAAGAGATCCTTCCAGTGATTGTTTGCCTATCTGGGCTATGATTCTCGGTCGAGTCAGCACGGAGATTCGATCTCTGTGAGGCTTGTCAAATTTATTCCTCGCGTCGTATAATCGATATCGTTTTTTTCATTATTTTTGTATGGACGAGGACGGTGGAAGTTAGTGAACTTTAGAGAAACGTAGAGGAAATCGATTGTATCGATGCATCGCGCTGTGTTTAACGTTATTATCGCAAAACTCGAGTACGCTATTAGTACTGGAGAATATCCGCACATTTTGCAGTAAAACATCGTGCGATAATGTTGCTCGCGTAACGTAATCGGTTAAATTGCGATCTCCGTATAAACAATAGCCACGTATCATTTGTTTGTTGGTTCATTCAGCCGAAAAGTTACTTATACTCGTTGGATGACTGAATCACGATACAATCGCATGTTTTTCGAGATTGTCCCTGGTTATGCAACAAGTATTGCGATATTTTTTGGAATACGCGTGTGCGTTGCATAGCTGGACAAGAAACACGTATTGCCTGCCGAAATTTAAATAAAACAAATGGAATCAGTAATAAATCGGAACACGTTTAAAGGTCTTTATGAAAACGAAAATCAAATTAAAAAAGAATCAAGGCGAGAAGAATAGAGAAGAGACCAATACCTGATACGGTTGAAACGCACGCCACGCGATAACTCAAAGGCGAAGTCGAATAACCACGGCATGCGCGAGAGTGCTCCTCGTACCATCGCGTGAATCGTAGATCGTAGAAGCATTTCGGGCGATTCCGAGTTGGAGCACATCCGCGTCTTATTTTTGCTGCGTCGAGCCACACAAAGGACGCGGGAATGCCAGGCACATGTTTCCGGGTCCTGGTTATGACCCGTTTGGATAAACCACCAGCACGCCGCGCGAAACGCCCACACAGGCACACGCGACTCGGTCGTTGGCCCCTGCACATCGCACATCTAGTATGTATATTTGGCTCCGATACCTGTAACGATACACAACCCGCTATATTTGGTCGGTTGCAAATATTCACATCCTTGCATTCCTCTATGTCGCCATCGTATACTACTCGATCCATCCGTTTCCGTAAATGGTTCGAGTTTGGTATCGCAAGCACATCAGATCGTCCTCGTTGCTAAAGGTATTTTTAATCGTTTCTAGATACAATTTAGTAATCCACTCTGCGAGTCTAATTTAATTATGAAAAAATGTGAGTTAGTTGCGTACACGTGGGGCGCGAGATGCGGTTCCTGAAAGGGGTTCGAGGTCTGTCCTTTTCTCCAACGAATCTTCCGAATGTCAAGGAGCCACGAAGAACTCTATACGGTTTAGTTAGGCGAGCTGTTCCGAAAGGCAGGTGGTTTCCACCACCTGGGCGGCTATTCTCGCGTGTCTCCTTTTTTTCTCCTCGATTTCCTTATTCGAGGGATATCGTGTTATTGGGCCTCTTCTCATCTTCCTTTGCGTCGTGCATAAGGGTTTCGTACAGGCTCGTCAGGTGCTCCTATCCATAAACAGGAACTCGGCTGTATACGGCTAATGATACATTGTCGAGTCAGTTCACTGACGTCGTATATAACGTTCTTATCAACCGTAGAAATTCTGGAATCCCTTTTCCACGAGCGTATCTCGTTCCGTGCGTCTGCACCTTGAAATAGATACCTTGGATTCCGAAAAATGAAAGAAATCAGAAATTCTTATCGGGATCTTACATATTTATTCACGACCAAACTTAATGACCATCATTGTTTTGCCTCTGGAAATCTAGATTCCAAGATCTATTCTGCCCTGCGCTCTAACAACAATCTCGAGGGCAAACAGTATGTTACTCACGGATTTGTCGTACAACTTATGGGCGGCACCATATTCGTTAGACGCGCGCCGATATCGTATTACGCGCACGTTACACTTGCGCACGTGAATTGTAAATTACGGAAGATCGTGTCCGAGGATGACCTAGATACCCAACGGGCTGCAAGAAAGGGCATCGACGTCAAGCTGGCGCTGGGCCTCCTCCCGGCTCCTTTATGCTCCGCTCGCGGCGGGAAATGGAGAGCGAGCGGAGGGAAAGGGAAAAAAAAGGGGTTCGACAGTCACCACTTCCTTTAGACGCCAAAATTCCCGCGGTCCTACGGCCGTGGTTATGAAAGCCGTGAGAAAAAAAAAAGAGGAAAGGCTAGAATAGACACACGCTGCTAGCGAAAGTCCAAGTCGTTCTTGGAAAACGCGTGTATTGACCCTATGCAAAACTATAATCGGCTTTTGTTGTCCCGTGTATGGTTCCTATTATCTTGTCCAGTTTTATTGTATACGATTGCTTGGATTTAGATATTGGATGAGGGGTCCCAAGGGAAAACCGGGGAGCAATTAATTTGATCTCTGACAATTAATCTTAATGATTTTTAATCACATCGTCTGTAACGAAAGTTGATTGTTAATACTGTAAGAAGTTATTAATGAGATGATCAAATCGTATTGTTAAGTAACTTGTGACATAGAACTACGTGAAGTGCAAATGAACATAATAGCCAAGTCTCGAGAACAATTCACGTTTCTTGGACTCAAATACTGGAAAGAAAGCTTCCTAACGAATCTCTGTTTTCGCGTATGTTCCAGGAGTAACGTTCAAGGCGCACAGGTTAATCCTCGCAGCATGCAGCAAGCACTTTCAAGAGCTATTCGAAGGAATGCCTCCTTCACCCGCGGGACTGATCGTTATTCTCGACGGGACGAGTGCCCACAATATGGCGTCCCTTCTCGAGTTCATGTACCGTGGAGAGGTACACGTGTCCCAGGAATCCCTCAGCTCTTTCCTCAAAGCAGCCGAATATCTTCAAGTATGCGACTTATTTCATTTCTCTCGAAAATAATTGCCCTAAATAGCAGTCACGTGTTTCGAACGCGGACGCGTACCTTGCATTCCTACGGGTGAACATCTTTTTATTTTTGGCCGCGATTAATGGTCAGGAGTTCCTGTTCTGGAACTCGAGAACACGGAACGAGCGCAGCGTCGGTTCGCGTTGGGAAAACGTGGCGGATCGTGGTGTCACGTGGTTAGAAGTATTTAATATCCCTTTTTAAAGGGGAAAAGTTATTCCTTACCGCGTTTTGCCTTCTCACTAATTATCTCTGACAATTTCGCGATACCTCGTTCGCGTAACCTCGTATAAAGTCGCTACAGTGCATACAATCGAACCTCAAACTAAATCTCTTCCTACTTAACATCATCAACCACGTGTAGTTCAAAGCGTATAAGATCCATTTCCGTCTCGATCGCAGGTAAAAGGTCTGTCCATCGAGCACGAGAAGCTGGCAGTAGCGCAGAGGCACGCCGCTGAGAACAACTCGTCGACAGACGCCGCGAGCGGCGGCAGTAGAAGCGGCGGCGGTGGAAATGGCAGCGGCGAAAACGGAAGCGGTGCGAGCGGTAATGTGAGCGGAAATGTCGGTGGCGGCGGTACCGTAGGCGGTGGTGTCGGTGGCGGCGTTGGCGAGCTGATGGACATGAGCGAGCCGGGTGAGGCAACCATGGTGAGAAACACCATGAAGAGGACCCCCACACCGGCTCCGTCGCCCGCCCATGCCTACCCCGTGTCCAATATCTACTCTACCACCTCTCACTGTTACGAAAGCCCGCCGAAAAGGCTGATGAGGTAAGCCCTTTTACCGCGACGCGAAGGACTCGCATGAAATTTTCAAACGCAACAGCTCCGCGACCTTCCTGCGATGTCGTGTGTCTGATGTTATCGTGATTTTCTATTGTACACACAGTATGGTGTGTCTTTTGACGGATCTACGGGTGATAAAGTCGATTAGAAGGACTTTGAAAATAATCTTCTTCGGAAGACTGTACTTGAACCTTTCTTAACATTGATTAAACGTTTTGAAATTGATAGGTATAACTTTGTATATGTGGATCTTTTTCTGGGGCATTTTTAGATCGCCCAGCGACATCGACTCCTTGGGGAGGGCAAGTGTATTGCGCGATGGGTCCGTCTACCGGCCCGCATCAGCGCCACATCCGCTTCTCGTGGAGAACAACTTCTATCAGCCGTTCATCCACCCCTCAGAAACACCCGCACATCCCCACACCGCGCCACACACACCGACTGAATTGGAACAGGAATTGGAACGAGCGAGGTCCGAGGAGCGTAGCAATTGCGATCTCAAGGAAAGCGTAGCCGAAGGTAGAAATTGAGCTAACACTTCGACAAATTTGTTTCATGCTCTTATAGATCGAACGCAACGATTCACGTGATAATCTCGATCGATCCATTTCGAGCAAAAAATTGAACAAAGCAATCACGTTCGTGCGTAGATCTTCGAATAAAGCAAGAACCGGTGGCGTTGACCGATCGGGAGAGGGCAGAGAAATTGGCGGAACGATTGTCAGGCGAAGTTTACCAAGGGGCGAGAGGGTTCGATGGTGGTCACTATGCTCCAAATTCGGATCACGTGCAACACGGGGGCCAAGTGGGCCACGCCATGGTCCCGCTTCCGCCGGCTCATCCACCGACTCCTGATCTCAGTCCTGCGCCCACCACCCCTGCTATGTGGAACACGAAAATTAACAAGGCTGGCACTGTCTCCACTCCTGATGGTGAGTCAAATTTTCCTTTCTTTATAATATCGTTTAATTGATTTTTCTCTAAACGTATTGCACAACGCGAATATATAGATATGTACATGCAACTTAGTCTGAATTTAAGAAATTGCACAATGATAATTTAAATAACTTGATTGGTACCAACACATGCGTTATATTTATAAAGATGAGCAAATCGAAAAGTGGAATTTCTAAGATATATAGATAGACGTATATGTAGATGTGTAACTTCCATGTGACGTGGTATTACGAAGGGTTAACCAAGGCGAAACGCTGTATCTGGGCCAATGCGTTGCCAGAAGGCAAGGCCTTTCAGATCTAATGTTACAAAATGCACAGCTAATCCTTGCATCATCAGCTGCACGTGGAGCTTTCTTGATGTTGCAACTCGTCCCTCTCATCGACCCCTTCCACTCCCGCACCGTTCTCCACGTTCTCCCACACAAACTTCTTTAAACGACAATTTGATAAAAAAAAGGTGTATACAAATTTCGCGTGTCACCAACCAAAATATGTCGCAAACTATAAAACGCAAAAGTAACTCTTACAATAACCCGGAAAAATTCTCCACAAAGGGCTCTTTCTTCGCTACCCTCGCCAAAACTCATCCCAAAAATTCCTGAAGAAAACCCCGACAAGCCTGAGCAACTTCGCGAACCCTTCCAAAAGAACGAAAAGAGCCTGCGATTCCGAAGGTGGTCCGCTCGATCGAACCTTCTCCCCCGTTTTCGTTCTCCGCTGGTACTTATTTTCAGAAACTCGATAGTCGAGTCGCTCTTAAATGTCACCGCGACGTCAACGGGAGCCGACGGCGTGTTCGACGTTGCTCCATCGGCGGCAGCGATACAACGACGGCGTCCTCGAAAATTTCGTCCCCCCCTGGCCGCCTCCCCTCTGTTCCCTGAGTTCGCTCACGGGTTGGCCAGCGGTATTTTTTACCCAAGTCCGTCGAACGGTGTGCTCTAGCGCGCGGAAAAAGAGCGAACGGCGACGGCCACGACGCCGTTAGACAGGATTTACGTTCGACGCCCACCTGGGTGACGGGACGCGGTCTGCCTTAGGACTGGCACCGGGTCGCCTCGCCTTCACGGTGTGAACAAAGTGTACAAAGAGGATGCAGGCGACGGTGCAGCCACTGGGAACATCTTTTGCTCCGGCGAGCAAATCACCGGCCGTGTGACGCCACGGTAGAACGATGGCCAACGATGGTTGGCGGTGGCGGGCAGCACCGTTCGACACGTAGGGGTAGGTTTTACGGAGCCATCGACGCTCACACGTGATCACGGTTGATTGTCGCCGTAGGTCCAGGATCGTTCGATGTCGCGGATCACGCTTTAACCATTTTTAATCGCTGCTAGATGAGCGAGCCGCGACGGTAAAGAAAGAAGCGAACCGTCGGCTAATGCAACGGTTATTGACGTTAACGGGCAGCCGTTCGAGCTCTCTACTCTCTTTCTATCTCTCTCTCTCTCTCTCTCTCTCTCTCTCTCTCTCTCTCTCTCTCTCTCTTTCTCTCTATTAGTGAGGAAAGAAAATGAACAGGAAGGGTAGAGGGAAAGAGCAAGGAAGAAGCTGAAAAGCGTAGAAGAGAAAGGGCCTTTTTCGTTCACTTTCAGCGGTTTCGTAAGCGGCTCGAACGAACGTCTAATCGATGGTTGGTCGAATTGTCGCGGCTCGAGGAGCCGGTGGAACGAACGGAACCGTGGTGAAACGGGACGGTTACGGGTTTGTTGGACTATTCTATTAAATGTACAGTTATGCTAGCTTTGACTTTGTCGTTAGGTGTTAGGTTTTTTGTTAGAGCTCTTGGCCGTTTCCAGGAAACGATTCGTTGCGTTTCTGCTGTCCGAGATTCCTGAGGTTGGATACTAGCCGATGCGGAGATGATACCGTTCAACTGTTGCGTTTTTCATCGATCGAAGTGTGCTCGATTCTTATCTTTTTGCCCCGTGATGTCGGAGTCGCTGCTAATTGCACGACTTTTAAGATGTGCGTGACTGTAATTACGTCACTCGTTCGTTCTTTCTTACTTCTAAGAACGCACTGACTTTCTCCAGGCGGATTAGACCGTTCTACGTGTCCCTCTTTCGCGTTTGATCTTTTCAGGCCACGGACCATCTAATTTCGTGTCATTTGAAATCTCGCGATGGGGATTGGAAGAACTGCTTGGTTGCTCTGGATCGCGTTAACTTAATATCTTGAAGGAAATTTTGCTGGCTACTCAAGCTGTCCTATTTTTTCTTTCTTTTTGCTGATGTTGAACGTTGCACGATTAAAAATTGAACGCAAATAATTAATATACATCGATCGATATTGAGATCCCTATCATATTTCCCTCGATACCGCAGGAAAGTCCCGCACCCGACACGCTCGAAAGGACTCTACACGCGACTCCACGATGAATTATAGACGAACGCGGAGCAGGACCCCGTTCTCGCGCCCGTTCAGGTCGATGCATCCATTTCGTGCGGGCCCTTGTCGTTTTCTCCTCCGTTTCTTTTAGTACCTCAGCTTGACTGCAATTTCACGCACGTGCCTCGTTAAAGTTTCAGGCACGACGGGTCGTCGTGCACGCGCGAGATCGCCGTGGCAACTTCCGAGTAACAACGACGGTGTCCGCCCTCCTGAAACATTAATTCCTCGTTTCAGACTATTAATTCCGTATGTGGGATCGTCGCAGCGCGCGACGTCTTTACCCCCTGTTTCACGTTCCCGGAAAGTTGGACATCGACTCACGAAACTGTCCCTCCTCGGTTCGTTTTCGTGAATAATCCGCGATCGAACGATTCGAACGCGTCTCGTTAGCTGCCACGCGGCAAGATGAAATTATGTATTCTGTTTTAAGGGGTGTTTCCACGCGGAAGCAATTTGGGGAACACGATCTGTTTGCACCTGGTTCTATTTAGAAACTGGCCCTGCTCTAACCCTTTGTCTAACGATTTTCTTTACTGACTGAGGGTGTTTGGTAGTGGTCGTTGTTTGGGTTAACCCTCTGAGTGGTGTGCGACTACGCGCACGGTCGATGCTCGGTGCGTTATAGTATGTAGAGCTTGCAAGTCCACGTATGCCTTCGAAAATGTTGAATAACAGCTAATTTCTTGCCCAAGTACAATAAATCGATTCCTACCGATTGACTAACGGTCATATTTCCAAGATTCCACACTTTTTAATATTCATTACGTTAGTTCTCCTACTAGCCGCTCTAAAGAATTTGAATTTAAAATACTCCACGGCGCATCGTTTGCCCAACACACTCCCCCACCTTGCGAAAGTGTTAAAATATAATTTTACCACAAACACGCTTCGCACCTCTCACGCACGATACACGAGCGGTGTATAATCCGCTCCGCGAGGCTGCCACGAGGCGAAAAGGGCCCACGGAACGCGAGCCTCTAAATTGTATTTTACGATTCGTTAGCGTTCATTGGGATTTGTTGTTTCTTCAAGTTCACGAGGATCTCGTTGGTCCCCCGGGTAGGTGGATCGGGCTGGTCAAGCGACGCTCGATTCAGGGGATACGCTCGAGAATGCCTAACGCGGGCCCGATTTAGGCCACGGGTTCTTAGAAACGATTAGTCCTCCTCGGTTCTCGCAACGCGCGAGCCACGAAACCGGGCCTAACCTCCAGCCACTGGGAATCATTGCACAATGCAGCAAACGACGTGAAATCGTTGCTTGACGCATGGCATTTCGCGGCGTGATCAACCAGCGACATTTTCTCGTGACGTATACCCTTCATGCGAACCCGTGACTCATGAACCAGCGTACCGATCCTGTTTAGTACTCGAGAAATAACGGGAAATCGATCGATACTGGGAAGCATTAGACGTTTTTCACTTGATAGAATTTATAATATTTCTTTTCGTCCCGACATACGTTTTGTAGCGAATGAAAAAATATAATTCCACCGTTGCGTGGCATAATTATTTCTCGAATACCGTTTTTGAATACTTGATCGGTGTCTAAATGTCAACAGCGACTTCTAATGCAAGCTTGTTGCGCAAGATCGAACAGCTGAGCCCGGTTTCTCGCCTGCTTGTTCACCGGCGAGTAAAAACGAAATCCGGTAGTTAATTACGCAGGAATCGGCAGTGCGATAGAAATCAGGTGTCACGGGTAAACAGTAAATTAAGAGGGACGCGATAATCGTGTTCTTACAAAGCGGCTGGCCCCGGTTTTCCCGTGGCGATGCGAGAAAGAAGATCGAGCTCACGTGGAGGATGAAACGCAAGAGGCCACGAATGAATTATGGGTATAGGCCGTTGGATGTTTTTTCAGGAGAGGATGCGAAAGGCTGGTTCCAATGTGTGTCATGGCCAAAGCGGCCCTGGTGTGTTTTAGAAACTGTTAGAAAAGTTCGGTTGACTCTTCGGTTCCTCGTGCTGCAAATTATCGCTGGACGAGGGAACATTTGTTTGACCCGCGCCTACTTTCATAACTTCCTGAAACCGTACGATCCTCCGTGGATTCAGAAAACTTTCCGCTTCGATTCGACTCTCGATCGAAAGTTCGTTGCTTGAACCTCAGCATTTTTCTGAACAATGCAACGAATGTTTCAACTCTTCGTACGCGAGATGCCAGTTTCGTTTCCTTGATTATCCATCGATTTCATCGCTTCCTTCTTTTTCGAATCTTTGACGTAATCCGTGTGCTGTATTTTTTGTGAAACTCGAGCGAATGGAATGCTCGAGCTTCACTTTTGAACGGTCACGTTGACTGTGTCAGAAGTGCGAGTAAAATTCGACATGACAGGCAACTCCAAGACTCGTATTGATCGACAGAACGCGGTGGTGTGCAGGAGGATCGCGGTAACCCGAATTAGAGTGCCCTTTCAGCTCGCGATTGCTGCTATTACGCATTGCATAAAATCATTTTCTCTTATTCCGATATATACATATATATATACTCTACAAAATTCGACATATATATTCCACAAAACATCAATTTCATACTATCAAATCCGGACCAAAATGGGAATCCGCTAAACTCGAGGCAAATGAATCGGCTAACGCTGCAAACGAGCCACGTGTACTATCTAAGCCCCGCAGATTGCAATGATTGCACGGGCACGAATCTGCGGCGCGGGTGCGGGACGCCTGTGATCGTCCCATTGGTCAGTGATAACGCGCAATCTCTCGGTCTCTTGGTCACTCTGTGCGCGCCGGATTCCACGGTACCATTCCGTCCTCTTTCATTATTTTTTGCACGCGTGCCCACGTTGCACGTATCGTTTCGACGCACGCACGACACGGCACGGCCGTCCGCTCACGCAACACGCTCGCACCGTTTGTTAACCGTTAGATATAGCGAAGAATTGATAGGGCCGCGTGAGAAGGTCTCGTGCAATGTCGAATTCGGGTCACGAAAATATTTCACGATAACACCGCGAGAGAGCCAGTCGCACGCACTCCGCGTGAACTGATAAAAAGCTGCTTTTGTGTGGCGAACACGGCACGCGTGTTTTCCAGCATTCCCTTTGATCAGCTAGATCGGCAGGCTCGCATGCCATGCGCCTGTCGCGTATTTCAGGGTAGCTTTTGAATTATTGGTGCGTTTTTTGGGCGCGGGACTGGTCGCCACGAGGATGGAGGTCAACGATGATTGGGATAGCGTAATTGCGCTGGTATCGATTGAGGTGATTAGCACGGTTACTTTTAGGACTGATGGACGTACCGTGTATTGTGCGTCGAGGTTGTTTGATTTCTCTATAATCGCGCAGTTTGGATAAACGTTGATATTATTAGGGGAATGGTTGGTTTATTTTCAGCAACACTAGTAGGATTCAAAATTAAACTATTAATACAAACGTTCTTCTCGCGAAACGATTTCTCACGAACTTCTTTCTCGTACCATTCTAAATCTGCTCGATATTTTCGCTTTAAATCCGAGCTTCACCACCCTACCGCGCACGAAATCGCTTACTGGAACAAGCCAGCGACACTAGCGAGGAGCAGCTTTAATTTTTATTATCCGTCAGTTAGGACGGCCATGAGAAAACGAGCCACGGTACATCCCGACCCTTCTGCAAGCTTTATTACTATGCTTCCCGGCTCCGACGAGTAGGAATAAAACAACAGACTGCCGGTGCTAGCCTGGCGCTACCCTCCTACGCACAATACGTAACCCTATCTTCCCTGAAAATCCTCAATCCTCATTCCTGGCCTTCCTCTTGCGTTGCCGCGGCTAGCCTCGTCATCCTCCCTCGTCGCGCTCTCTCCCTTCTCGTATCTGTCTCTTTTACACGGTCCCTCTCGTTCCTCGACCATGATTTCCGACGTACCGATGGATTCCTCGACTATATCGAAAGCACAACCAAAGGAATTCATTTGGTTCGACATTTTTTCAGTACAGCGTAGACGATATCGTCATCGACGCCATTTTGGACCACACTGGCGAAACAGCGATTCTTCGAGAAATCTGTGATACGCATTCGACGTGAACTCGTACTCTGTATCGAGCAGGTGTTATCGCGTAAAAGTTTAAGTGCATTTGCACACAGCTTTGCTACTCTGCCGGGGAAGGGACGGTGTTGTAATTATATAATTTAATACAGCACGATTGCATCGTACGAGGAGGACGCGCGGAGTTGCGCAAGTTTGAGACCGTGGCCGCCAGATAGCGCGGGATATCGGCGCGTGCACCACGCCAGCCGCGTATATTTTTGGGCAGCCGAGTTGGGGTGGACCGGGTGGAATTGGGCGACAGCCAGGCGTGGGTGCAAATTTACTGCAGCACCCGCGATTCCGCAATGTCGGTCGAATTCGACGTATTTCATGCGACTGGACTCGCGAGGGGAGCCGCGGGGGATGAGACGCACGAGCCTCTCGGAAATTATCCGTTACAGAACGCTCTGTTATCGTCCCGCTAGCGAGCCACGTGAATATATTAATTACGCATCGGTGGTTTCGAACAGTGACGAGCGAGTCGTTTTTTCCGCTACAGACGACGCTATTGTCTTTGCGTCGCGTTGTCCGCGCTGAAGCTGCACAACTTTTTCGAAGCTACTCGATAAGTTCGCGCGTGTTACGCTTGGCTCAATAATTCTTGTCTTATCTGAATAATGTGGGTCGTATAAACGATTTTAATGACTGGCAATTTGCAAGCGTATACAAATCGACGTGCGATGTATCGTAAATATTTTCGTGGATCGTGCCGAATTTTAATCAGAGGTGATCTCTTCTTTGATCCTCGATGATGCATCATTTCGTTACACAGATGGTGGTTTATACTCGTTACTTGGATTACTCTCCTTTTCTCTTGTTATCCATTTCTTTCTACTTGTACATTTATCACTTCTTCTTCTTTCGCAACAGCCTTCAGCACTATTGTAGCGGTAGCTTGGATGCGTTTGATTCGTCTATGGTTACCTTCCACAAGGAAATGAATTCGGTCACCCGTAGGGGATCATTTCGTCGGGCCTTCGAGTCCACACACTCGTCCAGGAAGCTGGACGAACCTGTAATTTTCCCCCGTTTCGCAAAAATTTCAATGGGTACCTGATTCGAAAAACAGCTGGGCGGTAACCGTTTCGAATCGTTCCTCGGGTCTTCATTCGAACAGATTTATTCCCTCGGTTATTTGCGCTAATGGCTGCTCGCACGAAATCACAGATTTCAGATCCGTTGAAACGAAATAATGAAATATTCAATTTCTACGAGACCGAGTCACGCTCAACGTATTTGAGTAAATCTAATCATTTTTCTCTCGGTAGCTCCTATTAAACAATCGAAGAATAAGCAGAAAAACACCATAAATTGCACATACATAAAATAATATTTCACGCGTAGAAAGAATTAATGCACTGTATAAGAATAGAAATACCACCACAGTTCATTTAATTCCTAAGATATCCATATAGCATTATCTACGTTACTACTGTAGTATTGACCTTGGCACATTCATGCGCTCCACTGCTCTGTTTCGTGTCAAACCGTCGATCTAACCGATCCGAGTCAATAGTGACTCCAGAAACTAAACTTGCACAACTACCAATAAAGATAACCTTTTATATCAAAATTCAGATTACAGAGCGCAAATACACGCGACCTCTTTAAGTCCAGTTTCCAAATGTCTCGCGAAAAAAAGGGAACTCGAGGACGACGTGCAGATCGAATGCACCAGCGGCAGCGGTAACGCAGGGCGCCAGGATTCGTAGCTCCGTGGCTGCCGCAGCACGCACCAATCAATAAACGAATGCGTGCGTGCACGGACAGGGGCGTGCGCGCGTGTTTGCAGCCGGTTTCTGTGTGTGAGTGCACGTGCCGCCAAAAGTTCGTGAACGCGCAAGGTTTGCGTGCTCCCAGGCGGTTTGTGTGCGCGGCTACACGCTGAGACCGGAGCGTATCGCCGCGCGTGCACGTATATACGCGCCGCGCACACCGTGCGCCTCCCCGCGGGTGAGCCCAGCCTTTGACGAGAGTCCCGTGCCTCGCGCCACAACCCATTTTTCCTTCCATCATTCTTCGTTCCTCTTCCCGTAACCATGGAACGCGGACTGCAATACCACGGAGGCGATCAGCGCCTTTTTTTCCCGGTTTTTTCAAGCATTTTCTCGCATTGAACGGATACGAAGGACTTTCGAGTAACGTTGATCGCGCGCAGGGGTGGTTCAGATTTCCGCTTTCACCCTTACGGTAATTTTAATGATACAGTTCCGTTTTTCCGTGTTGTTCGATCGATAGGTTGATTACTACGTGCCGTTACATTGATAGATCGGTATCGCGTTTAGTTGTGACATAGTATAACGTGAAAGTAGCTGCTCGTTTGTTACACGGACGTGACACATATGAATCTCGAGGCGCGATAACGCTCTTCTCGAATGTATATGCATTATCGAACGATATCTGGGTCACCACGGTGTTCCGCCCTGAAATCCCAAAAATTACACTTCGACGAACTAACGTTATCTCGTTACTCTTTATCTGGTTGTCGTCGATGTTTAACGGATTCCTGGAATCGAGCCCTGTAATCATCCTAAATATCAGATCTCACGCGAAAGTTCGTGTATTATTTCGATAGATAATAGTAACTTAATCACGCGGAGTATAACGTTTTTCCAATTGCAAACTCGCGTGTTCGCTTTCCGCCCATCTTTAGACTCACAAAAATGTTCCGTGTAGTGTTCAGTAAAATGACAACGGTCTCAAATACCCAATACGATCGATCTCGAAGCTAAGCAAACAACGAATCCGTTGCCATTTCATCTGATTGCCTGCGGGGTAGTTTTGGTACAATCGGCACGCGATCGCTTTACGTCGAAAAGGAAATCGAAAGTGTACAGTGGAACTTTTCCCTGCAGAGCTTCAGTTTTTATTAGAAAAATCTCTGTCAACTCGATTTATTGTTACAAGCCAAATTTCGCGCGAAAATGTAACGGTTCGCAGAACTTCCGGAGTGGCTGTAATGGAGGGTGGCGAACGTAAACCGTAAAGAAAGAAGAACTGGAGCCCGACCTTGCTTCCCTAACCTCCTGGCCCGAAGAATAAGAATAATCCCCGAGAAAATACAGTTCGATCCCGGTGTTCCGTATCGGGAGACTCGATCACTATAAATAATTCAAGGCGCGGCAACGGCGGGCAGGTCGTCTTTAAGCATCGCGTCGCCTGTGAAACCGAGAGTGAAGAGTCAAAACACGAGGCGGGAACGCGAGAAATCATGTCACACCACGAAAGTGGCCGGGTTCCACGAGGAGGGAGGAGGAGGGCTCGATAGTTATATTCCGATTCACCGAGGTCTCGAAAGTGGACCGTTGTGCGGGTTATGGTTTTCTCTCGCTCTCCTCCGAGCGGTCCGACACAGAGAAAAGGAGGGTTGGCATCCCTTGCAGCGGCTGAAGTTCCTCTGCGGAGGATAGGAGAAAGGGGCTGCTCTGCTCCGGGCTCCTTTGATTTCACCTTGCAACGCGCGTTGCCTGACATTGATTTTCCTTTCCCTCTTGCTGGTCGTTCCTCGCTGCGAACCACTCTTCGACGTGGATGCTCCTAGTCGATTTCCGGGGAACCTCCAGCACGACGAGCGTTGGAAGTAAAGTCGATGGAGAAGAGTGGAGATATTGGAGTACCAAGATTCGAATTCTTCCATCCCTCTTTATTGTTAATTCTCTTTGAAACGAGAAAGTTCATTTTATCCAAAAAGTGGCTCGAAACTTTTTAAATGGCAAGTGCTCACGATCGTTTCAAGTTCGCCAAAATTTCACTTTCGACAGATTGCTATCATTTCCTTTATCTTATTATAATTGGGAACGATACGGTTTCCCTTCGCGTCTCAGCGATCGTTCCTTTCTCCCTTGGTCGTTTCGTTCTAAACGGTCGGCACAAAAGGCTGCCGCCCAGTCGACGACGACCAATTTGGCGCCACCGGGCGAAATGTGTCAAGGACTGGGCCGGATCCACGCTCCTACCATCCGTCGAACATCTCTTCCCTCGCGTTCGATCACGAGCCTCGCGTGGAAGAATTTCGCCGCTCCGTTTTGACGCGCGCGTCCCTCGATCCGCTCGTCTCCGGCCAAAGATTTCTAGATTTCCCACGAGACCGTGCGGAGACTCTTTTTATCCGCGGCCGTATGTGAGCCCGTGGAAAGCGCTCCTTTATTTGTTGGCTCGCCAAACGGTTGTGTCATCGACGCGTGTACGCTGTACCAGCAATGAGAAAGACAGCCCTGGGACCTTACTCTCGCGCCATTTTGAATGCTACACGTACTGAAATTATTCAACCTCCTTTGAACTTGTATCCAAATTTGTTGACTTCTTACTTCTTGATTAATCGATGAGACTTTAGGATTCTCGACTGGCGTCTGGAGATAATATGGCCAGATAGCAATAACAATAAAAATAGTAATAAAATACAGAGTTGTGGGTGTAAAGAAACAATCATCGAGAAAAAAAACATCGTAAAACAAAGGGTTGGATCATCTCCGCCTCGCAGACGTAGATCGTCAAACCCAATAACGTTGCGTAACTCGAGGGTTCGGTCCAAGTATGACACGGATGAAAACGTTCGAGGGAGGACGAGCGGCAGAGTAAAAATTCCGACGATAAGATTTGCCAATATCCAACGGGATGGTCGATCGATCGTAGGAACCAGCCGCGAGTTGCGGTAGGGCTGTATCGAGGCCTTCTTTCTGTTATTTCATTGCTTCGCCCGTTCGATCCATTCAGCTGGAAAGGGAGGGAAAAGGGTCAGAGCGGACGTGGACCAGCGGGGAATGATGCCTCGGAGGATGCCGCGTCTTCATAACACTGGACAGCTTTTATTCTTAATAAACGAAATCACCAGCCAACTTATTTAACACGGGAAAAATCCCCCCGTAATTTTCTTTTATAAAGTAATAATTAGTTACGTTGTATTAAGCGTTCTTGCTCGCCAAGTTTGTTTATTATATCTATCGCAAATTCCACTTCTTCGATTATTTTCTGCTCCTTCTAACAATTATCTCAACGAAAAACTTGCAATATAGTTGATTCCACCCTTGATGTTTGGAAAATAGTGCCTTATTCAATTTATATAAAGTCCACCAAACCAAATTGTTTCGTTTTCCCATCCCTATGACCCGAGAGGATTCGCGAGGGCTTTCCTCACTTCCCAGACCCTTCGAACACATTCCAACAATCGAAGGACGAATTGGGAACCCTGCGTTTTTCGTTCGACTCCGCGTCCAGGGTTTCAGGGTCTCCTCGTTCGAGGAATCGACGGAAACCCGTGGTTCCTCGGTTTCGTTATACGAATAGCCGAGTCGGGAGGCGATCGTTGTTTGTGTTCGTGGCTCGCCTCGAATGACGTGGGTCCGTTGCGAGATTAGGGATTAAGAGATCTCGCGATTGCCCGGCAGAAATGATAAGATGGTTTCAAGACGAGTTTCAAAAGATATTCGACGGTTTCGGATGAGGTGACAGAAAGTTCAAGCAAGTTAATTTCAAGGTATTAGTAGTGCATTTATTTTTAGAATTGAATGCATATAAATATTCTCAACAGACATTTACTTGGAACGAAATCGCGAAAAATTATGGAAAGTTTATGTTTTGAAATTTGTTGTCGCGTTACGCGACTACAAAGTATCGTGCGAGAATCGTTCGAGTAACCGGAAAGAATAATCACTTTAGCCGCCTCAAGAGTTCATAATTACTTAATTCACGAGGACGACCCCGATTATGAAGAAATGATTAATCATATGCACCGTATCGCCGCGTTACAATGTTATTATTCTGCAAGCACGTGTCAGGGTCACCTTCTGCGTGGTTTGTTTCACGCACGTGTAGTCGAGTTTCACGCTCAAAATAATTTTTCCCGAAAATTACAGCATCGAGGAGAGAGAGAGAGAGAGAGAGAGAGAGAGAGAGAGAGAGAGAGAGAGAGAGAGAGGGAGGGAGAGAGAAGACGTTCTCCTGCATTCTTTGCATGTCATTCCGTTCCACGTGCAACCGTTATCTTTCGATACTGTTGCCGGCTTTAAATCATTTCCAACGTAATCACACGTGTATTTATACTTCGATCAAAAAGTTTCCTCGGTGCATTTACTCTACCAAACAGAATACCGATCTTGCAATTTAAAACGTCAAATAAATATCTCTAATCGATTTTGCATTTTTCTGTTTTGGCGAAGTTAAAATAGATCGCAGTAAAGGAAAAATGTCAAA
The DNA here is from genome assembly GCF_050948175.1 of Xylocopa sonorina. Lineage (NCBI taxonomy): Eukaryota > Metazoa > Arthropoda > Insecta > Hymenoptera > Apidae > Xylocopa > Xylocopa sonorina. The sequence goes on along the minus strand of NC_135195.1, from coordinate 2,988,500 downwards.
TGTCAAGTTGAAAGAGGGTGGTAGCGAGAAAAAAAGCGCGAACGCTGCGAAAAACGCATCGTCGTTGGACGAAAAGGAAACGCGAGGATTATATAATCCAAATATATTGCGCCTCGTACGCATACCAACGATTCTTTTTTCGTTTGCAGCCACAGCATTTTTTCCTTGTCCGATTATCACCGCTTGCTGAACGACGAATAATCTGTCTTCGAACCGCGGCCAGAAATAACGCCTCTCGTCTCATACTACTGCGTGTCTTGCTCGACATCCGTTATCACTGCAGCCCCTGCACGCGATCGCGCAATATTCGCGTGTGTTACCCGTCGATTCAATTTCCCAATCAGAATTAATTTCCGTGAATATTAACCGCCGCGAAGTTACAATTTTAAATGAATGCGCAACAATGTACGTTTCCACGATGCAACAAGTCGAAAGTTGACGGTGTGGCATAATATTTGAATATCTTTTGAATACCATTAACCCGCTGCAAGGCTGTCTAAAGATAAATTGCGATACTCGATTTAAAAATCCGGAACGACGTCGTTACTGACCCATCGACGTTGCCTATCGATTAGAGTGAACGTTTCGACAAAGTCCCTCGATTGCCAAACGATTTTACATAATATACAATTCGATCGTTTTACATAACTCTTAACAATCTTCACGCGTAAACGATGGCGAATGAGAGGTAGCGACGATTCGATCCGAAACTTTCTATAATGCCCGTCTTAGTTCTGGTCAAGCGTCGTGTAATTCTCCGTAGAGATTCGAAGAAGAAAGGAGAAAAACGAGGAGCATAGAACGCGATTTCGAAACGCTCTGTAAAGGCACGAGAGATCTGTCAACTGCAGACCACACTTATCCTATCGATAGACTGAGTCCTCCGCGATTTAAATGGCCGTCCAACCACGAAAACGCACCGGGAGGTTCTGTGGGCTGACGGGTTAACCCTGATCTCGGATACGTTCAAAGGGGAAAAGGGAGCAAGGAGAAGGATGTCCTGTAACGATCGTCGATACACGCGAAATTTGAAAATTTCCAAGCAAGACAGATGGTCGGAGCCTTTCGCGGAAGCGTTCTCGCATTTTAAACGCTGGCGCTTAGCATTTCTGCATGCCTCAGGGGTGTTACCCAACCCGCGAACTCTGCCTCTACCTGTTCCTCTTTTCTTCTTTCTTTACACATTTTTCGACTTTCTCAGTTTGCAAATATAACTTCTCTTCGATTTCCCCAGCTGTACTCTATCTAGAACAACGAAGACACTTTTCTACCTCATTCCGTCCTGTTTTAAGTCTGAAATATACTTCCTTATTGCCTTTTGTTTTTTAGTGGCCATCGTGGCATCCTCTCGCGCCTTGTTTCCTATAATATCGGCTTCTCGGTTGCTTCTGCGCGTCCCTCCTATTAATCTAAGACACGCTCGCCCTTGGCTTCCAACATCGTCAGCTTCTGTCTTGGCCGCGCGCATTTTTCTGTTCCACACCGTCGCCACGGGTGCGCCTTTGTCTTCCTCGGGCAGCGATCCTTCGTGAATTTCGTAGTCAGCTGCACGAGATCGAACCCCGCGGGCACCGTTTACTTTTTCTAGGATCGCCCGCCACTATTTTTAACCGCGATCCGAACACGAGAAGAGGAACCAGCCCGCCGGCTTCCGCTCGCGCACGCGCTACCAGACGCGTGCGCGTGCATCTCGATTAACCCCTTTTCGTCGCTCGACCGATTTTACTCGATTCGATGGCGATTTCTAACATATTTTTACCGTAAAAATTAAGAGGTAAAGTTGCATTTCGAGGTCTCATCGCCGAAGAATACGACTTTGAACATTGTTAGTAGCCATTTTTTCCATATTCTACAATGATTTACGTTTGTGGCCAGGCGTTTAATTATCATTCATTAATAAAACAGTAATGTATGACGAGGAATACAAGTTCAAGGGAAGGTGAATGGAGAATAATGCACGATGAATATCATGAATGCTAATGGACTCTTTAAATACCTATTTGTGTGCATGATAGTATACCAAAGCATTCGAGGAGATCTTTTATAATGATTCGAATATACTTTCATCCTTTTTATTTCTCTTGTTATATGTGAAAGAGAGAGAGAAAAGCACCAGATACGCAAATATGCTATTTTTTTTTTTTTAAGGAAACGTGTTTCTGTATAATATTCGTACAGATCCAATAAGTTGAACGGTCAGGATAAACCGGAAATTCCTGATCGCTATTCTCCCATTTATGGAGAAATTTGACGTTCCTTATATGTTTAATTATTTTACAAATTTATATTCTTGGAAGTACGCGTGCGTTACTATTGTACAGTTACTGAAGCCCATCGTACGTGCAGTTTTGTTGATATTAAAAATTTAAGCACGGACGAGCAGATCGCGTGCATATGTCGCGCATGCTTTTTCAGCTGAAGAGAAGGAAGATATATAACGTCGCAAACCTCGTTGAAAGTTAAATAAATTACACAAATACGTGCAGACAGACTTCATCATAAGTCAAACGAAACGTACAAATATGTGCACGTGTACCACACTACAGGGTGTCCCGTAAATCACGGTAGAAGCAGCAAAGAAAAAGAAGCGATTCGTTGCCAAAAAAAAAAAAACAAGTAAAAATCATGAAATAAAATTTCTCTTTCCACATCTCACATACATTTCAATTGAAAATTAGTTTCTTACCGATTCTTACATATCCTAGTACTGTTCTAGAAATGAATGTTCAAGCTTTACATTGGACAGATACCTTCCTCAGTCACAAATCATGTTCCTTAGAAGTTAGTCAAACCCTACAAAGAATCACCAGTTAATCTATTCTACAGCGATATACCAAACAGCCTGTAGATCAAATAACTAACAATTTCAATTTCGTCTGTCCCAGGCAAGAAGCTGAAGTGTCCGTTCTGCGAGAGACTGTACGGCTACGAGACGAACCTGCGCGCCCATATACGACAGCGTCACCAAGGTATCAGGGTGCCCTGTCCATTCTGCTCGCGGACGTTCACGCGGAACAACACCGTCAGACGACACATCGCGCGGGAGCACAAAGCGGAGCTTAATCTAAAGGCCTTCCAACAGTCGAACCACTCGATGTCACAGTAACGACGCCCCCGTCGTCATCGTCGTTATCGTCGTCGTCGTCGTCGTCGTCGCCGTCGTCATCGTCATTGCCATCGCCACGATACAATGGCGTCGAAGAGAACCCTGTGGCTACTCGAGTTACCTGCTCGTAAGTGACACGAGAACGAAGAGACCGCGTAGCTAGAAGGAGAGATCAGCTGAACAAGGGTCGAAGGCGTCCACCTTCGACCCCGTGCAACATTGGTCAACGTCTGGTCCTCGTCCCGGCATTAACTCGCCACGCTGCGATTGACAGCGACGCGGCTGGGGAAGTCTAGCCTTTGACCAGCGGGTCGACGAATGAGTTTCGCGGCCCGCTGTGCCTCGTCTTCGAGATTCTAATAGTTGTCAATTACACTGAGACCGTCTCGAAACCTGCTGGCGTGTGTACCGACTCGTTGGCGTAAAACGTCGCAGGGGTGTGTCACTGTAACTGACTCGATTCTTGGGGCTCTTTTGGCTACTGTATCAACTTTGTAAAACGAACAACATCGAAAATCAAGAAACAGCTGAGCATCGAGGGATCACAGGGATCGATACTTGGTTTCAGTTTTTGATCCCAATTGTACAGTTCCATGCTCGCGTTACGTTTTGGCTAACGAGAACTGAGAGTGTCCGGTTTGGTGGGACCAGTCGCAGGGGGTGGATGTCGCATGGACTCGGACGAGGCGGGCGGCGTTGGCCACGAAATAGGAAAATTGTCTCGATGATCGGATCACGGTTGAAGAACGAAGAACAGTTGGAAAACGAAGGTAAAGAAAGGTAATCGAAGAAGAGTGAAAAATCTCGATATCCGATTGCTTACGGTAAGCTTAAGCACAGGGGTATGAGAAAGAGAGAATGAGGAAAAACGCGCAGTCGCGCCTCGGACACGCTCGCGGAATACGCTGGATAATCACAAAACTAGTCAATGAAAGTGCAACGTCAAGTAAGAGTTATTAACTATTAAAAAGCAAAGAAGAAGAATATAACACATTTTAAAGAGCGCGATAGAAAAATAGGGAAACTAAGGACGAGAGCGTAACGCCGGAAGTAGGACCGTAAAACCGTAACCGTGGAACGCGGACAGTTGAAAAGGCAGGCTGAAACGCGGATTCGCGGCGCCAGGATAGAACGATCAAGTCGATTACGAGGAAAGAAAAATACGCATATCTCAGGTGAATCGTATTTACAATAAGCGGGATAGTTCTCAATTTTTTCTTTTCGTCCCCTCGCCGTTTTTGTTCTTCTTTTTTTTCCTTTTTTTTTAATTCCTCACCACGGATTCCCGTGGACGCCTCGTTTCGTAGTGATCGGGATCGTTCGTGCGAGGTGTTCACGACCGAAACGATTTATATATAGATATATACATATATAGTAGAAGTATACCTATACCTGAGCGTGTAAATGAGGAAGAAATGAAAATGAAAACGGTGCAAGCGCTGTTGTCAGATAGGTATATAACAATTTAAGCGTCTAACTTACTGCCGCTACCTTACTTTATTCGATAGTTACGAACCTGTTACCGATTGATTATTATGGATTATCGTATTGCTACCGCATCGCTGCATTGAAACGCTGTTATATACATACATATACATATATATATATATACATATATTTTACCGATTATACCGCGAAGAAATAGCACTGGTACTATTATTGCTGTTGATGTCAAGAGCCTAGGGTCGAGACACGGGTGATATCGAAACTGTTTTACATTTACATTCGCGTTAATCGTAAACCGAGTAACAAGATAGTGGGAGACAGACAAAAATCAAATCAAACATACCTTTTCTACTCAGGATCACGATAGATAGCCGAATTTCCATTATATTTTCACGTTCTCCGCGCGAGACGCATACAGATGCAAGATAGCTATGTATACTTTATCCAATGGAAACATATCCAGGAAGATAGAATGGTTCGATACTGACGCGTACGATCTTTTCCTCGATTTTCCTTTTCTTTTCGATTCGTCTTTTTTTCTACAGATATACCGTCGAGTTACCATATATTACGAATAATACCGTAGGTCGCGTACCGTGCACGCGATAGGACAAGCGTGAGGATTCTTCTTGGTGAATGCGTTCGAAACGTCAGGTTTCATACGGTCGAGAAATTATCGTGCACGAGAGAACAAGCAATAATCGTTAAGATACATAGAGGAGGACGGGTACTTCCTGTCGTAAAAACGTCGTTTCTTCATAGGAACGTCTCGCGTGAACGCCTCGTCCGCGAAACTCTTGTTCCTCGCCGTTGATCCGCAGGAACGAGAGCTTTCCGGCGACGATCGGGACGTTCCCTATGCATATAATACCTATACATACGGGATCCAAGTTTTTTTAGCGAATAACGTTTATTGTATACCTGATGTTTGAGAGAGAAAGAGTGAGAAAGAGAGAGAGAGAGAAAGAGAGAGAGAGAGAGAGAGAGAGAGAGAGAGAGAGAAAGAGAGAAAAAGAGAGAAATGCTTCGCATTCGCTCGGAAAAATCGTATACGTGACGCGTTTCGAGCGTCACGCGAAACAAACACTACCACTTTGTTACCTGTTTACAATGTTTAAACAACGGACTTTTGTCCGAAGCAATAGCCGCGGATTTAATATAATAGGGGACAATATATGGAACCAATAGACCAGAATGAACAGAAGAAGCATATAGGGAATAATCGCTAGACCGGTTGTATAGGATGTGATCAATGCAATAGTTTATTAATTACAATTACCTATAGATAGATATATAGATACTCCTAGTCAGCAATGGCACCCACGATATTACTTGTTGCAGTATTTGACGCGTTTATAATTACAGACACCTACCTCCATTTTTTTTTTTATTACTTCCCCCAACACCCCTTCGTTCTCAGTTGTTTTGTTTTCTCGTTTATTATTTTTAATATTCTTCTTCTTCTCTACTCTACCTCTCCCCCGTCTCTTCCCTTTAGTTTCCGTTTATTACTCGTTTGTTTGTTACGTTACAGAGAGAAATGATAGTTTAACGAGAGTTACCTCACAACGATACCGCCTACCGTAAGATATCAAAGACAATAGTTAATAGAGGATTATTTAGTATTTAAACGGTTATAACCTTGCGAGCTAGGATATATTAGTAAAAGAAGAAAGCAAAACAAATTGTTCGTCCTTTCCCGTATTTTCTCATTCGCGCTACATGTGTTCTTCTTTTTCTTTTTACGTTTTTCTCTCATTTTTTCTACTTGTTATCTATACTTATCCTCTTAAACACGCGATACCAAATCGCGGACGAGTCGCGTCCGCGTGTTCTGCCAAATGACGATACGTATGACAGTACTACCTCATCGTTTTTTATAAGAACGCATAGAAAACACAGGGAACACCGCGAGACCACGATTTAAATAATACCTGTACATTCCGTACAGCCGCTACTACTCGTCTGATTAGCGACGGAATTATTCCCCTGCTGTTATACCCTGAAGGGGCAGGGTACGAGCCTGGTACTCGGTGCTTTTCGCCGGAAACTCCTCCGTTTCTTTACCATTCCATCATCTTTCTAGAGGAATTGAAAGTTAACTTATTATCCCTCCATTTGCAGTTATTTAATAGCTTCAAGGGACGCAAATTCCAAGCAAATGCTTCAGTCGCACAAACATATACATTTCCACTTCGCGAACGTTTCAATAGGCGACGGGTTAATCGAGGGATTTCTGATCGGCGAAAAGCTCCGTGGATCTCGAGAACACGTGATATAATAAGCTCTACACATGATTGTATAATAGATCCGTTTTTTTACGAAGCCGCATTAATTACATACGTACAACTATATTATATTATTATGTGTAACTGACGATTGATGAGCACAGTGAGTGTGAGCGTGTGCGTGGGTGTGAATGCTCGAGCGACTGCGTGACAATTTACACACAGAGACGTTTTACCTTGATGAAAAGAATCGCGGCGATCGCTATTTTCCACGCACCGAGAAATGCGAGTAACAATGATCGAAATTAGATCTACAGAAGAAAAAGCGTCGTCTATCGACGCGAGAGATAACAGTGGGCGCAAAGGGGGTTGAAAAAAGGTTTGAGGCGAAGCTGTTCAGAAGGGAAATTGAACCGATTTTTCGCGGCTCGCGTTTTCCGATCATCTCGAAAGGGTTGGCTAAAAATTGAAAGCGAAAAGTGAACTCGAAAATTAGCCAATGGAAAGGGTAGAAGGATGTCGAAAGAGAGAAACGATGATACTGGGGTGTTTTTTGAAGGGGGCGGATGATAACGAGAGGACATTGACATTTCGATCTAGACGTGATACCGATCTTTCTTCGAGAGAACCGACTAACGAGAGAATTTCTCGAGAGTACGGACTACGAGAGAAACTTTTAGACGACGAATGAAAATTAGTCATTGGGGGTGGATGGTGGTGTCTAAAGAAACGAGGACGCTGCGGGAGGGGGATTATTAAAAAGTGTTATGTGTCGTTTACGTATGTGATGATAGGAGCATACACACACGCGCACACATCTACACACACGCACACGGATATGGTCACACGGTACACACGATACGAAATGCACGGGATACGTGGCTGATTAGTCGATTTGCATACACGCGCACGCGGTTGTAAATAATTCAATGGTACGCGTACGTACTTGCGAGATCTATGTATTTCGTTTATTAATATTATTTTTATTTTCCTTTAACTTAAGTGTCTCGAAGAAAGAGTTTATGCACGTTATTATTTTTTTTTCCCCGGCCAACCTCTGCCAAGCAGAAACAGAACGGACCGTAAGATCGAGAGTAATGTACAAGAATCGTACAAGCCTTAGCGTTAAGTTTACACTTTTCTTTAGCGTCTTCTTTACCTTTTCTTTTTTTTATTTGCTGTATAATTAATTGTTCCCTATTACTCATATTGTTCTTTTAGGTAATTTTTTGTCGGAGGTGTCGCTCGAAGCACGATCAAGGGTTGAGCGTTTAGGATAGCGCGCGTTCTCCTTTTTAGTTGCTCCGTCGTTCGTACGTAGCTTGTTACACGAATTTCCGTAGGAATACGCGTGTACATATATGTATATATATATGCACGTACGAGTAAACTTGTTTAGTATCGAGTGACGAGCGATCGATCGTATTTGTAGGCTGGAGGATGAAGTGAAGCGGAGGTGGAAGGATCGCTGGATCTAAAATCAGAACGAATTTTTTTGCACCCACTCTTCGCGACTCATTTTCAGATTTATTGTCCTTTATTCCTTGTGTTCTGTTACTTTTTCGTTTGCGTAGACGATCGTTCGGGAACGATCCGCACTTTGCCGATACCAGATTCTCAGTTTACGGTGAATTGAAAATTCACTTGGATCGTCGATTGGCAATCGCGAAATCGAATTTAGCACGGGACGAGACTTCTCGATCGTAGTAGTTTTTAACGTTTTCTCGGTGTATCACGGGGTTGTTAAGTTTCGCGCTGCATAACCGTATCCCGGTGTGAAATACATTTTTATTTGGTGCGACACGCGTGCACGCGAAATAAAAAGCCACACACATCCACGCATACACGTACATATACACGAGGGACACGTACACACAAGCTTAGATAGAAGGTGGGACAGAGCTAAGGAGAGAGCCGCGGTAAAGTGCGTACGCGTCGCGTGCATATATCCACGTTACGAAGCCACGCGCGAGACCGTACGCACACGCATGTACCATTATTGTATCACGGCGTAGGATAAAATGTTGCATGTTGTTTCTATAATATGTGTTTTACGGATTGAAAATCCTTTAATCGATGTCGTGTGTGACACAGCTTGGCGAGGCGAGCTTTGCACCGCGGGTCTCCACCGATTCTTTCGTGTTTCCCGCGCGCGTCGATGGACAGGGAAAACGAAAGGGGAACGAGCGGGAACGCGTGTACGAGGAATTCTGTCTGACTCGGTTTTCGAATCGAGGGCAAAGTCGACGTGAAAATCGACAGGGATCGGCAGGAATATCTGCGCGCGTTCGAAGGTACCCGCGGTCAGGACTCTCGATGAGTGAACGGGCTCTTCCGCGATTTACGTAGGAAGAGGCGAACGAAAATCGAGATTCGATTGTCGAAACGCTGAAACGGGAGAATCTCTGGCTGGGAACGGGAAGAACGAAATGATTGCGGGAGGGAGAAAAAATCGGGGGGATTTGTTGCGCGCTCGCGGGTGAAAAAGCGAAGGAAAATTGAGAGTCGATGTTATTCGCTGCACTGGCAACTTATTACGTACTATACCCCGTTTGATCGTCGTATAGTATATATAAGGGAAATTTTTTCTTCGAAACAAGTAATAGTACTATACCATAGTTGATAATGATCGCATAGTACATGTATCACGCACTCGTAAGCATATTTAAACGTGAGGAAAAAAAAGCATAAAAAAAAAAAATATTCAATTACGAAGGTAAGGAAACGGTTGCATTACGGGAAACGTAACGGACCCTCGTATTTCCGCGGCAAGATTGAATTTAATTAATTAACGATTATTACGATTACGATTATAATATTGTAAACTCTGTACGTAGGGGGCTGGACATTGTCGCACGGCGGGGCTTCGATCTTGGGTGGCGTGCGACCCTCGAACGGGGTTCGTTCGAGAGGCCGCGACTTATAGTACAAAGTAAACCTATAATATGTTATAAGAAGTATAAAAAGAGAAGAAGAAAAATTAGATCGACGAGATAAACGCGACGGTAACAAATAATAACAATTGCAGATTGTGGATTTTTCTAAACTTACTATATAAACGCTCTATTTAAACGATCACAATACGATACTGATCGACGATGACGACGACGATAACGACGATGATGATGACGATGATAACGATGATGATGGTTTATATAATATAATTGAAACTGGACGTGCAGAATGGCGGACATCGATGGAACGATCGAGGATTCGATAATTACGATTTAATTAAGCTCATCGCATTGCATTTCTCGATCTCGCCGTTTGTTATACAAGGTGCTGTACAGATTCGACAAGAGAGCGTATATATGATCCTGTGCGACGGAACCTGGTCTCCGTTTGATCGATGAACGTCGTCGACTCACACTATTTTTTTCTTTAAACCTCTTCTCCACTCGCTGAATAGGTGAATCTTATAACGTTACCGTTCCACTGTGATTTTTCCATTATTATACTTGTACTCTCAAGAAGAGCAGTCGACGACGTTTAACTTGTACGACGAGACGGGTGATCCGCGTAACAGGTTATTTTATTAGCGATTTCTGCGAAAGGGAAGAGGACAACGTGGTTACTTTAAGCAGCGTCGAACCATCAAACGTTTAACCCTTTACAACGCCATTTTTACTTGCGATCACCCCCAAGCGATCTGTTCCCACTATTCTCATCCAAACGGAAATCTGCTACGAACAATCATATCTTTCCTCGAAACACAGAAAAGTGCAGTTTTAAAGGGTTGAATGACACGTTACATATCAGTTTACCAGGGATATCGATGCTTCACCGGTAGATTGCGGGTCTTCGTATGTTTAACATTCATCCGTTGAAAAATATCAATTTTGCATGAACATCCGCAGTCTGCATACCAGTTACAGGGAGACCATTGCTTTAATTACTCGTTCTAATAATAAATGTGATCGCTCGCGTGTCCTCCTCCACTTCTCCGCTGGAGATCGCTAAAAGAACTGATTGTTCCACGACTGTTTCATGTGATCGTATTTTATACCAAATATCTCGCAATAGTTTATACTAGTTACAGAGTTGTTGAGATCGTTTTTTGCGGACCACCCCGTCCGCGACGACGGGGTGAGTCCTTAAACGCGCGAAGGGAATCTATAGAACGACTTTGAACAATATAATACGAGTGCTCTAGGTAAGGAAATAGCCACGAATCCTTGTTACGTACGCGTGTTAATAGCCGAAGACGAAGAAAAGACTGGTGAAACACGACACTGCCAACTGAATCGAATCCTTCCGTGATCGAGCCACCGATGCACGTCCCGTCGCCGTCCGTCACAATAACGGAACACAATAGTTCGTCATACACACTAGTACAAATGCTACCTCACACACGACATACAGGGTGCAGAAGAGAGAGTGATGAGAGAGAGAGAGAGAGAGAGAGAGAGAGCAAAAGGGAAAGAAAATAGAAGCGTAAACGAAATCTCTGTGAACGTAAAGAGAGACGAGAAGGAAAGCACGATTTAAAAAATTTTGAGAAAAAAAAGAGAGAAATGAATAAGAAGGAGCAAACTGAAAGAATGCTATTTTGCGATAGAATGTCTCACAGGCGTCGACAAAGGTGTACAGTCCGTCGTATTCTAAAGCGAACGATGACGATGACGATATAAAATGAACGGTAGCTGGAAAAGAGAATACAGAGAGGAAATAGGAAAATAGAAACGCAGACGATAGTCGAAACAGAGGTCAGAATGAAAAGAAAAAAATGAAAAGAAAAAAAAGAAAAGAAAAGAAATTTGAAAACGGGGCTGGTGTCGTTCTGTGCGACGTCACGGCCCGTGCCACGAGTCCTTTTCTCAGGAATATGAAAACCAAGTACAAACTACAAAATATAATAGTCGATAAGATTAAATAACATAAATCAATAATCAAGCGATGCAATAGTCGAGTGTATAGTAAGGAATCGTCGGTGTACCATTTGCACCATTTCTCTTTAATCTCTATCTAGAATACTTTCCACTCGTTCCCTTCGCACTACCTTACACTCCCCCCTTTTTCCATTTCCTTTCGTTTTAATCGCTAACAACAAAATAATGTCGATAAATAATTAACGACGACCACTAGAAATCATTGTTACCGCAATGTAATCGTGTTTCATAGTCGATAGCGTCACGCTATCAATCGCACAGTGTATTAAATTAAGCGTCGATTAATATCACACGTACAGGTGCACGAACGACGCGTCCCCCTTCGATCCCCGTCTATCTTCTCCAATCTGTTCCCGGTTAATCGTAACTACGCTCGCTGGAACCGTTTCCACTTCCGTTCGCCTATCGTTTCGTTCGTTATAGGCGAACGAGAAGAAGAAAAAGCCGTTCTGTGCGCCGTATCGCCCGCTCTAACGATGGAAAGGATACGCTAATGAATACAGAATCAGCTGGTTTCCAGTCGAAGAGCCAATTAACGTGGGTATCGATCGAATCAATCCTGACTAATCCTACGATAAACGATACGAACGTCGTTCGTTCACCGTGCGACACCGTTAAGTACTTCTTTCGTTTCACGAATTCGTTATGTATTTAGTATCGTCCTTATTCTTGTCATTCAGCACTGCTGCACTGTTTCCTTCGGATGATCCTCCCTATTTCTTCACTCTATCGTAACTCAATCATTCGAACTAGAGTTAAGTTCTTCGGACGCGTCGGTCAAACTTCTTTCCTACCCTTCCCCCCCCCCCCTCTGTTTTGAATTCCCCGCCACGAAGCTCGTACCTTCGTGGCCACCATTGTTCTTGTTGAGATGCGTTTGTTCTTTGTTGATCGTTTTGTTGCATGCTGTTCCGCCCCCGGACGAATGTTCCAGTTGATAGCGCGCACTTTCCCCGCTCCATTGTTATATTCGTACATTTAAAAAAAACAAACAAGCTTGAGGGATGTTAATGAGTACTCTGTAGTTGCGTTGTTCCTTTTCTTGTCTTTTTCTTCGCGTTCGAAGGAAGCAGAGCGCACAGTTTGTACAAAGTTTCACTTCTGCGCGCACGTTGACGGTGAAACGTTTCTTCTTTCACCCCCGTTTCAGTCTTTCGGGAAACTTTTTTTTAGTTGAAACGTTCCAGTTGCCATTTTGTAACGATTTTTTTTCCTTTCCCGGTACCTTTTCGAATGGCGTAACTGTTTCTGTGTTGTATATTTTTTCTTTTCTTATCAGTTTTGTAAATAATCGGCATAGATATCGCGTTAAAATTGTACACCCAGCAAGAGACAGGGACATCCGTCCGGTGGTACATTTTTCGTCACAGACACGCCACTGGCTCTCCACGACGTTCAACTTCGTTCCTCACTGATGAGAAATCTCGTTCACCTTCCTCACCACCATATTGTCCCAACAATTCTTCCGCCTCGAGAATCGACACGTACCTCCCACTCGCAATTGCATTATACTCGGAAGAAACGGGCAAACGGTGACCATCATCTCAATTCTCGCGCATCTACAGCATAATCTTCTACTGATAATAATAATAGTAATAGTAATAATAATAAGTGTATACGAAACCGCTTCTACCTCAATGAAAGAAACACAACACATATATACACGTACACTTGTGCACAGTATTGGGGATATTAATTGCGGGACGCTTCAATTTATTATACACGACGCTAAAGATCTTGTTCAGGTACGCGACGAAGAGGATATCGTTTGTATCAATCCTTTTATTCCAACGACGATGGTGAACGGATCTACGATCGAACAGAAAGTCACACGAGACATCCCCTTTTAATGTAAGCAATGATACGGGAAATACAGACGACAGTACACTTTAACAATAAATATTCCCGGTGCTGTGCACGCGAGTACAAACACAAATATACACAGGCGCACATTGTACGCAGGGACGATCGCGTTAACAACTTCTAACGACGTTCGTACAATCAGTGCGCCGCTTACGGTTCCTCCTCGATTTTTCTTTCTCGCGTGTCCCATTGTGAGAAGTATTATTTTTCTACGCGACGCCCGTCGTCCCGATTTTTGTACCATACGAGAGCAACGAGAAGAAGAGAAAAGAGAAAGCAGCGAGCATGAAAAAAAGGGTAACATTAAAGACACACTAAAACCGAACAGAGCAACAACAAAATCCAGACCACATACCCATACATACGTAAAAGTAACAATTATTATTGTATGAGATATATGAGAGAGAAAAAGAGAGAGAGAGAGAGAGAGAGAGAGAGAGAGAGACAAATATAATGACGATCACGATGATAAAACTATAGCTGCCGAATGCTGCCGCTGAATAAATATAATATCGGATAATAATACTGTTCACACACATCGCGCGCAACCCTTATCCTGCCTCCTCGATCCTGTTCGAACTTCGCGAAACCCTCTCGTTCCCCATCGCTCACATCCACCCTCACCTAGCTCCCACTCTCCTCACATCGAATCAACCTTCTCAGACAACCGAGTATATGTAAATAACATCCGTTTATATTTATTTATTTATGTTTCTATGCGCTGGACGCGTCTATGTTACACGCAATTGCAAATTAATCGATAACTATTCCTATATTGATAGAACGAAAGAGAGTACACTCATTTTTTCAATATAAATATAAAATTGATATATATATATATAGATATATAAATATATAAATAGATAGAGTATATATTATATGTAATAATTAAGGAGGTACTTGTTTAGGTCGTAAGCGAGCCCCGAACTCGTCGCCCCGCGATGCGACATCGCACAAGTCGAAGATTAAAGAAAAAAAGATTATAAATAAATGAATATATAAATATATATTATATATATATATATATACACACACACAGACACATGGACACACACATAGAAGACAGGAAAGAGACACGCGCATTCGCGAGAAATGCGACGGAACGCTGGAAAGATTAAATGAAATAATAATAATAATGATAAAGTAAATAGTAATAACGATGAAGATGCGATTCGCGAATCGCTCGATCATGCGATGCACGCCACAGTGATTTGAGTTCCTTCTCCTCTGGATCGCGAACGAAATTACCATTTGAACGTCGGTTCGTTCAGTACATCTGAGGATCGACAGTGTCGAGGAGGCGGTCTTCGGTCATTTGCTGCTTTAAGAACAGTGGGGAATAGAAAATTTCGAGGAAAGTGTCCAAAAGTTTATTCGAAGGTCTAATGGATCACAAATTTCTTAATTCGTTTATCCGGTTTTCACTTTTAAAGCAAAGTTAGAATGTCATCTATACTTTCTGAACCTCCAGAAACGATTTATTCATTAAGTTAAAAGAAATATACTTAATTTGAAAATGCATCGTGGAGACACTTTCTCGGAATTTAATATTTCATAATCGAAATAAAAATTCCCCTCGTCACGTAGATCGTTCTTGTTGTACTTTCACCCCGGAAGACAGAGGAGGGGTGGCTCGTGGCTTGCGCCGCAGAGAGCGACCACGGTGGTTACCAATTTTGTTTTTAAGTTGAAAGATTAAGTTTTGCGTTATAATTATGAGAGAGAGAGAGAAAGAGAGAGAGAAAGAGAGAAAAAGAGGCAAATTTGGTGGTGAGACGTAGTTGAACAAAGAGAAGAACGCGATGAAGGCGTTTAGGGGTGAGTGGGCGAGTAACACGGGGGCGGTTGACATGGCGAACCCCTCTCAGAGTGAACGGAGCGAGGAAGAAGCAGTCGTAGTTACGTTTTACGTGTATGCAAAGTGACGCGCTATCGCAGTATCGCAGAATTATTTTATTTATACGGGAGACAGTGTGGCGCCGGTGCGCGTGTGTGAAAACGCGTGGATGCATGGGGAAAACAACGGGAAAAGGAAGAAAGAAATTGATTTTTCGCGTGTAATTCGAGTGCGTCGCGAGAATTTACTTTCTCTGTGAGACGCGCTTCGAAGAGGATTTCGTTGCGTTAAAGGTGTCCATAAGGAACGATGTAAAGCGAGTGTGAATAGCGTGCGAAGGGAGAGTAACGTGTGTTTGCGAGCGTACGAGTGGGTGGAGGTGAGAGAAAGAAGGAAATGATTCGGAAGAATTGGGAAACCAGACACGGAAGTGGAGGAGAAACGAAGGAAGAGCGTCGGAACTCTGCCATCTTACACGATATCCCGGACAGAAACTGGGGAACGGTCGTGATTGCGATCGCGATGATTCGCACACGCGTTCCGATGAATTTTGTTTGCGTCAGATGGTTGCGAGGGAGGGAAGGTGTGACACGAAAAGGGGAAGAAACGCGGATTTGTGACGTGTTACGATATATAGATTTTTTTTTTCTTTTTTCTCCGAGCGCGAACAGGGTGGCAGGGGTTCGTGCTACGCCGAGTTGAGTGTAACTCACCCTCTTTTTTGTTTGTATAAAAATTAATCGAAATTTAATTAGACTATTAATAACTGTTCGATTACTGTAAAACAAGAAAACTTTACCATTAATTATAAATTACAAAAAATCTGAACCAGCCGCGTTTTCATCCACCGTCCTTTCATTCGCCTTTATTAAGATTCCTATATACTCGGTAACATTTTATATTCATTTATGTATCCTGTAAACTGTGCATTCCTTTAGAAAAATGTAAGAAACATCTATGGGATCCGAGATTTATATTCTTCACTTTGATATAGCTTTATTTCGATTGAGTATCATTGATCTCGCTTCGAAGAATTATTAATTACGCTCTTCGTGGTGCACCAGACGAGATAATGAGAATATCCGTCCTTTATTTTAATTATAACAAGCACGATTCGTTAGTTCGGTACGCGGCCGATGATTAAATCGCTCGCCCGTTCTGCCATGGCGATCAGAACGGAATTTGGGTTACCGGAAATGGGAGACGGTAATACACTCGCGTCTATTATTCTGAGCCCATTAACTCCTCTTACCCTGAAACAAAAATTCATTTCTGTTTTCAACGCAACCTTCGAAATCTGCTGTTCCAAACCGGAGTTCATAACTATACTACAAATCCATGCAAACTTTTCCTCTTCCGCCACACGGACAACTATTACCAAGCCAGATCGTTCCCGTATAAGGGCACCAATTAATAGACTCGATATTTTACCGCAGTTTCTCATCGACGACCGCACGATCGTCAGCACCCATCGCACAGGTGCCACCCAGATGGTAGCTGGTGAGCCCACCGACTCTGATCACGCATTCCGAGTATTCCACGTCCCGATAGTCTGCTCGCAGATGTCGACATTCGTCCAGATCAGGGTGATGAACCTTTGCGCCGTACTCACGAAACTTCGGTGTCTCCAGCGTTCTGATAGCGAAGTTTATGGCTGAAAGTAAAACGCGTCCCCGTCACGCAAAAACCGAGACTCGAAGAGAAAAAACCGGGGCACGCTCGCAGGGGACTCTGACGGTTCGATCGCGACGGAGTTTTAAATTTGCATACCTTCATGGGTGCACAGAACGTCGTCGTAACGTTGAAGGTAGGAAGGATCGATCTTCGGTTGGTGACGAATGTTGGCGGACCTTAACGACACGGTCCCACGACTTTTCGGTTGCAAACAGAAGCAGAGGTATAGGAACCCTTCCTGTAGACTGTTATCGTACGACGGATATAGTGCTCTGTAAGGCTGTACGTGCGTTCCTTTACTTAGAATCACGAAATTCAACGCGATACGCGAGGTGACGTTGGTGACGTTCTTACCGCGGTCTTATAATTCGACATCGTTTTCAATATCCTCTCGTCGGTCGAACCCATCCCGAAGAGCATCACGCCGCTATCGTTAGTGCGACCAACCGCCATTACACCATTGGTAGCGTACCACCCTTGAACGCGACAAACGTAGAAAAGTTAACGTGAACGATATTTTATTAGTTGTATCTCGAAACATCTTATTGGACGTCACCTTTCCCGAAGATGAAATAATTCAGCACCTCGGGGAGCGTTTGCAACTTGTACAGAGTTATGCTCACGTTCGCCACGAGATTAACGTAAACCGGAAGCATTAAGTGGTCGAAGAGGTTCTTGCCCACTTCCGGAAGATTGCTCGCCACTGGTATCTAAAAATATCCTTATTTTCAGATAACACAATTCTACTCGTGCGTGATTGCTGTCGAAAGGATAGCGCGATTAAGATATCGTGTGCCATGCTTCTTTTTTTCCATTTATTCTAGCGCAAATGTTTGATTCGACCTTCTTCCCTATCGCACCAGCAGATTTGTCCCGGGGAAAGATCGAGCGATCCATCACCTGAAATTTGTCAAGATCCTCGGCTGGTCCGATTCCCGAGAGCAAAAGCAATTGAGGAGTATTGATAGCACCGGCGCAAAGGATCACCTCCTTCCTGACGCCAATCTTTCCCACCGATCCGTCTTTGTAAACCACCTTGATCCCATCCGCCTTCTGATTCTCTTTGAACAGTATCTGAAACTCCAGCAGAGATCTGGTTAAAACGTTCGGCTCACGAGTCGTCGCCTTATTGCCTTATTGCACGGGATAACGAGCGACGAAACAAGCAAGAAGCGAAACACGGAACGTGACTTTAATTGAAACGCGTGGACGCATACACGTGCGAAGAAGAGAACGTAAGAGCCTCACTTTGGAAACCAACGTGTTCGTTAGAATGTGCAGGTTTCTTCTGTTCCAGGCATTTTGTAGATGCGCGTTAAACGTGCTCCACCGGGAGCCTCTTTTGGTGGTGTACAACCCCTTTTGCAGAGTCACATTATTCAACTTCAACGATTCTTCCGCCATGAGAAAAGCTTCTGCCAGATACTCCTCCTCTGGGCTGGACATTACGTTCATTATATCGGACACCTTTTTAAAGTACGGAAGTAGATCGGCGTGCGACCATCCCCTGGGCCAGGCTTTGTAATCTTCCGGCTTTCCGAAGGAGTGAACCAGATGATTTATCTGCCCGCTGCCTCCCAACCCTTTGCCCCGTGGCACTTTTTGTATCTGTGGTAAAAGTTCAGTTTATCGACCGCTCGAGTTCAATCTCGCCTCGACGTTACTTTCTCATCGCGAGACTATAAATTGCTTAAGTATAAATTGCAGAGTACGACTCGTTTCTACGTTTACGATTGGCGTTGATTTACGTGGTTCGAAAATCCTTTGGACGAGTACAATTGCGGTTCCGTCGAGTAGGACCAATCGACGTCGGTCCCTTGCATGACTGGCGCCAAAATCGGAACGGAAGACGACCATCCAAAGTGTCCACCCGCTTCGACCAGCAACACCGTCAGGTTCGAAATTTCGGATAGCCGCGACGCCAGTACGCATCCCGCTGTTCCAGCACCGACTTCGTAAGCGAAACGATTTACATTTTATTATCACCCTCGTTACACATCTAACGTATCTAACTGATTCGAGCGATCGATACTTTTCACCGCTCGTGTCTTCGTTAAATTCTTTTCAGACTCGTTGCTTTTGATACGCGACCAATTGTCAATAATTAACACGACGTTGGAAACCAGCTTCCAATAGACAAGACAAATGGGAAATATAGAATACTATAACCACGTACATATCCCTTCGGTTTCATTTAAAATCCAATTTATTAATCGCGTTACATTCAGTTATAGATACACTGAACGCAACCGCGATCTATACAGGCGTGGATCGATGGATTATTGTCAATCGCACTTTGCGAGGCTGCAAGGATTTCTACTCTTCGAGCACATGTTTTGCAGTACGGGTAATTTATGCGCCCACCTTGGAACATGTGCTCGTTGCTGATCGATTGATTAGCCTCGTACCTTTCGAGCAATTTCTTTTATTTCTCTTCGCAGAAGCACCTCGCAGGGTACCAACGCCGCGGCCGATCCGCTACTCACCGATTATGTAATCGTAATGCGTGTCAGGGTGCTCGATAATGCTGGCTGGGCTGTTGAAGTAACAATGGTACAGCAACGACATGAATAAAACGAGGCTCGATACCAGCACGTAGTTCCACATCGTTCTTTTGTCACGGTATTCCACGGTGCGTCCGCGATCGGTATCGAGGATGGAAGAACTGCCATGGGCTCGCAATGGACGGGGCGCAGAGTAATTCCAATATTAAATTAGCATCTCCGCGTGGAATCGATAGCCATTTAGGGTGACGGAGATGAAAGTATGTCACAATAGAGACGCGGTAGTAAAAGAACGTGAATTTCTATATTGTTATGTGCGAACTGATTGTTGATAAAGCTTGAAGAAGTGTACAGAAACGATTGATGCGGCTCGATGCAACGTTCCCTTTCTCTTATTAATATTTTTACTTTATTCTTGGTATATCTCTATATAAAAAATGGTAGACGTATAGTGCGCACGAAGATTGTTTAAATTATATTAAGAGTATATTAAGTCCCTATTTTACCCTAAAACTTGGAAACAGGTAAAGTAGTAAAAGTTTAAACTTATCTCAGCAGACAAAATTTGTAAATTACCAAAACTTTGATCTCTTATTTAAGTTCGTTATTTACCGGTCTTCTCTGTGCAAAAACAAAAACTCCAATTTTCTCTGCCATTTTTGCAAATCGGACCTGAATTTATATGAACTTCTTTGCTGCTTTTGAGGTGTAGTATTAGCCGTAAAAATTTGTCACACGAGTAGTGAATCATCTGTATATTACACACCTATTGCCTTCCTGACTTCGTTTCTACAGATTAAATAAAGAAATTTCTTAATTTTCATTCAATTAAAAGAGTAAGATAATTTATACCTCCCGCTTTAGAGGTAAGAGAGAGAAAGATATATAAAAATGCTATAAGAAAGAGTGAGACAGATTATGGGGTGGGGACTCTACTTTTGAACCCGTGGCGCCATCTCTGTGAAAAGTGCTCAAACTGGTCGCACAGCGGTACCGACAGTGAAGTGAACTACTTGTGGCGTTACCGACGTTACCGACGTTACCGACTTCCTCATATAAGCAGACACATTCACAGCCATCTACTTCCGCTCCTCGGAGGGTACATTTTCATTAGGAAATTGTTTCAAAATTAATTCACGTCATCTATAAACAAGAGACTCTCGTTTGCGACGTCTTTCAAATTTCTACGCTTTTCAAATTATTCACTTTTTTCTACGCCATCAAAGAGTACACATCACAATTTGCCTTTGCCAAATCTAGATTTGTATTTCTTAGTTTCTAATTCAAATTACCTTAATTGTAAAGACTTGTTGTTGTTAAATAAACTTGTTACATAAAAGCCATCCTCAGCAAAAGTTAATTAGAAGAAAATATCGTGGACAACATAAAAATCCACAATTGGTGACCCCGACCGACGTGATAATCGAAGCCAACGTGATCATCGCAGCAACACAGCCGATTTGATCAACGCACTCGATTTGATAAACGTAACAACTTTTGCATTCAATCTTAACTAACAAATATTTAAGGATGGCTGTATCAAGATCGCCAGTTAGAAAAGACATAATAAGAGATGATTCTTCGCTGGAGGACGTCTTAAGAGAGGAGGATATTTCAAAAATCCAACAATCCGATCAGGAGGATGTTAGTATTAATTTAACATCTTTACGTAAATTACCACCGTTTTGGAAAGAAAATCCAAGTTTATGGTTTGCACAAGTTGAATTAGTATTTGATCTCGCTAGAATCAGTAGTGATGAAACCAAGTACAGATATGTCGTTACTCAGCTCGACCAAAACATTTTACCTTACATTGCTGACGTACTGACCTCGCCTCCGGCGCGAGGAAAGTACGAGGAAGTTAAGAAACGAATAATAAATACCTTCGATGAATCACCTGAGTCGAAACTTCGTAGGGCTTTGCGAAGCCGTGGCATGGGCGATGAAAAACCATCGCATTTTCTACAACGACTAAGAAATTTAGCGGGAGGTCAGATAGGAGATGCAGTCCTTCGTTCTTTATGGATAGAACAGTTACCTGAAAACGTTAAGAGTATTTTGGCTATTAGTGAAACGACAGACTTAGAAAAATTAGCATTGCTTGCAGATAAAATTTTAGAAATGTCTTCCGGGAATATTGCAGCCATTTTAACTAGAACAGAAGATTCATCGGAAAGAAACGAAATATCATTACTGAGGGATAGATTAGATCGTCTCACATCGATGATGGAGACATTTACTACAGAAAAGCGGCAAACGGAACAACAAATGCGGCAAATGGAACAACAAATGCGGACATCTTGGAGACCACGATCTCGTTCATCAACATCCCCCTTGCGGCAGCAATCAAGAGAGCGAAGCAATAGCTTATGTTTTTATCATCAGAAATTCGGCAATCAAGCTTATCGCTGTAATCAACCATGCTCTTGGACAGTATCAGCACCGAAGCGACCATCATCAGGCCAGCAGGAAAACTAACGGCGCCTACCCGAATTGAGACGGCTTCGGAAGGTCGCATTGGAAATTGCCGCCTCTTAATATCAGACAAACGTAGTGGAATAAGGTATTTAGTGGATACCGGAGCGGATATCTCCGTCTTGCCGCTGAGATCGGCAACAGGAGGATCAACTCCTACCGACTTTAAGATTTACGCAGCAAACGGTACTCCGATAGATACTTATGGTACGACCAAAGTAAGTTTAAACCTCGGATTACGACGTCAATTTTTTTGGGAATTTCTCATAGCTAATGTTAAACAGCCAATTTTAGGCGCAGATTTTCTTAAACACTACGGTCTTCTGGTGGACATTCGTAACAGAAGACTCATTGACGGACTTACGAATTTACATACCATAGGCGAGCTTAGGACAGATACGCAACCGACGCTCACGACAGTAGATTCCAATAACGCATATAAAAACATTATTAAAGAATTTATAGAAATAACTAGACCAATTTGCAAACAAGATAATCCTAAACACCAAATACAGCATCATATAATCACAAAAGGAACACCTTTTGCAGAGCGAGCACGGAGATTACCTCCAGAAAAACTTAAGGCAGCTCAAGCCGAAATTAATTATTTATTAAATCAAGGAATTTGCCAACCGTCTAGTAGCCCTTGGGCAAGCCCATTACATATGGTATCAAAAAAGAATGGTGAGTGGCGACTTTGTGGGGACTATAGACGACTAAACAGTTTAACCGTACCTGACAGATACCCCATTCCACACATCCAAGACTTCACAAACAGACTAGACGGAACAAACATTTTTACAACATTAGATCTAGAAAAAGCGTATCACCAAATACCTATGGCGCCAGAAGATCGCGCAAAAACAGCTATAATTACACCATTTGGCCTCTTTGAATACAACGTTATGACTTTTGGTTTAAAAAATGCTGCTCAAACTTTTCAACGCTTCATGGATACAGTACTCCGAGGATTAGATTTCGCATTTTGTTACGTTGATGATGTCTTAATCGCTTCCGCCAATGAAGCGGAACATAAACATCATCTCAAACAAGTTTTCTCACGCTTAAAAACATATGGAATATCCATTAACCTATCAAAATGTAATTTCGGCATGTCATCCGTTCAGTACCTGGGTTACCAGATAGATAATAAGGGAGCCAGGCCTGTACCCGACAAAGTTAAGAATATTCAAGAATACACTAAGCCAAAAACCATACAAGATTTACGCCGATTTTTAGGCATTATTAATTTTTATAGACGTTTCATTAAAAATGCAGCTCGAATACAATCACCGCTTTACAAGTTTTTAGAAGGAGCTAAAAAACGCGACAAGCGCATAATTCCCTGGACACCAGAGGCTGAAATAGCATTTGAAAATTGTAAAAATTCATTGGCGGACGCAACGTTACTGGTACACCCGAAAGATAATGCACCACTTACATTAGTTACAGATGCATCTGATTCGGCAATAGGCGCAGTACTACAGCAGAAAAACACTACCGGAATGTGGGAACCACTCGGTTTCTTTTCAAAAAAATTTTCTCCTGCTGAGACTAAATACAGTACGTACGACAAAGAACTAACTGCCATATACAAATCAATTAAACATTTTAAACACTACTTAGAAGGACGTACTTTTGTAATTCAGACTGACCATAAACCTTTAATCTATGCTTTTTCTCAAAAATCCGACAAAGCCTCACCGAGACAATTAAGACACTTAGATTACATCGGACAATTTTCAACTACTATTATCCACATTCCGGGCAATGAAAACATGGTAGCTGATGCATTATCACGGCTGGACGTTATTAGCATGCCAGTTGCGGTAAGCATGAAAGACATTGCTGAACATCAAGATAAAGATTTAGAATTGCAACAAATATTAAATAATAACACATCATTACAATTAAAAAAGTTAAAGATAACCGAATCAGAAGCCGCCATTTATTGCGATATTTCGAATAATCACATTAGGCCTTATATACCAGAAACGTTGCGCAGAGGAATTTTCGACATTATTCATGGTCCAGCTCATCCTAGTGGTCGTATCACAAAAAAGATGATTAGTGATAAATATGTTTGGCCAAATATGAACAAGGACATAACTCATTGGGCCAGATCTTGCATACAATGCCAAAAAAGTAAAATATCTCGCCATACTATAAACCTACCTCAACGCATAGCCATTCCACAAGGTAGATTTGAACATGTTCATTTAGATTTAATTGGACCACTTCCAGAAATTAATAATTATAAATATTGTTTAACTATCATAGATAGATTTTCCCGGTGGCCTGAGGCCGTTCCATTGAAGGAAGCTTCTGCGGAAACGGTTGCCTCGAAGTTTTATGCCACCTGGGTATCGAGATTTGGTGCTCCTATCACTATAACTACTGACAGAGGCGTACAATTTGAAGCACAACTTTTTCAAGCATTAACAAATTTACTTGGATGCAAAAGAATTAGAACAACTGCATATCATCCTTCTTCAAACGGAATGGTTGAGAGGTGGCATAGATCTTTGAAGGCAGCCATCATGTGCCATGGAGAAAAGAATTGGATTGCAGTTCTTTCCACTGTTTTGTTAGGCCTGCGATCCAGTTTTAAAGAAGATCTTGGGGCATCTGCTGCTGAGATGCTATATGGAACGACTCTCAGACTACCTGGAGAACTATTTAATGACTCTCAACCAAATGATGATTTTAGAATTGATAAATTTCGTGAGGCCATGCGACTTATTCGGCCTAAACCATCTATGCATCATATTAAAAAATCACATTTCTTCTCTAAAGATTTACATTCCTGCACACATGTATTCGTTCGCGTAGATGCAGTCAAAAAACCTCTGGAACAACCATATGAAGGACTATTTAAAGTCGTCGAACGAGTTTCAGATTACAATTTCATTATCGATTTCCGAGGAAATAATCAATGTATTTCTACAGAACGGCTTAAACCAGCGTTCATGGAAGTTGAAGAAAATTCTGTACCACTAAGAACTTATGAACGTAAATCGTCTACTTGTCCTTCCCGGCCAAGTGACTTGGAGGGGGGTAATGTGGCGTTACCGACGTTACCGACGTTACCGACTTCCTCATATAAGCAGACACATTCACAGCCATCTACTTCCGCTCCTTGGAGGGTACATTTTCATTAGGAAATTGTTTCAAAATTAATTCACGTCATCTATAAACAAGAGACTCTCGTTTGCGACGTCTTTCAAATTTCTACGCTTTTCAAATTATTCACTTTTTTCTACGCCATCAAAGAGTACACATCACAATTTGCCTTTGCCAAATCTAGATTTGTATTTCTTAGTTTCTAATTCAAATTACCTTAATTGTAAAGACTTGTTGTTGTTAAATAAACTTGTTACATAAAAGCCATCCTCAGCAAAAGTTAATTAGAAGAAAATATCGTGGACAACATAAAAATCCACATACTAAAAACTACTAGCGCCATCTCTGTGGAGGATACCGAAACTAATTACTGACCTAGTTTCAGCAGTCCTCCAAGAGATGGCGCTAGTGCTGCAGTAGTTCACTTCACTGTCGATAATGCTGTGCGACCAGTTTGAGCACTTTTTACAGCGATGGCGCCAGGGGTTCTACAGTAGGGTCCTCATTATCTGTCTCACTCTTTCTTATAGCATTCTTATATATCTTTCTCTCTCTTATCTTTAAAGCGGGATATATAAATTATCTTACTCTTTCGATTCAATGAGAAATAAGGAATTTCTTTATTTAATTAGCAGTACTCTAAAATTCTGTAATTATAATGAGAGAGATAAGCAGAGAGAAGGATAGAGAAACGGAAAAGAAGTCAAGAAAACAATAGATGTGTAAAATATATATAAATACATATCGTTATCGTTGCTGTGAGAAATGTCAGTAGCTTTAAAGAAGGTTCGAAGGAAACTTGATAAATCGAAACGAAATGTAAATACTGCCAAATTTATATACATATAGCTTTTATATTTAAATGTTAGAACGTAAAAATATTTTTTAAAGAAGCGGAAATTTTAAATACAAACAAATTGTATTATTTAAGTAAATGATAACGTAGAAATCAAAGGTTATATAGTAAAACTACATTGATACAATTTATAATACACAAAATGCAATAAAGATTGATAATAAAAAAGAATATGATGAACTGTGATTGATATACTTTTAAAGTCATGTCAGAAAATAATTTAATATAGATTGTGAAAATATGAGTTCACGATATCAATTTAATAGTAAATCTAAAGAAGAATATCAATATGACAATAAACATAGAAGGAGTAGATATGATTCGAAGTCAGAATATAAAATAGGTGAAGGCAAGAAAAGCGTTTCGGGTAAAGAAAGTGATCTTCCTCAAGAAGTATATGACAAAGATTATGGAGACTTTTATTTTGGCAAATATAAACACGAATTGAACAAAGTGTTCGTGGGAAATCTGAACATAGTACAGGATACTGAAGATTTTTGGAAATTTGTTAACAAATACGAAGCTGTACAAAAGAGATTGAAAACTTCCGATTTGTTTCCTAATTTCTCATTAAATAGCATCGGTGTACCAGAAACTTATCATAAATTACATTGTATAAACTTCCAATTAAATTACAATTTCAATGAATTGTTTGCTCGCGTTCCTCCAAGTGAAGCCTTAACAAAGGACAGATTACTAAAGTTCCAAAATATAATTATTTTATACTTGGACTTTAAGCAAAAAGAAAAATTTACAAAGTTAAAAAAACTCAGGGAATCTCAAGCAAATTTGCCAGTTTACCAGCATAAAGATGAAATTGTTAGAACAGTAAAAGAGGAGCGTGTAATTATAATAGCTGGTGATACTGGTTGCGGAAAATCTACACAGGTGCCTCAATATTTGTATGCTGCTGGTTTTCAAAAGATTGGTAAATGTAACAACTATTATATTTAGGATATGATATAAATATTACATTAGAAATATTAAATATTAGATATTGATTAAAAAAAAAATTTTTATAGCTTGTACACAACCAAGGAGAATAGCTTGTATATCTTTAGCAAAACGTGTATCCTTTGAAACATTAACAGAAAATCGCCATGATGTTGGTTATCAAATTCGTTTTGAGAAACAAAAGAATCAAGATACAAAAATTATCTTCATAACAGAAGGACTGTTATTGAGACAGGTAATAATAAATGTTTAAATTAAGAATTTATGTACTAAATAACATTATTATAAGAACATTAATACTAATATATTATGTTTCTTATAGTTATCTGGAGAATCTGGATTATTGCCTTATGATGTAATTGTTTTGGATGAGATACACGAACGGCATTTACATGGAGACTTTCTCCTTGGAATTATGAAGTGTATTGTTAACCAGAAGCACGATTTGAAATTAGTACTTATGTCTGCTACCATTAATATTGAGCTTTTTAGCAATTACTTTGCCAATGAAAATGTTAAAGTAATACAGGTATATTATTTAACATTTAATAGAACATTATATTAACTGACAAATACTTTCAAAAAGGTAATACACCAGTAATAAATTTATATGTATAGGTTCCTGGAAGATTATATCCCATTCATTTATTGTACAGGCCAATTACCATAGAAGATACCCGATATAAAAACGAAAGATTTAATCCAAGTCCTTATATACAAATAATGCAAATGATTGATAAAAAATACCCAGGTAAATAATTTTACTTGATAAAAGAAAATTCTGTCTAAGCTGTATTGTAATTGATATTTTCAGCTGATGAGAAAGGTGATTTGTTAATATTTTTAAGCGGAATGAGTGAAATTACTGCAGTTGTAGATGCAGCAAAACAATACAGCCAAAAGGAGAGTAGGTGGATTGTTTTACCACTGCATAGTACTCTAGCTATTAGCGAACAAGATAAAGTAACGTTCTTTATATACATGTTTACTTTTAACAATTAATATTTTCATAACTACAATATAAATTCAGGTCGCACTTTCTTCTTAAAGGTATTTGATTATGCTCCTGAAGGGGTAAGAAAGTGCATTGTATCTACTAACATTGCCGAGACCTCTATTACCATAGATGGGATCAGATTTGTTGCTGACAGTGGAAAAGTAAAGGAAATGAGTTATGATCCATCGTGTAAAATGCAACGGCTCAAAGAGTTCTGGATTAGTAAGGCTAGCGCTGAACAACGGAAAGGAAGAGCTGGGAGAACTGGACCAGGAGTATGTTATAGGTATTATAATAAATTATGTTACGATGACTTTCTTAATACTTTCATAATTTTCTATAATACTTATATAATACTTCAATAATTTTAATATATTTTCATTAAAACTTTATATTAATTATGAACAATATAAATCAGAAATCATTTCTTTATAGATTATATTCGGAAGAAGAATATATGACTCTAGAAAAGTATTCAACTCCAGAATTGCAACGCGTACCTCTAGATTCTTTACTATTACAAATGATTGCTATGGGACTACCGGATGCACGAAAATTTCCATTCATAGAACCGCCACCAGCAGAAAGCATAGAGAATTCTATATTATCGTTAAAAGAACATGTTAGTATACTTATACAAATTATTGTACAATAATTCAATATACAAATATGATTAATATAAAATGTATTATATTCATTACAGGGTGCGTTAACGGATAACGAAAAAATGACATGCATCGGGAAGACACTTGCTCGTCTACCTGTTGATATAACAATTGGAAAGATGTTAATAATGGGTTCTATCTTTCATCAAGTGGAACCAGTATTATCACTAGCCGCTGCCTTAAGCATACAAACACCATTTACGAATAGAGCATACAGAGATTCAGAATGCGAGGTGAAATACAATGTTTCATTAATTTGTAGATTTTTTACATTTTATTTTACGATATATTAAATAAACATTTTCAAGACATCTAGAAAAAGATTGGAGTCTGATCACGGTGATCCTATAACATTACTAAATGCATTTAGAGAGTGGTTAGAAGTAAAACAACAGAGTTCTCAAGAATCATTCAGAGGTAGTGGAAATAGCAGTAAAAAATGGTGCAGGAGAAGAGGTCTAGAGGAACAAAGGTTTTACGAGATGACAAAATTGAGAGCACAATTTAAGGAATTACTGCAGGTAAATTACAGTCTCTCCAATAGTTAGTTTATTGAATTTTCCGAAAAAATTAATTGCCTGATCAAATTGCTATAATTGATAGGATTGCAGTTTACTGAAAACCCTTCCAGAACCAAATTCCTCAATGTCCAGTTCAGAACGTGCTATAAGGCACGGAGAACTTAAACTTTTAAAATCGTTAAAAAGAACTTATAAAGAAAGTGAACCCAGGAAGCGGAAGCAATTGAAACTAGAGTCCTTTGATATACAATTGGAAGATAACGATCGCGACGATGGAGAAATTGATATAAAAGATGTCGAATTTCGAATGAGAAATGATCCAAACCAAGTGCAAAATTTGTTAATGGCAGCTACTGCATGCAGTTATAAAGATTTAACAATGTTGAAATTGATATTATGCAGTGGTTTATATCCCCAGTTTGCATGCGCTGATGAATTTAATTATTGTAAGGTAATATTGTTTTTTATATATATACAGGGTATTCCAGGACTCAACAAACAACATTTAAGAGGTGATTCTTGAGATCATTCCAAGCAAAAAGTTTTGGCAAAGGGAAAAGTAGCTTGAGAATCAACCCATAAATGTTATCCGTTGAATCCTGGGACACTTTGTATATGTATGTAGATTAATTACTCATCAATAAAAATAATATAAACTTCTTCAGTCAACGAGTGAACAACTATTTCACACAAAAGCAAAACCATACATTGCTTTACATCCAATGAGTTTCTTTGGCAATCATCCTCAGATATTGCAATTAGAGGAAGCTGATGTCGTATCGATACCAGGATTTAAAAGTAAAACTCCTGTTAGTCCAAAACATATGATATTAACATATTTGTAAGTTTTTGATAACATTTGACAATGACGTAAAAGGATCACTGCTTTAATTAACCATGTAACAATTTTCAGATCCCTTTTAGAGACAACAAAGCCCTATTTGGTAAATACGCTTAGAATGCCTGCTGCACAAACTTTGCTTCTATTCGCCCGTGAAATCGATACAAACAGTACATTTTCAATGTATGTACATATTAAACATAATGAAATTCTGAAAAATGAATCTTCATTAAATTAACAATTTTTGTATACTTTATAGAATAGTTTGCGATTCCTGGTTAGAATTAGAATTTCCTGTGCCTGACAGTGGTCAAATATTATTAATAAAAGCTACCAAATTACGACATAAGTGGGACTTTCTGTTGAATCAACGATTACAAGGTACTAAATAAAACATGAAAATATATAGGATACATTGGAAATGCTAGGACAAAATATATAGATACATTGGACCTATATGTTTTGGATAAGTATTAGAGAATAATATGTAATTTTAATTAACATAAATATTTTGCAGATTCAAATATTAGTAATGATGAAAATCAAGATTTCAATAATATTGAGTATTCGCTCACTCAAGAATTAATCAGCTATATGCATACTACTGTTCCATACACATTAAAACGACTTTTACCAGCTGATCTTAAGACAATATATATAGGACATGGTGGAAACAATATTCCCATAGATCCAAATCCTTTTCAATCAGATTTTGTAATACTACCTAATTCAGTTAAAGGAGGAGTTCATGTAACAAGCGTTATTACATATAATTGGTAAATTACTGTTAATGTATTCCAACAGTAACGTATGCATTATAAAGTAGTAACTTTTTTTTACTTCGCTTTTAGCGTACAAGAAACTGAATGGAGCAGTAAACTTTCTGTCGAAATGTTAGAAACAGAATGGCATTGCCAAAATTGTGATATGCAAGCTATTCTAACTAGCATAGAAAAATTGCAACATCAACAAATCTGCATCAAAACCAGTACAGAAGATGCTGAAAAACATCCTAATATTGTTAAACATAAACCGAATACTCAACCATATGAATGTCCTGATTGTGCACAACTACTGTACCTGACACCAATAGAAATACTTAAACATAAAAAATTACATGTTAAATAAACTCTTTTATAAAATATGCATATTAAATTAATTTCTTATTCAAATTTTAAATACCAGACATGTACTTTATATGTACAGTCACACATATATACTTCATATTTACATTACAAACATTTATTTACAACATAGTATTTATTTGTTTTGTCACTTAACAATCGTCAAGCAATTTTTATACCAAACTAACAATTATTCATATTTAATATTACCATAATTTACATCTTAATTTTCGCCTCTTATAATACTTTGTACAAAAATATATTTTACGTTCTATATGTATATAAAATTATTGAAATAAAAGATTTTAATAAAAGTACATTATGTCCATGGCAAAAAGTTTGGAAACATAAAACAACCTAAAAATGCATATCCCAGGAAGTAAAATAATATAACTTTATCTTGCAAAGTATATCTTTTTTGTGTAAAAAAAAATACTTTCCACATAGAAGATACATTTTCTTCTTCATCATATGCATTACCATCACTATGAGATGTGTAACTCATTGTTAAAGCACAATACCAATATATTAGTGGACTTGCAGAACTTATTAAACGAGTACTTACTTGAATGTGTACAAACAGAATACAAAATATGGTTAGAAATAAACCATGAATAATAAATACAAACATTTCAATTGGATATTTCTTTGCTTTGATCTGTGCATTATTTTCCACATGAGCAGTAAATCCCAAAGCATAAAAATACTTTTTATATTCTATCAAATATTCCTTTATGCACATAGTCATAATACATAGTATTGGAAATGCTAGGATAAAATTTGGTATTTGTTTTATTTCATAATAATTTAGAAATCCTACATTCCAGTATTTTTTCTGTATGTTAGAATATGCTATTGGAATTTTCATGGAACACCATTCTATTTTATCACTACCGGGCAGTACTAAATTGTTTAATTTATTGTAATTAATAATATGTTCAGAAACGAACACTTGACTAGAATTAGGAATACAAAATATAATATAATTGAATATTTGCAGTAAAATAAATGGTGCTATCGATATAATTACTGTATTGCACATTAGGCAGAGATTTTTTAAAGTAGTTGTTTTAAAGATAAATTGACAAAGTGTTCTCCATACAAATTGCTTGTTTTTTTCTGTGTAATTATAGAATAATTTTTTCAATTCAAAATACACAGGAAAACCAATGTTAACTATTCCATTTGACCTCGTAAGAATGGATAAACCAATTGGGAAAGATACATACGGATCTAATTTAATGGATCTAAGCATACTATAATATGTTAAGTAAGCAAATAAAGATTCTGAATAAACAGCAGAAAAGAATATTGTAGCGGGATTCATACAATACAAAACTGCTGCCTTATAAGCTACATTCCTTTTTTTTAATACCACTTTACTAAGATCGTAAAATATAACGGCCGATTTTACAAAACAAATAGTATTAATTATTATAGCTGCAATAAGTACAGAACTATGAAGATTTAGTACAAATAGTATTCTTCTTATAGGAATGGAAATCATTCGAATTAACATAGGATATAGTGGAAAAAAAGCCAAACAGTTTTCATACGTGTAACCATATTTTGCAATATGCAAAAAATATTGACCATCCCATCGCGTAAGACCGCTAAATAAAAATGTAACTATGTTGTCGTATAATGAGACTTGTTCTGAACTATCAATTGGACTTTTAAATGCATCTGCTAAGTGATTAGGGCACAGAACATTAAAAATAAATTGCAAAATTAGAACTATTGTTCTACTAATTATTGCAAACCAAAAAATTTTTTGTCGTGGTTCATACATCATATCGCCGTTTACCAATAGCTATCAATATTTTCAATTAATATTATTTATACTTATTTGAATAAAATTGCCTGATTAACATAACTATAACAACTTCAGTCTTCAATGAATTTTATGGTCTTATTCAGTTGTCAATATAAGACACAAGAATTTTAGTTTGCAGTAATCCTTGCGATATAAATATTGCAAATGTATTATGTACGTAGGATATGACTTTTTTAATTTGTAATTATTACTTCATAAATGTATGTAAAGCTGGAACAAATATTAAAAAATTACACTATATTAATAATTCTCTAGTCACTTCAATTTTGTTCATAACAATTAAACATTGTTTTTCTATTCTTTTCTACATACCTAAAGACTCTGAAGGCACACAAAAAATTTTATTTTTACAATAATCAGCATATTCATCAGAATATTTCAATATTAATTCAATATTAAAATTCCAGGTCATTGCACAGTACAGCACCAAATTTGAACACTCTGAAAAAAGTATTACACATAAAATAACAATTTTTACATCAACCACTGACAAGTAGTAACAATGAATTAATAATAAAGTTTTTATAACTTCATTTGATAATAATTACATACTCTAACAACTAATACACTGCAAACTTATATTGTGGCTCTAATCCTGCATAAATATAGTACAATTTGATCTGTAATACGCATAACGCATACTCTATCATACCAAAAAATTGAATGACATTTTAGTAAACAAATTTTATTCTCAAACACAGTTATATTTTTACACCACAAATTTTCTTAGCAAAATCTGCAATGTGATGATTTTTTGGTGTACATTCGTACTCAATATTTTCTGCATATGGCATAGGTACATCAATACCCGTGCAACGAACAGCTGGTGCATCAAGCTGAAAAAATATTGGATTCTCCATTACAGTCGCTACAATTTCAGAACCAACACCGCATATAGGCCATCCTAACTCAACAGTCATTAATCTATGAGTTTTAGTAATAGATTTAAAAAGCATATCCCAATCTAGTGGCCTAAGCGAACGTAAATTAATCACTTCTGCTTCTATTCCCTCTCCTGCTAGAATTTCAGCTGCTTGTAATGTATAAACTGTAGCTTGACCGTGTGATACCAGAGTGATATGTTTACCAGATTTTTCAATTTTAGCTTTACCAATAGGTATGACAAAATCTTTATCCATAATTTCATCTGATACAGGAAATTGAAAATTGTAAAGTAATTCACTTTCCAGAATTATAACTGGATCAGGGTCCCGAACGGCGGCTTTCAAAGCACCTCTGTAATCCTCACAAGTTGTCGGTGACATCACTTTTAAACCAGGTATGCTCATGTACCATGCTGCAAAACATTGTGAGTGTTGAGCTGCTAAACCTTTGGCATTACCATTTGGACCCCTGAATACAATTGGCACGGAATATCTTCCAGCCGTCATATAAAAATTTTTAGCAGCACCATTTACTACCCGATCAATAGCTTGCATTGAAAAGTTAAATGTCATAAATTCACATATTGGCTTTAAACCAGCAAGCGCCGCTCCTATAGCTATACCGCAGAATCCAGCTTCTGTTATAGGTGTATCAATTAATCTTTTATCTCCATATTTCTTCCAAAGACCTTTTGTTATTTTATATGCACCGTCGTATTGGGCAACTTCCTCCCCTATAATAAATACATCCTCATCCCTTGCTAATTCTTCGTCAAGAGCTGCATTTAATGCATCTCTTACCGTCATATTTTTAACAAATCTGCAGCATTGTTTTTGAAAAGTATTTGATATGTTTAATGTTACAGTGTTTCTTACAGAACGTATAAACTGCATTTTAAATACTAAGAATATAGTCGCAGCATATAAATTATATACTTTCAAAATATATATATTTCTGTTTTGTATGTTCTAATTTAACTAAAGTATTCTTATAACATGTTACATTCTAGGCACCAAGCTTTTGATCAATGCCATATAAAAGTTTAGAATGTTACTCATAAACATGCATATTTTTGTATAATAATAATATTACTCTTATTAAATTCAATTCATTTTTCCTTAGTTTGATTACAACTGCCTGAAGGTTATAATGCGTTAATCCATCAGCACTTGTTACTTTTGACACAAGTTTGTTAATTTAATCACACTTGAATTGCACCAACTATTACACAGAATTTCTTACTGATCAATTTTATTTTAAATAATATATGTATATATATATGTATATACATGCATTAAAATTAGTCCATACATAACAAATCAAAAAGATAGAATTGTCATAAAAATAATTTTTTCATGGCCTACTCAAACAATGTTTGCTATTCTTTTAACAAAAACAAATTTCTTAACAATCATACAATATCAATAATATTAATATTATATAACTAGAATTAAAATACCACGTGTACTATAAAAAATTAAAAGTATTTAAATATAACCAAAAAGAAGAAAAAAACATGTTTATAGAAAGCAAAAACTTTTAAAAACCAATGGAATAATGGAGATTTAATTTTTTACATCTCCAGTAGTTCATTGTTTTCTTAACCAATATTATTTTAAATATCTTTTTGTTACTTCATTTATACTGTAAATGTACATAAAATAGTATATCATAATAATTCTACAGTAGTTAAATATATATTATTAACTTCTCATAATTAACTGATCATAAATTACTAGCTGTAGCTTCTGTATAATATATTTGTATGTACAACCTTCTTTCACGTACTCACTAAAGATAAAGCTCACAATGGACAAGGTTATGTTTACTAGGAATGTCGTACCTTTTAGTAAATTGCTAAAAGTAAATAATAGAATTATAGAATTATTACCTAGATCTTTGCATGCACGTAAGTAGACGCATAGATAAATGAAAGTAATAACTATTTCAAAAGTGTAGTATTAATTTCACTTTCAGAATGTCAAATTTTACTATCGAAGAAGGACGAAACGACCGAAAGCCCTCGAATGCGTGAATTTAGAAAGAAATTAAGGGAACGTACACCGATAGGTATTCTTCACCCTTCTTTAAAGCTTTGTTGTAAATTGATAAGAATATTAACAGAATAACATTTAAACGCACAAACAGAGAAATTAGAAGAACTGAAAGAAGGCGAACATCCTTATCAAGAGAAAGAACCATTGAAACCATTCCCAAATAATACTAATCCAGAAACAGGTGAAATTGGAGGTCCACGTGGACCAGAACCAACACGATATGGTGATTGGGAGAGAAAAGGTCGTGTAACAGATTTCTAGAATATTTCAATCTAACCTATGTACACAACAACATGTTTCACGTAGAATGTACAAATAAATATATGTAGACTAAGAATTTAGTATTTAAAAATTACAATAAGTAAATATACTGCATGTAAAAATATATATGAATCCATAAACGATATGTATGTAAAACAATAAACACTTTAAATTACATGTAAGAATGTCAATATAGAATTATGATTACAAAAACTGAAATATGAAACATCAGACAATCTACAGAAAGTTGTGTTTTGTTAAAAATATAACAAAAGAATACTACAAAGCTATATAAGTACTATCATTTCAATAAAATATGCAAATATGAAATGAATATTTTAAGACCAAACTTCCCTTTGCTTCGTGTTAATATAAATATGTACAACACACTGAACAAAATTTTTATCCATAACCATACAAGACCACCAATATACAGATGCAGAGAATTTTCAATAGGTATGTAATATTTCTAATCATTAAAAACTGTAACGTTTTATATTTTTCCATTATATTTAGGTGTTTCCTTGCGAGAACAAGAAACAGGTTCAAAAGGTGCGAAAGAAGAATCATTAAGAATGAGACAATTTCATAAGAAATTGAAATTACAACCCATACCTAGTAAGAATCCTTGAAAAATTAATGCCATTCAATTACCATGTATTATTACATTGTATAATTAATTATAAAGACACAATCACGCAGGAGTACCTCCAAGAGAACGTTTTGTGGATTTGGTATTAGTAGAAACTGACGCAAATGGGGAATTAATAACAGATAGCGAAAAAGACCCTACGAAATGGGGAGACTGGCAAAACGGCGGGCGTGTGAGCGATTTTTGATTTGAAAATTTGCATTACACATGTAACATTCATTTAAGAATATATTTAAACATACAAAATTCATTGTATCATCTGTAAACTTCGTTCGTTAAATATAAATAATAATGAACTTCTACTCCAATGAATTTTTTCAAAGATCCTTTTTATATAGTTTTCATCAATGGATTGGATAAATATAAATGATACAGAGATAAAAATAAAGCTTTAAGTTTTTCATCACATCCTAAGATCAGAGTAGACCATAGTTATTGAAATTACATTAAATAAAGAATTGCGTCCTTAAAACTTCATAACACTAAGTGAAATTATCAGTTAGATACCCTGGATATATAACATTCATTAAACATAATAAATATACATTTAAATATAATGAATAAGTACTGATTTAATGAAATGTTTTAAACAATTTTATATTTTAAGAAAAATTTCCTTCATTCATAAATGATACATTAACAAAATTTAGGCATGTATCATGTATTTAATTTTGAGAAGTTAACAAAAATTGTAACGATGTATAATTAACTGTATGTAATAGATCCTGATTGTACAATATTACCTTTAAATAATAAATTGAATCTTAGATAAACAATTTAAGTTACTTCCATCTATGTATCATGAATTTATTCCATATTCGGGAATATTCTCTACACTTGTATTTCATAAAAATATGACTGTTACTCTTAATTATATACAGTTTAATACTATCCACTAAAACGACTAAAACAATATAAAAAAATTCACGAATAATGATTATTGAATACCTTTTTATATCAAAGTTCTTTTAAAAAAGTAAGTGAAAATATTACATTAATGTATGATTGTATGACATGAAATTAATATTCATAGATACAATAATAGTACTATCTATATCATCAAAGTGCTTTCTAAAGTGCATTATTTTATATTTACAATACAGTTTCATTTTACAGTATGAATACAGGAATTCTCAAGTCACACTTTCATGATGCGCGATACACAAAATACAAAATTCTTTTTATGAAAAGTTAAAATTAAAAATAGCGAAGTATTTACAAAGTGGCGATTCTTACAGCGTAATATCTATTCGTTCTACTCCTAACAGATCCATGGACGATGTATCGAAAATAATGCTCATAGTATTTTCTCTCCTGAATGAAAAAAATTAAAGTTAATTTTATACCAAGCTGAATTATTCACAGGAAATAGTACACTGCAGATCTGAAAATCTTGTAAAAACAAAATCAGTTTCCTAATTAGGTCTAATTATGAATTGAAAATGATGAAAAATAATGTGCTATAATTAAGTTAAACTTGAAATACTAATTAGAGTTGTAAAATGAAGGAAAGATGAATCTAAAAATATAAATACATTCATTCAAAATAATAAATCTTCAGTCTTTCATCTAGCATCGACGGACCTGAAAATTGTAGTTTTAAGGTAGCATCGAATATTAAAGATTATAGATCTTAACGAGTTATAAACTATAAAGTTTTATTAATGGCTAACACATCTCGCATCATCATGTTCCTGAGCGTCCATAAGGCATTCACCACATTTCCATGGTTGCCTACACCGTTGCCTAACCATTCTGCAGGCAATTTCGTTACGTCAGGAATTTGTGTATTATCAGGATTAGCA
Source organism: Xylocopa sonorina (assembly GCF_050948175.1). Taxonomy (NCBI): domain Eukaryota; kingdom Metazoa; phylum Arthropoda; class Insecta; order Hymenoptera; family Apidae; genus Xylocopa; species Xylocopa sonorina. Next base: position 2,949,900 of record NC_135195.1, on the reverse strand, counting down.
TTCATTTGTTTATCCCAATTTGATATGTACCGGTTCTCTACATTCAATGCTTCAATATATCTATAAATTACAAGCAAATAATATGTGTAGAAGAATAGAAAAAAAATTAAATGACAATAAAAGTATTTGAACTGTAAATAGGCGTTTTACCGTAAATAGGCATCTGAATGTAACACACGACTTGGTCTCGGAGGCACAGCAACAAACATAGGTTCTGGTTGTTTAACAACAGGCATATTGCTTGTTTGTGTTGCAGCTGCTGATGTCTCTGTAGTAAAAAAATTTATTTTTAGAAATACGAACTCCAAAAAATATTTGTAATAGAATGAGAGTGACTATTTAAAATGAAAAGAAAATTACCTGTTTCCATTGGAGGTAATACCGTGGGGCCTTTTGATGCCATATAATTTCTGTAACGAAAGATATAAAGTAAAATGAAGTGTACATATTATTTTATCAATATATGAATATTAATTTACTGTATAGTATTTTGACATCATACTTGCTTCTTTCCGATGGAGGTATTATACGTCCATTTGACTTAAGGATATGTACTTCCTTAACATGCCTTGCAAGTCTTTGTACACTTGGAAATGGTGGTACAGATTTTTTCGTACGACCACAACCCCGCCATTGACATTGAAATTCTACGTCTATAAAAGCATACATTTTAATAGTAAAAAACTGTATTTGTCTTCTGATTGTACATAAAATAATACAAGTAGCATTTACCACTTGCAGCATTAACGAAGGACGATTGAACATGTCCATTTTGTTCTGCGATACAGTGATCGATACAATCGGTCATATCTTCAAATTGCCAGTCACAATTGTCCCAGCAACATTCATAGACTACATCTTGTAAAGCATTCGTGCTTACTGAAACATTATTTCCTTTAAGCTGCCCACCATCCTCATTCATTTTAATCGCCCTTTCTTCCCAAGCTTGTTTTTCTCCTGCTGGCAATTTCCTCCACTGCAACGTAAAAACGTATTTAGTTAATACACTTGGTTGTTAGAAAATTAATTTTTCAAATTTTGTTCATATCATCCAGTATAAAGTGCCCAAAGAAATTAATTTAAATCTAAAGCTAATTTCTATTTATACATAATTTATTTATACGTTGGTACTGTAGTGTGTGTTTAAAAGTTTAGACGTTCATTGCAACTACAATAATTTCTCTTTTGGTAGAAAAGTATGGATAGAAGTAGTTTAAAAAAAAACGTACCATATTTGAAAGAAAGATGAAGCATGCAGAATGATGCACTGACGATACCATTAACGATACTTTACAAAAGAAGTTCCGTACGATCGTTTACGATACTGTATTCAAAAAATCAAATCTGCATACTTTCCTTCTTCCTACATAAAAATCTTTAGTAACTTAAAAATCAACAGTAAACAATAAATAAATACCTCGTTACCAACAATTCTGCTAATCTCCCCAAAGGACGATTCAGGATTGTTTTGTGTAATCTGCGTTCGCATTTTACTCGAATATAAAATATAGCCCGTAACTAATTTCTTACCCGCCGTTTTCTAAACAGAAGAAAACACAAATTATAATGTTACCGTCTTATAAAAACGAGTATTTCATATTATATACCATTAAAGGTAAAAAACATCTAATTGTCGTTCTAATGTTAGATAACAGAATTTTAAACGGTGCAAAAACAAAAAAATATGTATATATATGTATGCTGGCATATTTTTCTAAAAAAAAAAATAAAATGAAATAAATAAAATGCGATATATGATCAAGTTTTAAGCAAATAATGTCACGATAAAGCCTACCTTTTTAGTCGACACAGGTGTTTGAGTATTGGAGAGCACCGGTTGAGCTTCTGCAGATCCAACGGACGGTGGACCACCAGCGTCCATGCTGTCCTCCCCAACTCCTACTCCTACTCCCACTCCTAATCCTACTCCCATGCCTAGTACATCGGGTTCCAGCTTCGGTAACAATGGTGATGCTTCCTATACCATTTATGTTATGTTACGTTCATTATCTGTTACCGAATAGCCGTAATATGAATATTTATTTTTTTTTGAATACTTTAAACTGACATAATAACCTTATACACTGCTATCAACTACGTAAAATTTTCTTGGTCATATCTACCGCGAAATTTATTCAAGTATTATTATTCCCCTAATAAAAGTAATAGATTTTTTATCCATTTACAAAATATACCAATATACTAGATATCTTATTTACAGAAAAAGCTGTATTGTAGTAACATAATATCGTCATTGTTCCATATATGAATTGAACTACTTGCAAATGCTCCAACACTTTGTAGATATTTATATATTAGTACTGTATGCATTCCACTTAAAGCATATTGCTTTACTTTTGTATTATTTGGGTTAGAGTGACATGGAAGCGAGACTTTTCGGTGGTATTCTACGTTTATCGTATATGTATGTACATACATATGTATTAGAGATAAACCCAACAGGTGCTCTGAATTTAAATCCATCAAAAATAACTTCTAGCCCTACATAAGTAATATATAAGGAATGCAATCTCATAAAAAAGACATACACATAAACAAAAAAAGAGAAAATGTAACAAACAAAGAGAAAGGAAACAGAATATGCCGGCATAAAATGAGAAACATGCTTAGATATAAATTGATAAGAAATCTTTATCACATGCAAGTCATATTTGCATATAGAACAAAATGCACAGTAATGATAATATTTTACAATGGTTCTTAATGTGAATAATTTGCATATGAGTTTGCATGTGATTTTCAAACAGCATGCAATTTTTCTGCTTCTATTGTTAATAGAACATAAGAAATTCATAAGAAAAATTACCATTTCAAATTGAGTTGAACTAGAGGTAACAGACTTGACTTGATTTTGCGTTTGAGCCACATCGCCCGGAACCTACAACACACACATCACATGCAAAGCAATGATATACAGTTAGTTGCAAGTCAAATAACAGGCATATCAAATAATGTATTGTTATTAAATTGTTTGCATAGAATGTTATGTGCAAATGCTTAGATTTCTCATACGCACCTTAGCTGGATTTATGGGTCTTCGGAAGAAGTAAATCTCATCTTCAATTACCGACGAACTGTGATTAAATTTTTTTAAACCTTCTTGCCCAAGCTTTTTCATAAGACTTTTACTTTCATCATATAATGATTCACAAATATATATATCATCTTCTGGTATTTCCGTCGGCCGACCTATGAAAATATACGAATTTTTATTAAAATGCAATAATGTTTATGAAATGTATATTATGCATATTTTACTCACTGCAAGTGTATTCTCCATAGTCTAGAACAGCACATTTCCCAACAATAGCCACAATAGGATGAGTTCCATCAACTGTAGATAGGAATAATTCTTGTTTATAAAATAATTTAGTTGGGGTATGTGGTACTTCCGCAGGCATCAATAACCATGGGCCTTTAAAATAACATTTGCCACTAAAAAGTAAAATCAAATATTACTTATACTAAACGTTTCAGTCATAAGAAGTATAACATTTTGTTACATACTCTTTTGTTGACCATATAGCATCGATTTGTGCAATTTGCTGTCTACCTCCATCTGTCGCTACATAAACAAAATCTCCAGTTTTTACAGAACCCGCGCATGTATTATATTGCTCATAATAGGTATTTTCTGTATCCTCTGGATTATATAATATCACATTCTGCGCAAAAAGTTAATTAAAAAAGCGTTTTACTAAAGCAGAAATAATATTTATGTTGTAGCATAGTTTGTAATTACTATGCACTTAACACTTTTGACTAAATACTAATAAGAGTTTATTATTTACATTTTATATTCTTATGAATATTTAATAAAACCTAAGTAAATCAAACCATTATCCATCTACAGAAATTTATGTGCCATACAGATAAGGATGACATGGCCCTTAAAGTTATACTATGTCTCTTAAAGATGTAATACATTAATATATTACTTACAGGTCTTTCTTTCTCCAATAATTTTTCTCCTTCTTCTAACTCAGCAATCTCTTCTTTGTGTTTCTCTAATCTTTCTTTATAAACTGATATTACTCGCTTTGGTTCTAAAGGTTTCTCTCTTGCAATTAATTTCAAGTGATCTGGATCAAAATTCCAGACTTTAATTTTTTTAAAAGCCCTTGCTTTTGTAGAATACCGTGATTCACACACATATACATCCTTCTCTAAAAAACCTTCAGGTTGCATTCTAAAATAATCTTTAACACTTAATACACAACATCTTCCAGCTACTTTGGCTAAGGGTACAGCTACATGAGCATCACTTTTAAATAATTCCTTATCAAGGAATTTTCTAGATGCCACATGATAAGTTTCGCTTGGTCTATAAAATAAATTGCCATATAACATTTGTTGAGCTTCTGCGTTTGTCCATAAACGTTCTATAAGGACTACGCTGTACTCCATGCCTCGTTCTGTTGGTTCGATGTATGCAAAATCACCAGCTCTATAAATTTCTTGGTTAAAACTCATTGATCCACCGTTATCACTATTAGTTCCTTCTGTATTAGTGTTTGTTTCCGAATCCTAGGTAAATAAATATATTCTCATTCTTAATTTAATGAATTTGGAACATTTTTTTATACAAACATATGACGATACATACTTTTGTCTCATTTCCATCACAACTTTCATCCTCATTTGGTAGTGACAACTCTTGTTGTTGCTTTATTCGTTTCAGTTCTGCAACTTGAGAAGAAAGATCGAGAAGCGTATAGTTAAGGGCTGGTGAATGTAACAAATCTCCCCCACGTGTTACTTCATCACGGGTACGTAAGAAAAATGCTTGAAGTTCTACACTATCCTCAAAAGGTTGTGAATCTGTACGAGATAGCCTTCTAGCTCTTTCTAAACATGTAAATACATCTTCTTGAAATCGATCTAATCGTTTATATACTCCACGGTCCAATCTTCTTTTAATTAAATCCAATGATAATCCTCGTACCCTAACGTATAGTAAAAATATTACTAATGCCTAGTTAATAGTACAAAATAAATTTATGTAACACTGATTTTCATTAAAAACAACATACTTCTTTCCATCAACAATATCATGTTCTGGAAGTTCTGCCATAGAATCGGAATAACACCTTCCTTCTTCATCTTGATGATTGTAAAGGGCAGTAAAGATCGTTGCCAGTATTTCTTGAACCGCAGCTGCTACATCTGGTACACTTTCATCATCTTCACTTAATTGTAATTTTGTTTGAAGTACTAGTCTTTGCAAAATTAATGCATCCTAGAACACGATTGAAATAGATTGCAAATATAATATAACAATATACTGACTACTATTATTTTTGATATCTTTATATGCAATAAACAAAAATTTGTTCATAAAAGAAGATTAAAATTTTGAAAAGAATACTGTTTACTTCTGTATCATTCTTCCTGCATTTTTTTGACAAACGTTGATCTACTTCCTTATCTCTCATTAATCGAATAAAACAAGGTCGAACTTTTAATGCCTTTTGACCAGAGACATCATTATTAATATTTCCTTGTTCAAACATTCTGAGCAACAGTATAGATACATAAAAAAATTTGCAAAATTGTAAATTTGTTGGACACATTCACTGAACACTTTTCCATGTGTTTGATTTATGATTGCTATTTTGATAAAATCGCATATTTAGACAAAATTTATTATTGTATCTATTCATAGATAAAATTCATTTATTATTCCATAAAATCCTTATATGGAACTGCATGAAACGACAAACCTACGAAAGAAGCTAACTTCACGTAACCTCAAAAACTATAACCGTAAACAGTTCGAGCTTTCCATGTTTTAGCGCGAAATTTCAATTCGGCTTCTGAACGTTATATTACTTCTATAAACCGCAATTAATAAGAATAAATTAATTATTTTAAATTAAAAAATAGTACTACAATAATGACCGAATTTTTAACGTGTCCTATATTTACTAATTAGGAAAAACAATGAAAGTTATTAGAAATCACAAAAAATTAAATTGTCTTTGATATTTCTTTTCCTAGACAGAAAATTATTAAATACATCTAATCAAAATATAATAACATTTTTAAATAAACAAAAAGCATTATTTATTTATCTTTAAACTTAATTTGGTAAATTATACAAAATTTCATTTCAACTTTAAGTAAATATTTTAAAATACATGTGTGCATGCACATTACTACATACAAACCTTGTATATTTGTGAATCAGGTTCATTGTACTTGCAAGCATTATCAAACATTAATATGAAATCCGATACAAGTTCATCCAAATTCTCGTATCCATTATTTTTTAAAGCGGAGGCTATTTTCTCCATGTTCATTGGTTGCTTAATAACTTCGTAATAATCAGGATATTCATTTTTATTTGGTAATTTCATAAAAATTAAAGATAATTGTCTTCCTTTTGCGTCATGATAATCTTTTATGGTATCATACATAGTTTTCAGTTTTTGTAAATGTAGTGGCACAACTTTCTTAGGCCTCCTATGTATCGTAAAAATGTATATATACATATATACATATATATGTACATGCGCGTATTTATATATGTATTTACTGATTGTATTATTATAAAATACAATGTTTGTAAAAATAAATCCAAAAATCAATATTTTAATGTAATTATGTTAGATGCTCAATTACATACCCAACGTTTCTAGTCGGAGTGGATGCAGTCGATTTCGCAAGTTTAGGCGTTTCAGGCAAAGGACCCAACTCTTTTACTTTGTCCATTAAAACTCTCTCAAGAGTATTCGCATCTTCGTATATTAAAGAACCTTCTTCATTGTATTGACGACAATTATTAAACATTAACTAATATGAAACAATAATAAAAGTCAATACAAACTATATTTTTCAAATATTGCAATGTATAAAATGTACCTTGAAGTCTTGTATTAATTCGTTTTCACTTTGATATTTTTCTGCTTTAATATTAGCTTCGATTGCTAACATATCAATTGGCTCCGCTATTACTTGATAATAATCTGGGTATAATTTTTTGGAGGGCTTTTCCATAAACATTAACATTGGCTGGCGGCCATCTTCACACTATAATGTAACAAACTCTATATTGACGAGTCTCAATTTTATCAACTGAAATTGGAATTACTTACAACGTATTCTATTACACATTTAACTAGTGCGTACAATCTCTTTTTCAATGGTATATTGTCTTTATATTTTCCTCGTGTTAACAAATTTGAAGCACGTTTTATAAGTTTCGGTTGATGGGAGTTATTTTCAAATTCACTATCCGAATCTGAATCCTATAAATATAATACAAAAACGTGAGTTTATATTAAATATTTAGTGCAGGAAGTCTTTAAATAAAAATTTATATTACCTGATCAAATTCTAATAATTCTTGTACTTTTTCTTGCATAATCTTTTGTAGTTTTACAGCGCTCTAGAACATAAATTAAAGTATAAATAAATAACCAAAGAACCAAGTATAAATTATTTAAATCAATATTTAATACCTTATATAGTCTAGATGTATGTATATTATACTTCTTTGCATTTTCGAACATAATATTCATATCACCAGCCACTTCACTAACAGTACCGTATTCACCTTTCTACAACAATCATAAATTAAGCAAGAGGAGTCTATAAAGCTTATAAAACGATTTATATTATCATTAATTACCTTTATTTTAGTACGAATTTGTAGTAAAGAAATAGGATTTTTTATCGTTTTGTAGTAATCAGGATATAACCTTTTTGATGGCAGTTTCCAAAAATATTCACTCATTCTAACTCCTATATGAATAAAAAAAAATTTAATTAATATCGTTGCTAACAAGTGTTATATAATTTATTGGTATCAATATTGTAATGTTTTAAGTAAATTTAATGATGTACCTTGATTATTAGGTGCCGTTCTGATAGTTTGAAATAACTGCCATTGTGGATTGTCAGCCTCCTCGGTTTCTGCAGGCTCTTCCTCTTCATCATCACTTTCTTCATCTTCATCTGGCAATGCCGCGGTTTGAGCTATTAAAGACTGTGCCATAGTACGACTTCCTCTTTTACTTCGCGTTGATGGTGCGGTTGTTGCAATTTTTGGAATAATACTGCTTAATCCAGTATCTTGTTTCCTCGCTGCTGCAGTGATAATTTTTTTTAAAAGTTTTGCATCCTTATAAATTTGGGAACCAGGCTCATTAAACTGACAAGCGTTACGGCACATTAACATTAAATCTTTTTCCATATCTGCAATACTACTATATACCCCTTCTTGAATTTTTCTTGCTACGGTTTTTAAATCTACTGGTGTTTCAATTACATCATAATATTCTGGATATAACTGAAAACAAAATATTTTATTATACAATAAATATGTTTAAAATAGTGATACACATTAATGTTTCATTAGTAAAAAATTATCGAACTTTTTTGGATGGTTTAAGTTGAAACATTGTATGCAATGGCCTATTATTGTCAGCTGGATCTGTTGCTGTCATAACTGCTGCAAATAAATCTTCAAATTGTTGCATTGTCTCTTCATCAGGATTTGTGGAACTTTCGGATGTATCCTCTGCATCTTCTTGTTTGATTGTAACTTTACGAGCCTATGTATTTAATGCAATGTACACACATACAAAATTATAACATTAATTACAATAATTATACATAATAATAATTTTCAACTTACCAGTCGTCCTACTTTTATAATAAGTTTTCCTTTAGGTTCTGAATCTTCATATTCTTCCATAATACGATTTTTTGTGTTTATACATAATTCCCAAAGCTCAGTAGCATCCTTATATTCAGGAGATGTACGCTATTTTAATAAAACAACTTTAGTAACTTAAATATAAACTTTACCTACACTGGGTTACCATATCTCTAATTTATTAGTACAACTTATTAATAAAGCATTTATGAATATTTCATTATATAACATTTTAATATTAGCTGTAGAATACACATAGCAATGTTTATATGAAAACCTATAGGACATCTTGAACGTATACATTTCTTAATTTTATTTATCTTTTATGATACGTATTCATGAAAGCTAACGTATATTACCATATAAAAGGCTTTTGTATTGTTAACCATAAGTTGAATATCAGCTGCTAAATCATCCATATCCCTATATTCATCTGTCTTTAGTTTCTGTTGAACCTTTAATAGGTCTATAGGATTTGTTACAACTTCATAATAACCTGGTTCTTGTCTACGTTTAGGCACACGTATAAATGCATCACATAATAATGTCCCATCTTCTTTTTTTTGATTACGTAGTACATCGTACAACTGTTGGCACAGGTCACTCTAGGTATTTAACAAACAACGATTAGTTTTAGATTGATAATCAAACCCTCTTTTGTTAGTAATAATTTACAATAATGTAGAACAACTTACAGGATCTAATTTTTTCCGTCGCTTTGTTGGTTCAGGTGGTATATCATCACCATCATCTTCTGTGCCTCGACTCGCAACTGAAGATGTTCTGCGGCGCTTGTTCATCTTGAACAATCTTAAAAAACATGCAAGATATGAATATGTACATAAAAAAATATATATGAGCGTTTTATATAAGTATGGTGCTGTTTATATCACAATTTCACATTAAGCCATAGTGTCATTGTAAAGGATATATACACAAAAAAGATTAACTACATGTTATGTCTGGCTAATATAATGCAATTACATCACTTGAATGTACAAGATCAGAAATTAAATAGAAATCTCATAAAAGTTATTTCGTACACAAGATATTAATTTACTGAATCTGTTACTTTACAAAGAAATTCCTTGGCGTACGTATTAAGTATGAAAATAACTGAGATACACAACTGCAGCTAAGAAAATTTCGCCGCCATGATATGTCGCCACTGTGCTTCAAAATGCAGTGATATACAGGATTTCAATTTTCAGATCTAATGTTGCAAATAAACCAATTTTAAACGGACTTCGGCATGGAAACTGCCAGATTCTCGCACTTGCGTAACCGGTAAAATAATTCAAGAGTATCATCGAACTTTACAACGAATCTTCATCTAAGTAAAATTTACCGCCATATCAAAACCTCATTGCATCTTTGAACATTGTACGTCCACGAATATTATCGTTTTATCATTCGAAGCACTCGTGTTATCACTTTCTGGTATTCTCACCTTTCGTTAAAATTTGTATAAAAAGTTTTTCATTAATATACAACATGTAAAATATAAGCGTTACAAATGTACTACACTTTTCATCTGCAACGCACGATGACACACGACTTGGCTAACGCCATGCCGTAAGCAATCGCGGGTTTATAATCACGCGAATTGTAGGTACGATCCTATAGCCAGAAATAGAGACTACTTCATATATCCTTTTGCATATAAATTCACTCAGTCGATAAGGTAGATTAGTTTAAATATTCTCGTATACAAATATTAGAACAAAGTTCAATCTTTAAGTAAAAGAATATCAAGACTGAAGTTATATTTTCAAATATATAAACGACGCAGCGATTATTATAATAAATATCATAAGAAAACATAATCAATATAAACAAAAAATGTTTTTGAAATAAAAAAATAATTATATAGCAGTGTCTTATTACATACTTTATTTTTATTCGTATGCCTTTCATCGCTGCTTTGTCGATCAAAATGTAGCAAAAAAAATGTAATTTTCTATACCAGGGATTCTCAACAGGGCTGGTATTGACCCCCTGGAGGTCGATGATGATTAAAAGGGTCTAAAGGGTTCTAAATTTTTCTTCATATTCTATGTCTGATTATTATGTCTGTATATTGTTGAAAAATCGGAGTTCGATGCAGAAAATTATTATTTTAAAAGGGGTCGATGCAAGAAGATCGGGAATCCCTGTTTTATACATTATTTTTACACATCATTTTACATAAATATGCTTTAAAAGTAATTATAATAATTACATTTCATTATTTTATGATATATTTAACTTATACCTGAATCTCTGTTCTATAGTAATTATAAATCATTGTACACAAATTTCGACTGACGAAGATACGATAATAATATATAATTTACAAAATTATTTGTACAGAAGTAAATGTATGCGTAATGGTAAAGGATATCGTTTGTTCAAACATTAAATATTAGCATCACGTCTTACCACGCCACATGTATAGTAATAATATGGAATGTATCATATATGACGTTATTAGCAAGAAACATTATATCAGATACAAATTCACAAATCACTGCCAATCACACTAATCAAAATTATAAAATGAACCTGTATCGACCTTATTGTAGTAACACGGATTTATATGTATGAAAAATAAACAAGGCAACAAAAGTGAGAACATTTTTATTTGTTAAAATTCGTGAGTCAGTCACGCAAAATATGAGATTTCTTGACTAGGCTGTATCATATGTCACAGAGTACTAATAAACTATATATGACAACAAGTTAAATGTTCACTGTCTGAACAGTACTAGTTTAAAGAAAGATCGGGTAATTATAGTTAACAAAACTTTGTACTGCCGGCAATTAAAAGTAGGGCAGTGTAAAGAATGGGGCAAAGGAATGGACAATTATTTTACATATTTTGAAATTCGTCAGTACCATTAGCGTTGAGCATAAGTATGTTAGGATTCTCCTTTTCAAAAGCAGTTGCGTCTCTGCCTCCAGGTCGTTCTTCTTGTCCCCATTCACCCAAGGCCCCACATAACACGTCCGGTTGCTCCCGCAGCTTTTCCTCCTCCTTCTGTGACATTACTAACAATTTATGGTCAAACGTATCACGTCAATATGGAATAGAAACTTGTTTCAAATTATACATTTGACCGCGAGTAAATTTAATCAACATATTGCGTGTTGTTTTTTTACTGTGAACCATAAATAAAAGGCAGAAATAAAAGTTATTCAAATTGTTTATACAAATGTATAACGAGAAATTAAATATTTTTAGTCCATATTAGACATAGTTAGCTACTTTTTACAAACCTGTTTATCCTCTTGGGCAAATTTGTCAAACATATTTGCGTACAGCTTTTTCTCTTTCGCTAATTGTTTTTTAATTAAATTGTTGCAAGCTATGATTTGTTTCGCGGCTGCTGTATTTTTTGGTTCTACTTTCAATACTTCTTGGAAGTCTTTAATCGCGATTTCAGGCGACGCTAATCCAAGGTACGATTGCCCTCTTCTAAACAGTGCCTTTTCATTTTGTGCGTCCAGTTTCAAGACTTCGTTACATGAATCTTTTGCTTCAACATACTGATTTGTTTTTAAGTAACATAAGGCAAGATTTAAATGCGTTGCTACCAGAAGATTATCTGCTTCTGTTTTCAAATCTTCATCAATATTGCTTCCATATTTCAAAAGTGAGGCAGCTTTCTTATACAATTTAATTGCTAAATTGTATTTATCGGCTTTAAAATAATTTGTTCCTTTCTCTTTACAAATCTTAACTTGTTCTAGTTGTTCCTTATTCTCTAAGAACATAATTTCTTTAGCCTGAAAAATCCACGGATATATTAAGTGTAATTAATATATTATATGTTAAATGATATATTGACAGGATAATTACTCTTTCAAAACTTTTTAATTCTACTATATATTCTACTGTTGCATTTGGTGGAATGCCAAATTCAGTATTTCCTACGTCTTTAAATGCATATTTGCTTTTAATTTTAAGTTTTGACTTCTCTAAACGATTAAAGCTTCCCAAGGCCACCTCTACACCTTCTATAACACCATATTCTTCTCCGTCTCCGAGGGTGAATTGTACATCCCTATCTTCAAATACTTGACCATTATACGATCCCGTTAAGTGAACTAAAATAAAAATTTTAACCAATTTAAACTTGGTATAATGTCCCTGCATTTTGAACAAATTATTACATTGTAAAATTGTCCTATAATATCTATTAAATGTATGTTACAATTGTATTAACCATTTACTAAAGCTCCTTCATTTGGTGTTGTATAACTTTTCCCCTGTACAATCTGATACCTCTCAATGCTACCATCTTTGTTGGGACTTAAATCTTCTCCTTTCCAATCAATCATTTCGATCTAAAAGACAAACAATATTTAAAATCAATATATCTAATAATATTAGATTTCTAAGTTAGAGCTAAAGTAGCAAATTTTAATACGTACGTATATAAATATTTTGTTTATTCTAAAGAAAACTAACACATTTAAATGAATTGTTTTACAAAGATAACATGAATTATAATGATATACCATGTATGTTACATTTTATAATACATGTGATGATATAGATTGATATTGTCTAGCAAATTACATATATATATAGCTTTCATAAATATTAATGAATATGCAATACAAGTGACAAAAGGATATATGTCATACATATTAATACATGCATAATAGCATGTTAAAACAGTGCAAAAGCACTTTTGCAGTCAAAGTGTTATGCAAATTAATGATGAAGATTAATATTTTTACAATAAAAGTGGTAACGATGAAAACCTAATAACTTACTTCAAATTTAAGTGTTGCATTTGGAGGGATTTTAGGTGGACTTCCATTTTCTCCGTATGCGTATGCAGGAGCACATGTCAATAATGCTACTTCACCCCTTTTCATAGTAGCTACTCCTATGTCCCATGCTTTGATTACCATTCCTTTCTTAAGTTCAAATTGAAATGGTTCATTACGATCTTTGCTGGAGTCAAACTTTGTACCGTCCAGCAATGTACCAGTATAATGAACTGTCACAGTGCATCCAGGTGATGGTGTTTCATCTCCGATACCTTCCTTGATTATTTCCTTCAAAACACCTTCATCCTTGTTAGGCGATATATCAACTGCAGCCATTCTACGAATACACAATACAAAATAATTGTAACTAAATTTTCGTCTAATAGTTTACAGTGCTTCGCGAATAACAATGTAAATATGACGTAAAATGTTAATAACGAGTTCGAACTTGATATTTTTTTACCATAGAAATAGAACTAGAAATATATTTATACATTTATTTCAAAATACAAATGAAAACGTAGGACGTAATAATATAATTGAAAAGTACTTACTTTCTTTGAATCTTCTCAACAAGATGGTTTTGTTAAACAAAATAGTACTTTACGTACCCGTTCAAATAACGTAGATGAATCTAGAAACTACCTGACTTCGGAGTTCGTTTAAAGTAATCAATTTCATAGAACTTACCAGAAATTCTATGCTTCGTTTCCATATCGATCATCGACTTTTAATCGCCACATCTCGATTTTATAGTCGATATATCTTTTACAATTAATCGACTATATCTAGTAGACAGTATCGATAGTATGCAGTATAGTGATTTCACCAGGACTGTCGATACACGATTTTGATTAGTTAAACAAAAAAATATTTGAATCAAAAGGTGATATTAAGTGAATAATTTATTGGTATGTACAAAAACTTAAAAAGATATCTCTTTTTCATAAAAAATTGCAATTATCTTAATATTATGTATTTTTAATAATTTAGTTCGTATACAAAATATATCACTTTTTTTTTGCTTATCTTTCGGTGCAATTTTGTCAAAGTTTTTCTCACGAGATGAAATACCTTTTAATCTGCAGTATCATGAAAGTTTTTACCAATCAATACTGAATTTCATAAATTATAACCTGCTTTTTCTTCAATAATTTAAAAAACTTATACACGATATATTTTAACATACATAAAATTTATTTATTTTTGCAACAAAAATATTTAAGTATTTTTCTAAATATGCTATCACATTGTATTTTATAAATATAACTTAACTGTTATTGAAAAATTAAATTTATTCTAATACGTATCTTATAAAACGCGTATGTGCACTATGCTTCATTGGTTCTGACGCGACATGTAACATTAAAGGTTCATCTCAAACGGATCAGCTAATAAGCATAAAAGAATTACGAAGTTGTAATTCGTGGTTTGATTAACACGTGATTAACAAATCCGCAACTGCTCATAATCATTGATAAGTAGTTGACAAATGATCGTAAATGGTCAGCGCGTTACTTGTTAATCGGATCATAGCCTAATGACTTTTTAAAGTTCTAAAATGGTCTGTCTGAATTAAGCCTAAAACTTGTGAACTTGTAGAACACGAAGCATTTACAGCCCTTCTAAGTGCATTCCTCACTTAAACAATCTTCGGTTTCAATCCATACTAATTTCACATTGCGTCAGAATCAATAAGACTCATATTATACATCGTACAAAATGTAACATTATAAATACAAAATACATTACTAGATATAACAATTGAATGAACTTGTTAAAATTGTATTAAGGCAAGATCTTAGTTTTTAAAAATAGCTTTGATATCTGTTCTTATTTTAAAAATATTATATGAAACTTATCACTCGGAATTCCTTACTATATCGTCATCATCGTCATCATCCGACTTGATCGCATACGAAATAACTTTACGAGCACGACCAACAGCTTTTCGTAGTGGTAACGGAGAAGTTTTTATTGCCTTAGTGAATTTTTCATCCTCTGAGTCGGATTTCTTCTTCCTTCTCTTTGCCTGTATTGTGAAATAAATCTTATACTAATATATAAAAATAGTTATACAAAATTAACGAATAATATTGACTCATAATAATATCACAACAGCATAATTATTTATTTTTATTCTACAACACAACAACAACGTACGTTGTAACGCTCCTCGATATGAAGTATGTTATTACTTACAGGTTTTTGCTTATTTGTGGAAACGTCTTCATCCGACTCTGAGTCAGACGAAACTATTTTCATTTTTGCTTGTTTTTTTTGTCCTTTCCCCTTATTTTGAATTGCTTTTTTAGCAGGAGCTAAACAACGCGTAACAGAATGTATGAAATATTTTGTGATAAAAAAAGGATGGTAACAATGAGGATATAATATTTGTTATTATACCTTTTTTCGGAGGTGAGAATAATGTAGATGAATCGCCACTAGATGCTATAACAGCTGCTGCAGAGACAAACACGTAAAATGTAATAATTAATATATCATAAGAAATCATAATAAAGTAATAGCATAATTGAAATCTTTATACTAATGATAATCCATATAAATATATATTTACTTTTCTTATCCACTTTAGGGTTATCATCATCAGAATTTATATCAATAGTAATGACAGGTTTTGCTTTCCTGGAAAGATTTCATAGCAATAAAGTTTGAATATTTTTTTTATATGATATTGTATAGTACGATGTGTATGCCATAAATAAGATACTCACTGCTCTACATCTGAAGAAACAGTAACATCATCACTTGAAGAAGATTCGTCAGTACTTATATTGTACTTCTTTTTAGCTATAATGTTGAGTTAAGATAAAAATATAAATGCAATAGATGTATTTAAACGTTAATGTAGATATCATATTGTTATACACTGTAGTTTGTAATATGTATACTTTAGTCATTAAAAATTGCAAATGTAAGCTAATTTTATTAAAAAATAGTTCGTACCTGCAGTTCTACATGCAACACGAGGTTCTGGAGGTTCTGGATGAGGAGAAATGCTACCAAAATCAATATCATCATCGCTGACCGACATTTCATCGTTCCTTGCAGCTTTTTTTCCTCCTTTCCCTGCTGTCTTAAATTGTAATGTTGATTGCTTCAATTCTAATTAAACGAACGAAACAATACATTGGTATTTACGATCAATGCAAAATATACTGCTTATTATAACTACATGGGTATATACTTCTCTTGGCGCCCGCTTTCTTTTCTTGATTTTCTGTAACAGTCCCCAATCTTTCGTCTAAAGATTTATTATTTGCTTTGACCAACATATCAAATTCATCTTCGATTTCAGCTGGTTGCTCCTTTTTCTAATATTTTACATAAAATATTCTCTTAAACTCATATCAATATGGTGCATATAAAAAAAATTGGATTATAAAGAAGACAAATAAATTTGACAATATATGTTACCTGTTTAGATTTTTTTTTAATGCCTTCTTTTTTATCTTTGGACACAGTTTCTGCTTTATCTATTTTTTTTTTTAATTCGGTGTCAATTACGGGTACTATTCGACGAATATTATCAGAAACATAATACTTAGATGGTGGTTTTTTAATATTTGTTCTTGATTTCTCTTCTTCTTTCCTTTCTTTTTCTTCTATCTGTAATAACATATAATATATGTGAGAAAGAGTAAATCATTTTGCAAAAAAGTAGAAAAAATTTACTTACTCTGTTCAATTCATTTAACAAATTATCTAAATCTTCTTTCCACAAAGATATAGGTGTACGAATTTGTAATCTTTTCAGTTCTGCTATTTTAGCATCTCTCTGACGTAAGAGCTCATCTTTTTTTTCTTTTGTTAAACTCCATAATGTCATTCCTAATAAATAATCAAAATTTTCCTTTTCTACCACAGCAGTTGATGCATCTGCTTCAGTTTCAACATTTTCGGCTATTTCTTCCTATTAATGCATCATAAAATTTGTATATTCAATATTTGTATTAAAATGGAGATAGTGGTTGCGATAAATGTTATTTTTGTATGATTGATTTTTTTATCTTTCACTTGAGTTGCTAACTTCGGTATAATGATTAAACGTTGTTGGATTATCAGATATATTGCTTTATATTATGATTTAATACTCACTAAAATTTCTTCCCTATTCTGCGTTAATTTCCAGGCTACAACTGGATCAGAATCATAATTCCGGTTAATTAGTTCCGCTATCATATCTTTTCTTTTCTTATTTTCTATTATTAATGTGCCATCACATTTCTCTAAAATAAATCGTGCTTGGTTTGATAATTTTGATGCTTCGGCTTGTAAGATACCTTCCAAATAGTCTTTCCTTTTATGATACAATTCTAATCTCACTTTATAGAAATTTTTTAATATTTGAACAGCACTATCATATTTCTGGAGACATTGATTTTCGTCAAATGCACACTATTAAAAAAAAAAAATGTAATTATCTCCGAATTCAAGTCTTATGAGTTCTAATATCAAGTATACTATAGTATACTTACCATAGATGTAACTGTTGTAACTGATTGCAATTTAAATGCCTTATGAAGACCATCTCTTTCTAATTCTACCAACTTATCACGAGTTAACATTACTATAAAGTGTACTGCTACATCTGTATTATATTCTTTGTAATCTCTAAAATATTATAAGGGCAACAGTAAGTACAAAACATCTTAAATATTTACCCTACTATATTAATATAAATAACGATTATAATTACGTGATAATAGGAGGAGTCTTGTCGGTTCCATGTAGCATTGGTTCTAATACAGTTTCTTTATACGTTTGGGTCCATACTCCAATTGGAAGTTCAGTGATTTCAACTTTATCTGGTCCTATTATTGAGATTTCACCATTAAAAATATACCTATAATCTCCACAACTTTCTACAATCCCCTTGTAGTTTTTGTAGTATGGTATCTATATAAAATAGTACAAAATAAGTAAAAAATAAATATCAAATAAACCTTTGTGTGAAATATATTACCATAGGTTTTGGGTCACCGCCGTCCACCATTCTATACAAGTTTTCAATTAATTCTCTAGGATTATAATTCGGTATTCTTGTCATCCATCCTGTACCAATCCCATCAGCTCCGTTCACTAATACCATTGGTATAATTGGTACATAATAAACAGGTTCAATTTTTTGATTATCATCATACTCATATCTCAGTAATACATCATCATGTTTATGAAATATAAATCTCGCTAATGGGCTGTAATTAACAAAGAAAGATACATAAGAATTGTTTTTTGTTCATATAATTCTACATACACAAATATAATGTATATTATTTATTTCCTCATTTGTTATATCAACAGTTGTTAAATACTCGGTAATAATATACATATACCTAATGCAAATACCTAAGCATTGTGAAGATATATCGAGGACTCGCTGCATCTTTTCCTCCCGTAAGTCTTGTACCAAATTGACCAATAGGTTGAAGTAAGTTGATATTATTACTTCCTACAAAATTCTGTGCAAGATTAATAATAGTTGACATAAGCGATACTTCGCCATGATGATACGCTGAGTGTTCAGCAACAGAGCCGGCTAATTGTGCAACCTTTATTTCACGTTTATCATTACGTTTTAAGCAGGTGTATATCACCTTTCTTTGTCCAGGTTTGAAACCATCCATCATATTCGGTATAGAACGAACATTATCGTACATACTGAATAGAACTAATTCTGCATTAATGAAATCCGAAAATGTCACAGCACGTGTATCCTTTTCATATAAATAACGTTCTCCAAGTCCAATTTCCTTTCTCCGTTTTGTTTCATCCATATGATTCATTAACCAATCCTTACGTTGATCAACACATTTTTTGCTGAAAGCCATGACAATATTTTGATCATCATTATCTCCTTCGTATCTAAAGCGTATCCTATGTCTAGCCATATTTTCAAAATATTCTTTAGCTTCCTTAGCAGTGGAAGTACCCAAACCTATAAGGAAACGATAATTTTAATGTATTTCAAGAAATAAAAATCCTGATATGTAATGTAATTATTGAAAAATATTAAAAGATAAACAAAACAAAACATATAAACCTTTGTAGTACTTGATCTTGTAAGTATGAAAATTATCGGTTTCTGACTTCCACTTATCAAATTCTGGTATTGAAAAGAAACTTAATACTTGATTTCCTTTTGTTGCTTTAACAATAGGTGTAATAAATTCTTCTATGAAATTTAATCTCAATAATGATGGCCAATTATGATGAATAAAATTAATTATTAACCCTTTGATATGGGAACCATCCTTAATGAATACATATGACACAATTATATTATAATAGAATTAAAATTAATATATATGTATTGAAATGCTAAATTTATTTAAAAGATTTACCTGATCCTGATCAGTCATTATCATCAATTTTCCATATCGTAACGTTTTTAGGTCATCTCGAGTTTCGTACTTCTTTTTATATTGGAGACCAAGAATCTTTATTAAATTATTAATTTCTGCATTTTCCAATATCTGTTTATGTGTTGCCTCTCTTACATTCAACAATTTACCTAAAATTTAAAATATTGAAAAATAATATGGTACACGTACATATTTAAGTAATTTACAAGAACATAGCTTTAATTAACATTATTACGTTTGTAAATACTATTTACCTCTCAAAGGAAATACACCATATTTATCTCTACCTATCGACGCAATGCCGGATACGGCCATAGTTTTAGCTGAATCTCCCTCTGTCAAGATAAGTGTACAATCCAATGATTTATCAGTTCCCGCATCATTAGCATCTTCTAATTTCGGTATTCCTAATATACAAAATTGTATAATTATAGTTATAAACTAAATAACAAAGCTGTTTCATCTGCTGAAATTACCTTGCAACTTCCTTTTCTTCGTTTTAGGTCCTAATCTTTGTAACTGAGAATCAGCTTTAAATTTTGCCCAAGATAAAACTGCTTCTACAATTCCAAGTTTTGTTACCTATATGGATAAGTTAGAATTTTTTATGAATCTATACAAATATAATAATAATAAAACTGCATTTTAATATTTACAGATGTAATAAATTTGTCAGTAAATGTGCACTTTGATCCAAAATTTTTTGGTTGCAACGTCATATTTTCCTTAGTTTGTGAATCAAATGTAGGATTATTAATAAGACAATTAATAAAAACCCACAAATGGTTCTTTATTTGAAATGGTTTAATAGTTAGATCAGACTTATTCTTTTTTTTTAGTACTTCTGTTAGTTGTTTCACTATTAAGTCTGTAACATGATCCACGTGTCGTCCACCCTGTTTACAAAATTAACTTTTTAATCTTTCCTCCATGACAGAATTTAGACTTATTAGTAATACAATATATGATATATTAATCTCTCCATATAATTAATTACCTTTGTTGTCGCGATACTGTTCACGAAAGACATTTGTTGGAAACCCATATTAGACAATACAACAGCTACCTCCCACCGAGGACCACAATTTTCATATATAACTTTTAATGGGTTGCCAAAATCGTCTTCTCTACCCCTAATATAAATATCGACATAGTCCTTGAAATCGTTGACAGGAACCCTGGTACCATTCAGATAGACTTTAACGCCTCTAGTAGAAGCTGCTACATCGAAAGCTCTTCGAGACATAAGAGCAACTATGTCATCATCTAAAGTGTCCATTTTGAATTTTGACAAATCTGGTGCAAATATTACTCTTGTAAAATCTTCACCATGGAAGTCCTTAATTCTAGGTTCGGTTGAACTTCCCATGTTGTTATTCCATGTCTACAAGTATAATCAACTTATATATATTATGCAAAACGAATGTGTCTATGTAAAATATATTTTTATAAGATTACTTGTTTCAAACTTTTCTTGTATTCCTTAGATGCAGTTTCCACAGTAAAAGTATGACTAAAAATATTACATAGTTTGGCACCATATCCATTTCTACCACCTGTTACTTTCTCCTCTTTATCATCATAATTGGAAGATGTTAATAAATGGCCAAATATCATGGTAGGAACATACATGTTTTCCTCTTTGTGAATCACTACTGGAATACCTTTACCATTATTCCATACAGATATAATACCATGTTCTCTACAAATTAAGTTTATTTTGCATTAATTATATATCTCTAACGTATAATTTGCATACAATTAATTTTTAGTCAAGTGGCAAAATGTAATACATTCAATTATTATGTTAAACAACTTTTAGCTCTTACTGATTAATTTCAATTTTAATTGCATCCATTTTTGGATCACGCTGTTTATTATCTGCAGCATTAACTAAAATTTCATCGAATATTTTATATAACCCAGGAACATATTTTATTTCCTTCTGTACCATTAATTCTTTTTCTTTGTCATAAATCCACATCATTTCTGTTACTGGTTCAACAGAACCGATATATGTGTCTGGGCGCAATAAAATATGCTCTAATTGAGACTTTTTCTGATATATTCCTTCGATGGTTTTTTTGTTCCGTGCATTATTACCACTACCATTTTCTATTGCTGAACTCATTTTAATGCAGTATCTTTTTAAGTAGCTGTAACAAAAATATGAAAATCAACTATAGAATATGTAAATAAAAGTTTATAAATCACTGAGTATGATTTTATCTGAATCAATAATAATGAAATTTTGAATAAATAATGAAAATTTCAATGCTAAAAATGATATATAAATTATAAACTTATTAATTTAATTATACTTAATTACAATTATAATTAATACTGAATATTTTTGTAAGTATTTTATTACATGTCATTTTTAATAATACAATGATATACTAATTAAACAACTTGAGTACAATTAATATTAATAATTAACAAACAATTAGTTATTTAATAGTAGTAAAAAATCATTACAATTTGTAAACATGTATATAAATTGATTATCACAAATTTGTATATTACGAATAACGTTTTCATACTACGTGTAAACAAATCAGTTACTACATTTATAAACAAAAGTATGGAAGGTTATACATATTGAAGGACAAGGAATAATCAGCAGTTCTGTATACTAACGGTTTTGCTTATGTTTCATTAGTTTATCTACTGATTTTTTCGTACATATTCTGTCTATGAGGGAAAAGATTCGAAATGTAATGTTTATTTGTAATGAAAAAATCACCATATGATGAATCCAATGTAACGTATACATTATTTCTTTATGTCGTGGATAAATTGAATAAAAAGTGTATTATTGACATAAATATATTGAAATACTAAAATTAAACAGTAAATATATCATAAAGAAAATAAATAGTTTTACCAAATCTTTACTGAAACTCAAAATTATATCATTTTTTAAAAGTTTCATACCCAAAACAAACTTTACTAACATGGCGGGAAAACATTTTGTGTATGTAACGGCTATTTAGTATGACAATATGACTGATGCCAATTTTGCACATAAAATTTGTTTTTTGAAAAAAAGTACATATATATGAAATTTCCTCAAAAATAAAAAAATACTTTAAGAATGATATTAAATTACAAGTTGCATTGACGGCTTACCTGCAGTTAAATTGTAGTAAAAATTAAACCAAAGTCAACAATAAAAGGTTGCACGCCTATAAACTGTCCTTAACATTATAAAAATAACTTTAAAAAAATAAATTAAAGTTAAATTTGTAAAAAACGTTACTCTAGTTAAATTAAATATGCACAAACGTCTATGTATTTTGTGAGTCGCTACCGCTGGACACCAACCGTTTAAGAGGCACTCAACTAAATATAACCCCTAAAAAAATAAGGAGGAAAAAAACCGTATTGGTATATGATAGGTTGATAATTCTTGGCGCGAAATGAAACGACGAATACACTTCCTGATCCGTGAATACTAGTGGGAGAATAAATGTTGTAATAGGTTCAGTTAACCCATTGGTCACAGATGACGCCATTTAGCGGTTTGATTGTTTAAATATGTACTGTGAACACCAATTGGTTGGTCAAAATACAATAGTTGGAAAATGTAACGAACGCCGTCTACATTGAATATATATTTATATAGAATATTTATGAAATATATACTGCAATAGCATGATAGACGAAAGTAATTAAAATTTTGCATAAAAATATTTGGTATGTAGAAGTAACCCAAATAAATATCTATATACAACAAAATTTCTTTGCTTATTAATTTACTTTATAAATAAAATAAATAGCAAAGTTAATAGAAGAAAATAAATTGTTTAATATAAATCAAAGTTTCGATATAATTACTTTTACATCCATATATTTCCTTTTTTTTGCTTGTTATCTTCATCGCGGTGAATTTGCAACGATCAAAATTACGTACAATCTTATTGTAATTAAGTTTTACAATAAATGGACATACATGTCTTTTAACCATTGTATAAGAGCAATATTAGCGAAAAATAGAGATAGAAAAGTGCGATTATTGTGGAAGATTGCAGGAAACGTGACTGCACAATTGTGTTTTTTTGATATAAGATAAACATTATAATTGTACTGTGCAACCAATATAAATTCGCTGTCGTACAGATTGTTTCAGTTCTTTTTCAATCAACTATCTCAGTATGAAGTTGCTTAATATACATTTACTCTTCTTCATGTTGTTCTGCATTGCGGTAAAATTTTAATAACATAGTATAATAATATTTAATAACATTTTCAATATTTCTTTAGATCTACTACTTAATATATATATCGGATGTAATGGATAATATTAAAGGCAAAAGCATTTATATACATACACATATATTTATGACGTATGCCACGTAAAAGAACTTATCTGCAGTGTTGAGGGCGTTTCATTATCATTGATAATTACACTGATGTAGCTGTAAAATGATATTGTTTTCCATCATGTGAATCTAACTTTTATAATTATTTATGCTAACAATATCTTTTCATTATTGATTTCACATATTTTTGAGCATATATTACAGAAGACAGAAATTATTAATTTTTTAAGCTAACATTCACCATTCATTAAATTTGAATAAATTTCTTTCAGCAAAAGATAATTTGATATTTGTCTCTAACTTTTCATGTGTTTTTTTACTGACAGGCATGTACTATGGTTTCAATGGCTCATCATCATGATGAAAAAGACGGTTGCTTTCGATTTAGATTTCCAAATGGTAACGGAGGCGCAAATAATTCTACTAATGGTACAAACACAGGTAAATTACATAATTTTGCAGCACATATAATTTTACATGAAATTAAAAGATTCTTCTGAGTATGTAATTGTGAATTTATGAATTTTAGTGCATTGATTTAAAATCAGTTTATGATATAAAATTATTATATAACTAACTACTAATTATTTTGTAATAAAACTTTCCTGTTTCATAGTATTATTTACTTGTATTGCATTAGCATATTAATGTATTTATTTGCAGGTAAATGATGAAGAAATATAATTTTGGACAAATCAAAAAATGAAAAAGTAGACATAGTTAATCAGATGTTATAAAATTAAATTACAGAGAGTAATTTATTTTTAAGTGAAAATAAAATATTACATTCCTAAATACGTTTTATCCTTTTTCAATACTTTGCAAAATAAAAGGAAACAGAAAAACATAGTTTTATAATATTAAGAATCAGTAACCTTTTTTTCTATGTACATTAAGTTACAGATACTAACATACACAATTATGTTATTTTTTACTTCTGCAGCTAACTAATACCTTTTTTACATTATTATTATATCATTAATAGAATATTATTTTATATACAAAAATATTAAATATTTTCATTTTATACATGTGCAGTGGAATATCAAAATTTTACTTTTATGCAGATCTATAATAAAGCAATGAATTTTTTATTTCTGGAGGTAAGCAAAAAATAACTACTAATAACAATATGTTAAATTTGATACATTTATATACATATCTATATGTATGTATGCAGTAATACAAAATTATTAATATTACATCAAACATATGTATATATAAAGATTAAAATACAATTTAAATAAAATTTTATATAACTAATAGAGGGAGTCCAGTTTTTCTTCAATAATATTGGCAGTAAAATTGAGATTTGACTTATTTACTATCTACACTGTTCTTATATAAGGAACTTGTTATATTATGTGTTTCAAATAATACCAAGTGATTATGTGGAATTTTTTCCAGTAGTAAAACATAAGTACATGTATGCACTTATACTTTGAAACTAATATAATCTATACCTTACACTTTTTAATATTAATATCAATATTGTATTTATATATTATTATGCTTACATGTACATTGTAGAACATTTATTGTGTTCTTATCATTTAGAAATAATAATAAAGTAGGTATATAAATAGTAATTATAACTTAATTATGTTATACATAAATATTTGTACATTTTGTAGTGTAATTAATTATCTTAAGGGAAAGATTTGTATAGGCCAAAGGTACATAAACAATGTTTTTATGTGTAACTAATATGAATTTAAATTACACATATAATTAATTTAAATTAAATATATGTTAAGTCTGAAGTACTACACCAATTTAAAAAGTCAGATCTATATAATGTATTCTTATACTCTTCAATTTTACACCATATTGTCTATATGTGAACTTACTGTAAATTATCAAACAGAAATAATGTAAAATTTATAATAAACCTGTATAAATAAATTATCTTATTTAAAGCAATTTCAAATACAAGAAGAACATTGTTTTTAGAATTATATTTTTTACCTTGATTCCCTTTATATTAATATGTTTATTTAAAATTTGTAAATACTTATTCAGAGTATTTTGAATTTAAGTTTTCATATGTTTCACACAAACCATTAAAGACCAGTTTAAATTATTAAGTTTATCTAATGTAATAGTATTTCTAATAACAATGCTCACTCCTATAATGATTTTTATAGAATTTAATAACAATATTAAATTGTCGTAAAATACCAATATCACTTATTTATTGTAGCTAATATTATATCACAGTACATTTTAACATTTTTAGAATTTACTGGTTAACAAAAACAAGAATATGAAACATATAAAAATTGGTGTAAAAATTTTAATTTAACAATTTTTACTTACAGAAAGATTAAAAGAAGATCTGATTTTACTTAAAACAAGAAAAACATTGTACAATACATTTAATTAAAAATTATTATCTTTTAATACCATACATAGTAGGTACAAATAAAATTAATAATTAAAATAACAATTAATGTATGCGTTATTTTGTTTGTAAATGTCAGTATTTTATACACTCATCCGTTGATTTAATCAAATTCAAACTATTTCATTTTTTTTTATGCAACATATATGAAACATATATGAAAAGTAAATCAAAAGATGAGTGTGTGCGAGTATGCATTATTTCTTGTATGTTTTTCATTATAAGACTTTCCATTACCATAATCTTGTATTTTGTAGGCTACATGTAATATAAAGTAATCTTACAAAATAAATAATTATATGCAACAGTTTAAAAACTTGACTAAATAAGGCAAACATTCATTATACGTACATTTACAATTTTTAGATGTATGAAATTTAATATTCTAAGCAATTTTGTTTTCTTTTCATGTATTATAATGTACATTGTTTTTACTTTTTCAGTAGATGAGTGAGATCCTTATTCTGTTTCTGAAGCATTATATCTGTCTTTTCTGCTTTATCTGTTATATTATCAATCAAGTCATTCTGTAAATCTATCTCTTCTGATAATCCAATTGCTAAACCTTTCAATCTAGCTAAAGAACCGCTCATCTCATCCAAATTTTTTTCTAAAATCTTACTCACATTGTTACTCATAGTATTTGTACCTTCTATATCATCATCTAGGCCACGTAATTTTAATGCGGGGCTAGTATTAACTATATTAGTCTGTACTTGTTCCAAAGAGTTAGATAAAGCAGGGGATGTCATAGATTCAGAGCTAGAGGATTCTGACAATATAGTTGATGGTATTGGTGCGTCCATTGATTTACCGCTAAGATAATTTTTAAGACTTCCGAATACACTTTTTATACCCTGAATGTGCTTCTGACTAAATCTTAAAGTACTATTAATATCATCTAATCTCTTTTCTGTTCTTTCTAATTGTTCTCTCTGCCTAATGAGTTCCTGAAATAGAATGTTTAATATTTATATGTAAAGCAATAACACAATAATATATACATCGATATAGACATTTTATCTATAATGCTTAGCTACTTTCGAGGTATGATTCAAGCAGATTTTTAAACATTAATTTATGTATTAATAGTATGAGAATGAAATGTCAAGTTTAATTTTGTCGATTCTCTAACGTTGATATCACTAAGATTATTTAAAAAGATTGTTCTATAAAAAAATAAGAAACTAGTTCAAAGTCCTTTAAAGATAGATGTATAACAAAGAGTTACGCAAGTTTAAGCAGAATTAGTAAGTAACTTCGTATTATAATCGTCACTTATAGTGTTTCAGTTAATGGTATTATTGATATTAGTATTTAATTAAGTTGGAATAAAATCATTTGCTGTTATTATAACCAAGTAGTATTAAATTTTTGTATAACCTCTGCAGTAGCAGCTCCAATCTGTTCAGAATCTCTTAGCAGCGAAATAGATCTTTCCGACGATTGTATTGTGCGTTCTTCTATCTCTTTTTTTCGTTGCAATAACTGTTGATGCTTTTGCTCCAGATTGTTGTCAAAATTGCTGTAATGATTGTAATTCGCACGAGCAGTGGATCTCGGCGGCGCACTTTTAAGGAAGGTCTCGTCGTCGATATCGTCTTCGAGGGAGAAGAACGGATTTTTCGGATCACTTAAATAATTTTGACTTGCCATCTTGTAAAAATCAGCTCAGTTAACAACTTCTTTATCAACACACTAAAATTCGACGTCTGGTCGACTAGCTGAACGCTACCACAGATTACAGTAGCGCAACTGGCACGATTTTGTGTACAATATTTAATGCGCATGCGCGAAACTAGGCTCCAAATCGCAGTGCCATCTGAACTTCTGCCTCACTTGCTCTTTAGTTTTTCTTTCTCTCTCTTTCTTAGCAAACAAAAAGATGATTGAATATATAATCAAACCTGAAGCTGAATTTGGAGGGAATTCAATATCTGTTGAAAGCTGCTTGAAAGCGTTGAAGCACGTTCAAGCTATTTCGAAGATTTTGGGAGAAAAAGGAAAGAAAGCGAAAAAGAATCAATTTAAAATAATTGTTAATTTCTAAAAGTATTTTGATAAATAATTTAAGAGAATTGTTAATTTATATAAATATTTTAAATTATATATTCTCTTTGGAAGCACTTTGATCTTAGCTTTGTTTCAGATGTTGCTGCATTAATTTAATAATTAAAAAATGGACATAAGAAAGAAGTCAAATTGTGCAATACTGGGATGCTTAAAACAAATCAACGTGAACCGACATTATTTTAAATTTCCAAAGGAACAAGACAGGTATAACATGTCTTATAATATATCCCTTATGATTTTTTGATGCCATGCTTCTTTTGAGTAGTATAATATAAATATATGTAATATATAAATTAATATGTTATTGATAAAACTAATACAATTTTATATTACAGATGGTTGAAATGGGTAGGTGCATGTAAAAGATATGATCTACTATCTAAAGGTCCACAATATTCATCTAACAATATTCGTCTATGCCATTTATATTTTGAGGAAAAATTATTCAGAATTAATAAAGTTAGAGCTAGCCTTCATCCAAATGCTGTTCCAGAACTATTATTGGGACGTAATACTAAACAACAGTAAGTTTAATAATAATTATTAGTTTGACATAATTTCATTTAATGATTAAATTTTTTTGACACAATTTAATTTAATAAATAAATTCTTTTCAGAGATAATACAAATGTAATTATAGAACAAAATGTAGCTACGGAAAAAGAAGAACTATCTAGGTATGTGAGTGAAATTGTATTTCATATTTTTTAATAATTGTATTATATTTATAATTTATTTACCCTTTTTTTTTAAGCTTCTACATCAACAAACATCGAAAGGAAGTTAAAACGGAACTTAATATTATTATATATTGTACAAAAATAGTTTTTCACACTTTTATTGACTTTCTTTTCTTTGATTTGTATCAAGGTGGATCGAGTAGCTGAGATATAAATCGATCAAAAGATTGTACAATGAAAGTATATGCGATTTTATTTTTTGTTTTTTGTCTCCTTTTTTGGTTTGTATTGAGGTGGATCGAGTAGCTGAAATATGAAACAAGAAAAGAGTATATATATATGTATATATCCCTACTTTAATAAAAAGTATATTTTTATTAAAAATATGATATCTTCGTTTTTTTCATTAATGAAACCTTTACTTTTAAGATACTATATGTATGTTACCGATATATTTATATACATAGGTATTAAGTATATATAAAATAACTTTAAAATAAATTTTAATATAAAATATACAATGTATAATATATTTTTTGTATTTTTCATTATATATTTTCTCTAGTTTATCTTGTATAATATTTATGTTCTTACATTTTTATAGTCATAGTAACATGTGTATTTTATATTTTTTCGATTTTTGCTTTCTTTCCTCATTTTTCAGTGTATTAGAAATAATTCATTTATTATTTTTATTAAATTTTGATTAACTAAACGTAAAAATAAGTTGGACAGATAGTAAAAAAATGCAAGTGAGATTGAAATCCAGGTGGCACTGCGATTTGGATTCTTCTGACGCGCATGCGCACTCAATTTTATGGTACACCGACATCAAAGGTGCCGACAGAAAGTTTCGCTAATGTATACTGTGGTATAGATGTCAGGAACAGAAGTAATTCTTAAACACATAATATTTAGTACGTTATCGGTCGATTTATTGGTTTATAAGAACTTAATAGTTATATTTCTGCTATAACTCTCTCTATACTTCTATACTCTCTCTATACAGCATTTGTATATCCAATACAGGCAAACCTATAATAAAGATTTATATTATCTATTCAAGCATGGACCTAATTTTTGTATACTGTTAAATGTAACTGTTTGTTTAAACTCAATCAATTAATTCAACCATTTTGAACCATATATAAAAATTATTCGTTATTCAAGAAATTGTTTTCTCAAATATACATATATTGCATAATATCAAATAGGATATACATCACATTAATTAAATTTTTATTACATAACTTTTGGGTTTTATTCTTGATTTAATATCAAGATCACCTGGAGTTTTTTGTAAGTTAATAATAATTCCAAAATTTCATTTCTACAATTATAAATACTATTAATTTTCCTTCAATTGTCTTCAGCTTTTTTAATTCATATTTTTTCTTACAATGATTTATCTGAACTTGCAACTGTTTATATTAGAATTTTAATAAAGTGATTTACATGTTAAAAAGCGTGCTCCTTCATTGATTTGCCCTGTTATATCACAAAAAGAATATGCATTTATCCACTTAAAAAACAACTATATACCTTGTATTCATTTATATTCTGTATGATAAGAATTACTGTCTTTTGACAAATAATTACACTATATAAATTAAAAAATAAGTAAATAATGAAATATTTTTCAATTTTTGTATTTGTAAATTACCAATACTGATATTTGTGCATCTAAGCAGGAAGTTTCCATTGCCAGTGATTATTTACACCAATTTCATAAATCAACTTTTAGATTAAAAGTTTATTCCTATAATACTGTGTTACAGAAAAGTTACCTGATTTAGTGTAATTAAAAGCAAGTAACTAAAATATTCTTTTTTTTTAAATCAATCTTTGCAGATGGTTATGGGTATGTCACATTCAGAAAGAAATTGTTCACAGCCGTTAAAGAAAAGGAGAGTGCATGATATATTAGATAATACACTATTAAATGACAGCAAACCTGTAAAAATATTAAATGACAGTAAACCTGTAGAAATATTAAATGACAGCAAACCTGTAAAAATATTAAATGACAGTAAACCTGTAGGAATATTAAATGACAGTAAACCTATAGAAATATTAAATGAAAGTGTAAAAGAAGAGAATAAAGAGAATACAAATATATTGACACAAAATATTACTACAAGCAACACCCCAAATAAGAAGATTGATATTAAGAAAGAAACTTTAACTAATAATGGTGTAAAAATTGAGACTGATTTAAACTTAGATTTAGCAACGAGTGTAGAGGGTACAGCAGATTGCAATAATGATAATAAACTGAATTTTGAAAGTGGAAATCCAATCATTAGTATTTGTAAAATAGAAGACTTGTGTGGGACTCCTAAAAAAAATGTAAAATTGCAAGATCTAAGAGATATAAATGATATTAAAACAGAAAATATAAGTAGCCCACAAATTTCTTGTCCCAATATCAACACAAATTCAATGGAATGGCTTTCACAAAAGATGAAAATTTTATCGGACACACCTACAACATGTAAAGAAGAAAAACTAAATTTCTCTAATGATAGCACGCTTAACAGGCAAAGGAAACGAAAATTTAGTTCTGATATTGGTGATTATGATGAATTATCTGAAGTTATTAAATCAAATTTATGCAATACTGATTTAAATGACATAGAATCAATCGACTTGTTGCATGACTTAAGTTCTGTGATGGACTTTGAAGTAAATAAAATAACAAACATTTTTTGTTCTACAACTAACAATACAATGCAAAGTGAAGAAGAGCTAGAAATGCCCAAGGATCCAGAAGTTGACCCTCTTTTCATAGCTGATAATGATGAAACTGATATGACATCTAAAAATACAGAGAATATAAAATTAAAACAGGAAAATTCAAGACTACAGGTAAAACAAGAAACACTGTGTGATAGTACAACAAATGCAGACACTCAAGAATCTCATGATGAAGATGAGGATATTGATGATGATTTAAAAGATATTTTAGGAATATCAGATAGTAACGAAGAGCTAACAATATATAAATTGCCAAAAATAGATAAATTACCAAAACATTTAATGCAGGTAAATATCAATAACTTACATTCTAAGCTTTACAGCACAAATATACACACAACCACTGCCTAGATTAAGTTTCTCTATTTTCTAAATTTATTATTTCAGTATAATTGTGACATTTATTAAATCTGTATCTTTTGCAAACATTAAAAGTAGACATATAATATATCTGTTGCAAGCCATAAATATGTACATTAAGGTATTTAATGTTACATACATATATATCAATTATTTTAACAGCTTATTATCTTTCTAGAAATTATATAATTTATGTGTAGAACTAATACATGAAGTACCACCACAACATAAGATTGAATCTTCTGCAGGCTCGAAAACATTAACACAAAAACAAAAGAAACAATTTCTACAACATGGACCACTTAAAAAAGGTCAATATACGCCAAATGAAGATAAGATTATCAAGAATAATTGGGAATCTTTTTGCAAAGTATGTCTAGATAATATTATAATATACTCATTTCTCAATTTACATAGACTATTTATTGCACAATTTCTACATTTGTTTTTCCTCCAAATTATATGTACAATTGAAAATTGCATAAATAGATCTATAGATATAGAAATTAAAAGAAAATTTTGTACACATTTTGCAGAATTTACCAAAAAGTAACAATAGTGAAATGTAGAAAAAATAAATAATATCATTAGTTAATTTTATTCGTTTCCGCTATCAGTATTGTATCTCGAAAGCATTCTATGTTGTCTCTAACCGATTTGAAATTACAATTCTCGTCAATAAAAACATTTAGATGAATAATACTTTATATAATAGTTTCAAAAGATCAAATGAGATAACATAAAGCTACGATAAATATAAAAAGTACCACGTAAATCGAGAAATGAACAATGAAGTGATTTCCTATTAATTATTTTTTACGTTTAGGTTCATGACTGGAATCCTGAATGTCTACAACCATTCCTTAACATAAAATATAATAATACGTTTTATATAAAAAGCATAAAAGAGAGGCAAAAATTTGTTCAATTTTTAGCAAATGGATTACCATGGAGAACTCTGTTTAGTGTTTATAATAGGTTTAAATATTTATACAAAAATTACAAAAGAACCTTTAAAAGGTGCCATATTAAAAATATAAGTACAATTCACTTTACTAGCTTACTATGATTTAAACTTCCATCTCATAGTTTTGTATCTTTTATGAAGATATACACTCAAAGAAGATTTTACAATTATATCTCATGTAAAAAAGAAACAAAAAAGAGGGAGGCCTAGAAAATTTGTTGAATTAAGTGATATGTTAAGCCGTTCAAGAAACGCAATTTTGCATCATTATCGATATATTAACAGGGACCACCAGGAAAATGAAAAACGTGAGTTTTTACTTTAATATTGGATTACTATCTCAACAATTTAATTGAATGTGATTTCAGTGAAACGTAAAGTTAATTGGACATTACCATTAGTCGGTAAATTTATAAAAGTTCTCATGAATATAACATTATCTAAAAATGTGAACGATTTAAAAAATGCTGTTATTCCAAAGCCAGTTTGGAAAAAATTGGAACAAAAACTGAAGATAGATTATAATGAATTGAAGAAATTCTGGATGTACAGATTACACATGCAATTATTTTGTCCAGAACCTATTTATTTAAATGATATAAGAATAAAATTAATTGAATAGTAAGTAATTAGCGCTTAATGTTAGGTCATAATATACAAAATTACGAAATGTCTATTTATACATTGCTTGTTTATACTTTTTTGCATTATATTTAAAAACATATTGTTCATTTTACTTTATGCCTGCGATTATTATATTACAGTGTTTATGGAAAAGGAATTGCGCATACTCGAGAAATAGTCTGGTTGAATGTTACAAAATATTTTGATGGAGTTACTAGTATCTTTTTATGTAAAGAATTCTTAAGACTTGTAGAATTAGCTTCTCTACAACTAGGTACAAAATACTTTCTAGGTAAGTTTTAAAATGACATACATTGTGAGTATTGAGTATATTATTGTGGAATAATATCTTCAATTTTATATTTTTCAGATATCATTGAACACTTGTACCATAAAAAAATAACAAAAATAAAAAATGAAGCAACTGATAAATTTCTACCCAGACTCTCTTATAAGAAAGGAAAAGTTAATGTTGTAGATGAAGATTTAACGATTATCAAAAATTAAGCAATGTAAAACTAAAACAGGGAATAAAAATGATATGAACAGGTTAAACTTCTCCATGTGTAATTGAAATGAAAGATATTTCCAATTTAATAAAATGATACTTTTAATATTTATAATCTTAAAAATTTACACATTACTTTAAGGAAGTTGTAATACACACTTAATGTTATAAAAATTTCATAAATTTCGTTTTTCCTCTCTTTTTTCTTTTTAACCAGGGGGACAATCAGAATAATATGTTATGTTATAAATCTATTTTTAGCTTGAAAAAAAGAATAAAATTATGGCAAGAAAGAAGGAATTGTAAACATCTTTTGGATTCAAATCCAGACCATACACTATGTAAATCTCATTTGGTTCTGGCGCAGTTTTTGACACTAACATGTTCAGGTCGTTGAACCGGCTTGGTAAGAATTATGTGAGCAAAGTCTGCGGCTGCTTCGTCATTCATTCCTCTCCAAGCCGATTTTTCCTTGAACTTCTCGTGTTGATGCACTTCTTAAGTATTGTGTTATGTATCTGAGTTACTACATGTATGTAAAAATTAAATAAAAATATCTTAAATCCGAAAGCCTGTTCTAAAGAGATCTATAAGGTATTTTATACAACTTCCATATAGTGCCATTTCCAAAGCAATTTTCACACTTGTGCCTTCCCTCTATTAGGGTAATGTTTACATTTATTCTTAAAAAAAGCATCATTATTATTTATTGAATAATGTTTACGTATCATACATACATTCTGATGTATTTTTTATAGTTTTCAGGAAATTCAGAATTAAACTTTATTCTTCTTCGATTCCTTCTCTAGTGCTCTTTCCTTTGCCCTCTGATATAGAGGTACTAGTTTCCCTTCTTTAGCAAGCATCTTGAGCAACTCCATTATTAATGGTAAATAGTTATGCTTTCTTCTAATATTTTCAATTTGATATCGTTTAGATTTTCGAATTTCTTTTTCTATCAGTGTCTGTAAACGTTCCAACTCTGTGGGATCACAAACATTTACTTTCTGCCGTTCATAAAGCAATTTCCTATCCGTTACTATTGCCATTAAATTAAAGTGTATTTCTCCCTCGTTATATCTAAAAATATGAATTATGTAGTTACTATACAAAACAACATATAAACTAAAATTGTATGTAGGATAATTACTTATTTATTCTTTTTTGTATGATAGGTTTTGCTGCTTGAACCCATTGATCTCCAAGTGGACAAGGACCCAAATCCATTGGTCCATCTTTTAATCCATCTAACTCGTATAGTCGTCCATCAATAGGAACGTAGCTCACAAAATGAAACACATCATCATCTTTAGATGCTTGTTTCAAATCATATTCAAATATTGTTTGTCTGCAATCAATAATTTTAATTTTTTTATGAGTTAATACTTTGCACTTAATCCTCGAACGATCAATATTTTTAATTGCAGTAAACTATAACTGAAACTTCTCCAGAGTTGGAATCAGAGAAAAGAATAATATGTAAAATAGAATTAAAGTAAAAAGAGGAAAAAGCAAATTCGATACAGTAAAACATAGTGAGACGCATACATCTTTTATTTTCTTTATCTATTTATACTAGTATGAATAAGATAAGAAATAAGAGATGTTTATTTTTAATATAATTATAATTATAATTAAACCATCAAATATTGTGGTATCAAAATAGATCCAAATGTTACTAACTGAGGATTAATATGACTAATACACACATCAAATTGTTTCATGATATATACCTTGAAAAAGAATTATGTACTTCTCTTATTACATCAGAATTACTAAGAGCAAGCCCTCTCATGTTAGCATCAAACGTTTGACAGAAGTTTTTAAATTCTTCCAAATTTGGTCCCAATGATATATCAGAGTGCTTACAGTTTAATAATACACTTAAGATCGCTTGTGTTGCGCATGCATTGTTGATTACCTAAAAGTAATGTTTCATCTCTGACTTTTCAACTCCTGCTATGATAACATTTATGATAAATGTTCTAAAAAATACCTGTTTTGCGAAAAATATTTTATCCAATCTATTATCTACAACAATATTTCCAGAAGGTTCGTCATCTTGCACCCATTTGAACAGAAATATCAACCCATGTATAGGCCTAATAAATAACAAAATTCTTGTTAACAAATTCACAAAGAATTATTAGCAATTAGAAAATGCATTTACCATTATAATATAACAAAATAACATAATTACAAATTCAAGTTTAGATTCAAAATTAAGTCTTAATTTACTGAAAGAAATAGCAACTGAAAAGTATGTCAAGTTCAAGGTATTCTGATATAACAACCTTGTATAAAATGACCAGAAAATTGATTAAATAGGTTATGTCGTACTAATCACATACTCACTTTAAATTATCAAATTGCTCATCATCTAAACTCCATAATTCTTCTACTTGAGCACCTTGAACACCTGCAATAAAAAGAAATCTTATTAAACATATTGTAATTACGAAACCATCGAAAATAAACACTTCAAAACGTAAATTTTGAAAGCAACTGTCAATAAATCTAAATCTGTTTCAATGTAATTGTAAGTGATTTTTTTTAATGCAATTAAAATTATTGGAAAGAAATTGTTAAAAATCGACGATAATTTACCAAATTCCTTAATTAACTCCGTAAAAACACCAGGATCGCTTTCGATAAGACACCAATTGCCCGCTGAGTCCGCCATGTTTCATTCACTTACCGTACTCCTAAATACAATACTCATTCACTATCGTTTTCCAAACCCATTTCTGTTTTTAAGAAATTGAAGCGTACCTACAAAATGAATTGTATTGTAAAATCACAATGTAACGAACATTGTTTACTTTTTAAATTAAAATAGGAAGTATTTTAATACAAAATAAAACAAAGAATTAACTAAAACAATTACTGCTTAATATAATGAAATATAACAAATTATTACGATTTGGGAAAGGATAATCAATTAATAAAGTAATAATTTATATTCAATTAAAATCAACAATTCAGAACGCAAAATACTATCATTATTAAGATTGTATTTATAATAGAAACGTTCCTAAAAAATTATTAAAATTATACTTCTTTTTTTTTATATATAACATTAGGCGTTCCCACGCATAAAAATGGTCCAATTTTCAACTTTTTTTTTTACAATTTTTATTACTCTACAGACACAGTATTATCTTATAATTAAAAAGTGACTGATTAAATAATTATAATTAGGATCTGCATGTAGCGTCTTAAGCATAAAAGTTTTACTCAAATTGCCAGCACAGCCTGATTTAAGTGATTCAAATAATAAAACATGAAAAAGATATATAATCCTGTCATAATCAATTACTATTATAACACTAAAGTACAATTTACACTATGTACAAGCAATAAATTAATTAAAGTTTCAAAATATATTAACTAGCTGCCATTGATATCGTTTATCAATTTGCATTATTAATAAGCTGCTCAACAAGTAATATACACCCGATTTACAATAAATTTCAAAATATAGTTTATGCGAGTGTAATTTGTAAGATGATATGATAGAAATAAATAGGTCCTAATAATTTAAAATCAATAATTCTTGATTATAGATATAGCAAAATTTGTGAAAAAATCCTATTAAAATGAAAGAGTATATCAACAAGCCACATATATTAAGCCAAATGCATATACATCGGTGATGGATAAATTATTCTTACTTTTATACTTTATAAATAGCTTTACATTAAATTGTTAAATCCAATTTATTTGTAAGTAATCAAAAGCAGTAAAAGCATTTGGCTTAAATTTCTTTTGAAATGCTCTTGTTGAAATATTGTAATAGGTGTAATGAAAATCGCATAAATGTATGACGAGATACTATATGCTGGTTGTATGTATTAACATTTTTCGTTTAAGCACCTAATATTGCATTGTTCAATCCTAATATTAGTTATTATTTTTTGTTTGACATAATGACGACAGAATATCCTCATACCGCCGCATATTTGTTTCAAATGTTTCCAATTGTTTAGTGAGGTCTCCTACTTGCTCCGCGAGTGTTCTTTCCTCCATAAACGCTTGAAGCTGTGGTGCACTTTGACACTCCCGATAAAAGGCTCCCAAATCACTATTCGTGTTCGCTACAGCAAACGGGGTTTTCTACAATAGTAATATTTAAGGAGTTTAGACAAATCAAACGTTTCTTATAGACCATAAATATAGGAACGTTAATTACCAAATCTACCATAATAAAATCGTCGTTGGCACTAGTCATTGAGCAACTACTTCTTCTCGAACCATTCTGAGAGTTGCATTTCGAGGTTGTGTTATCGTTTGTAAGTCTTTCATTGTTTCCATTGCTGCTATCTGTAGTAGTAATCGTTGTTGCAGTCTTTGTAATTGTAGTCTCAGTGACTGAAACTGGAGGTGGTGAAACTTGTCTAGGAGTTAGTAGCGAACTGAAAGGTACATCTGGTATAACAAAATCCTCTTCGTTAACAGTAACAGGCTTGTTCACCACAAATGCTCCAGCTTTAATAGTATCACTCAGCGATTTGGATGTCTCTTCGCTAAAACATAATTATATAAATCATAAATACATTTTCAAATTAAGTAGAAGGTAAAAAAAGTTCAAAGCTAATACAATTTGTGGAACTTACCTCTGCTGATATCTTGCATGACGAGGACTTAAGTCAGAATGAAAATGATCACTTTTTAACATTATTGAATCACGACCAGTATGAGTAGGGGATATAGTCATTTTTGTCCTATACGATACTGATAAATGAATCGTTCCCACTGGTGTACACAACTGACCCACTCTAACATGTTTGTAGTTATCACCTATAAAATATATTCAATATTAGAAGCAAAATTTTAGAAACTATCGCATTGCATGAAATGCTAATCAAATGATACATTTTTTTATCTCTTCAAAGGTAGAACGAGTATGATTACTCGCTTTGTATAATTGCAGAGATTGAAATCGTATTATAGCAGGTTTATTT
The DNA here is from genome assembly GCF_050948175.1 of Xylocopa sonorina. Classification (NCBI taxonomy): domain Eukaryota; kingdom Metazoa; phylum Arthropoda; class Insecta; order Hymenoptera; family Apidae; genus Xylocopa; species Xylocopa sonorina. The sequence goes on along the minus strand of NC_135195.1, from coordinate 2,910,405 downwards.
TTACATTATATATAATTTTATTTGCATACAATATCGAAAATTTGTAACCGCTAAAGTTAAAATGTATATAGATATTTCAGAATTTCATTTATACATAGAAAATAACTAAAATAGTTATTAAAAATTTTTTAAATTGTTAATTTTATAGACCTTTTTCTTAATATTGCAAAAAAAAACAAATCAAATAATTTTATTTACCTAATGTATGTAGTTGAGGTTCTCCCATATAAATTCTATAACAAATTACATAGGAATCTGGACCTTGCCTTCTACTCAATTTGTAAGCTGGGGTAATTCTTGATACGGATAATAACGATTTGAGTAAAATACCCATTCTATTATATACCGTATAAGTCACCCTTACAGTGGGATCACTATGTTCAGGTAAAACACCTAAACTCCATGTTTCTAACACCATTGTATCACCTTCTACAGTTCTCAATGAAATTTCAATGCAAAGAGGTATGGTCGAATTTACTATTTCTCCACATAGTGCTCTTTTAGCTTCAGCTAAAACTTCTGGCAGGTCATGAATGGCTAAGTTGAACTATACAACAAAAGGACACATATGTAGAAAACTGGAAACATTTTTATTACTTCATTATAATGAGTATAATGTGCATGATTTCATTGAAATATTACATTCTTATAACAATCTACGTTTTCTATATCTGATACTTTCAACTTCCAACTTTGATTTCCAGTTAAACAGTTGATTAAGTTACTATTTTGATTACTTGTTTTACTTAGTTCTTTTTCTACTTGTATGCACTTATATCCATTACCATATAAAATATTAGTACAAACTTTTCCAGCATGTCCTATAGCTAAAAATATGAAACGCTACATAGGTACAACATTTACTTCATGTGCTACATATTTTTTTTAACTTTCTAATGAAGCATGTATGGATTTATTTATTATAGCATATCTTTTAACTGTAGAACACACTGAAGAAACTTGTATAAAGACCTGTGATTTACTTTGCATAATACAAGACTGAATAATTTACTATTCCAAATATATGTGGATGAATTCCAAATTTTGCTTTTGTATAAATTAAATAACTTTGTAACGTTCCATTACTTTTTGATTATTTTTTGAACTCTCTACAGCATACATATATTTAAAATGATCATAAATATAGAGTAGAGCTTACCCAATCTGTTCCAGAAGAATTTGGTTTGCATTTTGTGCTGACCTTTTCACCGGACCTCGATTGTACTATGATTTGAGTGGCTTTTAATGCCAGAAATTTGGTGAACTTGTCCAAGTCCTTTTTATCTTGCATACTCAGTTTTAGGGTGGACATTTTAATGCGGTTATGCTTTTACGAAATTACATTAAAAAACCACAAATGCCCGATCAAAAACATCGAATACCACTAAACTGAATAGAATTTTAAATATAGTAAGGCATATCCCCTCGAGTTGTCTGTAAAACTACATGATGATAGCGTTTTTTGACACAAGCACGTGTAAACCATTGCACACGAGTTGACGAACAGAATCTTTTTCCTATGATTCGCTAATACAGGTATTCCAGCCGAGAAACTGTAATTTGACAACAGCATGGACATCATATCGGTGCATCGTGTTGTTCGTACAGTTGCGTGGCAGGTAATACGTGCTAGATGGACTTGATCCTCTAAAGTAGAATCCAGTATATCGTTGATCGAATGTGGAAATAAAAATTCGAAAATTTTATTCGAATCGACTGACGTGAATATCGCTTTTCTCGAAATAATGCGTGCAACTATCGAATACAGCTCTAATTTCACTATTTTTAAGACATGGTCGTGTGGATCGATCGCGTTTTGTATCGCAATTACCTTAAGATAAGAAGCGTCCACATGAATAACGTGCAACCACCAATTCGCTGAGTCAGTAGTGTGTAAAATTTTTTCATATCATTTACATTTGCATACGATACAGAAGGGAAACAAAAAGGACACTTTCTTATTAAGTATTCAAAATTTCTACATTTCGAACTGTATACGTGCGGAAAGTAGGATTACGTTCAGAAAACAAACGCCAGCATTACTAGAACAATATTTACGTGTAAAAAGTAACTGTAACGATACTTTTAAAACATATCTTTTTATTAACCGTAACAGAATATCGAATAGTTAGTATTAGCACAGTATTTAATTATAGATTAATCTTTTTTACCAATCGCGTATCATACAATAATATTGTTAACCTATTGGTTGGTTACGTTTTGTACAACAGCTGATCAAACCAAGATATATCGTATTCAAAATGTGGTACTCTTTTATTTGTTCTGCTAGGGAAATTTTTCTATTACCCTATTCTCTATTCTTTTTACTGTTATTAAAAAGTTTATTTACAATTTATTTTATTTGAATATGAACCATTTTATTTATCTTATCGCAATATAATTCACAACACCAAATATGTAAAATATAAATTATACTTTAGTACAAATACAAGAGTAAAAAAGGACAAGATTAAATTAAATGTATAAAGTATACCTTAAATAATATAAAATATCTTTTATACGTACATCATATTTTCAAATGTGAAATTGTACTTGAGCTTACGTACATACTATAAATAACAAACATGATATATTAAATTAAGTATCGATGTAATGGAATATATATATATAATCAATTTCATTATCCATAATTTCATGAAATATAAATAATATAAAGATATTTAATGAACGGCTCCTTCGCGTATACATTTTCTTTAGAATGTAAAAAGAAATTAATAATATAGCTGAAAAATCAGAACTTAATTCCTGCTCATAAGATAAAAAAGGGAGAAATTATCACTGGGTTTGTGGCCATTTTGAAGCACACTCTTCTATTGATGTATTATTTGAGGTCTATTTTATAACCACAATATATGCCTTCTATCTCTGATGTTCTTATTTAGTGCTTATATTATAAATGCACGATAGTTTTCGCACGAACCTCATAAGTCACATTTTTAGTGGAATTTCGTTAACGTACATACACGTGCGTGTGTTGAGTTACATTTCTGTACATGCAATTGCAAAAAAATATGAATGAAGTCATGGAGAAGTGCTAAGAAGAATAGTAGTTTATATGCGTATGTATATGATCGTGCACAGAGATGTGTAGAATGAAATAATCAAGGCTGATATGGCGATAAAAGCAGTTCATTAAACATTGCGCACAAATTCTCAGTGATGTAATGACACCACGTGACTTTCCACGTGGATGTTCAATAAGAACATGCTTATGACATTTTACGTATGTATTTCATTTTGCTGGATACAGAATTAAACGCAAAAACATTCAATGTAACTAGAATTTTACTCGATAACTTAACTTAAGATGCCACTAAGTGTAAAGTAATGGAAAAACAATGTAAACGGAGTAGAAAAAAAAGATTGTAGAAAAATTTCATTGTGTACAGTATCAGTTTTTAATTGTTAACATATTTATTAAGTATAATAAATTAATCACTTTTAGCATATTTATGTTTATTATTAAGCTTATTATTTTATTTCTGTTATTTTTATTATTCTACGAGATATTCAAATCAAGGAAACATGCAATTGTACGGTTGTTCCATTAGTAGAAACAATTAAATATTTGCTACTATTACTGTAAGAAAGTTGTTACTTTTATGGTGGACTGTACAGTCACACCACACAGCATGCCAACTGCAATGGAAATTTCCACTGAAGCAGTCGGTTGCCACCGTCTTGTAGCTTCGTAACCGCGCCTAAAAACCAGATTGCGTCCGCCAGGAGGCTAAACTCGAAGGCCGTTCTTACCTTTTTAATCGATTAGGTTCGATTGGTTGAAGTTGCGATTTTCCGGGTCACCTAATAATTTAAGTACATACTTCCCTTTTGGGACAATATCTTTATACTTACTTTATGTAATACAAAATTAGTGTTCTGAATGATTATTAAACTCATTTATGAATTACACAGATTTTATTCAAATAATGCTTTGTATCAGTTACTTGATATAATTTATATCGTTTTTTAAAGCAGTAGTGGATAGAGAAGGATAACAGGATTATTATATTGTGTACACTGGTGATTATTAGTTGTGAAAAATATTTCATATTTACTAAGTTTGGTATATAACGCGTAATATGTACATATATAAAATAGACATTTGTCAATTAAATAAAATTGTAAGTAAAACTAATAAAAATGAACGTAGCAATAAAACGGAGTACACGTTATACATCCAATTGAGTAACATTCACTAAAATTGTTTAAATATATGATTATAGTTATATCACTCTTTCAATCAAGTTTGCACACTTAATGTACTATAAGCAAGTTTTCTTGCAGATATGATACAAGAATCCCATCATCAGTTTGCGATGTTCCTACTTAGAAAATTTTCGGCAGTAATAGTTAAATATATAAATAAAAAATAACAAATTGATTTTATTATTAGAATGAGAAGCTTATATTTTAATTAGACATAAATTCCTTTGAGAAGTATATGCAAATACTACTTTCGGCAATAAAGCTAATTAACTAAAGCTAACATGAAATATGCTATTAATAGCGTGTGCGACTTCCATGTAAAATTATTCTGTATATTAAAATGCAAGATCTCTTACACGACCAAAGTGCAAAAGGAACTGCAATACAACGAGACCGAGAAACGGCCGTGAAGTGACGTAAAAGGAAAGAACGCGCTTTCGACTTTTCTCTGATGCAGAAACGTTCATCTCGATGGAAAAACACGCTAAGAATTTTAAGCTCGCAACGTCGTCGCGACGTACCCAGAATAGAACTCTGTATCCGACCTACGTTAGAAGTGCCGCATACTTTTGTCAGGAAATGTACCCGTGGGGTCGAGGGGCCTCGCGTAGCCTGGTCCCCTCCCAAGATAAGAAGGTCTAAGGGGCCCGGTTGGACGTTTGCCATACCGTTTGCAAGACTTCCCACCGCCTTTGTATTAGAAATGTACGCCGTTCGATTGACTTCGAACACGCACTTGCATTTAATACGATTACTTTTAACCGTAGACAATCCCGGACAATCATGGAGATGAATTTGAATTTTATAAAAAACCAACTGAAAAGAATATATTATTTTTTATAAATATTGTACAGTGATTTAATATTTATATAAAATGTACAGATATTTTGAAAGATTAAACGTCTGCAGTTAAAGACTGATCTTTAACTAGATAGTTGTGTAACAAATTTTTGCAGATGATACTACACCTGAAACGCAACAAAAAAGTTTATATAAACTTAGGTCTGATTTAAAAAAATGGCAGGGAAAATGCGGATTTCTGTTTTTTTCAGGGAAACGATAGTTTCACTCATATGATTGATTGTATCTTTGACTTGATTTTCATTTAATTAAGTACATGATGACCGTATTCTCACAGAGAGCAGCAATAACATCCAAGAAGTTATTACTTTTGAGTCAAGGTTTAGGTTAGTTATTCGTTTACAACATGGATCTATTAGTCGGTCACATTTTTATTTTGTAATCTTTTGTATCACTGCTTGGTTGTTCAAATCGAGGCGTTTCTTGGAGCACTTTTATTATTCGCTACGATTAAAGTTAGGAGATGCAGAATTTCCGTGTACATCATCTAAGGATGCACTTGGTACTCGTGGATGACTGACGGTGAGGGGATCGTTAATTTTTCACTTCTTTAAAGTTTGTCACACCCAATTATTTTTTATGCCTTCTTTTATGGTCCTTTTTTGAATTTTCCAAAAACTACTTACATTTTTTACAAAATACACTCCCAGGATTGCTAAAGGATGTTCCTTTCAGTCAGTGAGGTCTGTGAAATCGCAGATAATTTTTCAACACGATGGTGCTCCTCCTCACTTTATTCGAGACGTGCGTCATCATCTAAACAACACATTCCCCACTTAAATTAGGCGAGGGGATGTTGTTCCATGTCCATTAAGATCTTCCGACTTAAACCCCAATCGATTATTTTGTTTGGGGATACATAAAGGCTGAAGTTTATCGTACTGAGGTATCCAATGAAACCGTTCTACGGGAACCGATTCTAGCTGCAGCCGAAAAGCTGAGATAAGTTTAAACTTTTATTACTCCACCTGTTTTGAAGTTTCAGGATAGAATGGGGACTATTATAATAGTAAATTTATTGCTGTTTTCAATATTCTTTGTCATTTTCTTGTAGGACAGACAGCGTTCTGGAAGATACAATCAATAATATGAGTGAAATTGCAGTTTCTTTGAAAACAAATCTCAATTTCCTCTGACATTTTTGCAAATTGGACCTATGTTTATAGGAATTTTTTTTGTTGCATTTCAGGTATAGTATTATCTGAAAAATTTTTTCATACCAGTAGTGAATCACCCTGTATAGGAGGGTTAGCCCTTTATGGTTCGATTCTTCGTATAGTTCAGGTATGCGAAAGCAGCAAGAAGATCGCAAACGCCATTAGAGCATGACAATTTTTACCCTTCTATTGAATTATTATAAGTGTCTGTATCTTAGAATCAAAGTTAAAGAATCGTATCTGTGTTATAATAAATTTGGTGAATTTTATTAGGATTACATTATTATTAGGACAATTTACTTTCTACAGGATTTAAGATTTTGTCTAAAGAAATTACTTGATAAAAATTTTCAATAAGAACTCTTCTAAACATTATATCTCAAGAATGAACAACTTCGATTCAAAGATTATAGTTCATTGTTGTACGATTTAGACTTGGCACAGCTTAAACTCGAGACAAAACTGTGAAGATACGGTTCTTTACCTTTAACTGAATGTATATGTACATATCAAATGAAACGTAATCCAAGTTTGTTCAGTGGAATGAATATATACTTTGTTTCAACGTGAGGATATATGTATGTAATTTTAAGTTTTCGTGCTATAATACCGTGCTTATTCTGCGAATATAGTAGGGTATAATTACCTATATATGTGTCTGTTAGGTATTATAAGTACGTATTTCCGCACGATTAAATAAAAGATTAATGCTCGAATTATACATATGTATGTTCGAGTGAATGTCGGCGTTTCACCAAGCGTTAAAAGGTGTGGCAAAGTAATATGAATGGTCTACAAGTGTTCATTTTTATTCGAAATAAAATTTTTCATACTTAGCAAATTGATCGGTTGATCTATGATCGATCGATATAGGATTAACGGAGTGTATAATTATGCGTACATTTCCCCAATGTTTTCCTTCAAAATTAAAATCTTGTTCTTTCTTTTAAAAAATTTTACTACCAGTTCTCTTTCTTATTGATATGATAATTATTTCGAATCGTGACTTACGGTAACTCGAGGAATTTAAAACTTTGTAAAATGTTAGAAAACATTGCAAAAAGTACGAAGAATATGTTTCCTGTTTTCCTTATATATTTATAAATTTATTAATTTATATACAAGAAAACATTAATAGTCTAATTCGCGACCCTTTAGATATTATGGAAAGAGCTAAAGATATTCCAAGAAATAAAAAGTCTATAAGGGAACAGGTAGCTCGAATATATGTAGAAATAGAGAGACGTGGAAAAAGTATACCTACTGATAGTGGAAAGTCTCGATGTACGTGTTAAAGAATGCGTCAATACCAGTTCTTGAACGATAAAATACCGGAAAGTACAAAAACTTCTCCCAAACTGCCTACGTATATATTCACTTTTTATGTAGTTTTGCCAAGTACACGCGTAAGCGGCATTTACTTCTCCAGATAATATACAGACAGCAAATATTTTGATTAAATTAGATTCTTTTACAAGAGTGTCATTATAGCGTGAAATATATTTATGCAAAAATGTATACGTACGATGAAGATTTTCATAATCTCTCGTAAAACATGTAACAAAAATTAACATAATTTAACTACTCTCTGTGAATCTACGTTAATGCAAAAAAGACATTTTTATTTTAAAATAAGGTAGTGCACTTACTTCAAACTATGTTCAAAATATTAAGATATTAAATATATGTTAAGTATTATCCATGAATTTTTTATTTTTAAAAACGAATAAAAGATAGAGTTATTCATATTTTAACGCTAGAATTCTTCTTAGTAGAATCTCTAACATGGGTAAAAATATTATGAGACAAATATTTTTTATCTTTATAGTTTAAATTTTGAAGCCAGTCTCGATACTAAAAACATTAGCTAATAAATTACATGAACCAATATTATGAATATCTCAGAAATTTTACTTGTAGTGGTTTTAAAAAAATAATTTTAAAAAAACCTCTTAGAAGTTATTCAAGTGAAATTTCAGCAATTATTATCACCTGAATGTTCTGTTACCAGAATTATCGAAACACATTAATATTCCAGAATTAATATAAGATATATGAAGAATTTGCATATATTGGAAAGATTAATGAGCGAAAAAATGATATTGGCAAGCACGTACACGTTCTGTATTGCGCGTAATGAAGAATATCGTAGACGGTGATGAAGGAAACGCCATTTGTTTCTGCCACGAGCACGTACCACAGGTATCTACAATGAGTGATTTACGTCCGAAACATAATGCGTAAAACACGTTATTTATTGTACTTACGTGAAATATGTGTAGCTCGACGATACATATATTTCAAACAACGAGTTTTATCTGCATGGAAAAATTTACAAATAAAAAATTGCCGTGGCGAGGCAGTGATTTTCTGCATAATATTGCAAAGCGTTTGGACTGCAAAATTTAACGCGTACAAGTTTTAGTAATATTTGATAATTTCCGATAGCATCGTAATAAAAAACATATTAAGGCAAGGAATTTAAATCACTTGTATATGTGGCGGCCTTCCAACACTCGCCACTAGAGGGACAGCACCGCCTACAGTTTCCTGAAAGTACTCGATGACCTATCCATTACGATATATATTAGTTCTGACGCTGTCCCAGCGTCTAAGGCACAGTCTGTTAGGTAGCCGCACTGATGAGTCCACTAGCAGGCCCAGAACGCGAAACGTTCTTCCCCTCTCTTTTCCTTCTTTCTTTCCTCTTCCATTTCTACATAGCAAACCGAGGCATCGTCGCCTCAAATATGAAACATTTTTGGTGATAAAGCATTTTATAGACTAGTACATTAACCGTCGATTAAACTTTCATAAACTCGAATAGAGTAAAGGGAACCCGATTACCAGTTAACTGCGAGAAAAATTCATGCCTGCCACTGCGTGATAAAGTGAAAGACCCACGCAAGCAGTAGAACTGAAGATCGAATTTCGTACGAATGTACCCATAGGGAGAAGTCACGTTTTGTCATTGTCATTGCATTGCAAGCACGTGCTGTGATGTTTCCGCCGGTATTTTACAAAGATAATGCCGTTAAACGACGCTAAAACAATGACTGTTATAATTACATTAATTTTGCGTTGTTCAACGACGCAACAGTGCATTCCAATGTATGTTGTTTACAACGTCTAAAGATAATGACGTATCAAAATTGAATGGAAATGTAAAGATTTATTTTGTTTAAAATTTGTTGAATTCGTTTAACAACGAATGTTTATTGAAAATTACTAATACAATATTTATTTAAAAATTCTTTCAAAAAGGGGTTAAGCTCCATCTGATAAGCGGGTTCCCTACTTATCTGCGTAGGCGTGTTTAGACTTTAAAGCAACGAATAATAATGTACTGATACTTTGTTATTTACTATTATAATACAAGTGTAGACATACATACATGTTTCAATGAATGTAGTTAATATATGTTTTATCATTTTTTAACTTTTGATCTAAAATCTAGATCGATTTTTGCAATTCATTATTTGTTTTATCTTTAGACAAAACGTTAAGAATACTAGCAATTATTTTCGTGTATTCTTATTTCCCCATTGATCGTTGAGTTTTTAATCGAATTCTTAGTTCGTATCAAACGTTAAGAAATACCAGTTTCCATAGAGATAACGTTAAGAACTTTCAATTCTGTAATTGCAAAATTGCATAACACTTTACTAATATTTTCTAACCTTATCATATCTGACCTTAATTTTTGAGTTGTCTTGTATATTTAAAGCGACATGTTGAGTACTAATTACCGGTTTTTTATACAATACCAAGAAAAACTGATTTTTCAAACGCTTACATTTTCATTAAAAAAAGGGAAGTCAAATGAGTTTTATCAGCGCGAGTAATACTTCCATGTAAAAGATTAATAAAAGTTTTGTATAAAAAGTCCTATTATAATTGAAGTAATTTATCGTTATTTAACCAAGTTAAAAGAAGGTTTATCCATTTTAAGATACAGTTATCAATCTGCTGTATCTCTCGCATGATATTAAATCGATAAATTTTCGCGCGACCGTCGATCAACCTCAATCTCTGCCACTTGTTAACAATATGCAATAAATCATGATAAAGAGATTAATCTTTCGAAAATAGTTTGCACGATAATATAATAAATCTTGTCGTGCAAAACATGTACGACGGAAATAGCGTAAACGTATTGTACGAAAATGAATTGAGAATCGAAATGAATCGAATCAGATGATGATTTCGAATACAAAATTTTATTACATCCTAAAAGCTATTAATTTAGACACTGGCCAGAATGAATTTATATCTTCGATGTAAAATATGTAATGATTTTTACTTTAAATATTTAAAAATAACATTCACAGAGAAAAATGCTAAATGAGAATCCACTTACGGTTTTTTAGACGGTGAAAATAATTTTCGCACCTCGCGAGTAAGAAATAAAACAAATATTTGAGGAGCCCAAATGCTGCACAGTGCAACAAAAAATAGTCGTACGCGTACGATTAATAGTTTTACAAATTAAGATTCATTTAGAGGGTAAACATTTTTATTAGCTTTCATTAATAGCAGATTCACAGGTATCGAGAATTTTCTACGTCGAGAAGATAGCTTTTATCACATGCATTTAAGACCACCGCAATTTGCGTAAATGTTGCGCAACACTTTCTGTCTAAATTGCATAACACATAACAACGAATAGAGGAAGATTTAAAAGGACTTAGGAAGTTCACTTCTCTTCAGACGCGAATAACAATTGTGGTTTTACTTGTTTCACTACACGATACAAACGCGTGATAACAATCGTCTAATGACAAGTGATGACATTAATTAAGTAAAGCGACTTTTAATTGGGTAGTTATGCTACGTGTTATATCAGTTGAACCAGTAGAAGCAGAATCATTACTCGTATTTGTACAAAGTGTTATATAAAGTTACTTGTCGCGGCCATGGTAGCCTGATTCTACTCAATACTATTGCACCCTTGTAGGCAGAATTCACTGTAATGGTACTAATGTAAATATGCAAACTATGTTCTTGATAATATTAAAAAATCATGAAAATTTGCATGGACAATATCTTTCTAAATAATTACCAAATTATGGAATTTTTGATATGTACTTTCAAAAAATAAGGTCATTTGCCATCGATCGTCTATTTCAGACTTTTTATCTACTCGACAAGTATAACGACAAGTATATATATTCAAAGTCAAGATTACTTCAAGAAGATTCCACTGATCGAGAGATGTTCAAATAAAAAAAATTATCACTTATAAGGTTATAATAATACAACACAAAAAATCAGCTAGTGATGTTTACAAAACTTCGATACGCGATAGTTTTGAAAAGTATATTTGGCATGTCTCTTTTTTCTCTATTAACTTCCCTCCCAATGGATGAAACATTGCCATTGAAACGGAGGATTATGAAAATAGGAGTGACGTATATTGTAACGAATTTTAGGTGAGTGTGGACGATGCATAATTCCGGTCACGAAAATATTTCAATCGATTCAGCGAAAACAGCATCCTAGACGAACGACATGATGGCACATTTAGCTCTAAGGAAAACAAAGTTCATGGCTCAAGGACTCGAGTTTGCTCGCACGGGGATGGTTTTCACCCTGGCATGGCGCGGCGATTTAACTGCACTTGGTCTGAATAGGATCGCGTCCGCGATTCAAGGGATATGCGTGGGCGAAGGACCAGTACCGACTTGATATTTTCGAGAGAACTTTTTGCATGTATTTGCGTCATCGTCGTCCATCTATCTTATTGCGACCTACATATACACGGTCCCAGTGAGCATCGATTGCGACAGTAAGGCGCCTTCGATGCTCTCTACCGACAAGCCTCAATTTCGTTCATCTCCACAATTGATACCTTTTGCGGCGGTAATTATAATATTTACAACTAAAAACGAAAAATGTACATTTGTTTTCTCTATTTAATTATTAACTTTTTTTTCGTATATCAAGTATAATTATTTAATTCTTGGAATGTATCATGAGTATAGGTTATGTTAAATTTATTCATCTTCCTACGAATTTAACAATATGGTGGCTAGCAATCCTGTTCGTCTCAGCAATATTTTCGATGTTAACCATTAGTGAATCATCTTTGAAACGATGATGGTACTTTTTACGATGTTATCGATGGGACAAAAACGATCAGAGTGAACACTATTTTCGCGATAAATAAATATTAATGGTGTTTTAATAAATTGGTCGTGTTCCAACAGAGTCGAGTGCGCTGGTTATTGGTACTATACGTGCGGTTTCATTTGTGCAAAATGCTAGGTACGCTATGGGTTGTTTATACGGAGAAATTGGCTTAACGAGAATGATTGACAGAGATACGTAATTAAAGGGTTCTTTGTATCTATTTATGCTGTATCAGTATGCTCGATCAATGTGAGAAGTAGTCTCTTTTGAGAAGTTGAATTATGTGAATATATGAAATATATGCAAAATTGTATAGATACATGATGAAGCTTTTTTATCACATGTATCATATATGTATTGTTTATAACATTTCACAATTTTTCAAGTGGGAGTTATAAAATATATAACGTTGTAAGTAAGAATGTCTGGATTTCAACATTGATTAAGAAGCATTCATAGTACTATTCTGATAAGGTAAAATGTGTAAAAAATTCCTTAATAAATCCTGTTAAAGACAACATGTTTCAGTTACCCTTAAATTCTATTAAAAGAAGTACACCCTCACTCCTCATTGTACATATACGTTTTTAAAAACATGGTATTTTACGATTAAGCAATCGGTTCTAAAATTTAAATATTATTTTATCGAAATATAGGATAGAAAATTGAAAAGCATCGCTTAAATTCATCCTAAAAAGAAGCATCCTAAAAACTGCTAGGGAACGCTTCTCTGTTTTTTGCCACGCTTCCTTGAAGTAATACTTGTTATACCAAGTTTTATAAATGAAACCTGAGACAATGGTTAATCATATTGGTAATTAGGAATCACTGCGTTTACGATTATGACGCAAATCTGGGCATTAAAGTTCGAAAAAAATATGATGCCTTCAAAGCATTTGCAAATTGTAAAAATTAAATGGAATATGGAAATTTACTCGTCACTTATGGTTGTGCACCTAAATTTTATATAACTGGGAGTTGAGTATTTCTCTCGAAATCAGTGGGTTGCATATAATGAAAACTCGAATGTTAACTTTCACCAGGAATCGATACCTTCATCGGTAGGTAAATCGTTTGACACGATTAAATTTACGAAATCTGCGCGGAGAATTAAAAACTGTTCAATCACTTTGACAATGTAAATAAAGAAAAAGAGAGGTACGATAAGCAGAAGGAAAATTATGTTGGAACGCTGGTTATTCACGTTCCTGATTATATACATTTCAATTTCCTGAGTTTCATTTATTTTGTCCTGTACTCAGCAATGCTTACACTGCGACTGTAAACGCGGTTTGGATACCATACGAGCGATGTGATTATATAGTTGATCATTCTTTTACCTTAATTTTGAAAGTCCTTTAGGAATCACCTCTTAGAGTATTTGAGATCCGGTTTGGGACAAGCAGGATACACGTGAACAGTGAAGAATATCATTTACATTTGGTCCACCTACGTTTTAGTATCTTCCAACTAAACGTGTAAATTGCTCGAGGTTCGATGACCAAGTTTCGCGAATATAGCGTACAAGTAAAGAAAAAAGAAGGATAAAACGTGAATTGGAAGAGACCAGGTTCATCCTACTGTTTGCAGGTCGTTGCAAAGGAAACCAAGCAAGCACGAGGCTACGCGGAATCCTGCCAGACGGCCACATACATAGTGGAAAGTTTTCTTCCGTATGGGCACGTTGCGAAACAGAACTAGGCGAGTTTCGTATTACCTTAGGATATCGGCAACGTGAAGTTCAAATCCTGAGCGCCATATCGTATTACTACGACGAAGCTCCGTCGCGCCACTGTTCGGTGGTCTCGTATCTGGTGGTCGACGGGATCTTTTGCGCGGTGCAGCGCGAAAATATGCGTCGTGGAAGGTCCACGTGTTCTTCAAGCACAACAACGTGTTATATCCCGGGTCGAATTCATCGCGATTGCAACGTGCTTGCTGGATATCGGAACGACGTTACTTTAACTTCGATACCGCGGGACAATGATCGCTAGGCGTCGTTCGTTGATACGATTGGAACTTGAGTCGTTGATTTTACGTAAATCGGTCTTAACAAATATCAATAAATATCTGTGACGTAAGAAGACGTCATTATTTATTGATAATGGTAAAACATTATACTATTATAACACGCAAATGTATATTTTTACGAATCTTTTATTTCGCCTCTTCAATAATTATTGATTGGATTATTACTTGAAATTATCGGGAAAATGTTAAAAGATGGTAGTGAGATTTCAACGAATGAAATTTCTGCGATGTCATTTAAAGAATGAAGTATAATTTTTATAATTAGACATCTAAATCTGTTAAAAAGTGTTTTATACTAATTGAAGAGGCAATTGTTATTAAAAAAAAAAAAAAAAAAAAAAAGTGGTAAGAAAACAGTTGTTATAAGAACGTTATAACCAAAAATCAAATACAATTCGAATGAAATTTAGCAAAAGAAAAATCGTAAATTTAACGCACAAGTACGTCGTTGATATAATTGATTTGCGCTTTTGACAGGAGAGAACGAGGCTCTACGTCAAACAGTCCGCAGATTTTGAATGCGAGGGACATCATATAGCGTGTTAATGTTTCGCAATCTCGAGGCGAAACGTCGCGCTGATACATGCATAATTTGCGCACAATTGTCACGCATAAAAGGACGGCAACGTCACGTCGACCGTTCGCAATTTTTACATATGAAGGGGCGCGACGCTTCGTAAAAGAGTCACATCTTTTTTTTAATACAATCAGTATACACAACGCGTGTCGTCTCTTCTTCTTTTTTTTACCCAAAAGATAAAGTGTCATATCCGCGCAAGATTTCATTGAACAAAAACTTTAACGTTTTACAAAAATATAGTCCACCCTTTACTTTTATGCTCTTAATATATTACTTTTAATATAGTGAAGCCAAGTATATAGGTCTGATTTAAATTTAAATTTTTGTCACAATTGTAATGCATTGAAGTCTGAAATAAAATTAAATTAGCATAATAGATTGTGGGAATTGTTGAAATTTTATGCAACGATTTATGGTTCACCCTCTGATGTTAAAATCTTTCACCGTGTTGCAGATGTCAGTTACAGCTGTTACGAGATTTCGAACCCTTCTATCTATTTTACCCTAACGCTTACCTCCATTATCTTGTGAAGGGGCTATTTTTTCCATTCCTGGAAGTGGGCTTGTCGCCCTTATCTGGTCGTTTAAGTAATCCCAAAATTCTTCGCAGAGAGTGGGTGTTTTTATTAGTAGCTTTTAGTTGAATACATTTGGTGAGTAATCGTTGAAGAATTATAACTAACTTTTAGTTGCGCTTCGTTTATCTTCTAAAGTCCCACGAGCCCTAAAACTAAGAAAAATAGAACGATACAGTGATTAGAGAAAAAGAAGAGATTATATAATATATCCATAAAGTCATTTAAGAAAGTGTTGTATAAATTGTTTTATTAGTTTTCCAAATTGTTAGATCTTTTTAAGTTGAGCAAATTTAATATTAATGTTATTTTTAAATGTGAAATTTAATTTTAGAAAGTGTAATTAAATGTAACTGAAATATAGCATTGAAAACTAAATCACTTTTAATACAAAAAGCACAAGATATAAAGCATGACGAAAGTTTACGAACAGTGTCAAAGTTATTCAATCATTTTACACACTTAACAGCGATAGCGTAATCACCGTTATTTATTATGCGTGTAAGATGTGGCCTAATTAGCTTCCGAAAGTTTTTATTCTAAAAAAAACTTAAATTAATTACGATAAATTTCATTAATAAAGTATCTCGTTCTGTAACCAGCGGATAAGGAGGAAAAGTGCTTCTTAATTTTTGAAAGAAAAAAGTAATAACATATCACGTTAGAAAACAAAGCAATGTAGTAAAATTATATAATAAACAAATACCATCTTTTTTAACTAACTGAATATGGTCCTAGTTATTGCAGCAAGAATTCATACTTATAAGTAGGTACGATATTACATACACACTTGTTTTGTGTACTATTTTCAATGCAATATGAATTTAAAAAATCACGACTTCCTTAGATTAACGTGAACACGAATCGTGCGCTATCAAAAAATGTTTTAATGGGAATTTGTATCGCGTCATTACATGACCTGACGTAAATAAATAAGGCGTAACAATTACGCATAATATTTTTCTCCTTAAACATTATAAATCTTATATTTTAGACGCGTATCAAATTTTGATACCAGGTATTAATTCGAAACGTTTGATATCAGAAACTATCTCACTTCTTGCAGTTAGTTGAAACTCGTAAAAATTGATAAGTAAGAATAAGAACAAGACAAAACGAAATTAATTAGACCGTACCATTAATTGTTGTCTGTTATCACTGTTCGAAATTCCCACTCGATAACGTTAATAGGTACGATTGGTCTGAGGCATACCGACAGCTGTTTCTGCAATTGACAGAGGTGAAAGAGATGTCTGCCGCGGCGATTCGCTCGAAACAAGGAGTTAACAATGTCATTAACCTCGATCTCAAATCGACCAAATGAATCGGTAGCGATTTGCAATAATCGAACAAATCGACAATGATGATACATATATTGTCAACGGTCCATTATTGCGTCTCTAATCGTGAACCTAACCTGTGCGTGTTATATTTTTATTATCAGATGGTAGGAGTACACAAGAGTGCGGTAAAACTACAGAGTGTTGCACACGAGATGTGACGTTCATTTATATGCAAAAATAAATCGAAAATAAATAATTACATTTCTCCGTTTGAAATCTCGTTCTAAAAAAGATCTGGTCCAACGAGACGGGAGAGTAGATCGCGAAAAGGTTCGCGTGCTCGATTGATACGGCGCGGCTATTGGCTGCCAGTAAATTGTCACTCGTCGCAAGGATTTAAAATCTACGAACCGGCTATATCCTGTCCATGTATCGATCACGTGCACTTATTTATCTCTACTCTCTCGTCTCGTTGGACAGACTATATGTATTATAGTTTTGAAATGCACGCAGCACGCGTGCGCTTGGCTGATCAAGTGTTTACTTGACGTATTCTTAAACCCGATTTTGCTGAAATCGAGGCCCAAAACGAAATAAATTTTATTCTTTATTTTCGATCTATTCTTACGTGTAGATTAACTTTCCGTACAAGAATTATACTGGACTCGGACACTCTTATACGCGAACAGAGGTCTTGTCAAACGACGCCATTCGAGCAGAGGTAATTAAGAAACGCGTCGTCCGACTGGTTCTGATCTTAATTCTCTATTTGACGAACACCACATAGACGATGCCGTTTCTCTAGGATTCCTTCGCGAGAAACACAGAAGCAGTGTAAAAGAACGGAAGCACGATCCAGGTTATTACGCAGGTGTATCCAGTATGAGTCAATTTAAATGGAGGGTCGTTGAGTTTCTTTCGCGACTCGTTATGAAGGAAAGGGTGTGCGATAAGGGAAAATTGAAAAATTGTAAATGTCTCACGATATATATTATTAGGGGGGAAAAAAATTTTAACTTCAATTTCTCTGTATACTACCGCTAAGCCTGTTAAAAAATAGTAACGATAGGAAAATTAATTTTTTATTATTAAAGTGTGTGACTGGAATAGAATACCATGTGTAAACATATTGTGATCGAAGAGTTGTTACAACTCTTATACCGTACTATATTGAAATTACTCAGTTATAAAAAGATTGAATGTAGAAACATACGCAAAACAACCACATACAACCGCGTTGTAATATTTCTAGGGGAAAGTAAATTTTTTAACAGCCTTTCATTTCTTGAAATATATTTATAACTTTGCATGAATATCCATATTATTTTTAATAATTCAAATTTATAATACTTAGTATTAGTATAGTTAATTCCACGCAAGCAATTTAAATTTTATTTAAGAAGATACAATATAAGATTCAGATATCAATTCCAATAATGGAAGTAGGATTTCCAGTAAAAATGGTGTATCGCGTACACCTACGGTTGTATATTGAAACAAGAAACTATTTTCATTCCGATTATCAACGTCTACCAGTATTTTACCACGAACAAAAAGGTATATCATCATTCGTTATAACGTGTTTACCAATATTGTTAACGAAAGCGTTAACGAAAGCGGCTTAAAACGATTACGCGTAAAACGATATAGCATGCATTCCGAGAAGCGCAGAGACGCAACAGTCGCCAGAGTAGCAAATACAATGACAGGAATCGCGATCGGAATAAAAAATGATTAGGACGCGTTACACTTTAATCTGCACATGCTTAGATGGTGAGGTGTCAACGATGTTATTAACCCTGATCCCGAGTAAAATCGAATAGGCTCGAAATAAATAACGATGAGATCATGAAATCGTCTAATCTTGACTGCTGACACGTGTATACGTTGTTATCCCTGTGATGTCAATGAAACGGGAAGCGGAAAATGTGCGAAATTAAGTGAATCACCTATCACGGTGAGAATACGTGTTCGTGAAGTGCCGCGTTGCAACCTCCGCTGAAATATAATATGTAGATTGTATGCTCGTATTGTATCCAAGAATTATTTTTCAACAATCAGTTATAAAATCGCGTTTAAATCAAATTTGTGGGTGACTTTCCTGACGAACGCGGTGATTCCCGATACGTTAAGACGTATTTCGAGAACACTTTTAGATGATGTTTCACGCATTTTGCAATTTAAACGTAGTTGAACTTTAGATATAAATAGATTTTACAGTCGGCTGATCATAAATTTGCATAAGAGACTTGGAAAGAAACAACGGTTCATGATTTGCATGGACGCTCGCGACTTGAAGTTTGTTTAGGCTTGGGGCCCACTTTGTAACGTCACCTTAAAAATCTTCGTAATTACTTGACATGATAATCGGTATTAATGAATTTTTAGTTGCATGAAATAATAAAAGTACAGATTTGAGAGGGACGTATTGGATGAATAGTAAATTCTGATTAAAAATTGGATACGTATTTTTCATACATTTTTAACATTTAATTCGTACGTTAAAATTGCGCTTAGTTTGTACGCAAATGAGTTACTTAAATACTTCGAACTCGATATTCAATCAAACGCATGCCACTCTAAAATGACGCATTGTCACGGGATAACGAGCTTGACATGACACTGCACATGTGTTGGAACATTTTTTCCTATAATACAATTAACAGAACGTTTATTTCTGATAACAGGTGTTATCAGAAATTTCTATGTATTCGCACATCAGACTAAACCACGGTTAAATATTGATCCGGAAATCTTCAAGTGTCACTTACGTCATCGGTTGCAAAATTATGATACGAATCCAACGCTTTTGCCACAGAGATATTACTTAGCTCCCTAAATATTCTATGTACATGTACACGTAATACACACATATATATAGAAGGTTGCTTGAAAGAACGAAACTATGAATGAACGCGTACATTTTGCAATGCTTGATTCAGATCACTACGTGCCAAGAAAATAGTTTTCCCCTCTCGTCGTTGCTAAAGACAGGAAAACAGAGAAATACATTAAAATACCTTACATATTTCTGAATCAATAGTCCTCGATTCTGCGCTTTTAATAGGTTTTGTACAATATCCAAGTTTTTTTTCCCACCTCGCCTCGAACGATTTGTCACGATTTTAAAGATTTCAAAACCACGATAGAATAATTATAACAACTATTGAATTGTAAATGCAACATAACATACGTAAGTCTAAAGTCAATTTCATTTATGCAGCCTTTTTCGTGATCGATGATCCATTATAAAACTGTCAAACACTTATTTCTTCGACCATAACGGTGTTCTAACACATACATACATTTTATTTGCATGTTTATAAATTAAAATTTATTTATTTTCTTATATCAAATCTGTTCCCCTGTATTTTTCTATATTGGTTTAAAAAATGTAGAAATATCGTCTAGACCAAAATCGTAAATTAAATACAAAATCTAAGTTTTTATTAGTGGAAAAACCTGAGTTTTTAAGAAAGATGGATATAATCTTTGAAACCAGATTTGCGCTATACTTCGCAGAATAATTTATTCGATGTGAAAAAGAATACTAATTACCTTATCTTGGTATTGAACTGGAAACCAATGATGGTAACAAAAAATCTGTTTAAACAAACATTTCACAATAATTCTCACAGTTAGACGATTTTCCGTGAACAAATGTGCTCACCTTTTTTCCTCGTTCTGATTTTCCCACTTTTTTTACGTCAAGGCACGTTATTTACGTCACAACACAAAATGGTACAAATCGATTGGTAAAAAGAATCCTGGAACGACCTTGAGGGAAAACATCGATAAACGTGTACTTACTTGGCAACGTTCCTTTCGAAGTATCCTATCTATGCTCCGAAACAACGTTCTCCTCTTTTGCCAAGAGGGAAAGTAAACAGATTGATTCACGTGACCGGATGTCGTTTGGTTGGACTCCAGATCCAGACGACCGGCGATTTTGTACTGCGATCGATACCTTCATTGGTCTCTCCAGTTTTCTTATGGGCAAACAACAATTCACCGCGCATGCATGCGCTTTTTGCCCTTTTTCACCATCTTTCCCTCTACGTTAGTGAGCGAGAGGCGTACTGTTCTTAAAGGCGAATTTCTACGATTCGTTTTACCTGAACGAGATGCTTGAATCAACAGAATTGAAACCAACTTGGATAGCGTAAACGAAAAAGTTTGAATGAACATTTCAAGCAAATGGTAATTTTCAGTCTTCACTTTGTTGAATATTTTGCTGATTCAGACGCAGTTTACAACGAAACGAACTGTGTATTTTAGGCTTTATTCGGTTCAATTGGATTCCACTAAATTGAATCGTGTAAATTACCGTTCAATCAAAGCGTTTAACCAAATTGTATCTTTCAATTTAACGTTAAAAGATAGTGTCAAAGTTTCAATTTTGTTCAATCTAGCACATTGTCCAGTTGAATTGAACCATGTATTTTTGTCTTGAAGCAAACAGATCCGGAGAACTATTGTTTATTGACATTGACATTTGAGGATAATAAAAGCAAAAGGAAACCACTTTATTTGAAAGCATCCTTTACGGTTACAAGCAACTCAAAGACTTTCTTTTTC
Source organism: Xylocopa sonorina (assembly GCF_050948175.1). Lineage (NCBI taxonomy): Eukaryota > Metazoa > Arthropoda > Insecta > Hymenoptera > Apidae > Xylocopa > Xylocopa sonorina. Next base: position 2,888,978 of record NC_135195.1, on the reverse strand, counting down.
GATGAATTATTGATTTTACGGTCATTTCCACGACTAAAAACCACCTATCTGATTAGTTGCAAATAATAACGGATATATTAATAATAGATATATCGTAACAATATTAACTTTCGCTTTAAAAAATGTAACTAGAAGGAAAATTTCGAAGACGCTCGTAACGCAAATACTCGTTACGAGAAAGGACATGGTAGAAAGGATACGGTATTCCGACGAATGCGAGCGGCAAGGGAAAAAATGTGGGCGCGCGTCGTGGATTCCTCCGTAAGGGAGTTTTGCGGCGCCGGATGCGCGATCCTCTTTGAGCATCGATATCGTTAACCTTGATCCTGTGGCGGCCGAGTATCAGGGCGATTGCAAGACGATTACAAAGCTTGATAGGCGGATAATGATATAGAAACGCGTTCGGACGTAAATGGATTTGGCATGTGCAATGGGAGTGGCGAACGGTTTCGCGGGCGAAAAAGGGTCCTGGGTGAAAGAAAAAAAGATAAAAACGAGCGTCACGTGCAGAAGTAGAGGGGCAAGAAAACGTAGAGAGACGAGTAGGGAGAATCGTTTGGTTATAGTAGTTTAGTATTATGTCGAGGAGGAACGAGAGAGGGAGAGAGAGAGAGAGGGAGGGAGGGAGAGAGAGAGAGAGAGAGAGAGAGAGAGAGAGAGAGGGAGAGAGAGAGAAAGAGATAGGCAGAACGATAGAGAAGTAGTAAAGAAGGAAGGGAATAACGACGACAACGGGGGCGATGGAAGTGGTAGCAACGACGCCGGCCCAGCCGATGATGGTGGTGGTGGCGGTGGTAGTGGTGGTTGATGTTATCGGTAGAGGTGGCGAACAACGTCCGAGAACCCAGTGAAGTGAACGTTGACCGTGATCAGGAGGGTGCAGTGGGGGTTCGAGGTTGTGGTGTGTAGAGTGGTGGGGGAATGAGCATAGTCGAGGAGAAGAGTTTAGCCGTTAGGTCGTTCAGTGGTTCGCAGCTCTGTATTTCTGTATATATGCGTGTATGTGCGCTTGTGTGTACACAAGAGCCTGCATACGCGTGTATCAGTGATGAGGAAAGGGACGAAGGAGGTAAGGCAGGGATGAAGAGTGGGAGAGAGAGTCGACGGAACTTCACTCTCTGCACTCTCCTACGTCTTGCGGGTCGTCATTCCTAACCGAGTCTTTTCAACGCTCGTGACGATTCTCCAGATCCAGAGACGATCCTCAGATAACGTCGTATCCATGCACTCTTGTCCCGAAACGACACGGTCCTCCACTTCGTAACCAGTGTGCCCTTGCTGGCTCCAGGTGGTGTCGATACTCAAGAAACCTAATATCGACACCGTCCAATATTCCCTACACAATATATTCCTATACACAATCCAACCCAACCCTCTCATTCTCTTTCTCTCTCTCTGTCTATCTATTTATCTCTTTCTCTTTCTTTCTCTCTGTGTCTATCTCTTGTGTCAACTTAGCCTATTCATCTCTCCCACCTCCAAAGATCCTTTTTAGTCTGGCAACATCCCCAAGAAGCTGGTCAAGGGAGGCAAGCAAAAGAGGAAAGAGCGTAGAAGAAAGTCTGTAAAGAAAGGAGGAGGATCAGTGCGAGAACGTCCATCGGCAAGGCCGGTTAGTTTGCAATTGTTCAGAGTATACAGCAGTTCGTTGATTCCCGCCAGACAAGGCTGTGTGGTACACGCGGCTCAGCTAGGATATATACATACACGTTTCGAGCGTCCACCGTTTTTGAGTGTGGGCTAGTCTGCGCGCGTGTCCGTGCATCACGACCAGGACGACGAGGAGGACGACGGTTCCGTTTGGAACCGCCAAAAGTGAATTAGACGATCCGGGGACGACTTCAACGGCTGGCCGTTTTCGATCGACCGAGAAACCGAACTCATTAGAGAGCGCGAGAATAAACACACGGTTTGCCAGAGGCTCTCTTTGATAGACGCGAGTCGATCGTGAGTTTTAACGAGGATGTCGCACAAGATGCAGAGCCAAGGAGCACCGGTTCACGGGGGCAAATTTCAGGTGAGTTTTTTTTACTCCTATCCAATTGTTTCTTCTCTATTTATTTCTATCGTTCCTTTTCGTTTCTTGCCTTCGCTACGATATCGATCACCGATCCGCGGATGATCGTTTAGTCGTGATTCCAACTAGAGAATAACGCGATCGCTATTTTCCCGGCAGTGATTGTTGCGTAACAACGTTCGAATAAAAATTCCCAATGAAATCCAATGATAAAACTGGTTTATCGGGGGATTAACGGTTATATCGTTGTTTCGAGTGTATCGTCTGATCGCGTGTGAATTAATTAAAATCACGACGGAAGTATGTTCACGATGGAGGCGCGCGTATAAATAGCTGCGAGGCACCGCGAGAGAGAAATCGAAATTAGCGTGACCGAAATGGAAGCTCCGTTTCGCGTGCTGAAATTTGCGGGCGTTACCAAATCCGATGTAATACGAAATATGTGAGATACCCAACGAAATACCTACAATACCGCGAAACGGTCATTCTGGGAATACTGCTAATTGAATATACAGTGACTAGGAAAAGTATTCGTCAGATGCTTATCGTAAATACCTTCATCTGTACATAGCTACTTCTAAATCTACGTACATTCCAAATGTAGGTATTTTGATTGGACGAAAAATTCCCACATCTATGATTCGAACAGACTTTTAATTTCATATTGCTTCAATAAAATTTTTTTAGAGCAATATGAAGTAGACTAAATTTTAGACCGTACTTTTTCCATCAGGAACAAATATATGTATGAGTGCATGTATATGTGAACAATTGAATGTGGTAGAATAGAATTTCAAAGAACATGTGGCACATCCCGATAGTTTAGTTTATTTTATTATTTAAGGTATGTTAACAATTTAACAAAGCCTTTTTCTGTATGTATATACTTAGTGCGTCGTCAGGTGCCTGGAACTTGTAATTATAGTTACAATTAGCACGCACCCAGAGTTCAGAATTTATCAAAGCTGTAATTCTTGGAGTGACTAGTCAAATAAATCCGAAAAAAATGGTACACGCAATGAACCTGTTTCGCGAGTAGTTTCATGTTTAATTAACTTGTATTGGATTTGCATACATAAATACGTGGAAATTTTCTACTGTTAGGGCAACGTAATGCCACGTGGTTTTCTCTGCTAGCCGTCGGCGATCCGCGCGAATTTTAACATCAAATGCTTCTACAACAGAACGAACATATAAAACGTTGACTCAGCAACCAGTAATTTCGACCTGAATTAAGTGTCACGTGGAATTGATAAAAGGAGGTCGGGACGCGAAAGCCGTCGTTAAAAAATACGTTTCCGACGCGCGTCCTCGACGCGTTATCTACACACGTTGTTTTGTTGATTCCGTTGCATTTTTTCCACCTCTGTTTCGTTTTCCTTTTTTCTTGTACGTGCCTCGCGGTTACTTTCCATTAGTACTTAATCGTGAAACCATTGCACGGTGCTCGTGGACGGAATTATTAGAACGCAAGTTTCTGTTTCGTGACGGAAATCGGATTCCTCCTTGTCTGATCTCGAAGACGAACAACGAAAACCGGTCGCCACGATTTTACGTGCTCCTGACCAAGTTTTGCGACCATAGTCGCGATTAAATAGATTAATTCAATAAAAATGAAGAGGAAGCGATTAAGAAAAAAAAATGGGGCAATTAGGTTCGAAATTTGGAGCAACTGAATGTGATAAGATCGTATCGTGGAATCAGCTTGTACGGTAACGGTGACCCGGAGGAATTCTCATTTGTAGTCATCGAGCGCGATAGAAACTATGTGGGAGGAATGCCAACACCAGTTTTATACCTATGTGCTTTAAATTCTTTGCTATGAAATTTCTGTATATACCTACTCTCTGCACTTCTCCCAGTTTTTGGGATTCGACTTAAATAAAATTGGAGATTTGTGAGCGTTACAAACTGTTTCGTAAGGACAGAAAAATCTATTTTAGCAGGTTTCCGCTACGGTGGGTCCGTACGGAAAGAAGGAAATATGGACGAGGAAACGAACTCGGATCGATACTATTTATATAGTAACATTCAATGTGTTATTTATCTACGACCACTTTTTATCGCGTTATCGGGTGCGTTCGTTCAATTGAGCGATAGGCGACGAGTACTCTAGGGACCCCGGACACTCAGAGGTTCGTAACGCAGAGATAGCCATTTTTTTTTCGAGATACGAACTGATCGATACGGTCGACTTCGAAGTTGAAAAATTGATTATCGTAACGGAAACATTTATAGGACCGATTGGTCAGAAAGAATACGAGCAGAAAGAAATTAATAGTAAATCAATGCTTCATTCGTTGTTTATCTATTATTTTTCGCGATCGCAAAATTTTATCTTCGATCAACACCTGGTTTAACTTATTTCCGGCGTAGTTGGAATTCTTCTTATCTTTCAATAATTTTAAAGGAACTTTAGGAGTATAGAAACGACCGATCTAAGATAATATTTAATGATGAGCAATTTTGCAAAATAGAATAGGTACGAGTAAGACGGATTAACGCAGATAAAGACACGCGAACCGTTTTTGGTACACTGTAACGCAACGCTTTATCAAGAGTCGGGCGATAAAAAACTGCAACGTATCGGAGCTGATCCCCCTGCCTGTGTTTACTTTCTAATCTCGCGAATTCAGCGTACTTCGGCTGCGGCGTTCTGCATTTTTGCCGCGTGCGAGTGTGCCTGAATTCCGTCGCAAGATTTACTGTTTATCTTGATCTCGAGGCGCCATGCTCGTAGTGCATTCGCGTGAGGTAAAAATACTTGCTCCTCGGTGGACTGCGCGAGTTTTTTTCGTTTCTCAACCGATTTAACGTTTAATAAGATTTACAATTTTCGCAACTTCTACCTGTAATATCGAACAAAATTTGTTTAATAACTTTGCGATGAACGTGGTTTCGCAGTTTTTAATTTGACTAATTTTTGTCGGATCATATGCGCAGTTACTTCTTGAATGTTTGCATAATGTTCTGATTCGCGTTTAGAACCATTAAAAGGTAGATGGCGTTAATCTAAACATATAAATCTGGTATGCTTGTACCGTTCATTATGCAAATGCAAATTCTCCATTACAAACTCGTTTCTTCTCTTCTGTTTCAAAGAAGCGATTATAATATTAAATCGATAATTAAACATTGATAAATATCGATTATGGGTTTCCCCAATCGTTGTGAAATCATGCCTTAAAAATTTCTTCTTTCGAATTTCGTACAGCGCGTTCGATTTAATCGCAAATGACATTAGATTTATAAATTTTTTCCCGTTAACAATTTCGGGGAACTTGAGTAATGTTGAACGAAATCGAGATAGCTATCCATTGCAATGCTATTTATGCACAAGTCTTTTAATATATATTTAGAACAGTAATATATTTAAAAACTTAGTTTCTCTGTTCTTTTTAAGTAAACATTGTAACTGGAAAACCAGTGGGATAGTAAATGGTTAATTATCGTTTCTATACAACTGTATGGAGAACAGATGTTCCTTCATGAAACCATTTTTATGATAGCACAATATTCTTGTTCGGTAATCGTACATTTCTAGACAGGAGATACTAAAAAGTCGTACCAGAAAAATGAAAGAACTCACACAAAGTAAGACAATGTTGTTAAACAAAATCTACTTCTTAAATTATTGAAATCTACACTCTATAAATCAGAATAGATCAATGGCATACATAGTGAATACACAACTTTTTAAAAAAAACCAATCTCATCTCTTAACAGGATTATCTTTCTCACCCCCAGTCATGTCTTTAGTTAACAAGATGAATAAATCTACAAAACCTGGCGTAATCTGAAATAACACCCCTCACAGATGGTGATCGAATCCACAACTAAACTTTTTTACCGTGTCTAATCGAGTTTTCTGCGACATTACTTATTCTCGTCCTAACAACCATTGTTCGCGTCTGAAAACCAGTTTACACGTTTCATAAATAGGAGTGGTATCAAAGGAAACTCGTTCTGATGGTACGTCGTGCACCCCGATTGACTTCATCGAGCAGAGGCGGAGAAACGGATCTCGTTTAACTTTTTTACATAGCGGACGGGTCTCTCGGAGGGTCGTTTTCGCAGGCAGAAGTCGATCCGGAGAGATATATTTCCGGCGGTCGGCCTTGTCCGACTATCGCCGCCAACACGCCAGAGATCCGTTACGGAATTCTGGCGTACTCGAATTATACGTATACGTCTGTCAAACACCAACTGACGTAGTTTTGGCTGCCGCGGTTAGGCTGACGCCGTAACGATGATACCAGTATGCCGACAATTTTTTATTCGAGGACAATTTTGCCGTTAGAGCCAGAGTTAATGCGCATATAAGCTTACAACCACGTGCATACTTACTATCGGACAAGTTATTATATATATTGCATAACAGATAGGTATTGCTTGACACAAAATGTCCATAACTGTCCGGCCAATTAACGATATTTTAACGCGAACCATTTTATATTATCAAAGGGACTGCATTAAGACATACTGCATTAAGAAAATAGAACTGTTTATAAAATATACAGAACATCGAAATCAAATTGCATATTAAAGATTTTATCAATTTCAGTTTTTTTTTCTGCAAGGTTTCACATATCAAAGGTGGAATATTTATCAACTATTTATTTCTTGTGCAATGTGTCTATACTAGGATTCGTATCAAAATGCACGAGGCATAAAACGTGTTTGCAGATAAAACTTGAACTTCTCCCTAATTGTGTCGATATCAGTTTCCTCGTCTCAAGATACAAAGTCTGATACTGGCACAAAAATTTATAAGTACACGCTGAGTTGATTACAAATAAATTACAAGCGAACAACTGGTTCATCCCTTACCAAAACCTGAAGCCGTTCTCGTTACTTGGACGATCTGACATTTATGTAGCTGGCGTTGCGGTGAAGGAGTAAGACCTCTACGGTGCCTTCGCTGACTCCTAGTTTCTACACTGACCCCAATCGATTATCGACGAACGCATAGTTTTCCATGCGACTTGGTTACCGAACGTTGACTTCTCCTGCTGACTGGTGAACCTTCTTGATCGATGAGTAGCGGTGAGCTCTGCTTTGAACTTTTCCACTGTCTGGTTTATATCACGCGCGGGAAAGGCATGATGTTTAATTCATTAGGTGACAAGTTTAAAAATAGTTTAGGTGTATGCGTGCATGTAGGTACCGTATTCCAATTAAATCGCGTGTAGAAGGAATATTGGGTAACAGGGTGCATGAGCCGTGACCGAAGAGGGCCATGTACGTACGTTTTCTAGCAGCATTGCTCCTCTCTACGGCCTTGCCTAAACATTCGGATGGGCCACGACGTTGGGGTGCCCTCGAGGCTAATACTGAACAGCCTAAGAACACAAGTCAAGATAAAGTATTCTAAACCCGCCTACATATTGCTATGCCATCAATTCTGTCTCGTTTATTTTTGCCAACTTTTTACACGTGACAATCAAACAGAATAGTAGAACAGCTAATTTTCTCTAAAGGCATACGACTTACACATCTGAACGCTATTGTCGAGCAGCCCGCCATCTACATATGTGGGGGGCATTTCTGTGAAATTTTTAATAAATTAATTTTACATTGTTTTTCGTATTGAAACGACGATGCTTCGTCGTTTACTATGTAGAAATGGAAGAGGAAAGAAGGAAGGAAAAGAGAGGGGGAAAACGTTTCGTCCTGGGCCTGTTAGTGGACTCGTCCGGTAAGGCTACCTAGCAGGCCCTGCCTTAGAGGCTGGGATATTAGCAACAGGTCAGAACTTCTATATATTGGAATGGATAGGTCATCGGGTACTTTCAGGAAACTGTAGACGGTGCTGTCCCTCTAGTGGCAAGTGTCGGAAAGTCGCCACAATATGAAAGCTCTAATGTTTTGTTCGGTTTGCGGTTTTAAACTCGTATGGCTTTCCGTTCGAAACTCGGTGGCAATTGTTGATTCGGTGTATAGTTGGTTGCCTATCGACAGGCGTTCGATTTAAGCTCGGTCATTAAATAATAGGTTTTCGACTGGAGTTTAGATTAAGATCGACTAAACAATAGAAACAGAATGTACTTCGATTAGGAGTACAATATTGTAATAGTGATTCCAACAGTCATTGGCTCTCAATGAAGTTATATTTGTAAATAGATTTATTTACCTCAAGATATGAGCTTTCTACCTGACAGGAATTTTAAGATATCTTTTCTTCTGTTTACTTTCGACAATCTAATAAAAAGGTTAAGAAATCAAGCCTGATTTTATCCACCTTATCAACGATTATAACACTTGTTCAGATCTAAGTTCAAGGAATTTCAAGGAATGTATCAGAATTGTTTTGTAAACCGCACTCAAGTGTAACGGGCGCGTGGTCTTTTCTTATAGATATTGTCACTTGTAACATTTTTACGCAATGGAAATTTTTAAAAGTATTTATTCTCTTACCTTGCTGTCCGAGAAAAGATACTCGTAGTTTTTTTAACCAATGGAGTGGTAGCAGATAATGCTGATAAGGATTATTTATATAATAATGAAGCTCTAAGCAACTTGGTTATCGCACGAATATCAATGATTGTGCAACGATGCGCTAAGATATCTTTTATAAGGAAAGATTTGATTTTATTATCCCTCCTAACTATTGTGTAAAATATCCAATTGTCGTAATGATTTAAAAAAAATTTTTTTGTACCGCGACGTTTTCAAATTGCTAGCCGTCAATTTCAAATTAGAAAGTAACCGCTAACGAATAGCATATTAAACGTCCTTGCGTTGAGCTGACACATTTTTGGCAAATAGAAAGTTACACGAATGGAAATCTTGCAAAAAGTTTCATCTTTTAATAGAGATAAAACCTTAATATGCAATATTATAAATCACAATTTTCGTTAACATTAATTAAACCATTTTTATTTTCTATTTGACTGTCTCTAAAGCCATAGAAAAATTAACGCAAATGAAGTGAAATAATTTTGAATGGTCAAGACACCTGTTCGTACACATGTGTATGTATATTCGACTTGGGTGAATCATCCTAAAGTGGACAACCTTATTTAGCGAAAGTAAAAAGCTCTGTCGATTTCTTTCGCTGTTCGGTTCAATTGAACGACAACCTGTATCGTTCATTTTGCTCTGAATTTTGTTGACTCAGCGACACTGTCAACCCAAACTGCGAAACCTCATAAATCACCTTTCAGCTGCCAGTGTGCCATGCGTAAAAGGAATTTCGCCGGTTACATTTCCTATGTACACGTGCGCATAACAGCAACTCGTCGAGTTCGAGGACGGAACAAAGGGGCTGGAGCGGGAAGAAAGATTTCTCCAACGGGCAACAGGATTTCGGAGAAACCGGCGCTCCTGCGAAACAGCCTTTCAGCGTGCCCTCACCACGGCGGTACTGTTCACCCAGGTTTCCTCGTTATTCACGCGGACCCACCTCGCGGTCCCTTTCTCTTCTTCTCGTTCAGTCGTTCTATCTCGACGGGAACTCGACAGAAAAAAATCCCGCCAGGAGCCGGCTGGGAGGGGGGATTTTATGAACGGTGGCTGTCGTTGGGCCTTCGACCCTTTTGTTTCGTAATCGAAACTAGTTTGCCTGAACGGCGGAACACGTTGAAACTGAAGTTTCGGTCAAATGACCGGCAATGACGCGTGGTTGGAAGTCATGGCGAACTGGCGAGCCGACAGACTGCGAGCTGCGCGCATGCTACGTCATGGAAATTTCCTCGTCGAACACCTTTTCTCTCCCTCCACGCTCGCTTTCGCGTTCTTTCTTGCCTTTTTCCTCTCTATCCCCCCCACCTCCTTCCTTCCTTCCTTCCCTACCCAAGTTGGTTCCCACCCTATTCTTCCCCCTCTATCCCTCTCTCCTCATTGCTATTCCATCATCCTAACGTCTACTCACTCGCGTCCTCCGCCTAACCCCTCTGTTCCGTTGCTGATCTTTTCGTCTTGGTTCTATAACCGCTCGATAGCTTTTCAACGCGTTTCGTTGCGGTAATGGGTCGACGATTGCCTGTTCCCCGTTTCTGCCTTCCGTAAGCTTTTAATTACGACGTTGCGATGTACGCGTGTACGTCGTTTTTTGTCTGCTCGCAGTGCCAAGCGGCTTCGAGCGGAACGTCCTTGTCTTGTAGCAGACCTTCCCGCTCGCGGAATTCGACCGCAATCGACCTGCTCGCGCGTGTGTCGCCGCGGAAAGATTTATTTGCGGAATAATCCTGTGCAAATGATTAATAATCATGCCTCTCTTGCAATTTATGATAGAGGCTATTTTCTTTCACCTTCCATATTGGATTACCTTGTCCATTACGGTGAAAATGCAAGTTGTTGCCTGATTATTTATGAAAAACTTGTCGCCGTTAGGAAACAATTTTGTTATAAAATCTAAAGTATTATTTATTTCATGTAAAAGTTGGAAATTTGTAGGATTAGCAAGCTTTTGATAGAGTACATAGTTCGTTACGATTAAACGTGGTTCTCCAATTCTTTTTTCGTTAGGGTAATTGATTTCACACCGTTTAGATGTTAGTAAAACTTTTTTTCTGACAAGCAAAATTGATAAAGCTCTTTTACTTCGATCGAAACTTGCGAAAGAAACTTAAAACGATGTTTTAAGTGAAAGAACTGGCAGATCTACATTGGTAAAGTGGTTTCAAGTTGCTTAAACTCAAATAATTTGACTAATCTGAGCAAGGCTCGACTCTTTTCTCTTTTATTGGTATGGTCGCGTGTATGGTTGAAAACAAATTAGGTTAAGTTAGATCCTTTTGTATGACCATCCTCGGGAGTAAATTGGTCACTCGGGCTGGTTATGCAATAAATTGCGAATTGTACAAGTATTTTCGAATCGGGACGATAGAATAAACATAGATCAGTATTGCAGAATCTTTAAAAATCGAATTTAAAAATTTTAAAACGTATTTTTAAAATATCTTGGTTATACATTTTATTATTATATTTATACTTCATTGAAGAAACTACAAAATAAATAATTATTGTACACATTATGAGATTTTACTATCAAAGGACCCTATTCAAAAACCATATGTTTTCGCCCCCAATCGATTTTGTTTAAACTTTGCATATTTGTAGATCTATATGTGTCTCATCAATTGCCAGAGTCTCTATCTGTCGGGCCTTTTAATAAGGGAGGGGGAGGGGGTCAAAGTACGCATTTGGCGAAAGCTTTCGGAGGCTATAACTTTTGATTAAAAAAAGATATCGACTTGAGTTTGGCGTCAAAAAATCACAAAAAAATTAAGCTTTCGAATGCTATATAATTTTTTCTTTTTTCGGAATTTTTAAGTCACATTTTATGCTTTTTTCTAGTTTTCGGGTTAGTGAAAAATTGCGAAAAATTGCTATTCCCAAAATAGGTATCCCTAGATTTTAACAAAAAACTCAGTATAGGAAGCTCATTTTATGCTCTTTAAGTGGTATAAATCTTACCCTGGGGAAACTTTTTGTTTAAAAGTTATAACATAATATTCGTGTCGATGCGCAAGCTGTGGACGCGAAATTCGAGCAAAACAAATGCTTTTCTTAACATATTGTGACTTATTATTAAAATTATTATCATCGGAGATTGAGATTATTATTGTACTAGGAAGAATTCGTTTTTAAAAATACTTTTTAATTTAATGTTACTTACATTATTCCTCTTTTTCTAGATGTCCTTTTTCTTTTGTATGTTATTCATCTTCATCTTCTGTATCTTCCGATGTTGGTCTTATATGAAGAAAATGTATGTTTAAAAAATTAGCTGGTGCTGATAGATCACTGTATCGTCCAAATCCCAGGTACCATATTATTGCTAACACATGAGCACAGCAACCAACAGTCCTCGCTCCGTTTCTACACTGGCAGTAATAACTTCTGACAGACGTAATTGTGGGCTGTGCGATATCAATTAAAGTGAATATCGAATAAAGCTTCTGATCACAGTGTCGTGATTGCAATTTAGCTTTTATGAACAATGGTGTCTGAATATCCAATCCATATTTGCTGAAGTCTGGAAGATAGCTTACCTTGCTGATAAAAAATTGGTACTTTCCAGAAAGCAAGTGATCCGCTATATACGACTTTGCAAGTGATAATTGATATGATTCCGTGAACGATTTTAAGCACTTTAATGTCCAGGCTGGGAAGTTTTCATAATGTTCTAATGTCATGTTTTCAAAGTTTTTTATTTTTTTTACAAGACCTTCGCATTCTACAATTTGCTGCATTATATTTGGTTTGTTTAGGTCTTTTAATAAAGTTGAAGCCACTTCTGGATCATCATTATCACTATATATTCGTTTAAAGTATGCGTTGTGAAGAGCACTTGCAATTTTAAAATCTTCAAACAATTTTGGGACACATTCTGAAGCTATAGCTGTTTTGAAATATTTAAATCTTTTAAGTGAGCTATTTACACTTTCTACTACCCATCTTTGTTTGGTGCATACTCGAGTTTCGTTTGCTTCAGAGGTTGATAGTTGTTTAACTCCTTTTTTTAGCAGGGCAGGAATGACGACTTTGTAATTATTTTGTAGTATTTCATTTTTTACGTAGGAAAAGCCTCTGTCAAGAATGAAGATATCACCAGGTTTGAAAAAGTTCTTAAACCAATCGGTATTCATAATAAATCTAAAGATATCTGCATCAGATATTGTTGCTGCCCACAATTTATTTGGACCAAAAACATCCAATATATAACCATTCGTAGTTACTGCCAGCATCGGTTTTAAAAAGTTCTTTTTTTTTTACCACTATACGTCACTCTTTGGAAGCGATAATTCGTACTTTTATGCAAATAAACATAAGTACCATCCCATATGGTGATTATTGCATCATCATCTTCATTAATATTATTTATGCGACGAGAAATTGCCGAAGTTTGTCTTTTAATTTTGTCCCGTGTAATATTATTTAAAAAATGTAAGTAACATTAAATTAAAAAGTATTTTTAAAAACGAATTCTTTCTAGTACAATAATAATCTCAATCTCCGATGATAATAATTTTAATAATAAGTCACAATATGTTAAGAAAAGCATTTGTTTTGCTCGAATTTCGCGTCCACAGCTTGCGCATCGACACGAATATTATGTTATAACTTTTAAACAAAAAGTTTCCCCAGGGTAAGATTTATACCACTTAAAGAGCATAAAATGAGCTTCCTATACTGAGTTTTTTGTTAAAATCTAGGGATACCTATTTTGGGAATAGCAATTTTTCGCAATTTTTCACTAACCCGAAAACTAGAAAAAAGCATAAAATGTGACTTAAAAATTCCGAAAAAAGAAAAAATTATATAGCATTCGAAAGCTTAATTTTTTTGTGATTTTTTGACGCCAAACTCAAGTCGATATCTTTTTTTAATCAAAAGTTATAGCCTCCGAAAGCTTTCGCCAAATGCGTACTTTGACCCCCTCCCCCTCCCTTATTAAAAGGCCCGACAGATAGAGACTCTGGCAATTGATGAGACACATATAGATCTACAAATATGCAAAGTTTAAACAAAATCGATTGGGGGCGAAAACATATGGTTTTTGAATAGGGTCCTTTAATTTGTAGGAAATAATAATTCTGCCCCGGATTCAAGAAAGGGGTTCGTATTCAATATTATTCTGGATACCCATTCTCTAAGAGTCCCATTGTTTCAATCATAAAACCGAAACCTGTTTTTGAAAAGGAATTTAAGCCCACTCGACACCCAGAGTTCTAAAAAGCACGTGCGATATTAATTGTTTTATTTTCCCTTTTGTCGATCCTAAACGAGTGGTTCACGTTTGTTCTTCACAATGCCTCGCGGATTTGATGCGTTAGTGGTTTGAGGATCGCGAATGTGGTCGACGAACATTAAGTCGCGGAGTTGAATTCTTTTTACTTTTGAAAGTCGGTCAAGTACACATGCACTTAGTTTACTTGAAGTATCTGGTTCAATACTTGTTTACCGTGTCCATGACTTCGATTGAATTTTTGCAAAAGCAATTCGAAATTTTTCTTTTCTTCAGCTTTCAATTAAACGTCGATTAACATTATAGTATCGTACAGGGATATTCTAGAAATCGTAGAACGATCGCAAAGCTTACGAATAAAGTTATTGGTGCAGATAAGTTCAAAATTGTTTATGAAGTGAAGAAAAAACAGAAAGGAAGAAAGATTTAAATTACTTATATAACTACTTGTAAAAGCTCATTGTATGAAAAAATGTTATGTTAAATAGTTTACAATTTCGATTTATTTTTAGCGCACACGTTAAAAGGAACAAAGAGCGTTAATTACATTTGAAAAAATCTAATTCGCTAATAACGGTTCCTTTAAGAAAAGGCGGTACAAGTCGGATGTTTCCGCGACGTTTATCGTTTCCTGTTCGTAACGATAATAAGCCTAAGTAGTTATTTGCGCGCTGTAGAGCTCGCCTGTTTCTTAACAATTCGAACAATGGAACGAACATCTGCCATTCGTGAGTCTGTTTTTTTTTTTACTGCGCTATTCAGGAATTTTCATCCAGGGTCGTTTTAAGAATTTTACAAATTGGCTTTTGTCCTTAAAGATGCTTACACAGAGCAGTTCCCAGAAACTCGAATGGTTCTTTTTTGTTTCGCATAGTTCTTTCGAACACCTGTTTTTCTCTCAAACGTGATTACTACGACGAGAAAACTGCCACTAGCAATCTTTAAAAACAAACCTGCCAATGGATTGCATTTTAATAACTGATTAAATCTTTGTTTTCTCTTGTCCCGCGTTAACATAAGGCGGAAGATGCAGGTTCGTTAAAAAGAAAGTTCGCCTTCCGTCTGTACATCCATGAGTCATCGTAGCGTTTCACTTTAACATACCGAAAAAAATATACTCATTTATTAGAAGAGACGTAGTCATTAAAATGAATTCCCATGGAAACATTTCACTCGTTTGTCTTAAGTTGTAAACAATTGAAGACTTTGTCAAGAGTGCGCACTTCCGGTACACTTTATAATAGGATCGCGATCCATTTAATTCGAGATACTTACCATTTTAACATTTCAATTGCTTAATAAAAGCAATTTAAAGAAACATTGAATTTTTTTGCTCTGTTCAATAATAAAGAAAAGTAATGTTGGACTTTGAGAAAGGTCGGGGCCTAACTTAATCTCAGTCGAGACGTTCGTTTGCTTCGAAAATTTACAAAGAATGCTCAACGTTGTGTCCTTGTAGTCGCAAAACAGTCGAACCCACCGCATCCAGAACGCAGTACCGGGAAGGGTCTACATAATTTATGACACCCCCTGTTGTTCGTAGTTTTCCCTCGTCACAACAACGAAAGCCTGACGACGGTCATCTTGAACGCTTGAAAAGTTTCACCTTTTCTTACAATAACTAAATTGATATTTATCGTCGCGTTAGTTGGAAAACATTCGAGATGAATGTTCAGAAAAACCTGTTCGGAGAGTCCATGGGTTTCCTGTGACACATGCGCATGATATAGGAGGCAGACATTGGTGTATGTGCGTGCTAAAGTTAGATAATAGCTGCGCCTATATAAATCTTCCACGGCGCTAGATGATTCATCCAGTTATGTGCGTGTCTAGCGGACATTTTGTAATTGCATTAAAATACGAGGAAATCAGTGGACGTCTAAGTGTACGTTTCGTTATTCAACGGAGGATTTCGTTTCTTCTTTAGGCGAACAGCAATTATGGAAATTACTGTTGATACATTCTTCGAAATGTTAATATCGAAACGATTTGTCGAAACGATTTGTCGAAGCGACTAAGTTACGAGACATTGTTACGTTAGATACATCGAGTGGGATTAATGTATCATTAAATATGTACACGTACCCACCGTGTTCATTAAATTACTAGTTCCTGTTTTATTTAAACTATTATATTTGGATTACGAAATTATATTTTTTACCACATTCAGGGACAGTAAAAATTTCAGTTAGCTTCTTAAATGTACAAGCGATTTTGGCCATTACATTAAAATGTATACTAATTAAATTGCATTGAAATTCGAATGCTGTAGCATTCGTGCCATTCGGCATCACAATGAAAATAAATGCTACAGCATTCACTTCCACGAACGTGTTAATAGTTAATCGATTGAAGGAAATGGGGTACAAATTGTACTTTGTGCGAGTTCTTTTGTTACGTCCACGATAAAATAGCTCGATAGCTGTGAAATCGTAATATGATATAATTTAGGAAGATGAATGACAATTAAGAAACAAGAAAACATTTACGTAAGAAATGGTTTCCAGATTTACATCAGACACATGCAGTAAATATGTAATCAAAAATTATACAAAGGGTTATCTGAGGAATGGACTAAATACCAAATGAATTAATACTATGACATTTACAATCCTTTGCAAAGCGCGTTAACGTGATTGAGTGTTGGGAACGTCACATGCCGGAAGTAAACCAGTTCATATGCAAATACTAACAGGATTGGTCCATCAATCAAAGCATGTCGCCCTTGACTATTGTGAATACAGACACATTAAAACGTTGCTCCATCCGACTAAAATGATACAACTGTTAGGTACATCTGTGGTAAATACGTTAAATCAGTTTCCCTATTTAACTTGTCTGTTGGTGTCAAACTTTTGTAACTGTACTTATTAGGTTCAAGTTTGTACTTTTTTTTGTATTCTGTTCATATAATGGATCTTAACCCTGACTGTTAATTCAATAATTGTTATCATTTAATCATCATTTTTGCATTTTTGAATAATCAAGTAAGGGAATTAAAGATAAGATATAATGCGTCATTAAATAAGCTTGGTATCTTAAATATTATACAATAGCAAATTAGCAATTGCGTGCAAATTGACGTTGCAAATTTAGATATCCTTAAATTTTACTTATACGTCATCTTGCTTTATGCGCAAACAATGCTGTTCAATGTCAATCGAAAATGACAATACACAATATAAAATCACTTTGAATCCTAAATTAGGAAAAAAAATAATTAATATAATTTAAGTAAATTAAAACTTTAAAAATTATGGCTAGTTTCTTAATTCATTGCCTCTTCTATCCATTCATTAATATATTTCTCGTTATTTTCATACATCAATATTCCACTCATATCATTTAAGTAAATTTCTTTTTAAACAATCATTTTAAACATCTTTTTAAATAATTTAGAAACCATCAAAATTGACTTATAACCCACGCCCTATCTCTCTATTTTTACAACACCATCTCAGATATTAAGCGCAAAAACAAGCAACCCTTTCCCAACGGTAAACGCTTGGGGTTGTTTGATCCTGAGTAAAAAGTTCGGCGACACTGGTCGATACGATTGCACCCCACTGGTTCCGTCCAGCACAGAGGTGTATTAGCATAACAACGAAGGTACACCCACGCTTGGTGACGTCCACGAGGGGTGGAATACCGTCGCGACGGCACCAAAACGGAGGGAGAGACGCGTTCGATCGTCGACTGGGGCGGGTTCACCGGTCTCGAAGTAGCAAAAGTCACGCGAGCGTTACACGTCTGGAGTTCGAAGACTCCCGTGGCAAGGCGTACATATGCAGAACACGCGTCACGGTACAATCGCACGGTGAATATATCTAGTGGAACGAACGGCTTTAACACTCCGTAGACCTCGTGGATGGAATAGAGTATTTCAGTAGACTAGAAATCGCTATCAATCGGCTAAAAAGACGTACAGCGGCTACAAAATGCATTCATTTGACACTAGGACTGCAGACGGCTGCAGCATACTAATTTGTTCCGGAGAAAATAGAATGATAGGTTTTCAAAGAAATGCTACAGTTACGAGGCAAGCATTCCTCGTAGGCGCCGTTTAGGAAAATCTATGGGAAATTGCCAAAAACGAATGCCGGTTGTTTTATGGAATCTTCATAGAAAGTTATCAACCCCTTATGATGTGACATATTTAAGAAATAATTAAAATTTTGAAATTTAAAATTGTATCTACTGATTCTTTGCGTGCCAGTGGTTCCATCAAATTTCTTATTGTTTACTTATAAATTTGATTGATTGTGGTAATAAAATAGCAAATCTCACAAAAAATTCTGAGTATTTGCCAATAGCTGCTGCAGCCAGTAAAAATGATTAATTTTGGGTATTCTTTGAATTTCTTATGTCTTTAGACCAGTGTTTGTTATATGATTCAATAGAAAGATACGAAGAGCTTTTATATAAGCAAAGATTTTTTGCCATTTACTTGCCATCATCGAAAAACGCGATTAACGATGGCACTAACGTCCTGCATCATATTCAGTTACAAATTTACTCTTGATAATATTTTTCTTTTACATGTAAAGCTACCTTTTCTTAATTGTCTACGAATGGTAGAAAAGAATGATTAAGTAGCCGAATTAAAAAGCATAGCCTCCAATTGTAAGAAATGAAACGGTTCCATTATGAAATAATTGTGGACATCTGTAGCGCGCACGAGAAAGGACAGAAGAAGTCTGCAGTGGGTGTTCAATCCGCTGTGAATCATTCGCGACCACTGGTTTCACTCTTGCGTTGAGGCTATAGCTTTTAATTCATTGAAGAAAAAGTGAAACGTTTGCTGTGGGTGTCGGTGACGCCCACGCGACAAGGAACGAAGAGGCAACCGTAGGTGGTCGTTAGTTTCACGCGATACGTAATATAAACTTCATAGTGGACCATTGATGAACTCCGTGGTACGTAATTCACTATGAGTCATCGATGACACACGCAGTTTATAATTTGAAAAATTATTAGAACATTGCCGAGTTATCTGTTATTACTTAATCATTTTTTCTCGATTTGTAAATAATCCTATCGTTCAAGTTCTAGGTCTTTTATATAATTCCATGAATATCCTTATAGGTCATCGATAATTGTATTGTTGAAAAGTTAAATTAATCAACTCCACATAAAATCAATCGTTTAATTTCTATCATATGCTTTGGTATTAAATCTCAGAAATGTCTAACGAACAGAATCGATTATTCCTACTTCTAAATAATTTAAACAAATTATATAATTTATTTTTGTTGCAATGTTAAAAATGTATGTAAATAAAAAGTAATTACGTTCAATTCAAGGATACTGAGCTGAGCTCACTGGTAATAATAAATACTGACCATTTATATTTAGATACTGAATACTAAGATACAAGCCTTTTAAAAATAATTAGCGTCTGTCAGATTGATCTGGCGTGGCAATCAAATGAAAAAATTCAATGCCAAGAGTAGTTAGTGAACGGTTTTAACGTTCACGGTACACGTGGTTCAATGGTGAACGTTCAGGCAGCAATAGCTTCAACAATGAGTCGTTCGCATGCGAAAGGGTCGCGACCACGTGTGAATGTTGGAAAGATAGAACGTTCGCCGGGTTCACTGGTCGCTTCAAGTCTAGAAGCAGAAGTCACGCGACGTTGCCTCGAAATCGTTCATATGATATCAGCGTAACTGACAATTTCTGTCATTTTCAAAATAAACATTTCATACGAATTAGCTATATTTTATTATTTTCATTCGGAATGTAATAAAGAATTTTTAAATTAACGGTATTACCATTGATTTTGAAATTTGACTCTTTCGCATTGATTTCTCGTCAAAGATAAAGAATATCTTAAACAAAAAATTGTATTTGACTAAAGATAAAAAATGAGAAAATTGATTAAAATAGATTTCTATCAGTCAAGAGTAAAAACCTCACAGAATATAATCAACGCGCTGGAATTTTACCTCCTCGACTAATTACACGAATAAGCACTGGCCTGAACGGAATATCTCACGTATTGTTGATCGTCGCGCAAAAATAAAGGGGTACATACGTTATATTCAACTGATATCGTGCTTTGATATTATTCATCGTTTGTTCTGTGCATTTTTTCGTAGCGATAAAAGTAGCAAAATCATCGTATCAAGTATCGTTTACGATTACGCCGTTTTAAGCAACATTGATCGGCACATTTACGAAGGCACACGTACGCGATGGAAACTCATATAGACATACCGTTATCTGATAAACTCGGCGCATTTTATGTAGATAAGCACGACAATATGTACAGACTCTTAACAAGGTGTGTATCATGCCTTACTCTGAATGAACGAGGATATATCAACGAAAGAGTGCGTTGCACAAAAAATTGTGTAATGCTTACGATGGTTTCGCAATTATTAAGTCCTGCTTTAATGCCTCTGATATTGAAATTTGCTTTTCTGCTTTTTTTTCGGGTTCTCCACCGTATCGTATAGATGACATTAATGTTTCCGCCACTAAATTTAACTTGTTTGGCAATGACTACGTATTTTGCAATAACTGTTTGAATATTCGCTAGGTATATTTGAAAAGTTAAGAGTTAAAACAAGATCTGTTTAGTATTCAAAATAATATTGATTTTGAATACTTTGCAAATGAAATAACAGTTTTGAAACAACCTTGAAACTCTCCTTGCATTTCCAGTGACATTGAAGTCTATTCTTAGATTCTTAAGATTTTACTCATTCCATGACGTGCATAATTGCACAACGTGCAAGTCGAACAAGAATAAGAATGCATCGCGATGTTGTTAAAACGGTAAAAAATTGTATAGGTTACCAGGAAGAGTAACAGTTCTTGGTACCATTTTACTGAAAATTGTTGGATATCCGTTAGTAGAAAGGTTCTCGCGGTTCTGATTAAATTTATATGGAAGTTACGGAAGATTTATGGAAATATGCTTTGGGATGGTTTACTTGAGATTAGATAAGCATATACTACGAAAGATAAAAACGAATGTCATCATACGTACATTTACTTAAATACTGTGTGGTAACGATATTCTAGTCATGTGTCCTGTTTAATAAATCGGTCGTAATATTGTGAAACTTCTATACAGTCATAGAATTTCTGCGAATTAAAGTTAATTTTAAAAGAGAAAAAAAACTCGATGTATATTAATATTAGCAATTTGTTAATCTTCTAAGAGTATGAAAGGAAGATCAAATTTATAAATTTTCTTAATGACAATCCTATATACGTTAATAACGTAATCACTACAATTGATCTAAATTAAAATGTTACCCATCATGAGGTTGTAGTCAACCCATTTATTAATATGATCATTAACTTTTTATGTTCAATTTAACCTGTTAAACTAAGGCCGAAATAATGGGTGAAATAATAATAAAAAATTCAATCCTTTTAATCGATTACGAATATATATGTTTCAAATTATTTTTCTCTATATTTAATCTTATCTACATTTAATCTCTTCGAATCTTAAAAAGGTGCTCAATTGTCATCGTTATATGCAATTCTCGTTTTAATTGAAACTTTTGTAACTTATTAAAACCCACATATAAGAAAGAAACACAAGGACAACCTCAATTTCTGCCTTATTATCGAGCTGCGCAATAATCTATCCAACCAATCAAACCAATCAAAAAATTATCATATTACACATGGATTGCATATGTGCATACTATCGATTACTTGCAACATTTTGCAAACATTCGTGACTAGCTACATTTACACGATTAATCGCGAAGCAGAATTTCTATACACGGTACGTCACTTGAATCGAAATTGCGCAAAGTGTAATCACTGATTAAATATCGTCACCAGCGAAATATCAATTTGCTGATTAACGTTTGTAATTACTAAATTATCCAGTAGAATTTAGGTCATGAAATTCGATTCGTTGCCAATTTCTTTATCGTCTCGATGGAGCAGATTTCACTGAAATTTCCCAAAATCGTTGCACACCTCGGGATACGTGTTAATATAAAAAATGGTGTGCGTTCCATCAGCAACGTTGAACGCGTCGAATGATTATACAACACCGGGACGTGTGAATTCATCGTAAGGGCGCAATCAACACGCCCTCGTGTCTGGTCGAAAGCACGCGACCAAATCAGGAAGGTCAATGCTGTTACGGGGCAGAAGCAACAGCAACGGCAGCGATTCGTCGCGTACCCGCGTAATCTAACCGGTAATTCAGGGACAGAAGGAGCAAGAACGTGGACCAACCGTCCCACGCATAACCCGCGAGCGAGCGCCGGTCCCCAGATGAGGATGTGACGTTGCCGCTCTCAGATTTGTTAATTTGTTATTACGTTGACCGCGGTTGATTCTGCGGCCGTTGAAAGGGCCGCGGTCGCGCGTGCACGAACCCCGACAGCTCGAAATTGTGCCGAGGCAATCCGCGGCCATTGGAACCACGACGAAAGGGGTGGCAAATTCATTTAAATAGAACGGATACAAACACGGTTGAAGGCTCAACTTCGATCGCTCGTGGTTCTCTGCTGCGCACTTGGGAAGTTCGAGTCGCTCGTTGACATCTGATCTCATTGCCAATCTTCGTTCCTCGATGAAGATTCGCGTTAATCGACGACAAAAGTGGGCCGCCAGTTTTTTTTCTATACAGCGGCCGCTTTAATTGCAAGCGAAGACTCGATTGCTCGGCTAATAGTAATTTCTTGTTGATCTTCCTTTTCTCAATAACAGATGGTTTATGCTAGAGCATTATATGTTTTTAGCGCAAGAGTAACAGATTTTAATAATTAGTATTATGTATGCATTTTTGTTTTGCGTATTATATTTTATGCATTGATTCTGGTCTCTCCTCGTATAGTTCCTTTTTTTTTATTTCCTTCTACTGTATTAATTACGAGAATGAAAGTTCATAATGCACTATTTCTCTTGCTGAAAGAGTATAGTGGGTTAATATGTCTGTCGAGGAAAATTAAATGTGCTGGTATTCATAAGAGACGATGAAATCTGCTTTTTTCGCATCATAAATTGAAATATGTTGTTATTCGCAAAACGAGTGAAACGTGCTACTTTTCTTCGCATTCATTCAAGATTCTAGTCTAATCGTACACCTATATATTTTTTCTTTAGTGAAAGTTTAGCAATCAGATCGTAATTCCCGTACGAATCTTAACTGCTTCATAATCAATTCTTGCATCTAATGTTTTTTTTAACTCTAAAAAGTAACACAAGTCTACATTAATTTTTACTGCAAGAAGTCTTCACCTTGAAGAACATGTTACCAAAGTGCTAATAAGTAACATTAAGAAGTACATTCGAAACCCTATATTTACTCCAATTAAAGCCAGCCCACGTTCCACGCCGCCATTTCATACGTTATACAAAATTGTATTACGTGCAGCGAAAGTAAATGGAAAATTTCTACGACAAATCGCCCCCGGATGTTCAACGACACACGTATCGCGGCCTAATTAGTGTGGCAGAGAAAGATCGAACGCTCGAACGCAGGAAGAAATCGGAACAGTGCTCGATTACACCGGAAGGTGTAAACCGTTTCATTGTTTCCCGGCTGTTCGATACCAACCGCGATGTCCGTAACCGCGAACCGGTTCCGTGGTCGACGAAAGTCGCGCAGCAACCAACGCGGAAGTCTCTAATCGTTTGCTATCCCGCGTGCGGCGCTAATTCGTACAATTGCACAATAGCAAATACGCACTTGACGCGATGAGCGTTCGAGCGTCTGCGAGATCATCTTAATTTCTCTGGACGTGTTTCTTCGTGCATATTCTAACGTTAACGATGGAACGACCGTGGCTGATTAGCTGACAAGGCCTTGGCCGGGCCCTCCTCCCGGCTTTATACATCGTTCGCCTGCCCGATCGTCCCATTCCGCCCCTTTGTTAACTCCGCTCCGCTCTGTTGGACATCGAGCCACAAACACCCCGCTGGATCAACATTTAGGTGCTTCCCGTTGATGCCCGATTTGCTCGAGCGATCCCGCGCTTCCTGCGCGCTCAACGATGCAGCTTGCGTCTTTCTGGGGGTCATTAAAATGCATTATCTTAATCCGTCGACTGTGCTTCCGTCAACTAGGTGAACGAAACGGGGATTTAATGGCCGCTCTAATTACACTGTGATTGAATTATGCTGGCAGATACCAGGGAAGAGCGTGCACCTCTTCTCGGTGCTGAAAATATATTTCAGGCTTGTTTGACAAGTAGATCGGTGTAATGGACGAGCGTGGCGATGTTTAAACGTTGACGGTATCGCGTTCGCAGATATAATCGATGGAGAATACGTTCAGGATTTCGAAGGACAGTTATGAATATCATTTTTAAACTTATGGAGGACGAAAGAGATAGCCTCGTGTTACGAGAAATAGTGACTAAATAAATAGTAGAAATCTGTTCTGCAATTCTATGTAGAAAATGGTAGAAATATTTCAATCTGTAAAAATTGTGTAGGGTCCAAGGAACGATGGAATGAGTTTTTGAATTGAATGCGTGTGTGCGTGTATATGAGTGTCTGGAGAAAGAAGAGAATGCATGGAAATCTGGATAAAAGAGTCGAAAATGTTCGATGAATGAATGCACAGTAGGATGTGTACGCAGCGTGCTTAGTTTAGTTTAAAAAGGGCAACTGAAAGTGTACTATCTTCAATCATAAATAAAAATAAATTAACTTTTCAATTTTCACAATTGTGACGGAAATAAAATTAATTAAGCACTTTTAAAACTGGGAGGAATCTTTCGAAAGTCATTTGCAATTATATATAATTATCATAGATTAGTAGAGAATAATAGTGGTCGTAAAACGAAAAGTTTTGAATTCGGAGTAGTGTAGTACCATTAAAGTGATAAACGTTTGCGTGGTCGCGTGGCTTTCGTTGTGGCGCCATGATGAAAATAAACCGTGCAGTGCGTGCCAACGTTTCACAAGGCTGCACGATGTAATCCAACCCAGGAAGGTGTGATACCCGCAACTGATTTTCACGCTGCCATTAAATATTTGCATCCTGCAGACTAATAGTACACGAGTTTGGAAGATAATTTGTTGTTCGAGCTTTTTGACGCCATTAGCGGCGTTTAAAAGTAGACGAAATAACGAGTTATTATTGGTACGTTAATCCATTGAACAATTATACTGATACTATTTTCGAAGTACGACGAGTGTAATTGAGAGGTTGTCTTCTTGAGTGATTTAACAATATCACGGAAAAGTACAGAAATCTACCTACGTAATTTTCGACAATATTGTAATTTCACTAATATATCATAACGATGTGAATCGCTCTAGTAATATACTATTTCCCATGATTCTTGTGATAGCTGATATTTAGACGAGATAGATATGTTTTTACTAGCAAACTATTGTAGCTAACAGCCATTATTTTCCTCCAAAGTTCATAAACGTTTAACTGCAATAACTAACATCAATGTTCATTGAAAACATTTGAGTACGCTTATTTATACGTACGTATCCTGTTCGTGATGTCTTCTCTAATGCGTTCGCATTAGACTATATTATTACAATATTAACGTAGTTGTATCGAAATAATCAAAAAACGTTGAAAAATTGCTTGCAGATTTCGTTTATTAAAAATTTGGAAAAGTATAATATAAAAAGTAACAAAAATTGCTAAAAAAAAAAAGAGAAATCAGTGCGATTAAGAACTCTGACGTCCATTTCCATAAGTGCTATTCCTTGGAACAATGCATGACGTATAATGTTATCAGCTAGCGTAATAAGGAAAAGTGATGTTAGTGGAATTTAAATAAAAACTGGTAATTAAGTAACCGGAATGTAAATAATTTAAACAACGTAAAACATTACATTAGAATAATACATAATGCAAAAATGTTGTCAATAAATAATACAAGGAAAGACGTCAGCGGTATAATAATGAATAACTTAAACAATATAATTCTTTTAAAATGCATAAAACATGCTTTTTTAAATTATGTATCAAGTTTTGATAATCGTTAATGGCGCCACTAGTAAACCGTTGCACCTACTATACATATTTACCATCTATACAATTGAAATCGTTATGCTGTCGTTCGTTACCGAATTCGTAATCAAAATTAACTACTGAAAATCAATAAACTTTTTCTTTTTTTCATTCCAAGTCCTTAAAGTTTCGATTAGTTAAAAAAGTGTACGTACAATCTGATTTCATCGAAGATTTATTATGCTGATATAACGTACCAAGTGAGTTTTGAAGCGAATAGATTTTGCTACGGATTCAGTGGGAAACGGAGAATGTCTTTCACGCACAGCAATATGTCGCCGAGACTGAAATGAACCAAGAACAAGTAACGTACAACACAAGCGGCGCAGGATGTAACCGCAATGAAAATTCTATTTTTGGAGCATCTCTCTACAAGCTCCTCGGAATATCTTGAAACCGTAGCGTTCCCGACCCTCGGTCAAAATAATTTCATTCCAGATCCAGAAAACGGACGCGCTTTCCACAGAGCGAAACAAAATGGCGTCCACTCGTGACTGCTCTCAACTGATTTAATCGAAAATAAATTTACATCCAAATATCTTTCATTTTCCATTGTCCTCCAATCCGGTTTTACAGTTCTAGTTGAACATTTTTTAGTTCCTCAGATTAACCGAGAGATTGTATTCATTCAATTTATTCAATTGATTATTCCCTAGAAGAATAATAACACCGAAAAGCAGCTTCGAAGCAAATTTTTAAATTATAAAAAAATTAATTGCAATCAATTAATAAATAATAGGAGTCGTAATTAGCTTCATGCGAAATTTTGTAACGCGAATTATCTGAATTGTCAAATCGAAATATTTTTAAAGAATAAATTCCAAATTTCGAACACAAATTTTCCATACGAATCTGAAATCGACATAAAGTTTGACGTTTCGCCTTTCTAAGAAATTATCTCCCGTTAACTCTTTTTTATGATCTTTGTCTTTAATTTTATGTCGAAAGAGCAGCCATTAAAAAGCTGTATTCTATTTATCGACACGCTCAAACATTTAAACACGTTTTAGGTACACTAAATCGAATAAACGAAACATCTTCTGTGTGCTTTTATCAAGAAAAACTTTACTTCATTTTAATTTCAATGGAATTTTATAAATACAAACAAACTCGATTACTTTTAACGAGCTGAAATAAGTTGCTGCGTGTATACGTATAATATAAAAAGTGAAAGGATTAAATATGCGGATCGAGGCACGGGTAAAGAAAGTTGATGCGATTTCATTATTGGCGATCATAGAAAAATTGGCGCTACTTATATAGCTAAATGAATAAAACGACGGATCCTGTGGAGAGGAGAACTACTCTCACACAATCAGTCATGGATAACATTGAGACCATTTGCAGAGTGCTATTTGCAATTGTTCCATTTGCAGCGGCAGGATGATTGGTACCATTCACAGTTAAACGATCTAAGTGGAGGAGTGTTCGTACAAAGGGTGATATTTGCTACCGTCCTAGAAGGAAATTAACATGACTGCGATATTAAGTAATACTTTCAGTGTTCCTCCCGCGTTGTATTCCGATCAAAAGTCGCTTAAGATTGTAATTCGTTTAAAGTATAAAAAATAGTTTACGCGTACGTTACCACTGAAATGGTTCGTATCGTAAAATGTCAAGGTAACGAATTTATTTAAAAACTAACATAAGTAACTAACATGAGATAGATATTATTTTCGCGTGCAACGTGTATATTGCGATACTATTTCAGTCTATGCATTGTGCACCGTCTGTAATATTATATATCCACTCTTCGACTGATTTATTGTACTCGTGTACGACGAGCGTTTCTAACATTAAACAAAGTTTGGATGAGCTTATTAACATGTCGCTTGCCAAATAACTTTCGTCCGTCTTCGGCATTGTTACACAATTCCTCGCTATCTCTACAAGGGGCATAATGTATTTTGTCCATTTCGTGTCAGCCGATCGGAATTCGAACAAGCGTTTGTACACAGAACACGCTCGGTTATCGAGGCAAAGGATTTCGAAGCACGCTTCGTTGATTACGTTATTTTTCAGACGCGCTATATCATTCTGTCCCGTCGAAAATAGAAACAAATTAGCTAGAATACGATACGGAATGAATTGTTGACACCTGAACGCATCAACGAATCGAGACGAATCGAGACGAGTACGCGTTAATTAAATTTCATTCAAAATGGCGTATCCCACCATTCCGTTCGTTGACTGCGATTGACGCAAGTTTTTTTAATTAATAATAATTTATTGGTATGTTATGTATCTTTAGAAGGAAACTCTGTCACATTTATGCCGAATACAAAAATATCTTTTCTGATTATTTTTAGAGCTACTAAAAATACGCAAAATAACGCAACCTTCATATTTCTATGAATATTTCATACACTAAATGTAACGCACATGGTTTGTTGCTATATTTGGAACGATTAAGCCAATTCGCGAACAATTCTCCAAGTTGAGGATAAAAGTAAAAATGTTTGTTCGACCTGCTACATTCCACTTATTGTTCGATTTTGTATTTCTCAGAAGTGATACATATTATTATAAATTTAAATTTAACGTTGCATTTTTTATAGCTTTGATTGTTACCATTTGTGGAGAACCACCTAATATTAATAAAATGAAACTAACTATACCAAAAAGCCATTGTTCCTTTTTCTGTTGATACACAGTGGCATACTCTAATTATACTTGGCAGCAATTAGTAAATAGTGTGCTAACGACGTTTCTGTTTGTATCGCGGAAATATATACTGAAAGCGTTAAAAGACTTCACGACGCTACTATTTGGATCTCGATGTTTACAAACATTTCTATTTTAAGTATAAAATCACCCCTCACGATTTGTTTCCACCAATATTTTAATCTTTGCAAGTACTCGCATCAGGAATAACTGTTTTCAACGCTCAATATTATAAATTCAACCCTTACATGCATACAGAAATTGTAGATAGTTGTCCAATCAATTTAAATATCTAGTTTCATCTAACAGATGGCACTTCTATTCGCGGTAGTCAAGATATTCAATTAAGATACAACAATACAAACTATTCTTTCAATTATAATCATTGTAGAACACAGCAGTAAAAAGAAGCGTGCCCCTCCCCCGACATATTCTTTAGAATGCAACAAAAGATCTGTCCTAAAAGAAACGCTAAGAACAAATCACAATTGGAGGACAATTGATAAACGATCGCGCGTACGAGAACTCTAATTCCACCTGAAACGAAGCTCTGTCCAATTAGAGTGCTCTTCAATACCACTCGATTCAACGAGTGGACGCAGGTGACACGTCCACGTCCGCGTCCACCTGTCGCATAGTTCAAACAAAACTTGTATTAGCGATCGTAGCTGGTTAGCGATCGGAGAGAGTCGAACGTAAGGCGAGAGAAGAGGACAGGCTGCTCACGTGAAACGTCCACGTCTATTTGCTCTTCCTATTTTCGTAGCCGTTCGGTATATAAAGAGCCCGTCCTCGGGACATTGCCGAAAGATTTGGCAGCGATCCGCGGTTTTCTGCGCCGTGGCGCTCGTCGGTGCCGTAGATAGAGCCGCCAGTGAAGAGAAGCACGAGCATAGTTTACCCGGGGGAATCGTGTCGGAGGTGTTGTACGACGGTGAACCGTTTCGCGGTGCTCCGACTCTCCCTTCGTATCCGTACCCTCTGCATTCTTACACCTACCCCAAATTGTGGGACGATGTCAATCATCATTTTCAACTTTTTCAACCATTTCGAACCATCTTTTACGATTATCTGTTCTCATTCACGGTAAAAAAAAACCAAAAGTCATTTCTCGATGGCCTTGCTTCGTAATGTTTCCAGAGTTCGAGGAGAGTAACGAGGCGGATGGACAGATCAGTTTGATCGTCGTATCGCGGAAAAGTGACATGATTCGGTGCGTCGGTGGTACTACTTGGTGATATTTCGCGTGGACTCGTTCAGAGGTTTCGGTCCACGTGTTCGGAGGTGCGCGGTTTGTCGCAAGTGGTTCCACGTCGTGGTCTTATTCGAGCGAATAACTAGGCGGTTGCCAGGCGAACTGGGACAAATCGGTTCGTGTGGAGACTGGCGCCCTGGCGCGAATACCGGCCGTGGTTGGCACCGATGGATGATAAATAAAGCACGTGGCGCGCGAGGGACAACCGTGCACGGGGTGGAAGGATCGTTTTCGGGTGCCGGAAGAAATACGTGGGGAGAAGCAGAGGAGCTGGAACAGTTGTTCCGAGTGGAATGTTAACGCGTTGATTGAAAACAGAGAAGAATGGGGAACACGGACAGCGTGCACGACGTGGAGATGAGCTCCTTGTCGGCGATACGGAACGACCGACCTCACATCAGGGTGAATACGAATGATCGACTTAATTCGAACGTGGTTTGTTGTTATTGTATTGTATTATATCTACTATTGGGCATTGGGGTGGGTACATGGACGGTTGACTGGATTTAAATTTGATGTATTATGTGTAAACATCGAGGTAGTCAATAGGAAATTCCAATAAAACACTTTTTATAGGAATAATTTCATTCTTGGTAGTAACTTTTTGCGAGAAATTTCAGTGTTATCGAAACGGAAAATTTTAGACAACATAATTTCAATATTAGTTGTAATTAGTACTATCGTACCATTGGCTTGCGATACCGCATCTGGTTCGATCGGTCAGTTACTTTACTCTTCGTAACCAGTCGCTATTTCGAAATTTTTAAATCCAGTTCAACTCGAATTTGTATCGAGCAATTAGTTTGAAATGTTTCGAATTTCTGGTATCGAGAATACAAATCTACGGTACGTTCATTAAACGATAGGCGTGACAAGTTGGCCGATACAAATTGAATGGCAGAAGCCTCGTCCACCTCGCAAGGCTATTACGAAACGGCGCCATTGATAGGCTGAACAGGTTGCATAGCCAGGCCACAAAGTGCAGATGTCTAGATGCGCATAGGCGCCAATAAAGCGTGCATGCATATGCACGTTTGCAAATGATTGTTGATACGTAAGACGACAGGATATTGTACCGTAACGTAAAACAGAAACTATCTGAGAAATTCAGCGAATCCACCAACGGCTACTGGTACTATTAGTTAGCTACTTGTACGCATACATTTACAAATAATTGACGGGTAGCTCTACGTGAAAAGATGAACGGAATGATATAGGTATGTGTGTAATATATGAGTACGTAGACGATACATCTGCTATACGGTAATTTCCAGTAGTTATACAATATATATATGCATTTAATGGACTCCAGTGACAATTTGAACTCGCCAGGAATTAAATTATCCTTCTTTTAAACAAATTTTTGTTTCTTCGACAGCTATACGTGTAATTGTACCGTTCAACTTGTTTGTTTAAAAATTGAAAAAAAATTATTTTTTGCCTCGCGAAAGATTGAACTAGCAAATATCATTCTTCGATCGAAAAAACGAAATTTTCTATTTGGTAGATGGATTCGTGCGATAGGGAATATTAAACAATAAGCATTCCCAGTATTATTCGTACACGCGTGTTCGATCGTAGAATAGAATAGTACTTATTATAGCATTTCTCTGTTAATTTTAGTTTTTAATGCATTATTTACTTGATACTATATCTTTATAATTTCCGTTAGAATCATTGCAGCAAGATTACAAGCAAATTCCATTTGAACATTAGGTTAAAAAATATATTCATCTAAAAATGGACAAATTTACATCGAATAATATCGTAGGCTACCCTTGACACGCGCGTACTGCTTGACATTGAAGAAAAAACACAAAACCTAACGTAAAACTGTAATAATCATAGGATATTCGAGTTAACCACGTAAAACACATACATACTTAACCACCAGACGAAGTATGCGATTTCCAACTAGATTTCCACTACGCAACGATGGGCCGTGCAATGCAATCAAGAGCGTTATATTCTAAATACTCGGACGTAATAAGTTATTAACATTATTTCATCAAAATATTTTTAATGTACATTGTAATGTTCAATTGCAATAAAGTCCTCAACTTTTTGGTATTATCCAGTCGCGTGATTCTGAAAGACCTGTTTTGGTTATGGACCATTGATTGTTCGCCTTTCTACAAATTCTCGGTGAACGTTATTCGATAAATTTACGGATTACATAAACTTATTTCTGGTCGTTTTAATTTCCCGCCAGTTATATGCCGGTGGAATCCTGAGGATTCGACAAACTTACGGATTACATAAACTCATTAGTGGCCGTTTGAATTTCCCGCCAATTATATGCCGGTGGAATCCTGAGGATTCGATAAAATTATTTGTTTTACGAGGTAATCAGTTTGGAAGGGTATTAATAAATATTAACATTAATATAGTATTTTTGCAACGGTTTCTTAATTGAAAATAATTAATAAAGCTTGTAATATTATATAAGCACTTTAGAGAATGATCTGAACGATAGTGAATTGTTTTAAATATTTTCACAAGTATTCTTGGCATTTGCAGTGGAATAGGGTAAGTTGAATTATTTCGATTTATTTTTAAATGTACACGTGGGACACGTTTATACCGAAGAAACGATCCAGTGTCCATAATACTGAAATACTAAAATAGAAGCTCGAAGTCCTCTTCTAAGACAGAGGAAGAGAAACGATTATATGCATAGTACAAGCGGTTATTATTTATGACGAATAATAATTATCTCGATATCCGTAGCAGAATATGACGACACATTCGAAAATTTTCTCTCGCAATCGAAAGCAATTACTCGGAAAGTAATTTTTCTCGTTCGCGACATTTGATTGACAACGAATTGCTGTTGATTAATATCAGTCTAAAATAAGCTGGAACATCTACGATCTACGTACACGCGACAGAAATGTAATGAAAACAAGATAGCTTTTCATTTCGTCCATATGGTAATTAGTGTCTAATCGCGATTCCATTGTTGGCGGACTGAGGACGTAAGTGAATAATTTTCCGGTTATATAAAAGTGGGGACAATATTCATTATTCTGTACTTCTGCTCCGGCAAGTGCAGTGCACCTTCCAGTCTTGTATTTCCTTCAACCTATCGACGAACGCGAACGTCCGTTTCCCGTCGAGCTCGTACAATCTCGTCGGCACATCAATTAACCCCATAAAACGTGGGGAACCGAGTAAAAAGAATTGTTCGTTCCGTTATTGTCTTCCGGTTTGTTTTTTCCTCGAATTTTCGTTGATTTGTGAGTGTACAAGGATTTCTAACGTGGCCCGTCCTCTCTGTGATCAGTCGAGAAACATTAATTAGTTATGATTGGCACGTGCATGAAATATGTTGCCAAAAAAGTATATAATATTTTACTCGATATTTATGTACACGTACGAACAGATGGTATTTAACGATTCTTTTTCGTTAACGTAGTCGCCCGTTCTCTTCTGTTACAGAGAACACCAATGCGCCCAATGATAGCGGAATACGACCCAAAGAAGCAAGGTGTGAAAACAGAACTGTCAGACATGGTTCTTGTCAAGTAAGTGCGAAAACTTGGTTTACGAAACCGACGCGAACGAACGGTTCAACGATAGTCGAGCAATTCACTATCTGCTACCACGACCAATCATCACCATTGCTTTCTTGCCAAACTCAAATGCTCCGTGCTCAAGCAAACGTGAGTGACAACCCGAGGATCATATATTGTGCATTATATCGTATATATGTGTATTCTCTCATTCTCTGTGCTCTGTTACTATTTATTTTATACACACACAATGCATATATATACATATTTTTTTGTATTTATCTATTTAATATTATATACTTTATAATACGAACAATTTCACGACTAATTCATGCATACCGCCTGTGATCGCTGACGTAGAATTCGTAGCGTAGCTGGCACCAGGGATGCTTGACGATTGGCCGCTGAATCGTGATGATTCTTTTATCGCTGGTTTGTGCAGAAACGCGCTTCCCTTTTATTTCATGTAACTGCCGTGCGCTCGCTCGTACGTTTGACGTTTTATTTGTTTACATTCTCCCTTCCTCTCGCTTCACTCTCGTAACCCATTTACATCCACGAAATCAAGCATTCCGTAAATTTTTGCAAATATTACAATGCCTTTTCATTTTTCTTTTTCTTTTACGTGGGAGGATCATGCCGAACGAAAAGTTGGTTTTACGTTCAAATATTGTAGGTTTGTATCGAGACATCGTTTCTTTAAATATTTCGCTCTTCATTTTGAAGATTTATTCGCGTATTTTAAAAAACATTCTATAGCTTTCCGGTAATCATTATATTTTTGGAATATCGGTTATTTTATTCGAGAGATGAAAAACGTTAAAGATAATGTTATCCATTTAACGTAATTATTTCGCTTGAAAGCAAATTTATGGAAACATAAATATGAAAATAGAAAGCAGTAGAGATTACTTAAATAATTTATGAAAGTGAAGAATGGCGAAACTAATATACATAAAATATTCAACTTAACCAAATGCTTGTCTAACGCGTTTCAAGTCCTTGTATAATCTTGTGAAATCGTATCAGAGGGAGAGAGAAAATAGTTTTAAAGAATCGGTTGAAAGAAAGGAAATAATTACAATTGCAATTACAGAAAAAAAACAGAAAATTGGCGTTAATCACTGAATAATAATTAAGTTTTAATAGATGTATCATTAGATAATTCGGAAGTTCGGAAGGAAACAAGAGGTTGAGTAAGCAATATTCAGTGCGCGATACTTTTTAGATATTATGACAGGATATTAATTAATTATGTATTCGAAATGGTACTATTTAGTAATTAGTTCGTTATATAACAAGAAAAAGATGTCAACTATGTTCGGATTGACAATTTACACCGAGATACAAGATGTTAGTTATTTAAAAAGAAAAAATAAGATTCGGTAAAAATGGTAACATGCATGTTTGAACTGTTTTATCATGGAATTTCAAGTATACCAATTATTAGTTTAAACAGTATGCAAAAGCGTGCAAACACCTTGAGTGCTTGAAACTGAACCAACTTAGTTTTTTCAGCTTTTAAATTTAAATTGTTATCTATGTAATAAAAACACTATTCAGAACTAATCTATGAACGTAACAACTTGTGCGTTTCCATTATTAAGACAAACTCAACGTGCAAACGAAGTACGCTAAATATTCTAATTACAGTCCAAATCAACATTTTGCAATTCGAATAAACGGGACTGCATTGTTCTCATTCGATGTACTTATATCATATAGTCGGTAATGAAATCATTTCTATTCGAGTGAATGTCACCAAAAAATGGTTGGCGTGACACTCGAAATGTTAAAAATAGAAAAGACGAATCTTAACATTAGCCATCGCGAGTACAGTTTACTCGACCTCTGTAGCATTCGCAACGATCGTGATTCTCGTCTCTGCATCATCGAGCGTTAATAATTTTCCAAAAATTTCTCTTAAAGCCATGGAAAATCGAGTCGAGGAAATAAAAATGAGAGGATACAATATACATATAAATCATGCACGAAAGCGTCGGTTTTTCGGCACAAACGAGCGATCGTCGTCGATCCGGCGGCGAGTCGACGAAATCTTTGGACCCTTTGCGCGCAAGATGGAATTTCTCCTTGCTGCACCTTCCGGTTCTACTTGTCGTCGCGTTCGTCGTCGTTTTCATTTCAATAACTTACACGTGTCGTTTCTCCGTTGCTTCTTCCTTTTTTCCACCACGTTTCATCGCACAAATTTTATCTTCGATTTTTACTTATTCATGAATAGCAACCGATCGATATCGCAACCGTAACGATCGGATGTTGTGTAACGCTTGAAAAGAAAAAATCGATAGATAGCGCTCCTCGAATTAATTATGTTTATTTGCACCTGCTTTTGGTCGTAACATACGCAGTTAGACGTACCATATATTTGTCAGGTAACTAGAAACGCAATCGCTATAAATCTTCCTGTTGAGCGTCGTTTCCCGGTGAAGCACCTGCTGCATAACGCGCGTAACTGTCCGATAAGTTCGTGCTGGAAACAATTAACTGGCAAGGTCGGTTGTTCGTGTTAGATTAAACCGTATCGTGGAAAAGTTACGAGTTCTGCTCTGCATTTTTCTTGATTTTATATTAAGTTTGATCACCTCCCTGAATATTTCACGCGTTACCTACCGTATAAATCAGTAGTGCCGTGAGCGACGTACCAGCGGAAGCGCACATCTGTTGCATATCGAATAAAGGAAATATATCTAAAAATACAATCGCAAGTTCCGATTCAACGTTCCAATGTAGTTCCTTTCATTCGCGGTTAAAATTCTATCGAAGCTTTAGATTTTCTTCTTTACGGAATTTAGATGATCAAACTATAAGTATTTCATTATTTTTTCCTTTTGCTACAATTTAAAGAACAGTAAAGCAGAGATAAAGCAGAGATAAAGCAGAGATAAAGAAAGATAAACTAGATAGAGTCGAGGAAGGGCAAGGTGCAGAAAGGAGACAATCCTCGCGGCGGTTTCTTCGTCATTGGCTGAGGATGCTTCGTAATTGAGGCCATGCGGTGTGCAAGCAAATTATGTTCTTCTAAAGGATTATAATAAAGATGAAAACTGTCTTTACTATATAATATGTGCATTTATATGATTCCAGACTTGCGTATAAACTGCGGGCATAGATTCGGGCTCTATGAAAGTGCTCTGCGAATAATGTGAAAGTGATGAAAATATAAAAAAAAAACAAACGTAAAAAGATATAAAATTAAATTTAAAAAGAAAACAAAAACAAAACAAAAGAAAATTATATACACGGTACCGTTTAAGAAAAAAAAACGGCACGGTCTCTCTGATGGACGATCGCGTGTTCAGGACGGTTTATTGGAACGGTTTTGTTACGATCGACGCGTACTGACGCCGCTATATTAACAGACAGCGACGGGACAAAGTTTTGCCAAACGAAAACAAAAAAAAATAAAATTCTAGATATCGCAAAAAAATAAAATAAAATTAGACAAAACGTGAACGAAATTCCGCGATGAACGACCGGACGCAAACTCGCCGCAAACAACCGACGGACGTTCTTAAAAAATCACAAGAATCTATCAAAAGTAAAAAAAGAGTCGAAAGAAAAAGAGCCAGAAAGAAAGCAACTCTTTTTGGACGCCGTGTGACCTTGTTGTCCGCGCACGCGCGATTATTAAAACGGTACCAAATCAAAAACGAAAAACGAGAAATACAAAACAGCAAAGTAAAATAGCGACGATAATTGGCATTGAAAATAAAAAAAATGACCGTTTGACGCGCGTAAAACTGAACGGAACAAAGTTAAAGTACCGAGAACTAATAATGACATTAATTAAAAGAAAGTGCGTCGGAAAGCAAAGAAGGCTTGTTAGTCGTCGTACTGCGTCGTGGCGCTGGGCGTCGCGGTGTTGCAGTGCGGTGGTTGCAGCTGCCTCTAAGCCTGATCGCGGCGCGTGAACTATTGTCACGTGTAACGTGACACACACAGACCTACTACTACTACTACTACTACTCTACTACTACTACTACTACTATTCTATTTCGGAGCTTTCTCGACTAAGAAAGCTTCGCACGACTAAGGAGAGAAACTACCGCACCTCAATGGGTACCTATATACCTACACACCTACCTTTTTGTGATTTTTTAATCAAATTTACACTCTTGTCGTGTCACGTCGTTACACACGCGCACACTCACGCACACACACACACACACACGCGCGCGCGCGCAAACACAATCGAGTAACGGCTACGTTGAAACTGGTCGGGAAACGTTGAAACGTCGACACGTTAAAAATGATAACGCTCGAACGACCGATTGTCCATCTGGTTTAATGCTTTTTTACTCGTTCTTTACCGTGGTAATTGTAATCGACATTGCGTACTCGTATTTTCGATATCGTTCATGATTGAAGCTCTATTGGTGTTATGGTATACATTTCGATGGGTCGGGAAAAGTGCATCGGTAAGAACCCGGGGGAATTTTTTTTAAATTGTTGGAGAACATGGCGCGATTGTATTTCGCAAGATGGCGGTGTTTGAAACGTTCTTTAGATTGTTACTCCTTTTTCTTTTTTAACGTGAAGCTTCTCTTGTAAAATTATCTATTATATATAAGTGACGATTGAAATAATCTTACGGTTACAGATATAAATGGATTATTTTCTAAAAAATGCCTTGTACGCGTAATAAATTATTTATAAGAGAAACTAATGAACAAATATGCATTTGTAATGAAAAAAATGTTATTGCATCATGATAATTTCAAATTGCACCATGTCAATGTTCAGTCGAGCGTAAATGCATAGTTCTTCCATAGATGCGTTGATAAAATTCTAAAAGGTGGATTAGTGTTGTTAAATATTTATAAACTAAAAGCTTGATACGGAAAATGTTCCACATTTTTAAATATAAAGAAATATTATAACATTATATATATTTAATACAAGAAATATTATGTCATTAACAGTCGCGCGAGCGTAAGTAAGAAATGAATGGACAAATCTCACCGCATGATACCATTATCTTACGGATGATAATAAAAATATCAAAACTTGACATTTAAATAGAAAATTAGTAACGATCTAAATAACTTTCCTTGGCATGAATATGCAAACGTTTCTTGAAATTCGAAATATTCAAATTTCGCGAATGCCACGTGTACCATTCTTCTACCACTATAAAGTGTATTAATAAACACAGGAAGAAAAATAAAAATAAATATAAAAACACATTCAATGTTCTTTCAATTACATATTATCTTGCTAAACACTTTTCAATGTTATCATAGTTTAATAACAATAAAATCGATAATTTCACCACATTTCTATGATGTGCAAGAAATATTTTCGTATCCGTTAAAGCTGCAACATTGTCAATTGAATATCTTCCCAACGAAACAAAAAGAAACCGATCGAT
Source organism: Xylocopa sonorina (assembly GCF_050948175.1). Lineage (NCBI taxonomy): Eukaryota > Metazoa > Arthropoda > Insecta > Hymenoptera > Apidae > Xylocopa > Xylocopa sonorina. The sequence continues at coordinate 2,850,469 of NC_135195.1, read as the reverse complement.
TTACCACCTTACAGAAAAATCGAAACGATTCTTTCTACAGCCATTGAAATGAAACAACCATCGTGGATATGTCAATCATACGATGAGTACAACATTCTAATCAATGTTAATCGTGTTTCGTGTAAAATCCGTAAAGATTTTTGCTAATTATTATTGCTACCTGAAATTCTAATTCTGCCGAACGTAAAATTACCTTAGCCAAATGTCTAGCGAAACAGGTTGCGCCATGCACTTTTCCCTCGGCCTGAGTCTAATAAAGAATAAGTCGACGAATCAGACGCACGTAATGACACGAAGTGAAACGAGAAACCGTCGCGTTATCTCTGTGATCGTCGTATCAGAGGCAACGATTGAAAGAGAGAGAAAGTTAGTTGAGTTTGTCGAATTAGAAGTATTCGAAAGATCGATTTCCTCGATGTTCCCTCGGCACGTGCGTATGGGCGGAAAGTTGGGCGACAGGGAGGAAATCGAAGGAATAGTTAACCCGTAAAAGTACGCGCAAAAATTAATCGAGTCCAAATGGTCCTCCGGTGACGAAGCATTTCATTGAGCAATGGAAATGTTTCATTCACTTGTAACGCTTAATTGACTCGACGGACATTCCGTGGAATCTGCTCGAATATGTCTGTAATAATCGAAGGGGCCAGAGAGTAATGTCGTTTGTAATTTGCCGATATTTAAATTGCCATTTGGCTTTAATGCCATTTTAAATGATAATTAATCCCAGTTTAAGGGCAAACATTAGTGTTAATTACCATTCGAAACTATTTTAAAATCTGTCTACATTTGAATGCTTAAACAATTAATTCCTTTTTTAAGTTCTAATAAGATAAAACTAGATTTATTAATTTGAAAATGAAAGGAATAAGCGGAGATTTTATTTGCATTTGTACGAGTGTGAAAACGAAACGAAATACATAAGGGAATTATTGTTTTCGACATTATTCGCTGGCGCCTTTTAAAACTGAATGCAACAGCATCACGCTTGCAGTCGCATTTAAAATGCACAGCGCGAACGAGAATCAATTAATCGATACTACTCGAGACCGTAACAGCGGAAAACCATTTTCAGCCGTGAGATCTCGCATTTAGAGTCGAGTGTTATCGAGCAGTTCGCTCGCTGTTAACTCCATTTCCTTTACTCTAGAATTAATGCCTGTTGCGAGTGTCCAGCTTTTGCCTGATTAAAACGCGCAGATCTCGCCCACGAAATCACATCTTTATCGTGTTATCATCAAGCTCGTCCAACGTAATTTTTAATTTATATTATAAGCACCAGTTGAATGGCATAGTCAGACTTTCGATCTGTTTAACTGTTATCCATCTGTTTCGTTTCTTCCAATCTTTCAATCATAATCGTGATTGAAATCCTTTCATTAAAAATTTTAATGCATAGTAATAAATATAGATATAATAATTTTGTCGAGAGATTCAGTTCTTTTGACACCTGCTGTGAAGCAAGTAAGAAACGTGACCGTTTGTATTTTGCAAATATTCTTTGGCTTTCAGTGCGAGCGAATTTTGGTTTGTAACCAGTTACTCAATCTTTGCGTGGGCGTTACCGAGTTCGTTATGAAATTTCAACAGGTTAGAATATGAATTCATCGACTACCGTACAGCTTGTGTGTATTTAGAATGTCAAAAGGCTTTGAATAACGGTTAGTGTCAAACATTACGATGCTCTACGTCTATTCTGCAAAATTACATGGATTTTCCAAGATTTCGGTCTTTTCAACGAATATACGTTTCAATATTTTATTTCAATAAAATGAATTGCCAATAGAAACGATAAACATTTTATATAATCTCACTAAAAATACATTCGTTACGTAATTATTCTCCAATTCTAATTCGAAACAGAAATATCTCGTCGCAAATAAGAACAATTGGACAACAAATCCAGCGTCTGACTAACGCCATTCAGCAAAAGCTTTGTCGACTCCAGCCGCTCTACGGACCGATTCCAGTACCGATTTACGAGCACTTCGATCCTCTCTGTTCCCCACTGATCCGTGATCCTTGTGCGTGGCGTGCATGCGTTGCGCGTGTACAGAAAGTCTCACTCACATACGTCACTCTCTACTCTTCCCTCATGAACGTATTTGTAATTGTTTTTTTCTTTCGTTTGCCGTTGTCGATACAAAAAAGAAAGAAGAAAAATTCTCACATAATCGATGCATCGAGAGAGAGAAAAAAAAAAAAATCAAAAAGAACACGGTCGTGCCGTACGTAGTCAAAAGTTCTCCACTGCCAGAACACTTCTACTCGCGCTTTCAGAACTATGACATTCAATATCCCTTCTATAACGGAAGCTTGTTAATGATACCGTATACTAACGACGTCGGTTTTGCAGATACAAGTGCGAGAAAAATGATGTACCGATTACCGTCACGAACGGCTCAACGTTGCCGCTCGTGGAACGACCGAACGACGAGGAGGCGGCCCTTTACAATCCGTTCGAGCACAGGAAGCTGGCCCATCCGACGTCGGACCTGGACACCCTGATACACTTGCTGAAAGGCAGTTTGGGCACCGGAATTTTGGCAATGCCAATGGCCTTCCGTAATGCTGGCCTCTTGTTTGGATTGTTCGCCACTTTCTTCATAGGAGCCGTTTGCACCTACTGCGTGCACATTTTAGTGAAGTGCGCCCATAATCTATGTAGGCGGACTCAAACACCGAGTCTGGGGTTCGCGGACGTCGCTGAAGCTGCGTTTATGGTCGGTCCTGAACCTGTACAGAAGTACGCTCGTTTAGCAAAGTAAGTGTTTCAATCTTTTGAAATTTAGCCATAAATTGTTAATAGAATATCATGGTGGAGATTATTGAACATTACTCGGGCATTTAACTCTTACATGCTTGTCTAAGAATTATTTACTGTTCATTAACGTGAGGCAATCATTTCTTGAATTTTCCAGAGCTACAATAAACTCGTTCCTAGTGATCGACCTGATAGGTTGTTGCTGCGTGTACATCGTTTTCATCTCGACCAACATAAAGGGGGTGGTCGATTATTATACGGAAAGCGACCGGGATGTCCGGTATTTTATGGCGGCGATGTTGCCACTCTTGATTTTACTCTGTCTGGTCAGAAACCTGAAATACTTGGCGCCGTTTTCGATGCTTGCGAATGTCTTGATCGCCACTGGAATGGGGATCACGTTCTATTACATTTTCAGCGATCTACCCAGTATCAGCAACGTGCCGAACTTCTCGAGCTGGTCTCAGTTACCCCTGTTCTTCGGCACTGCAATCTTCGCTCTTGAAGGCATCGGTGTGGTAAGTACAATTCCTTAAAATATCCTTATCTGAACCACTCTGGCAAAGTTGCGACATTTTTTAAATGATGCATATGTTTATTCTTTTTATAAATTAAGTGTTCAGAAATAAAGGAAACAAGGGAAAACCAATGCTGGTAGGGTTAAACAGATGTTGAATTGCAGATTCTATAGTTTTTACACGTTAAATAAAAAACGTTTCTTCGGTATTATTAAAGAATGAAATTTTAACTGATTTGCCATTTCGTCAGAGAAGGCAGCATAGATCTAATTAGAACGAAATTACAAATAAGAGTGTAGTTTCAATTTTGTGAAGCAATTATGTGAAATATTTGGATATTAGGGTGTTTGTAGAAAAATATTCAAAAATTTGGTCAAAATTTCAAATTATGGTTTACAAGTCTTTCTTACTAACTAACAATTTCCTCTTCTGAAGATAATATGTTTGATCTATCCACTACCATCACCATTATTATCACGCTTAATTGATATCGAGGACTGTCTGTAAAAACCTGATATACACAATAGTAACGTAATTGACAATTAGCAAAGTAACTTTAAATTAAGATAATGTACCATTGTCTTGTAACCTTTCGTCCGACTTACACTGTTTCAAATATTTTCTGCTACACAGTACTATGTGTTCCTGTCTTCCAACCATACGGTTTGTTCATCCGTTTTATAGAAGTCGAGCGTGTATCGTTAATATTCCGTTCGATGCACGATCGGTCGCGTACATAGCGGTCGAATCGTGTTTAGTATTTCGATCATGCGATAAGCGGTTACGAGAGATTGCCGGTTAGATGTCGGATCGAAAATTCCGATGTACGTCTGCGATGAAATTCCCTCCTCCATATTGCGAGCCACTTTTTAAAAGGCCTTGGAATTTTGCAATTTCTTTTCTCTTCAAAACTGGTAAACTCTTTGCATTCTATGCGGATGGAATGTTGATCGCGTTTTTTCTTTGGCTACGTGATATTGAATATCGTTCGCAGTACAGAGTGCAGTAAGCGATAAAAACATGCAACAAATGTATTCTATTTCTAGCAGAATTATTAACGTTACTTCCAAAGTATGTGTGATGTTTTTAAATACATACTTTTTGTTAAATAAACTGAATAAAGTATTCTATTCATTTAGTAATATAACAGAACATTGTAAAATATTTTTTAAATTGTGAAATCTAACCGAAGAATTAAAAACATTGAACCAAACTTATAGCAAGCATTAAATGCCACTTATGGCCTTAATATCATAACTGTATATAAAAACTAAATATAATAGACGTACCATGTTATATAAACGAGCGTAATAAGAACTGTGAACCGTTTTCTTAGTTTTATCGTCACGCGTAATACGATTATCGCTACATATAACAGTCGGAAAGAATTATAAATTTAATTCTATTGTTGCATAGATACGTTCCTTTGAAATTGCGCCACTTAATAGATTCAATTTAACAACAGAATGTACAAATAAAACCACTATTGTCGTGTTCATAAAATTCCATTAGATTACGTGATAAATTTCTGTTTCACGTTATACAATGCATTCTATTTAGAAATGTACTTAAACTTTGCTATTTAAAAATTTTCTAACATATTGAAGGTTTAGACACAATTTTAAAAATTCTAAAATTAGTTAAGAATCTCTGGTTAGCCAAGTTCTACGCATGCAAGGAATGATGAATTCACAAGGTTTGGCTTAAATACGAAGAAGTTTTACCGACTTTTTATAATTTTTATAATACCTATAACAAATAATCGTAGTTTTGTTGGTCTATAATGATTTTCGCAAGTATTTATTTTAAACTGCACAAGAAAATGCAAATCCAATGCATTTAGGACTCCTAACTTTTAAAAAATGTAGCAAAGCCTGAAGATCTGAAAGTTCCATATTCCAGTGATAGGTAAATAATTTGGAAACCTCTTTGCTACAGGTGATGCCTCTCGAGAACAATATGAAGACCCCCACCCACTTCATCGGTTGTCCAGGCGTGTTGAACACCGGCATGTTCTTCGTGGTTCTATTGTACAGCACAGTTGGTTTCTTCGGCTACTGGCGTTATGGTGAGAATACGAAAGCCTCCATCACGTTGAACCCAGAACAAAGCGAGGTTCTCGCCCAGTCGGCCAAGGTGATGATTGCGATCGCGATCTTCCTTACGTACGGTCTCCAGTTTTACGTGCCAATGGAAATCATCTGGAAGAACTTGAAACAGTATTTTGGCTCGAAGAAATTGCTCGGGGAATACGCGATCCGCATCAGCATGGTGATCTTCACCGTGTGCGTGGCGATTGCCATCCCAAACCTGGGCCCGTTTATCTCCCTGGTAGGCGCTGTGTGCCTGTCCACGTTAGGGTTGATGTTCCCATCTGTGATCGAGTTGGTAACCGTCTGGGAACAGGAGGACGGTTTGGGTGCGTGTTACTGGAGGCTCTGGAAGAACCTGGCCATAATCGCGTTCGGTATACTGGGCTTCTTGACTGGTACCTACGTGAGCATCCAGGAGATCCTCGAGGAGCACAAATGAAGCGCCGGGTTCATAGGAGCTACGGTGCGACGGAATAATCGCTCAGCGCGTACCATAGATGCCGGCGTGTCGTTGGACACCTTCTGCGCTCGTGTTGAGCGGACTCGTCAGGCCAGAGGGACGACGATGACGACGGCCACCAGGAGGGTGACGCCGCCAGACGCTGGCACCGTACAGCGTCGTGGTCACGCGGCCACACGAGCTACGAACTTCTAGCTTCGCGTCTCGCCCCTTCTCCGTATCTCTGTAGATATCGATAGCGCGACGACCGTAACGACCACGAAGACACATTCGCGCGTGAACGGGGTCCACGATCGACCCTGATAATTCCTAATTGTTATATTTTATTCGTGTTTCTCCTCTCTGTTATTTTGTAGACGGTGTCGCTGTGTTCAGGTAACCGAAAGGAGTTTGTGTATTTATTCTATATCCGAGGAACGATCATTCGGTACTATTTTTTTTACGGTTTTTAACCTTCCAAGTGTTGCTACTACCATTACCCTTACGAGTAATTGGTCCAAGTCGTTCGATGAATGTAAATTTAGAATGATTCTGGTGGTCTATAAAAGTAATAGTAAGAATGGCGTATACGATATTTGTAATATATTTCGAAAAATAACAAAATAATAATATTTAAACGGTTCAAAATGTGATGAACTTTTTAACAGAGATATTTTTCTTACATACAGAAACAAATGATTAAAGAAATACGTCCTCAATCTATCATCTGGAAACGTTCAGAATCATAAGCGTAATAGTAAAATCTATAATTAGATACATGTGAGCAATACTTATGAGCTGCTGTATGCCTCACTTTGTGTTCAATTATAGTGACAATAATATTATAAGTGTAATATTATACTATTAAGATGTAGAGCATGGAGCAATAGTTAATATCGTAATTGTTCTTCGAGTGACGAACAAACTAACTACACCGTTAGTTTAACACAAACTATGGATAGATATACACAAACTCTTTTTTCATCGAACAATATAAAGTAGCCGTCAATGTTTCGTTTTCTCTGAAAAGTTGTGCAACTAATTCGGTGTATTCATTAACGTACAATATGGCTTAAATATTATGATGCCGATCTACGTCAGAGTCGTCGCTGCTGACGTCGCGCTATACAACGCCGTACGCCAAATGTACGGTAAAAATCATTAATGTCGTACGCTACACTTTGAGCAGCTATTTCGAATTTTTCGCTTGACTAATTGAATTTTGCCAGTAGCGTTAACGGTACATCGTGGAACGATTCGTTATTCAAGGACTTTGATCTTTACTTTTACAGTTCTACAGATCTTTACTACTTACAGTTCTTTCGCCACGATTCTAAACACCTCTACGTTTCTATAAACCCAATTTGCTGATTTCAAATTTTACAATTTGGATCATTGAAATAATATGCAACTCTCAAATATTCTTAGCTTTTTTAAAAATTTGTTTCGTGCGATATTAATGACTTTTACCGCGCATCGCCATACGTTCGAGCGATTAACCGAGCAAAAGTCAATGGCACAACGTGGCTCGGAGTACCCGGATTCACGGGATGATGGACCCCGCGAAGGGATCCGTGCGAATTGCTGAGACGAGTATATCATCGAGGACGTGGATTGAGGCGCCCTTCTTTCCCTTTCTCCCACTTATCATTATTTATTCGCGTTGCGTTGGTCGTGCGCACGACGAAGCTTTTCCATCGACTTCAGACAACTGCGGGACGGTTTTTCATATTTTGTTTTTTTTCTTTTTTTTCTAGTACCTTACGTACACATTACGCGTACGAGTATAGATACGTAAATTATACTTAAGCGTCGTTTTTACATACGAACAAAAACCTTTTGCGTTTTGTTTATTTTTTTTGGCTTTAACATGAGTTCGTTCATTCAAATTTGCCGCGACAAGAGAGCGATCTGTAAGATAAAGGGTTTCCCAGGCTGAGCGTCGATTAATTTTAATTTGTATAAGAAAATGATAATTTATTGAATTTTATATATAAAAGTAACATCTTCAATGACAATAATTAAAAATGGAAATCTTTTTTTAGCAATCATATTCACAAGCCCTTCGTTAAACCAGTAAAAATTTCTTCGTATTGTTTTAAATTGGAAAATCATATCATGTAATAATTTCTGTTACTAAAAATTGACAGTCACATACTGTTTGAGAAAAATGAAAGGATTCGATCGATGTAACCTGTGGAAACCGTCGATCTGTTCCTAGTGCACATTGCACAAAAAGAGACGAAATGAAAACGTACAAAAAGTGGTTACTAATTAAGAGTAAGACGCAGAATGGAACGTAGGTGTGATAATGTCGCGCGATGTGCACGGTTGCTAGTCTATAAGATGTTCAGCGAGAGACATCGACGCTGACGCGTAGTACGTCGGCACGTGAGATTAAGACGCTAATTGGATCTTTGACTTGACATCGAGAAGGTCGATCTAAATTAAAACCAAAATCAGGAAAGTTTGATGACAGAAGAGAAACTTGTTCGGAATCAGTTCAAGTCCTTATGGTGCACGCTCAACGATTCGGGATTTCACGAGGCATTCGAAATAAATCATCCTTTTGGTCGTTGAATCGTTGAATCGTCAAATTGAATAAACAGTTTACAAAAGAAAGAGAAAAATAAAAGAAATGAAGTAGAAATAGTTTCTAGTAACAATAATAAAAACCGATCTTCTCGTGGAATAGTACAAAGATTAAGAATTCGTAAGAATCCATTTTCTCGTGTATTCGAGTTGAAATTAAATCGTAGGATTTATCGATCATTCGTTAATTAGATCTGAGTTTGCACGAAAAGTTCGATTAGAGGATCTTGACGAAATCGAGACCTCTAATTTCAACCTTCGTCCACGAGCTTTGCATTCGTTAAGTGCTATTTCTATTCGAAGAATATGTGTTACCTGGCGGCAAGTCGCGGGGCATGATCGTTCTTCGTTTCGACTATTTTCGATCGTCGTTCTCGCGCTAGCCTCGCTGAGAAAACATGCAAAACAGTTATTTAGTGCCTTGATTCTCTCGCATCGCGGAAATTGTAGGATGTAAGATTGGAATTTGTACCAGGAGTGAACAGTTCAAATTATTATGAATGTAATATCTCGAGAAATATTGGATAAATAATTATTGCTTCTTTGTCATTGCAGAATTCTTTTAAATTATATAGCTCAAACTGAACACGTAAGGGTGAAATTTTAGACAAATGCGTGATTAATTTCAATATTATGTTAGTTGAAAGCTGCTGAGTTTCGACGAGCTTCATCCATGCTTCACCATTCACCGTACTCGTCCATTCTTTTTCCATCGAAGAATCTTTTTCCCGTTTTTTTTTTTATATGTACACGGTACAATATTTTGTACGCAGCAAGACGAAACACACACGGATAGTTCAGGATAGCCGCTATACTAAAACGATTTTAGGACGCAGAAAATCTCGATGTAACAAGAATTCTGTAGATAGGAAACCGTGATTTTCTAGAACGTTTTTAAGGGACGGAAATAACGGAATAACATTTGTCGTTACGCCGCTTTTTTTACTTGTAGACTTCCACGATGAATTTGCGCATCTATGTGGCAATAGTTGCCGCGCCGAGAATGTCGTTTCACGTGCACGCGTTTAACGTGCACACTGTCAATTTTTGTCAGTCATTATACTAAACAATATTATGAATATTTAATACACAACGAATCGATTTGCAAAAGAGACTGCTTTTTATTCTTTATCCAGCATGTCCTTACCATTTTTTATCCACCATCCTTCATAACTGATCCTCCCCTTAAAAGCATGAGGAAGTATTCGATAATTCAATTAAATTCTTAAAAAGGATTATGAGATTTCATTTCAGAATTTTACCAAAATAATATATTTTCTTCATAAAAAGATAACTAATGCTAAGATTAATAAATTTTCATAATATATTATTCCAATATGCTCCTGTATTATATTTATTTTACGTTCTATATCTTACTATAAAAATAATATTTAGGCATATATTGTACACTTACCTATATACCGTATTTTATTTTAACCCTGATGTTGTAATTTTCTTCCATGGCGTAATCATAATGTTTTCATCATATGTGTTTCGTATACTGTCAAATCGAATGGCTAATATACACTTTGCATTTAATCAAAACATTATGATTATCTATACATGCTGTTTCACCAAATTATTACTAGCAATTGTAGTGCCTAAACATATTTCTAATAAATTAAAGTGCATTTTCAGTTTTAAGAAAATTTCTGTTATTTATAAATATTTTATATATATAATATAACATTTGAAAATAATTTAAGAATATATGTATGTGTATATCCTTACTAAAAATCATGAGTGGAATTGTCTATCTATTGATTATCGTATTTCGACCTCAAATTTTTTATGCTAACATGTTTTAATCCGAGCGATTAAATTACATACGCTTCAATGTCACACTTTTTGACGTCGACCATGAAAGGTAAGATAAAAAAGAATTCTAGTCTATACGATGCATAGAAGTTGATGACATATGAAGAACTGCAGTTGATACGACTTATAAGAGGTCATCGTTATACGATTACATATCATATGTGAATGTGTACGATAAAAATTGAAATACTTGTTTAAGTAATTAGCAGTATATTTATATAAATAAGGCTATCCCTACGATTTTTCATTTTAAAGATATTTCAATATTTCAATTTTACGATGCAATTATATAAGTGGAAGATCTCTTCAGAAGGAATGCGCGTGCTAATTATTTCTTTCGATATACTTTAGACATATACTTTTCGTGTACAAAACCGAAAGATGATATTAGACGTTCAACAGGAAACATCAAAATTGATAACATTAATCATTCTCGTGATAGGAAACATGTTTAGACATTATATATTTAGATACAACATATAATTGTATTTATAAATACAAGCCACTAATATAAAAATTATAAATGAATACTAAAAGATGTGATGAATGATTAAACTAAGCAGTTTATTTATTTTTATTCTAAAATAAATAAATTGACACGAAACAAAATTTGAGACCTATATAGGTTACCAACAAACAGGTACTGCAATGGCGAATAAATTGTCAGAACTGGCAAAAGAGGTGAATGGAGTATAAAAGAAGTCATTTTTTTCATTGCAACGGAATTGCTGATATATTAAGTAAACTGTATTTTTTCAGTGCTTTTATTAAAGCAAAGAACTGTCATCTTGATGATGGCTGTGTTTTAGAAACGTTCAAGTTATGCAATAATTAAATAAGGTTTTTTATACCTTTACCTTGTATTTTACAATAGGAAAATAATTAAATTTTAATTGAATTTCACCTTTTACTTGGTTATAAGCAATTAATGTTAGAAACTTTTAACAACGACAATAGTCAATAAAATTTGAAGCCTTGCTTTCGAGAGAATTCGGCTTGAAAATTTATTTGCACTGTACTAATTCCTGCTAATTAACAATTGCAATTGCAACAATTTTATCTGAAAATCTGTGACAAACAAAATCTGAACAACGATCTAAGAAATCGTTGTTCGTGCAAAACGTGCCAAAGCTCGAGTAGTAAACGTTCGTTTCGACTAAAACCGTGACTACGAAGGATTCGAAAAATCGATAGGGTAGAGCCAGTGGCGAACGACATTCTCCATTCTGGCCAACTTTACTGTCGATGATTCAAATCAAATTTCTTGAAACAGGTTGAACCACGCGAGAAAAAGCGCGCCTGCCCGATCGATGACTGTGGTCAACCTGCGGGGCCCTACGTACTTAAATCTAGCACACAATCACACTAGAGTAAACTACCTACCTACCTAACGCTATATTTAAAAAATGGCAACAGACTCGTACCAACACATACATACAACTATATATGTATTTACGAACTTTTGTCTTTCTACATTTATCGTTCTCGAACTTTATCTTTTTATTTGGAATGTATAATCAATTAATAATCTATAATAATACAAAATAAGACAGTTGTAATCACAATGTGTAATAATAAAACCAACTGTATTAAAATTATACAATGGTCAAATTTAAATCATGTTTTCAAAGTGCAAATGAAATCTATAGAGAATAGTAAGAATGAAATGCACAAGCAACAAATAAACAATGAAAATCTAAGCAATTGATTTACAGCTAGAATACTAATAATATTCAATATATAATTAATCAAGAGTAGGTATCAGTTGAATAAAGTGTTGGTAATGATAAAGGTGTTTTTAGGATAACAACTGTAAATATTCTGCAGTCGATAAGCAAGTCTGTTACATACCTCTAAAACAGCGAGACAGGTTTCAACAGTTACAGCGGAGCAAACATACACCACTGCGTACCTCTATACGTGTGATGCACATTCCTGCCACTCCTCCGCTACACTTGATTTCGAGCATCAAATCGAAATTTGTTTCTAGAATGCAATGTACACGTGCGTAAATATAATTTCCAGAAAAAGTCAAACAACACAATCAATATCAAAACTTTTTATATTGGAAATGAAATTTCATGCGTTACACAATTTCTTAGCAAGCGTAAGTGTAAAATTTCTCCTCGGATATTTCTCGAAAAATACCAAATAATTTGTATAAAAAATTATAAATACGCGTACTTCGTTTCACATCCTACTCTTCTCGCCATATTTTAGATATGCAAACACCTTTTAATGAACTTTAAAATGGAAATTTGAAGTAGATATGAGAAGAGACGTCACCGTCATGACAGCTTCAACTAAACTACAAGGAATTTGAATGCTAACGCATGCGCGTTCAATATTAAACCAGAGTACGCGAAGCAAACGAATATATTTGACAAAATGATATGATTTTCAAAATTTTCGGCATAAGAATTGAAATTTTATCTATTACAGGCAATGAAATATAGCAAAAACAAATATACAATTGTACTTACGCATTTCTCGAGATGATGTTTGTTGCGGTGCTAATGGTTCCTCGTTCAGCTTCTTCGATCAATCCAGTTTAATAAACTATTCCATTCTTCACGTTCTTCACTGCAGCAAGTAAAATTCTCGTATAGTTTATATGTTGAGAGAACACCAGATGATTTGTAGATTTCTTGAAACAGAGTTATTTCGTTTCAATGTTCTTCGCTGTAGCCAGTAAAATTCTCGTTTGTATGATTAGAGAACGGCGGTAGACTTGCAAATTTCTTGAAAGAATTCAGTGAACTGGAGTTTTTTCGTTCCTACGTTCTTCCTTCTAGAAAGTCAAGATTAACAATACCGATTGTGTAAAAAAAACTGTGCCCTTATAAATCAGATCTTACGCTTCTTCTTCAAAGAAAAATAATTTTATTTCGTTATATTGCAATAGTCCTTATGATAGCCATAATGGGTCAGATATTTTTGACCAATCACGTTCAAGCTTTCAAAACTCTTCTAGACTAGTCCAATCTTACGCGCAAGTGGCGTCTCTTCTCGTCCTTCCTCGATTTTGATATTTTTAAATTAGATAAAACGTGTTTGAATACTTAAATTGTTAAGGAAGTGCGAAAGTATAGCTTAGAGATCGTGTTGTGCTAATTTGTGATGTAAATTTGCAACGAAATGCGGAGAAATGTAAGTTGAAATATTTCTTTCTTCCGATAGTTGAGTTTTGCCTCGAAAGAGATTTGTTGCAATAAATTCCTTTTTACGACAATAATTTGAGTATTTAAATGCATAATGTACTGCATTATTCGTAATTAACATTGTATAAATAATAAAATAATATGTAGAATGAAATAATATATATGTTATACATGTTCTATAAAAATTTTTCTGTGCAAATTGTTTAGTAAAATGTATATCATTACAAAACAGTGCGTACTTTTCTGAGAGAAATATAAACGAGAATTTACCTGGAACTCCTATTTTTGGGACGTATGTTTTGTAGTAGATTTTCAATTAGCTGATTTGTTTACAGTTGAAACAAATAGTGAAATACCAAGTCCACGAAATAGAACGTAACAGCATAGTAGGAAACTACGTACAAACGTTCGGCTTCGCTCAGACGCCTTCGACCTCGCACGGACGCCTACGGGGAATGTAGAGAGTGACATCGGCAGTCAGTTCGTATCGTTGTCGACTGCTGGTAAGACGTGCTGTTTTTTGTTGTCGGTAAAATCTGTCGAGGTACGCTTCTATTTTCGAGGTACGTTCACAAGCTTGCTTATCGACTACGTAGTATTCTTAATTACTATTCTATTACACTCTTGTTCTACTATAAACTTTGTTTAATCATTGTATACTTGATTAATTATTTATTGAATATTATCATTATAAATATCAATGTATCTTTGAATTTTCTTTTTACTTTTCATTTTATCATGCGTTTCATTGTTCGTAGATGTCCATAGACTTTGAACTTTAAAAATATGATTTATGAACTCGTTTATTATAAAATCTTAATATAACTAATTATACGTTTGTATATTTATTCTAATTGTTTTGCGTTGACATCATAATCATTAATACAGCGAGAATAAACAGTGTCTTTCATGCAGATGTGGTAATATTACACTTATTACTAACAAAAGTGTGACACAGAAACTATAAGATATAATGTATGGTATAAATTTATATTATCTTTTTATTCACCATTTGGTAATATTTGATGTATAATTCATGATGAACACATGATGCGTGTAACCATTAATGATTTATTTGTTTAATAATTATTTTTGCAAGCAATTTCGAATATTTATGACATATAATATAGTTCACTGGCTAAGAATATTAGTTGCGAATTAAGAAAAGCGCCCCGAGGTGGCTGCTCGCGCATTGCTCTTTTATGACACACCCCGCGATTAGATTTCAGATCTTCTTTATTTGATATTTACTGAATTAGTGTTGTGAATTATGAAGAGCACCACAGTATGGCTGTTGTCGCAATTCTATTTCAATAAATTATTATTGCAATATTTTGAAATATTTATCGCGATTGATTTTTGAGGTATTCTTTGTTTCACATTTAATAAATTGATGATACGGTAAACAAGGAATACTTCATTCGCAATATTTAATAACAATAATAATGAGAGACGATGGATTGCATTTGTCTCTTCAATTCTCGATTCCATATCTCTGTTGATCGTGCGTTTGTCATAAAATATTACAGAATAATATAGTTATTTTCTATGGATAGATACAACTAAAGATGGTTTTTACAACCTTTCATTTAACATTGATTTTGTGATTGATATTTAAACATTCCATTATGTGTTTTGTGTACCAGAATACATAAGCATTAAAAATCGTAAATTATATTAGAATACAGTTATCTGTACTTTTAAAAAAGTATTATTAAATTAGTGATATTTTACATTCGAAATGATTCTTCTCAAGTGAATCAAAAATTAAATTAGTTTAACGATAAGTAATACGATACACGATAGAATGCAACGTAAACTTTTAGTCTTGTTACATCAATGTACATTATAACCAAACGCATTGGTTTTATTATATGTTACATACATCATTTTTCCTATACTATTTCCATAAAATGATATTTTTGTATCTCTAATTTATGTATATTGTTTGTTTGTCAAATTTTTCTAAGGTATTACTAATCCATTGTATTTAATTATATGCAACACAGTTTTTGTTGCAGCTTATAGTTTTACAGAGACGTCCATTTAATTAAAGTAATATATGAGGATGGAAATGACGCTATGAAGATGAAGGTACGATCATTCATGTGTAATACGAGTAAAAGAGGGCGAACTAAAAAAAGGATATACCAAGAAAAGGTACAAATATTATAAAATCATATTTATATTATTTCTATTTAAATGTTATGTATATTTTTAATTACACGTATGTTTTTCTATGTGCATGTTAGTGTATGTGTGTATCCGTTCTTGGATGTATTTCTTGTGAAATTTGTTAACCCGTATGTTACTATTATACTTGCTGTACATCTCTATTTCAAATATTGTAGCGTTTCCTGTCCCGTTTATTATTTTATTATTGTTACATGTACTTTTAATTATATTTACCTTATATTTATATATGTATCTCTTCTTGGATATATTTTTTATGTAATCTATTAACCTGTGTTATGGTTTCACATATTGCACATCTCTGTTCTAGATATTGCAGCGTTTCCTGTTTTATTTTAGGGGTTCCAGTGCTTTCGATTTTGTTGTCTTTTGTCGTCACTCGTATGTTGTCTCGCATCTTGTAAATTCGATCGTCATCTGTGCAAAATCTTCTATTATATTCTTCCTATGTTGCTTCAGAGCTTCTCTTCTGTTGTTTGCGTTTGCAATGCTTCATGTACTGCGTTCTCTTAGATCTTTACATACGTAGGGTGAAACATTGTCAAATCTATTGATAGGTAGGAATCACTTCTTTTCAGTTGTTACATATTCCTAATTAGGTTGATTGGTTTGAAATTAAAACAATTATTAGCTAGGCAGGGTATTTGTGTTTTCTTTCATTTGTAACAATTCGCATAGGGGTGGCGTTTGCATAGGGGTGGCGTTTGCATAGGGATCAAACATCAATGTACATTGAAAGGAGGTTTTATTTAATAATATCTTGTATAAAAGGAGGGCGGATGTGACGTAGTTAGGGTGCGTCCCCATTCGCAGCAACCTCCACATGGTAAGACCCGGGTTCTATTTATTTAATATAATTATTAATTGCATCATATAGTGATACGATACAATTAAAAATTATATAGTAAATAATTAGAAGCCAATGGCTGCCATAGGTTAATTTGTATTTAAAGTGATTTAGAATAAAATTTCGTAAACCTAATTATAGTAGATAAATTTTCCGAACGGAACCGTTGATAATGACTTTTTCGAACTTAGAAGTAAAAATGTTCTATGATATTTTAGACATTACGTTTTGATGTAGTTACTGACGGGATCGCCAGTACTAGAAAAACTACGTTTAGTTTTAGTTCTAACTATTCTATAGTATATAAATAACGCTAAAAAGATATGATGGATAAATAGAACTCTTGTACTTTCGAATACATAGATAAATTGGATAATAGATTTATCTTATATCTCGTCTGTGCTTATTTTATGCAACTTATCTTATGCTTTATATCGTATGCTCAGAAATATTAATCGTGCAAAATCTACAAGTATTGTTGTGCTCTCTATAATTTAGAGGGAGAAAAAATGTAGGTGTTACCCCTATATAAAGTTTCCAAGTCCTGCAAAGAGTTTAGAAAATTTTAAGTGAATCGCAAATAACTTAAATGTAATACATAGTTCTTAACATGATATCATTTTCAAGAAATTAATCAATTTTTTGAGAATGTTATCAAGTACCCAGGTCCACCGTCGTGGAGATGACTACGCAAGGATCCATTCTTATGTCTCTAATCCCAGCCACCCTCCATTACATCGATGTATCCTCGGACACAAAAGGTATCGACATTGTATAGAATTATTTTTACATTTATTTTCTCATAAGTTTATCAAATATATTTTTTACGCATTAAAATTTACTACACATTAAATTATTTATATACATTGATTGTTCTCGTAACTTAACACTATGCCGTCCGCACGTCTAATCCAGATTTTTTCGTGTCGCGCCGGTGGTACTTTCGTTCTACAGTTTTAAATACCGAATACGTTTTATACAATACACCCACCGGCACTTACCTGATAATTTTTGACATGGCACCACCGTGGAACACCCGGCACTTACCCGATAATTGTTTGCATGGCACCAACGTTGTGCCACCAGCCCTTAAACGATAGTTTTCGCATGGCACCAACGTGGAGCCACCGGACGTCATAGTGTTAATTAGTTCAATGTTTTAATAGTAGTATAGTAATACAGTATCATTTATTACATTTCCTTAAACAATATGTGGGCATTGTATTTACTACCCTCTATTGCATGAATTTTTATGACTAGTAGAAAAAAAAATACATAGTTCTCTCAGTAACTATAAATATTGGCAAACAACTACCAAAATGTCTGTCAGTACTCGTATGTTGACATCTGACCTCTGACGGCTACTCGAGTTACGGAAATAAAACTCCTATATGCATGTTGCATCACATTGGTACAGCAATACTTCGTTGTACTTGCTAAAATTTTATATAGATAAATCTTAATTAATCATATAAAATGATAATGATTTCGTACAATAGCATAGAAACGTATGAAACCTACAACATTAATTTTTATCTATCTCTTTTATTTTATATATGTATATAACATGTAACGTGTATCCCAAACTTTTATATTTAAGATTTCAGTTAAAAATTTCAACGATATCGCTCACGATTTGACGATTTCATCAAAAGTGTAGCAACTTTTTGGAACAATTAGACATCATAATGATTTTTGGCGAATTCATTAGTGCATTAATATGAATACGTTATATTAACGTTAATCATTCCTATTTTTTCTAATTAAATTGTATAAAAATCCATTAGAATATGAAGATTTCTGATAAGTAAGGCGATATTTTATTTTTTTAGATCACTGAGACTTAACTGTATTTTTTTTATTACTTTTCTTGTTATGAATATATATACTGCACAACGAAGTGGTTAAAAAGGTTTCTTTAATACCAACGTGGAACTAACATATCGACAGATTTACCAAAAATCGAATTTGGGATCTTGCAGACACTGTCTATAGCTAATAGGCTCGTAGGTTATCCTTTTAATTAGTAAAACACATATAGATATAACAAAATACATGCACATTTAATCAAATTTTAAAATGTATTTTCTTGAATGTGGTGTGTATATATGTTCCACACAAAAATATTTTATTTTTTATACATATGTACATAGATATGCTTTCTTCATTCTATATATGTATATTGATTTTCTTATTTCTTTTACAATCAATTATATAATACATTGTATAAAACTAAGAAAATACGAACACTATATTTCAATAAATTGATTGGTAATTATGAACCACATGAGATAAAATCTCTATCATTCAATAAAAATCTCAGAAAATACTTTAGAGAACAGTCACAGATGTCAAAACCATACATAGAAACTTGGCTTAAGCTTCATCCTTGGGCCGTGACGGAAGCAAAATGGTTGAAATAACATCGAGAATCTCGAATATTAAATGACAGAACGTGACGCAATTTAAACATTGTTAAATAGATATACTAACAGTTTATTTAAAATATATTTTATACACGTTAATTGCCCAATTCACAAGATCTCTTTCAACGAGACTGAACAATGTTAAACGATGTACCAAAAAAATTACCACGAAGCTCCGAAACAACCGAGGTATGTTTATAAAACCAGTCATATGTTTTAATAAACTATGACATTCACGATCACAGTTCATTAGGAAGCACAATGAAATTAACAATTCTCATTCATTTACAATGCATGCTGTTATAATCTATGTATTTGTATCAATTATGGAGCACACGATATGTCACTTCACACCCTGTTGTATTATGTATATTATGTTTTACAGCTCCCACATTTCAAAGAATTTTTTGCCACTTATATTTAATATAAGTTGGAATAACTTGTATAACGACGAACAGTATCATCGTTTACTTATTCATTTAATAACCTCTTGTTTATACGTTGTTTCATTCAACTATTTCCGAGTAAAAATAATACTTGTGCTCTGATCTATCGCCCTCTGTCGAAAATTGCCCGTACTACCAACTACGTCTGCATCCTACACACGAGGCGGGAAATATGATTTGATAGCAAATGTAATACAAAATGTTTACAGGCTGATGTTCGCGAAGATGAAGAGCAAACGAAGAAGTTCCAAGATATTATCGATTTACTTTTGGCAGCAGGCTATTTTCGAGCTAGGATAAAGGGATTATCAAATTTTGATAAAGTACCCACAGAATAAATTTTTTTAAACCGCTTAAACCGAGGCTAACAGATTTAGGTTAATAGATATCCATATGACTTTAGGTAATCGGAGGAATGACCTGGTGCATAGAATCATGTAACTTTGATGTAGATATTGACTTATTGTTTCGTGAAAATCTTACTATAGGACAAAAAATGTAAGTCAATATATAAAACGTTTGAAATGTTCAACGTCTCATATGCTTTAATATCATAGATCTTTAACTGAGAAAATCGTGGCTATGTTACCCAAAATGAATTGCCCGTATCGAATAGAGCCGCATCAAATTCAAGGTTTAGATTGTATCCACATCTTTCCTGTTATACAAGTAATTAATTTATGTTCTTCTATCATTGTATTTAAATTAGTACTAAAGTACATAATTAATAATAATAAATTTTAGTGGTTGGTAAAACGTTCAATGGAAACTCGAGAAGAAACGGCGGATTTCGTACGATCATTTGCTTTAAGTCAATTTCACAAAAAGCATTCTTTTTCTGAAGACGAAGGTGCTAATCAAGCAACTAAAGAAAATTTAATTAAAAATATTCAATTCGTTAAAGTAAGTTGTATTATTAAAAAAGCGATCATTCAAATCGGTGGTTCCCAAATTGGAAACGTATTTTCCTGATTCCAAGTGAAAAAAAGCTGGAGATATCTGAAATTATAATTCTTTTCAGAAATCTTACGAGCCTCGGCGTCTTTTTAAACATAAAGAGGGAATTAAAAGAGACGAATCTACTAGATTTTTTGGTACTGTTTTGGAATATGAAGCACCTTTGTACTCAATAAAAATTGTTGCTTCGTCGGTTGAAACTACATCGAGCGATGTTAAAGAAACGAAGAATACAGAAGAATTAAAAGAAAAGGTGAAACAAAATCTGCTTGTATAATGTTTTTTAAATACCTCGTTTTCATCGTTTAATTATACGGATGATAGTTTAATACGTAAATGAGTTCAATACATGTGAATATCAAATATAGACAGTTACAGTGTACATCATAATATCATTTTCTACAGGAAAATACAGAACAATTGGCTGGAAATCTAGCTGCTATTGAAGAAAGTTCGGTAAATAATAATAGTATTTATTATAATAATTGCATATTATTATAATAAATAGTAAAGAAGAAATAAATCTTCACAATATGTGTAGGCTCGTTTAAGTGTAGCAGCAGTGGGCAACATTGTTGGGATTCAAGCACAAGAGATTGCCAAAGTGGCCGAGAAATATGCGACGATGTTCACTTCCGATATTGAAGTAAATTCCTTCTCAACAAATATTGATCAATGACATGAACAGTTCAACAATGATGCTAACTAATAAATTACTAATCGCAGGAAGGTAGTAGCACGAATTCGTCAGTAGCTCTGACAGCGTTAGAAAAGCAAAGAGCTGCACTTCAAAATCGTGTTCGCAAATTGACAAAAGAAAGAGACGCTTTATCCGCGAAGCATTCAGAGTTAACTGAAAAGTTAAACGAATCTCGTGCAAAACGACAAGCCGTTGAACGTTCATTAAGAAAAGCGCAAGAAATGGGAATCAATGAAAACGACAGGCACCTAACTATAATTTTACAATATTTTTTCATAATTACAAGATGAACATTTTTAATTGAACATATATAATTTTGCTCTTGCTTCTTTAGCAGTTACAAACGTTTAGAAGAACTTCTATTAGTCCACGACGGTTTGAAAGAACAAGAACATAACTTCCGGGAACAGTGCAAATGCGATTTAAATTTATTGAAAGATAAATTACAAGAAATCGAAAGTGGAACATCCGAAGAAGAAGAGGACCATTTGAAGGAATACGAGGAACAAAAAGAGGCAGTGATGAAAATCAGATTGCAGTTAGCCAAAAAGAACAGAGCTATCGCCTCTCTAACCAGGCAATTGGACGATGTTCCTGGCCGTTCTGAGCTTACACAATATCAAAGACGATTTATGGAACTTTATAATCAAGGTTCGCAAATCTATTTTTACATATTGACTACCACTTAGCCACCGCATGAACCAAATAATATTTTATCGTTATTTAATTGCAGTTTCGGCAAAGCACAAAGAAACAAAACAATATTACACGTTGTACAATACCCTTGATGATACGAAACTTTATTTAAGCAAAGAATTATCGCTATTAAATTCGATCCAAGACAATTACAACGAGTGAGTAATTGGTAAATTTTATATTTACGTCTTGTTTTGTATCGATAACGTGTAATTCACGCCTTCCTTTTTCTCGACTGTATTTCTCAGAGCAATGGCATCGGCGAGCGGTAAGGAGCAATTTCTTAAGCAATTCGAGGCGATCGTTGCAGGCGTTAAACGCACCAAGGCAAAGGTACAATACACAACGCACTTTCTTATCTTGTCTTGTCTTGTCTTGTCCTGAAGTTTTACAATTAATCTTGCAATTTAATAAACTAATTTTTCTACGAAATAGTATTCATATCGTATAAGTTCCGTAAAATTTATAATAAATAAGTAGTCGCGTTGAGGTGGCTAAAAAATATAAAAGAAAGCAATTGTTTGATTTTTATAGCGATTAACGCATTGGTATTATCTAATTGTGTAAGATGACAAAATGCACAAATCACAGCTATATTATGACAATACGATCATATTTTATGTAGGTGGAGAAACGATGTGCCGACGAGAAAAACAGGAGGGATGAACTCAGTCGACAACTGGTTACTCTGATAGAACAACAACGTAAATACGTCGCTGCGGTCAGGCAACTCACTATTGAATGTCGTAAAAATGAGGCCTTGCTCGCGCAACTGCGTGGTCCGTAAATACAGACTTCATTTCCGTTTATCTGTAAAACGTATCGGATCCTCGTATTTTTGCTTCGTGCTTGTTTGTTTCGCGAAAGAACGTTAATGTCTCGTGTCGCGATTGTGTAAAAACAGGGAGGGGCAACCTTTAGTAGCGGAAATTGCAAATAAGTCCTAGGTGGGATCGCACGATCGAATGTCGATACAATTCCTCTTGCTGTTCTTTTGTTTAGTCAGCAGTTCTATCTCATAGCAGTTAGTACGTATCGAACGTATCGACAATGAGTTCAGAGATCAGTTTGTTCAATTCGATTGGTGTAGAGATTTCACAATTAATCCACCTTCGCTAGTTATATGTACATCATTACACGTATGCGTCGCGTGGGTTGCCCGCGTCCCTGTGTTAAAAAAAATGGATGCGTCACTCCAACAATACAATAGCACTTAACATTTTGAGCTAGACTGCGAGGAACAAGCGAGGCAACGGTGGATTCTATTTATATTCGCTCTGTATACCTAACATTCATACATGAGAAATATTCCTGTTATTTTTTAGATACATATTCGAGAGGATAATTCAGAGTTATGGAATTAAAGAATGCAATTCTAATTGGAACCTTTTCTTTCTTTCTTCCTTTATGCTTTTAATATTAATGTTATTTGAAAATATATAAACTCGCTAAAATATAAATCGCTTTTCCCTTCTTTGAATTAATCAATCTGTACGCACGTGTTCAATTCTGACATGCTGACAATAAATCCTACGTCATACCATCATTTTTTATAACTCAAATTCTAACTGTATTAAAGAAAATAAGTTGGTGGTATTATCAGTGTTACACGATTGTATTGGCTGTACGATTTAAAATAGTAAATTGCCAAAGTCACATGATGTATGCGTTAATACCGTAAAATATAGACGAGCACAGTGTATAATACATATATACATACATACCTTAGGAACAGCAATTTTAGTCCGATAATAGATTGTAACTTAACGTTTCTCCTTTCACACTCGACAAGTCCGGTCTTTTCTTCGTTGCACCATCAGAGCCATCTTTGTTCGTTACTTTATATATTGGCTATCGCCATTGTTCCCCTCGCAGTGCTTATGTGTTCATGTGTTTTCTTCGTCTAGACTGCAGACGAGGATCTGTCGTAGCCATTATCGGTGCACGGTGATCAGTGATCTCTTTGTTAATGTTTCCTAGAATGTAGCTGGCACAGAGCGCGGCACTGTGTTAGACACTGTTGTAAGGTACCAGAATATGACAATCGCGTCCGGTAGAACAATTGTTCGCTGGAACCTGTTCCTTTCAAATTAAAGGAACATGTGCTGTTTACATGGTGGTTATTAATGTGATTCGTATGAAATATTACGCGTAATATGGCAAAAGACGAAGGGGACGACCTTTTGCCGGACAAGGACGCAGCCAAAGGATTTTATGCGAAATATGAACCTAAGGAAATCCTAGGGAGGTTCGTGTCTAAAAAACAAGTTTAACGTACTATTTTTATTTATTCACTGAATGCGTCTGTACTGTAGACACGTTCGTGTTTATATTATTAGATTCTAGTGCATCGTGATTATAATGAACGAATTAAGGAATTTACAACTTCACTAACTACAAGTTAACCTGTACAATTATGTAATTTCTTCAAATTAAATAGTACATTCGATTCGAATGTGATTATTTCTCGTATATTGACGAAATAACAACAATTAAGTAATAATTTAGCGTACAGGGCAGATTACAGTATCAAGGGAATATAAAAAGACTCTAT
The DNA here is from genome assembly GCF_050948175.1 of Xylocopa sonorina. Taxonomy (NCBI): domain Eukaryota; kingdom Metazoa; phylum Arthropoda; class Insecta; order Hymenoptera; family Apidae; genus Xylocopa; species Xylocopa sonorina. The sequence continues at coordinate 2,826,268 of NC_135195.1, read as the reverse complement.
TGTATGTTTCTGTCAAACCTTAATACGCGTTGCATCGTTTGAAAAGACTTATTCGCTTAATTTTTCTTTGTCTCATAATGTGTCATCAAAATCCTGGTATCGAAATTGAAGAGAAGTACTTGTACATATTTTATTTACATATTATTTATTCATGTATTATTATTTATTCATTTAAGTACTGTCAAAATAATAACAATTAAAACTAAATTTAGTAAAATGTTAATTAAATCAAGTATTACTATTTGCAGAGGAATATCTTCTACTGTGAGAAGATGTATAGAGAAAGAAACAGGTGTAGAATATGCAGCTAAGATCATAGATATTAGTAATGAAACTAATGAAGATGGACATACTATGAAGGATGCTACATTACAGGAAGTACAAATTCTTCGTAGAGTAGCTGGACATCCTTATATTAGTAAGTTCAATAAAAAGACATTTTGTTTTGTACAAAGAAAAAAAAATAATAATAATCACAATATTTAGTTAATATATATATATATATATAAATGTGTATATATAATCATATGTTTTTATTGCTTTTTCAGTTGAATTACACGATGTCTTTGAATCTAGTACTTTTATATTTTTAATTTTTGAAATTTGTAAAAATGGTGAACTATTTGACTACCTCACATCTGTTGTTACTCTTTCTGAAAAAAAGACACGTTATATCATGAGACAAGTTTTCGAGGGAGTTCTGCATGTACATAATCAGGGAATAGTGCATAGGGACTTGAAACCGGAGAATATATTACTTGACGATAGTCTAAATGTAAAAATAACTGATTTCGGCTTTGCCAGAATATTGAAAGGAGGAGATAAGTTATATGGTATGTAATTATTTTATAGAAATACAACTACATTACTAACCATGATACAACTATATTTCTTACTACAACACTATACATATAAATACTAAATAAAACACTTTGAATACTATAGGTATATACAAAATGTCTAGGAGTTGTAATATAATTTTTACTGTTATGCTGCATAGCTAAAAATCAAGCTGTTGTGTAACAAGAACTCATTGAATAAAACTTATTAAATAATTACTTCATTTAAAAATTGTAACAAATACATAAAACATAATAAATATTTGAATCATGTTTATATTTTCAAGTGATATCTGCTTTTATCGATGCAAGCCCAGATTATTAGTGTAGATATCAATAAATATTCTAGACCTAATTTATTGAAATTTTATCCAATCCTATCATATCTAATGATTTTTAAATTCATTCGTTTACATATATGTATACTTTTGTGCTCCAAATTTTTTCGATAAGCAATAACAAGGAGATGCAATCTAGAGGTATCAAATAACCTTTGAGGCTAAAAGACTAGATTTCACAATCAGACATTAAAAACAGTATTTCTTCAATTAAAAGAAAAAATATAATTGTCCTTTCGTGTTACACATACTTAGTACCATATTTAGTATTGTTCTAAACCCTTTATAAAGGACTTGTGTATTTTTGTTATGTAGTATTGTAGTTTTGTTTTTAAATGTTGCCCACAATGACAGGGTTTTTATGCAGAAACTTGTGGAACAATCTACATATACATGTGCTTGTGTATCGTATACCACGAATGCATATATAGATTTCATTATAGTATTCACATATATAGTATTATAGTATTCACATATTTCTAATAGTTATATAATTTTGAATATATAAATGTGTCTTTTTATTGGTGTATCATAGTGATAATAATTGTTTTTATAGACCTTTGTGGTACTCCTGGATATTTGGCGCCAGAGGTGCTCAAGTGCAATATGTTTGAAAATGCGGAAGGCTATGGGTATGAAGTAGACATGTAGGTTGATAAAATTTAATATATGCCTAAGGAATGTATATAAAGAAATAGAAGTATTACAATATTAGCTACTTCAGCAAAAGAAAAATTTTTTTTCATTTTTAGATGGGCCTGTGGAGTAATTATGTTTACTTTGTTAGTTGGTTGTCCACCTTTCTGGCATAGAAAGCAGATGGTCATGCTTAGAAATATTATGGAAGGAAAATACTCATTTACATCTCCCGAGTGGGCAGATATAACAGGTAAACATTGTTACTTATTAAATACTACATTATAAAAAGTAATAATTTATATTTAAGAAATAGAGAAAAATGGTGTTTCCTGTGGCATATAGAATACATTTATGTTTAATTAACATAGTGCATGTGTTTGTATATATGCATCATTTTCAGAGTTTTACTTTGGTAGTAGTTATTTTAAAACATAAACACTATTAAATAAATAATACAAAAGCAAGTTTAATATAATCATGTTATTACTCTACTCATTAATAATAATATGTAGTTGTAAAATTTTTTAGGCATTTTATAGTATTTTTGTTTTTTTTTTCTCGTTATGTAAACAATTTTAGTTTTCATATCTGATATACTATTATAAGCAACCATACAATAGTGTTTAAGAAGATAGTATTAAAGCTAGTATAACAGTATTGTATATGAGCGTGTGTGTGTGTGTGCGCGCGCGCGTGTGTATATAGTCAAATTTTTGCAAATATTTCAAAACCTGTGCAAGACACAGACCTAAAATTTTAGGTGGAAGCTTTTGTCATTCAATAGTATTGATGCACAAGCATGATATAAAATCCATGGTAATATCTGAAAAGTATCATCTTGAATAATTATTTATCAAAGGTATATCATCTTGATGTGAGCTGCTTCATGTATGGAAAATATACGGAAGAAGGTAAGAGCCGTTACTAACGAATCTTTGAACATGATGCACATTTTTTTTCCTAAATGAATAGGGTACAATTACGTGTTCGTGTTTTTGTGTATTGTTGAAAAAAGAGATTTTTTTGTTTTATAAAATATTTTTCAATATGATTCTAAATTTTTATACCTTTTTTACAATTTCCATCATCTTTTCAGAAGCGCCTAAAGATCTGATAAGAAAATTGTTAGTCGTTGACCCGAAGAAGAGAATTAGTATCAGCGAAGCATTGCAGCATTCATTTTTCCACACTGTGGTAAGTATTTTAGCATCGTGTAATTGGTAGGTATAAAAATTGAATCGAAAGAAATAGAATCTATTTTCATTTACACACCATGCAATTAAATTAAATGTATCGCCTTCATTTTTTGTTTTTATTTGTTTGCTTTATATGTTCAATTCTTTTTTCTTTCTTCCTTTTTTTTTTTTTTCCCAAAGCGAAATGTACTCTTTTTCTATAAAATACCAAATATTGTTATTCACAATGTTTTCTTTAATAGCTATTGAATAGATTATGTGTCAAGAGAGTGAATTTTTTAAAAAATACAAGGAGATTATTGTATTGTGATAAATAGAAAATTATTGGAATTGCAGCTGTGGGATCAAGACATCGCTCCTTTAAAACGTTCGCTATCATCTAATTCGCGACGTCTGAGTAGGATATCTCAGTTAGCTTTGGTAAATTATTTTTGTTTTTATTTTGTTTGTCGCTACATGGGTTCCACTGATTGAAATTTTGATGTAATATATGTAACAATTAACATTTTAGTTTGTATTGATGTTCCAATTTAATCAGAGGTGATCATATTTATGTTTATTTTGTTTTGTTTTTGTTTATGAAGTGTATTATATATTTCGCCAAGTATTTATGTATAATGGAGAAACAGTGTAGACAAATTACTCTGTATTGGTTATAATTATGCATAACTGATTAATAGCGATATTTTCCGGAAAAGCAAAGCATGAATATATGCAAATGTATATTAAACGTCAATTAATGAATATTAATAATGGGGGTATTAATTAAAATATTTGCATGTTATGCTGAAAAATTACTGGAAAGGCACAATGTTTGAAGCTTTATGTACACATATGTATTAACTTTTACTTTTATTTACCTTTTTCCACAAGCTTTGCAAAAATCATATTTGAGATCATATTAGCTTTCAATCATATTGAGAAGATTAAAATGCGATATGCTTCTCAAAGCTGTTCATTATGCGTATTATTCCCAATAGTTTCTATTTTCACTGAATGCAACATATATTTACATATTTCACATGTATTTTCTAATAAAATAGTATTTATATTGCAGCAAAATATTGTTTATTAACTTTTTAAATACTTTTAATCTTTTTCTATCGTGTCTTTTATTTTGTACAGGAGTTGAAAGCAAAATCATTTAACGCGAGGAAAAGATTCCAGTTAGCAATCATTTGTGTTCGCGCTGTCGTTCGTATCAAACGGCTTCACAATACACCCGAGCCTCTTTCGACTCAAGTGGCTTGCACTGATCCTTACAGGATCAAAATTTTACGAAAGGTATTATTTTTTAATTATATTAATAAATTTGCTCTAAGTTAAAAATAATTTATCAACCTTTTAAGCATAGAGAAGCATGTATTGGACTGCCATTTTTCCCTTGGGATACAAAGTATATAGATTTTGTCAGAAATTATTTTTTTTGTTATTTCTAGTCACAAAAGTAATAATTATATTAGAAAAATAATACATCTTTCTTTATTAGTATTAAGAAATGCATATAAATGATATATTCAATTTACTAGAGTGATGTAATGAATGTTATCGATACTGTATTTTATCTACTGTTTAATGGTATTTATTATTTGTTATATTGATTGATCTAGAGAAATATGTTGTATAATTTTGATTATAGGTTATTGACGGTTGCGCATTCAGAGTTTATGGACACTGGGTAAAAAAAGGAGAAGGACAAAATCGTGCTGCCCTTTTCGAAAATACACCAAAGACAGAACTTAAACATCTTTATGTTACTAATTTGAGTAGATAACCAATGCTTCAACGAAGCATTGTTTAGTTAAAATTGTTAATTGTTATGTTAGTTGACGTTTACAGTATCTAAGACAAAAACTATTCAGTAAGAAAAAAATGAAAAAAATAAATAATATATAAAAGGGTGAATTGTATATATCAGACTTTTTCTTGATTTTGATTGCAATATGAATAATTGTTCGAACAATTTTCATGCTAACTTATGAAGTATTTACTATGGAATTTTTCAATTTTATAAGATGGCATTAAATGTGTTGTTTTAAACATTCTTTCAAAGAAAATTAACTTAATTTTCAAATTTTTGTTGAAATTGCCATGTGAGATATTGAAGTGCTATCAATTTTGTAGGGCCTTTCGTACAATCTAATCTATTATCCTTGAAATACAGTGATAAAATAAACATAAATTCTATGCAATATTTAAAAAAATGTTGCGAATTACGAACGGTTCTGTTAATAATATATTACAAATTAATAATATCGCATCGCTTCAAAGTATATTTTTTGTTTAAATGAAGTATTATATTGAAAACAGTTTTGTTAAACAATATTTTGAATGTTTTGTTTTAAAATTGTAGGAATTTTCTTTGCAGTATTTTTTTGTTCTCTTTGTAGCACGATAAACATATCGTAACTTATGCTTCTAATATCGAATAGTTTTAAACAAGAAATCTTGCATGTGCTGAAGATGAAAAGACTTCAAACTGATTATATATTGAGTATAAATCACGGTGCTGATACGTACAAACATAACAACACAGTATATAATCTAAATAGAAGATTATTCTCTTTCATGACTTTGACTCTTGTGTTTGTACGTTTTTATTAAATATATTCACATTAGGTATATAAATAAAATTCATATAATTTATTACAAATCAGCAACTCACACAAAATTAAGTTGATATCAATTTCTACTGTAGTATATTCTTGATATTTATTGTTTAATGCATAGGTTTAATAAACAAACAGGAAATAAACATATTTTGAAATAATTATAATACTAATTTGTAAAAACTATTAAAAAAAAAATTATATATATATACATATATGATGTATTGAATATTTTTTCTGTAAAAGATAATCAAGAATATATCTGCAGTGAAATGATTAAACAGATCAATATTGAACGAAAAAGTTTGTAATTAGAAGTATCTTTATATTTGTAACTAGAAAATGTAGTACGTAGTAATATTTTTTACTTAAATCTGTGTAGAATTGTAGTATATAATATTTTTTGAAAATTCTAGTCATATTTTGTACTGCTGAATTTGTTTTAGATTATAAATTGTATCAAAAAAATATATGTAAGAAAATTAAGTTTTCATGAAAAGTAAATAAATCTTATACCTTTAATAACTTAAACGAATTGTAGCAAATTGTGAATGTTATACATTATTATATTGGTTACAAGTTATAATACATGTAAATTTTCAAAGTCATATTACTATAAATATGGTACGTATATTTTGTGCAAAATGTATATAAAGTAAAATATTTTTAATAACATGCTGTAAATTATATCTTTATTCCTTTCTGTTAAAAATTGATTTTTATTCCCTTAGTATAAATTTAAATTTTTATATAAAATGTGACACTTATGGTACCTTTACACTTTAATACCATAAAGTTCTGTTTATCTTTTTAATAAAAATGTATATATATATGCAAATACTGTTAGAAAAACAAATATATATCTTTACAGAACATGAAAAGTTTTCGATTTCTTTATATCAACTTAATTTTCAAGAATAATATGTAATAAGTACATTATAAAGAAAGTAAATATTGTAAAATACACATTCTCAAGTATCAACATTTTCCTATTTTATATATTTACTATTGTATTTATAAAGTTTGTGTGCGCGCGTGTGTGTATATGTATATATATGTTGCATTCAATTATAGAAAAGCCGGCAAATTTCTATTAATTTAAACTATAAACTCGTCGAGATAGTACGACGATAGGACGATTTAAAAAATGTTCCGATGGATAGATCAGCGAAGTATTTGTTTTATTTAAAATGAAATAAATTGTTAATAAAGAAAGAAACTTATCTTTTGAAGAAGTGACAGGACGCAGTTTTGGCGCGCGCGCAAAAGTAAACAATGAACTGTATGGTTCTATATCGTAGAATTGGCAACAGCGTAGAGGCTCGATCCATGTGACAGAGAAGGAACGTGACAAAAGGTGGCAGAGGGTGACGCCGCCGAGATCGGAGTGAGTGTTTGCCCGGGCGAGCCGGGTGTCGGGTGTGCTGTGTACGATTGTCGCGATATTCGTCCGTTCCGGCGTCCACCGGAAGGTAAGCCTGGTTGTAAAAGATATCGGCTGGCTCCGAAATCTTGATTCGGTACCGTATTCCGCGATGATACCGGAGGAAACTTGAGAAAATCGCGAAAAAAGTGCACCGACTAACGAGCAATATACAGCAGCTCGACACTTCTCTTACACGCCCAGCGGAGTGCTGCGTCACATGGGCTGCGTTCATTGGTCGATACAGCCAGGTGACGTCATGAACCTCGCTTTGATTGGTCTATACCTTGGACCCCAGACACGTGAATCGTGGCCAAGCAAGCATGGCTGTTGATGCGCAGTGGTTAGCACTTGTAAAATGTTTCTGCCACGCGCTAGATCGATCAGGTTATAACCGTCGTGTACTGTGAAACGTCGCGAGATCGTTCGCTGTTAAAAAATTTACGAGTGTCTCGTGATATCCCGCATGTGTCGTATGTTTGACAGCAGAAATACTGCGGAAATTCTCCCAAGAAATTGATTTCTGTCGTGAAAGTGGGTTCCAGCGTGTTTCCATTGTGACCGGGATACAGTCGTGGCGTACGTGTAAGTTCCTCATTATTTTCTATCCGTCTCTGCCGTTACCACGCCCGTTTAAAACCCTCCACGGGACATTATCTCGTCAGGACTATCGCCTATTTAATTAACATGTGTATAGGTGGTTGCGTGGCGTGTTTTCCGTGCCATAATAGACCCAGCCAATCGCACGGTACTTCAACTCATGACGTCACGTTATCGCAAGCTCCTATTGGCCAACGGTGCGTGCGTCGCCCGTCTAACGTGTGTGTCGCTTTGTCAGTTTAAGGAGCTCGTTCGGTCTACGGCACGCTTCTTGACTTTTCGTACGCTCTAGACACTCTCCCGTCTACTAACTCGATCCAGTGCGTCGTTCCTCTTTCCTATTTTTGCATCGTTGCATTTGCCATGGAATGCAATTGTGCCCGCTAGTGATCATGGTACGCTTTCGCGATTACATTGCCCGGGATATATCTACTTTTCAAATCAGCGGCGGAACCTCGTTTCTCTACTTTGCCTTTCCCGCCGCCTCTGTCTCGTGAACCTTTTTTCTTCGCTCGCTGATTTCTCGGATTGCGCAGCCGACACACCGTACACTCTATATGCTCGTATTTACGAACATACTCTTGCGCGTACGAACGCCACGTAACGACTCTCGTTCTTGCTTTCGATCCTATATCACGAGAACAGTCAAACTAATCTAATGTCGCTTAAACGCGATAATACCGTATTTTAAACGGCGGATACTTATTTATACTTTTTACATTCGAATACTATTTTTCCTTCTGCTTAGAAACTGAAAAATATTCAAACTACTGAATTGTTTTCAATTTAATTACATTTAAATGGGACTCGATCGAATTTACATTTTTAACTCTTTTACATTTTCATACATTCGCATAAAAATTAAAATTATACGATATATCATTTACTTTTATTCTTTCTGTTTATTTGATTCGAAATATCATTCTTTTTTAATATATTGGAGATTGTAGAAACTTGCATCGTTGTAGATAACACTTTAACTATATCGATTACATTTTTTTTCTACGTTATTTTATTCGATTGAAAATTTTTGGAAATTTCTTTGCCATTTCCACGCCTTACTTTCTTGTTTTGACTGTTAGATTGCTTCCAGCGATCGGAACTCGAGATGTGTGCTAATGCTCTGCGCTCCTGGAAAGCGCACGTTGCGCTTGCGCATCACCTCCATGTGGTATTACGAAGACGGCACACAGGAGGGGATAAAGCTTCCCGCGCGACTGCGTTACGTCACGCGTACGTCACGTGACGTATACTCAGACACCGGTCCTGTCCGTACCGTCTGCATCTTCGTTCGAACAAGCTATGTAATAATATTATCGAACAACGAAGTTTCAAATCCCTAAACAAACGGGAAACAACCATGTAGTTAGAAACTTTGTTAAACATTTCACGAGTGCGCATCTGTTAAATAAATAAGAAGGTATGACTCGTGCCATTTTTCATTTTGAAAACAAACTTTTGGTTAAGTTTGGTATCATGTTCAGTTGATTGGTTTCCAACATCTTTTATTTCCTCGAATTATCGTGCACTGATTGCTGGGTTAATTATGAACAACGAAATAGACACGACCTTTCTTCTGATGTTTACCAAGGTCGATGTAGAACTCATGGATTACTTTATGTCCTCCCACCATTCGCCTCACGACTGTACCGTGACCCGATGCATTTTTGGTAGAACCTAACAGTTCTGTTTCCCTCTCGTACATAGATTGCCACCCGCGGCTGGCAGCAGCAGAAAAAGAGGAGAGTTGAGACACGAGAACGGGCTCTCGACTTCTTCGTCCTCGGTAGCCGGCGACGGGAATCGACGGTCCGATCGCAGAGTCTCAATCTCCCGAAGGATCTTAAAAAGGGACAGAGCTCATCGTGGAGCGAGTCGGCAACGTCAGGATGAGCCTGGAAACGTTGCTGGAAGCAGCGCGGTTCGTCGAGCAGCAGGAGAAGAAGAGGGAGCGTCTTGCGAGCAGCTCTTCCTCCTCCTCCGATCATCCGCTCGCCGTTGCTCCCCACTCCAACCATCACAACTCCAACGAGCCACGTGGTGAGTACCACGCGCCACTTTTCGGCGACCGTTCACAATACGTATGAATATGTAGAATCTCTTAACGCGCTGGATTGCGTTCTCGAAATCTTTCACCAACCATGATGCTTGTCCTGATTAGAAACCGTCAAAATTTTTTTATCAGAAGATTTTTAATGAGAAGGCAAGTTGTGTTACCAAAGGAAAGTGTTTCTTAAAATGGGTATTTAACTGAATTGGTGTTTTTATTCTAAATTTTTACAAACAATTAAAGATTAACAAAGTGAAGAAATTAATTTTGGTCTAAAGGTATATTAAATGAGGTCAAAGTATTTGTGTGTAAATTAATTAATGTTAATAATCAAGATGTCAAGTTAACTCATCTTTCCCACCTAACAGATGAAAATTGTATGAAGTAGATAGGAAATTTAAAAATATTTGTATGTTTCTGTAATTCTTATGAGGAATCCATAAACAGAATTTTTTACAAATTTAATCATTATTTATGTTAAGTTGTTGATTATTATATCTGAAATTCTGATATCATATTAACGTCAATATTTTAATTCAGAAACAACGACATAATAGTTCTCACATTGGAATGCTTTCCTTTTCATTGCAAAGACATTGTTAACATTGATAACTGTGTGCCAAACTACACGTATTATATGAATATTAAGGACATTACAATTCGTATATATGCATCGACTTTCTTTCAAATTTATTGAAAACAATACAAAAAACTACGTATATATACATATATAGATATATCTTTGCAAAAGAAAAAATAACCGCAAAATAATTCTGCGCGAAATGAGAGACACTGCAACGTACATGCGAATAGCACGCGATGACCCACGCGTTCACCGCCTCCAAATTAGGTATGATTTCCCTCGCAACAGTGATTCTCAGATACATTGACGGCTTCGAACGCATCACGTAGTGGAAAGTTCCATGAAAAGTATTACTTAAAATACTACGAACAAATTATTTCTACGTGTTGTTCGAAGCTTGATTTTTTTTTAGATTCGTTTCTCCCACTTGCAGCAGATGTTGACGTTTTGTGAGGCTTGTTCGGAAACTCGTTAAAGGTAGCCGTGGTTGACGTGATAATAATCGCAAAAGTGTCCAACCGATCACTCGAGGGATACCATCGCCTCGTGTCCCTTTGATTCCCGCGTTTTCCCAGGTCAATGACTCAACCGGCCGATCCTGTAAAGCGAGTCTTAGCGCACGCGAAAGAGTTCTCGGCGAGCACGAAACGCGCGGTGACTGCACGCTACTATGCCATCGGTCTCTTTCTCTACGATTGCTGCACTGACTTAGGTCGAGTCGAGTGATTTGCCGCTTGATAAAACTTCTCGAAAGAGTTGCAGAACTAGCCGACGTAACTGCAAGTTATACGGTCATTATCGTCGTGTGGGTCACTTCGGTAATCTTAATCAAATGTTTGTTAATGTCAGATATATCCATCTATCGATTGATCTTTTTTGTCGGTCACTAGCCGTACTTTGTCAGTCGTTATATCACATCTAACACTAAGTAACTGGAGAAAAGTATTTATGCACTGCAAACTCGTGAGTTTTGTTCAAAAATCTTTTTACAGGGATTGAAGATAAAACCGGTTTATGCAATATTCAAATTAAAAGTGTGTACGGCATACATTAAGCTTTTACCTTGGTATTGCATAGAAAAAGATACTTTCTTTAGTCGTATATTTTTAACTGTGACGTTCCATAAAATAATAGTATAAGTAACATTATCAGGATGGAACAGATCCCTTCGATCCACCTTCGTTAGCGATATTCCAAATATCTTCGATATCGAAATTTCGAAGTTCACGAGCGCGAACTTGTCCTTGTTGCCTGTTTTGCGTGCGCACTTTTCTCGCTAATCGGCTTTTATCACCGATCGTTTGCGAGTAGATTGATTAAACGTTATCGCGCGAGTACGTTAAAGTCGAAGGTTTTCGTGTTTAATATGGACGCGTGAAAGTGTATCGTAACTGACAAGCGGCCAGGCAAAGTGTTTACAAGTTTCAACGAGAGATAGAAGGTTGAAAACTCGAGAGAAGGTAACAAAAGAGAGAGGGAAGGAGGAGCGTGATGGAAGAGGGGATTGGAAGGCGAGCGATTTAGTTGACCGTATGCATCGGGTTCCCTTGTGGTCGTCGATCCAACGTGAACCAGCCATCAGAAACGTGCACGTACAGAGACCACTAGGCACGTATAAAGGCAAACAGGCACACCAAAGGGTAGCGGAAGTTAGACTTAGGTGGGATCGCGTATAGAGGAGAGTACACGTTAACTGGAAGCGGGGAACTAAGGGGCAACGTTGCGCTAGGTGGCTGACAGTTGGAGAGGGGAGAAAGTGAGCCGATGGCGGATTAGAGAGGGGAAGGAGACGTGATATCGCTTCTGGAGGGGTAACGATGGTGACCGTGGTGCTACGGTGACGATTATATAGTGATAGACTCAAGTACCTCGCAAATGGGTACATACAAACATTAATCAATTAGATTTAGTCTTTTTGCCGGACTTATATCGGCTACAATCTCTACGGTGGCTTGCTTCAGCTTTTATAGGGAGGGACTGGGAACTTTAAAGAACACGTCCGGCTCTTCTCCTCCGTCCCCGGTATACGAGTCAAAAATGTAGCTCCCTCTCCGTCGTAGAAACATCAAATTTGAAGTTTTTATAAGTATTTTAGAAAAGATAGATACTTATGAGTCAATTTCAATCTAAGCAAGATAGATTCGAACACCACGAATATATATTTAAAAAGACGAAATTAATAACTATGCATTTTCATATAAATTTAATAAAATTCATTAAATCTATTACCTAAATCACTATCAAGCAGTTACGTATTATGTTTAATGAAAGTTATGCTATACTCGTCACATTTAATTTATTATTTACGTATTATAATTTTTAGACTTAGAAGAAAAATGTTAAAATTAATAAAAGTTTCTTAAAAAATGGTTATTTTCATTATTACTGTGATAGTACTACTGCATTTGTGTGTGCATGCACACTTCTGGCTTATAAACTTATACATGTGTATTGGACTTGATCCCATCACTAGTCCGATGATGGTAGGAACATAGGAACGAACCTGAATATATTGAGGTAGAGTGGGGAATCACAGGACCCCCGGTCACTGACTCTAGAAACTACGACAGCTTTTGTGCTTCATTCACGAGCGCGCCACCTACTCGCGCACACGACCGTTTATGTTTGCCAGCGTTCGGTCGCGTTCTCTCTTCCTATCACTCTTCCTCTTTATTTTTGCATCTCTGTATATGCCCGGTCCCCTCTTTCCCATTTCAATCCAGGACCACACTATCCCTTCGTTTTCCTGTCATCCTGTATTTTTCTCTCCTGTCTCCTCGTGCGTATCTCTAGAATTCTAACAGGAGTGAAATTTCATCTACGATATCAAAAACGACGTACTTAAATATCAGCAGATTGTCTTAACAAAAATTTTGTTCACATTCATAAGCTAGTGTATGTTAAAAATATCACAAGTACTTTAGGTGGAACATAGATTAATCTTGTTAGTACTTAGGGCTTTAGAAACATGTTAGTATTCCAGGCAATATATTGGTGTCACCTTTTCTCTCCGTCTCTCTTGCGCGATCTCTATGCGGCTTTTTCCATCGTTATCGTGCACGCATCTGATTTATCGCGCGGCTCGTTATGATCAGCAGTAATTCCCGCGCATGCGCACACTGCTGCATACAGTACATAGAGAAAGCACAGCCAGTGGACACTGGCCGTCGATGACTCTCTCGGCGGGGAAGGTTGGAATACGATGAGGGGATTAGAAGGGTGGGGTAACCGCGTAGGTAACCACACGAGGTGCATTGTACGTCTACGGAAGGAAGGAAGGTAGGCAAAAGAATACATGCGATACAGGTCAAATCGATCTTACCGTTTCGTGGATTTGTGCGCGTCTATGCGAATTCGAATAAACATTAGGTAAACTAGTAAACAATTTCAATTTCTTCTATGTTGGAGAAAGAGTAAAAAAATAGAATTTTTGTGGTTTTAACTAAAATACGCATACTATTAAATATAAAACAATAATTTTTAGTAACTCTTATGATACTGGGATTCTAAAATAAGGTATTTTGTGAATGGTTACAAAAAAATCTATAGATTTCGATGGAAAGTTGTTTTCTCTACTTCTGACAATTAAAGATTTGTATGCCAAGCGCTGTGTTGGTACATACATTCAATTTGATTACCCTTGTATCTGGGTGATGTGTACTCTGCTATTTATCACTATTTGAACGTAATTTATCTTATAAATATTCGAAATGATTAAGAGTTATTTTATACAGGCGTAAGTTTTTGTGTCGTTATTAAAGAATGACAAAAAAGACATAGGAAAGAAAAGAATATAAGCACATGCAAGAACAACGTGTTATTACGTTGGACTATTTTCCTGTTGGTCATGATGAAACCTTAAAGGAAGGTGAATACACACGTATCGGAAGATCGACCCCCTGTTTCAATTGTGATAAAGCAAAAAAAACTTATATTTGACTGTTACTTCTCAATTCTGTTCTTTCAATTTAATTTCCATACGGAAAAATTTATTGTTTTAATTTTGTGATTAAGTTTGAGGATTCCAAAACGGATTTATAACAGATAAGTTGAAAGCTTAATGGGGCGGTGGTGACTTACGAAGTAGAAACTGAGTACCGGTCTTGCGCACGAACTCGATCGTAATACGGATGATTTAAACGTTGTAATTCGCTCCCTATCTTTGCGCATCCGGTCTGTTACCGCGTTGCGCGTGCTCGCTGGCACGTCGGTGCGTGATATAACAGGCAATGCGCGTTAAACGATAATTTAAGTCCGTCTATCGTGTACTTTAAATGATGCATTACAATTCAGCTTTACAACTTCATAACACGCGTAGCGTGCGCGTGTTCCGCAAGGTGGGAGTGCGAAGTGTAAATCCTGTAGGCAGTCTTGTGAATATGTTGGTGCGATATAATGTTCTTCCTTGGATGCGGGTAATGCATTTAAATCCCGTGAAACTCTAATGAATCTTTTAAATATTTCTTTTCTAACACGTCATTTATATTTTTAACGGGTTATAATCAAGCAATGGTTTCGGAGTATTACTCCATCATTTTGCAGTAACTTTTGTTCGTATCGAATAATACTTTGACGAAGCTTCGATATGCGCCAAGTCCACCGGCATTGAAACCGATGTATCGTACTACTTAACTATACGAGGATTCTACTTATGTAGGTGTCGATCGACCTCTACACAGTTGCTAACCACTCCTACCCCACAGCATCAGTAGTTTGTCGTATGCTGTTCCGTAAGCAATCATAAAGACGCTCGTAGCCACTCGTCGTCGTTACTGTCGAGATATTCGTCGCACAGGCTAGATGCACGCAGATTAGCTGTCTCCGTATAGGAGACCGTATCGCGGAGAGGGGAAAGTAGAGGACGAAAGTACACACAGACGGATGGATCGCGCGGCGGAAAAGTGGGCGAAGAATACGAGAGTAAAATCACATATTCACCGTCCATTGAATCGACACGAACAGAGGGGCAGAGATGGATTAATTCGATTACGGATCGACTAAATTGGGAGAAAACGAAGTGTGGCTTGGTCTAGAAAAAAAAAGGAACGGCGTAAATAAGAGCAAAGGAAAACGGTGCGGAACGCGCAGCAGTGCACTGTATTGGCGGACACGAGCACGCGGGCAAATGAGTCACCCGAGTGCGCATGCGTCTTGTCCCCGGCAAACCCCCACTACGCGTGTCCGGCCGCGTGGCGTCCTGATCAATTGCGACGTTGCCGACTCCTCGGCTGACCCGGAGAAGAAACGAGCGAGAGAGACAGACGGAGACAGTGCTCCCCGGCGTTTTCGTTCCCCTTTCCCCCCTCCCCCCACTGTACAACCTATCGTTACCGCTCACCCTACCGACCTAGGGGAATATCTTTGCCTATCCCCACTGTCGTAGCACGTGGAGACGCGCCTCTTTCAATTTTTCATACCTTATCGACCTGTGGATTCAACCGTCTATATCTTGCTGCGAGATGCGCTGAAGAAAATCCAAGAAAGGATCAGGAGTAGGGACACGATATAGAAGTGTAACAGAACGGTGGCATGTTGCACTTCGTTACTCTCGAAGCTACCCACCGTTTTCCTGCTCACCTCACGCTGTCACGTTTATCGGCGACATTGGGCTTGCGGAGGACATCGAGATAAACGGGAATACTCTTTTAGGATAATATCCGCCTCTTATAGAAAGTTTGTCGCATTTATAAATCGTTAAAGAATTGACATTTGCTATAGATCATATGTTTTTTTCCTTTTATAAATTTAATATAATTATATTTTCAATAATTTTTTTTTTTTAATTGAATACATACATATTAATAAGTAATTTTTTGTATTTTTTGCAGGTGCCAAATTAAAGAGGGAACGTACAGAGCAAGATGATTTATTTTGCGAAGAGAAGATGCTCATCATCGACGGTAAGTGTGTCAAAACTAAAATGTTAATATTGCACGAGCGTTATTTTGTTCGAAAAGTGACAACGTAAAGTGGTACAAAACGGAAAAAACGAAAATACAGTGGCTTAGCCAAGCGCGATCGAACGCTTGTGCAGATTATACACACGTGGGCTGGCAGCCGAATGGCTCTCTGTCTATTTTTAACTACAAAATTCGGGGCGTACAATAACTGTTTTTTCTTTTTTCTTTTCTTTTCTTCGCAAATTCGAATCACAGCGTACGGTCAACACGAATACGCAGTTTTAACTGATTAAATCGATTGTCTCTCCTATTACGGCGATCATGCATAATTCACCCAGTCCGAACAATTCCATGCGGTCACCTTCGATTCCTAATCTGTCGCTGATCGATGGGGATCCAGTTTCTCTACGCGATGGGGCACCGTGTCTGTCATTCTTCGCGGCGACTATTACGAAGCCAGCCAACGAACACGGAAAAACAAGTAACAGTTACTGAACACGAAGATAAAGGAGTCTGACTCCGTTGGAACGCGCTACGCGAACGACTCAATCCAAACGTCGTCGACTCTCTCCGTCCCTTTCTCCGTGTCGACGGCTTGTAGTTAACCGTTGAGTGTATTGCTCGAGCAAAAATGTAACTTTCAATGCGCATGACCGTGCTCAAAAGCGGGAAGAACGACGCCGGTATGTCAGTCTTTACCATCCTATGATCCTACGTAGAATGTTTGTTTTAGAATTCTCTATATTTCTTTCCCTTAAAAGTAGAGAAATATCGGTAGTTATCTATACGTAATCACTGAAAATTATTGATTACTAATATTGAATAATCGTATCGCATCTGTCTTATTATTTCATGAAATGTATGTGTAATATTTTGATTCCTATATTCTTGTAGTAAATGTTTCTTTATAGGCTTCATTAATGTTAATTTGATTTGCAATCCTAATTATGTAATACCTACACCTAGTATGAATTGTCAATGCTCGCAGCATGTATTAAAAAATATGTTACATGCATAAAATGCAAACCATCAATAGCTAAATATCGATAGTTTTCGATTACAGAAATAATCGAGAATAATCGGCTTTTATATTCCGTCATTTTCCATGTTTCGTGTTAAATTTGTTGGAAA
This sequence comes from Xylocopa sonorina, assembly GCF_050948175.1. NCBI lineage: Eukaryota > Metazoa > Arthropoda > Insecta > Hymenoptera > Apidae > Xylocopa > Xylocopa sonorina. The sequence goes on along the minus strand of NC_135195.1, from coordinate 2,808,960 downwards.
AATTTCACTTTTACTCGAGCAACACGCCGTCACAGCTGTCCGAAGCGTAGCGGACTCGTATCTGTCCCGATTACGCGTTTCGAAACGCGCACGTGATTTCGCGGCGGTCGTTTCGTGTTTCAACGTGTCACGGAACGTCTACTCGTACATAACCTAACCCATACGAGGAAGAGAAGAGATCAAGATAGAAAACTTATTCTGACGCGAGAAGGACAGAATATCGCGGGTGACTGGAGGCAGCTCTCGCGCGAACGGAGATGTCACGGAAAGCGGTTACGGAGGGCCGAGAGGAGATTGGTCGGCGTCGCTGCCGCCGTCGCCACTGGCGGCGTGCACGGACCGTAGAGGTGGGGAAAGGGAGTCAGGGGATCGTCATCCTCAGGTTGGAGGCGGTGGCACTTACGTTTAGACTTCAGTCGGCACCCGCGACTCACGCGGTTACGAGTTCCTTCGTTTAACGAATTGTTCGTGAGCACGATCGGTACCAGTGATCGGTTACCGTTTCGTTCCATCGAATACACGCCAGGCACACATACACTTTACTTTTATCAACCGCGGATCGGTTCATAAAACCGTTCCAGAAATACACTTCGTCATCGATCGTTTCTGCTCTTTTAAATTTGGACGGCAGTATCGTACCGTATAGATTCGATTCAGAGGAATACATCGTAGATGTGCATCTATGAGAAGTCAGCAAAAGGTCGCCGGTCGAGATTGCACGACGTTGCAGACACGCCGGTTTATCATTTACGATTACACAAGTGGAATCCGTCGAATGAGAAAAGAGTAGTTGCGTTACGATCTAGTATATATATATTCGATGGTTTGGAAATTAGTTGCGCACTGTCACGGAGAATTACAGCTGTTTCCGAACATAAATCAAAGATCAGTAAATACGATCGTAAGATCGAGAATGTCTCGTCGTTCGGTTTTGAAATTCTTAAAGCAAGCCTTCGTTCGAAGGAAATCCAATTGAAGAGTTCCGAGTTGGAGCCTATCGATGTCAAAGGAGTTCTAGACGTCTCGAGACGTAAAGGGGACCTGTCAGGAGCGACACGTCCCGAGCACGTTGCCGACAGTGTTTCGAAAGTTGTGATTTTTTTCCAGCCGGTACATACGACGACCTCGTCGTATATACTCACTCGTAGTAACCGCTTCCCCACCCTGTGTGAAACTGTGACGCAGCCCTCTCTCTTTTCCACGCGCTTCGCATTCCCGGTCGTTTCCACTTCTTTTTGACCGGTCGGCCTGTTCGACGCGTCCTGGCACGACAGTTTTATCGGTCGTCGCAAGGCTATGCGTGCTCGACGAGCACCATCAGACGACGACGTGTCTATCTACCTCCTCTTATATACGCGCCGCTGCTTCGTGTCTCGCCGAGTATTCCGGCAAAAACCGCGCGCTCGTCGTTAAGGGGAAGCTCCGCGGCGCGTGACCGTGTGCTGCATACCAATCGAAGTTCCTGCCGAAGAAAGTTCCAAGGGTCCAGCCTTCTACATCGAAAACCCATTGCAATAACGGTCGTCGTAATTACCACTGCGTCTCGTCCTCGGCTCCTCGTGGAATCTTTTCTTCGTTTGATCCTTGCTTACCAGACCGGGAACGGAGGGTACGTTACCGGCAGAAGGAAACACGATCTCGGTATTGTCCTGATCAAAAATTCACGGATTCGAGGAATATCTATATGCGGACGATCTGGGATTATGGAGTAGAAATTTCTACGTGGGAAGAGTGACGAATGGATACGCACGTGGAAACCTAGAACGTTCCTCGGACGTACTCTGAGAAAAGAGTCGATTTTTCCGGAAAGACGGAAACGAAGGAAACGCAGAGGAACGACTGTGTCTTGGTGTACGTGTATTTCGAACTATTGGTGCGCGAGGGTGTACGCTCGTTCTGTTTTTCTTTCGTGGTCCGCGTGTGCGAGATCGAGCGATCGCCAGGAACATGGGAGTTCTGTTGGTCTCGGATGGCACAGCGGCGGTCCAACCTCGTATGAATTTGAACGCGGTTAAAGCTGCGGGAGCGCAGCGCGCGATCGACGTCGGTAACGAGACGAATAACAATGTAGACGGGCTCAGGGACGCGAATAGCCTGTTGCCGACGCAGGTTGTCGGTATAATCGACGTGGTCGTCAACGACGAACCGGTGCGCAGCTGGATGCCGCCCCCGCCTAAGAAAAAGTGGATACGGCATTATCTGCTCGGTGAGCGACAATCTATCATCCGCCTTTCATCTTTAGATCTGACGTCTCGGACTTTTCTGTCCCTGATGAAACGTCGATGATGCTCTAACTAACTGTCGTTTGTAATACGAGCTGTTGTTGATTGCCGACGATGAATTTTCCCGCGTTCCTCTTACTCGGCTCGTTAGAATCAGAGTCTCGTTTGTTTACGCCAGTAAGAAACGTAATTGGTTAACAGAATCATCTGTTACTCGAAGTTACATTTCGTAATGGAATATATTATATGTGCAGGTAATTAGGCGATCATATTTTTATCTTAATGAGTAATCATACTTTCCATATTTCATCTTCACAGTATTACGCTGGCAATAATTCGAAAGTTTGATAAATTAACTATTATTATCAATTAATCGTTGTCTAGATATTAAAGTATGTATAACGGTATACCAATATTTTTCACGATCACTGTAATTTTTGACAAAAGCTTCTTCCGTATTCCATCAATTACAGAAAAAGAAATTTGAGATTTATTATCGTTATAAATTTGTAGTAGCTTTGGTTTTAATTTGAAATTCAGAAACTAATCATTCTTATAAATAAGTAGGCCGGCTATTATCAGTACAGTGGTGTAAAATAAATTACGGTAGTATAGCTGTATAGTAATAATAAAAGAAAACAATGTCCAACAAATTTAGATTTTATTTCAGGTTATTCAGGATTAATTCGGAATCACACACGTGATGCACGGATTACGAAAATTCTGTTCGTTTTTACGATGCTAAACCAAACGGTATTCGTATCGTAAACAATTATAAACAATTTTCGTAAAATCCATCTGCACCAGACTAACCCATCTCAATTTTTTTTTAAGTTGAATCATATACATTTATCTTACTATTTTACATGTTATATATAACTGGGTTTTACATATAAAAAGCTAAATGTGGATCGATTTCGTTTTTTATTATATTTTCATTGATTAATTGACACTCGAGTCTTTTGTAACAACAAAGAAAAAAGTTCCCACTTGTGTTGCTATAAATCTGTTTTCACGTTTCTTAATGAAAACTTGAATTGTTTTCTCAAGTTCAGATATAACTCGTGCGCACATACATTCCACGGTATTTACTTTGAGAAATTATTGCTAGTTATTATTTAACGTGAAAATACGAGAAATTCTGTAAAGAGTTTTCAGTGTTAGCTTCCTTTTTCTTTATTCTTGCGTGTACAGAGCGTTCTCCGTTCGCACTTAGCTGCCTCTTTGTTTGCCTTGGTGCGTTCTTATCGTCGTTGAATTTTTGATTCAACTATCGAGAGCGGCGAGGAACATTTCCACGGCGAACCGCTTGCATGGTCGTCCACGGTACATTTATTTTAACGTCGGAAACGACGATAAAGCCGCGATCCGACGATAAACGCGTTTTAAACGATCCTTTATCGATCAATTACTTGAGTAAATACGACCCTATAATTAGAGAATATCGCGGCGTTATTGAATAGAAAGGGGAGCAAGTGATTACCGCGACTAGGCGGCCGTTTCAGGCTTGTTACGGAAAGAGAGCCAGCTTTTTCTGCCACGTTTCCTTATTTATGAATGAATGATCGCGATAGAAGAAACTCGTTAAGGGTCGATCATAGATTAGTATCGGGCAATCACGATTTTACACCGTTTTAGACACGTAATTTGTATCTCTCGATTAGTCGCGATAAACTCGGGTAGTTATATGCGCTTTACTGTTGTTTCGCCAACATTTTCTTCGCTTTTTAAATTAATAGAATAACGCTACGGTCATTACGCTGTAAAATTAATCGGAAGTTTTTCTATCCTCCACGTTTCATTGCACAAAAGCGTTCGAAGGCTAATTACATAGATCACATAATTATATTTCACTTCCGCTGATATTATAGAATCTCGAGACATTCCTCTTATGCCTTGAATACTTTTGCTAGCGACTGTAGCGATTAATTATTCTGTTCGAGATCAACGAATTAAAAATAGATAGAGTGCACCCTGAACGATGCTTAATTTCACTTAGAAATTGGAATATTATCTTTTGTTGAATTGAAAACTATTTATTACTCGCTGTCATGTCAACAAAGCAAAATCTACTACGGTGTATACGTGATTGGAATAGCGGAGTTGTTCTTTTACGATGCTGTCGGATATCGCAGCTCTGATCTTTTTACTGGTTACTTTTTACGTTGTTATTATGTATTTATAAACAGAGAATCTGAATGACTGGGACAGAGAATGAAAAAAGTTCCGTTCGAAACGCCGGAGGGGGATATCTTGGATTATACTGCGTGCCGTATCGCATAGTCGTTCGATTTTTATTAAATCGATTGAATATAACCCGATGCCAAAGCAACATGCATCGCGGAACTCAACTTCACGAAATTACGTCACGCAAGACCGATGCACATTCGACGCACGCCGTTTAAAACGAAGAACGGGTCGTAATCGTCCTCTACACCGCAGCTGTACATAAATTTCATTTTCGAACGGCTCGACTCATCCCAGTTTTTTTCCATCCGTGACTAACTGTGCAAACTGTTGTGGGTTACATGCTAACTGATCGTCTAAAACAATAATCTCCGTGCCAATGGCTTATGAAGCGATTAGAACTCGCGTTTACTTGATTATTAATCATTTGCGGTTAAATTCGAAATACGGTTTGCAGGATAGTATTCTATTTCACGAATATTTTTACAAATTTTAATGAAAACGCTCTTCGTCCAGTGAAACATAAACGACTGGTAAAGAATTTGTTTTCTAATATCTATCGTGGAAATAACTCGAGGTTAAAGTTCACGTATAAATCATATACAAGGTGGTTCAAAAATCGGTCGTCACGTAAACAGGCAGTTTAACACAGAAAATATGTTGAATACGTGAGAAATGTTTTTGTATCGAATGAACGATTTTAGGGATCCGACAATCATTTTTTATCCGTAAATTCTTCAGTGCGAGTCAGTCTATATGTTACGAAGATCGATTTGTAGATCACCCTATACATCTGACAACAGCAACAAAAATTAATTAGAAGTAGGGGATCTTTTGATACTTTTGAACAGGCGCGTACATATATTAGACCAGAAAGAAAGAAAGAGCTTCTCTTTACCGATAGTTGTGTTTATAGAAAAACCATGGAATTACGCCACAAGGCGGGTCCATCGGGCGCAGAGTTCTCTTTCTGATCGCCGGTTCGATTCGCGAAATTGTCGGAGCGCGCGCAGCCGGTGTGTGCCTTCGGTTCTAATTTTAAAACCGGCTCGGTTTGGCGTGACATCAAGGCAATTATACGCGCGTTCTCGCTAACGCTGCTCACCGGCCGTGCCGCTCGACACGGCTGGCTACGTGATCCCATCGATTTTCCATTTCATCTTGTCCGCGGACGTCTCGCTCCTTATCACGCGGCACGTGCTCGCTCGCGACTCCGCTATCGTGACCGTGACACTGTACTTAACCATCGGCTAGGCAGCAGCAGCAGCAGCGATCCCTTGTTGTTGCAGTTTTCAAATAGAACTACGTAGCGCGAGATAGTCGTTGAACGCGTGACAGAGAGAGAGAGAGAGAGAGAGAGAGAGAGAGAGAGAGAAGGGGAGGGAGAGAGAGGGAAAGATAGGCGGCAAAATAGCTTGTGGTAAAATACATTGCACTTTTTATCGATCACACCATCGCGCAACCGGTGCAACGTTTACGCTCGCTTCGTTGCACTGTAACGATGTTGATTGCGCAACGTGCTCGTACGCGTAGGTATAGATATTAAAGGTTTAAGAAGAAACAACGTGGTCGTTCGAGGTCAGATCGCAGGGACGAGTCGGTGGGGAAAATTCGTAATTTAGGATTGTATTTGTACAAAATTGTATTCGGGGGATTATTGGGTCGAAGCAAAAAAATATCAAGCTGCCGTCTGTAACAATAAATTTCGTTGAAACTGTTCGATATGCCTATAATAGCTTTACTTTCTATTAATTATGTTTCCTCCTAAATATGTCTATGACACATTGCCATCCTTTCAGAATTCGAGTAATTTTTAACTGTCAGATAAATTAACATTCGTTAAATGTCGAAAACTGATCTCTTCTTTTAAATATTTGAACCTTTAGCGGTGTATACAAATTTGTACGATCGATTGTACAATATATTGATCCGTAGATACAGATTCGTAAAACTTTCACTGTTATTGTAGTTACAAATCGTAGTGACATTACATAAAAAATTGTCTATTTTACTATCGTCTGTATACTATATTGTGCCTGGTAGCTCTTTTTATATTGGAGGATAAGAGAATGATATTCAAATAATTGAAACGTTGTGATAATAGTTGCCTTTCCACCATTGTTTAGTCAGTCCTGCAGGAAGGCCTGCTATTCATGTAACTAGATTTCGTGTATATAAGGTATTTCGAAGATTGTGGTACAGCAGTAAATTAGACGCCATTTAAAAATAAGCCGAGAACGTACCGCAAAGTTGTTTTGTTTATCCCTTCGTTTTGGAGGTGATCGAATCTGAAAATTTTTTTGAATGGTTTAAGTTTGTTTGTGAACTCGCAATTGAACTCGGGTGTTGAAAATCTCGAATGAAATTGTCAACGTACCCGTTGGCATCCGCAGTGAGCAGGTTCAGTCAGAAGTTAGTCGAATTAACACACAGACTCGATAAATTTTTAAGCTGGTTTTTTATTGGAAAACGAGATTCGAAACGAGAAAAACTTTTCATACATTCCTCGAGAAGTGGATACAGAGGATAGACATGATTTATTTCAATAATAGTTCAACGTAGTATTCGAATTAATCGACATTAAACAAGTATTTGAAGTTAGATACAAACATGAAAAATACTGTAAGAAACATTTAATCTAAATGTGAATTTTATGCACAAAGACGAAAGAGTTTTCCCGCTTTGTTAAAGAATTAGGTTCTCGCTAATTTGTTACTTTATCAGAAAAAGAGATGTAATGTACGATAGGTTTAATCCAGGAGAATTTTTGATACTTTCGAAAGAGTTTAATGATGATCGATGGCCAGCCGATTATGACGGTTTCACGTGATTAGTATTGGGAACGCAATTAAAGTTGGTCCCGTCGTTTGAAGGGGATTGGTTCAAAGAGAGACGCCGTTAAAAGGAGCCGTCTCTTTTTTTCCTCAGCATCGAGGATGCTTCGACTTAAAGTGGTTACGCGCGCACGGCCTATAAATATTCTTTAGCTGAACGTTAGGTTCTCGCGTTACAACAGGACCAGCGATTGAACTAGCGGGACTAGATCGGTGAAAATTTTAAATAACAGTATAATCGATATCGATCAGTAAATTATACTTATACTTGGTTGTTTGATTTCAAAGGGAAATACTTGAGATCAATTGGATCACGTGGTACACGTACGATAAATACTTGAACGATGAATATTTTTGCCAACAAATTTTTCTTTCAATTGATCTTTTATGTTAATTATGGAAGCATCAATTGGATTCACGTGAACCAGTATTACGACATACGAATTGCATCAGTTTTTCGTACATTTTGTTTCAAGCGATGCAGTTTAAACGCTGAAACAGTGTTTTATGCTTCAACGGTCAAGGTCACGCGTTGCCAAGACTAAACATTCGAATCTTTATTAATGTACGGATAAGGTCTAAAACAACTGTTAGTCAGTTTTAAGTGACAATACATGTATTCGCGGAACGATTGTACAGCTTCATCGAAATATATCATCTTTTAAGCGCACAAAGTTTATCATATGATATATATATAATTATTTGTTTTCAATATATATGTAAATATCTACGCTCCAGCCGATTAAATAATCTACGTTGTACGTATCAGACCGTTCCCACCGAGTTTCATCGGAATAACTTTACAGCGGGATGAGATTCTCTTTCTGTAGCGATAAATGAAAAGAACGAACCGGGAACATCGCTATTCACCATTTATACCCCAACCGATTTGTTAACGGATCTGAAATAGTCGTGGTTCAGTCGGAGGATTATCGCGTGGCGTGGACATCGATTTCAACAGGCGTGCTTACATTTACATCTAGTTACTTTGACCTCCAGTCGTCAGCTCGATTTCATGCCGATCTCGGCAGATAAAAGGCCAGTCATGTTGTTTCGTCCCTGATCATTTTAGCTCATCGCGAGGAATTACCATTCGAACGTCCGTCTAGACCTCTCCTCGACCACCTTTTAATCTCGTCGCTTACAGCACTTATTCACCATCAGACTTTACAAATTGTCCGCGCAACAAATTCGTTATCGGTTAGGTGGTGTCGATATCGAGTAGTATTCGTAATATTATCGAATTATTTCTCTCTAAAATGTCTCTAATCTAGGATCCTTCCCTTTCCACCGAACTTTGTGGACTCTCGATCGTGCGTTGAATCGTCCGCGCGAGAAATTTCTTATCGGTTAAGTGGTTTCGATATTTAGTACTTGCGAAAGTGTCGTTTAATTTTAAGCCGGTTTTTTCTTTTTTTTTATCGTGTTAGCGTTTGTTTCGAGTAGATTCGTTTCAAAATTTAATTACAATAGATCGTATTTAATCTTGGCCTCGCAACTTCTCCTCTCCTATAGATGTTACGAACTCTCCTTTGTACGTTCAGTTATTCATATAAGAAATCCAATCAATTCAATTCAAATTACATATTTCTACTCTATTATTATATAAACATTCTCGTAGTTTGTTTTTTGTGAGTCGTTTAAAAATTTCATTTCCGTAATTCGTCGTCCCAATTTATGTTCATATTTCGGACGGGAAGTTCCCGGCGGGTCTTGGCGAGTTTTACGAGACGTTGTTCGTTTTATCGGCCGTAAGAAAAAAGTTTTCGCGTTGTGAGAACGGGTTCGCGTATCAGTCGGTTGAATAATTCAAGACGCGAGCAACGAGAACAATTTTCTTACTTCCGCGCATTGAATAAATAATTCCTAATTTAATAAAACACACGTCACCGGCCTAAAGGATAGAGGGGCGCTTTCCGTGTTCTCCTTTATTACAGTTCGAACCCGACGTGACGCGTGTGTAACGTCTATGATCGCGACAACGGAAATCGCTATTGAAAATTCGAACTTCCCCCGATGCTCCAAATCTAATAGCCTTTCTCCTTTTAGTTGATAGCGTGGTTGCTGGCACGACGCAAAGTCAGCGCGCGTGCGCGTTGAAAAAGCACGACTTGCATTTCGGAATTTTCGGATTGAATTTTCAGCCAGAATTTCTGGCTCGATTCAGTTTTTCGTTCGTCTGATTATATATGAATATAATATATTTTGGTGATTTTTCTTTGTAAGCACACTTAAATGATGTATCATTAAAAATTTGCTAACAGGAGGATCGCGTCAGTGGATATCAGTTTTGGACATAAGAAATTAGCGGAGGTTGCTATTTTTAGGTCAAGGATAAGCTATTCGACTGAGCAATATACTTCTCTTTATCTGTTATTCCAACAGTATTTTTATTTGCCTTCGACTATCTTTTTATAGCAGTTAATCTCTAGTATTTCTTAAATAACCGAGTCTCTAATTGAATATCCTTTCATCAAAGCACACTCTTTAACGAAGTTAGCTTCTACTTTCGAGTAGATAAATCGATTAATTCAACTTCAATTTTACGGGAGAGTTCTGAAATCTTTACTATCGTCATATTGTACTTATCAGTTTGTTGTCCAAGGGGGTGTTAATTTCATCCATCCACCTTATTATATATTAATTATCGGAGGAACTAAAAAACTGTTATTAATAATTATATAAAAATCGCGAATCTCCTTTTACTTTCGAAAATTTTTTAGGTTCAGTTTCGTAGGTTTATACTGGATAAATTCAAAGATTTACATTTTGCTCATTTTGTTTTATCTCGTGCGGAATGAAATGCTGGGATGAAAGCTTGGAATAAATTGGTGCAGATGGGAACATAAGATAAAATGCGAAAATCGTCTAAAGGATTTAACCTGTCGAATGCGTCATCTCTGTTACGCAATGTTAGACTTCCTGTCCCTGTTTCGAGAAATCCATCGAAGTAAGTAGGTTATTCGACAAAGATCAACGAACAATTGAAAGATATCTACAAAATTGTGAATGTTGTGCTAAAGTTGTAACACGTAATAATTGTGTTAAAACATAACTGCATCTTAACTTCAGGAATTATCTTTTTCAGTAGTCATTTATTTAGACATCGAACATTGAAAGTATCTAGTTATTCAGTATTTTTAATAATGTATCGTTATTATAATCTGAATGAAAATTTTGATAGTTCGATTTAAGCAGTTGAAATTGATATATTATTGGTTAGCAAAATTTTCATTAAAATTGTAACATTTGACAAAGTAGTTTAGATATTTGAGCATTAAATTGTCCATTAAATTTATTACACGCTAAGAGCGAGTAAATGCAAATTTTATTGGCAGAGGTGTCAAAAGTATTGGTTCAGTTAATTTCAAACGTAATAACTTTGAGCGAACCATTAGATTTCAATTTTACTTTACCTTTTTTTCACCAATGTAACACGTACACATTCCTTGCGCTGAAACAAAAAGACACAATGAATGTATAATGGTCCATGACAAAAACTTTTAGTTGAACCGTCGAACAATCTGAAATGAAAATTAGATTTGCTTTATGATGCGTGTCATTTGGAAATCTTCGATACTACAATTTGAATATCTTCGATACCTAACGAACGTTTAAACAAATATATATAAATAAATTTTTATCTTTGATATACACATTCATATAAAAATAAGTAACTACTTTTTACTGCGCAAGAATAACTTAATATCGATACGCGTTCAATTCTTAATCTACTGCCAAATTTAAAATCAAGTACTGTACAGTATTACTAATACTCTACTGAGTATTATCCGAGAGAACACTGTATAGATAACGTATCCATTACGATATTTTTTAGAATTGAACGGGTGTAACGTTCTAAAATGTTTGATGGAAAAAAAGGAAAGATTCAGCAGGAGAGAAAGGGAGAGGAGAAAGCAAAATACGTTTGCATCGTTCGCTAGGCTGCCGGCGAGACAGTCGTGTCCGGTAGAGATTGCAGAGCCGCGTTGGAAGCCACGTTTTATTGTTAGTGTTATTCGTCGAAGGCAGCGCCGGCAGGCGTGCGTCGAGTGCAAGGTATATCGTTGGTGTCTCCTTATACTTGTTGTTCCCATGGTACGTACACGCCGTCTTTAAGCCCGGAATAGATTTAGGAAGCGTCGAGCTATGCGACGGACCTTTGCCAAGTCTTCTGGTACATGAATGAGTTCGTTGCATGTGCGTACACGTGCTGCGCTAATTTATAGCATCGCGACGAATCGAGCGGCTCTCTGCGCGCGAGAATTGCCGATCCTGCAGGATCGTCGTAGCGAAACGTTTCGGCCGCTCGCGAACAGCTCATTCCAACCGTCTTCTCCTCAACTCCATTTATCTCTTCAAACCTGTTTATTTTTTCTCTACTTTTTTCTATGCTCTTATCAATTGCTGGCGCTTGGCATAATTGGTTGTGCTTAGCTGCCTACACTCGACAGAAATTTTAATATGCGAAAGGGAGGTGAACGTCAGCGGTAACATACTTGTCGGTTGAACATTTTCTTTGCGAGAAGAATAAATAACGTGTTGATAATGAAAGTCCACAAGATTATGACTGCGCGCATGCTCGAGCCGTGTACTGACCTATGAGCTCTCAGAGCATTAGGGCACGCGTATGTTTAAGTACCTTCAAAGCTATCTTTCTTCGACACGAAGCAACGAACGTAATTTCGTTATTATTCATTTTCAATTCATTTTTATTTCTGCTTTTGGTATTCAATTTGAGAGTTTCTTTGATAGACGTACTTTTAACTTTAAGATTCAGAATGAGAAAAGAATTATTCGATTATCCTAGGAGTTTAATTGCAAACAATTGAATTTTATTACATTTTAAACAGTTGAAGAGTTCTTGAGTGAAATTGCAACGTCACACCGAAGGTAATCAAACGTTGTTATTCTGCCATAAAAAGATGTTTTTCTAATATACAATCGTTATTTGACACATTGTTGACTATGTTGTACGCAGACTATTGGTCGTTGGAAATTACGATAGTCGGTACAAATAAAATTTCCATTAGCAATATCGTTTGCCACCTTGCAACAATATTATTTAAGCGACATAAAGCATGAAGAATTCAACGTATTTTAGTCTTCTTTAGTTAAACGTCTTAACGTAATGTCTTTATCAGCATCTAATCATTATTATTAGATAATTCAATCTAGAGTGAAAATTAGACTGTTAATAACTTCTCGTAAACATGTTCTGTCCATAATTCATATACTGAAACACATAATATTGCATTGAAATCCATTCAAACACACGACTATGTGTTACCGTAGTACAATTCTCAAACAGTTTCATTTATTCAAACACCGTACAAGGGTTAAAGCTTGAACAGACCGTTTCCCTTATTGTGGGCTCAAAATTGATTAGTTGGCCACGCTTTGAAATAATTTTGTAGACCAGCACGAAAGATCAATTACTGCCAAAAAAATTGTAAGTAAAATGTAGAAAGTGTTGGTACGAGGGGAATAGATGGAGAGGTTCGCGTATCGAAGCCATCGCCACTCCAGAGAAGCATCCGCTAATCTTAGGCGAGAACACAGTCATTCAGGTTCGGGTATAGAACAGAATGGGCAAGGGGAGGCTTTGTCGTCTGCATTGTAGAACGCAAGGAATTGCTGTGCCTTCGTGAATGCTGTCCAGAATGAAAGTTTCAAGACCAGCCAACTGCTCGGGCATTACCGCCGTAAAATCTTCCCTTTCTACGGTCCCCTTCCATAGAAAAGCGTTTACCTGAGAATTTCTTGGCGGCGAACCGTCTGAATACGTTCACCTGTGCGGTACTTTCGAAAGGAACTTCCTTTTCAGGTGCAATGATTAGGATACGGTTTCAGAGTAATTTGTAACCGCCTTCTTAACCCTCTGTGATCGGAATTTTTCTTTATGACAGTTTTCCTTTATGACAGGAACAATTATAATTGACTGATAGTGTTTTCCTTTTGCTTGGAAACTAATGATTCTGCCGTTAATATAGTGGTATGCTAATGAAGTGTAATAATACAGTAGTAATGGAATAAAACTAGGTTTTTATAGTAGGTATATTGCACCTTTTAGATACAGCAATTATCAAGAATAACAAGAAGCTTCTGCGCTTATTTCATTTCCTTGAAAAGTATAAGAAATTCAAATGCGTCCAGCCATTTGTCAAATTTTTTTACCAATACATCTACTGGCACGTATACGTATGTTAATACGATATGTTTTTAAATGTTTTCGTTATGTTAAAGAAATGCATACATGAAAGTTGCACTTTAGCATGCGCCGCAAATGTGCAAAAAGGCTAATGTATATAACCATGCTTCATATACTATTGTGTATATATTACGTTTTAATTTATATTTTGCGCGTAAGATATTGTTATCTTCAGAAACAAAACTTCACGTTACAAACTTTACAAAGTGAAAGAAGCAGTTGTGCAATGTACGCTTCCGTATCATAAACAAGCGTACCGAATTAAAAGAGCTAATCTTTTAAGCACTATTGCCGTGAACGCGCGACAACATCACATTCGCCACTAAGTTAACGAGACACGAAACGTACGAAGTAAATCTACAACTGTAAATCACCTTTTACCTAGTAATTTTTTACCTAAAAATTTTGTATGTTCTTAAAAAGAAAAAAAAATACTGACTGAAAATTTAAATGTTAACATGTGCACGACAGCACACGACGGCAGAATAACGATGAAATAGCAATAAATTAAAAATTGCAATGTAGGAATTTTTTAAACATAGGTGCGCGCATTTAAGAAGAGAAGAGGGGGAGCAGAGAGACAGTTACGGATCGTATCGATGTCGTTAGAAAATCTTTAGAGGGAATTAATTTTCGTTTGTTTTCCAGAGGAAGAACCGGTGGAAAACAACAGGACGAACGGAAATCACTCGGCTGGTTCCCGAGGTAGTCCCGTGATCTCAAACACGCGAGTAACGCCGCCCTCGGCGAGCGCGAACTCGGCCCATCTGACCGCCCTTCACTCCGCGTCGCACCATCTCATCCCTCACCACCAGCAGCAACAGCAACAACAGCAGCCGCAGCAACAGCAACATCACCATCACCACAACAATCACAACAACACGCATAATCCCTATGTGGAAAATCATAATTCGAATCACTCGCAGCAGAACGTCGGCAATCTCGTCGTCGACGTTGAGCCGGGCCACGACAGTAAGAAGCATCGGAACGGGTAAGATTATTCGAATTTCTTTTTACCTCGTTTCCAATCGATACGATGTACGTCTCGTTAACCTTTAATTGTCGAACGTGAACCCGTCGTCGGGACATTACGTATATATATATACAATACGTAGATTAACTAGGAAAAAGAAAGATCCCATTTACGGGGGGACCAAGTGTAACCAGTTTACGTTTTGTTTATGCTTCGATTTATTTATCGTAGTTGTAGTTCCATTATACGTTTTAGTAGATTATAATATCGTTCGTAAAGAAAATGAATTTCGTCGACGGTTAAGGGTTAACGCTCTTGGTGCGGATGGTGTAATACGACACCGTGAGGAATTCAATCGTCGCAGAACTATTGACTGCGTGCGCGAGCGCAGTCTGGAGTGGAAAGAGGAGATAATGAGACCGATTCCGTACCTCTTTATCTCCTCAAATACCTCTCGAACTGCAGTTTGACGATTGGACGATACAAGTAGTGCTCGCTTTAATTTAACAAAGATCTGCACGGTTAAATTTACTCGACTCATCCCCGCTTCCCCTCTCGCTCGCGAGAATTTAACGGTAGACATCGAACTTGGTTAAAGTAAAGCGAGCGCTACCTCTACGTGTACTGTTTCATCCCCTGACCGACTACACGGGTTGGACCGTCACTTTTGCGGCGAGAAATCTTCGTTCCGCGAGTTCGCAATGGGAGTGTCGAATCGAATTGTATGAATAAGATCGTATAAATTATTTAAGATAGGCTTACTTTGTTAAGTGATGTATAAATAAGCTTTGGAAGGTTAAATTAGAACAAATTTAGGATAAGGTGTAGAATTCGTCTTTTCTTCTGGCGTATTATTAAAAACCTCTTTTAGTTTAGCGTATTTTTAATTATAATAATGTAGATCTAATGTAGCTTAATTTAGTTTAATATAGTTTAGTTTAAGTCTATACGTGGTGTTTTGTGGTCCAACGACCACCTATATACAAATTATTTCTTTTGTTAATCTTTTAAACTATTTTTATTTAATTTCTATGCACATTCAAATGGAATAAAATATAACCAAAAAAAAAAAAAAAATTTATAAAAATTTGTAACTAAAAATTAATCTTTGTAGAGTTTTTGATACAGATAGATTTCAAAGAAGTAGTTACTTTATCTTAACTGTAGTTCAATATTTTATGTATTTTTTTAATTATTTTTTTTTCTTGTTAACTTTTTAAACTAACAGAAGGTACGAAAAAAGCTAAGTTAAAATTTGTTAGACGTGATACAAAAATAAAAACAGAGGAATGAGTAACGTGGAAGCGTGTAAAAACAAAATACAGATCGAGATCATTCACCAATACTAATACCAATAGAAGCACCGAATAAATTCCGCAGTACGTACTTCGTATATGGTTTAAGAACAATGAAATTAATATTGCAATTGTGAGTAACTTTATAACGAGAAATCGCTTAAAATCTAGTTACAATTACGAGATTACTTTATCCGTGTTTCACTCCGCGGAGAATGAGAGTTGCGATTCAAGTTGAATAACATAGTATATGAACGATCTCCATATTCCTATTCATTGTATGGATATACCATGCTTTTTGCAAATTTATATTAGTGCTCGATACTTTACACAGTTAACACATTTTAGATAATCCTTTTTATACACGATTAGCATGTTCCGCGTTTTGATCAGAGTTTCAAGTCCGGACGATTGGAGAAAAATAGGACTTGTATTGTATTTTCAGCAATTTAAATACCTCTAACGGAGATTTCATTTCTGTCGATAATCCAGGCCAACGTGTTACCACGGAAACGTGGTAAACGAACAATTTGATCGGACGTTACGCTAATATAATTTCACAGTTTTTTATCTCGATGGTTTAGAACACAAATATTGTATATATTACCACTTTACCCAAATTTATTCTACTTTACTGGCGTACAAATAGCTCTTAACCGTTTCTTTGTGCTGCGCATATATTTACCTACCGTACACTATGGTATAATGAATTTTTTTTTATTGTATGTTCCCGAATTTATTATTACGAATATATACAGGAGAAATGGACAATATTTGAGTTGAAAGCCATTGATGTAACTTTTGGTTGACATTAAACAGGACCACACATTAATTTCTTGCAACGAAATACAATACATGTACACTCCAATTTCTAAAGATATTCATTTGCCTCATTACCTTCCCGTTACTCCTCAACTATGTACCATTGGAAACTTCCCTTACAGATCGAGGACTTAGAGTCATATTGACCTATCCATCAAGTCACGTCAGAAATAATCACCTACCATTCAATAAACGATTTACTCGAATTAATTATGAAATGACCTGGTACACTCTCTTGCATTTCGTTACAATGAAGAACTTCAACGATTTCATTCTACTTTAGTTCATATTTTTCTTAGACGATTAAAAGAAAAATGCATAGCTTCGTTTCTTCACTTTCCCGGCGTGTTCAGCTCGCCTGTTTCATAGATTAAAAGATATACTCGACGCATGCGTGTACGCGCGATCTAATTATAACGATAAAAACTACACGCATGTATAAAACACATAAAATAGATAAATTTGAAATGTCATCACTTTTGATGGATAGACTCGTCTAATTCTAAACCCTCGAAGTTCCCGTCCGCTCCCTCGGCCATCCCTTTCGCAAACCCCCTCAGATTCGCCTGACCACTTCCGGGCCACGGCAGAATTATTTCCTCTGTTATCGCGGCGCTCTCGTTCCGTATTTCTTTTCGCATTTCCACGGTTCCGCGGTGTCGTTGGTCTCCTTCACGCTTCTCGCCCGATATGTCAGCCTGTTGCTTCGCGCGTACCCTCCCTCCCCGCGTCTGTTCACCGTTCTCTCTTTTCTCGATGGACGGGCAGCCAGCGTCGGGGTATATAAGAGAGTCTCCGCTACCCATTCACGCGGTGCACGTGTCCAGGGTGAATGGCACGCGCACGCCGCCGTCACTTGCCATGTCGCGTCGCCGTGAGACCGAGACGTGTAGTAACGTATCGCTCGTACGCGGTTACCGCGCCGCGGCCAACGGCTACACGCCCGCTCCTACAACCAGGATCATCGTAATTCGTCTACCGTTCGTTTCCCGATCTTAACGCTTTATTGTCCGAGTTCGAACGATTTTATATACTCCGTTAGCCACCAGTATATTATTCTCGCGCGTAAACGATTCATTTTGTAAATCTCGTTTACTAACTTTTTTGCTCTTCACATCTCTGCGCATACGGTATATGTACGCTTTTATGATAGAATAGGATCATTTTTGTTAGGATCGTGAAATGCAGATACACGTATATACTGTTTTTGAAGCAATGAACGCTAAAGCGCACAGTTATGCCACGCCAGAAATGCGTTTAAGATTGAATCACTCTTTTAGTCAGAAATTTCGAAGAGTCAATTGAAGGAATGTTTATTCTAATGCAGAACCGTTATTGCATGAACACGTGTTCATTTTTATGAGAGACTGAAAAGAAGAAAAAAAAAGATGTAAACACGTATCCTTTCAATAGCGCACGATTCAAATGGAACATCGTCGTTATCCTCCCGGGTAGCCATTACCAAAATTCTAACCGTTCTGTTTCGCTCTTAATATCTATCGAAGAGTAACAGGAATTGCTCCGAGTTAGTCCAATTGCCAAGCACGGAAATGCAGGAAATTAATTGAAGATAGTTTTGATAAAAAATTTCGTTCAAGCGGACAGTGATGCAAGCGCGATATACATGATCTCGTAGCGTGTCGTGCCAAGCATCTTGCGCGAGTCGCTTTTGAGGACGCTTGACAAATTAGAGGTATTCGAGCGTATAGCATAATTTATCCCGGCGCATAAACATATCAGAGATTTGTATACTGTGTACAATGATGTTGCTTTATACACGGCAGCTGCGAAAATCGCCGGATTTCGAGTAGCGGAAATTATTCTGTCGTCGACGCGATGAGTTGAAACAGAGGCCAGGCGTAATCAGAAAATACCGCCTGTCTACATGTATATCCGTTTCTCTATTTCTAGACCGTGTGTAATCCGATCCGGCACCAGAGAAGTGCATAACAAATTGGAGAAAAATCGGAGGGCGCACCTGAAGGAGTGTTTCGAACTGTTGAAGAGGCAACTACCATCGCAGGAAGAAAAGAAATCGTCGAACCTTTCGATTCTTCACGCCGCGATCAGGCATATACAGGTATGTAAACTAACAATCTACACGGTTTTGCCGTACCACGTGGAAAAGACCATTTTCATGTGCATCGTACAATAAAATTGATGTAATTGCTGTCTCATATATATTTGTTTCTCTTTTTTTTTAAACGACGCTATAGATAAGCAGCGTCTGCAAGACATGTTTGCACACATTTGTATCATAGCATGTACATACCGACTAATCAAGATCTGGTATTGTAGTTTACTATTACTCAGCGGCTGTGAAATTAAGGTGTTGGAAGAAATTAAAATGTAAACTCGCATTGAATTCATTGGAGAGTATAATAGGTATACAGAAACACTTATCATAGATCATGCAGGCCATTTGCGAAAATAAAGTTTGCACAAGGATTATATCCATTGTTTACGTACATCTAACAAAGACGTCTAGCATGCTCGTCGCACAGATTAGGCTCGTATACTTTAGTATCGTAACAAGTGCGAATTGCTCGGCTAGTTGCGTCCAAACGATTTCGATATCGCGAGTTGCTCGTTTCATTTCTGTGAAATAAAATTTCATTTATTTATGCAGATTGCTGTGATATGCGTATACGAAAATACGTAATTCTTTCATTTGATTCACACGGTCCATGTGTATCGTGGATATCGATTTCAACGTGCGAATTTCTAACCGTCAAAGGATAGATTTTCCTCGGTGTAGAAACATTTGACAAGTATATGTGTTTTTAAATGGGATTCAAGCAAATTTATTTAACTACTATAAACTTGGTTAGTTTTACTAACAAACAGTTTAATGGTATAATTGTACATATATTATTTTTGGTGCATTTTCGGTCTAGTTCTGAAACGGACATTAACTTTACGTGGTATGACCAGAAAGAGTCTCGCGTGAACACGCGTCCCCGCGAAGGTCGACCACACCTCCTCCTTTCCCTTCTTTCGTGATTCAACTGAAACCCCTTCTACCAGCTTTCTAGTCTCTTCCCGCAGTCCCTACTTGTGCTCCTATATCCATTTCTTTCTACTATTTAGTCACCTTCTCGTATGCCTATCACCAGACAGCTTGTGTTTTCTGTCTCTTTCTTTCTATACTAACGCATGTTTCCCTTTTTACTTACATGCATGATCTGCTTGGTTCTTTCCGTTACGCGCGCGCACACGCACACACGGCATACGTATCGGTCCATCGTACGTACAAAACCGTAGTATCATATTTCTTTTACTTCTTTCATCGTTATCCTTTTTTCGGTCTTGGACACGCCTGCGTTTGTGATATGTTGTTTCTATTTTTCTTCGCGAGAATGATTGTTTTTTTACTATTTTTACTATCTCATCTTTCGTCTTTGTCCTACAGCCTTGCGGTCTTTGTCGGTTCGCAACACACGGATTCGTTTCTAGACACGCTGTTCTCCCACCACCACTTTATTTCTTCCTCGTGTTTTCGTCTTTATCTCTTCTGTCTCGCTGCCCCCACTCTTATCCTAGCCTCGTCTCCTATCCCTCGCTTGTTTCCTCCGGATCGCTCCCGACCTTTCTTTACGCGTACATCTTCTATCTCGTACTTTCGTGAATGTAATCTTGCTCCGTTTCGTTTCAATAGTTCCTCTTCCTATACGTTTCTCCCCACCCATTCCTCTCCTCGTTTTCTCGTCTTTGTCTAACCAGCGTTGTTCGTGTCTCTCTTCCGTCTCCTTCGAGTCTCGTCTTTCTCACTCTAGGTCATCCTTCGTCTCTCCCCACCGCAAAACGTTCGCTTTCCTCGTCTTGCTCGCGTGCTTCGTGTCATTCCACCTCTTCGGGTATTTCGCGTCCTCTGTGTACGCGTATACACACTGCGCTCTTCCATGTAGAGCTCACCATACCTATATAACTTCCACGTGACTACGCGGCCATTGGTGTCAAGCCGCATGGCACGTACGGCACACGGTGCTATCCGAACTTTTATCGTTCGACGCCATTGTTGATGACTCCTAATGATAAGTAGCACGGCGCGCATCGCCACGTTTCGACGTAGCGAAATTGCACGCCGATTCACTCTAATGCCACACTCCCGCGCAATTAAATGGGTTTATTGTTTCTGAATTTCTAATTGACCGATCGACCATGCCCTTGGAAACATGTCGCTGACGTATGTAGGTAGTTGCGTCGCGTGTTTACAATTTTTTAGATTTATGCGTTTCGATCGCGTTAAAAAGTTAATGAAATGCGTCTGTTACGGTTACAGAGAGCATTTAGATGTATTTCTTTCCTGGTTGTAAAAACATTATCGAAAGGTCGTAGTATATATGTTCAACATCGATATTGAATCTTAGGTACAATCGAGTTCTACGGTCGTCTTGGCGTTTAGGTTAATTCCAGAGTACTGCGCGCAACTGCGCGACATGCAAATATGCCGCACGATTACCAATGCAATAATAACTTCATGAATAGCTGCCAGATTTTCAAGATCGTTGACTAACCTACGATATTATTTCGGAGATTAGCACGATTGTCGTAGCTGCGAAGCGAGGTTGCGTCGCTTTTGTTCAAAGCTTAAATGCCAAAACAGAAGGTACATGTAGTAGGTCCCGTGGAAATATTTCGCTTCATATTTTGCTCGTCTTGATGTTATTCGTAAATAATAGTTCAGTCGATAAGTACGCACGAAAAGAATCCGAGGGTAATGGAAATGATTAGTCGTTAAGTGACACGACAGTAGGACAATTCGTTGGACAGATTGAACGTGTTGGACTAATAAATATCGTATAAAGGGATACCCGGCAAAAGAGGTACAGGAACGAAGTATATAACTGAGATACGAATGGAAGGAAATTGATAACCCACTGTAGATATTAAGACGTCTCGGGCGCGTTCGACTTATTTTTGCTTCTTTTAAGTTGATGAAAAATCCGCCAATTTTGCGTATATGCGGGTTCGATAAAGTCTAATAAAGTACATGTACACGATTTCCATGGCAAGTACGATGCGCAAGATAGATAAGATGTAGAAAGAAACGAAAACGCTATTTGCGTATATGCCAGTGTATATTATACGTGAGAATCCTATTGGAGGCGGATTTACCCACGTGCTTGCGAACCGCGCGTGCGCCTATTCATACAACGGCCTTCGTGCTCCTTCCTCCTCACCTCTTTCTGTCTGTCTCTCTGTCTCCTTTTAGCTTTCCCATCTTCCTTCTACATACAACCGTCTATTTCCGTCCTGTTTCTCTGTCTTTTTCGCAATGTACAGGGTGTCTCATAAATTTGTATTGAAACATTTCCAGTACATCATAATAAAATGCAGAACACGGGTAGTTAAATGTTTTTTCCTATTTTTATTACTCTTATTTGTTCTTTAATCTTTTTCTTTGGAAAGCACACGCTTCCCATGGCGTGAAATTTCAGGAAGTTGGAGCAGAGACAGAGTGATTTCTGAATGGAAAATTATAGCTTCGGATTTTTAATATATAGTCCCTAACTGTCTTCGCTGTAGTAATCGACAGTGTCAGCTGTTGAAAGTGTCGAGTGGTTCATGAACTAATAGCGATATTGACCTTAATATCCATAGGGTGTTTAGTTTATAGCTTACGAACAGTACTAGTTGTTGATTATATATTTTTCGTTTTATAAAATCATTAAACAAATTGATTTATACATTAATAATATAATAATATTCTGCAATTTTAAGTATACAATCTCTGTTTCAATAAACGATATAATAGAACCGATTTTATTTACTCTTCTTTGTATAACTTCTTGTTTATGTAATATCTTAGTTTTTAGTTGTATTATTTAAGTAGTACAACGCATGAATAAAGCTTCTACGGAAGCTTTCGGGACACGCTGTATTTCCATCTTTTCGTGTGCTCCCTCCTTACTTCTCGTATTGTACTACTCTATCTTTGTTGTTTGTTTTATCCCGTTCGCTCGTCCATTTGCTCAGCTTAGGCCAAGAGGTACCCTCGTCCCGTTCTCTGTCTGGTTGTCCGTGCGCAAGTTGACGATCCCGGTCATCTGTTTTCCGTCTGCGTTTGCTCGCGTCGTTGCTCCCTCTCCTTCCTCGCCTTTCTCTTTCCCTCTCCGCGATGATTCCACCACGTGTGCCTATATCAGCGCGGCGCGGCACGGCGTGTCGGTAGCGATGGTACTCACTGTCACGTGCGTTTCTTTGCGAAACGTTTCTGCTGATATCGGAATCGAGGACGCTTATCACGTTTGGAGAGAGAGGGAGAGAGAGACGTTCCTGAAATTTCGGCCGCTGCAAGGCGTGCATCCAGCAAATATAAACCTGTTTCGACTATTTCAGATTATTAATTGTTCTATAGGCACATACAAAATTATTATTTCAAAGTTCAATTCGAAATTCTGTATAAGAAAAATTTACTAAGATCACCTTCGCACATAAATTAGTTCCCGCGTTATATCGAAGTAACATGAAAAATCGTACTTGCACCAAATCATGCATTGTGCACCGTGACACGAAATCGACTCGTGGAAGGTGCAACGTGCGCAGACCGTCTCTTCGACGAATTCTCTTATCGTGACTCGGACGTGACATTTTTCAGCAACCTGTGACGCGGATCGGGCGAGCCACGACTGCGCACGAGCTTCCACACACCTGACCGGGTTCGAAATTTCGCACACGGCAGGAATTTCGCTCTCGCATATTTCCCTCCCTCTATATGGTATCCCTAAATACGCGTTCGTCGTTCGCAAGGCACCGTTCTTAGCCGTCACGTGCACGTTCCTTCACGCATTTTCACGTTGACGTCAAATGCGAAGGCTTTATCGTATTTCGCGGGAGAGGTGTCCTGAATCTGCAGGAGTACCGTGTGACGTCCGCGCTGAACCATTCTCGAAAACGATACGAGAACGTTCCTGCCGACTTTCACCCATTTTCTTTGCGTTCCTGGCTATTTTCTGAAAGGGGCTTAATGGGATTTAAATGGTTTGCGAAGTTAGAATAAGTAGAGGGTGATGGGGAAAACGGAAAATGTACGTTTTTCCTAATTTTCCATTTTATAGCATGTTTTGTTTCTTGCAAAAGTTTTTTAATTTCAAACTGCCATTCATGGAATAGGACTTAAAATCTGGTGTAGCAGTAACAAACGGTGAATGCCTACTTTGTAATAGAATAGAACAAGGGGTGATGAGATTATTGAAACTTGAATTATTTTATTCTTCCGTTGTCAGATATCGCTTCCTCATCAGAAATCGTGGAAAAAAGCAAGATATATACGAAATATTAAAAAATACAGAATTACATACTCATATGTTAAGTAATCGTGTATTGAAAATTTTGTACATTGTTTAATTGCAAGGAATTTGTTGTAGACGTTGAGGAGAAGGGAGCGAGATTACGAGCATGAAATGGAAAGGCTTGCTAGAGAAAAGATCGCTGCTCAACAAAGATTGTTAGCTTTGAAGAAAGAACTCGCAGCCACTTGGGATCACATTGATTTTAATACTCTTCTACCGGAACAGAATCCGATTGCCGATGTGACGGCCACGAGAAGCGGTAAGTTTTACAGCATAACTATACACGTTCGTATGTTACACAAATAAACCTTTAAAAGTTAAATACAAGTGTTGACAAACTTGAATAAACGTCAATGGAATCGTTTAAAAGTTAAATTAAAAAATTGAGTAACATTAATCTTCTATTTTGAAGCAAAATATCGTTATTATCGATGTTCCTTCTTTTGTAAAACGGATCAAGTTCCAGGTTTAACGTACCAGTTGTAACGATCATTCGAACGGATGAAATTTTGATCGATCACATCCAATGAAAGTTTCAGAAAGCATGGAAGTAGATGTAACTGGACTCGCTCGGGGTGGGACGAGGTACAGTAGCACCAGTAGCCTAAGCAGCGCAGCAACGGCCAGTTCACCGCAGACTCTTCAGACCACCAGCACAACTTCTAATATCCATAATCAGATTGCCACTGCGGCTGTTGTCTGCCAGACGCAGGGTATGAACCTTGCGCCAAGTTCCAGGGAAAGTCCACCTGCGAGTTCGAGTCCTGGGACGCCCGCACCTAGCATTCCCACTCCGGCACAGGTAAAAGAATCGAGATTCTGACTCATACCGCGCTCCATCTATCTGTAATCCACTGAACGTGTTTAGTTCGCTGCCTAATAATTACAGCGTATACACGTACATGGTAATAAATTGTGATTCAGATAATATAAAGAAGACCACGTTCTGTTTGTAATGACGATAACACGAACTATAATTGTCTTTTAGTTCATAAAATTAAGAATTACTGTTTTCAATTGGATTGAAGAATAAAGCAATAAATAGTGAACGTTAACGCGAGTACATACTACTAAAGTCGTGGAATCAGGGACTTGTGTGAAAGTAAATAATATTTGCTACATTAGGCTGTAAAAAGAAACTTCCTTTGGCGATTGGATTGGCCTAGTTGATTGAGAGCAAGGCGTTGTAATCCAAAAGTCCCGGGATCAAATCCCGGTTCGGGATGAATGTGTTGTATATTAAAGTTTTTTCTGAATTGACTCCTTTCTGAATGTATGAAGGGTTAGTTCATGAAATAAAACTTAATAATATTTTATAAAGCACCGAGCAAAAGCAAAACAAAGCCCGCTTGGGCACAACGTGTGCTTAGCGTTTGTGTGTGGTTACGGTGCAAGAATAAATTCGCATTGTTGAGCGTGTGAAAGGGCTAGTTTATATGAATTTTCTGTCTATAAATTAGTTAACAACAATGCAACATTTTTATTTTTCTTCGTATACAAAAGTAGGAGTCCTATAACGCGATAATAAATTGTATAATATTCGTATCGGAAAATGAGTATATAATTAAATATCGGAAGGGGTAGTAAAATTTATTTCAATATAAAAAAAAGAATTTTATACCTGGTTTACTTAAATATAACGCCGTTTAATAACTACATATTAAAAATTCATCATTTATTTGCAATTTTTTGATCACGTATAATGTTACCAATCGTATGGCATATAAATTGAAAAGTGATGAATATTTTCGGTACATTAAACGTTAGTAATACCCTGTACGAAAATTATGCAGAGCATGCATCATATAAAAATGTAAAGTTTAGCCGACTTCGAACTACGAATAACACGTTAAATAAAATTTCTAGGAGAAAGTGAACAGTTCGCCAACTGGTATAGTGCAGCAGCCGCACCAGCTGCACCTGCCGATCAGCACTCAAATATTGAACAGTCAAGGTCTGCCGACGATTGTGCCGACACTTCAGCACTTAGGGTCAAGCCTGAGGGTGATACCCGGCGACACGAGGCAGCTTCTGGTCACTCACACGGGCGGCAACAGCGAGTCTAGGCCGCTCACGTTGGCCGTGCAAAACTCGTCGGATCAATCGAGGCCGCTCATCGCCGTGCAATCGAATACTGGAAGTGAGCCAAGGCCCGTGGCGCTGGTCGTTCACTCGTCCACGGCCAACGACAACAGGGTAACGTTCGTGCATTCTAATCTGTCCAACAACGACAGGCCGTTGGCCCTAGCCGTGCAGTCGTCCGCGAATGACGTCAGGCCAGTTACATTCGTGCACTCGACGAACGAGGGAAGGCCGTTAGTCCTCGCCGCGCATTCTCCTGCACTGAATGTGACGAGTGAGTAACTTGAAACAATCGTTTGCACGGCTCTGTGCATTTATGAGTGTCATGTGCGTGCCGTTAATAAATGTATCAGATGATCCTAGAAGTCAGGCATGGTCAACTGCTTTTGCCCTCGGGCCGGTTGGGAAAAAAGAAATATATTTTCACGGTCCGGAGTAAATATTAAAATGAACATCAAACAGATCATATCGAGTACAGATGAGTATAAAAGTTCTCATTCTTTGTAATGGAGTTTTTTTTTAAATAATATAGAAGTATGGATTCATTCGATTAATAAATTACTACAAGTTAAATACTAATATTGAAAAATTGTTCGCGGGCCATATACACTCATTACGCGGGTCGTATGTTGGCCGTGCCTGCTATAAGTAATGTTATTTTTTGTTTTGGTTCGATCGAATATAAGGTAGAATATGTTAAAATACGTTGTCGAGAGAGGAAGGATTTATTAGGATTCAAACCAAATGTTAAAAGTACCTTTTAGCTTTAACAAAATTTGTAACCTGTATCAGTGAACTCTATTGACATATATCGAGAAAATTTATGAACGTCATATATATACACACGACTGTTGTGATATCGAGTCATAAAGTTTAGAGATCTTATCCTACTTTGTTGTTGCCATTAATAATTAGGAATGTATATTAGCGTTAGATGCGAGAAATAATTAGTGATTATGATGCTGTTTCGAAACAATCGATATAACTATAGAACCGAATATAATTGTTTAAGTAGCTTATTTCATGTGCAACATTGATTTAATTTCTTGACTATTTAGTAATGTTGGAATTATCAATTGTATTGCAGATGCTCAAACAAGGATACGAGCGGGAGACGCGCAAACCACGCATAAAATGGTTGGTGGTGTAACCTTGGTAGGTGGACCTGGATCAGAGCTGACTAGACTTCCCGGTGGCGCAGAATTGAACATACTCCCTGCAAATGGTAATGCTTTATATTGAATGCCTTTTATTTCGTTTCTCTTCATTTTATGCTCCATGCTCGACGAGTAAGTCGTTCAATGTATTTCTCCTTATACACCTTAACCGAAGGGTTTCAAGTTATAACTTATTATGTAACACTTTTATATAAACGAAAATTCTTCAGACAAACGAAAATAATGTGAATTTAAGCGCAGATGTTATTATCAATGCTAGCAATTATATGTAACTGTACATTGGATATATGTAATATCAAGTGTGAGAGGATTAAATTAATATCAAATGTTTTTCATCGTGGAAAATACGCTGTTATCAATAGCAATTTTTATATAATAGTATTTATACTGCTATCACAGTTTTTAAAAATTTGTTTTTAAAAATATTTATAACCTTTGATATGGAAACCCTTTAATTGAAAATCACTACTTTCTTGTACTTTCCACCAGAGAGATTATATGTAATACCTTTTTTTTCAAGTTATCGTTTGCTTATATAGTTATACTTCTGTCCTTCTTGTTACACACTATTGCATCGTTTATACTTATATTAGTATCACTACTGGCGCAAGATCTTATTAATTTATCAGAGAAACCATTCGTGTTATTTAAGTACGGATTGCTTTGGAAATTGTTAACAAAAATTTAATTTTATTTTATCCGGAGGATATAAAATTTATTGAAGAAAAAAATAATTCTGTTATACATGAAACTAAAAGATAAAAATTTTTGAATAATTTTGTACATACCTTTCACTTTTTACAAATATATCGAGCACGTATGTGGCACATGTATAATATTGACTAATATAATGTTCCTCTAAATTTCTAAATAATTATTTAAATAATTTAATATAATATTTTTCTAATATTCAATCACTTTCATGCCAGTAAATAATTAGAAAGTGTTAAGAATATTAAATGAAAATTTTATCAGTTGATCATTTTCGTAAACAGTGTTCTATCTTTGATGGAACTTTGAATGCGACTTAGCGGACTGGTTACGGAAATACAATTAGCACTTTGTCCAGTAATATAATTTATCTTACCGTGAAATTACTTTTATGGGTTGCAGGATTAACGCTGAGCCATGCAGGAGTGTCGCTTCAAACTACAGCAGGTAAACCAGGCTCAACAGTAATGCAGAACGCTCCGTCCACAGAGGGTATAGCACACATCGTTGGCCCACACACACCCCTGTCCGGTTTGACGCCGATCGTGACGCCAATGACCGTTGTCTCGCAAGGGAATCAAGTGACTGCTCATATCCTAGCCCCCTCGAGCCTTGCGGGGAAAATGATCACCACCCCTATCTTAAAATCTGTGGGGCAAATGCCTATAGTGAACGCTCAGTATACCACTCTGGTGAAGCCAGTTGTTGTCGTCAGTACGCCGTCGTCAACGTCGGCGCCGCAATCGACGACAGCTTCCAGTACGCAACCTTCCTCAACCACGCACTCGACCGTCTGACAGAATCAAAAGAAAGTGAAACTAGCTTGAGAAATGGCTGTCGATGAGTGTATCGAAGCACGGATGCACTGTGATCACGATGGATCAGTGTTCGATCGACACGCGACCACGTTACGTTATCGTGCGTCCCGTATAGCGTGTATAGCGTCGACGACGGTGCACGATCGATTCGTGGCGTCGACCAGGGGTTACGTTCAGTTCTACGAGCTGATCGGATCAAGAGGGGAGGTAACCGACCCGAGAACTATGCCCGTCACCCTATTCCCAACATCGAAGGAGAGTTTCCTGTTTTTTAAAAGTAACTTCACTCGCGTTCCTTCGTGTTTTCAATTTCGAATGTTCGCGCTCTTCCAAAGAACGAGCCGACTGATTATGTGAAGAAGGTGTTTGATGACGCCGTTGCTCAACTTGTGCGATCGTGCACGGTAACCCTCGATCGCTTCAGAGAAGTACGCGTCGAAGGTAATGCCTGCGCGGTAATCGCAAAACGAACACGACAGGTCACGGGGGCTGAATGATGCGATGAGGCAGCTTGAAGCAAGAGAATGATTTTCTTCGTGTTATCCAAAAGTAGCGGGAGGGAACGAAGCAAGTATATAGGATATCTTATTTCAGTCGGTTCACGTAATTCTCTCCCCGAATTATTCGTCACTCGCAAATGAGCTTCGAATAATTCAGGAGATAATTGCGTGGATTTCTTTTGAGCGGAGCACCCTATATATCTTGTGCTTAAAGACCGAAAACGCTTATCGAGTGCAAAAGGGCTTACCAGAACGAATTTAAACATTACGGACGGAAATCACAGCGCATTCTGATCGCCTTTAAAGAGTCTAACTGACCTAAGCCAAATCCAATCCGAACCTAACCAACTTCTACCTCGATTAACTGCTAATTGACAAAGCACGGGCTCAGTCTGACATTGGGTCGTAGGCAAAAAACAATGAGCGCAACGCATTGTGGTAACTGCGTAATATCAGAACGCTTTGAGCTTGTTTTTTGAATAATCACGACATGAATTTTTGCATCACGGTATGTGTTAATATCCCGAAACGCGTTGTGGTAGTTTTGAAACCAACAAGAGCGCGTAGCGACTCCTCTAAAAGTGTGGTCAGAGCGTGTTGTAGTTTTAGGAAAGTTCTGATCAATTTTCTTTCTCTTACTGAGCGTTTCCGATCTTTGAGATTAACATACACACCACCAGTGCACGTGACGAGATTTCTCAACATGACCATTTAACGCTTAAAAATTCAAAATTTGTCGAATCGCCTGTTTCGAACGATCACCGCGTATCGCTCGAATGACAAAGCCATAAAAGAAAGTAGAACAATCCGTGATTGTTCGTGGTACATTAACTGCTAAACAGATTTTTTTCAGAAATTTACTTTAAATTATCTTTGTTATAGTATGTAGTAGTATTACGAATTAATTCCATTGACAGATGATATGATTTAACTTGTATTTGCAGTATGTTGTTCGCGTGATTATTTTTCTTTTTTTTTAAACTGTTTGACCATTGCAAAGTATGAGAGGGATTACGCTGTTTTCTTTTCTCTGGTACCTTGTTGCAATTGATGAAGTTCAACAAAGGGGGAAACGTTAAATGACTTAAATTAATAAATTGTATCGTATATTACGATTGGTTCATAGACGTTCGAAATTGATCGAAATCTTGAAATTGGATGGACGATGAATATGCCTGCGCCCTTTAAATTAATCGTATTGTGTTAAACAGTGGCTGTGGAGAAACGATTATCGTTTACACCTGTACTTTACTTTCAGAAGTTAGAAGGCAGATCGAACTTCCGTTGCGTCGGATATGCACATCAGCGAACGCGGATATCTTTTTTCCTTTCCTTTTTTTTTGCGTAGAAAATGTGCTCAAGTATTTTTTCGTTTCTATTTATTTCGCGACACAAAATGAAATACTGAACACGAGCAAGAAATGTTTTTTGTCTTGGCTTCTTGATTTTCACGTATTTATCGGCGTACATTTCGAGGGAACGCCTGTTTGTGACTATTAAAAAAAAAATAGAACAAAACAAAACAAACAAAAACGGGGAAAGAAAGAAATGAAAATGAGAAAAAGAATTAAACGGAAATACGTGGGCGTACGTTTTTAATAGTGTAATTTGTTCGGTTTCTGAATGTGTACATATATACGAGAAACTCGCGGTTCGGACAGCAGACGGAACATTATTATTTTGCATAATATTTAGCTGCAGGTGTTCAAACGATCGAACCAGGGGAGGGACGCTTCTGATTAGCGTCGCATGAGAAAAATCAGAATTATTGTATACGTGTACTCGTTTATCGTACTATTTTTAAATTGTTTTTTCTTTTCTAAGCGTAAGTAAAGGAACAAAAAAAAAAAAGAAAAAAAAGAATGATTTACGTTTCATCTTGCAATATTAAGTTTTCTCGAGCTTTCATTCGATATACTCGATGCGAGACCGTTAGCGGTGGTTTGTACAGGTTAAATAGATCGAATAATGGAAGAGGTCAGAACGCAACATTTATTCTACGCATGTCACGTATTTTTATATATACATATATATATATATATATATTTATATTGATATATATTTCTGGTTATGCTTCAGTTTATCTCCATTTTACGCGCGATTATTTGAACGATCGCAATGCTGTTACTCGTCGTTTGAGATCTTTTTGCATCCATTGCTTAACAAAGCTTTTCGTAGAAGTACAAAGAGTAAGCTCTCTGGTGTTCACAAATTTGTTGGATTTCTTCTATCGTTTTAAATGCATACACCTTTAATGTATGCGTTCCTTTAATCCTGATGCGATTAATTTTCTTTTGGTTTCTCCTGATTTCAATTAGCAAGAAGAAAATTAAGTACAGTGACTTAAAGAAACACAGCAATAACATACGTGGAATTATCGATGGTGTTTTATTAAAGCAAACGCGTGACACCAATCTGCCTCCTGTTGATTGACTACGACACGCATTTGCGCCAGTAAAACGGAATCAATATCTCCGTGCGTAAAGTACAGGTTTATTCAAAGAATTGTTGAGAGATGTTCTGAAAATTTTGTTATATTAACAAAATTAAAGGATCGTTGAATTTGGCCACGAGTCATTAGCTCGTTTTAAACGACGAGGCCTGTATTTCTATGCCGTTACAACTGATTTTTTTAAAAAGCAATTCATGTGTCCGTTACAACGACTTAACTGCGAAATCGATGTACCATTACGATTAATAATAGTTTCCATTCGCCCTCGCGTCAGGTAGCTCATTATCTGAAAGGAAGCAAGGAAATCGACGTCGGAAATGAAAAAGAAAATAATGGTTTCGAATTCGCGAACGAGGCGAAATTAAAAATCTCTGCAAGTTGTGTAAATCGGGTTTTTATACGCGCGTGCGTGCGTGTGTGTGTGTGCGAGTATGCATGTGGCTGTTAACGGTCTCATTCAGAATATCACCATTTGTACACTAGTATTATTATTAACTTGTATCTGCGTATACACACATATATATCTTGTTTTTTTTTTTTATTTTTTAAATTATTTAATCGAAGGCTTTGGTCTCAGTCAGCCGAGGCGCTGATTATGCGATTATGTTATATGCGTTTGCTACTGTGTTTCTAGATCTTTCGAGGAGATTTGTTAAACGATTTATTAAGTTATTGGTTAGCGAAGAGATCAATATCGTTCCCAGGTGTTACTCGGATCCTTGGAACCTTCGTCAAATTCTGTACACCTCGCGAACCCGTTCTGGAAACGTTGAAAACGTCATCGAAGATCAACCTTGCCGATCTTTTCGCTAACGAAAAGATCGTTACGTAATCTAATGTGGCGACATTATTTACGAATCTATATTGTTGGTAATTTTTAATCAGGAGATGTTCCCCCGCGTTTAAATGATTTGGATGAGATGAGATTCTCTTGAAATT
Source organism: Xylocopa sonorina (assembly GCF_050948175.1). NCBI lineage: Eukaryota > Metazoa > Arthropoda > Insecta > Hymenoptera > Apidae > Xylocopa > Xylocopa sonorina. The sequence goes on along the minus strand of NC_135195.1, from coordinate 2,776,441 downwards.
TTCAGTCGCATTTTAAACTTGATATTTGATTAATTTTTTCTTTGTGCATCAAATGCTTCATTTTGATCACATAATCCGACTCTTATAATGAAAAAATGTAGGAAGTAGCATTTTGGAATTGTTTCGACAAATTCGAAATTTGACATTGTATTCTTTATTCTTCAATTTTTTGGGCCTCATTGCAAAGCACGTTGTAGTGAAATAGGTGATCCATCATTGAAATATTTAATTCTTACGTTGCTCGAATATCGATAAAGAAGAGAAGAGAATTATCCTTTACGAGCTATTCTTTATGATTTAGTAATTGAAAAGAAAAAAATAATGATAGTCTATCGCACAATACGCGTATACTATAACAACAATAATAATAGAAAAAAATAGTACTTTCCATTCTTACAGCCAACGGTGACATTTTCACGTTTTGACGTAGAACGATCGCACACGTTCGAAAGGCTGTCAGGCTTCGATCGTTCGCGCACGCTGAAATCGTTCAATAGTCCTATCGAATTGTCGTTTCGTCTTCATTTTTCCCGCTTTGACCGGTCCTTTGTCACAACGCCTGAAACGTGTCCATCTTTCGCTTTCTTAGAACGAGATCGATTTAACGTTTTGCCCACGAAACATAACTCTTTTGTTATCCCTACAATTTTAGTATTTGTGGATGAATTACGAATTAATTTACCAGTGATCTACACATGATACACAAATCAATTACCAATAAATTTACGAGTGATTCATGTTCGATACAGAAATTCGTACTTCTACCAACGAAAACCTGCCGACCGAAATTATTTTAGCTAGGCGTTCCAAATGATACGTGTACACGAATAGGTCTTCGATCTTTGCATTGTCGATTTTCTTCTTTGTTTAAATTCGAAGCTGTAATCTAGGATCATTAGGAAACGGTGATTCTGTTAACTGTGATTTTATAGAGGACTTGCTTCAATGTCGACGATTTTAAGAATTCGAAACCAACTTCTCAAGAACCATTCTCTCCATATCAATATTTTAAACGTTTGTAAATTTGAAATTCTTGCAAAAAGTAAGTGACATGTATATGTGTATATAGGTAGCGATAGGGATAGAACCATGAAAAACATTTCGTCTGAACCAATATAATGTAGATTCGTAGTTTACAGCGGGGAAGGTCAAAGAGAATCGTTTTTCCAGAGAGAGATACACTCAAGTACGCATAAATATTCGTAATTTATCGATAAATGCTAAAAGTTGAAATGTATACACGGATTCTTCCGTGCCAATCAGATGGACGAGCTATCGACTGTAACAGTTGTTCGTTATCGATGAGTTTTGGTGGTGAAAATCAAGGTTCTCGTAACCAAAAGAATTGTACCTTTCGAGGGAATGTATTTCCACTTTTTTTTTTGGATCCGTTCACTAAGAGACAGACCTCGCGGGATTTCCCGCTGGTCGATAAATTGCTCAGATCGAATTTGGCGCGCGGCACCTAGTCATTTTCATTCCCTCCTTGTTGCCTTAAATGCGACTGAACTACCGCTTCGCGGGGCTTTAAAATTATAATTTGGCATTTCATTAATTCTATTCTATTATCCTCTCCTCTTTAACGCGACCTAATTCTTCTTTTTAGTGAATCGTGCAATGGATGTAAATAGTTGTACTAGAGGTTAGGGGCATTCTTAGCACGCGTTGCGCAGTGAACAATGGGGATCTCAGATGAGGGTTTTGGTACCTTCTTTTCTCCGAATGCAAAGCGAGCATTACCGCGATTTTATTTATTTTTCAATTTCTCTAACGAAAGACGAAAAATAAAAGAATGAGTTTTGTTTCAATTAATTTAATATTGTTAGTAATATCGTTTGATATTAAAATAAGGATCAAGCAGAGGGAAAAAATGTAAGAGAATTTAACATTTATCCAGTGATAACGATGTCGAACGAGGTTTTACAATTTTCTTGAGCTCTGTCCTTTGTTTTCTGTATTAAGATCAATTGTGGATCGTGTCAAAATGGTTGGGGAATTTCAATACAGTAGTAAATTAAAAATTTGAGAAACAAAGTATTTCAGACAATTTGTAGCTCGATTTACTTCTGGTATCTGTTTAATTGAAAGGGAAATTGTCACGTGTTATTTTCGAGAGTCGAAAACTTACGAATGTGTACGATATTAAGAAATATCTTTCCGTGCGAGTGGAGAATTTGATTTATTTATCTACGAACTTTCGAAAATTGAATTAAACTTTATGGACTGGTGAAATAGATTTTCCACGTATGCAAAGTATATTTCCGCGTGCAAATGAAACTTTTAAACTGTTGATACATATTTGCATACACATTTGTAAATTTCACTCTTGAGAGCAATAAATTGTCGATAATCCTATCCTCGATTGTTCAGACACCCCTCACAACGCTCACAAAACAAAAAGAAAATATATTGTAACTTTCAAAATAACGTAAGCGTCTCTATCAATCTTTTAGGATACGATCACAGTAGATTTCAAAGCTGATAAACAAACCAATACGACTTTATAGTTTTATTTCAGTCTCGTTTGTTTAAACGGTTAAACACGCGGTGTAACAGAGTACAATCGATTGCTCGATAGAAATTACACGCTAAAAGTTCGCATTGAAACTGCTGATTGGAAACGAACAAAATTATGATTGCTCTCCTTGCGTTCGGCGATGAAAGAAAAGAAGAAAAAACAAATAGGCGAGAAGAAGCTGATGACAGTTTATTGTCGAATGACGGAAAATAACGCGAAACAGCGACGATTAGGGGTTGGCGGGAGATGGGTGAGAAAGGAAGAGGCGACAGACGGATGAAAATATCAAATTTTTTGTACATAACTAAAGAAGTAGTCGAACGAAAAACGAAAAATGAAAGCCAGAGGAGAGGAACGAACGAAGGGGCGATCTCGTCGGTCAACCGGGGACGCACCCACGGGAACAAAATCGGTCGACGGGAGAGAGGGATGGGGGGGGGGGGGGGTGGGGGCGAGAAACTAAACGGAGAGACGTGCGGGGTGTTTATGTGTACACGAACAATGTGATATAAGTAATTAAATACGATTACTTAGCACTGTAGCGTTTAAGGAACAAGAAACAAAATGAAAAGAAGAAAAAAAGAAGCAAAAAAAATCTGTTAAACCGTTTACAGCGTAGGCGTACGATGCTATTATTTACTAACATCCTAAAAAAGAAAAAAGTAAAAAACATGGAACCGTAAGGGATACCTAACTGTATATATATTATTACGAGAGGGAGAGAGAGTGAGAGACAGATAGAGAGGAAGGATGAGAGAGAATATGAATAGCGTGGAATGGAGAACAAAGAAGATTCACGAGGATATAGAGTTATATTGAATATGTGCGTGCGCGAGAGAAAGAGAGAGAAAGAGAGAGAGAGTAAAAGGGACGGAAGAATGTAGAAATAGAAAAGGTACGCGAGAGAACGGGAGAGAAACGAGGTTGGCGATAAAATTGAGAGCGTCACGAAACCGAAGGGCATCTCGTGTGCTCCTCGCGATAATAGAGAGCCTGTAGATTATGTTTCTCATGCGAATGGAACCGACGACGTTTGAACGGAGAAACCGAGAAACGTAACGGGATGCATCGAAACCACATGTGTGTCTGCGCGTTCTAGTAAGAGTGTTGTTGTTGTTGTAGTCTATGTCGAATTTTGTTATACGCCATTCGCTGGTGTATACGAAACACGGTACATCTCGCGAACCTCTTCGAACGATTTGCCGCGTGTTTTTTTTTTTTCTTTATTCGAAAGCGAGACACAATGCGAGAACGGAATGAGAGATGGCACGGAGAACGAAGCGATGCTGGTAGAAACGTGGAAATAAACGATGAAAAAAGTGGAAGATTAGAGTGGAGAAGGAGAGCGTGATAATAGGCGTGCAACAGTTTTTGTTCTGAAAATGAGCGCGACGAAATTTCAATACAATCTATTACAATAAAAACGTAAGCGTGAAGCGTTGCCCAAGTCCTCCTTGTATTCGCCCGGAACGATCCGTCGTTCGAGCAAATCTCGATGCGTGGCAAATGGCCGCACGTGGACTGTGGATGTTTATGGGAGCTTAGAATTTTATTAACGGGGATGAAGAGATGAAATTTGATGGTGAATCGCAGGGTTCGCTTCGGTCTAATGACGCGCTGCACTTAATAACAGAATTGGGAGGAATTTGATTTAATGAAAATTAAATCATTATTTTCACAAGGAAATTTTTGTATGTTCATTTGGAAGATGTTAAAAGTTTTGTTTTTTCGGTGTCAATTAACGATCAAGCAAATCGTGACCAAGGTGGATCATGTAATTATGGTTTAATGGCAATAACTCAGTTTCTAATGGTGCAATGTCGCTAAAATTTATCCTAACATCAAAAAGTTTTACTTTTACGTTCGTGAAACATGTTTCATCCCCTAAATGTGATAACCCGTGCTTTAATTTGGATATTTCTCTCACTATTCAAATTTCTCATACGTAAATGCATAAACATCCATAGTCTAATTATAGAAAATTAGAGGCTATAATGAATCTTACAATTAGTTATATATACATATATAATTTTTTGATATCATGACTTTAAAGAGAAAAAAAGAAATAGGAATTCGATGCGAAGGGGTATGAATGATTTTGAAATTTGTTTCAATTGAAGAATACAATTTTAATCGGCGAATAATCGGCTATAAATTATAGCAGGGGGATTGAGGTTTCGTGGTCGGAAATTGGTGGTCGATGTTGTTGCGTGGTTTTTAAGGGACACGTTGTACAGTGCTGTGAAATTTTATGGTAAAAAAGGAAGATCCGTGAATATTGTGTGTAAATAGAGGTTCGAACATGTTTTTCTGAATAAATTCTATGGTATAAAGGGAATCCCATTCCCGGGTGAAAAGGCAGTATTAAATTACTTTGTAATTATTAACGACACTAGGAATTATGTAGCAACTCAAGTTTCTTAACTGCAAGAATGTTATTACGCGGTGTAATGATTTTCTTCGATGACGAGTCATACGAATGTGAAACTATGAGCATATTAAATATGTTTTTTATGAATATCATAACTGGTAGAGTGTTCATATCGTATCCCTTCGCGGGTGATTTTTTTTCAACCTAACGAGTTACTACAAGAATTATCAACGAGAGCATTTGTTTCCTTGTATTTTTTTAAATCTATTTTTTTTTTTAGTCGATAATAATTGGCGTGTGCGTAGCTGAGAAACATTTAATAATTCTTATAGTAACTTATTGATATACGGATAATCGTGAAGTGAAAATAAAAAACCTTGCGAAAGGAGGAAACAAAAATTAGGGGGAGAACAGCAGACGATTCGTATCTTCATATCTCGGTAATGATGCAATAATATTATATATAAATATTTTTTCGATGTGAAGGTTACTTAGAATATAAATAGATATGCCTGCGAGATGTTGAAGGTTTTTAATTTTCTCTTGACAATCACGTGATGTCTCTTATAACACCAAATTACATACAGATTGAACTTCAAATTCCGAGCGTGACGAAAACGAAAGTGTAATAGTGGGTATAACGTTGCATCCTCATAATCTGTGTGTCTCAATTTACCTCGATGACCAGGTGGACAATCGTCTTTCCAGTTGTTCGCTGTGGTGGTACATAGGCAAGAAGAAAATTAGATTTAAAAAAAGCAGATTCAATAAAGTGAAAATCGAAAATCAGATCTGTTGTTTAATAATATTTATACTGTAATTACGTTTTCGCTTCTTTCTACCTCCCTCGATTGGTTTTCGTTTCTCAGTAATGAAACTAACCGTTAAAAAAGAAAACGGAAATCGAATACTAAAAATTGGTAAATGATACTATTGCGTTTAAATTCCGTTACTATTATATCACTACCTCGATCTTATTGCCATTAAAATGCAACATAAATATCGGAAAAACTTTATTCTTACGAAGGTGTCTTGCAAAACTTCCTTTTGATTTTCGCTGCTTCTCTCTTTTTCTTTCAGCTGAAAACGAACTGGAAAAATAATACATCCGAGCGTCGAAAGGGCACTCGCCTGCTCCAAGCCTCTTTATATAGATCGGGCCACTTCCAGTTGTACGACCGCGCCATCTACCCGTGTCAAGGCCATCTGGACCTTGAGAGACCGAAAAATTTGATGGAACCTATCATTATCGTCATTTGACTGGAAAGAACAAATTTATTTTCACGCTGCGACTTTTTTCATTGACAATTATCATTATTCATTATCAGACACGAAATAATGCGTGGCTAAAGACAAGAGACTTGAAACGAGAGAATTACAATAATTGCTCGCATCGTGCGTAACGGTGATCTGTAATTGTCGAGTCGGATCGAGCCGCGGATTAATTAGGGAATTCTCGATTTTACTTATTCATTTATTAAAAATATGCACTAATTCACATTGTATGTCGTGTGTGTAGCTTGTCTGCGTATATGTATGTATGCATGTATATAGTATGTACGTGTATACGTGTTCCATTACTTTCAATTAGAATAGGGACGACACAATCATTAATATTGTCCTCTATCTACGCGTTTGAGACATTCCTAGCACGTAATTCTCAAAATATATTCGATACTCTCGTATATTCATTCCTTTACAAAAGACTACATTCATTCTTTTTAGACGCTTTGGTAGAATTTTCGAATTTCTAACTAGAATCCTGAACATTTCACTCTCACCCTTTGCCTCCTCTCTTCTTTCTCGCTCCAAGGCTTCCCTCTTCGTTTCCGTAAACATTTTTTTTAATTCCCCTTCTCGCATTGTATATCTTTTTTTATACTTTTTTTTTAATTTCTTTTTTTTTATTCGTTTTTGGTCATTTTCGCAGGTATTCTCGTCTGTCGAGGATCATCGTGCTTCCGTACGTGCACGTGTACATATACATATGGACTGAGTACTAATATCTATGAAATTTGCGTAGATTTACAATTCGACATCAGTTTTCGAACAATTACATACTCGCGGATCCTTGTCGCAGCGACTTCCGATCGAAAGTCACGTATATCGTTATTGGTCACCATTGATTTTTTCTCTCGATCGTGATTGGAAATAACGGATTTAGTAGAAAAATCGAGGAAACTAGGATCTGTATTACAAAAATTGTAGTGTAACTATTTTCTGACCTCGAAACGCGTCTATCACTTGTAACGTTTTGGTACCTTACTTTCTCTTTGTTTTAATAAAAAGTTTCTATTTTTCTTAAATAGATATATATATGTATATTTTGAAGAGAGGTGGATTAAATTTGTAAAAATTGCAATTCATACCGTAGCGAATGCTGTAAATACTGAAAGACAATTCTTTTTACTCGCTAATCATTAATTAAATAGTTACGTCATCTCTGTACTTTTTGCTATCTATAAATGTTCTTCTTAAATAACAAAAATGAAACTTATCATGTAATCAATTTGAGAATACAAAATTTCTATTTCATCCATTAATATTAACAAAAAATCTGATCAGAAACAAGCGCTGTTTTTTGTTCTTTTTTCTTTCGAATGATTTGCAACTTTGGACATGGAAAACTATTCATACACTTCAAAATGTATAATTTTGCCGTTGTCAAAATTATAGCTCGATTGTACTATACAAGGTGTCTCGATCGACAGATAAATGGCAAGATGATGAGATCTTTGAACGGATTTGTATAATTATTGATCAATTAAGGGTTAACGCTATTCGCAACGTAGCTCGTACAGACGGAATCTTAAATCGAGGTCTGTTCGCTTGCATAACGTAAACGCATAATTATCGGCTCGAGTAGCGGAATTCCCATGTATGTACATAACCTACGCATACATTTGATCATAATTGCAAGTTAACTATCGATCGTGGTTCTTTGTACGAAATTACTTGGAAAGCTACGAGGTTGCATCGAACTAACGATAACTTAAATTAGAGAGAGTGGCGAGCTTAAGACGTAGAAGAGGTAATGACCGAGTAGGTAAAATAAAACTAATCGTTTATAATAAAGCAAAATATAATCGAACGAAATATATTATCGATATATTCATATTTCTATAGTTCTATATAAAGGTACTTTCGATTGCGTGAGCACAACACCTCCTATGGACGTAAAAATCAAATAAACGTCGGGAACCGATTCTCGAATTTCTTGTTTCTACTCAGTGATATTTGCTTTTCTCTAATTACGCGGTTTGGAACTCGCTCCTTGTATTTCTATGCTTGGCTCGTTAGAAATTTGATGATCTCAGTCTTCGTAGTTTCCAACGATAATCGTCTTTAGATTCTGTAGCACAGAAATTACATATGGCCAATAAACTTGCACTGCTTCTTAAAAACACAGCTTGTCCAATGTGTAGATACATTGTAAATATCATGAGCTAAACTATTTTAACATGGTCTATTTTCTGATAGTTTATATGATTGTTAAATTAGTATTTCACGTAATTCAATCACCAAATTACGAAGGAGTCATAGTTTAACCGAGAGTTAAACGAGTGCTTAAACTTTGTTGCGTATTCTTCTATCTGTTTCAGTCTTCCGTACCAATGTGACCAACAAGCGTTGCATCGTGCCGTGTTAAATTGCTACAATTGGATGATGCGCTACGATGCAACTGCTGTAAATTTGTTGCTGTAAATTCCAATTTGCAATTTATGCTAATTTAACCATCAATTCATTCGACATATCGTTTGTTGTTAATCTTCAAACAATTTTGTTCTTAATCATTAACGCATCAATAATAAGCAAAATATACGATTTTGTAACATTTGAATGTTAAGCAACTTGGTTAAGAATATTTACAAATTTAATTATTCTTTTAGACACAAGATATTGTCAACGAATAATTTAGGTAAGAAAATGTCATGACATTAGTCCCATGTTAATTCGAGAATTGGTTCGTAAAAGTAGCTTAAAAATTCTGCTGACTTATCGATCATTTTTCATATGTATATCGAAGATAGCCAACGAAAAACAAACAATTCATTGGTTTGTGAACAAAATTTGAAATTCTGGAATGTAAATGAATATGGAAACTTGTAAGATCTTAACGAAATTCACTCTGTTAAAAAATTCTACTATAATTATCGATAGAAAAAGTTTATTTATGTTCTGTTATTTAACAAAATAGTCTAGTAGTGGAATAATTGCAATAATGAATGTTTAAAATCGTTGAAATTATATATTGTGCGACAGAAAATAAACTTTTCTACTTTAATTGGCTAATGTTAAAATCTACCTTTTTTTTATACTTTATATATAATAGATTTTAATAATTAACAGAGAAACATTAAAATTTGAAATGCACCATTGTCTCTTCGATATACAATGAATCACAACGTTCTTAATTGCAAGCGTAAAAAAGATAAAACGTACGTAAAAATTGTTCATTAAGAATACATTCAGTTAAATCGATTATAATTACCAACACCATTTTACTTCGCGTGTAACAAAATGCCTATAAAAAAATGTAGTAATTACACATGCGATCATTTATAAACGAAAAATATATTGTATATAAATATTTCTATTCAATGAATATTAAGCTTAAAAAAAGATTGAAAATAAAAAACAAACTTGTTATTAGCTCTGTATCTTAGCATTAAATATCATATTTTTTAAAGATTTTATATATGCTCGAAAACATAATAAATAATTAGGTTCACCTTAATTTTTACAGGGAAGATGGACTTTTCGAAATGGAAGAAAATCATCTAAAATAATATAAAAATTATATTACAGAGAAAGTCTTTTAAGATGAAGATGGAGTCTAATAGGTAGCATTTCTTTTCTTCTGAAATTAATGCACATTAATTTTTTCGACAATAAAATTTGCTTTGAATCGTAGGAATGTAAAAAAAAAAAGGAACGAAAGAATAATTAGAGTGATTGTATAATATATTAGTAAACATTTAAATAATCGCCTGAACGATGTTGTTGCTTCCTCGGAGGCCAAAATGGCGAGCGTTAGTTATTCTCTAATAATATACGAAACAAGACGATCGTTTCGAATCGACCTTCAATCGTTAGTAAAATATTGACATTTGGTTAGTAAATTATTAATTGAGTATCTTGTTAGAAATTACGTAAACGTACAGTAAAACGAACACCTTACATAATAATCGAAAAAACGCGGCTATGATATCATTTCTCGCGATTCGCTTAACTAGGCTCGGGCGACAAGGCGTATCCTTTTTATTTTGTTCATCCTTTTTTTTTTTAAATAATTATTATATTAGATGCAAGTGTGTAGTTCTGTATTGTTATCATAGAAATACACTTGTCCCTCGATTCACGCGGTATTTTATTGCGCGTGGTTAAAATTTCGAGCGATTAAAGAACGATGAATCTCTCTGCAATTTTTACTTAAAGTCGATCTGACGTTCTCACGAAGAATCGATCGAAATGTACATCCATCTATCCTAAAACGATTAATCTCTTATCAAATTGATTTATGTTCAATATTTCGATTTGGTATCATTTCTGGTTTTTCTATTTGCCGCACTGACGATGAATAAATTAAAATGTTCTTTGCGTGGAACCACGTTACTGTTGTTTTTGTGCAAATCTTGCAAAATTATCGTTCAGATTAACCATATCATTTAAATTATAGACTATTATAGTTTAATCAACAATTAAACTAATCACTTTTTATGAGTACAATATCATCTTTTACAAATTACGACGAGTTAGAAATGATAAAATACAGTACGATTCGTAGTACAGAGTCCACACAGTTCAAAACATATTTAAAAGTAATCAAAATGATAGATTTCTTCTGTTAAAGGTAGCTTAAAAATAGTTAAAATTCAAACAGCCTGAATGCAATTAATTTGCTTGATCTGAACGAAACTTTACTGACTGTTTTTCTCTATTCGTTCGTTCATCTATCGACGTGTTATAATTGTGCGATTTTTCACCGCATAGAAAGAATAATGAACGAGAGAAGCGAGCCGCGTAAATCGAGGGACGATCGTAATATCTCGACGGCGTTGCAATCCCCTCGGAATGAAAGAAGAGATTCTCGTGAATTGTTCTCGAGGCTCGACGAAAGTCTTCCGTTACGTGAACGACGGTTTCCTATAAAATACCGAAAGTTGTTTCACGGGAAATTATCTACACGTACGTTCGTTTAATTAGACGAAGAATTAGCTGGAAGGAAATGCAGATTTTTACTTGGAATACCAAGGATGAATTTCTTAGAACACGATAGAAGGTGACCTCTATGGCCGTCAATTATTTAATGGAATTACAAGAAATATCGATATTGGTACCAATAACTATCAGTCGTTTTCTTTTCTCACAGATATAGAAAGAAGATTATTTTTTTCTTGACTCACATTTTTCTTGGTTTCGCGATCGATTCTAACTAACGACCTAACAAGTAATTCCGTTTTTAATAATTCATACTTGCAAAATGTTTCGTATCTTTTTAATATCGTGGTTACGAAATCTTTTTTATCGTGAACCGCATCTCTTTTATAGAGTTAAATATTCACGAAGCTAGAGTAAAACCAGAAATGTAGAAATCTCGTGGCGGTGAGTTAACTAGTACCACTATTCAAATATTCGTTACCAACTACGGTGTAATTTACGAGAATGAAACTTACAAAAATGTTCAATAATCAGAGAAGATTATCGTGATAAATCATTTAAAAAACGTTCTAAGAAATCACCACACTTTGATGGTTGTGTGATCTTGAAAATTGTTGAGACGACGGAGGATCACAAAAGTTGCCTAAACTTCTCAGTTTCCTCGACGATGACCGATTAAAAATAATTCTGATCGTCCAATAGGACGCATCGTCGATCGTGGAACGGGGTTCGAACAATTCGCGTAAAATCGATTTAGATCGTTAGACAATTTCATAGAATCGTAGAAGACTAACGTGGACGTTAGTGTTCTTTGTTTTGTTCTCTCTTTCTCTCTCTATTTTTTCTCGCTTTTTTTCTTTTTTTTTTCTTTAATTGTATTTCTTCCCGCTCGTAGCATTTGAACTTCCACGGGCCTACGATAACGAGAAAAAGAAGAATATCACACAGAGGCAATCAGAATTTTACACATAGCGAGTTCTCGCATTGACTACCCATCGGAAGGGGTGCACTAAACGTTTACTAAAAATAGCTTATATAAAACATCTGTCTGGGAGCGATATACTTTTTCCTACTTATTATTTCTTCCTTCGTTTCTCTTTCTTTTATATTATCAGCATTTACAGCTTTGATCGTTTTCTTATTATAGTAAAAATACTTTTTATAGACGTGGACCTTGCACTTATGAATTACGATTTCTTTCTTATCTTCTTCTTTTTTTTTGCTTTCATCTTGACTCTTCATTGAATATAATTTCATTTGGAAAATCGTTCACTCTGCCATTTCGTTTGTACTGTTCTAAATGTACTACACTTTCTTCTTTTTTGTTTGTTTGTTTTAATTAATCGTTGGGAAGACTTCGGTAACGAACGACGATCTTACGTCTTTGCACTTCCCTTTACGGCGGTTAGGTGCTCGTGATAGGTTCATTTGAAGAGAAGAGGTAGACATTGGTCTTGCTGATTGGTTTAAAGACTTTTCGTTGTTTAACGTTATCAATGTTTGAAATAAAGACAAATCATGTAGGACAAATAGAACGCACAGTGTGTTATCACGCGTTAAATGAAATTTTCCAGGAGTGCAGCAAAAAATGAATATAGATTTTGTGAAAATAGAAGTAAAATGCCGATAACTTTGGTTTCCACTAAGTTAAAAGTTTTCTACACTAACTGTATTATAGCAACGATCTACCACGGCAAATTGTCCAACGAAAATGATTGTTCAAATAACAAAAATTGTTAAATTATACAGTAAATTATGAGACAGTTTATATAATAACTCTTCTTTGCATCGGTAATGATAAATCAAGAGATATAAAGAAAATATACAAACCTTAACTATTTAGAAACGAATAAAAACATTTTACGAAGTTAAAAATCACCAATCCATAAATAAAAATCCTCAAACCAATCTACGCAAAATGTTCTTTCCCTCATAGATAATTATTTTTCACGAGCACCGGATATACATCGGGACAGGACAATGAAATTTGTACTCGACGACACCCGATGTTCACGATCTTCAGCTACGATCCCATAATCGAAATCTCGATGTCGAGTCTTTCGCCTTTTGGAATCGTTCGTCTCGAGCAACGATGGGCAACTCGTGCTTTTAGAATTGAAAATAGCGCAGCCTGTTTGTCAGCAAGCGGTGAGAGTAATTCAATTCTCTTCTTTTTGTTAATTTCTTCAGTTCATAATACATTCACAGAGTATTCGACTACAGATGGTTATATGAAGAAAAAGAAAACAATCTTAGAAGCCAAAAAGTGATGAAAATGAAGAGTAACAAAATTTCGTTTAGTGTTTTGCTTTCGAGGGTGGTTTTTAAAATTTGTTAAGAGTACGCATGTTCTAATAGTCAGTAAAACTACATGTGTATAGACACGTAGAACATGTGTCTTATTTTGGCTTAGTAAATTTCTACCAGCTCTTGTCGAACACCCTGTGCAACTATTGTAGACCCACATAATTAATCTTCTTACATGTCTGATTTTCTTAATGCTCCAACCACTACGTACAAACAGAGATCTCAGTTCACGAGTGCCTTTCAGAGTTGCCCACGTATGCCCTCGAGCATTCTCCTTGGAACAAAATAAAATAATTGCACACGTGCTGCACGCACGTACAAATTTTGGTCGAATGGGGGTACTATTGCGAACCGAATCGGAGAAACAAGTGCGGCACAACAGAATGCTCGTTACGCAATAGAAGAATGGCCATCCGTTCTCTGATGGACGGCGGCCAGGCGATAATGTATTTACAATTCGATTGGCACTTATTTCTGTCTGGAGAGTACAGTTTGCTGCGGGAATACGATTAATTCCGATGCGTGGTCAACCGAGAGAATATCGAGCGCGATCGCAGGTCGAACGAGGATACTCGAGTGGTACTTTCGGTTTTCTAGTCGAGAATGTTCAATTTTGGCTGATCGTCAGCTTTTTATCGGACCGATAGATCAAGCCATCCCACAAGCAATATCGTTTTCAAGAACTTCTGTTTAAATAAAAAGATATTATAATAGTTAATATAATTGCTCTTGATTTATTTGTAAAATGGAACCTTTATTATTTTTTTCAGTCAATTATTAGTCAGACTTCACTTCGTCATTCGTCTCAAAATTATTGTTTAGATATTTACGAAATTATTTTTAATATATCTACAGTATCTCTAACTGTATCGTCTTATTTATCTTTACGATATCAATGTGAATATAAAACGAATATAATGTCACAAGTGGATGCCATTACCACTTTTCTTAATTTTTTTAATATTGAAGAAATAACGTAAATATTTTTAACATTTGATTTATATTAATGAATCGTTACTTTTTGAAAAGAGTATAACATTTCATTGAACTTAGCAAGAAAATGACATTATTTATACCTTATCAAGTCTTATGGAATGACTTTATGTGCAGTGCTGGGTTTGAAATTAGCATATAGTCTTTGTATGCTATATAATTATTAAAATTTTCGGTAAATTCAAATCTTTGAATAAAAAATCTTGATGTATTTTTCGTTTTCTTTGCCAAATATGGTCAACAATTATATTGTTGAAACTAGTTCTCGACACATGCAGCAACCTATAAACGATTATATTTTGTATTCAGTAAAGACTTACGAGTTATCGACGTTTTTTTTAATATCTTATTATAACTTTCGCGCACATACACACACACACACACATATATTAAATACTTAGAAAAATTGTTAAGTGTTAGAAGAACACGCAGTGTAATTTAACTGACATATGACTACACTCCTCTAATAGAAAGCGAAGTCATAGGAAAGTCGCCAACTGATGCACGTTTATTGTTAAATTGATTTCCACGAAAACCAAGTCTTCTGAATACAAATAAATTTTAATCAACAATTTTTCTTTTAAATCATCCCCCTATTTTCTAATCTCGAAACATTGAAACCGACATGAACAAAGTACCACGCGACATCACTAGCCCTTTCGACTACACATTAACAAAATCAAGATTTTCATTCCTCGTTCGACTCTTCGCGTCTCGCTCTAAGCAAGGTAGAAACTCCAGTTGCTATGATACATACGTTGCTATAAGTATGTACAACGACTACGGGCAATGTTGACTTCCAGGTCGCCTACTCCGCACGAAACTTTTCACCCCCTATCTTCCCCTTCCGTCAAGTTCCCTACTTACGAAGTTGAACACAATGATCGATTGTTTTCAATCACAGTAGACTGGTACATAATACCGGCATACTTTTTCACTCTGCAGATACCTCCACCTACGTACGAATTTCTTTCAGAAATTCATCCCCTTTCCTCGTCTGCTCATGCCAATTTGCTTCGTCTTCCTCGCTTCCCTGCTACCACCTTCTCGTACTCTTCGTTCGATGCGACGATCTCGCGCGGGCTGCGCCGATGATGGTTCGATCGTCGAGGAAGTTTCGACAGTATTCAAGAAATGTTAACGTCGGATCGGTGCACGTGGGATTAGCAGAGGAATCGGCACGTGCACAGACGATCAGGATGATTCGAATGATTTGTGTGCGTTCTAAGTGTGATCCAGTGTGGTGCGACGGCATGAGGGCTGTACATATACACGCGATCGATTCTGATGATCGACGCATTCGTGGCAGAGGCACGGCCAATCCGTCCGATCGTTTGTGTTCAGCGTTTATTCATCTACGTTTGAGGTAGAGTAATTCGGGAAAGAGAACAAAGTGGAGTGGTCATTGGTGGATGATAGAGTTGCAGAGTAACCTTTTGGCAGTATAGTGTTCGCTTCATTTCTTTTTCTTTTTTTCTTTTTTCAGCCGATTCCGTGTGTCTCATCGCCTGGTCGCCATTCCTTCTTGTCCGTTGCTGCTCTGCCATTACTTTGCCCCTGGTATCTTGCCTAACACCTAAGAACAATCCGAATGGCGAAACGTTACTTGATATTCAAGTCTGGTGTAACAGGTGGAGTGAAGTATAGGTAAAGGCAGATTTATCGATGCTGTTCGTGCGAAATCTACGGGTAGGTCGCGCGGAGAGATTCGGAGGGTTGGTTAATTGAATGCGGTTTATTCTTTGGAGTAGAATGGGGCTACTTGTTCCAACCACGGGTAATTGGTTTAGAGATAATTAACAAGTACAGCTGAAGTGTATAATCTCAACGGAAAAGGGAATAAAGCATTTGTGATTATTTTACACGATATTAATGACAATGTTCCCAACAGGGAGATCTCGTCCTTTGAAATTTCTACGCTTTTCTATTGTAATCCACGAATACTTTTGATATCGAATGTTTCAGCTATGTACAAGTTTCTAAGGAGGCCAAAAGCTTCTCGAACATACTTTTGAGATATCTACACCAGTCAATGCATGGACAGCTGGAGGTACTTGCCCCACAAGGCGCGTGAGTTCTCCGCTGGTTGCGTCGTTTCCGCCCAGAAGGACAATTTCGCTCGTTCTCGCTAATGGCGCGGCTACCTCCGCGGCGATCTGGAACAAATTCGTGCAACAATTTCGTGAAAGAAGTCAAAGATAATTATTATTATATTAATTATTTTGACAGGCTTTAAGCGTAAATAATTTCTTACCTTTGGCAGAGCATTCAAAGCGATGTTCAGAATGGCTGCCTCGCCGTACTTTTTGTAGACGGCCGCTTTCATCCGCATACGATCAGCTTCCGACACCCCGACCGCTTCCATAGCTTGAGCCTCGGCTTCTCCGATCAATCGAATCTTCTCAGCTTCAGCTTCCGCCGAGTTCACCGTCTGCGTCCTAAGGACAATGTTAAAGCACGTTATTATTCGAACGAGCTGGCGATCTAATTGATTTTCACGTATTTATTAACTCGCTTCCTTGTCTATCTGTTTTTCAGTTCATGAGAAATTCTGCAATTGATTTGAAACCAACTTAGCTAGAGACTTGAAACTTTAAACATAGATTAGAAATGAATGTCAATCCAATATTAATATTAAGCTCATGCCATTTGTCCGTCCATCCGTCTGTCCTACTTTTAAAAGGTTGTGTCTTTTGAAACCGCAAGCTTCAATTCGGATTAGGAATCTCGGATTAGGGATCTATATTAGTAATCAGGATTAGAAGTCTGGATAAATATAGTAAAGAAATAATAATAAAATATTTGCTAATGCGTGGAGAAAATGATAAAGCGGTTCTCGAAGTATCGCATTCGCAGACATACGAATTAGAGATAAAGACGGACAGACACAAAAAGAGGAAGAAGTGAAGGAGGAAGACAGAAAATGAACAAATTTTACACACACAAGACTAGAAAGCGAAAGATAATTATTTGAATAAAAAAATTTTTTTAAGGCGGACTAAAAAGTATAAAATAATTTGTCCTAGTTCTATACGGATTTGTAACTCTGTACAGGGAACCCTGAATTTTTAATAGTTATGAAAATAATTGTATGATTTAAAATGAACAATGTGGGGCGCGTGCAATAGATAATTGATGCGTGAATGGTTCATCAAAGTCATTAATAATTTGATTGCAACCATTGATTGTGGAGAAATGAAAAACTCAAATATAGAAATTTGTTCAATTACATTAATCGATTAGTTTATGAGTCGAATTACCTTTTTCCTTCGGCCACTTTGCCCATTTTGTAATGCTCAGCTTCCGCTGGTAATCGGACGGTGCTTTGTAGCTCGTGCTCCTTTCGACGAACTTCCTGTTCCTCCACTTCGATCTGTTTACGCCTCTCCACGACCTTTATCTGTATCTCTTCGTTTCGTATCCGTTGCTTTATCTTCGCCGCTTGCAGTTCGTACGCCAACTGAGCCTCTGCTTTCTATGCCATCGATCAATTCAATTCCATTTAAAGTACATCTTTCACTATGTTCCATCATGTAGAACCGAAACACGTGTTCAACGCGACTGCATATTTACTGATACTTTTTCGCGCCGTTTCAATTTTATTTAAAAACTAAACAAGAATTTACGAATACGTATTTAAAAGTTTTTTTTTTAGATAAATAACGATATTCTGTTTGAATATTCTCGTTTTAGTGGCAATAGGTCAGAATTATATAGCTGTGCTTTATCTTATGATAAAATGATGCGCGCAGTTTTGATTCTATACGGGTTTAATCCCACGGGAAACTGCGAGGTTACATTTTCAAACGGTAGATTTACTGCTCTCTCTTAAAAGAAAAGAATCATCTATCAACCTTATCCGAATGAATATTGTAAAAAGAAATGGGCAATCACAAATTTGTGCAGCTTCATGCATCTATGTCTGCTAATAAAAGGAATAGTTAAAATGATTCGTCTAATAAGAGTGTGATCATAATGAAAGTCAGAGGTGATATTAAAAATTGACTATTGCTGATTGCAAAAGTGTAGCTTTACTAATATAGTATTACAAATAATATAGTATTTGTATCGTAAACGGCACCCAGATTTACCAGCTCGGTAGGAAATGAAGAGATTTCCACACGCGACAAGCTGTAGTAACTAAAACTTACCGCTGTGTTCACTTCTTGGTCGAAATTTGCCTTCTGCAGCTGATATAATCTAGCGTTGTCTTCGATCTTTGTATCGGTGTTGTACTTTATATCCATCGCTGCTTTCTCGCATTCTGCCTCCTATTAATTACACATACATGTGAGTTGCTAGGGATAGTAGCGGGGGCGAACTAAAAATTTTATTGTATTTCATTAAGCTGTCCTCTTCTTTCAATATAGATATTATAAAATAAGGTTTTATAAAAAGTGTAAAAGACTTTTAAGCGTCCACGGTGCCATTTAATAAAGGTGACCCCACAAACACCCTTTATAACGTCGCTCTTACAGGCTCGCTTTGTTACAAGAAATTCTCTTTCTGTTCAATGAAGAATTCCCCTACTAAATCAAGTCACTTATTACGTAGTCTTCTTAAATTGAATTTCAATCATTTTTCTATATCACGTAAATTAATTATAGTAAATGAATTATAGGATTTTCAAACTGGAACTTGCTGCGGCAATAATATTCAAAAATTCATCCAAACAAGTTCATTCATCGCATTAAAGACAACTGAGCATTAAATTTCCATTGTTTTTGTTTCCTTTCTCAAGTATTCAAACCTCTTTAGAGGATAACCGTGCTGTGAAATTTTTTTTTAGAAAATCTCTTTTTGTATCGCGGTTTTATGGGACTCCCGGCTTATCCCATATTAAACATACCCGGATTCCAGCGTCGCGGTTCGCCTCGGCGACGCCGACGTCGGCGTCTCGTTTAACCGCTGCAGTTTGTGACTTGCCAAGGGACGCCAAGTATTGAACGTCGTCGTAGACGTCTTTTATCGTGAAAGACAGAATCTCGATGCCCATACGACCGACGTCTGGCGCCGCTACCTCCCTCACTAGCGTCGCGAACTGATCTCGATCTTTGTACACTTCCTCCACCGATAATGTGCCTGGAAGTTGGTAGAAGTTTGCATTTTCAGCCTCGTTAACTTTCACTGCCAGTTAACTGGCAATTACTATTTATAGTCGCGTCGTAAAGAAAGTAGTATACATATATATTAATCAGTTAAGAACGGTGTTTAGTTTCAAAAATCCCTTACGGGGCGTGTAAAAAAGGGTTAAAAAAAGGCAAAGGCGAGTGTACGCGTCGAACACAGGCCCAATACTCTTATTATAAATTTTAAAAGTAAACGAGGAAGGATTACATTTTTGTTCGATAAAAAGTTAATATAATACAGTTAACTGGTTAAGTAGTTTATGTAATAGTTTATGCAACGCACCAAGTTGTGGCTACACGTAATGTAATATACGAATTTTGTTTATTTTCTATAGATTATGTAGAAAGTTACGTAGATATTTGTAAACAAGTTCATTTTGTTTAGTTAAGACAACGTTATATTTCGATAAAAGTAGTGGGCATATCTCATGAAATTATTATAACGTAAATATACGTTATTATCATATGTATTCGAATGATTTCAGTTGATTCGTAGTTTCTTGGAGGGTAAATATGACCTACTTTTTGCACACGTGACAGCGAATATGACGTTGCCATATAAGGGGTGAAATGTCGAGGAAATTGAAGAAATGAAAGAGTGAAAATCAATAATGAAATATTCGTGTATTTAGTTAATTATAGGTGACTTCAATCTCACATAAATTTGATTAATTTTATTTCCGTGCTTCTCTACTTTCTTCCTAAAATTTTTATACAATAATGCTACGTTTTCCACTTTTCAAAAATTTTATATATTATAATTTTTTCAAAAATTTTCGTAAACATGCACTTAAAATTTCATTGAAACATGTTCGTCAGTCTTTAACTTCTTTTGCTCGAGATTTACCTAGTATCGCACGAAGATGGCCCTCCAGGGTGGAGAGGATTGTCGATTTGATTTCGTAAACGGTTTTTCCCAGAAATTGTTCGCTGGCAGTATGTAATAGCTCGTCAGCCTTCATGATCTTGCATTGTGCCACACCTGTGACAGTTAGCGGCACCCCCTGCGCGGTCTCCACGTTCTCGCAGACGGGGTTCAAAGTCATCACCTCCAGGGAAAGTCGTTGAACGTCCGTAACGAACCACCACGTGAAGGCGTAGCCTCCGACGATGGTTCTCTTCTTCGTGGACCCGCAACATCCTCCTGGAAACACAAATGCAAGATAAATTGGTTAACTTTTGTTTCGATAAGTGCAAACCGGTATCGTGCATGTATAAAAAGAAATTAATTCGCTACGGCGTTTGTATTTCTGTCAGTTAATTGTATTATTTAATATTTCGTCAATTAATTGTACGATGTCTACCGTTTCGTAGGAAAAGTCTACTACATACAAATATGTTTGGTACCTTTTTCATTTAAATGACATTGTAATATACGAAGTGACGATTGGGTGGTATCAAAGTGTTACTTGAAGAGTACGGAGAAGAGAAAGTTATATTGTAATTGATGTGTTAATCTTTTTAAATTCAATAACGTAGTTGTTGCAAAAGTGGTTTTTGTAGTACGGTTTAGTACTGCAGTACAGTTAGTGTAGTACTTGTGATAAGTTCGCTCGTGTCTAATTTATTAATTAAATTACATGACCCACATATGCGCATTAACTGTTTCATAAATAGAACACTTTATGTCAAAAGCACGAATATGCGTATTCATTTCTTCGTTAAAAGAAGAATGATGTTTATCTTATTCCATCTCCAACTCTATGATAAAAACTAATAAAATAGTGTTCTAAAATCCAATTGAATTTTGAAGTAAATAGGGATATTCACCAAATTCTTGTTTCAAGCATAATTTGATAAAACATTGCCATTTTCTAATGTATGAACCTGTATAATTTATAAAATTTCACATTACAATTAGCTGCACATGATCATAGTACAAAAAGAATTCTCCTCTTAGTTGTACCAATTTTACTAATTAAATTATCCCTTTAAATAGTAAACCCAAGCATGTAACGTAACCTTCGTTGTTGTTGTTTTTTCTGCATGATCGGTAGTGTAGGTGGCGAGACAGGTCGCGAAATCCCATAAAGTGGTATCTTTATCCTACGCCTGGTTTGTGACGTCACCACGACCATCGCTGGGTTGAAACGGTAAGTAAGTAGGTCGATTCTCGTATAGCGGTCGGCAACGCCACTCTTTACCGTAAGTTCGCTTCGTGACGTCAAAAAATGACTCCTTGAATACCGGTCACCGGCATTCACCGTGAACGTGACGTTTCTCACGTAACAGAACGATTTCGAAATCGTATACGCACAAATTTTTCGCTCGCATTCGACCCACGTTATCGACATTGCGATATCCGACACTTTAATGTTCGGTTTTATTGATAGAGACGCGAAATGAAACGGGTGGCATAGATATTCGGCGTAAAAATGGAACAGCTGGCAATGAAAAAGGCTGGTAGATGAATGGTTAGAGAAAGGAAAACGCAGTTATAATTAAATATAATAACAATTCTTTCTTTTTAATTGCTACCGTTTGGTTTCGATCTAAAAATGTATGACACTTCAGAGAAAAAGTCATTTAATCATGTTCGACGTTTAAACAATTGACGGTATCTCATTTCGCGACAGTTATTATACAAAAACGAACAAATTTATCACTTACAAGTGTTTACAAAAATGTTCGTAAGACGCGCAACACAAGATTCTAAGAACTGTTTGCGTGCTTGATACGTGTTCGGTATGTACAAATTTCAGAGTCGTTCGATAATGATATTCCGGAATCCTCGTTTGTACGTTACGGTAATCGAAATCCCGTTTATGGTACTCTTTAGTGTTTCTAGCCAAGTTTTCTTTCTACCACGAGAAAGACTGGATTTTACAAAACGAATCGAGGGTTAGATTCGTACAATTCCACGTACAACTTTTTAAAGGGTTAAATTCGGAATATACATTAAAAATTATAGCTCCTAGCACAACGGAATATCAAATTATCCATAAACTAAACTATCACATATTAAGGCAAACTATCCCTACGTATACACCCCAATTCGCATCATTTTAATACACAATTATCCACCCCCAAACAGAACCTCCAAGAAAAAACATTCGCTTTAAAAACTTCTTCATATCCTAAAAACTATTTGAATCTCGTAGAAATTTCTTTAAAAAGTAATATCTCGAAAAGTAAAAACTTCGACTTCGATAACCGTCCCTCCCTTAAAATTCAGGGCGACGTGTCGAGGGAGAGATTCCGTGGGTTTCATGGTTAACCAGGGAAACGGTGAATTAAATGACCGGAAAATGGAACGCGCCACGGAGAGTGATTCCAACGTCCATCGAGTTCCATGGTGCGCGCGTAAAGTTCCATTTCTATGGGGGCAGCCGGAAGAGAACGGCGTGGCGCGGCGCGAGATCGAAGAAGAGAGGGTAAACGAAGGACCGTTATGCGGTGTGTTCTTGGCTTCGAGAGGTTCGTAACCTGTTCGTAGGCTACCACGATCTCTCGATGGATGCAGCGTGAGGACAGCCGCGGCAGGAGCAAGGTCATGGTCAGTGTTACACCATCTTCCGGCCAGTTCTTATTAACCTAATCCTTTCGTGGCATCGTGACGTTACTTTTTTTTCATCGATGATCGAGTCCGTCGGGAAATTCAGTATCCGGGATAGGAAGATCGAAGCTGTTTCAAGCAGTTCTAGCGTACTTCGAAATAGTGGTAGTAGTTCTGTTTTAATCTTTGCGGTCATCATCAATGGTTGTTCAAGTTTCTCGTCGGAGATGTATCCAAATTTTGTTGTACATTTCTCTGACGAAAGTGTTCGTTTATCTTAATAAAGGATATATCAACCGCTCGGGTTTTAATCGAATTATTAACGAGACTGAAATGATTCATTGTGCATTCTGTGGAATTGTTGTTTTAAAAGTGAGTATAAAAGAAGACAAGTGAAGGATAAGAATGAATAATAGCTAGTGGAGTGATTATTAATGTATTTAATGCAAAAACGTGGAATGTATGTGACATTTGTTGCAGACACTTTACTTTTTTTATCGACCTCAGATTAAATGATGCGAGACGAAGTCTAGAAAGGCTCGCGAGCCAAAGTTCGAGAATGATTTAGCATCTATAACTTTAAAAGAGTTAATAACCAAGAAATTAGTTTGAATCGCGAATTAAATTGGACGCTTGTAATTAAAAAAGAAAATCGGAGGGCTTCAGAGAAGATGGCAAGGACGTTTCCCTTTACAGTGTAATGAGTCATACGAAATTATGCGGTTAACGAGACGGGTACGGAATTAACGTGAGGAAGCAGTGTCGAGACAAAAATCTTGCTCGTAGAACACGAACTCGTGTTCTCTTTAAATTCTGAGTGCATCGATTATTTAGAAGAAGAGAAGCTTCTAGACTGCGCACCGGCTACTACCACTTGAGAAGTAGGTGAGCAACTACTGCTTTCCTTTTCAAACGCGTTAAATCTCCCATCGGTGCAAAGTTAAACGGTCGTTGCTACAATTTAAATATTCAGTGTATTGTTTTACTAATGTTGCGGTAGAAAATCTAATATCCTCGCTAATATACTCTTCGTGCAATTTCTTTTAAACAAAATTCTGATTTCTGTACAAAATATATAAAATAACATATACATCGACGATGCGACATTTCATATATTTTTTTTCTGCTTCATAAGTTTTTAGTAAACGAATTAATTAAAACATTTAGAATGAATATATGAAAACATAACGGTTTAATTTAATTTTTAAATGTGAATTTAAAAAGTTCTTGTTAAATGTTAGGAAATGTTTTAATAAGGATTCGATTAATTAATTATTGTGACAGTGAAACTCATGTTTAGAAGATTTTTGTTGTAGCTATGGAATCTGATACATTGTGTTTAATTAAAATTGTCTGTATTTGGTCTTATTCTATTGTCTGTCTTTATGCGTCATTCCTCACACAAACTTCGTACAACCTTTATAGAACCTTACAAATTTGTAATATCTGTTAACGTAGTGTCAATGCGCCAAGATTCTCAAAATTATTGACAGTAATTGCCTTTTATAGTTGTTTAACATTGTCCCTTGGATGGACCACGAGCAACTTCAAACTGTGGTTCACGATTTGTTGTATCGTTTCTTAAACTGTCGCTTAGAGTGATCGTGTAGTGCTGAATTTTTCTTTGTCAATATCTACCGTATTTTCTGTGATCGATGAATAGTGTATTAATAATATCGTCTGAGGATTCTTTACCCTTTATACCTTTACATACAACAATTTTTACAATTTTGAAATATTAATAAAGCATATTGATCGTCTAAACACGCTTAAAATAAAATTGTACGTCAGTTTATTCCTCGTGAACGTTGTACCGTCGAATACTGCCAAATCATCCCCTAACGATTCTGTGCGAACGATCCTTAGAATATAAATACTAAATGCTATTCTTTTTAATAAAATGAATATTTTTTATAACTAATTCCTTGCTGTACATTTCAGAGTATCCACGAAATGAATAACCAGACAATTAAAATTCGAAATAAAGAATAAACGCGTGCTAAAGTACGCACCTACCTCTTTAATATCATTCAGGAATGATATCCTCTGCATCTGTTATCAAGAGATATGTTTCTCCGCGTACTTTAGTTTCTCAACTCTGCGGTTAGAGACATGAACCTTGACAAGACCCAAAAGAATGCAAAAGGTAGTCATGAAAAATGGGTTATCGCTCGTGCAACTTAAATGCTTCAACGTGGAAATAAATGCCCGTTCTGTGGGTCTGACCTCGTTCAGTTTTCCACTTACAGCCTAACCTTGTCAAATGAGAGACTAAAATTCAGAATTTAATGATAGATTGTTAACAACCACGTAATTTCTGTTGCTCGATATGAAAATTAGGACGTAGACGGTGGATTATAATCGAACGTAATTGGCGGAAGTAAAATAAGGTTGTGGATCTGATAATTAGTACCAATGTTGCTCGATACACCTACCTACTTCTATTTCAGACACGACAATTTACCATAAATTGTTCTAAAATAGGCTAAAAGCCATTGAATTGTAATTATCGCGATATTTAAGCTTATTAAGCGACTAAGAATATCAATAAAAATGTTGCTTTGTAATATTTTTAAATTAGAAATAGAAGTAACGAATGTAAGTAACACTTGTGAACTATTTCGAAATTTCATGTAATCTGTGAAAGTGGTATAATTAAGGGTTTGCGTTTGAATGAATTTAGAAACATTGACATACGCTCATCAATTCAGGTGATGTTTCTAACGCTATAAACTTTTTATATTTTATTATGCGATAATAATTAATAAAAGTATAAAAAAGAGAACAATCTTTTTAGATACAAATGGACTTGTACCACTTTCGATAATAATAAATTATAAGCAATCAAGACGAGAGCAAATTTAAGTTCATATTTTTATAGACATTGGCTTTACTGAAATGGATTTGTTAATGCAAAAAATAATAATTAAAATGAAGACATGTAAGTAGACGAGTGATTGAGTTTGTTAAGAAATAACTTCAGTTATATTATAAAAAAGAAAATATAAATGAACATGTGTAGAAAGTAAATTATGTTCGTTAATATAACTAAACTAATGAAGCCATTTATATTTGAAACTTATTTCTTCTTTACATTTAACCTCATGGTAAATTGGACGTATGTAAGCCAGTGAACTCATTATATCATCGTATGTCTTTTTTGTTATAAGTCTTGAAGCTTTATATAGGGGCAACATAGTAATTTTTTGAACTTTAAATGACGCATTTTCTTCTATACAGATTTTAACCTCAGAACCTTTTAACAGATTTTAAACTTCATTCAACATATTTTCTGATGCAATTGTTAATTTCTCTGTACGTATTTATTTCTCTACTTGATGTTGCTTTTTCTACAGATTTGGTTGAGACATAATATCCTCGTTTGATTGCATATCAAAGAAATCTATTGTTTTTCGTTTTTTTCGACCGTTCTGTATTACTAATAGACTTAATTTATTTTTAAGAATAACATTTTTGCATTAACATTTAACAGTTCAAGAAGAAATTTCTGTTCAATGTGTGATTATAAATATACAAAAAGGAGATCTATATTTCACTGAATCCACCATTAACTCACTATTTTCTCAAAAGTAGACTTATATTATTTAAAAAAAAAAAAAAAAAAAAAAAAAAAAACGGTGCAATTACAAGAGGCACAGACGCAGCACGAAATGAGAGAAGCAATAAATCAGTGAAGAGAACCGCAGAAGATGGTATCGTTCGTCGCGGATCTTTCGCGAGGCGACCCCAGAAGTCACCCGTTTCGCGCGTTTCTGCGAAATTCCGCGCACGATTCGGTTTCACGGAAACTTTCAACAATGGGGCGGTACGTGAGGATTGCCACGGCCTCACTGGCCGTGTTAATAGTGAATTACTTAACAGCTGAAAGTTTCATGCATCATTGATATTCTTCTCGTACGCGTCTGCGACCACGTGTGCCGCAAAGCCGACTCCGGCTTTTCTTCGACCGATTTCTACGTGGTCACGGATCGACTTTAATTCGACAGTATCGAGAGACAGTTCGACGAAGAAAGTCCTCCCCTGAATTACCATGAACACGTGGTAGCGATACTGTAGGGAATGGTTTCGTTGTGAATTGTGATATACACCCTTGAAGAGGTTTGATTCTTTTTTTTTTTTATAATAGTGATGGAAAAAAATGAATTGAAGACGATTGAAAAATGACGAAGAGAAGATGTTCGTGGCTACTCCATTAATTACAAGACACTTTGTAACTTTTAATATAATAATAATAATTAAAGTCTTAATTTAATATTTTAATAAAAAAAAAGAAAATATAATTCAATGTTTATTGCGATTTAAGAAATTATTGAGTGGTAGTTTTATTTTCAGAAGTGTAATATGAATTTGTTAAGTGTTTAATAAACTGTAAAAGGTGCACATCCTCGTCGTAGCTTTATGGAGATTTCTGATCGAAGGATAAAGTGAAGTTTTATCGATATGGTTGATCTAGCATTTTAAATTGAAGTAAAATTGGGAATTGTAGTAAGTTATGCAATAAACTATTTAACTATATAATTCGTTAGATAAAAGAAACGAACTATTATTATTATATGATCACTATTATTGCAAATTTTTGTTTATTTTCTCATTGGGAATTTAGTTTATTATCTTTATTGGGAATTAGCACAGAAAATAATTTAAGAAAATCGTTTTATAAAAGGACACTTTTGGACAAATTTCAAATTATTTTAGACAAACAAGTTTGCTAAGAATTTAATTTCAGCAATGTTAATAAAACTTGAAATAACCTCAACGAAGAGATAAAATCGTTAGAATAAAAAAAAAATCCATATTAATAAATTTCTAGTTTGCACAAGGAATTTAAATTAGTACTGATTCAATCTCACAAATTTGATATCGCAGGATATACGTAAAAGAGTTTAAATTAGTATTAATTCACTTTTAAAAATTTGATATCGCAGAGTATACGTAAAAGCAAAGAAACAGAAGAACAATATGGGTATCGAGAGCGTTTTGGCGGGTGGTCTGACCTCAGCATCGACTGGACTCTCGTGGTTCTTTCCTGTACTCGCAGCTGCTCTCGTCTATTTTCAATATGAGGTCTTGGACAACGAGGCACCCCCCATTAACATACCTTCAGAAGTTCTACTTCCATCCTACGATTTCATCGTGGTTGGAGCTGGCTCTGCAGGTACCTCACTTTACGACATTCAACGTTGTATTTTTAAGTAAACAAGAAAGATAACGTGTAAAATTGTGTCGGTTTTTTTTAGAGGATTAATTATTTTAGCAACGAATGTGATTTTTCTCCAGAAAAACAATTGCTCCGCCATTAATGTGATATTAACCGAGTTTTAGGAAAGTTTGATTTTAATGATTTTTAATTTTTATTCACGTATAAACGAAATTTAAAAAACTGTACAGTTAAATTATTAGAAGTGTTTAAATGAAGGTTCTTTTTTTGTTTCTTTTTTTTCATTTTAATGTATGCATCCAGTAAATATGTAAAAAGAATAACAAAAATCATTAAATTAATTGAAGACAATTCTCAACAAAAATACAATTTTATCTTCTTAGTGTTATATATAAATATCCTTTATTTCAATATTTTCAAGCTTGTTATATTGCACCGTTCGAAGATTGCATGAAAAAAATATTTCACTGTGTGAAATTTCAGAGTTCAGTGTAACTTTTTCTTGGTTTTCTCCATACTTTCCAGTTCACGCATTTTTAACGAGAACTTTTCTACATCCAAGATCCTGTTTTCAACGTTCTTCCGCTTCCTGTAAAATTTCGCCTTTCACAGATGACGAATCTTGTGTATAAACTGCTCCGTACAGATTTGATCCACAATTTTATCACTCTTCCCTTAGAAATCCGTTTTAAACTTTACAACAAATCTTTTATCCATTTTTCAACAATGCTTTATACTTTTATATTAAGAAGAAATCTTTCCACTTTATAGTATACGACGTATGCTAGAAAGGCGAACAAAAAAGTCCTTCTAGAAAATATAGTTTAATTTTCAAAACTTTGTTATCTCCACGGTATAGCTCCATCATTTTCAATAAATATCAAAGTATTTCAATTGCAAATTATTCTAACTGTCTCGTCAATTCCATTTTGAAATTTCCTCCAATTCCGTTTCCGTCGTTCGCGTAATTTCGATTAATTTAATGAATCCTCGCTATTTATTCAAACGATTTAAATCGATTTTCACATTCCGCTGTACATCGAAGATACAAGACGCGTTGGCAAGCGTTACGCTGTAGCCTCGTAAATTTTTAAGCTCTCGCGAACTTTCGCTGCAGGTGCCGTGGTGGCGAGCCGGCTGTCCGAGATAGAAAACTGGAACGTGCTCCTCTTGGAAGCTGGAGGCGATGAAACGGAAATCTCGGACGTTCCTCTACTCGCCGGCTATTTGCAGCTCAGTCAACTCGATTGGCAGTACAAAACGGAACCTGACGGGGAGGCCTGCCTAGGTAAATACCGCTCCTCAACTTTTCTTCTAATAATTATCACGTATCGATCTTCCTTCACGCGTTAAACAATTAGTTCGTCGAGTTTAATGCCTTGAAAAGCTGTCACAGTTTCGTTTACGCGGTTACTGTAGCAGTCTCTGTCGAAACAATTTATTAACGAAAACGTAACGCGAGTCTCTTGAAGAACGGAACGTGAATTCTCATTTGATCGTCTATCAATTTAGTTGATTCTAATTCAAATTCATCTTCTAAACTGATAGCAATAAACCTCTAACTGTTTTCGTATTTACATGATCTTGAGTAACCGAACAAGTTTCTGTTGCATTTCAAAGAGGTCTCACCCATTGCGTAAATAAAGAAAGCGAGTCAAACATCCTATGATATCAATTACCCGCAACTATGCACACAATAACACACCTTTAAGCATCTAAAAACAAAGCCATATACGATACACCCACAATACCATCGCGACGTTCAACGAAAAGACTGATCGCAACTGTTTGAAACAGCAATGGAGAAAGGTCGGTGCAACTGGCCGCGTGGCAAAGTGATCGGGGGTAGCAGCGTGCTCAACTACATGCTCTACCTCCGTGGCAACAAGAAGGACTACGACATCTGGGAGCAGCAAGGTAACCCAGGATGGTCCGCCAGAGATGTCCTCTACTACTTCAAAAAGTCCGAGGACAACCAGAACCCCTACTTAGCGAAGACACCGTACCACTCGACGGGTGGTTATCTGACCGTGCAAGAAGCACCCTGGCACACCCCCCTCGCAACGGCGTTCGTCCAAGCTGGCCAAGAAATGGGGTACGAGAACAGAGACATAAACGGCGAGCACCACACAGGATTCATGATAGCCCAGGGGACCATCAGGCGGGGTAGCCGATGCTCGACCGCGAAGGCCTTCCTGCGACCAGCAAGGCTGCGCAAGAACTTGCACATCGCCATGCACTCGCACGTCACCAAAGTGTTGATAGACCCGAAGTCGAAGAGGACTTACGGCGTGGAGTTCTACAGGGACGAGAAGATCTTCCGTATCCGCGCTAAGAGAGAGGTGATCCTGTCCGGCGGGTCGGTGAACTCTGCTCAGTTGTTGATGCTATCAGGAGTTGGTCCCAGGGAGCACTTGGCGCAACATGGGATTCCAGTTATCCAGGACCTGAGAGTTGGTCAGAATCTTCAGGATCACGTCGGTTTGGGCGGTTTAACGTTCATGGTGAACCAGCAGATCTCCATGGTGGAGAAGAGGTTGCACAGCGTCCAAGCGGTGATGCAGTACGCCGTGTTCGGGGATGGTCCTCTGACCGTTTTAGGGGGTGTCGAAGGGTTGGCCTTCGTCAATACGAAATACGTGAACGCCTCTGACGATTTTCCGGACATAGAGCTACATTTCATATCGGGGTCGACGAACTCCGACGGGGGCAGACATATCAGGAAGGTTCACGGGCTGACGAAGAGGTTTTACGACGCCGTCTTTGGACCCATCAACGACAAGGACGTGTGGAGCGTGATCCCGATGCTTTTGAGGCCGAAAAGCAAAGGCGTTATCAAGCTGCGTAGCAAGAACCCTTTCGACCATCCGTTGATCTATCCCAATTACTTCAAGGAACCGGAGGACATCGCGACGTTGATCGAGGGTGTTAAGATAAGCGTCGCTCTGAGCAGAACCTCCGCGTTTAGACGGTTTGGGAGCGAGTTGAATTCGAAGAAGTTCCCTGGTTGCCAGCACATACCGATGTACAGTGATCCTTATTGGGAATGCATGATCAGGCACTATTCAGCGACCATTTATCATCCCGTAGGCACGTGTAAGATGGGGCCGTACTGGGACCCGGAAGCTGTGGTCGATCCTCAGCTTCGAGTCTATGGCGTTAGCGGGCTTCGAGTCATCGACGCGTCCATTATGCCGAATTTAGTCAGCGGTAATACCAACGCACCGGTTATCATGATCGGTGAGAAGGGGGCGGATATGATTAAGGAACTTTGGTTGAAAAGACGAGGAAGGGGATGAGCGAGTGCTCTTCTGACGATGGTCGAAGCGAATTTTATTACGGGTCGTGTTATGTATAGTAGAGTCTTCTGTATCGAATAATTGAACATGGTTCTTCTTCTATCTTAAGAGTCGTTTGTTAAAATAGAAATTGACAGAATTTTTCAATTATTTATTAACCTGTTCGCTGACAACCACGAGTATACTCGTTATATTTTAAATGCACTTTAATGTTCATCCTTTTGCATTGGAAAACAAAAATCTAGAAATAACGGTGTTTATATAAACGCGCAAACTTGGAACGGAAATGGCAATATTAACACGATTACAAAATTTTGTGGCGCTAGTGAATTATTAATAACTGATAATTGATCAATTAAAAATTCAATATATACACATAATTGTCAGTTTGTTTGAACATTTAAGAAAATTACATAAGTAACATTCTAAATCGTTTTTGCAGTTGCCGCAGTCACACTGTATATCATTAGTTTCATGTTAGAATTTACTGTTCTAATTAGATTTATACAGTTGAATAAATTATATATTTGCAAAAGAAGAAGGAATTTGTAGTTAAGAGATATACGGAGGCTCTATCGCGTTAATTACTACTGTATATATTATAAACATGTACATTTTCTCTTATTCCATTGGTACATAGTATTTTATTTGAAAATATGTTGTAAAATAATAATTATATACATACATGTATCGAAAGCTATACATGTACAATCAACTCTTTTATAATACGGTTTTCATGGAACATGGAAGGAACTAATTGTATTATATTATAAAAGGGTTGACTGCTGTACTATATGTTGTGCGCCATTTTAATTTACTTCAGATGTTCACGAAGCATCCGTAGTTCAAGGGCTGAAATGGATTTGTAATTTTGAACTTTGTATATATCTATAGTTAATCGTGTGCTTGACTTGTTTTGTAAATTGAATGACTGGGTGTGTGATATTTGTAAATATTACGTATATTTTTAATTTACGGTGCTCAGAATTATGTGCAGTAAGAATAGGAAAATTAGGATAGATATTGACGGTGGTATAAAGTTACATGAAGTCTTTTAAGCATAATACTTAGTTAAGTATGTTTTATTTAGAAGAATATTTTTTGCTGGGTTGTTCGAAATGAGCTGAATTCATTTCTTATGTATTTTTTAAAAATGTTACTATTTTTAATACATTAATTATATCGTGAGAATCTTTTCATTCATACTTGCAAGAAAATAGATAATAAATCTACAGAAGAAATTATATTTTTGTATTCATATCGAAATTAATATAATCATAATCCCTTTAAAAATCACTTATTTATTTTCTAATATTATTGAAAATGTTAAATCCAAAAAATTATAATATTAATAAAGAAATACTATTAGTATTATTGAAGTTTAATTATATTACTATTAAGTTTTAATTATGTATAATTTAGAGTGTAGTCCTCTAGATATAATAGACACGGTCTGTAAATAATAAAATTATATTTTGGGAATACTTCATTAATGTAAATAATGAATATGATAATACGAATAAAGGAAACAATTTTTTAATAAACACCTTGAGCGAATGAATAAACCGGAAGTGTTCGATAAGAATCAAAATCGATTACATCGATATTATTCATTAATATCAACATTCACAATAACAGCGACAAATAAATTACATCGATTTCATTGAACGTTCCAAAAAATTACATTTGAACGTGTAAAAAACAGCTGATGCAGCAGTACGTAACAACTGTAGCTCTTGTTTCGTTTTCTTTGCTTTTAAATTTTGCGATATGTTGAATTAACATCGTGCGTTAACATTGTACGTGCTCTTTACATATCCTCGTATGACAATAAAAATCGATGTCGTTAAATGTGATTTGTATGATGTTAAAAATATATGAAACAACTGCAGAGCAGTCGACGCTTGGTTAACGAACGTAACTCTGTGAATCGAGTTGGCGCAAAAGTGATTTTCCGGCTGATTAGGTTCAGTGACTGTTATTGTGTCGTTTATTGGGTGCATTCTAGCATTTCTTTTTATTCCTGCACAAAACGAGGTACATTAATTTTCATTTACGCGTATCAAATTTTTTATGCGTGCATTGAGTAGTAAATATTGTTCGTCAGTCGTGAAAATTTTTAGATTTTGTTATTGAATATTTCTGTCGATGAGATATTTGATTACGACACTGATTATGCCATATTGTTCATTAATTTCATGATCATTTCAATATAAAAGTCAAATGCAAAAGTTCATTAATTACTGAAATAATTTTGGATGGTAAAGCAGCCACTTTTGTGTGTAGCATTATGTACAAAGTATTTAATTATGTGGAAGGAATTTAAATTTCTACTTTCACGAAAGGTTACATAAAAATTTAAATACAGCGAGTGGGTCGTGGATTCGTTTTAATTTTTGAACATCATACTGTGTGAAGAAACATTAAAAATAGGTCAATGGTTCTTACGTCGTGTGCTATAAAAATAAATGTTTCATAGAGTAAAGCAGTAAAGTGTAAAAAATAGAAAAAAATAAAGTTCAATAACTTTCTGATTAAATTTCGTGAAATAATTAATGAAAAACGAAGGTATCAAGTTATTGACGCACGCAATGAACGAGATATTTTGAATTCTTTATGCAATCGATCATGAGAATTTTATAATCTTATACAAAATGCAATGTAATTTAACTAAACGAAACGATGCAAAATTTTTCATTTAAAGTGAAGAATATAATTTATCATGCATTATTTGAATTGCTAATTAATTATAGATTTAATGGAAGTCCAACATCAACGTTGGTAAAAATGTTATATAAAATTTTGACGTGACAACCATTTTTATATTTTTTCGAATAATGTTTTAAATATCGACAGATTTCCTGGAGAAATTCTCTCTCTCATAAAAATGATTGTGGTGTCAAAATTTTATTTCCACAAGGAGTACTTTATATAAAAAAAATCTACACAATCATCAGCTAACTGTGTTGAAAATAATTCTCTTTCGATTACTTAATTTAGAAACGCTCTAAACGAAACCTTAACCAAAGTCCAAAGTGTCAGTCTAAAAGTTAAAAAAACTGCAAACACAAAAATCTCTATAAAAACAATTAACATTTATAACAAGAATATCTTCACAACTATGCAATATCGATAATTCTACAATATAGCACTAAATCGAGACATTAAAATTTTAACAGAAAAGTGTCACAGCTAAATAAATATATTTCGTTCAATTTGAATTAGTGACGGAAGAAGATTTCTCGGAAGATGGCGGACATTGGAAGGATGTCCGCGATGCGAATAGCAATGTCGTACGGGCCGGAATTGAGCTTCTTGGTCCTCCTTCGCATGCTGATCGGCATGTACAGGTCAGACATAATCGATCGTGAGAACAGAGTAAAACCAATGCCTCTGGTTCGTCTTCGAAATAATTACGATTTCGTTATAATCGGAGGTGGTTCCGCCGGTTCGGTGCTGGCCAATCGTTTATCGGAAAACGGAAATTGGTCGGTCCTGTTGCTCGAAGCCGGCACGGACGAGCCGGACTTGTCCGACGTGCCGATGCTGTTTCCGGTCCTTCAGCTTACGCCATTGGATTGGCAGTTCAAAACGCATCCGTCGGACAATTATTGCAAGGCGATGAACGGCAATAAGTGCAACTGGCCACGTGGCAAGGTATTCTTTTTTCTCGTTCTCCAGGGTTATCTTTATTTTTGTTTTTAATGCTGTTTTTAATGCATTATTCAGAAGCACAAAGACTAACAAGACTGTAATAATTATAATAAATGTTACTAAAATGCGTCCACGGAAAAAAATAGTAATTAAATAATGACAATACCATGATGCAATGTTATGTTCAGGAAAGCAAATCTTAGCGTTATCATTGTTTAATTATTATTCTTTCCCGTGGACGTATTTTGTAACATTTCGCTATATAAAAATAAGTGTGACAGGCTTCTTCGTACGTATACTAATTTAAAAAGAGAAAAGTATAAAAGCATTCCATTGATCAACGACAAGTAACAACGACAAGATTCCATCTTTAAAACTGTAACCAACCCTATCGAATGACATCCCCTAGAAATCTCATATTTAAAAGAACCGTACCGGAAGTACTCGATTATGATTCAGGTACTAGGAGGAAGTAGCGTACTGAACGCGATGCTCTACATCCGCGGAAATAAAAAGGACTACGACGCGTGGGAGGAGATGGGCAACCCGGGGTGGAGCTACGAGAGCGTGCTTCCCTATTTCAAGAAATCCGAGAACATGAAGATCAAGGAGCTCCAGGACTCGCCTTACCACGGTACCGGTGGATACCTGAGCGTTGAACACTTCAATTATTATTCACCTGTGACCAGTTACCTGATGAACGCGGGCGTGGATATGGGTTACGATGTCGTGGACGTGAACGGAGCCACGCAAACCGGATTCACCTTCTCGCAGGGAACTCTGAAGAACGGGCTGCGATGCAGCACCGCGAAGGCATTTCTTCGACCAGCTTCGAACAGGAGAAATCTGGATATCAGCACCAGATCGATCGTGGAGAAGATATTGGTGAGGGAAGGCGAGTACCATTTTCAATTCCCCTTTTTGAACAATTTTAGTTTAGTTCTTCTGCTTTTAATGCGTGGATAATCATTAATTTTTTAATATTCATTTTTGATTATTTTTAAATCTTAAAATAATTGCTTGATAATATAAAGGCAAAGTTAATTCGCATCAAGTTGCAGATGGAAAATCGAAAACTGCTTACGGCGTGCAATTTCGATCCGGTGGCTTACGTTACACGGTGAATGCGAATCGTGAAGTGATTCTGTCAGCCGGAGCGGTGCAATCGCCTCAAGTGTTGATGCTGTCGGGGATAGGTCCGAGGGAGCATCTGGACGAGCTCGGGATTCCTTTGATCCACGATGCTCCCGGCGTTGGCGAAAACCTTCAGGACCACGTGGCAGTCGGTGGATTGAGTTATTTGGTGACCAAGCCGAAAAATTTCACCGGCGTCGAGCCCTTCACCTTCAACTTGGTCAAGTCCGTAAACGCGGCCGCGCTCAGACAATTTGCCATGAATCACAGTGGACCGTTGCATATTCTCACCGTTGCCGAGGGCATGGCTTTTATCAATACCAAGTGAGCTGTTTTCTTGTCTATTATATTGCCCTAATGATTGAGGATATTTCAGTTTCTAAGTTTCAGTACTCTGTCCTTGTTGTATTTTACTTTAGATATCTTTAGTTCCATTTGGCGTAATTATTGAGCTTTCAGTGTGTACATAAAATGAAAATTATTGATATTTTTAGTTCCACTTGGTCTTAAAATTCAAGTGGAACCTAAACGAAAATTTATTACACTCTATAAACGTTATAATTAGTATTTTACTTTAGACATTTTAAGTTCCATTTGGCGCAAGTATTAAGTTTTTACTGTACATGCAGCACTAAAATCTTTGAAATTGATGCTAAACGAAAATTTTATTTGGCATAACCATTAAGTTTCTATTGTGCATATAAAACTAAAATCATTAAATCTTTTTTATGTTCCAAGTTAAACGCTATATATATTAATACTTTGCGACAATATCGCAAACTGGACAATATAGCATACTGGACCGTTCTGTTACTTAACTGCCTATTAATCAAGATTTACACGGAACCACGTTGAACGAATGAACCCCGTTTTTCAGGTACGCGAACAAATCAGCGGATTATCCTGATATACAGCTCTTCCTGTCTTCCGTTTCGGACAATACGGACGGTGGCCTCTTCGGTAAAAGGGACTGCAACATTAAGGACGATTTTTACGCGCGTATGAACGAAAATATCCTATTCATGGATTCGTATACGATCTTCCCATTGCTGTTGAGACCTCGAAGCAGAGGATACATCAAGTTACGCTCGAAGAAACCTGATCAGCATCCGCTTATTGTTCCTAATTACTTCGACGATCCGTACGACCTCGATGTTCTGGTATATTCTAAGCTTATCGTTTATTTATTAATTCACGTTAAACGAGTTTTTTGGAAATTTCAGAATTCGGGTCATCGAAAGTTCCTAAATGGTCGATTTTACAGCGAAAGTTCATTTGTATGATCACAATATATGCAAATGAAATTTTCGCTTGCGTCAGCTAAAAGACCACGTAAGAAACAACACTTTCTCGAGGGTTGATTACGCCAACGAATTTTTTGATTTGGCATCGGTCTTTTTTATTTAATTGTAACATATAAAATGTTTCTTCTCTTGAGCAATTTCAATAATATGCAGTGGGTTAATTTTAAACCGATAATCTAAATTATTTTTCTTATTATTAACATACCATGGGCAGGTAACAATATTTGTATAGTTTACTCTAATATTTTTTTAATATATGATATTTCTGGAAACAGTCAAACAGTCAAACTTTCCTTTTTATTATTTACAGAGAGTAATGCAAAACAAACTATTCATTAATTTACGAACGTCTCACACAAAAGGTACTAATACCCGACCCGCCCATAGTGTGTTAAGGATAACAAAAAAAAATGTTACATACTTG
This sequence comes from Xylocopa sonorina, assembly GCF_050948175.1. Taxonomy (NCBI): domain Eukaryota; kingdom Metazoa; phylum Arthropoda; class Insecta; order Hymenoptera; family Apidae; genus Xylocopa; species Xylocopa sonorina. Next base: position 2,738,471 of record NC_135195.1, on the reverse strand, counting down.
ATTAAAAATTAAGTATTCATAGACCGACCTAATACAACTAAAACGTAAAAGGTAATTTTAAATGAACACAGGCAGAGGGGGCAAAGTTCATCTACGATATGAGCGAAACACCGACGATGAAGCAGCTGAGGACTCGACCGAATCCGAACAAACTATCCGAGTGCTCGTCGTTCGAATACCCATCGGTGGATTATTGGCGTTGCTTCGCGCGATACTACACGATGACGATTTATCACCCGTGCGGTACATGCAAAATGGGCCCAGCCAGTGACAAAATGGCCGTGGTCGACGCACGGCTGAGGGTGCACGGCGTATCCCGTCTGCGAGTGATAGACGCCTCCATCATGCCGATTATCATTTCCGGGAATACGAACGCGCCGACCATTATGATCGCCGAGAAGGCTGCTGACATGATTAAGGAGGACTGGAGGGTCTAACAGCTCGAAGCCTCATTGATTTCGCGGAACGCACGCAGTGGTTACTCGCTCGTTACGAAGGGGATGCAAATTCCAGGCGGGAGTTGAGATTTTTGTAACGAACGCCTTCACGAATCTCGTACAATTTGTAAGTTTTTAATATTAAAAAAGAATATGGATTCGTGCAGAGTTCTTGTAACATGTTTTGTAAGTCAGACATTAGACATTGAATACATAAAAATGTGAAAGCTGTTTTTATTTCATTTGCGCTGATTAAACGATAAAATATAATTAAGAAAATTAATTTTCTACAGTTTAATGTACTTATGTTAAATCTTCATAGACATTTGTAGAGTCGTACTTTTGGACTATCCATAGATTCTTACAAGCAAATTTAGAAAGTTTCATATCTTCAGAACCCATATAATAATTCGATTAATTTAAGATCCTAATTCTTTTTAAAATAATGCAAATTTTAAAGGTTTATGTAAATTTTGGTGACTAAACGAATTGATACAAGTTCTTCATCATTGAACCAACACAAGAACCAATGCCTATATAAACATCATTCTAATCGATATCTAATACATTAGCATCCCTCAACACGGGTCGACAAGAATGAGAACTTGACCAAAAATAAATGAGTAACCACTGTACACGTTACGAACATAGATGAATCAGTTACTTCACGACAAACTGTAACAACTGTAAGATTCAGGCGATACTAACTACAGTTATAGTGGCGGTAGTTTATTTTCTGAAATTTGAGAAAAAGCTATAATTTGCTATAGACAGCCGCCGTCAGGAATTTTCTTGCGCCATCGCGCCAGTGCTACGTTACATAGCTATCGGAATCGTAACCACGGTATATTATACTTCCTCGAGAAAACTAGCATACGCTGCGTCTCGGGTTGCTCGGAATCGTGACTGAACAGGGAGGAACGGAGAAAGGGAGAACGGTGTTTTAATTATGTAATGGAGCAAGTGGATTGTCTCGGTAACGGGTCGAAGCCATGAAGTTCCGAAATGAACGCTGTGCAGGTTAATGGAATATCCCCCTTCGACCGTGCCGCAAGTTATCATGATTTGAAACAGCGAAACTGTCACTGCGATTATGCGTACGAGTATTATTGTATTTTAAATAGTTGTGTGCTAGAAAATGATAAAACTTAACAAATTCATTTGCTTTTGGGAAAAAGTCAGATCTGAGGGGGAATAGATAGACATTCTGTCTTGGTTTGCTGTGACTGATCATCTTTTCTTAATAAATTCAAGCTTTATTTATCAGATAATTATCAGAAAAAGTTTAAGCCACCTGAACTTCTCTGAAGCATGATTTTATTTAATAATCTTATCACCACCTCCTTGTAACTTTCTTCTAATGTTTCATAATATAAGCTTCTGTGCGCTCTATTAATTTTACAGTATTTAATGCAACAGTTGCATAGTTCAATTTGCGGAACATTTACATATTCATTGTAGTTGAACAAGCGTTCCGCCTCCTCTGAATTTAAACAATTAAAAATATAATAAAATGACTCGTTTCTAACGATTCGTGTGAAGTTTTCTGTACCATATATTTAGTGATTTCAGCAAAATCGCTTGTTTGAATAATTCGAGGCAATTAAATAAGTTTGTTACCAGTAAAATAATTTATGTTAATATTTATTTAACATATGCAGAGATTAAGTTTATTTAATTAGTTCCTTCTAACAGTCGTATTACAGAATAGGTGGCACTTCCATTCACTGACAACACGTAACAGTATTAAATGGCCAACTAATTAATCCATTCTCTCTTCTACAGCCTCTATATATACAATGTGATAGCAGTTGGAAGAAACTATCTAATCAACTAGTCTCAATCTCCTCTACTAATAACATTAAAAGTCCAACGTGAAAAACTAATTCCTACACTTTAAAACTTTCAACCAAACAAATCATTGTACAATACAACAAATACAAATAAAGGGAGAAACGAAGGTAATACGGAATAAAAAATTTCTTTTAGCATGCGTAACGATCAACAATTGCTGTTAATTTAATGCCACTTGTCTGTTCGTTATTTTCACAAAAAAAATTCAGAAAAATCCAGCACAACACTTTTAACGGGTTGATCCGCGTGGATGATACGCTATCGAGAGGGAATCGAAGGAAAGCAGGATAGAATTCGGATGATTAGTTAATTGGAAAGGTGAACTGGTTTTGAGGACACGATCCACTGGCTGTTACGTAATCGAGGCTCAAAGTAAAAGTTTCGGACATAATGTATTATTTTGTGGGATCCTTTGAACGCCGCCCTGTTTTATCGCAATCGAATGGGTAATTGCGCGCGAGTTCAGACTGTTTTTCCTTGTTGCAACGGAACTTGTAAAACGGGGAATTGCGCAACGGACGATTGCGTTAATTCGCCGAAACATTTCGAAGCTGAGCCGATTTGATGCTTAGTATTCTTTCGCGTTCTTTGTATCGGAGAAAGCGAGATCGGAGATACCCGTACGTTTATACGGTGCTAGAAAATCTTTTTAAACGCACGAATAAAATATGGAGCGCGCGCTGCTGAACCAGGGGACCAAAATGGCGGCTCGCGATGCGCAATTAAGTCTTAACCGCGACATCGTTAATATTCGCGCGAACTTTCTTCTCGCTTTTCTTAATAAAAGTTCAGAATTTCTATACGAGCAGATCTGGTGTGTTTATATAACATGAGCGAGAAAGAAAGAAAGAGAGTAGATTGTGGAGGTGCTTTTATTCACTTAGTTATGAATGCTCGATTGGTTTTGTACCCTTACAATCAGATTGTTTGATAGATTTCTTTGCAGTTCTCTTTGGGCATTTCTTTTCTAGTATTTTGTTTGCTGAAAATTACGAGAAGAAGGTTACGAAACATCCGAATAAACTGGCAAATTGTTACAGTTCTTACGGACTGGAGTTAGTATTTGATCGTCGAAGTGGAAAAGCATGTAGTATTTTATGTATTTTTTTAGTATTTGATTTAGTTTCATTAATCACTAAGGCTTACATTTGTAATCGCAGATGAATTAATTGCATAATCATGGATTCAGTTATTCAAATATTACCTTTGTTGCAACACAATGACAGTAGTACCTTCTATTAATTGAGACTTGATGGATTCTTGACAAACGTTTGCCGATTCCGTTCAGTAAATAAAACCGTAATCCAATTTACAGCAGTTCTAATCAACCTTGCTACGAGCTCATAAACGTCGCAAGTGTCTACAGGAAAATGCGAAGGAAACTCTCGCGCAACACGACTTCATACAGCACGTGCATCAGTTTGAAGCGATTTTACAGGTCACGTGAAACTAGCACAGCATTGATGTTTATGTCATGGACAACCATGTTGATGCTACTCCACGGTACACCTACGATGTATGAAGTTTTAATGAACAGCCGAGTAATAAGCGAAAAAAAAGACGATACTGTCAGTTAGTAAACTGACAGAGGAAGCGGCTGAAGCAAGAAACGCGCTTCCGTTTGTATTAGCAGGAGCATGCCAGGAAGTTCTCCAGAAAATCATGCAATAAAATGTCGCAAATAGATTTCAATAGGTTTCTTATCGTAGATCTACTGTTAACGAGCACGAAAGGATAAAACTCTGAAAAAGAGGACAAATTGTTTCTAAAGAGGCTTTTAATATTGCTTTCTTTTGGGATTTACAGTTTTTATGGACATGAGTGAATCGGCTGACAAGTTTCATTAAAGGTTCCTTCTTAATTAGATATGTATCTGCACCAGACATGGCAGATAGTATTTGTAAAGTGAATTAGAAGGAAAAATTAATTTGTATGAAAATATATTTGAAAAAAAGCAATACATATTACCGAGTCTTCCTTTGTCAGTCTGTTTCTAGCCTTTGACAGTACATAATTTAGTAAGACAGAAAAAAGACTTTTACACCAGTAAATTTATCTTTATCTCTCATTTATATTTATTGATATCTCAAACTTTTTTGGGAGCCAGCAAAATTTTCTAGCGTGCCATGTATATTGGCATACCTGATCCACGCATACGTATATATCACGAATACTTGGAACGAATGATCAAAGACTACATTAACTTTGTATAAACAAAGGCGTTCGTTCGTTTCGAAAATTTCACACCAAACGTTTCCTCATTGCGTGGCATTCGTGAAACAGTTAGATCTCCTTAATCTACCACGCGATATGTACACGATACAAGGTCTGTACAATTTACGACAGCCCCAATATAATACCACGATCGTCCTTCGCTGTTAGATCTCCGAACGACAAAAGCCAGACGACCTACATGGACGCTCCAAGATTTTCCTTACCGTCCGCTCGTTAGCGTTGCAAAATTAACCCAATTCCGTCGGTGCTTCATAAATTAATAGATTATCTGATCTAATTGCGATTGCGGTTGCAAAACGTCCAGATTTTCGATGCAAACACCCCACTGTGCGACATCTGGTCAATTAAAGTGGCGTTTTTCAACGTGCGATCACCATTAGTGAGACGGTGAGCAGCATCGCGCCTCGAACTGGACTCGCCTGAAGCCCGGGCCGCGTCGTTACCAGCAATTTCTCGAGTACGTGTGTGTTGTATTTGTTTTCGGGAAGCGGACGTATCGTTCGACTTTTCTCAGCTTGTTGGGGGTTTTCGTACGCTACGCCGTCAGTTTTCGCCGGTCGAACCGGCCGACAACTCGACTGGACCGCGTGTCTCCGCCGAGAGATTCGATAACCCTTTCTCTTGGTGCTACGCTCGCTTATGTGCAAGATTGTGAACACGAGCAACCCGTTCCGTGTTCTAGCGTTCTTCGTGACAGAAATCTGGGAAACTCTATCGAGATCGCGATAAGGGAAGCGACCAAGTAATACGAATTAGGGAAATTCGTTTTGTGTTACGAGATACCAGTTCCCGCGAAGTCTATTTTAGTTAAAGCAGTACAACGGTGAAACTTGTGCTACATAAGGGTTGTCTTTGATTTATTGAAATCGTGTTGTTGAAAATTCGGGTTTTAAGAGAATCGCGTTGAAAGAGGGTTGTAGCAAAGCAAGAGGGTTGTATATCGTGTTGTATATCGGAATTGTGTTGTAGAAGATTAAATTGTATATGGAATTGTTTCATGAAATATTAACATAACCCGTCAATTACAAATTATTGTTGGTTCTTTTGTTTGCGTGTAGACAATTGATAATTGGTAAATGTAAACGTTAGTGAGGAATTAAATTTCATTGCTTTTCTTTTGCGAGCATGACGTTTGAAGTGTACATTTGTAATTATTTGCAACGAAATTAATTTAAATTTGACTACAGAATATTGTGAGTATTCCTTTCGAAAAATGAGAAGCATTAATGTCTGTTCACTTTGACGATTTTTATTTAATTTAGAATTCAGAATTAAAGATGGTGCAGTTAGAGCAGTTAAGAATTTGTCGTTGAATATTCATGTGTGTAAAAAATCGGTCACAAGAGTCTACACGCGAGTTGAAATTTTAAATATTATTAAGGAAATTAAGATTTTGAGAAAATTGCCTTTGAAAGTGTAAAAGATATATTTTCGTTTATGTCAATCAAATTATAGATATCTCGAAGAATGTGACATGGTGTAAGCCAAAAATAACAACAAATTTCTTACAATTTAGTATGCCTTTGGCAATTACATTTGGATATATGCAGAATCGAGCTTTCGCTTTATCCACGTTGCGCAGAAACAATTCCATGAACAACATAAACAAAAGAAATTCGATTTCACGTTGCTCTATTAAACGCAAGCTTTTATTTTACGATTAAAACTTGGAGTAATTAACGAAAACTTCATCGCGTTCAATTTTAAATATATCAATCGTTTTAAAATTCGAAGGGAAATATTCGATACGTGTGTGCGTTTTCACGTAGACTTTAGAGAATAATAGTAGATCGAAAAATTTGAATATCCTAGCGCGGTTTTTCTAATTCCCTTTATCCTCGCGTACGAAATCCTTGATCGCCTGAAATCGTCGGGCGGATTCGAGACGCGTTCGAAACGGATTCGAAAGGCGGAAGCGGGCATGCGATCCGCGGGAAATTGAAACGGGAAGGGTGACCGAAGCGAGTAGGGGGCGAGTTAAAAATGACGAGAACGGGAGCCTAGCGAGACTGGGTAGAGATACGACCCTGTCGCCCGGTGAGTGTTCGCATGTTGAGGATTCGATCGAATTCTTGTCACGGTCCGATGATTAGTGGAGTGGTGGCGGCGCTCGTAGAGCGAGCGGAACGAGTGCTGAAGATTGGCCGCCGATTGCTTATTGCTGCTTGTTATTCGACTGCGAACATTTATGCATTTATGAAACATTTAAATGCGTTAAGAGTACTTTTCACAGCGGCCATGGACAAATTTTTATTTCAATTTTGTTTCATTGCTTGTGGTTACATATGTATCTACTTGCATACATATTCGTAGTCTATTTATTTTATACGTATTTTTAGTCATTTATATGTGGTTATATGTTTGTTTTGTTCTTTTTTTTGTGCTGAGAAAATATCGTTTTTGGTCCTCTATTATTTATTGGGGGTGGTGTGCATGTAAGTTATTCCTTTTGTGATCTATCTGTGCTAAAAAGTTAGATTTATTGAATATTAAGAATGGTATGAGAATAATTGAAGGCTACGCTAAATGATATGTAGAAAATTTAATTGAACTTTTAGTAATGGTAGTAGTAAATTATTAATTCATTTCATATGATACGGTATGGTATATTTCCAAAAATTTAAGGATTAAAAGTAACAATTATTAAGAAAAGAAAAATTGAGAGAGAGTTAATTTTTTTACAAATAAAGAAGCTATTATTAAAATAAATTTGTCAAGAAACGAGACACGTTAAAAAGACATTAATATCTAACAACTCTGATGACTGACATTTCTCTAAAAATAACTAAATATCCTAATCGTTATCGCTCATTTTTACCGATAATTCATCAATCATGGAAATATTTTTTCTTATCGATGGAAGTAGTTTTTGTTTGTTTGAAAAAGTTTTAACTTGTATCTATTCACGTGTTAAAGTCAATGAGATTTATACATTTTAATCAGGAAGGAGTTGTAAAAAATTTAAGAAGAATTTGAGAAACTTAGCTATTTACCATAAAAAATAGAATAAATATATCCTTCTTTCAATTTATTCTTATTAAAAATAAACATGTCCAACATTTATAAAAAAAGATCAACTCAATCAATTAATTCAGTTTTACGAATAAGTATTTTTCAAAATTATGTGGACTTCGAAATGCAGATTTTAACCAGATTTTAATATAAAAACATACAATATTATTTGTTTCATAATTTCTACAGCTTCATCGCTTCTTAAAATATATCTATTAATTCTGTTATTATATATAATTCTATACGGTTTTATATTGTTGAACTTTACAAAATAAAACTTCCATCACTCGTATCAATTATCCATAACCAAAATAAAATCTGATATAATAATAATTAAATAATTTTTATATGAAACAAGAAAAAAAGATTCCTGTCATCAATAATAATAATAGTTATTATTACTATCAATAATTACCCTTGCTATATAATAATAATTATTTCCAATTACATAAAATAATTTGAACATAGGTATTAATTCTTACGCTACAATCTTTTAATTCTGTATCATACAAAAGCCACAGCCACTGCAATAATTTGATTCTTAACCATTCACTTATATAATTACTGTTGTTATAATGAAATTGCAGAAAAAGTACTGTTTCGTTTTGTCAATTCACCAGTACTATCATTATCGTATTCTATCGAGTATTTACAATGATTATCATAACTGATAATACAAAGTAAGAGATCCACTTAAAAAAAAGACGAAGAAACAGCAAATTGCTTCGTAAAAGAACTATTTCATTAATTGTAAAGATACTGATAGTAGATATATCTATAATAGTTATGTAAATTGCAAATGTTTATACAATTATGGAAGTTTAAACGTGTAAAAAATACAGGATGCGTATTATCTGGAGAAATACCATCAAATTATACGATTTAATTACGCAAGGAATAAAAAGTGGTATAAAAACGGAAAAGTGTGCAAAAAATTTGAATTTAAATTCTTAATTAATTTAATAAATTACGATCTGAAATCCATTAGGGATGTAAAACAATGTAAACAATAGGATTCGAAAGCGATAAAAGTTATCCAATGATTCGTCCCCTTCATTTTATCCGCTACCATTTTCAAGATACAAAAAAGATGGCATTAAAATATCTATATACAGGGTGTACAAAAAATAAGTCGGAAATATAGAATAACAGTTTTCATTTGAGGCTTTGTTTTCGAGAAAATCGATTTTGTAAGTTACAAACAGGTAATAAAATAGAATGTTTGAAACAAAGTTTAAAGTTTGTAGCAAAGTTTATTCTTACAGAAATGACTGAAAAATTACTGTTGCCCATCTTACTGAAAACATAATTCTGCTCTTCTAATTAAATTTTCATGAACGCTTTCTAAGGTATTCGGTTGTTTTAATGTATGCAAGGTTACAATAATCTTTTCTTTCAATTGCTCGCAACTTGTGATTTCTTCAGAATATACAATCGACTTAATATGATTTCATAAGTAAAAGTCAAGCGGTGTTAAGCTCAGGAGAGCGTGGTGGCTAAGCTATTGTTCCAGCACGGCCAATCCAACTTCGGTAATGTTGGTTTAAAAAATCTTTCACAGCTAGGAAAACATTTCCGTGATACTGGAAGTGTTTATCAACATAACTTCAATTGAGGCAATGATCTACTGTGAAATCCGCTATATCGAGAAAGATGATTTTCTCGAGAACGAAGCCTCGAATGAAAAATTGTTATTCTATATTTTTGATTGTACCACCAGTTACTGAACACCCTGAATATCATTTCTCATTTCTATCTGCATCTTCACGCTCGAAATGGAACGCATGAGTCACCGAATGACTTCGCGTAGAAACGTTCGTCGACAATTCTAATTAACAATAGATCGCAAACTATGAAGCAGATCGCAAGAAGATCGCAAGAAGATCGAAACGCGGAGATTAAAAATCCCATTATTTTCGAATTTCGACAGCTGGCCACATTAGAATATAATGCAGTTTTGAGTAACGCGAGCTCAGATCGAACGATTCGCAATCGCGGTCTTGCCGAAACTATCGCTTTCCCTTTCTACGCGAAAAGTACGGAACGCATGGCGGACATCGCATCGTAGAAATTCGTTTCGTCCGGGCAAATTTTGCTTAACCCAAGCCTCGTGAATCCGGTTCGCGTGAATCTCCTCTTCGATGCTCGCATCCGAGGCGCGTACCGTAGAAAAAGTTGCGCGCGAGCCTCGCAGGAAATGATAATTCGAACGCGCGCCTCGGTTACGTCTGTGTCGCGATGTTGCAAACCAATTTTACGTAATCGTATCGTTGCTAGCGTTAATTCGACGATGTTTAGAAACTGGAGCGCACATTAAGTAATAAGCGATGTTCTCTTATCGTGGGATCTGTAGTTGCTTTGGAATTCAATGTTAAAAATTGATAAGCGCAGGATAACGCGAGCTCTCTGCCAGTGAACATGTTTTTTTTTATATCGATCGACAAGCAAGCAATTTCATTGGTACAACAACGATCAGATCTCGATGGAAAATATTAGAATTCAATCTCGAAGCAATTTCCATTTTCATTCCTTTCGTGGGAATCAAATGACACGTGGCGATCAATCTGAAAGGTATTGCGATTGTTGATTTTATTATTAAGCAATTTTAATCAATATAATCATAATCACCATAAATGTAGATTTTCATTTTTTTTCTGGTGATATATAGGGTGATTTACGAATCGGTTATTAAGACGTTTCAACCGTTTGCTTTTTTAATTTATAGAAAGAAAAGCATTGGTATTGCAAGTGAAAAGATTTCAAGATCTAAACACGATTTTGAAACCAATTATTTTTTGCATAATAAGTAATACATAATGTACATAACAATAACTGTATATAGTGACAATACTGCATATTTTCACTATCATATTTCTAAATAACGAAGATAGGATTCAATGGTATAATAACACGTTCCATTTTTTAATTATCTGATACTATAATAATACGATTCCTTTTTCGAGATTTTAGGAACAACAACAGATAAAGTGTCGTGCCATTGAATGTGTTGTTTTTTTTTTGTACGATCAGATCGTGCTGTTTAAAAAGCACCGGATAAATATTAAATTTGAAAATGGTACTTTTCAAAATTTCTCTTACATCTGTAAATCTTTTGTTTAGTGCAATTTTTATCTGAAATATTTTTCATTAAATTATTACACAAGCAGCTCGAACATCACGAGTGACTCATTCGTGGATCATTTCTATACACGCGGAGTTCTTTCAACGTTTTCTGTACAGAGTGTTCGAAAAAAAGCTATCCAATATTTATGTGATACGTGGAATACTCTGTACCGAGTAAAAGAGTCTTAGTGAACGTAGGTCGAATGGTGAACCTTATTCTAAGATATAAGCACTTTTCTTTGCCAGCATCATGATTCACTTTGTTGCTTTTGAGAGGGAAACTCTTCGATTAGGAAACTTTTCCGTGTTGAAAGACGACGCGCAGCTAAATCTGCTAACTTTTCATTAGAATTACGAAATATCTGACATTTTCAACACGATACTTTCTAACTGTGTGATACTAATAAAATTCGCAATCGTCGATACACAGCTGACTAATTACGGATGAAATCCACTGTTGATACTCGAATAAAGAGATTCAGAACGCGGTTTAGAAACACTGAAGTAAGTTAACCGTAATGCTAGCAACAAAAACGTTCGTATCTCGCAAACCTATGTTTACTCAGGCTTTTTTATTCAGTACAGTGTGTTCTATATATCATACAAACATTGGATGATTTTTTCTGAACACCCCGTGTAAAATGCGTATTAATATAAAACAATCTAACTAGTTCATTTAATGCGATACAATTAGATTTAATCGTTATTGATACCTAAAAGCGATCATATTTCAATATAAAATATTAAAATTATATCTCAGCAATTTCTTGCAAGAAAGCAATTTTATTCTCTTCACCGAAAGCAAAATAAAACTTGCGAATTATTTCTCCTGAAAAATATTCATTTCATGATTGTTCGAGAATAATTTATTTAAATTTTTTCAATTTAATTCGCAAGGAGAGAGAGTAAAATACCAGTACGTGTTCGTCGTGCAAAAATTTGTCGTACGGCACACGTGAACAGAATAACGCGTGGCCTTGATAGAAAGGAAAAAGAAAAAACGTACAGTGATTCAGGGAACGTCGTAAAAGAACGAAAATATAAAGCACGACAGAGTTCTATATACACGATCATCTCCCACGATGTTCTACTGAACTCATATGTGACCCACATATGCATTACACGTAGCACGAAAGGATTAAATCGGAAGGAACAGTGAAATATATTTTTCGACTAAAAGTGCAACTAATTTTTCAATGTACCAAAGCTAGGAAAACATTAAGAGTTTTCCTCTTATCTGTTCAAATATGTAAATATATCATAATCGAGTAAATTATGTATATTTTTCTAAGAGAAAATGTAGACGTACGAGTATTGAAAAAATTGCGACAATCTGAAAGTATAATATAATAATAATAATATTTTGTACACGAAAATAAGAATACTTGTAGTAACGAATGAATGAAATAGGGTTGGGATTTTTAATCAGTAGATTTATAATTCTTGTTTAATTGGTCGCTTCCGTTGCTGGCATAAATTTCAATAAATAATCGAGCAGATGATCGTGTAACGGTAGATCCGATATCGATACATAATTTGAGAGGTAATTGCCGCGTAAAATCGGGCAATTACTAATCTCCCGAAGGTCGCGTCCAATTTGTACGAATAGACGTAACCGTGATAAAAATCAGAGAAATTATAAATAGTTATCTGTTCGTTATTTTAATATCTGTGAGAATATTTGTTAAGTTATGTATTTATCTTTATATAACAATTACACACGACTACAAAAACCTCGAGTATTCTAAGTACTATCTACAATATGAATCTCGTTTAATTGGTAACTATCTTTTAATTAATCTGCGTATAATTATGACTTGATTACGATGCTTAAATTTACGCATTTAAAATTTCGTGAATCACCAACGACAAGTAGTTGCATATGAAAGAAATTTATTGGAAACGCGAAATAGATATTGCAAATAATATAATAATGTACTTAATTAATTCATGATTAATTATAATAGGGCACAATCAACAGTAATTATATTAATTAACTCAGGAGATATTCAATTTAATCCTTCTTTTTTGTAACATGTATTATTAAATTATTCCACTGCTTTCTCAGAAAAAATTCTTCATTTTTTTGCCGTATAATTTATATTATCTGCATATTAATTGGCATAATTTTATTTGTGCATGTACGCACTTACATGTACTATTATTGATGTTGCACTATTATATAAACGAACGATAAAAAAATGAATAAAAAGATATAAAATGGAAGTATCATAGTTCTACGAATAAACGAATAAATTAATTGAATAGATATATTAGCTTATTGAGCAAGGTTAATTGATCCAACAACGATTAGTCGTTGCACATGATGAAAGTACAACAAATTCATCTAATTTTTTCAATGCTATCTGAATTTCTTTTCGCTTCTACCGAACTTACACGCGATCCACATATGTACCATACGTGGCACAAAAAGATTAAATGGGAATTCACAGAAACGATCGAATACATTTTCAACTACAAGTGCAATCAATTTTTCTTTTAAAATTTACTAATATCTCCTTCGTTTAATTTTGCGAACGATCAACAAAAGAAAAATAAATGAAATGTCAACGATTTCAAGCTTTATCACATAATTGTACAATCGTAATATAACGGACAAGGTATTCACTAAAAATGCTACTATTCCAATCGAGATCGAATCGGCAATTGTCGCGAGATCCCGGTAACAAAATCGATGCTAATCGAGAAATTCGTGAGAGATTACTTGTGTCACTTGCTAATTCGTTAATTGGCTATTATTATCGAACTCTGTACATCTGTACGTGCCCGATAACCTATCTAATTTATCGTAAAACAATATAACGCGCGAGGTGATAGTCAGTTTTAGTCAGAATCCAGTCGAAGGTGCAGTGCAAACGTTTCGCAATATTCGCAGGTAGGTTCGGCCTGTACCTACGTAATATATTTCCTCTCCGTCGTGCTCCCTATTTTCCAATCGTCTCTGATCAACTTTCAATTAAACCCATACCACGCAAAATTCTACCTTTCCTTTCGTTTAACAACGCGATTCGACGGGATCGTCTATTTAAATATCCGAGACGTTAGTTGGTTATTTCATATTATTAAATATTGGGAAATAAATAAACAATACTTTGATGTTATAAAAATGTGAGCACTGCGGCGAAATGCTACTTCTTCTTAGATATTGCAGCGATGAAATTAGAGACGAGGAAGTTTATCAGTTAATTACAAAAAAATGATTCATTTAAGAGTAGAATCGTCTTCTTTGCTAAACAAGTGAATTTTCTTGAATTATTATTGATATAATCATGGTTCATTTTGTTGTTAATTTTAATGGTAAGATTAACAGTAATTTATTTCGATCAAAGTGACTTATTTACGTAGACAGTACTCTATTTACTGTGTGAAAAGTAACAACGAATCGAGCTTGTGATATCGCGAAACTCTGAATTCGCGAATTTGTAAAGATGGCGGCGCAGCTTGGGATTAGGGGTTGCAAAGTTTGAATAGAAGTTAAACGCGCAAGTGTGACGAGAAACTAGTATCACAGAAGGAATTAGCGAGCATCAGATATATTTTTTTAATTTTAAATCTTGCAATTTTTAGACATCGGGATTTTCAGAGTTACGAATCGCATAATTGTTATTGTCGAAGGTTTCCATCATCTTTTCGAAAAAAATGTTCGAACGTTACGTCACTCGCATCCTCAAGTTTCAAATAGCAATTTTATATCGCGTTGAACATCCTGATGAAGTAAGCCGCCATGCTTACGAAACATTCGAACATACTTCGGATCCGAAGGACGAAGAGGCTCATATCCGGAAGTATCTGTGATAAGATATAATGCTTCTAGATTCTAACCTCACGATTTTAATTGCATAAATTACGGATTTTCTAATAACTATTAGACGGAAACACCGAAAGGTTTCAAGCTTCTTCGAGGCTATTAATAACTCCAAGTTTCACTTGTGCCAATCAAAGCGGACATCGATACCGATATAAGATTATTACGAAAGGCTTTTCAAGTGGTTCTTATGGCTACGTACATGCTTCGATCTCAAGATTTAATATCACAAGTACGAATAACTCGTATTATTGTTTATAATGCAAAAATAATTACAATTATTGATTACTCGAACGTGTTGCGATTTTTCAATTTCTGATACATTTTAAAGTCCACGATGTAAGTCAGCCATTTAATTTGAAACTAATCGTTACAAAATGCGTATAGAATTTCTTAAGCGGTGTCTAAATTTTTCTTTACGACACATTTGTAATGAGTATTATTACATTCTACTTGCAATCTGGAAGCACTAAATCTAATACCATTCTCTATAAAAAATGAAAGAGCTACTTTCAAGGCCATTTCCATTAATAATATTAGAACAGTCGTTTCTTTTACAATCTCCTGCCGGTACATAACTCAAATCGATGTACAGTCAATCACGAAAGTATTCGCACCTTCTCAAGCTCGATTAGAATCATATTAATCGATATCCGGCAATTATTGTTAGCAATTGTTGACGAAATAACAATTCGATTAGGAACAGCATTCGAGATGCCTGAGAGATGCCTGCGAGATGCCGGAAAATTAACAGTCGGTCGAACGCAAATATGTACTCTCGTGACTCACGATACCTCCGAGAAAGAACCATACGCATTCACGTTCACGTTTCCCTATCCTTGTCACTAAAACCGATCGCGGGTTTAACGAACCGAACGCGAGTGAGTTTATCGCGAGTGCATGGCAAAAAGTACGATGAATAATTATGCCTTTCATGTGCTACAATATCGCTATTCAACGTGTGAACGAAGATACAGACACGTTAGCAATATTGTTGCATTTAAAGAGAATTTCTTTACTTTTTTTCTTGCCATTGAAAAATGAGTGAAAGTTACACGCGGTTTTAAATTCGAAATAAATTGGAGTAATAACGATTTTTGGAAAATTGTTTGTTTTTTATACAGAATTAAGGTTACCATGATTTTTTGAAATTATACTATATATTGTAGTATTAGAGCGAGGAGTTAGACACTTGCCATTGTTAACAATCTGTGTTCAATGTTTGAAGCAATGCACTATTTACAGAAAAGGGAAAGATTAGAAAATAATTTCATAACGTATATAGTGTGTTTATAGTAGCAAACGTAAAAAAATGTTGGCAGTATAGAAAATATGGATATATTGGGTTATTATTAAAATCAAATTTATAACCTGGTTAAACATTAATGCAATACATAATGTAAAATAGTGCACAGTTATTTCTTACTTTTACCGATACATAATTTTTTGCGATACGTGTAGGTTGAAAGCCGTAAATCTGGGTTTAAATATTTTTATGAGTTATTCCGCACGTACTAAGTACTATCAACATTTCTATGCATAAAAAAGTGCTTTGAGGGCATGTTCTCGATGTACAATCGAAATTGTTGCAGCGGCATTGCTGCGATCGAAATAAAGAAAGATATGCCTTTATATAAATTTTTACGCGTGTGCATTTATGTTATGAAAAATGGTATCTCCACTTTGCAAGTTTCTCAAATTTATAACATAAAACACATTCTACTAATTTGAGTTACTTCCAAGTTCTCATTTGTTCGTTTAACGTTCATTACAATGCATCCTATTGATACTCTAAGAGAAGGTTGAAAGCGAGTGCAGTGTGCCAGACGTACTCACCTCCCCTATTTAATTATATCTTTTCAAGGTTCCAAGTAACAATTCTAGCCATTCACATCGAACCGTCGTGTACAACACGTGGACAGTTACTTGTTTACAAGATTATTATATTTCAACAAGAAGATGACAAAATTATTCCTCGTTTGTCATCGTGATCGATAGGGGTTAATGTAACGTAGGACGATGATGACTCGTCCACATGGAATTTCACGCACACGCGTTCCATGTTAATTGAGAACTCTGTGTTCGTGTGTTATCAGACGTAAATTTAAGACAATGTTGATTGATCTTTCGATCGAAAGAGGAAATGCTAATAACAAAATGAAATTGTTGCTAATCGAATACACGAAAATACTATCGAACTGATATGTTTACCAAGAAGAACGTGAGATTATTATCCCAACGACAAGAGCGATACTAATAAAATTCACTTGTTCAGCCAGATAATATCTGAATGGTAGAAGGGAAAAAAGATGGGAATCTATTTTTGGCAGATTCGATGTTGAAGGCGTCTTTTTGTGGTCTCCAACACGAACTGCCATGCTGAAAGAGATTGGTAAATAATGTCAGTGTCCTGAAGTTGAGCTTTGTTCATTCTTTTCGAAAATGATCTCATTTTTTCTGAATGTTTCTTTTAGTCGTTTCTAATCGACTTCAGAGCCTTTTGTCCAATTCCAGTAAAATTGAGAATGAATAACGTGGATTAATTACTAATTGATTTGACGGAAGTCACTAGATTCTATATTAATCTAATGTTTCATAAAAATATTAAATATAAAAAATCAATTTCGAATTAAATGCGTTCGAACGATAGATAGAAATTAGAAGAAGGAACAATGTTAACGAATTTTATCGACATTTTAACCCTTAATTGCTTCTGTCGGAATTGAACAGTTACGCTATATAAACAATTCTAATTGTATTAGTGCAAACTTATATTATTTATTAAATGTAAATTTTATCCTCTTTTAAATAAACCAGAACAAATTTTTATACTATTAACACATTATATCATACTACATTATATAGTATACTGCCACCATACACTATTTTAATTTTTAGAAGAGTAAATTTATCATTTATTCTTCTTTTTATTATTTTCGTATTTCTCTTTTCTTTTTTAATGTTTCATACAATTCTTTTCCTCATTCAATGGAGCGACTAAATAAAATTTCAATAAACTAAAGTAGACTTTTGTATAACACGGTTAATATGTTACGCGTTCTATGGGTGCGCGTTATACGAAATTGTGATGTACAGAAATTTTTCTCACATAATATTTAGCTAAATATAGCACATCGTTGCCGAAAGTCTGTAGTCACGTACAGCAAGATTCTGTTATTTCTAGCCACATGAACGCCAAAAAAGTTACATCTTAGTATAATGCTTGCTAAAATCATCTGTTATACAAAACTTACAACTGAACATTACAAACGAGCACAGGAACAATACATTTTTAAACAAAATAACTAAGTCACCCATATTTCGCTAGACTTTGAAACGACATAAAACTACGTTATTCGTCGCAAAAGTGTGAAAAGTGTCTCGCGAAAATACAAACGACTACCAAAACAGAACAAATCAGTAACAATGAAAAAAGCAATATAATACACAACTACATTAAATTTAACTGTTATATTATTTCGTAGGCAATAGAAAAAATCGCATTGTACGAAAGCAATAATCGCAATATCTCCTCTACCCTACAACCGCTTCTTTCGTCATTTCTAACACACACGAGTATATTATACCAAACATCGCATCTGTTTATAGAAAAAAGGGTTGCCCTCGCGAGTTTCTTATCCTGTGGGACCAACCACTGTCCCGAGGATCGGGCTCAGCGCGTCTCTCAGTCCCCCTGTCGAAACACGTTTCACAGCCGATTCGTTCGCGCTGTTCTCTCGGGTTCATTTCGCATGACGTGTGTGCCCACGCTAGAACGGTTCACCGACTGGGTGACGTCACGGTTCCGCCGATCTCTTTCTCCGGAAGAGAGCGAGATTACGGACTACTCCTTCAGCAGCTCGCGCGGCGCGAGCCTCCTTAATTAGTTCGGCCGGAGCCGCGGATGCGGCTCTTAACGGGCGATCACGGACGTCGTGGAAATAGATCGATCGGAGGCTGGATCGAAGGAACGCGGTGAACCGCCAGGTTAACAGCTGAACGTCTCCAATGAACGTTGCCAATTAGAATTATTGCGGTATATAAGTACGAGGCGAGCTTCAGAATCTATCATTTCGTTCAGTCGTCGGGCGGACGAGCGGCTTTGGTCACCGGAAGTTGAATTCGAAGTTTGTTTGTTCCCGTTCACGAACGCGGACGCTTTATATATCCAGACTTCGATTGTCGTTCCGCATCAAGCTTTCACGAGCCGCAGTCCTGGTCCGTCCTGTCTCGGATGAACTCCTCTTTGTGTCGCTCCACCAAAAGGACCACGCATCCCGCGCACACCACTCGCTTCGACCGCCCAAATGGCTTCGAATTCTATTCAACGAGCCGCTACCGGCCTCCTCTCTCGTCTGCGACTCCCTTATCGACGATTCTTCAGGTTTGTTCAAACTGTAGATTCGGTAATTTATTTTTCCGTTTCTCTTTTTGTTTATATTTATTAGTTTACGGCGCCTTGACGGCGATCAGGTTCTCATTGACCACGAACACCGAAGATAGAAACTGTTTGTGAAGGTGAAATTTCAAGAAATCGAAGTGCGTCGTGTTTGGCAGGAATTTTCTTATCTGTGTCAATTATATGGTAACTGTTTGAAGTTTCTCGTAAAGCGTTGTTTAATTTATGCTCGCGACGATAGTAGGGGTAGGTAGATTTAGTATACGTATAAGATGGAGGTGTCGATCGATGGTTGGTTTCTCGTGTGTCATATGTATTGGCGAGTATACTTTGGAATTAGGTATTAACTTTCTTTGGTTAAAGTTTTTTTTGTGTAGGGTATACAAATAAAATGTACTCAAATAATGATAATAATAATGATAATCTGAACGCGATAAGATAAAATAAAATAAAATTTAATTTGTAGAAATTAGTGGCGCAGTGTATTGATAAGTGTGACAAAATTGAATAATATATACATACGGGTACATAACCTTCTGCATAGTGTAATTTTTCATTTTTTATAGTCGTAAAGTACTAGTTTTTCTTAACATTTTTAGTTACAATTAATAGTTACACGATGTACAATCGGTCTTGGAGTTTGATAAAGGAACGAATTGAAGATACATCCAATTTATTTATCCACAAGAATGCTTTTTGGAGCAATTGTATTAGAAATTAAAGAATATACACGATATATAGAAGTAGTTTTTTGGAGCGATCAATTTAGTAGTATAATGTTTAGCTAATTTGTGCGTTAAGCTCTGTTTTACGTATCAGGGTCATTGAACGTGATAGTGAAAGAGAAACTGGATATACTCTCTCTCTCTCTTAAAATTTAAGAAAATGAAGAGAAAGCGATGATATCGAGTTTAATTAAAATTGTGTGTTTCTTGACAATATAGTGCATCTTATAAAGTGTCTGTTTAACGAATAAAAAATAGCAGATTGCTGTTATTTTCTTTAAGTTGTATTTATGAATAGTAATTTTTTATCAGCGATTTAATATACTTCATTATATTATGAATATTATAGCCAACAGTTATTATCGTAGCTTTAATATTTTTTACAGCAAAGATTGTGATTACTTCAAGTTATATTAATCGCTGTTATTATTATCGCCATCTTTACAACAGAGTATTGCATATATTATGAAAGGAAGACACAGTGACTGAATGAAATATTTATGCACAATGTATTTTTGATGTTCATTAAAAATACAATATGCAATCCAGGTACACTCAGATTTTAATTTGACAATGTCCTTAAAAATACTTTTTTTGGAGAGAAACAGGAGACTCTAATGTATAAACTATCATTTAAAAAGTTTTTAATTTTACTTAAATAGAAATCAAGTAATCTGTCGGCGAATCATTTCAATATTTAGAAATAAATTTTATTGGTATAAATTCTTCAAATACAAGCAATTATATCTTACTACAATTTAATTGTGAATAAAAAGAAAAATGTACGTGACATATAAATAATATATACATGGAACAAAAGCTGAGGAGCACAATTTTTAATTTTATTTGGAAGTCGAAAACTTAATTATTGATGACTGATTTGTGTCTTGGAAAAAGAGCAGCCAATGTCAAAAAAAAAAAAAACTAAAACAAGTGACTACGTATATGAAGTATCTGTTACATAGAAAGACTGAAAAGTTAACACACGCGCATCCTAAAAATGTGAAGTATTTATTGAAAACACGAGAGTTTATTCACAAAATAATCAAACTTACCAAATGGAATTTTGTACAAAGCCACGTAAAGCTTCCAACAAAATAGAGCACTCGAGTAATAGCTGTTCGAGCACAATAGCCTCTATCGCACTACTCTACATATTTATCACTTCCATAATTCACTCGAGCACAACTTTCGCGATATACGCAACTTCTTCACTACTTTCATCACTATTCAGCAAAATTCTCCGTGTTAAAACCGTTACGATATGCGCGTACGCAGTGAGAGTCAAAAGTGAGAGTATACACTAGGCAAAAATTCGATTCATTTGTATGCGTTTATATTTTATCTCATTCAGAATGAGATTCATGCATAATAATATAATAGCACAGTACAATTTCGATTGCATGACTTAAAGAACATTGCTTATTCTAAAACTATTCATTCCACACAAAAATTTCATAATATTCCATCTCTTATTGATTATTCCACCTTCTCTGAATTTTTATAGTAAAAAGATACGCAGTGACTAAAAAAAGTAATCATGTACAGTTGCATCCCTTACATCAACCGTAAATATATCCAGGAAAGCTTCTTCGAACTGTGCGATCACTCATTTACGACTCTCACTTGCTCTCCGCTCAAGATCCACATCGATCAAAGGAACTCGATCAATTTCTCCAAAATCAACCACTAAACTCGAGTTCTAAATAGCCATCGATCGATCCTGGTACGAAACGATTCGCATTTCCCAAGCCACGTGTGCTCTACGCGAATAATTTCGCGAGGCGTTTCACTTTCGAGCTCGGCGCGCGCCGGATTCGCCGAAAGGCCGACTTTTCCGGGACTTTCGAAAGTCCACGCGCCGCGATTCGGCGCGAGGAAGATGATGCGGCTAATTACGCGCGCTCAGCTGTCGGAAACTTTCACGCGCAGAGCATATCGGGTCGATCGAAGCGCGCGTTCCGTCCGGTTAGGAAGAGATCGTCGGAGGCAACGCGTTATCTGCCCGCCATTGCTGATCGCCACTTTCACAGAGGATTGTTACCAATTTGTCCGCTGGCCGTGTTACAAACTCGGCTGGACGATTTTATAAGCAGCCTGCTTTGCTGGCTTCCTCGTTCCATCTAGCGAACGCTTTATCATCGAACGAACGAGTTCGCCGCGTGGGCTCTCCTGCTATCGGTGAAACTCTAAGTTAATTCGATCGGGTCCACCTTCGTATTCGACTTTCACGATGCTAGTTATTTTGCTCCACGCCTGATATATGGAGATTTATGTAGAGATTTATGGAAATATAAGTTTGTGCAATTTGTTCTCGCTGATTTCGCTGGAATTATGCGAGTAGATTAATTTTATGTAAGAATAATTGATTTTCTAGTAAACTTTTTAGGTATTGCGCAGGATGAATTAAACATAATTAAAATAGGATTGGTAAAATGTTTTTTACGTGAAAAATACCAAGTTTTAAGTCACCAAAAGTTACGAAGCTATTTTCAACATTTCAGTTGTATTGATAAGTTTTCAGAAATTTCACCAAAATAAACAGCTAAAGTAACGAGATGAGGCATTTTTTGGGGGGACGAACATATTTTTTCGTTTATATTACTTATTTTTAGTAGGAGGAAAATTGTTTCTAATAATAATTTCTCACTCTGTTATTATTTTAAAATATAATTATCGATAACACACCGTTCTGTATCTCATCCTCACGATTACTCTTTTACTAATGACTGATAATTCAAGTCTAATTTCAAAACACACACGGTGTGCTGTCTGTCGTCTTGCCTCGAAAAATCTTACACACATACCGTATGTTGCTCATCCCGAATGTGTTAAAAAATGCCTGAATCACTGATGACTCATTCACGTGTTCATGGGAAATTTAAGTCTGAAAAAGTAAGGAACATGAAATACGTGTACAGGAATCTGTGAAATGTCTAAAGCAAGTTGCAACGCGATAATATTTACTCTCGGTAAATTGCGTCTGCTTAGGCTCTGTTTCTTCAGTTATTTTTCTCGCGGCTATGCATTTGTCTAAACATCTGTGTGCTGGATAATGATTACGGTCTGTAATGTTAATGTTGTTAATATTCGTGGAACGTTCGCGTACAGATGTGATCTGAAATAAAGATTCGTCTTCGAAATCTATTAGCGATGAACATCTCTAGCAAATGATATGAATCGTATCTCTAACAAGGTGTTTTGTTTCAATTTTTTATTACGTTTACGAAATTGTCCAAAAGTATTCGGATAATTACTTTTTTGAGAACGTGATCCGATTATAAAACTGAGTCCATTGCGTCGTTGTATAAAATCGGCAGTGCCATAAAAATGGTATTACGTTTGATCGTAAAGAATATATAGACGTAAATTCGTGTAGTAATTTCGAAATGGACGACACAAACGTGTTTGAATGTTTTTAATCGAATTTTCCCGATTATTGTCGAAAGGATTATGCGTGCTTTAACTGCAAAATTATGTAATTGTAAATATATATAAAATGAATTGAATTTACTTTTCAAAACTAGTACACAATAACAACATGGGTATTCGTATTTTATCTTCGATCTTTTTTTATGTATACTCATATTTTATCTTGGATGGAGTCAAATCTTTCTTATAAATTGATACAGATATCTATCGCGAATCATTCACTAAACGATATCTAAATTCAATGAGTGTATCGGTGAGTTGCCTGCTTAATCTTAATATATCATCGATAAATTTTTAAGCAAGTAATATATATTATAAATCAATAATCAAATCAAAATAATCTTGAATCAATATCAAATAATCTATTAATTCCGAAAAAAGATTAACAGTACTGCTATCAGTCGCTAATTCGTTATTAATTTACATACTTTAGTACTACACTATCACTAGAAGAAAATTAGGTGGTAAATATGTTTACGATAACGGAACACTCTCCATTTTTACATAGTTTATCAATATCATTATTTGAAACAAATTTTTTCTCACATATGTACAATCATCCGTTGGTTTGATTTTCTGAAATATTCCAAATAACTACTAATTAAACTTAGGTTACATGAACAATTAATTCTGGTGTAGACACTCTTATGTGGTCTCAATTTAAATCCAACTCATCGATAGACTATTCACTCTTCAACATATTGTACATCAAGGATGAAAAAAGTGCACCTTTTAGAAAACAACTAATGGTAGGATTTCAATGAAATTTGGAAAATAGATAGTACATAGTATTTCAAAGGTATAAATTAAATTAAAAAAAAAAATAAATTTTTAATTTAGTTTTCTATTATTTCATTTAATGTATAAGATTTAATTTTTAAAAACTTTACCCAAGAGTTCACCTAGTAAGAAAAAAGCATAATAATGTTTAGGAATATTTTACTGTCCAGTTTTTCATATAGTAATTTTATTTACTATAATATTATTTTAATGTATGATATTTTTGCAAACACTAACCCCTATGCCCGGGCAATTTGACAAAATTTATAGATATAAGCAATCAAACTTCTTTTTCATTGCTTACAAATAGTTATGCAAAACAAAATATTCATTAAATGAGAGAAAAACAAGCATTGGTAAATGCGTTACTAATATTTATGAATGTCTTGCATAAAACTCATCTGCATAGCGTCAGTCTGCAGAAAAGGTGTTAATAACCGACTCGCGGATAGTTTGTTAATACATATTACAAGAGGGAAAGACTAGTGGAAGAAAAATGAACAAATACATAAAGTTACTTAAATTTTGTATATTTTAGGAACTTTCAAATAATCTCCATAGAAGTAATGCTCTATCATCAAGGAAATTTATTCAATATTTCATCCATCTACGTTATTAATCTCTCTATACTAAACTAATATTCCATAGTAATGAAACGAGTAAATAGCATCGACAATGCAAAAGTTTCGCTGCAGATATGCGAGGTATGTAAACCTCACCACTATGCATATACATATTTTTATATTAAAATAAAAAGTCTGAGCAAAGTCTCTAAGGAGTAGACGCTAATTAGATTGGTAACCTAATTTCAACTAGAGATAATCGCAAATATCTCGGAAACTAAAATGGAGAGACGGTGACACGCGCAAGAAAAGTAGCTCGGAATAACGATCCTAAGAGTACAGTAAAAGTCAAGGTAATCGAAAACCAGCTTCCCCCGTTCTGAGCATTTATTCAAGTAGAAAATTCATGCATGCCAGCCGCTCGCGTTAAGTGCAACGGTTTTTCTATATGCAGCGAAGTGCAGCAACAGATAGAGTGTGCAATCGTGGCTCTCGCGATTTTCTTCTACTTGAGAGCGGTTTTTGATGGACGCGCGCGACATTGCTGCCCCGAGGGCTGTGATTTACAGCTTTCAAGATGTCGCATGCCCCGCCGCTTTTTCTTAACCCGTTTGCTCCTCGAGATCGAGGAAATGTACAGAGTTATCCAATTCCAGGATCGTTTGCTTAATTGCAATCATAAATTTCAATAATTACTGCAACTGTGTCGGGCATTGCTTTGTATCTCATTAAGAAACATGTCTGACCAAAAAAAAAAGCTGATTCCAATTAAACGACAGAGTAGTTTTATATTGTAAAACGTTTCTTTGCGTCTAGTGGAAAAATTGTGCATCAAAGTAACACAGTTTTCGTGGAATGAATGAAGAAGTTTTTCCATCAATGGATAAAGATTAACGCGTTCTGCGCTAATCGTAATCGACAGTAAAATACATTCCTCTGTTATTATCAGTTTAAGAATTTGTCACGTAAAAATGTGTTATGACGCAGACCTTATCTTTGCGTGCTTCTCTCTGATAAAATTCTAACATTTTTAGAAATGTTTTTAGTCTGCGATCCAAAAGTAATTCGGAGATCACGTACGTGCATACTTTGAAATGACAAACGTCTGTTGTCACGTTATCAATTTTCCGTAGGTATTCGAATATGAGAAATTTCAATAATTTCACATACAATGAATGAAAAGAAATGAAATCTCATGTCTGCAAAGTATACTAAATACATTAATTCCTAATGTTATGCTAGTTAATAAAAGCTGGATATAATTTCGTACATTCACTTTGAACATATAATATATTTTGTATATTTATACAAGTTTTTGTTTTTTATATTTCGTAAGAAATCATTTTATGGCTATTCAGCAGATTTTTGTATACTCATGCAGAAACCAGCTGAACGATCAGCTTATGGAATATAAAAGAAACAATAGGATAAAATTATTTCGTTCGAAACTACGTTTTCGAGAAAATCACTTCCGTTTAAATTCACTTTTCAAAAGGAAGCGATTTATCATACCACTTAAAATACTTACTGTAATTGCAAATAATTTTCCACGAATTCTATCTTGTCAGACCCGTGAGCAATCAGTTTCCATTCAGTTATTGAAGGGTGAGTTATACACGGTACGGAACTCGATATTTCTTCCTTTTAAATGCAATAACTTTGCAGTATCGCGTAGATATTCTCTTTCTACGTAGTAGTTTAACGTCGCATCACCATCGGATGGTTATTAGCGGCTTACAACTTTTCACAGAACTGTTAGGGCCCCTTTATATTTTGAACAACAATAGAATCTTAATGTGCAACTTAACTGAATTCAACTGAACTATACTTTGAACATTCAAAGACAATGCATGTGGACGGATGGTGTATTGTCCATTACATGTTTCACGTATAATTATTTGGTTTCTGTTAGGTAGATTTAAATGAGAGAGCTTGATGTGTCTTATTTTGATTTGAGTTATTATAATATTGGCACTTTAAATTCACCCTTTTGCAAATCAAATTCATCCTTTAGTAAATCAAGTACTTCTACTAAAATATTTTATTTAAAAAAACATCAAATGTGAACTAGATAGTAAGAAACGAAAAATTTCATTTAAAAAGATACAGATATTTATTTAAATGTAATTACCAATTCATTAAAGTCGTGTAAGTGTATATTACGTAATTCAAAATGGTATATTTCGTAACACAAAATGGTAACAATTGCTGGTGATTTAAAAAGTTGGAGATAGTTAGATTTTGCAAAAGATCGATGCATTTGCATTTTCTTGCTGATATTTTTGCGCACTGTTTTCATACATACATACAACATACATTAATCATGCAATTATGAATTATGTAATATATACTAACAATAATGAATTGGTAATTACTACCTAGTTGATATTATATATGGAATTTCCTTCTTTTCGAATAAAATATTTAAGTAGAAGTACTTGATTTGCGAAAGGGCAAATTTGATTTGAAAAAGATTGAATGTGATTTGCAAAAGCGTGAACTTAATGTGCCAATACTGTATCATCTGCTTTGTTCGGTTGAATTACAGGTCGAAGAAGTTTTCCATTAAGTGAAGTGAATTAGTTTTGTAGGTTTTCCATGTAAAATTCCAAATTTGTCTCAGTAACGTCCCGACGTTTTTGTTAACATCGGAGGTAACACTATTTACAGATTCACCATTCATAAATAAGGTGTCAGATGTAGATATTGTTCATTATCTAAATAAGTGTTTTTATTGAACTAAATCTCAAACAAATCAATTTTACCTAATTTCTTCTGGTATATTTTACGAGAATAACCACCATATATCCACTGGTACGTGTTATTCGAATGGCCTCGATATATATATCATAGCAGTTAATTAACATGAAACAGTTATCTCATGGAATACCGTTACAGATTTAACTCACTTACTGTCAACTACGAGATATTTCGTAATAAGCGTCTATGTACTAAAACTGTTACAAGTCTAGATTGGTTGCGATTCGTCACTGAATAACTATAAACTTACCAAAGAAAATCTTGGCGCCCAGAGCAAAACGCTCTAACTTGTCTGGCAGTGAATGGGTTAATCCATTAAATTACTAACTTGCGTGGTGACTGTAAGAGGAGATAGCCGGATTTTTTACGTTTCTAAGTAAACCTCAAAGTGATTCGATGGGAAAATACTTTAAAGCGATGATGCATAACGATGTACGTTCGTATCTTGATCATATCGAGCATTAATTGCTATCATACGTCGAATTTCTTTCATAATTGGCATTGCATACATTGGAACGAGGATGGCTCAGAGTGGGAAAAGGATTTCGTTAGATAATAGCGTTACGTTCGCCGATTTTTTAGAATCACAGATATTTATAAATGAATCGACACGCAGCAATAGATCGAACGAATAGAGATCGATGACGATAACACGTCACCTGTAAGATATGAGTATACTACACGAGAGCCTCTCGCATAAGCGACGCCATAAAAGCGGATTTTATCATATAGCAATAATCATTTCGCCGCGAACCACGAAATTTTCGAGTAAAACGCGGATTTTCTTCCCTCCTACTAGGAACTCGATTGAGGAAACTTTCGTTAATATTTGCGCATCCAGCTAATTACACACGATTACGTGGTTAGCCGCAATTGTTACAGCTAACGATAATTTAAGTATAAATTCCTTGTGGACCGTCTTAATACGAATTCGTTGCTCTCTGTTCGCAGGTGACACTGGCTTCTGATTGGGTAAAATGAGACTGTACGTCCTGTTCTCGTTGCTGGTGCAGTTGACACTCGCGTTTGGAGGCCCGTTTCCGGTAAATAGACCCGTTGATCCTTTGATCAATTAAATATTCCAGTCGAAAGCTCGCGATTTGTCGGGGTTGATAGGCGACGTGCTCTCAATTTAAAAGGCACCGAGGGTTCTTCATTTCTCTGTAATTTGGGGTTACGCGGTTCGTCTCGATCACAATTAACGATAATTGTTATTATTATTATTAATAATTTACATGTTCTATTAAATTACATGTGTCTTTTTAATATAATTTTGGCAAATATAAAAAATAACGTAAAGTGGATTCATTTAACTGTCCTTAACAAAATTTGTTATCCAAAAACTGGAGGAATATCTGTTTTACTATATATGCGCGTAATTATGCATTTAATTAACTGAATATGGGGTCTCGTAAAAATCTGACGAATTCTCGTAGAATTGAGCACCCTCGTAGAGTGGCATTTTGTTATTCTTCTTTTTTCGCCGTCCATCCGGAAGAATAGAAGTGAAACGCGACGGGGTCGTAAATGTGAAAGCGATTTAAATTAAACGGCTCGTTGATCAGTTTCAGACTAGCCAGTTGGACACCAGTAACGAAACGTCAGGATGTTGCATGTGCAATTTCAAGGACACGTCGTACATGCAGGCCAAGTGCGGCGTCAAGACGTCTTTCATGAGTCTGGTCGAGAAACTGATGGCTGCCAGATGCGACATCTCCGATCCCTGCCATAGACTTGGTCAGGAGGAGGTGCCCAATGAATGGTAAGGATTGTCGGCTTTTACTATTTTACCTGAATATTATCGCATTGCAAAAAAGAATTCATTTAATTTCGTTCCATTTTTACCTTTGCGAGAAATTTGTTGGCTTTATATAATTTAATTACGCGTTTAGATGAGAGATAACGATTCAATTTTCGATAAACACGATGCATGAACATGTATGATGATCATTTATTTGTTAGTACTTTAGTAATGGCAGTTTGGAATATTTCGTGCAATTATTAGTATAATTTTTTTTATTACTAAACGCTTGAATAAATACATGTATATTTATAATATAATTGTCTATTAGTCTGTGTCACAATTATAGATTATATATATATTACAATATTATATTTACATTTATTTACCAGAATTTTGCAGTACCAAAACTAACAAGCCTCAAACTAATTTATTTTACAATGAGCTCGATACGTCGGTTTGAAAAATTCCAAATTTACTTATATTAATTTTGAATTTCTGTAAACATCGTACCACTCTCATATATTTTTCAATAGAATAATTATACCCAATTAATTTTAAAGAAAGCAAGAATATAATCTCAACACCAATCTTACTGTGTTAAACATTAAACATTCGTTCAACAAATGTCCAAACTACTTATTGAAATATTTCAATTCGTAACGAATCTCGAAAACACAGGTTCGACTTTATCGTGGTTGGCGCCGGAGTGGCTGGGCCTATAATCGCCAGGAGATTAAGCGACAACCCTTGGTGGAGGGTTCTGCTGATCGAAGCGGGACCGGAAGAGCCGTCGATGACTTCCATTCCTGGGATCGCGGTTCACGCAGTCAATTCGACTTTGGATTGGAAGTTCAAGACGGAGCCTACGGAACCTCATCCGACTGCGTGTTTGGGTAATAAATAATCTGTCGTTCTTAACAAAAAGCTGCAGTAATTTGAATAAACGCAATAGACATTCTTATTGAATCGGTGTTTGATCACACCAGCCAATTTCAGAACCGACTTTCAGAGGAGTAAAATAATTGTTTCAATTCGAGTTACAACAATTATGGTCTTTATTAAAAGGAACTGTTCGAATAAATAAAAATAATTGCAACAACTTTGTTTCTCGTCGCCAGAAACGAACGGAGTGTGCACATGGCCACGCGGGAAGATGGTTTCCGGTACTGGAGGCATGCACGGTATGATGTACGTACGTGGTCATCCGGAAATCTACAACAGCTGGGCTCGCGGAGGCGCTCTTGGTTGGTCCTACGACGAGATCAGCCACTATTTCGAACGCGTTGAGAACCCGATAGACCCGTCCATCCTCTCTGACAAGCCCAGAACCGTTCCAGTACCTGGTCCAATGAAAGTGCAATACTACCCTCACAAACCAGCGTTCGCGGACGAGGTGTTGAAAGCTGGCTCCGAGTTGGGCTACAGAACATCGAAGTTGAAGGAGTACACGCAGACAGGGTTCATGGTGGCGCCCATGACGACCGAGAATGGCGTACGCGGGACAACCTCGAGGAACTACTTGAGACCAGTGCACGGCAGGCGAAATCTGAAGGTGTTGATAAACGCCCAAGTAACGAGGATTCTGATGAACAACTGGCAGAACAAGGCCTACGGAGTGGAACTGGTCGACAAGGATGGGTACAAGAGGGTCGTGAAGGCTGACAAAGAGGTGATTCTATCTGGTGGAGCCGTTGGATCCCCTCATATTTTACTAAACTCCGGGATAGGACCCAAGGAGGACTTGATCAAGATGGGCATGCCTGTGATCAAAGATTTGCCAGTAGGGAAGAATCTGCACAACCACGTGTCGGTCGCGGTTCATTTTAGCATTAAGGACACTGCGTACGAAGTGATGACGATGAACAGCGTGAACGAATACTTGGATACCAGGACTGGGCCCATGACGAGCACGGGACTGACCCAAGTGACCGCGTTCTTCGAGAGCAGCTACGCTGTCGCTGGTGTGCCCGACATTCAGATGTTCTTCGACGGGTTCTCACCCAAGTGTCCAAGAACCGGGCTCGAGTTCGAGTGTTTGAACGGTGCGCTCGCTTTGTGCCCCGATAGGAGGCAAATCGTGTTCAGGCCAACGACGGTTCACGTGGCCAGTCGTGGATACATGAAACTGCGTTCCGGTGACCCGCTAGCGCCGCCTTTGATTTACCCGAATTACTTCACTGACACGAAAGACTTGAAAGTGTTGGTCGAGGGTATTAAGAAGAGCATCGAACTGATCAATACGCGGACTATGAAGCAGTGGGACCTTCGCTTGGAGCCTGTGATTCATCCACTTTGCACGAAGTAAGGCACAATATATCTTAATATTTTGTTAAACTATAGTCGCTATTAACTCTATCGTTAATCATTCTGCACTCTCTTGCTGCTCGCTTTCAATTGGACTCATTCGCCTTAAACATTCACCCTGTTCCTGATGCATTTCTTATTCATCCATTCTTCGAAAGCTCACGGTTACGTCCACGCAATCCTTATCATTCCCAAGCACTCCCCTTTCGCACCTAGACCTCTTGAACTCGATTGCACGCAGTCACTCCATTAATTTACTTCGAAGCATTCTCATTACTAAGTTTCCACGCATACCCCGTCACAGACACAAAAGACACTCACACTCTACATTCTTGATATGAAAAATAGTAATTATCTGTCGTTTCATCATACATTCACATGATTTGAAAAATCTATGCAAAATTAGAAGATAATTCACTAACAGGCTGATATCGATATTTTAGTTGATATTTCCTTGTGACTTTCCTTGATTGTGATAAATTCGATTTTTAAAGTAACTTCTATATACTCTAATAACCGTAAAACAAGCTACACCACGAAGCATTTATTTAAAAGATATAAATTTGTTGTCACCATATATCATTTTAATTATATTTGAAATAATTTTATACGAATAACTGATGAGAAATCAATTGTTAATTGGAAGAAAACACAAGTAAAGGTTAATAAAAATTTTCAGCTACCATTTTGGCAGTGACGCATACTGGGAGTGCTACGTAAGAGCTGCAACCGGGCCGGAAAACCATCAATCGGGCACATGCAAAATGGGCGCGGATAACGACCCTTCGGCAGTGGTTGATCCGGAGCTTCGAGTGCGCGGTGTGCCGAACATTCGCGTCGCGGACGCGTCCGTCTTCCCGATCGTGCCAAACAGCAACCCCATCGCCGCCATCATGATGGTCGCTGAGAAGGCGGCCGACATGGTCGCGCATACGTGGAGGAAGTTGTGAATACTTCGCAGAACTTCTGATACTTTTTATTTTATTTCAGTTAGATTACGCTCGAAGAAATACTCCTTTTGCCAGAAACGATGGATCAAAATCCTCGACCTCTTCGCTTTAAACCTTAAACCTTCACTTGTCGCGATGGCACGTTTAACGAGTTTCAATTTCGATGGAAATTTATTTGTACCGAGTGTTCAAATTATCGATCTTGAACGTCGATCGATCGATGAAAAATTGAGCTTTGGGTAAACGTAGAAAATTTGTAATTGTTGTTTGTCGATGGAATTCTGGACATACGTTTGTATATTTGTCAAATTTTTAACCCGGTTTCGGGCATGTTCTAGTATACAGTTTTGTGCCACGTACGACAGGTTTAGAGACGTTTCTAATTAACAATTAATTTAGTTAGTGACTGGTATCGTATCTGTACATAACGTAAGCAGTTGTAATTTATAAGAAACAAGAAAAATAAACAGTTTACGAGAGACAAAGGTAATTCATAACGAATAACGAATGAAACAAGTAATTGTAAAATAGATTGTTCGATTAATACCCGATGCACGTAAACAGAATGTTTTTCTGGTAATATTTAAATAAAATGAACTTTGTAATTAAAATACAGTTTATTTGATCTATATTGTAGGCATTTGGGGTCTGGTTTTTTGGTCATTGAACCTGCGATGTCGAGGGTCGCTGCGGACAGCACCTTTGTCCGGTACGTCTTTTCTTCATATGTAAAGCACGAACACCAATCCCGTTTCTGTCTCTCGCAATCCTTCTTCCAATGTCCCGTCTTGTTTCGCAATTAAAACAACGAATCGTCTTTTCTTGCCCACCATCCTTGGCTGCTTGTTTCGCTACGGTCGACTTTTTAGGATCCTTGACTTCTCTCGTTCGTTCCTGAGTGTCAGTTTTCTAAACGCTTCGAGTGATTCATCGACCGTTTCCAACCACTGCATACAGACTTGGTCCCTTCACCGAGGATCTGGAACTCCGTCAATTAGCAGGTCGACTCATTCTTCCGGTAAATCGAAATTCGGTTAATCAAGCAAATGTTTCCTCCTTCTGCCATTCTCGCTTTTCAAACTCTCTTCTGGCAGCTAATCTGTCCACGCGATGGTCAAACATTTCCCTAATTTCCTCCGATAATGCTGATGCGGATAATTCCATCAGATTGGTTTTGAATGGAGCCACTTAAGGGCTTTGCCACAAGAGTCATAATTTTCAGACGCTCCACCTGTTGTCTCCGGAAATTCGTTCAGCAGGTCTGCGATTGCTACGTACGAATACTGACGATGGATTACTTTTAACCGATTGCGGTGTCGTTGATAACACTCTTTCTCTCGTTAACGATTCTAATTCGCGCTGCAACAAATCATGTTGACGTCGGAGGATTTCCACCTCTCCTTCCATGAGCGAAGTACCTGATCTGGGTGTAGGGTGAGTTGTACCGCTCTAATCATCCGGTGCTCGTCAGATTCGGACTCGACATATCCTCGGCTTGCTCTTCTTCGAGTTACTCCTGGATCGGCTATGATTAAGCGATTGATTAGCTCCTTTTTACTACCAGACACAGACAAGTCTCTGGCTCTTAAAAGCTCTTTTAGCTCGACCATCGTCAAATCGCACAAGTCTTTCTTATTACCCACCACGATGAATGCGAAGAGCGTACTCAACGAATGCGACTAAGCACAGTTCACTAAGTCGAACGTCACTTCTGTGTTACCTCCTTAATTGAACGATACTAAAATTTGCCTGAATCATCAAAAACGATGAAACGTAACAATTCACACGTTCAAAAGTTGATAGTCACGAACAAAAATCTCAAAATTTCACGCACTATCCAAAATTGTGCCCGAATCCCACTTCTGAGATTTGTAGAAGGTGATCCTTTCCAATGTTATCTCCTCCAATGCTAATTGTATACTGCTCAAGAGGACACGGTTAAGGACGAACGTGTCCTTTTGGGGAAGTTTTCCCCACTTCCGTTCTACCCCACTTTCCCACGCGCATTTGGGTCTGGTCTACGTCATTCGTTCAAAACGAGCAAGCAGTGCCATGAACATGACCTCAAATGCCTACAATGAATATTTAAAAGTCGTTTAAATCTAAATTTACTATCTTAACACTATGCTGTTCGGTAACGCAGTAGTATCGCGTGCAAAGTTATTGCAGTGAACGCTAGTATCACTTGTGTTCCGTTCAAGATAAGAAGAATACAAGACTTTTACATGTCAAAATGTAAAATTGACATCATCAAGAAATCCTAGAAATTTCATGAAAATATAGGTACAGGATTGAGAAATATTGAGATTAGTAAAACTTGACAATTTACGATCTTCTGAAAATCTCGAGAAGTACCCGGTGATAGGTAAACAAATTTGAACGAATCACCGATGCCAAATCAAAGAATCCTAATCACGCGTGCGGATGGCAATAGTGTTAAAATATCAATGTTCATCAATTGTAAGAAAAATTTCGTATCACTTTCTTATGGATACTGTACTCAATTTTACAACAAAAATTGCTAAAAATATCCAAGGATTTACAAGGTCGCATGAATATTGTTATCTGAAATCGAGCAGCGTATCTAATTACATGGAGAAAGAATGAAGAATGAAGAGTGAAGAATGAAATATGTATGCAGAGTGTTCGAAAAAACCATTCAATATTTATATGATACATAGAACAAACTCCAATCGAGTAGAAAGGTCTACGTATCGGGAATAACAAACAAAAACAAATGTTTATCGTTGTAATTAGTTTTACTGTGCTTCAAAATGTCCTCCGTGATGATCGCTAGACTTTTGTATACGTTTCAACAAATTTTCATAACACTTTTTCCATTTCGATTATGGTGTCTCGAAAACACGCATTTTGAAATGTGTGTTATTCTCGTGTTTTCGTATCTATGGTAAAGAATTAAAATTCACATGACTAAATCTTCCTCTGTATAATATATGGCAGCTCTCTGACACTCGTCAACAGAGATAGAAAGACAACGACACTCACGGATTCCTAAAAGTGCACATTTTCCTTCTCCGTTTCGATACATATATACTACTTCTTAACTTGTCCCTAACATCCCTACGTCTAAGGGAAACGTTCTTCCCTCTCTTTTCCTTCCACCTTTCCTCCTCTATTCACAGCAAAAACCGGAGTAACGTGCTTCAGAAACAATGTAACGATTTATTT
Organism: Xylocopa sonorina; assembly: GCF_050948175.1. NCBI lineage: Eukaryota > Metazoa > Arthropoda > Insecta > Hymenoptera > Apidae > Xylocopa > Xylocopa sonorina. The sequence goes on along the minus strand of NC_135195.1, from coordinate 2,703,138 downwards.
AATAAAACTACGACTAGCCATGATTACATGATTGTTGCGTCCTTAGCTTCGCCTTGCGTAATTGCTCGGTTAGAATGCTAAAGACGACTTTTTTTTTTATAGATATTTAGGTTAGAATACTAAATTGATGAAATTAATACTTGGACAGTTTGGTAGTGTTTGGTTTCAGATTTAGTTTAATACTCGCTATTTTACAATTTTACAAACTTATATATTAAAAACTGAAGCAGCCACGAGGAATCAATTCGCTACTTCTTGTTTGGTGCATAGGTGATGGCACCCGGTAGTAAGGGTAAGACCCAGTGGGTAACGCTTGGGGCTACGCGACTGAGCGACATATTAATTAGGTGTATTCACATTATAGCACTTAATTAGCTATCGAATTAAGGTATTAAAGGTGCGAACCGTTTCAAATTCCCAAACAACCTTTAAGACCCTAATTCTAGTACTTGGAAAAATTCTGATGAAGAAAAAAGTCTGGATACTCTTAAAAGTAGCTAGTTAATTGTGTCCGTAGCATGAACTCGGTTCTGTGATTAGATGGGCGATTATTTTCTCGACGCGACAACAATGTACGCTTATATATTTAGTTGAAGCCACCTTATCTATATTCAGTTAGTTTAGTACCCTACTGTGCACGTGCATTTGAAGAAATATTTTTATTTATTTAAATTATTATTCACATTTATGTGGGGCATAACATATGAAAGAAATGATACTATCAGACGAGTTGGTTGGGGTTTAAAGTAATACTATATTTATCCAGCCCTAAGTAAATCTACTCTCTTCCAGGTCTTTCAAAAATCTGCCCTAATCTCCTTTCATCTGCGCTTTTTAATTCTCCGCTAGCCAGTAGGCGTTGTCCTTCCTGGCCAATTAGGTGCCTCCAGAAATTTCAACACCTACTCCCTTATCCCCGTCAAAGTATTCTCACCCCTGGAGGGAACTTCCCGGCTCTCTGACGGTGACCAGGATTTATGGTACCCGCTTCATTCGGACCACGTCTTGACCCCTAAAAACCTTCATTCATCTTATTTTTACCTACATTTATTGATTTTTTTCCTACTTAATTATTCAATTTTTATTCGTTTTTTCGTTGCACTAGTCGCAACGCACGTTACGCACTAGTGTAACTCGCGTTACACTAGAATTATGACTAGCTCACTCGCTTCCATAGCACGTGATGTTTGACGTAAACAGTGTTTATGAACCGCGTTCTCGGTTTCTTTACCACAGTACTGACGTGATATGCCTTTGCAGGAAAATTATCGATATGCATAATGGAGCCTCACCTTGTGTTGTACGTAATGTCAGAGGGCACGTAAACATTTCGATTTCTTCGTGACATTTTTGCGATAAACTTCTGTGTTCAAAAACTTTGCTAATAAAATATGAATTCAAACAGGGGTACAGCTTCTATTTTTAATAAACGAATACTAATAGTTAAAAGAAATTTTAGTTAAAAAAAGAGAACGCTTCTAACCATTCCGCTTCATAATCGTGATAAGATACTACCTACGTTATTTTTCGACTGTTTATTCATTTGTCCTTCATATACAGACACATGCTCTCGCACACTGATGCATACTTTATTCGCTATAATTACATATTTATCAACGATTCGGATAAGCTGATTTCAGACTGCTTCGACGTTCAGCAAGGGACACTTGTTACGCTCGGAAATATTTGTATAAAATATATTATATTCGTCTCGGTAAGTTTCCTTCGAAAATATTCTTTTCTTCATCGACGAGCTCTTATTGTATTCTTATTTATAAAAATGAAACGATTCAACCTCGTGGCCCTTGCAAAACGTTCGTAATGGAGACTAGAATCGCTTTGAACATTCGTTGAGTCATTTTTTGTACATAGCTGTTTGAAACGTGACCTAAGAGCAGCGTTCATTTGAATTTTTCATTCATAGTAATAAAATTCATGAGACTCCGACATGGTGGGCACACGAGAGTGAACAGTGCAACGTTTGTGAAGAGAAAAAATTGTACTTTTTAGAAATTATTGCAATTACGAATATCGTCTCATTCTCTTTGTAAATATATAATAAATTATTTACATTTTATATGTCAACCTTGAAATTCGAAGCGAACTATGAAAATGATCGGCAATAACTTCTTTCCCTTATGAATCTCTGTCGATATCAAATGTATGATATTCTATCTCTAAGGCTATATTATGCATCTTTTTCTGTACTACTTTTTAGTAAAAAAAGAGGCAAAGACGTGGATATCACGAATATATTTAATTCATTTGCATCACACAGAAAAGTGGAAAATTCCTTCTTATCAGTAAAATTTTGTTTTATTGTATGTGAATGAAGATGTTTCAAAATATGAAACATACAAGCAATATTGTATAAACAAAGAATTTTAAAGCATTTCTATTTCATTATAGATTAATAGTAATAAAAAAAGTGGAATCTAATTATTTTGTACAACATGATAACGATTTGAAGTGGTCAATGTATAATATTATAAAATATGTTGTTATTATTATTTAATTAGGATTTATGACGCGTTCGCGACATTAATGCCAATTTTACATTGGGCCTTTTCGAAATCATAAAAAAATTTTGAAATCATTGGATTGGTCGCGGCGGTCCAATATCGTGGCCAGCTCGTTCAACAAACATAACACACCCCTAGATTTCTTTTTGTGGGGAACATTGAAAAAGAAACTGTACCAAAAAGTACCAACTACACCCTACGATATGCAACAGCGAATTATTACAACCCGTGCGTCAATAAATTCGGACAGCGATGGTCACCGTTTCGAGCACCTACTATAAACCTATGCTTCATTTACCTTCAAAACCGTAAGTATTATCGGCTTTCTTTACTTTCTATCACCTCCAATGGCTGTAGATTACAGATCGTTGAACTCGTTTTAACATACCTCTACTTACGAAGTAAACTAACAGCTAAAAAAACATTACGTGCAATAATTGTAAACGAACTTAAATACGATTGGCATGAAATGTCAAAAGGAACAAAATCATAACACTGAGAGAAGTCTTTAAAATAATAACAACGCTATGTGTACGCGAACACCGAAAATACTTTCTTGCCGACCGAAAAATATTTTGCCAATCGTGTGATTATTCAATTAGAATAATAAATTGTATTACGGCAACACTTCAATTGTCATATAAATCTAGACTAAAACATCATTTTCGCGTATGCCGTGGATTAATTGAAGTATAAAATTACGAAATCGTTTTACATGATTTCAAGTAAATGGTTTGTATTATTTATAAAACCGGTACCGTTCGGTTGGAGAGAAACACGAAACGAAGCGAAGAGAGATAACCAGAAAGGAGATAAATATATATGTATATATATACACAGTGCGACGTAAGATACACGTTAAATGTGACTCGTGTTTTCTAGAGGAAGCAGTAATCTACGAACGATTTACTTTGGTTGTAAAGTGTAATGAAAGTTCTCAGTTCCGCAGCAGTTTCGAGTGTTACCGATCCATTGTTTATCGAGAAATCAATCGGTTAGTTCGGTTTTTATTAATTCGCCACAAGGGTATTTACCATTTCAATTCTTCTTTTTACAATTGTCTGTGAAATTTACTATGCACATGGTAGTTTTTGTTTACAAGTATTTTTCGAATTTCCACGATGCACAGTGTTTCCACTAATAACACATTCGAATTAATTTCTCTGCCGGTTATGTAGGTTATTACTTTCGCGTTGTATGTACAAGGCAAAATTGTTCATTGTTTTTATTAAATTTTAATATCTCGCAAAAAAAGTGTAAACAGAGCAGTCGGTTGGGAAGATGCTCGTCTTCTTACGTTTCTTCGTAAACGTTCTATTTGAATTGCACGAGACGAAACTTTCTTTTAATGAAGTTGACCGTGAAAGCAATTACTTTGTTGTATAAAAAGCATTTCACTTTTCGGATAACTATTTTTTTAGGTTTTTTTGAATTTGATATTTAGTCAAATTTATCCGTGTGATAATTTTAATCTGCTGTCACTAACTTTCGATAAGAACAGGCAACTGAAAACGACTAATGAATTATATTTGTAAACACAAACGTATTTTATCAAAAATTTTATTATATTCTGTACACTTTTTTGCCAATCATGCGAGGACTGTTTCAACTTTATTAATTCTTTAAGGTACGCGATTTTAGAGAAAAAGAAATCCGTATTGTACAGTATTTTCTTTCAATATAAAAAAAAAAATGCAAGAAAACATTTGGTTACTATACGATGATAAATAACTATAACTTCTTAAGGTCAATTTAAATTTCTTACCATGTATAAAGAGTGTAGCAAATACTGCATAATTTTGCATCATAATTTTTCATTGCAGAAAAATTACACATCTATTCCAACCGTGAAAGCGTAAAATGGAACGAATTTTGATCAAAGCGCTACAGTTATTGATGATAGCCAGATTCACTCTCAGCAGTGGGAAAAGTCAGTACCCCCCCGATCGTACGGATGAGATTTTGAGCTCGAAAATGGCATTTGACTTTGTGATTGCCGGCGGTGGAACAGCGGGCAGCATATTGGCTCACAGATTAACAGAAGTGAGCAACTGGAACGTTCTATTGATCGAGGCTGGGGATAATCCTCCCCCCGAAGCCATGGCCATTGGTGCCCTGTTCCTGATCATCAATAGCCCTTTTGATTATGCTTATAAGGTACGAATGTTCTCCATCTGCGAATTATTTTTACTTCACCTAATTCTCGACAGAGTGAACTGCATCTGTAGAGCTTAATATGAAATTTTGGGAATAAGAAAGTCAGTGGCTACTGAAAAATGTCGCGCGAATGCAGAAAATAATTATCTAGCCACGTAATTAAACAGTAGAACAGTAGTCTTTAAACGGTCTATCATTAAGTAACATATTTGTATGCAAAGACTGAACAGCAAGACGGCGCTTGCGAAGGTCTGAAGAATAAGCAGTGCTTATGGGCGAAGGGGAAACTTCTTGGCGGCAGTTCCGTGATCACCGCCATGTTATACATCCACGGTACCGACAAGGATTACAACGACTGGGCGGACCTTGGCAACGACGGCTGGAGCTACGAGGAAGTTCTTCCTTACTTCAGAAAATCCTCAGCTTGCTCGCCGGAGCACATAGCCAAACATGGCAGCAAATATTGCGGGAGCGATGGTCCCATGGCCATCAGGGGCTACAATTATTCCGAGACTAGCTACCAAGATGTCGTTTTGGACAGCGCGCGTGAATTAGGACTGAACATCCTGGAGCCGTTGACGGGTGCTCCCTTTATCGGATACGGGAGACTGATGGGCACAGTGGACAATGGACGATGCGTAAATGCCGCCACTGCTTACTTGTCTCCCATAAAGGACAGAAAGAACCTTTACGTGATGAAATCCAGCAGAGTGGACAAGATTCTGTTGGAAGGCAATCGAGCGACTGGTGTTCGAGTCACGTTGAAAACTGGTGACTCGATCGAGATAACAGCCAAGAAGGAAGTGATCCTTTCCGCAGGAAGTATCGCTACGCCCCAGATATTGATGCTATCCGGAATCGGGCCCAAGGAACACCTGGACGAAATGGGGATACCGATCGTGGCTGATCTGCCGGTAGGAAAGAATCTTCAGGACCACACTTTCAGCATGGGATATTATATGACTTACACGAACGAATCGGTAAAGCCAGACGATGACGGCGAGATAGGCGAGGTGGGGCTCGATCTCGCAGCTTTCCTTAATCTAACCGATCCTAACTCCAAATACCCGGACACGCAGGTGCTTTTAGGCTACATCAAACGATGGAACGCGCTATTGATAAAAGTTCTGACGTCAGCTTACAATTTTGAAGATGATATACATCAACAATTAGTAGACGCGGTTACGAAAAACGACCTGATCAACGCCTTTCCGATCTTATTGAAACCAAAGAGCAGAGGATCGATTCAGCTGCGCAGCGTCGATCCAGCCGAGCCGGTGAAGATCTACACGAATTACTTTAAGGAAATGGAAGACTTGAGGACGCTGATCAAGTTCGCGGATCATCTCAAATCGTTGTTGAGCACCGAAACGATGAAGAGACACGGTATGCGGTTACTGCACTTCGATATACCCCAGTGTAGGCACACGAAACCGGACTCCGAGGAGTACTGGGAGTGCAACATTAGACACACGACTTGCTCGATTTTCCACGCGGTTGGAACAGCGAGAATGGGACCAGCCAGCGATCCCAACGCTGTCGTGGATCAAAGACTGAGGGTGCACGGCATCGAGAGGTTACGGGTGATCGACGCGTCGATCATGCCGATTATTACCAGCGGGAATACTAACGCGCCGACTATGATGATCGCGGAGAAGGGTGCGGATATGATTAAAGAGGATTGGAAGCCGACTATTCGCGAGGAGCTATGAAAACATTCAGTTCAATATTTTTAATTCGATCTATTATTTAGGTCACCCGTTCCGTTTCACTTTTCATTTCGATGTACTTTGTAGTTTGGATTTTCATAAATGCTGGAAAATTGTTAGCATCACTGTCAATTTTCTTACTAGATGTTTTGACTGAAAATGATAATTGTATAATTATAATAGTTATGTAAATTTAAGTAAGTATGAGTCTGGTGTAATTTATAAAAATTAGTTCGTTTACAATTAAAATTTGTTATTCTATTAGTATTTTTATAACATTCAATTATCAATTTCTCAGTTTCTCAGTTGTGTAAAAAATAATTGTCATAACCCCTATCGCGCATTTAAGCAGAAAAAAATTGAGTGTAATCGTTCTGTAGATACTCTGTTCTTTCGTCGAGATATGAAAGAAGTTTTCAGTTTTTCTACAACCAAACTATATGCGCTTCCGGAAATGTGTCTAAATACTTTTTTCAACGAAGAATAATTTTACCTCTACAGAGGGTGAAATACACAAGTCGTGACAAATAGTTTTCTTCGAATCTACTAAAAATATCGTACTGAATGTATTTTAAGAATATACTGCAAAGTGCGAGTGTCTTTTAGGACATAAGGAAATAAATATTTCTCATCTGAGAATAAGTCCACTTTAATTACTCTTCAACGCCTTCGTACAATCTTGCTTAAGACATTTTCTGTCGCTACAACTCTTTCATTGGAATAATGTTACATGTTATTAAATACGTTATATAATGTTAGCAAGTTTTAGAAACGAGTTATCTCAGCAAACAGGGATTAACATAATATCCGATATCTAATGTGCACAGTAATTTTCAAGATGGCTGCGGAGAGCGAAAGTGAAATGCAGCTTGCGATGATATGCAAAACGTGTAACGGGGAAAAACTACGCGGCAGATCAGAAAACAACGAAATGCTGCGGATACCAAGAAGTAAAAACTGTAGTAATATGAAAGGAGAACACGATGGAATAGATTGCTCGAGTTGATAACTTCTAAAGCGTAAAAAAACTATTTAAAGACTCGATAATTACGTACTTTGAAATCGTTTCCAATTAAACTAAGATCCATTTGAATAAATTATTATAAATATTATCATTAATATTATTCAGATTATACAGGTCGTAATCTGATACATACATCGATTGAAATAGAGTTGCTTGCATAATATTAGATGGCTGCTGCTGGAGATAGTTATTCGTACTTTCAGAAATTTGGGTTCTTGCGTTATGTATAAAAGTGATGCATGTCTCATATTGAAATTTCGTTGCAGTAAGGCGAAATATTAAAAAATTACACGGTTTTCAATTCGTACAAAGCAGTTTTTCTTTAGGTAATTTATTTTCTTAACAGATTTTCTTTAGGTAATAATTTGTAATGACGTTTTGTTTGTCTAGTTTATTATTTTTTTTTTAAATAGTATATCGTTGGAATTATAAGAACATATCTTACTATAACACTCCATATTATTTCATAATTTATACGTACACATTTATTTCTCTTTATTCATACATTTTCACCAGTTCCAGTCCAGTAATAATAAGAAAAGTACAGCTTTCTACAGTTATAGCATTTATAAAATATGCAATATGTTTAGGCGTAGTTAGATTGGAATAATTGCGACGTTTCTATAGGGTCAAACAAAACGAGCATTCGTTTCACGTCTCGTTTTCCAAAGAAGTATCGTACCAATGCGGAATTTCACCATTTTTACCTTTGGTATTGTGTACACATAAATGAAAGTATAAAATACAAAATATGATTGAAAAAAAGGGTGAAAATCGTTGTTAAACTACAAATTAAACTCGCAAACAATCACTGGATGGAATACAAAAAAAAAAAATAAATAATATACACCAAATTTCCGATAAACAATATACACCATTCTTAAAAAAATTTAGACCACCATTAATTTAAATTTTAATCTGAGCAACTTGTACCTTTAATAACGCTTAGTTACCATTAAGATTGCGAGAAATATTAAATGATCAAAGAAAGATCAAGTCATCGCGCGATCCGCCATTTGCGATTATATAACATTGGGTTTCGTCAAATGTAAGTAAAAAAAAATCGTCGTCTCCAACGAATCGAAGAAAATTCCACGGCACAGTACCTTTCGCTGGTTATTCCAGAGGCGCGAGATTCAAATCACTCGAAATCGTTCACAGAACCGAATGCCCACGGGAATTTTCGAGAAGACGCGGAAACCAGGAGGTGTCGGTTTCATGGGTTTCGCGAGACTTTAAATTAAGACACCGGGAAGCAGATCGCGGTAGAATTTCTAATAAATGAAAGCGTGCACTTCGAATCGTTGCGTTGGGTAAAGAAAGAAAAAAAAAGAAAAACGACGGCTAAATAGAGGGGGCGTTGTAAAAAACGTCGGCGATTGTCGTGTTTTCATGGTGGCCGAAGCCGGGAGTGACCGTACAGCCGCTTTCGTTCGAATCGATTCTCAATGGTCCGCGAAATCTGTAACAGGGACCCGCGCGACCCTTTCCGCGATCCATTTCTGCATCGACGGCTAGCCGAGTCGTCGAGCACAGCAGTTTTCGAACGGGGAACTTGAAATTAGTGCGTCTTCGAGTGTAATAAATCGTTCTGTTCCGATGTGATGTAAGTAATGTTTATTATGCGACGTATTCGCAGGAAAGACGAAGTCAACAAGTGAGATTAATCGAAAACTGAATAATTTTCTTGCTATTTCGATTATTTCGATCGAAAAGAATTCGAAAGTATTCTCATTTAAATGATATCTGCTTTCTGATAACAATCTTAATACCAAATTTATTTGTTGTGTCGTTGAATTATGGAATTAAAATGTGGCTTTCTGATAAGTGTTCTCTGAATGGAGTTGAAATTGATTGTAACGGTTAGAATAGAAAGTTAAGTGGCTTCAATCAATTAAGTGGAAATACGATATACGTATATAAATTATTTTAGTACTTTTCATTTCGATTTGACCCTTTTTTTAAAACATTCGAGTATTTAACGTTTAAAAGAACTTTGCGATTGTTCTTAAGACAAAGTAGGTATTAGTCATCGTGCTTGTGGGGTTGAAACACACATCTGCTTAAAGAGTGAATCGTAACTACTTCATGGAATAGTGCCACCCCATAGGTAGCCTATACTAACGCTACAATGAACCTTTTGTGACGTAAGTGCCACTACAAACGGAACCCTTCGTCTTCCTACTGAGTACAACGGTGGACGTTGGTTTGAAACGAGAAAAAAGCTCTTTCTATATTATTATCATTTAATATCAATTATTACATTCGGAAACGTAGAATCTGATAAGGAATTAATAATCAATTTCGTCATCTGAAATCATAATTTAACATTTTATTAATATTTAGTACACCAATGCACAATCTCGCTTTGTAGAGGAAATATATTCGATTTAGCGAGAAGTATCGTTGAAAAGGATTTCGATCACAAGGGTCAAAATACTAAAAGTATCATTTCTTGCTTTTTTATAATACAATTCCGTGTTTTTGTAAAGTGGTTCCTTTGATGTAAAAATGTTTGCAAGAATGATTTTTAGTAACTTGACAAATTCAAGACAAAAATTTTACAAAGAACAGTTTAATGTTACTTCCTGCATTATCCTGCACTACACAGCCTGAAATTACAGTGCTGATTAAAAATATCCTCGGCATAACTGCATTTTATAAATTCAGTTCCATTTAGATATTTTTATCCTTACTGCAAACATCTTTATTTCAAATAATAAAATGGTTAAACATTTCTCGATTTTTTCTCAATTTCACTCAAATTTAGCGTAATAGGTTTCCTAAAACACATACTACTGTAGTATTACAAAACCAGATTTTAACCTGACCTTGTTTGCACTAAGGAACCAAAATGTAATATACGATACACGAATGTCCACAGTTTTCAATCATCAAGCCCATAATTCTTCATCGAGGTTCAGAAGAAAGCTCGAACATTTTAAAAAAATTAAGCAACACTACGTGTGGTTCTTTTCAGCCGTACTAAAACAATTGAGAACAACAATCGAAAACAACCTTAGCTACCATTTAGAACCATGTCGTGGGTTCCTCCAAACCTCTCGAATCTCTGCTCGTCACATTCCACCGTGTCAACGTGTCAGCCGCCCACGTTTATGTTCCTGGCGCTCGTGGCACAATTGTTTAGCCACCCAAAGGACCCATACCAGCACCCTCTTGACGCCTTCCACCCCCTGATCCCGCTACAGCAGTCGGACAGCGTGGGACCATCAACAGAAACAGAAATCGGCGTACGATGCCTTGGGGATTCGCAGAAGGGCAGGGTCCAAGCAAACTACCTGTTACCAAATCTAATGGACGTTCGTGCGCCAGTGAAATTAGCGACAGACGTTTATGGCTCGCGGTTCCAGAACAACCCAGGCTTTTTATTAGGCGTCCAGAGTGAAAACGGCAATGCTGAGGTCGTTAATGTCCAGGTGGCACCGTCGACCGTGAATTTAGCAGAGGTTTACAGCTTTCATCCGGGGACAAGTGTTACCAGTCGGCCCGTTACATCGTTAGCCACGTTTTACGATGGTGTTCACGCTGGGGAAGGTAAGCCAACACCTGATTTCTGCATACTCGTGAACCACTCTAAGAGGAAAGAACGCTTCCTTCTTTGATGGATTTTATGTTTTGTTGTGGGTCATCAAAAAGAAAGGACGTGGAAGTTAATTTGTACGAAACACGTTATGTTTTTATCAGATAGAGTGATGTATTTCATTGGAATGCTTTGGTTTTTTATCACAGATTTAGAGTTTAAATTACAATTTGGGTGATAACCGCCTGGTATAGACAGTGTTATCCAAACTTTTCTCATTGCGAAACACTTGAAGTTGAAACATTTTTAAGGAACGCTAGAGCAAATTTTGGTGCTTAGTTACAACTTTTTTTAAAACTTGTTTTAAATTACGCGAATCGCTGTGATATAGCCATTAAAATTTGCAGTAAACGTTTACAATCGAAGATACGTTATTCGAAGTCACGATTTAATTGGCAATTACAAGTGAACCGTTTAGTTATTAAGTAGCATCGCAAAACGTACTTGAAGCATAAAGAAATCGAACTAATTAACTCCATAGAGGCGATTATTTGATTTCTGTTATAGTAAATCAATTTCACTGGTGTATTTCATTACTTCACCTACTTAATCATTTACTCAGTGAATTTGTGTCTAAGAGCTAAATATTAAGGGACGTTTTCAATTTTTTCTATAATTGATAATAAATAGTTAATAATAAATTCAGTAGCTATCGCTCGTCGATATATTTTACAGTATTGGCACTTTAAATTCACCTATTTCCAAATCAAATTTATTCTATTGCTAATCAAGTACTTCTACTCAAATATTTTATTTGGAAAGAAACCACATATAATATAAAGTAGGTAGCAAGAAATGAAAAATTAACAGTAGTTACCAATTCATTGAAGTCAGTACATATTACGTAATTTATAATTATATGATTGATGTATGCAGTGTGTATGTATGAAAACAGTGTGTAAATATTAACAAGAAAATTCTAACAAGCTAATACATCGATCTTTTGAAAAATCTAACTAGCTCCAACCCTTTGAGTTACCAGCAACTGCTACCATTTTGTATATGTATATATAGAGAGACTAGGACTGGCATAAATTTATGTTGCCCACAATTTTCCAATATTAGTATTTAAGTTCTAGCAATCAATCGAATGAATTCTCGATACTTCGATATTTTTTTAAAAAAGATTCCGTTACAAAGATTGAAAACGTGTATACTCACCTGTACACGATATGATCTGTTTGATGTTCAATTTTAATATTTTCTGGAGCCCGTACACACATTTTTTTTTAGACTAGGATATTTAAATTATATTTACACATAATTTTCACATATATCATAGATACTATGAATTATATAATTATAAAATACATGATATATACTGATTTTACCAAATGAACCTTATCAAATGAAATATTTCATTTCTTACTACCTGATTTAGATTTGGTTGTTTTTGACTTGCAAAGGGATGAATTTAATTTAATTCGGAAAAGGTTGAATCCAAAATGTCAATACTTTACTTCTGTAATGATATGTATAATGTGATTAAAATAAAAAAAAAAGAAAAAAAATATATATATATAAGAAAATAAGAAAGAATAGAAATGATGCGCGTTACTTCACACAGAGCTGTGTGTATGTACAAGAAGAGAAAAAAGGAAAAGAGAAGAAAGAACGTTTTGTCCTAAGCTTGTTAGTAGACTACCAAAATGACGGAGTCAGGCTTTAGACGCGTGGATATGAGGGGCAGGTCAGAAATTCTATTATATGAAAACGGAGGCGGAAACGAGTAGCTTTAGAAAACTGTATTGTGTGTGTAATTCTCTAGTAGCGAGTATTAAAGGACTGCCACAGAAGGAAATAATACAATGCGCTTTCTGCCTTCCATTTATACGGAACTTGCATTTCACTATAACACGATCAGGATAGACAAAATGCAAGAATTATGTATATCTTTTTGCAACATTACAATCACCAAATGGGTACTGAAAGAGAGGACATTTTTGACAGTGAAAGCTAGAAACAAAAAAAAGAAAAATAGATAAAAAGAAAAGTAATGTATTGAAAAAAAAGATGTATCGAAAGAGAAAGATAGCAAGAATTTCAGAAATTGAATATTTGTTTTGTTTATGTTCTAATCAGTCTCAGTAAGCTTCCAGATTTAATAGTGTAACTACGTAAGTTGTACAAAGATAAAATAGTACAAATACAGTTTCGTATGGATTTATCAAGTTTCATGCGCGCGTATATTTATATCTTTTTCAATGTGAATAGTGGAATCGAATTGCACGATTTCAATTTACACAGCATTTTTGAGGAACCGATTTACAGTGCAGATCTATCGAAAATTTTTGCGCTCCTAACTTTTAATTATGAAATGAAATTTGATTTTCATGAAAAGAAGAGATACAACGTCTTTCTGGTCTACTGAAACTGAGACGTAACTGGAAATTGGAATGGGGTTAGTTTGGCTCGCGAACACAGAAACGCACCCCAATACGTTCTGATAGGTTTCATTCGAATGCATCCTGGCATGCTACAAAAAGCATTGGCTCGTATCCACCTTTTCCTTTTAATCTGATTCTATATTTCATTTCCATAATATCGAACTTGTACAGACATACGAGCGTACTTTAAGTAAGTAAAAATACAATCAATCAGAATAGTAATTAGTCAGAATGAAAAAGCTAAAACGAACATAACTACGTGTCACTTTGATATTTTGTTGCCAGTGTAAAATTGATTGGCATCGTAAATGGTATTTAAATAATAACTGTGAAATGAATTTTTATATCGGTGGTTTTGTAATGTGAGTTATTTACTGATATCAGATTTTGCAATTGACAACTATGACGAAAGAGAGAGAGAATTACTATTTAAATTTGTCTACTCAATTTGTGTTTCTTTTACGTGGGTTTATGTAAAATATATCTGTTAGAATGAAGTTAATACAGAAAAAAGTTTAAACGTTATTAGTTAATTGTACTATTTCACATTTTGTTTCATGCCGTGTTTTAATGTATTTTTATATATCTAAATGTTCAACCTGTGGCGTGAAATTAATTACCAATACCAACATCGATGTCAAGGTGGAAATTGTAACACACGAGTCTGTGAAAAACGTGACAGAGAACGAATCAATTTGCTATTGTTTTTACACGTGAATTAAAACAATATCACAAAACAAATCTAACAATTCCCAAGTGAAAGTATTGGCCTAGATATTTATTTTGTACATAATTATTTCACGGAGTTGAGTAATTACAAGGTCTAAATTAATTAATGCCATCCTCCAAGCCTTCCCGTTCATATCACATTTTATACATAAATATCATCCGAAAAGCGCTCTTGAAAGTCTCAAAACTTCAAATTTATGTACCTTGAACCATTGAAAATATTTTGTGTAAAAATAGAGAGAAAAATGATCAACATTTTAATCACTACTCTAAATACACAATTATTAAATGTTAAATTGGTGCATTTAAAAGTTCCAGTACAAATGGTAGTGCAACGATATCTAAAATTTTATTACATACCAATCTATCTGTTTCTCTTGTTAACAATTTCGCAATTTTACTCATAACAATGGTATTTTGCAGAACCTCAAAGGACACAGCATCTATATACAAGCGCGTTTCCGTACCTGTCCAACTATCAAAACCAACTGAACCATCAACACCAACATCTACGAGCAACGCAAAGAACCACCTACAATCTATTCGGTGACCAAAAATTGTCTCCTAGCTTCTTCTACGATATCTGGAAAGGGGCCAGCAGTGTCTCCGATTTTCTGTATCCGAGAACGATCGCTGGCACAGAGGAAACGAGAAACATCCCCCAGGTGGTGAATTTCCCAGCGAAAGAGTACGATTTCATCATCGTGGGCGCAGGATCGGCTGGGTGCGTCCTTGCGAACAGGCTGAGCGAAGTGAAACAGTGGAAGGTAGTGACTCACCGCGTTTCTTTCGCGATTCTCTAATGTTACGTAATACGTTAAATACAATCAATCCATTCCAAGTCCATTTTTTTCAAGTTGCATCACGCGTGTTGTATCGCTGTTCTTTTTTCTTATTTTGTCAGATCGTCGCACGCGTGTACTTTTCTTTATTTTATCTGTACACGACTGAGTTTCTAGCTAGGCATAAATTAGATCTTTTTATTTTCGTATCGAGTAAACAAACTTAGTATTATTTCTTAACAATATTTCAGAACGAAGTTTAATATCTTAATCGCGAAATAAATTACTGACGCTGCCCTGTTTTATTGATTGAACTAATGAGAATGGACTTTACTCTGATTCTCAGGTATAAAACATGAAATGTATTACAGAAACACCTCGATTATGCACACAACAATCCACTCAACGTGATATTAATTAACCATACCGTATCTTCTCATCTCGAGCATCTCGAACAAATCATAATTCCACAGCGTCCCCAATAAACAAAAAAAATTGAAAGACACAGTCTGAATGTTATTCCTTCTAAAACATTTACACGTCCATACCAGTTTCTCGACGCAAATCTAATTACCCATTTCTACAACCGAAAGACATTCCGCGGTAATTGAATTTTAATTGGGGAAGTGGCGTAATCCCACCGCTCGCGAATAAGCGTAATAAACCGACGCTGGCGAGGAAGGCTCGCGCGAAAATTCCACCAGACAATAAAAGCAACTGGCTCGAGGAATGCGTTTTTACGGCACGCGGGTTATTAGACTTTTACTGGCCAGACAGTTCACTGTGCGATCGGTGACTAATGTCTAACGCGTCGAAACTTTCCAGGCCCACGTTTGTGGCCCACGAAATTTCATTGCTCGAGGAGGATTCAGAATTTCTAGCGAATTTTTCTTTTTCATTGGGTTGTCGATAAACTCAGTAATAAATGTAGAGTCGGATTGGTTGGCACTAGCAGTTAGTTAGCAAGTTTCAAATCGATTTTTCTATTGTGTGAACAATAGCTAAATATAATGAAACGCGAATCTATCAATTTGTTTTGCATTATAAACAAAAATTGGAACTGGTATAAATTAAACGAACTTGTGTAGCGTTCGAAGAAGCTCAGAATTAGTGGAAACTAAATTAATTCGTATCGTGTTAAGTGAAACTCAGAAATAATTAGATGTAAATTAGGTTGATTCTTTCTGCGTTTTATGAAAAACTCTATTCTGTTTTTCGTAGAGTGCTACGTGAGGAAAAAAGGATTTTATAGGCGGAAAAGGCGATATAAGTATATTTCAATTAGAATGAAGAAAATTATGGAATTCTTAATTAATTTAATCGCCAAAGCGTAATATTGAAATGTTTGCTTCGCGTTAAGAGAAGAAGGGTTTATTTATTCTATATATCAAAATTCGAGATCTTTAACGTCTAAGAGAAGGTATCGAGTATGCATTAAGATAACAATTCTTCTAAAATGCGTGGGTAGCATTGCAAACGCATAAAAGCACTTTCAGTATCTACTTTAAATTAGTGAATGAATTATTCATTTACACTAAAAAAAGAAGAAATTGCAAGAGGAAGAAAAAATATCTGAAGTTTCTCATCTGTTCCTTTTAACGAATTTACAGTTTCACAGTTTAGAATTGCAACAAAAATTTGTAAAATCATATAAACGTATAATAAAACAACACGAAATATATTAGATCTTTTTCTAAAAATACTGAATTCTTAATATTGCGTACAAATTGGATGTAGTACACATTCGCATAAATGTGATAAAATAAACAACAAATTCAATTTATATCTTTCTTCAAACGAAAAATTTGTTTAATTATTAAAATACCGAGAATGAACATTTTAATGAAGAATATTAGCGTAATCGTTGTCAGCATTAAATTTGATGATACAAGAAGCAGAAGGGGTAACTAATCCTTTCGCTGAAATCTCGAGCAGGCTTCTTTGAAACGGGTCATCGAGGATTGTCGATAATTATACCACAGCCATTCGAGGCTTCTTGCCGATTAAACAGGCCATGAAATAGTACGACACCGTGTATAAACTCATTTATTAGATTATCCAATGTCGGTGACAATGAAATCGCCATAGCAGGACTATTGTTTGCTTTGAACAGTAAATTTCTTCTTATTTATTGGTGACATTTAATCGTAAAAATATTAAAGTTCAATTAATTTTAATTTTTTATTTGTAAGGTTCATGTTACTTTATAGTACATAAATGTAAGAAATTAAAAAGATAGTGATTAACTAAGGGTCGTTGTCATAATATTAGAAAAAGGATTGAACAATAGTGTTTCTGGATATTTTGGAAGTTATAATATTAAAGCAATTAGTATAATAACTCCTTTAGGAAATTATAGCACTTGTATGTTAATTCTTCTGAATAATTTAAGCTGATTGACATGAAGAGTCATAAGAAATTACATTCAGGACGAATTAATTCCAAAGTATCAAATCTTTAAACACATAAACAACGCTTCTATTATTATCTTAGTTTTATACAAAACACTGTACTAATACTAAACTTCTCGTAAAAAGGAATCCAAAATCTACCCCTCATTAACTACCTTTAATAAAAGAAATTTTAATTAATCATAAACAAACAATATACAACAATACCATTAACGAAGTGCCGCCAATATTTAACTTGTTAACCGCGTATGGTGACATTGTTTCATTGTTATGAAAATTTTTAAACGTAATAGTGTTGAACGCTATTCACGAAAAAACCATCTAAATTATTGAAAAACATTTTGTGGATTATATATTATCTAATTCTTCAAAAACAAACGTTACCAGGAGATGCAAATTGTACTAATGAAAACGTTTGAGAAAACAATTGAGATTCTAGTGTCCCTACTGTTGTGTTGCTTTCTGTACATCGCATGGCTTCAACGAATGTACTGCGAAATAATTTTTTCAATTTATCTAATTAATTCTTTGTAAGAACAATTTTCTTCTATTATTTTAGATGTAAAAATATTACTTTTCATTGCGAAGAAAAGAGTCTTCATTGTAAAACGAGTTGAACAAAATTTCAATCACCGGCTAACAGGTTAAAATTACATAAGTAATTGAATTTCCTACGAATATATGCACAGTATCGTCATAAAAAAATTTTTAGATCGAACAGTTTCTAAATGTGCTACGTTCCGCATTATTGAACGTACAGCTGTTGAATGTGTGAATGGTAGGGGCTTATAGGGAATATAGGACACTTACAGGCATCGTATTCATTTTTAGATATTGTTGTTGGAGGCTGGCATAGAAGAACCACTGGTAGCCGATGTTCCGGCCTTCGCCTCTATGTTGCAGGCCAGCAATATCGATTGGATGTATCGCACGCAGCCGGAGAAGCACTCTTGCCGATCGAGAAGGGGTGGAAGCTGTGCGTGGGCAAGGGGTAAAGTGCGTATTCGAGAGCCAACTTCAAACGAAAGTACACAGAGTTGAACCCTCGTTCGAGTAATTTATTTGTCGAACTGATTAACTCCGTAGAATAAAAAATGCAGAAAGTCGATGAACTTGGAAATTGATGAAACAACAATTTCGAGTCACACACTTTTGGTATTTACAACTTTTTCAATTCGAAAAGTTGGTTATTTTCACCCGTGACAAGCTTATTTATTCAGTCAGCATGTAATTTTTCTTTGAAGTGACGTAATACGGATTTTTATGGAAACTAAAATATTTGGGTGCTTTTGGTTTGAAAGATATTGGATAGTGTTACCTTCTTGTTACAGAATTTACGAAAAATTGTTCGAAATTTATTTTAACAATTTCTTTTTAAATTGAAGATGTTTAAACAGAATTAAAGTATAGTATTTCTGATGCAGGTGATGGGAGGTTCTAGTACCATTAACTACATGATTTATATTCGTGGAAACAGACACGACTACGACGAATGGGCGGAGAAAGGAAATTACGGATGGAGTTATGACGAAGTTTTGCCGTATTTTCTCAAATCAGAGAACAATAAAGACCCAGAGGTGACAGATTTCAAATCAAATAAGAATTTTACTATTACATTGGACAATTACATAAAGTAGAATATTAAAATCCAATTTAGTAGTTAAATCTTACTCACGAGCCTGTTGCTGAAATCAATATAAAAAAATACAGTTTGAAAATAATTAAATTACAATATATGTAAATCGTGCCATTTTATATATTATATATGTAGAATGATATAATCTAAACGTTATTTATTAAAGATAAATAGGTTGTATAATAAAGTAATCATATTACGCATTTTCGTTCTAACATCTCTTACCGCACACCGATCTTCAACTATTTGTTCGTCCTTTAAGCTCTTCGGCTAAAGAATTTCGTCCCCTCTTTTGTCACAAAAATTATTGAAATTAAACCAAACCGAGGTCCACGTATTAACTTGACACTTAGAAATAATTTAAACTTTAGTCTAAACCCTGAAAGCAATTGACACTTCAGATAACAAAAACGCAAAAGCGATCAAAAATTTTTTTTTGAATCATTAGATCGTGAATAAAAATCCTCACTACCATGGACAAGGCGGCTACCTGTCGGTGCAACGATTTCCCTACACCGACCCAAACGCTGAGATCCTTCTGAATGCGTGGCGCGAGCTTGGCCAACCAACGGTGGACGCAAACGCGAGAAGACAGCTGGGCGTGATGGATCTGCAAATGACCTCCGCGGATGGTACTCGTCAGAGCACGAACAGCGCGTTCGTCAGACCAGTCAGACGCAAACGGAGGAACCTGACGATCGAGACCCAAGCGCACGTAACGAGACTGCTGATGGACGCGACGAAACGTGTGACTGGCGTCGAGTACGTGTCAACAGTGACAGGGTTCACTAGGACGGTCCTGGCTAGGAAAGAGGTGATCCTGTCCGCTGGCGTGATTAATTCCCCGAAAATCCTGATGCTGTCCGGTATAGGTCCAACGAACGAGTTGACGAAGCACGGAATCGAAGTAATTGCTGATTTGCCAGTAGGACGGAACCTGCAGGACCACGTGACCATGAGCGGATTGGTCATTGCGTTGAACGCAACGTCCACGGCTAAGGACAACGAGATGAAGAAGGACGATATCTTTTACTATAAGAAGGTTCGAAGGGGTCCCCTGTCCGCGACAGGAGGCCTCAGTTGTGCCGTCTTCCTGCGAACGATATTCGAGCACAAACGCGGTCTTCCGGACATACAGTACGCGTTCGACGGCAGCAACCAGATGGACTTCTTGAAGGACCCTGCAGAGTTCGAGGAGACAAGCGTGGAACCTCTATCTTACTACGACGCTATCAACGTCAGACCTATTCTGTTGTCGCCTAGAAGTCGAGGATTTCTAACTTTAAACGACACCGATCCCCTGTGGGGGCCACCCTTGATCTACCCAAGATACTTCACCAGCTACCCGGACGCAGACGCGATGGTGGAAGGCGTGCGAGCCGCTCTGGAACTGTTTCAGACGGAATCGTTTCGAAAGCATGGGTTGCGATTAATCGACGTACCATTGCCCGCGTGCAGGCATTACGCGTTCGATACGAGGGACTATTGGAAGTGCGTCATGATGGAGTACACGGCGACCATCTACCATCCGGTAGGCACGTGCAAAATGGGACCGCGGTGGGACGCGGAGGCCGTAGTGGATCCCAGGCTGAGGGTTTACGGCGTCGCTGGTTTGAGGGTGGTGGACGCCTCGATTATGCCGACGATCGTCAGAGGGAACACGAACGCTCCTACGATCATGATCGCGGAGAAAGCCAGCGACATGATTAAGGAGGACTGGCTTTGCGGATGAGTTAAAAAGTGTGCATTAGCTGGCATGATCTGAGTGGAAAGGGATGACTTCAGGCGATACAAAGACTCGGGGTGTTTTATTCGATGAACGATGTAGGAAAAAGCAAATTTTTTGCGTTCGCGATAAGTGATTTGTTGACATTTTCTATGTCTACGATAGAAGAAAGGGATGTGAAATTTTCTTATTGTAATAGTTTCTAATCTGATGTTACAAATTTTCATTTGAGATCTATCATTTTTTTTTGTCATGTAATATATACGTATTATTAATGGTTCTATGTCATAATTCTAATAACTTATGAAATCTCTGTTTACGCTCGCAGACTTTATACAGGTTTCACAAAAGTTATATAATGTATTTGTTCTAATAATTAAGTTTTTGAAGTTTAGAGAAATAAGATGAGATTGGCACAAAGGGAATTAACACAATGACAATAATAAATGTGCAGAGTATAGTATACACATATTTCTTACAGATATAATGTTAAACAAATTTCAAAATTATTGCTCTTTCTTCTATAATTTGATTAGTTGCACTAAATATAATTATTAGTATTAATTTCGTTTTCATAATAATTAATACTTATGTGCTAATGAAGCTTTTCGAAACGAGTTTCTACTATTCAGTAAATTAATATGATTGATGGTTTCAGCCTCTTTGTAAAAAATATGTTCAATTCTAACTCGAGGGAAAGTTTGTACAATTAATTTAAAATGAAAACGTTTAGAAATGACTATGTAATGTAAAATTAACAGAAACACAGGAATACGATATTTCTCTCATTGCTTGGGTGCATTGTGGGTTGCTTGTTGTTAGGCTCGCGTGAATAATTGTACATTGTAAGAAAATTCTAAAGAAAGTTAAGTAGGTTCATAAATAAATTACTTTTCCTTGATGTATCGTAGCTAATACGGTCAATAAAATCTTGTTAATTGCACAACTTTGATCTTACCTGAAAGAGAAGAAATTACATAAATTACTCGCTTAAATGGAAGGACTGCGTTAATATTGCAATGATTTCTTAAATTGCTGTTCATTAGATGTATATAAATTACGAACGGAACAAAGCTTATGCAATTATAGCTTCACAAAAAAGTGTCAATGATGTAGGACGACAATATATGGGACTCCGAGATCAATACTGACGATAGCGATCAAACCTAGAAAGGATAAAAAAGTTTCTAGTTAATGAGTAATAATAAACTGAATTATAAAGAGTTTCTTGCACTGTTTTTTTTTATGTTATCATAAATGTGACACAAACGTGACAAATAATGATGTTACAGATACATATATAACATTAATAATTAGATAAAATGAAAATACAAATTATTCAGTAATAAAAAAAAAATAAAAGATATTGAGTATTTTTAATTTGCAACGTTGGATTCGTTATTTTATAATAATTAAGTAATTCAATAATTTTATATTTTTCATGCTCATCAAATAATTTAGCTTTGCAAGATTTTTATAACTATAATTATTTTATAACTATGTTTGTATATTATAATTATTACAAACACAATTACAATATATGTATCCGTTGCAATACATACGGAATCATAATAGAAATATAAAAATCTCGTTATCAACCATTACTAATAATCAAAATACTCATACGACTCCTTCTATATAAGCTTAAACTTGGAAAAAGGACTTGATAAGATCCTAGAAGTAATAAAATAAAAGGGAAAATAATCACTGAAGAATAAGAAACTTAACCAATTAAAATAAACTATTCAATAAATCTTTTTCCAAATTTCTCACTCTATTAGAACGCTCTGATCTATCAACGATGGGCACTTCAGTACCAAAAGTTCTAAGCGACAAAGAAATTTGATGAATTAAGTAAATACTTGATTCCCGATTAGACAATTCGTTGGGTATCACTCGGGAGTTAAAAACTTTTACTGAAAAGGACGTTTTCCAGTTTTCAGAACGTGATTTATATGGTGGAGAGAATACACGAGGATGTTATCACGACGAATCGTATGCGTGTAGCAAAGGGCGAGTAAAAAATTTGGCAAGGCTACTAGTAAAATTGAATTTGTGATGGAATTTGGGGTTGATTTTTGGGTCGAGAAAATGAACAAATGCTTTGGAATTGCAGGTGGCTAGAAACGATATCTCGTGTTTGTATCAAATAATCGATGAAGTGTAAGGAAAAATCTGAAAAATTGAAGAAAATGGAAATATTGAAATAATCGTGAAAAAGAATTGTGTAAGATTATAGACGGTTTCAATTTATTCATTTCTTATCGACAATTGAGAAAATATGAAAGAGTCGATGGGTATAAAATTAACTATTTAAGACAGTAATAGTTTAGAATTTTGTTATTTACATAAAATGTATAAAAATAGAAATGTTGCGATTGGTTCGACGCTGAATGGAATTTCATTCAGAAGCGTTACATAAAAGTTGCGTGTTTATTCCTACATTCTTAGGTGAACCGCGAAGAAGACTATTAACATCCTTCTAAAATATTGACACGCTGAAAGAGAGTGTCTCGCGGCTGTTACTATTGACTGACGTATGCCTGGCACAACTACCACCGTATTTGACCAAATAGTGAAACTGATAAGTCATAAACAGATATTTCCTAAGTAAATCGATTGGATGTGCTTTCATTCGGCACGCGATACGCTTAAAACAAATGTTTTTAATATACAGTATACAAAGCTTGAAAATGTCTAAAGTACCCAATACTAAAATTTAATCAAACTCTAGTTATTTTCAGATTGTGTATTAAATTAACAATTAAACAAGTCATTTATCTTGGCTTTCGCTATAATTAAATATACATACTTGGTGAATTTCCAAAATAATCCTTCTCGACGCAGAAAATGAGTCGCTACCAAAGAAGAAATTACGGAATACATCACTATTTGTTACGACACGATCATACCGAATAATAACGAGAAATTTCGTGAGCGGACTCACGTAGACGCCGTCTAAAAAGTTGGTCCGCAGTCGTTTGCGCGCGACACCGGAAATTAGGATCCTCCGTACCTTTGAACATCCCAATGGAACCGCTATTTGTCCGACCAATTACGAAACTCAGTTTTTATAACTAATACGGTTTTTATAGCTAACCCAAGCAACTTCGATCCGTGGAATCTCAGTTTCTCTGAAATATTGACACATCGGTCCGTCGTCTCGCAGTTAAGTACAGAAAATTGCTGATGTCAGAATAAATAATAGCACTATTATCGGCTTAAAGGATTCATCTCGCAGAGATGATCGACGAACGGCTCAGATATCCATTCAACCAGGTCGATCCCCGGTCAGAAGGAATTGGGACGAGAAGCTGGGGGCTACGGGAACGATTATTCCAGGGCCAAAGGTACAAGTACGACAGGGAGCAGGTCTTTTTGTTAGCGACGGTGGTGGTAGCACACCGTATGCGTTTATACACGGAACCTAACGGCAAGAACGGCCAGTCTTTCACTTTCTCTGCGGTCGCGAGTTGCTCGACGGCCACTGCTGCGAGCCACGTGCGTCCGTGTGCGTGTCGCTCATTTTCGCGAGTCATTCGAATAATTTCATTGTGATGGGAGTTCGAATCGAACTCGAGCCCTTTACTTACATTGTGAACGCTACACTTACATCGTGGCTCGTGTCGAGGATGCGTTCATCCGAGTTCTATGCGAACGCTAACGGCTTCACGCGACCTCGTATTTAGGTTTGTTCCCTTTTATGGCCATTGTACGTTATTTTTCATTCAAACATGTTCAGTTTATTCAAAGTTAAGTAATTGCACCGGTAAACATGATTTAGCATGTTTCGAATGATTAGTGGTATGAGTATTAGTATAAACTTGAATGAATTAAGTGATGATTCATTTGTACGTCGAGTTTACGATCGTTTCTTACTAAAGGTACTTTTTTCTGATCATTTTGTTATCAATGCGTTTCCACCGATTAATAGTCTTGATAGAGATAATTAACATACAAGCTTGAATCGTTTTATTGTACAGCCATGCATCGCTAATGAGGTTTAAGATCTCTCTGTTGTACACGTGCTACTATAGAAAGTCCATGTGTTACTACGAAAGTATCAGCTGTGGTTGAAACAGAGGAATTCCTTTTGCAATTGAAGCAGTTTGATTGCTTCGATTTTTTCAACCGCTAAATTTTACTCAGTTTTATTTCCACTGGTAAATGAAAATTCGTATAGTAAAAGTAAAAAAAGTTGATTAGAACTTGCATGCAAATTTAGGAAGGGCATTGTTTCTATCAATAAGTTGAATCAAAAGATTAAAGAGGTATCATCACTTTAAAAAGATAGTCAACAGCTTGTAAATACGTTACTTTACACTTATGTATTTGAAATTTAAATAATTGTTTAATTATTTAAAATTTGTTAGACCTTTTACTTCTAACTTTAATTATCATTTTCATTGCGATGCAGAATGATAAGAATGTTATAACATTTACATTTTAAAGCCAATTACCATTTATTTAATTTTCTATAACATTAATTATTCGTAACTATTATGCATTGTTAGTATGCAAAGTTAATTGACTCATTCAGGACATTCATATTACTTTATCTTGTTTCTGTGCATTCAACTTGTCTATACTTGTTGCTCACCGAAATTCTTACTGTTCGCGAACGTGTTAATAAAAACAAACAATGAACATACATATTACAATTTAATTGCATTACTAACCTAATACGCATTGTTGAATTCAACTTCCTCAACAACGACTATCTACAGAGAATACACCAACCAATAGCTAAATTACTATCTTACACTTAAAAAAAAAAGAAATTATTTTATAATATCGACCTCAAAATAAAATTCCGGGAATAAAGAACGCGCGGCGAGGAAGAAAAGAAAGTATGTCGCAATTGGAGTCGAAAATGTTCGAACGGTAACGAGGGGGGACAGGTTGTCCGTGAACGACGCGTCACTGGACTGCATCGTTAAACGAAGAAAGTTAAGCAAATGCGATGTTACCGTCTTCTACTTAATATTTGCTACTCGTCGTGAACAGAAAAGTGTCGCCGTATCGACGACTGACAGTCACAGTGGACGAGTTCCGTTCCGATGGACGCGTCTCGTTAACGTCCAGGTGTGAAAGCACGTTTACGGAGTTGTGCGTTCGATGTGGAGGCAGTAAAAAAAAAAAAAAAATACATGTGACTCCTTCGATGTATAATCGAAACTTCGATTGTTCGGTGTATTTTTGTGCGTTCAAGAAGAAAACCTTTAATTGAGGAAATATATTCGTGTATGCATTGCAATTTTATTAACCCCTTCTGTAACTGTTCAGTTCACTATGTGAGGAAAGTAATGGTAGTTGCTTTCGGTTATTTGGTTGCATAAGAGAATTGGAATAATCTTTGCGAATAAATTGATTCATTGTAGTGGTGAGTGTGATCGCAGAAATTGATGGAGCGAACAAGAAAAATGACTAAGTATGGAATAATATGTATAGGGGTATGTAAGTTTGAAGTTATTTAACTTTAGGATGGGCTTGAATATTTATACGTTGGTTGCAGTTTGCTTGGTTTTTCATTTTTGAGGTATTCATTTTATATTAGGCGATATTTATTTTTTTTTCTAGAACGTTTTGTTGAGAATATGTGTGTATAATTTAACGCTAATACCTTGTTTACACTGATTTGCTATAACGTTCTTTTTAAAATCAATTTTTCAAACTTCTTTACTCTTTACAAATCAAACTTCTTAAAGAATATTGCAATTGCTACGAAAATAATGGACCAAACTGGATCCAAATTTGAATCGCAGTTGAATGACAAGAAGAGAAGATTTAGACTTTATTAATTGTTTATGAAGAAATGCCACTTCGAGGGCAAGCAACAAAAAAAGAATCAACTTTAGATAGTTTCTGCATAAAAGAGTAATCTTTATTTAAAAAATGTAATTTGTATCTATTTTCTGTTTGGTTCGAACATAAACCGGATTATTAGTGTATACAGGAAATATTAATTACATTCTATATAATTGTATAGCTTTGTTATATGCAGAAATGATTTTATAATTTATGACATTTTTATTTGAAAAATATTTGTATCTATTCTTATCAATTTTTGTAATTACGAATCGTACTCATTGTTGATATGATTATTTACTTTTTTACACACTTTATATTTTCACAATTTGATAGAAGAAAAATGTTAATCTTTCAATTTTGAATTTTATTGTATAATTAAAAATGATACGAATCCAAAATGAATCGACTATAATTATCATAGTCACGTGGTTGAAAAAAAGATATCAATTTCGTAATCTTGGTACCTAAAATAAAACACTACTACGAGATGAATCAGAAGGGAGTCCGTTTACGTAAAATTCAAATATGAAAGTGAGAATTGCACCATGTCCTCCTTGTTATTCATTAATTTCTACATTAGTGACATTTTGCGTTTAAATTTGCCTCGTAGTATGACGAACCTGACATTGATTTGTAGGAGAATTTCGAAAGAGCTAGTCGTAGAGGATACCGATAGTTACGAAATCCACTTTCCCTATTTATTTATCGATGCATTACGGAATTATCTTGAAAATCGAAAAAAAACGAATTTTTGCTTAATCAAAATTGCGATAGGTACACCAATCAAACATAGTTTTCTCTTTTGATAGTGGAAATTTTGGAACCACGACAGAACAATTATTCGAAATAAAAAATTGGAAAGCAGAAGTTTGAACGTTAAGAAATATTCAAAATATTTTGAAATAAAAAATTAGAGACTTACACTTTTAATTACATTTACTTCGGACATAGTGTAATTTATAAATATTGCTTAAATTAAGATTGTCAAAAAAATGTATCAAACAGTCATATACACGTACTTCTAAAAATGTTAGTAGAACATAAAAACGCAATACGAGACGCACTTTCAGTTATATTTGCAAAAACAAAATGATAAAATTGTGCTATTTTTTCAGGTTCTCTTACGTCAACTAATTGGACCTATCAGGATATCATCACGAATCTAACATCGTCGTAATTCCGTTTTCTTACGATCGAGAAAGCAGTTGTCTGGAATAATAAAACTTCCCTCCACATAGCTGCTATCAAACTTCGATAACACTGGAAATAATTGAATCATTTAGCGTAGTTACGCTGCGAATATACCCCGCGCGAGATGGGGTAGTTCCGTAAGAACAGCTGATATCGCTACCAAAGTACTATCAGTAGAAATATGAATGAAACAACCCTTCATTTCGACAACGATGATGAAAATCAACTGTTCACACACGAAAGATACATACAAGACCGCTAATATTTCTTACGTATCCACGTACAAAGTAGAAAATTGAAGAAACTAAAAAATTGAGGAAAATCGATGCTGCGAATTCCATAAAACAAACAACGAATGGTTAGAATTTAAAAAGGCAGAAGACTTATATTTCTTCGTTTAATTAAAAAAAATTCGCGCGGCCAAAATATTTCGCGGAACCAAATACCATTCCCAAAACAGCGATGGGTGTCGTGACAGCGGCAACGGTGGCGATAAAGGGGGCCACCGTGCTCCTTGGGAAAGTGGCGATCGTCCCGATTCTGATAGCGGCGCTCGCATATTACAACTACGACCTGATGGATCCCGAGAATCAACCGAGAGTGACGGAGCAGCTTCGAAAGGAGTACGATTTCGTGGTGATCGGGGGAGGATCGGGCGGGACCGTGGTCGTGAACAGGTTGACGGAGAATCCTGACTGGACTGTGTTGCTGTTAGAGGCTGGAGGGCACGAGACAGAGATCACAGACGTTCCTATCCTGTCTATCTATTTGCATAAGAGCAAAGTGGACTGGAAATATAGGACGCAACCACAGGACTCGGCTTGCCAGGCGATGAAAGATCAACGATGCTGCTGGACCAGAGGAAAGGTGACGATAAATAGTTTTAAGTATTTTCCTGCTCTGGTGACTAATATTTCAAGGTCCTGGCTTTAAATTAGTAGACTATTTAGCGACCGTCTGAGTCACCTCTATCTCAGAACGGAGGTCGGGTTGAGTAAACTTGGAATTTCATTTTTTTTTTATTATGACCGTTGTTAGCCGGTTTGCTATTCTGTATATTAATTTGCGATTTGAGATCGGACGTAGCCAGCTGGGAATAAACACGTTTGAATTAAATAGTCCGGTTTAATGACCTGAGGATCCGTTTCTTGACCTCAGATATCATCGTTTGGAAATTTCTAGGCGGCAGATAAACATAATAATTTGCTTTCGCAGTTAAATAATATTTTTAATATTTTCATTTCCATATTAAGGAGTTCCATAAACACTTGAACAACCTGTTGCAATTAAATGTAAATGTTTTAAAAATGAAAAACTTGCGTTTGTGTATCTGAAAATATCTATTAACAATTTAGAACAGATTGTAACTGAGAAAATTAATTATTTATGCATGGAATTGCATCGAAATGGACTGTGTTGACAATTTACATTATCAATTCTACTGGGTGCATATAATTTTGAAAGCATTTTGACAATAAGTAAAACGATCGCCTTGATTTTCGACGGTTCGGATTTGTGCAAACATCAGGACAGCCAATACTTAATATAAATTAGAAACAAATACAGTGAAGAAGATATACAATTTTTGAAAAGCTATAGAAAAGCAAGTACGATTTTAATTGATTTATACATTCGTCCAAATTATATTTAAACATATCATATTTCGAATTGAAATTCAGATTTAGGAATTTTTTGTTATTTGTAGGTCATTCGTATAATTCAGCGTCTAATTGCCAGATACTATATACCTAAGATAAAATTATCTCTCGTGTCGCAATGCATCTCGAG
Organism: Xylocopa sonorina; assembly: GCF_050948175.1. Lineage (NCBI taxonomy): Eukaryota > Metazoa > Arthropoda > Insecta > Hymenoptera > Apidae > Xylocopa > Xylocopa sonorina. The sequence goes on along the minus strand of NC_135195.1, from coordinate 2,673,664 downwards.
TTCGCGCATGTCGGGAGAAAGTTATAGGATTCGTTCAAGATCAATCAACCTTTCGTTTCCAAAAAAAAAAGGACAATAAAAAGGAGAAATTACGTACAAGACGTTACGTATGCGAAAAATTATTAGGCAGAAAAAGGGACTCGTTTTCAGCGATTAAATGTATTACAATGATCAAAATGTTGTAACATTGAATTAATTGTTGATCAATTAATTCTGCATAATTGCATCTCGCTCCCCGATCACTAAAAAATATAATTCATTAAATTATGAATATAAATTCCAAGTAAAATGAGAATATATTGAAAGTGGGTTATCAAAATGGAGAATATCTATGTATATATATGTTAACTGTTAACTCACTATTTCATAATCCATCCTTACCATCACAATCCTTTATAAATATCGATTCATCTGAAACAGTCGTATACCCTAAATATTATTCATCCCTTGTGTCACCTCTAACTCATGTATCATCCTTGACTCTAAATTCCTCAAATACTAGGCTCGAAAGATCAGAACAGCTTTCTTATTCACAACTCAGAATTTAAGCACTTCACGCTAGACTACAAACCTCGTACCTTATGATTAAAACCTTTCTTTGAAATTTGAAGCGTATTGTACTTGGTTACATCGATTGGGTTATGTTAAAAATTTATTTTTAACATAACCCCGATCGTAAATAATAAAAATGTTTAATGGAACAAATTCAGAACTAATTTAGAAAATATAAAAAGAATAACGAAGTCAGAGAAGGAACGGCTTTACTTCTCCGATTGCAGCTTCGACTGCCTCTATGTCGGACCATTTTCTATCTTTCGTATACATAAAATTTTCGTATTTGCAAACGCATCCATCCCTCGTATATATCTAAGTAATCGTTACTTTATGCCATGGAAAGACGTGTTTGCTTTTCTGCACGCACGAGAGAACTGATCTGGACCACAAGTAGAAAGCTGAAGTGGTCCTTTAAATTATAAACTGTATATAATAGTTTCCTTACTTCAAGATTAATTATAAACGAATTTAGTGGTCCTTTATCTTGGTCAATTATCTTTGTTTGGAATGTGAATATTTAAAACGTAGAATCTGTTTTGTTTCGTATATTTCATGTATCGTTCAAGATAATAATCCAACAGGACACATGTAGGTTGGGATTATGTTAAAAATAAAGGATCTGTAAGGGTAAAACGTGATTCTAAAGAAGAAAGTGGACAAATTACAATATTTGAGCCGTTTATTTTAACAATGGTCTAAATCCATTTTTTAAAAATCATTTTAATTATTTTAGTATTTACATTTCTACGTTATTTTTTCATTTTAAGGTAAATGTTAAACAATATATTTAAAATGACTAGAACTTTGTAAAAGGAAAATTTGCTGGTTAATAGAACGATACAAGCTTTTATTTTAAAAATGGCTTGAATCCATTTATAGCCATCAAGAACGTAATATTTTTTAAATAATGTTAAGAACGCTAATTGGGTCGATAAATTACACAGCCTTAGAAACAGAAAAACATTCTACTATCATTTTATTAGTTACCAATATTTTTAAGTTTATTAATACGCAAACCCTTAAATGTCTTGCTTTGAACATAAATGGTCTTAGGTCACTTTCAAAACTCAGTGTATTCGTTCCTGACATCCCTAAAAAGAATGAATAGCTGCATTGCAGTCGCGAAGGTCAAGCCCTCTCCTTTTCTAGGACGGAGTACTGTGAAGTGCCTAATCTATCACACCCCGTTTTTCTTTTCTGCTCGACCTCGAGGTGACAAAAAATCAAGCGTCCCACTCGAGTGCTTAGGATTTCCACGTTTCCTTACAGGTCCCTCTGATGACTAATAAAAATAACGTTTGATAGAATAAATTCAGTCCTAATTTAGAAAATATAAAAGAATAACGAGGTCAAGACCTTATAGGCGCGTTCCTTATGACTTCGCTTTTTCAGTTGCTTGTTTCGATTGTTCATTTCTCGTGTGCGTGTATTAAAAACTCTATGATTTTTGTTTAATTATCTATACAAATTCTACAGGTTTTGGGAGGCTCGAGTGTACTTAACACGATGCTGTACGTACGCGGAAATCGTCGAGACTATGATCAATGGGAGAGCTTTGGGAACCCTGGCTGGGGTTATGAAGATGTGCTACCGTACTTTAAAAAATCCGAAGACCAAAGAAATCCTTACCTGGCTCGTAACACCAAATATCATAACACCGGTAAGAAACCATTGCCGATACTTTTTTATTCTCATATGTAGAATACTTATTTGATAAGGATTAAATAATAAATAAAATTAATACTTCAATAATAAATAATAAATAAAATTAAATACTTTAATAACTACAGTCACTATTCCTCCGTTCTTAACTCTATGCTTGATATCTTTGAAGTCTATCACTGTTGATTTTAAACTGACTCATTCGTACGAAAAACCTTGTTCCCCGGAAATTTATCATGCACCCATTCCTTGAAGTCTCGCGATTAGATTCACGCTATCCTTATCATTTTCAAACAGTCTTCTTTCGCACTTCAGCCTCACGAACTTCTGTTATCTTAAGTTATCACACATACCCACTGGTGCGCACTCATGAAACATTTCACACTACACGTACGAATCTAAGAAAATGATACGTGTAGTTTTGTCACAATAAAAATAAGATCTTTTCATGTTGCATCGAATAAACGTGAGTTTAACGAACTGTGATACTAATTTTATTATTACAGCCTGATCATTTCACTTTGTTCGCGTAAGGATATTTAGATCGATTGTTTGCATTGCTAATGTTAGGCGCACTTGCCGTATGAGGAAAAGCTGGTTTCACAATTGAATTTAGGTTAATGTTATACAGCCCGTTGCTACTGTTTCCAAAGTGACCTGTGGTATCAATCAACAGTATAGATCGAGAGGCAGAAAAAAGTTACGGACAATGGGAAATGTTGAAAAGGTTTCGCGCGTTCCGATTTTTTGTTACCATTTTCTTTTTGACGAGTTGAAGGTCGCTTAAGTGCTATTGCATACCAAAGCCACTTTACATTCACCAGGGACAGGTTCGTGAGAAGTTAGTCTGCTTCTATTATCCCTTCTTTCTAATGCTAATAAGATTTTCTATACAGCCACCCTTTTTTAGCGACTTTAACTACGATTTCAGGCTTAACATGAAATGAAAAAAAAATTTCTTCGTGCTTTGCAACACCAACCGTCCCCATTTAACTTATAATTAATACCAATCCTATTTTTGAAGGAGGATACATGACGATCCAAGACGCGGTGTTCAACACTCCCCTGGGGGTAGCCTTCTTGCAAGCAGGCGAAGAGATGGGCTACGACATACTGGACATCAATGGCGAGAATCAGACGGGGTTCGCTTTTTTCCAGTACACTATGCGACGAGGAGCAAGATGCAGCGGATCGAAAGCGTTCATCAGGCCCATCCAACTACGCAGAAACTTCCACTTGTCTCTCTGGAGCCACGTGACCAAGATTCTAATAAACCCTCAAACGAAGAGGGCGTACGGGGTCGAGTTCATCAGAGAAGGTCGTAAGGAGGTGGTGTACGCCAGGAAAGAGGTGATTCTGTCAGCAGGCGCTATAAATACGCCTCAATTGCTAATGCTCTCCGGGATCGGACCCAAAGAACATTTACAAGAGGTGGGCATCCCGGTGATCCAGGACTCTCCAGGGGTCGGACAGAATCTGCAGGACCACATCGCGGTCGGTGGCCTCGTATTTCTAATCGACTATCCGATCAGCATCGTGATCAACCGTTTGGTGAACTTGAACTCGGCTCTGAGGTACGCCATGACTGAGAATGGCCCGTTGACTTCCAGTATAGGTTTAGAGGCTGTAGGGTTCATTTCAACGAAATACGCGAATCAAACCGACGACTGGCCCGATATCGAGTTCATGCTGACCTCCACGTCTACCAGCTCCGACGGTGGCACTCAGGTGAAGAGAGCCCACGGACTGAGCGACGAGTTCTACAACGACGTCTACGGGAATATCAACGGCCGCGACGTGTTTGGCGTGTTCCCCATGATGCTCAGGCCCAAGTCGCGCGGCTACATCAAGCTGAGGTCTAAGAATCCGCTCGAGTATCCTCTGTTGTACCACAACTACCTGACCCATCCGGACGACGTGAACGTTCTGAGGGAAGGGGTGAAAGCTGCGATCGCTTTTGGCGAGACAAGCAGCATGAGGAGATTCGGCGCTCGATTCCACAGCAAAGCGTTGCCCAATTGCAGGCACATACCGATGTTCACGGACGAGTATTGGAACTGCGTAATTCGCCAGTACACCATGACCATCTACCACATGAGTTGCACGGCGAAAATGGGCCCACCCACGGATCCAATGGCCGTGGTCGATCCGGAACTGAGGGTCTACGGCGTGACTGGTTTGAGGGTGGTCGACGCGTCGATCATGCCGACTATTACCAACGGAAACATCAATGCCCCGGTGGTAATGATCGGAGAGAAAGGCGCGGACATGATCAAGAAGCAATGGCTGTCGCGAAGGAAGAGGAGCAACGTCACGATCGTTGGTTCGTGATACGAGGAATTCTTGTCGAGAAATCGACCTCTGTTGCGTTGACTGTAGATGCAGCTGCTACGTTGCTTCGCAAATGACAGGTGGAACAGTGAAATTAACGAGGATACTCCATCGGAGAGTGGAACTTCTGTTTTCAGTTGTGCGAATGTTAACTTCGATTCTGTTAAATGGAGTTAATCGAAAGATCGATGGTCAGGTTTGAATGAAATGGGATTTTGGTTATGCGTGTTGAATTCTTGTTGGTAGAGTCGTTGCGAATGGTTTGGTACATAGTATGGGTTATATATCAAATACTGATTATGTTATGTGGATGATTTGTGTTTATATTTTCTGTAATGGAGACTGGAATATTTAGAGTAATTATGGAGATGCTCATATAATATCGTACATGACAGAATTATAGGTTAAATCGTTTATTCGTTTTGTTATGGTTTGTGCTGATATATTTGGAATTTTTTGGAGCGTAATTTAATTGCTTCTTACCTTGTGATATATACAGCATAACAGTTTTTAATTTATCAAATGTTAAATTTATGACAGATTTAAAGTTATTCAGCATGAATTTCTGTAATATGTCAAATCAGTAACTGTTTCATTAATTTTAAAGAAGAAGCGATTCATTGGGACATGTGTTACATCGAATTTAATAGTAATTATAGTAGAGACAATTAGATTTTTCCATTTGAAAAAGGTTAAGTAAAAGTTCAGGTAGCCCGTTCGTTGATTCATGAAATTCATGGGTGGTGGTTTTTCACTAGAAAATGAAACAAAAAGGAGGCCTCGAAATGTCATCGATAAATATTTTTAATTCTTTATTCAAAATAATTTACAAAAAATAGCGTTTCCAGTGAAAATAATTCTTTTCATTATTATTTTTGTTACCGACTTAAGTAGAAAATATGCAAAAGCGTAAAAAAATTGAGACAACCACATAGTTGCTTCAAAGAAACGAAATTCGTAATTAAAATATGAAATCTTAATATCGATTTTTATCGTTTCAAATAGATATTTTAGTATTAAATACGCGGTTATAGTACGTAAGAAATATGGAAAGCGATGCTTTAAAAAAAATAGCTGTGGCTACTGCGGCGTTTATACAAACAATATTTCGTACACGCACCTAATTAGAAGTATGAAAAAAGATTTCTCTACATAAACGAAGCGACTTCAATCAATCACTAAACAAATTCAAAATTTTTCAAATTCAAAAGTACGACATTAATTCTGCTTTCTTTTATTGAAATACAAGTAAATGAGATGAAAAATCGAGTCAACGTTTCTGTTTAAATTTCCATAACATTTACGAGACGCGAAATAGTGCAGCAATTACACGAATAAACGATAAAAGTGTTAGTGAAAAGAGAGATGGAGGTAAGGCACGCAAGGCAACTCACCAAACACGTTTCGAGTTTTAAAATTCATACATTTATTACATAATCGATACCCGGTATTGCTACACGTTTGATCGTCCGGTGGACTGTGACCCATATTTCAGTCGGTGGGAAAACTTCGACGGAATTAGTGTAACCCGTGACCGCGCCCTTACGAAGGGTGAAGTCACATAAATTTTTGCATAATTAATGCATAAAATACTGAAATGAGCGTACGTCAATCGATTTCGAAGACGAAATAACGTTTGCATTGGCAACAATTAATGCCTCGATGATAATGGAGGAGCGTTCAATGATAAATTGGAAGGTATCTGCTGCTGTGTTATAAGATATTTGATGTGGTAGAATATAAAAATAAAATAATGGATGTCAGGTATATAGACATTTTACTTTTATGTAAACGCGTTACAGGTTTTTTATTTCATAACACAATGTTATAAGGTACATTTCGAGCGAACGATTCTGTTGTAAACGTGAAAGTCCAATTGAATTTGAAGGTAATCAAAATGTAACGTTATATCAATGGCATATAATAGTGTGGATTACGATTCATAAAAAATGAGGAAAAACGTTGTGATAAATGTTCCTGAAAGAAGTTTATTGGTAGAAGCATATCTCATTTTACTACTTGAAACAGAGAGTACTATTTAATTCATAATTTTCTTACAAATCCCGGGATAAAGAAAACTATGAACAATAATTCACAGGAAACACGATTTTTTAGAAAAGAATTTTTCACTATGAAAATAATTAAGAAATTTATTATTATAATATTTGAGAATTTAGTATTTTTGAATGTCATTTTTATTGCTTAACATATTTAAAATCTTCTGTGAAATTAATATTAGGTAGAAATAAATTTCTTTGATAGTTGTGAAAATTGTCAATAACAAAATGAATAATTCTATTATGGCATTTTACGAATGGTATAAGAAACTATATTGAATTATTTGAAATAAGGAATACAATAGTAAATATGAAAGAAAAATTAATTCGAGTTTTATAATATTTTACTTATAAATGAACTATAGAGATAAAGATGTTCCTTGCGGACCAAATAATATTTATTTTATCTGTATTGTGACATAAACGGTGTCCATTCAGAATTATAAATAGTATAAGGTGTCCATCGATTTCGTAAATAATCGTTTTATTATTATTCAGGTACACAATCAAATTTATTAAGTATAGTGCACATTTTAGTTTTACTCACAAATGGCTGAATAAAATAATATTAACATTATATATTTTCATTGTTATGATAGAGAGAAGTAATATATAAGTGAATTATTTAAGTAATGTTAGATAGCGTTTGTTGGAAATGAAGTTTTTTATAATGCCAAGAAAATTGAAAGAATTTATACTGATCAAGTTATGAATTTGATCAACATAAAGTTTTGTGATTATTATTAAAAAGAGAGTCAGCATAATTTTATTATTATAGTATGAACTGTAAAATAATTTTGATTACATTACTACAGTGTGAACAAGGAGTGCACGCTTTCTCAGGACGCATGAATTTTTTACTCAATGTAATCAATAATTTTTTGGATAAAATATGGAACTATTTTTGTACTTGTGTCGATGTACACGATGCGTATGTGTGACGTTGCCGTGATCGAACCTTCTTTTCTTTTAGGTTGAGTTCTTGCTAGTCAATCAGTCCTTCGTCCGTCTTTGTCGTAACGTGATGTATGTTGTGTAGCATATCAAATATATTATCCCACATTAAAACCTAACAATTTTTTTCAATTTAATGACAACAGAAAACTATCTTAAGAAATCATTTATTTTACGATAACACAGCTATAACAAAAATTGTATTTGGTATAAAATCAATTTTTAACGATGATACTTTGGGAAGATGACGCGAAGAATTAAAGAAAGATTATGGTCAACAATAACGAATAATTTATTTTAACAAGACTATATACTAAGAAGACTGAATATGTTCGCGATACGCTCTAAGCAAGTATCGAATAAAAATTTGCGGGAGGAGTCGGTCCCTCAACTACGCCGTCTAAATCCCATCCCCTCATTTCGAAGGCGAAAAGGACGGAGAGATTCTTCGAACGTTCTTTTTAACCCTCGAAGACGAAGAGGAAGTTTGGAGTTGTGACGTACGTTTAATTTCTTCTGTCTCTTCGCTTCGAGAGTTAAGATCGTCCTTCCGTCCTGTGCCACGGAGTATCCCGCGACTACGATGGTCGCCACAATAGTGATAAAATAATCAAAGATTTATTAATGTAAGAAATATCAAGTAACAACAGAGTGCACGAGTGCTCGACAAGGGCTAAGTACATTTTTCTGCGGCTAAGCCCCTCTTCGAGATCTTGCCTAAATATCATAAATTCAATAATAATAATATTCAATAATAAATAATAAATTATTTATTATATTTATTATAATAAATAATAAAAGTTTTTCTTATTGTAATCACGGTTGTAAGAATAATTATGTTAACTGCAATTAAACTTGTTTTTTAAAATTGATTTAAGGACAACCATAGTTGAAGCTCGCACTTATTTATAAATAAACTTTCATTAGCCAAACGCAAACGAGAAATATAGCACTTGAACAATTTCTTTTGTTATCGTCATGTACACTGTTTAAACCTTCTCGAGAAACTTCATACCGATCGCGTAAACGATTTAACGTACATTTCACAAGTGTGTTGCATAACTGTGGCCAGTGTGAATGTAAAATCTCCACGGACCTTTCAAACTTTCGGATGTAATACAAGCGTCCTCGCACATACGTGCCTAATACATATCGCGTACATATGACGAATAATCTCTGCGATCTAAGATTTCATATATCGACCAGTAACGAGTTTTCAGCGATTACTTTTCGCAATTTCCTCTTAAGCCTTATAACTGCGTAATAATGTTTATCAAAATCAAATATGTTGGAATGTATTCTGTTTAAAAAATGGAAAAGAAAAATTGTTTGAAAAAATCATTTAAAAATAACGTAAAATCGTGTTTCGTAAGTTGAACAGTACGAGAAAACTCTGCGAAGGACAGATAGTAAAATTAAAATCGAACTGCACATGTTTACCAGTTATTGGCTAAAAATTAATTTAGAGAAAAACTCAAACGTGTCCATTTCCCGACTAAACAGTCTGAGAACGGATTCTTAATGGAACGTAAATTACGAAAACTCGTACGCGATATTCTCGTGGAACGGAACCTACATTACCACGTGACCATGAGTGGATTGGTGATTGCGTTGAGCGCAACGTCTACATCTAAGGACAACGAGACGAAGAAGGCCGATATCTTCTACTATAAGAAGGTTCGAAGAGGTCCTCTGTTCGTGACAGGAAGCCTCAGTTGTGCCGTCTTCCTGACAAACGGTATTCGAGCACAAACGCGTTCGGCAGCAGTAACCCGATGGGCTTCTTGAAGGACTCTGCAGAGTTCGAGGAGACAAGCGTGGAACCTCTATCTTCCTACGACGCTATCAATATCAGACCTAGTTTGTTGTTACCCAAAAGTCGACGATTTCTAACTTTAAGCGACACTGGTACCCAGAAACTCCAACGCAGACGCAATGGTGGAAGGCGAGTCAGCTGCTCTGGAACTGTTCCAGACAGAATCGTTTCAGAAGCTTGGGTTGCGATTAATCGCGTGCAGGCATCACGAGTTCGATACGAGGGACTATAGGAAGTGCGACCATCTACCATCCGGTAGGCATGTGCAAAATGGCTGAGGGTTTGCGGCGTTGCCGGTTTGAGGGTGGTGGACGCTTCGATTATACCAATGATCGTCAGAGGGAACACGAACGCTCCTACGATCATGATCGCGGAAAAAGCCAGCGATATGATTAAGGACGACTGGCTTTGCGGATGAGTTAAAAAGTGTGCATTGGGTGGCACGATCTGAGTGGAAGATTGCGATATTCATGGAAAGGGATGACTTTGAGCCATACAAAGACTCGGGGTGTTTTAATCGATGGACGATTTAGGAGAAAGCAAGTTTTCTTGCGTTTGGCGTAAAGTTTTATATGAAATAGCTTCTTTTCTATGAAATAGCGATTTAATGTTATCAATTTTCGCGTGAGGATTGTTATATTTCTGTTCTTAATACTTTTTTCTTACTATTTCTTAACTTCTATGTCATAATTCCGATAATTTATGAAATCTCTGTTTACACGCTTGCATACTTTATACAGGTTTCATAAAAGTTATGTAATGTATTTGTTCTAATAATTAAATTTTTGAAATTTAAAGAAATAAGATGAATTTGGCACAAAGAAAATTAACACAATGACAATAATAAATGTACAGAGGGTAGTATATACATATTTCTCACAGATACAGTGTTTAAATAATTTCACAGTCATTGCTCTTTCTTCCATAATTTGATTAGTTGCACTAAATATAATTATTAGTATTAATTTCGTTTTCATAATGATTAATACTTATGTGCTAATGAAGTTTTTCGAAACGAGTTTCTACCATTCAGTAAATTAATATGATTGATGGTTTCAGCCTCTTTGTAAAAACATGCTTAATTCTAACTCGAAGGAAAGTTTGTACAATTAATTGAAAATGAAAACGTTTAAAAGTGGCTATGTAATGCAAAATTGATTTTGCGTTAACAGAAACACAGGAATACGATATTTCTCTCATTGCTTAGGTGCATTGTCGGTTGCTTGTTGTTAGGCTCGCGTGAATCATTGTATATTCTCGAAATCCATCAATGCTTTTCAATAATATTTATTAAAAATAAACTAAAGTGAAACACATAGTAACTTTATATATTAATTATTAAAGAAAATTAAGTAGGTCCGTAAATAAATTACCTTTCCTCGATGTATCGTAGCTAACGCGGTCAATAAAATCTTGTTAATTGCACAACTTTGATCTTACCTGAAAGAGAAGAAATCACATAAATTATTTGCTTAAAAAAGGATTGCGTTAATATTGCAATGATTTCTTAAATTATTGTTCATTAGACGTTTATAATAAATTACGAACGGAACTAGGGCAGAGACGTATGGGACTCGGAGATCCAAACGGAATAAATATAGTTTTTCTTTCTGCTACCATGAATGAGACACAAATGTAACAAGCAATGATGTTACAGTTACATATATGACATTAGTAATAAGACACAATAAAATAAAAAATTATTCAGTAACAGAAAAAATAAGAGTTACTAATAACTTAGTTTCGCAAGATTTTTATTAAGAAAAAAAGAAAACATTTCTTATTTTAAAATTATAATGAAAATATTTTATTTGTTTTTTATATTGAACGATACTTAAAGATTTTACTAATCAATAATTTTTCACGAATTCTGCCACTTCTACTAGATTTTCTTATTTCTACAATTTCTATACAATTTTTTATCACTTCGCGGTGTTTTTTTATTAAACTTAAAAAGGGAAATTACAGAGTAAAAGATTTACATTGTAACGCTCGTACGAAAGTCCTCGTACGAGACACTGGAGGGAATAACCAATTATTGAAAAGAAAAAGAATACCAATGCAGTTTTATAAATTCCATCATTTCTAAGTCACAAAAAGAAATTACTGTAATTTACGAAAGAAACATAATTATAATATATGTATTCGTTGCAATACATATGGAATCATAATAGAAATATAAAAATCTCGTTATCAATCATTATTAATAATCAAAATACTCATACGACTTCCATAAAACAAAAGGGGAAATAATCCCTGAAGAATAAGAAACTTAACCAATTAAAATAAACTACTGAATAAATTATTTTCCAAATTTTTTACTTTATTAGAACGCTCTGATTTATCAACGATGGGCACTTCAGTTCGAAAAGTTTTAGGCGACAGAGAAATTTGATGAACTAAGTAAATACTTGATTCACGATTAGACAATTCTAATACAATATACAATGTAGCGACGAACAATTTCTGTACATGTGCGTCTCCAGAGTAGTCGTTGGGTATCACTCGGGAGTTAAAAACTTTTATTGAAAAGGGTGTTTTCCAGTTTTCAGGACGTGATTTATATTGTGGAGAGGATACACGAGGATGATATCTCGACGAATCGACGAGGAACGAGAGATACTCGAGTGGAAAGGCGTGCGTATGTGTGTAGCAAAGTACTAGTAAAATTGAATTTATGAAGGAATTTGGGGTTGATTTTTGGGACGAGAGAATGTACAAGTGCTTTGAAATTGCAGGTGGCTAAAAATGATATCTCGTATTTGTATCGAATAATCGATAAAGTGTAAGGAAAAATCTGAAAAACTAAGGGAAATGGAAATATTTAAATAATCGTAAAAAAAATTTTGCAACGTTATAGATAGTTTCAATTTATTAATTTCGTATCGAAAGTGATTCGCCTTGACTTTCGCTATAATTAAATACATACTTGATGAATTTTCAAAACAGTTCTTCGCGACAAAGAAAATGTGCCTAAAAAAATTACGGAATACGACACGGTCATATCAAATAATAACGAGAAACTTGATGAGCGAGCTGACGCAGATGCCGACTGAAGAGTTCGCTCGAATTCTTTTTCCTAAAATGTTGGCACATCGGTCCGTCCCTTCCCAGTTAAATAGAGAGAAATGATAGCCTTATTAGCGACTGGAAAGATTCATCTTGGATAGATAGTCGAAGAACGCCTGAGATATCCAATCAACCAGGTCGATCGTCGGTCAGAAGAAATTGGGGCGAGAAGCTGAGCTACGAGAACGATTCCAGGGTCAAAGGTGCAAGTACGATAGGGGCTAGGTGTTTTTGTCAGCCACAGTGGTGGTAGCACACCGTATGCATTTATACGCAGAACCTAACGGCAAGAACAGCCAGTATTCCGTTTTCTCTGGAATTACTAGTCGCTCGACAGCCTTTTGTGACCCGTCTACGTCCAAATGCGCGTCGCAGATTTTCGCGAGTCAGTCGAATAATTCCAAGAACTAAAAGAAAAAGAAGAATTAAAATCGAACTTCAGCTCTTTAATTGCATCGTGAGTGACTCGCGCCGAGGATGCGTTCATCTGACTAGTACGCAGACGCTGATGGTTCCGCACGACCTTGTATTTAGGTTTGTTTCCTTTTATGGCAACTGTTCGTTATTCTCAATTCCATTCTCTTTAAATACTTGAATTTGAATCTTATTTTTGAAGAAACATTTTCATTCATTTTTTATACTTGTTCAGAGCTGTAATTATATAGTAAACATGATTTCACACGGTTCAAATAATTAATGGTATGATTGATGGTATCAAATTGAAAGTGTATTCATCTGTATGTGTCGAATTTTTTTTGTTAAGTTTTTTGTTAACGGTGCTTTTTTAATTATGATTTTGTTATCGATACGTTTCTACCGTTTAAATGTCTCGATAGAGATAATCGAACTACAGTCCTGAATGGTCCTGTTGCACAACAATGCATCGCTAATGAGATTTACGATTTCTGTGCGTTACACACAACTGTAGAAGACTATACTACGAAAGTATCAGCTGTTGTTGTAACAGAGGAATTCGTTTTGTAATTGGAGGTGAATTTTATTCAGTTTTATTTGCATATATATGGTAAATAATTATATGGTATGTTATTGGTAATAATTCAAATATATATAATTATATGGTATATTGTTGGTAAATAAAAATTCGTATACTAAAAATCAAAAAATGAATTAGAACGATGCAAATTTAGACTGGCCATTAAAGAGACCAAAAACTAAAAAGGCATCATAACATTAAAAAGTTGGTAAATAATTTGTAAATATATTACTTTATACTTATATATTTGAAATGTAAATAACTGTTTAGTTATTTAAAATTTTTTAGGCATTCTGCATTGAGAAATACTCAAAGACATCTGAATAGCATATATTTTTAACTTTAATTAAACAATCTCACATTGCTATGGCATTAACTTGGAATAACTTGAATGCTACAGCATTCAAATTTTAAAGCCAATTATTATTCATTTAATTTTATATATCATTTTTTTTGTAATTATTATCCATTTTAAGGTAACGATCAACTGATTCGTCAAGAATTTTTATATTACTTTATCTTCCGTCGACTGTTAAATCGTTAAATCGACTGTCTGTAACACCGATTTTCTAACTCTATTTTTCTCGACAACGACTGCCTGCAAAAAACATAGCAACCAACAGCTACATTTCTATTTTACATTGAAATTAAAATAAAATGAAAGTTATTTCAAAACACACCGATGTCGGTAATAAAATACGAAAAGAATGTATGTCACAACTGAAGTCGAAAATGTTCGAAAGGTAACGAAGGGGTAGATTGTCGCGTGGCGGGTCACTAGACTGCATCGTAAAAATAAGTTGTGCAAACGCATATTACCGTTTTCTGCTTGATATATGTTTTCGTCGTGAACAGAAAAATGTGGCCGTATCAACGAATGAGTTACAATGGACGAGTTCCGTTCCGATGGACGCGTTTCGTTAACGTCCAGGTGTGAAGCGCGTTTACGGAGTTGTGCGTTCGATGTGGTAGCAATAAAAAAAAAATACATGTTACACGGTCGTTGGATAATCGAAACTCTAATTGTTCGGTATTTTTTTATGTATTCAAGAAGAAAATCTTTAGTTGAGGAAATACATTTGTGTATGCGTTGCAATTTTATTTTAACCCCTTCTGTAACCGTTCGATTCACTTTGCGAGGATGAAAATGTTGATTTTGGTTCTTTGGAAGCATAAGAAAATTGGAACAATAGTTGTGAATAAATTGATTGGCTGTAATGATAAGTGTGATCGTAAAATTTGATGAAACGATCAAGAAAAATGATTTGGTTTGGTTTTTCATTTTTGAGTTATTCATTTTATATGAGGCAATATTTCTTTTTTCTAAAACTTCTTGTTGAGGAAATATGTGTTTATAATTTACACGCTAATACTGATTTGCTATAAAATAATGGACCAAACTGGATCCAAATTTGGATCTCAGTTCAATGTCAAGCAGAGAAGCTTTAGACACTATAAGTTGTTTACAAAGAAATTCCAGTTTAGGGGCAAACAACAAAAAAAGAATCAATTTTAGATAGTTTCTATATAAAAAAATAATTTTTATTTAAAAAATGTAATTTGTATTTATTTTATGTTTTATTCGAAGGTAAACCGGAAGCTCAGTATGTACAGGAAATATTAATTATATAGCTCTGTTAATACATTTTTGAAGATGATACTAAACCTGCAATACAATAAAGTAGTTCACATAAACCTAGGTCCAATTTGCAAAAATGGCAGAGAAAATTGGGATTTTTGTTTTTCCCAGAGAAACAGCAGTTTCAATCACATTATTGATCTTCCAAATTGTATCTTCCAAACCGGGTAGTCTGACAAGAGAATGACGAAGAATATTGAAAAGAACAATAAATTTGCTATTATAGTAGACCCCATTTTACCCTGAAACTCAAAAACAGGTGGAGCAATAAAAGTTGAAACTTGTATCAGGGGGGCAAAATTTGTAAATTACGGAAACTATGATCTGTTATCGAGGTAATTACTTTTAAACGTCGAGGGCAGTACATTTCACAGAAACTTTTTTATTCATTAAGCTTTCTGACGATATAATCAGTCTTTTATTCTGACTCACGAATACAAAGAAATTTTTTGTGACATGGTGAAAACTGCAGGAAGGGAACGGAGTGAGCAAAGCACCTACCAGTTACATTTTTTCCATCGTTACACTTAATATATTTAATTTTGTTAGGTTTCATTACTATCAGCCTTCTACTATCCTAACCATATTCATTTTCAAATTGGTTACTGTGCACATGGTGTAGGCGTATGCTTGCAGAGAACAACAATAATATCCACGAAGTCGTTACCTTTGAATCAAGGTTTAGGTTAGTTATTCGTTTCCAACATGGATTTATTAGACGGCCACATTTGTATTTTGGTATCATACATACAAAGAATGTAATATTACTAATGTATCATCCACGTACAAAGTAGAAAATTGGGGAAACTAAAGTATTAAGGAAAACCGATGCTCCGGATTCTATAAAATAAACAACGAATGGTTAATATTTAAAAAGGCAGCAGACTTCTATTTGCCCATTGAATAAAAAAGATCTTGTGCCGAAAATGTTTCGCAGAATCAAAAACCACTCCCAAAAACAGCGATGGCTGTCGCGACAGCGCTCCTTGGGAAAGTGGCGATCGTCCCTATTCTGTTAGCGGCGCTCGCATATTACAACTACGACCTGGTAGATCCCGAGAATCAGCCGAAAGTGACGAAGCAGCTTAGGAAGGAGTACGATTTCGTGGTTGTCGGGGGCGGAACGGGCGGGACCGTGGTCGCGAACAGGTTGACGGAGAATCCGGACTGGACTGTGTTGCTGTTAGAGGCTGGAGGGCACGAGACCGAACTCACAGACGTTCCTGTACTGTCTACATATTTATATGCCGATAAACTGGACTGGAAGTATAGGACGCAACCACAGGACTCGGCTTGCCAGGCGATGAACGATCGACGATGCTGTTGGACCAGAGGAAAGGTGACGATAAGTGGTTTTAAGTATTTTCCTGCTCTGGTGACTCTGAACATTTCGGGGTCAATGCTTACAAATAACAGGCTACTATCAACCGTTCGAGTCAGCTCTGTTTGAAAACCGGAAAATAGATTGAGTAAACATAGAATTTCAGTTTTTTTTATTATAATCGCTTTTAACCGAGTATTGAACTTAGCCAGCTAAAAATAAGCATTGTGAATTAAGTAGTCAGGTTTAACGATCTGAGACTCGTTTCTTGACCACGGATTCTATCGTTCGAAAGTCTCTAGGCGATAGATAAACATAGTAAAAAAATTTGTTTATTATTTTCTTTTTATATCTAGCATTCTCTTTCGCAGTTAAATAATATTTTTAACACGTTTTATGAACTGTTTTATCGACACACTTTACTTACTTTTATACGATATTTTCATTTCCATATTAAGGAGATCCATAAACACTTGAACAACCTGTTGCAATCGAATGTAAATATTTTAAAAATGAAAAACTTGCATTTGTGTATTTGCAAATATCTATTAACGATTTGAAAGTTAACTGAGAATGCATTTGTAACTGAGAAAATTAATTATTTATGCCTGGAGTTGCATCGAAATGAATTGTGTTGATATTTTATATCCCCTATAGTACGATGTATCAATTCTACTGGATGCATATAATTTTGAAAGCGTATGAACATCAAGTAAAACGGTCGCCTTAATATGCGATGGTCCAAAAAGATTATGGTCATTAGCTAAAGTGTTCCATCATACGTTATGTTGTCCATTGTTGTAAACATCAAGACAGCCAATATTTCATATAAATTAGAAACAAATACAGTGAAGAAGATACACAATTTTTGAAAAGCCGGAGAAAAGCAAATACGATTTTAATTGATTTAAACGGTTGTCAAAATTATGTTTACAAAATTATACTTTTTTGCGTTATTTGTAGGCCGTTCTCATAACTCAGCGCATAAACGCTAGTTACGATATACCCAAATATGTCTCCAATATATATTTGTGTTACAACATAAATTTGTCTCCTGTCGCAATACATCTCGAAAAATTACGTTCAAGACGTTACGTATGCGAAAAAAGTATTGGGAAGAAAAAGGGACCCGTTTTCAATGGTTAAACGTATTACAACGATCAAAATGTTGTAATATTGAATTAATTGTTGATCAATTAATTATGCATAATTGCATAATATCCATGATCACTCCCTGATCACTAAAAAACATAATTCATTAAACTATGAATATAAATTCCAAGTAAAAAAAGAATATATTGAAAGTGGGTTATCAAAATGGATAATATCTTTTTATATATGTTATATGCTAACTCACTATTTCATGATTCATCGCTACCATCACTATCCTTTATAAATATCGATTCATCTGAAACAGTCGTATACTCTAAATATTATTCATCCCTTGTGTCACCTCTAACTCATGTATCATCCTTGACTCTAAATTCCTCAAATGCTGGGCCCGAAAGACCAGAACAACTTTTTTATTCACAACTCAGAATTTAAGCACTTCACGCTACATTACAAACCACGTACCTTACGATTAAAACCTTTCTTTGAAATTTGAAACGTATTGTACTTGGTTACTTCGAATGAGTTATGTTAAAAGTTTATTTTGATTGTAAATAGTAAAAATGTTCAATGGAACAAATTCAGAACTAATTTAGGAAATATAAAAAGAGTAACGAGGTCAGAGAAGGAACAGCTTTACTTCTCCGATTGCAGCTTCGACTGCCTCTATGTAGGACTATTTTTTTTATCTGTCGGTATACATAAAATTTTCGTATTTGCAAACGCATCCATCCCTCGTACATATCAAAATAATCGTTACTTCATGCCATGGAAAGACGTGTTTGCCTTTCTGAACGCACCAGAGAACTGAACTGGACCACAAGTAGAAAGATGAAGTGGTCCTTCAAATTATAAACTGTATATAATAGTTTCCTGACTTCAAGATTAATTATAAACGAATTTAGTGGTCCTTCAGTTATCTTCATTTGGAATGTGAACATTTAAAACGTAGAATCTGTTTTGATACGTATATTTCATGTATCGTTCATGATAATAATCCAACAGAACATATGTAGGGTCGAATTATGTTAAAAATAAAAGATCTGTAAGGATAAAACGTGATCCGTAAAACAAAATTCGGAAAATTACAATATGTGGGCTGTTGAATTTTCAAAAAATCAAGCTAACTATTTTAATATTTATATTAAAACGTTCTTTTTTTCATCTTGAAGCAAATCTTAAAATGTCTGATAAAAATAATGTTTAATAAAATAAATTCAGACTTAATTTAGAAAATATAAAAGGATAACGAGGTGATGTACAAATTCTACAGGTTTTAGGAGGCTCGAGTGTACTTAACGCGCTGCTGTACCTACGCGGAAATCGTCGAGACTATGATCAATGGGAGAGCTTTGGGAACCCTGGTTGGGGTTACGAAGATGTGCTACCGTACTTTAAAAAATCCGAAGACCAAAGAAATCCTTACCTGGCTCGTAACACCAAATATCATAACACCGGTAAGAAACCATTGCCGATACATTTGTATTTTCATATGAAGAAAAATTATTTTCATAGATTAACTCTACGCCTGGTCGCTTTTAACTCTACCGCTGTTCATTTTCAACTGACTCTTATCATTCTCTTTTAGTAATTTGAACGACGATTTTGATATTGACAAAAGAGGAGTCGTACTTTTTTTATACATAAATACATAATGATATGATATAAAATATATAATTTAAATAAATATATAAGTGTCAGGGAAAGTGCGGTATCAGGCTTTACAAGAAATGGAGAGAATTTTGCGTAATCATTCAGAATTTCTTCGCGTTGTGCAACATACACACTAACATATCCACCAAACGTTCCTATTTAATTTATAATTAATAACAATCCTATTTCGAAGGAGGATACCAGACGGTCCAAGACGCGGTGTACAACTCTCCCCTGGGGGTAGCCTTCTTGCAAGCAGGCGAAGAGATGGGCTACGACATACTGGACATCAATGGCGAGAATCAGACGGGGTTCGCTTTCTTCCAGTACACTATGCGACGAGGAGCGAGATGCAGCGGATCGAAAGCGTTCATCAGGCCCATTCAATTACGCAAAAACTTCCACTTGTCTCTCTGGAGCCACGTGACCAAGATTCTAATAAACCCTCAAACGAGGAGGGCGTACGGGGTCGAGTTCATCAGAGACGGTAGTAAAGACGTGGTGTACGCCAGGAAAGAGGTGATTCTGTCGGGAGGTGCTATAAATACGCCTCATTTGCTAATGCTCTCTGGGATCGGACCCAGAGAAAATTTACGAGAGGTAGGCATCCCGGTGATCCAGGACTCTCCAGGGGTCGGACAGAATCTGCAGGACCACATCGCGGCCGGTGGCCAGGCATTCCTCATCGATTATCCGATCAGCTTCTTGGCCACCCGTTTAGTGAACTCAAACTCAGTTTTCAGGTACGCCGCCACCGAGGACGGCCCTATGACCTCGAGCAATGGTTTGGAGGCCATAGGGTTTATTGCCACGAAATACGCGAACCAAAGCGACGACTGGCCCGACATCGAGTTCATGATCACCGCCGGAACTGTCGTCTCTGATAACGGCGTTATAAGGAGAGTTCACTGCTTGACAGATGAGTTCTACGAAGATGTCTACGGGGCTATTACGCATCGCGATGTGTTCGGCGTAATCCCGGTTTTGCTCAGGCCCAAGTCACGCGGCTACATCAAGCTGAGGTCTAAGGACCCGCTCGACTATCCTCTGTTGTACCACAACTACCTGACCCATCCGGATGACGCTAATGTTCTCGCGGAAGGGGTGAAGACTGCGATCGCTTTCAGTCAGACAAGTACCATGAGGAGATTCGGCGCGCGGTACCACAGCAAACCAGTTCCCAATTGCAGGCACATACCGACGTTCACGGACGAGTATTGGAAGTGTATGATTCGCCAGTACACCATGACAGTCTACCACATGAGCGGCACGGCGAAAATGGGCCCGCGGTCGGACCCAATGGCCGTGGTCGACCCTGAACTGAGGGTCTACGGCGTGACTGGTTTGAGGGTGGTCGACGCGTCCATCATGCCGACCATCGCCAGTGGAAACATCAATGCCCCGGTGATCATGATCGGGGAGAAAGCCTCGGATATGATCAAGAAGCAATGGCTGTCGCAGAGCCAGTTGCCGCGTTGACTGTAGCTGGCAACTGCTACGTTGTTTGACAAATCAGAGGTGAAACGGTGAAATTAACGAGGATCGTTTACTTAATTGGAGAGAGTGGAACTTCTGTTTACAGTCGTATGAATGTTAACTTCGATTCAGTTAAATGGAATTAATTGAAAGATCGATGCTCTGGTTCGAGTGAAATGGGATTTATGTTATGCGTTTTCAATTACTTTACGTTTTTATATAATTCATTAGGAATCATTCTTGGATGAAAATTGAATATTTAGAGTAATTATGGAGATGCTCATATAATAACGTACATGACAGAATTGTAGGTTAGGTTGTTTAATCGTTTTTTTTATGATTTACGTTCATATATTTGGAATTTTTTCGACCGTAATTTAATTACTTCTTGTGATATATACGGTATATCAGTTTTTAATTCATCAAATATTAAATCTACGACAGATTTAAGGAAGTTATTCAGCATGAATTTCCATAATATGTCAGGTTTACGCATATAAAATGGCGTTTTCTTTAAACTTTAAGTTAAGAAAGAGTTGTTGCTTGATCAGTAACTGTTTCATTAATGTTAAAGAAGAAGTAATTTGTTGGGACATGCGTTATACCAAATTTAATACAACAGTAACTGTAGTAGAAACGTTAGAAACAATTAAATTTTTCAATACGAAATTTAAATCTGTTGTAAATATGATTTCCTGAAACATAAACTTTCCATTTGAGAGAAGTTACGTTCGTTGATTCAAAAAATTCATGGGTGGTGGTTTTTCATTGGAAAGTGAATCAAGATGGAGGCCACGAAACATCATCGATAATATTTTTAATGGTTTTTGTAAGATCGATATCAAAAAAAGAGCGTTGTATACTCGAGGCGGAGATCGACTTCACCCAAAGTCACGAGCGGCATTTGTTTAAAAACGTTGGATGACGACGAGTAGGAGAAAGAAATCAGTCTGATCGAGATACGTCGACCCGAGCGTCGACTATGTTACATAATCCGAAATATACAATTATTAATTACACTCAGTTGATACGAGTTTCGTTTCATTTATTTTCCGCCCTCCTGATTGTTAGAAGATCGTGCTTGGATAGAACTATAGCATGTAATTAATGCATATGAAAGTTATTGTGCGTTCGAATTGATTTGGTGATGGTGGCGATGTTTCACGTACGCGAGTAATAATATCCTAACGATTTGAAAATGTGAGAGCAGCAATTGGCATCAGGCTGATGGTTGTAGCCGCTGTCAACCGACGACCAGGCCCTAGAAGGATGTTTGCGGAGAAGACGGAGGTAAGTGGCCCAAATAGGAAAACTTGGACGTAGAAAGACCTTCCAAAAGACAAGTGGTTACTGTAGAGGAATGAAATCGGCCAAGTTCCCGCGATTATTAACCCTTTGAGCGCTATAAACGCATACATTGGTTCTCACAAAATCAAACAATCTGAGCTGTGGCGCACATATGCATACGCGCTTAACGTCGCACCACTCATCTAAAGCTAAAAGGGTTAAAATCTTGCGCCAGAAATGCAGTGTCGTTGTTTCATTTAGTACCAGTTTAAAAGTGCTAAACGAAGTGTACAGTTTAAGTGAAAAAGTGCCATCGCTATCGCTGCGGAGGAGTCGCGAAGGATCAACCACGAACTAGAAAATCCAGCCCAGGGTATGGTACTTCCGAAGTCGGGTGAGTTCGATTTTGCAAAGTTGACGCTAGCGTTGACAAACGCCATTAAAAGGGAATTGCAACAGGTTAATTGCTACACAAACGAAAGGGTTATATCGGAGAAAAGAGAGAGATGTTGGTGGTGGGTATTTGCAATCTGGGTATTTCAAGCAAATTGGGTATTTCATTGGTAAAACATGCTTTATTTATATAAATGATATCTCGTAGACGTATCTAATTGGAGGTACGAAAAAATATTTCTCTACACGAGCAAAGGGACTCCAATCAATTATTAAAGACATTAAAATTTGTTTAAGTACTTATATACGACATAAGCAACAAATAGAAACTGGTCGCGCAATCGTCAAATGAAGCGGAACAAAATCGATTCAGCATTCCCATGTAAATTTCCGCGAAATTTCAGTATAAGATACTGAAATGACCGTTGTACGAGTCAATCGAAATGTCCTATTATTGTATACGTAGAGATGTTTAAGGTATCTGTTGCTATGTTATAGCTTTTTGTAAAGTTGATTATATAAAATATTTGATGTGGTAGAATGTAGAAAAAAAGAATGGATGTCAGGTATATAGATACTTTACTTTTATGTGAACGCGTTACAGGTTTTTCATTTCGTAATGCAATGTTATGAGGTACAGTTCGAGCGAACGATTCTGCTGTAAACGTGAAAGTCCAACTGAATTTGAAGGTAATCAAAACGTAACGTTATATCAATGGTATATAATAGTGTGGATTACGATTCATGTAAAAATGAGAGGAAACGTTGTGATAAATGATCCTGAAAGAAGTTTATTTGCAGAAGAATATTTCATTTTACTATTTAAAATGGAAAGTAATTTTCTTGCAAATACATAGATAAAGCAAACTGAGCAATAATTCATATGCAACACGATTTTTTGCAAAAAATTTTTTATTATAAAAATAATGCAGAAATTTATTTAATATATATATTTAATTACTATAATATTATATAATATTTAATTACTATAAATAGTATTTTTGAATGTCATTTTTATTGTTTAACATATCTAAAATCATTTTCGAAATTAATATTAGGTAGAAATAAATTTGTTTAATATTTATGAAAACTGTTAGCAACTGAAAATGGATAATTTATTTTATAATATTTCATTTATCAATGTGTTAATTGCCAACGTTTAGTTGAACGTTGGTGTGGTTGAGGAATTAGCTGTGATAGAGAATGATTCTCAACGATTTGTATTTCTTCTAAGTTATATTTCGGTAACTGTGGGTGTGTTCTCTAGCTGACATGCGGATTCGTCAGTGGACATTCTACGAAATTTGGTGAGGGAAACGACTGTCGAAGATTGGTTAATGGTTAGGTTAATGGAAATTCTGATAAAGTAACCGTCCCAAACCATCGGTCACCCACAGCTATCGAGACTTACCTGCGGGTCCTAATCTTGACTGTAGCAACCAATAAGACCTTTAGTAGATATGTACAGTAAAGAATAATTAACTAATATTATTCCTGCTCCGGACAGCTGCTTGCCAAATGTGGCCATATTCGGCACCAAAGGACGGATCGACAGTTGCCGTTTTATGAATTAGCGGAACTGGCTGGTCCTCCCTTTGCTTTAGGCTATGTTTCGAAAAAAATTAAAATTTAATGTAAAATTAAAATTACTGCGCTTGGTGATAACATGAATGGAAAAACTTTTATACAAGAATGAAAAAAATTAATTTTTATTAATATTTAGCAGAGTTTAGTGCAGAAATATTTATATATCTTTACGTTCTTATGTTAACTGTAATTAAACTTGTTTTTTAAATTTGATTTGAGGACAACCATAATTAAATCATTTATAAATAAACTTTCATTAACCAAATGCAAACGAGAAATATTATTGTATACGAACTCAATGGGAGAAAGTGTCCATTTTCAAGACGTAACAATCGAACAATTTCTTCTGTTATTGCCTTGTGTGTTGCATAACCGAAACCAGTGTTAATATGAAATCTCCACAGACCTTTCAAGCTTTCGAATGAGGTACATCTCTGTGATTTAAGATTCCATGTATCGATCAATAACGAGTCCTCGGCGATTACCTTTTTTCGGTTTTCTCTTAAGCCTTATAACTACGTAATACTGTTCACCAAAATCAAATTTATCAGAAAGTATTCTGTTTAAAAACTGAAAGAGAAAAATTGTTTGAAAAAATTATTTAAAAATAACGTAACATCGTGTTTCATGAGTTGAACAGATAATAAAAATTAAAATCGAATTACAAAAGTTGATCCGTTATTGGCTCAAAATTAATTTAGAGAAAAACTCAAACGTGTCCATTTTTCCACAAAACAGTCTGAGGATGGATCCTTAATGGAACATAAATTGCGAAAACTCGTACGTGAAATTCTCCTGTATGAAAACATGTTCCAAAAGGTGATTTGTTGTGTTAGTAGTTAAGAGTTATCTAACTGTTGATCAAACGATAATTGCGTACTGTAATTCCACCGATACAATCTCATGAAAAATTTTAAAAGGTGCAGTAAGTACGTGGCGAACTCTAAAGCGAGATCCCGAAGTCTACACCAACTTGGTTATATTCTCTTTAGGATCTTTCTTGACCGATAAAGAAGTTCTCTGAAAGATACATTCCTCAGCCATTATAAAATATTTGAGCTTTTGAGATCCATCCGACTTTTTGATGGTGAAAGTTTGGACAAAATTTGGTTGCACATTTATATTAATATTTAGTATACAGAGAATAATATATAAAGTATAAAACGTTCATAATGTGAATAGAGTTATGAGTATAAAAAATCTAGTTTAACTCTTGAGTAATTCGACAAGTAGTCTTATTTATCCCTTAAATAATTCGATAGAAGATTTAAGATAAGATTTGGAAAAAATAAAAAGTCAATATAAAAGGCATAAATAGTATTTAGTTAAATAAAACCGAAAACCCTATTATAGGAACCCCTAATATAGAATTAAAAAATGTTGTCAGACAATTAACGCTTCAAAATGAACGTTTATTCTCCGGGTCGAACACGTCTTACGAGCAGGTTGGGTTCAACTATCCGCAAAGAGAAAGAGAGTGGACGCAGTCCACCGTATCGTAACATATTTGGCATGTAAATGTGAAAAGGAAAAAGGATATTTAAGACGTGGTTTAGCAGCAGGAGAGAAGCTACTCCTACAGAAGTTTGTATAATTTTTAAAATAATCTAATGTACGGATATTCTTGTATTGTGCATCTGAATAATTTTGTGTACCTATTAAATAAGATGAAAGGTTCAAATATGTTTCAAGGGACCTAAAATTTGGACTTGGAGAATTGAGGGACTAGTTTTTAATATTAGATTAATTGCATATTGCTGGCTGCCTTACCTCGTAATACTACTCACTGCTTAATCTAATTAAGCTACAATTCTAAATTTATTTATCTACAAGTTCCACGTTAAACTTAGACTTCAGACTAATCATATAATTAGAGGAGATGTTAGGTATAAAATTGAAATGGAAATTTTTCTTCTCAGAAACGTCCAACTTTCTATTATTAGAAATATATAATTTTTCGTGACTAAGTTTCAAAGTTTTTGAAAATATTTTAACTTAGAAAAATCTGCTGCTTTGAAATAGAAAATTCAATCGACTTGTTCTAAAATAACTTCGCTAACAAAACTTCCTTTCTCTAGTTGCAACAAAAAATTCAAAGTAATAATAGCAATTTACGTATCTACATTTAAAAGACCCTCTAATTTTACGTTGCTGTTTGTAATTACACTGTACGTACACTAATAATTACTCACACGATGTTACTCACATCTAAAATTAAGAAGTACTCAACCAAATGCTTAACAAATAGAGCAAGGATATGGCAACGGAAACGATTTCAAAAGGACACGAATTCAGTTGGGCAAGGAAAGAAGAGCACGAAGTTACTTTGCACCGTTCCGCGTTAATTATAAATTCTATCAAAGTAATTTCTTGCGTTGTCAAACATTTCTGTCATGAGATTTGCTCATAACTAATAACACAAGTCACATTTGTTAAATATTTGTCCTCTGTGATTGATGTTATAAGGATCGATAAATATATATATAGGGTTTTTTGCGATTAATTTTTACAGAAATCAATTTGAAAATGAACTTAGTTCAGGTAAAGGGCTAACTATAATAAATGTAAGAAAATGAAATAGTTGCTTTACTCACTCCGTTCCCTTCCTGCAGTTTTCACCATTTCACACAAAATTTCTTTGCATTCGTGAGTCAGAATAAAAGACTAATTATGTCGTCGGAAAGCTAAGTGAATAAAGAAGTTTCTGTGAAATTTGCTGCCCTCCACGTCTAAAAGTAATTACCTTGATAACAGATCAAAGTTTTCGTAATTTACAAATTTTGCTCCCTGAAGCAAGTTTAAACTTTTATTGCTCCACCTGTTTTTCAGTTCGAGGGTAAAATGGGGTCTACTATAATAGTAAATTTATGGGCCTTTTCAATAGTCTTTGTCATTTTCTTGTAGAACTAACGGTATGGAAGATACAATCAATATTATGAGTGAAACTACTGTTTCTCTGGAAAGAACCATAAATCCAAATTTTCTCTGCCATTTTTGCAAATCGGACGTAAATTTATATAAATTTTTGTGTTGCATTTCAGGTGCAATTTCATGTCTACAAGTTTGTCACACGAGCTTCCTGACGAATTCAGCGACGTTGTAACAGACTTCTTAAATGTCTAAAATTATATTTTCCTACAGACAGTAATAAATTGAATTCAACCGTGTGTAACTTCCCTTCACGCATGATATTAAAATCGTGTTTGAAAAGTAAAAAAAAAAAAACTAGATGGCCTTGTTTCACAAACTCAGTAAAATTGTAAATTAGATAGTGCGGTTAAAGTTCTTTCGCTGTTTTCCAGGGAAACCTATGTTCATAAATTGAATTCGACGAACGTTGAGGTTTAATGCACAGCTAAGTGCACCGCATCTTATCGACAACATATCAAATCTGTCATTTGCAAGTTTTTTTTCGACACGACGAGCGTTCAGCTTCTAACGCATTAATTAATCGATTTGCATTCGAGTTTACGATTTTACTAATTTTTTGTACATATATAATCTTGATCATTTGATTAATGAACGACTCGTTTGCAACTTGTAGAGCATTTAGCACTAACCGAAGAGGATTTTGACGAGTTTGATGCTGGTTAAGTAATAAATACGCGATTGATGGTTCTATGATCGAACAGAAAACGAGCTAATGATTATATCGCGAATTCCTCTTCATTGGCATCTACATTTTACGCGAAATATGAAAAATGGTTCTGTGAATAAAAAAAAGAAAATAATGCGAATAACACTATGTATGATACAAAATTGTTAAGTCTCTGAAACATTGAGTATTTGCAGAGAAAATAATAAAAAATCATGAACTGATAGTATATGGTTTGCGTAATAAATGAAGTTGGGTAATTCATAATATGCAACGCTTTGCTTGCAACACGTGACCTATGACCAGGTCTAGATCCAGTATTAGTGGAACCGGAAAGTAATGTCGTTTTTTCGATTAAATTCAAGCATATAATGTTTGAACAAGTTTTTATTTTTAGCCAATGATGTAATTACCCTAGTGATCAACAACCTTTTTCCATCTAGCGTACAATTTTTTTATTTCAGATCGATAAAAATCAATTGGCTCTTGAGCAAAATGTCTCGAGAGTGCTTCTTTTGATATCATCCGAATTTGCAAATTCTTTGCCGCTTAGAAAATGTTGTAGCTATCGGAATAAATGAAAATCCGATGATGCAATATCGGGTGAGTACGATGGGTGAGACAATACCTTCCACCCCAATCCATTAATCTCTTCTAGGGTTCGTTTAGCAAGGTGTGGTCTTGCATTGTCGTGTTGCAGAATAACGCCGTTTCTGTTGACAATTGCCGGGCCACTTTTCAATTAAAGATTGATTTACTCGATCCAATTGCTCGCTGTAAAGGTTTGCATCTATGGTTTGTCCAGGTTTCAGCGCTTCAGAATGAATGGCCATGCGAATACTCGATCAAACGCACAGAAGCCCCTTTTTGGGGTGTAAATCTGGCTTAGCTGTACTTCGTGGCGATTCATTCGAAAATATGTATATAATGCGTTTCACGTTTTGGATTATGTGATTTTGAAAAGATTTCACGCTACTCGAAGTCCAAATTTTTCATTTTTCTGTTGTTAAATAATTTTGAGACAGACACATTATATTAAATATCATCGATAATACCAAATGGAAATAGGGGATGCCAGAATTCCACAGCGTACGTTAATTTGTCGGACAGCGTCGCGACGACCTTCATCATAAAGAGTAAGTAAATTCAGAGATTAGAGACGCGACAATCCTCTTCCCAAATAGGGGTGTGCAAACAGGTCGGAGAACGAATCGTAGGTGGTCTCGAGTAGGTGGTGGGTTACTGGAGCCGCGAACGGGGTCACTTGGACGCGGACTAGGAAGAACGCGACCTCCTTCGCCTAAATTTTCGTCGCTGGGGTCAAGGTTGTTGCGGAAAACGGTACAGAGCGAAGAGCGTCGAATGGCACTCGGAGCGTTGATGTCGAGATCGGCCTGACGAGGAGGCCTCGTAGTTTCCAGTAGGAACGCGAAGAGAAAGAGATGAAGCGGGGACAAGCGCTCGCGTGCGCTTTTTATTCTCGCACGAGAGACAGTGCTCTTTTGTTCCGTCGAATTTGATTCCCTACGAATCCGCTGTGCTGCACTTCCGTTCGTGGAAATTAAATTCTCATTGGTGTCGTGTTTTGACCAGGTTACATGAGAACAAAGTTAATTGGGATCGTGATGAGAAGCTGTGCGCGAATGTATACGTGCTTTTTTATTGCTGTGAGATTTGACTTGATGATTCATTTATTATTACTGTAGTCTATTTTATTTATCGTCAACTCTTTTGGGCGACTATTAGTCTAAGTAGTTTAAATTTATATTTTCATGGTAAAAGTTTGTTTAAACATAGAGGATCAAGTATATTCCTTGTTGAAATGAGTTTTTTATTTTGATAGATTTAAATAAAGAAGTGATGTTTCCTTTCTGATTTCAATAAATGTAACTAATAGAAATAAGATAGTAGAAATGTAATCTAAGTAAGTATTTGTTAAATGAATAGATAAATTGTTTGTTCAATTAACGATAATTTGAATTAAAAAAATAATTCGACCATACATCATTTCAGAATATCCACGCTGACAGAATGCGGAACATCTACATTGAGATACAACAGCCAAAAATGACTTAGTTAAGAAGGTAGTGTGTGCATTGGAATTTCAAATGATCTACAAAGAATTAGCTGTTGCAATACACGTATTATATCACTGTACAGACCGAATTATTCTCTAATAATTAATATAGACACAATTCTAAGCCATTTTCTTTACAGCGGATACCATGTTCCCCCAGACACTTCATGCCTTAATTTTTTTTCTCGATCTAACAGTTCTCATTGAACAATACTATAAATATCACGGTCAAAAATAAATAGCACTGCCATTGTACATCAAATACTTCTAAAGAGTAACCCACTCTTCTGAGTATAATACATTCTAGTACATTCTTTGCTATTTTGCGAAAAATTAAAACACATGATATAGTACAGACATTACAGATATTAAACCACACAAAATATTCGAAGGAAACTACATGTTTTAATATCTCCAGAGAATGTCACAAATCTGTGTTTAGATTCTATTCCATATAACACTATTAAATACTTAACAAATATTTCAAATGTTTTCTAAAGAAATTCTTTAGCTAAATATTATCATGGAAATGTTTCGAATACTACAAACATTTCATTCATATCTCGGCAGTAATTTATTATAAATGTTAAGAATGTTAATATTTAATAAATTCTATGAGAATCACATATACAGATAGAAGATTATAATAAATTTGTTTGATTTTAGAATACACGGTGTACCATCGATTGGAAGTTTCGAACGGTACATTCGCCTCGACGAATGGCGGACAATTGGACGTGGGTATTGCCGGCTAGAATTAAGCGCAAATGGCAATAGGTTTGACCAGTTTGCTGGGCACCACTTCCATCCTCGGATTCAGCCTGATTCCTCTGCTAGCTTCACGGTATTTCGATACAACCAAACGGATCCAGAATCTCATCCATCTAATCCTGGCTAGGTGAGATCAACCAATTTTTATCTGCTATTATTGCACTTATTTAAAAACCATGCCTGTTTAGCGTTCTAGATTCCTCTATTTTAAAATTGCTTTACTTACATCAAACTTTAATTTAATGACTTGGTAGATTAATTTAATAAAGATAATCAGTTAGTTGGACCTTTTAGAAAAATATTTTCGAACGATTAGTCTTGTGATATACATTTATTGCATGTTTCTTGTTAAAAAAAGAATTTTTATTTGAATAACTTTGAAACACGCTGTAGATTATTTAAACGGGACACAAACTGTATCTACTATCAATTTAAGTAAAATTCAACGATTGTTATTACCCATGGTCCGTAAAACAGACTAATATTGAATTAAATTGATCCTCAGATCCCAAATAATCTTACAAATATTACGTCAAGAAATTGCGAATGTCAGATCGCGTCAAAGATTGTTACTTATGTTTTCAACCAAAAGCTCGCAAGCAACGAGGCAACTAAACTTAATTTCGCTTGTTTCAGCTAGTTGGACTAACCTAGGCAACACCCTTACTTCTTGAAATTCAAGGTCAACCGCAATCTCTACCCAACCCAACAAGCCCTTATCATAGGACGGACGGCTACAAAACCATCCAAGGATCAGCTTGTAAAACTGGTTTTATTATATTATATAAGAATCATAATATTATATAGGAATTCGTAAATCGCGATTAGCTCGCAGATGCTGAGTGTTCCGATTGGCGGAACAATAAAACGTAGGGTCCTCGAAGGCCTCGTTTATGACACGTTCGTGACTAAAAGGCTACTTTCGAGACTGAGACGTTTTAAGTAATTTTGTCAACTATCGCGACTTTTGACACAATGGTCTCAGTAGCCATCGCGTGTTGTAAGCCAGGTATTTCTTAAGGGTCGATCCAACATGTGCACGTAGCGAAATCTTGACCTTTGAGACTTCGAAAGTTCCGTACCTGTACAAGTAACTTTGCACCCTCTTGAAGCGAACGCGCGCTTTGGACGAACAAGAGGGTGTGAACGATGCTCGAAGAGGTACACTGATTAGTAACTTGAATCGTTTCGGCAAATGTCAACAGCGTTTACTCCCTGGACGAGCTCCCAAAAAACTATCGAATCGAAAGTCAATCAGAAAACTACCAACGAACGACGCAGTCATCGTCTACCAACGAACGAGGTAGTTTTGCGGCAACAAAGAACAAACGAAGTCAAAACAATCATTTGCAAAACGGTCCAATTGTAAGTGAACTGAAACGTACGTAACCGAATAATACAATCAGTCGCTAATTTGAACACTTCCATATGACCGGAAAGTGCTAAGTGATAAACGAGCTATCTAATATTAAGTTGGCGGAGCGAGCAATCTTCTGGGCCAAATCTGAGCCTTACACTGAGGGTGCTATTCAACGCCGACAAGAAGGCGACAGACGTGCTAGTCTTCCGTGACGAACGCTAGCAAGTGATAAGGATGAGACAGTTAACTTGGCTAAAGAGCACTTGACGAAGTTCAGTGTACCCGTGACTTCTGACCTGAGAACTCGGGAATAACTCTTCAGGATCACGTTGGCCTTGGTGAATTTACCCGACAGCTTGAGGAGGGATCGTTTCCAGATCTTCTGCGTGATCAAGGAGTACGTGCTCAACAAGTGGGATGTGTCATGTACTTGTTCAATTCTGACAATTACTTACGCCATTTACTACCTCGTTGGAACGTGGAAAATGCGAAATCGCTGATCGATCCGACAGCGTCGCGTTTGAATGTGTACGATGCATAGGGGTATGTATAGTAGCTGACGCGTCGATCATGCCCAACATCAACAGCGAATTCGAACACAGCTGTTATCATGATTTATGAGAAAATCAGTGATATCATTAAGAAGGACTAGTTTCATTAGAGGAAATGATATTTGTGACGATGACCAAGAATAGAGGAACTTATCGTTGATTGATTCAGACCAGTTTCGTTATTTAAAATAGGAAGTAATGTAAGAGTTTGGTGGATTAATGATGTTATGTGACATCACGAGATCGAGTAGCGTTTGTTTTACTTTTTGAAAGTATGACAATCGCAGCGAAAGAGTAGTTGCTGCGTAGCTAGCGTATAGGAAACATATAGCTTCTTATCACTAATGTAATTTTAATTATAATATATGCGTGTGTGTGTGTATATATATATCATATATATGTATATACACAAACTTAGAAATGGGATAGAGACGCAAGTGTAATTGGTTATTGTGTAGCGACTAAGAAAGTGTTGTTTCGTGTAAAGCTTTTATTGATACAATTGATATTCAAAATGCTGCCAGCTAGAAAAGTGGTGGAATATACTGGTGAATGCAAAATCACCGAATTGAACGGAATAAAATTGATTTAATTAATTGTTTGCAAGACGCAAATCCGCATACTAATTGGTTTCGTAAAATTGAAGCAATTTTGGCAAGCGCAGGAACTACGGACACTATTGCGGAGTGTAAAGCGCAAGGTCTGTTAGCAGCTGCGAGTGGAACGAGCAGTAAAAGCAAATTATTGAAGCAGATAACAGATTGCACGTATAATGGAAAGAGAATTACGAATCGCGGAACACCAAACAATTCTAATTCAGTGGAAACGCGAGGAAAAATATGTTTAGAGGCCGTTACTAACGGATCTTTGTTTCGAACATGGGAGAGTGAGGTGAATTTACTTATCGAAATGTACGGGGCTACAGATAAAATATTAAATAGTGTCATTCTTGTGCTGAAAATCTAAAATTAAATGCCGCTGAACTTTTATTGGAGATGCGAAAGATGTTCGACAGACGCGTGAATGTTACAGTTATAGTTTTATAGTAATTTACAATGATGTATATTCTGTTTCGACCACAGAAAGTTATTATCGTGGCAATAGTGAGCCTTGGTTGCCCAACGTTATATTCCCTTTTGCTCTTAATATTTATTATCACCGTTAATATATCCCCTGAGAGGTTAAGTTTAATTATTTACATAATTCTTGTTTACTACAATAGATTGACTTTACTATTACTACTATTACTATTTATTATTACTACTGTTATACGAACGATGATTCGAACGATGCCAATTTATCCAGAGTGTCTGTTTTCTTGCTTTCTCGAATTGTTTCATTGGCGATAATTGCTTGGCTGTTGTCTCTTACAATGAGGACAAGGTAATTTGGAGGTCGAAGAAACAAACGAGTGTTGCGGACGATATTTAGATCGAGTATTTGGCTTTATTTCCACCTGAGTACGACGTTGTAGGAAGATCAGAAATTCCTTGTATAATTTTTGATAAATTATTTCAATCAATAAGGTGTCCCAGTGATCAACGAGCTCCTTTAACGCTTCAAGTGCTCGATCATGATTTTGTACCTAATCGATTAATGACTGAACCAAGTTTACTTTCGATGAACATTGAAAATTGAATAACGCCTTAATATGTGTTTGACGAATAATTTTAACGATTGTCATATCGTTCCTTTAGGATACTTCAAGCAATCATGTAATTTTCAGACGACATTTCGATTGATGCTATCACTTCCGCGGCTTCATCTTCCAGACAAACCTTCGAGTGATACAATTTTTCAATGTCCTGGATATTACTATCGTCATCGACAAGGGATAAATGAATAAATCATGAATCACGGCATGTTTATACGCGAGAACGATCTTTTAGAAGTCTAGATGATGCTAACAAGAGGTTCGTAACAGCGTGAACCACTTTGAATAAAGGCTGCATCATTTAGAGGGTCCTCTTACGAACATTACTACTAGGATCATTTACAAGTATTTCTAATTCGGTATTGATTGCTAAATTCTGCAAACTCTTTATCAATGTCTCGCATTCGCTTCTCTGGACTTGGAAAATCGCGCTCAGCTACATTCTGTCGACAAACCTTACGAAATTGGTTATTTTCCTTTTCGAGTTCGCGATTTTGGTTTCAAATTGCTGTTCAGCTATTTCGACAAATTATTAATCGATGCATGTAACGAATTGTACACATATACCGAGAACGCGCGTTATTGAATGGGATTAGTTGGTGGCGTAGTAAATCGCTTACCTTGGCGACAAACTTCCAACTTGTTATTAAATACTGTTTAACCGATATATTCATAAATATATTTATATGATCTGTATGATGAATAGTGAGTGGCTGCCTTGTCCTTTCTGCTCAGTGGCTGGATCTTGATATGTAAGAGGGAAACTCTTTTTAGTTCTATTTTCGTTCATTCCTTATTCGAATTCACTGCCACGTATCGCGGTATAGTGAGGTATCCTGCGTTTATATAAAAACACAAGGTTTAGGATAATTTTATGGTCAAAATACAAAAACACTGCTTCGATATAGTTCGAAATTTACTCCCGAATTATGTTAGCTACAGATTTCGACAATCACTGGATAATCAATATTACTTTTAGAGAATACTTTTATAGAATTAACTTTTAGAGAATGATCCTCAACGACTGGTATTTCTTATAACTTATATTTCGGTAACGGTTGGGGAGATGGGAGAATTTACAGTTTCTTGACAAGATTTTGTAAGTGTGTATCTTATGATGTTTCGAACTCGTTTAAATTTTGCTGAAGACTTTCGAGGAAAGTTATCCGGTGGGTGTATTTTGTAGCTAAGACAAGCAGATTCGCTGATAACCATTTTACGAAATTTAAGGAAAGTGGTTGTTGAAGCCAAATGGTACCAAGGTACAACACACAGGTACCAAGTTTACTCTCGAGTAACGTACATGAGAATTCCATGTCGTCTAATCTCGATCGTACCAAGCAATGAACCCAAAAAGCGCCTCCACTTGAACAATGCGACAACGACACAAAAGATTCAAAGCTAAAACGACGAAAACCTTTAGCAGTTGTGTATAATAAATAATTATTAAAGTTTGAATTCCAAAGCAATGGTTTTTTTGGATATTATTCCTGCTATGGACAACTGTTTCCCAAATGTGGCTATAGTCGACAATCACCAAAGGACGGGTCGGTGGTTGCCTTTTACAAAATTAACAAACCTGAATAGACTTCCCTTTGCTTTATAGTATGTTTCTAAATAATTTGTAATGGGTCTTAATAATTACCATATTATTAATATATTCATTTGATGACATTTTGAACGTACAAGTAGATGGAAATTGAGAAAAATTTACACTTAAGTAACTTTCTTCACGAACAATATATTTACACGAATAAGTTATGTAAAGTATTCTGCATTTATCCAATCAATAATTAGAATCCGTCCGCTAAAACTATGACTTGACTATGCTACTAAATATTACTACGAAACTATGATCTTGCACATACAATTAGATGAATTTTGAGAAAAATTTACACTTAAGTAACTTTCTTTATGAGCGATTGGCTTACACCACTAAATTACGTAAAGTATTCTGTATTTTATCCAACGAATAATTAGAATTCGTCCGCTAAAACGTAACGATTAGCGTGATTATGAACTATCTCGTGTATACCGCGAAAGAACTTGTAAAATAAGAATCATTCACTTATAAACAATTTAAAACTCGCAATAATATCCGATCGCAGAATTTCTTTCTTACCTTGAAAGAAGCAATTTGTGCGAACAAATTATTAAGCTTAAACAAAATTGGTGTCTGAAACAGAAAGTTGCTCTAAAATAACATTACCGATACACGTAATCTGATACAGCTTCTGAAAAGCGATTAAGGGTGACGGTTCATCGAGCACCCTTCGTAGGACCAAAATGGTCACTGTACCGTCTTAAACTTCCCAGCCTTGACCGTTGATTAGGTACACTCTATTTATCGGAATCGATGAACACATTTAACAATCCCACCGTTCTTTCGCCCAAGTTAAATCCACCCTGCGACCAATCGCACCCAAGAGAACTCCGCGACCGATATATCCTCCACTCGCCATTCCACTCTGCGATATAAGTCTCGATCGTTTTCCTAAGCTTAAGCCAGTCGCGATTCTACTGATCGAGATGTTGCGTTTAGTTTGACAACAATATCGTGGCGTAGTAAATTTCTAGTGGTTAAGAGTTACAGTGTTAGAGATGTTGCATGTGTGGACTTAATTTATGTGTCGGAGTAGAAGAAATATGTAGACGTTTTTTAATATTGTTCAATAGTGGATTAATGAAAACAATTGCTACTTGCAATTATTGATCTAAATCTGATTTAGTTTTTCAATGACGATGGTAATAGTGGAAAGGTTATGTAAAATGAAAAGTGTGCTTTTTCTGTACATTTCCAGACTAGAAAACTCTGTTAAACACGTGAGATTGCTTGTCTGCATCTAATAGGCTGATGCAAAAATCGCTTTTCATAGATGTTACAAATAGAGATATCTATCTAGGATTAAATAGATATCAAGCAAAGAATCGATAAAAAATATACAAATATAATATAAATATGTATGTATCGCACATTGTATTTACATTATACGACACTTAACTTTGTTTAATCTGTTTAATAATTAAAACCGCCATTAAATAAAAATCAACAGAAAATCGTATCGAAAAAGAAAGCAATACGTCGAATTAAAGCCGTTTTACTTTTGGAACGAAATCTATTACATGAATCAGTGATTCTTTGGTAAAACGAAAGTTTTACCATGCGTAACCATGATTCTTACGATTTTTTCTTTGACAATCTCGATCTCTCCAAGCCCATGAATTCACGGCCTCGATCTATTTGTAACGGGAAACATCGACGACCGTATTGTTTTTTTTTTCTAATCTACGTTGTACGAATTGCATATTCTATCCAACAGAAAAAAAAGTTGTAAGTTTCCGAATAATCACTACATCAGAAGCAGTAAAGAGATTAATTTAAAACGGAGAACTTTATTTACGCTCGGTAAATGAAGATATAAATAAAGCTGTATAAATGGGGAATATTGGTTCTCCTTATAAACAATCCTCATATAACATAGTATTTTTAAATAGTGTACTCGTTTGAAAATTAACAGAAAATAAATGAATCTAATATGCCATAATTTAAAAGAATTTACTTCAATTAATTTAAATTATGTTAAGTTCGTCTTCTATGTAACATTTACATTGTTCAAATACTTTAGAAGGAAGTATAGTCATATTATACAAGGACTATAATAGAGTTAATTTCGACAGATAATGGCACATGAATTTTACACATATATTATTATTTATTTACACATATATTATTTAGGCATTATTAAATTAAATAGGGACTTGTTATAATTTAAAATACATGACATCAAACTAACTTAGAGTGTGGAATGAAAAAAGTAAGTGTAGGCTTAAGGAGGGTGGAACTTCCACGTTTAATAACTATCGCTGATTCAAAAATCGTTTGTTCCATTTGAAGTATAAAAATGGTATTTGAAATATAAGTTATCCCTGGTTGAAATGTAAATTTGCTATTGTTCATTTATAAGGTTGCTCTTTGAAATATAAATCTGCTCTAGTTGAAGTGTTGAAGAAAAATGTTATCGTTGAATTATAAAGTTGCTCTGCTCCTTTACACTTCCGCAGAAGGTTTAACCCCTTTGGATACCGATTTGGGTGATAAGATTTTTGTGTTTGGTAGAGATTTAATTTGATGATGCACGAAGTAGAATATAAAGACAGCAGATTTCGTGCGAGAATTCATTTGTTTGACCGATATAAAAAATACAAAATGAAACTAAATAAATTCAAAACTTTTTCATCGCATTTCTCAAAGTCATCTCATTTATAAAAACTTTCGTTAGCACTTTCACAAAATACATTACTTATTTTTGACATCATGGGGCAACTAATATCAATTACTCTTCCTAAATTTAAATGAGGTATTAAACTCGTTATCCGTAAGTTAAGCAAACCAAGTGTACTTGAGGAATGAAATACTGTACATCTGGTTAAGGTTTGGTGTGCTTGTAAATTACGTATTCTTGGATATGAGGTATAAATTCTACTTTCGTGCCGACAACTGTGCAATAATTGTACCACGATACGGCGTTGTTTACGGCGTGCAGATGAGAAAGTAACATTTTTGACATTTCGTTGAACAAGTTGTTATCTTTTAATATTACTCAGAACTGATGTGAGAAAGTTTCTCGATGTTCCGATTTACATTGCACTCGGTTTTCAATTTTACTCAGAGTTAAAAAGAGAAAGTAGAAAAATTATAGTACGAACTGCACAATTGATAGCGCGACATTTTCTCGTTAAAAATTGTTATCTTTATATTTGCACAAAATATAAAACTTGCCAGCATAAGTGTATATAACGTATAGTTCACTCTTATGATACACCTTGTACTATGTCTTATACATTTTCTGCAAATTTATCGAAAACATAAAGGTTATAAAATCAAGTAAATAATCAATCAGTAATAAAATCTCGTTATACACATGTACCTCCAAATTTGGGACGTCGTTTGTTTAAATAAAGTATTTAAGACAAAAAACTAAATAACTCCTCTGTCTGTTTTCCAAATTAATATAATTGATTTATTTTAAATTTTACTTATTTAGCAGCCAAAGTAAATCTAATGAAAACCGTTCAAACCTTTATAACATACTTAGAAATGAAGTATGCATCTACAATAGAAATGTATAGAAATGTGGAAGAATTTTGAATGCTATTTGAAACAAGAGACGCAAAATAGAAATAAGCTTATATTAACTGACACGCGTAATTTTTCATGTACCAGGTACACTATAAATAAATGACGTTCACAGGTGGAGATGCGACCGTCTTTTGATTGTGGTTATGCGCAGAGGCGCTATGTCCCAAACGGCAGGTTTACAGTAGCAAAGGATAATGAAATTATCTTTATTAAAAGTTAATCAATAATTAGGGTTTCAAAGGTTATGTGTTGCGGAATATTCTAACGAGTTTTTTTCGTGAATGTTTTAAAACGACGAGTCAGTTGTTCATCACTCGTCTTTACAGTAATATCTCAGCTGTAAAGAACTATCCGTATATATCGTGGTAACAAAGATCTCATTATTTTTATCCGTTCCTCCATATTTAACAGATATTCCACAAACTGCTATTTATCAAATCAATCTATCAAAAACAGACATGTAAATATTTCATGATTTAACACCTTACATAGACCAGTGATGTAGTCGTCTGAGAAAAACAGTGTTATTTCCCGACGTTTAGTTTAACATTGGCGTGATGGAGGCATTAACTTTGATAGAGAATGATCCTCAACGGCTCGTATTTCTTCTAACTTACATTTCGGTAACTGTTGGAGAGACGATGTAAGCTACGATATTTTCGACACGTTTTTGTAGACGTATCTTCAGATGTTTCGTTTCTAACTAATTTTACTATGAAATTCTGATTAAGTAACCGCTCCAAACTATGGGTCACCCGCAGATATCCAGTATTACCCTCAGGTGACGCACACGTGATTTCCGCGTGTGCTAATCTCTAAAAAAAGCGCCTCCACTTGAACAATGCGACAACGATACAAAAGATTCGAAGTAGACGACGAAGACCTTTAGTAGGTATGTCTAGTAAATGATAATTAACTCGACTTCGAAATTAATGGCTTTTTGGATATTATTTCTGCTATGGACAGCTACTTGCCAAATGCAATCTTAACAAATAGTTATTCCCGAATAGGTGCGCGCAACGGATTGGAGAACGGCAGCTCGAGTGACTCGGGAGTTACGTGAGCCGCGAACGGGGTCACTCGGACACGGAAGAGGGAGATCTCGCGGCCTCTTTCGCCGCGATTTTCGTCGCTGGGGCTAAGGTTGACGTGGAAAACGGTATGGGACTATGTACGAGAATGACGGAGCCCCGAACGGCATTCGAACCGTTCACGTCGAGAGAAAGTATAGAGGCCTCCTAGCTTCCAATAGGAACGCGAAGAGAAAGAGACAGAGCGGGGTCGAACGCTCGCATGGACTTTTAATTCTCGCACGGGTGACAGTACTGCTTCGTGCGGTCGAATTTGGTTCCCTTTACCGGCGGCATTGGAACGAGTCCGTTCTGCTGCACTTCCGTTCGTGGAACGTTCGTGGAAATGAAATATTTATTTGCGACGTGGCTTGGCTAGGTTAAACGGAGTTAAGATCGTGGTGTGAATAGCTGTGCGCGAATGTGTGCGTGCCATTTTATCGCTGCGAAATTTGGCTTCATGTCCAATTTATTAATTAATCTAAATGGTTACAAATATTTCAATGGCAAAGGTTTGCTAAACATAGAGAAACAAGTATATTCGTTGCTAAAATGAGTTAAGTTTTTTATTTTGATAGAAACTATTCTTGTCACATTTGAAATAAATTTAATTGATTTAAGATAACAAAAATGTAATCCGAGCAAATATTTGTTAAATAAATTGACTGACTTGTATAAGCTTAGAAATGATCGCATAAATAGCCAAAATTAAAGAAATTAGATTAAACAAGCAACGATGTGAACACAGTAAAATCGAAAAATAATTCAGCGACACATTATTTAAAAACATCTACGTAGACATGAAATGCGATACAATATCTAAAAATGACCCACTTAAGAGGGTAGTGCGTTCGTTCGAATTTTGAATGACCCACAGAGAAATCGCGATGGCAACACACGTATTAAGTGGTATAATGCAGTGGTACATACCGAATTACTCTTTAACTTTCAACATAGGCGCAATCCTAAGCCATTTTTATTACAACGGATACCACGTTCCTCCAGACACGTCAGTCCTGCATCTATTTCATGAAAAACTGCACACGCGCGACCGAATGCCTACATTTTCTTTCTCCATCTAACATTTCGACGACTTCGAGGAGGGAGACCTTGATTGACGAAGAAGCACCGGCGGGGGTGATAACATAGACTGGAGTGGTACGAGGTTCGCGTTTTCGAAGCTAATATTGAAAGGAGGCATATTTCGCGTCTAGTTTTCACTCTCGACCTAGCTTCAGGCCAGCGCGGCTTCTGTCGCGTCCGCTCTAGCGGCCATTTGCCGGCTCCGATTCGCCGTGGCACGCGAAACTTCGCTGCGCTTCGAGTTTTCGTTCGATGATTAAGTTTGGAAACACGTCTGTGAAACGAGCGCGGTAAATCGTGAGAAAGTCTCACGAAGCCACGGAAGACAGTAAGTAGAAAGAAGAGGGGAAAAAGCGGTCGCGTAGATACCGAGTGAGCGATGAACCGATAATACAGAAGCGTTCCCAGTGTGATTTTCGATTCGCGAGCGACAATTGCCGGAATTCTTGCTCATTGTTCGCTTCGTTGCCCGTTATCAGTGTGTCTAGCTCATTTCGCTACTAACGCGTCTTGATTTAGACGAATTTTAAAATTGTGTGCTGTGTAATTCACGCGCATATAGCATATGCATATAGTGTGTCTGTGTATGTGATATTGTTTTGCTTGTCAAACGAAATGGTAACGTTTCGAAGAGGAATTGCAAACGTTTCTTGCTCGATCGTTTAATATTCGTCGTTACTTGGATCAGTGCAATTTGTGGTGTTGGAGTTTATCTTCGATAAGTGAAATATGGATGTATTCGAGGTGAACCGTTAAGTTTGTTAACCCATAAGTACACAGCCATTTTCTAATACTTTTGTTATTTTTATTACGTGTATTTTTTGTATATATTATTTAGATTAAGTGGTACTTATGTCATGTACAACGGATAAAAGTGTTTCTAATTGTAGCTTGATGAACTCATAGAAGATGGAGTAATTACTGTTAAGAATGTTCTGTTAGATATTTGCTTCTTTTGATTAATCACAATTTGCTTTGTTTTTGCAATTACTTTGCTATTGGTTTACATCTTTTTCTTCTAATCTTTTATGGATTGGCATACGATTTTCTGATTGATAATTATTTAATTCTTTCTGTTTGTCTTAATTACGCAACTGTTTTAAATGAATACTTTAATGGTCATGAAACGACTATTTATAAATGTTGGAAATTATTTTAAAAAATTCGATTGTATAAATCGTTTCTTTTCCACTTTTAAAACATTATATTTATCAATTTGATAAGGACAGTATTTCTACTAAAAAATAATTGTATTTTAATTGATACGAGTATTAAGATAATATCATTTTTGCACAAATTGTTTATCCATGAAAATAATACGTGTATTTTATAATTATTGTATTTGCATTTATTTTATTCCGTTGCATCAATATTCCACCACGACAGTATTTATTACCAAATTCTGTTACGTACGTATTTAATATAATTTAACGATATCGCATTGATATAATACAATTATTGTTCAAATGCTCTGATGCAGTAACATTTTTTTCATTTTAAAATTATAGTTCCTTTAAATTTACTGAACCGTTCGAAATTATAATACAATACGGAAAGAAAACCATAAATTTACAATACACAATCATTCTATCACTTTAACGGAACCAATTTTCGAATTTTCACGAGCGTATGGTTAAACTTTATATAATTAATAGTAACGTTTATTGAAATTTAGAATAATTTAGAATAATTTTTTTTTTTATTACAATCAATCAAGTGTCATAATATTTCTAAAGAATAACCTACTTTTCTGAGTAATACGTTCTAGTACACTCTTTGCTATCGTATAGCAGGTGTATTTATGAAATATTCAAACATGTAAAATAATACAGAATATATTATAATACATACAAAATGTTCGAAGGAAACTACAAGTTTTAGTATACAGAAAATGTCCCAAATCTGTGTTCAG
This sequence comes from Xylocopa sonorina, assembly GCF_050948175.1. Taxonomy (NCBI): domain Eukaryota; kingdom Metazoa; phylum Arthropoda; class Insecta; order Hymenoptera; family Apidae; genus Xylocopa; species Xylocopa sonorina. The sequence continues at coordinate 2,630,547 of NC_135195.1, read as the reverse complement.
ATTTTGTTCCATCGATTCACTTTGTGACATTAAGATTATTAAATAATAGCTGGTACCTTTTCCGTTATTAATTTTCCATATCTTTCCATTCCTCAATCCTTTAATGGAAGCGTAAGAATTGAAACATGAATTGAAACGAATTGAAGCATTTTCTGGGTCAATCTTAATTACCACAATTCGTAAATTGATCACAGGAAAGGATATTGAAGTGAACGCACAATTACAAATATTATGAACGTAATGCAACAATATTTTACAAACATCTCAAATGTTTTATAAAGGAATTCTCTAACTAAATATTATCATGAAAATGTTTCGAATACTACAAACATTTCTTTTGTACCTTAACGGTAATTTGTTATAAACGTTGAGAATGTTAATATTTAATAAATTCTATAAGCACGATTAATTTGTTTGATTTCAGAATACATGGTGTATCTGAAAGTTTCAAACGGCACATTCGCTTCGACGAATGGCGGACAATTGGACGTGGGTATCGCGGGCTAGAATTAAGCTGAAATGGCAATAGGTCTGACCAGTTTGCTGGGCACTACTTCCATCCTCGGATTCAGTCTGATTCCTCTGCTAGCGATCGGCTTCACGGTATTTCGATACAACCAAGCGGATCCAGAATCTCATCCGTCTGATCCTGGCCAGGTGAGATCAACCAATTTTTATCTGCTATAATTTTTTTTGAACCTACGTCCTTTCATTTATTTAAAAAACTTGCCTGCTTGGCGTTCTAGATTCCTCTATCTTTTACAATTGCTTTACTTACATTAAACTTTAATTTAATTGCTTGGTAGATTAATTCAATAAAGATAATCAGTTAGTTGGATAAGTTATTCTTGTAACAAAATCGTGCCTTCTAGAAAAATATTTTCACACGATTAGTCTTATGGTATACATTTATTGCATCCTTCTTGTTACTTAAAAAATGAATTTTTATTCAAATAACGCTGAACCATTCTACGAATTACCTAAACGTTTACGCATAATTGTTTATACTAACAATTTAAGTATATCCGACTACTTTAAAAATTCAGGAGTTCAACGATCGTCAATACCCACGGTCGGTAAAACAACCTGTAGATCCTAAACTGTTACTAATTTACGTTCCCAACTAGCTTTGTCGTGGACAATATTGAATATTAGAGATGCTACGTCGAGAAATCGCGAATAACGTGTTATGTTCCATGAAACAAAGGGAAACTTTCAATTTCAGCTGCTGCGCACGTACGATTTCATAGTGGTCGGAGCAGGTAGCGCTGGCGCAGTGATCGCGTCGAGACTATCCGAGGTATCGAATTGGACCGTGTTGCTTTTGGAAGCTGGCAGCGATGAGACTGAACTTACGGACATCCCCTTATTAGTTAGCTACATCCAGCTTTCGGAGCACGACTGGAAATACAAGACTGTACAACCGACCACAACGGCCTACTGTCTCGCCATGATTGGCGGCAGGTGCAACTGGCCGCGTGGGAAGGTGCTCGGTGGTAGCAGCACGCTCAACGCCATGGTTTATGTCCGGGGCAATCGGTAATTCAGGATTTCGTTAACGGAACCTTCATGCAATTAACGCGCGTTTAATTACGATCGAACCTCCATTATTAACGTAACGAACATTTGAAGAGATTACTAACTCTTCGACCGTCTTGGAATACTGTTAATTCACTTGAAAATGGAATTTCATAATTATATTAATTATTGAATCATTGGACTATCTTGTGTATTAGTATAATAAAGAGATCAAAATTGTATCGTTCTATTTACAGAGTGACTCAGTATTCCTGGCATAATCAGAAAGAAGTTATAACAGAGGTCTACATGTTTCAAAAATAAATTAGAAATGTAGAGAAGAAATTTGTTTTTAGAATTTACTTTCACACTTGGTTAACCAGCAGAAGGTGCAATTTTAACGTGAAATTATTTTACAAATAAATCAACATTGAAAATTCCATTAATTTATTCAATCGATTTAAACGAAAAAATACTATTCCACATTACTGATTTTCTTGATAATATCATTGCGGTTATTCTTCATTTGCAGTTAGCCAGATACGATTTCGTACAAAATTGAATTTCCAATCAAGAAGCATTAATCTATACATATCCAAGCTATTATCTGTTTTTTTATATCCCTAACGAATACTAATATTAACGAAATTAACGAAACTGAATTTCACTTATTTCAGGCGCGACTACGACACCTGGGCTGACCTAGGCAACACAGGCTGGAGTTACGCCGATGTTCTCCCATATTTCCTGAAATCCGAGGACAACCGCAACCCCTACCTAGCAAGAACAGCTTATCATAGGACAGGCGGCTACCAGACCGTCCAAGAATCACCATGGAGGACTCCCCTATCAGTCGCCTTCATTAAAGCAGGCGAAGAGCTCGGCTACAGGCATCAGGACGTAAACGGTGCGAATCAAACCGGGTTTATGTTCACCCAGCTGACGATCCGCCGTGGAAGCCGTTGCTCCACGGCTAAGGCGTTCCTGAGGCCGGTGAAGAACAGGAAGAATCTGCACATCGCGATGAACACACAGGTGCTGAGGGTGCTGTTCAATGGGGACAAGAGGGCGACTGGCGTGATAGTCCTCCGCGACGGCCGCCAGCAAGTGATAAGAGTGAGACGAGAGATAATTCTATCAGCCGGCGCGGTTAACTCGCCTCAGCTGCTGATGCTATCCGGGATCGGTCCTGAAGAGCACTTGTCCAAGTTCAATATACCCGTAATCTCTGACCTAAGAGTCGGGGACAACCTTCAAGATCACGTGGGCCTCGGTGGATTCACGTTCATCGTGAACGAACCGGTCAGCCTGAAGAGAGACCGTTTCCAAACGTTCTCCGTTATGAGGGAGTACATCTTCAATGAGCGAGGGCCGATGACCACGTCGGGGGTGGAGGGTGTAGCTTTCGTTCACAGCAAATACAACGACAGATCGTTGAACTATCCCGACATTCAGTACCACTTTATGCCTAGCTCGATCAATTCGGATAGCGATCAGATCAAGACGGTAGTAAGTCTACGGGACAACGTGTACAATACTATGTACAAGCCGCTTATTAATAGCGACACTTGGTCGGTTCTGCCGCTTCTACTCAGACCGAAGAGCAGGGGTTGGATACGATTGAAGAGCAGGGACCCGCACGTGCATCCGGAAATCCACCCAAATTACTTCGCGCATAAGGAGGACATAGATATCCTCGTGGACGCTATAAGGATCGCGTTCCAATTGTCGAACACGACAGCGTTCCAGAGGTTCGGGTCTAGGCCGCATACCATCCCTATGCCCGGATGCGCCATGTACCCGTTCGATTCCGACGATTATTGGGAGTGCGCGATTCGACACTTCACGTTCACCATTTACCACCCCGCTGGAACGTGCAAAATGGGACCGTCGAGCGATCCGACAGCGGTCGTGGACCCGCGCTTGAAGGTGTACGGCGTGAAGGGGTTAAGAGTGGCTGACGCGTCGATCATGCCCAACATCGTCAGCGGAAATCCGAACGCGCCTGTTATCATGATTGGCGAGAAGATCAGTGATATCATTAAGGAGGACTGGTTGCATAAGAGGAAACGTTACGTGCCACGATAATCAGGAATAGATGAACTGATCGTTGCTTAAAATAGATAAATAGGGAGCTAGAAATAGTACGTGTATATATAAAACGGGATTTTATTGTATTTATTGACTTGATTTTGCGGTTTTTGAGGACAGCGAAACACAACGTCGATTTAAGTTAATTTGGTTAATGTGGGAAGCAGTTAACTACGTGAAATTGTTGGCTTTCGTTTCTTGAATAGGACGAAAAGGTGTAGTAGAAGTGTAATAAAAATAGTTTTAATATTATCTATCTCCTGATAGAGATCGTGCTCGACGAACAGAAAGATAATTAAAATATATTTTTGTATGTTTTTTCCACCGTTGTTCCGTCCGAGCGGATGGATCGTTACTCCAAAGCGTAGAGCAGGAATAAATAAAACGCTCAGGCAGTTACTATCGACGAGAAGCCATAAATAGACAAAAATAAAATTATTATGTAGAGGAAAGAACTATTGGTTATATGCACTATATCTTATTCCACTGTATGATTCTTATTTTTTAACTCTTATAGTAGCGGGACGTATGCAATATGTATTAATATAAATTGGGAAGTAATTTTGCAAAATTTTCGCAATCTGTATTATCATGGTTCTACTTTTTCTTAAAGAATAGAGTTTATAAACGAATAACGCAAACCGAACCACGAGGAACTTTCTCGCAGTTCCGAATGACGTTAAAAGAAAGCGGCTTGCATTATCCTCTTAACAATTTAGCATTGAACCACGGCTTGTGCAAGGAAACGTCAAAAATTGGTTACTTTCTTGTCTGCGAGCCGTAAAGTCCCGAACAAATATCACGGCAAGATTGTAGCACAGCTTTCAACACCAAAGTATTATTTATACCTCGTCTCCAAGAATAGCAGTCATTTTTCAAACAGACCAAACAGATGTACCTTAACACTTAACGTTCCAACTCCACCTGTCGAAGCCAACGTATAATTCTTCTTTCTTTATTGTATACATTTCTTTGAAAATAGCATTCAACCGCAGCAATAATAATCGCGAAGGAGCCATTACTCTAGAATTTCTAATATTTTCTTATTGCTCTATCCATATTGACGACAGTAGTTTATAGCTCCATCAGTCGAATACTTTATTTTTACCTTTTCACCGTGAAAACTCGAGGTGCTCCTTCGGTTTGTTACTCGCTACGGTCAGTTGAGATACGCAGGATTTCCGTTTGTCTCACCGAGGGGTGAAGCTGGTATCTGCGAGGTACCTAGTTCTCCACTTCCATTGTTTCAGAGGACAAATCAAAAGTTACTCGTAGGAAGCTACGTTCCCCAAACTTTTTTCTATTGATAAATTAACGTATCTCTCCCAGCGTGTAATGTATTTTATGAAAGTGATAACGTAGGTTTTAACGAAAGGGATGACTTTGAGATGTACGATGAAAAAGTTCCAAAGGTTGAATAAATGAATTCTCGCACAAAATCTGCTATCTTTATGTTCTACTTCGTGCATCAACAAATTAAATCTGTTCTAAATGCAAAAATCTTATCAGCTAAATCGGTATTCAAAGGGGTTAAACGTTCTGCGGAAGTGCAAAGGAGCAGAGCAACTATATAATTCAACGACCACACTTTTATGTTTCAACTAGAGCAGATTTACATTTCAACCAGAGCTAGCTTATATTTCAAAGAATATTTTTATACTTCAAGTAGAACAATTTTTTGGAATGACGATTTATCGCATTTGTATTAAAATTTGTATCAGCGACAGTTAATTAAACGTCGAAGTTCCACCCTCCTCAAGTCTATATTTACTTTTTCCATTCCACACGCTAAGTTAGTTCGACGTCGTGCATTTTAAATTACAAGAAATCTTTATTTAATTTAATAATGCCTAAACAATATGAGTGTAAAATTCATGTGCCATTATCTGCCGAAATTAATCCCATTATGGTCCTTGTATAATATGACTATACTTGCTTGTAAAGTATTTAAACAATGTAAAAACAAAATCGCTAAAATGTTATATAGAAGACGAACTTAACTAACGTAATTTCAGAAAGGTGGAAAAGGTATATTCTTTCAAATTATGACACATTAAATTCATTTGTTCTTATGTTAATTTCCAAGCAAGTGCGCTATGTAAAGATACTACGTTATACGAGGATTGTTTATAAGGAGAACCAATATTCCCTATTTATACTGCTTTATTTATATATCTTTAATGACTAACTGTAAATAAACTTCTCTGTTTTAAATTAATCTTTTTATTGTTGTCGACGTGGTAAATTTCCGGATACGATCGAATAATTCGTACGATGTAGATTAAAAAAGAAGAAACAGGATATAATCATTAATATTTGTCATTTTGAATACATGGAGGTCGCTTTGGAGGTTTGTTTCTACGAATCTGGAGACGAGATGGTAAAAGACGAACTCGGAAGAACAGTGGTTAGATGAAACTTTCGTTTTGCTAGAGAATCATGGTTTATGTAACAGATTCCGTGCCAAAAGTCTCGTTACAGGATACCGATTCTCACGTACGTTTTTCGTGCCGCGTTTCCGCTTCCTCATCTCTTAGACACGCGTCCAATTAACCGGGATCCTCGTTAATCACTGGTGGACATCGTTCACGTGTCACGATAGATAAACCTGTACTATTAATACGTTGTTTTTTAACCAAAATTACCAGAGAACTAGGAAAGGTAGAAAAGCTATAATTTTATATTATCAGCAGGGTTTGCAATAATAATTATTATTTAGCAATCACGAGAAACGTGTTCATCGTTTCCTTGGACAAACATCGCATTGAAACATTTATTTTTCACCGAAATGTCTTGCAACTATTTTCTTCAAGTTCCTCTACATTTTCATATCTTCTTTTCAACTTGTTAGATATTTTTTTGTTTTTCAAATGAACGTAAAAATTTTACATCTTGTGAAATTCACATCATGATTTTTCTCTATTCTAACTCTTTACTGAATATAGCTATATAATTATATTTTTGCATAGATATAATATATTTCACTCGAGTACCAACATTTTCTTTTATAAATCAACTCTCTACATCGAATTCGTATCCGTAACAGCACGCACTTCTACAATTTCTACAATTATTTCACAATTTCACAGTAAAAGTTATATAAATCATTTCGCCTAATAAAAATTTCATTTCTCGAGCCGTGATATACAGTATTCATCTATCACCTCCAATTCTGGATTGTTAAACCATATCGTTCAAGCTCACTCGAACGCTTCCTATATACAATAAATAGATCTAAAACTTCTCGATTGAACCACCGTACACGTATCACTTTGCGCCATTGAATTTCATGACCGTCGAAAACAAAGCGATATAAATCAAGCACAGAAAACGTAACAAGCCTCGACAACGCAAACGATGTGAATTAATTCCACTTGGCTCTCCAATAAGTAAAAAAGGCAGGAAGTAACTGTTCGTGATGTAAAATTCAGCAAACGTAACGTCTCGCTCGCGTTCCGGTGTTTTTTACTTTCACCCAGCTGAAAATATCCGTTTGCTCGAAAAGTTATGTACTACTCTCGATCTAATCAAATCTCGTTGGTAACAATGGCTGATCTACGCCGCGACAATAACGATACAAAGCACCGCGGATTTCTCTATCTCTGCGATCGCGAAATCGTTTCTACTTCCTTCGTCACGCGAATTTCATGGACAATTTCGCTGAACACACGAAACTCGACTCGCCGCTGTGAAATACACTGTTTTCGACGGAGTTAAAGGCTAGAAAGGAGATCGCGGATCTCTGTTGGGGTGCACTGGTATTGCTTCGAGAAGTGAATCGTAATAGATGAATAACTATTTCAAATGAATAATTGTATTTTGTAGTTTTTAATCGGGTAACTAAGCCGAGAACAAGAAAATTCATTTTTCAAGGCACTGTTAAATATTTTATAATATTTGTTCTACGAACTGCTAAATATTTTTAAAGTACTATTAATTTTTATAAAAAGTCTGCTTTTAAATGTATCAATTGATTGCATAAAAATACATCATTCGTGTAATTATTCTTGATTAAATAATGATAGCTTCAGTGCTACAAAACAGTAATACGAGACTACTAAGATAATTAGTAGAGGATACTAAGTAAACGTAAAGTACTATCGTTGACAATACGATAACATTTGATACTTAATTATGCAATACTTATGTTAATAGATACACGTCTTTGTCTCGCGTAAATATTACGTTAAGCATATTCATTCTATTCATTATCAGTTCCTAATGGCTGTTGAGTTCTACTTATTATACAAAAGCAGGTAATCATATTTTTAAAACAACGAAAGAGTTGATAATGTCAAAGTGACCAAAGGATATTCGCACACTCCATAATTTTGTATTCTATTTTAATAGTAATGCACTTCAAACTTGAAACGCCATTAAATGCAATAAAAAGATTAGCAAGATTAAGTAAAAACGAATTTACTACGCACATTCCAAAAGAAACTCGAAATTTACCAAATACATAACAATTTGTTAACAATTTGTTAACAATTTGTTAACCATGGATTTTGTAAATATCATCAATTAACTGGCACAAACTAATACGATTCAGGGAAACCTAAATTATTAATTTCAAAGATACTGAAATCTCTACATAAATAAAGACAAATACTCTACAAATTTATAAAACCGAATTTATTCATAAATACGGGCACTTGCAAAAAATGAATTCGTAATCAAATAGAATGTAGGAGATATTCACGAAGAAAGAGAATTATTAGATTTTCCCTCGCTAAAAATACCAAGTTGATCGGAAATAAATTAGTCGCCGCCGTTTCCAAGGAGAGAACCGATAGACACACCATTGGTTCGACTCGCGTGTTTCTCTTTCATCGATCGCAATTCACTGGTACACGTTCTCGATCGAAGATAAACTAGTACAAGGCGCCTCACCTGCTCGTCGTGACACAGAACCGGACTCGGAACAAGCGAACCAGATCCAGAGTAATACGTGTGTAACGTTAATACGATAATTAATGGTTCGCGCGTAATACTCCAACTAGTAGAAAGCGGTAGCAATTTTCTTCGTAGCCCTCGTAACGCGTTGCGCTTTCTATGTGTACACGCTTCCATCGAAACGATATCATAAGCGGAAGTAAATTAGCCTTGCTACAAAGTAATGCTTTTATATTTATTGATACGCTCACATATTTTTCTATTGAATAATTAAACGCGGACCATGATATTAATCGCTCCTTTTTACGGTCTCTATATTCGTTACTCGAATTCTTCGCGTTTCTTCGGCTTTCGATACGATTTTATTTCGATCGCGTTCATTATCAATTTTATTTATTGAACCGATTAAAGAAATAGGTTTAGCATCGTGCTATGTAAATATAACTAGAGAGCGTTACTTAGATTATATTTACATTTCGTTTATAGAAATGCTAAATGGTTTCTTTGCTAAACCTTTTCTTCTGTTAATTCTCCACCGTTCGATTTGTACAATTTTCTTAATAGATAAAAGAAATATTTTAATTTATAGAATCGAAAAAGTTAATTTTTACGTCTAACACTTAGATGCACGTAAGCAATGTCACATAAGACTTGATACAGTTTTCTAACCTGGAGATGTAGAGAAAAAGCACACTTTCATTTTACATAATCCTCCTATTATTACTATCACCACAAAAATATCGTCATTGAAAAATTAAATCAGGTTTAGATCAATAATCGCAAGTAGCAATTGTTTTCATTAATTCACTATTAGACAATATTAAAAAATGTCTACACATTTCTTCCACTTGGACACATAATTAGGTTCATACACGCGACATCTCTAACATTTTAATTCTTAATCACTAGAGACTTACTACTCAACGATATTTAATGAATTTTTTCTCTACTGAATACTAACACTTGTCAAACTAAAAACGGCAGCTCGTTCAGTAGAGTCGCGACTGGCTGAAGCTTAGGAAAACTATCGAGACCCATATATCGCAGAGTGGAATGGCGAGTGGAGGGTATATCGGTCACGAAGTACTCTTGGATGCGATTGGTCGCAGGGCGGATTTAAGTTGGGTGAAGGAACTGTGGCGGCTACGATTCCGCGTTGTTTTCGTGTCATAAATTTTCGAGCTAAATAACTATGCGTTCCCACGACTCAGCACGGGTCTGGTCATCTGCAGCTGGTCCATCATTCAGACCAAGCAATTGTTTTCCTCAAGAGTTCGTCGCGACTGAGCATGACTTGACTTTGGTTTATTTATGACCAATTTCCGTCTCTTGCGTTTTCGTGGACATTTTCGCCCTCGCAACAGTTCAGCTAGAACACTTGGTTCATCCAGAACAAGCCATTTCCATTCGTTGAGAATTGTGAATTCGTTTAGAGTTTTCAGTGAAGTCGCGTAGCGACGTAAAGGAATCGTGGCCACAGCACCACATATACACCACTATTGTTATTGTTGTTTGTTATATTAAAATTGAGAGCGAAAGGTTGAATGTTGTCTTTACTCCAGTACGCCTCAGAACGGTGGAATTGTTAAATGTGTTCATCGATCCCGATAAATAGAGTGTACCTAAACAACGGTCAAGGCTGGGAAGTTTAAGACGGTACAGTGACCATTTTGGTTCTACGAAGGGTGCTCGGTGAACCGTCACTCTTAATCGTTTTTCAGAAGCTGTATCAGATTACGTGTATCGGTTATGTTATTTTAGAGCAACTTTCTGTTTCAGACACCAATTTTGTTTAAGCTTAATTAATTCTTCGCACAAATTGCTTCTTTCAAGGTAAGAAAGAAATTCTGCGATCGGATATTATTGCGAGTTTTAAATTGTTTACAAGTGAGTGCTTCTTATTTTACAAGTTCTTTCGCGGTATACACGAGATAGTTCATAATCACGCTAATCGTTACGTTTTAGCGGACGAATTCTAATTATTCGTTGGACAAAATACAAAATACTTTACGTAACTTAGTCGTGCAAACCAATCGCTTGTAAAGAAAGTTACTTAAGTGTAAATTTTCCTCAAAATTCATCTAATTGTATGTGCAAAATCATGGACGTGTTAAAATGTGCTAAAATAAGTGGATTTAATAAATTATCCACTAACTCGAGAACCAAGGTTAATAATGTATTATTGTTATACGTAAAACCAGCCTGTTTTAGTAAACAAGGATTATATAAATAATTAAGGTTATGATACAAGGGTTATATCAACTGGGACAGTGAATCTTGGCCGTTTAAGGCCACATTCCGCCTTGCTTTCTCGTCCGAACGGCGAAATGGTAGAAAGCGAAAGGGAAGGTAGCCTTGAGCAACCAAGGCTCGCTTTTGCCGCGGTAATAGCTTTGTTTCTTCCGTTTCTGCGGTCAATATACCATGCGCATCGTTGCAAATTACTAAAAGTGAATTCCGTGTTATTCGTTTGCATAATTTTAAAAATTAGGGGCGTCGTTCATTTAAATAATGTATTTATGACAAAAAGTGGTTATTTTAACAATTAATATGCAATAACAACGCAAAGAAACAATTTAGAGGCGGTTTAAAGTGACCGAACTTAGCTACTGGTTTGAAATTTATATATGGCGACTGGTACCAGAGTGGTACCAAAGTTCTTCCGGGTCCAGCTTACGGTTTTTCTGTTCGTACGCTTGAGAACGAGATTTGTAACTTGACTTGAATTCGAAATGACTCGTCTGTGGAAAGAAGTCTGATAAAATAAAGTATGTATAGGCATGCGTATCGTTACGTCAAATCCTGTTGTATGTAGAGAATTACGCGTGAAGAGCCGGATGTAATCGAAGCTAGGAAACAGGATCAAATCGAGGAACAACGTGGACGTTGAGCAGCTGCTCGTTACTTCATTGCATTCACAGAACGCTGACCCGATCTCGCGCTTCGCAACAGATTTTCAACGGCCGATTTAGCATTTCCGGCTAATTACATTCCATCGACCGGCCGTCTGTAACACGCAAAAGTGTTACGTCTTCCTTCGAGATTGGATGCTGTTTAAGCCTCCAATTTATTATATATTCGGATCTAAATAACTCCTCGACCTGTTTTTTAAATTTACATAATTGGTTTTTTTTTAATGTTAATATGTTTCTGTTTATTTTGAAATATAACAACATTCGAGAAACGTGTAAAAATTCTATATCCTATGTGCAAAAAAATAGTAAACGAAAATCAGAAAACATTGAGATTTTCAGTGAAATCTTTGAAACAGTATTATACTTAAGAAAGTAAATCTTAGTAAACTTTTGTAATTATATTCACCGTTTGCACTCAATCGTCAATTTGATATTCTTTCAGGTCACTTTCAAATAGTTTTAAGAGAAAAGGATTAAGATTTATCTCCCTAAATTATTATTGTGGACAACTGATATCACTATTATATCCTTAGCTAATATATTTTATGTTACGGACACCTACAAGTAAAATGGTAGCACTCGAAGTAAAGCTAATAAAAACTCTTCCAACCTTTATCACATACTTAAAAATGGAGTAAGCTTGTACAATAAAAATGCATAGAAATATAGAAGAATTTTTAATGCTATTTGAAAGTAAAAACGTAAAATATAAATGTCTTCTATAATAATATTCTATGAAAAAACAAAGCCGTTCAAACAAACACGTCATATTACACGATTTAACACCTTCTAATAAGGTGTGGCGGCGATCGTCTGGAAAAAACAGTAATTAAAACAAAATCTACATGCCACGACTAAAGTGGTCTGCTAATTACACGAAGAGGTATACAAATCGTGGGAATAGTTCCCTTTGGTTCTTACGCGATTTCGCAATGAACGCTTACTGTGGTGAGAAGAAGACTGAAGGACTGAACGGAGCATGCAATTTAGGTCGCCGACAAACTTTTTCTGCGAAACCAAGTGATACCTCAAGTGTTAGAATAATTTATACCTGTGCATAGCGTTTAGTGATCTAAATACCTGGTTATCCAATGATATACCAACGAAAGTGTCGACTGAGATATCGAACGGTATAAAATTTTCAATTTAAATTTTTAAATGCTAGATTATAGAAAGCGAATGAAATTTATTTTATCGACCAAACCGAGTAAATCACAGAAATCCTTTCTTATTCAATTTTCTCTCACAAATTATATTATTCCCAAATATTTCTAGGTGTAGAATGTACACAAACTCGAACTGTATGCAAAGTAGTATTTTCGAAGTAATCGCAAGATAAAACTGTTTTCTTTAAAAGGTTTTCTTATTAAAAGTTGTTAAAATTTTAGTTATTAATACTTCATCCGTTTAAAGATATTCTCGATTACTATTCTTCTACGCGGTGTTTCATTCCGGTAACTCGTAAAAGTTGAAAACTACATTACATCAGTTTGTTCGGACACGTCGTTTGACAGGAAGAAACGTGTTTAAACGCTAAACTGGGTTGTTTGCAAAGACTTTCTTCCTCTCACCCGAAATTTGTACGCAATTCGTCGCAGATACTATTGCTATGTAACTCTAGACGTGATGAAGATCACGTAGCCACGGTCAGAACATTTCACAACTTGGATCAACATTCTGCTCAAACGTTGAATCTCGTATTATGTAATTTTATTTTGTTTTTTAATTAAGTGAAATAAAATATGTTTAATGTTTCTTATAATAATTTTTTTAGCGTAACTTTGTTGAATCGGGTACAATTATTTAAAAATGGAAAAGTGGTTTTTAATTGCTGTTAGTCACTAGACGCATAGTTTAGAATATTAATTTATTTAAAAAAAATTGTTATATTTAATATAACAAGTGTTTGCACAGTAGCTAATTTGTTGTAGAGTTTCTTTTATTAATAAAACTTTAACAAACATCACATCTCTGAAAAATAATATCATTTCAAGTAAAAATAAAAGCATTTTTTTTACAAACAATCTTTTAAAACAGAATAAAAAAACAAAATTAACCTAGACACTTGCTAAGAATAATTATTGAAATCTTCCGGAAACCAGCCGTTTCACTTTCTCGCATCTAAAACGTTCTTCATCAATAAATTCATAAAGCACAAATCGTAAGTGAATCTCACTGATAGAGTTCTCCAACGTATCGCCAAAGCGTTTACGCAATAAATACCGTGCAAACAGGCCATTATCTTACGCTAACGAATCCATCGCTAATCCCAACACATATACATATACAATTCGTCTAACAGTTCTTCGATCCCCAAAAGTAAACTATAAACGAGAAACAATAAAAATTCAACGAAACATCACCGCGCGGCGTCTCAATTACATAAAAAAATGGCGCGTGGAAACACCAAACCGGAGAAAGCTCCGCGTGGTCCCGAATTCCTCCCCAAGAAAGGGCCGTGAGGCGTCATCGCGCGTGCACGATACGAAGGAAGCGGAAGGAACTTCGTTTCGAATGTAACGCAGACCGCGTGCACGGTGGTACATAACCTCTGCGTCAGTGTAAGCACCGACAGTGTTACCACATTTCGAAAGGGGGGAGGGGATAGATATGCGTGGGTATGACCGCGGGAAGAGAATATACTTTCACTACCAAACGTGCGGCTTGGGAACCTTCGAGAAGGACGAGGAGACGGTCGTCGATTGGCCGAATCGACAAGGACAGCGAGAACGAACCGAGTAGGGAGCTTGGTATCGGTACAGTACCGTGTCGTTGTTCCGAGTGTTGTTACCGATTCACCGCCGGTCCCTCGACAATCGTCCCTCGACCTGCGAGCCGTCGAGGACCGATCGATGCGCCGGAAACGCACTGGAACCGCTACCCCTTCGCGTCGTCTCTGACGGTCGAGTCAACAAGAAAGGTGCTTCCGATTCGTTCGACCAGAGGAATCTACCGTGGCGACGATCGAAGTCGAGCGGAAACAATCGAGCGATCGACGATGGATCAACGGAGCTGGAAATTGTTGGAATGAGTTTGATGGAAAAGGCAGAAAGGGAAGCAGCTGGAGGATCTTCGCGGAGGTAAGCGCAAGTTGGTCTTTCGTGGGGATTTTTAGTGGATCGGTGGCTGGGGTTTGTAGTTCGTGTATTTTTAATGGTCGACGAGTATGTATTTCGGTCGCTTCGAGATTCATTGCTTGGTATTGAAACGAACTTGGGGTGTGACGTAAGTGTTATTCTGATCTCTGGTGAAGCGAATGTACCGTGCTTGAAAAGTTGAAAGGAAGTTGAGTAAGAGGATTGATTTTACCGGGCGACTGTTAGATTGTTCTGTGATTTGCATATTGTGATTGTTAATTGTTCGTGAAGTTTATGTTCGAAGGGAAATATGTAATATTTTGCAAAAATATTTTTTTTAAGATGTAGGAGTTTACGGGAAAAATATCTGTGGTTGAATTTTAAATTAGTTCATGAAATTGTTTTTAGCTATTTTTTACGGTAATTTACTGGTATTGATTTAATGCAATTATTTGTAGAATTTCATTTGACATTTAAAATGATTTATTGAAGAATACAATAAAGTTGATGTAGGACACTGATCAGGATTATTAAGTTTATTTAAGTTTATCATGAATTAATTATTTTCATCAACTGTTATTGCCGTAATTACCGTCGCTATGCCCAAATTCTGTAATTTATTCGAAGATATTCTATTTTTAAAATCGACGAAGATAGCTACTTAATATTAGAAGCATGTGGTTTAGACAATACAAGAGATACGGATTTGAATTATTCTACACACAGGACTTTGTAACTACAAAAAGATTTTTTGCCATGCAAGAGATCACCCACAAATGATTAAATATAATAGAAGCTACAAAATAAATATATAAAAAGTGTACCACAAATCTCTACATAAAAATTCATATACATATAATCGCAGTTAAAAAAAAAAAAGAATGAAAACAAAAATTTGTTTCACTGATTTGAACTTGACTGACTTTCACCGAATATCGTATGTATAATTTAAAGTCTGAAGCGCGACAGAGTATAACGCACACGTTCCTCGAGTCCTACGGCTAGACGCTTTCAACGGCTGCGAAAGGTTAAGGTTGCGCAAGTTTCTACAAGATGATGGTAATAATGAAACTAAGGAATGCGACCGATTGCTTAATAATCAGCCGCCTGTATACGGCTATATTCGACAATGCTCGATAAAAAATAGGGAGGCGTCTGAGCATTAATCAAATGTGAAATGTACGAGGTTCGAGTTGATGAGATCCACATGCTGGCTAACGTCCAAGGCTGTGACATACTAATTGAAAGATTTCTATAGTTTCTACGATTCTGCGAAGAACGCCAGACGTTAAATATTTTATATTAAAAAATATTTCACACTATATTTATTCCAAACTATTCGTGAAATTCAACGTGAAAGAATTATTAAATTGTGGAATCAAAGAATGCATAAACGTGAAAGAATTATTAAATTGTGGAATCAAAGAATGCATAAACGTGAAAGAATTATTAAATTGTGGAATCAAAGGATGCATAAATGCGTAACAGATTTGATTCGAAATTAAAATCGGTTGAAAACTATTACACAAAAGTATGATAATGTGTTATAATTACAATAAATTGTAATTAAGGGTTTTTAATTTTTTTAAATTTGTAAGTAGAACAAGATATAACTGCAACTATTTTAATAGCGGGAAGCAGGCATTTATAATATTTTTAAGCTCGCAACTGTAAATAACAAGCACCACATTGATTTGAAACGCGCGAAACCAGTTTGTCAGTATTACATAATTTGAGAAATTCATATAAAAATTAATTTATTTTAATGCACGACAGACTTTCTTGTCTTTTGATGCTTCTAAAAATCGAAAAAAGAATGCATTGTGAAAAAAGCAACAAACATTTGCGTAATACAAATCATTTTATTAAATCATACATGTAAAAGATGTACAACGAAAGCAAACAAATGGCAGGTAAATCCGAATAAATGACAGATACAACAAGAAAGTGAAAAGTTCGAATATGCTTACGCTTGACTCACGTTCTTCAGGCCACATAATTCTCTTGCATTTTCATAACGAAGACGATACACTTTAAATGTTGTATGCTCATGCATTTTAGACACAACTTACATACATAGGAACACTCTCATTTGAAACGTTTACATAAAAGTACATGCGTTGGAATACGACTTTTTGTTCTGGAAGTCTGGACATAACTACAGGCTATCTCTAGTCTATCGTCGAGCTTAGATCGTGAATTAAAACAAACATGGTAACAGGACTACCAAAATTTGTCGAAATAGTGAATTTGTTAAATTTTTATAAAGTTTCGATCAATTTATAGCGAATTTTTTGTAAAATATAATATATAAATATAAAAGCTTTGTCAAGTTTAAAATATGAAATATAAATACAAAAATTTGGTAAAGTTTAAAATATAAAAATTTTGTCAAGTTTAAAATATAAAATATAAATATAAAGATTTTGTCAAGTTTAAATTATAAAATATAAATACAAAAATCTGGAAAGCTTAAAATATAAAATACAAATACAAAAATGTTGTAAAATTTAAAGTATAAAATATAAATACAAAAGTGTTGTAAAGTTCAAAATATAAAATATAAAGTATCTTGAATTGATAGTATAAAATATTTATAATTTTATTATTTTTGGAGCAAATTAATGTACTGTAATCGTAGATAGTTCTGCTGTTAATGACTGACGCAACCTAAACTTAATCTAACCTAACCTAACCTAAACTAACCAAACATACAGCTTTTTCAATGAGAGGATATATTTTGAATGAGAGGACGTTCTCTTGCCTCGCGCGGGCGACACCAACAAAATGGTCGCTAGTACTCGCCTAGCCCGGAGACATCGATGCGCGCATCAAAAATTCCTTCAAAGAGAAGAAATTCAACCAGCGCGCGCATTAACTTCGCTTGTTCGCAACTGTCTTTTGCCCGTTTCCTTTTGTACGGTTGAAAGTCATTTAAAAGAAGAAAGTCGTTACGTAACAGTGTCGTAAAGTTTCCTCATCGTATCGGAACTTAAATACGCGATGCCTGCTGTTGCGAGCAATTTTAAGACCTTCGCGCCTCTTCCACCTTTCAAGAGCTTTTTTTGCTTCTCGTTATTATAGAAAACAGACGGTGCAACGACTCGCTTGATTTGAACGATGGAATTCGTACATAATATGTTTCCAGCTTCGACGGATCTCTCCTTCGCTTTGCTAAAGGGAAACTAATTTACGCTCAACTGAGAACTCACATGGCTGGGACCGCTCGCGCTGTAGGTGGCGAAACTCTTACCTGAAACAAGAAAATTAAACCGTCTATAGGATAAATACGCCGTATCTTGGTACCTGTTTTTCGAGCGTCTATTTCTAATCGTGTCCGTTGGACGAAATATTTCATTTCTCCGTTAGACGATAACGGTGTACGATACGCGTCGACTAATGCGAGAGAACATTTTATTTTTACGCCCATTATCATTAAAATTGAAGCTAATTTGTCTAGTAGGAATGCACGTGCCTTACTTTCATACATTTTACTCCATTTCCTCTTTTAAACCGCCTTACAAGGTTCAATCGTTTCCTTATTTAATTAATCATAAATACTATCGATTAATTCCGAGCATTTGTATCCGTTCGAATTTGTGACAAACTTTTGCAAATGAAATTGTAAACGTATTTCTTCTTAGAGGTAACTTGTGATCACGATACAATTACTATTTTTTATTCAAGTATTATTGCAATTTCCATGTTTGAAATTATTTCTTTTCTTTTGTGGAACCTAGGTTACTGGCTTTGACGTCAGCCTTTGGAAGCAGTTAGTTCAGTTGCAAATGCCACACGTATCGCTTTCTCGCTACCAATTGTAAGTTTTTTACGATACTTATCTAAATTAAATATTGCCCTCCTCAATAGGAGACAACGAAATAAGCTCAATAAAATTTCCCTCGCAGACTTCGATAAAGTCAACCAACTCTTATATTACTAAACTCTTCACGCTCTTGGCCATACATATGGATATTTAATTTTTTATTACTATTAACGCTCTACGGCACAAATGTGGACGTTATGTCTTTTATGCAATTTTATTGTGCTTTTCATATTTTTTGCTTTTCGCTTTTTGAATTCCTATCAACATAAAATAAATAAATCGTAGTAAAGCAAAAAATTAATTAATTTTATTTCTCGCTATAAAAAATCGTTCCTGAAGAGTTTAAAATAGTTTCCTGTCAACAGAAATGAAAAAAATTATTAACAATTATAAACAATTATTAACACTAGGAAGCAGAACTGCAAAATCAGGACTACAAAGAGCATGACAACTTCCGCGTTGTCCTCTTACGTCTTGGAGAAATGCCACAGTGGCAGAAACACTATGATTTTTCCTCGCTCGTTGCTATCCGACAATCCACCAGAAGCAATTATCGTCGCTACTGTTTTATTTCAGTTTACAAGTGTCTGTAATCTCTATTAGAAGTATTTCGATGTCTCGAACGCGATCGAACAGTTTCCCCTCTTTGCCTTCGCTGTTCGTTTTTCATTGCCATCGTAAGCAAGGTCCGCGCGTTCGTAAATTGCGTTACATTTTCCCTCCTATGGACAAACTGGCCAATTTGGAAACTTTCTCGTGGTTTTCTTCTTACGGAAAACACGCGTTCTTTCGCAACGAGCACGAACAGTGCGATTTCTGCGCGGCAGATGCGTTTTCTCTTTGAACGAATGCGGGTGTACGTCAAGGCTATTCTGGGGATATTGTCGTATTCGAGTGATTTGCATTATTTACAGTTACGAATTCGTTTCTGACTCGGTTTCTATCGTTGGAGTTGTTTTTGAACCGTTTTGCTTTACTGTTCTATTCTAACGCTGATTATAGTCACCTGTGATTATAGTCAATGTGTTTCAAGATTAAACTTTCGAAATAATTAAGTATATTATTATTGAATATATACCTTGTAATATTCGTTTAAAATATTTTTGCATCAAGTTTTATATGTATTCGAGACGTTTGACTATTCTTCATATTTTGGGTTACATATATAATTTAAAATATTTAATTATTATATTTAATTATTGTATGGCGTGCATGAAAACTTCAATTTAAAATGTTTCTTTTGTAAAATTTTTAGAAAATTTTTGCAAAGTATTAATGCAATAAAGTTGGAGCCGTACAAGGACGTTTTTCTCATTAGCGTCTGATGCAATTTGCGACCGACTGCTTACTACGAAAACCTACGAAGGCTCGTTCTAAAACTTATTAACTATTAACCTAAATACTTAACCTAAATAACTAATCTTCGCTGCATTAGCAATAATTCAATTTTCCCTATTCTTCTAACAAATCTACGTTACGCATTAACATCTCCATTTTTCACATCTGTGCGTTAATTTTATGATAAATAACAAGCTTTTCGAATCGTTCAAAACAAAATAACTTCTAAATCAAGTATTTCTTCAACAACAACGAAACGCTCAAAGTAAAAGTATCAATCTGTAACTTTAATTAAAAAATAACAAAACCTTCTTTAGCTTTCTCCACAGCAACAGTTTTCTAAAATTGACATTTATCATATACATATATCTGTGTGTACCCTGGAATTAAACAATTTTCCAAGTTGGTAATAAATAATATTAATGGGCTGAAAAGCACCCCTATTAAAAAGCTGCGAATAGCTCGAGAAATGCTAGTAGTAAAACAACTGTGTAAATGAATGTCATTACCACTTTTCATTAATATCTTGAAGCCTCTGTCAAACATACCCAAATTATAAATAAAAATTAGGATGCAATATTAAAAAAAATAATATTCACAAAACAAAAGAAAAAATCTTATAATCGACAGTGTCTCAATTGTTGCAACTAAAAACAGATTATTAACATTTACAGACAAAAGGGTTAAATTGTTAGTTCCGTTTTGCCCCTGGAGGCACACGGAAACCCGTTCCCTCGCGTAAAAACTCTGAACCCTGTGTCATCAAGATTTGTAACCAAGTAGAGGCCACGACTCGTCGTTTCTAAAATAAACAGATACTCGTTAATCGGGCATCGCGATTGCTCTGTCACAGCCAGGAAGATTCGCGCGACGAGAGAGCAACTCGGAACGCGAACGATGGTCGACGTAACCGCGAGGACCTCGCAGCGGAAGGAAGCGAAGAGCGCGTGGCGTAGGTTTATACGTCGTCGGAACACTTTCACCTTTCCCCGTTATGAGATCACCATCCCGCTGGTTTCACGATGTAATTCCGTTACTCTGTTACTCGATTCGGCCAAGCATTCGCTGCTTCCCCGTGATCTATGACTGGTCAACGATTTTCAGTGTTATTCTGTTCCGCGTCTCCACGCGGACGTCTCACGATTAAAGTATAATACCAACGAGAGTATTTGTAACTATGAGTCGAGCGTCAAGTCTTTGATTAGATTTAGGTGTAACGTAGGCTTTGTAAGAATATTTTGTACGTATTTCTTTTTTTTTTTTTGGTTGAAAACAACTCCTGGAGCTAACGCTGTGAATATCTTGGAAATTAGCAGTGGTAGGACAATTGTGTAAATAGATGAAATTGGTATTTTTTAGTGATAGATTTGATTGTGTGCAGTGCTTTGTGATAAGCTCGTTTGTTTAAATAATATATCGAAAAATGGAATATAATTTATTTATGATTGCATCCAAATTATTCGGGGATGCATCTATAATTCTGATAAATAATTGCTTGAGAGGAGACATTAATACTTGATTGGAAAACTAATTAAGATTTAAATTTAGATAATACAGTGGAAGGATGCAGTTTGAGGATTGCATTTCTTGCACGTAATTATAGATCTAGTATCATATTAATTATGGTGCCGATAGTAAAAAAAAGTAATTTAACCAAGTTAAGTCAACCGAGGCTAGAATTCTAAACAATTGTACCCATAAATAAACCATCTAGGCGCAAATAAAGTAACAGAAAACAAACCTCCTGACTGTTCATTTATCAATTTCTCCGATTGTCTTCCAAGTACATACTGAATAATAGTCTTCCGGACAAATGTATCAACTTCTATCTAACAATCGCGCGATGGATTTTGAACCCGGCGAACGATTTCTACAATCGCCTCTCCCTCTAATGAATCTCGGCCTTTCAAATGTTGGATGCTAAACGTCTTTCCATCGAGCGGATGAAAGAACTAGATAATCAGCGCGTATAAATCGTGTCTGAATGTAATGTCTAGATTCCAGTTGAACGATCTGAAAAGTAGGGAGGGAAGTGTACGAAACATTGGGCGGGTCTAATTACCATGGGATGTAATATTAATCGATTTAACTTTTCCTTTCGAGTGTATATACTACTTAAATAATTTGTTGAAAAAACATTTTAGCGCAAGTCAAGTCTCCTAACGGGTGGAATCGTCTTATAGAGGATTATTTGTATATCCATAGATAATGCGATCGAATAATCATAGTTTTACCAGCAAATTGATCACGTAACTGAATAAAAACTTAGTTTGAGCATTGAATTGCTTTAACATTAGCTCTAACAACTCCCGTAGCATTATAGATTTTCTAGAATGATCTACCAACAACTCACAAGTGTATCCTATTTTTACAGAAAGACGACACTGTCAACGAGCAGATTACCTTAAGCACAATGAAAAACCTAAGCAGCCGCGTACCATTCAAAGTGCATCGCGTGGAAAAAATTGGAACGCGGCCCCCAGATATCCTCGCAGGGTGAAAACTCGCACCGTGATGATCAACGAACCAACGAGGGCGCGAAATTATCATTCGGCGAAAGTAGCGATCGATCGATCCGAGAAGAATGGTGTTCAGCGCGCTCGTGGTCGCGTCAGCGTTGAAGGCTGCCCTAAGTCTGATGGGCTCGAGCCTATGGCTGATACCGTTGCTAATAGCCGGCCTGTCCTACTACAGATACGACCAATTGGACCCGGAGAGTCGACCCATCGACAGATACCCTTTGTACCAGGAATACGACTTCGTGGTGGTCGGCGGCGGATCAGCTGGCGCGGTCCTCACCAACAGGCTAACCGAGATACCGAATTGGAACGTCCTCCTGCTCGAGGCTGGTCCGGATGAAAACGAGGTGACGGACGTGCCCTCGTTAGCCGCGTATCTCCAGCTGACTAAATTGGACTGGAAGTACAAAACGGAGCCAACGGGCAGAGCTTGTCTGGGTATGAAGGGCGCACGTTGCAACTGGCCGCGAGGCAAAGTGCTGGGTGGCTCGAGCGTCCTCAATTACATGCTGTACGTGCGAGGTAACCGACACGACTACGACCACTGGGAGTCCCTCGGTAACCCTGGCTGGGGATACGACCAGGCGCTCTACTACTTCAAGAAGTCCGAGGACAACAGAAATCCCTACTTGCAGAAGAGCCCGTACCATTCGACGGGTGGTTACTTGACGGTGCAAGAGTCCCCGTGGAAGACACCGTTGGTAGTCGCGTTCGTTCAAGCGGGCGCGGAATTGGGCTACGAGAACAGAGATATAAACGGAGAACGGCAGACAGGGTTTATGATCGCCCAGGGAACGATCAGGCGAGGTACCAGGTGCTCCACGGCGAAGGCGTTCCTGCGCCCGATTCGGCTGCGTCCGAACATGCACATCGCCATGAACGCGTACGTCACCAGGGTTCTGATCAATCCTGTCACCATGAGAGCAACGGGAGTCGAGTTTCTCAGGGACGGACGCAGGCAAACGGTTCGAGCGAGGAAAGAAGTGATCCTCTCGGCTGGAGCCATCAACAGCCCCCAGATATTGATGCTCTCAGGAATAGGACCGAAGGAACACCTGCGCCACGTTGGAATACCGGTGATCAAGGACCTTCGAGTGGGCGATAATCTACAGGACCACGTCGGTATGGGCGGTTTGACCTTCCTCATCGACAAACCCGTGGCTATCGTTCAGGATCGCTTCCAATCGGTCCCAATGACGATGCATTACGTGGCCAACGGAAAAGGTCCGATGACCACCCTGGGCGGCGTCGAAGGCTACGCGTTCATCAACACGAAATACGCGAACCGATCGATCGATTATCCGGACATTCAGTTGCACATGGCGCCCGCGTCCATTAATTCAGACGCTGGCCTCAGAGTTAGAAAGGTCCTTGGCATAACGGACGAAGTCTACGACACTGTGTACAGACCTATATCGAACAAGGACGCCTGGACGATAATGCCTCTCCTGTTGAGACCCAGATCGCGCGGTACCGTCAGATTGCGCAGCTCGAATCCGTTCCATGGGCCGCTGATCAATGCGAATTACTTCTCCGATCCGTTGGACATTGCCACGTTGGTCGAAGGGGCGAAAACCGCGGTGAGGATCAGCCAGGCTCAGATCTTCAAACAGTTCGGCACGAGGATGCACCAAGTCAAGCTGCCCGGTTGCAAACACTTGAAGTTTGGTTCCGACGCGTATTGGGAGTGTCATATCAGACACATCTCGATGACGATTTATCATCCGGTTGGAACGACGAAAATGGGACCATCGAACGATCCCACGGCTGTTGTGGATTCCAGGTTAAGAGTCTATGGTATAGAGGGGTTGAGAGTGATCGACGCGTCGATTATGCCGACGATCTGCAGTGGGAATACGAACGCACCGGTTATTATGATTGGAGAAAAGGGTGCGGATCTTATAAAGAACGATTGGATGGTTGTAGAAACTCGGACGAGATAGTGAATCAGATGAATGCGATGGAAATTGTAACGTTGAACTTGTTTTAGATAGTATTTATTGATAAGTTTCTTACGTTTTGTTGAGACACATGATGTGTAAAATTAGTCACTTTGTTTTAATTCGAGCGCTGCGACGCTTGCATTGTGATACATTTAATGTATATACTTTGTACATACGAAAGCGGTCCATTTGTTGATTTAATTTTAGAGTTATTGTTAAGTTGAATAATGTTGTTACGGAAAATCAAATCGACGCGAGAAAAAGATGGAAACTAATTTAATTCGAGTGAAGTTATATTTTATTTCATTAATAATTATGATTTTCTATAATTGTACGAAACTGATGATTATAATACGGCCGTTTGACTAATAAATCAGCTTTCCTAATGCAATATTTGCAAAAATGTATTTCTAAAAAATTTATGTAATTATTGTTCATTTGCTTGTGCTAATCACCGTTGAGAAAACACGCGTTGTACGTAAACTGAGAACATACCCAGAGAATTGCGCAAAATTTCATGTAACACATCTTTCGTTATGCGATTGTTACCATGCGAAAAAAAGCAATTACAAGCATCAAGATACAGCCGTAAAGCGAATTGAAAAGGAGAAAGCAAAGAGATTATCCAACTCTCGTTGATCAAAGAGTTAGATAAAATATTTCACTTTTGAACAGAGTGAAAGTAAAGTAAATATTTAAATCGCAATAAAGGAGCAAACCATATTTAAGAACAGATATCCTTTGAGATTTTTGTCAATTAATTAGGTTATGTCCCGAGCGAGAAATCCTGATTATTAATCGATTATCAATATTTAAAGACAGGTATACCTAGTGATGCAGGTAATAATTGCTAAAAGATTTAAGTGGCTGTAAATGTTAAAAAAAAAAGAAAATCAAGCATAATGTAATTGAATTTCAACTTTGACTATAGTTGCACTGGAAAATAAATAGATAAGAATGTTCTCCAGATAAATTTGGTTGCATTTTTCATTTGTGCTACGAATGTATATAATTTCTTCTAATGAGAAACTGTTTATTGTAATAATTACACGCACACAATGGCGTTAACTTTGTTATTTAATTTAATAAGATTTTCTACGTTCAGTATTGAAATACATTCGTCTTTTCAACTTTAGACGAATATTCATCAGTGAGTATACAATATTTTAATCGAGTCATTGATTCATTAATTTGAATAGTAGTTCTAACAATAATGTTAAAAATTTGATTTTCTGCGAGTATACTGTAGATTCATCCGTTTTAAAATATTGTTGATTTAAATGAGGTACCATTTTGCCATTTTCTTTGCAAGATGGTCAGACTTTCATTGTTTGCATCGATAACGGGGTTCTTGTCGTTTTGAGATTGCATTCAAATCTTAAGCATTGATCTCACATTAACAAAACTTTTACGGCTTTTTAAACCATTTAACTGTTGATTAATTTAATGTTAGAACACTCGATACCCTTTCATTTTACTTAGAAGCCTCAACTATTCTAAAAATCACTGCTATTGATTGACTCAAAAAATTTGGTGATTCGTCTATATGATTCTGCTTCTATTTCGTTTATCGTCACGATCACAATTCTCCTTTTTTCGTATATCCAAATTTTACTTTTACCATGTTGATGTAATTCAATTCAAGCACTAATAATTGCGGTATTTCTTTTGTTTTTGTATTCCTTTTGAGACTTTTGTTAGTTGATTAAGTTGTGTCCCGTGCGAGAAACCCGTTAATTGATTATCCTAGAGATCTAAGAGTCCATGACAAGTTTATGTCGTGGAATAACCTCAGACTAATTAATTTTAAAAATATTAATGCAAGAAATATCGGATAGACCTTGTCTAAACATTTGGATGGAAACTCTCCTGATCTTATGTTGCGCGAACTAAGTTTCCGATCTCTATTGTAACTTCTTACACGATCGCCACCGACATTTGATCCTTGACGAATCGTTGACGACGTGGACAATTATTATTTTCTTGATTCGTCTGAACAATCAAATTCTAATAGAGAATTTAATTCCAACGAGAGCTATAAATACCCCGTTGAAAATCAATTAAAGTCCTGATATAAAATGCAGAAACTGCGACTGCAACCGTGAATAACAGTAAACTGTTTTGAATAATTATATCCTATATTGTCTAAAAACATCAAGAAAAAGAAATCAACTCCGAAATGGTTAATTTACGATTACATCGACTATTTACATAAATAACGGACAGTGCAAGTACTGTTTATGCAGTCGATTCTTTTTTCAATTGCCGTTTCAGCGTGTCAACACAAAAAGTGGTCGCGACAGGCTGAAATGTGCGATGGAGAAGGATTCATAAATTTGATTCACATGTACGAAACTATTTTACATTCCCAAAGCTGCCATTTTGTTCTTAATTACAACACATGTAATCGTTATAAATGAAAAAATAGTTGTATCAAATTCATATGGAAAGTAATATACCATCACCAGTGAAAGACAGTCATTCATCGAGCGTATAATTGATTAATTAGCCTAAGATGACTTATCAACGCAATTAGCGTCTGTATTAACGATGTATGTATCATTGTGCAATTAATACAGATAAAATTTCATCCTTATGACTATCCGCGTGGTAAATGGCAAGAAGCGGAGAACGATCAGTAAAGGACTAAAATAGAGAGTATCTAAATCAAGAAATGGATGAAATTCGAACAAAAATCAGACGAAGATGGAAGACTAGAACACACGCAGAGTATTTTGTTGGAATACCAAACTATCGCAAGTTTATGAGAGGAAAGTTACCGCCGAAATATAATTGACAATCTAGTCGTTTAGCCTATTTTACTAAACATTCAGAGCTCTTATTAACTCTTAACTTTTATTGTTGTTAGTAGAAGAACCCTTAATTCACGAACCCTTGTTACAAGAGGAAAGGAATCGGTGAATCGGATCGCCTGGACCGAGATTCGAACGCTGTATTAATCAATCCTTAGCTTGCTGAACAATTGTATTAATCAATTATCTATCCAGAATCGTCCGACACATACATATCTAATCAGGAACAAATACACGGAATTCTAAGTAATACTTTGCACTATTTATACGACGATTCTTAGAAAATAAGGACTTCTTCATCAAGGACAATATGATTACGACGTATCCTAAAAACAAGACTCTGAACTTTAAACTTGGCGCACACCGTCCTTGTACGTTAAATGATCTTCACGTGAGCGAAAATTTACATTTAATGAAACAATCGTACGCTGCGACACGTCATTTGCGGAGACATATTTAACCGTACGCAATATAAAAACGCAGAGTGAGTCAATTAAAGACTTACGTAAACGTTCCAATAAATGCTTTTTCGATAAATCGTTAGACGGAGTCGACGGATCGATTGTTCCCCATCGCCGATTTTTTCAGACGACTGTACACCAAAGTGCATTCGCGCGCACGTATAGACGTGCAACACAGGCTCCCAGAGATGTGTGCGCAGAAATATATACATAAGGTTCCGCGTGTGACACACGACACTGATCTCGAATCGTTCGCTAAACTCCGTCGAGATGAAGCTCGAGTTGGCGTTAGTGCTCGCGATCCTCCAAATCCTGCGTCCTCCTTTCTTTAACGCGATCGATTGTCTCGCGCAGGTACAAATGAACATCCTGCAAAGGAGAGAAGATCTCGCTATTAACGAGTACACACCGATCGACAATCTGATCGGCAGCGTGACGGGTGGGCTGAACTTCCTCCACAATAACCGTATGTTCCAAGAAATGACGCAACCGGACGTGACACCGGTGTCCAATTCCCGGTACGATTTCATCGTGGTAGGCGCGGGTACAGCGGGAGCGACGATAGCCTCGAGATTGAGCGAAGTGAAGAATTTCACCGTGCTACTGATCGAGGCTGGCACAGAGGAAACGCTGTTCATGGACGTCCCTTTTCTGGCGGGCTACTTGCAGCTAGCCGGCCTCGACATTCAACACAAAACGGAACCGTCGGACAGGTACTGCAGAGGGATGGAGGATCACAGATGTAATTGGCCTAGCGGCAAAGTGATGGGCGGATCGAGCGTCGTCAACAATCTGATCGCGACCAGAGGCAACGCGAAGGATTACGATCGATGGGCCGATTTGGGTAACGACGGATGGGCGTACAGGGACGTACTGAAATACTTCAAGAAGATGGAAAACATGCAAATCCCCCAGCTGAGGCAAAACATCGAGTACCACGGGAGGGATGGACCGGTGATGATAGAGTACGCGAATTATCAGTCCAAGTTGTTGAAAACCTTCCTCGAAGCCGGGCAAGAACTGGGTTACCCTTTAGTGGATTACAACGGGGCACAGCAGATTGGTTTCTCGCAGATACAGTCGACCTCGTACCAAAGCTATCGTATGAGCAGCAACAAGGCTTACCTGGTTGGCAAGAAGCGGAGGAACCTCGACGTAACCAAGATGAGCACGGTGCGCAGGATACTGATAGACAGGAATAGCAAACGAGCAATTGGGGTGGAATTTGTCAAGAGGTACCGCCGTTACACGGTGTACGCGGACAAAGAAGTGATTCTTTGCGCGGGGGCCATCGGTTCCGCGCAGTTGTTGATGCTATCGGGAATTGGGCCGGCTGAACACTTACGAGAACTCGATATCGACCTAGTAAAAGACGCAAAAGTCGGCGATAACCTGATGGACCATGTAGCGTACGGTGGACTGACGTTCACCACCGAACAACCGGTGAGTACAGTGATACACAACATTTTGAACCCTACGGAACCGTACCTGAGGGACTACCTGATCAATCGGAGAGGACAAATAACCAGCAATGGTGGTTTCGAGGCGATCGCCTTCCTCGACACGGAGAATCCGACTAACAGAGATGGCCTCCCGGATCTGGAGCTATTACTTATAGACGCTTCGGTCTATTTCTCTCTGGGCAACATGGTGAATTTTGGCATCAATCAAGAGCTTCGGGAGAGATTCTCGAGATTACAGAGTGGCTTCTCGTGGGGGTTGCTTCCGATACTGTTGCGTCCGCAAAGTCGAGGTACGATAAGGCTCGTGTCCAAGGACGTGAACGTGAGTCCAAAAATAATTCCCAATTATCTGGATCATCCGGATGATATTAGGATACTGATAAACGGAATTAGAGAGGGCACCAGAATTGGTAGTACGAGGGCGATGCAGAAGTTTGGCTCGAACCTTTACAACGAAACGGTGTCCGAGTGCAGGAGGTATCCGTTCAACTCTGACGATTATTGGCTATGCAATTTGAGGAGCGAAACGTTCACTGTTTATCACTATAGCGGAACTTGCAAAATGGGTCCTGAGAGCGACAGTGACGCCGTGGTCGACCCTACTTTGAAGGTATATGCGTGTAACGACTGCATTTTTATCTTAAATTCTTTTTTAAACAAAGCAAATTTTAAGCTAATGATCACGAAATGAATATAAAGTGATTCGAGTGGAATTTTTAAAAAGAAACTATATAGACCACTTGAATAATTAAAAAAGTGTATAAGGTTAATCTAGCCTCGTTTCAAAATGGGCGTAATCTGATGTTGCACGCCTTTTGGGGATGGAAGTGTGAAAGGAATATAAACGTCAATATCCATTTTTACAATTCTTATTCCGTAATTTCTTATAAAAACTATTCAAATATTTTCACCAAGAAGTCATTAATACAGGAGACACTTTGTTTCCTGTAATTATATCTACTAGAGCAAAGTATAGATTATTTTTACAATGAATTAAATGTTTGTAAATCACTTAATATAAGATTACAATACGGAGCGATCAACAGACTATCTGGTAAACCAATCAGCGATCAACTGATGAACAGTAACCAGTTTGCCTTTTTTTTATCCACTTGATTTATCTTCACGTGAAATATTCAAACGTAAAAGTAATCAAATATTTCCTACTTGCCTTAATCGTATTCTATAAAAAGAAGTATTACGTACAATGTGTTGGAAAAAGCCATTCAATATTTATGTGGTACATAAAATACACTGTATCGAGTAAAAAAGTCTTAGTAAACATAAGCCAAAGAATGAACCATTTCTCGGATATGTAACATTGAGGGAAGCCTGGTTTTCATCACCTCGAAGTCGAGCGGAAAAGAAAACGAGAGACATCAAGGGGATGTCGTAAATTAAACCCTTTCCAGTAATGCTTTGTGAAAGGGAGAAGGAGCTGATCTTTGCGAGCACGGTGCAGGAATTCATTCGTTCTAGGAACGTCAAAGCGAATACGCTGAGATGAATTAGACGTTCTAAACTTAATTGCAATTTTGCGAATCTCGTCTTGGGGATCACATTTTACCGTCACAGATATAAACATTTTCGTTCGCTAGCATCATGATTAACTTAGTTGCTTCCATCGCATGCGTTGTTCACTACAATTTTTGTAAATCTTTTTTATAATTCTGAACGTCCTTATTCAAGAGCTAACAGTAGATTTCACGCGGAAGCAGTTCGTTATAGATTAGCGATTATGCATATTATCAGTATTACACAGTTCGAAATTATCATGCTAATAATGTCACATACTTTGGAATTCTAATGAAAAAATATCAGATATGTAGTATATTTTCTATATGGTCGTACTAATGGACGTGCAATAGCTGCGTGACATATTTACACGGGAAAGTTTCCTAATTGAAGGCAAACAAAAGTGTTTATATCATAGAAACGGTTCATCTTTCAATCTACGTTTACAAGGACTTTTCTTTACTCAGTACAGTGTGTTCTATATACCATATAAATATTGAACGATTTTCTTTAGAACATTTGAATGCATATTGTTGTATAAGCGTATACATTTTTATTATTGAAATTAAATGGTGGTGCACAATTAATTTTGAATCGTTATGAATTTTGCGAAAGTTGATACACCGAATGAATCGATGCAAGATGATCCTTGTCTCTAATTGATGAGAATTTTAAATTCAGATTTTCATGCAAGCTACATTGAAATATTTTGTGTAAAATAATTCAAGATGAAAATAAAAAATGACGATCGGACACGATCGCGGTGGTGAGTCCAAGATCGCTATGATAAGTCGCTGTTAAATACTAATTCTACACGCCATTTCTAGCGTGTTCGGTGTAAATTTTGCAATTCAAATGCCTTTTTAATTGTCGCTATTTGCATGTTTTCCAGGTAATCGGTATTAAAGGATTAAGAGTAGCTGACGCCTCCGTAATGCCAGAAATTCCATCGGGCGATACGAACATTCCCGTCTACATGATCGCGGAGAAACTCTCGGACATGGTTAAACAGGAGTGGGGATACTCGAATGACTGAACGACGAACAAATTGTCGAATTACGATTTATCGACACGCATGTTGGCACGAAGGTGTCGCGATTAGAAATAGAAATATCTGTGATCAATAAAATTAAATGTTCTACATGTGTTCCGTAGTGAGACCCAGTCGTTTTACAGCTGTTTCTTCATCGATAATCATCCATAGCTTCGTCTACCATTCCTAACAATTTTCTAAAAATCCCTACACCTTTTCCATTTTTATTTTTTCTTATTATTCCTTTCGTTTTTATCTCCTCCTTTTACCTAGATCAGAAATAATCCCATCGAATCGTTACTGTCCTACTGAAAATTAGTTTTATTACTAGAATCCATATGCTCCTCGTGAAACGTTTAGAATTTCCATGATCTATTCTTTAAGTCAAGGCGCGCATTTTATTACGCGATACCGTTAGACACTTTTCTTGTTCTTCAGTTTTCAACCAATTAACAGCGATTACTGTTATCCTTAATTGATCACTGAAAGTTTGAAATTGATGAATCCACGTGCCTCGCGGTCTAAGCATGCCTATCCCAAGTTTCCTTGTCCATCACCGATCATCGATCTTGTGCAGTTTAGCTCTTGCATTTTATTCACCACACTAAACGCTTCAAACGCTACAAATTCAAAGTATTTGTAATAAATTATTATAATAGCTCTATTTTTAAGCTAAAATTCCAGCATCGAACTCATTCAAAATATCCGTAATATCTGAAAGGAAGTAAAGAATCGGCTAACTCACAATGTCAATACTAATCGAGACGGAAATATACGACTCTCGTTGACGAGTCACAGGGAAGACTCGATTCTCCGCGAGTGTAGTTGAAGAATGTATAGCTTTAGTCAATTATAATTATATAATATTGATGGGATGGAGAGAAAATAATATCGATGTTATATATTGCCTTTCATATTTTAGATTAATTTGAGTCTGTCGTTTATAACATTTAATTATGGATTTTTATTACTTAAGAGAAATGTTGTCGTCTGTAAAGTGTTACCCCGTCTCAGCTTACGATTTCTATTTTTTAATTTTGCATAATTCTCTTCACGAAAAAATTCATTGAAAACAATTGAAGAAGTAAAACGTCTATTGGGATTTTGAATGAACAGAAGAAAAGATGGATAATTATTTTAAAAAACCAGTATATTCACTATAAAATTACTACTATTATAAATCAGGTTAGTTGATTAAATACATTATTTTTTTTTTTTTACACGTTTAACCGACGAAATCTCTCGATACTCGATTTGTATGGGAATTGAATAAGCGTGTAAGAATACATTGGAATCCTTAAAGAAAGACGCAAAACACCGAAATTCCTGAATCGAGAGAGAATAGAAAACGTTACGAAAAAAGTGGAGTAGGGATCATGTGCTTCATCGACCATCCCTGTTAACCACCATTCTAGAACTCGGTGAGGAACTAGGTCACGCGTTAATGGATTACAATGGGATGAAGAAGATTGCTTTCTCAGAAGTGCAATCGACCATGTATCAAAACTATCACGTATACAACAATAGAATTTACCTAAGTGACAAAAAACGAAAGAATCTAAAAGATGTAACAATAATGTACGTGAGTGTGTGTGTGTGAAGAACAAAGGAAATGAAAAAAAGGGAAATTGCCTAGCAGATGGTAGAAATAGACATAATTTTTTACATAACGATTAAAGGCGGAAATGAAAACCTTCAGAAGACTGTAAAGGTAGTAGTACTGCTGTCCTTTTAAAGGCGAGAATCGGAAGATTGCCAGAAATCCTCGTGTAATTTCATATAAGATGAATCTGATTCATAAATTTAATAAAAGTAACAAATGAATAGCTGGGGCTGGAATTGCGAAGAAAGCGGAACGAATAATGAAATTTGCGTACATGAAATTTTACTGTCCAACGAATTAACGAATACGTAAATTATAATTAGCGATATGTACGCAAATATACTGACACTGTGTACACGCATCTAAAACTAAATACGAGCTGTTAAATTATTATTCAATGATCGTTAAGTTAGATTAGATTCTAATTCTACACGAATAGAACTCCTTTTCCGTTCTATTAAGAATTTCACTTTCGAATTTGCATTGCTAACAAATTCGAAACGCGTTGTGTAACAGCTAGAAAGAAAGAAGCGTCGACAAATGATGTTCATTTTAAACAAAAGATCAACGTCTAAACGTTCTATTTTTAAATTCTATGAAACGTAAAGAAACGAAAGAAATGGTAGATTTTTTCGAAAGGAAACTTGCCATTAAATTATTAGAACTGGAAATTGTAAAATGATGAAACCGTAAAAGTTGTTTTAAAAAATTATTTATATTATATATTTATCATTGTTTATGGAAGAAAAAAGGTAAAAAGTATTACGTTTAATTGTATTCTTTGCTTTATTGTATTCTCCGGTTACGGGACAGCTTTCAACTAAAATTCACGTAAAATTTGAGTGACTGTATCAAGAAAACTTTCACCTTCGCTATATGATAATGAGATGTTCTTTATTCCGAATATTTATTCAGCTACTTTTAAAATGACTGTCTTTTAATTTATAATTTTATGCAATTTTATGCAAAAATAATTTCCAATTAAATCCCCGATTGTTGATATCTTATTCCTGACTTCTTACATTTTGTGCAAGAAGAGATGTATATTTCGAATAAAGAAGCGTGAGGATGGAATTAATTAAAATTTGTTCCATCTTTAAAACTGTTGCAGAAAAAATAAACTTCACAAAATTATTACAATTATCACATTACAAATCGTAAATTTGTTTCGAATAATTATTTGCAAAGTAAAAAACCAAAGACATAACTTCCAATAAAACAAGATATCAACCACACGTCACGTTGAATCTAATTTCGAAAGAACGAAACACTTTAGAACCACTAAACGGTGATTAAACACGTCTACCAACTAAAATAATTAACAACTGTATTCTCAAACTTTCTCAAACATTATATACATTACATACAAATGAAAAAAAATTCCATCTATAAGACAATGATTTTTTGCAAACAGTATGCAGGTAAAAAACAGTTTTTTGCAAACTAGTGTTCTCTTCTAACGAACAACAAAAAGCAAGTAGTCAGATCATGTAGTCAGTCTGCCAATAGAATCGCAATCGAACTACCATTTAGTGGTTCAGCTATCCGAGTCCACCTTCAGAGTCACATACTTAAACACAAATATACTCTCAATAAGAAATTTCTGAAACTCTTAAAAGTAAGCACCAGCGAAGTGAACGTGGAGATTTGCAAAACAAGCTTCGCACGTGACACAGAGGCGCGTTCCAGATAAGGCAGAGATGCGGAGAAGGACATAGAGGAAACAGTAGGCAAGGAGTAGAGTCGGTCAGGTTTGAGGGAGTATTACTTAAGCCCGAAAGCATTACGTGAGCACCACGCGAGAAAGCGCATTTCTCTCGTGGATCTCGAAGTGAAAAGTGAACATCGAGACTGCTCGCTCGCAACAAGTTTCGGTCGCCTCAACGGATCCAAGGTTCTCGCCTACTCGTCAGTAGAACTCCTTATGGTAATCAAAATTACGAACAGAGAACAATTGATCAAATTTTGTGTCTGCAATATTTGCAAGTGTTCGTAATCAGGATAAGAATCGCGTTTTGTAGAAATTGTCCGTTCTCGTATTGTTTTAAGCATTACTCGAGGGATTTAACATTAGCGATGTTAACAGCATAATAGTCGACGACGTTTCTGTTTAACGAATCATTGCATTGATTGTTGTGAACAGAGGAATTTGAATTTTCCTCGTAATACTTGTCTCTGTGAATGAAATCGCATAATATTTATATTTTGTGTGTAGTTTTGTGAAAAAGTGTACGTTGGAGGGCGAGAAAATTTCGTAATAGTTTGAACCCTATTTAATTTTCAATATAAAATTTAGGTAAGAATCGGTGTTGGCCAAGACGCGAAATGTGCGACCTTCGCACTTCCATTGAAAATGTAAAAAAGGAGAAAACAGGTCAAGTTGATTTGTTCGTGAGAAAAATTATTAAATATGTTTTGCGTGTTTTGGTGAACGATTAGTACAATGAAGCTTTTTTAAAAGCAATTACAAATATAAATATCAAGGGAAATTCTAATGTCCCACGTATGAAATTTTACTGATAAAATCTTTACCTGTCAATTAAGGGACGCTGTTGTTAAACGTATGAATTATGTACTTCGACTCCTTCATACGTGACCCACATACGTGAGAGCGACTACTTAAATGTAACAGTGAACTGGCAATTGTACGATTTAATAATAGCGTAGATCACTTGTTCGTTTCAACGACAGGGCGATAGTTAATAACTTATTTACGTAACAGCTACCTGAATACTGATTATTTTCCACTAGGAGACATTTCTACATATTCGTATAAAATTAATTGGGAGTAAATAATATTTAATCGCATCTTTTATAGAAAAGTCGGCACGAAACGGATGCCAAGCGATAGAAGTGAAGAATTACAGGGGTTGCAATACAAATTTGCATTTACGAATCGAATTCATCTCAAATATAAGAAAATTACAAAAATTTCAAATAATTTAAATGTTTAGAGACTGTATATTTCATAAAAAATAGAAATGCTTCAATTTTATTGTATACGAAATGATGTGCACGAGAAAGAGGATACTTATTACATAACATTTCAACAAGTACCATTTTTGTTTTACTCTTATTTTTTATTTTATATTATCCCCAGTAAACGTTTTATGTATTCTTTATATAGCTAAAAAGCTAATTTTTTTAAAAACTTTGTTATAATTAGTATCTCGAATTATAGATTGAATGATTAAATAAGCATTTTGTGTTCGTCGTGGCATGTAATAAAATTTTTAATTCCAAAATAATAAATTTACAGTGCATTTTATTTTAGTAACAAAAGATTGAGGAAACAAATTTGTCGAAATACTTGGAACTTAACTTGCATTTACGAGGAGGTGAATTCGATCTGCGGAAGGGTGAATTTGGAGTGCAAACCATGTACAAAAATATCGATCGAGGCATTATGAAGATGTTTAAATAAATCAAACAAGGTGGTCAGGGGATCGTAATGTGTCACTAATATACCACATACAAATTCAATTGCGTATAGTTCATAACTCAACACTGTTGACATATTCCGTGCAGAAAATTGCGTGACTTTCTTTTCATACAACGTCACATTCCTCTTTTTACGTGCATATCACATCCTGCATTTTTCTACGAATTTGTTCGCTCCTCAATTTAATCGCAAAATTTAACTAAACTGAATATTTAATAAATCGTTTGAGATTTCCAACTAATTTAATGAATAAATAATTAATGAAGCACACGCCTTAACAGATTATAACAAATAATATAATTGTTTCACAGTCGTAAAATGTTTGAAATTATTTATAATTGTAATTGTAATCATAAATTTGAAAATATTTCAAGGAATATAATGAAAAGGTAATATTTCTGTTTCTAATTTACTCCACGGAATTCTAAAGATACCTACGTACAATGTGTTCATTAAAATGTCATCTACATAAAGGTTCATTAGTGTATACAACTTTTTACACTAGTTATACATACATGCTAATATACATGTTAACGTCGTGTGTTAAAAATAAACTCTTTTCACATTTCCATCCTCTTAAATATTTACATTTCGATGCACCGGTTACGTAAAAAGCGTATTTTTCTCGTTTTGTTGCTGGTCAGGTAGAACCAATAGGTTTTATTCAGAATCTTTGCGGAACGTATACGTTACGTAAAGGCAGCAGATGACAGAATTGGCACATGTTGAATAACGATTGATTGCTACACAACGTATCGTAACTGCGTTGCGAGAAATCATTCAAAAGTACAAGTATCTAAATATGTAATACTCTAACAAGATTGGTACCCGTGTAAAATGACCAACAAGATCATGTAACTTTAACAAAAAAGGCGTCACGTCTCGTTTGACGAATAAAACAGTTGGAATAAAAGCGAAAGCAAACTTATTTCTGCACTAGCACCTCTAAACAGATTAACCATTCCTTATCAACGTGTCTTAACCCTTTCTTATCAACGTCTCACTCCATCTTGAATTCTCTTATTGTACTATTCATACATAGGTATAACTTCAAAGTCATATTTGAAACGAACCAAATACATACATCAGAAATGATAACAACTTAAGATTGCATTACTCGAGTACCATAACTAACTACCATTCTTCTAAGCGTTACGGTGGCAAAGGGATTAACACAAGTCTCGCACGTTATAAATATTAACTTTAACATTTACTCATTCTTATATTCTTATCTTCTTATTTATACTTTCTCATCGTCTCGTACATAATAATCGTAAAATAAATCTATCTTTCGCAGAATGATGACCGCCCTGTTCGCACTACTCGTGCTACTACCGCTAGTAGCAGCCCCTCACGGCTACACCGAAACGTTTCTGGACAGTATAAAGAATTACGGGCCGCCACCGGAAGTCCTAAACAGAATCGATCCGAAGAACAAAAAGTATGACTTCATCGTGGTTGGCGCTGGATCGGCTGGCTCCGTGTTAGCTAATCGGCTCTCGGAGAACAGAAAATGGAACGTCCTTCTGCTAGAAGCGGGAGGGCCGGAGAGCATCCTTCAGTTGATCCCGTTTCTAGTCGGTTATTTCCAATTAACCAGCTTTAATTGGGGCTACAAAGTGGAGCCGCAAGCGAACGCCTGCCTGGGCATGATCAATCGGCAGTGTCCCTGGCCGCGTGGAAAAGCTCTGGGTGGTACCAGCACCCTTAACTACATGATACATACGCGTGGTAACAAGCTCGATTATAATATCTGGGCCGCGTTGGGGAACGACGGTTGGTCTTACAAGGACGTTCTTCAATATTTCAAGAAGAGCGAAAACTTCCAAATACCAGGTTAGAAAAATAATAGTATTGCGTTTATGGGATAATTATTATTACGTTCCAAACTCTGTGACAGCGGTATTAGAAATATGGATGCTAATTTGTCAGAGGGGAGGTTCGAGAAGAAATGAGAAGGACGAAATTAGTAGAGGAAACATGTTTCTTATTGCATTTGTGATATGCTATACGTAGAAATGTCTTTTCAAACCAATTATTACGGATATTCTAAAGCATTTGATGTTGTACACGTTTCTCATATTTTTAAACAACATTCTTACGTCACGCTTTTGCATTGTCTAGGAAACCGGAGACAGTCCAATTTGTTCGCCATAACATCTGGTTTTATTAACATTTGATGCAATCATTTGTGTACCGCATTCGTTATGTGAACACGTAATAACAAGACAATTAAGCGAAGAAATAACAATTACATAATCGATTAACATAAGAAAACAGAAGTAATATACAGGATGTACGGTAGCTGGTGGTGCAACCGAAATAGGAGTGATTCTAGATAAAAAAATAAATGGAAAATATAGAATAACAATTTTTCATTTGAGTCTTTGTTTTCGGGAAAATCAACTTTGAATTTTCGCTGGGTACAGGTGCACTTGATCATGTCTCGATATAGCGGATCTCATTGTAGACCATTGTCTCGATTAATGTTATGTTGATAAACATTTCCAATTCATGGAAATGTTTTTCTAGCTGTAAGAGATGTTTTAAACCAACATTACCAAGGTTGGATTGGTCGTGCTGAAACAATAGCTTGGCCACCATGCTCTCCTGAGCTTAACACCGCTTCACTTTTATTTATGAAGTCATATTAAGTCGATTGTGTATTCTGAAGAAATCGCAAGTTGCGAGCAATTGAAAGAAAAGATTATTGTAGCCTTTGATACATTTTAAACAACCGAATACCTTAGAAAGCGCTCATAGAAATTTAATTGGAAGAGCAGAATCATGTTTTCGGCAGGATGGCCAATATTTTCAACAATTTTGTTCCAAACATTCTATTTCATTACGTGTTCATAACTTACGTGTCCCATCGAGACAACGATTTACAGTGAGATCCGTTCTAACGAGACGTGATCAAGTGCATTCGTGCCCAATGAAAATTCAAACTCGATTTTTTCAAAAACCAAGCTTCAGATGAAAAATTGTTATTCTATATTTTCGACTTATTTTTTCATCTAGAATCACCCGCTTTTCGGTTGTACCACCAGTTACCGAACACTCTGTGTATAATGCCACGCTGTTGCCATTTTTTAACACACGAACCGCCTGAATTACCAATTTCACAGCCAAATCGATTAAAACTCCAAACTTCGCGAAATTATCATACTGTGCATGTACTCCATAGCCATAATTAACCATAATTAACCAGCGTATACGTGTTCAGGCATACAGAATTCAACGTACCACGGAGACAAAGGCTACTTATGCGTCGAACGCGTGCCGTACAATACAGAGCTGGCGAAAGCATTCCTGAAAGCGGGCGTGCAGCTCGGCTACAAGGTCGTCGATTACAACGGCGAGGACCAAATTGGTTTCTCGTACATCCAAGCCAACATGGACAAAGGCACCAGGTGTAGCGCCTCGAAGGCGTATCTGCGCGTCAACAGGCCGAACCTTAACATCGTGACGCGCGCGATGGTCACCAAAGTTCTCATAGACGAGACCACCAGACGCGTCTACGGTGTTGAATACGTGCACAACAATCAACGCAAAAAGGTGTACTGTTCCAAAGAAGTAATCCTATCGGCTGGTACCATAGACTCCGCCAAGTTGTTGATGCTATCCGGGATAGGTCCCAAGGATCACTTGGAGGAACTAGGGATCAAAGTGATCCAGGACTTAAAAGTGGGCTACAACATGTACGAACACGTGGGCTTTTTGGGTCTCGTATTTTTGGTGAACAAGCCAGTAGCGTTGTTAGGAAGCAGACTGGCCAGACCATCTACTTTGGTGCAGTACCTCCTGAACAGAAACGGGCCGATGTCGATTTCTGGGGGCGCGGAAGCGCTAGCGTTCATCAGGACTAAATACGCGCCCGATAGTAGACCGGACGTCGAGCTATTGTTCACTTCCGGCTCCCTACACTCGGACGGAGGTCTAGTGCTGAAAAAGGCTCTGCGTATATCCGACGAGACGTACGACGCTGTGTACAAACCGATCGAGAACCGCGATGCCTGGTCGATCTGGCCAATCATGCAGAACCCTAGAAGCGTAGGGAGGCTCACTTTGAAGTCGAAGGACCCGTTCGAGCCGCCCAAGATCGAACCCAACTTCTTCACGCACCCGGCTGACGTCGAGATTATTTTGGAAGGATTGAAACACGCTATTAATGTATCTAGGACTGAAGCGTTTCAAGAATATGGCACTAAACTCTACGATGCGAAGGTCCCTGGGTGTACGAGCTTCGAGTTCGCCAGTGACGATTATTGGCGTTGCGCTATCAAACACTTACCCTCGATGATGAACCACGAAATTGGTACGGTCAAAATGGGACCCATAACTGACCCCGACGCTGTGGTGGACCCGCAGTTGAGGGTGTACGGGGTCCAAGGGCTGAGGGTGGCGGACGCGTCCATCATGCCTACCATGCCTACCGGTCACGTGAACGCGGGTATTTTCATGATCGGCGAAAAGGCGGCTGATATGGTCAAAGCAGCCTGGTATACGTAAACGAAAAGGAACCACTTGGATCGGGGCATGATCGTAATGGTGGGGTATTACGATGTCGAGACTCAGGGATAACTAGCTTCGCGGGTGGGGCGGATATTATTTCTGGAACGACGATGTGCCATGAATCAGAGACGTTCTTCTTGTCGAACGTTGCATTCTGGTCACGATGTTTGTGGAACGTATAGTGTTCGAGGAAACTTTTGCTAAGTTGTATCGCTTGAAAAAATTGATACTTACATGGCGCATATTCATATGAATACTAGTTACTGTTTGTGTCATATATGGAAGTAGCAGTAATTCTTAATGGATTTGTAGACAATTAGTTTTGTTAAGTTTCTTTTCAAATCGCAGTCGAATTTTTGCGAACCATGTACAGGCAACCCTCCTATAACACGGTAGTTAGGTTCCTAGAAAATGCCGTGTTGTGTGAAACCGTGTTGCATGAGACCCAGAGCTAGTGCAAAAAGGGGGGGTTACGTTCCAAAAACTTATTAAAAACAAATATTTTTCTTAATTCGACATAAACAATGTAATTTTTATTAAAAATATAAATGTATGTACAACACAAAGTATAAAAAAAATATTTTAATCTAACGCAACCATAATTTAATGAATTTACTCGTCGTCACTGCTCAGTATAATCAACCGAGAACGTTTTTTCGGTGGAACGACATCGCCTTCACTTTCTGAACTTTTTTCGTTATTTAAAGTTTTTGTATGTTTTCCCCTCTTAAAAAAATCTGTAATGGAACTTTGCTTGCTGGTTCTTATTAGATCATTGTAAATTTCCCGGTATGGAGCTAAACAGTTTTGCAGCTCCCTTTTGAATTTTCGACTTCTTTCCGTCGAAGGGTCTTCATTCAAGAAAAATGATTCCAGATTTTCCGCTAAGCATAGGCCTTCTTGTAATTTTTTTAATGTTAAATTCTTGACTGCACAATCTTCGTCAGAGCTAACGTCCTCAAAATCGATTTGATTTGCATCTAGGGATGCCATTTCGATTAATTCCGCTTCGTCAACTTCTTCTTCCACTAATAAATCTTCAATGTCTTTGGAAGCCATATCCACAAAACCTTCGCCTCCGATTGATTTAGCGACTTCTAATATCGCACCAATTTCATTTTCTAATGTTTCACGTATGTTTTCCGTTTCAATTGCAGAGGGCCATATCTTCTTCCAACACGCATTTAATGTTGATGTTTTTATTTCATTCAGTGACAAAGATATGATATCGATGCAGTGCTTGATGGAAAATTTCTTCCATGCTTCCATTACGCTAATTGATTGCGAATCGGTTGCGTCTAAAATCCACTGTAACGATCTTCTTATGTAATATGTTTTAAAGGTGTAAATAATACCTTGATCCAGTGGTTGGAGCAACGAAGTAGTGTTCGGTGGTAAGAACATTATTTTGATGTTGGGATGTGTTAAATCTTGTGGGTGGCATGGAGCATTATCTAATAGCAACAGCGCCTTGCAGCTCAAATTTTTTCGCTTTAAATACCGCTCAACGCTTGGCACAAAACAATTCAAAAACCAATCTCTAAATAAATGTCCTGTTACCCAAGCTCTCGAATTTGCTGTCCAGTATACCGGCAAGGTGTTTTTATTCACGTTTTTTAGTGCACGAGGATTCAAAGATCTGTACACTAGCATCGGTTTTGTCATGAAGTCCCCCGATGCATTACTGCACAA
The DNA here is from genome assembly GCF_050948175.1 of Xylocopa sonorina. Taxonomy (NCBI): domain Eukaryota; kingdom Metazoa; phylum Arthropoda; class Insecta; order Hymenoptera; family Apidae; genus Xylocopa; species Xylocopa sonorina. Next base: position 2,587,887 of record NC_135195.1, on the reverse strand, counting down.
AAGGAGCGTTAAACGATCTTTGGACACCTTAAATCCGGGTGCAGTTTTTTCTGTCTTCGATATGAAAGTTTTACTGGGCATTTTTTTCCACCAAAGCCCAGTTTCGTCGGCATTGAAAACTTGATCTGCTGTGTATCCTTGCTCGGCTATAATGTTTTGAATTTTTTCTGGATACGTCCTAGCAGCTTCATGATCAGCCGACGCAGACTCTCCTTGGATTCTTATGCTATGAATCGCAAAACGCTTTTTGAATTTCTCGAACCAACCTTTACTCGCCACAAAATCTGGATTGACAGAGGATTCTCCTTGTTGTTTGAGATGGTTGTAAATTTTTAATCCTTTTTGTTTTATAATATTGCCATCTAATGGAATTTTTTTTTGACAGCAATCGTCAATCCAAATGCTGAGGGCCTTTTCCATTTTCTCAATTATTGCTGGTCTGGGGCGGGCTGAACGTTTTGCGGATGTCGAAGATCCTGCGGCAACTGCACTTCTGATTTCTTTTTCATTTTTCTTGATTGTTCTAATTGTTGCTTCGTTCAAATTAAGGTTTTTCCCAATGTGGGATGCTTTTTCTCCTTTCGATAGACGATCCAAGATTTGAATCTTTACTTCTAAAGAAATGAATTTTCTCTTGAACGTTGTTTTATCTTTACCTGACATTGCTTGGGGCTGAAGCTTAATGTCTTAAAGATAAAAAAATTGTTCTTTAACACACCGTGGCGCGACGTAGACTACCGAGTAGCAGCGTGAGACACTTTTGTTTTCAGGCCACGGAGATGAAAGTAAAGAACGTACGAAAACCACACGGAAAACTGACTGACTGACTCTTCGAGGAAAAAACACACGCATTTTAAACCAGAACTATCGTAGGCGTTGCCTAATTATTAAGCAGCAATCGTGTGTTCCCACCCTAACTGGGCGTACCCCAATGTCCTACGGGGGACATAGGGCCCGATAAGAGGAACAACCGTCTTGCTCTTCCAGCAATTTGGAAGTGACATCGTGCACGTGGCTAGCAGAGCCGCGTCGGGCACTTTACCCGGTCGTAAATTAGTCTAAGGCTAAGACCGCACGGAAAACTCTTATACTAAACAGTCTCCGTTGGTGAACGTCTCAAGTGCTGGTCCATGCCTTGGGATACCTAATACGCATCAGACCTACATACATTTCCGCAACGATGTATCTTTAGGACAGCAAGCCTCGCCGCGGCTGTATAAGTACATACAGTGTTGTATGTACAAAGGATTTGCAGTTTTCTCATCGCGTTATAGCGAAAACGTGTTGTAGGATACCGTGTTGTAGGAGGTTTCCCGCAATTTACGAATCGTGTTATAGCGAAACCGTGTTATAAGATACCGTGTTAGAGGAGGGCTACCTGTAATATTTTGTACAGTACATTTAAAGAACTTATGACTATAAAATGGTGATTGATAAACGTTGAATTTTTGCGACAGACCGTTTTTACTTTTTCAGTAGATTTGTGTGGAAAATTATAAACATTATCGTATACATTAAATTGTAGTTAATTGTATTTATCTTTATCTTATTTTGTTTAATATTTGCTACGTTTAATTAATATTAAGTGCATCGGCTATTCCTTATTACTATTTTTTCTACATTATTACGAAACGTCGAATAATTTAAAACCGAATGCGGATATTGCGTGGACATGTAAGGCAATGCTAAACATATCGTGCAGAAGTGAAAAGAAACTAAATTTTCATTGGAAATATTTGGTTTTGAACAGTTGCAAAAATTATATTCAGCTCGAGTAGTATAGCATTTGTAAAAATTATATTTAGCTCGGCTCTTACGAACTAATTAATTAAGCTTATACACAGTATATACAATTAATATTTATATTAATATATATTGTGTTTTCGTAATTTAATAATATTTTTGTATGACGGCAAGAATTAAGTGTTATAAAATTGGAGACTTTGATGCAAAAACCAATACTTTAATTAGTTGTACTTATTGAAGCTTTGAGCAGTCTTCCACAATGCCGATTGAGTCTAATGAATGCTCTAAAACTTTCAAAATTTCGACTTACACAATGGTTGTACCAAGGTCTTCAATTGAGATACAATGTGAATACATATTGGCCATTGATTAATTCTTTCACAGGGTATGTAATCTTGGACCACTTCGTAACACGTATGACTTAAATCGCGTCATACTTACGTCTGATAATCAATTTAATTTCATATGCGAGAAAGTACTTACATATTTCGTTACGTATTAATAATTGATACTTTTTTTTTAATTTTGTATGAAATGTGTAGTATATACATATAGTGATAGCTCACAATTTCGTCTTCATAAAACATTTAAAATAAATAAACCTTCATCAAAGTATTCAAATGTATATGGTGATAACATTAAATTATTGAGTAAAAATGATCAAATAAGAGTTAAAATATAATTTCAAGGACATCGTACTTTTCTATATATTAGAATCCATTTTTATAACATTGTATTGCTATCGACGTCAAAACAAGATAATTGAAATATCTCATGACCTTACAATGACCTCGAAGGTGAAAGAATAAATTTGAATTCAGAGAACATGAAAATAATAAAATGAGAAAAATAATACATATGTTTAAAATCGCTCGGTTTAAAATTCAATAAACAAAGTTTCTGTTAAAATCGTCAACGTTGAAGAATTTTCAGTCATGCTTGTTATTTGCAAACGAATTAGATACGAACAACTGTAATATAAGTACTGCGTAATGATGCAATATCACCATAGGGGACAGTAATTTCGCGTTATTAATTTGACGAAAGATAACGAACGATTTGCATGCAGAACGCAACGCGTAACAATCGCAATGACCTACATCGTTGTTCATTCCGATAAAACGGAATTTTGCGTGTAAAAGCTTACAACGTGTTTATCAGCGATGACGTTGATAGGGAAACGAGTCATACTTTATCTTGCAATATTGGCTTGATAAAACGCTTAAAGAAATTGCAATGAAATGAATTCATATTGACTCAGCAATATTAACGTTACTGATATTTGTTTACAAATTGTTGTGCCATGTTGTTAAGAAACCTTGTATATTCATACAATAGATGAATATTTTGAAGTCAACGTGTACGGCGCCTTTCATATCTAGCATTTATATAAACCGTCCAATTGTCCGGTTTGTCAACAAATTTTTATGTCTTTGCATATTTACAGTGCATGGAAGTTAAATAATTAGAGAAGTTTGCAGAAGAGTTGAAAGATTTGCACCGATTTCTTGTATGGGACATTTAATATCCAACTATGAAATTGATATCAGCTTTGCTGACCACTTGAAAATTAAGCTTGTAGTTGCAATTAATTATATTTATTTTTCCAATTAAATTTGTATATAGGTACTTTGTAGTAGAGATATGTATTCGCATTTATCTTTTTGTTATCTTTAGGTTATAAGTCTATCAAATATTTTTAGCAATATATAAAAAGAAATCAAATGGACAAACTACACATCGTCTATTTATAGCTGTAATGAATCATAAGTACGTATACTCATATTGAGAAAAAATTTTCAAGATTTATTTGATCGCTTTGCATTAATAATAAAAATAATATTACAATGTATGTAATAATAATTATTTATGAGACAATACTGCTAAAGATTTTATAGTAAAAGATATTTAGCCTATGCTCCAGTTTCCAATTAACCAAGATGAACTACACACGTACAAGTGAGTTTATTAATTTTACCTTGAAGCCACTTGGCTCAAACCTATTTCCTCAACACATTTTGCCAACAAGCTAATATTGTATTAAAATTGTAGAGCAAAAGTACTAAACAAATATGTTAAGTTAAACACATTTCCATCAGTTATTGCTTAGTTTAATGACAGAAAATATATATCATTAGTTACATTAATATTAGTCATGATTCTCCTGCTAGGAATTAATAATTTTAAGATAAATTTCTGCATTGTTATAGATTCTTAAAAATCTAACGTATACTTTTAGTCAAATATTAACCATACCACATGCATAACATTATATGTTTGCAGCACAAGAGATGTTTGACTTTCCTCATATTACATCAGTGAATGGCTGCTCACACATGCACAGACGGAGAAATGCAACTACATACGTATCAAGCCAGCATGCCTAACTGATACTGTCATGGTTGATAAATTGTCAGATTATTACAATCAATCGATTGGTTAATTTTACGAATACACAAGTCGTCTCGTACAAATCGCGACAACACAACAGTCTTTCATGATTCAAGGCCAATGTAACAATTAAATGTCCTTTTTCCTCGAAACCGGTAATAAAAGCTTTCGAAAAAAATCAAGCGTGGCAGCTCTAGGTTAATATATTGCACCGCTTGACTAATCCATACAAAATGATTTAAAAGCAGGTTAGTCATTTCTGTACATACCTGACACGACGAGAGCTTCGTTTGGACCACAAGTGTGTACGTTTCCCATTGTCAGATTAACTTCTTTTTCTAACGAAGATGTAACAACAAACCGGCACAAGCAAACAACCAACACTAACACTGTTACCACTAACACTATTCTATGCGATAAGACGGCAGTGATGAGATACGGATTATTTCAAAAACCCCGGTAAATCATTAATAACATACGGTAACCCGCGTCAGTCGCGCGTCGTAAGGTTACGATGTTACTCGAAGCCACTACCCAAAATTATTTGTAGCTTTTGTAAAACCCTAGTTCGTCGTGCTACCAACTTCGAAACATCCACTTGTAGCGACATCTCCTCGGGACCACATTTTTATTGTACGAAGTTCGCTTCGTAATTACGATCTATTTACTTCTCTGTTTAGACATTCTTTGCCGTCGATGATAATTGCATGAAATTAAGATAAAAAGAGAGAAACCAATTTATTCCTGTAATGTTTGAAATATATTATTTTTATATTGGTAGTTTTAATCCGTGCTTTTATTGTAAGATAAATTCAGCCTGGTGATAATCCCCATTTCTAACTAAAAATTTATTGGTTGAAAGCTCCAGTTGCATATTGAAAACGATCACGTTACATGTACTTTATACAATTATTATATTTTGTTTTATATTTAACTATCGAGAAAAAAGTATTTTTTACTTCTTTAAATTATTTTTGCTATATTTAAACTTTTATGAATGTGAGACATTAATAAAGTACTAAAAGCTTGAACTTTCCGTTTCAACGTTTCGCTGTGCATGATGGTAGTACTGCTTTGATACAATGAAAAGGACGTAGTTCAGTTTTATGAGAATACAACAAAACATAACCTTTAATATTTGATGATTTCCAATATTATTTCACTTTAGTGCCGCATAGTATTTAAAAAAGTATTAAGTTTAATATAATCAGAACTGTTAAATATTTGTTCTGTATACTGTATTGATAAATATTGACAAAATGTCAGAAGACGAAGTGGAAAGTTTTGAAATCACAGATTACGATCTTGACAATGAATTCAACATTAATCGTCCCAGACGTAAATTATCAAAAAAGCAACAAATGCTTGGTAAGAATATTTTTTTAATAATTATCACATTTTAATAAAATAATAGCAAGCATATTTTTTTTTACTTGCGACATGTAGTTTTGAACCTAATTAAACTTCTCTATTCAGGTATTTGGGCAGATGATAGTGACGAAGAGGAATTATCCGCTAGACCATCGTTTAAAACTTTTGATAAAGGACCAAAAAATTATACAACTCCCGTGAATTTTGTAGCAGGCGGCATTCAACAAGCTGGAAAACCGAAAGAAGAAACGGGTGATAAAGATGATGACGAAAGTGACAATGAAAGTGCAAGCAGATCTCAAAAAGAATTTCCAAATAGTTCAAGGTAAACTTAATCAATGCTATTCATATTATACTATAATATTATCATTTATTCATGCGATAGTATTAGCGCAACTGAATAAGCTAAAATTAATACCAGATTTCTGTTTTTTGTAGTTCCGAAGATGAAAGACCAACCTCTATGCATTCACGTACACCCTACTCGTTAAATATAGATGGTGATATTGCAGGATTACGCAAAAAGAAGCACAAAGTGAATCCTGTATTAATGCAAAGTGGAATGGGCAGTTGGGAAGTCTACACAAAAGGTATTGGAGCTAAATTGTTGCTGCAGGTATATACATATAAAAAGTACTAAATACATACATGTTCCGGTTTATCTATAGTAATTATTTGTGTAATATGTGATCGATCTATTTTTTGTTTAGATGGGCTTTGAACCTGGAAAAGGACTAGGTAAACAATTACAAGGTATAAGTGCGCCAGTAGAGGCACACTTGAGAAAAGGCAGAGGCGCAATTGGTGCTTACGGTCCAGAAAAAGCACCAAAAGTTCCAGAGAAGAAAAAGGAGGATGAAACGGAAGAAGGAAAGGATTCCAAAGCTAAGTTATCACAATGGAGGAAAGGGGATGGGAATGTTGCTAAGAAGAAAGTAAATTATGTGTATCGGAGTGTTGATCAAGTTATAGAAGATGGAAAATTGAAACCGAACAAGAAAGTGAGAATATCTGATGAGATGAGTAGGGTTAAAGTTATAGACATGACTGGACCAGAGCAAAGAATTCTTAGCGGATATCACGCGATAGCTGGTGGTCAACAACGACCCGATGAAACCGCCGCGGTTACTGATAAAAAGTCAAAAGTGAACTTCTCGTTACCTGAACTCCAACATAATTTAAATATACTCGTGGATATGTGCGAACAGTACATTATACAAAATGATCGAAGGACAAGGTGTCTCAGTGATAGAGTGGTTGCGCTAGAAGCGGAGAAGAAAAATTTGTCGAAAGTTATAGATCAACACGGCCAGTTAATCGATACTTTGGAAAACGTTCTAGCGATAGTAGACAGATTGATAGATGATACGAATCAATTAACGTTGCAAGAAACCGCGGATGCTTTCAAAGATTTGCAAGATAAATATTACGAGGAATATAAAATGTACGAACTCGGTGAACTGGCTAGTAGTTTCGTTGGTCCCAAAATCAAGGAATGTCTCATGAGTTGGAATCCATTGCTGCAACCAAAACAACCTATCAAGTTGTTCGAACAGTGGAAGAATATCCTAGAAAGTGGTACCACTACTCTTCAGTCGAGAACCATGCACCCGTATGACCAGCTTGTTTGGAATTCTTGGATGCCATCGATTAGAGGCGCTACGCAGTAAGTACTTTTTTTTCTTTAACGCGGAGAAATTAAGGGTACCTCGAATGCTGAGGTAAAAATTTTTGATGATCATCCTCAGCACTTGCTGTGTGAACGAAAAATTAAAAAAAAATATCTCCGGTCGTTTCTTCTGCCGGGTGCTTTGTGGCGACTGAGATGGTCCCATTTACGGTTGGGGGATACGATCGACGAGTCGTTTACCCCCCAACGGTCTTCGTTGCGAATAAACGCGTGCAATGGCTAAGACGAGGACTAATGCTAGCTTGATCCAGAAGTAGTTGATTTTAAAGTCTAACTAGACTCGAATAGCGTCAAATTCAACAATATCGACTAAAATATCGACCGCAACCTCTATTAATCCTGTAACTACGATCGAGTTAGAGACAACATTCTGTTGCATTTTAATTTTACCATCGATATAAAGTTCTATCGTAAAACATGTCTAATATGAATATCGTGTAATGATGAAACCAATGTAGCATCATTTTTTAATTATATAAATACAATTAAAAATATTTAAAGATTTTCTGGCATAGTAAGAACTAACATACGACTTTCAATACGAGACAAATAAGCGATACTATATTTTTTTAAATAGACAATGGGCATGTAGGCAACCAGAACCGCTAATCGAATTGATAGAATTTTGGATGCCATTACTTCCAAGTTGGATATTGGAAAATATTTTAGATATGTTAGTTCTTCCGAAACTTACTCTAGAAGTAGAGGAATGGAATCCTCTTACCGATACAGTACCCATTCATACATGGATCCATCCGTGGTTACCACTTTTACGTAAGTATACATTTATTTATTACAATATATCTCAAATATATCTTTTAAAATATAAAGTCATATGGGCTATAATGATATTTCGATTAAACATAGGGTGCATACATATAGGAAGATCTTTTTAGGAAGATAAAATATATATCTTATTGTTTTCTAAATATATATTTTTTTACGCATATAATAGGAATAATAGGCTTTATTATAGAGGCTATATTAGACGGCATCATTGTAGACCGTTCAATGCCATTTTAACCTCTCGCTATTTTGAGGATTCGCATTATCCACAGCATCTATACGTTCTATGCTCAACCGCTCAATGCAAACACCATAGTAGATGAATACGTAGCCTTGAGCGGTCTGCACTGATGCTCTTCACTATAGACGCGTACAAGTGGTACGCTATACCATCTGAATCTATTATATAAGTACATACAGCGATACATTTTCCAAAGTGTATTTAATCATTAAACAATACGTGATTGCATTTAGTAGTACCGTTACTTAAATTTCTATGAATGAACAAGTTTTTTAAAATTATTCTACCACAGGGAATCGTTTGGATACATTGATATATCCGATAATAAGACGTAAATTAGGATCTGCACTGGGTGGCTGGCATCCGTCCGATAGATCTGCTAGACTTATGTTACAACCGTGGTCCAATGTCTTCGCGAAAGGAGACATGGAAGCCTTCTTGGTGAAGAATATAATTCCCAAGTTACAAATAGCACTGTCCGAGTTCGTTATAAACCCGCACCAACAACATTTGGACCAGTGGAACTGGGTTTACGAATGGAAGGAATTAATTCCAACCCACATAATGGCCAACTTGTTGGACAAATTCTTCTTCCCCAAATGGTTACAAGTTTTAGCTCTTTGGCTGAATCATTCGCCGAACTACGATCAGGTTACGAATTGGTACATGGGATGGAAAAACATGTTGAGCGAGAAAATATTAGCTGAACCGTTAGTGAAAGGTGAATATTCAAGTTCAGACTATACTAACGAATAGAGGTGGCGCATCGTCTAACATCAAGTTTTGCATATATCATCGAATAACGACACGGAAATATGTTCGTGCATTTATTTATTTACAGAACATTTCAAGAAAGCGTTAGAAATGATGAATAGAGCTGTTTCGGGGCCGCAGAGTCATCAGCCGGGCGCGATGGAACAAGTTTCGTATTTGACGAGTTTGGAAAGAACTCAGCCAAGCATGTCGCAAATGCCGCCAACTGCGCAGCCACGAATGGAGGTGCGATTTAGTGTACAACAATTTGATAAGAATATCGTTAACGTTCCATTAATTTGTTCCGTCTTCTTTATCATTGTTTCTATAGAGACTTGCCGAGGCGGTAAGAACAGCGTCACAGATACCTCATGGTTTCAAAGAGCTTGTTCAGAAGAAATGCGAAGAAAGGGGTATTTTGTTCATGCCCATACCGAATCGATATAGGGAAGCGAAACAGGTGTACAAAGTGGGCAATGTTCAAGCTTACATAGACGGAAATGTTTTATTCGTTTGTCACAATGGCATGAATTGGATGCCAACGCACTTAAACGCGTTACTGGACATGTCTGAACTCTAGGCAAAACTGTATAATTTAACTCTAATTTAGCATGTAATTAACGGCGTCGCGTATATGTAATTATTTATCCTGTACATATACTGTAAAATACTTGATAGAATCTTATAAAATATAGCACTGGAAGAGGAAAGTTCCATTGCACGGCATGTGTAGTCTACAATAAGTTGACTATCATTTTTTTGTACGAGGTATGATGTATAATAAATTATTACACTAGCATAATCACACTCATACACGTATCCGTTTTATTGTAATTAATCGTATTTGTTCGATCGTTTAAATAGAAAAATAACGCTTCCCGAGAGCTGCTCAGCTTCTAACTGGCACAAGACAATAATAGAAAAGGTTCAAACGCTCAAGGAAGAAATTGTACTCAAGCTTCTCTATATGGACAGCCTTGTATCGAGGCTCTCCATCTGAAGCGTTTCTGTGTGTTTCGTACGAACGGGAAACATCTCTTTTCCTCGATGGTACTCCCCGCATTTACGTTTCACGAACGCAGTCCCGCGTCTGCGAATGTTTGTTTTATTGACCACTTCTGTTCGAGGCGGTCGAAGTCGAACGCGTGTAGGCGCCCCTGGTTATCCCACTACCGAGGCGCAGCTATAAAACTCCTCGATATGGAAAGTTGCACGTGATCCTGTAGAAGTCGTACGTATGTACCTACAGAGTCGGCCAATAGGCATCGTGTATCAACCACCATGATGTGTGCCGGTCCGGTGTACCAACCATGGGCGCCATCATGCGCGAGACGCATGGATTTTCAGACTTACCCGATGGGTGAGTAACAATAATAATACCGATTTGCTACGATACTGTTATCATCCCTTAAACACGAATTAAGTTTATTCAATTTTATGAAAACTATTAATAACTATAAATAGCATTTTTCATTTATAGTTTTATAACTTGTAATTAGGAGATCTTTCTTGCACGATGTAACAATTTTAATAATTTTAGCGTTTTATGAATCGATGACTTGTCTCATTTGAAATATCGGACTTTTTGTTTCATATTAAAATTAAAAAATACAAACAAAATGATAAATATTTAAATATTAGAGAATTAAGAAGAATTAAGAAAGTTAATGTTATCTTTTACAATCGCATACGTATTACATACTTATTCGGAACAAGAAATACGAATTTCTAGGTACATATTTCCCACTAAGTTCCCAGTGAACTAATAAAAATAAATTTACACGTTTATAATCGGTCAAAACGCCTTCGGTTATCCTTGGATCATCGTAAATACATTTTCCCGACAGAACAATTATCGCGAGTGCATTCAATCGTGACAACCTGAATACTTAACAATTCTTGAATAAAAAAAAAACGAAAAAAAAAAACACGAGGCTATTTTTGCATTCCTCGATCGAAGTTGAGTCCGATTCTAGGTGACGCCTATGGCACCACTACCAGCGTTGTCGTGTCACGTACGCGCGGAGGACTGGTCCTGTAAGAGGATGGACATCTCTCGCCTACACGCCTAGCAGATCTGTGCTCTCGGGTGTCGAGAAAATTTGCATCGGATCGGAGTGTGTCTGCCTAGTAACTGGCTGCCTTTACTGCCACGGTGCTCGCGGCGGCCGTATCCGAGAGAAACGGTCCCTGCACTCTCTTTCTCTCCGCGTTCGAGAATATGCATACCGTGGTCATGCGAGCCCGAGCACTTGTCGAACCGTAAGCCAGATCTTAACGTCTATCGGCCGGGGGACAGCCGAGGTGAAGTTGTCGCCTCGCGAATGGGAAATATTGGGCCGCCGCGAGACGTGCGCGTTCGAAAAAAATCGGAATTACACGCACGGAAAAGGAAAGAGTCACGTGTACCACGGCCAGTCTCGAAAGTATCGCCGGATACTTTGCTCGAGTCGCGTGTATCGCCGTGACGTCTCTGCCTGCGACGTGTCGACGATGAAGAGACCCTATGCAGATATCTGTAATCGACATCTCGCGATTCTATCGCTTATTATGGATGCCCTTGAATTTCGAACACGACTATGCGAGTCAATCGTGACAGACACTCTTCGAGTAATTGAACTTTTTCTTTTAATTTAGTAGCTCTGATTTCTACAAGCAAATGAAGAGTTTTCCGTTGAGATATGAAATAACATTGACTTCCAAATATTTGAATCGTATAACACGAAATGGGGATCTGTTTTGACGGAGATTCGTGTTGGAGACTCTGAGTGCGTGATATGAACAGCCTTTGGTTTCTGACACTTCCTGTGACATTAAGATAAGCACAGGATGTCCATTACATGGTCTTTCATCATCTTATGTAAAGCTGATCTCAGCTATTCATTTTGCTTCATTTATTGCTAGGACGTAAAACAAGTTTTTTCCGTATAAAAACTTTATTTAATTGGAATGTGTTAATGCTGATATATCCTACTGATAGTGAAAATAAATTGACACTTTTAAAAAGTATCTACAAATTAGAATAAAACATAGAACATAATTTGGATTGCAAGGTAACGTCTTATCTCTCATAAACTAGTAGCGTTTATATTACAGTCTGTACAATGTGAACAGTTTCTGAAATAACTTTCGAAATTACTTTATTCTGGTCAGTGTGCATAATGGACTAATTATAGCCACTAATGGAGAAACAAGCTCGTACAACGCGGCATTAAAGAATCCTCGCTGTGACAAAATAAAAGTGATGAAAATTTCACTTTTCATACAGCGTACCGATGATTCTCCTGTTTTTATACCCGGCTGCTTTCATGTGTCAGAAATGAAGTTAAGGAACCCGCTTGAGGCTGCTTAATTAAGCGCCTTGGTATCGAACGATTTTCAATTATCGCCACTCTACCGTTCTTATATCGTCCTTACACACATATACCAACGTATACCGACTTTCACTTACACATATTCGTACCAAATGCATATACTTTATTTCACCACGAAGATAACTTCAGTTTCTGCAATTATGGAAATTTAATAACACCTTAAAATAATGGATGAAATTACAATGTAAGCCAGTATTGTCGAACGAACCGAAATGCATTATGTTCACTGAAAGAGGGAGCAGAGTAAAGAATACGTGGAGTTTGATACCATTTTTATCGATCAAGTTACAAGCGATACGTCAACCGTCCCGTTCTGACGATATTACATCAGATTTAAATTTAACTTGGAAATATCCGTTTGGTCGTCGCGAACGAAGAAAAAAACAAAAGGCAGACGTTCGTTTCCCTTCCTTATTTAAAAAGTGTATTTGCACGGTCACAGTTTTAGCGTGAAAGGGGACGCCGTATACTTAACGTATACTTTAAGATTAATGCTGATTCAATATGAAGGAAGCGAGATTACTCGGGCAAGGCGACTGCTTAATGGCAACGCCATTCAGATTGCGCCATCGTATCACGGTGAATGAAGTCCCCGCGCGATAGCAGGTGAAAGAGTGAGGCTGGCGTCGCGGTCCGCCGCATTTTCGACTCCCGATGCTTTTACGCGTCTCGAGAATCGACGTTTCCTCAGACGTAATGGCGTTCCGCTTATTACGTATACAATTTATACTGGGGGAAATTTGCATAGATAAAACTCGCCCGTTTACTTTCCTTTATGATTCCCATCGAAATTCCTTTAATGAATCTACTTAAGATGTATGGCGTGCGATCGTAATGGATTCGGTGAAAATACCAAATATGATCGAGAAGGTTCTCTGATCGTTAATTCTTTCATGATTACTTGAATATTCGATAAAATAGTTCCTTTCTCTGATTCTGGTACGTAATTCTGTTTATTTAATTTTTCTACTAGATTTTACTCTTTGAGAATTTAGTAAGAGACATTTGATTAATTCTTGGTTTACAACAATCGTTTCTATATTAAATTCATGAGGAAAAGGTTTGTTTAAATATCATAAAAAAAGATCGATAGATTGTCTTCCTTTTTGTTTGAATTCTATAGTACATTTCTGATTGTGTATGTTTTGTGATTGTTAAGTACACGTTCGCTGAATATTGCGCTAGGTGCCGCCTGGTAGCTCGAAAGACCACTCAATAATATGGGACTGATTAATTGGATGTAGCTAACTGTCTGATTCCAGCATTTAGACGGTTGGCTCAATATTGTACTTTAATTTTAGCTTAGTTTATTTGACTGGAAAATCAATCTGCTTACTAAATTCTGATACTAAATTTTAATACTAAATCCTGGTACTAAATCTTACTAAATTCTGATGTACACTTTTGTTAATTTGCTTTTTGCCCAAAGTACGTTATGTCCTGGAAGGAACGATGGGGGTGATCGCTGACAGGCGAAAGTTTGACAGCAGCACAGAAATTCTCCTAGGTCAAGTTGACCCTAACGGTACAGGTTCGCTTATTTATAACTTAAAAATATTCTGCATTCTAAAGATCCTTTGGAACGTGACTTTATGGTAAGCTTGATGAAATCGCTGAAGCGAGACTAGACCCTAATAAATGAAATTACTTTAAGTGCCACATATTGGCTGCAGCCGGTCTAATATAACCAAGGAAAAGGTGAAACTCTGTACATAATTGGCCGTGCCATAAAGTCGTTTCTCTGTAGCTTCAATAAAAACATTCTCCGAACTTGTTAAGTAGAATAGAAATATGGTTGTCGAGTTACTTACTCTGCTGTCGGACTGGAGGTGGCTGTATCTACTGCCATCACTTTCGTCGCTCAGTAGTCCATATCCATTAAAACGAAGACAAACTTCATCATAATGTTACTCGTGCATAATTCATTATGAAAACAAAAATAATTTCTATGTTTTATTATTCGTAGAGTTCTATTTTGGTAATAATTTCTACGCGAAATATCTGTTTTATGATTAATTATAATTTTCGCTTCAAAATGATCGATAGAAGTGATACTACTGATTACTATTAAATATATGAGATTATATACAAATTGTTCATGAAGACCATATAGAAGAAGAAATACTTTTTGTTTGCAAAAATAATCGTATTGTTGCGACTTTTCAGTAGGTAGCGATTAGTTAAAACGCAACTATTGGATGAGGTCGCTAACCTTATAAGAATAATGCTCAAATGGATGATATATGTATTTTTATTGTATTGAACTATGATATCTTGGTAGATTGTGATATATGTATTTCGTTCTATTGAACTGTAATATCTTGATAGATTCTGATATATGTATTTGTGTTCTATTGAATTGTGATGTCTTGATAGATTGTGATATATGTATTAACTCTGCGTACATGATCGTGATATTGACTTTTCTTTGAACTTTATGTGATTTTTACCCCCTTTAGTCTCCATGTGATTTATTTACTTTAAGTCGTCACTTCCTTATACTTGCAATGTTTGTCCAGGGGTATGTCTCAATTCGAAGATGTCTAAAAAGTGGGAAAGTCTCAAGCAATCTTGTAATTGTTTATGCAGAGGAGTTATCTTGTGTATTATTTAGTCCACGTCCTGTTAGGTGAGCTGAAAGTGATGTCTGGTTGGGGGTGTGTAACGTAAAGTTCCATTAGCAATATTTGTACAGTGATTTCTTTATTTGATCCCATCTGGTGACCGTACAGTGTTTTATGACTGAGTTCCCAACCGCGTCGAAGTTTATGATATGTCATTTGTTATTGATCAAATTAAGTTACCGATGTAGTAAACTTTAGTAGTGAACTTTACAATGTGCAATGTGGGAAAAATTCTATCGTCTCAAAAGTAGTAGACGCGCTGTCCTCATTGTAAACTGGGAAACTCCTTATATCCCAACCGCGTCTGCTCAATGCTTCTTAATGACACCATTCGTAATTATAAGCACGCCCTCGGCAGTTACCATACGTTTGCATTATGAAATAAGGCCACGAAGACTAGAATCGTTGCTCGTTTTTCTGCACGCACAATGGAAATTAAGCGAATGCATAAATAGAGAATAGCGTGTGATTTCTATAAGTTTCGATCATGACTTGGTCGTTATCCGTTCGTGTTTCCCTTGAAGCGGTCCGATTTAACAGATCTAACGACCTCGCGCAATAATTTCTGCTTCAATTTAAATCAATCAAAGCTACGACTCGTTACTGCTGTTAATTGCTCGCGTAGTAATTAACGATCGTTGTGCAGTCCTTCGCAGGACTAGTCAATAATTATGCTCTGTCGCTTAAATGTAAGCGTAAATTTGCAATTCCAGACACGAGAATTAATCCGCGGAACAAGTACGCGTACGATATCGGTAATAAGAATACGCACGCTCGATCGGTCTGTGGGAACGGAGTTCGTAAATGTTCTTGAAGCGTACGGGGATTAGTAACAGACGGAAATATTCATCGTCCTCTTCTAAAACGAGTGTATCGCAAATTTAAGCTTACGTATTTATAAAGTCTACGCAGCTCGTAGACGTGCATCTGCATCTGCTCTGTTGTAAATTTAAACATTGCGTATCATTGCTTAAAATAATCGGGACAGACTTTTTTTGTCAGTTCGAAAGGACCAGGTGGAACGAACCAACAATCTTACACATTATATCGTAATTAATGTCGTATAAAACATTTTCGTTGCTGGTTGTACGTTTATGCAATGTTCCATGTCGCGTCGAATCGGTTTGGACGCGGAGGAAACGTCGAGCGCACCGTTCGATCGGTTCGATTATTTATTAAGACCGTGGCAAATGCGTGCGACCGTCTAAATAGTTCGTTAGAGAGGTCGACAGCCTGGAATAGCTGGGTAGACCCGCGGACATATGTTTTCAGCGAAACGTGATCGCGCCCAAACATTCCGATCCCACGCAAATCGCGGTCCCAAAGTCCCTCCGCGAAATGCCAAGTACACGCTCGCAGAGACAGCCGAACGTCGAGGGCAATTTAGCGATCGTCGTCGGTTCGTTGTTCTTTAACAGTTTTAGAAAGTTATCTCGTGTCGCCGCGTTAGGGCGTACGCGTTAGGGCCAACGATCGTTCGCAAGGTGTTCGTCACGAGAAATTATTCGAAAACTACCGGAGAGATCGACGATTGACACGATCGTCGAGTTTGGTCTCTTTTTTGGACCTTTGGTTTCTCTTGGGATCAACTTGGGTACTCTTCATACTCTTAACATTGAATATTTTTAATTTTTAGTGAAACACAAATTATTCCATCTTCGTTCACAGTTCCATCGCAACGTTGATAACAGCGAAAGGAAGATACGACAAGGAATAAAGAACGTGTAGAATTATTACGCGCGTCATAGTATAGGTTTCTTCTGTTCGCCGTCTGATTCTTTCACGACGATACTGTCATCGACAGAATCGCAAGTTCAAAATTTGCATGCCACCAATGGCTCGCGGAAGCTGTGCCGTGGACCTCGCGAATCGACCGACCGATTAGGTTTATGTAATAGACGGATAAATTCGGTGGATGATTTACGCGTCTGACTATTTCGAAGGGATTAACAGACGCGTGACTTATGGCGGCGTCGATCGTGGGCGTCGCGAGGAGATTTGAACGCGGTCTTTGCATATTCAAGACGTGGAAAAGAACGATAATACCGCGGCGCTGGCATACCGTTTCGGATAATGCCACGTTTAGAGGCAAATATCTCCGCTTTCTCTTCGTCTTGCTCAATTGTTACGGTATTTAAAGAAAAATCGAAATCACCGACAATTATTCACTTTGAATGTCATCGAACGATCGCTTTGGAACTCGGAGATAGACTTTGCTTCAACAATTGCTGCCTGCCATGTTTATATTCATGTGAAACGATTATTTTGCTTCTATCTTTTAATTCTAATAATATCCCCGAATAAGCCGTAGAAAAATTTAAACATATTTGTTAATTTCTTAATGAAATAATTTTATAGTTTGACTAACCCAACTTATGCCTTGAAAAGTAAAGAGGTACCATTTTTTTATTTTGAAGAAGAAGAAGAAATTCGATGGTTTCTTTGTAAATATGAAAATCGAATTTAAACATGTAACATTAACAGATTTGAATGAAATAATCAGTATTCGAGATGCATCCCTCAGACAATGACAAATAAAGTCTTCTGTGTCACATATTATATAAGTATTTGTATTAACTAATTTGTGACGCGTTTACATAACGCCGAGTTAGAAATTACAAATTAAAATAATTACAATTTTATCATGTTTTGTAATAGTTAACATGGTACGCTTATTGTTACAGTAAGATTTTAAGTGTAGAATGACACCTCATGATTAAATCGTGTGTGTTGGAATAATTGTAAGAGCAGGTTTCGCAACACTTTGAATGTCATTGAAAGGTTACAAAATTTTATTTATCGCTACATAAATGTCGCTCTTAGATATAACCCTAAAATATGTAAATATTACACAAGCTAATCTTAATTGTAAAACGAATAATCGAAAATTACAATACAAACGAAAAAATTACGCGTCTTCAGCACGAAGTGTCGATGATGAAAATTTATTATGAAAATCCCGTGTCGAACAGAGTGTTGCAACATTCGCAGTTCGACTTATTTATAGTAATATCCTCCAGAAAGCTTGAGAAAAGGAACTCTCGATTACGTTACGGTACCTTGCCCGGCCTAATACGCCATAAATCATGGAAATTTGAAATCGCGGAGAAGCAGAGGAGCACGATATTACCAGGTTGGGAGCAAGGAAAGCTGCTGCACGCACGGCCGAGGAGTTTAATGCGAACAACGCATAACGCGTATCTGGACAAGATATGCTCGACAGGCTTCCTTTAGCCTCGATCGTCATTTTGTTCCTCTTTCCGCATTATCTGAAAGCCCTCCCAGGTCGTGGCTTCTACTATAATGTACCGAACCGTATTGCGGTCTTCCGCGGCTTTGCTTCTAACCAGACGGGGTCTGCACGCGGGCAAATGTCATTTGCGTACACGCGTCGAACGATGGACAAACCGAAAGAGCGTTTTAGAAACGAACGTTACTAAGTCGTACTTTTCCGCTTGACACATTGTTATCTCCCATTGCTTTTCATGCAGAAGAGATAATTCCTATCTCGCGTATTCCTCTGCCAGATTATCTGGCGAGTATTACGGAAAACAAGATGGCCACTCGCTGTCTGTATGCGCGTCTGGCGTTTTGGTAAACATCAAAGCTGTGTTAAATTACTAGAAAAATTTGCATTAATCTCCAGATACAGGCATAAGGTAAATTTGTTCAAAAATGGTGCAGCCAAGAAACATATTAGTTTTTAATTATTAGACATTTAGCTTTAAATTGATACCAATGTCATAAAAATTAGTCGACTATTTTTTTCAATTATGTGACCTGAATTACCAATGAATAAAGGAAGCTAAAATACTTACTTGCTCGTGAGTGCAATCAAATAATGATAATTGTGGAGGCTATTTTTTTTATTACGCTTAGATGTACTCAGAATTTAAGATTAATGTGAATGCATGTCTGTATAATATTTTTGTAAAGGAGTAGGTTTCAAAGGAAATAATTCCACGATATATACAATATGTAGAATAAATTAATGCAATATCATGTAATGTAAAATTAGTGTACACGTTTGAGGTTTATGGCAGATAGAGTCATGCTGAAACTGAGCCGTATTGAGGTTTACTCATCGGATCAGAACTATGTACTTCTAAACGAAGACTCTTGAAGCAAGACAGATGCGGATGAAGAAGATACGGACCACTCTTTGCATAACAGTCTATTCTTCCCGGTCTATCCTCAATCAGGTCATCTAAGAGTCGAGTCGCTTTAAGGAGTTTCCATTTGTATCCTTCTATCCTAAGGCTGATTCATCTAGACCAGTGTTAGCCAAACTGTTCTCATTACGGAACATTTTTTAAGTTTAAACATCTTTAAGGAACACTAGTGCAAATTTAGGTTCTTAATTATAACTTCTTTTTAAAACTTTGTTTTAAATTGTGTCAAACAACGTTTCATTGTTCTCTAACCTGAATTTCATAATTTTTCGCGGAACATTTAGTGATTATTTTCGAAACACCAATGTTCCACGAAACACCGTTTAGAAATAGCTTTTCTAGACCGTACCCATTAAATACTCTAATATTGTGGTACCTAAATAACAAAAATCTGTTTCAATTTCTAAAGTGGTTTGGTTCAATTATTTTAATCTCTATAAAAATTCTACCCCAATCATTGTGCACCATAATGTTCAACACCAGTCCTACTTTGCAATCGTGTTATAGGTTGGTAAGAAAACTTGAATAACACAAAATGAAACGTTAAAAACGATGGTACCATGACGCATAAAAGACGTTCGCTTCCCTGAAGTCGTCATTCCGCGTACGCTCATCTACATCGGAGCATCGCAAGCATGGAATTCCAGGGTTAGTCACCGCATCGAGTGGTGCCCAACTGAAACGTCGTCAATATCCCTTTGGTTCTTTTCTTTCTTTCGCTAACGAGTGAGTCAGAGGGGAAACGTTGGCACGGCACGGGTGAACGAACACCAAGAGAGCAACCGGTGTATTGAACCAAGCAACAGGTGTGACTCGCGTATCTCGGCTAGGTACTTACGTGAGTAATCTGGCTGCTCGTGGTCGCTGGCAGGTGTACGTAACCGCGTTCTGCGTCTACGGACGCGTACATATTCGCTGGAAATGACGTAAACGATCGCTTTCCGCGATATCATTTCGTGCATCGACCGCGCGTAGGGTCCGTGGCAGGTACGCATAAGTCGTGCGAATTTTTTACACTCGCCATATAGTTGCCGTAGAGATATTGGTACCATTGGAGAACGCGGAATGCGATTAGGTCGATCTCGGAGGTATCCACGCTTGGCTGAGTCCTGTAATATCGATTACATTCGATCAATAGTTGACAGTCAATGCTTATAATTATAAAAAATTCAATTGATACGAGAAATAATGTGATGGTAATTTTTGTTGCAAAATTCACATTTTTCGTTTCTTACTCTTATTGTCAATTTTGTACACTTAGTGAAGCATGAGAAATTGAAGAAGGTAGCCTGGCACGAATTCCATTTAATAACACGCTCGCACATACTCGCGATGTTTCTATTCGATCAAACGGCTGACGCAATTCAAGATACAGTTATGAATTGAACATGAGCCGTTGCATTTTCATTCAGAATATGCAAGAAAGGATAGTGGATCGCAAAAAATCGAAAAGAATATTTCCACAGAAACTATATAGAATCTAAAGTATAACGCAAGAGTACACGCACACACACATACACATCTCGCACGATGTTTGCATTTCGAAATGACCGATGGAATTTTCAGGGTGCAATTACGAATCGCCAGGGCTTTGGACAATTTTGTGAGAAAACAGGCGGTATTACGAATTCCGTGCAGGTATCGAGTCATGGCAAGAAATCAAAATTCCGAATGAAATGCGGGATTCGTGGCACGCACCTGTGCAGGGAAGCAAGATGCGCTGGAAGAACAGAAGGAAAAAGTCCTGGCCGATCTTCGATCATACCTTTAGCCCCCTGGCCCTTTAATCGAAAGGCAGGAGCCTGTAACGACGTGCCGTGTAATGAGTAATGACATCTGCTCGTTGCCCAGGGCGGGGCTAACTGGTCCCACGCGGTCTTCACGGTTCTACGTGCACGAACACCGTGTCCTTTGCTTCCTGCTCGTTTAAACGCTTACGAGCCTCGGTCCAAACGACCTCCATCCGTGCGATTGCCTCCTAGTCTATGCTGTTCGCGTCCTACCCGCAGATTAAATTTATTTGCATCGCGAAGGGAGAAATCTGCCTCTTTTGGAGACATTTTGGGTGAGATATCTGAGAACGTTGACTGAAATTTAATCGAAGGTAACGATGTAGACAAGGAGGATTTATGACGAGTCGAAGGTCAGGGTTTACAATCTACCGAACGATGTTTTACCATTTTAGCGAATTTTAAAGCTTTCGTGCGTCGATTTGGCTTACATTTCGAAGGTAAGTTTATTTTATACAGAAATAATATTTGTAAGAAACAGTTACCTGATTCGAGAATTAAGATTCTAAATTTTGGGGAAGGAAAGCGTTTTAGTATGTGATAACACTTCCTGTGTTATTTGTAATATCCCTCAAACGGGTCAATTAGTCAAGTTGGTAGTTTCAGCGTTTCGTGTAAACAAACTTTGGCGCAAAAAGTAATTTATTCGATGAACGATTGCTTTTTCTAGCCAATGCTATTGAAGAAATATTTACTTAAGTCAAAAGCATCACAGTTCTCTAAAATAGAAAAATATTTCTTCAACTAAAGTTGCTTTTCTTGGCCCAAATGAATATTTACTTAAAACTGTCCAGTGATTTAAAGAGAATGCAATTTCCAAAATCAAATAAACGATTTAATCCCATTTTCAGTTTGCAATAATAAAAATAAAGTTAGAAAATTCATCATTCCGACAATATCAACAAAATGAAACGTAAAACAGAAACAAAGTTACAATCGCAATTCTCTCTCGAGCCAAGTGTACGACCGCATAGACGATGCGCATTGTTCGTAACTTGTTGCATCTCTTTCGAAGCAACTCAGCACGGTGAACCGTGTTATTCTTCTTCGAAGAATGAAGCGAGCGCTATCTCGAGTGTCCCTGTGAACTTTTCGCCGTTTCTCCGCGAAACACGACGCATCGAAAATCGTCCCTCGAGCAGTGCTCGCCGGCGAACGCGGCGCCATTTTCATAACGTTCATTAACCGACGGTGCTCGCGACTGTTGCGCAACGTGACTGGAGAACGCGTAAAGCCGCGATTATAAATCCATTTCATAACGCGGGCTGGATGTTTTAGTCCCAGGTACAGACGTGTACACGCGTACACAACATCGAAAGTGCAATATGTGTCCGCGTTTGAAGCATCCGGCTGCTAAATACGGCATAAGCGTATCGTTGAATCATGGCGGCCCGATACCGTACCAGCTTTGTCGCTGACGTCTGAATCGTAATTGCGTACGAAATATCGTGGTCCGCGTAGACCGTACCCCTAATAAGGGCATACCTTCTACGGAGTGATAAACTATCCTACATTAGGATGTCCAACATCCTTTCTAACATCTCGCGCAGGAATGAGGAGCCTGGTTGTGTAACGGTTTAATAGCAAGAACTATATTACCGGCGTAAAAGAGCGAGAATACGGCTGGTTCAAGCGATACCGCGTCCCATGCACCGCGAATGTACCAGAGGTGCTCGCGCACGCACACGGGGACCGTATAATTGAGGGCTCTAAATTTATAACGCTTTAGTTTGCAGAGGGAATTGTGTAATCAACGTTGCATTCGTTAAGTGCTTTCGTAATAAATGTGATACCACGAGAATGTAATTCGAATGCGTTTTAACCTGGTACTTGAGAGTTTGACAACGAAACGCGCGTTCTACAATACGTATTTCTTATGTATGCAGAGTTCTACCTGGCGGGATGACACTTTTAACAACATTTTTAGAGTACGCTCGTTTAAATGGAAATGATGTTTAGGGGAAGAATTGTTGATGATTCAAAGGATAAGATATTTTTCACCTATTTTTTAATTCAATTTAATTTATTAATACACAATTTAATTGAATGCAGAAAGGAAGAAATAATTAGTACACTCGTGTATTCGGGTATATATTTTCTTTAATAATTTCGCGAGTACACATATTAAATACCATCCAATAATGACGAAAATAGGCGCAAATAAGTAAAATAAGAAATAAGTAATGCCTCTATAAATATTCGCAGCAATGGTCAACAAGAACCGAAAGAGAAATAAGATCAACATGCTTTAAAAATAATCGATGATCGCGCGCGCGGGAATTTCAAAACTCGATACAAAAAAGACGCGTATTGCATACGACTCGGTGGATCGTTCAGAAATATCTCCCACCGTTTTATATGTTAATTAACACCAGTTTCTGCCTCCGCCGTGGAATTTATCGACGGCCAGGCGTAATTCGTTTTAAGGGTGGGAGGATCTCTCGAGCGGGTATAAATACATCGCGGCGCTCTTTGTTACTCTTTCCTTCCTGCGTGTTCACGGCGTAGAGACCGCGATAATTCCACGAGGCGTGTTCGCAGATTTTCACCGTAACACCGTGAATTTTCGAATCTACGGTTACCACCGACTTCGTCGCGACACGTCGCGCGTACGCACGAACGGAAACGGACCGCGAGGCGGAGGAAGCCCGAGAAAGTGGTCATTACCGGCGAATAGCCGCGTCGATGTTGTGAGAGCCATGGTGACCCGTGACGGCGTTATTAAGCGAAAATATCGCCACCGTTTCCAGGGCATTAACGAACAAGTTCCCGCGGTAGAACGTAGACCGCTCCTCGGCTCGGTCGTATGTTTAAACCTGGTCTGAATGTTCTATGAACGAATACGACAAATCCGCGCTTCGGTTCTGACCTTCTTTGGCGCGACGGCGTGGGCGCGTTTACTCCGGACGGAATTACAGTCCGCACTCACTCCATCTTACCTCACTCATTTCCAGTATAAGTAACCGCATTCGCGAACCGTGACCGTCGCTCGTATCATCTGGTTTACGTAATTACCGGTACACGCGCGCGTGTACGAGAGATGTTGGGCTGGCTGGCGGTGGCGCGACCGGAAGTAGCCCTCGCGCGGTGCGCACGGAGGTCCTGCCGATTACAGAATTTAGAATTCGTCCCGTACACGAGAGGAAACTGGTTTTATCCCGAGTCGTTTCACGCTTGGGAAACTGATCGTGTATTAGCCGGGTACACGCTGGTGGAAGTCGCCGCGTTACCTCGCGACGTTATGTTCGTAATAATCGCGTTAGATCGGGAATGGAACGTGCAAGATATCCGGCAACGGTTTCCTATTTTTTAAGCCGCTTCTTGCGGATTCGCGAAATGCTAGAAATGCAACTAGAAAAATATGATGCTGTCTATAATGATACTACAATGTATGTACCATTGGTACATCGCTATGTAACAGTATTTTACTATATTAATAATTGAAGTACTTTGCCAATAAGAAGGCGTGATAAATCATTCGTAACGCGTGTATTTTTAATTTATTTTGTAGAAAGAGAATGTCTTTGCGCGTAATTAATTACCAGGGAACGAACCGAATATATGATCCGCTGGCCCAAATTCACGTTGCACCTTCGAATGGACAGATGAAATCTAATATACGGAACATCTAGGTACAATATCATACCGGGGTAACTTGGTTAAAAGCCAGCGAATGTAAATCATGTAGATAGCCTGATCTGTCTCTACGCGGAATCGTAACGGATATGCAAAACTAGAGTAGAGTGCCAGATGCTGTTTAACGATAGGAACGAGAGCAATTCGAGCTATTGCTTTCGCAGTCAATCACGCGCGTTCGACTATACTAACTGGAGATGTGAGCTGTTTTCATTGAAAACACGTATCCATATCCGTGATCCACTGTTGGATAACGTAATTATGATCAAATAATATATATTATCGTCAACGAAGGTGCGCTTGATTCGATTAAATATCGCCGTCGTCTCGTCTACTTTGCGGAAAGTGTGTAGGTACTATATAAAGTTGTAGACAATAACTGTTTTGCAATCCTACAGAATGAAGCTTGACAAGAAATTTCTTATCGCCAAGGTTTCTGTCATTATCACACTACCGATTAACAATTTAGATACATACGTATGGTAGTGAAAGAAATTTTTAAAATTTTCTCCTATTATTGTAATCTTTTATTTCCCCTTTTTTTTCAAACGAGTGGGTGGAAAAAATATCGCAAAATCATTTATAATAATTAGGGTATTTTAATCTTCTTAATAGTTAACAAATAGCTTCCCAGCAAGATAATATAAGCGAACAAATCTAAACCTCGATGTTAAAAAATGTTAACATCATAAACAATCATAAATAGCGTACAAGATGTCATAAAAATTGATTACCTGCAGCTGAACGAAAGTCGTATCAACAAGTACGGAAGAATGAAAATATCGTGAATTATTATACGATTATTGCTTGTATTATATTTGCATATACACGCAGAATGGAATGACGGTAGCTGTGTACCCATAATCCATTCCGCCATAACCCACATGCATATCAGTCAATGTCGGGTCAGCTTAGAAATTTAATAAACATACTTATCTCTTTGCCCTAGAATACTCCTCCCTCCCCCAACATTTCAGATTAACCTCAGATCGTATCTACTCATCGTACGTCTCGCTCGTAGCAAGTATCTCTATCGTTATTCGCAATCGAATGGCCGGAACATTAGACAGCGTTACGCCGCTCGTACAATCCGGCAATAGAGTCGTAGTTTTGTTAGCCAGCGAACACAGATATCGCGTTACGCGCGTAACATCGAGTAAAGCCGCAGATGCTTGAACCCTTATCGTTTATCAACCGATTTAGCCGTCGTCGAAAGAACGAACGGCAACGCGCCCCGTTTCCGCGTCCACGATCCATTATACACGCGCACACGCGTGCAACGCGCCGCGTTTATCGCGTATACGAGCCCCTCGCATAAACTACATCTCGTTCGCGAAACTCTAAGCTACTCCGCGGTGTTCGCATGGCTGGATCGACATTTTTTTTCTTCCCATTCGTTCCTTTCTTCCCGGTGGCCGCGCAACCATCGCTATCGACGCGAGATAAACAATATCTCGCGGCACACGACGCACCGTGCACCGTGTTCCTCTCGCGCGCGTCCAACAGTTGACGCGTAACCCGCAAATGTTTTGCAACATTGTATAAATATATTTCGTTTCCTCGTACGCGCCTGCCGGACCACGCTCCAATTGCGAAGGGAGACACGGGTTAACACATTTCCACCGACGATTTATTACACCTGCCGTCTATATTTGTCGACGTTTAACGCTGGTATTTCGGTTAATATAGCGATCCCACACCCGGTATCCGAACGTTTCCCCGTGTCCCTACATCGTTCACAAATCATAAACACCGCGCACCGACGAAATTACGGCCCCGAACGTATTTACTCGTAACGCGTAAGTTATGGTTGAACAGTAGACCGGTTTCGGTGCAACCGGGCCTGATACACTGTTCATTTTTTATATTTTCAATACGGGAAAGTAAATTTTCGCCATTCGAGAGCACCATTCCCTTGTGTCGTTAACGTATTTATAGGTTCCTTCTGAGTTAAGCCCGATTTTATTCGAAAATTTGTAACGTTTCGTGTTACATAGGTAGGCATACTTTTAGTTTTCATAAGTAATTGTACAAGGTTCGCGTGTATTTATTAATCGTTAAGTTAAGGGATTGACAAAAATCTTTTAAAATGGAACGGGAATATTTTTTGCTGGGCAATTTGGCGGCGAATGTTGCTGTAAAATATTGGAGTGAATTTCGTGTTGCGTGGCAAAATTTGTCGACTAGGCAACAACGATAAACATGTCATGCTACACATTAATCAGATACGAATATTCCCCTCCATCATTTGTATGTCTTACTTACCACCTACTAGCTGCGAATCTTATTGTTTTATTTCTAGTTTATCATCGACTTCGAGAACTAAATGTGTGATACACGATTGAAATTGCAATATTTAGTATATAGTAATGCTTAAGTATATGCAAAGTGATAGCAGATAACGTCTGATTAGAATCGTAATTTTCACACTTTTATCTGATCTTACATTTTAAGATTTCTTTACGAAAATCTTTTTTTTTTTGTTTTCTTTTATTCTGCTTCGATCGATCATTCAGATATCGTTGTATCTCTAATACTTATAGACTTTGAAGTACAAATGGTGCTCCCATTTAGCGATGACATGACCAAATAAGGAGATACGCATGCGACATTAAATTATAACCTTATTTGGTAATGTCTCGGTCGGCGTTGAGTCGCCCCCCATTTTATGCGCACTGTCGATATATTGATATCTTAATTCTAGCTTAGAAGTTATGCACTCATCGTATCAGTAATAACCGAGATGAGTACATACGTCTGTGTCATTCGTATTGCTCCATAAACGTGGCGATTTTGTCGATCATTCCTCCAATTCTTTAAAGGAGGCTGCAGCTACACTTAAAAATATATTCAACAAGGTACGATGACAAATTTTTCCTTTTATTTTCATATTTGGAATATTTAGCGACGCACTAGGTGTGACTGATTATGCCCGCCATGAGGTGCATATACTCAGGGTAGCATTAATCAATTTTAAATATATAGTTTCTTTAGATGTTACCAATTTTTACACGACGTAGATGCAACGGTTGCGCCAAGGGGATGATTCTCCGTGTTCATGTGCACGTTATAGAAGAATATTCATTCTCTAATTAAATGATTAAAATAAAATACAAGTCTTTCATAAAAATGGTATATTATTTTCTCCACGTGATTGGTTTCTAACTACTTTTCTACGCATAGTTCACAAGAAAGCGATTAAAGAAGCTACGTTGAAATCCATAAGGAAGTAATTGATGGAACCGACGAAATTGCGAACCATACTTGAAATCGAAGAAGCGAGAGAAATAATAGCCGCGTGTATTCGAAACCGGGAGCGTACCTTCGAAGCGAGGACTCTTTTTGCGACGGGCTGTCTCCCTGGCACTCGGATACCCCGAAATCGGGTTGCTTTCATTGACAGAAAGGTCCGAATGAGTGGTCGGTGCGCGCGTCCCCAGCGCGGCGGAAGCGTCGTTGGTAGCCCGCGACACAGCGGAGGAGGCGGCGGCTCGGGCCGCGTCGAAGGGGGCCGAGGTTGGCCGAAGCCGGGCGAACGCGGACGAATAGTCGGCTCGAATCGCGCTGCCGCGATGCATCGGTTCGAACGCGCGCACGGGCTGGCTGTCTCGCTTGTCTCCCTGGTGCGTCGCTCGAGGCTCGTCCTCTCTCGTTTCTCGCGACGGCGCGGCGATTTTTCGAAAATACGCGCGCGCCACCCCAGCCGGCTGACGTCGCGACGCTCACCACCGGCCGAGCCGAGCATTTTCCGCGTGAACAGCCGGAGTGACACTTGAATGCGAGCTAAGAACGTCGTCGCGGCTACCCCATCGCGGCTGTCCACGGTTACGGGTTACTTCGTCGCGCGTCAACGAGTCTGCGGACAGTTCTACGCGACGACGCGACTCGTGCGTGCGTGTGTGCGTGCCTCTCTTCCGAGTGACGCGATTGGTCAAAATAACGAACGGGACACGGGAAAGTGTGATATATGTGCGAATTGACTACTAACCTTTACGCGAGTGCGCGGGCGCATGCCGCGTGGCTGTCCACGACCTGAAGTTTCCGCGTTTCCACGGAGCACGCGCCGACACGAGGAGGAACGTGGGACCGTCTTGGACGAGGGGTGAGGGTTCGTTGACAAAGTGGAGAACGTTTACCCGAACCGAGGCCAGTAATGGATCCTTATCCGATGGTGAGAATCCTCGTTATTTCTTATGTCTGCTGATACACGCTGACATCATCGCATTTTTCTCGACCGCGCTCGAATTCCTGCCAATCTTTATCACCTTCCGATGTACGTCCACGCGTACTCGGCAAATGTTCAACCGTGACTGATATTCGTTTCGCGCGAACGATGGCATTATTCGTTAAATGGAATTCCCACGCGATTCGAAATACTGCTCGTTAAAGAGATTGCGTATAAGATGGCCATTTATTTCTCGATTACTATTTATCGCTTGCTTACTTGAAAAATGATGATTGAACATTTTTATTCCCTTCCTTTCATATTTTCAAGTTTTCCTATTTTAACAAATCCGTTTTCATCGGTTATCGATGATGCCTACCATTTACGTTTGTTGGAGATATGCCGGTGATGCTGAAAGTGGTCTACGTAGAAAAATTTAGCGAAATTTAATGTACGTTGCAATGAAGTGAAAGCATTGTAGTAAGTTTGCTCGTTAAATGGAAATGACGGTCGTGTGGTTAACCGGAATTCGTGTATAACTTGCCAGTGGTTTAAGTCGCTTGCTTTCTGGTAAACTGCTGCTGGCTTCTGAGAAGATAATTATGTTTTCATCGTGTTATCTTGTCTTTGAATAGCAAGTAAATAGTGGGTTGGCAAGAAAATATATTCGGTGTTCGTACATAGATAGCGTTGCGATTGTTTTGAATGACATCTGTCAGTGTTATAGTTTCTTCTTTTGACGTTTGATATCCGTCACGTTTAGGTTTGGTTACGAACAAGATCCGCGTAATTTTGTCTCGTAGCTGTGTAGTTTATCTTTTGTATATTTCACACTATAAAACCGAAAATAGTTTCATGTCAAGCCAATACATGTGAATAGTTACATAAAGGTAACGTCAACTATGCGAAACTGTACAAGTAAATTCGTTTAATCAAACGTATGATATAGAATACTTTTTCTCAACCGAAACAGCTGAAAACAAATACTGAACAATGATCTACCTGTTAGTATCAATTGTAACACATGGAACAGCTCTTTGCAGAGTCAAATCACGATCGACGTTACATTCTAATTAGAAGATATGAAGAAGTTATGAAAACTATTTACAACTATTATTGACCTGAAAAGTTTTATTTTTCACTAAACAAATTATACGCTAAAACGAACAGAAACAGGATAAAAGGGAATATCCTGTCCAGCAATATATAGAATTACAAATGGTTGAACATAATTGGCTCCTGCAAGGTATTCTATGATACATTATGAGAAAATGACGTAAAATATTACATTTTGAGTGTTACACCCGAAAATAAATAGGGATAAAGTAATTTGTACCGCGCGAACGGTGCCATTTTGCTCGATTCCTACCTCGACCCAACCTCGATGCATCGAAACGAATTTGAACAATTCAAAACGCGTCAAATCGCTACACTAGTCAAGTTTCCATCGAATTTGGTTAGGATCGATTATCGAGCAGTCACGTCGCCCTTAATCTGCAACGGGATAGAGATATTTCTTATTATTTGCGGGCAGCCACTCGGTCGGGACAGCGGGCGCTATTATGTCATCAAGCGCAACACGCACAATGGGCGCCTAAGGATCGGATATTTTCATAATCGTGAACGGAATGATAATAACGGACGGCGTAATTTACGAGTCCTGAAAAAGGCTATTAGCGAGTCGTGCGAATGCAGCAATTCGCGTGTCACCGCAAAAACAAGCCTCCGGTTCGGGAAATCGCGGATTCATCGCGCTTAACGACCGCGTTTCGTTTCTTTATTTATTAGTTTGCTGAATAAACCGCGCGCGTACCCGCGACTGAAATCCGTTCTTTCATAGCTCCGTCTGACGGACGTTCGAGTATTCTATTGGGCAAGCCCGAGTATCGGATTCTTTCTCTGATCAAACGATCTTAACTCTACGGAATAATAAAATTGCTCAATAGCTTCTTGCCACGGTAAAAGAGTTAGGGTGAATTTTAATGGCAGCGTTATTCCTCACCGTTAAACTTCACCTTTTGCGCGTACAACGCGTTAATTTGTATTAACGTTACGTTTCACTTGCTACGTATCTCTAGAAATTACTAGTAATGATTCGAGACTTTAAAAGTTGATAAGATTCACTCAAGGATGTGAAAAATGTTTGTTTCGCAGTTTCAACATTCGTTAACGTTCGATTCGTCTTCCTTCGATTTTAATACGAGACTCATAACTTTGTTGATATTTGCAATAATCTTATGTTGATAACCTCTGCCTAATGTACTTCCGAATAGATTCCTCTGTGTGCATACGACGTATCGCGAAGAGTAGTTTAAATACCCGAGTTCCAAGGACCGATATTTTTTATTCTTCTCTACTGAATACAAGTTTCAAAAACCTCTACTTTATCTTTACAAACTTTATCCTCAACCAGTCAAACGAATGTTTAAATATAGAATAGACTTCGTACAAGTGTCAACTGATTGGTCATCATGGCAAACATTTAATATTGCTTATGCACTATTGAAATCATATTTGCGATCGTTCGAAATCTTGCTATTATTTATTATTAAAGACGCGCAATGTTTCAGATTTTAAATAACATAAAGATGCGTAAATTGATTCATGTGAACGCGAACTTGAAGTCAAATAACTCGAAATCGAGTAACACGATCGATCTGAACGAAGAGTAAAAGTAAAGAGTCAGAAAGTTGGTGAACAAAGTGTTAAACGTTCAAAAGTAAATGATAGTAGAAGCAGATACTCGAAAACAATCAGTGAAACTAGACAGCTGGTAACAGACCATTAGTAGAACTAGACGGCTATAAGCAGACACTCAGAAACAACAATGGTGGACAATTAGACGCGGACAGTAGAAGTAGACACTCAGGACCAGACAGTAAAGGTGGTCTCTTAAGGAAGAATCAGTAGAAGCAGACTCTCAGAGGCAGCTAGTAGTAGCAGACGATCGGACACAGCCGGTAAAAGTCAGTAGCGATAATTAAAAAGAGTCAGTCTTATAGAACCGCAAAGCCTTCTTAACGCGTGGACGATAAACTTTTCGCATTTAATTCAATCTCGAATTGAAAAGCAGAAAATCCTACACGATTATCACGCTCGCGCGAACATCAGGCGGAACAGTCAACTAAATTATTCGAGGTATGCCAGACAAAAGCACGCCAGGTACCAGCAATATCTGTTCGCGCAAATATTCGTTTCGAATCGCGCAACAGTTGCCACAGCGCGGAGGTAGCATCTCCGGAACGGTCAAGATTAAAGTGATTTATCCCCGTGACGAAGTCCCTACGGGGGGGAACGGTGCAATTAATTGCAAAATTATCGCCGCATCTTCGCAGCGTTGCCCGTAATAAGGCGGATAAATCGGTGGCGCAGGAATCTTGTGCGGTTTAAATCGCAGCTCGCTAGCGGTTGCCGCAACCGTTGCAGATGAGCTCCTCCGGATTGAGATTGAGATGGGAGATACCGATCTCCCCGCGGTGTTATCTTGATCGCCGCTTACCTCTCGGAGGAGAATGCTCCTCGCAGTTCCAATTTCGTACAAATTATCGGGTACCCCTGGCGTCACCCTCGTCCAGCTATCCCGCGACATACGCGTTCCACAATTTCTTAAACGGCGACTCTTAACACGAAATGAAAAATCGCGCGGAATCGAAGCCGAAGATGGAATCCTTCGGGACAGATACCGATCTCCTCGCATCGGTTATCTCGATCTTCCTCGAATCTCCTGGAGAACTACCGCCGCTGTTCCAGTTTCTGCGCAAATTATCGCCCTCCCCTTCGATCCCTTCGCAATTTTATCGATAACGCGAGACCGTATATTTCTCACGCGATTTCTCAAATGCTGACTTTTACACGGAATAAAAGTCGTGTCGTCGCATGTCGCGATCGTAAACGATCCGATCTCCAGATTCAACGCGGAGATAATCGTTCACGGTGATACCTCGTGAATCACGGACCCGTGGGAAGCGTGTACGTTTTCGACGCTCTAATTTTTTTCCGTAATTACCCAGCTACCGTGTGGAATTGCCTGTAGAACGGGACACGCGTTTTATAATCTCCCAGAGTGACCAACGTAGTTTGCGTAGAACGGGAACGCGATTAATTAGCAATTGATCAATGCGCGTACGCAGCAGTGCTATGATTTATCGTGCAGCTGAGATACGTCTTGGAAGCTGCGTGAAAAAATATATTTATCGCGATTGGGAAGGTTGGATGTTGAATATTTATGCGCCTTTGTGGATCGATCGAATATATTTAATTGTACCAGCTCTGCTATTATAAGTTTGGTCAAATTCAGTTGAAATGGTTATTTTTGGAACTCGATTAATTCTCGTGCACTGTTAAACCGTGCTTACTTCATCCACGAGATCAATACTTCAAATTTTAAAATTTTCATTCAAACATCGCAGATATTTACAAAAGCTTACTTATTTCTTGTTTCAATGTATAATGTATAAAACAAACTGTGCATTCTTTAATACAATAATTTCAATATATCAACGCACGAATTGGATATAATTTAAGAAAATAGTATTAATATCGAATCACAGAAAGATTACTCCGATTGTATCCTCGAAATGCTGAGAAATCTCAACATTCTCCACTCAGGTAGAGAGATACTTTCGAGTACTCGATTCGATTTCTAGAGAGATTCTCGACCCAAGCTAACCCTATTTCCGGATTCCCGCGTGTCTCTAATCAGAGCCTACGTAT
Organism: Xylocopa sonorina; assembly: GCF_050948175.1. Lineage (NCBI taxonomy): Eukaryota > Metazoa > Arthropoda > Insecta > Hymenoptera > Apidae > Xylocopa > Xylocopa sonorina. The sequence goes on along the minus strand of NC_135195.1, from coordinate 2,554,435 downwards.
ATACGATTAAATTGGGTTAGGTTCTCAGAAAGCGAGTGATTAACCTCAATAAGAGTCGATTCGATTTAGCTTCTATATGGGTCTCATAAAACTTCTGCATAAGAAGTAATTACATAAGAATCGTCTGTCAGTGTTCGATCCATCTCGAAGTATATTTGAAAAGGTGGAATGCGCGCGTCCGTTTGTTTCGTTTTGTTTCATTTAGCGGGGCCGCGGAGAGGCACAAAGAAATTCCATGCTCGTCGAAAGGTCAAGATCGGGTTTATTTACTTCCAGCCGGGGAGCGCGACGCGGAACGGGCCGCAATTAATCGCAAAGTCGTCGCGATATCCCCGGAAGGAGGCCCATAAACCAGCAGAAATAACCGGCTGGAATTTAACGCGACTCGTCGAATCGCGTTATTAGTCAGTGGAAACCTGCGATCCTCGTGGCAACGGGTTACCGTTCGCGAGTCAGAGTCGAAAAAGGTTTCCAACGCATCGATCGGAAGCTTTGCTATTCCCATTGCGTAACACGTGTGTTTGCGCAGCTTTGGTGTTGGCTTAACAGATAATTAATCTCGCGGGTAAACAGCTTTATTGGTCTTTAACCTTCGACACGCTCTATCTTTAAATCGATACATCAAGCGACGCGATCGTAAAGCCTCTTGCATCGTTACGCGCGTCTTCGATGGAGTCGAAATGGCGCCTCGAGCGGGGGGGCTCTATTTTCAGTCGCGCGCGGTACAGATCGTGGGTGTGTAATCGAAAGGATAAGAGGCGTTCGATGCGAGCTTTTGATAGAGTCAAAATGCCACCTCGTTTAGCAGGATTTTATTTTCTGGAATGCGTGGAATAGATCGAGATAGGGAGAAGGCAAGAACTGTAACGCGTGTCTTTACGAGAAATTCCTTAACGGCAGTCTGGTTACGAGAAATTGCATTGTCCCGGTACAAGAAGTAATCGCTTGGTGTTGCAACATCGGGCTTAACAAATAGCCTGAATTCTTTCGACCCATTTGCATCATTAGGACGTAAATACGGGCAAATTTTCTTTCATTATTTTCGTCCTTCGAAATTCACTGAAATATTCACTTTACTAGCATATTCTGAAGTATTTCTACCGAGAATCGATAAAATAGCCAAGGGCATATCGTTCGTGCGATGCAAATGGGTTAAGAAGTCGTTGCACAGCTTCATTGTAACATTCAATTGTTTGCGAACGTGGTACAGATTCTTTGTTTAGCAATCGAAGAAGAGTGTCACAATAGTTTCCGCGGGAGGAGGATGTTTCTACAGATTGCATGAATCATTCAACAAACTCGTCGTTTGGCTTGTTTCAAACTAAATTTTCATTACCTTCTTTGTCGCTCGATGCTTTAGTTGACGACGATACGACTCTATTACGTGGTATTTAACTAAGATATACTTCGAAACGCATTTATCTACGCGCAGATAAAACGTTGCACGAACAAAGTTGAGACACGTTAGCGTTTAATCGCGACAAGTGCCACTAAGCGATTTAAATAGTACTTTCTCGAAGGAATCGGTTTTACAACTTGATGTATAGAACGTGCGCCGCGTACTCGAATGGCGGCGGTCTCACGGATAGAGTTCGAGTTCCTGGTAAAGAATCCGCGTGGAGCACGCGAAGAAATTGAAAATCGATGTCACGAATTGCTGACGAGCAGATTTCCACGAGCAGGCGCTTCACTTTCTATCCGCCTATCAGCTTCCGACTCTCGGGCACCGGCTATTATTTCGACCTTCCCGCGCATTCCACGCCGTGATTGCTACCTGCTTTTTGCTTCCTTCCACGAAGGAAATCCTTGGAATCGTCCGTGGATGAAGTCATTTCGAAGGAGAAGAAACAAGGTGGCGCTCCTCGCGACAGCCTTGTTCCATCCGCGATCTCTTCGCCGAGTGTCTCCCGCTAGCCTTGCCAATTTTTACTTTCCTTTCCGTCCATTTTGCTCTTCGAGAACAGATTATCGCGATCGATCCACGGCCAGAGATGGCTGACACTTTGTAGCAGATAACGGCGTTCGTTTTATTCCGTTGATTCGTTCTGACCGAATCCGACGGGGCTCGTTCATTTCGTTGGACAAGGGAACCTGGAAACGCGATACGCGATTGCAATTTTACGTACAACCACGGAACGCCGGCCGACGCGCGCGCGCGAGCGTGCTTTATAAGGTGCTTGTTAAATTTTACAACCGGTCATTATGCCCTCGATTCTTGCTAAACTTGAGGAAATAATAATAACGCGCGGTTTAACCGCCCCGCTGTTCCCGATACTTTCTGCGGTCCCACGATTTCGGTTACCCTGCGCCCGATTTCACGACAGAAACGGCCCAACGTACCGCCTTCGTACAGCTATCTCGAACCCTCCCCTTTTAAATTTCTTTAAGAAACGATAACACGAAATAAGAAACCGATCGTAAATCGAAATCAGGCGCACCGTGTACTAAATATTATATTAGGGATGGGTTTTTTTAATGCGTTGAATACTCGATTTCGTTTCAACTCTCGAACCATCTTTCGATGGCTGGATATTCTTCAAATCCGGATTGAAAATGAAGAATTATTCGATTCACGCGCAGATTGGATCTCACAGTGGATAAAAAAGGGAATCGATTGAGAAACAACTTGTACGTTGGTATCTTTGAATAAGAATCTGAACTTTCTTTTTTTTAATATCAGTGTCGCTATAATATCTTTAAATACTTAGCTATAAAATAAATTCAACATTTTCTTGTTTCAAGAATCTATAAATCAGGTTCAGAACTAACTTTATTAAAAATTGCATCGTACTTGAAATTTTTTATGTCTTTGGAAATGCAAAGGATGCATTTAAAATTGTGTTTTTAAATTCGTTTCGTCAAACTGGATGTTTTATTATTACGAAACCATTGATGCCTCGTTCAATGTTATGACCCCAAAGTATAAAAGGGTGGTCGTTGACCTGTATAACCTTTTTTTACAAAGTAATCGATACACTGTCCAAACATTCTCGAGAATATCAACATTCATGCCATAAGAACGGTTGGACACCCACAATTGTTCGCGTCATCATTTTATAAATCTCGTTTCTCCCTCAGCTATCTTACTCAGCCAACATATATTCAGATCGAATTAATTTCTAATTTAAATACGTTCTTCAAAATGACTTAAACTTATAAATGAATTTACGACTTTAGGCTTTAACATTAAGAAAATGATTACAGGATTGAGCAATAGAGAAATAAGAAAATTGCATGCCTTTAAAATAATTGTTCCCTTGAAATGTGGTTTGGTACATCTTGTATTCGGTCACTTTCAGATAATTTATTATATTTCTACACGGAAAGTTAAAGTAATTCCAATGAATTCTCCATCTCTCTCTTCCGGAATGTGCATACTCTCCGCGTGTTTCGTAAAAAATTTGAACATCAGAATGAATGGAATTCTTAGAAGAGCAGGTGGTAGGGAACGAAGCATTTAAATATCTCTCATCTTCGAACCATCATATCTGCGACACAAGGTATCCTTCGTGTCGACTAAACTGCTCGCATCGCGTCTCCAATATATCATCGACAATTTTGTAATCAACTCGACAAGTATACAGATGTAACATTGGCCCTCGCCAGTCCACTTTCGCACTCGATATATTACACGAAAATTTCGTCCCTTATCCTTTTTTTCGTCGTCGCAGACGCGGCAGCGATTTCTCGAAGTCACTTTCCACCGGTGGTCGAGCGCGTACTCGTTCGATCGACGACAAATGAGAATCCTCCTGTCCGCTCCCGCGTGTCTTTTCGATTCACAACAACGAGCACAATTCCGTCATAAATTGCCCACCACGGATCCATTCTAATTCAGTCGCGTGGGTTAACGGTTGTTATTGCCAGTTCGCGGCCACCAGGGATTATCGAGTCCGCCATGACGGTGTTCTCCACTCGCGGATGGTCTCGCGGTCGGTACGCGCTCGGAACTTATGACGCCATATGGGACACGTCCGAGCGGGGAATAATTTATGATGGCTTTCTTAAAAACGATGTCGGATTCCAGCTGGTGAAGCGTGCGTATAAACGAGGATTGATTGCATCCAACGTGGATCGGGCGTACCCTGGCCTGGGTACGTGTAACCGAGGTACAGCAGATTGTTTAAAGCGAAGGCAGGATGATTACGGGGCCCGATCGGCTCTCGAGACGTGCGAAACGATTATTTAAATGTCACATCCACGGACGCTGGCCGATCTACCGGTTTCGAGGCGTACCCGATAATTCCATTCGGTTCCGTACGTGTGGCCAGTGGTGAGAGGGACGAGATGGCATTGAACGGAACGAGAACATTTTCGCACCTTTTTCGAGCTGACTTCGATAGAAATTTGCAACATTGTCGACGGACCGTGTCAACGTTTTGTAACTTGACCGTGTCGCCATATTTGGTTCCGCTTTAATTTCCTTCGGATATTACCGGGTGGTTTGTCTCTTATTGCGAACACGAATCGTTTAATGACGGTGGTAGCGAGATACGTGTTTAATGTTGATACATTGTATTATTATATATAGAACGCAGTTGTGTACTGCGGGGGATATGGACTGCTCTTTTATACGTACTTCATTTAAATACGTTCAAATTTATTTGTGCCTCGAAACGATCGAAAGCTTTTAAAAAATGTTAAACATGGTTCAGTATGTAAAATTTCTTTAGGTCTTCGATTCTTAGCGGACGTTGAAAGTTTTACCTTCGAGAACTCGTATCTCAGCCGTCCTCACCGTTGCCTAACGTTTGTTCTTGGTCATCACCGCTTGTCCGACATTCGGCCAATGTCCGTGGGCTCCTCGGGTGTTCGTCTCGACGTGTATTTACTCTGACTCTCTGGCAACTGGTTAAGACTTTGAAATTCATCAAGACTTTCATCATTTCCCAAGACTTTCGAGACTTTCGACACTTTCGAGTCGAGTTATCGACAGACTTGGAATATCTATCAAATTGCACATTTTTATATGGAAGTCAAAACGAACGAACTAAATAGAATCTTCACAGAAATTCGTTTCGTTTTTGCAGGGTTTCAAGCACGTTACTAATTATTTTGCAATGCTTGACACCGTTTATCGCCAAGAACGACTAGAAAATCTATATAAATTCAATGAAACTGATAATATCTTACAACGTAAGCAAACAAAATGGCTACTGATAAACACCGCCTACATGCTTCGCATACTCTATTTGCATATTTCGCCATAGTTTATACGCGCGAACGTCCAGCGTCGACTTATCGAGACTTACCAAAAACTCTCGAGATATTATTCTTTTATATACATATTCAAATCGATTCCCATATCATTCACCCAACTAATAGCCTCCGTCGCGATCCCTCTGCCATACTTGTCCGCCCATTCTCGACTCTCTAACAACGCCGTTCCACTCGTTCCATACAACTAATCACCATCCACCGCGTGATTAATAACCATGCCAGTTTCTCGGCGCGTTACCCGTTTTCATCGCTGGTACCGATTGCGCGTGGACCATTCCGCGGTGCGCGCGCGTGGGCTTATCTGGATCGTCGCGTTCCATTCAAAACCGATCACAATGGCATTGAACGATCCCCGCGATCGATTAAATACCCTCGATACAAATATGAGTTACGAGTGATCTAACCGACCGCGTCGAAACCAGCTGCGTGGCTCGTGTAAAACGGCGAAGCGATCGATAAATTTCGCGCGGTGTCGCCGCGCGGTAACGGAGGACGGATCGATCGGTTTCGAAAGCGCGCGTCGTTTCGTACGGTGGGAACGCGACGGTGTAATTGGCCCTGATAAATTACGTTGGTCCGTGAATCGCGCCTTATTACCTGGGCTAACCTCTTTATTTACGATCTTTATTTAAGCAGCGGGAACAAGACGCGGCGTAAAATCTCCGTGGCGATTTTCACGGGGAAAGAGGCTTTCACTTCTCCGTCCGTCGCGGTTTGCAGTCGCGGAGCCAAGGGCGGATATCGAGCGCGTTTCGTGCCCGATATTACGTATTTTACGCGCTGGCTGGAGTGTTCCATTGCGAGCGATCATTCGGGTCAACGGTTCCGTGCGCTCGATCGTAGTTCGCTGTTTCGAATGGCGAATGGTTATTGGTAATGGGAGAGACGGCTGGTTCTTGGTACACGGGCTGCGTGTAGGCTGGCCAGAGTAATTCGCGAAAGTGTGAAATTGCGCGCGAATGGTAGCGCGTTGGTGATAATGCGAGGTGTAATGGACGCGGGGAAACGCGGTCGAGTCGGTTCGAGGAGAGAGGCTTTTACTTTTTCCTTCTAACGGCTGTTATTGTATTTTTCTCACTCGTTCGAATGTTCACGGATGTAATTATTGAACGATCGTTGTGGAGAGGTAGTTGACTGGCTAACTTTCGTAGAACGATAGCGAACTGCTGGTTTGTATGGTTTAATAATTACAGAGAACAAAGTTTGTAGTTATTCGGGCAATTAGACGTCTTAACGATGCTTGGTCGTAGTTTGTTGATGCTTTAGAGATGTATGAGACTAAAAGTCTTACATAGATGCAGGCTGAAATTAAGTTCTTAATGGCAACTCATTTCTAACGTTTTTTATTCTTAACACGTTTTTGCCTGAATTTTCATTACGCTGCGTTAGTTTTTCATTTTTACGCGTATTGTCTACCGACTAACTGCGGAGTTTTGTTTTTTAGGTAGTATTTTTTCGTACTTTTGTAACGTTAAAACGACAAGCACGAAAAAATTGTTAGTAGAAGAAAGTTAAAATGAATCAGAGAATAAAAAAAAATAAAAAAAAGAAGTGAGACAAGATTTATGTCCATTCTGTCAGGTTCCATTTCTCCATGTAAAAAAATACTTTTGTAAAATTTTACCAAAAATAGTGTTGGTTTAATAAAATTGCAACAGAGAAATACAGAGAAAAAACAATCCGTCTGTCGAGTACTAAAAGCATGCGTACTTTAATTCTTAAAAAGTAAATTTTATTTTTTAATTAAGAATTTTGATTCAGGGCATATTTAATTACCATTCAAATCAATTAAAATCATTTTATTGCGTTACACGTGTTTGCATAAAAATGATTTTTATAATACAATTTGATTGTATCGTAAAACACATGTTGAAATATTGAATAACAGAAATTCACAGAAAAATGTACACAGTTTGTACAAAGGAACAAATGTAAAATAATTTGTTGAATTGCCTTCGGTAAATTTGCCAAAGAAAAATCAACGATTTTAAAACACTTGATTATCCTCGAAGGTATCGTGTATATGCAAATAAGAGTAAGACGTTCAGAGTAAGTACGTCTGTTCGAGGCGTAACGAATTGAAAGAGAAAAAAGAAACGAACAGAAAACAGACATCGCGAGACGTGCTATTTAAGCAAGAAAGTCGATTACAAGGCAATCTTTCGATTCTTCGATTTAATGGAAAGTAAAGGAAAGGAAGGCATGGAACAGGGTTAATCTCTTGGCTGTTCGACGATGATACTTTATATACAGACATGCACACATCCGTAGACGCGTAATTCAACGTTATTAGCGATAATTTTATTTAACCGTATAAGGGAGAGGTATCCATTAGTACTGTAATTGTGGGTCGACGCTCGTTACGCGGGCAGGGCTCACCGCGTCCTCTTCGTCCGTCGCTTATGACATTCTTGTTACTCTTTTGACGAGGCGGAAGAAACGTGTTCTTCATCTCCCATTGGGACGTGGTCAGATCCCTCCAGGCTGACGCTGGCTTCTTGCTTTCTTGTCGTACTTAAAATCCAGTCGAACCTAGGTCCCCGTCAACCGTGACGGGACTACGATGAATGGGGACGGGAGCGTTCTTCCTCGTCGCCGATGAATGAGACAACGGTCGTGCACTTTTCTGCCTCGGCTTCTACGGGGAACTGGCTCGACGTTCGTTCGCCGGCTCGTTAACCAACCGTGCGTTTACAAAGCGTTCGGACATCGACGCAGAAACGCATTATACCCGCTCGTACATTTCTCGTTCGCTTCGTTACGCGGACGTGCATTCGGTGTTCACCACCGCACCGATTCGCTGCGAAACCGCGGATAATACGAAACCACCGAAGATAGATAACCGCAATTACTGTCATCTTCCAACGGAAACGGGAATACACCGAGGCAACCGACGGTGAATTCACGCTTTTTCACGTTCGACGCGCAAACGGGGGTGAATCATCATCGATGAATGCGAAAGACGGACGCACGAGTGTTTATATCTGTTCGATGGTGCAATTCGATTCGCTAGTTTCAGAAAGTAGCTTTTTTATCGTGGACGTGTCGCGTTCTGCTGGTAGAAACAGCAGACTTACCAATTTCATTCGATTTCTTAGAAGCAGAGACCGACTCTACGTTTGTTAATTAGTCGTTCTGGGTGTATCATTTTCGATGGTATGCGGATGAGAACGATTTTTACACGTTCAAAGTGAAAGGTCTACATTTCAGGACGCAGACGTTCGTACTAATTGTGATTTCGAAGATATCGTATATTGTGTAACAGCATTTATTTTATTGGTAGCAGGATTATACCCAACTTTGATCGAAAGAATGTGTACCACATTGTGCTATTAAAATTTGAACAGAAAAATTTCAGAGAGGATAATATACGTAATCAGTTGCAAGTAAATCTTATTGTTTAGTCAATTGCAGATAAATATTACTGATTGATCTTTTATACATGGTGGTGGTATTATCACAATGCAATGGTTGTCTTAAGTCATCGTATGCATAGGGTGATAAGCAGAATTGAGCATTGATCGATTAAGGAAAGTAAGTAGATATATTAAAATATAGGCTTGTTCTGATACATTGTGCCATGCTTTGCTTAACTTTAATTAGCTTAAGCGATCACTAAAGTTTTAATTTTTAAATTAAAAAGTTCTTGATCGAAAATTTCTGAAACAGAGAAAGTTAAAGTAACTTTATTCGTTAATTAAGTAATAAAATTTTTTAATTTTAAATTAGATATTATTATCTTTGAGTTAATCAATCGCGTGTTTGCATCTTATGATTCATATAATTATAATAATTGTATACACGTACTAATAATATAGGCAAGATAATGTAATAAGTTCAAAAGTAAATCTAAAAAATTTAAAATCGCAAATTATACAAAATTGTTTCGATTAAAACTCTGTTAATCACCAAAATTACGCACCGAAAATACATAGTATAATAAATAGGAAACTATTGGTTCCTAAAATATTTTCATTCGAATCAAATCACAAACAGATGAAAAGAGAAACACGACGCGTGGAAACCCGTACGAATTGACCCGTAATTCGCAGCGCTGCGAAGATTCTCGAAGGAGTTCCGTTCGCCGATCGCGAAAAGGTCGACGATACCGTCATTAGCCGCGAAAAACATTGGCGCCAAACACTCCTAATCTCGGTTACGTGACCGCGCGAATGAATGAGCCGCTCGGTGGTATCGTGCCACTTGTTAGACTGGAACGGGTATGCTATCGGCGTCCCGGTTCCCGCAAAAAGGTCCGGGAATAACCGCGGCTAGCCGCCGCTGCCGGTTCTTCCTCGTGATCAACAATGGCGGTCACGTGTGCCGCGGCGCTTCGTTTTGCGCGCGTGTGCGCGTTCGTCGCATAGTTGTGTCGTTGGTACCCGACAAGATCCCATAGACGGCGCGAGGGGGTTGAAGGAAGGGGTTAGAGCCACGCATGAATGGAAGGTTCATTCATCGGATCGGCTTTCCTCGTGCACGCGCCGCCGCCGCCGCCGCCGCCGCCGCCGACGACGACGACGACCACCGCCGCCGCCTTCCGCTTTCGTTTCTATCGCCCGTCCCTCCTGAAAACAATGCACCCGTTCGAGCTGCGCGCGTTGCATCATCGGTCTCGCGCGCGAACCGGGGATTTATGCGCCTGCGACTGCGCGACGCCTCGATACCCCTATCGCGCGGCCTTATTCGTATCGGAAGACGACGCGTCCCCATTTCTTTCATCAGTTTCTGTCCATTTAATTGCTCGCCAACGAAAGCGTTGTCTAATTTTCTTCTCTGTAATTAATCACTGTATTCGAAAGTTTTGCGATATTATTTTGGGCTAATTTCTACTCTGAGTGTTTAATTATTCTCAAGTGCTTTTTTCCATTTTTGTTGAAACGTATTCTATAATTTAATGATAATTGCATTTCTGTTGAAGATATATAGCTATATACTTTCATAACACAATAATTATTAGGCAGCAACGAGTAATCGTGTAACTTATCAATGCTATTCCATTGAAATGCTTCCGCCTACGAATTATAAAACATAAAATCAATTAATTATGCATGTAAATGCTAGATCTCTGGAAAAGCAAACGTATCGTATCTGCATCGCAGTCTCAGCCCATGTCGCAATACCAAAGACGTTTATCGGCCGAGATAATCGTCCACGTATTTTCCCATGTGAAATTTGCATAGCCGTCCGAGAGGTTGAGAAAATCTCTCATGGTTAACCTCTATTCCTTTGAAATTTAAATCGTCCACATGCTTGAACCTGTTCGAAGCACAGATTCTATCGCCAACACGTTTATCTCGCGAAAAATCTGCCCGATAGCTTCTCACGCAGTTACGTACGCGAAACTCAAAACAGCACGCATTCCGCTTTCCCTCGGATGAAAAATTCGTAACGTTCGCAACGGCTGTCGCATTACAGAGCGAGCAAGAAAAGGCGCGAGTTTCAGTTCGACTCTGCGCGTCCACGATAACTTTCATCTCGAGCTCTGCCAGCGACTTCGGACGAGTCAGATGTCCGCGTTCAAACGGTCGATCATCATAAATTATCGCTTTCTACTCGGGGTAAACGTCTAACGCGGCATTTTCGAGCCGTGTGCACGCACTCGAGCTCGCGACGTATGCAAATCGGACGGTTCATCCTGGAAGCGCAATTAAGCGTGGATCGAGGGCGTCGCAGATGGGCCGGATACCGAGAAACGAGACGATCATTCGCTCGATTGACGTCCGGATCATGGACTTTCCAACTACCGCCATTATCCACGTTCTTTTCTACATTGCGATCAAATCTTTTGCGTGCATATAAATGCACGAAATGTATGCTTTAAGTTTTCATGTGCGTTCAGATAAAAGTATTGTGGGAAATTGGATCTTTCTAGTAAAGAAAATAAAATCCAGCTCAAATGATACATTTATATAGAATAGAAACGATAAATCACTCTACTACAATTGTTACGCCCTACTAAATTAAGTTATATGCGTTATTTAAATAAGTATATCGCATTTATCGTTATGATTAATAAAATCTCTAACGACCAAATAATAAATTTACAATGAATGTTAATATTATAATAAAAGTTTGAAAATATAAATTTCAAATGTTCGACGAAGATCACGACGCCATTGTTCACCCCTTTGAAGCAATTCTGTAGAACGAGCACCCTGCGGTTCAGATGGGGTGAATAATTGCTGACACGGATCGTTTCATATCGAGCTGCTATCTCGAGCTTTCTTTCTGGAAGGCACGTCCTTAGATGGGATAAGGGTGGCTCATGTGGCGGTCACGTAGGTACAGCGCATATACGCGCGTTCATATAAGATCGTTGCCACATTGGGACGCAAACGCGTCCATCTTTCCTCGGTTACGAGCGAAACTTAAGCGCACTCGGCCGACTTGACGAATGGACCGTCGGAGGACAGAACGGAGCACGTGGGTGGAATTACAGACGATCCTCCGCGGTACGTGCGCGTCCCGGCGTTATTGGAAACGCGCGAACGATCTACGGTTCACGATCCTCCGCGCGATAGACGCGCTTCGACGACGGTGTCGCGGACACCTCGTAAACCACGGGTTCGATGGAAAATTGTTTTTGTTGGGGAAAGTCTGGCTTTCCTGAACTTTGCTATTTATACTTGAACAGTTTGAAGTGTAACTCGAAGCGCCTCTGGTAAACGATTTGGTTAGGAAGGTAGAATAAAGATGATAGTTTTGAGATGGGATTGAAATTTATAGATTATATTGTGTGGTTCGAATATTTTCAATGCACAATTAAAATCATTAATTACGTCAAATTGGTAGCGACTTGAAATCAATCTGATTTGCAAAAGGATGAATTTGAATGATGAAAAAAAAAAAAATATATAAATAATATATACAAATATATTTTTAGTGATAGTAAATGAATTATATCGACTAGAGTAATTAAAAGTATCTATGAAATTCTATTAGTTGTATTATATTTTGCATGAAATCAGACGTAAGTATTAAAATGTTATTCAAAAGAAATTGCATCATTTCCTTGGTTAATTAAAGTTTGATAAATTTCAATTATCAGCAGATTTCCATGGGTAATCAATAGAAGCGAGACACGTGCGATTAGAATAGAAACGGGAACGAAACGAAAGGAACGTACGCCATTGATGTATAAATGGAAGGGCGCGTGGAATACCTGGAATAGTATCACGCGACATTAAGAAGTCATGAGTATCTCGTCGATCGTTGCTCGGTATTGCTAGGTACCATTTAAAAGAAGAGAAAGTTACGGATCGCGTGGATTAAACGGGGCAAATTGTCCGCGAATCACCATTCCCTTTAACGATCCAATAAAATTCCAGCCACGGTCCGCTTCGTTATCCTGCTTTCCTGAGATTACAGGCGCGCTCAGGTGTACACACCCGCCAAGGAGACATAAACCCCCTATTTACGATTATAGTCGCAAGAAGCGGCAATATCTCGCGTATAAATTCTTTTGTTTTTGCGAACGGTCATCCATCCTGTCACGACTCGTCCTTCTTATTTACGATTTTCACTCGATCCATTGCCTTTTTATCGCGCTCCGCCCGTTATCCCGACACACGACGGTTTTCGTCGACGAGCCGAGCCAAATCCCGTCTCACCTTCGGATCTGCGCCAGCTAATTACGGAGCATTTCGCTTTTTCTCCTTCGCTCTCGTTTCGTTTTTATTCGAAAACGGAGATAAACGGTTATACGTTAGTTGTACGCTGTCGTTGAAAAACCATCCCTTGTATCGCTACGAATATAATTCCTAAGTGAAGAATTCATTTCATTTCTATCTAAATAGTTTTATATGTTAAAAACCCACTAAATATCGTAAAACAACCGATATCGAAGTAAACAGACACGAAAGGATAAAATCCAACAACGCGGAGGCGCACAGTTTCCAAGGGGCAGGTCATTTCCGAGGTAGAACTCGGCGCATAACAAACTTCTTTTCGCGGTACACGCGTTGAAATCGCGCGGAAGAAAGGTGGAATGCTCGCGGTGCGTCGGTCTTCTAGGAATGCACGCGGGCACCTCGTATCGCCGGACGACGAAGGTTTCTCGTCCTCGACGATCTTATTTGTTGAGCTGCAGCTATTATCGTCGAAAAACGCGGCTGAATAATGTCCGGGTTGCCGGGATGCGCCGCTGGAATACGATGTTTGATGAATGAAGGCGAAAGAAGAAGAGGCGGTGAACCAGACGAACGAGGTCCGGCCGGGCTTTACCTCTGAATGGGACGGAGCCGGTCGGTCGTCTTTTTAAAGGCTCGATCCCCGCGTCGTTAGCCACCGATAATTCGTTCACTCGGCTTGTCCGTATATGGCCGGCGAAAGAATCGAGTTGACTCGTATTTGCTCCTTTTCTTCTGCCTCCGCGTTGCTTTATGACGTCTACCATCGTGTCGTGTAATTATTAATTCCGCGACAAGAACCGCTTCGCCCGGCTCGTTCGGCAGCCGCAGGTGTCTCTGGGATTTGTACGATCACGTTCGCCCTCGTAGCAATTTCGCGGACCCTGATAATGTCGATCGTTCTTATCTTCGATGAAACACTCGCGAGCGATCCGCCTCTGAGATTACATGAAAAACGATTCGATTCGTAGTATACTTGCCGTTCAACGGGTGGCCGCTAAAATCTGTCCACCTTTCCGAGGTCGTTCGAAAATTAGACGGAAACGTTCAAAGGCGACATAAATTCGATGATTTAGTCTAGTCCCGTGGCAGGTTCTCCCGTTGCATAACGCTTGCACGTGACGAAACGTAATTGCCAACCACCCGGCAGAGTTTAGTCGTAAAAATAGCTGTGACAAATATGGTTCTGCTCGATAAACAATTCCGTGCAGAAGTCTGCACCGCGCGTCGCTAGTTTAACGATCGTGTTTGACATTGAGAAGTTACACACCGTCGGTCCTCTGAAACGCGCTGGTACTAAGTAGCGTGCCGTTGGTAACATCCAGCGCGCCATTAACCGGATTTAATTATAGATGGTTAGTCGCGATAGAGGCGTTCGTTGAAATTCGACGTCGATAAGCGGCGCCGTAAATGGTTTTCCCGATTCGCCACTCTATTTCTGTTTATTCATCCTGTTCCAAGGTCTCGTGTGATTCACTCGGCAATTACGCCCGTTAATAACACGTTGCAACGTACGAAGCGCGGTTTCCTCGTTTCGTCGGTCGCGCGAGGACACCGTCGCGATCGGTACCAGAGAGTATCTGGCTGCGAGCGGTTTTTCGCGACGATTAATAACCATTTATTGGCCGCATCGTTCACTCCCACGCGAGAGGATTCTCCGAACCCCGTCCAGGATGGCATCCGGTGATTTACGGGCCGGCTGGTTTTATTTAATAACGCGCCACGCGGTATGAAAGGGCGCACACCCGGAAGATCGTTACGATGGAAGATATCCAGAGATTCCACAGCGGTCGGAGTCCGCGTGGTGTTCCACGGATAGGCATACCTGGGAGCCGACGTCCCGCGAAAACTGCAAGTCCTTAAGTGACACCGGCACTGCGCACGCACTCGAACATCTCCCTCTGCGAGAGGAACGAACGGGGGAGGGGGAAGCACCCTTGAGTCGAATCGTTCAAATGAATCTCCCGCAGCAACGTATTCGGCATGGACGAACGAACGCGCGCACCGCGGGATCGATCTCCGCGCCGTCCCTTTTAACCCTTTTAACGCCAGCTTCTACGCCTCCTTTCCATTCTATATGGGAAACGACGTTCGTCTGCTATCTCGCCTTCTTTTTTTTAAATACGGGAATCTTGCTTATTTGGAAATTAAATGAACGTTGATATAGCGGTTATCATTGGAGACATGTTGTACGAATGAAAGTAATTGATGTAGCGATTAACGATTGGAATTGGAATACTTAATTATGAATCCGATGCGCAATTATAATTAATGATTTAAGTGGTTAACAGTCGGTCGGATTAACGATTGGGATTAATTATTTAATCTTCGTTTAGATTAACCAATTACGTGTGCACGCAGGAGTCCGTTAACCCCATTAACCCATTCGTAACCGCGACAACTCCGCAACCAGTGGCGCAGCCCGGACAGTAGATTGCGACGAGTCTAGTCAGACGGTAGCCACTACTCTCGAGACACGCGCTGTTCATTGCGTATGATAATGAATAAGAACAAATGTATGGTATTATCTTTGCTCGTGGATACCACTGTATCATTCCTCGTTATGAAAATGGTGAGCAAGTTGATACGTCAATGTATCAATCGTGAATATGATTACAGCTTTTGTGTACGAGCCTTAGATTTGTCTCTTCAAATATTAACATTGCGATTGCGTTTTTTTTCAAATATATTGCAGAATCGAGGTCCATAAGCTTGTAAATAGTATTTCAAATGCCAGTCACTGTACACTCATTCGCGCAAACTCACGATTGTACCTTAAAACTCTGCATCCAAAGAATGAAATATGAATCTCAAGCGGAACGAACGAAAGTGCAATAAATAATTGATACCACCACAATGCTCGTAGTCGACTCCGCGAGCACAAACGTTCTATTCAAGCTGCACTTTATCTCGGCTTCTCGTCTCTCCTCTAACAAACACGCCGTTAGTCGCGTCCGCGAAACTTTCTCCCGTCGAATCTTTTCGAATTCGCGCGCGAGCGCGCGCGATGCGAGTCGGTTATCTTCGACGAACGATCTCCTGATTAATTAAGACGTACGTCCGTGTCAAAACATAAAGCGCATAGCCGTATGCGATGCGTAACAAAGAGCCGAGTCATTGCGAAATCCACGCAGGTTGCGTTAATATTTGTACAGCCCGGTTCAAACGCACCGTACCGCCGGGTTAAGTGAGTAATGGCCGCCGTTGGGACGTGAAAGTTCGACGATCGACGGTACGCAAATCGATGAGAAGATTAAGAGAGACTGGGGTGCGTAGAGGCTCGCGTCTAACAGGTATCAGCGATGTACCATGGTAAAGAATCGATGCATCTTCTTTGGGTCGTTAGGACACTGCTTGAATGGAGATTCTTAGGCTTTTATATCTACTATTTGTTTGTGGATTTTTCTCTTTTATAAGATGGATGCGTGTATGTAGAAATTTAATGATGAGTACATTACTACATAACTATATTATAATTTGAGTTTCTAAATGGTAAAACATTTTTTTCCGAAGATACTTTTGTTTCCAATATTAATTTCGTTTATCAGTTCGTATAATTATAAACATAATACAACGTTAATCCTTCGTCACCTAAGCAGAACATACGTATATTTCAATTTTGTTAAACTACCAATACGAATGTCGCATTTGTCGTGCATAAAGTGTAAATTGGACAGTTGTCGGTTAGAAACACATTTCTCTTAAAAACATGGATCGTTATCTTAATCCAATTGCTAATTAATTACTGAGAAGGCTGAAGATGTCGCAATCAAGTGTCACGAATATATGACCAAACATTCGCGTCTATCCATTTCTCCGTTCTCAAAACATCTCTCCGTTTTGACAACTATTTTTACCCAGTCTCCTCGATTCCAGAATCATTGCACGTCGTTGTGTTTCGCGTTCGCGCGAAAGATCTCCACGCGGTTGTTTCTCCACGCTGGGTACAATGGCCGCGCGCGGTTCTCCTATTGGAGAACGGTCTTACATTTAGAAGGTGATCCATCATTCCTCGAACGGCAGCGGGGCGGTCGTAAAGCTCGCAAACTCCGAGACAAACCAGGGAAACCAAAAATACATCTCAAACAGGTGTGGCGGACGGTGTGAAAATAGGATTTGTGGATTGGCGTGAGACGACCAGCGATTTCGTCATTCCTGCCACGTTTCTACGGGGAAAAATACACCGTTGCGCAATCCGACACCGCTTTTTCGACGCTTTACGTCGAAACGATGCTGCATCGGCATGACCACCAGCGATATCGAACGACAAAGTATCGAAAGGGAGCGGGTAAAGTCGTTGTGACGTCTCATTAGTTAACGTTCGATCGATTCAGGGCGAACTTTCGTTACCAAAGTAAGGTTACGACGAAACAGTGGATCTTGCGTAGAAGGAAACGCGAATGATCGCGAGATATTTTTAAAAAAGAAGTTCGATATCGTGGATATAAATTTTGGTGATATTTAACAGAATCTGTGAGAAGGAAATACGAAAATGTTTTCCTCTTCCTTTTTTCTTTTCGAAGAGATTGGTCCGATTACAATGTTACTTTAAACTGTTATTTACGATCCGTTTGAATTATTATTCGAATAAGAATTTATTTCGGTGTCACTACAGTCTTCTTCTCCCTCGCTCTGACTCATTTCCAGATTTACTGTTTGATTTATTTCGGACTACTTTTTAGAATAGAAACATCGTACAATTTGAAGTTGTCTGGGGTTCGCGATAAATTACACTTATTACACTATATTAATTGTAATATGATAGATTTTGAAATTTTAACAAATGTAGAATTAATCGAGTCACGCGTATGTACGTGTGTATCTGTTAGCCTTTGCACGAATATATCCTCTTATTTGTTTTATAACATAGAAATAGAGTTTGCACTGCCAGAACTAAAAATAAACAAATATATTTCGCATTAAAAACACGACATTCAACTGTACGCGCTGAACAAAACTCGTCGAGCATCCACAAGTAACTTTGTGCACGACTACCAGACGCAAGACCGCCAGACGTATATTCTAACGAATTCGATCACGAACGACTATCAGAATTCCACCTCACGGTTTACATAATTTCTTTGAATCTGGACGTTTCGAAAGCGTCGCTCCCCTCGACGAGATAGTTAACGTATCTGCATGAAACGAGCACGCGAAGAAAATGGCAAAACGTCCGAAAGGAGGTTCGCGTGACCAAACTTAGCCGACGATCAATCAAACGCGTAAATATTAAGCAGTTTCGTTTAAAAAGTAAAAGTTGCGCGGCAAGGTTGATCGAGCGACCGCGGCACCGTATTGAAATTTATTTAAATTCCGCGAGCGGCGCAAGGGATAGAGGCATTAACAATACTCAGGGAGGCAGCGCGGACCCGTCCGGCTAAGTAGCATCCTAAATTGTTTCTGCCTTATTTTGATTAACGACACGGTAGTCCCGCGCGTTTAATTGTGCCCTTCGTTTTAACCACCGCGCTCGGTTTGCGTAGCTAAAACGACGGTGAATAATGAACGACCGTCGACCGGGTACCATTTACGAACTCTCTGATCGATGCCATTGGCACGCACGCATATTTATCTCCGGTGGTAGCCGCCACGAAAACGTTGCCTCGTTTTTTAATTAAGAGAACTCGCCACGGCGGTTCCATTCGGCTTATCGACGCCAGGATCGATCCGCGATTACGTGGGCAGAACTAGTTTTATATTCGACGAATTACATCCCCATTTACGGCGACAGGATCGATCTAGGTCGACTTTCCGCGCGGAAGTACCGCCTCGATGAAAATATCCAGAGCCGATTTTCCTACTTTTCTCCAATCATTTACCGCGATGTAAATATTCGTCGATTATATAATCTCTTGTTCGTATATTTTCGTAACTTCCAACCGCGGATTTTGCTTCGCGAGTCTTCAGGCCATTTCGCGAATTTACTATTCAACGTTCGATAGCTTTCGTTTATCTCAGACACGATCGGTGAATACGATCTCAGTTGTCTCTGTTCTCAGCGAGATACGTTATCCTCGATTATTTTTGTACTCTTATTTTTATACTCTGAAATTAGCGAGCTTTATACCTCTGCGATTGTATCGTCGAGTGTCTTATAACGAACTGATTCGTATACGTTTGATACGAACGTATACCAATCTGTATACCACCTGCTATAAATTGAATTTATTGTATATGAATTTTATAGATTGCGCATACGAGGGTTTTGATTGAATAACAGAGATTGCTCTTTATTGGGTGCCTCGTTATCGAAGAGAAACATTCTGCGAGAGAATACTTTTACAGAAACACCGACAGCTGATCGATAATCTCCGTTTCGAGCACCATCTTCAACCTGGCCTGCTTCTGTATATTTTAAGAAAAACGTTTCGATTCTTACACGATTCTAAAAAACACGCATATATCACGAATCTAAAAAAAAAGAAGCCACGAACGTTACATTTTCCGGGTGAGAAGAAAAAAAAGAAATGTAATTTCATTCGTTTATGCGAATTACGTAGACGGACGAGCGTTACGTTTGCAACAGCGGTGCGCGCAGCTTTGGGCGACAGGCCTCGTCCAACTGCGTCGCGAAGTTGCAAGACTTTTAGCGATAAACAAACGCGGAACACCAAGAGGCGCGAGAGTGGCGTGCGTGGGTGCCAGCGTCTTCGTTCCAACCTAATTCAGTAGTTCTAGGGTTACATGGTGGCTTCCTAAATATAAAATCTAGCGCGCGCTTCGCTGTAAAACGCTCGATACCACCGTCGAGCTGGTTTTTTGCCCGCGAATCGCGAAAACGCGTTTCGACGCGAGCGAATTCTAATCGCGAACTGGTCGCGGACGAAGGATCGAACGCGACGTCACGTTTTTCTCAGCGAACGTTGCGCACGGACGTCTTAATCGCAGGGACGAGAAGAAAACGGTAATCGTGGACTTTATTCGCGATGCGAGTGTAGCGATTAACGAATTCTATGAGTCTGAAGCTGGGAAACGGATAACACTGTAAATTATCGTTTAATCGAATCGCGAACTTTAAAATACCGGAAAGTTTCGCGATAATGAGACTTTAAATTGGGTAATTTCGAGAGATTTATGCGACGCTAAGAATTACTCGCGACTGTTGCGAATTCTGTGGTAGCGGAGAATGGAGTTGCAAACTTTAAACGGACGTATGCGATGAAATTGCGAATTAGAACAGATAAGACGAGATAGGGAAAAAATAGAAAGGAAAGGCAGTGTAATTATGAATTTTATCAACGTAATCTGGAAAATGTATCGTTCGATTATTATATGTACATAATGCGCAGTTTATGTCACGTTTTTCTATAATGGTAGAGTGCACTGAGTATGATTATAGTAATCTTGCATACCTCATTAGCGATAATATCCTTTGCATCAAAAAATAAATTCGAACTACTTAAGGATATTTAATGATACGTACAGAGCGCTGGTGAAATGACTGTATCAGCTGTTTAAAATGATTCTGAATTAAATTAAATTACACACTGTGTTTTGTTTAATTCAACAGACGCTGCAAGATTCATCTAGCTTTCGTCTCGGTATACTTTCCCTCTTTATAATATCGCTATCAGGCTCATCTGAAAGACTTCTCAATCAAAAAATAATTGTTATTATGTTGCAAAAAGAGAAAGAAAATTCTTCAATGATGCAGTAATAAAATTCTATAACATGTCCCTAAATTTCCTTGAAAATATTAGAAAATTTTTATAACACCAACTAATTGTACGATATAGAAAGAACCAGACTGTTCCATTGATATCCAAACTTTCAAAATACCCCCTGAATTCCACTGATGAAAAGAGAGAGAGAGAGAGAGAGAGAGAGAGAGAGAGAGAGAAAACAAAAAAAAAGAAAAAACACGCCGCCTCGATTAATTAGCAACGACAAAGTCAGAATCCATTAAGCGTCCCGCGAGCGATTCGGACAGCCATATTTCCTCGAATTAGCCGGTATGGCGATCGAAAGGGAAGGGAAGAGAAGGGAAGGGTAGGGTTAGCTCGATCCGCGGATCGCGATCGCGAACTCCTCTCTTTAGAACGGTGGTGGGCAGTGTGCCATTCGAGTGGGAGAATTTCCACATCGAGAGAGCTGCCAATCGCGATCGGCGGGTTTTACCTGCAGCCACGATCGCCCGTGCATTCGGAGACAGATCGAAACAGCGAAATAATCATCCTCCCTCTCTTTCTCTCTCCCTTTTCACCTCCCTTCTCTTCCGTCATCCGCCTATTGACATTTACCCGGCAGCTCCTCTCTCTCTCCCTCGCACAGCCGTCGTCCAATCAAAGTTCCACAGTGGTAACTCGTGCAAGTGACACCGTCTGGTATTATACACGGTGTCCACGGACGGTACACGCAGATGTGTACGTGTATCGGTTTTTGCCCGGCTTCTCTCGGGTAGATCTCGTTACTACTATCGTGGCTGCTCTGCTATTCGAAGAGATCGCTCGAAGGACCGTTTCTTTTTTCGCCTCGTGTGGCAACGGGTTGCGGTAATAACTGGCCCGCGTATGCGTGAATAATGGCGGTTTTAACGAGCCGCCTCGAAGCTACATACTTTCGACCGAACGAGAGCTTTGTTCCGAATGTTGACGCTATGAATCACTTTAATTTCCCGGTCCCGTTGTAAATAATACGACGCGGTGGGTGATGACGAGGTGACGATGAATGGAGGAGGCGGATGTTGCCTCGTGTTCAGCGTCGAGCAGTGGATGGAACGAGGTGGTTGTCGCTTCGCTCTACGATTTACATGGTTCTAATTATTTTAGTGCCGCAGCGTACGATTCTCTCAGTGATTACCACATTCGTTCTCTAATCTGATTCCTTATTGTTTCAGGTTTTTTAAAATTCCACAAAATTCCGAGCTGCTTGTTTTGTCTTTGCGATGAAAATAAAATTTAACGGAAATATTAATTGCGCAGGGTTAGGGGTTGAAATTGTGTAAGCACGTTTAAATAGACAAATTATTATTGACAAATTATTATTACTGGACAGTACTCTAATTTCACGTCTCATTGGGTACTGAAATATGTATTGCAAACGTATGTCTCACTGTACACGTGTACGTGTGTGTAACGTGTTATTATTCAGTATCAGGTTCTGATTTAATGATTAGAGGCTGGATGTATGCTATATAAATTCACCAAAAACACTTTGCATACAATGAATGCAATAAATAGTATAAAGATGAAAGTTGATTCGATAATTGCACAAGAATATATCGCTAGAAATGATGTTATATACAACAATTTAAAAATAACGAGCGTTGGATGGAAAAGTTTCATTTTAATGGCCCATTCACGATATTCTCGTATCATGCTTATTCACTCATCGCTGACAAACATCTATGCATACACACAATTGCAACACACATAAATAATAACAAAATTCATAAATGGAATTACAAAACAACTAGCTCTGTTTTTAGAATCTATCATAATATTACTCCCATATAAACTATAGAAATTCCTTTAAATCAAAATTCACACTCAAGAAATATTAAAATCTTGTATCGCGGATGAACAACAGCTGATCACAATCTAAGCAGCAACTTCGAAATACCAACTACTGTAAAAGTGTTACTACTGTCCTTAAGATTAATCATCACGCCTGCGAGAGCTCGCAGACTCTTCGACCAGTGTTCACGAACTACACGCTTCGATCGTGAAATCATCGACCGCGATAATTGGTTCAGACTGTCGTCGATTCGCTGAAACAAATTTGTTGGCTATATGTCACGCGATACGAGATCACACGGGTCGACCTCCGGTGGCAAACGTGGGCATAGTTTTACTTACGCGTTCGATAGAAAACGCCCACGACGACGACGACAGGGCTCGCAGGTAAGTTGCGTCATTGCCAAATTAAAAGTGGTATACCTTGAATAGTTTCACCGGGGGAGAAAAGCCACGGAGCAATTTAACGGTATTCCTTTCACGGATTTCTACTGCGCGTGGGCGATCCAATTGGCCTAACTGTAAGGTGGTCCATCATCAGCATACAGGAAATACCCGTTTTCTCCTCTTTAGGCCCCGTAAAGGCTGATTTAGAAACACCTCCGGTCGCTCCAAACGACACGATCTTCCGCTTTCGGTTTTCGCTCTATCCAATTTATGCGTCGATTTTTTAATATTCTTTTCTTTTCGTTCCTTTGCTAGTCCGTTTGTGAAATATATTATGCTTTAGAGGACAAACATGGCGGACATTTGGTTCGAGGAATCTTTAATCGATTCAGCTTCTCCGTTTAAATTTCTCTGAAAATTTATGGAAAGATTTATCGTTCTTAGTTTATGAAATATTTGCAGGTTAAAGCAATTGCAGAGTTTTTTGTTCTGATCTTGTTTCTTCAATGGTTTTGCACCCCCATGGTTCACGAAATTTAGTAATATTATTGATATTATTTCTTTTTCAAGTTTTTTCTGTGCCTACGAACCACCACGAACGTTACGCGTATTTTATACAGAGATAAAAAGTCGCATCGACGTGGAATTTAACGGAATTATTATTATTTCATTTTGCAAGCTTGTCAGGCGATACTAAGTACCACGAACGCGGCGCGTATTACATAAAGATGGAAAGAAATAAATGTCCATAACGATCGGTTGCATCGCTGTGGAATTTAACGAAATTATTATCATTTATCCCAGAAATGTTTCCCGTAATCATAAGTGTCGCGAGCGTTACGTACTCCATAAAGATGAGGAGAAATGAACGGACGTAACGATCGGTTGCATCGACGATCGGAAATTGTGGAAAAAAATGATCGTTTCCTAAAGTGAAAGCCGTGTTCCCGTTTCAAAGGTATCGACATCTGTTTCCTGTGTCGAAACGAAGAAATATTCCCGTGGTATCGGCAAATAACTTACCACGGTACGCTAGATCCATGTTATTACATTTTTACGCCCAGTTAATGATCGTTGTACGACCAAGAGAAAACACGAGGCGCGCGTCTACCTTATGAAAATAATAATTCCTCGTCCGCTACACGGCCTACGTGAGAGAAAATTGACGGTGCGTTCCGTCTATTCAATAGAACCGAAAGCAAACACATCCAACGCGCGATTAAACTTTATATAAGAAGCAACGATGAAGTTTAACGCTGTTTCATTGGGAATCGTGCGCGCCGTAAGAAAAGTAATATCCACGCAAGAAATAATTGCCCTCTTCCGTGTTAACCAGGTCGATCGATGCGAGCGTGCCCGCCATTATGGTATCGAGTTTGATCGTCTGACGCCGGTAATGTTTTCGAGAGATACGTGGATCGAGACGGAGAACGTGTTGCTGTTTTTTTTTTATTATTAATCATGAGGATCGTGGAATCGATGGTGAAACTGAGGAATGCACGATGTTTTGTTCTAATTGTGCATCGTTATTGGAATATGGGTCGATTTAGATTGCGGTATTTGAATTTCTATCTGTTACAGTTTTCTGACAAAAAGTTATAACGAGATATCGTGATTCTTATTTGTCGAACACAAAGCGTGCGTACTTAAAAGCGAAATTTTTTTCATTTCGTTAATCAGTCACCAATTTATCACATTTTGATATCAAATGATTGAGTTGAATTTGAGAAATGAGGAAAAGACGAGCGTGAATTGCATTTATAAAAATATGAATTTGCATCGATAATAAACTGTTTGTTTCCAAGTTGCTTGCGTAATTCATCTTCATAATCATAGAAGTTGTATAGTCTTGAATACAATGATTAATTATTATAGAACAAGAATAACAAGGCTAACAGAAATAAATGTTGATTCGAACATCACCATTGGCTTCTCTCGATCTCTAAATTCCCATAAATCGCGGCAGTTAATTCCTGGTCGTGTAAAAGTCTGGTACGACAGTTCGATACGAAGTGGTCGGCGTCGTACCATTGTCGACGCATTCCATTGATACGGACTTTGATTTAGTCCACGATCGAGCATCAAGGTAAAATCGGCCCATTATACGTCCCTGAAGCGCATAAACAAGTCTCGAACGTGTATGCACCGTGGCTAAGTTATCAAGGATACGTCCTTCGAGTTTGAGCCGTGCATTCTTTTCGTTGGCAAACCGGTTCAAGTGCACCCATCCCTTGTCGCATTATCGGATAATTAATCTGCGAGAGCCGCGCAACGTCGTCTCATCCGAAAATAGAGGGTTTATTTTTGTATCCCCAGTATTTCGTACCTGTCCAACCCTTAAAAACGGTGAGATAGCGTTGCCAGTCGATGAGTCAGGGGATGAAAAAGGTTTCGACGCGAAAATTATTTCAATTTTCAGTAAATTAAAGCGATGTTCACCGTTTGAAGCTCGTGGTTTCTGTTTTTTAGTCGATGCACGAACGTTGCACGATTATTGAGAAACTATTTATAGGAATAACCTTCTAGGCAGTCACGATAGGTTTGGATTAATATTGGAGCTACCAGAGCTATTCGAATGATGGGTAGATATGTAAATTTCAATAAGCATTCTGTTAATTCGCAACGATTCGTTTCTAAGAATTTTTCAAACAAGATATCAACAGATTGACGTATATACTCTAATCGATGGTAGTTTTAGTATTAAAATAAATTCGTGTAATATTTAATTATAATGTCTTAGAGAAAAAATGTATGCTTTCACAAGCTCGTGCAAGTATGTATAATTGCGTATCGGTTGGATAGAAAGCTATGAAAAATATGTATAAACTTGAATGGCTTTCCTCGGCGAGTGAAACCTCAACGCGTACCTTACTCCCTCGTGCGCCACGTATCTATTTCTAAACACGTATTATACATATATTTAACATTAGGTTTACCAAGGGGTCATTTTGATCCCTCTGAAAAAGCTTTTGGTTAATTTTCTTCGAGAAAATCATTGCAGGCTTTTATGAGAATACTTTAATTAATTTTTACTTACATTTGTAAGATATAAAATCACAAATCTAATTTCTAATGTAATTAAAATATTATCATAAAATACGGAAATAATTTTCTTCAAAACTTCATTTATTTACAATCGCCAGATTGCGAGCCGACAGAAGTACAACTTTGGCATCGATAGACCAATAAAAACCAAACAGTTTCGTTTCATCCCTTGGCCGATTGCAGCAAACAACAGCTATAGCTGTTCAATTCTTGGCGATATGTACGCGAATACAATTAAAGCCGCCCTATATAACTTCATTGAACTTCCCATTGCTATGACCGTCTTCTCTTTACAGAAACAACTTTAGAACTCGTAAAGCAAATGCCAGCTACAGCCTTCGCACCAGTCACAGCGGTCAGCTGTTCCAAGTACAGAGAAAAAAGCGTGCGACCAACGTGTCAAATGTTACTCAACAACTTCTGTTTTTCTTCGCTACAAATATCCTCGCTTATTACACGCGTTCTATATTCCCATCGAATATAGAATATTATGTCGTTCATTTCTCACCGGGAGGAGAAGGCGAAACTCCCGCGAAACAATAGATCGAGCGTACAATGGGCGCGTGGGATAAATTCCCCGTTCGATTGACATTTAGTGTACTCGTCGATAGGGAAACGTCGAAAACGACGAACGCTTGTTGATGCGCCAGCAGCTTACGCTCGCACGTTCGTTTCGATTTTCGAGGAGGCGTGCGTAGCGTCCCGCATAGGTCAAGCCACCCCGCCTACTCGCAGCGCGAACGTGTCCCAATACCTGGCAGCGATATGTCAACGGCCACTTTCCACCTCGCCATCCCGTCCCTGCCACCCCGGGTTTTATATCAGCGAACTCTCGTCGAACGACATTACGCCGACCAGCACGGCTGACAACCTGCCATTTTAACGTACGATTACGCGTTTTAATGGCAAGCACCCCGTCACCCGACGGCGGACAGGGGAAACGACGCGTCTACCTGCGACTGCGATGGGATTTCTTTCGACGGCCTCCGGTGTATTTAGGACTTTCTATTACTTCGTTTAATTTATTCCGCGCGATAGCGAGGAGGTGGGAGCTTGTTGCATTCAATTTATGTCGCCTCGAGTGGACGCGTGGGACGCGTGGCTGTTAAATTGTGGTAATGAAAATTAAGAAAGTATCCGATGATCTTGCGCAGGTAGAAAGGAACGTACCGTTTTACCGTTTAATCCTGGATACGCGTTAGAGAAGGTATAGAGGCATATTTTCTGCCGACGAATGCTTATTATGTACATTTATGGATTTTTTTAATCATTCGTACTTATTATGTACTCTTATAGATGTTTTAATCGTCCGTAAATGTAAAAACATCCGCAATCTAATTATAATGTATACGTTGTTTATCAAGTCTCTGTTTTAAAAAAATGCTTAATCGAGGAAATAGTCTATACACGTTGTTATCGAATTTTATTATTCTACTCTTCGAATAGAACGCATTAAATAAAATGATCTATGCAATAGCGATGAATTTACAATTACAATACACTGATCTAGTCGATTGCGTGAAAAAGAAACACCGATGCAATTGGAAAACAGGAAACGATCGAATACACTTTGGAACGTCGCTAATTTCATTAGCAGCGATTTGAAAAGAAGTTTTTTATTTACGAGGTCAGGCGGGAACCGTGCCAATAGCCTGGAATGGCCGCGAACTAGCTACAAATTTCTGTTTAAAACGTCTGTTAGCGGGCACGCGATAGCGAGCCGCGTAATGAATCGGGTGCATTAGCGGATGGACGTTCGCCGGCGAACAGAGGCCAAGCTGTGGGAAAACCGAGTCCTCGAACATCGTCGGACCGTTCGAGGCTCATTAACCCATCAGATAGCGCGGTTACGTACCTCTTGAACCGCGCGATCGCGAAATGTCCATTTCCGTCGTCGATATTGGTCCCGCGAACGAGTCTCGTGAAATATGGAGCAGCTCGCTGCTGATAAAGAGACCAGCATTGGACCAGCGTTTCGATTCGATCGGTTCGCGATTACCATGATTAGTCGCAATTGCGCAGCGTTTTCTCTCTCATTTTTTAGTTTCCACCGTTTGATAACGCGCGCTCTACTTCTTGGTGAGATTTTCTCGTGGAAAATGATCGCGCGTTAAATAACGTCGTCGTATCGAATTCTTACGCGCAGCTGTTAATGATCGTGGCATTCGCGGGAAAAATTGCGAGCACATGGCGGTGCCTGCTCGGTTACCCTTTTTTCCGTGCTTTTTTTGCCGCGGGCGAGTGGACGGTTTCAATGCTGGCAGCGGAGTTAATGAGGAATATCGCGAGATGGTTTGTTAGTGTTGCTCTCGATTATTTCAAAGCTGGAATTCGAACGCAGATAGGCGTAAAAGATTCGAACGTACCTATTACTAGAATATTTTATACAAGTCTCGTCAACAATTTTCAGATACTTTTTCAATACAGGAATAACATAAAAAAATAATAAAAAAAACGACTCTCAGAACTGCAACCCTTAAAGTTACCAAAGGGATTCTGTGACTCCATCGCAGTCTGTTCGAAAGTTTCAAGATGGCTGAAATTCTTATTGTTAGTTTGCAGGCTGTTTTGAACAAGCTGCGGCTTTTCCGAGCACTAAGAACCGTTTCACTGTTGTTTATACGGACCCGTTCTTGGCTTACGAATTGTTTAAAAATGCACTGCTTCTTGAATAATCTATTGTTAGATTATCTGTTATTGTAGACGGGAGCTGGTTTCCACTTGGTCGCTGAAACGGTACCATTGTTGCATAATCGAATTTGTTTCTAACTTAGGAGGTTCCTCGAAACGTACTCGATCTTGCAACGTTTCCTGTTAATCGACCTGTTATTACAGTAGGTAACTAAACGTGATATCTATTTTCACATGCAGAAAAGTCCAATGTTGTAAAGAAAGCTCTGGCAAAAAGTTATTTCCATCAATTTATTTTTTTTTTAGATTCAATATTCTCTGAATCTAGTATTATTATCGATCTCTGTGATTGTTTGCCGATGATATTATTTCCTTATTTCGTCGCATCCGTTTCTGTCGCGCGCGAACGTTCCGCGTTAAAAGTATTTTTAAACAAAATATGCCCGAGGCTGTTTTCGAAAATACATCGAACACCGTCCGATGGGAAGAAATCGCGTGGTGAAACGACGGTATACGACAATCTCCACCGGGGCGAGTGATATATTATTTTTATACCGCGTTATTTCGGTTTTATAGGCGGTAATGGTATAAGGTTTCCAGATCTACTCAGAGTTTTGGGAGCTACTATTTTCGATTCCTGTTCATTTCGTAAACAGCCACATAGGCAGGCCCCACATAGGCAAAACGGCGCGCCCCGGCCGCTCGGAGTGGCTGATCTGTTGGCACCACTCAAGATGGTCGATTTTTTGCTCTCATTTGTCCGGTTGTTGCACAGCGCCCGCGACGACGTAATTTTCTGCTCAAGCCAACAAAGTGTTACAATGTTCACTGCTATTTGTAGATTAACTTCTCTGCGCATAAGGGGCACGAGCAGGTTCCTCGCTGCTTCTACATTCACCTTTTTTTATTACCGTTTCAATTACTACTTTTTCCGCGCCTCGACACAGGCGTGCTACCTGGGGAAGTTTCGTTTTATAATCGTTTCGAATATAATTAATACGAGCTTATTTTATATGTAAAGAAAAAAGTCGAAAATATAGATTAACATTTGAGAATGTATTTCGCACAAAATTTATTTTATTTATTTATGCCAATTATTTTATTTATGCTAAAATAGCATAGTAAACTTACAGTAAAATGTAAGATCTTTATATTTGACTTATATTTTCATTTCCTCTTTTTTTTTTATTCTAAAAAAATAAATATTCTTAATTGTCGCGGATACAATGGTTACAAATGCACGACTCTAGTTACTTCTCCATTTGCATACTGATTGATCAGGTTCAAGTACGTTAAATGTCCTTCCATTTAATGGTACCTACCTTTACGCGTCTCTGAAAACTCGACTCTACGAATATGGTATGTAGTTAACCCGATAAAAGAGTTCTTTATTGGAAAATATGGTTATGTGCCAGCGGTTTTAATAGCCGTGATACATACTTACGAGGGAATAAAAAAAATCTGATTACAGATTACGAATAGAAGCACGTGTAGGCAGAAAATACGCGGCGGACGCGCAACGTCTCGCGTCCCGTAATCGAATTCCTCTCAGTTTACGGTCACCGCCATAAAAACCATTGTCGCATTACCATATCTCGCGACAAGGAACTCTTCCATCAGCCGTTGAGTCGGGCAACAGCCTTATCCACCTCGTCGACGGACACGCGGTTGACATTCGGTTTTAAGCGATCCAGAGGCGGTGGCCTCGACGATCGTCCCGATCGGGCCCGTTAATCACTCGCGCGAAGGGTTTCGAAACGTCGCGCGCCTCGTATCAGCGAGTCACGCGAGGACTCGTCGCGGAACGCGGCAAAAAAGAGCGCCGGGACGAAACACCGGGCGGGAAAGGAGGGAACCCGAAAAAGAGGAGCGCCGCTTGCACGCGGCTCGATTCCTCCCTGGTGGTTCACGGGGTTAAATATACCCTGGTGTTTGCATCATACGCGTTCGCGAATCGAACGTGCGAGAGAGAGAGAGAGAGAGAGAGAGAGAGAGAGAGAGAGAGCGAGAGAGTGAGAGGAGAGGGAGAGGGGTACAGAGAGGGAGAGACAGAGGCGAGGGAGGGACAAAAGAGAACGGAGTACGTTAAATCGCGAGCGAAGAGGAAGGAAGTGGGGAAAAAAAGGAGGGAAAGGGTGTCTGGGGCTAAAATACCGATTTGGGACCACACCCATGACGAGGAAAAAGGAGCGCGGCGTGGCGGGATGGGAAAAGGAAACGGAAATAGTAATTGGTGAAGTGTACGGGTATCGGTGATCGGTTAATGAGAGTGTGATAAATATGGACTTGAAATTTCGAGCGGTAACAAGTTAAAAATTCTGATGGAGGATAATATATAGACCAATTACGAATGATTAATGAAGAAATTAGTAGAGTTGTTTCGAGCGAGGAGAACAATTTTAGAATTTAAGATGCAGAAAGCATGACACGTGCTATTCGAATAACTTTGCAACTAGGTTAGCGGAATAACTCTGGTTCAGCACGAAAGAACGAATTGCTATTATTAACGTTTATGTAAAAACATGGAATTTTCCTGGAAAAAGCAATTAGTCGAAAGGTCTGAACGGAAAGAGCCAAGGCAGAGCCAAAAACGGACCGATTAAAGCTCGAAAGAGGAACGGTTAAGGCGAACCTCCGATCAAGGAAGAAACGTTAACCAGCGATACGCAAACACGATCGAACGGAGAGAAAGCGGGATGGAAAGGTAGCAGGAAGGAGAAGAAGCAAACCAGGCACGCGATGAAAGGAAGATCGAAGGCGAAAGAGGTTGCGGAAAGGAGACGGAGCGAGAGAGCGAAGAGAAGGTTCAGACGTCTGCTATTACAGAGCACCTCCGTGGTCACGGCGCACAGCCCGATATGGAGCAATCTCAGATTTCCATCCGCCCAAATCAAGAATATACGCCCTCGCCGACGCTCTCGCTCTCTTCTTCTTCTTCTTTACCACCGCCGCCGTTCCTCTGCACCTCTACCTCCCTCTGCCTCCCTCTGCCTCCCTCTCTTTCCCTCTATCCCTTGTCAGGCGGAGGTGGAGGCGCTGCTCGGGGTTGGTGCTTGGCCGTCCGTGCTGGTAACAGTGCCAAAACTGCCTCAAAACGGACTGCTTCGCTCTATCCCTCTCTTTCTCTTCCTTTTTCGACTCTCCCTCCCCCTCTATCTACCGCCCCTCTCCGCCGCGCTTCCTCTTTCTCCCTCTTCCCCTACTTCATCCTCCTCTTCTGTTTCTGCTTCTTCTTCTTCTGCTGCTGCTTCTTCTTCTTCTTCTTCTTCTTCTTCTACTGCTGCTTCTTCTTCTTCTTCTTCTTCTTCTTCCCTTCCATCTCCCCCCTCGCCGTATCGCCGCGGTCCCGTGCTCGTCCGCGGATAACCCATCCCAGACACGTGTCCTCTGTCCGCCTTCTCACCTTCCTTCCTTCGACCACCGTTTCCATTCTGCACCCAGTCCACCGACGATCCTCCCGGGAGCTTTTCCCCGCTTTTCCAGTCTACCCTGTTCGCTCGACGCGTCTAACTCGCGTACCAGGGCGCGACACCAGGCGTGCTCGGGACCAACAAGTGTCCGAGGATCTCGTGGTCCAAGTTCATCGCACCGCGGTCTCGTTACGCGTGCCGCGCTCGTTCCTACCTGCGCGTCGATTCTCACCAGTACTCCGAGAGAGAACGTGGCGCGAGTGACAACCCCGTCGCGAAGACTCGCGGGACAGGGATCGCCAGTAGGAATCGCGGCACGGAAGAGGAACGTCGGATGCTCGCGGCTGATCGAGCAGGATTTATCGCAAGGAAGGATCGTTCAACAGCGCCTGTTCATGTTGCCAGAAAGCAAGTTTCCCGTCACAGGTAATTCGGGGCCGAGCAGCCAGCAAACACGGTGTGCGAACCCCGCGTGTGCTCGTAACCGTTGGGGTGACCGAGGTGTAGAATCGGGCCAGTGGATCACGGTCCGAAAGAGTTCCCCGTTTCTGACCTTCGTGCACCCCGTCGCACGCTTCGCAATTCCAATTCGAAGACCTGCTATTTCTACCGCCTCGCTTCCTCCTGGACGAACACCGCCGTTGCGTTCGCGTCGTGGTAACCGATCGACGTCGATCGTTTTCGATCTCGTCGAGCTACTCCCTCGTCGCCGTGTCACCTATCGTGTCACCTTGACATATTTCTGATCGTTGCACAGCTGACTTACCGTTTTTAACCTACTTGCGCTTCTGCCAGTTAAGACCGAACACATGCTCGGCCGCGTGCTAGCATTCGCCTCGAATCGACGTCCACTTGTTGCCCGCAATTGCGCGCACGCGACGCGCGTCCCATGCTCGTGCTTGCAAACAGCATGGAATCCGTGCTCACCTCTGACGCGTTTCCACCCGATAATCGTGTTAATCGAATCGCTTGTCTCTCGCTACGAGCACTCCTATCCGTTGCTCTATTGAGAAGATTATCTGGGTTCATCGTCGAGGTCGAAACGGAAAGTGGCACCGCGTTCTTTTCGCGTCATAGTTTTTCTAACTATCGCTCGTCGATACACCTTGAGACAGGCACCCCGCACGCGCCGCAACGAAGGGTGCTTACCTGAAACGAACGAATTCGGGTTTGCGGCGGGTGGAAGGGCAACGGGGACGCGGACGTAGATCGGAAACGGGCAAACGAGAGCGTCTGAACGGGCGTAGTCGTAAAGATACACCGCGCCGCGGTCCCCGTCATCCATAATCCCAAATATGGAGTGAGAAATTTGAGAGAACCGAAAATAGTGGCGCTACGCCAACCGCTAAAAATAGCCAAAAAATAAATTGTAGTTACGCGGCCGCCTGCATCATTCTATAACTGGTCTTCAATGAATCGGGCCACCTCCCGCACACGCCGTTATTAATACACCGTCACACGGACAAGCCGGCCGGTCGGTAAGCTGTATTGCTCCCGTTTTTGGCCTGTCCCGCGGGGAACCGATCCGAACCCGAGTTCAGGGCTCGATTTCGCGGGTACCCACGCGACACGTCGACGGGATCCCGTTTTTCCACGCGTTCCTTCCCGTGTTCGTTGCCCGCTGCAACGCGACGCGTCGTTCGCCGTTGGGCCGAGGGCGAGAGAAATCGCTTCGATTAATCTAGCTCGCGTGCCTGTCTACCGTTTAATTTTAAATGACACGTGTCCTGGGGTTATTAGAACTTTTGTCGCACGTGCCGCGCTGAGATTTCACGCGGAACTGCGCTTCGAACTGTACGCGCGAGGTTTATGCTTCCCCATCGAGCATCGTCTTCAGGCTGATTAGGTAGCGTCTTTCGAATCGTATCTTTCGCTGTTTTAGTTGATCTTTCATATTTTAATGCAAGTTTTAGTACAAGATCTTTAAACGTCACCGTTTGGTATACTTTAAGTCGAGCATGAGGAGCAAAGATGGCGTCTTTGGTTGATGGGGGATGTTTTAATTCTTGTATATATAATTATTTTTCTTTTAGAAATGAAAATAAGTGTTGAGATGTAATTGTAACTTCAGTAAATAAATGTTGAGTATATTTGTAACATTTCATTGGAATTGATCAATTTTTTAACAGTAGTTCTGTATAATTGAAAAGGAAAGATTGTTTATTGGGAAAGCAAACTTGTATGAGTTTATTTCTCTTATTTACTCGGATATGTACGTGATTCTCTTTTTGTTTATTCATTTTACTTAGTCCAATCATTGCCAACTATGAGTATACTCGTAGGTAGCAGGGTCTTACCGATTGCCAGCATGAATTCATTTGTTATTATCTTTCATTAGAAGGCAAAAAAGTATAAAAATAACGAAATGCGCATAGATACGAAAATATGAAACAGAAATGATAATACTAATGCAATCACAAAGCATTATACTGGCAGCGAATGGATTAATATATCCATAAAACGGCCATAAAACGGATCGAGATATAATTAGAGCCAACGAGTTTCTGTCGTCCACAGAATTGATAAATACTTTACAATTTGATAAGAGCAACTTAATCCGTGTGATTGTTGACTGCATTCGTTATCAGAAAAGAACAAAAATATTGTCGTATCTATTTCTGTTGTGGTAGCATAAAATATGTCATCGAACTTACTGCTGGTGTAAGCAGTTCGGTAAAAACATGTTTTTGGACCGTGTATCGATCAATCGCTGAAAATAATAAATTATGTTATTTTTAGAATGTCTTTGGTATTTGTTTGATTGCTGTTCTAACGTCCCTCTGCTTCTTAAATCATGATACACAGTATTTGAAGAGAAGAGGTTTGACAATTACCATTTTATGCTACACTTAACATTTGAGTTTAATTTAACTTGAGGTGAAATCAATATATGCACATAGAATATGTGAAACTATTATTATTTACACTTTACCACATATTCTCTAATAATTAATTAAACCTTTACTAAAACTTTTAATTATATTTACTTCGATCGTTACCATTGTCTACATCGATTTTATAATCAATTTTACCTTCACAGTTCAAATAACATTCTCTGTCAACAATCAGGAAAACGATTAAAAACAAAATTACACGGTTCGTTTCAAGTTCGTTGTATAATGTGACAAATTTGAAAATAATTGAACACGAAGTAACCAGAAATGAAATTAGGAGCGCACGTTATTAATTATCATTAAATGGAATTTTAATTCACTTTATTCACAACGCTTTCGATCTAGTTATTAATTAAGAATAATTAGAAATAAAAAATCAAAAGCAAAATGGACGAAAGCGAGAAAGTGAACCATAATTCAGGATTCCATCGAAATGGTCAATCAAATTTCAATTTAGACCTTACGCATTTACATTGCTTTCGATCTAGTTATTAATCGAGGGTAAATTACGAACAGTAATCGAAAGAAAAATGGACGCGAGCGAATAACCGAACCATAATTTACAATTCCATCGAAATGAACGATTAAATTTCGACTCGCTTTATTCACATCGTTTTGAATTTCGTTGAATCGAGCACCGTTGTTCGATCGTTGAGCGAACCGTGTAATTCCGTCTTAAGCGAGACGTGGAAAAACTGGCTGGTGTAAAGGCGTGAAACCCGATCGACTAAGGCCAAGTACGGGCCAGGAATTGCGGGTGTTGGGTGGGCCCGTACGTGTGTCCGTTTCTATTTTCGAGCGGGAATATTTTTATCCGACGGTGTGCTGCAAACTCAGTATGTACAATACGCTTCTTCATCTCACCACTTCCACATGTTCTCGTGTCTCCCCCTTTTTTTTCTTCTTCTACTTCTTGTTTCCGCTCTCTCGTCCAATGGGTTATGTCTTTCTTCGATATCGTTTCGTCGCGTCGCCCATTGCTCGGCCAAATCGCTTCGCCTTTGCTTGAATAATCCCGTCGTATCTGTTACTTTTCGCTTACTACTATCGCTACTCGTCTCTGATATTCTCAATTAAACGTTGCTTAATCGATAACTCCGTTATTAATATTGTTATTCTATAATAATAAATGGGTTAGAGTGCGATAAAACTATATTAATATAACAAATATCGTAATAATTGTATAGAGCAATGCATAAAAAAAAATTGAAAGGGAGATGTTGTCATAATATGTCACATAGAGCAAGTTCATTTAAAATATTTTAAATACTCCAACGACATACGTAAAATTAATGAATCATTCGTGCGAATGTGTGGTAGTAATATATTGCATTATTACCTCGATTAGTCAGGAATGCGTCGACTGCACTGTGAAGGCATACATATATAAATCTTGGATACATTTCAAACGATATTTAAATAAGACTCGAAATTTAATTTATAGTTTTGAGTGTACCAGGGGATGCACAACACAAACAGAAATATTAATAATTGCTTCCACCTACATATTTATACATATTTGAAACAAATTTTAAAAAAATTAATTACAGATTATTTCATGAACGGATTAGAAACTCGTCTAGTTTGAAAGAATTGCGAAAGTGAATGGAATTTTTCTCATAACACGAAGTTACGACATAACGGGTTATTACAATTAATTAGTAACACGTGTAAGCCGTACAGTTTTCGATTCGCAAGTTTGAAACTTATTACCCGTATCAGGTTTCCGTTGAAGTACGGAATGATCTAAAAACAGTTTGAAGGATTTAGGAGTATATGCTACTCTCATGAAAATAGACAACAAGTGTCCCGCTAGCGGACATTCAAAATTGAATCCTCGCGATGGCACAAACAGACAATTCAACATTACTTAAATTACACTTTTAGTAATGCCATATTTCTCCCTGTTCTTTTTTACTCTTTTTAAATGATACTTCACACAATTATAGACATCAATAGCAATTCCACACGCTCACTTCGCACTAAGAACGCAATTAACTAACGTTAATTAATAGAAATAAAAGATTGAACGCGTGCCTCGCTGCCAAACGTGTCACATCTCCGAATGAGATCTCAGGTGCGATTTTCCAGCGATACACCCACGTTCGATGGGTACCATGGCGCGGGGCACCCGACGACACACGAAACACCGGCGTTTATTATTACGCGCGAAGAACTCGGCTGGTCCGGGTCCTATATTTATACGCGGCGGATCGACGTTTCGATGAGCTTAAAGGAGCATCGAGGAGGAATTATACGCGACAGGTGCGCATAGGCGAGCTGAAAAGCATTCCTTAAGCCGTAGCTAGAGCGTAATACGGTTCGCGTTTCCCTTTTACGCGTTCTCGAAGGCGTCCGTTCGACGGCGTGCCCACGCCGCACCCCGTCCGATGTCGCAACACCCCATCGGCGATCCACCGGCCGTTTGTTCGGCTCCCGCCATTTCTCACGCCTCGGACGATCGTTTACGGTCAATCGGACAATGTTTCATTAACCAGACGGTTATGAATATTCCGTAACCGTCGTACGTTGCGAGCGCGAAACCTCGACGCGGCCGGATGCCCACGCGTAACCTCTCGTTCGGACCTATATACATACGATTTAGCGCCGATTCAATGGAGCGGAGGGTCCGCTTTCGAATCGCGCCCCAGAGATCCACGATCGTTTTTTTCGAATTTCCAATTTTCATTGCTACTATTTTTTTTTTAATTGTCTGGGTAGACTGTTGTTCTTTGATTTGAGAGGATGTAGCGAAATTTTTGTCGAGACTCGTGTCTCCGTGATTCTATATTAATTTAGTTTTATATAAGAAATTTCTGCGATATATAATTACAATGTTTTTTTTTTGGAGCTTTTTGTTGAGCTGAATATTTTCAACGCAGGTTTTTTTGCATATATTGCAAGACACTTTAAAAGATACTTCTTGTAGCGCATTAAAACGAATATGATAGTTCAGATAGATGAATGTGTTTACGAGAAGCATGATTATTAATTTGAAAATGGAAGGCTGTGTAAGCTGTTGTAAATTATTGCGTTGAAAATTGTATACGACGCATTGAAAGGAAGGTGAATTTTATCACTTTCGCAATTGAGATAATTAATGGAACTGCGGTTTTTACGTTCGATATTTCTTAGAAATATTACTCTCTTAATTGAGAAACACAGAAATAAAATACGAACGTGTATTGACTTCATTTTAATCGAACGAAGAATCTTAGATAATTAAACTTAAATCTGTGTTACTCTGTAAACAAATCATTCGACTCATAGACTACGAATTAAGAGCATGTATATTTTTATATTTCCTTTATTTATTTCAAATAAACTAGTGTAGCTTAAAAGAAGTATTATTATATTCTTTCAGTGAAGTTTAGAAAAATGACAAAAATGGACGTTTGCAATCTTGGCAGATGTTAAAAGTGTACTCTCCACAAATAGCCTTGTTGCAATAGTTGATTGACGTAATTTTAATCGTGTCTTCTGCGAGCTTCTACGATATTCAAAATATCTTCGATATTCAACTGTTAGACAACGATTACAGCAAATTTCGAAAAATAACAGGTGTACAGCTGTGCTTATTACCTTTAGATAACTTATTTTACTAGTTATGAAGGTACTGTGAGCGGAAATATCTCGAATTCACAAAACTATCAGGAGTCGGTAGTCTATTAAACGAGTGTTTAATTATCTAGGAATAATTAACATACATATAAACTGGTACCAGGAAAGGAATAACTATAATTTAAAGTTTACTTCATTTTATGTAAATTATGGCATAAATTCCAATGAAAAGGGAATACTCCTTTCATCTGAAAAGATAGAAAGCATCAGAATCGATTTCAGATACAATAATATATTGTATTTAACCACTGCGCTATTGTCATCAGAAGTTCATAGTTTCTATCTAACTTTAATAGTAGAAAGTAGATAGTATATGCTATAACTTCAAATTTGTTCTTAACCCGTCCTAAGAAAAACTCTGAAAACTTTAAATCCTCTTGGAAAATATTTGATTAAAACATTTAATTAGTACACACATATTTCACTTAAACAGTGCTTCCACCTCCATTGACTACCAATGGTCCAGCTGAGAAGGAAGCTGTTGATTCAGTAAAATGATCACCTTTAAAAATGAAAACGTTCGAGTATCAGAATGAAGAAAAAAAAAATGGAAAAAGTCAAAGTTTCCATCGATGTAGATCGCTGGACTCGAAGCTAACCGGTGACGATTCCGTTTTCCAGGGGGCACTATGCAGACCGAGGAAGTCGTGCCTCGCGCACAATCGACTGGTATAGACGGCGGCCCCACAGACAGCGCCCCTCTGCAGCATCTGCATCACTCGTCACACATAAAGTGCCCGTTGCCATCTCTGCTCCACATGGCGGTCAAGCAGGAGCCGCAGGAGGAGGAGGAACGGAGTCGTGACACGAATGCGTTGAGGTGAGCCTACGATTATGCTAATCGAACCGTCCCGTTCTACGATACGCCGGCTCTGTCTTTATGTAACACGCTTTCCCTCGTAAACCTCCTCTTTGTTGGACCAATAGATCGCCTCCCATAATGCTTCTGAGAGAGCTGCACGCGGGCACGTACGCGGGCATCTTTCAAACGGGACGAACGCGCGTCCCATTCATGAAGTCTTTATCTTCGCGCTATTGTGCTTTCGACTCTTGGACTGTTCTTTTTATTTATTTTATAGTGAATCGTTTTTAAATCTGTTTTTATATTCCAAATTGTTACTGTCCTATGAAAATACTGTTAAATGGTAGAGTAGATTTAATTAATCGATGCACTGACGATGAAATAATTTTGGTGTTAATAAATTTCTTAATATTTCTATAATTGATATTATATAGAAAATCTTCTTTTTATTTTAGAAAATTATTACGCTGTATCTAGCGATCCATAAATTTTCATAAAAATAAGTTCAACTCTGTGTAGATTTTCACTGACAAGATTCGGCAGCGTTTTCTGTCTCCATTAAACTCGCGAAAGAAAAATTAGTATCCCATCGACGAAATAAACGCTCGTGTCGATGGACGGACGTGTTGATGTAAATCATCTAAAAGTGGTATTAGTTATTATTATCGCCGCGTGTTGAGCATCGCGACGCGATAAACGTGTCCTGTCAAGGAAATGAAATAACGCGGTGCTCAGAAATTATTTCGCGGACGCGTGTTGCTTGTACGCGTACAATGGCGTTCGTGCTGTGCGGCGTGCATATTTTCGGTTTGGTGGACGTTTCAGTGGTGTTTACGAGCGGCGGATTATTTTTTTGTAGCGAGTGCGCCGCAATCAGCTCGAAATGTAAAAAAATAATTTATGTAGTCGAGGGTAGTTTCGAAGTCTTGGGTCGAGCGATCGGAATGCTCGTCTACAGCGTCCTCCAAAAGTTTCTCTACAGCCTTTGCTCTTATATAACCAATCAAATTGTAATTGCAATTTGTGGATGCGTGCCTGTTAAACCCTTACGCTCTCTCTCCCTCTCTCAATTTTCAATACAATTTATTAATAACTCCGACCTATATTTTCGCGGAGATCTTATGAAAGCAAGAGCGTTGTTTCGAAATGAACAAATACCAATAAATGACCACGGTCTTTCCGTTCCTTTAAATTAATTCTAAAATAGGAACATTGAGTTCGATATTTTACTTAATATATAAATTGTACGTGTTATTGAAGAGAAGTGCTAATCGAGTGCACGAGGTTAATCTTAGAATTGTAATGATAAGTGGTAATTAATGGAAAATAGTAAGTTTTTAAAGCGATGATATTAATATTCCAAAGTATATACTTCATTGCGTCATGGAATCATAAATTCCAGAGCTAATGTTGTGAAAATAAATTTTTCTTAACTTCTACCAGGAAACAATGACACGGACATGTCTCATTTGCGAATTCGAGAAAAGTGTGAAGCGCAACGGTAGACCGGAACTTTTTGAGCACAGTGTATATTTTAGCACCTCGATGCGATTTATGACTGATGTTTGCGTCGATTTTGTTCCGAATAGGTATCGTGTAACAACTTTCACTTTACTTTATTCACGTTCCCGCCCCCCTATCCTTATTGCTGGCTGTTAAGTACAAAGGTGTTCTATTATTTTTATTTGTTCCGCACGAATAGAGGATTAAACGATGAATTTCATAGTCCGCAAGTAGATGCAGACACTTCGCCGACGTCCGTCGACAGTAAACACGGCCACGGGCACGAAACGGGCCATCACCAGATACAGGAGCTGGAGGAGAGTCCAGGGCAGACTGTGTCGGAATTGAATAACAAGGGGAGGCCGAGGTAATTCCCATCTCTCTTAATTAATTATTGTCCCTTCGTTCCATTATGCAACTCCAAAATCACTTATAACTCAAACATTTTACCCCTATTTGCTTATTATAAAATCAATAATAAGAAATTGCAAGTACTCGTGGTTTACATTTTCTGGTGCAACATGGATTAAATATATTTCCAAAAGAATTTTCGATGCTAGTATATTTAATAATCAATTAAAAATCTGTCAAAGGTATTAAGGTATTTGTCATTTTTAACGAATCTTCGCCGGATAAATTGTAACATAAATTATTATTTTTAAATAGCGTTTATTGGAACGTTCTGTTACGTATATATGTATTTACTTGATCGTGTCGGTAGCAGGTTGTTATAATAGCGGAAAATCCTCGTTGCGCATCCTTGTATCGAGTTTTGATACGCGACGATGCAACGCCGCGCGAACGATACGGTGGGAAGATACGCAACAAGTGGACGCGCTGATTAAAACCTGCTACACCGTCGGGAAAATGTCTCCTTTGAATAGCCTTTGACAGGGATTAAACAGACTGGGAAAACAGGTTCGTTCCGCGAGTTCTACGTACTCTCTGGCGCGGCAAAAAGTGCGAACTTCTTTGGTACGTCGTTGAAATGCCGCGAGTCCATTACCGTTATTGAATTTCATTAAAACGAGCCGCGTTAGAGCAACCGTTGGAAGAGGAGCGCTGGTAAAAGACACATTCTCTCTATGCATAATATGCCTGCTGCGAGGTGGCGCGGCTTTTATAAATCGCTGTTCCGAGGTGTGGTTCGGAATGCAGCTAGCTGGAAAACAACGTTAACCCGAGACCCGTATCGTCCACGTAATTATCCGCGTCGAGCATCGAATTTCCATATTATTCCTTGCACGCGTTCAGTCGAGCACTCGACAAAATTAATTACCAATTAATCCCGGAACGAACGTGAGAAATTTGAATAATAGAAACCTTCTGTTACGTTCCACGGACTAAAATCGTGGATAAACGATTATCCTTCTTCTGATAGATGAATGCAGGAAAAAAGATATTTATAATCTTTATTTCCGCATTGTTTGTATCATGCATCGAGCAAGTTTAAAACAAATAGACACTGAACGTCTGTTGCAGCCGTGGCCGCAGGAAGTCGCGATGGAAGCTCAAGTTCCATCACCAAGCGCTGCCCCCGGAGTACCTGGACCATTACGAGGCGTCCCTCGCCCAAGAGGCTCTGAACTCATCGCCAACGCGGCTGACGGAGCCGACGATCCCAAGCCCCGCGCCAACCAGCTCCACCTCGACGCCCAGCCCGATCGCGGACGTCCACGGATGGCTGCAACGGATCGCGGCGATGCAGCAGGAGCTCTGCCCGCAGATCACGTCGGCTCATTGCCCGACGGTGAACACGAGTCAACCGTCCGGCTCGAGGAGGTCCGTCATCACGTCGACCACCTCCCATACTCTGAACAGTGGCCACCACAACCACAATCAACAGCAACAGCCGTCGTCGCAAGTGTCCGCGAGGCCGCCGATGAAGTACTCCGATCTGCCTTACATGGGTGAGATCACGTTGGACAACAGCAAACCGCGACGGGGCAGGAAGCCGAAGAAAGCGGACATTTGCCATTTAATATACAAGAATTACGGCACCATCCTGCCCGGGACTCCTGGCCACGAGGAGAGGCGGTTGTCGCCCAGGGACAAGCTCGACTGCCGCGAAAGGATCTCGCCGCAGATGTCTTTCCAGCGCACCGACGTTCAGAATCGGATCAGCAGCTTGCTGGAGAAGAGACTGACGCAGGAGTCGCGGCGGACTTTCGGGCTAATGGAGAACGCCAGGGAACAGGACGAGCCGTTGAACCTTTGCATCCGCGATCTGAACCAGCTGAAGATCAGACTGCTGAGGAAGCACGGAAACGTGTACGAGTCTGGACAAGTTAAGAGTGAGACCTCCAGTGACGGGGAGGAGGTCGAGTGTATAGGTGCTATGTACTCTTCGGAGCCTGGATACCGTCCGTTGGAACCTCTGAGTCGGGGTGGCAATAACGTGAATCATAATAACAATATAATCGACCCCATGCTAGGTGCTAACCCCGGATTCATGTACTGGCCGAACGCAGGAGTGTTCATTCACCCAATGGCGCTGCAGTCGCAGTTACTTTACTACCAAAAAATGGCGCAGACTGACAAATGTTACCCCAGGACCGTGGACCAGCCACCGAAAGAGCAGAAGATCGTCCCGAAGTCGATATACTCGATGATGGAGACGAAGAGTCCCCCGTTGGTCCCGCCTCCGGTTCAAGCCCCTCAAACGGTCCCCGTGCCGCCACCAGTCTCGCCAAGACTGAAGAGGAACGCGCCTGTGGGCCAAGCCAGCCAAGGACAACCGACGAAGAGGAAACGGTCGGCTATATTCATCCCGCCTATGCCTACGGAGAACAACAACAACCCCGCAACGGAGGTGAGCATATGCAAGTTCAAGTTCACCGGCGGCGCGAAGCCCAGTCTTCAAGAGAAGAAGAGTCTGTCGGTGGATTCTGGTGGAAACTTCCGGTATTACAGCGGGACGGGGGATAAGAGTATGCGCGGCTACGAGTTCTTCCCTAGAGAAGCGTTGCAGCAGTCGGCTGGCCAATCCGGTTCGTCGACCGGAGCTTTCTTAAACGCTGCTGGCGAGCGAATTCAACCGACCCCTTGCCAGAGGAACAACAACCAGGAGGAGGGCCGCCGGAAGCGGAAGACTCGGAAGTCCCTGCAGAGGGAGAAGCTCGAA
Organism: Xylocopa sonorina; assembly: GCF_050948175.1. Classification (NCBI taxonomy): domain Eukaryota; kingdom Metazoa; phylum Arthropoda; class Insecta; order Hymenoptera; family Apidae; genus Xylocopa; species Xylocopa sonorina. The sequence continues at coordinate 2,510,712 of NC_135195.1, read as the reverse complement.
CAGACGTTCAAAGAGAAGGGGTTCTTGATTCAAACGCAGCAGCTCGAGTCCGCCGAGGGCGCGACTTATTGTAAATTCCGGCAGCTGCGGAAGTTCACGAGGTATCTGTTCAGAAGTTGGAAGGACTATCTTCCGGGGAACGTGCGCGAGTTGACAGGCGCGGCGGACAGCGAGGCGGTCGACGGGGACGTCGAGAGCGACACGAACGTGTTGCCGTCGCCGGGGCCTCATCCGAATATGGTCGATGTGTCCACCGGCTTCGCTGACGAGCATCGCGCTCTGCCGCTCACGTGAAATAGTAAGACCGCTCGCCGACGCGATCGGTCGGTTCTAGTTTTACGCCATCTTTGCCGCGGCATTGCACCGGCTGTGGGGTAGATTCGAGGATACGCACGACGGCACCCATTGGCACGCGGCCATTGGTCCGCTGCCACGTCGTTTTGGTGGGTGTCGAGTTTGGTGGAGAAGATTTAATGGGACGGTTCTGATTCTGGCTAGGAGAGTCACTCGATTTGGACAGATTTTATGTACACAGAGAACGTAATTAAGTATACGAGGACTTTTGTATGCGATTCGAAATAGTTTCAGTGAACGAATCTTAGATGGAAGGGCAGTTTCTTGTTTTAAATGTCGTTTTGTTATTTCTCTTCCGAATTACATCCAATCTTGTTTAGGAAAAGTGGTATACAAAGTGCTATTAAGATGAGAATTTTCTAGTTGAGTGACTTTCGTTGCGAGTCGGAATTTTAGGGTCCTTTGCGTTCAGGATGACAGTTTATGCTAGGAATGTTAAAGGAAATGGTAGTTAATTAGTCGGATGCGATTGTGCTTCGAGTGGTTTAAAGTCGATATTGGTTAATATCGAACGGAAAGTTGATCCGACATTTGGTTGGTAAATGCTAAAAGCTTCTGACTTTTCTGAAAATTAACAACCGATAAGCTAAGTGAAACTAAAATAAAGATTCGTTACTTAATCGTACCATCCCCAAAAGCACTACGATTATGCTGGCTTTGAAAACGGTTTTTTATTTTCAAGTTCTTGGGAAAAGATGCTCATGATGACACAATTGACTGATCGAGAAGTTACACTGCGAATAAACATATTGCTCATCTTGTTAATTAAAACCTTCAGACACGACTCATCGTTCATCGATCGCGGTTTTCTTGCCACTACTGTTGAATCTCGCGTCGAGATTGACTTTATAGTAGAGTCTTAATAGAGATATGTACGTCTCGCATGTCGCGTGCACGTGATCGCTGCTGCATACGGGACATGCATTTATTGCATTCAGCGTTGTCGAACTGCCTTATTATCATATCGTTGAAGGATCTTGCCGATGACATCGAACGAACGTAGCAAAGCAATACAGTTAGGATAAAATTTTTAAGACGAACGATTCGACGTATTTGTTTCATCAAATTCACACGGATGTCGTGCAGTAACTATTTAATTCTAAGATACAATGACAAGTATCTTATATACAAATTTTCATCGGGTCATCGGGATTAGGGTTATCAAATTCAGAAATTGTTTTTAAAAAATATTGAAAATTGCAGTTTGGAACATTTCACCTATAATAGTGATTTTGATTGAAAGCGAGCGAGTCAGCGGATCAAACGCGAAATACCACCGCGTAACTTTCACTGTGCGCTCACGATTTAATAATAGGCGACTGTTAATGTCATAAAAGTTAAATATCGAGAGTTTATGACACGTGTGAGACGCGTAGGACGTCTATATACGCTTCTGAAGAATGCACGGCTGTTTAATGCATAATGAAATGTCACAGACTGAGATGCGATTCGTCGGAGACTTTCCATCGAAAATTACTGAAATAATATCGATATCCTCAGACGCATTAAACATGCAGATTAAATTGAACGATACGTAACATTGCCAACCAACGATACGCAACGTATATTTCTAATGTAGTCGTTATTTATTAATAACAGACAAGAGCAGAGTGTCTCCAACGTTTCTCGATCCAACTAAAACACTGTTATCCGCGACGAATCAATCGGCAATCGTAAATAGAGATATTCCAACAGACTTCCGCCGATAAAAACGTCCTTTAGCACGTGTTTCACGTACGCTCGATAGTCGAGGAAGCCGGCAAGTGGTGTTCATGACAGGTCGTGTAGCAATGCGTGGATCGATACGAGCAACGAGATGGTCGATTCTTCGAATGAAAATTGTGTACGTACGTATGCACGGGTGTGTCGCGAGCAAAACGATGAAAACGTAGAGGGAAAGGGATAGAGGAAGGGAAAGAGGAAGGGCGACAGGTGGCGGCGTGTTTTAATAATAATGTAAATTCGATCGTAGCTCCGTGCCAAAGATGGGAGGACTAGAATGCTTGTACATAGCGGTGAAGGAGAAGAGAGAACGTGTTCGTCGTTTAGTTAACCAAAGAGCGTGGTTTCGTGCTCGCCGATTAGAAGCGGACGGTGTTGTTTGTCGTGTCGAAGAGACACCAGAGGCGTGAACGCGATGATATTCAGCTTTCACGAGGCGAGGCAGCGATCGCGAGGCCGAGACTACTCGTTGGCTTTCGATTTCGCGATACGCGAGACCCGCGCATCCCAGATCAAGAGGAAGAGAAGGCCAGATTAGGGGAGGAAAGTGCGCGGGAACGAGCGAGAGGGGATTAGCCGAAGCTCGAGGTGGAGAAAGCGGAAAGAGGAAAAAAAAAGGAGATAGAAAATATAATAATAAGAAAAAGGTCGTTGTAATTGTACGGTTATCATGATTATCTATCAGTCGTAAAACTGCACGCGAATTTTATTTAATAACGCCTAACGAAATCTAGTCTTATTTATACTCTTTGTTAAATCAAAAGCCGTGTTTTTTTTCTCTTTTTTTATTATTATTATTATTATTATTATTATTATTATTATTAATATTATTATTATTATTATTATTATTATTATTATTATTATTATTATTATTATACGCACAGCGATCTATTTATGTATGTACATAGTTTACGTCGGCGCGTGGCGTTGTTCGGAATGCAAGGGGTGTGGAATGAGGGTGGAACGATTAGTTGGTCCGTGGATGTGCGTCGAAATGACGAGGACCGTAATGGCGACGCTTCCGTGGGCTCACGATGGACGCGAGTCGCGTCGTTGGAAGCGCGAACGAAACGATCGCACCTGAGGCTCGTGTGCTTCCATCGATTTCTCGCCTTCAAAGTACTCCAGCCGCGGGGTTCAGCGCGTTCCATTCGACGTGTCTTCGTTGTTCGAGGTGAAATTGCGCTCGAAACGGCGATTATCAGCGGTGGAACGGGAGAAAGTGCAACAGGAACCGTCCTATGTCCGTATAGTTATTATCCTGTGCAGCGACACGTGAAAACTATTTTGTACGTATTGCCGATTGTAAAGAGATCGATTCTTATAGTCTGTAATAATAAAACGTAATTGTTACTGATCTTTCTGCTATTCGTCAATCGTTTCAGTTAATGATGCATGAATATCACAATAGATTCATCGATTTTTTGATACTTTTATTTAGTCTTATATTCCAGTTTTTTATTGTTTCAGTACCTTCGATTGTTTCTTGGAGATTATTACTTGGGGATATATTATAGAGATTAGACATGATTAAACTTGAAGTGCATTAAGATTTTGTTCTATTAATGAATTTTCTGCTCGTCGATACATGTAATCGTGTATTCTAAAATTACACTGTTTTTTTCTACTGTAACATGCTCGAAGTTACGATTACATTCTACTGTCATTTAAATATTTTATCAATTCGTCGATGAAGCGCTATTTACATTCGATACAGATTATTCTTAATAGTAATTATTCGTTTGCGTTGCCTATGTGTGCGCGTGTATAAAATATATTCAAATGATGCATCAACCAAAAATTTCCAATCTCCAACGCAACATTAAGCATCCAATCTCCAACGCAACATTAAGTAAATGGTAACCATGAGATTAACCGTGAGATTAAGAGAAACATTCGTTACGTTCGTTTCAATATGTCCACAACAAATATTGCAAAGATGTCAGTAATTAACACGTCAACCGCCATGTTGGTCTCTGAAGACCGACAGTACCTTTACTTACCCACCAATACACTTTCAATCCGTCTAAAGGAAAAGTGAAGCAAAATTAACGTGTACCATTATTGCATCAAGAAAGAATTTTCATGCGTCTCCATCACTATGCAATTCTAAATCGTAATCACAATTATTCGTTTCAAATATCACGAAAAGAAACCTTTCGTCATCTATATAACACACGTGCCCACTGTTCACGTAAGAAGATTGCCAAAAAGTCTTTCCAAGTCCTCTTCCATCATCGACCCCAAATTTAAATATAAAATAAATATATAAAAATAAATAAACGCTAAACAATATACATATGAAAAGAAATAGTGTTTAGTATTTATTTGAAGTATACAAGAATGAACGAGAAAAGAAGAAGATCATGTTTTAACGAAACGGATGTGCGAACTGTTGACGAGTTTAACGTTTCGTCGCTCGAGAAGCGCGTTTTGGGGTCGCGAGCCATGGTTTAAGAAAGGCTGCTCTAAACGAAAGCTAACGAAACGTTCGGAGGACGTTTCATTGATGCATCGCGCGTCGCAGACGCACCGCAGAAAGGGGATAAGGATGCGTGTGCGCGCACCGGTTGGTCCCAGCGCGGTGCGTACAGCCAGCCATTCATGCATACGCCCATTCATACGTCCCTCCGGCTCACCTTGAACACTTTTTATCGCCGGTCGATGTGGACGCGGCCGAGGAGCGCCGCGGCTCGCGACTCGGCCCGCTCATCTTCGTGTTCCGCTCTTTCGAATCGAGTCGGACATTTTTCCGCCGGATAGGCTCCGACTCGTGAATTTATGCGACGCCCGTTTCGCGATCCTCGCATTGGCGGCTGCTCTGCCGTTTGTTTCTGGGTATTTAAACTTCTCGGGGAACACGAATCGCAGACGACGCGTTAAGTTCGCTTTATGGTACTCTTTGAAGTCTGTTGCTTTAATTGCTTTGGTGAAAGTATAGATTTGCAAAAAATGAACGTTTAAAGAAATTGTACAAAATTTGAATGCTTTCAGATCAAGATATATTTTTTTTAATTAATGTTACTCGTATGCAATAGCTGTTGGAGTGATTAGATGAATCAAGATTAATTTAAACATGAAAAATTTTAGGTAATATTAGCCCAGATATATCACAATTAAATAATGATTAATGTCGTAGCCACTATACATCCAAAACACACCCTTGGAAATATATAACTTTAGACATTTCACTTTTCTAATAAAAAAATCATTGAATCAATTAGTTTTGGAACAGAGGGTGCCACATAACAATTCTCTTCTCCTAACAGCTACTCCCTTTTCACCCATCCTCAAGGACTGAATGGGTGAAGCGAAGTGACAGTCACCTTCATAAGCGTGTTCTTTGTTAAAGCAGAGCTCAGTAGTTATTTTTCTCGTTCAAAGTCCACGTCACGTACAGTTCGTTAACGAACGAGGGCCATGAAAATTGGATGTAAAATTGTTCGCCAGCAAGCGAGCGTCGCCGTCGTCGTCACCATCTTTCTTCGCGTCGTCGTCGTTCACCGTGGCGTGTACAATGACTGCAGGTTTCCTAATACGGCCTCGGCGCAGAGCCCGACGAAAAAAAGAGGAATTTTGACCACCACCAGGGGCCTGGGAAGGAACGTCCCGCGTTAGATATCGTCGGTACAGAAATTTAATAATCCTCTCCCCGATCGCTTCGACGGACTCCATTTCATTGTCACACGTGGGCCACTTCGCGTCCTTCTTCAACGCGATTTAAAGAAATTTGAAAACAAACTTTTCTCACGCTCTTACTTTCAGACATTCATTCGTTAAAATCACCTTTTTTATTAATAAATATATCTTTTGTGACACGTTTTCATTTTTTGATCTACATTTTCATCGATCGGTCTAAAAGAGGAGCGCAACTTTGGCATTTTTATGAAATTCTGCAGACTGATAGTAAATAAAAAGATACATAGATTGCCTCTATGATCGTGGCACAATATTTGACGCTAATTGCGAACCGACGACTAAAATTAAAAGAAATACGTAAATATTATTCTGACATCAGACGTCCAACAATTTCCATCAAGCTGGCTAATAATATCTGTAAATTATTAACCTAAACGTTAATTCACATCCAAACATTGCTACATCATTTACCATGACCAATAAAAACGTCGATATGCCCATTACCAACACGAACATAAACGATACACTAATTACTACATACTAAATACAACCCGGTGCACAACGGATATCTAAATAAGGACCAAAACATCTAAAAATAAATAATTATACCGAAAGCACACAATTTCCCTTTTGAAAAATACAACGTTCTACGTGCAAATTAAAATAACAAAACTAAATTTCGACATTTTCCACCCTCGCTCGGATAACACCGCATCCGCTTGCCTCATCAACCCGCTCGCACCCATCCCTTCCCATGATCCACCCCTACGAGGAACAGTCAAACAAATCGCTCGTCCCCGTCTCGCCTCGGTCGTCCAGGAATATCCTTACTACGTGGTGAGGCACGTTGCACGGAGAAAAGCGAGCAGAGCGTCGTGAACGGCCGCGGCCTTTCTTCGCGTTTCCACGGGCGGTCGCGCGTCTGCTCGGGCCCGGCAAGTCCCTTATACGGTAGAAAGATAAGAAGTTCGCGCGTCCAGTAAATCGGCGATTTAAGGTGCGTCGGCCGTTGCCGGAGATAGCGGCCCCGCGGAATCGCATCGACCGCGAGGCAGGATCGAATAGAGCGGGCTGCCGTGGCCGGTTCGCCCGAAGGAAGACAGGTTCGCGAGCCCACGGACAGGTTCGTTCGCGAAAAACTTCAATTTGTCTCGCGCGCTGTCTTGTCCCGCCAGGATATCTACGTGGTGGATAACGCGCGCGCGCACGCGCGCGAACGAGTCGAGGGTGCCGTGGGTGTGTGGGTGCTAACAGGAGGAGAGGGTCGCGAGGGTTCAGGATTTTGCATGGCTGTGTGGAGACGGTAAAACGTATTTACGTGATATATGTATGTTAAACCGTTTCTCAATTCACGCGGAACTTCTTTCATGCGAGTATTTATTTTCAATTTTTTATTTCAGATGAAAGCATGTCCAGGAAGACGTCTCATTGTCTTATTAATGTCTGCCATTTTATATAGGCAGATGAATTTTCTAATGAATTTAAATAGTTTCAAATTAATAATATTTCAAGAAATATTATAATTCAATTACAAATATCATTTTATTCTAAATGATGTTTATTTCCATTATTTTTCTGTTGTAACGACAGACACAATTTATGCGATTTTTAATCGTGTAAAACGAATCCACGTGGAACGGATACTTTGCGTAAATCGAGGGACGAGTACACATATAATAGAGGAGGAGCAGGAGCAAACATACTAATCTGAATTTTAAAAATCTAAAATAAAACTAAAAGAATTAAAAATCTAAAAATTCTAAATCATTCGAATTGTTAGTGGAATTTTGAATACATTGATCGTTGAATAAGTTGTCAAGATGGCTAATTGAGTCTTCTCGGAATGACTCATTTATTAAAAAGCACGACCGAAACTTTGTTTTCTTCTGAAACATTCCGAGCCGCAATAAACTGCAACGATTTATTTAAAAACTAAAGACAGCGTTTTAATAATTTTTCGAGATCGTGAAATTTATATATGTACTTGTGGTACTTGTAAAAAAGTGCAAAAGTGCAAAAGTGCAAAAGTGTGTTACATAAAACTGTGCGACGCGATAAGTTAAGCCTGTGCGCGGATCCGGCTTGAACCGAGCGAGCACTATCGCGTTGTAAACCATTGGTATCGGTCGCGATCGAAAAATACAATCGAAACAGGTCTCGTACGCGTTACGAGTGTTTCCTGAAGACATTCCCGTTCCGCGCGGCGGGGAAACAGTTTTTACGCGTCGCTCGTTCTGCAATTATATTCGTCTGAATGGCGGCTCGAGGCGTGGGCAGAGCCAGGCGATTTTAAAGGACTGGCTGTACGCATTAATTAAACGAGCCCAAGGGGGCTCGTTCATCGATGCACGACGACTCCATACAAGGTGCCCGCGGTCTTAATTTGGCATTGGCGAAATAGTAACACTGCCGCTGCTTAACGCGTCCATTGTGCTGTCCGCCGCCGACGTGCCCGATAATTAATTAACCGTATTTCATCGAACGCTTCCATCTACGCGCTCGCCAGCTTACCCAGTGGCCCTGCGAGTAGTCGTCCATCCTGTTGCGGTGCGTCGAATTATCGTCGTGTTAATCGCGGAACGCGTGTTTCCTTTTAAGCGTCTCACTTGAAATCGACTGCTTATTACAAGAGAGCTTGTCATTGGCCCGAGACTGATTTATCGACTCGCTATTTATTCGGCTAAGAGATTTTCTCGTTTCCTTTCAGTAGATCGCGGTTACTCATGCGTGAGTTTTAATCGGGTTTCGTACAAGATCTTGATAGCGGTCTTCTCCTCTTTTTAGTCGCGGTTTCGTTAATGCGCTCGAGCCGATGATTAATCGAACGGAACCGCTGGTTGGTTAATCGAACGTTCTTAGCGTTAATGTTATTCGCTTGTTGCGATCGGACGTGTCTAATAAAATAGTCTCTAATAAAAAGTTGCCGATGATGGTGACCAATATCGAGTTTGACACTCATTTATATAGTTTTTAGATGAAATCTGTAGCGTATCACTAGGTAATTTCAATAATTAAGTTATAAATTTGTAAGTATAATAGGGGATCATCAATCTGATTTTATAAAATTTATAGCACGCTCTTAACCCTATTATTAGCTTTGTATAATATTTAGCCATCTAGTTCAACCTTTGTACACACTTTTAGGAATAATTAACGAACATTAAACAGCGATTAAAATAAATTCAATTACTATATTACTGTTTAGCATATCGTTATACATAAGTTTTGAATGTTAATACAAAAATTGTAAAAAATTATTTTATTCGCTGTTCAAGTCCGTCCATTATTATATCATATATAGTATAATCAATCTACCATCCTCATTGAACCAGCTACGCATAGGACCCACCGACCGAGCAGCACACCTCGAACCCTCTCGCGCGTCCCTCTAATAACTCAATTAGAATCCGCGAGAGCTTCACCCCCTGGGTTCTTGGACGAGGTCCGTCTCACAGGCCCGCCAGAGGCCCGCCAGAGGCCCGCCACAGGCCCGGGGGAACGAAAAAGACCGTCTCGAACGCGATCTTACACGAGAGCTCGGCCTCCTTTAGAAGCGTCGAACGGTGACGCGTAACAGCAATTCCGGTCGATTAAGATGCACCATGTCGCGGCGTGCTCGCGCGATTCACGTAATTCGCGCAATTAACCCCTTAGAGCCGCATTCCCCGGGCATTCGCCGGCATCCGGTGCGTCGTTCGTTCATCGCGGTTTCACCCGCGGAACGGGTTCATTCATGAACCAACCCGGCCGCGGATCGGCAAAAAACGCAGCTTACGGCATCTCGCTTCATCCGGCTCTCCCATTCCCGTCCGTCTCTTTTTATCCTCGCTGGGCCCTGTCTCGCCGCTTGGCGAGATGGTGCGCGTGGAAACTGGTACCGGGACAATGCCGTCGGAATACGCTATCGGGATCTCCCCCTCTGTCCGGCCGCTATTTCAGCCTCCGGCTGCGCGCGGTGACGGTGACAAGAAACAGACGCCACCGGAAATCATCATTCTGCCCGGGTAACGTTTAATCGAAGGGAAAACCGGAATACGCCGCGAGCCGACTGACAACAAGAGCAACCTGTCCGCGCGCCGGGATTCCGACCGAGAGATTTTTCTTCCACGAACCACGCCAACTGCCCACCAAGTGCCCACCAACTGCCCGCGAAGACGCCGTGCGAGATCACCTTTTCCCCGCGCGGCCGGCTTTTCTTCGTCCCCGTCTGCCCAGGCGCTGATTAATTAATCGCCATTGTTAAGCTCGACGAGCGTTCTTCTGCCGGATGGTAACGTGGCGCCGTCGCGGGACGGATAATGGCGGTTCCCGTCGGGGGTTTCGCTGGAAACGCTGGTCGCGGTGTCACGAAACGATGCCGATCGCCAACGTTTACTCGTTCCGTTTCACTTTTCTTCTTCTCTTCTTCTTCTCTTCTTTTTCTCTGCTCGGTTTTCTTCGTCCGATTTTCACGGGCTTCCTTCACTTATTTTTCTGATTTCGTTGATGGCACCAGTCGATGAGTGCCTGGTCAGTTTTCGACGGACGTTTATTCTTATCGCAGAGATAATTAAGCGTTTCGAATCTCATAGAAATTCTACTCGTAGAATAATATGATTTTAAATCAAGTAAATTCTAATTAACGTGATTCGAAAGAGAAAGAACAATGCCTGTGTAGTAAATGGACGTTTTCAAATTCTCGTACCTCTGTTCGATTTATATCGATCCACAATTCATGACCTGAAAGATCGCGTGTATGTTAAATTCGACGAACGCGTGTTCGTTAAGGCACAATTACACGATTCGCTTTACTTGAGCAATTGAGATTAATTTCAATGAAACAGAAAGCAAAATGTACAACGCATACAATTGGCGTTGGCAATTTGGTCGAACGCTTCGATCGAACCTAATAGTTGAACGCTTCAACCTCATTTTATCCTCAATTTCCGCGTCGTTTGTGGAAATCGAATCGTGTGATCTGGCCTTAAGGTTCACGGTGACGCGTAGATGTCGTGGCCAGCACGTACACCAGCTGGTCCAACTTCTTGTCCAGCGTCGACAGCTGCAACGAAAACGAAAAATCTAAATCGGAATCAACGAGGACAAGAACCCCCCGATCCGAGGAGGGGATGCCCCCGGGACCATCCGTGCAACCGGGGAAAAGGACAGAGAGAGGGAGCGTGGCAATGGAACCGGATGTGACGAAACGCGTCTAACGCGAGGAGACTTAACCCTCTGATCTCGGACGCTTTGCTCGTCCCCAAGGTCCCTTGGACTTGATCGATCGATCGTGAAAGACATTCTAAAAGATCGTTCGAATATAATATGTTCCAAGTTGGGCAAGTCTAAAATTTACTACTCATCGAGATCTTGAATTTGAACTATTGATTGGTCTTGTTAAGTTCGAGTAGAATGAGAATTTAGGTATGTTTATAATACAGATTTGAAATCAATATTTTTGGTGGGAATAGTTTTAGATGAAATATGAACGAAATGTATAGAATTTTATTTTTGTTTTATATTTATGTATATGTAATTGCGTAAAAGGAAAATTCATGTAAGCTTACTGTTTATTGCGTGGACCTGTTACGTGGAGCTTTCACGTCAAATTATTTCTTTCCATTTTTTAAGATGTCTTTTTATGAACAATAGTCGTAATTATTATTATATAAATATTAAATTTTAGAAATATATGTTTTAATATAAACTCATTATTTCTTGTAGCACATTCGAAACATAAATAATGTAATTATACAGAATGATAAATTTCAAATAGCGATAGTAATATATTTTTATAATTTAGTTATATATTTCACTTAAGAAAAGAAAACGGAACTTGAAGAGAACGAAAAGTGAAAAAAGAACTATTCAAAACTGTCATAATACTTAATACATTTCTCATTATCTTATGAGACTTTGTATCGACATCCGCGTCGATACTTAATCCTATAAGGTGTGGTATCTATAAAGATGTTCTGTCAAATTTATTTAATTAATATATGTATTGAATACATATATTTTTATGCGTTTTGCACGCACACGGGCGCTATACGTAAAAGCTACATGAGAAACTATGAATCTTACTTCTTACATCGCTAAAAACTCAGACAAACGATTCAGATGTGATACTAAAATAATAAAAATAAAAGAAAAAAAGGTATGTTCGCTTCCCTTGGCTTTGTTAGTTTTAACGGTCGAATTCAATGTTATTTCTAAACGTTTCTGAAAAACAAAAGACGACAGTAAATCTGTAGCTGCTGTGCTTGATCGGTATTACAGAATATATCCCATCGGTTATGTAGAATAAATCACTTGTGAGTTTTGTGTTCCATGCTCTGAAATATCGATCGTGCAAGGCAAGTACAGGTTTCCTCCTGCCCTCTACAATTTGAAGCAGAGATCTGCTCTTCTCAGTGAACTGGAATTGCAAATTGATTCGGAATAATTAATGTTAAATTTAATAAAAAATGTATATGCAAGATTGGTATAATTTAAGTTAAGAGAAACAAACAACCAATAACGATTTCCTGTAACTAATTTAGTGATACAAATATATTTTCAAATAGAGATGAGGACAGTAAAAAATTCATCAAGATAGCAATTTTTTTATTTAAAATAAGAAAGAGAAATTAAAATAAAATGGAAACAGGAAAAAAATTGATTTTAATGCGAAAATAAATAAGTAGTCAGAATAATTTTTTAGAGTACTACTTTCTTTGCATATTAATCCAACTAACTGCAACTACATGACGGATTTCAATTTTAACTCCGCTCACTGGATTCTTGTAAATATTAATTATCGAGTACAACAAAATACATCTAATCGCTTAGCAATTTGCAATGTACGTCCTTCTCAATTAATTTTAAGTATTATGCTATACGCGAGCGCCATTTTGGTGCACAACGATGTTACGCAACAAATGAATGCTTTAAAAGTAAAAAAATATTATGTAAACATCGAAAAATGTTATGTGCAACGTGTAAACTTAAGGTGACAGGATGTTTGGAAAGAAACAAATAGAATGATTGGGTGCGATCGAGTTCGAAAGATTAAAGTGCAAAATAGGAGTATTGGAATCGAGCAACAGGATCTGGTGGCAAGATCGTGTTGTCGTACCCACCAATTTTAATCTAGGTAATTTTACTTTGTCACCATCACTCATTAATCAGCATACTTTCACTTCTTCTACTCATGTTGGACTCTCTCACCTTTCAACTCTCTTCTCAACCCTCTTGTACCGTCATAGCTCAAAGTTCAGTTCACCTAGATCTTCAAATAACCCTACTTTCCCATTTTTCGCCAGTCTTCATCTTGTCTCGCGTATCGCACAGATTTATAATTTTCGTTCAAAAAGAATAATGTATTGTTTTCATGAAACATCGATCCTTAATTACTTGGATTTACGTGTTACCCCAAAGCCCGCTTCAATTGTCAGGACACTGAAACAGAATTGGGTATCACAGTGTGATTGAGAATAATAAAGGGAACGTAGACAAGCGTTTGAGGAATGGATGGGAAACAGGATGAATCCTCATGACGAATGAGTTCAGTTGAATGTGAGCAGCAATTGTGTTAGGAGCAAAACGATAGAGTCAAGGAATAGCGACAGTAGTTTAATAAAATACTTAAATACATAGCATGGTAGTGGACGTGGGAATTATTTAATTTCCTTCAAATAATTTTCCTACAATTATATATTAAATGATATTTTACATTCAAATATTAATATTATAAATTATATGTTAATTCAACGTAGGGCGAAATGGTTGTATGAAAATATCAGGATAATTTGTACGTCATTAATTTTAACGAAGACAAATATTTGAAAAACGTATGATAAGCTTGACAAAATGCTTTTCTATAAAAAAAGTTCTGTTTTTCATTTCACGTCGAGTTCAAAACTGATTTCCACGCGTTTGCATTTATTTATCGCGTGTCCATGATACAATTTCGACCTAATATTTTAGACTGTATCTCGATCCGGATTCTTTTTATTTGCTCTCGAAAAGAGCAATATTCATTTCCCTGCGGACCGGTAAATATTTGTTTCGCTCTTGTATGAGTTTTCAATATTACGGTGAATTAAAGTGGACAACAGGGAATAGAAGGTGGAAAACGTGAGAAAAAATGTAACGGAACGCGATGAAAGAGAACGCAATTCACATGTAAAAGGATATCAATAAATATTAGACAGATATAGATAAACGTATCTTTTGGTAGGAATATATATTCTACTATGAAAAATTCTATGTCAAACGATTTATTATTGGTAATAGTTGATAATTTTAGTATTCACTTAAGGTTAATCGCTTAAGAATTTACGCTCGAACGTTTCGATACGGAATTCCCTTACATCTAGTCGAGAGTGTACGTTTAAAAAGCCGTAACGCGAGGCGTTAAGCAGATAAAACTAATTAAGTTTCCGCTAGTTTCACAATCGAATGTCCGCGAATTTATACGAGGTGCATGCGTGTGTATACATATCTGTATATACATATGTACACATACATTAGTAATAAGACGTATTACACGTATTTTCGGCCGATTCACGAACACTACTTGCTTCTCGAGACCATCCGCGGTAATATTACGCGATTTTTCCAAAAAATTTGTTAAACAGACTATTTTTGTCAAAATCGAGAGATATTACCGCGAGTGTGATTTATACATATATGTGTATATTCTGATACATACCTTTAAACGCTTCTTTACAATCGATTACGATTTTTCTACGGTCAAAGAAGTTTTTCCCGCTTCGCAAATGGAACAGCGAAGCGGTACGAATAAAAATTTCGCAAATTAAAATACCGTCTACATCTGTAAGCGTGTCGCAGAAATTGATTGGTAGCTTATTCAAACGATTCAACTGGAAACGATCGTTGATGAAACGTAGCTGATCCGCTCTCTACTATTTTCTTGCGCCCCTTCCTTCCGCTTTCGATCGGTGTAATACAGGATAATGTTCTAAGCGCAGTTTGATTTGCTTCAACTTCTCTATCACGGTCGACAGACGTTCTGACAGTCGAATGAATGGGTATGTTGCTCGAAGGAAATAACGCGTCTCGATCGCGTTCTTCCCTGTCGTGCACGCTGGTTCAGGGATACTTACTTATATATACTTGAGTTCTCTTATCGATTCTTAGAGTAAAAGTGTTAGAAAAGCAACGTGAAACAGCGAAGTCACAGTGAAACTATTAAAATACGTTTCTCGCATGTTACTCAACAGGTATATATTGTCAAGGAAAGAGGCCGCGTATGGTAGATCGTTAATTCATAATAAGAAGCTATAATAGTTTAAGGGGTCATTGCTACCAGATCTGGGCAATTTCGTAATCGCGTTATTTTATTGCTGTAGGAAAGATTTAATTTTTGCTAAGATTCAGCAATTTAACAGTAGAATTTATTTATATAACATGGCTTTAAGGGTAACTGTGTCCCGTGGCGTCACAAAATTCTAACGTGATCGAACATTTTAGTTTGATTTTGAAAGTAAAGAGTAAGAGTTTGTTATTGAAATTTTCCCAAGTTAATTACAATAAAAACTAGAGGTCATGATAGTAAATTAAAAGGTCTTGAAATGGTGAATGCACGAACATAGTTGTAAATTTTTCAATTCAAAACAACTATCGTTAAACAAATAGATTTTACAATTCGTACGGAAAATACGTGCACGTTCGTGAACATGAATGCTAGAGTGATCATTTTAAAGCCAATTATTATTCATTTAATCTTCTATTAGCTTAATATTTTGTAATCGTTACGCATTTTAAAGTCTATTTTTGCAGCTTTAAAAGTTACTCTTTACATTTCTAACTTATTTTTGCAATTTAAAATGCTCCCTACAAATAATAATGTCAATTATATACGCTTAAAGCTCTTTCTCAACGAATAACTATAACTTGACTAGAATTTCGAAGGAAATCAGCCCAGCACTGGTTATCGCAACGACCCAAGAGCTAAACTCGACTCTGGTCGCTATCGTTTAACAGCAGTTGTCTACTTTGAGGCTTCTTCGATTTAAAGTTACCGTCCCGAGTTAGTCGATTAATTTATACTAAATGTTCCCAGGGTGTTCTCACGTAAAGTGAAAGGGGGATATCGAAACGTCTACGTATAGCCGCCATGTTTACAAGGGCATTCTATCGTGACACGATATTTGAAACATTTATTTATTATTTATGCGCGCATTCACATTGTTGATTGTCTCTACTCACGATCGCCGATATAATCGTCGCTTGGTGTTCCATGTTAAGCATTTCTCTGGCTGCCAGCGAAATAATTCACGTTCCCTCGTCGTGGCCTCTACAAGTCGATACGCCTCTTCAAGAGAAACGACACAGAGCTCTGCTATTCTCGAAAACGTTTCTCGTTCGATCTCACGATCTCCAAGATTCGATACGCGAGGGAGGATCGAGAAGTTCATCGGGTCCAAGTATACAAGATTATTGCTGGCCGTTTGCAATTTGTACAATATATACCGTCTGATCGTTTCTGTACCGTCACGCGAAGTTACACTTTTTAATCGTACGAGTAGATCAAACTGCACAATGGATCACAGACAAGCTGGGAGGGTATGTTACAGTTGGGCCACTTTTCGATCCGTCCTCTCGTACCGGTCTCGCACTCTTATCGACGACCTCGAGCGTCTAAGTAAAAGGATAAAAGAACAAGTCTGTATCGCGTGTACATTGTCCGTTCAATTTGAATATTTACAGAAACGAGGCGATAAAAATATCCATATATTCGTCGCTTGGGGATTTTAGTATTCGATTTTCGTTTGCTACCACTTGTCGCGTTCGACGAGAAACGTTTCCTCGACGAGCACGAATGGAACTTACTTTAAATACCGGTGACGGCGTCGACCTCACGAGATTCGATTAGTAACGTAGTTCGACAGCCCTACGATGTCGCATGTACAATTGTATCTTAACGCCTAGACTCTACAGTTGATATTTATCAGTGTTATAGAGGAGCTAGTCGAGCGAGAGGCACCATAGAATTTTTTTTATCGTTAACATGCTCGAGCGTTTCTTTACAGAGTATTTTGTTCGTTTCACCTCGGCGTGGCGGTGATGTTTTCGATGCTACAGTGGAGCCTTCGGTATCCGAATTTTTTAATGCACAAATTTTCTACACTCCTGTCCTCGAAAAGAGTGTGCACCAGCGCTTCTTAAACTGTTTTTATTCATCATCTCTTCTCGACGTTATTTCGTAACCCCCAGATTTAAATATAAAATAAAGATAAAAGAATAAATATTTTAGCATAAATAATTTAATATGTAAATTTAATAACTGAAATGTGAATTAAGAGATTGTAACTAATATTTTTTTAAATTCCTATATCTGAATGAAAGTTTCGCGATCATAACACTTCGTTTTACGATCTCATCTGAGATCGCGTACCATAATTTAAAAAACGCTTGAGAACGCGGCGTTCCGAACGTTTGGATAATTAAAATCGCAGCTAATTCGAAGACAGCGATGCTCTATGGTTAGTTTGTTTCTATAAAAGTTCTTTCTGTTTACGTTCAATGGAAATTGTACAGAGTAATTTTTCTTTCAATGGTGTGGAAAGTTTCAATTGTTTAATGGGGATTAGAGGAACATATGTGATCTTGTTTTTTATCGCTGACCACATAGGACTTTATGGGACTTAATGTCCCATAATGTAGAATACATAATGATTTATTAACGAGTGTCGCGCTTAAACTGTGTAAATAAACACTTGTTGCGTATCAATGTCAATGCATTTTGATATGAATTGATGACACGTTTCGAGGATACGCAACAAGTGACTTGCTTTGAGGTGCATTGGACCAGCAATGCGTTGATTAACATTGAAAGAGGTAGAGTTAGATGATATCTCTCAGTAATATGTAAACATGTGACTAGAATTCTATGTAGCAGTCAGTCACAAAAGTCTACATACAGTAGCATCCTTGAGTTTCAGAGAAAATGGGTCCTGAATATTCTTCATTGAATATCAATTCATGTAATAGATAAAAATAGTATTTTTGAAAAACTAACGATGTTACGTGCAAATTTTTCGAAAATAAATATATTGATTTTACAAAAATCTACGTGTACAGAAAATCTGTTACAGTTATATTCGTATTTTGTCAAATTCATAATTAAATTAGTGTAAATTAAGTAACTTAATCTTAACGAGTGATGTAGTTTTTGTGAAATATTTTGTGCAAATTTCTTTTATTATTATCTAAATTCAACAATATCCATAAATTGTCGGACACTTTTATATATTCAACAATATAAAATTTAAGTGTTATGTAAATTCTTGCGACTGACCGATTCGTTTAGCACACAAATATTAATCTTCCAGTTATACGTAAATTACGTTCCCTAATTAGTTCGGATATGGAAGGCTCCACTATACTACGAAACGAGCGTCCACTACTATCGATAATTAGTAAGTCGAATTATGTATACGTAGTCGCAGAAAGAAAAATGAAATTACCTATAATTTACTTAACAAGAATTGTTATAACGAAGAATCGTACAGATTAAAGAGCAATCGATGGAGATGTTGCATCTCAACAGCTGATACGCAATTCGATTGATGCTTGATTATATATTACATATTCGATGTTTCCGTCGATCGTTCCTCGATCTGTACAGGTAACGAAGGTACAATTTGCGATCGATGGAATGACTAGAATGTCTTCGTCTTAATTCGGCGGAGCGTTCGCCTTAAAATAATTAATTATAAAAACGGAAACTGTATAACAATATATTCTACGAGAGACTGAAGGAGAACAGAAAGTGTCTCTGTCTATCGATTTGAAATCTTTACGCTCGATAATATTTTCTAAAAATAAAGTCTGCTTTGAAACGATTAAAATAAAAATATTTGGAATAGTTTAGAACAATTGTTCTTTATCTGTTATTTCATAGAAAAAAAGCATACACTTGCCACATCATAAATCAAAGAAATTCAGACAGCCGCCATTTTGTTTCGATCGAACGAAAACTAAATCTATTTCCTCTTTGTTCGCTATTTCAAAATTAATTGACATTCTTGTCAAGGGAACAAATTACGTGATTCGTTTTCTTTTTACCAGTAGAAGAAATATTTCTCTTCGGTACTCTAAGAAATTGTATTTCAATAATTATTCATAGAAATTTGAAATGAAAATAGAAATGCAAATACTAAATTTTAAACCAAACATTTCACGTAACTATATAAAATTTACGAATAGCAAGGACTATAGAAAAAAATATCCTATCATCACGTTCATTTCGATAGACGAGCGCAAATGGTTTCAAAAGACACAAGGAATGTAACACGTCTACTCGATTTAACAGGTATCCTTAAAAGTAGTTTTGCTTCGTTTAACAAACTGTCTCTACGTTCCTACACTTGCTATTATATATAATTAACTGTACATATAATATACATATATATACATATCTCGATATGTATATTATACGTAACACTTTTAATATAGTATATGTATATTATGTTTGTATATATTTACAGAGCTGCGTTACGTTACGAGCCTAACGGTAACATAGTTAAGACGATAGATAGTTTCAGTGCAATATTTCGCCCGACGGTAAACGTAGTATCCTATTTAACAAGAGACTGGTCCTTCTCGCGCAGAGATCGATTGAAACCCTCGGGAGCGCGAGGGTGGTGAGTAGTCGATACAGGACGCCTTGCAAACACGTCCGTGCACTTCCGAGAGCTCACGTGCGTCCAATGGAAACGAGCAATCCAGGACATACAGCAAAGAGTGGGCTGCTTGATTAACGATTCGAGTGATGAAACAAATTCGTTCGTCCTTCTTCGATATTTAAACACGCGCCAATTCGTGAAGATAGTCGGAGGGGTGTGAGAAATATGGATCGTTCAGATCGGTCGATGTTTCAAGGCTTTTTAGGACACGTCGATAGATCTCGCTTGCTGTACAGAAATCTTGACTAATTAGAAAATACATACTATTATATTTAAGATAAATAGTTTACTTGTTGGGAATTATTGAAATGTAGTAGCTTTGTACTATTCGTTCTACCCTTACGTAATCTAATGATTATCAGTTTGTGTAGTTCCGAGTGAAAATTTACAGGTGAAATGTAACTCCAGCGTTGGACGTACAAGAGATATAATAGAGCGAGGTACGAATTTGGTTTTTTCCAGCGTTAAAAATCGTTGATGTTCTTTGAAAATAATTTTTCAAATTACTCGCGACGTGGCGATTCATGAGTGTGTTCGTGGGAGTGTCGATAAGTTATTGATGCAGCGTCTGTTCGTGCTCGAATAAGGGAACGAAGAACGAAAAGTGGAAAGGGAAATCCTCTTTGCCGTATACAACACGCACACATGCATACGCCCGCGCAGAATCGCTTAGAAATTAGAGACGAATTTACGCGCGTATATATCTTACGGTGTCGATAACATTACAGTTCGTTACGTGCCGTAACCGATAGCCTACGTAGAAAATATAAATGTATTTATACATATACAGAATAGAATCCGATTCTCTGTTTCTCTTTCTCTTCTTCTTCTTCTTCTTCGGTGGTTCTTCTCGCAGCGTACGGGAGGATAGTGATCTCGGCGCTATTGTTTGATTTGCTAGTTAATTGATAGTTAAAAAACGCGCGCTAATGCCCGGCCAATGGAACGTGACGATAGTGAAGATAGAGCCGCTTCTAATTGGACGGCCGCGATACGCGTATCAGTGAAGCCGTATCGCCAGCATCACTGTCCTCGTCTGTACAGGCTTTTTAAATATCTCTGTCGCCTTGCGCGACACCGATATTTTGATTTGTTTTTGGGACATCCACGAATGAATTTTTTGAAGAGTACAGAAATCATTTTTACACTGGATATTAAACGATCTTAATGTCTGTAAATTGATAATTAACATCTCGATGATTTGGTTCTTAATATTGTACCCGAGAGCTGGACTAATGTGAATGAATTCTTTTTTTTTCTTTTTCTTTATATCATCTTAGTCGTTCCCTTTTTTGCCTTCTAAAATGTTATATAATTAGATTCTGCAGAAAGATGGACTTAGGTTGGTTCGAATTTGTACAGCTTTCTAATACAACAGACTCAAGTCCTTTATAATAATAAAAAAAGAATACTTTCAATTCTTCTTCATGAATAAGTAAAATTAATATTATTTGCTTAGTTCGATAATTAACATTTTCTCTGGTATCTCCTTTATTTCTACGACCATTTGTATGTCACGATGCAGCATTGTATGCAGTGCAATATCTAAACATACAATTTAAACATTCTCATTTGCAAAGAATAACAGCGGAGCGATGGTCACGGTATAACCGACTTTCGATACGTTGGACATCCGGTGTCACAATGATTCCTGCATACATGCGTTCACCAATCGGATGGCTACCAACGCGTGCTCATTCTAGCGGAGCACAGACGACAGAATTGTCGAGACAGAGTCTGCACGTAGTGTTCTTTGGTTTTTTGCGTTCGCGGTACGCAAATCGACCGTACAAACGATTGTGTATATGCAGAATGTTCGTGATGTAATACAAATATATGTTTAAAGTTGCACGAATACGTCGACAGGTGTATCAAATTTGGTCCGCAACTTGTAACAGTAAAAAAAAAAAAATGAATAGTTAAAGTATACCAGCAAAATTCTTTAAATACTTGCATTAGTATTAACAATGTAGAAAATTACGATTTTTCAATATATTTAAGACTGCGGACAAGCTCCAAGAAATATTGTATAAATTATCAGAATGCATACGAAGATACAGTAATTAGTAAATTTAAAAAATATTGTTTGATTAGAAGTTATAGTAACTTGTCCACTTCAAATTTTATTAAATTTGCTGACGTAATATCGCATCTGTGAATTTCAAAGAATTGTTTGAACGATAGGATAGCAATACTTGAACACTTAAACTCTTCGACGTGG
Source organism: Xylocopa sonorina (assembly GCF_050948175.1). NCBI lineage: Eukaryota > Metazoa > Arthropoda > Insecta > Hymenoptera > Apidae > Xylocopa > Xylocopa sonorina. The sequence continues at coordinate 2,489,100 of NC_135195.1, read as the reverse complement.
ATAAGATTTGTAATGGTCGATAAAAGTCACGAACGCTCTGCATATCTGGAACATAATTGTTCCATTCGCCGTTCGAATCGCTACACGCAAAAACAAGGTACACTCGCAGCAAGCAAGGATTCGCGCGGCTATCTTAAAAAAATCGAGCCGCTGCGATCACCACAACGTAGACGATGTCTCGATCGTTTTCAAACCGTGTACGTATCTACGACGTTCTTAAAGTATTCCAGTCGAATTTACGCGTTTACGCTAGAAATGAAGAAAACAGCGGGGGAAAAAAGAAAGAGAAAAAGAAGATAAACGATCGTTTCGAGTTATGTACGCATAGAATATAGAACTCGACACCGCGTACTCTTTTTTTTTTTGTACAACGCATGTACACTGTCCGTGCACACGCGTACACGCCGTTACGCCATGATTTCCTTTATTAAGTAGGCGAGAAATTGTTCAAAGTCCGTGATTAACGTTAAAGCTTAATAATTGATCGTTATTACCAGCAGAGACTAGAAGTTGTACGTGTATATATATATAATTGTACGTAATAATATATATAACATGTATAATATATTTATATAAGCCTATAGAGATGTATCTCCTCTAGGAAGTTTCTCTTTCTCTGCTTATTGTTCCTCTCGATTATTCTTAGTTGGCCCAAGTGATGTTCCCAATACGTTTGCATCCGTTCCTCCAACGAAGAGCGTTTCGTGCGGCTCTTCTTCCGTCTACTTTCTTCTTTTAACCAGCCCTCTTACCAACCTCGCGTTCCTCCAAACACGCGCCTCTACGCGAATCCTTCACCTACGGCTAACCCAATTACACAGTCGAAAAAAAAAAACGTTGATCGATGATCGAGGAGCCGCGATCGATCCGGCGATCTGCATCAACCAATCGGTTCGTCTCGTATCTTCGTTCGTTCGTCTCGAGTGTCGCCGTTTCCTCCGTCGCGTACACGATTGATCACCGTCCGTTCGAAGGGAACAATCGTTCCTGTGCGTTTAGCGTGACCGTAATGGCGTGGCGGTTACTCCAGCCGAAGACCACTGGTTCTTCCACCTAGCGAAGGTATCTAAGCAACCACGTTTTCAATTACGTCGGGTGAGCTTTGCCCCCGTCAACTCGCGTTCAGATAGATCCCTTCTAGACTGGACCACCTTCTTTCCGGTGAAATACGCCCCCACGGTTAGGGAAAAGGGATACTTCGCGGACGTTTCATGTTTTTTCTTCGTTTCGAGTTGCGGACAAGGCCAAAGCAAAATTCTTCCGTGTTTTATTCTTCAATCGTTTTGCTTGGTCTTTGCGAAGGTGTTTTGCAAGTTTCTCGATTTTCTAATTAATTGCAGTTGCATAGAGACGGTTCTCTTTGGTTCTTGGCGTCCCGTGTAACAATTGTACGAGTTCGAACTAGTGTTTATTAGAAAGTAGATCTGTACAGTGGTGTCGCTTCATAGTTTACGAGTGCAATCTTGTTAGTGTCGCACGAAGCACTGGAATTCGAGGCAATAGGTGTACGTACGTCTCTGATTAATCTTTCATCTTCTCTTCACATCTTCTTTGTCGTCGTTCCTTTCTTTCTTTTTCAAATTTCTTTTGTTTTAGAGTTTATCTGCAATTTTTACAAAAGGGTCTGGTTTTTGATAAGGATTCGAAAGGCTTTAAATTCTCAATGATATTATCTTTCCAATTTTTCTAGCACGCGCCATTGCCGTCAATTTTACCATCTAAACAATATAACTTTTTGGAACGCGATTCTTCTATTCGCTTCTTCTTTGTGAACGAATTCATCAAATTTTCAAAACTAGTCCAATTTATTCAATCTCGTTAGAAACCTTCTTTTCACTCGAGACACCCTTTCCGAAACTCCTCGCAGACATTGCTTCGGAGAGAAAAAAGGATCCGGTCTGCATATACTCTCAAACATCAATTAAATCTCCAATGACCCCTTCGTCCATTTGAACCATAGTATCCCGTTCTCGCAATCGATCAATCTTCATCCAACGGACACTCAATCAATATCTTTCCGCGTATTCTAACCTTCCGTCGCGTATGTCGAAGATCGTCCCTCGAAATCCGCCTTAAACCTTCACTGTCATCGATCCATCCGCTTTCATCCCCTTCACCACCCACGAACCGTCACCTTTTCCACCACCGTTCGATCGACGAGAGCCAAAAGCAGAAACGAAGAAGAACACCTGCGGATAAAAGTGGTCCGCAGTTCCCTTTGAGCGGCATTTTCACCCCGTTTCCGAGGACGCGTCCCACCGCGAGCCACCCCAATCAGGGACGCGACGATCGAAAGGGCGCGTCGCATTCGAGGTGATTAGGGTGACGCTCGAGAAAATCCAAGTGGTCGACGTTATTCGTGGAACAGATGGCAACGACTCGCTAGCGATCTTCTATTAGACGTCGTCCTCTATACTCCTCAGGGGTATCTGTTGCTTTTGCGCCACCGCGTTCAGCACGTAGACCAGCTGGTCCAATTTCTTGTCCATCAAGGACAACTGCGGACAGAAACAGTTTCCATATAAGAATCGATCCTCTCGCTCACCTGAACTGTACACGGGGAAATCTCTGCGCTGTTTTTTCCGCCTTCCGAATCTACAGTGTGTGGAATCAAGAGGGGAGGATCAATGTGGAGTAATATGGTGTTTGTTAAGACGAATATGATGGATGGATGTTTCTAATGGGCTCCCTTTGTTCCCTCTGCTTTTAACGTGGAAGGTGGCTTTAGATGGAATTGATTTTAAATTGGGTTACACGTTGTGTGGTAAGGAGGAGTAGTATCGAAGAAATCTGTTAAAGTAGGATTCCTTGGAGAGCAAATTTATTTGAATAACCAATACGAATAAAAATGTAAATAGTTGAAGGTTTCTAATGCTATCGATTTAATTACTTTCTGGTTTTCTACTATATTGCTTCGTAAAGACATTAATGTCCTAAATACTTTCATGAATTTGTAAATCGCTCTCACAATAAATACCCATCACTAAAAAATCAATAATTTGTCTCGCATTTGCAATAGCATAAATTAATAATATATATGCATACGTGTGTATTAAAATTGACAATTAAATTTTATTCGAGTCCCCCGATCGTATTAGAAGAAAAAAAGAAAAACATGAAAGATGTTAGAAATAATTAGTGATCCTAATTAATTGACCGCTAATGAGTCTGTACATACATCTAAGAATAATTGATCACCTTGTTTAAGGTATGTCGTGTGATCGAGAATTTGCATAATTTCAGTAGTTTGAGAAAAGTTGAAGAAGTTTGAAAAAATCAATTTCCGTAGAAATATTTTACACACTTGAAAGATGTAAAAAGTGTAAAAAAGATACGTCGACTTTGTTCAGCCTTTACAAACCGCTCGATGAAGGATGAAAAAAGGCAACTCACCTGCTGCTCGACCCTGTATAAACGAGCGCCTATAGTCATGGGCTTGACGTTGCCTGCTCGGTCGATTCCTGCTAGGTAGCTGCCTGGTTTGCCCAGGGTCTGGTCCAGTCTCCTCTGCAACTCCTGTGAAAAGATGCGGGTTAAACGTTCTACGCGTTTAATGTAACATAGACATTGGAAATTGGGTTAAATTCGCGTTCTTTAGCGAGCAAAAATTTTCGCCTCTTTATGAAATAATAAAATCGCAAAGCGTTTTCAGGATATTTGAAAAAAACCATTAAATATTTAGATGAAATATAGAACGCATTGAATCGAGTGAAGAAAGCCATGGTAAACATAGGTGCAAAGGTAAACCATTTCTGAGGTATACATTTTTTTGTTTCCTGACATATTATGATTTATTTTAGTTGAGTACGAGAGAACTCTTCAATTAGAAAACTTTTCCATGTAAAGACGTTCTGCAGCTAAAGCACTTTCATTAATTAGCACAGCCATACATAAAACGCGTATCAACCATTTCTTCATTAGGAAGAAGTAAGCATCGTATGCGATGGAAGCAATTAAGTTAACACGTTGAACGTTACGTTAATTTTATATTCATTGCCCGTGGCGCCAACATGATTTTTCTATTATGCGATAGGCCCACACAGTAGGTGTATATTTTGTGCAAAAATAAAATTATTTTTATATGTAGTAACAACAGTGGTAGTTTTGAAAAATTTATAAGCAATAATCTATTCTAATTATGCATTTCTTCTAATACTATGTAAGAAATATCAGATAACAGAGTGTACAAGGGCCATGTGCCTCCCTTCTGGGGTCTTGCCCAAAATGTTCGAATGAGCCACGGCGTTGGAGGTGTTTTCGAGACTAATGCGAACAGCCTAAAAAGGCTGTTATTGTACGAACTCTCGAACTATGTATTGCCTATGTATTGCTTAACCATCAATCTTACTGCAATCAATTAGTAATTTCTTAGAATTAGCAGGTCGATCACTGATCGGACCCCCATGGCATTCAACGTGTTAATCATAATGCTAGCAAACAAAAATGTATATATCTCACATACGGTTCATCTTTCGAAATATGTGTACTAAGGCTTTTTTAATCAATACAATATGTTCTATATACCATATGAATATTGAATGATTTTTTTTTTCAAACACCCTCTGTATACATAAGAGAATAACAACGTATAGAAGAACGAAAATTATATTCTAAATGGTGAATATAGAAATCTGTAATTTTATTCATTTCTACGTAACGAATTCGAATAATTATGTTACGTATAGACGATCAAATTTAATGGTCCGAAATTTATAGTATCGTATTCGATACTTCGCACGAGTTTCCCTCTTGCTGAACCGTGAGAGAGCCAGCGGTCCAATTTAGAACTCCGTTACGTGCGAGATAATTAATCAAAGTAATTTAATACCGGATTTTTGAGGATGGACCAGCCAGAATAGTGTACCCTGGAAATTTCGTAACGAACATATCAGAACTGTTTGACGTATTAATTCGAACGCTCGGTGTACGAGCTGTTCCATTTAATTTAAATTGGTTACTGTTTGCACGCCGAGAAAAATACGCGGGCAATAACTACATTTCCACCTCTAATTATTATTACCATTGTTATTGTATTCAGGTTTTCGCGCTAACAGATAAACCGATTCTTTTTACGCTTGTTAGACTTTAATGAAGAAAAATACATTTGATGACAATCAAATCAGAAATGTAACAACAGATTTTCTGACCACTATCACGCACACATCACAGCGAATCGTGCATACCGATTTGCTTAATATTTAACGTTTGAAAAAAACTTTGCGAAAGAAGATATGCGATTGAAACAAATGAAATATAAGCGTTAGATTATGTGTATTTGGTTCTCGAAACCATTGACTTCAAGGTTCATCCGATGCTTGCAGTAACCAGACGCTTTTGGTGGGATATTCTCGATCTTTTAACAATTTCTTCCACGTCTTATAATGTTTTACACACTTATTATATTACACTAATGGTATTAGATAAATTCATCCTCAATTGCTTTTAAAATTTTATTTACAATTACTCTCATGCAGGACAATAAATCATTCTCGTTAAAGGAATCAAACAAATGTGTTTGTAAATATTCTATATGTTGAAATTTAAACAAATATAATACAATACAATCTGTTCTTGGATAATAAAATTTTGTTGCCTTATAAGGGCTATATTTCTTCAGATTCTTATATCGATATTCCAACAAACGGTCAGTGAATATTCTGTATAAGAAGAGTGGAATGGAATGGTTCCACCAACTGTTCATAGTAGCAATAACATCCAAGAAGCCATCGCTTCAAGCCAAGGTTTAGTTTCATTCTTTATAATGAATTCTAACATAGAGTAAACTGTAATTATTAATTTTACGCTGTAACCGTGATTTATGAGAGTATTTTTACCAAGAGTATCTGAAAAGGGTTGATAACATAACATCGTAATACATCTTTAAGAAGAAATTGTGTATTTTGTCGCGAATATGGTGTGAGCTCGCGTCTCACTGACCAGGGATCATTAATTTCTTAAAACAACACAAAAGCCAACGATCATTCTCGATACGATTCCGACTGACATGCTATTATGTGGACAACCGATCGCCTAACCGCGAGACCCGCCGTTCCGTCTATTGACAATTCCATTGTTCCACGGTATAACATTCGCTCGTACCGATTGTCAGCGATGTTATAATTATCGATGCGCAATCCGCGTTTCCTCGACGAGATGCGATACTGCATTAAACGATCGTCAATATCGTTTAATTGCCAGTGGCCGTTGCATTTTCCATCCCTCCAAATGTTAATTGTTTATCAATTAAATGATTCAATGTTTGTTAATTGTTACGATCTCGCTTGTTCTTGTATTTAGTGGAGATAATTAATTAGCACTTGTGATGATCATAGATCATAGATGATCGTGGGAGGTGATTTTTGGGAGATATCGATATGATTGAAAGTCTTTGCTATGTGGTATGCAGATCTTAAATTGTTTCATTTCTCGCCAATTCGAATTATGCTTTCAGAGTTCGAGGCCATATCTGGATATTGTATAAGTAATCTATAATAATTTAAAGAATCATTGTTACTAGATTTGAGCAATTTATATTATTTTATTATTACACTATCACGAAAACATTATGTAATCGAACATTTTAATTGATCTATTGAAATAGTTCTCAAATGAATTTATAAACTTCAGATTATACAACACTACATACTAATATTGTAGTTTGTTATTCAAATTTTTCTAAATTAATTGAAATGGCATATTGTAGTATCATAGTTTTAGAAAACCTTAGTTGTAAGAGAATGTAAGTTGTACGTAGCTTTAATAGCAGGAAGAAGGTTATACAAAGAAAAACAAAGACGAAAGAAAGTCAGACTGAAAGGATGAGCGATTGTCCGATGTATAACAGATGTTTCAAAGAGTGTGATAAGAGAGAGAAAAACCTTTTCTACTTATACGAATTTTTCTTCACCGAGGAAATAGTGTAGAAAAGGGAGTAGTAGAATGTGTTTCAAAAGTGTTGTCAAAAGTTGATAGAATAATTGCGGTTTTATACGCGGTTTACTATTAGGCTTATATATATTTTTTAATTTTGGTAAATTAATCTTTATATCATCCAACACTGTAATATTGTATAAAATTTCGATAGACATAATTTACACGGTATATCTTACGCCTCACTCATCTGAAAATAATTTTCTATCATTCGATAGCTGATATATTCTTAAATGAAAATAGTGGATTTTTAAAATAACGATAAAAATATTAATGTTCCGTACGGGTATCATAGTCGTGTCTATCATAATCGCTCTCAAGGTGTCATTTAAACTGCAAAAAAATGAATTGCAACGCCCATAAAACATTTCTTTTAATGTAAAAGTTTACAATTTGCATCTGAGATTAGAAAAAGTTGTACCTGTATATTTTCAAGCCATGAAAGCTCCAAATTATTCTAACATTACATTTGTCCCTCTCGTTGCATGTTTTCTTCCGTATTTACAATTACTTATTCGAGGCTATTAATTTCGCGGACTGACTAATGGGAATCCGAGTAAGTTTATTTTGCTAATAGATATACACGTTTTCGTTGAATTTCAAAGACCCTCCTTCAGCAAATCGATTCCACGCCGGCTTGTATTTGAATACGAAGCTTCTTTATTTCTTCCAATTTCGTCGTAACACGTGTTTGGCTTGCTCCTGTATTTACATAAGCGAACGCTAATATTCGAACTAGCAAACGGAATACCGAGCTACGCCGAGTGTTTCAAGGGAGTCCGTTTTCTTCTCGTTCGAACAGTTTCCGGAAAATTTACGACTACGAGTTTAACATTTTTCTCTCGAAAACTTACGCCACTATGTAAACTGTCATCTGTATCATTTCCAAGATTCTTCTTTGTGAAATAAAAATTGAAGCTTACTTAACGATCTCCTTTTACATATTGTGACGTGAAAATTAACACTGTGTACGAATGAATGCGTGAGACGCCATTATGAGAGCGATTACAAACGATTTGTAAATGCATGACGAACGTAAATAAAGGAAAACGAAAGAGTTGTCATCAGCGAGCGTCGATAGTCTAATGTCATTTTAAAAACATATATTTTGCGAGAGAAACGATTAATTCGCTTAAACCGCACGGTATAAATGCATAGTACGCATAGTTTAACTAGCACAGTATAAACTCGGAACAGTACCTAAAATTCGTATTGCGAAATAGCGAGATTTTCAGAATTCTGTTCACCGCGTACGCGTGCTTCGAACACGTAGCTTCCACGAGCTAGCGAGTAACTGCAGCCGTACAAATTCACTGTACGAACTTGGAGCGGCACACAAATTGTACAACCGATAAGTTCAGCTCGCTCACGGTGTTACGGAACAGTACGGCTGGAAGTTAGAAATGTGGACAATCCATCCGACGACAATTGCTTCAGCCACTAATTCACTAACGATGTTACTGCGATACACTCTTCTCCTTTCAAACTGTCAAAGCAATCGCGCGATCGTAAGACACGCGTTTCAGAAATGGCACGAATCACTCGTGCGATTAAAAGTTGGCTAAATTTAGCTTCTTCTAATTGTACCAGCAGGTTCGAGTATCAGCAGATCGTAGAGCCTCGTGTCTCTGACCTGATTTCAAGGCGAAATACCACGTCGAGTACGTGTTACCTTTCGCTTGCAGGAAGGAAAAGAGAAGGAAGTTGCTAATTATCGAAGTCAGCGTTACGCGGCTCGAAACCACTGCGGTTGCGATAATTGCTAGCTCTCGTTTAGACTGAATTCGAACGGACGTTGGCAAAATGGCAGTAATCGAACAGGATGCGTACCATTGATCGCGTAATGTACTTCATCGTGTAACTTAACTAACGAGTCGAAAACTAACTGTACAAAGTTTAGAGAAATTAAGAGATTGAGCTCGATGCGATAACAAAATGGTCCTCCTCTATATTCGTCATCAACGAAAGGATCAATAGCAGAACAGTTTCATTAGAAATTCATAGTTGTTATCGTTGATTCATTTCAATTTCTGTGACGATCAAATATATTTCATATTATAAATTATTGTTATGTAATTTCAATTACACATTTCCTCCAACGGTTCAATTCTTGTACAACGACTTTTTGACTTAACCTTGCTGTGATTGCAACTGTGCGGGTAATTTGACTAATGAATCCACTAATGGATTCAAAGCTTCCATCCCCCTGTTCCCTTCTCTCTAACGACGTTTCTTATTGCTCCATAATAACGATGAATAACGAGAGAAAAAATGCACTCACCTTGATTCGAACCATCATGTTCAAGTGACCCTGGCTGTACTGCTCGATCACATCACGCACGTCGTATGGTTTCCGTGCCTGCTGGAATTTCCTCCTGGCCACAAAGTACTTGATCTTTCTGATCGCACGAATCGCGTTTCGATGTGCCTCTGTCAGTCTGGAAATCAGAGTAATTCGAATCTTGCTCGATTCGCTCGTAATTGCGACAAACGACGATCTCGAGTTACCCTCTAACAATTTTTATCGTCGATCGCACGTAAACTTGTTGGCTGTTCGCAATTTTGTAACGGAAAGGAAAGAAATCTGTAGCGATGACCTGAAACGATATCGCCATTTTTAAGATATTCAATGCTGCGATGTAATTTAGATATTTTCTTCGGAATTCGAATATTTGTTGCTAGAAAGCAACGATTCTGTTTCGAGACCGGTGGCGATGGTAATTAATTGGTCGTAGACTCACGCGCGGCTTAAGGAAAGCGCTAATTCATCGATCGATATCTTTGAACAAGGTTATTTGTGTAATTACTTATCTATGATAATAGACAGCATTACGTAGCCAGTTGATATTGCATCATTTGGCAAATCACTGAAAATTAGTAATTCATTCTTTTGCAGTATCATGCATTTGCAATTTTCATAATATCTTTAGTTAGAAATGTAAACAAAGAGATAGAACGAGTAGAATTTATTGATTCATGGAAGAATTCGTGAAAAATTGTAGAAAGCAATACATTTATCGAGGCAGAAGACTTCTAGTAGAATCAGAATAAAGTAGAACACCCGATGTCTCCACTATGGTTGATTCTTACTACTTAAATTTCCAATATCCTTATTCCATTCGAATCATGTATCCAGTTCGACACGAAGTATCGTCACACAGGATAGACTATTACATTTATTTAATTGAATATTAAAGAAAAATGTCTGTTTTATGTTTCTAATGATTAAAAAATAAAATGTAAAATTGTCATTTGTCGAATTTTTATTTATAAGAATTTATATTTTCTGAAATTATATTTCTGCGACAAAATAGGTAAAATGGAATAGAATTTCACTTTTACACTGCTTAAACATTACTGGAATTGTTATAACGTTCGTGTGACGATTATAACTGTAATTTTCTTCCATATGATTGACTTTTACTACTTGCAGCTCGCATTCCAAAACAGTATTCGCGCAATAGAAATCTATTTTAAAGGAAAGTACTGTTAATTTCGAGACAAACTAAAGTTTTAACGAATCGTTGAAAGACTCACTAATTTCTCAAATGAATTCTTGCTGAAAATATTTGATTACATTATCCTTCCATCCTGTATAACCTGCATCGCTAAAGGTACGAAGACGTAGCCAAACTTTTAGCCGGTAGTATACTTATTATTACACGCGTCTGCTAAAACGGAAGCTTAATTCGTGGAAGAAATTGGAGTGGCTCGATGGAATCGCGGTCTAACAGTTGGTCGGTTAGCTTGACAAACGATTTTACGTTTCAGCGGCGATACGCGCGGCAGACTCTCGCGCTCTAAAGCGATGGGACGGGAAGAAATGGAGGCGGAGAAAAAAAGGGAGAAAAAAATGAGAATGGAAACAAAGAGACTAGATTCGCGTACCAAATGTTAGGGATGCGCGAAGAGGGGGCGGGAGAAGAAACGAAACCCCAGCCGCGACTTCTCTTTGTGTCGGAGGTTCGAGAGTACCGGCTCTCCAAAGAATGTAGGCCGTTCGTGAAGCGGAGTAATGCACCGGTGGAAAAAAGCACTTACTACGACGGGCTTCCCTGAACGGGCGTGGGAAGAAAAAAAAACAGGCGGCGGGGAGAAGAGAAATGGAGAGGGATACAGATGGGGAGGCTTTTCACGAGAGCCGCCGCAAGGTAACGCGCCATTCCTCCTCTTCTTTGGAGAACGGGACTCTACCTCGGAATGTCAATGCCACGCGGTGCGTGTTTATTTCCGAAGACGCTGCTGATTCTTTAATGCCACGTTCATTTTACAAAGCGCATGCAACATGCACAATGCGCGCACAATAGACGTATAATTTATGTAGAAATAAATTTATTTCCATATATGTTATACTATACTAATTTCTCTGTAACATTGTAGTAACAATGGTAATTAAATTGATATTTATTCGAATTACGTGTTTCTACTGATATCGACGTGACATTCAACGTATTATTGCCTCTAATGAGAGAATACAACACGGTTTATGAATTTCTGCAAATTAATTGATTATATTTAGATTCGAATAATTATAGTTTAGGAAAATTAAGTGAATCTTGCTATAAAATTCTTATTATAACATTTCTAATTAAACTAAGAATGATAATTGTAAAGAAGAAAAGAAATAGTTAACTCGTAAGTTTACATTATGATTGCACAAGGTTGGCTTTTTCAAGGTATCTTCTAATAGAGTCATTTTCTGAGTAATTTTCTGATCATACAAGGGATCATTTGCTAGTAATTTACTCGTAACTACATATTATAATTAATATTGAATATTCATGAAGCAGAAATTAATAGAGTTACTTGATAATTAGCTATTACTAGTAGAATAAAGATCTGCAAACAAACTGTAAACTATAACATTCTAGCTAAAAAATTGACTACCCTGATAATTCTTTATCCAACATAGCTCCTTCGAATTTTATACAACATAGAAACTTTTGTGCATTTATTTTTACAGTAGCATGAAGGTACGACTGAGTGTTGCAAGTCGAGAGCAATCGATCTGTTTAATGGTCGCCATTGTTTTAATGATACGTTTCGCATGGTTTACAATTCACTCGATAACCATCCAGCATTTTATCGAATCGATGATAATTACTTTAAAATGTATACATATCTAACAATACCTTTTAAAGTATCTTTTATTCATAAGTTACTGCCTCTTAAGAAGAGCTTCTACCAAAGAATTAATTATTAATAACATAATAACATTTAATCTACAAAGGGAAATTACACTCTTCTCATCGCAATCGTAATTTAGAGAATCTCTTAAGGCAAACCGCTATTAAATTACAAAAAAAGGTCTGAACAAGTTCAGAAGACTGTCGTCTCAAGCCGCTCGAACGATAAAAGCATACTGGATTCTCGAAAAATGGCAATCGTTCCTCGCGATTCGTCAACTTCAGACGCAAACGATCCGTTCGCTTTCGACGCCGGGGATATTCGATGAGACGAGAGAAATAAAAGCGTACTCACGTGGTAACTCTTTGCGGTTCCTCGATATCAATGTCAATTTCGTCGCTGGTGGCCTCCGTGACGGAGCTCGTCTGCGAGGTGAAGAGGCTCCCCCTGCCAACCGGAAATACGCTACTCACACTACCAAACTCGCGAACTAGCTCGCTCGACGTTGGGAGCGCAGCTTCAGAGAAAGTGCCCCTCAGCCGGCTGACGTTTCCTGTCGCGTCAACTTTCTCGAACCGGTGAAACTTCCGAAGGTTCACCCGGTTCCGGCCTCGCACGCACACGCCCTCGTGCTCGCTGTTCCACTTTGGTGCACGCCGTTTCGATCGATAGACAGGATTCTTTCGTAGGAGCATCTGTCGGCTAGACATCGACTGCTCGATACGACCACTTTTACGAATCGATCAACGGTGAAATGTTTGATGGAACGCTGCTCGAGTTAAGGAATATAAGTGGAACGGGGTATGAAATCTTTTGAAATCATATGGAGATCATCTTGGATAAGATTGGCTCAATTTCAGAAATAGGATCCATTAACCCTTTACGGTTGATTGTTACCATGCATTCGACCTGGTGAGTGGTAATGCGATGACATTCAACCGCAAAGGACGAAGTAGCTTTACATTGCTAAAGGTCCGTTACTTAGTTTAAAAATTTGATTAACAGGAAGCTAATACTATACTTCATACTAATGTATGAAATATAAATTTTAAAACGTGATATTTTGAAAATCTCTGACTGATTGAAATGCTAATTACAGAGAAGTAGGAGAAGCTTGAAAGGAATGATAGATGAAGAATTAGGTTTGGAACGATGAGTGATGGTTAAAAACGAATCGTTGTACCTATTTGTATATCGAAATCGCAATACGAATTCGTTTCACATCAACCGGCTTCCGGGCATCACTCTAAAGCGAATGTTTAAATCAGACATTTGGGAAGCGACAGTATAAACATAAAATTGTTCGTGACAGGTTCCGCGATTCGATTAGTTCGCAGGAAATTAATAGTTGCCAAAGGAATGAAAGTTAAAGCTTCAATTTAAATAGATGAAATTGGCGTTTGGTTATTCGAGCGGCAACCCCCATTATCAGGACGTGCAATTATTGGCGGAGGTAGGGTTGGCAAACTTCCGTTCTCTCAGCCAGTTCATTATCCGAACTATCTAATTCGAATTTTTCAAATAAACGAACTCGTTCAGTTTCACTCGGAATTTCAATTGAAACTTGATTGTATCCATCCATTCGTTTCTCTTCATTTCTGGTATATTCGGTTAAAAACGAATCAGATTATTTAGTCACGCTTCAGAAAACAGTTACAAAATTTCCATACCTTTTACTTATGCAGTCCGATGTGCTGATAAGAACAATTAATCAACGACTATAGAATATTCAATCCAACACGATTTTTGCATTTTTATATTCTTACTGACACTTCCTGATTTAGATCGAGCGTTGGGTTCCCAGAGAGACTTTTTTAATTTATGATTGGCGATTCCCTCGAAAACGAAATCACGGATAAAAAAAAACCGTTTCCTTAAATTGGCAAAGTTTGAAAACCACCGTTTCACGCTATTTATGCATTCCTATTGTATCGCGTTTCTTGCTACGTCCTGAAAGTGCAGGATGTATTTAACCCAGCGATACAACTAGAAGGGATATTAATTTATACGGAAAAGTAAGACGAAAACGTAAAATAACGTTTTTCCATTCGAGCCTTCCAGTTTGAAAATTCGACGAACAGAATTGGCTAACTGCCAAACGGATACAGAACCGACGGTACAATGGACAGAAGGTTACTGCACATTTAAAAGAAAGTAAAAAATAAAGTCAGGCAATTTCTCGTACGGAACTTCGTTTCCGAATAAATCGATGCTGAAGATTCAATTTATTTAATCTATTTAATCAAGCTTCATAAGCTTCATAAAGAGACTCACTCCACTTAAAATCCACAGTCATTAATTAAATAATTCGCATCGATAACTCATCGATACATCCTAAAAACGAGAAAACGACAACCTCTGATAAATTCACCCGTTCGCCAGTTACGAGTGGAATCAGTTCGCTGAAATTTGGAACCCAACACTTGAATTGGAAGAAAGAATCGCTTAGTTGACCCACCGGTTGTCGCGTCTGGCACGATTAGGCGTGCCCGCCTTTGGTTCCTCCATGTAGAAGATCACGTCGCCCTCGTTCTCCATCCGTTGGTTCTCGTTCTGGGCGGCAGCGTCGCCGGCGGCGCCGCTGGATATGCCGCCGGATATGGTAACCGGCGGCAGCGACTGCTGCTGCTGCTGCTGAACGTCCATCCGGTTCCGCGATTTCCGCCTCTTCAGTACACTCGCCTTCTTTGCCACCTGGATCATCAGAGACTGAACCCCCGGTGCCCTCCCATTACAACACACGTCGTACACAACATGCACTATCCCTACTAGCGAGCGCCACAGCTCGGCCCCGAGCATGGATCCATCTGAAAAGCTCCCTATCACGCCGACCAAGGTACACCTGGTGCGATGAGAATTTACGCTCGCCTCCCGTGTAACGAGCTACATCACCGACAATGCGTTCTCGCGGCTTCTACTCGATGGAAATTGGATTTTGGATAACGGCTTTGCCAAGTAAGATTGACACGGATTGGACGCGGATTTACGGGCTTTTATCGCTCACGGTTTCATCCTTGATGACCACGTGCGTATATGTACATGTATTATTGCCTCTTTTTCTTCCGATTTACCTTAATTATATTAATAACTAGAAAGATGTGTACACGTTGCCAACGATATATTTAACGCGGCCATTTTATTAAATGACTATTGTGTAGAATGTTTACTTTTTCGAGTAATGTGTATAATGGGCAGGTAATAAATCTAAAATAATTTCTTTATACCAAACCTATAGAGCCTTTGAGTTTATTACACTGGTAAATTTTGTACCGAAATAAATTAGATTAAGTTAGGTTATTATAATTACTGTATGTTGATTTTGACTAAGCAATATATTGTGTCAATATAAATTTTTCAATTTCCTTATCAGAGCGTTTCAATACATTGACTACCACCCTTTAGGCTGTATAAGGTTGTTACAGATATTTTCTACAATGTCTTTTCAAACAGGTATTCTACACAATGCCTGGTCATTTTACAAAGTAGCCATACATATATATGTCTTTATAGTTATTAATATAGTTTAAGCAGATCAGCAGAAAAAGATGCTTTAAAAACAACGTTACCAATTGTTAGCATAGGGGTCCTTGACCAAGGCCTTGACATACACGTGTACATTTACAATTAACTGCAATGATGGACACTGAAGCGCGTCATTTCGGGTAGAGTTTTGTTTTTAGTCCTGCTAGTGGACTCATCGTTAAAGCTACCTAGCAGGCCCTGCCTTGAAAATTCCTGCTTGGAAATTCTATTATATCGAGGTGTAATCTTGCGTTGTTGAGAAAATAATTTTCTGACGCGTTTCAAGTTGTAACTTAATAACGCTTGAATATTTAGGCTAGTGTAAGCATATGACACAATTAACACCGTTTTAAAATAACTTTAATAAATTAAATTACTTTAGGTGCAGTAACGAACTGTACTTGATTGAATTTGTACTGTGTAATTTCCATCAAACATGAAATGTCTGATGGGTGTGTCTTTCTCGCTTAGGACAGGAGGCGAAAATGAGTGCTTTCGGGAAACTGCATTGTGTATATTATGATTGTTATGCGTTTGCTTCCTCTACGAAATCTCTTTTTCACAAATATTGTTGTCGTCGAGAAAGACATATCACGTTAAAGAGTTTGAATTTTCTCCATGATAAGTGAGGAATGTAGTATACACGTATGCACATCGATGAATAATGGTAACATGTATTGCTATGAGAAATAATTGAAATATAAAACTGCGTATCTTTATATCGTACTTTCATTGCGTATCAATGCGGATGACAAGCGTTGCATCGTTGCGTATCATCCAATAGTATATACGATACTATCCATTTTGATACGCAACGATGCAACAGTTGCTGGACACGTTGACGCACAACTGTGAGAAACCGATACAGAATCCAAGATTCGAGGAACAACACTGTCAATCCTTCGAGTCGGACACTTAACGCGTACAATACTTGACAGTAATCGACTCGTGTGCAATGCGTGCGCTCTAGTATTTCTCTATTCTCCTCGCTTTGTCCAACAGTTTCGTCAATCGATAAAAGTCGTTGATATGCACTCACGTTCAGCTTTAAGCTGATGCAATTGTCTAGTTAACAGCGTTTTGGTGTTATAATGCCACAAAATGGTAATTCTAAATTTTTTACTAAAGAGAACCTTTGTTACTGGAATATTTTTATGCAACTCACTTGTGCGTTATGCAACATCTGTATATATTGTACAATTGTTTAGGAGGCACTTCATTTTTTTAAATTTCACGAAGAACAACTTTCTTTAAGAACACTTTCTTATGACTTTCTGAACAAAACAAGTATTTTTCATGTATCTGATTACTCTGTGGTTTATATACATCACTAGAAATTAAATAAGCATTTGCTAAAGGTACACATCTGTACACAGATGTTTTTCTATAGAATTTCCATTTACATTTACACTTGTTGTACTATCAATCAATGTACAATATTATTAACTCACTATCGTTGGGAAAGATATTAATACCTTTTCTGCAGACTGACGTCGATCGAAAGCTCGGGTATTTATATCTTTTGCGAAAGGAATTAATTTTGCAACTCTTAGAGGTACACGAGTGTAAAGAAAATAAAAACCTGAGTTGCACAGAATTCTTTTTAACCTCTTCACACCCTTGACCATATATATGAACGTTTAATTTTTTATTATTATTAACGCTCAGCGGCACAAACGTGGGCGTCATGATCTTTTGTATATTCTTACTGCTTTCCCCATTTTTTTTGCTTTTTGAATTTCTATCAATATAAAATGAGTAAATCGTAATAAAACAAAAAATTCAGTCACTTTTTTCTCACCGGAAACAAATAATTCCCGAAGAGATTAATATAAAGAAATTTAAAAAAAAAACGTACATTTCACTTATTTAGCATAAAATATTAATTAAAATAAAAAAAATTATAACATTGCAATATATTCCTTATTACAGAGTGGGACGTATATAATCTCAGCGTAGAACTAATGTTTTAAATAAAAGAGATACTTTGAAGACAGTACAGCACTAGAAAATGCGAACTTTTTTTTTTTCGTGCTACAGTGCGTTCATCGTCTTCAAGTAACGTTTTGGTAGATATTTCGAATCTTTTTCTCGTAAAAATTCACTGCACCACCATTCATAATTCATCAACCTCAATTACATAATGTCAAATAAATGAAGAAATTCAAACGAAATACTAAATGTATGACTATGAGTAACTTCAACTTTTCGAGGTAAAAAGTTAAGCAAAATGTGGGACAGTCTTTTAATCCACCTAATCCCAAAGAGTTAATGCAGCAACAATTTTGTTTCCTAATTTTGTCAATACCTTTGAAATGGTATGTTCTACCTATTTTGCTAATATTTTTTTGTTCATTTTGCTACTATTACTAATAATTTTGAAGATACAACTTCTTTTCTGAAAAGTGCATTTTATTCGTACCTCACTAATTTCACTGTTACCTGACAATAGTATGTTAATAAAACTTTATATGTATATTTTTATATATTAATAAAATATACGCAAAATTGCATTTTCAGAGCATTTGTAACTCAAAGCGTAGCGCGGCGGAAAGCTTAATATCTACTATCATTTCGAATCCCACCCAATTATCATTTACAATGGTGAATGAACAGCTGTATATTGGTTAGATTCGATCAATATTAGTAATTCCATACAATATTGAATCTGAGCAATCGTATGGATCTATCTTGCAACAACATTTAACACAAATAATTAATAGGCGATACTGATGACGTATCAGGATGTTTGTTCGAAAATGTATATTTAACATCCGTCAATAGTATCGACTCATTGGCAGCAATTTTTTTCTTTTAATCTATTAGATTATGTTTATCGAATATTGATAAGGTATAAATATGAGCAAATGCTAAATTATACTTGTTATTACATATAATAATTGGTTTAGAAAATAAAATACGATTCTCAGTAACGTAATATTAATAATCCTTAAGTTGTGAAAAACGTTTAATTCAATTTAAATGCAACGAAATACGCCTGCTTATTTAACAAACACAAATATCATGTTACTTCATGTAGAATTATGCGTTCATAGTGTTCCAACGATATATTCACGTGGTTTTACAAATACTAATATCGCGATGCGCATCATTTCCCAGTCAATCCTTGTAATGATGGCAAAATACCAAGTATTCTAGAATAAACGAAGGAAACAAGTTGCATTAAAAATTATTGCAAAAAAAAAATGAGTTCGACGGGAAACGAACGTTCTAAAATGAAGAATAAACGATTCCATCGACCGAGTGAAATTTTCATTGGCACCAGAAAATAGACGGAAACAAAGGGGACGCTTGAATGGTTCGGATATTAATTAGCAGGCCGTTGGAAGTCCGTTTAGAATTTCTTTTCGGCGGAATTCGATTACATTATCTGGAAGTTGAATTATGCCGCGCCTCCGCGGGGCAAATTGCTACAAAAGTGAATTGTTTACGGGACGATAAAAGAGGAGAACGGCCCGCTCAGTCCGTCGCGTTTATCGAATTTTTTTCGTACGCGAGCCAAGCCAACCCCTGCGCGATGAAAACGAACCCATTGCACGAATAACGAAAGTGGGTCAGCACCGGTTTCGAAACCACCTTCCGGGGCAACACAAACTCCGGATTAACGTCGCGTTGTAATCTCCGCGCATTAAACGCTCCAGGAAGGAACGGCTCGAAAGAAACTCGCAGGAGAAAGGGGGCCGTCTCGTAAATTCATCGATTCGCTGCCAACGTTCCTTGTCTCGCGCGTCTGCTCAGCAGAATTTCCATGTGAACACAGCTTTTCAACGATACACCACGTGCCTCGATGAAACGATAATTAGTTCTTGAAATTATCTTTTTAAAGGGCTACAATTTTTTAGCGACCCTCTGGTCTTAATAAATGTTTGTGAACTGTGAGGTTGCACGTGAGTAAACATTTGATGATTATGCGCTTTGTTTTTAGAGCTATTCGATTTTCTTTTTGGTTTGATGTAACTAAAAGATTTGCTTCAAAATATATACCAAAAGAAAACGTCTTTCAATATCGAATTCTTTTGTGTCGTACCTAAATGTGCCTGTGCTCGAAAGACCAACTGCAACAGTGGGAATGAATAAACTCAACACTTTAACTGTGACTTGATAACCGTTCATTTGAACTGACTATTTTGCCTGTGTACTATTCGATTGATTCTTGCTATGTTGTTGTTGGATTATTTCAATCGTCATCGTAAAAACGAAAGGGAATCTTCTGTTAGAAAATAGGATCCTGAGAATAAACAAATTTTGTGTAATCATTTTTCTTAAACAAAAGTACTCCATATTGTCTGCGGAGTATCCTCACAAGTTCCTTTACTCTATAAAAGAACTTTGCTTTGAAGAATTCGAAGAAACTTTTATTTTACGTATCCATTTTCAACAGGATTTTATCTTCTGAAGTCTAAAAGCTAATACTAATGTTGGAGCCACTTCGTTATCCCTTCTGTACTGTTGGTATACTTGTACAGAAGGGATGACGAAGCTCTTGATGCTAAGGGTAGTGGAAACAGTCTGGCCAACCGTTGTGCAGCGACCGCTTGCTGTTCTCGAACGTTTTGTTACTAGAAACTTGCTGGACACCTCTTAACCCATTCGCCGTCCAAGCACAAAACTTTGTCATTGCATCAGTACTGCTATTTCTGTGTCGAGTTTCCGCGTTTATATAAGCTCCATTCTTTCTATATTTTTTTGCTTTCCAATGGAAAAAAATTAACATTGAAACGCATATGAAATATAACGAATAAACTCGTGCAGGCAATTGGTAAGACTTTGCCAACTGCGAGTATATCAGCGATTGGCAGCGAATGAGTTAAATTTACAGGGTTATTGCTATTGTCAAATGATTGAAGCTTCTAAATTAGAAAACAGGAAATGTCATGTACCAGCTAGGAATGCTATGCAGATAGTACGATTAAAATTCCACTTTCTTAAAAATATTTATGCACAACCCTGTCATAAATTTGGTTATCGCAATTTCTAACCCCTTAATTGCATCAAATTGTGATTACACACTGCTGCGTTCCGCATTGTTCCTTGAATTCAATTTACCAGAAGTTGTTGTCCTTTTAGATAAGTCGATAGTGAAAGAGCTTGCAAGATGGACTGTATTCCTAACGTCTTCTTTCTTAATTGCACGTTGAGACGGGTCTAACTTGGTGTCTTGAAAAGGTTTGTGAATTGTTCCTCTTATATTCTATGTGTTTTGTGTGCGATCTCTAAGTGAATTCTGATCCTATTCTGTTAGACAACTGTGGCGGCTACGATTCCGTGTATTTTCGAGCTATACATTTTTGAGTTAAATGCGTTCCTACGACTCAGCGCAGGTCTGATCACCGCGGGTTAGCACTTGGCGACCAGGCCTGCGCGCTTTCCAATCCCGATATCCGTCTGGTTTGTGTCCATCATTCAGGCCAAGCAATTGTTTTCCTCAAGAGTTCGTCGCGACTGAGCATTGCCCAGTTGTGTGCGGCAGATCCTTGACTTTGGGTTATTTATAACCAATTCCCGTCCCTTGCATTTTCGTGGAAGCGTTCGCTTTCCCCGTCCGCGCATCCACCCTTTTCATTCGTGGCTTTTCCATCCTTTTCTTTACGCATTTTTAAGGGGCCACATTTTCGTCCTCGCGACAGTTCGTTTAGAACATTCAGTTCGGCTAGAGCAGTTCGACTAGAACCTTTCGTTCGTCCAGAACAGTTCGACTAGAACACTTGGTTCGTTCAGAACAACCTTCCCATTCGTTGAGAATTGTGAATTCTATTAGTATTTCAGTAGAGTCGCGTAGCGACGTGAAGAAATCGTGGCCATAGCACCACATATACACCACTATTGTTATATTAAAATTGAGAGCGAAAGGTCGAGTGTTGTCTTTCCTCCCGTACGCCTCAGAACTGACGTTATAATGCTTCGGTGTGTATTTTTTCTTGAGACATGCGGATACGCCATTTGCAAGTTTTACAAGAGATTTCATATTTCAGGCCGTCTCTTGACATAAGGCAGATTTCCGCCGGAAAAGATCGAACAGCAAGGAAAAGGTAAGCGGACTCGAACGAGGCGAGACGGGCTAGTTTTTAGGGCAATCGTAGAAAGAATAAGCTTTCTTTTCTTAACATACCGTACATTACAACATACTTACTATTATATTAATTATTCTATTCGTATTTATAATTAAATCCTATATTTAAATCCCATTACCAATACTATCCATGTTGAATTCCAGATTGAACAGTGTCGAGGAAATCAAGTACAATACGTTTTAAACTCCAAGGAAAGATTTTACTCAAAATTTACGTGGTATCTAACGAATGAAGTGATGCAGTCTGTTTTTTTTTTCTCACCTAGCGTTAAATTTGTAACAAGCTCGGAAAGGGATGATTTCAAAGGTTCGAGGTGAGTAATAAAGGGTCAAGGATGAGACGTAAGTTAGAAGTGAGACAAGGGATCGAACGATATGTCTTCCTCTAATTTCCAGAACGAGTATGAGAATAAAGAGATAAAAACACGGAAAATTGAAATAAATTTCCATGAACGAGGAGTAGGGGGATGGAAGATACGTTTTGTAAACGCGTAGCGGAGGAATTCGTGTTCTCGAGCGCATTCGCGTCCAGCTTCGTTCGCCAGTACGAAAGTTGGCTTGCCAAGCGTCTCGAATGGACAACGGAGCTTTCTATCGAGATTCAGGAAACAATCGGCCCGAGGCGGAGAGGAAAAGCGACGCCGGAAGAATTCGAACGGCGACTGCGACAGCTGGCGAGCGTAAATCCTCGTTCCCCGGTAACATCACGGGCGTTCGTCTCTTCGCTTGCAGGCTGATGCGAGAATAAAATGGCTGCGTGTACATCGCGAGCTGAATCGACGTAGAAACAACTCCGCCGTCACTTGCGCGCAGGACACTTCTTTCTTTTTATTTACGCCTCACGGTTTTGTACATTTGTTTGCGGCACGTGCGCGATAAATATAGGTAGCCAGAGTTTCGTAACGTTTACCGAACGATATCGGATCAAAATGATCGCATAAAACGTCGTTTTTTATTACTTTTATTTTTCTCAAGAAAGGAGAAAATGATTTTATAATTTGAGTTCTGAATTTTGCCACCTTATTCTTTAAATGTCATCGACTTCTTATAGGAATATTTTATTAGAATATTGTGTAATTATAGCGAAGTTTACCGTTTTTATTTTCGATGTGAAAGGAATTTTTTTTCGTTTTCAAGGTGGTGTTTGTTATTTAATGTCAAGCAGAATTATTTCTATAGCAGTTGTCAGCTCGCACTGTACGTACAGGATGTCGATAAAATTAAGAATACGCGAATAAAGTTAAGATTCGATTAACCGATCAATCCATGGATTTTTCACCTCTAACATTTGTATCTGTATTTTGATATACCACTTTATTTCTACTTCTGAAGGTAAATTATCTAGAATTACTTAAAATAATAAAATAGTACACTTACAAGTAATCGATATATTTAAAATTAACTACTACAAGGTGTTTCTCTCTATAAAAGCACAGTATAAAAAGAATACAAGTAATTGCTAAAAACTGATAAAAAAAAAAGAATTCAGAAACGCTGGAGTAACTGAAAACAAAGCTCAAAAAGTGACCAAAAGCAATACTCAATACTTTATCCTATCAAATTAGCCAATTCGCACTCACAGTTACACATTCCGCGCTTAAACGACGAAGCAATATCAGTTAGTCGCATAGCTGGCAGAAAATTCTAATTTCGTTTGACCATTGTATCGAAGCTGATCACGAATTATTAAGAACCGCGACAGTGTATTGCAATCTATGAAGCGATTCTCAAGGAATATCCTGGACTTTACCCAACATCCTGTACGCGAAAGCAGCCTACTTGCACGCACGTCGTACGTCAGGCCTGTCCATTGTCGATGCTCTCCTCGCGCGAATCACCGCACTCGTCCGTCCCGTTTCGCGGGTAGGCTTTCGTATTTCGAGCACCAATAAAACAGCGTCCGTGCGAACGAGCCACCAGGAAACGCTGCAGGCTGCGCAAGCATGTCACGCACAACGCTGCGCGCCGGAGCCTCGCCGGTTTCCGGAAGTAGCGACAAGAGGAAGCGAAGCCTCGGGTGTTAGCTCGAACAGGCCCGTCGCACGCAGCGACACCACGCACAGAAATCAAGCGCATGCACACGATTAGCAGGCAATAAGTAAAAACGATGAGATCACGTTGCAAAAACGAGTACTGTTTGTTACTTTTTGTGAAACGAAGCTCGATAGGTGCATCGTGGAGACTCTAAGGATAGTAATAAAAAATTTATGGGAAGAGGAGCATGTTCGTCGAGTAAACGAGTCCTTCCGTGAATCGTCGCGATTTTTTTCTCTTTCTATATCGAATGGAAATTATTGACTGTATAGGTACATAATTATTTTTTATTTGTTAAACAATTGTTCGCGATTATTATGATTTCGTTGCTAATTGTATTCGCAATAAAATGTATTTAATCGTATTTTGTTCTTTTTTTTCTTCAATGGTGAATAGAATCGATTCGAATAAACTATAACAGTTTATCACTTTGTAATATCGAAATTTCATTCTTCAATCAATACGATTTTACCGTCCCAACGGATGTGTATGTAAATTGTTAAGAGCTGAACGTGATCGTTTATTCAGTGAATAAAAGTAAGGTTGGTGGACGGTAAGTATATACATCTCGAGGAGGCTAAATGGATTGGTGTGTCGGCGGTGATCTCGCGAAATGCGATTACGTTCCCGTCGGGTAACAAATAAATGTGAATAACAATTGTTAAATAAATAAACATGCAAGAGAGTAAAAATTGAAATAAATCTAAATAGCCTTTACATACCATCTTCTTTACACAAATCAACTGAAATATATTAGGTACATTTTATATACGTTTCATATATATATTATATATCGTATCAGACGGAGGGCGGATACGCTAATTGGACTTGCATGACATGAGTGGAGTCGATGGGAACGCGGCGGATGGAGATGTCAGAGAAGAAACGTCGAAGAAACCGTGGCGAGGGCAATGAGAGATTTCGCGCAAGTCCTTTTGGCAGCAGATGCGAAAGATACTGATGTACCCCGACGCAAATCATTTTTATAGAAGTCTCAAACTCGCGTGTGCCGATGAATACATTCGAAAATTTCGTATTTTTCAAATTTCTCAATTTTGTTTGAAATATTTCAATTTTCTCATGTAAAACACTTTCTATTTCTATTGTATTTTATTACGCAATTGATACGTCGACTTTATCGTCTCTGTTTGTTAATTTATGAATTAAAAAATAAGTTTCCCGAACTGCTTTCTGCTAAAATAAAAGCTTCATATTAGGCAGGTAATTATCCAATTAGTCTTCTGATTCTGTTCTTTTTATTTTTGTATTTACCTCGATTTTTATAGAGAGTACGTTCGATGGCAGCAAACGAAATTTTTCATGCAAAATAATTAAACTATTGCTAATGGTATTTTAAGAAGATACTAGCACGCAAACCTACTTTCTGAAAAGTATAACGTTTGAAGAAAAATGGAGGAGAGAAAAGGGAGGAACTGAATTCGATTGCGAACAAAATTTTTATGTACAACATTTACACACTTGCTTTAAGTCCGTATGTACACGAGTCGAATACGAAACTGATTTTCGGCTCGAAACTTAATTCCTTCCCGAATAACACGTGAAGCGATTCGCATAACAAATAACAATCAGAATTTCGAAAATAAATTTCGCGAGCAAGCAACGTAATCTGGAAATTAATCCACTCTTTTTATCAAATGTTGCTAAGCATTCTTTCATTTAAGTTTAAATAACGAATAGTACGATATTAAAAAAATTTAAAGTGTAATCGAATAAGAGATACTATATATTTTGTTAAAAACTGGACAATAATCTGTTTAGATTATATGGATTATTATACGTCCAAGTTCTATTTGGAATTTTATTTATACGACTCGAGAGAAGAAAACAGGTAGAACTTGTGAAACTAGTTCGAACAAATTTTTTTAAGCGACGGAAACGTTGAACGTTGATAATCCAGTTGAACCACTTCCATGCCATCCTTGCACTTTAAAGCTAGCCCTTATAATTTAAAATTTAACGTCCCTCGAGTTTATATCTTTTTTTCCCCTCTGAAGATTATAAGATAAGACGGAATAGTAACCATGCAAAAAGTATTAATCCGTTCTATGAGGAAATTAATGTCAAGCCATTTTTATTCCTAAATATTCAGGTAAATTTGTATAATGAATTTATTTTACCACTTTGACGTGCTATAATTTACAAATAAGAATTGACGCTACTAGCTTTTTTTTTTATTAATCTATGGAATATAGGCGAAATTACAGAGAAATCTTTATTAGTTATTTAAGCTTTATATACATATATATTTGATTACACAGTTAAAATTTTGCTCATCTCTAGTATTATACAAACACAAACGATGATTCCAACCCCATTTTTGTGATGTAGAACGCGTGGTAACGATCGAATAATGCAAATAACGATGGCAGTAAACAGAACAATTTCCAATTGAAAAACCACAGCGCAAATTCGTGGATGGAATCAAAATCAGTGTTCAACTTAATTCATTAATCGATCGACCACTCGAAAGATTGACTTCGCCACGCAAAAGATCTATAATTTCTCGATAAACGATCTCTAATTCGATTACATCGTGAATTAGAAGCAGCTCGAGATATTCCTCTGGCAAAAAAAAAAAAAAAACGAAAGGAAAAACTAAACTTTGAGGGAGTAAAACGATCCTTTTAAATAAGGAAACGATAAAGCAAAGGAGAGTCGAAGAGACAGAGAAGCAAGAGTTTCCGTAGTGTTCGTGACGCGAAGAGAACTGGAAGGAATTAATGATGTAATGTACAAAAAGCTTTGAAGCGTAAATTTGAAACTGCATCAACACACGAATAACCACGAGCAACACTCAAGTCATAGTCGTGTTCCGGATATCGAACGGCACATTGAAAAACACAGAGCAGAATTCGCATTCTCTGCTTGCATATCCATCCACTGCCAAATTGTCTGCATGACCGTACGGAATAATCGAAATCCCGCCGCCGCAGCGGCGTGATTTCCTTTCTCTCCAATTGTTCAACGTCTTTTTTTCAGTTTTTCTTTTCTTTTTTTTTTGATAAATCTCGCGGCTCTGTCCCGCGATATTTTATCGGCGAATCAACGCGCCAACAGGTTCAGTTCGAACGAGAATTCAAAATATACCGTAAATTGTAAGCTGCATTTAAAATGGCGTTGGGAAATCACGCATGTGTACTAAAAGATGAAACCGATCTCATTTCTTTAGATTAGAAGGATTATGTTATAATTTATAATTTTTTAAGGGATGAGATTTTCCTGTCTGTAATCTTTAATTTAAAATACTTACTACTAGAAATTGAATGCTGATTGTATCGTGTTAATTTTAAATTTTGCGACAGAAAATTTTATTTTTAAATCAAAACTTTATATAGATTCTCTTCCCAATAATAACATAAAACAATGCAAATATTTTCGATACGAAATTAATAAAAAATATTCCAGAGGATCATACGGAGAAAATAATATTTAGCTTAATGTATCACAATAGTTTATTTCCTCTGTACAAAAATATAGGATGCACATTAAAAAAAAAGCAGAAAGTAGCAAAACGCGAAGTAACACATGTCTGCACAGTTTCCAACGCCATTCTAAAGACACTCCGTATATACAAACTGACTCGAATAATCTCGGTAACGCACAGAAGACTGTTTTACAAAATGACGAATAAAATGAAACAGGAAAGATCGATCGATTGTACATTAAAAATGAAAATAACGCGAATTACAAAGTAACGCTGTCGAGCGTTTTACGAAAAACGTCACGGATTAATGGTAGATTTCGTAATTAAGGGAGGAGGGAATAATTTCTCCCGTAATTAGCATAATTCACGTTCCGCCGGAAGTTACGGGTAATTTACCGAGATCGAACGAGACGAGCGGGAAAATTTGATGAGCCTTCAATCTGAACAGAGGAACGTTCAGAACTTAGATGGGAAAACTATTTTGACGTTTCCTCCATTTTACCACAGACAACAGCGAATGTTACCGTAAAACGGTAATCTAAATCGTTTCACTGTTTTCTTCGATCGTCAATATTCTGGAAACGAATCTCCAATCTTTCTATGCGTTTCTCTATGCTTTCTCACAAGTGTTTCGCTTTTAATTGGTACGTATTTATTTACTGTAACGATGCGAGACTTCTACGATGAGAGTAGACTTTTTACAAATGCACACACTACTCAACGAAATAGAAAAGAAAAAAACAACTATTTTCTTTAAATGTTACTCTATCGATGAGAACTATGTCGGTTGGTAAAATAATTCAAGTAGAACGTTCGAAATGGAAGTCTACGAAAAGATCTACGATGAAACGAACACTGGCCCAATCTCGTTTTCATTCCAGTCGTTAAGTGTAACCATCTACTCGACTCTTTTCGATTGTCCTCCACACGCAAGAGTGATATTCAAGAGGGGAACTCGTAAAACACGCTCAACTACTCATGAACCAATAACTCGGGTAGCAAATACCGAACAACTTTCAACATCAAACGCAAAACAACTATTCTGCGTCGAACATTTTAGAGTAACATCTACCATGATCCGCTAAACGAAAGCAAACATCAAACAGATTCAAAATTGTGGCATTCTGAACGCTCCGTAACTGGTAGACAAGAATATGATCGAAACGACCCCGCGGCGCAAAGAACGACGAAGAGAGGAGAAAAAAAGAAAAAAAAAAAAAGAAGATAGAAGAAAACGAATATCGCAATCGTCGGCGTCGTATCAGACCGCCGTGGAACATCGTAAAAGCAACTAGGAACATCAACAATCAACGGCTAGAATAGCTACTGCCACTGAACTCGGGTCAAAGTACGCGAAATCTTACCTTTCCCAGGGGCGTGGACGGTTGTCCGGCTGGAGTTGGGTCCTTGATGTAAATGTTCCACGTCGCCACGCTGTTGATGGCCTTGTCCGCGGCGTAACACCGCCACAAGCACTGTATCAACATGGCTGCCGCTGGTATCTGCCGGTTGAAGTGTTTCTGTCGTTGCTTTTGCTGGACTTTAAGCGCGAAACCGGAACCCAGTATTCCCTGCAATTAGATTTGGAATTCGATGGTTCCTCTGTAATTCGTGGCGGAGGATTTGGAGAACAAAGGTGATCTTGACGCTTTCAGTACAGTTTGAGACTATCTTGGTATTTGTTAACTTTAACGTTTCATGCTTTATTCAAATCTGTGAAAAGGCGTTAGTAATTGGTAGTAGGCGTTTGAAAATCAGAAATTTGTTACAAGATTCTGTATAAAAGAAGTGTTAAACAATATTAAAAATTTTAATTTAGCATTTAAAATATTTGAATCTGTGCGACGAAATGATTGAAACGAAGAATTGTACTTACGGCTGGAAGTGCGAAAAAGGATATCGCGAATACGCTGAAACACGAAGCGACTATTTTTCCCATCCACGTTTGTGGGACAGTATCACCGTAACCGATCGTGGTCACGGTAATCTGAAAGTAAACGAACATTTTGCATTACCAGAAAACTTCAACCGTGTATAATGTTCAATTATGCGTGCGGATATAAAATTTATTAACTAATAAATTTTCGAAATATTCTTCGCTGTTATTTTCGTTGATACATTATTCATACTTATTATTGAATTTACATTTTCTGACGGAATTAATAAACGATCCTTTTTTGTTACTAGTCTGCTGTTTTTAACATACCGTAGAAATTATATGCACGGAATAAATTGCGAAATTTAATGACGCGAACAGCAATTACGTTGAAATTAACGTAAAATCGATATCTGACACAATTCATATAATCATATTATAAAGCGAATATTAGGGATAAATATAAAAATGTAATATTGCAAGAATTTTTGACAATTTCTTCTACCATTCATCGCCCAGAGAACTGTATTTCGCATCATTTCCAACAGAATCTTAATTTTTATAGCATAAAATACCACTCAGACAGTCTATGATACACGCACCAAAGAAAAAAAAAAAAAAAAAAAACGCGACAATCATACGACTAACCGAGAGAATATTACGCAGCACAATTCCCCCTAAATAAACGTTTAAAAATTTAATTTCAATTCACGCAACACGTTTCGTACAACCCTCCATACAACGTTCGGTATGCAAATTTAACTGTGTACAGTAGTCGCGCTCGACCGATTACGAGCGAACAAGGAAAAAGCTAAACACAAAAGCGAAAATTTCGTCGACGGACGGAGCTACGTAATTAGCGGCGAACCGACAAACAAGCTAATTAAAATTTCAATTCCGCATCCCGGGCGCATCCCGTTCCAGAAGTCCGGGGCCTCGCGGAAAATCGAACGACGATTGAACAACGATTGAACAACGATTGAACAACGCCAATCGACGAGACGGCGGCGTTAATCAACCCCGCGTTTAAATCGTCAACCTCTGCACGATCGATTCCCCGTCTCTACGACCGCTCGTTCGACACTGTCGACCATAATGCAGACATATTTTCCGACCGATTAACGGCCGTGGCTGATAAATATTCGCTCGTACGAGCCAGCTGGCACGACTTGACGGAATCAAAAGTCGGTGTACCGAGTTAATTATCGGGCAGCGATGGAGCATCGGGGGTGGCTCATTAAACGGGCTCGCGTGAATCGGATTCGGCAGACGCTCGAT
This sequence comes from Xylocopa sonorina, assembly GCF_050948175.1. Taxonomy (NCBI): domain Eukaryota; kingdom Metazoa; phylum Arthropoda; class Insecta; order Hymenoptera; family Apidae; genus Xylocopa; species Xylocopa sonorina. The sequence continues at coordinate 2,458,797 of NC_135195.1, read as the reverse complement.
ATTCTGACGGACATTGCTGGAGTTGATTGAGCTTCGATTGAACGTTTTATTCAGCTTCCTGAGCGTTCTCCTTTTTATTTGGAATTTTTCAACCCCTCCAAACATGGCTGATATGTTGTGTTGTACGCTGTTTTATTATTTTGATATTTGCATCGTGGCTACCATTGTGTATATGAATGACAGTGAATAATATTAATAATCATATTAACGTTGAGTTTCTGTTTAATCTTTGATATTAGCCGGACATTTAAGGGGTGAGGATGGTTTAACTTAATTTGGTCATAATTTTAATACGATGTAATTTAGTAACAGCTACCAATACAAAGGAATAAACGAACTTTATAAAAAAAAAGCATCCTAAACTATTAAAATAACTCCTCATCTCGCTTGATCCTGCTTTTGTCTTTTCGCTACTCAATCTTTCTCTTTATTTGCCATGCCCATATTAATGTTTTGAATAATTGCATACGTTGCGAATCGTCCAATAACACCCAAGAATATTTGTTGCTTTCGAAAATAAAACCTGGAGGGGTTGAATTTTATTTGATTTAAGATTTCTTTTTATGAATTCCTCATTTTCATTTTGAGATCTATGATATGTATATATATTATCATTATAGATTAGGATATGTATATAGAGAGAACACGTACATATATCCGCAAATGCATAATGCTTTTTTATATCGATTTTATTCATTTAAAAGAATGCACGTAGAATACATATATTCTACGTTTAATATTCGAAGCTCAGCGCTGGAATAGAACGTATTCCAATTAAGACAGTTTGTCGGTTCCTTGTTCAAAGAAATTAATCAGTTTCCTTAAAAAATCCAATTTCGCTTAAGTATTTTTGGTACGAAACTAATATCGCACTGTACGTTTCAATAAGCTTGAATCAGAAAAAGGAATGTTTTCGCCCGTTTATTCGTGCTTCTATTTTCGCATCTCAACTACACGTACTATGATTTCAAGTCTTTAAGTGCACAAGGATTTGAAAATAGAAAAAATTATTGATATAACGATAATATAGATACAACGATAAATATTTATGATTCGATCGAATGTGTAATAAAACTAACGGCTTCCGTGAGAAAATATAAATCCTTGCAAGATGCAACGAGCTTTCGTTAAAATAGTTCGAGAAAAGGAATTATATAATACTTTATGCATATATTTAGATTTTCTTCTTCTCTCTTCAGCATTTTTATATCTTGTTCTAAATAATAAACATAGCCGAACAATTCAATTCTGATACATCACGATTGATTACAATCGCCTATATTACTCTGATGAACACTTGGTACAATTGGGTACCAATTATTTTATCAATTAATTTAACAATCAAATTTGTATTTAAATCTGTATAGCATGTACCTTTAAAATCTACTCGACGAGATACGAGTTGAAACGCGTAACTACAATTTGCATTATTTATTATAGAAAGTGGCAGAAAAATGTAATATGAAAACGGAAGTTGAGTAATGATAAACTTTTTTCTATATATAAAACAATATTTATAGAAAATTGTATGAATTGGTTAAGAGCTAAATAGTTTCGATAAGAATGATTTTCGCCAATTATCATAATTTACTCACCACGCCCCACCATAGCGCGTCGGCGTAGCTGGCAAAGTCTGTTTTTCCATCGGGCCCAACAGCATCTTTTTCGGCAAGATACACGAAGTAACTGCTGAAAATAAGACCTAGGAACCCGATGTACAACGTTGTGATCAGCTCCTGGAAAATAGTAAATCGTCGCCTCGTTTAACGCCAACCATTTTGCATTGACAGACCAATATTTTAAATTGCTTGTACTGTTAAAATGCGACATTTCATTCAGAAGCTCGACGTACGAAATACCTCGGTTATAATGAAAGCAACTTTTTTCTTATAAAAAATAAGACATTCTTTCAAGAAGAGAACACGTTGCATTTTATTTGGTACCAAACTAAAACATCATATTCATGGGATAGTAGTTTGAAACACATGTACAATCCGTGAAGAAATACAGTTTATTAATATTCAAGAATTTATTACTGAAACGCTGAATGCGTGTACATGATAAAAGAAGAGATATAATTACTACACGAATGGATTTAAATGTTTTACTATTTTTAATGCATTTCAAGAGTTTATCGAACGTACCTGACGATGGATGAAAACCACAGACCCAAGAAGTCGCCATGTGCCACCTTGTCGATCCACATGCAGCATTCGCAGTATTTGCAAAAATCGGATGCCCCTTATGGCGGAAGTGGCGAACACCTGACCATTGCTTCCAACCGACAACACCACAATGGATGCGACCACCACGATTAAATCTGAGGATGCAACCAAACAATATTAAACGCAATTGTACAACAATAGATTATACAGAATATCTCTCGTAAAATGTTAAAAGCTGTTCTCTTCAAATTGTTACAGATGTCGAAATTAATTTTTCTTTTTTCTTTAATTAAATGATGGAAGAGGAGTAGTTAGTCGAAATATAAAAGAAATGAAGAATTATAAAAATGCAGCATCGCGGACGACGATGGAACCGATTCGATTAATATTCGACTCTGTGTTAGAATTTACTTGTTCACAAAGTTTCGTTTGATCTTGAGTCACATCGTTCTGTCGTTCACCATCTTGAACGACCACGTCTGAATGTTCACATGAGACGACGCGCGACGAATTAATGGAATAGCCTTTCAAGCAAACAGTTATTCACAGCTAAACACCTTTTGAGGCGATTGGTGGGTGGTTCTAGCGTTTCACTTTCTACTAAATGGAACAAATGTGGTTCGATTAAATATTATTCAATTTGATATAAATTGATATTGTCTTTCAGGGTCCTTTCTAAAAGTCGCCTCGAAGAATTTTTATTATCAACTGTTTCGTTTAACTGAAGCAAAATTGAAGTCGATATTTTCATTAGTTTTTGAGACTGAATTCCTCGACAGCCTGTAGCACATTTTTTGGGTCATCCTATGGATCATTCATGGCTTTTATGGATTCATGCTTCCAACGGTTAAAATAACAAACACTCAAGGGATATCGGATTAGTTCCTCTTTATATCATATACAAATCATAGAAGACACAACGAATTGCAATAGAGATTGAAGAACCATTATTAACTCGCTAACGTCTACTACATGAACTCAAAATTGAAAGACTAGCTGAAGAACCAGCTGTTAAAACGAACGAACTTGATCTAAAAAAAATAAAAGTGAAGCAAACCGTTGAACTGGCGTAGAACGATACGAATCAGAAAATGAATAATCGATTAATTATGGACACGTCCGCGGCTCATGGAGTTGGAGAGAATTCGATCAACGACAGACTTTATCGATCTCGGTCGGTAATCACGCGGAGCGAATCTATCATCGTCGATTAACGCAATAATGAAGTGGATCGACGCGGGGAGAACAAACAGTTTGCCGTGGTTTCAACTCAAAGAGGGTGCATTCCCCGTCTAATTTTAGCCGCAACAATCGGACAACGGGGGATATTGGATTAGCCCGCGGGCATCGGGCTAATTGACCGGAGGTCGGCTGCATATATTAATGAAACGCACTCACCTATGATACAAATTGGTTTTCGTATGAAACGCAGCCTGCCGCAGCAGCCCATGTACTTCGACCTGCACCCGGCGCTCCATAGTCTCACCAGGTATTCCACTCCGAAGAACACCACCAAACAGATCTCCTGTCAACCAACGGGAATGTTTATGACAAACGTTGCGAGTGCATTAGTATTACACGCATTAGTGTTTCTTGGTTTCTTTTTTATGCGCGGAGACACGAAGCGGATTTAAATTTCATCCCTTTATAATGATGTTTCTCTGTATAATTCGAGGGGGTTGTAATGAATTTCTTGGAATGAGCGACAAGTCAAATGGATGACTATTCTTATATGGTAACATTGCCATAATTTTTATATATTTTTATATATTTTCCTTTTTCGTCGCATATAAAAATGAAATTCGGTTTAGTTATGTGATGTATCTGTAATGCGTAATAAAACAATTAAATGTAATAATATAATTTTAAATACTATCAAGTTAAATAACATTATATTTCTATCAAATTTATCTTGATATATGTAAGACTGGAGTTACGTGTTAATTGAAAATTATAAAAGGGAACTTTAATTAAAAGAATATTAGAAAACACTCACTTATAACTATCAATTTCATATTACACAACAGTAAATTCTTCTGCTAAACAGTTCAAAGACGATACCTTAAACATTAGAAACAATCGATCGAATAATGTTTTATAATAATATATTAATTACAAATAAGATAATTTACTAATTACATGAAAATAACATCCCCTAAATGGAAGGGATATTCGATGAATCAATAGAAAAAATCGTGTGAATAGTGAATAGTGTATAAACTAACTTTTATAAAAAAAGTAAAAAAGAAGCGAAAAATACTTTCAAAATAAACAAAATTAGAAAGAAGAACAAATACACGAACACGTAACAGAAAAGTTAATTCAGATAAATAAGAATCTAAAAAATTTGTGTCTGCCTTATCATGAGAATTTCAATACGTCAATTCGTAAAAAAGTAACCTGCTCGCAGTAATGAACGACAGAAACGTTGAAACGTGAATAAACGACTTAATTTTCGAAATGTGAAAATAATACCTCCGACCAAGTGATAATCGTAATAACAACGAGAAAGACACTTCCGTGATGACTTTCCAGGCTAGTCATTAGTTCCCTGTTCTTAAAATAAATGTGCAACCGACGCGACGTTATACATATAGAGACGCCATATCGATTGTACGACCTTTATTGCGATGTCTCGGCGCCCTGGAAAAATGGGGACATCGATGACAGAGTCACGATGTTTCGGTGTCCTGTGAAACTTTCGCGTTCCCAGTTACGTTCCACGCGACTCCACAGTTAACGTTGCAATTAATTTTATAATTAAGCGACCCGGTAGATAATTACGGAACGCGATGAAATTTAGAAAATGGAATTCATAACAATTCTGACAGCAATGTAAACTAATTTATTTATAATGAAATACTTTCTTTTTTAAGTAATGTAAATTAGTTACGCTTGCAAAGTACTTTGGAAGTCTTTCGTAACTTCAAATATCGTAAATTTGAAAAATGAGGAGTGAACAATTTCTACGTATAAATTTGAATAAAAATTACAACTTCAGATAAATGAAAAATGGAAAGAGTAATTGAATCATACGTACTTTACTAAATTAAACTAATAAGGCCTTCAACTAAAAGAAATGTATTTCACGTGGTACTTTCATTGTTCATCTACAAAGAAATTGTGATTTAAAAGAAACTATTCACGTTCGCTTTACCAATCCAGTTTCTTTCCATCGTTACACTGTAAACTTTAACATAAACTCATATTTGTACCATCAGAAACGAAACATGACTTACACAGAAATTTCTTATCATTCAATACACGCACGACCTTAAATAGATCACGATTAACATTTCGCCTATTTAAAAACGCGTATGATACATACACTCCCACAACTCGCTACAAATACGAAGACCAATCCATTTCATCCATCAAGCCCACGTCGACCGTCTCCCGCCATCAGTCGCGCGTTATCACCTGAACGAAACAGTCAGGAAAAAAAAAGAAACAGGAAGCAAGACAGGTTGCCAAAGAAACTTGGACGATAAACCCTCCACCGGGGTCTATTTTTAGCCCGCCACGCGGAAGAAAGCCGGAAGCGAGGGGCGGCGTGTCATTAGGGCGAAGACGGCAACTTGTCAAGGCACGTAATATTCGCGCAGAGAGCTTTTCATGGTGTGTACCGAAGATATATACACAAGCAGGATCCATGGTTTGCTTGGACATGGACGGACTTACGCGGAAGATACCTTTTCGAAGGGAGAACGTGCCCCTCCGATACCCCAAATACCCTCCAATGTCCTTTGCCTTTATATCCCCGTTATAGAGCGCATGGTCATACGGCATGCTTGTACAATCTTGGAGACGTTTCGTTTCAGAATTTCAGACGTGTACGTTAAAACGTGCCTAGTCAAGGTAAATTTAGAAAATAATGTACAAGGTTTTCACTCTAAATACACCGTTTCGTATAGCAAATTCCATTCCATTTGCTCAAATTTTTGCTACAGATTCAATGTAAATTTACTGTTTAAAAAATATTTAGGTTTCTTCACTCATTTAAAATTCTTTCCAAATCCGACAATCTCACGATCTACACTGATCTGGTCGCTCTATGCCCACACTTGGCGACCAGATACGCACGCTATCCTAACCCCAACATTAATCCAGTTAGTGTCCACCCTTAAGAATTCTTAAAATCCTTCAATTTGTACCTAAAGTTTCCATCGCGTACCAACTTTCACTTGTTTATGACCCATTTTCATTTCCTTGTGTTCTTCCTGGAAACGTTCGCTTTCTTAGCTTTTCCTTTCCTCTTCGTACGCGTTTTTAAGGAGCGACATTCTCGTCTGCGTCAGTCGTCAATAGTCGATCGTCCAATTCAGTTTAGTCAGTCAGTCAGTTAGGCATTTAGTTTTAGCTGTAGCACCATTCCTTGAATATAATTATCATCCTATATGTTACAGACATTGTTATCGTTATCGTTATTATTATTGTCATTGTTAGCTAAAACTAATGGGGCTGCTATACATCTCCATACATTCTTGTATCTTCTTCGTAAATTTTGGGATGCCTACTGTCATTAAGCTTAAGGATTATACGGTAGTAGTATAAAGAAAGATAATATCAAATTTCACAGGGCCTATACGCGAGCTATTACTGATCATGACTGTTATTTTGTCGCCGTCAACAAATTATTTCATCCATATACCTTAATAGTATGCATAATTTAATTTTTAAAATAGAAATTAAAGAAGAAGAAAATTACTCTATTGTTATTCTCTATCTTCCACGTTTCAACTGAAATTCTGATCAATATCTATGTAATTTATGAATATCTGCAGTATCCTCGAATGAACGATCAGCTGAATCTAAACAAAAGGCGAACGATACAATGGACCCTCGAGCTGCGTTCCCGAAAAGAAAAGCAACCTCTCGAGGGTTACGCAAAAGGCCCGCTGGAACGTTAAACGACGCCTTGGTAGATAAATCGGATAAAGGAGATCGTTCGCCGCGATTTCACGAGTGACCGTTCGCGGGGAACAGCGAGCCCTTTGTCGACGGAAATTTCGCTTCTTATGAGTCGTCGAACCTCGGACGAAGTTTCTACTTGGACCTGGGATAATTAATTAAGCCCGCTTATCTTAACCAAACTTCGGTTGGATTACTCGCGGAACGCAATCCCGAGCACGGTGTCTCGAAGCTTGTTTAGGGGCGCGCGCTTCCGCGTAGCGTTTGGGGGAGTTTCGCGGGCAAACAACAGCGAAGTGGCATTAAGCCTCTGTATCGATGAACCTAGTGGTGCTTAAGAGATTGCTGCAGAGGGGAGCGTTAAGGGATATGTAAAATGGGATATTTTTTATTTTTTAGTTCGCGCAAATCATAATAATATATATTTTATTTATTTTAGAATTTGCATCGATTGATTAGCTCATTCCATATTCTCGTTTCATTTTTCAGCGACTATATAATAAATAAATATTGTAAAAATATTATAATATTGAAATATTGAATGTGATCAACGAATGTCTTAGTAGAAAATTTATACATATTCAAATAATTATTGTAACGATTGCTTTCAATACTGTAATTATTTAGCACTATGATTATTTATTTTCTGGGGTTATTTCTTGCGATTACTGGTTTCCTTATTTTTGTTTTTATGTTTACGGCATTTGAGTGCAATGGGTTTTTAAAAAAATCCAAAATCGAAATTCTGAATTTCTAAAAGTGTCAAGAAGCACGATGAAATTTACGACAGAAAGAATATCTGTTCCCTCCTACGACCTCAATGAACATTATTGTAGAGTGTTAAGCTCAGGTTTAGGTTCTTTCTAGGTGTAAATTTAGATTTAGGGTTTCATGTCGACCGACGGGACACGGCGACTCACCGTCGCCGTTTTCTTTTAACTTTAACCTTTCGCACTTGACGCCTTTCCGGACGTTGACAATAAATATTATTTAAATAGTTTAAACAGTTTCTATTGCTAACGTCAATAGAAGATTTCGGGTAAACACGCATTTCTTATGTTTAACTTTCGTAATCATTCATCAATTCTGATGTCCACGCAGAGGGAACATCCTAGTACATAGGATTAATAATCGTTGTGAGAAGAGAGGAATCGAAGTCCTTTGGCCGAAGAGTCGGTTAAGGGTCGTAGAAAGTGATTAGATTCCAGATATAGATAGATTTTAAATTCCATTATTCTGCAATATCACAAAAATATGCAAAACCCAAAAAATCCAAGTGATCGAAAAAAGATCGAGAAAATCTCAGCGTGCAATCAATTTGATTCTTCTCATCGAGTAGCTGGCACTTTTAGGGAATTTGAAATTACGATAAACGAAAAATGAAGAGAATAAGAAATTGTTAAGGTATAGCAGAGATGTTCTATAATTATAGCACGATGAACGTGAAACTAGCGTACTTACCATCCAAAAAAGGGTTTCATTCGCGAAGCTAGTGTACTGGTCTATCGTTGACAGTACGCTAAATATGAGGCATACCAATACCACCATGAACCTGCAAAAAAGGAAACAATCTCGATTAGTCGATTCGTTTATACTCGCGTATCATTTTAAACAATTGAACAATTTTCTGCCATAGTTGAAATATATGAATATATGAATAAAGTGCAACTAACACAGAACTGCACGACTAAGCCGTAACGTTATTTGTTATAATATATTGCACACAAAATTCATTGCAGTTTTGTTCGCAACGAAATTCCAATGCAGATTTGTTATATCAAATTCTACACCATGGAAATTTCTACACACCGAATGCATGGCAAAATATAAAATTTCAAATGTACCTAAAAATGTGATAGCAGAGAGGGAACATGTAACTCATGCACAGCCCAGTAACACAATAATATATATTTTAATATAAAACAATTATACAATAATATCATACATGTTAAAATCACCAAGATAAAGTATCTCGAAAAACATTGAGAAGTAGAAATAAGGATCGCATTATCATATTTATTAAGAAAATATTAATAGAAAATACATCTCAATATATAATTACCTATGGATTATCTTAAATTACAATTTTAATAACGAATGCATCGAAACGTAAATGTGATATGTTCAACTTTTATGAAATTTATGTAACAAATTTGTTACAATTATTTACCGTTTACATATTAATTATTCAATTCCTCCCTTCATTCCTTTGATCCTAATATTTTAAGTAAATAATATAAGAGATACGAAGAATAATATTTCAGAAATGTAAAATGAATGGTAAGAAAATGAGAAGATCCAATGATTTTCAACCAACAGTTTCTAGAATAATATCCTAATTTTTCTGTCAAATTCGAAAGGCAGACTTGCGTGCTTAAACGCGGAAGTAGAATAAAGAACGCACGGAATGAAAAGATATTCTTCAATGGTTTTTTAATTAGGCGGAAATTTTTAAACGAGAGAGCAACCAACGCAACCATTTTGTATTGGCATGCAGAGTTCATAGGAGGAGCCAGCAAGTTCCCATGTTCCACGAGATTATGTCTAGTGGTCGGAGATACGGTTCCCGCTGAGACTCTCCGGAGATATTCTACTTGCTATTTGACGTACCGTGACATTCTGTTACTGTTTGACTTACTACTACGACCATCTGATTTCCCCTCTCGACTCGAACATTAAAGAGAGACTAACACCAGTCCGCTCCGATTTTATAGTCGCACAGAAACGTGCAATGAAGAAGAAGACACGCAAAAATACGACTTTAAACAGAAACATGATTAAATGACTCTTCTGAAGCGTATTCATCCTCGACTTTAGTAACTGCTTCTCATTTCGTTCAGATCGCAAAATGATTGCACTGCTTTCCGTCCATTCTCGTAATGGTAAAGCATAATATGACGAATATAATTTTCGACACGCATTTTTATCAGTTAAACATAGAAAAACGTACATAATTTTTTCAACAAGATAACTATTCCCCCCTTCGTCAATTTTGTTCTGTTTCACCAATGTTAAAATCTGATCACTTTATACTAAACGATTAACTTGTATTTGCAACTGTGTCGTCATGAGATCGAATGATGTTTGTCTGCTTTTCATAAGCCATGACGATCACAGCAGAGAAGAAGTTGATTAATACTTAACAATGACAAAAAACTCATTGTTCTTTATTTTTTCTTTATATATACTTCTATTTTTATAAATCGCATAATTTAATACATCGTACATATTATTACATGCACTGACAATTTCACCATTTCGAACGTTCCCCAATTTTCCAGTAAACAGTCATTTCCAGCATAAAACTAACTTTGTAATCGTACAATTAATCGTGTCCCAAAGTTAGATGCATACAACATCCGTACGCTATTGATTAATTTATACTTTTCAAAAAACCGCATCTGTACGTATCTCAGAATGAAAATTTCTCAGCTTTCAGATATTTCAAAACTTCAATTGCAATTGAACAATTGCAACGTTGATTGCTTCGAATAATGTACAAATCCTTCAACGAGAACACTACGGTTTCAATTTTATGATAGACATATGGTTTGAAGATATCATTTGGTTCGATGTTCATCAAATGATAAACTTTCGGTGAACTGATGAAACGTAACGTGTATGATCCCATACTGCATACGAGTAATCGAATCTACACGGATTTGAAGGGACCAACGAAAACCGTAATCGCAATGCGGTTATCAATTACCCGCGAATTTATACGCGTTTAGATCACAGTATTAAATCGATCGCCGCTGTTTCAACCGTTGTTTAGTGTGCTTCGGAATTTTTTAGTAACTAGGAAAAATGTTCAATCGGAATTAAACGGTAGAAGTTGGTTCCAGGCCGTTCCACGACTCGTATTTTAAATTTGTGCGTTTAATAACTGAAAGATGTTCGTGTTTGTACGACAAAGTACAAACTACCAATCGTTTCTACGTCATGATTTCATATTCTATGAAATAACTATTTTTATAATATAGAATAACAATATTCGTGAACAACTATAAAAATGAAAAACTGATTTGGGTTTCCAAAATTTTCGGAAAATCTAATAATTTCTAATCTCAGGATATTTTAGGAAACACTTTGCATAAAATTGTGTATAGAAAACAAACGCATTGCTGTTCGTTATAAGATTTCATCTTTACAAAAGAAACACCCTGTATATTATACTTCTGGCATATTATAAAATGGCGTACAATACATTTTATATTTATAATTATATTATAAAATTTGGAAGAAATCTTTTCTTCTTCTAATTAAAATTATACTGCTATTTGAATATCTTTATGGCTAACTATATAAAAGTTTAGTACAAGTTACAAAATAGTTCTGGTTCGTGTTGGACTCGAAATTAGCTTCACAGTACATTACAAGTTCGGTAGTTATAAACTCGGTAACTTACGTGTCAATCACGTTTGTGGTATTCCGTTGTGCATGCTGCTTGGCAACGAGTAAATATCATGAAAATTTCAAGCAGAAGCAAATTTCAGTTAATTTTACTCCTAAGTTTTATGTTAAAGTTCTCAGAAAAGGACTGATTTTACAATGAAGCCATTTTATTTCAAAGTAGAATAAGTCAAATTTTAGAAAAAGTGCGTTATTGTAAATATAAAGGAAGAAATCGCTAACTAATCTTCTAAAATTCGGTTTACATTTAAAGAGACGACTTTTATATATGTAGAAACATTAATTAAACATCTGGCGATAAACACTTCACATGTGTATAAAAAAGTCGGCCAACCCCTTTTCTAATTGTACGCAGAAATCTCGATACATGCGTGTATTTTCAATCTCGTTATTTTCGCTCATTTAATTGAACTTTAGAAAAACGAGAGAGTAACAGAAATCGCGGATATGGAAGGAACTCCATCGTGTTTTGCTGCCACGCGAGCAACGAAACTTTCCAGATCGTTCGAGCAAATTTTTCCGCGATTCTACACAGGACAAATTCAACTGAGAAACGATTTAATTTATGCCCGTTGTTAGCAGCAGCACGCGAAGAAGATCCACGAAGCGGGTTCGGAATAACGAACGAAGCAACGCGATGGAATATGCACGAACACGATATGTAGGCCGCTATTTAAGAGTCCGGAATGCAGATACCGCCGGATTTCGCAACGCGGTTCGAATACTTTCATCCAATTTCTGGTTAATCCCGCGCAACGCGTCACGAGTTTTAACGGAACAGCCCGACGTTTGATTAAAATTAATTGTCCGGGAATTACGACGATTGTACCTGAACGCTGTGTACGCGAAATCAACCAACTGGAAGTTTCAACTTGTCGTTCTCAAATTTCGTGCGCTGAGTTTAGTGGAACTAAAAACAGTTAATAATTAATTATTCTGCGACAGTTGTGTGTAAAATAAGTCGTACTTTGAGCTTCGAAATGAACGGAGGTCCATTTTTCGCCAAATATCCAAGAATAATATAAATTTCGTAAAAGAATATACAATCATTCCTCCACTTTCACTCGATACCCCCGAACAATAAAAAAATCCATTCAACAGAAATTGAATTGAATCTCTGAACACCCACGATGTCACAATACCACGTATCGCGTTCCAAAAAGCACGGGGTGCCGCGTTCCACAAAAAAAAAACTCGTCGCCTAAACCCGTCGTCAGATAACAAACCCCTTAACCCAAATTTCCAGTACAAAACAGCACGCAAAGCCCGCGAACTCCACCGCAAAGAGGAGAATAAAGCAAAGGGAAAAAAAGAGTGAGACGGTGGTGGTGTCTTGCGGTGCGATTGATACAAGAAGAGGTACCGCGTACCACCTTGAAAAAAAAAGGAAATTAGGAAAAAAGGAGGCGAGGAAGAGGGAAAAGAGATCCGAGCGTGGAGAACAATTATCATAGTAGGTCGACGAAGGTGACCCGCGAAGCGAGGATGGCTGTGGGGTGCGCTCGGAATTATAGTCGTCTGACACGCCATCTTAAAGCGTGTTCCACGGCGAAGCCGACTTCGTTAACGCGCGGCTCGTCGTTACTTAACGAGCTGTCGCTCGCTAATAAATTACACCCAGAAGCGGACGAGCTGCGGCAATTACCGATGCCTTCGGATTCGCCGCGAATTTAACCGTTCCTGTCGACGATGCGGGAGAACGCGTGGATGCCGGCCACGTTTTAATTCGAACCCCTGTTCGACGCTCTCATTGATCGTCGCTACTGATTTTCCTCGTTCCTTCCTTCCACGTCGCTAATTGATATTTATATCAACTGTGCTACCACTTCCGTCGCATTCAACGTGCATTAATCATTCTTTTTAATATTGTCACAATTTTTATTTATTTTTAGCATGAAACATTTTTGCGAATATCATGTTTTTGAAAGGATACGCGTGGCGTTACCAACTTCCGCTTCTCAGCAAACACATTTACAGTCATCTACTTTCGTTACTCGGAGGTACATTTTCGATAGGAAATTGTTTCAAAATTAATTTCATTTAATTCACGTCATCTACAAAAGAGAGACGCTCGTTCGCTCCGTTTTTCAAATTTACATTCACTTATTTCTTCACCGTTCAAGATAACACATCGGAATTTTTCTTTATAAAATCTAGATTTTTACTTTTTTTAAGTTTCTCTTTAAGTTTATTTAAATTGTTAAGAAGTTGTTACTTGTTAGTAAAAATTCTTATTAAAACTCAAGCAATATGAAAGGTAATTAGGATGAAATTATCTTATCAAACGCCACATACGCCACTGAAATGGCTCTCTCTGTTATATAGATATGTGTGGGATAAAACGAAGACAAGAGAATAAATAAAAAGACAAAAAGGCATTAACAGTATATTTAATCAATACAGATCTACTCTCTTTCGAGGTTGATTGTTTCCCTTATCCATCTTCTTGCCTAGCCAGCTCCACCTTGCTCCTCGACTGTTCTTTCGTGTCGACTGTTAGCCTACTGTACATCATCGGTCAGCAACCTACGACCCACGGGTCACTAAGTTACCCGTTTGGAAATTTCAAGTGACCCACGTGAGTTCTGCAAACAATGTATAACGTAATAAAAGAAAAAAATTAAAAAACATCAATATTACAGTATTTACCTAAACTTTCAGATCATATAAATAATAAGATTAACATTTTTATTCGATTATAAAGTTGTAATTGTAATAATATAATATATTTTGAAATATTGTGATCAGTTTTGTCTCACAACGAGAACAGATTGCAGGTCTCTTACTATCGCACGCATTTTACTGTCCACATATTTATGTTTAACGTATCGCTTGACTAATCATAAAAACGTGGCAAAATTATATAGTGTCCTCAAAATATGGTATAAGAAGAAGAAGATCACGATACGAATGCGAAAATTGTAATGTGGGACTTTAATTCTAATTGTTCCTTACTTCAAAGCGTATCACACACAATTATACTATTAATTAATAAAGTATACGTCTTTAAATACATTTATTGCGTATTTTTCGAATTCCTTATACGAAAATGTACGAATAAATTATAATTTACACCCTTAATAACAACTCTATTCCAATGTAATGTCATAGTAAGAAGCGTCGAAGATTAATGATATTTTTTGAACTATTAGAGAATAAGTTTGAAACTTATTCAGAGAACTAGAAGAAAAACTAAAATAATTAATCGAAAGAGAGATACTTAAATGAAACAAAAATCCACCGATAATTTTAAATACTTGGTCTCTAAACAGATTTAGATACTAGATGGAATATAAGAATTTATAATGCAAAAGAAAATACATTTTGTACAAATATATAATACAATTTCGCAGAAAAGTTGCAGCAGAATGCATACTGAAACAGAAGCAAATCGATGCGTTTACCGATCAATCTGTAACGAGCGTACGTTTTCCCAGGCCACGCGATACAGAGTCGAGCACTCGATGCGTTCGCGCCTATCACTCGCAGCTGCATCCTGGACGTTATTGATTTTTTAAACGACGCGTCTGCGACTACGAGAATTCAGTCACCGAACGAATTCATTTTCAGCATTGACGAGTCCTTTGATCGTGCCATCTTTGATCTCTCGTGAAAGTGCCGGTATTTATACGAACAAGGATAAAAAAAGGGACCACAACCAGGAAATGGTATCCGTTTCGTTGCATTCTTGTGCAACGAAATTTGCGAATCGCTAGCTTTCCATCTAAGAATTACGGATATTTGAATTGCTGTAACTTCGTAAAGGAAAATTGTAGAATAATCTACCGCGGCTCATTTTAAAGCGAGAAGCTACTACTTAGTCTTGAATTTCATTTTCTCGAAGATTGTTTTCTGTTGCATAATGGGCAACGATATTGAAGTTGCTTTTTCTCATTTCAGGTTTTACAAATGAGAAGAAATTTCTTTTGAAATGGTTTTGCAAACGGAAGTCTACCCTTTAGAACGTGCCCAAAAAAGTTGACGTACGATTTTTTTCACCGTTTTATGCAACACTGCTGTTGCTTTTATTATTACACGTATCGAACAAAATACGTGTGCTGGCGGGCGTGTGGTCCACGAGTGACCGCGAGTGTTTGCAGCATCCGTTCAACCACCACTTTATAGATGATATCATCCACATATTGCGATGACCGTCAAAACTAACTTTAGTTAGTGACCCATATAAATATTGCATGATGCGTTGCCATATTAATTCACGACCGCCCACAAACAACCACCAGCCCAGTTTCGTGGTTCCAACGAGCCTCGAAAATGCTCCGTTTCAGTTCAACTTTATGAGCTTGAATGAAGTTTATGAGCACTTTTGATCTGGGAGAGGAAAGGGATGATTCCACTATCTGGAATTGAATCTAGGCCCTCTCATCGCCAAGCCATGATTACAATCTTAACTAAAATGTCCCTTCAGATTTTTCAATTCTTATAATTCCCTTTCTGTTAGGCGCGTAAAAATCTCCAAGTCTTATATGCTAATGGTCACATTTATTTAAATATCCCTTTTCCTTCGTTCGATCATACATTCATTATTTTTTTTTTTTTTTTTTTTTTTTTAGGATAATTGTTTTATTTTCAATTGAGGATGAATCAAACTCGCTTGCTCATATAATTGATATGCAATAATTTTTAGAGGGAAATCATAAAACACAGTTGTCATATTACTAAAAGATGAACCCTAAAATGTAAATCAGATACAAAATGAAAGAGATTGATGATACAAATCGATGGATAAGAATTAATTTCACGAAGGCACACACAAGCGGACACAATAGTCTATACAGCAAAGGCTCGGCGAGCCTAATTGCGACCTCGGCAATTTACATGCAAATCTCGTCTGTTACATTCGATAATATATAGTTAGTTGGCTACGGAAAAACGGAGCGAGAACTAGGAGTAGAAGAAGTGGAAATTTTAGTGTTACTTTTATTATTATTTTTATGTATTCCTAGCCCTGTTTACGCGCAAATATCACGTAAAAAATCTGTAGTTAAGACTTATAGTTAATCTACGATCGATCTCACAGACTTCTAATGTAATAGCTTTCGATAACGACACCTCAACTGCTAAAGTTTTACTCTGTAATTTTAATTAATTTTTCTCGCAGCTAATCATTTCACACCACGATTACTGGGTCACCTTATATCCCTCGCTGATCACCCTAACTAACGAATTTATCTGTTCAATTAACGTTCAATTAAATTTCGATTAAATTTCAGTTATGTTTCACTCGTTCGTGGTGAAATCTAAACTATGTCTGACAACATTGAATAAAATCAGCAAAACATGAAATAATAATAATTAGAATAAATAAAATATTTGGAAAGTATTAGAAAACAATGTAGGACTCTTTTAAAAGTAATAAATTGTTATAAAATAAATTTTTTTTTCTAAGTATCGAGCGATTGAACGGTAAATAGTTGAATTCGTATTTTTAAAATGCCATAAGACTTATACCTTGCTGACAAGCATCTATGAATAACAGAGTAATATTTTTATAATTATAAATATACCAAAGATTTCAATTTTAATATTACTATATAACAATGAAACTCTAAAACTTTTATGTTATCAAATTATTTGTAATTTTTAAGCAAAAACATAAAAATCAAATATTAATAGATACGAACAATGAATAAAAATATTAATCGATACACACAATCGAACATTCACGAATCGCAGATAAAAACAATGTGAAAAGTATCGTTTGTATTGATTCGCGTTGATCGTAGACCATTTAATGAAGCGATTCGTTTGACAGGGGATGAATTCTCGAGCAAGCTTCTCGACCGTCCTCCACTATGAAGAGTCTATCATCGTGTCTGAAACGCGGTAACTATATCTACGAGCCACCCTGAGTATACGACGAGAGGAAACTGTACACCTAAGTGGTATTTGTTCAGAAAAAATGTTTTCCAAACTTTTCTCACCACGGAACACTTCCCAATCCTACAATTTTCTTTTCTTAACAACTTTAAGATAAATTTGAGTTTCTGGTTATAATTTTTCTTTTCAAATTGTTTTAAAATGTTTCATTCTTCTTTACTTTCAGTTTCACAACTTTTCGCGGTACGCTTGACGATTGCTTGTGGAATAAAAGGAGCGAACATTTGGGAAACGCTGTTAGGGAGCTTCCTCTTATTTGTATGTCTGTTGGATGACAACTCACTATCTCATGAAACATAGTTACTCAAAAATAGCTAATAATAAGTGACTGCTGTATAAACTTGAATAGGTTACTCATCCCCTGTCTCGCTTCTAACTTATGTCCCATCCTTAACCCTTGGCTACTTCCTCGAACCTTTGAAACTGTTCTTTCTTCAGCTCCTTACAAATCCTTTAAATACCAAACGGCGAAAAATCCAGAACAGAATTCTTCGCTTCGCGTTAAACTAGAAACCACGTACCTCTCGAATGAAACCTTCCTTTGGAGTTTGAAACGCGTCGTACTTAATTCGACATATCTCTAAATCGAGTAAGTTCGATTGACAATTGCTGATCGGAAAAAAGAATGTTAGATTCTCCCAAGCGACGAGCGATAAAACACATCCGATGACACACAGGGCGACATTTATCTGCAGGCATTTGGCAAACCAGCCCGCGACAAATCACCACCGCAAATCGACAAATAACGAGCTCGCGCGTACGTACATACGCCGTGGTCGAAACATTCGCTGGCGACCATGCACGCGGTTAATATCGAGCGGAAACGATTGGTAAAGTAATACAAACCGCCGCAATTTCACCGTTCGTTGAAAATGAAATTCCCACGCCAGCCAGCTGGCCAGTATGCCGCCTGTTATTAAGCGGCCCGCGTCTATGGTTGACTGACCGTTCGTACCAACTGAGGAACGCGCTAACGAAAACTGATTAGTACAATGTTCGATTATTTCAATATGTCAACGTAGAAACAGAAATGTATCTTGTGTTGAGAAATAGAATTCTGGGTATACACAGTGAAAGAAACCCATCGGTCCGAGCGAGCCTCCAACTGTTTACGCCTAAGGCTCTGGAAGACTAACTTTGCGTCATCATTAGCGTATTATTAGGTTGTAATATAGAAAATGTCCAATTTTTGGGATTAACTTCAAATGCATACAACTTTTTTAACGAACAATATTTTTAATCAAAATAAGTTTCTAGCTTTTAATTCCATTTTTATAAAAATCTGGTCTTCCAGTATTAATATATTCTTTAATGGTGTCTTCAACGTTTGTTTGATTCCTGAAGGTTTTTCCTTTCAAGAAAGGAAAGAGATCCAAAAATGGTTCACTGTGATTTCGAATCAATAACGAATCGCATATTTCCTGACGGTGAAACTTTTGTCGATCGTTCGATTCGTATTCAAGTAACGTAATGGTACTTACATCGAATTCTCAGGAAAATTCTCTGACCATTTTTCATAGATTTTCTTCAACTGAGAGCTTCAACTGCTCGTCAATAATGCTCTGCTCTGGCCAACCACGAGGCTCATTTTTAAGGCTTTCATCTCTGGTCTCAAATTTTTTATACCGTCGACCAACTGTACGCTCATTGATTGCATCGTGATCAAATGCATCGTTAATGTTTCGACGTGCAGCTGCGTTCTTACCACTTTTCCGATCGTGCAAGAAAAGTCATCTCGCAAAACGAATCGTGAATTCGTGAAAGAATTACGTAGAAACATTTTAATGTTTTTTATTAAAACAGAATTTAAAGTAATAATGAATCAAAATCAAACATTTCATATATTACAAAGTAATAGCACGAAACGTCATGAATACGACAGCAAGTAATACTTGTTCTTATTTTTGTTATCTATGTAATGGTTATGTATGTATTTGTGATACCTTTTTAAATAAATTTATGCAGTTTCTGTTTTTATCTTGTTGCACTGGCTTATGAACTTACTTTTTTCAGTATACTGTTTTGTGAGTTTTCATGTTAATATTGGTAAAATGTCGTTTTCGCAAGGGAAACTCTGTCGATTAGCCCAATCGCTGCCAACCACGAGTATACTCGTGGATACCCAGGGTTTACCGATTGCCAGCACAAGTTTATATTTTAAATGTGTCATAATGTTAATTTGGAATTTAATTGTTCTAAAATGTATAATATACTCCAAATACAACTACCATGTAATTCATTTGAATGAATTGATGAAATATTTCATTTTTCCCGTACAAATATAGAAAGCGTTTTATCTCAGTTCATTCCAAACAATCCTTTTAAATAAATTTGCCTGCAAATATATACATATATTTTCCACTGTAATTCAATAAAACACGTTGAAGCAAAAAGTATGTATTCTCCAAACAAATACATGAGACAAATAATTAAATATGCATAAATAACGTACAATATCAAGCGATCGTCGAATTAACGTTGACTGGAACAAGTACAGAGTACAATCGAGATTTGAATCACACGCTGGCACGCAAAGAGAAGAGATCCATAAAAGCTACCAGTGTACCATATCTTAATTTCATACAATTTATTCCTCCACGTTAACATAAAACGTAGAAAGCTGAGAAAAGGCTAATGAAATTTTAATTCCCTTAATACCACATCCGCAATAAAATCTATCTGTACACGTACAGTTTTTTAAAAGAATTGACCACAAATTGATATCTCCTATATACATCATCGTACACATTCTCCGATTAATTCATAATTGCTTTAAAAGGCTTTCAGCGGTATTGTACTACATAATGTATGACCAATTTCAAGTACACTGTATGTTAATTGTTACTTTGCAAGCACTTTAGGTCTATCGAAATGATGTATATAATAACGAGAATAAATGATAACTTAAACTGGTGATAAAATAACTGGTGAACATAGTAATTCAACTGGGAACATAACGAAGGACACATTTATCGGAGAACGCGTAGAACGTTCCAATTTACCATTTTAATGTGAGAAGGCGATAAACGTCTTTTTCTGCCCCCCGAGGGACTCACTGGCAAAAAATCGATCGCTCGATTAGATCGTCCTGTTCACTCGACTTAACTACCTCGGTGACTTTCGATTTTCCCTTTAATTAAAGCGTATAGCGAAGGGACGAAAATTTTCTGCTACCATCGATGTCCGGCATATTGGGACGAAGGAACTCGATGGTATCTCACGAAAGAAATTGCAAACCTGGTTTCAATACAAGTGCTACTAAATTATACTGCATAAATGTATAAAAAATTTATAATATTTCAAAAGTAACTACATTTATCGAGTTACGCCTTTGAAATTATATTTTCGATAGCTGAACTGTAATGATTATATTTTTCATTCTTTTATACGATACGTAGAGTGACTCGTTCAACTCTTAACAATTCTATATCGAGGCGGTTTCAACATTTTAATTTATCTCGTTAATTAAACCTCGTCTTTTTGTTTATTGAAACGTTTTTCGTATGTTAAATTACTTCAAAATCTAATCATTAATAAATTCACTGAAAATAGTTTTGGTTTGCTTTTGAAAAAACTTTTGGGCTTCAAAGGGTTAACTGCGCTGCTTAAATTTCTTCGTAAATTATTTATTACATATAAGAAAAGTTCAAGCGACAGTTATTTGGTATCAAACGGTAGATACAATGTAATAATTCATTTCTTAAACATCTTTCTATGTGACAAGTAATTTACGAGTAAACTTAAGCGATACAGCTAAAAGACTCAGTCTGTACATTTATTAATTCATAATAATAATATAAATACACATATTTGACGTTGCACTGAAAAGCAAAAACTTGCTGCAAAGGTATCGACGATTCGCGTAACGATGTTCATTTCTCTGAGGTTAAGGGGTTAACGATGCTCGCGCGTCTCGCAGAAACGAAAAAAAATTCGTGACACGATGCAAACAGGGAAATCGTGCGCGTGCATCGTCTAAAAATAACAAACGCCGCGTAAATAGCTTGCATATGCATCGCGGCTAATAACGTCGCTATTTATACGCTGGTAAAGTAGGCCGCGGCATTAGCGTCCTTTCCGTTCACGCGACTTCGTGCGTTGCTCGAACGAATAAGTCCCGAGGGATTCCTCTGCGCTACTAGGTATAATCGACCAGGAAATCTCAGGTGATAAAGGGAATTTCATTCGAGTTAAAAAATGTTCAAACATTCATTTGTCTATGAAGGTTTTCTCGTTTGGGCTTCGAAAATGTTTGTGCCTGTTTTTTAGTGAAATACGTGTCGAATATACTTGATCGAACAGGGAGAAGATAGTATTTTCGATTCAAAAAATGAAGAAGAATTAAATGTCATTCATTTCAAGTAATAAAATTAAACGTTATTCATTTCTTATAAAAATCAGTTTGCTTAGAAGAATTATATTGGTGGATCGCATTATACCCTCGATCAACTCTGTTATAAAATTCTATATAACACGTACAACTTTTCAATAACCCACATATGTCCGTCTCACTAATCGATTGAAATAAACACAAAATTTTCTTACATATTCTCTTCTACGTATGTTAATTTATGTTGTCACATAATATCTCTGCTCTGCTTCCATTTCATATAACACGATTTCAATATTTGCACGGGAGTCGATGCGTTTAGGAAAGCGCATCGACCATTGGTGTGACCCAGTGATCACTCATTCCTCGGATGGGGAGTGTGTCTCGTCGTCCTCCCAGCAGCGCCGAGGACAGTCACCGTGGGGTTTTAGCCGGTAAGAATCTGGCATACCTCCATGAAGATTTATTTCCCCACGTTCAAAGAAAAAAGGCAAGACGGTGTGCATCAGTCAAAGTACGCATCTTCAAAGAGGGTAAGAAGTAGAAGTTGGTTCCTGTACAGAGCCAATCGAGGAAACGAACGAGAATATGAGAAATAGTCGCAGCTGAAGAACAGTGTAAATGTGAAACTAAACGTAGAGAACGAGAAGAAGAATTTCGAGATACGACAGAAAAGGAATTAACCGAGTTATAGAAGGGTTAACTGTATCGAAGCATAGGTCGAGGACGACTATTTCAATTGTTGGTTAAGATAAACGAAAATTTCAAGCGAAATTTGTCGAACTTAATAATAGAAAGGCAAAGAAAGCAATGCAAGTTGTATGATTTGTTCACGATCTGTTACTTTATTTCTGAATCAGCGGTTCGTAATATTTAATGCACAGCGTAGAGGAAATCATCCCACGAATCTCTTCCGTGTTCAACTACTAAATTACACAAATGAATGAAATATTCCATTGCCAGGAAACAATTTATTTGCGCTGGATACCCGCAGCTTATACGATCCACCGAACTAAATTAATTAAACCGTGTTATTAATCGCCCACCATCCTAAACTGATGATATTACTAGGTTTGTAAAATTAATCGTATCATTATTGCGGTGCTTCTGTTGATGCGTATTATTTTTCGCTAAATTCATTATCACGCTTCGTTTGATTGACGGTCAATTAGTGGAATAAAATTTCATTCTGAACCTAAATCTAAAGTAAAGGCCAACTCGTATTTATTATCGACATACGATTAATCGTATGCAATTCTATGTAAATAATTCTTATAAATTATGGAATGTTTCATAGAAAATATTACAAGCTGTTTTACCAGAATTCATTTCACAAATAAATCGTCCTTACCCTACAAATTGTAATTTTTGAATTTGATTACCCTGGGTGCTAAGCTATCAAAGTAGTAGTGCCCCATAGCCAAGTCATGGTTATTAAATTAATCAATTCTAGGCTCTAATAGCAAGAGAAACCGTTTGAATTAGATGAGCAGTAATTACAATGTGTAAAATAGCTTCCAAATGAACGCAATGATGTTTGATAAACAGTTCGCAATGGAACAGATATAATCCGTGATATCGATGATATAGTATTATGAATATCAATTAATTCCTTAATTATTCACTATGATTTATTAATATAATCTCGTTAAGAAAAGTGTAGTCTAAAACGATGTAATAATTAATTTATATTTCGTTTGAATACATATTTAAACGAAAATATTTGCTTGAATTCTTGAAAAGTATTCTGCTTTCAATTTAATTTCATTTAATTTTCTCTAATGCTTGCAGAGCATTATTCAGAATCTCGCGATAAATAAAAAATTTATTCGATTCTATTTAAAAGCGAAAAATACTTTACACAAATAATACATGAACGTGTCTAAATAATAAATACTAGAATGATGAAAAATTAATTTTAACGATCCCCGTGTTATTGCGAAAATAATATAAATAATTCATTCCCAACTAATTGTTCGACCTAGTTACTCCAATGAAAGAATTGTTTATTTAATTTCATTGATCGTCGATAATTTTTAATCACAGTATAACATAGATACTTTTAACTCGTCGATATCTCTAGTAATTAACAAATGTAGATCTAGAAAGATGGGAGTGCGTGTATGCATGCTCGCAATGATCAAACTGTCATCCATTTTCAATCTTTCTACACCCTGTATCGAGACTCTATCCCATATTGCTACACTGTTCGTCTTCTCTATATACATACGTATATTTAATTAATTACGTTGACGCGAATACCACACGTAGAATCGACTGAAAAACAAATTAAATCACGCGGTTCGAGCGATATTCGACGCAAGCGAAAAACAAATTCACGTTTCCGGAAATGAACGTCGCATTCGGCGCGGGCAAAGTGAAAGGCGCTTCCGTCGCAATTTCCTGACGCGCCGCGCCGTCAAAACTTCGATAACGTACTTTATTATCACCGAACGAACTTGCCCGGCCGGCTCGATTCTCTCGAATAAACTGACTAGCAATAAAAGGGAGAACAGAAACGATCAAAGAATTGGTCGACGATCGTTCGCGCGACCACCGCAACGATGAAGCAAAGATTGGTCTTCCGCAAGTTGCGAAACAAAAATTTCGAGATCTCTTGAGCGTACGAGACGGTCGTTCGGATGTTATCGGGACAGTAGTTAGAAATGGAAAGCTATGGGCGCTCAAGGGTATTACGAATTAGGTTTTTCCAGCGTCGGGTCACGAGCAAGGAAAATCGATCGATGTATAAGCGCGGTAAGAGTGCGGGGGCTGTGTTCCAGTAATTCAGAGCTGCATATTTGAATTCAACCGAACGTGGTAGCGTGTTGATCCTCGAACAGCTGGACAAGAATAGAGAAAAGGTATAGAAGTGGAACGTGCATCGAGCAATAATTATTGTAATTAAGTTCTCTCGAAGAAAATGAATCGAAACGCTATGTAAATTAAGCTAACTTCAGTAATCGTCAATTTTCAATATTTAAAAAACTGACGTCGCGTGTCATCTTAGTTTCAGTTTCGTGAGGATGGAATAAAAATTGTATAAATTAATGAAACGCTCAAACGACCGGTATAATAATCGTCGATATTTTAAAATTATATGTACATATAATTTTAATCTTAGTAAACCAACAATGCCACGTTGTCGATCGTGATTTCCGTTTCGACCAGCGAATAAAGTTAAATCGTAAACGAAAGGCGCAAACTACGCGAAGCTTGTCGCGAGGCACTGAGAAAAATCGCCCGCGACGTGGCGAACGAGCGAGAAAAAGGCGAAAAATGAAGGGGAAACGATAAGACAGCCATTTGCACGATAAAAACACGCTCGCTCGCGCCTCCGCGATCGATCAACTTCGACGCTACGCTCCACCGTGGCGTATTTTGTTTTCGTTATGAATTATTGAAAGGGTTGCGCGCGGTACTTGACGGCGACTTGAACGAAGAAAAAAGAGAAAAAAGAGAAAAAAAGGGCACGAACAAGGGAAGCGAGAAAAAGGGGCGGAAGAATAACGGAGAACGTCCGGACGCTGAATAATACATGCGAGAGGAGCGAGCGCCGCGACATTTGCGCGGGAAAATCAAAAACGGACTTTCACGATGCGTGGAACGGAGATGCAAACGGAAATAAAACGGTAGTTAGGAACAACGGGGGCCGCGAATGGCAGGAAAAACATGTTCAACCACCGTCTGGCTTGTCCCTTTTCACCTCCGTTCGCGGCGGTAATTTCACGAAATGCAGATCATCGAGGGTAAAAGTATTTCGCTGAACGTAGAATAACGGTGGTTGTGTTCCTGATGGTATCGCGACTTGAATATCGAGCAACGGAATTATTGTATTTTTCCTTGCTATTTTTCTTTGCAACACCATGTATACCACAGTTAAAATGAAAATTTATATTTTATACAGATTTTTGTTAGAAAAAATTCGATTATTATTTAATAAGAGAATATTTAAAATATCATCGTTCTAATATTGCCAGTTTAACAATCGGTAAACATTTTATTAAATAACTGTATAAACTGTACAAAGTGGAGCTTTAATACTCGAGAATTTATAAGCTTCGAATATTAAACTTATTTTTCTCGAACATGAAAGATCAATAATTGACTATCAATAAATTAGTTGATTAAAATTCAATTACTTCTTCAACTCTAGCAATTTAAATCCTATTTTGTACGAGCAGGAGTTCCGCATATAAAATGGAAGCCTCCCAAATATCCAGAGGAACAAATTCACCAGACAAATCTGATCCTCCACCTTGAATTGACGGCATGAGCAACAGCCCCGATAGCTTTCAACATGAAGCATTTACAACAAGCGACGCACTCGTACGCCCCACAAAAGCTCTCTACGGATAAATGCGAGGTTTAACAGAGAGAGAGAGAGCGAGAGAGAGTACCATCCAACACGTACCATCGCCATTAAAGGTAAAAAAACGGTCGCTTTTCAGCTGAGATTCCAATACGCTGTCGAAGAACGTCTCTCGCGTGTTTTACAGTCCAAAAAAAATCAACGATTAATAAAATATAAAATTAATAGTGTCAAGCCTGCAACTGCCAGGACTATCTCTCCTTTCCTAGCAATAATTATTGAAAAGATTAGAATAGAATAAAAATTCGCAGGACGCGCGTAATAGAATGGTGTGCAATGGCGTCAGAGATTGCACCTCCTCAACAGTATCAATATTTTCGAAGCGCTTATCACATGGACGATAATCGTTTCTATTATTTCACATTTGCGACATCAGATTACGAAAGATTGGTAGAAAATCGCGTTAAAATAATTTGATATAGCTAGAAAGCTTGCAACGTACCTACTTACTCGTCATACTGTGATTTTAAACAGTGTAATTCATTTATTTTAGAAGAAAAGAAGGAAAAGTATTGTATTTAGAAGAAAGAGAAAAAGATCCGAGGCAACCTTTCTATACTGGCCTTTAAAAGGACCGCATCGCAGTCCTCTCTTAACCTTTCCATTCCCACAAAATAACTTTCTGACCTAATTATACTATACTCGCGACACAAGCCTGCTACTTAAGCAAGCACAGGACGAAATGCTCCTCCATTGCTCTCCTCTTCTCTTCTTCGGCTCTTTATTACAGCGCTACACATCACTTGGACTCAAGACTACCGTTAGTCTTCAAGAAATCCACCTTATATCACTTAAAACCCTGCAGTTAGTACCAAACTGCACGCATATAGGTCCACACAGACCATTATACAGTGCGCCTAATCCCACGCGATCAAGTTCTTACGAATGATACAGGTCTTAGGAGCCAACAAGTCCTAGTCTGTTCCATCGAACGCGTTAATCATCAATAAAATTTTGGTAGCTTCAAAACTTGCTCCCTTTTAAGTAGAACACGTTGACGTGCAAGAGTTAAAGAATAGTGCTCATAACGATAAAAAACATGTCACGAATTTCTCTATTTTTAAATGCTTCCTTTAAAAGACCCATTAAGAAATACTTGGGGCCTGTATTATAAACCAAAGGAATGGTCAATGGTTGCTGATTACAAAATTTGCAGATCCCTTTGCTTTATGACATAGACTCAAGTATTTCTTAATGGGCCTTAACAATATTCATCGATCCAAGATCCACACGCAGAACGGACTGAATATCAAAAGAATACCATCGTGGAGTGCATTAAAAAACAAACTTAACGATCAATCCAACTTCATACATTGCCACCAAACGGTGGCGATAAAGACAGAACACGCCAGCGTTCTATGAATGCGAGGACGAAAAATCTATACAAGAAACGTGTCCAATAACCAACAATCCCACAGAGCCCATAATAAACGAGCGCACACGATCGAGCCTACTCGTACGAAAAAAAGAAAAAAAAAGAAAAAGAAAAACAACCATCAATCCATGCCTGATTCAAATCAAACGACCCGGCCAGCCAGTCACTCTCTACTAAGAACTGCAATGAAAATACTCACACGGCGATATGATAGAAGATACAGACCCATCCGACAGGATGCTCCAGGAACACGTACAGCCTCTCCTGGAACGTCTTCCCCTTCTTATGGTGGAACACGTACTTGGCCTTGAACTCCTGGTCGATCGGCAGGTAAATCGGGTAATAAGGATCCGGCACTTCGGTTTGGTTCAAACTAGGTGGGCCGACCTCCGCGGTGGTCATATCGTTGGTGATAATGTCGTCCTTGCTCTTGTTCCGTCTGTACTTCCTCTTCATCGGCGTCGGGACACGTTTGTGGTGGGCCTCGCCGAATCGCGGCGATCGGAACCGCCTGAGGAAGGTGAACCTAGGATTAGGGGACGCGGACGCCTCCTCGAGCTGCCCGCCGTTGTCCTCCGTGTCCTCCGTCTCGCTGCCAGGCGTTTTCAAGGCCGTGTCCTCGGACTCGAGGCAGTGCTCCGCGACCAGCTCGTCCTCGCTGGCCTGCAGGGCGGCGTACGCGGCCGCCGCGCTCGATCGCTTTTCCGTCAGCCTGGACGAGTGCTCCTTCCCTCGTGGACGAGTCTCGTTGATCTCACCTGAACATTACCAGCTATTATACCGTGACACGCGACTCGCCCTCGTCACGCGATCTTTTCTCGGCTGCTCGTTTCCTTTCCAAGCGTTTCGAAGAGTTTCGAATTTTCACGCGCGCTCGTCGACCGGTTTTGGGGAGAACGCCGGAGAACTGGGTGGTGCGGGTGGTTTTAGACTTTCGCCTGTTCGCTGTTGGGACGATACGATTCTGTTCTACGGTTTTAATGCGAAGAGATCGATACCACGTCGGAGATACTTCGATTGTGATTGTTAAACGTGCGCTGTGTTTTGAATTCGATAAATTGCTCGCAATTAGTTGGTTCGGATGGACGATGATAATAAATATATTTTGTGTAGAATTTTTTTTAAAAGACATTGTAAAAGTTCTGAATGAACTCAAATTCAGTTTATTTCTAGGATAACTTCCGATAATCCTAAAAATGAGTATTATTAATTTATTAAACAAATGCTGATAATAAAACAATCCTGTTCCCTATAATTATCCGTTGTTCTAATCACCAACATCCTACTACAGCAGTTCTCATGGAATCGAACTGATTTCGTTCCCAAACCGTTTTCACAATCCACTGGCTGTTCAATCGTCCTAATTGGCTTACAACAGAACTGCAATATAGTTTTACGAAGCAACAAATATCGTAATCCTCGAATAACTACTTTCGATTTCGTTTTCCATAATAATCTCCATGATCTACCGAGACTCTTGTTTATTTAACAGAACCGGAACCATGCTATTCTCTTTATATCTTCCTGTATTTATTTTAAGTACGACGGTTTTCGTGTTAAACTCGATTATTAAATAACAAACTGTTTCATAGTTATGAATAAATATCAGAACTAAATTTATCTATATCAAAAAAGGTTAAATCATATTAATATTCTATTTCGACGTTCGATATTGTATAATGTCCCGTCATTTCTTCTAATAATTGAATAACACATGTAAAAGGAATTAAAAATTTTTGTCATTTTTCGCATTCATACATTTCATTGTGACGAGCTGATTCAACATCGCGTTGTTTTGACCTAGGCGCTATGACGAGCAGAAGCGGCAGTCAAATGTTTCACGATGTTTCACGGTCTGC
This sequence comes from Xylocopa sonorina, assembly GCF_050948175.1. Classification (NCBI taxonomy): domain Eukaryota; kingdom Metazoa; phylum Arthropoda; class Insecta; order Hymenoptera; family Apidae; genus Xylocopa; species Xylocopa sonorina. The sequence continues at coordinate 2,429,474 of NC_135195.1, read as the reverse complement.
ACTGATTAGAGTCACGCGATACGCGCAATGAGTAGTCTTAGAGCGTTAAAGAAGAAGGAATCGGACAAGCGGTGTAATAAAGTAAATCTCAAACTCTTACTAGTCTTCTGAACCCTTTCCATTTTACACCATATCGAGTATTTTCATTTTATTGTATATTGTTGGGATACCAAAATATCCCAAATTTATTATATATATTAAGAGAATGTAAAATACTTTCTCGTGTTACAGCGTGTTATCTAATTTATTACCAAGGTTAGTGTTACCCTTATTGGCAATTTAAGCGTTTAGATGCTCCTAGTCAATCGCAATTGACATATCGTAAACTTAGTTCTTCAGAGTAGCACTGACGAACACGTGGACGGCAATCGATGACCTTAGAAACAGATATCAAACTTCACGCTGACCGATGTATAGACGAGAAGAAGAAAACGGTACTTAGACGTGGACGTACGGATAGTCTAAGGACGCGTGAATGATAGACTGATGAACTTCTCGCTAAATTCTAAACCTACAATTCAATACAACAATCTTCCCACTTTTCTGGACAGGATACTAGAACACACTCTTATACTGTCAAATTAGTATATAACAGATTTAGATTTGAACTTTTAGATTTGATATCAAGATTGATTCATTTACTCACGGACCTTAACTCAGATTCATTTGTTACAATTTGGACTTGGACTATCAATTGAAGAACTTTTACACTTAAGACTTTGAATAATCATTAAATACGTTAGCGGAGCTACACACGTGACATGTTTGTACAAAACAGAAATGAAAATTACAAGGACGTACAAATTTTCGTAATCGACCATGCGTTACGATTCACGGACAACTTTGCAGACGGTGTAAAAACTTACACGGCGAAAAAACCTCGTTTCGAAGTTGCTCGACCGCCGAGAGGGTTAATTCCACTAGCCACCCCTAATTACCAAACGCCGCGGTGGGTGCGAAACGCAACGAGGGCAGATTCTTTGCACCCGAGCCAAGGAACTCCGCCTCGACGGTGGTCCGGGAAAAGGTCAGATTAGTTCAAGTTCCTCCAATTTAGCGAGTTCGACAAACTTTTAATATCCCATCAGAGCGAGCCTCGGTGCACCGCGCGAAACGTTTCGTACGTTTCAATTTCCAACTACCGTTCGTTCCCAAACTATGAATTTCACCGTCCGCATACAGATCGTCCTGGGAGCAAGATGTTTCGAGAAAAACAGGGATTAACGTTTAAGCGATTCGAACTCTGGCTAAGTAAATTGCTCAGCGAAGAGCAGAGGACGATTCGACAGAGCGAGGTTTTTTTGGATGGAAAAAAATGGCCAGCAATTTCGCTGCGGTGTAAAATTACCGAAGGTCCCCGAGCTTTCGCAATTAAAACGGACGGAACACTTTGGTTTAGGTTCCAAAAGAGGTGCTCGTTCGAGAGGCATCAAAGGCCGAGTATTTTTTCGATCGGTGTGTCGGCAACACGTGCACGCTCCGTTTACTTTATTGTCTAGCGAGGTGATAAAAATATCAGCGATATCGAGTTCCCAATTTTCTTTTATTTCCATGATAAAAGTGAGAGATTTCAAAGTGAGAGAAAAAAGGTGACACGTATATAGTTTCTAAATTAATTTAATTAAAAACTTTCGGGTACCTTGGTAATAACTAACGTTTGTTCCTGTTTCGAGTGTTAAATATTAATTAAAAGTAAAGTATAGAGCAATGAATCTTCTTTATTAATTACAAATCGATGAGAGTTACTCGGTATATCTCTTTCATGAAAAGATGCTGAAAGTTCCTTCGAAACTTCTTAATTTAGTTTAATCTCGTTTCGAGTGGTTCGTCGTTGAATTCTTAAAAGGCAGGAAATTTCTATAAGCGAGAGAGTTATAGTCGGGATGCACTGTTTATAGAATGCGATGGAAATAGAGCACGACCATCTAAACGAATGAAACTCGTATTCTTATTAATTAAAGCTGAGCTATAGCATATTCTGCGAATATCGGATGGTAAGTACGCTCGTTAAATGATTGATCTCCCACCAGTCGCAAATCGATACGCGCACGTACACATCGAAGAAAAATGATACAGCGATTATTTTGTATTAATTTTCAATTTCAAGGATAGCGTTGAACCGTCGAACACAATTATTCGATAATAGTAAATTCTCAATGGAATGAATTGCTCGCTGCCCTGAACGCTAGATCCACGTCGAATCGTGCACGAGCACTTCTAGAGCGAGCAAAGATACTTAAATATTTCAGATCGCGTTCTCTGTTTAGAGCAACAGAACTCATTCTCCGGTAGAATAGAGCTTTCTGAAGAAGCCGCTTCTTCCTTTCGCCTTCATCGCGATACGACACAGGTTTCAAGCTGGATGGAAAGGAAATTTCATTGAAAATTCTCCGCTGGCTTCGTAGAAGCTACGTGTACGACTAGGTGGCAAATTTCGATCGAGGCACGTTTTTCTCGCTCAACTTTCCCAGAATCTCCGTCGCCCTCCATTACAAAACTTTTCCTTATTACGATTCTCGTTCGAGTCTGGGAACTCGTCCTAGTAAGACTTAGAACTTGGTTATGCGCGTCTAGGAACCTGTCCAACTTCGACGAAATCACGCGCAATCGAAGCTTCATATTTTGCTTGACATGGAACCCCTCGCGAGCTGGTACCCAAGTCTATTTCTGTTTAAGTCGAGATATTTAAGGATTCGCGATTGAATCAATTTACAAATACTGGTAACCAATAAAATGGTAGTAAAATGTTTTTATGTCTCAAAAGGCGTACAATTTATCAACCCAATTAGAATTTTTGACATTGTTTAAGAAATAACGCTTTTGATGACTATAAATTAAGCAGGTAATTTTCGTTTTACAAAATCTTAATGATTTCAATTTCAACCAATTTGATTTATATTATATTAAAACAGATGGTTTGATTTTTTTTAAATCGATGTAAACCACTTAGCAATGATACATTTAAAATCTAATAAGAATAGTTCACTAAAATTCCTTCCCAAATGGGTCCACACTAAGAAATTATGGACGCAAAGTCATGGTCAACAGGAAGAACTATTTGGAAGTGCAAGTGGTATTGGTCGATAGCTTCCTGTGAAATTCCAGGACATTTTTACTTTTAATCTGGATTCTGGACAATCTCTCGTTCGGCTACGGACTGTAGAGCATTAGAAACTTCCGGTTTATGGTGTCTGCGTGTGCTATTAAGGTCGTCAGTAAATGTTTCAAGACTAATACGAAAGAAATTAAATCTGTCTGTGTTTCAGAAATGTCAATGTCTACCTCGACAGTAAGAAACGCATGATGTCAATGAGTTAAAAGTCAATTAAAAACATTCTTTCATTTACATCTGGTTTAGCTAATCAAAGGATCCCAAACAGCTGTGAAAACGCCGTCTGCTGAGGAACGACGACCAGTCAGTTAAAAAAGTCAATTTAGCAAAAATACACCAAAGGAATGAAGATCAAAGTTAAAGCTTCAAAACTTTGCACACTTTCATTCAGCTGAACTTATACGAACGCGCAACATTCGTATCATCTCTTTAAACTAATTATTGGATTGTTTTTTAATGATTTTGATAATAAATATATTACAAATTGCGATATTAACTAGATATAAATATTGTTGGAACCACAGCTTGCTATTTCAAGCAGTCATTTACCCCAACTATTCATCTCTTGTCTCACTTTTAACCTGTGTCTCATCTTTGACCCTTCGCCATTCCCTCGAACTTTTGAAACTATCCAATCTCCAGGTCTTTACAAATTCCTTAAATACCATTAGATACCATTAATCTTTAATACCAAACTATTCATTCCCCAGGTCCTTCGAAATTCCTTAAATAAGCGCGAAAAACCAGAACTCGAATTTATCACTTTACGCTGGACTAAAAACGACGTACCTTTTGGATAAAACCATCCTTTGGTGTTTTAAATGTATTGTACTTGATTCCTTTGACTTTGTGCAGTGGAAACCCAACAATGTTACGTTCTCTGTTCAGCTAATAAAATTATATTCTCTGTTCAGCCAGAACCCAATAAATCTCTCTATTGAACTTGCACAAGTGTTAAATCGAAAAATAATTACGCAGAATTTCATTCGATTCGTGTATCAAAAACAATAGAGAATCTGTTCCAATTTTTTCTGTTTGCAGCACCATGATCAAACGTTAATGTACTTAACAATACGGTGACTTAATTAATTATTATTTACACAGAAAGAGAAGTTTGCTGTGTATTTGGAGAGTCGAGCTTTTGAAATTCAAACATGGTGGCTTTTACATAAAGAATAAACGCTCCGGGCGAGGTTTTGATGGTGATGGCAGTACCGTGAACAATTTATTGGGGTAAAATCCGCGAATGTTGACGGACGAGGTTGGCAAAAGGTCAAAGATTGATAGATCGACCACGTATCGACATCGAAAAAAATAGGTTATTGGCCATTTTCGTGGATGACGCGCTGGTACGTAAAAAGATTTATTCGCTATTTACAATTACGATGGATACAACGGCAACCATAAACAAATATGACAATATGCGTATGTCCTTACCGATCGGTTTGATAACGCTGATTGAGAAAATGAGTAGTTGAACAGTTCGTATTAGAATGGGGTACGCGAAAAAATAGACAATACGATAGCATAGTTTACAATGAGAAATGTAAATATTCAAAATTGTTCAGTATACACGTTACACAAACGAATTTCTGACATTCAATTACCAATATTTAAATAAATTATATTTAATAATTATATTTTTAATAAAATTAAACTAATGCTATTATTTTATCACTAAATATAATAATTTGAACATCTTCAACCAACGTTCAATTTATACATGCATGTAACAATTTTTTCAGTAAATCTCGCGTCTTCAAGCTGTTTGTACCATTTTGCACAGGACATTTGAAAACATATCACAAACATGTAAAATATGTTACTTATATCTGCATTCGAAGTTAACTTTGTAACATTTTATTTTCTACCGAGTATACCTGACCGTACGCAATTTAATAAAAAATGGAGAGAAAGCAAAACGATGTCATAGTCCATGCACGAATCGAGCGTGTATTCAGAGTCGTCGACTGTCCATAGATTAACCCCTTCTGATACGATTTAATCATGAAAAGCTATGCATGACATATTCATTTAGCTTTCATTTTAAAAAAACACATTTCGTTTTATAATTGTTACATATTATTAATTAAAATTATAGTTATTTGGATAGCATTATGAAATATCTGGTTGACTAATAAAAGTTGGTTACGACTTGTACCTAGTAGCGTTAAAGTAAATAATACATAATATATGATAATGATCTGGGATACTTACACAAGTGACATTGTCAGATTCAATGCAGTAGAAGTTTTAAACTAAATTAATTATGGCTTGTATCTTATTGGTCAGTATTTTAATATGAATGGTCGGTCAGTACTGCACTTTACAATTATGCATTACATATATATTTTTTTTATTATGTAATGAAATGAAATGAAATGAAAAATAACCTAACCTAATTATAATTAGTCATAATTTGATTTAATATATAAAAAATAAAACTATACATTTACTTTACGTATAAAGACATTTCTAAATGTAATTATTTTTTTACTTATAATGAGTCTGTGGCGGCCTTCCGACACTCGCCACCAGAGGGACAGCACCATTTACAGTTTCTCGATAGTACTAACATCCTAGCGTCTAAGGCAGGGCCTAGCAGGCCCAGGACGAAACGTTCTTCCCCTCTCTTTTCCTTCCTTCTTTCCTCTTCCATTCTACAGCACACTAAAGCACTTCGCTTCAAATCTCTGATGAAATATGTTCAATACCGTCATTTTTCTACTTTATATTATCCGTTTATTAATTTAACTAACTAATCTAATCTAAACTGATAGCTTTTTATTTACATTGACCATTTTATGTACTTTTTATGTACTAACCGTTTAGTATTTTTATACTGACTTTTTTGGTATCAAAATACTGACCAAAAAGTGATTTAAATACAGCCCAAAAGTAGATTTAAATACCGACTACTTAATTTGATGCCATTATTACCATGTTCAACGGTAACTTTAGTTAGATGGCGTTATAGCACGAAAAACTAGCTAGATTCGCCGTTTTACCGCAGTTTACCATTTTCTAATTGGATATTTCCGCAGAACGAGGAATGCTTCGTAAACGAATAACGACGAAACGAAATATCCTTCATATTATCCACACGTGCCCTCTTCTTGCGCGCATAGCTGAGAACGTTGAATGCCCACAGCTGCATTTCTCTCTTTTCGTCGAGGGAAACGTAATATCAAATAGAGCTGTCAGAATATTAATTATTACCGTGCTCGCAGTTTCTATTTCGAGGTCTACGTAATCCAGGCCAACGACTCTAAGTGTACCACCAAAAACTGCGTCTAGCAGTTGGAGTTGCACGTCAATGGTACTTAAGCTCGCTTCGCGACTTCGTCAAATCGATTTAGTCTTTAATCTTACAAGTTCCATTCTGAGCTGCGACGAAGATCTGTCGCAGAAATGAGTTTCGCAGCTTCTACCATGCTCGATTCGTTTTTAATGAATACGGACGAGTCTGCTCCTCTGAAACTTTGCATCTCTTCTTGGCGAACGTGACAATTAAGTAGGAATACATAGCTAATAGCAAGAAGCGTGGTATAGAAATGACTTTAAACAAAATTAAATGTGTAATTCGTATCCTTGCAACAGTGAAACTAAAATAGTATCAAATATATATGAATATATTAAAATTTATTGAGACTATAAAATTTCGAAAAATCAAATAGACAATGGCACTTCTAACAATTGTTACATACTTTATAAAATTCTATGATTAACTAACTAAGCAAGAACCTAAAAAATTCCTATTTCCAATTCGCTTCTGATCGTCCTTAAAAAAATCTCTCACGATTTACGTCCGAAACGCTTCGTACACGCATCGACTCAAGTTTCCGCGTGAAATGTTAACGAGATAAGAAACTTTTCGGTTGTTTCGAGCTTTTAAATTGTTACTAATTACGCCGTTGATACAATATTTATTCTTCTCGTAAATTTGTTAAATTCCACTTAAAAAAAAAAAAGTAAACTTATACGAGATCCTTATGATTGAAACACGGTTCGCTTGGACATCGCAGAACCTTCGATAGAGATCGTCGCTTTCCTCGAGGATCTTCTGGGTCAGTGGGAACTCCCGGCGCTTCGACGAACGATGGAAACGAAAATACGCGCGCGGAGGGCAGATACCGGTACACGCCACGCGGATAAATTACTCGGAATTATCTGCACGCTCATCACCCGCTACTTCCACCGTTCCTCCATACCGAGTGCAGATAAATTCGAACGATTACGTGCAATTTCCCCGGGACATTAACGAACGAAGAATCGGAAGTTCGAGCGGCTATAGCGAGCCGCGAGATATTCATCGGCAACCACTTTGCCTCGATCGAATTCGATCGAAGCGAATTCGCTGTTTCTGAAGAAAAACGGGCTCGAAGAGGTTGGACGAAAGTAAAAGAAGTAGAGAGAAAACGGATCGATCTTCTTCTCGAGCTTTGTCGAGTGTCCCAATTGTATTATACCTTTACCTTGTGTACCAACTACAAATCTTTGGGGATGTCTGACTACTTCAAGCGTTTACTACTCTCGTTTCTCTATCGAGCGTGTCTTGCAAGCCAGCGAACACGAACTTCGATCAAAATGTTTCTCGATACGAATATTCTATAAAATGTATGTTTTATGTTTTATTAGCAATTATGCTTCAGCCTTTGTCGTTGAAACAATATAGCGTCTCGTTTTGCACCGCGTACGATGATACAGATTTAGGGAAGTTTCGAAAATAAGTGTTTTAAAGATTTACTCTTTCGTGTAAAATAGAATCTCATAATTTGGAGTAAGTGTGATGTTAAGACGTTCTACCTTTTACGTCTCGAAATGTAAAGATGGATGTGATAAAGGCTGTTCTTTGCAAGTTTAGCGAGCATAGTACTCGTCATAGTACACGTGGATGTGTTTTCAACCCTTAAGTAGTTTCATCTAGTCATCGTGACGCAATACAATTTGCCTTTTACTAATATACACGTTACGAGCAGTTACCGATCAATATGGATTCGCGTTATACTTACATATTTCTTGCATAATGAAATATGAACAAAAAACGAGCTATTACACAACAGAAGAAATAATGAAAAAATCATGAAGAAAAGAATACAATGCTTAATTCTTGTTATTTAACGCTTTGTACGAGAAATCGCATTATATGAAAACAAATGTTGTAATATCTTTTTAGCGTTATAGGAACTCGCATTATACGGAAGTTTACTGTACTATCGTATCGTTGCGTCAACCATAGCTAACTTCATTTGGGTCTCTCAAAATCACTCCAGAAGAAATAGAATCATTTATGTAAAAATGAATCTTCTAACGTAACATCTAAAATTTTGCAGCACGCGACAATGTTCACTAAAAATTTCATTACACCACGAGTAATGTAGCAGATAATTTATTTTTTTTAAGCGAAGAGCCAACGATCCACTTGTTACCGCAAGAACGCAAAACGATATCGAGGAACGGTATAAGAGAGCCGTTGACAAGTCAGCCGTAAATATTAATGCATTCATCTGCGCGTTCTCATGGCTCTGACTCGGTACCCAGACCAGAACAGATTACAGACACGGGCCACAAAGATCAATGACGTCCCTGCTTGAGGAATCGATAATATAATAATTGCATTCTGATCTATATTATATCCTCGAACAATGCCGCGCATTATAGGCGCCGTTCCGAGCATCGAAACTCTGGTTCGCCTGCGCGTGTTCGTTCACCTGACATTATCCCAGCTATTATCGAACGATCCCACGTTGGCTGTGGCCTGTACCTGTTAACTTCCGAAATTTTCATTGATCCCGCGTTTCGAGAGCGAACTGCGATTAAGAGAGTTTTCAAAGATTCAATTGGCACCTGCAAAGGCGCGATCTTTGTTAGAACTGTGCGCGAGCGATCCTGTCGTCGTTGTACAAGGAAACTGGATGTCTCTGCGAAAATAAGTCGAAAGACAAAAGTAGTCTTATTGGATGCCAACTCATTATCTCATGAAACATAGTTAATTTTTTTAAATAAATAAGGATTCGTTTCAAACAGCCATTTACCCAAAATATTACTCATCCCTTTTCGACCGTTCGCCACTCCATCGAACTTTTGAAACTAGCCCTTCCCTAGCTCCTTACATTTTCTAAAATATAAATAATAAATACGTATCGTGCAATTATTCTTGTTAGAATATTTACGTTGTATCTATTTTAGAATCGAAATAAATAAACTGTTTATTCTTGTCATTTTTGGTTTATAATTTTCATGGAAACATAGCTCCCTCATCAGCAAATTTCATTGCACGCCACTGTTTCTCAGCTATAAGAAATTCTTCCTGCCTGAAGGACAATATTGAGAAGAAAATAGAAGAAAAATCGTAGGGGAATTACGCTTTTGTACATACGTAATTCATTATTACTTATATCTTTCAATCAATAAATTAAAATTCTTTTTAACATTAAACACTATAAAATCATAGACATAAAACCACTTTAGATACCATCCACTTAAGTACCATCATAGATCGCTTAACCCATTCACTGTCAACTGCGAAACACCTCGTATCTTGCGTAACAAATTTAGATCGATTGCAATTCGTCACTGGAACAAGCATAAACTTCAAATAAAATCTTGGTTCCCAGGGCAAAATGCGCTAAATTTGCCTGGCAGTGAATGGGTTAACTTCAAGACAAGACGTAGCGACTACCTTCGCTCTAAGTACCAAGGAAGAAGCTAATTGGTGCGCGGCTATTCCACTACTTTGTATATAAATGAAGAAATTTACATATACTAAAGAACAAGAGATATATTCTACTTATTCGAAAGCTCTTTATACTTCGACACTCAACAGAACCTAAATCATTAAACCATCCTCTAACTAAGCTACCTGCAAGGCAACACAGGGGATGCAACGTGTACTTGTACATGTTCGAACAATTTTTTCTCAGAAACGGAGCTTCGTGCACGAAAAGTCTATTCTACGCTTTAAATTTGTTTTTAGTAATTTAGTTTAGATAGGTTTGCGCGCAATTTTTAGCTAGCTCAAAATTAATTTATGTTTAGTCGTTGAATGTGGAACGCAACCATTATTATTCCGTAATGGATTGTGAAATAAATTTTTTAAGACGATTGGAAGTGAGTGTAGCTTAAACACTCACTGTGAAAAAAACTGTCACTATTCAGTGACATTAAATAAGCATTCTAATATTGAGTCCATTTAAAAATGAAATATTCTAATTCACATTAGAGAAGAAAATATTGAAATAACAAACGTTAATCACGAATGTAGAGAAGAAGCAATCTACATACAAACATGCGTAGATAACATGTGAAGCCTGAGAAAATAAAATAAAAGCGTTCAATTACTTCAACCCCTGAAATTCGAAGTTCGATATTGGATAATATCAATACTCTGCTCGTAATTAAAATTAATGGAACGTCCCTCCATTTTTCGCATAAATTCCTGTTATCGCAAAACGAATTCAACATACGTCTCCAACGAACGTTTTACCAGTCCTGAAATTCGCCGGAAAACGAAAGTCTCGTTAAAAATGCGTTAACCCAATTTCACGGGCGAATGCCCATACAAATAATTTCATTTTTCAGAATCAATGGCAGACAAGCACAGTGAAAAACGTCCGATATGTTTGGAGTGAAAGGATTAAATTGAATTTTTACGAACGTCAGACTGATTAGACCGCGATTAGGTGTAATCAAATTTTCATGGGACTTTAATTCTTCTTTTTTTTATGTTGTGATACCAATTACAAATGTTAAATTAAAATGTGTAATTTATTTGAGATTTTTATAAGTCGCTTACAGCCGGAAAATTCTTCGTCTTCATTTAAAGTGCATAGTATCATAGTTTTAAAAGTAAAAAAAGTAAATATATATCAGACTGCGTGTTTAATGAAACAAATTTGTGGATACCCACATAGATCAGGGGTGGGAAAATAGCGGACCACCTACGATCCGCTAAAAGTTTTCTGTAACCCGCCAAGACAATCTTATTTCTGATTTAAAAAAAAATTACAGAAAAATGTGATAACGTACGTTTGTCTCATTGAACTAATTTTAAAATGAAATGTGTTTGCAGTTATGGATGATATGAAATTAGCACGATAAATGAATCGCATAAAACTTCCACTTTTTTATATAATTTGAGTTTACTGATTTTTATGGTAAAATTTATACTAATGAATGGAATCGTAGTAAAAGGGGTAAAACGACCCCCGAGTCAAAACTATTGCCAAACACGAACGTGTTGAGAAGAAAATTTATTCCTTATAAAAGTTTTTCCTTAGCAGAGGACAGTGTAAAAGAAAGTCAAATATGTGTTGTTGCGTTGTCAAGAGTCATTAGAAGAATTGCATTTTTCTATACAGTTCGTTGTTAGCTAACATATACTTTTTAATCTTAATAAATTAAACTTTTCACCAACGATTACTAGAACAGTAAACCGTGTCCACGAATAATATTGTATTTTTAACGATTACCATCCGCGTTGCACGATAATATCAAAAACCCTTTTGTTAAAAAAAAATCACAACTCTAAAAGTTAAAGACACACTTTGATAATCGATCGTGTTCGCGTTTCAATGGTGACAGACTCTGTACACGTGTCTATAATGAACGTTACGTTTTGATAAAATTTCGAAAAAGCAGTTTGTGACCATAAATATTGTTTAGTACCGAAACACGAAACGAACACTGCAACACTATCAACGTGTTATATTTAACACATCGATCTTTTCGTCATAAAAATAACCATTCCTGTCCTACTTTATTTTATTCTATGCATACAACGATGAACAAGTAACGAGCGTGTCTCTGTATACGTGTGGAAAGTCAAGGTCCATTTAGTGCAACAATAACTAGAAAGCGGTCGATCTCTATCGACAGAAGACGATCTCGAGCGACCGATTCAACGGCTGTCATTAATCGTCGTGTCAAGTTCTAATGAGAGTGGATCCGTTCTAAATCGCATCGATCGTTTCTTACATTCGACACCCAAAAGTTTCATTCAAATGGACGACGAATGCACGTTCGTCATAGTCTGCATAAAAATAGGGAAGGTTTAGGTTTATTTACCTCCCGATTCGCGACTTTTCTCCATTAACGACGGGATGTTTAGCAAATAGACTTGAAATCCTAATAAAAGACACCGAAGACTCATCCAGAAATAGAAGACGTGTCGTTCGTCGCGTTTCACAAATATTATTACAATGTAGGTTAAAAAAATGTTACACAAGCGACGCAATGTTCGCGAGTTATCCCGTTAGAGGTAACGTCAACTTTCGAGACTAAACTGTATGCAAATGCAGACTATAGTCTAATAAATGTTCTACTAAAACGTTAATTATATTAGCCAACGGTTAAAAACTAGTAGATTATTTATAACGGTGTATAAAGTTACACTGATAGATTGCCATTTCACGCTTCAATTGTTACCGATCAATCTATCACATAATTCCAAACCTTGAACTTAAAAAGAGAAGCCTTTAGCCAACCATAAACCACTTTATCAATTTTGCTCTACGACGAACAAAGAAAAATTATACCAAAAGGCATAATAACCAACCATTTTTTGTGCGATCAGACAAAAAGTGAATGAGATTATAAACAACCAAAAAAAAAGAGAGAGAGAAAAGACGCGGAACGGGTTAATGATCCAATCAGACAGAAAATGGGAGACATTCCGTGGAATGACGAGGTGAATCGCGTGGCGGGAAAGCACGATTGCGGGCGTATCGATTGCGAATAAATATAACTCTGGTGAGATTCTATTAGCAGAATTGTTTCAGCGAGAACTCTCCCGTGACGAATCGCCGCGTCGAAGATCGACGATCGTCGCTCGGCTGGTCGAATGAAAACGAGAGAAACGAAAGAAAACACGGATTCCTCTGCCCTTTTCCCTTAACGATATTACATACACTTATGCTTCAGCTCGAGAATGGAATATTATTGCCAGGCTCAAAGGAACCGGCTAACAAGAGTTCCTGTTCTCGCGGAAGGAGTTGAAGCCTCTCGGGAGTTGAAGATCCTTCATTGATCGTTAAAAATTTAGGAAATTACCGTCAGACAGGGTAAAGAGCGAGGCGAAGACAATTGACTTCTGTACAGTTAGATGAATAAGAGATTCTGGATGAAATTGCTGCGTTGTTTGAGAGGAACGTAGGTTCAGGCGAAGAAATTGCTGGTACATATTAATATTTTTGTCCTTTAAACGTGACCTTTGTATTATTCGATGCAGACGCGCCGAGGAAACGGCATAATTCGTAATAGAATTGAGAAACGAGTTATCTTTGTTAACGATAAAATAATGGGAAACGTAGATTGTACAAAAGACTGAATTTCTTTTGAATTTCTCTTGAAAATGGACCGGAATTTTCTCGCACCCCTATATTTCATTTACAAGAAAATTGCAATAAAAAATACAGTCAGTATTAACGTAATAATTGTAGTACAACTGATTTACTTGCATTTCAATTTTTTTAAAATATTACGCATATGTATAAACTCTGGTCTTTAAAAAGATATAAAAATAGAAGGAAGGAAGTAGAACACATTCATTATTCATCACAGTGAATCAGTTCGATTTTAAAAGAAGATTAGAGGATCGTACACGATACACAGTGGAAAGCTAAAAATCTCCAGCTACCATAGCGCAAAATAGAAATCGAAAATTACTTTCGCACGTGCCCCCTGATATTTCAATTCCTCTTTTTCGTTCCTCGTCGAGAAGTTAACGATGGCGAGAAATACAAGTGCGAGAAAGGTGGAACCAACGATGGAATCGCTTTTACGAAACCATCGAGTAAAAAGCTCTCGATTAGTATCGTGAACGAGGAAGTTAAGCGGATCGGTTGCTCGCATCGAGAAACAAAGGGCTGCGATGAAGAACGAGGGTGAAGAAAGTAGCGGTGTTGATAAATGATTCTGGGCGAAGGCTATGTACAAACATTCGATTTGTTTCGATTCACTTCTCGACACAAATCAAGTTATTGGATTGAAAAACTTGTTAACGATTTAACAAAGATGTTCTATTAGCAACCTTTTATATTTCGATCGTAAGACAAAAATTATTTAACTCTTAAATTCTCAGGACTGTCACTTGAGAACGAAGAAAGATAAATAAATGGCAAGAAAAAAAAGTTGTTGCTTATATATGTTTGTGTTTAGCTAATTTTCATAGGCTAATTCTCCCCTACGAATTACAAATTATTTTAACTTTGACTAATAGGTAGACCTGGCATCTATATACAGTTGACGAATCAAAAACCCCAATAATTTCAGAATAGTTGAAAATCATAATTTGGAAAAATAAATAAAAATACACACATGTACCTATTATAAATTTAATTTACTACATTTAAATTCTATAAATTCCATACATACACAAGTATTCTCCACATTCGCCATAATCGTACTGATTTAATGCAAACAATTATAAAACAGTCCCCTATGTAGGAATAATACAAAAACCGATTTAATTCTTCTTTTCAAGAAGAAAAAACTGTGCTTGTCGGCAAGTTAATTGAATTACCAATGTAATTTTCTACATGCACCTCGTAATATCGATGTGTAAGGTTAAAGACTACCTAATGAACGTTAAGCAAAAATAGTTTCGACAAGTTTTCCACGGAACGAGTCCTCGAAGTCGGTCAAACTGCATTGACGTAGTTCGTTCGAGAAAGGTACAAGTTCGTCGTCGCGATCTCCGCTCTAAACTGACCAGATAGAAGCATTTCATTTTTCAACCGTGTACTCGAACTTCACTCGCTCCAACGACACAGTTAATATCACGGAAATTCGTACGCGACGATTGTTAGCATATTTATTAATATTGTTGTATACGAGAAGGTATTTATACAACTTTACATCTACGACACGATTTCTATACAGCACTGCACCGTGAACTCCTTTCTTAGCAGCGATACCTTAAAATCGCCGCACGTTGAAAGGAAGTGAATACCTAATGGAAACGAAGTTGGTATCTTGCCGTCCACGCGGACAAACCGCAAATTAACCCTCTGACGACCGTGCCGGGGTCTATCTTGACCCAATCTTTTCTTTGATAAAACAAGTGTCTATAGACGGTGTATAGAAATGTAGCTACCTCGATATACTCTATACACCTCGATAGTAACAACAGATACAAATTCAAATACGATAATTCTTAAAGTCGTGTGCTATATGTATTTAAAATACACTGCGTCCTACGTTTATTCTGGAGAATAAAATCCCCTTTTCGATACATTGCTTCTATTTTACTTGTGCTTTGTCGTTTACTCTTTCGACTCCTCAAAAACGATGTACAGCCAATTTTTTATTGCTTAATTTCATTTTCTTTTTAATTATTATTATAAATAGAGAATTGCATACGTATACGATGCATAAAATCAAAAATTACCCTTTAGAAGACTACGTGAAGGTTGTCGAGTGTTGGTAATTCGAGGGTTAATGAGATTTTGAACTGGATTCAAGGTGTTTTTAAGAAAATAATAAATTTAATGCGATGCAAGACTAAGGATATTCAGTCGACTATTATGGTTAGCCAACTTTAGAGCGCTTGCAACGAAACAATAACTTTAACATGGCGCCGGATTAAAGATTAAGTCCGCCACTGGAATCCACTATATAACTTTAGAGTGCTCGTAACAAGACAATAATTTCAATATGGTACCAGTCTGAAAATTCAGTCGAATACTGTAATAAAATGCTCGTAACAATTAAAATTTTATTACTGTGCTGACCTCAGAATCAGGCTCCCCATTCTCATATCGAGTTAGGGTAGGTCCTTATAATAAAACAATAATGTTAATGTAGCAATACAGTAGCAATTAAATCAAGCATTGATCTGTAAACTTTCCAAAGTACTTGGAATGAAATAATTTTTATTTTAAACAAGATCCAATAGTTTTAATTTCCTCTTGGAACATAAAATTTTAAATAATTTTAATTAATATTAAGCATTCATTTTTAATTTTAAACAATTTTAATTAATTTTAAATCCTTTTCTCTGACATATTATAAGGAACGTCGGATGATATTAATTTCTGGGTAATTTAATTTTGCTTTCAATGCTTATTCTTCCGCAAAATTATATTATCGGAACGCACGTCTCCGTTTTCACCGAGCTCTTCAATTCTTACGCGAATGAAAACTTTGTCGATAATATTCGACATTTAAATATCTACGATTCGCACTCAGAATAATAATTATTAAATTCGTATTACTCGTACACCTCATATCATCGTACTTATTTATGTTCGGATCGAAGTGCACGTGGAATTGTTTTCGTTTCAATGGAGAAACACATTTTATTATGCAGTAGTAACAACACTCGCGTAATAGGGTATTAAAGGAACAGAATAAGAGGATCATGGAAATTCAGATAGCACAAATTCCGTCAGGGCTATTCATTGAAAATCTTCCGTTATTTATCCAGGCGATACGTATAGCCAGCGCGACACGAAAATTGTGATAAAGAAATTAGGTCGGACGGTAATCACTTCTGATTCCTTTGGTGTTTCAAATCTATTTTCAAGATAAAATTATAGAAATAGAATGTCCCTGTTTTTGTCGTTCCTGTCCTATTTTTCAAGGCTAAAATTCCTTGCATTTCTAATGTTACATTTCGCAACTTTACTTTTTTTATCATCTCTCGAAAAAAAATTCATATCACGAGCCATTGTCGAGTAGACAAGAACTACTTTTTAGGAACACACAAGAGAATTGTTTATCGCGCGAACGATAAAAAATATTGAAAAATTTTATGCTACAAGGACAGTTATAGTGATATATATATATACACACGACGAAAACATATGAGATTAATTATTTTAAATATTTCAAAAAACTATCTCCATTCAATCTTCCAATTATGACATACAACAGAAATGCAAAAAGGAAATCCCTAATCTTACAAATGATTAAATACACCTTTAACATAATCCTAGCAATTCTCTGTTCGCGAAAATATCGCTGGCAATATTAATACTCATCCGTAGAAGATTACTCCAGTTACCGAATTGCGATCGAATAAAACTGCGGCCGCTTTTTCCCGCTATATTAGGACGAACACTCAAGCAGGACATTTCCGGCTATAGAAATCGTCCCTTCTGCAGGGAGGATTGCCGATACGAGTACCCACTCTAACGAATTGCAGTTTGAGTATCATCAAAAATCTTAAACTCTTTCTAAACAGATCAGATTTCTATCCAAACGCAATTAAAACCCTTAGCCTTTTTCACGAACCCATTCATCGTACCGACCCATTAAGGCTCGTTTCCAGAGAACGAATTTTTTGACGCGGCAGCGCCCTATTCAGACGAAAGAAGAAAAGGGGGACGCAGACACGCGCGTCGAACAGTCGAGCTTCCTTGCGCATTTTTTTGCCACCGAGCATTTCAAGAGCGCGAGGTCGCGCGAGGTCGCGCGAGTCATCGAGGGATGAAAACTGACGACCTTTACACCCTTCGAACAGCGAACACGGAAGTCATCTCATGTGCACGTCGTAGTACAATCGGTGCTACGATAACTCAGAAATTGAAGTTTGTTCATGCACCATTTGTTAACTGTTCGCGTAACGTGCAGTCAGGAATTTGGTGATCAGAAAACGTGTCACGAACTAAGTACTCGTGGGCACTGTTCGCCAACAATATCCACAGGCTGTTCGCTTGTATACCCGGCATTAAACTAACTAATTCGAACGTGCAATATTGCGATCGTTCACCGAGAAACGATGAAAATTCTAAAACTACCGCAGTACAATTAGTACCATTGAGACCGGTAGAACCAGAGCAACGAAGTTCGCGTACCACCGAGAACCTCGACAAGCAAAAATACACGAAAACACCACCGCTCGCCCACGCCTCTGACTTTAATCCAGCCGTCGAGCCTATCAAAACGCGAGCAACTTCGACGAGCAGCCGAAAATCGCGCGACTTCCGTCCGAACGAGACGACGTTAACTCGAGGCTGTACCTGAATGCGTGCACTTCTTATGGTTCTGATGAGCCTGGCAGCCAACATGATACTCGTGGGAGTAATGCGCTGGGTGGCACTGCTGCCGTTGGTGCTGTTGGTGCTGGCTGATCGGCGACTTAAGCACGCTGAGGACCAGGTCCTCGTGGGACGGCACGATCCTCGTCAGCTGCCTGCTCTGCCTGAATAAGGTCTCTTGCTCCCCGCGATTCATCCTGCATCCAAGTCGTCGACGTTGCAGATAAAATCCCGGATACCATTCGTGTCTCCCTCGGCCTGGACCGCTACCTAGCATAACAGCCTGCAGCATCCCGGGGCTCTCTTGGGGCACGAGCTCTCGTTCACCCGATACTCCCTTCTGTTCATGATCGTCTCTGCTCTGCTCTCACTGCACGATCCACGCTCTACTTTCCGATCTAGTTTCTTTTTTTCCTTTTTCAAACGAATTCCACGGGACACACTTGTTTCACTCGATCGAGGCCACTAACTACGATACTTGAGACGTTTTATTGCTTCGGTACACTTTGTCGATTTAATATTTTATATTGGATCAACGAAGGAAGGGGGCGAGACGCGAAATTGGGAACGGGTTTCTGTTGGATTTTACCGTTTAATTGCGATTTAGCGAAGGTTGATTGAAAAGTGGTGGAGTTTTTTTATTGTACCTTCGATGACGACTCGATGAACGTCGTATTTAGTCGTATTTAGACGCTATTCGAACAATGAAGACTATTGTTACGGTTTAATCAACGATTCGAAGACGATCCAGAGTTGATCAATGGGTACCCTGTATAGTTTTAGGAAGTTTGTTATTTGTACGATTCAATATCAAATTAGAGAAATTCGTGTAATATAGATCTTTGATGCGTAACTCGTTATATCGATAGGCGATTGCTTTTTAATTTACGTTTATCTTCGATTATTTCACATGTTCGCACTGAAAACTTGGAAAACTCTACTGTAACACGTTTACAAAAATTTCAAATTACTATTAAATCCCTCTGATCCGAAGCGGCGGCACTGTAGGGGGAAATTTGACAAAACAGTTTCAAGTCGGATTCGTTTCCTCGCATCTGTAGATGTCCAACGAGATAAAAATGGACCCACTCGATCCCCGCTATAAACACTTGTTACACCAAAGGGAAAGACCGATCTCACGCGACGGGTACGCGTTACAATTGCAATTTCACAACCGCCTTCGTCGAATTTTCTACGGAAAAATTTGAACGTACGTCACACGCGCCTCTTCCCCAGCGATCTCGAAAGTTCGTTCTGGTACGCTCTCTCATCCGTTACCGCAGCCGGAACGAGACAACTCCTCGCTATCCTTATTTGTTTTCCTCTTTTTCCGCGGCCTTTCTCTCCGCGGAAGCAGCAAGTCTCACTCGTTACCGGGCTTCCTTTGTCTCGCGAGGCTGTCTCTCCGCTATGCCTTTGGTATTCCAGCACCCTCGTCGTCCGGATCAATGCCACGCCGAGGATCTGTTATCATACTTTCTTGCGCTCAACTAAGTCGCACTTCCACGACACGTCGAATAAGAATTCGTCAACGTCCGCGCGAACAATCACAGACTCTGCACCCTTCCAATGGATGCACACGATCCCACAACTCACCAATTTAAGGAAGAACTCTTCGCGTGTTATCCAAGTAAAAGCTATTCGCTGAAGGAAGATGATTCGATCGGTGATTTTTAACGCGGAACAACTCGTCTACGTCTCTATTTTCTTCTCTCTTTCTCTCTCCGCCATATTAAATTCGATCGCACGGGAAATGTCGAGAGGAATCACGTGCACGAAGCGATAGTTCATCTCGAGACTCTTTTAAAGGGAATATACCTCTCGCCTTCCCTCAACAGCCTCGTCGACGAGATTGACATTCCCGACGAGCCCCGGATCCTCCTGTCGATCGTCGCGGGACGACGCGGCATTGGACAGCCACCAGTCGATGCCTCGATGCTCGCAGAGACCGACTAGTCCCCAGGGTTTCCGCGCGATTTCCACACTCGCTTATCCTCGAAACAGGTCCGTGCCAAAACAGCCGACTCTTATCCGTTCCAAAACCACGCGTTAAGATTATCAATTTTTCGTCTCCAATTACTCGAAACCTGTTCCGTTGGAACAAAATATGGAACTTTGGAAATCGACGAGTATTTTCATTTGCCGCGAGAACGTGTTAATTCGAAGCTCTTGACGGCAGCCTGAGGACGGAAAAGTGTCTCGGGAATCCTCTCGCCTTTTCGAACGAAACGTCTGCTTCGATCAATCTTGCTCTCATCGAGGAAGCGAAACGAGCGTCTAAGGGGATCATTGGACAGCAAAGTGTCCCAGGCGAACGGATCTCCCTTCTGACATTTCGCGGTCTCGTGACCACCCCCCGAGTTCACATGCCCCGTCGACTTTCTCAAACGCGATCCTCGCTTCGTTTCAATGCTCCGCGTACCAATCCTTCTCCGCCATTCCCTCCGTGCGATCCACTATAATTCCACTATACTTCAAATGAAAAGAAATCGAAGAGGAGAACCAGATGTATCCACCCGTCTGTCGCGTCCTCGGGTCTCAGGTGCGAATGGCTGTCTCAGAATCTACCAGCAGCCATTCCAGACGTTTCTCGACAGATCCACGTGAATAAAATTTCGTCGAGCCACGCGAGACTTCCGGTCCGCCGCATTATTCACCACGACCAGAGCGAGTAAACTGTCGGTCCACGGTGCTCGAATCGATTCCCACGGGAGGCTATGTACACCGGCGATTTAATAAGGCAACCAGCGGGACCACCGTGGCGTTTATCTTGCCGCGTTGCTGCGGCGTGGATTACGTTCCGCGGAGCTTCGAACCTGCGCCACGGTCGTTATCCCGGGACGCGATTCAATTTTAATCGAAAACCCAGCCGGGCGCGCGTCTCCTCTGACATTTAACGCTCGGCTATTTCGTCGCGGCGCGCGATTCACGGGTCCGCCGTCTGAATGTAGAGATCGGCCGCGATTCTCCTCTTTGTCCCTCGCTTTCGACGCGTGGCGATCGATTTTAAGCGGTCCTAGGCAATCCTGGCCAACGTGACTTCAGGTTGTCCTTGTCGACCTCTCGTGAACCAACCTCGAAACGGATTCACACGATTTCTGGTGAAGTTACGCTTGACCTCTCGATCGCGATCGTAACTGCATCCAATGCGACATTTACGATCATTATCCAATTCGCGTACACTTGAACTTGGAAATATATCTGCACCCTTAACGATCGCAACGTCGCTGGTACGTGTCACCAATGATCGATCGCGAATCGTTTTCACAACGGAGAGATCGAGGACATCCGTTCACCTGTCACTAATTCATCGCACGGAACGGTCAGAAGAGGAGGAGAGAGGTGCGTTCCCGTTTAGAAGCGATCAGCACTGTGCACACGTGTTCTCACGGCCGCAGTTGAACGGAAGCACAGAGGGGTGTCTCGATCGCGTATCCGTGTCGCGAAGATGACGCACGAGGAAGCGTGGCACTGATCGAAAACGCGTAATGCGCTCGGGACGACAGTCCGCAACCAACTGTGGCTCTTGGGCACCCCGTAGTTGCGCCACCCACCGCAACCCCGAATGGAGGACGGTTCTTCGCTCTTGGCGCTTCTAACCGCGCACGGTTTACGTATCACGGGAAATGTTTTCGTTTCACCTGTACCAGCCGGGCTGCAAATCGTACACGTGAAACGGAACGTTCTCCTGGTCTTTGGGATTTCACGTTGCTCGCGGCCGAACTGAAATTTGCTTTTGCGGGCGTTTGCAGAAATTGAACGGGTGAAATGTTTCGGTGCAGACGATTCGAGATGGATGGATCGAGACAGTGGTAAGTTATCGCGCGTACGATTCTGATTGACCATTGGTATAACATAATGGATAATTAGGAAATACAGGAAATTGGTTAGTTTGAGTAAATCGATCACCTGATGAGGTCAAGGTGGATCGTTATAATTGATATTCCGATGGAATGGCGATTGTTTCGAAGGAATAATGATGATTCTGATGTTTCTGAAAATGTTAAATGATTAATATGAACAGAATTGTAAGATGTAATGTATGTTCGATAATTTAATTGCTACTTTTGGATGAATTGAATTTTTATACATTGAGAAAGATTTATGTTCAAAGGAAATAAATTATTAAATTTCTAGACATTTTTATGTTTTAGAAAATGAAAATGATATATCAAGAACGAATTGAACTAGTTTAAAATAAGTTAAGCAAGCTACTGCCTTCTAATTTCTAGACCACGTGATAATAATCTCAAATTATTCGTTTCTGAGAATCTGTTTAATATAAATTTACTTATCCTTAATTTCAATATTGTGAAACCCTTCTATTATTAATATTTGCGGCTGCCTATTTTATTAAATAACAAATGATCGAAAAGTTTTGAAATAATACTGAAACATTTATTACATGTTTTAACTAAATATACAGCCAGTCAGCCTCGTTGGATTATACGGTTTGCAATCCATTAACAATACCAGCTTTCGTATATTGTATCTTGGTGATTATTTGATGGACTGTAATTGTAATATTCTACAATTGTATTCACCTCTATTGTATTATAACAAAAGACTCTCAACAGTATTATACAGTTAATTAAATAAAAGACATTTAAAGTCGGGATCCTTTTTCTACCGTTAAATCAAATTGGAAATTTTTTTAGTACATGCATATTGCAGAAAATCAATACTTGAGAGAAAAAGGTTTCTCTATTTTCCTTTCATTCTAGCAATTTTAATAAAACCATTTCGTGTAACATAAAATATTACCCAAATAACAAAACAAATAAAGGATTTTAATTAACTTTGTTTTTTTTCATTTTTACAAATTGTTTTAAAATAATACGTATATTTCTTTGCGGATTGTTGATTGTATTCATTCATTCACGAACCACAAAGCCATTCATGAAATATTAAATTCAAAATAAACTTTCTATTACCAAACGTACAAAAAAAGAAGCGTTTCACGTGAACTTCAAAAATTTTATCCTGGACAGTAACAAATTTATAACCAGCTATATTCACTAGAAATTTACAACAAGCAGAGTTCGAAAATATTTCTTCGACGAGCAACAACTAGAGCTACAAAAACATGTAACAGTGAAACCAATGACACGTGTATACTTACTGACGTGGCACGCCTATAATTTTACAGACGAGAATCCTGAGGGACAATCCCAATAATACATAAAACAGAATTTCGAATTACACTGCGTGCAGCACGGATGTTCAAAGCGCATCGTCAATCGCGATCTGCATACGACGCATTCGTACTCATCGATTCGGATGGCCGACTGCACGTTTTCGTACGCAAAGCATATCGCATTGTTGCTGAATTGTTGAACTGAACAAATGGAAATGATAAATTATTAGAAACCATAGAATACGCAAAGTATCGTGCGTTAAATGTTAAACGATTCCCCGAGAAAATTCCTCGCGCGAATAACTCCGCGTTCGAACGATCGGGAACCTTTTGCACAAAACTACCACCGGAACCGGATGCAAACAACCCTCTGCGCGCCGTTCGCTAAACTCTTTGCAAACTCTTTCGCTGAACTTTCGTTAAAAGTTCTCCCGAAACTTCCTCCCTTAACTTTTGCTCGCAATCTTGCCTGTTAAGAGGATTCGCTTCTGCAATGACACACACACACACGTGCGTATCTACATCGAAAACCGCCAGCTGTAGAAAAAAAAGAGAATGATTACCGTTCACAAACGTTACTTTCTTTCTTACATCATTTCAAATCTTTGTTATTCCTACGATGTTTGTGTAGAGTAAGTATACTTATACCATAAATCATTTAACGGGAAATTTGAATGTCCAATAACCTAACACCTTGTGAGACGAAAGTAAAATAGCTCTGAGGACATGGAAAGGGTAAAAATTGAGGAAAAATTGCAGGATAATGAAATTATCTTCATTAAAAGTTAATCAATAATTAAGGCGTGGAATATTGTAGATTGCGAGGGAAAGCGAGTGTGCGGGATAAATGAGTCTTGTGCGTGAATGTTTTAAAACGAGTCAGTTGTTCATCATATCCGTTTTTAGAGTAATATCTCAGTTGTAAAGAACTATCCAACGATTTATAAAATCTTGCGATTGCCTTAATGAATAAAATATCCTACAAAATAAAGCGAAATGGCTAGGAAATTTGTTCAATCATATCGAAACTAAATGAAACTTGACAGCAAAAAAGGAGAAGACATAAAAACCCACCGAGTAAATCGCGATCAGCGTCTTGGAATTATTTCCAGCGAAGGAATAAAGCGCTGAGGGGACCGAATGAAGCAGCACCGTGGCACGGAATTCGAAGACACGTGTACATATATATTAAGTTGGCTAATCCAACGGTAGTTCGGGAACGAGATGCAGAAGTTGCACAAAAGTTACCGGGGACGGGAATAATTTAACCAGGAGCGTGCGAGCGAACGCAACGGGGCGGCAGGAGTTATTCAAACGGCGCTGAAATAAATCAGAAAATCGTTGCTAAATTATTCCGCCACGGCTCCTTTTCGTATCTCCATAATTTATGCAGCATCGTTTCGACATTTTAACCGTGCAACGCGTTACCTTCAACAAACCGCGCACCGTGATACGTGCGCTTGTGTCTTGAAATAAGACTCCGTGCACTCTGAAAATTGCGCAAGTATTACCATCCAGTTCCCATCTAATCTATGGTGGATTATATTTATTCGAATGAAACAGCAAAGTGGAATGTAGACGGAGATAGAAATTATTAACGGATACTACGCTGTGTTTTGGTAGACGCGTAGAAATGTTGAACGATGGCAAGCCATGTTTACTGAAGAACTTCTTTAACGAGATGGAAGTCGAGCGTAATCAGAAAATCTTTTATATTGACCTGGTTTTACGACAGGCTAAGTACGTTGATTTGCATATATTATAATAGAATTTTGAGAAAAACGCGTTTACCAGAGATTTTTTACGATATTCGGAATACTGCTGGAAAGAATTGCCTCTCTTACTGTGCTACGCCTTGCCGAGAGATTGTATAGAAATGTTCGTTGTTATAGAGATATGCAAATCAGATGAAGTTGAAAGATATGAAGTATAATATAATGTAACAGGAACAAGGAGTCTGATACAGTTGTGTGTGGAACTTACATTAATCAACTAAATTGATTTTACATTTAGGACACGTGCCACCGAAGGTTTCTATGTTCATACTTGTGTATGTAATTCCTAATAAACTAATTATCTTTTTATAAATTCTATTCCCCCATTCGCGTTTGAATTCTACATATATATATATATATGAATCCACGAAATATTCTTTTTTTAAACTGCACGATTTCAATATAAAATATAACGATAAATGAAATTACATGTCACCATTATATGGAGAATATATTTGGTACTATACACAAATAAAATATCTGTGCAAACAAGTTCAGAAACGAAAGTATTTCGATATATAAAATCGAAAATATAAATATCCTAAAATCATAAATTTAAGAAAATACAATATAAGACAATATTGATATCTGTTCATATTTTCATCAATAAATAGCTTTTTCTAACCGTTGGATCAAGCATAAGTATGAAAAATAACTCCTGTCGATTTTTGGATTATATTTCTGACCACGAAATCGGAAATATAATACTTCCCTAATGTTAGGTAAATGCGCGATGGGTCCCTAAGGAATCCTTAAGACATCTCGCAACTCTTTTTAGCCGACGATAAATTTCCTTTGCCACCCTCGAGAAGGAAAGAAATGGCGACCGAAATGCGTACGGCGTACCCCTTAGCAGTTACACGGGTTGGCAAATGATCGCACACACGTGTAACAATCTCTATACACACGAGAAGACGTATATGTGTAAAGAAGGGATAGAAGGAAGAGAGTGAAAGAACGTTTCGTCCTGGGCCTGCCAGTGAATCCCTCATCGGTAAGGCTACCAAAATGGCAGAATCGCGGCTTAGACGCGGAGATGTTAGGGACAGGTCAGAGATTCTGTTGTGGGGAAACTGAGGCGCCAGAAATGAGTACTTGTGGGAAACGATATTACGTGTCTGAAGGTTGCTGTCGACCTTTCAGCTGGTGACGGGTGAATGACTCGATGCTACTACGATTGTTAGTAGACTGTACTTTATTCGTTGTATATATATAATATATATACACACATCTAAGTTTCCATTGAACTATATATATTTACTCTGGATGATTATTTGTAAAATTATTAATTGCGTTAAAAATGTAGGAATTTATATGACTTCTTTACTGTGAATCCTTTTATGCAAACTTAATTA
Source organism: Xylocopa sonorina (assembly GCF_050948175.1). Lineage (NCBI taxonomy): Eukaryota > Metazoa > Arthropoda > Insecta > Hymenoptera > Apidae > Xylocopa > Xylocopa sonorina. Next base: position 2,403,114 of record NC_135195.1, on the reverse strand, counting down.
ATGTATAATATTGTGGAGTGTTAAACTTTAGTTGAAATTATTTCTAGGTGTGAATTTTGATTTAGAGTTTCCATATCGACCTCTTAGAGACGACGACGCCGTTTTGTTTTAATTTTAATAATTATCCTTAAAACAGAAGGGACAAAATCCTTTGGTCAAAGAGCCGAAAGGAAAAACGAGTAGTGGAAGATCAACATGCATTGAAAGAAGTTAAAACGTAAATACGTGATGTGATTACTTTGAAGCCAGAATGCGTACTGTGATAATCACGTAATCTATGTTTTATGAAGAATGTATAGATTCCATATTCTCACAATATGGAAATATGGAAATTTGATCAGCTTGCCTGTCATATTTTTCTGTTACCATGCATCTAAAACTTCTCACTGGGATTATTAACTGCATCGTGATAAAACTTCATTTACCCGGTCCAATTTCACGATCTCCGCACCCTATAAAGCTTATCAGCTTAAAATGATAGAACGACTTCGATCGATAAATGACGTCTGACTAAAGGATCCGAACAACCTTTCGATGGCTGTAACGCAAGCCTGAATGGCAATCGATACATTATAAGAGTAGGATTACTAAGCAACTCGTATCCGCGGGTTTCCATCGGCACCGGTTGTAATCTCGTCAACTAATGGAAAAATTCGCCGGTGAAATGTAATTTTACGTCGAATTAGCTACCACGTATACGCTGCGTCCATTTCTCGCTCCGAATGTAATGAATTTAAATACCTCAACGTTCCTCGTTATTTTAAATATTTTCAAGCGCTTTACTATTACTCAGTATTTTAATTTCTACTTCTAAAATCCACTCTAATATTTATTAAATAAATTACCATTACAAAAAAACAATAAAAATCAATAAGCTTTGCTTACGAGCATGTAAAGTTGTTGTTGTAAAATTTATGTTTAATATATGTATCGAAAAGCTTGCGACCTTTCAACGTAATAATATAATATAAACCATATCCGCTTTGCTCGGAATGCATACGTAAAGCATCTTGTCGAGGACCATGAACGTAGAAATAATCATCGCGTTCGCTCCACCTTTTTTTCATAATTCAAAAAGTTCCTTGGAAGCTTGTTTAAAAAGAGAAGCCAACGAGAATTTCATGTACACAGTTAAACAGAATTTTTAAATTGAACCACGGCTACTGGTTCGCTCTACGAAAGCGTCAGTTAGCATAACAGAAAGATCGTTGTCGTGATACATGTAAAAATGTTTATAAAAACACCGATAAGAATAATATTGTTCTTTTATACATGAACAGGTGTCTTTAGATTCTACAATTTTATTCATAACGAAGTAATTGCATTCTCGTTTAAAATGCAAAAAATGATGAACAAGTATGAACGTAATACGCGTAACGTGGAAGTAAAAACAGCCAGGTTTTTAGCTGCGAAAGGTTAAGCATCAAATTTTGTAAAGAATTTTTTTCTCGAATAAAAACAACTTCCTAGTTAGATGAATAAAAATGCTTGAATAAAAATACCCCGAAATAGCACAGAATAATGATAGATATTTCCATCTTTCAAATTGATAGTGAATACTTTTTATTCCATTGAACTTCTATGCGAACTGAAACAGGTACAAAACATGAAAAATGGTATTTTCTTGTATTTAAATCAATCTCTATTAAAGCAATTCTCGATATGTCACTTGAACCAAATTAGTTACGTCCATATTTTACGATTAAATAATTATGTTCCCAAGATATCTATTACAACTATTATCAAACACGCCCTCTGATTAATCGGACGTTAATCGGAAAATAAAAAGTTGACTGCTTTGATTTATAGCAACGACAGCAATGACGAATAAAGATTGAAGCCATCCTCAAAGAGCATACCCAAATCACACGACACCTTCAAATACATACGCACAAGAGATGCATACACATGTAAATTACAAGACAGCAGTAAAATAGTAAGTAATATTTGTCTAAGTAAACCAGAGTTCCACGTCTGCGACATTGGGGCACCCACGCACCCAACAGCCCCGAAAGAGATCGATTTCTGTAGGCCCCCGCGCATTTAGCTGGCTGACACCCTACCAAGCCGCACACCGGATGCGCTAGTCAACCATCAGAGTATTGGAACCTACAATAGCGAATCGCAATTGTTTTCATTTCCACGATATCTGTATCAACGCACATTTTAGAATATTAATAACAAAACAATTGTATTGTTCCGCTAATTACACAGTATACAAATACATATATATATTATATGTACATACGAGCATACATACATACATACATGCTGCATATTCATCAATCTAATTATCCACAATGGAATGCATTGTACACAATAATATTAGGGAACAATATATTCCATTGTACGTGGAATACGCGCTGTACCACCTTGACAACCACTTCCTCGGAATATACCCTTAATGGCGTCGTACATATAAAGCCCACCAAAATCAGTTAGATTAACTGTAATAAAATGTTCGTTTTATTGTAATATTTAATCGATATCTAAGATATCATTTTGATAAGCACTCCTCGTTAGCCTTATTGAAGCATGTACACATAACTTCTAATCAAACTGTAAACACCATTATTAATTGCTTCCTCGTAGTACTCGAGCAGTAATATTTAAACATTTACAAAAAATTCTTGCGATATTGTCTTAGTGCCGTGCAAATTGAAGACATTTTTTTCTCGCGTATGAAAAAATTAATTACGATCACAACGATTCAAAAAATTCGAACAATTGCGATTTAATGCAGATTTTAATGTAGGTTTGTTACAAATTTGAATCGTATTCACGTTTGTAACACTGTCAAAAAATAATTCTGATTGTGTTGAATGACAATGTAGATCGTACGGTAATTATGCGAAATTGTACAATACTTTGAAAGATTTATTTTTACCAAACCAGACAACTAAAGAAAAATGTATATCATGGCAATTTTTCATCTTGTCGCGTCATCCATTGGTCGAAGCAGCAAAAATTTGAAAGTTTCTTTCTATGAATGATAAAAAAGCAAGCGTTTGTTTGCATACAATGGAGATACATTAATCATGATTTTCCGAAATTTTTAGTACCGCCCTTTGTGTCTGTCCTTCCATTCTTTGTGGAAACTTTCAATGGCGATTCATATTCATTTCATAATGCTCCACTGAAAGCATTTTCTTAAGTGTGTACAATTAAAATGGGAATAGAAGAAGATCGAAAATATTTCAATTATAATTTGCGCATTTTGTTTAAAGAAACTGATCACAGATCTAAAAAAACGCAAATGTAAGTACCGAAATATTGTACGTCTAACCGATGACAATGAAATAACTCTTCAGATAATTCGGTCACTTATGGAGAGCAAGCAAAATGTCGAAAAATACGCAGAGGCTGACGAAGTTACAGTAGCATCTATAGAAATGAAGTAACTCGACTGAAAGCTCCAAGTAGATAAGGCAAATAGTTCCACTCAGTGTTCCACAATCAATAATTACAAAAATCAAATAAGGTAACAAGAAAATTCTCGAAAATTCAACGAATTCGAATTTGAAATCGTTATTTTAGTATACCATTTGAAATTGTATGGAGTATGTATTAACACGTTGAATGTTAGTCTGCAAATTCTATGCTAATTTTATATGGTATACCCCTGGCACCAACATGAATTTTTTATTATGCGATATGATACTTATTACGTTGAAATAGTAGCTACAACAGATAAATGGCGGTGTATAATTATTATTTTTATACATTTTATACTGCATTAATTTCTTCGCATCATTGTAGCAATGATGGTAGTTTTGAGAAATCTCTAAGTATTGACATTTCTTCTAATTATGTATTTAATAAAATACATAACAAATAATCTAATCTAATTATGTATTTAATAAACAAAAACAAATAATCTAAACCCTAGTTTATCTCGTTAAATTCCATGTTATGTGAATGCCAATATCTAATTATGTATTTAATAAAAACATTAATAAAAATTTAAAAAACTTATTTAATAAAAACATTATTAAATACATAATTAGATATTGGCATTCACATAACATGGAATTTAACGAGATAAACTAGGGTCTAGATTATTTTTAAATATAAATCTATGTGTACATCATAACTCGATGTTCTGAGAATACAATTTTTATATAACGTAAAATGAATCAAACTGATGTATATTTTACTTACTTCTGAGTTTCTTATAGCGCAGTTCTCATGTAACGCGGTATAAATTAATCGCGTTATAGGAGGGTTAACTGTAATCGAAGATCGATGTGCGTTGAGAGAAATTAGAGCGAACCGTATACAATGCATAACGTGACCCTTTTTATATAATCCTTTTATCTTTAACAAATAACGTTTAGATTCCATTATGTCATTGTAATTCGAATACAAAATTGTATGTTCCTACCATCCTTTAAATTAAAATTCTCCGACCTAATAACCCTTGAATATTAACAATAGATCAAAGGACACTAATGCGAGCAGCGAACCTCCCTCTAAACACGATTCAGGCATTTAAATCGGCGCTTCCGCGAGGGCGTTTCCTATTTTCGAGCAAGGGGTGGTTTGGAGGCAACGAAAGCGCAGGAACGTTTCACAGCACGTGCACGCTGATCGACATTTCACGGAACGAGTACATTCTGGTCACGAATCAGCGAGGAGAAACGAACACGGTCAAAGTTCACAGTCGAGCTCGATTAATCGTGCATCGTTCCCGTTTCTCGGTCGGAAGAAATTTCGGTGCTTCGTACTTAAGGGTTGCCGTGGCCAGAATGAGTAATGGGGGATGAGAACAACTATTTGGCAACGATATTTTCAACCTTTTGACGGCTGAGATTATATCAGAATAACAGGGGGCTATTTCGCCATTGGGCGTTCACTGATTCTGATCGTCGCGAGATTTATCGATCATTCCACATTATCCTCTTTAAACCCTGATTGTTCCTAAACGTCCTGCGCAATATCGGTTTGCAGAAGTAGCAGAGTTTCGATGGAAAAGGAGCTTAAATGTGGTTGGATCTTTACGTTCTTAAAAGCAATTGTTACGAAACAAGCAGAGAAGAAAATTTTGAGCTTGTGTCCTCTTTAGGTTTATTATTACACTTAGTAGCGCGCGTTTCTTAACTGCACGACTGGTAATTATGTGAACGTCACTGTTCTCTCGTTTCAATTACACAGCATCATTAATTTTAACTTAACCGAGACTATTAGATGACACAAAAATATTAAAGATTTTTATTTTATTTTGCAAAATTCTGACTTACTTGCGGATTTATATCCGCAAAGATTCAAGAGAATATTCTCGTATTTCGTAAGAGGGTGGTCTCAAAGATTCCTCGACACTTTGAGACTATAATCACAGTAAAGCGACAGAGGGTCGAGGCTGCTCTCGCGTTGGCGGTTTACATCGTGCTTAGGTATCACCTACGCATCTTCGATCGATGCCTCGTTAGACGATGTTTACATTATAGACGCTTCGAACACTGTCAATGTTCATCCAGGTCGATGAAAACGAAAATGTCCCGCAGGGACGTTGCGTGCAAAAATTCGCATGTCTAACTGCTGCGAAATTACAAACTCTTTCGCAAGGGTAATTCTCGTAACACTCGAGATGAACTGTCAATTCCAAAGGCTGGAATTTTTCAAACAATTTCCAAACGAACCGAATAGCTTTCACACGGACTGCAGCGCGCTTCAGTTTTCAAAAAATCGTTCAAGTGTTATACACTTCACGCATAACAGTGAGCAATTTGACGCGAACTAGGCGGTATCGGAAAGTTACTCAGAATCGTCTTCTTAATAACATATGTCAAGATTCAAAACCAATGCCATCAAAGCTTTTTCATTAAAATCAATAATTGCCAAATAGACGAACATTCTTCAGGGTTAAAAGTCGAGTCAGAAAACAAAAGTATGTATTTGACAGGTTATTTTTCACTATCGGGTATTTATTGCAAAAGCGATAGAATCGCAATGCGTGAAGTATGATGATATACAATTCTATAACCAGTGGCTGTATCCTATAAAACCGAACCGTATGACTTTCCAAACGGTATCTTCTACTTACCTTTATCGTTGGAATAAAAATACGTCGTTACCTTTGACAATTTCGTTTCGATACTTCGCCTCGACTCTTAAGAGAAGAATAGAGAACTTAAGAACGGCAAATGGAAGCTTAATAAAATGTTTCGAAAGTGCGTCTCCCCGACGGTTTTGATGGGTCGTCAGCGAAATGCATTCCGTTCGCGAGAGGACTGGCGTGATCAGCAGCCGTGGGAAAAGTTTGTTCGTTTATCGCGGGAATTTCTCCAGCCACGGGATATTGGCGTATTCCCGTTGAAAGCGTTCGAGCGCAGCCGTGGCGCGAGATAAGTCAAAGAGGGAAAGTATCGAGCCGCATACGAGCGGAAGATCGGGGACACGAGCCCGCGGTACATCGAAACGGATTAAACGCGGTCTATCAACAACAGGCTGGCTGTTTTTCGCGACCCGCACGCGGCTGGCTAAAGTTTGATTAATCCGCTTCGCGGATTAATCGATTTTATTCCGTGTTCGGGACGAGTTGGAAGCGGTGAACGCGGGCGACGCTTTGTGCCGGGCAAACTGATCGAACGTTAATCAAACGTAAACAGAAGCGCCGCGTTTCAAACGTTTCGGATCTGCGAATCTCAGTTTTAGCATTTCTCCAGGGGATTGGAGAGGTACCGGGATCGATCAAGTTTCGCGCATGGAAAATTAAAGACGATTAGAGTTCGACGTTTAAGAAATTCTATTCATCTTCACTATAAATCCAATAACTCTCCGATTGGCCCGTAAAAATTTCCTCAAAAAGCAGTACAATGCGACCACCGCTGGTTTTATTATATTCCCCATGAAAATATAAATTTTACACCAGCAATAAGCTACCGATTGCTCTTTGCTTCGGTTATAAAACCGCACGACATCACCGCGACAGCGCCAAGCACTGTGCTGCGGGGCAAGCCTGTGAAATCTTAAGGCAAATCTCGTAGACCGTCCGCATATGTAGGTACCGCGTGGCACGCAACGGGTTCGTTTGGTTGGTTTCAACCAAACGAGCACGTACGTAAATGAGATAACTTTCATTCAGCTAACCGACGGACGCGGCGCTAATATGATCTCCGAATATAGCCTCGCGTGTTCGCGGTTTTACGAAGGGACAACCGCGGGTGGAACTTATTGTCAGGGCGTAATGAGGGTGCAAGGGGAGGACGGTGCCGGGTGGGTTGTAAATTCAACCCTCGCCGCATGCAATTATGCCACGACCAACTCGTACACCTGCTTACGCGGCTGAGTAAACTGGTTAAGGCTCGTGGGAATAATCCCTGACCAGGGTAATAACCACCTTTGTTAACTGCTTCTGTTAAAACGCCACGTGAACGGCCATCCTTGTTTGGAAGGCACGTGCGCGCGTGTTTCCCCCATGGCGTGTCGAATACGTGCAATTTTTGTTAATGAAATTAGCCGCACGGCTACCAGAGAGTTATTTCAAGAGGAATTAGAGAAAGTGTGCAACGCGCTTGCACTTGAACGTGTATTTCTTTTAATTGAGTTGCTCGATACGAAGGTATAATCGTTCCTTCAATTTCATTTTTAGAACGTTTAAATTGCGAAGTTGTGTTGTTTTAAGTAGAATAAATTATACGTTTATATATAACTTGTAATTAAAATACTTTAAGCGATATTTTTTTTATATATTTTTTTTCTTTAGAATAGCGCTCTCTTGGGAGCACTTACCATAAGCAATCAGAAATTACCATAAATCGCGTTATCGTGAACGTGGCGATATGCAAAAACTAGTGAATCGATTCGAGTGAAATTCTGCATAGCTATTCAGCATAAAATTAGAACGAGGTTTAAAAGAAAAACAGAGCAATTTCTTTTATTTTCGTATCGTTATTTCTACAAATATATTTTAATATCATTTGCGAGAGAGAAAGATTGTTAAGATTGTTAAGATTGTTAAAAGTCTGTTTCTTCGAGATATAATTTCTTGCAAAATAAAATTTCAAAGTTAATTCACATCATTTTAATGATACGCTTGACGCCCCTTTGAATAAACTTGGTAGAAGTAATGCTTCGAATAAACTTGGCAAAAATTACCGTAATAAGAATCGTTGTTTCGAGGCAAAGTTGAAAGTCAATTGAAACGAACACTGACGAATGCGAACTAATTAGATGAGTCAGCTATTGCGAAGATTAAGCAAGAAATTATCGAACGAAACAGAGACGATAAAGGGTAGACTGGCACTTAAGAACTCGAGGTAACCACGAAACGCTTTTAACTAACGCATTCATTTGTCCACATTTTTCAAACCCTATTTCAACTCTACTTTCTGTATTTCCTCCAACGTTACCCGCGCAAAACAGTGAGATGGATGCACAAAAGAACGCTAACGACATAAACTCGTCAACCATAACAGCAATGTGATCGCGTCCGAAAAATGTCCACGAACACATTTCACGCCCACGTTATCACCCATAAATCGATACTCGTGTCCAACTCATCTTCCCCCGATCGATGATCATTAACGAGGCCTCCAACTGTACCCGACGCCCTCGACCAACTAACTATCCGAGCCACTCTACCTTTTACAACGAAAACGGAAAGAAACCGATCGGAATCCGAATGTTGAGAAGTGAAACGGGGTAGGATCGAAAGCGCGTAGCTCTGTAAAAGCGAGCAGCCGCACGACGATGGCATTCAGGGGTCTTAACTGTGCCGACGCGAATATCGTAACGCCTACTTGTCACGATCCGGTGTTCGGTGCACGCGGACGGAGTAACCAGTGAAATGCTAAATACCGTCGACGACCCGAGTCTCTATTTATAGAGCCGGTTGGATCGATATTTGGCCGTTATAACGGCACGAAGTTGAGGCTACCGCGGGACGGGGGGGTAAGAAATAGGGGAGATAGGATAAGAAAAAGGGAGGACGCGAGCAGGTTGATAAGGGAAACAGCGAGGTTCAGATAGGGGTGAGAAAGTAAAGAAGAAAAGTAAAGAAAGAAGATAGGAGGAGAATTAGAGAATAAAGAAAGGGGTGAAGTAAAAAGAGAAGAACGGAGAAGAAAAAGAGTCGAGTTCCTCTTCTTATTTCCCGACAAGGTAAAGGAGATGATGGAAACGAATAGGAGAAAAAAGGAGACGAGGGATGAAAAGGACACCGAGTGAAAAGGCATGTATATATCTGTGCATGCTCCGGTGCTTCGCATGCATCGATGCTCCTGCCAATTTCACCCTGCCACTGCCTCGAGGAGTTGATCCCTATTCGAGAAAGGATATAGAACTCGCACGGCCCTTCGACTCGCGCCATTTTACACCGTTAACTTCTTCCGCGCGACTCCTACGTTTCTGTATTTCGCAGAAACGCGAGTACGTGGTACAGCCAATCAATCTACGTTTTATACGGCTTATTGGAGCTGGTAATTCGAAATGTCCTTTGACACGCAAATCGTCGTGAAATATCACGGAGCTTCGCAGTCTTCCAGTTCTTCGAACATCAAATTTCAAGTGAACGACGGGATTTATTACTAGAAGTGATTCGTTTCTCGATTCGTTGACACTTCGATAAGTAGAAAGAGTTAGTTTGGATTTATTAGATTCAAATTACCATATGAAATGTCCGATTTTAGTTCATCGGTACTTTAAGTTCCGTTTTAACAAGAATCATTAAAATTTTTTGAAGACTATAAGAGCAAACATTCACTTGCTTTTGTTTGCTCGTTTGATAAAACATTAACGCTGCATTTGATAATGATGCAGTTAATAAGCGTACGGTTCGTCAATAATATAAAAAATTTGAAACCGGTGATGAAAGCTTTGAAAATTAACCTCGTGGTTGACCAGAGCAGAGTATTATTGACGTGCCATTTCACGTTACTTGAATATGATAAATGAGTTTCACACGAATCGAACGATCGACAAAAGTTTCACCGACAGAAAATATGCGATTCGTTACTGATTCAAAATCACAGTGAACCATTTTTGGATCGCATTATCAGATTGGGTTTTAAGTGTTTAATACACAGTTTCCGCAAAACACCATTATGTGTTCCACGAAAAATTATGAAAGCGACGTAGAGAACAACGAAACACTGTCTGTTTTATTTCTAAAAATTGAAAAATTCATGCTTCTTTCAAAAATTTTTATTTTGTTCATCTTATATATCTGTGTCATTATTTATTATATATAAAAACTCAAGTTTACTTCAACGTTCCTAAAAAATTTTCAAACTTAAAAAGTATTCCACGATAAGAAAAGTTTGGGAAGTTAATCATAATGCTAACAAACAAAAATGTGTACATCTCACAAACGATTCACCTGTCGATCTATATTTACTATGGCTTTTTACTTGGTAGTAAAAGAAAATCTATAAGATTGTAACATAAAATGTCAATAAATATATAGCAGCTATTGATACAATGATACTCGGAGCTGCACGTAGCATTTTCTACAATTTTGCATAAAGGCTAGATCTGGCATAGTTCGTGCAACCTCGGCCGAGGTTTCGCACCCTTATCTCCCTAGGTTTGTAACGGTTCGTTCGCTCAGACGCTGGGACACGTAAACTTTGACGTCTGACCGATTTTGTTTCCTTGCTATATCACATGGAGTCTATTACGACAAGAAACTTTATTGAAATACAGGACCTGTGGATGGAATTCCCCGAGGCAGACGTTACGCATTTTTATTGAACCTGGAAACGCCACGAGATAAACCAAATTTGTAGCATAAAATAAAATTCTCGTGCATAAATTTTGAGTATTGCGTTTTCCTAGACAGTTTGTTAAAAACAAAACGTATATTAACTGCAAGAATTTTATTTCACCTGATATTGACATAAATAACACAAATTGGTACTAAATTAATAATAATTGGTTCATACTTAGTTATTCTTCATATTTATGACAAGTACATTAATTTCAAACTTCTGGTAAACAGACGTATTCCTAATAAGTCTCATAAATTCTCTTATTCTCGAATACAAATTTTCTGATGCAAAAACTGTATTATAACGCAAAGATAAAAAGTATTGTCGTGCAAATCATTGATCAAAAGAGCTAACAATAAAAAATGATTAACCCCAGTATTAAATAACTCGAGCATCGTTCAAAATTATTGGAACTGTGAGCAAGTAATCGTAACAATTCGATATCCCGTCGATTCAGGTCAGCGTGACATTAACGCGACGACAAACGTCCAAACGCTACGCCTAGCAATGAAGCAACGACGTTCAACTGGCTGACACTTAAGACGTTAGTCGGTACAAACTAGTCAAAGTGATTCTACAATGCGTTTCAATGAACTCGTGAAACTGTTCACGACGGCTACTGACTCTTTAACACGAAGAGCCCTCAATTATCCTGGGAGACCTGGTATCCGCTCCCGGCACTCTCACCCTATCGCCCATTAGGACCTAACGTACACCCTTCAATAGTAGAGCAGATGAACGATCGAGGGTATTAGGACGATTGGTTGATTAAAAAACTCTACAGATGTCGATCGAAAATTTCAAACTACTGACAAATCAATTTCAATGCAAATAATAATTAATTTTCTCAAATCAAATTGATTTTACAACAAATTTTATTCCTCTGCGAAATTGAAGAGATTTTAGATTCTGCAATCTATATTTTATTCATCCAATATTTTCTTAAACAAAATTAATTTTATAAAAAATTTTATTCTAGTGCGAAATTGAAAGGAATTCAGATTCTGAAATGTAATGTATGTTCTGTATAATATAAACGCAATAGCAAGCAAATTTCTTTTAGTAACAAGGTAACATTAATATCATAATAAAACGAACTACTCCATTTAGAAAACTGATGCAAAAAAAGAACCATCAGTTTAAAAAATAAACTCTTAAAGATTGGAAGAATTCCTGTTCGATGATTGAACTTGTAATCGAATGTGCGAGAGAGGAACCGCGGCTAAATAAAAATTGCATTTTCAACCGAGAATTCATATTTTTGGATTCAATCCGCGCACAATACGCGTCTATTTATACGAGTGCGCCGCGCACGAGAGAACCTCAAACAGGATGAACCGCCCGAGGACTGCGGTTCTGTTCCAAAATCAGCCGCGAAATGTGAAAGTTCACGTTAAATTTAGTTGCACCGCCGCTCTCGCGTCCCCAGTTCCTTATTCTCTCTAATTTCTTCTACTTTAAGAATTCGTTTCTTCCTTCGCTCGGCTATTTTCTCAAATTTTCCCTTCTTCTCTTCGTTGCTTTCAAAACTTAGTTACGAAGCATTTATCCATAGAAGGAAATATATTCGTTGAATTAAAAACAGAGAGGGAAATTTGTGTGCAAATGCCGTTAATTCGCGAGCTTGCAATCAATGTGTGCGTTCTTCGAGAAAAATGTAAAATAATATGAATAACAAGCGTGAATCGTATAAGCAAATTATAGACATTCAGGTTTAGTTCTGAAAATTACAAGCTCTCAGGTTTCGTACATCAACACCGTGTGTGCAGGAAATCAAGTTAGAAATTCGAACGTCTAGTCGAATTAACGTTGAAATAATTATTGGACATGTTAGCCTTCGAGCGGCACGTATGATGTCGAAAGTGAGATTAAAATTGTGGTGGAACTACATGTGTATTTGTTAGCATGTTAATAAAACAAAATGAGCGAAACTGTATAAAATAGGATGAGGAAATTCGAGATTAGTTAGAAATGTACTAGAGGAGCTTGAAAATATTAATTAATTATTTAAGTGGTGATACTTTTCTAATTACCCATTTTATTTGAATTAATTCATTGATCTACGTCTATTCTATACATGTATGCGACGTACTCAAAATGTAAACGAAATAAACGAAAATAATTGAATTGAAACGTTTATCGAAATTCGTGATAGTATTTTACAGTTTATTCGAACCATCTGATGGACGGAATCAAACATTTGTCACGGTAGAACCACGGAACCGGTATAAAATGGGATGTCGAGAAATGGAATAGGAATCAATTTAGTCCGTCAGAAATCGACCACGCCAACGCATCGATTACGTGCGTCTAAATGAAACGCTCTGCGATACGTGCCAGTTTTATAATTTTTAACGTCAGCTATACTGAACGAGGAACAATTGTTGTTTTTCAACTCCTTAACTCTGCGGAAATTAATATTTCTGACACTTACAAATATTAGAATACTTTATTGCAAAATTTGGTCGTCTTTATCCATTTATTATAGACAAAATCTTCTCAAGAGTTATTTCCTATACTAACATTTTCCAAATTAGTAAAAAGAAAAGTTACAAAATTGACTTGAAAAAGGTGTGCGTGTATGTTGTATAAAACTAATAAAATTCTGCAACAAATTTATTTTTATATCTACGGAACATATATGATACATGATACATATGCAGTAAGCTTTGGAATCCGTTATGAGCGAAAGGACAACAAAACGTGGTATCTTCGAAGGCCACGTTTATTACACCTATGTGATTAAAAAGTTACTTTTGAAACTAAGAGGTTTCAAGCAAATTCCGTTGACTATCGTGACTTTTGACACGATGGTCAGACAATTTAATTTCAACATCCACAATAGCCATAACGTGTTGTAAAAGGTTTCTCTGATATGTGCACGCAACGGAGACTCCGAACCGTGCACAAACCGAAATCTTGACCTCTGGAAAATTGCCAGAATGTGATGAAGAGACTTGGAAGGTTCCACGACCGTGCAGGTATCTTCCCTTCCCACCCTCTTGAAGCGAACGCGCGCTCCAGGCGCGCAAGAGGGTGTGGACGATACTCGAAGGTGCATACTGATTGGTAATTTGCGTCATTTCGGCAAATGCCAATAGTATCCACGCCCTGCACGGTGAAAGGAGCAACAGACAAGCTACCAAAAATTAGCGAGGCGATTAGTTAGCCTTTTGACAGCAACGAAATCGAGGAAAACTTTTGTACAAAAACAGACAACTCGTAAGAGCAAACGAACGAACGAAACCGAGCTTGAACGCTTGCACACAAATTAGTTTGACGAAAGCGTCGTAAGTAACCGCGTTAGATCTGGGCCTTGCAACCCTGGGGGGCGAACACGAGACGTTAGTTTCGCGCGACAGAAAGCTTGCATTTCTTAGCGAACCTTCTCAAAAATCGATCTCGCTTGTCCACGAATTGTTTTGACAAAGGTTTCACTAAATGGAAGATGAAACAAAGAGGAAAGAAGACGTTACTCTGGAGGGTCACATAGTAGATTCAATAATCGACGATTATACGTTTAAAGGGCGCGTTCGAACCCTGATTAATGCAGGCGAATGCGTCACGGTAAGGAGAAAAGCTCGCGTCAAGTGGGACGGAAAAACCGAGCGTGCAATCTCGGATCACGGCATGAAATAAATATGAGCCCGATGCAGCGCTGGCAGGCCGGCTAATTTGGGTAATGGGAGTACCGAGTTGCGCCGCGTTAAATCATGAAACGGTCGAGAGCTTCATTAAGAAACGACCGCGACAAAGATCGCCGTCCCTGTGCCTCGAACAAAAGCGGAAAATCGCAAGAGGAGCCCCTCGTCTCAGCACCGTCGCTGCTCCGTCCAAGCGTACCAGACGGAAATGCCAACTTGTAGCCAACATTCTTTATCCCTGGATCGACCAATTTTTTTACTGAAATTCGTACACACGAGTTATTTCTCGTCTTCCTTACCTTCTCAACTGAAGAGAACGTCGAAGAGAATAGAAGCTTGTGTACGTTGACTGTGATTGAGACATCTGGCTGAAATTTTGATTAACTTTTGGGCTAAGAAGCAATTTTGGAATGTTTGGGTATTTAGTGAGAAATTTTAATATTTACTAGACACGATGTTTAGAATTAATGTATGGACTTAATATATGCTTTAAGTGAGATTTGGAAGAGGAGAGAAGAAAACGGGTGAAGCCTTTTATTCCGCACCGTAACCCACACGGTATATAGCCATTTCTTTTATGCACGATACATCACCTTTCTTTGCTATTTCTACGACCACCTTTCCAGCAATAGCCGTTCTTAATTTTCCAAAGATATCACGTACCTTTCTGTGTTTATTTTTTTCGTTACTGACATATTGAAAATTAGTCTTTATTTGCCATCATAGAATTTAGTTTTTCCAATCATGTTCCTTATTATTACAATGTACTCTTCAAGTCAAGGCGCTCCTTGATTTTATTACTTATTACCGTTAGATTCTGAGACACGCGGAATTTCCAGGCGCGTTATTCGAGGATGCGTTTCGTACCTGAATGATCCTCAATTTAGGGGCGTTCAAGTCTCATATTCCTTCTCAGCATTTTTTCAATCGATTAGTAGCGATGATCGCTACGCTTACTCCTTCATCGCTGGTTCCATCAACTAACCTTCCGCTCTTAATACAAATTAATACTCATCTTAGGACACTAACTTGTTTGTAGGATAACTTAATACTTGGTTTTAGGGTAGTTCAATACTCGGATAGCTTAATCTCGATTAAGAATTTAATCGGTTTTAGGATAGTTTAATGCTTGGCTTAATACTTTTTTAATACTGACTATTTTACGTTAAAACACGATAGTTTTCATCCTTACCAGGGAATATTCCGTAAACTAGTCGTTCTTTCTACGGAATGCTCGTCATGAAATTCGTATATTGTTTTGGTGTGCAAGTACGACGTGGAGAGAAAGAGATTGAACAGGAAAGTCGGGGTGACTAATATACGTACCGAATATGATACATGCAGTGTAATATATCGCAAAGATTGCAACGCGAATGTAATATTTCCAACAAGAGCTAGGTACGTACAAAAGATTACTCTGCTCTCGCTCAAATCAGTCAATTTACTTGCAATCGCGTCACTTGAGCGTTCACAACAACTCTACTTTGCCAATACGAAGCTTTTTTTATTTATTTTATTCAACGCGATCTTTAGAACTTTTACACTCACTACTACTCTTTTTTTCTTTGAATTTTCATTCAATCGCATTCCGAACGACATGAACTCTATCGCACAACACGAATCGCATGCGATCCATTATAAATGCATTCTGTGTGCGAGAAATGAGATCGTAAACGTCGAACGTAACATTTTTTGGTTATTTAATAGTCGGACGTTAAAAGTTACTCCGATCCGTAAAAATGGACTTCGCACGACACGTCCGATCCGAACAAAGCGAAAGGATGTGGCAAGCTTTGAAACGACGGCGCGACCGTTCCCTTTGAAATCAGAGCCGATGCATGGAAACAAATTTGACACGGGTCCCCCCAGAACTCGAGTCGATCATTTCGACGCGGAAAGGAAACGAAAAACTGGCTCGATAGGCTCTCTAAAATAGAATGTGTCGAGACGCCCATTAGCGACTCCTGTTTGTGCTCGAGCACTCCAGTGGTCTAGAGCGCGCACTTCCCGGCGCCACTTCATCTTCCGCTAAGAAGCTGACCTCGGCGAGCATCTAGAATCTAGATCCTTATTGTCTACGAAGTGAAGTGCCGCCTCCGCCGCGGAAAATAGAAGAGGATAATTCTATACGAACGTGTCCGTTTCGCATTGTTACCCGTTTCAATAATGAAAGCCCAAGGCGGCGGATTTCCTTCTTTCTTTTTCTTTCGCTTGGAGAGAACTGGCATTCAGCTAATTATGTTCTGCAATTTGTTGCTATCTCCCTTTTACTGCAAATAATTATAGCTAGTTTTTTTTCGTTTTTTGTGTCCAAAAAATGAATTATTCTATATTATAGAATAATTGACGTCGATGTAACAATTAATCTCCCGTAAAAATATAACGCAATGTTTAATCTTCTAATATCTATCGTAGTCGCCGCACTCGTCATGCGACTAAACTTACCGTTGAATATGATAATAATTAATTCAATTTAAAGTTTCTAATTTATTCAATCCAGTAATATTGTATTTCCAACACTGTATTAATTGTGTAAATATTACAGATCATTATCGCAAAAGAAAGTGACACTTTCCAGAATTCCTGCAAGTCAGAAGAAAAGAAAACCTACTGAAATGCTACAAGGATAAAAGAAGACGCAAGATTCACTGGCAATGTAGGCAATGCAGAATTCATTTGCACCAACTAGAATGTTTTTAAAAGTACCACACAAAATTCTTTAGAATGCATATTCTAAAATAGAACGTCTTTCAACTTTACAAAAGAATAGTGAGTGAAAATGATACTTATATGCTCACTAATGCATTAATAAATGCAACACATCGTTCTTTACAGAGAAATGTACATTTCTATGAAAAAAAGTACTCGTTTAGAAATATTTAAATATTAACATCGCCAAAAGGTACACGTACACCCACCTATACCTACGCTTTGCGTTTACATCATGAAAAATTTATATCGTAAAAAAATCAGATAGAGGTTTGTGTGTTGATTTTATCCATTTCATATCGTTTCTTGCGCCACTACTCTTTACATTCGATATTGACGTACGAATAATTTTAACCGCGTATCTCATCGATAAACAATAAGCAAACGCAATACACATTCGTTTGCTAAAAAAAAAAATCGGTCCGTTTAATTGGATGCTCTTTTACAATTAACTCAAAGAGCGTATAATAAAGTCTTGAATCCAAAGGGAAACCTTCCGTTGCCGAATATCCATCGCTTAATTTTCTTTCAATTAACCGAGTATAGACTCCGCGTCACGCACATCAGAGATATCCTGCGTGAAATTGTGTTCATTAATATAACGAAGGATACACGGATCCTACATGCGAGACCGGAAATTGTTGATTGATATCAAATTAATATCCGACAGAATTTAATTAGAAACGAGCACGTGGCAGCGAGTAACACCTTTAATGAGAAATTTCGTGTTATTTTCGGACAAACTGTCCCGTGGGATTTTACGTTGATAATGAAAAATGAACGATCCCTTGGCCAAACATTTAATTCATAGCTGACGTTGGTAGAGTTTGAAACGAACAAGAATAGTTTATGAAACGATATTTGCTGCAGGTATGTAATAGTCGCGACGGGAATTGATTTTCTGATACGACTCACTTTCCGATATTACGAAGATGTATGACTCCTCGCCTCTTATTTGTCGCGACCTTTATCCTTTCCTGTGTTTCCCAACGAATCCTCGCAGTTGCATCGCTCGCAGTTGTCTCGTATTGACGTTCAAAATTATATTTCACAAAAAGAGTCTTAAAAGTAGAAGTAAAAAGGATAAAAAAGAAGAAAGAAACTGTAAGAAATAATAAATAGGCATTCATTTCTAATCCTGCATAATTAATAGTATCGAAAGGCTCGTCATTAAACTTTTAAATTGTGCAAATTGAACGACGCAACATATAATGGGAATTGAACCGCGAAAATTAACCGGACGATTCGAGACGGATGAGTGGCAGCCAGCAGCGGGACCGCTACCCCCTGCTATGAAAGGGGTAGCGATTCCCAGCTGATCGAGGACGTCAACCAGAGTGCTATTCCTACTTTTCGCTAATTCCACGCAGTTCCACGGGCGATACCAATCTCGATTTTCAACCGCGTTCCGCGTTATGGAAAGCACAGAATATTTATCGAGCTCTCCGTTTCGCGGGCCCATAAATTCTGCAGGATAACGGAAGAGATACAACCCCGGAAAAATCAAGCCTCGAAAGTCCTCCTGAATTATTCCATAGTTTCGCGTGGAAGCCAATATATGGCCATAAATGATTCCGCGCGTCCTTCAATGGGAGATTGGAAAGAGGAGCTTATAGGTCGCCCTAAGGAAGGCTCTAGCATTCCTCGAGATACAGATGCTGCCCGAGGCGCGATATCTGCACCTCCTTTCAAAATCTTTCTTTCTCAATAGAGTTTCGTACAATTTTTTATTCCTTTCACTTTTGAAATTAATGCACGACATTGATGAGTTATTGTATTAACAGATCGAACATCGTATAAATTATTCAGATTCTCGACAAATAATAATAATTCTATAACGTGTTTCGCTTCTTGTTATTCGCGGCATTGTTATCCGGTATGAATGCACGTCAGAAAGGAGCAAATTAAAATGATTACGTGAGAAATGTAAAAGATTTGCAAGTGACGTGGGTTATAAAATACTGAAATGCATGTACGTGTCGATTTTTCCTAGTCTCTTTCACATTAACTAAATGTTTCGGATCCGTCCCTGTTTTCGCGTTGAATTTGTATATTCAAAATCAGCGAATAAAATGCATGATTCTTTTGAAAATATATCCATCATTTGTCTTCTATTTTCAGAATAAACACTCCACTTCTATTTTCTGTTTCTATCACTTGTTTTCCATTTTTCAACGAATACAAGTGAACGGAAAACCACTTGTGTTTCATTTTCTGAAGTATACGGGAATGTACCGCACGTTTCATCGGATTCCCTTCAAATTCTACGCATTTCCTTTCTCCAAAGGGACAAGTTTTCTGCCCTTCTCGAAGAATTGAACCTAGAGATTTCAGAAATTCGAATTTAACTTCATTTGATTACTTTTCGCGAAGAATGGCGCAAGAAGAAAGTGTACGAACGGAGAGCGAACCACGGAATATAAATGAACTTGAAAACAAGATCATTTCCAATACCCAGTTCCGGGTGCCCGATTCTTAAAGAAGAAGACAATGCATTTTCTGCAGAAATTTGAATAAAATGTGCAACGCTATTTCGCATGTTTCAGGGAATAAAATAAATCGAAACGGAGATTTCGATTTCTTTTGAATTTCTGCCTTCGTATTACAACATACATGTCCGATTTATCTTTTTGAAGTATCCTCTAAATGAATATCGAGTCAACTACTTTACATAATATTCACATAAACTGTGAAGCTACAGATTTGTAACAAACATTAATACGACTAAAACGGCAGCAGAAATATGCAACAATTATAATAGAAAAAAATGTGCAGTTCTATCAGAGAATTTAAATAGAGAACGCAGCAGGTGCATACGATGCACATTGGTAAAACAGTGCGACTAGCAGGTACACGTGAGCATATTCTCAGAGCAACAATTGAAGGAAAAATTCACCGCGGTTCCCTTTACGTACTCTGTATCTCGGCAGCAATACGGTTCCAGCTTCTTGAACGGTCTAATCGTGAGAAACGCGTGGATAAAGAACGCGGCTGGTAAGAATGGGGAAAAAGAGGCATGAAAAGGAGAAAAAGGTATCGAGCATTCAAAGCGATATTCCGAACGGTGCGAACGGGGGGAGCGACACTGTAGCCAGGGCTTCGCCCGATCGACCATCGATATTCGCGCGACGAGTCCTACGCCTGCCTCTCTCGGTGAATTGCACCTTTTTTCCCTTAGACCCCGATCAAACGTGAACTTCAATAGCCCCTTTCTCGCGGTGAAAAGTCTCGCAAACTTCCACATTCCACGACGGAATCGTTTATCCTCTACCCCGACCGCAACTTTTTCTCCTCGCCCCGTCGGACTTTTCTGTTCGCGCGATCGCTTCTGAACGACGTTTATATTTATTCCCGTCGGGAGGAGAATATCTCGAAATAGTTTACAAAACCGTCGATTCTGTACAACTAATTTCCAGAAGCGTATCGATTATGAAGTTGATGCGACAACCCCGCCATGTCGATGCTGTTCTTTTGTTTTATTTTTTCCTTTTTTTTTTCTTCAGTGAGACAATGAGCTTTGCAAAGCTACGCCACCGTAAACTTGTATGTATTTACGTGTGTAATTCCTAATAAACTAATGGTTTGTACTTTATTGGTCAGAATTGAATTTGAATCCATTTTTATCAGTATTTAAATATAAATGGTTAGTATTACACTTTACGATTAAACATTACACATATATTTTTGTTGTTATGTCTTAAGTGCCGGAAATGAAAAATAACTTAATCTAATCATTGGTCATAATTTGATTTGATATATAAATAGTAAGACTATACATATTTGTTTTATGTATAAATACATTTTTACAATGAGTCTATAATGCAGTAGATTTAATACTGTACTTTTTTGCTTTATATTGTCCGCTTATTAATTTTATACTAATTTTATACTAATAATACCATAACCAATAATTAATTCCATAATGATCATTTTTTATTTATACTTACTATTCGCTATTTATGTATTAATCGTTTAATATTTTTATGCTGACCTATTTGATAACAAAATACTAACCAAAAGTTGATTTAAATACTGATCATTTAATTTCTTGCCTAAACTAATTGTCTTTTTGTTAACTTCTTCTCTCTTTCGCCCTCGAATCTTACAAATGTAAATTGTATCTGTAAACGATTGAAATTAATGAATCAATGAACTTACGAGTTTCGTTTGTACAAAATTAGTAATTACTATTGTTATACGTAAAATTTTATTTAACGTTGCTCTTGTCAGTTTGATATTGAACATTTATTTAATATTTCCCAAAGTTCCAGTAAAATTAGCGATTATAAAGAAACTAACATTAGGAAATCCAGAAGTACCCGGTTTTTCTCCAATAACCAAAGAATCATCAAATATTCCATCATACCATCGTTCAATCTCCGACAATCTCCTACTGTAAGCTACGAATCTTTCTTCTAGACAAGCTAGCGAACAGCAGATCGGCTACTTTATAAATCAAACAACAATCCAATTCCCCGAGATCTGATCGCAAACTAAAAATACAAGAGAAAATTCCAAACTCATCGTGCGTACTCAAAGAAGATGTACACAGTTGCTTTGAAGAAAATTCCATACTTTAAACATAAACACATAAGAAGGAAAACAAAATTTGTTCTGAAACGTACGAATTTAACTTCGGTTCAGTCTCTGATACATGAAAGACGTTGCGAAGTCAGGTGCCAAAAGACTAAAATTCCTGTGTAAGGTGAAAGGGAAACGTGAACGCAAATGGGGGAGAGGATGGTTCGTAGCAGATGGAAAGAATCGATATTCACACGCGGATCGATATCTCGCGGCAAGGCCACACCACGACCCTTCTGCATTATTGATGCTTGATGGACGGCTTTTATGGAATGGGGTGTCTCCCTGTTTGCGGGTCACCAAGCCTCGCGTGCCGGCCGCTCTGTGTCACAATAATTTTCTCGCTGCCCGTCGACCCTCCCTTTCAACGACGGACGCGTGCACCGTAAACACCGGAATGCGATTAATTGAAGCGTTAACAGTTCACTAACTGCTATGCTTTTTTTTCTTTTCTTCGTTTCGAAGTCGCTCGTGCATAGATTTTCAAGTTCGACGCCTGTCCCTCTGCCTTCTTTTTTTCATTCGTACGATTGCACGCGTTTTACACCCCCCGATCAAAAATGGCGGCAGAATGTGACGAAGATCAAATGCGATTAGAGTTAATTAGTAAGCGGCGGAGGAACGGTGAAACGATAATTTGTAGATAACTTTTTATGTGAACTGTAAATACGAATTGCGAGTAAATTAGATTGCATTATTTAAAACTATTTATGTTACTTTACACTTGAATAAGTGTTTATCTACTTCCGAGTTACAACACTCGCCTAACTCTGTATTACCGATGCAATTTACATGGTACCCGGTGTGTTATGTGCAGCCTGGAGAAATTAGAAGTTGAATATTTTATACGACAGATATAGCTGCGATTATGTAACAGATGAGCAAACTACGGGCGACTATAACAACTGAATGTGATTTATTGGATAATAGAATGTCAGGCATTATACTTATTCATAATCGTACACGAGGATTTCGTATCGATTTCATAATACTTTCATAATCGTTCGCTACCTTTGTCTGATCAAGGATACCAGATAGATTTAGGAAACTTTTTATGTTCACGATCGATTGAAGATTATAAATAAAATACGATTAAACGAATTATTATTAATCATGGATTTCGTCACGACTTCATTCGGTCCGATCAAATTAAAAATTAATATTGCTATATCAGACGATGATTAACTTAATCTCTGTACCTATAAATAAATTGCAGGAAGCAATGTCCAACCATACAATTGGATTTTTCTTAATTTCAAATTATCAATGTAATAAGAAGAAGCACAGAGAAGTCGTGAGAAGTTGAACTGATTATTTCCTCAAGCACTTTATCTCTACTTCTAAAGTATAAATTATATAGAAATTGTTCTTTCAACTGATAGAAACACTGAAACATCGCGATTAGTTCCACTGTGTACAATAATAGCTACATAGGATAGCTACAGTAGTAAATCCCGTATTATCCTTAATAAGATATTGATAAATGTCTAAAGAAATAATTCAAACTAATGTTTCGCAGAATCAATATAAAACTACCGTCAACTGATGTCAACTAACGTCGATTAGAAATTAAATACGATGGGTACACTAGTAAATCGCCTATTATTTTTAATACGCTATTAATAGGTGTTCCAATAAATAATGCAAGCTTACTTTTTTCGACCATTCGATGCTTTTTCGAATTACTAAATCAAATTGTACATTATAAAACAAAAACTTGAAAATATTTACAAAGCGCAAAAATATTTTCAAAAATAATTAACTCATTTAACATTATGTTTGAAATATATTTTTCATACAGCAAATACTTCAAAAATACATATCAATGATACAGTTACCATACAGTACATAGTACAACTTTTTCGCAAAACGATTAATTTCTAAAACGATTAGTTCTGTTAAAAGGAAAGAGTAAATAAACAATTATGAAGCGACTCACTGCTAAAATTTAATGATGATAAAACGAATGGTAAGTGATAAACGGGAAATAAGAAGAAGAGACTCAAAAGCACCTGTCGATGGCTACGAAACCTTTCGTACAACTGATTCACCCGCTTAACTGTAAGAATCCTAAACTGTCACGCAGTGTCGTTCAAAACAAATGCGAGCTTGCCTTCGCAGTAACTCATATACGTGTTCTAAATCTGACAAATGCTTTGCACGTTACATCGAAACGACGTTAAGCGAAACTTAGAAGCGATTTAAGTCACGGAAATTTGTTAGATGAAACAGAATCACACAAAGGTGTCAATACAAATTTTAATACCTAAATTTTCATATATAAACAAATATGTACAGGATGCTTCCTTATTTTAACCAGAAATACTGCGACGAAAATATTTATATCACACAAAAATCTTTAATTTTATCAAGTCGTGGTAGATGGAAACTATGTCCTAAAAATGCAGCTGTACATATTAACCGTTTGTATTCAAGAGGCAACTGAAATTAATTCTAGTGAAGAGGAATTTGATTGTGAAAAAGTTTTCGTAAAAGAAATTAGTGATAGAGGGAATGAATGCAATGATGGAGATAGTGGCATAGTATTTGATGAAAGAAATCAGAAAATCAGAGTTACAGCGAATTCAACAGTAACACAGATGTCCCGCAAGGCTCTAATAATTCAAAATGGACACCTTCTGATAAAACTAGGAAGAATAAAATTCATACCTCGTAAACTAAAAATACAATAAAACATTTCCACAATTTTACGTTTTATTATTTTATCATTCTACGTTAATTTTCCGACAAAAAGAATTGTCGAGCGCAAAGGGTTAACAAAACCCTCGCGATTCTTGCAGCGTATTACGGAAAGGGTTGATTACATACAGTACACTTGCACCAGTAGGCGTGACGGTACACTTTGTGCTGGAACCTCGCTAAATTTCCAAAAAAAAGGACCAACATAGACTACACGCGACAATGATACTGCATTATACAGGTCCACCGCGTGCAACACCTACACAGCAACTATATATATATATATATATATATATATATATATATATATATATATATATATACATATATATATATATATATATATATATATATATATATATATATATATATATATATATATATATATACACACACGTTCCATAAAAGGAGGGTCTACAACGGTTAAAAAAAAAAGCCATTAGATGAACGCGATAGTGGCAGTGGCACGCGAGCGCAAACTGCTCGGCTCAAAGTGAATTCTTTCGCAGACGATACATATTGGAATCTCGCAAAGCTATCGGCGGCTAGCATCGCAGCGATGGAACGCCGTTGATCGATAATGCTTTCCGGCGGTAGCGCAGTTTTTCGCCGCAACGCGAACAACCACGCGTGTTGAGACAACAACGGCTCGAATCGAAACGATTCCCAATTCCTCCGACGATCGAACACGGGCCCGCCATTTTTTTTCCATCGCTTCTTCACCGCGCACAAATTGCGTTACTGTGTAACCCCCAAAACGTTTGGTCGGATGTTTGCTTTCGATATATTTCCATAGTTGTAGAACATGTTTTGTAACTGAAAAAGGAAAATGCAGAAATCGAAGACATAGGATCGTTTGAGAGTTTTGAGAGCATGCTGTTAGTCTCTTAAGTTCAACACACAGTCAGTTCAAGTTGGTAAAGCCAAATTCGATGTTCTACTAAAAATGCACGTTAAAAAATGTCTTTGAGACTCTAAAGCTACTGCTCGAAATTTCATATTCCACAGGGACGTTTCGTAAATATGGGGGACAAACAGAGAGAATTTATTGGTGGGTTCTCGCGAGACTCGCCTTAAAGGCGCACGCCACGAGGGGGTAGGTTCACCCTCGCCTGTTCTTCGTGGGTACCTTGAAAGGAAGTAGGTTACACAGGGCCCGAATATAGTACAATAGATGAAAAAGCGGCGGGGAGAGAAGGAAAAAAGGAGAGAGAAGTGTGTACCGTCAAGGTGAGCGAGGAGGGAAAATGCAAACGTGCAGCCCTTGTACTCATATGTGGCGTTGTAAAAGCGAGAAAATCGATATTAGTCGTTAGACGGCTCAGCTGTCCCGTGTCGGCTCTCGAACCGTCCGTTTTCGCCCGAATCGGGCCTTGATTTCATCCTATTCTTTCCTCTCTTCTCGATTCTATGCCAGCTCGAACGTCCACTGAAATTTCACGATACAGCGTCCACGGTATTCCTTTTAAATTCCCTTCCCCTCCATCTGGGGAGGCGAGAGTATCGTTTTGTTCTAAGAGTCGATCCAATTAATTCTTTCTGACCTTAAATAGCGTAACATTCACGTGTGTGTAAATCTTCCGCGTGATCGTTTGCAGCGTACACTTTGGACGTTGTGACATTTCAGAGTGACAGAATTTTATAGCAACAGAAAAGTTTGTCTACCATATTTGATCACTAAAACGCAATCAACCCCCTTGCAACGCGTTACTTTAGACGCAGTGTGCAAAAATTTTAATAGACTTCTTGTAGCAGTGCTTTGTAATGCTCGTTAGCTAATAACATCTAAGTTTCACTTAATAAGATTGCGATAAGGAATACGAAACAGCATCGGTTCACCTGTCTATCTACTTGAATAATGGCGGTTAAACATAGAGTTCGATAGTAGTCGCAGATATTCCGTTACAAGAAAATGAGTTTTTAAATATTGCTCTATCCGTGTCAGTCGTTCCTTGGCCTTATCTGATCCGCATATTTGTTGAAAATTCTGGAGTGAACGAGACCGTTATCTGAATATCGCGGAATGCGAATGGGATTATTTAGAACGCGAGGCAGAGAAGTAAGGGAAGTTGTAAAAGGAAATAAGCGTTTCGAACGGCTCGACAGCGGAGAAATAGCTAGAATATTATTAGAGGAACGAAGCAGGAAATTGTTAAAGGGAACAAAAAGAAACGCTAATTATTTCAGATTAATCAACGTTCCTTGATGCGATTAATAAATTCTGAAATTAAATACCTTAGATCTACGCGAATAAAGCGTAGAAAACTAAAACGATCTTTCGATTAATTTATAGAATAATAACACGTACGTCGTGGATGATTAAGAATCTTTAGCGCGTACAATAAATCAGCGAATTACTTTCTATTTTCTAATCTAAATTACTATAAAATTAAAAATTATTAGAGATATTATACCGTAACGTGTTAAATAGTTCAGGGTTAAACACGCGTACTTAATTTTTCAAAAATTCTGTGTGCTACGATATGCGAATTCTCTTGACGGGAAAGCTTTAAAAATGGTAGTTCCGGACGTCCACAATCAATCATCCGCACATCGATCGTTACTACAAAATTTTAATAAACCCCTCGACGAACAGTTTCGCGTATATATCGTTAAAAATGCATCGTTTCTGCACTACGCGCAAACCAAATTCAACGAAATTGAACACCACCCGCCGTAATACGCGATTAACGATTGTAGCCCGGAAACAGAGTAGAAGTTTACGTGGAAAATGAAAATGTATTTCGCGGAAACGAAGAAGCAGAAATATTTCGCGAAGGGAAAGAATGTGACGGGGAAGAAAAGATTTTCTATGCAACGCGACGCTGATGATAATAACGGTGCGAAACAAGGCGAGTCGCGATGGTCGATTTTCGCTGGATCTCATTAGCGAAATTTGTGTCAAGAATAACAGGTAACGGAGCTCTGGCTTTCCATCGAGCCGTAATTTTTAACTCGTTACACTGATAACGCTTAATGCAACGATGGCGTGTTAATAAACGTCGAGAGTACTCCCTCGGTGTTATTGAATATGTCCACGTAGCTACGGAGGACGTATTCGCAGGTTGAAACAGCAAGCGGGAAATGTTAGAGAAACACGTGTGAGACGTAATCGAAGGAGATGTTGAGATCGTACAGCTGTCGCGAGTATCACATTTATAATAATGGAATAATGGAAAGGTGACGAGCAATCGGAAATAGCTCGAATCGAAAAATGCGAGAATATTTCAATAAAATGCAATACTGCTTCCTGGGTAATTTTAAACATAGGTATTTCACGAAAATAATAAAAAATCTCAACGAACATATCTAAATCTTCTTTTTTTTCGTATTAATAAAATATACCGTTGACAAAGTAACCTTAACACTAGAATGATGTCTCGATGCAAACTCGAAATAAAAAAAGAACTTCAAATACATACCATTCTATTATAAAATTTCCATGAAATTTTTATAATTTAAAAACGCAAAGTCGTCAAATATAACATCGATATAATATCAGCAGAGTTCCGTCGTGGAAGATGGTAGGCTCGTAAACTGTAACGTTCGGTTGTAAAGGTACACCGTGAGCCTCTCATCGTACGATGATATCGCTAACAAGATTTCTCTGCCATTAAGATTTCAGAATTCCCCGGACGCTTCTTTTCAGAGAACGCGGGCCAGCAAATATTCCCTTTTGAGACCGCAATTCCTCGTTTAACGGGATTTAAAGTGAACAATGCCCGCGTGTACGTGCAACGTACACTTCCTGCTTGCCGTCAAATGACGTGTAACGCTGTTTTATTCGCCGTTAGAACCGCGGGACGCAAACGCATGACAGAATTCGCGGCATTCTGCTTGTAGAACTGCCACAGAGATGAGGCGCAGCGTATAATATAACGAGTAACTTGGGAAGCAGTTGGAAAATGGATTAAAATTCCAAGAGAAATGGAATGGAAGTTCGTACGAATTTTCCTGGCCGTTTTTAGGTTATCGTTCTTTATAAACAGAATTGAAAATAAACTATAGAGAATGTGTAACGTGTCGGCAGGTTGCACGTAATCCATTTAAAAAATGAGAAACGTTATGTTTTTCTACGGGAAGCTAGAAGTGTAGGATAAAGTAAATTGCAAAAATTTTCAGTTAAAAAATAGCTTCAAATTGTTAAAACCTGCAATGTGTATTAACTAATATTACCATACGAAGAATATTGCTGTGAGCACCTAATAAAGAAGAGTATATAGAAGCATGACTAGTTGGTATTCGTGAAGAAACAGTGAAGAAACTGTGATCGATCGTGGTTTACCAGGCGACCGATAACGAGAATCTCTCAGATCGTATACTTACAATTGATCAAAGCTTTCTAAAGTAATTAGTGGTGATTTCTTTAAATGACTGAGAAGTGGAACATCAGTTTCTTTTGTAAATTCTGCGAAATTTCCGAGAAAATGCTTTAAAATTCTTCTAATATATAAGTCATAAAATAATTTGTTAACATCCATTCCTGTTATTCCAAATTATATCTTTAAAATAGGGGGCCGTCATTTATTACAATTTATTTCGAAGAACAGCTACCTCAAGAGGGAAGGAATTCTGAAAGACGTCGTAAAATATGAAAACAAACGCGCAGAAAACTGAAAAAGCAAGAGCCAACAGGTAAGCAACCCCGAGCCACAGAACGCTTATGTAAAACGAACGCGACGTTACCCCTAAACAGCAAGCGAAAATACATTTGGCGCGCTACGGTTGTGCAGGGTCTTCGATATCGCGATGACCCTATTCCAACCGCGCTCCTTTTTCGAACAGCGTTCTTCAAGGAAGCGGCAGACTTTCCTGCGGCAGTTTCACCCAGTTGCGCGGTAGCGTGGAACCACGGCTAACATCGAGTGGGGCATTCCTCACGCGAGCAACTTCCACCCCCTCGAACGCTACGTCCAGGAAGCGGTGCGCCACGTGCAGCCGTCGCATGATCCGATTTGAATAATTTGAATAACTTGTCACGCCAACGATAGCGGACCGCGAACGCTCGATGGACGCGGCAAATTACTTAATAGCACACGGCCAGCGATTCGTTTCGCGAGACGAAAACGGAGAAAAAACCTAACGATGTTATCGGACCGTTGCAATCGAGAATTTAAGGGGAATCGGTTGTACCGTTCGATCTTGAAGGTGGCATGCTTCGCGACATTTATGGCCACTGGTGGTAATTGCACGAGGTAATTGAAGAATCTTACTTGCGAAGAATGGTAACATAGGGGGCTGCTTTATGTTTACCGACAAATCTTTATTTAGATAACAGTTAACTGCCGATCTAATTTCTCGTTCTGATCCGATCTGAAAATTACCCTGAAAACTGTTCTGTGTGTAGTATTTGCTTAAAAATTAATTTTTAATATCGAAGCACCCGTAACATGTATATATATACAAATAATTCATATTTGTAAGAGGCACATTTTTTTGGAAATCAATTTCAATTAATTACGTAATGAGTAATCACTGTCAGCGATAGGTATAACATTTTTTAGTTGGATTCAGAGGAACATTATCCTTTTGTTGAAGATATTCTCGAAACAATACCAGCAACGGAACAAAACAAAGGGACTAGATTCATAGTAGCTGGAATCATCCCCTTATCTCTTGCAATACAACTTGACAACGCAATCGATTTACTACAAACTGCAGTAAGAAATAAAGTTCACGAAATACTCCTTCGACTATTTAATACTGTTGGTTAGCGTTCTCGTAACATAACGTGTAATCACTTTGTTACACGTTTGCATAATTCACGCATCGCGCATTTCAAGGAACACTCGCGTGTTTCCGCGATATTACAACCGAAAATGAGTAACAAAATTATTATCACGAAATCAGTCCCCGTACACGCTCGATTTACAGGCTACCGTTACAAATCTGGCTCGTCACACATCAACTGTTTCGTTGCATCGATAAGAAACTACCCTTTCGTGGTAACGAATGAACGCCCTATTTCTGAATTGTTACTTTCGCCGCTAAATTTTAACTTCCCTAGAAAGCACACGTTTCTAACGTTTTCTAGATATATTGAAAAGTATCGAGTGTCGAGCAGTGTAATTTATAATAAATTGTAATTGTTACAACATATGCTGGCATTGATCAAGTACAACAGAAACACAGCTTGACGCGTGGTACCGCAGTTACATCCGGTCAAGTTACAACCGCTGAGCTTTCTATATTTCCTTAACGTGATGTAACACACCCTAAAAAAGCCGCTTTATCAGGGCGACTTAATTTATAACCATGGCCCGCCCAACGAACGAGAAGGGTGATACTTTTTCAAGTGAAAGAAGCATGCTTAAAAAAATTGACGATCCCTTTTACCTCTTTGAATTGAGATTTGGGAATGGTCATTAATCTTTGAGAAAAAATGACTTCTAACGGTGGAAGGTTCGAGTAAAAAAAGCATTCACTTTTTATACAAAAAGCAATATACCCTCTCGAAAAATATGTGTACACGTGAATTAGATAAAGGAAATGTTTGAATAAAATAATATATAAAAGAGATTTATTTTTAGATTATTATCGATTTTTAAAGTTGCTTTTTTGTAATTAAATTATTATAGTAATTGCAGGATAATATGAAAATTATAATGTTATAGTTAGGACAAATACGTCTACCAATTGTTGTAAAAAAATTCGCAGAGAAATTGTGTGAAACGAGTAAAAGTAGATACAGATTTCTGCATGCACACCTGGTAAGTGATACAACCAGGATATTGATCAGACCTAGGAATGCACATCGGTGTATAACACGCCATCTGTACAAAGACGATTTAACTATCTGGGAAGTGCAATGAATATTCGTAAACAGACTCGGTAATCGATTGCAATCACACGTTTTTCACCTAACAACAACACATAAAACAATCTGTTGTGCGTTATTTTTAAGCGTGTAATTGATAACTTCCCAAACAGTAGTTGAAATGGAATTTAAAATTGTTACAAACTGTTTCTACCTTTCTGCAAATTTTCAGCTTGAAACGTAGTAAGCGTATTATCAATTTTGATATTATTTATTATACATATAGTTCTATAATTAACATTGATTAAAAATAATATTTCTACGTGAATATTTCAGAAGAAAATATGATTTAAGTTAAAGTCAAAATTATTCATAAATTTCCCTCTCAAACATTTTTATATGCAAGTTATTTTACACAAATGAGTATAAAGTATCAAATGTGTACGTACGGAAAATTGAAACGAAACGACCTACATTCAAAGTTTACAATTTTTTATTACTGTAATCTAGTATTACACGTTGTAGGCACAAGCTATCGTTACACAACTGTTCAGATCAAATTATATCCTACAGCTTAACATTAAAAAGTATCAGAAAATCGTTTCAGCTCTTAAGAAAGAACTTCTTTTTACACTGAATACCAAGAAAAACAATAGAACCAGATTTTCCATGGAAAACAATCATTCTCCCGCTTTTCCACGTTTCTTAATTATCGAAACAGATTTATACGCACGTTCGACTTAAACGATTACGTTGCGTATATTTGTATGAACAAATTGGATGCGATTCGATGGCTCCCGCGCATCGCTAGCCGTTTTATTCGCGCGATCAATCTCTCGAGGAACACCGTATTCCAGGAGGTTTATTAACTGACAATAAAGATCGATGCGGCAACGCTCGCGGTAGATAACACAAGAAGCAGGACCAATATATCGTTAATCCACTTCTGACATATCGCCCAGCGAGACAGCATCCAAACGAAGCTGCTTAAAAATAACGCGTTTCATTATTCAAGGATGGCGCGCCCCAAAGATGTGCCTTTCCGGCATAAATACTTTAAGGTTGATCGATAAATAAGGGAGGACTCCGTAGAGAAACCACCGCGTAATTCGTCGCGGAATGTTGTCTGTTCGCGATCAATATTTATGCATATTGTGCCAGGCCAGACGATTCTGCCGCCACAATTTTCAATTTCCTCTTCACTTTCTGATTTTACAAACTTGATCACGCGCGTCGAACACTGCATTGAATTTTTTTAACTAGCAGGAATCAAGCCGATCAGATTTCTACGACTTTCTGTGCTTCGTGTTAAGTTTCCTTTCTCCTTTCACCCTTTCTCTGCCCCCTGTTCCAAGTGTTTCCTTTCAGATATTGTATTTTCTTTTAAGTGAGCAGAAGTGATTTTATCCTATGACCAGAGTTAATCGAGATTGTCGTAGCTTGTGATCAATATAACTCCAATTATCGGGTATTAACTAAAGTTACACGAAAGTTTGCGTAACGTATAAAATTAACCCTTTCTAGCTAGCACGTGTCACGCTTGTATGACGCACTCATTGCTTCCTACTGCTCGGTCTCGTTAATATGCGATGCATTCTAACTGCTCTTAATTCTTCCATTGAATTCTTTGTTATTATGTATGGAAATATATACGCGATATTGCGTAAAATTTGAACAATTTCGAAGCAGGATTGTGAACGACGACTTTTTGTTTGAACAGCAATAGCGTTCAAGAGTTGGAAAGCAGCTTTATTCGATTCTTAATCTAGTTAATTCCATTAATTAGTTCGTGTGGCTAATTACGAGGCTGGATTACTATTTATTCGTGTTTGTTGAGCAAACCTTCTTTACTCTTTTATTACTTTCCTCCAGTTGTTCGAGTTCTACCCTCGCGTCTTCTTCAGTGCTTTCCTGTCTTCGTCGAGTTTCTCCGACTGTCTTCAATTTTTCAAAGCACATCTTCCATTCACTTATGATTTATGAATACTTGCTTTTATTATTCGGTGTTTGTCACTTGCATTCTTTTGCCATCGACGTTACTGTTTTTGTCGATTATTATTGCTGATTATAGTCGAAGCAATATTGTTCCGACCGACGGAACAACAAAACGTGGGATTTTCGAAGACACTGTTTATTACACGTTCATGATTACAAGGTTATTTTGTTAACTACCGCGACTTTTGACAAAATGATCTTTAGAAAATTTAATTCTTTAGGGTTAGTCCAGAACGTCGCCGAGGAATTTGGAAGGTCCCACGTCCGTGCAGGTATCTTCCTACTCTCTTAAAGGGGCACACAGATTGGTAATTTGCATCGTTTCGGTAAATACCAAATGGTGTCCACTCCCTGCACAGTAGAGAGAGCAGCAGACGAGCTCTCAAAAAGTAGCGAATCGATAATACAATCTTTTCACAATAACGAACGAGTCACAACGAAATCGAATGAACTATCTAATAGAAACGGACGACTTGTAAAAGCAAAAGAACGCTTTCATATGATTGTGAAGTGCCAGATAACAAACAAGCTAGCCAAAATTAATTTAGCGGGCAGCGTGTGGCGAACAACCGAGACGAAATTCCCTGATGCGAGACGCGACAGATACATTTTAACCCCTTTTGTCTCAATATCACAATTATTCCGCGACTAAAAAGCAACGATTCAAATTATCGAAAATAATTAGTACCTCGAGTACTGTAAATCTCTGTTCTATTCAATATTTCGTAAACATTTTTGGACCGTTCTTTGCGAAACAGACCATACTCTATCAATTAAGTCAATTAAGAGTAGCCCAAAATTGAAGCGGATCTACCGTAAAGCGTTGAACCCTAGAAATTTGCAGTTAAATTGGATTTTCCCAGCTGTACGTGGAAAAGTTCCAAGATTCGGGAGTAGATTTCATATCGTGGCGAAATTGGTCGATAAAACAAATAACGTTACGGAACATCGAAAGCGTGAAAGGTAGCAGAGGACAGATAGAATTATTTGTGGGTACTCACACAGAGAAGTGGTACAGGAAGCACTTCCAGCCGGTCGGACGTTCGAGAAAGTTGTAAACTTGACCTTGGAATGTCGCTTTCCCGGCACGGCGATGTTCCTTCACGTGGTAGCGACCCTCCCACGTGTTACGGTCGCCGCCAGTCCCGGCGCCCAGCAGTAACCGCGGATCGACACCTGAACAGTCGAGGAGGTTCGGTTCAATTCTCGAGGCAACGATAAGGATCCGGAAATTTAAAGATCTCTCGCCAGATAGACCGCCGTATCTCTCTGCGAAACGATAAGCGAACGCGAGGAAATGTGAACTGAACGATACGTGGGTACTACTGATCACCAGAAATAATAGGATAAGAACATGTACAAAGAGCTGAGAGCCAAACTAATCGCAAGCTAATTCTTTGTAAGGGATTTTAGTTACTTTGTTTGTAAAAATATCAAGACCTAAACTAAATCGAACCATTTCTTCTACAATATCCAGTTATAGCACAAACATATGTACGTATATCTCACAAAATAAGGAAAACGATAAAATGATGCATCTAAACTTAATATTTTTCTTAAACGAATTCGAATTAATCTGACTCTCAGATGCGTAACAATTCTGGAGCCACTCGTCCTACTAACCAGATGCACGACGCCATTGTCTAATCGAAAGTCACTCTATCTACTGCTATTATTTTTTCTCGGATAGTTGAGTCACGTGCACAGCCAAAATCACTGCTCGTGTTCATCCAGACGAGAGCAGTGCTCCTGGACCTACTAGCCTCGTTAATGCAGCTGCGTGACACGGCCACTCGATTGGAAACGACTTTATCTAAGTACTGCCATCAATTTCTCGCTCGATCAACGTGTCACCCGTTCGTGTCTCTAATACCAATAAGGACTAATTGTATTGTACACACGTAGACAATATCTATTGAGCGGGTACAATATTTCTAGTGGTAATCGTAACAATTCGACACACAAATCGATGATTAAAATGTTAACATTTTTTATGAAGCAACTCGAAGTAACGGCAAAAAATGACCAATGCTGTACCGCGTTATAAATAGTAAAATTTTTATATGGAATTCACGCGACCTACTAATTTCTCTGCATTTTAAGACGCGATAGTTGAGAAACGAAGCCAGATATTGCAACTATGTAAGTAACAAGATTACATCCGTAAGTCGAAGGGAAACAAATTATATTCCGTTCCCGTGCATTAGTCACAGCATTTCAAGATTCAATACTTGAACCAATAAGCCAATAAGCCGAGAGACAGATAAACCAATAAGCCTCGACAGGATAAATTATTTATTACCGCAGCATTGAATACACTGTGTAGGTAACCGACGTGATATCCGCACGTTATGTATCACTCCTCTATTCAGATTTACTGCACATGTAGTGATCGTGTAATGTAATCGTGTAAACAGTCCACCGATTGTCGAAGCCTCAGATGTTCCGCGAACCTATTGCGACAGCAACGTTGCGAAGCCCACGCATGGAGCCGATTAACTTCGGTAGATTAAACGAGAAATAAATAGTTTCATTATTTGCCATGCTCTATTTATGTTTGCCAAATATAAGTATACAGTGTGCCCGTTTAAATCGATCTCTTAATTAAATGGTTCCACCAAGGATACAGTTTTCTTGTAGACGGGGGCGTAAAGGGCAAATAATGGTCAACTTTATTACTTTTCATATATTAATCGAAATAGAGTGCTCATCATTTGCTACAAAAATGTATTAACGTATTTATGTCGTGGAACCGTTGCTTTAAGGAATATTCGAATTTTAATATTGTCAATTGGTACTTGCATTGTTGCTTGCGTATACAGTATGGCTATTAAAGTGACTTTTCAAACACAATTTATGGAATTTACACATACGTTTCAAAATTTGCAGCTAAATGAAATCATTTTAACACGAGTCTTTTTTTCGTTGATTTTTTTTAAGTAGTAATTGTTTTAATGGAATGTTCTTGTCTATATATTATTTAACTTCCGTTCAAAACATTTTCCGATATTATGAATAATTTCGTAGATACTCGGAGGAATCGATTTAAATGGGATACTCTGCACACACATGGACACTATATTATAGTAAATGTTCCAATAAAAATGGTTGGTTAGAATGTACCTGTCCTTCGAATACTCGAATTCCTATAGTATCTCCTCTGTTTCGTATTATTATTATTTCCGTCGTTCCCGCGATCAATTGTCAATACTTCTTTTTTAATCAGACGACACTGCATAATCGCGATTAAGAACTCACCCCTTACATAAAAAATTTTCAAACGCTTCGAGATATACAAAACATTGAATTATTCTTATCACGTGAAAAATGCGTAAACTTCTCAATTAAATTTTATTACGATCCAAATACGAAATTTGTTTAAATTTCACCCCCAGAAAGGAAACGCGAAGTCCTTTGTAACGCGTACATATACACAAAACTTATACTACAAAATTCTCTGGAATTTACGGAGAAAAAATTGCAGAAACCATGTCCTCTCCATTGCACGGTAGAATTCACATACACGCTGTCCACGAAGTGACATTAACTTCAATCGGATACATGAACGAAAGATTGCTCCATAACGGAAAGCACCGTTCGGCGAAGCAAAAATTCGCGACACGTACGAAATAGAATTGACGGAGGAAAAAGTGGGCGAGTAGCGAGCAGTTCGATCTGAACATTTTTATCCGCCATTCTCTCGCGCGACACTGTCGAGTACGTCCTCGAAAGAAAGACAGCCACGCGCGCGTTGTAAGTAATCCAATTATTTGGCAAGTAAATATCGGCCACACGCGGATTTCGAACGGACAGAGATAGTCTGGCGTGGAATTAAAGCGCGCCCCATCCGTGTGAAAATCCGATATTCCAAGAGCGCAACCGTAATTACTATCACCCGGGCCGCGAGCAATTTCTTTCTCATGACGCGATGCCATTTCGATTGAACGTAATATTCCCGTGAAATGCAGACCAACGACTGTTTTATCCATATTCTTAATTGCACCGATATTTATCGCAACGAATGAAATATTGGACATTTGCGAAGATGATGGGCCATTCTCTGCGTATGCACTGTCGATGATAAGCATTATACACTTTTTTCAATAAACTTTTGATATACGATTATAAATTATTATTGTTAACTATCGTTTATTGCTAGATTATACTATGCACGTGTATTTTAGTGTAATATCAACTCGTACAATGCAATCATTTAAATGTTTGAAACGTTTAAACGCGCCACTTTCGTCTGACGGCCATTCTTCCATTTTATGAAGATTGCATTGTACTTTAGAGCGAGCCTTCTTCCTTTTTAGAGATACTTGGATATTTAAAGTCACGTTGCGATACTAAAGTTACGTAGATAATTGTACAAGACCATTATGTCATTTTCGTTTTTCTGATTACAATCTCGTACAAGTGCACCACTTCTTAAAAGAATCGTTTATCCAACATGTAGCTGCATCGCAAACAAGAGAGAAAGAGTGGCGGTAAAATTTGCCTCGTGCATATCGCCGGTTTCACTCATTAATACACGTATCATTTTCTATTATTAAATTCGTTACCATGCGTCATAACTTTCATATAATATTAATTCGTAGCATATCCAATTTTAATGCATCATACATAAAGCTGTTGTTCGTCGCATAGCATGCACAGGGAAATATTAATGCATCCATAGATCGTTTTCGCATCGATAAAACGTTTCATCCACCTTTGACATATCGCTTTACTGAATTTTTCTTCGCATCGTTGCTTGGCAACTTAGCCTTAACCAGGTCCTAACCTCCGGGACGTTTCCGCTACCAGGATGTGACGTCTTCCGTGTTTCCATTACGAACTGAGCGTAAACCGATCCCCCCTTCGTCGTCGATATTTAACCCGTGCGCACTCGCACGGCTGTCCGAAGATGCTTGTCGAATTTCGTAAATTATCGAATAGCTATAAAAGTTACGAGACAATACACTATTGCTAGCATACTACAGAGACCTATCGTCATGCGATCATCGAAATGATATGAATCTAATGATCCATCTAATACAAGAAATTTTACCAAATGACGAAATTATTTCGAAAGACAAAATGAAAGTGATGGTAACAGGTTCCTTGCGTTGACTAAACCTTCGTATCCACCCAGGAGTAATTAATCGTAACAATATTTTACAACGAAAGAGAATGACTAACCAATGCTTACACAAAGTGACGAGACAAAGTACAAACACAGTAAGAACACTTAACGATACATAAAAGGTTGACAACCAGATAAACACATTCAAAAATATAAAAACAATCACTATCGATACAAGGAGAACGAGAAAAAAATAGAAAACAAGAAAAGACAGCATTAATAAACATCAGCTAGATACAAAGTTCGAGTGCAATAAACATTCCAGGGTATTTAAAGATTCCAGTAATGAATTAGGTAATTGATTAAAGAATGACATCATCGAGCCAGTAACCCAACGCCCCGTTCTTCCCGAGTCCAATATCGTGAAGGTAAGGGTTTGGCAAACATCCCGCGGGCAATACTCAAGTGCATTAAGGAAACGAGGAAACAATAACCATGAATAGCCTCACCTCCGCTAAAGGTATCATTGTTGTCCGACTGCAGTGTGGCACTGGTGTCGGATAAGGGCGACGGAGTTGGCCTTAAATCCGACGGTGGTTCCAATCTCAGTAAATCACTCCCGCCATCTCCACCGCCCCCATTTCCTTTCCCGACCTGTACAATCGTCACATTCAGGGGTCCCCGGTTACCTGTCGTAAAACAGAGAGACCGCAATGAGCCCTGGACACCAAAAAATACAGCGGCTCGATGGCCGCGATCGCCGTTCCTCGGGGAATTCAGAACCCGCCCCTTGATCGCTCCTCCTACGCCCCAGATGGATCAAAAATTACATCTGACGAAACTCTGAACAGTGTCATCGACCGATTAGATGTCTGCTACGGTAGTAATGGTCAATGATATTCGACAGCTTTTATATCTCGGTGCACGGATCATTTTATATACATAACAGACTCATGCTATTCTTGAATACTTATTTAAACTGGTGCTTGTACAACTGATTCTGATCGTTTAGCTGGAATGAAAATGTGAACGATAATAACTTTTTCTAACCAGTTAATTCCTCGTTTTCAACTAAATAATCAACTATCGATTTGAAAGAAACTGTTATTGTAAACGATAAGAGAAGAAACAGTGTGTCAGCTTATTAACTTCATGATTTTCAATAAATCTTGCGTATAGTTTCGAACATAAAAAGAACGTAAAACGGATCGATACAGAAATCTTATAAAATGGTATTATGTTTTACAACAGGAACAGCAATTCGTTTCTCACAAGCGTACACATCGTATAAAGGAACATATACTGTCCTTTGTTGTTGTCACTAACAGCCACGTAAATTTGGCGACTGACTTTAAATCGACAGGAGAATCAGAAATGAAAAAAAAATTAATTCTACTGAATATTTCTCCCCAATTTTTTTGTTTTTAGTCAGTAAATATATAAATTTAATAAAGCAGGTTTATTTTAATCGTCAGTGTTGCGTTTAATAATATAATAACTGTATAAATATGAATATCACTACTATAATATCAGAATGAAGTTGCGACAAGTGAAAAATTTCACATTTCCTTCCTGCTTCACCGATTACCGCAATCCAATCGAGAAACCGCTTTCATTGTCAACGTGAGATTATAATTGTCAAAGAAATAGGATTAGGAAGGTGGGCTAGAGGGCGATGAGTTCCTCGAGAACGTTGCTTAAGTGGTAATTAACCTCCGTTTTACCGAGCCTTGAGTGGGCTGTACCAAAATTAAACCCGATCACCGTTAATCCTTCCCCGATAGCTAGCTCGAAAAATTATCGAAGCATTATACTGTTAAAATCGTAACATCCCATCGGTACAAATAACTACGTATCGAATGCTTGGAATCGTTCAGATCGAAACAGGAATTGAAATTAATTAAAGTCAGCCATAAAATGTCGCCGTTTAAAAATTTTTCTTCAATTTCAGACTTTAATAATTGTATTTCTTATTTTTATAACTCGCTGTGTTTATCGTTACTTCATCGTTGATCAAATTTACGACTTCGCTGTGATATTTAATTGCGAATCTAATGAAATTAGATAGTTGAAAGTGTTTTATTTAAAACGTAATAAGGAAGTAAAAATAATCAAATGTCGTGTATATTTGATGTGTATCGCGTGTAACGATTTCTCTTGCTTTATGAGAAAATTGCCATTGATTGCGATTTTGCTGTCTGACTTCTGGACTGCTTCAGGAAATTTTCAAGAAATAGTAGCTTTCAACTGTCATAAACAGATGTGTAAATTTACAATAGCTAAACGCTACAATGTCTTAATAAGCAAACAAGACAGACAAAAGTTCATATTTCAAGCACGACACAATCGCAATTTTCAAATCATATAGTGTTGCAAAAAATTGATATTATTGTGTATTAAGCAGGCAATAATGCTAAATAATCTTGTGTT
This sequence comes from Xylocopa sonorina, assembly GCF_050948175.1. Taxonomy (NCBI): domain Eukaryota; kingdom Metazoa; phylum Arthropoda; class Insecta; order Hymenoptera; family Apidae; genus Xylocopa; species Xylocopa sonorina. Next base: position 2,362,521 of record NC_135195.1, on the reverse strand, counting down.
ACACAAAAATTATGAAAATTCTGCTACTTAAAATATTCATTTAAACAGCTTAAATATTCATTACAATTCTCTATTAAGTCTTCTATTGATAGTAAATAATTATAAGCCAATTACAAAGTCAATTTCGCTCGAATGAAATCACCATCAGCTTGTTCCTTCTATATTACACGTTTCAATCTTCGCGTACGTGTGTGCGTGTACTTGTTCGTCCATAATTAATAACAACCTGTGCGCAGAATCCAGATCAACTAGCTACCACGGGAAATTACCCTAATTCACGCGCATCTGCTAACATGGATATTGATGGATCGAATATAACTGATCTCGATCGAACTTCAATAAAATCTATCAACATCGATTACGAATTCGATTTTCATTCAGCCCACGTTTCTTTACCTCTAGAGTATAAAACCATATGTTACGATTACTATTTATTATTCTACAATATCGTTTGATTGCTATTTCTTCTTCTCTATGGTGAATTGACTTTCTATTTCCATAAAGAACACTACATCTCTAATATGTATATTTAACAAAAGAACCTAAAGTTATTGTTAAATGTGTTAAACTCATTTTATTCCCTATACCAGATATCAGGAAAAACAATCTGAAAGAGATGTGACAAAAGTGATTTAAGATAATTTGAATTGTTTGATGACTTTAATTAAATAATTTTAAGAGAGCGCTGTGTTCTTGTCTGTACACATTATTAAAACATTAGTTGCGTTTATTCCTACGATTTTAATTATTTTACTGGTATAAAACCTGTTGAAACTCGTTAACTCCAAGCAACAATTCTGTTCCTAACGACAATGAAATTAACGTGAACAGAAAAACTAAATTGCGAAAACCAGAGTTCATAAATGCAGGAATTTCCGTGCACTTTTCGATTACTCGTTTAACAGGCGAAATATCCCAAGCAAACAAACAGGCATGCTTCGTAAATTTACCTCATTACGCCCATTTTCGCCCGGTGAGAATAAAACTGATCCCACAAATTAATTCTTCGCGAACAACATTCGCAAAAGTGCTTGAACGTTCCACGTAATTGTTTCACCCTGAAAGTATTTTAACGTCTCAACGCTCCATCAAGCATCCAAACACTCGTCCTTGAAACTCTCATCAGAACTGTTTAAAAAGTTAAAAGCTAGCAGAGCTGGAAGACTTAACTAACCGACTCGAGAAGTGAGAACCCAGAGGGAAAGCTTGAACAACGATGTTTTATGTTTGATGATACAACAAACAGCGCGTTGAGATATCAGGACGTAAAAGCAGATACGACGAATAAAATCACGAACCTAAATTAACGTCAGTGTACTAGACTAACTGTGTACATCCTTATCCCATCCTGCACTTACATACCTAAATAACGTATGATGTACACAAACTCTTTTCTGGATTTCCTTATTTCTTCCGTTAAATATGGCCGCGATTCTTACATAGCCTTGACTTAATTCTTTGCACTCGACGCCATCCCGAAAGTTAGCAATAGAAACTCTAATATTTCAATAATATGAATTGCTAACGTTTAAGAAGTATCTATAGCAAACGTTTACCAGCAACAGAAAATTTCCATTTCACGGATTTCTCAAAAAGTCGCGGTGGAATAAATTTGACCTCCGTAAACACTAATCCGATATCTCCTCAGAATGGTTAACCAATTGCAAAGGGTTAATAAAATGGACAGCTCTTATATAGCAGAACATTATTATAACGAGAGTTGACTGTACGTTACTGCGACGCCATTATGGTACTGGCACGTTGTCCTCGCCTCTTCCTTCAAGTAACACTACAGGAGGAAATCTGTAATTAGCACGAAATTAGAGTCTCACCTGTTCTGGAGGGTGGAAGTAGCAATCCCTGAACCTCCTCTAGGGGCATCGCCTGTCCGTGATGATCTCGATACGGTCGATGAGGTCGATCTTTCATATCTCCTCGCGAACGCACTAGTCGCGTTCGTCTTTGCCAATCTCCACGTGGAATAGCGACAGTGACGTTCGTTGTCGGTGGCGAAGGTCGGGACCAAACTTCTGATAGGGTCCGGGAGACTAGGCGAGTCCTCAGGGACTCTTGACGATGACGGCGGGCGGTGATAGAGCGTCATCGCCCCGCCGTCGTCCCTAAGACCATACCCGGCTCACGAACAACCTCGAATCGCACAGCTTGCACTGGGTTCCTCGCCAAATTCGGTCTTTCTTCACACCCTAAAAACATGCAAACCACTGATATCACTAATTATTCCAATTCTCTTATATTTTTCCATCCAAATGCATCATTAAAAGCATCAGAATGTTTTGTAGAAATCGTATTGCGTATTGTATATAAGTTAGAATTAATCGTGAAATTGAATTTTTGCCAATTGCTAACTAATAATTAATGGCGATTATCGTTCGCAGTATCTTATCACTTCTGTCACTGACGTACTTCGTATCGTATTATATTGTTTATAGTTCATTAATCTCAATCGCATCGATTCGATAACCAATTGATACGCAATTAATTGATGTACGTTCAACAGCTTACGCTCTAGGTAATTTATATGCAGAAGATTTAATCGAAAGGTGTCGATATACTTTAATGGTCCGTACGATTAATAGCAATTTATTTGAAAGAAAAATTGTTTCTCGAATCTATCGCGGAAAATTGTGTGACGCAGAGTGCAATCAATCGATAAATCGATAGACGAGATTCAATAACGTCGCGCTGCATACAAAAATTCCACAACGACGTCAAATGTAACCATTTACTTGATTAAGAGAACAAAAATTCTGTGAATCCCAACGATCGTGTAGTAAAATCTATTTGAAATATATTTTACACAAGGCGGAGTTGCATTTCACACGGATACTTTAAATTTTCACCACCATGAATGACGTAGCCCGTCATTTTATTTTAATGAAAGCACCTTCCAGATTGGAGTATCGATGTTACTCATTAAACAGTGGCCAAGTAATGGATGCTTCTCTGCTCAACTTCTTTTCTCTTTTACACGTGTCTTAATTACTTGCTATACTCTTAATTTTCTAAAAATGTATAATCTCACAAAAATTCTTTCAGATATCCTTGATTAATTTATTTTTATTTAACATACAAAATTCCATAAAAGTAGTTGAAGAAGAAAAGCATATGGATAAATATTGAAAAATTACAATGATATTGTAGCAAATGCGTGAAAATGATTTTTATATCCAGCAAAACATTAGTATATGTAACATATTGTTTCCCTTCATATTTTTATGACGCAGCTGTACATTTTGGAATACACAACGAGCACCGAGAATTGATTTACGATGCCACATTTCTCACGAGAAATAATGTGACCTCGGCTTCTCGTACTGGTCTATAGATATACATCTACCAAATAAAGTACAAGAAAAAGACTAAAAGTAGCCAAATATACTGTATCTAAAAAGTCATTGCATGTGTATAGATCGTACTAATAACCGCTACCATAAATCATCCGACTGACAGTGTTCTCCAACGTTACCAGCAGTCTGATATTACAGTCATACCTTTAAACCATTCGCTGTTGAATGTGGTATAAAAATAAATACTAAAAGAAAGGAAGATAAATTGTCACTATTATGATCTCTTAACACGTCAACGGTATAAATAACTTAAATGAAAAAGGCAGTGTTATATATTTCATACTCATTTATCGATAATTAAGAACTTACACTATGAAGCATCATTTTTATAATTAAACAATCTTTTCTGAATTTAATAATAAATTTATAAATAAACGCAAGGAGAATGCGTCGGAGAAATTGGAAGTTAAATTGGTACAATAGAAAAGAAGATTAAAATGAGTTGAAGCTAAAAAAGGAACTTTCCACTAAAAATCTGTCAAGAGATATGAACGTATTAAAAACATTAAATGAACAATTAAAGAGGCAATTTTGAAAATGGACTTTGTCTAAAAAATGTTGCGAGCATTGAAAATAAAAGCGAAAAGACAAAAAGCAAACAAAAAGAGTGAAACGATTCAAATCTTTGTAAACGTCGAAAAATGTTTCGTGTCTGTCCCGAAAAATTGCTTTTTCAGAATTAACCCAGTTTCCCATTTGACCACAAAGTAATCCATGTCGAGTTGCCAGTGAATTTTTATCGATACCAGATCGATGAAGACCAATTCCAGATTTGCGAAGACGAAGCATAGAACGTAATACCGTGGTTCAAGCTTCCGCTCGTTGAAACGGCATGACAGGCTTACGATTTGGATATTCTATTAACTCGTGTGCATTGTTAATGTTACGTCAACCTTCTGAAGAATGAGATGGCGATCCGTAATAAACCTCTCGAGCATAAAGCATACTGTATAATTATAGGGTTCTCCAGCGTTCTAATTTGACCACGTACCATCGAATTTCGAGTTAATGTAAAACTGAAACTGTGGAGGAACGGCTCTTGGAGCACTTGCGAATATCGTACGATTTTAACAGACAGCTGAATTCGCGATTAATACTGAATTAAATTACGCTGTGTTGCTGTTACTTCTTAAGATTAATTAGTAGCGTTGTTACAGTTTCGATGTACACCTCAGTGTAGTTACTAAATATTTATGAGTTTGAAATGAAAATATAAGAAAACTAGATGTTTTATTACTTAAAACGAAAGAAAATATTTATTTTAAGAATTATCTGATTACATTTCGTATTCAATTATGATCCTCTGTCGGACATGATTCAGATGTAAAGGAAAATAGACGAAGAAAATAAGCTTACGCTGATATTAATAATTTAAATAAAATTAGAACAAGTTAAATTTTAAGTATCAATATTAACTTCCGATTAAAGTATATTTATTTGTAACAAAGAAATCAATACGAAAGGTATATGGAAAAGTACACAAATCTTCGACCATAGCTTTTACAGAAAGATTTCTTTGCAAAAAGTCATTACAGATATGCTGTAATAAATCTTTTAAAATTTATCTATATTTTAAAAAAATGATAAGTTATTTTCACGTATCAAAGTTATCACTTTTTAATATTAGATACTTGCACCTGTATATAATACTATAAAATCAACACCTACGATTAAACCTTGAATAATATAAGCTAAGAAAATGATCTATAATACTTTATACGGACCACCCTCTGTGCACATATAAAAAGAAAAATCATCCGTATGGTGAATATTCACACCTGGACTCCAGTCCTTGAACGACAGATTTTTGACCTCGAATGGAATCGACGTAACCCACCCCCAACGCACAGGTTCGGTCTATAGGCAGGTTTCACTGGTGGTCATCGGAACAGAGACGCGTACACCAGCCACTGTTCGTTCACAGGACAAACCACTTTACATGCGTGTGGAATAGATCGATATGAAATGTGTCTCGGTTAGTAGGTCTAGTTCAACGGAATTATGTAGTAGATCGCACGATATAGGCATGCGAACTCGTCCGTGCCGACAACACCGACAACACAGTGACCCTATCGTTGCACGTGATACCTTTTTTACTTTTTGCACCCCTGCTGTCCGGGGACTCGTTTCCTATCAAATAGAAGAACGCAAAGAAAAACGCGTGCACCCTCCTTTTCCCGCGCTAACGACACCCGGACGTTTCGCGTGATATCACGGTGTCCTTATTGCGCGACCGTGCTGTTGTTTGACTATTTATACGATAATGAGAATCGCAATTGCATGCAAACGTAACAATCATATCGTCGATTGCTGCCATTTACTTGATGAGCAAGGCTACACACTGTATTAGATCGAGGCTTTCGTGTTGTTTTTTTTTTCTTTCTTTCCATACAGAGTTTTTTACAATCTGATGGATATTTTGTCTGATTGCAATCAGAACAGAAATGTTGAGGCTAGGAAGTGAATCATTAGAAGATAGCTGAATTTTTAGAATTATGTTTTCTTTTCTCGAAGACTTCAATGTAACGAGGGGATTTCATGTAAAAAATACAACTTTCTATTCAAAAAATATCTGATATAGTTCTAAAGTTACCCGCTTCACTTTAAAATTGAATTTTTCTGTAATCAAATAAAATTTTCTATAAAATATAGGTATGTATGTGGTTTGTTGCGTTGTATACGCTCGATTAACGAATATAATAAAGAGAACCTAGTATAATGGATGGTTTTTGATTCTCTGGGTCGCGGGATATCCTTTGTAGTATAAATTCAGTTATGGATCATATTTAACGGCTGGAGTGTGCACTTTAATGCACTTTACTTTAATTTTGTTAAATTATAAAAGAGAAACGAATACGACCATGAAAAAAGGAACGATTTAAGAGTATTTTAACAGGTACGAAACATTTATTACGTACTAAAAATGTCTATTACGTTTAGCCTTTTAAGTGCCACGTTAGAAGGTTACCATTTAATAATAACTACCTCTTTCTTAAGCTTTCCAATATACATACTATTTTAAGATCGCACACATGTTATTTATAAATACACGGTATTAAGTAATTTTTTAATAACTCTGTTTGTAATGCCTGTCGATAAGTGTACGTAATTATAAACCATTCAAAAATGACTATACTATGGAACAACGTGAAATAATCAAATATTATTGACATTAATAAACGTGCCGTGCTTTGAAATGTAAGACATCGAACATCTCCTTAAATTACTCAGGATCCAACTTGACAAAGGGCTTTATAAGGTATATGAAACGTAGGGAAATATTTCACGCGACCCATTTCTAACATAAATCATATCCTTAAGGCACATCGTGACGTACCCGTTCGTTTCTTTTCCGATTACGCAGTTAACAGCGTGGTAATTTATCAATATGTCGCTGCAAAAATCCCCGACACAGACCGACCTTTCGTGCCGCTGCGTTCGTACGCTTACGGGAATTCCGTTTCTCGTATCTCGTTGATCTAACGCGAAAACGTGAGTCAAAGTTCGAGGAGAAACACACATACGAAGCTCGCGAAGAAATGAGAGCACACGAAACGAGACTGTACGTCGTGATTCAAATTTTCGTCAACTTAGAAAGTAATAGAAACCCAACCAAGCTGAACGTTGAGCACATCATTAGCTGCGTCCAACTGTCTACGATAATGAGAATGTACAGATAACGATCTTCTCTACGCTCTTCTCGTTTCACTGACTCACCAGCTCAAGATCCGCCTGCTTTGCGTACAATAATTCACACTCTACCTTTCGTACGCGTGAACTTTCCACAAAATGTTAATCAGCGAGGCAGCACAACTTTCCGACCGCGTTATACATTCTACTATTAACCTTTAACTAAAGTTTCGTATTAAAATTCGACTCGACGATGAAATACCACATTCCTGCTTCCGTATTTCTGTTACGCAGCTTGCGAAGCTATATTATCGACAACCTAAGGAATTCCTCATTCCTCCTACGGTCGATTAAATGTATTTCAATCCACAGATATAAAATTCTCCACACCACGTAATTAATTCATAACTCCAAGACTACGAACAATAAATAATTAATCACTGTGCCTACGACTGACAAGTAATTAGACGCCAATCACTGTATTGTCAGACAAATACGACGAAGGCTTCAATCTAGACGAGACATGACATTAAGCGACCGTGAAATCTCCCGAACTCGTGGATGAATCGCTGACTGACCTATTCTCCCATGCAGCCATGAAATGCCTGGTTAAAATGCGAGTTTCAAGTGCGTCGATGTGTAATGAAGAAAATTTTTGCAAGCCAATGCCTATCGAACAATTCCCATTGGTCGAGTGTTGCTCATCGGCAACGCGAACTCCAATTAAATCAAGAAACGAACCGCATCCGCTAAATAAACGCTTTTAACCAAAATTCCAAGCTCTGCGCGAGGAAGCGTAATAAAAGATGAAACGGTCGTGACCTTTCGTTACCGCGGGCGAACCGCAAGCTGACTGGAAAACACCCGTGGCCCTAGAAACCCGCCATTCACGGAAACGAGATACCCAAAACCACCTCGTATAACAAGGTCCGCTCTCGGGAATCTTGGTACCGTTCCGGGTTCCCTTCGGTCCTACCATGAGCATTGTGGTTTCTCTAATTTTCATTTGAGTACAACATTTCTCTGATTCCCGAATCGAGTATAAAGTAACGAGAATCATTGGTTGTAGTACTTCAGAGAAAGTCGAATCGACAATTTGAATTTTTGCAAGGAAAAGTGTTCACGCGTTAGAAAAGTATATAAGAAAAAGGCATTGGCAAAAAGGAACGATTAAAATAACGAACACGTACGTTATAATCGACAACGTATTAGCGAGGAAAATCCTGTGACATTATAGAAATAATCGATGCCACGCGAAGTTGACAAAAATAGTATGGTGTCATAACTGCAGCAAGTATCACCTTCGTGTTCTCCAATCGACTAGTACGCTACAGTTTTCTAACGATAACGGAATGCAAACAGTATGTTGTTTAAAATATCGAGTAACGTAGAAATGTATTTTCTTCTCCGGAAAAAAAGAACTTTAAAAAAGACAGAGGAACAACCTGTTCTAATTCTTGAAACAAAGATCACTGGCACAGTTATCCTAAGGAATTTTACAAATTTTTTGTCAAAGCTATTTCCGCAAATATATTACAGCAAACTATTTCCGAGTTCATTAAAAGAGTGAAACTATAGGGGCTGATGCTACCCCTAAAAATACATTCGACATTCGAGATTCATATACCGATCTGAATGTATACGTACATTCAAAGCGAAGAAAACAAGGCAGCGATAATAACAGAACTTTACAGGACAGAATTTACGTGACAGATATATGCAAAAAAGCATTTTCCGTTCGCTCGTTTCGCAAAGGAAGAGGCGCGGACGCGGCACCTTAAAATCAGTCACTGGAAATTGATATTTAAGAAACGGAGCACAGGTGATCCCCTGAATAGATCGCGTGACATGACACCGTTACTCTGGCTTCCAATAACCAGCCACAAAATTTTAGATTTATGTCGACAGACATCGATGGACAACGTGGGAACGTCATAGTAAACGATCTCCCTTTTAATAGAACCTTCTTTTCAGGTCGCGACGCTTGCTACCGAATTAAAACCCCGCTCGTCACCTACTACCTGTTCCACGAATGGAATTGCGAGCAAAATATGAAAATATACCATTGCCCAAACTGCACTTTTGTCGCGTGGATGTGCGTCTTTGCACAACAACCGGATTTCCACTAATTAAATTGCCTACCATCCAGGCGTTATTGAATGATAAATTAGTGGAGGCAGACGAAATCTAGCTCTTCATTGGAAAAACTACGAAGAGTTTGGTAGAATATTTGCCGTCTGAGTACAGTATGTACTACGGTGCAACGAAGTTTCTGCTGTGAAATGTTCACCAGAGACGTTTATTGGTAACATTCATTTTCTCTATAGGAAGTTTAATATAGTATGCTTAAAAAAGGAACGTTACCTAATTATGTATCTTTCCATTAACGCGCGAAATTATGCAAATTCTTATTTTTATGAACATAACTAACGTAACACTTAAAATCTGAAGAAGAATTAGTTTTACCCTCTGGCTATTACAACGTGTATACTGCTTTAGATACGTTGTATATTTTTGCATATTAATTACATTCTATTATTTGATGTACAAAGATTTACATATTTATTTAGATCTCTCATAAAAGTCTACGATCATTATCTACAATCTATTTATCATATTTACAGTGAGTGAAATTTGGAATTCTTATGAGACATTGAATATGTAATTAGTAGAATATAGATATTTCTTTGCTTTTGATCAGAAAGATTTGATTTTTCTGCTCCCTTCAAATCGTACACATTTTCTACGAAATTCAAATTACTTTACATATTTCCATTCAATCTTTATTACTAATAAACATTTCTGAAAATTTAACGTACGTTGCAAAAATTTCGTGATTTCTATTAATACACACACAATTGAACGTTACGATTGAACGTAACGATAAATCATTTTTAATATTTGCAATGGTAGCATTGAAAACTAACTGTCTTCAATAAATCCAATAATATTATCCTTCCATTGAATTATATAATTTCAATTATTGCACGCAATTTGTAAATTGGTAACAAAGCACAAGGATATACCCAATTGGAACTAATAATAAAAGTGCAATTTTACAATAATTTTCTTAATAGATGCTCGCGACGCAACGATGACGGTATCATTATATATAACAAATAATATATACAGTTGATTATTTACGTCTATTAGAATTCTAAATAAATCTCGATTCGATCCGCTTCTTCAATAGTACACATCGATCTCGTTGCGTTCTTTTTTTTTTTAGGTACAGTTTGCAATCGCGTGCAATCGCAATACCGCATAAACTGCATTAAGTAAGTGGAAAATGACTACTACATAGTCTTGACAGACAGCCGACTTTTCGATCGGTCATGTGTATCTATTGAACTTATCACAGGACTGTTAACTTAACCTACATACGTAATTTCTCAAACAATGTACATATTATACATAGAACTCTACGATGACTTTTAAATTTCAGATAAATTGCTAGAAAATATAATTCTCTCGTACAGTAAAAAAATACAATGTGAGATTTCCCTTCAAAATAGTATTTATATATCTCCCTGTGTGTATAACAATTATAATCGTCCATGTGTGATATTGCTAGAGATTTCAGAAAAATATCGAAATCTAATATTTTCATTAAATGTTTCCTATACGTTCCTTTTCCAGTCAAATGAATTAAAAGGCTTGAAATAAATATTTTCTGTAGAATTCGTTGCAAGGATAAGTACATTTCTAGATAATTCTGTATACTTACAGAGAAAGTAAAATAGCGAAACTTTAATCAGAAAAACATTGCGCAAGGTGGAGAAAAATGTTTTAATAAAATCCCCTTACGTAATTCGCAGGAAAATCTATTTCTGGCACGATTTACGACATCGTCCATGGAAAATTCCTATAAACGTGTACCTTTACATAAACCCATTACCGCAGTGTCGTAAATAAATCGATGCACGCACGTACTTTTAATGAAATTACTTATCTCGCGTCGTCGTGCGCCCGCGACCGAAAGGATATTACATGGAATCGATTCTGTATCTTGAATTTCGAACACGAAATCGCACGAAGAAGACGCTCCATAATGGAACAGGTAGAATAATGGAAACTTCGCGAGGTGATGCGATACAAAAGTTACCAAGCTGCCAGCTGGTGAATTTATAAAACCATTTAGAACTTCCACCGACATTCCGCGAATCCTGCAGATTATATTCTCCAGAAGGAGAGAAACTCCGCTCAAACGAAACGACCAGAATCGTTTCTGCCATCGATTTCGTACTTGCATTACTCGCTCGTTTTCTGCTTTTTCGACTAACTAATTTATAGGAATTCTATTGATATGGCTCGTAGATATTATCAGTTTTAGTAGCCGATGTTTCATTGAAATCTTGCTTCCTTCTTTTGTCATTTTTTAATACATGCATTTCGAAGAAATTTAAGTATTTAAATGTTTTCGTGTCTTTATTGATTTGTGTCGACGATTTAATCAGATAAAAGTTTTTCTCGCCAATCTGGATAAATCTTAACCCTTTGCACTCGGATAGCCCCTCTGGGGGGACATTGCAAGTCTAGCATATCACTTGGATGTCCCCTCTGTGGAGGCATTAGAATTGACCAGTGATTAAGAAGGCTAAGCTTATTCCACTGCAACTTTTTGAGAAATGCATGTTTCCATAAGGTTTTCAAACAATTTCTGTTACTAACGTTCGAGAAAGCGTCAGATGCAAAGAGCAAAGAAATTCGTTAAAAAGTGAGGATATAAAGTCTATACGAGTATACGATCATCGCTATAAGTAGTTTTCCTAAAAAAATTCATTGCCAAAGTTGAAAATGTTTACTGTGATGGGGGAGAGACAAAGAATTAACAAATTTAAAAGTCATATAAAAGACTTTACGATCAAATGTATGCAGGTAAGATATAAATAAAGCTTGTACTGCTTGCTATGGATCACATATCGTAGACTTTTACTACTGCTCCCGAGAACTTTTCCTATAAACTTCAAGTCTTGTACTATTCTATACTACCACTACAGAAATATGCTATTAATTCTGTTGATATAATTAAATGCGCTTTAGTTAATAATTTAAATAGTATAATATATTGATTATCAGAATAGAAAAATTGTTAGCATCCAAGTAACAATTCCATACTGTGAGACAAACTTCAAATGACTCCGAAGGCTTCAAATGGAAATGCGTTAAAAAGCGTTTCTTTTGTTAGAACATTAGTTAACTCAACATTGAAGCGATCAATGCATTGTCACCGTTCCTGGGCATAAATCGTTGAAAAATATTTACCACTCGTGTCGCTTTAATCGCAAAATATTTCGCTCGAAAAACATTTACATAGATTAATAAACACGCGTCAAGTTCAATTTATATTTACTCGCGGTAAAACGAATTGCATGGTTTTCCATTTAATACCTACGTGACTAAAAACAGAACGATGCGATTCAGAATAACCCGGATCTGCTTAAACAGTTGTCGTCCATAACCGAGGGGGTAACGTTTCCGCTCGAAACAGTTTGACAGTGCACTCTCGAAAGTCATGGAAAGTTACTTGCATTCACTTCAACGTACCATTATCAGATATCCAACACGCTTTATGCTACAAAATACTCGCATACTATGTCGAATATGGTTCTGTTCGATCTTTAAGTCCAGCACAGTAGGTAAATGATGTACGACAGAATAAAAATAATGGAATATTTATTCTTGCGATCCCCTCTTCACGTCAGATGAGAAATAACGTATTTCGAAGCACTTATTTGTTGCAATGCAAGCACTCTAAAAAAATATACACAGACGATGACGTACAATTCTACATAGTAAATCTGTGCGGAAGTGACTCTAGAAGCTTTAAAGAACACACGAGTTAACGAGCTTCCAAGCTCTTTTGAGCATTAAAACAAGAACGAAAGGCTCCTTTAAATATTAAAAGATATCTCCCCAAGCTTTTCCCAAAATTCGACTATTGAAAGAAAGAAAATTTAGATGGACCTGACAATATTAGAAATGATAAAAATACCTAGTATAAGTCAAGCGTAGGTACGCAATAAGCGAAATTAATAATTATTCAGTTGAACAAACTACGCGTAGCCACCGAACGGACTTAAAAGCAACAAATTATTCATAAAGCTAAGCTCCAGTCGTACACCTATATACCATTTGCTGACGAAAAGTTTGAAATTGCTTTTAGACCCCATATGAATTATTTTTCTACCTTTTACCTATTTGGAATTAATACTGCGGACGTTATCAACAGCTTTAAACGACAAACTCTTTCTTTCTGCCTAAATTTATACATTTTTTTTAATAAGAATCAATGTCAAACTTTTGACCAATAGTGTGATCAAAGTTGCATAGTTCCTTAATTTGAAAGCGACAAGAAATAATAATTTTCTTTTTCACACAAGAGCTTGCAAAGTACGAACAAACAACTTGAAGAGAATCTTGAAAATGAAATGAATGACGAATTCAGTCGGTAGTGCGGAACCAGGATATTCGACCCCATTAAGAAGCAGACGTTGCTCAGGTAACGTCGATCTTATGGGAGCAATATACTATGCAACTGTGCTAAACGGTTCGTTTTTCAAACGAAGATAAACGTCGGAAACCTTTATCATAGCCTTCCTCTTGGGATCTTTAAAGAAGAGCTATAGAAATACGAAGGATGGCCGAGAACGTGGGAAAAGAGGAGCCTTTATCCGTCGATTTTCGCTATGGGCAAGAGGGACGCTCGTCCATCGAGCTGATAAAAAATCATCGTCAAACGTTGTTATTCGATAAACGATCTACATTATCGATCGAAAATACGAAATTACGATACGTATACTAGCTTGAATTTTTAGAATGAAGAATGTTAAAGGTTAAACTGGCGCAGAGAAGTTTGTTTGTCTGAAAAACTTGTACATAACGACGCGCAGAAATTTCCAAATAAAAAGCATAATATTCCCGGTTAGTTTGGAGAACTTTTTTACTACAGAAATATCTATGGGAACTAAAATAAAATACGTGCAAGTTTGAAATTGCTGCGTAACTCGCGGAACGCGGAAGTTTTTAGGAATTGAAGTTCGGAACTTTAAATTACATAGAGCTGTTCCCTGCACTAAATACAGAAAAATAAAAATGTAATCAAGTAAAATAAACTTACTTAAGAAACCCGTCTAAATTTTCAAGAATTCTGTAAAAATAACGCAGGCTGCTAAACAGTTTGAAATTTTACCATGCTATTCAAGAAATAACGAAGTTCGAGAAAAATGGACTTTCAAATTCGAAATTAATTGGCAATCTTTTTTGGAATAATATAAAAACATTTATTAAACTCTCGCCAATACGAAATCGCTATAAGAATATCCTCTAGTCACCGACAAACTAGCAGAAACTTCAATATCGAAGCAATTATGTTAATCGAATGAAAAACTTTTCTAATAGTGTAATTGCGACGGTACGCAGAGTTGGATGGTTCTATCGTTTGCGCTGCACGTGCTCTTTTCATGTCATCATTTTAATTCAGCGCGAATCTCTCTCCTTTAAAAGGCAGCCTTTATAAGTCACGCTTAATCGTGAGTTCAGCTCATCCTCCATTCTGAGGGAGAATGGACCTCGATATTAAATTTCGTGGGTAACTACATATTATGCAAAATCAATATACATAACGAGACAAATGTTGGTCAATCTAAATAAAGGTATAAATAATAATGTAAACATTTTTCGCAAAATATAATCTGATATAACATTCGTTATAAAAAAAGTTTGTGTTGTCTCTATAAATTCTGCACAAACATTTCTCTTTCTATATTTCATTTCGTGTAATTAAATGAGTAAATGTATCCTGTTTTATATCAGGCCAGTAAAGAGCTGTTATAATTATTATGAATGATGGAACCAATTACGAGTTGAACGCGAGAGGCTGATATTAGGTATCATCAGAATTAAACTTTTTATTATACAGTGAAATATTACCAGCACTGCGAGATACGTGATTCTCTTGAAAACATTCCCAATAAACGTACATTTTCTCCTCGTGCTTTTTGCAAATATAAAAATTTTATTAGCGATAAGAAAAAGAAGCAACGTAGCCAAAAAAGGAAAGTGAAATAAGATAGCTGATTAGAACCAGAAAATACAGAGAATACGCATTAAAAAGATGGACGTTTCAACTTTTTGGTACATTCGTACTTCGTTTCTGCTAATTAAATTTTAATATTTCGTATTAACAGTTTGTGAGGTGTCCCCTTTGTGAGAAAAAAAGGGGCATGTACAGCACGTGTAACTTTTTTATCCTGAGAACGGTGGCGAAGAGAGTATTCCCTTCGCAGCAATAAAATTTAAAATAATATACGATTAGGTGTGACACCGTGTCCCCAACCTAACGACCTAAATATCATCCGTGCAATAGGGTAATTTATTCGACCTAATTTTCAACTGTAGGCATCGTGTTGACCAATTTAATGTTATGTACGATTATGTCTATTATTCTTAGACAAACACCAAAAATAATGTACTTATTTCATATCCATCAAAAAACCGCCAGTTTATATTTAAAGTAAACATGGAGTTGATTGAAGCAAAGGATGAAAGGGAAAAGCGTTGTATCTATCATATTGTATCAATTAACATAACATTGACATATTCGTCACTTTCTTATAAATATGACAATTTTGGTCAAATTTTCAATTGAATTAAACTATCTATAAATATAAATGTAAAATGAACATACAAGATAGAGAAATAATAATTACCATTTTTAATGTGTTTAAAATATGAAAGAAAATAGGAAAGCTTGTTGAACTGACTTCAATCGAATAATAATCCCTTTTGTATAAACTCTTTCCCTTCCTTCACAATCCTATCCAGTATTGTCATACCATGTTTGAGACCCTTTTCTATCATTCCTTTCATTCGAATAAACTTTTGAAACTTTTAACGCATAGTAGATATTATACAGAATTACAAATTTCATAACGTTCTAGTAAATTCTGTGAGATGAATTTTAGATTCAAATATGCAAATATTACACATACAGGTCGGAATAGTACTAGTTAAAGGTTGCATGCACTACCCAAATGAGGAATCATAAGTATGAATCAATACATAATTAAGCAAATTACTCAGAGGCAATCAGTAAGACGCACGTAATGCGTTATTAAATAATTTCAAATGGATCGATATCTTCTCAGGTTAAAACGAAATAGCTGAAACGTTAGCATTAAATCGTGGTAAAGTTATTCAACTATAACAGGTAGTCGCGTGCGTTTTCCTCTACATTTCACCAACACACGAGCTTGGAAAGTTTACGAAAACGTGAACTCTGGCCAAGAACGATCAGATGGGAACTTGATACCGTATTACTGTCAACTTCTGCCGAGATCAAATTTATCTTTATAAAATTCCCTAAGTAATTGCTTAAATAATATGCATCCATCCATCAATGTGAAATATAAAGTAAATTAACTCAAAAGTCGACGCAACATTTCTAGATGATAACGAGGAAAATATAAATATATTAAAGTATTTATTATATATTTTATACCTGTTTTGCTGCAAATCAGATATATCATCATTATCGTGCAACAATATGGGATTACTATTTCGCATCAATGAAGAAAATATATCCAGAAATTAATACAAAGACAAAGGATTTGCAAAGCTTCTGAAAATAAACGACACGCTTACACACCTTCACGAAATACCCTGTAATGTTTCCCAGGCGAAATTATCGGAACGAACAAGTATTATAATTATGCTGGAAAATCTGAAATACTCAAATCCTTGCGTACTTAATCTAAACATTCGAGTAGTAAACCAATTTCGTATCACTTCAGACGAATGAAAGCACTCGTTTCAACGTTATCCCATTCCCCAGAAAATAAGCTTCATTCGCGATGTTCGTAACAATGAGACAGGAGAAACAAGCTGCGTGTAACCACGAAACACTCGTCTATTTATTTCCATCGTTGTTATAATAAGTGAATCTCGACCGGATGGCAGTGAGAAAAGAGTAAATCCAAACAAGCCGCTACCATCCCTACGAGTACCTTTTGAGCTATTTACGAATTTACGAAAACATCGTGACCTACACGCGAATCTCGTGTTGTTGGGCGTTCGCATCTGAATACCTAACGTAAATTGATTTTCTAATAATGAGTATACATATATGCATACCTGCGTACTGCTCGAAATAACAATATGTAAGCTTCAAAAGTGTAATACAATTTTGATGGAAGTTAATTAACGTCAGCCCTATTTCATGGGTGTATATACATATTTCATGGGACAATATTTACGATAATGATACGGTTCACTACGAATACATTTTAATTTACTTCATTTCACTTGAACAATTAATTCATTCTTGTATTTTCTTTTACGTTTAAAGTATAAATAAATTGTCTGCTCTTCGAATCGAGCAAGTCTGGAGAATTGTAGTTTTTTAAGACAATTCATACCATCATTCGACTGCTGTTTGATTAAAAATTTCTTTTATTTTAATTCTATATTTATTTACACTGCCATTACGGCATATACATATACTAACTTGGGACGAAATTATTATTTTAGAGAAAATTATAAGAATCATTTAATTTCTACTAATCAAACTGACGCAACACTTAATAAAAGAAAGTATTAATGCTTAGATAAAACTACAGTGCAGTAATAACAGGATCCTGTAAATTATTCCCCATCTCCAACACAAGATCCTTTCCTGCTTACTTAAAGAAAGAAATCTCTCTATACTAGTTTTGTACGAGTTTACAGTATGCATAATATAACATGACCTACATTACACCATACGAGTTTTCGTGTTAAGAAAGGACCTACCGTACACACCGCAGCAACAAATTCAAATGAAAAACACAGAAAGCATTCTGTCGTTCGTTGTGACGTACATTTATGTTGTACTTTCCCTCACTCTGCTCGAAGCATTCGTCTTTTTCAGTTTACCAACAGACAGAACAAGATTTGAAGGAAAAAAGAAAAAAGATACGTAGGAGTATAACGCGTGTATAGAGGGTGAGGCTGCCGATCCTATCACTTGACGCGTGTTTTAATTCCTTGATTATATCATCCGTTCCCACTCACTATTAACATAATGGAATGCCACAATTTTCTCGGAAGCACGTAACGAAAGCACGTACTTTAAACTTCGACCCCGATTACTCACGAAACGCAAGCTTACAGGTTACTCACCCCCGTAAGGTATCGACTCTGCGGGGTAAATCACCGAGAACATGCTGCAGAATCAATTTTTTATTATAACTTTGAATCCGAAGCTAATTCTTCGAGATCGACAAGTACTTTTCAAAGAGGATATCGTCGTAAATAGACGATATACACAGAGAAATATGTGAAACGCAAGATGATCCTTTCCTGAGTTACTTTAAACAAAGAGAAGTCAAGTAAACATAGGTTAAACGTGACCATGAACAAACATACGATAATAATACAGTTATTTTATTTTTAATATCTTATGATAAATATAATTCTTATATTCCACACAGGTTCTCAACATTTAACAAATAAAAATGTCACTTTATTTCTTATCGACCGATAACAATGCTTAGATGGAACAGATTGGTTTTATAAAATAAAAAACAATCGATTAGAGTATCACGTTCTCGAGTAGTTTTATCGTTCGAGTACCTACACACTAAAAATATTCAAAGCATTGAATAGAAATATCATCGTACAACACATGAACTATTTATTTACTTCTTAACGCACTACTTAATTCCCCAGACTCGTATTAGTTTCATAAAACTGTTTTCAACAGAATCATCGTTAACCCCGCCAAAATCTAATAACCTATAATCGTCCTGTGCGTTCAACCTATCGTCTCGCATTGTCATACAATCAATAAAAAAAGGGACCTGCGAGTAACACTGTGATTTTCTCCGAATTATCGAAGTAATGATACAGAAATACTTTTCGCGAGACTCGCAGGATAAATTTGACCAAACAACGAGAATCGCACGTATGTCACGACGAAAATGTATCACATACCTGTAAGAAGAGCAGCTCACAAGGACGAGACGTGGACCAGGACCAAGATGACCCAGGGAAACGTGCGTTATCCAGTTCACATATCACATCGGCGGGTTCGTAGATGCGTTCGCAGGATCGACCATTCCTCGTGATATCCTGCCCGCATCGATTCGTGCGCTTGCTAACCGGTGACTGTTCGTCATTCACAACAATCCGTTCGCACCGAATTAAAACGGAAACGGGGGGAACACCATCGAAGGATGTGCACCTGTCAACGATGACAGGCACGTGTACCAGCGATGCGATTCGCGTGGCACGTGTATACGTTGCGACGCGTGATAGACGCACGTTTCGGCTATCGATTGTGCGCGAAAAGCCGTGGAACGACCGAGGAAAAAGTGGTCCCTCTCGCGTGGACTTCCGCGAGCTACCACTACCACCATAAGCGGCTTTTCTACGGAGACAACTCGTCCTGCGACGTTACGGACGGACAGCTCTGACAAGAGGCATACACGCGCGCCTCTACACAACGCGCACACGCTACCGCGCATCCGTACCCCTCGGCTCATTAGGCAGGCGCGCCAACTGCGACGCTTAGAATCTTACCAGGCCGTTCGTAAACAAGACCTGGGTCATTCCTAAATGTCTCAAATTCTTCTCTCTCCGCTTCACGAAATAAAAGCACGATCGCGCATTTACCTAGCAATGTTTGAGATAGTAAAACAAGCGGATAATGATACTGGTTATTAATTCATTCCGGCAAACGCGAGTATATCTCATATTTTCTCGCGATTTGAAGAAAATTATAAGAGCGACTATCTTCTTCTTTTTATATTATTCAAATGTTTTTGATAATATTCATTTATTACCCAATGTTAGTGTTATTATTATAATTGAAATATATCGTACGTAGTATTCCGCGAAAAGATAATGAAATTGAAGTTAGAGTAGAACGATACATTTTTTGCTGTTATATGTTTTCCGCAATTTAAAACAACTCTTAAAGGGAATTATAACTAAAAACCGAAGTTTACTCTGGTGTTCCTGAAAAATTTTAGAGCTTGGAAAGTGTTCCGCGATGCGAAAAATTTGGGAAACACTGTTATAGGTATTAATACCTGCACCCACGTGTTGACTTCTTCGAATTATTACAGATATAACAAATAGATTGTTTTAGAATATTCAACGGAAACTAGTTAAACCGAAATCGGCAGCATTTACGACAATAATGGAGGAAATGTTTAACACATTATAATTTAATCTAATCGAATAATATTCCTTTCTATCAGAATAGACTAAACTAAAACATTTCACCGCACAAACACTGCATTCCTGTTTTTTCCAATGATGTTACGTTGTTTTTTTATAAAACACTATTACCTACATATAAACCACCTTGTCTCATTTCTACTATTTGGATCATAACGCTGAAAACTAATTATAAAAATCGATATTCGTCAGGTATACAATACCCGAACACGCTATAATACTAAACATAATATTTCAATCACTGATAGCTCCTTCCTGAATCGTGTCCATTTATATAAACAGATTTTAATTGCATTCGCCATACGTGCATCTTGATGAAATTTACTCCGTTTCATCCGTACCACGTCGATTGCAATTTCACGTTGATTAAAATATCGTTTTATTGACGAACAAAAAGTTTCATTTAATTGTAACCGTGTTATTAGATCGGTCATACATACCAATACGTTTTAAATCATCGATCGTCGACCGCGTGAACCAAAGACACAGACGCCACACTTGCTCACCACCTGCATGACCTCACTGATCTCAGAAGGGAAACTTTTATTCCATAACGCGCCCCAAGGCGCGTAACATTTCACGCCCACCTAACAAAGATTCATTCTAGCGCCATATGTACGTTCGGTGTAACCCTCTGAATTATCAAAGTGTAACAGAACCAAATAGAATGAATCGAAAATAAAACACAAATGGACGTATTGAAAGGGGCTAAAGAAAGAAAAGTGCATTTCATGAAAGCTTCTTCACGCCAGTTGACTTCGAACAAATTGTTTGAACGACTGCTTTAATTAAATAACAGGAAAAATACACCATTCAAGATAATCGAAGAATCGTGTACTTGTATAATTTGAGAGACTGAAACAAAAGAGTGCAATATATTTTACACGTTCTTTCAAACGATTAATTTAGCATTGTTTGTTGAAACTTTTGTGCCATTCGGTTCAACCTGAACAAAAATGATTTAATACATTAGAACTTTTCAAGTATTGAAGATGTAACTGTGTACATTCAAATACATGAAAAAGCAATTATATTCTTGTAAAAATACATTTAAAAATTTTATTTCATAAAAATATTTTTTCTATCGAACAAATGCTTGATAAAAATAGATATTTATAAAGTCGTAATCGCATAAAAATAATTAATTTTGGTTTAATTAGTTCAAGACTATGCTTTGATTAGTTCACGCAAACTTTCCACAGGACGCGTATTCATCACTTCATACTTTTTCAATTTAGATTGCAAACTTTCCTCTCATACCGCTCATGCTGCAAATAACTTCAAAATAGTACGAAACTAAGTTACGTACCTAAACGAGTACACAAACAAGATGGAAATATTAATTTCTTCATCTCTATGTTAAACTTATAGCATGGAGAAATTGTAGTAGAAATATGAGCAAGTTTCAAAATCTAAATATCTGTAGACTTGAAATTGTTCGAATCTCGTGCAGATTACGATGTGAGACACGTGTATCACGCGTAATGGTACTTCCAGGGGCTATAGAAACAGTGCTTTTGATGACGACTTCATGACGAAAATTTCTTCAGCAGCAAACGCGACCTACCCTCATCGAGTGCAGACTATCCTTGCCAGTTGAACATCCGTACAAAAGTTAGGCCACAGCCTACGAATATTTCATTTCCTACTTTCAAGGACGTAAAACCGTACCAGTAGTACTTCCACATGATCGATCAACCTTAGGTGACCACTTAACTCACTTACTTAGCCCAGTTTTAATGTTTATATTCTTCCATGCTTATCTTTAAATCGACCGTGAATCGTTTTAGTCAAATATACAAAATGTATTTTTTAACTCAAATACACATATACGCAAACCTTTTAATTACACGTCCGTTAATATACTAGAAAATTTTAATGCACAATTATTACTATACATACAATCATAAAACAATTTTATTTTTGTAAAATGCAAAGTTAACAAATTGTATTTCAACCTTTACTCGGGAAGTAAGAAAGAAAATGAATAAATTCAGATTCCGCCAGATAATCGACATAAAATCGACAATGGCACATCATCATTTTTATTCACTAAAAATAAAACAACCCTACTGTTCTTAAAGCATTACGTAGCTCGTGTTTAAATCAATTTGAAGAATCTAAATTGCAATAGTAATTCCCCGGCACTATCATTATTTAACAACCTTGGCGTATACGTAAGCGTGTAAACGCCTGAATAATAAGTAATACCGCGATGCGAGGCGGCATGTGGTAATAATTGCTATCAAGTATCAAGGGTAATTATTACTCTGGATTGAAAATTTGTTGCCGCAGAGTCGCGGATATCGAGCGTGGAATTGTGACGATACGTCCACCCTATCGAGCTTCTATAAATTCCAGACAATGCAGCCAGCTGAATTAGAACATCGGCGAGTCATGCTGGACAGAACTGCACGTCCAGTTATAGAACCCACGTTGTTTTAATTAGCGGCTACGTTACCACGGATACAATAATAGACCATTGCTCGGGGACACACTAAAATTGGTTGACATTTAGCGTCTCATTTGTCCAACTAACGACTAATCCATATATATAGCGTTGGAATACGTACAGGAAGAATATAGCTAAAAGACGATATAATTAAAACGCGATGGTTACTTCTGTGACCGCGATATGTCGATATTCGACTCGTCCGCAACATCATCGAAACTACCCTTAGCGTAATATACTCGTCATCAAAGGGTTTTATGTCTGAACGGTTTACGATTCGATATCGATTTAAATTTGGGACTCAAATGTTTATCAATTTTCTTGTTTTAATATACAAATTAAAATCAAATAATGTAAAACTGGATAGAGCTGTGAAAATGTATTTTACATATAAAGTATATTCTTCATTACTGTACTATATTCTTCAGTGCACAACAGTTAAATTAACGGCAAAGTCATTATCTAACTGGTTCACAAAATGAGCAAAAACAATCATCGGAAATATTTTTGAAATGGAAAGATTGCAAAAAATAGCAGATTCTTATAAGAAGAACTGCAGTTGTACGAACTAAAGTTTTCATTTGCAGCAACGGCAACTCCATCTTGACAAACATAATCGATAATTTCCATATAATATCGAACGAAGAAAGTATTGTACGTGTTTGGAATTTGTTATTCCATGATTTAAATCGAAGTAAAAAACTTGAAAAATGAAGCAACATCATGTGGCGGGTGTTTTAATGTTTCGTCGGTGATACGATCCGTTCCGCAATAAATACGTGGCAGCACGAAATCGAGTCGCATGCTATCGAGATACGAGGAATGGATAAAAAAACTATCGTGTGTGGCGAATCGCTTCACGATAAGGCGAGGTTATCGATAAGAATCTCTCCGTAAAGTATGATCAACGCGGAATCGACGAACACCTTGAATACTAATATCGTGACGACGATCAGATACAGCACGTTTTAATTTTTAGCACAGTTGACATTCATTTTCCTATGGGATTAAATCAAGAGGGAAAGAGAGGCCATGGTCCTCGAAGTTACGATAACGGCAAAAGCATCGTCGTAGATTTATCCATTAATCTACTATTATTAAGTACTATTTAGCATGAACTTGGAGGATAGTAAACAAATTTTAGCACGATTCAGATTATACACAACTGAAATTATAATAAATATAAAACATTTTAAAATTCCATAGCAGTCTACTGTACGCTCATAATCTGAGACTCTGCTAAGGGGTAGAAAGTAGAGTGACTGAGCCCGAAAGCCTCGGAATATGGCTCTTTGTATATTCAAAATCCCTTAATTTTAATGGCGAGGATGTGAGAAAATTAATTATCGTACACCGCAATGGTTGCATCTAAGTCAACCCTATATAGAGGGTACTTGAGATTCAAACATCCCCGTGTGTTCTGGGGTAACGGAAGACCTGTATCCGGTGTAAGTCAATCTTATGAAGGAGGGTCCTCGTTTCACAGTAGTGGAGGATTGCATACATAATAGAGGGATCGGTAAACCAAAAGGATCAATTAACTGAACCGCGTCCTGTATAAAGCAAATTCACTCGTGCCCTACATTATTAACATTACACGAGGATGTAAATTTTAATTACTTAAAATTTATAATTGGTTCCAGTTAAGTAAAGAAAATGTTCTCGTTAAATTTGATTGGCAAATAAAAAGAATTCTACATTATTCATTAAATGTTCGTTATTGTTTCGCTGTGACAATTGGAGATTAGCTCTGTCTAACATTATTATTTGTTATCGGTCTAACACGACTGTACGTTTAAATTAGTTTGGCAGCAATATGAGAATCAGAGCCTTTGAAAGTACCTACCGTAACCGTAGTAGGTAAAGACTCTTCTACACAGACAAGATTGAACGATGGCAGCTCGATTCCAGTCGAATGCCTCGTGAAACGATAATTTAACGTAAGTTAATTTAAAAGTTCACTTACTTTTATAGTCTAAAATTATTTCACATTACTTTGTCATTCTACAAGTTAAAAAACAAGATTTTTGCAAATAGCGCAAACTTTAAAACCTTCATAAATATAACACGTATAGTGTACTTTGTTTAAGAATAGAAATTAACTTTTTTGTGAAACTGTACTTTCATTTATATTATTACTATTAATGTACAGCTTATCATAGTAAGCAAATAATATCAGATTGTTTAAATGCAACAAATTAAGACCATCGATCCATACTAACTTGAAGCTATCCATCCAACGATATAGGAGGCGCTAGATGATTGTCGTTCTTCTTAAATGAAAATCAATACCATTTAGTAAATTAACAGAACCAAATCCACTAATTAGGAAATGAATATTACTCCCCAAATTGATTGTTACACAAGATATAGTATGAAAATTTTTGTAACTTTCTGATTTTGTGATTGACACACGATATTTCATCTAAAAATCCTACACTCGTTAGATATACACAATTAGTAGTATTTATCTGTCAAAGCAGCGTTTTTTCAAGTATTTTTATTTTACACATCGAGAAATAATGAAGTTCTATTTACATTGATTGGAGACTGATTGTATTTGCATAATTATAGAAATGAACATACGTATAAATAATTGCACTGTAATTGCCATCAACGCAAAAGAGTAGGTAACAATGTATGAAAAACATACATTTTATTCACAACAAAGTAGATACAAATACAGATCCGATAATATTATATCTTAATCACTCTTCGTATTTTCTATTATAATGTATTAATATTCTTAACAGCAATATATAATTATATATCAAATGAATATAAAAGCCCGTGTTTAAATTTCGATAACACTTAATATTACTTTGGACTGTATCCATACCTACGAAAACTTTTGTAGAAAAATATACACAACGCTAAAAAAAGAGAAAACAAAACTGATCGCTTAATAATTATACAAATCTTAAACTTTGATTATTTGCATTCCGAGTATTCTCTAATTGTGCGTCATAATTGACCGTATAATATTATTTTATCATCTCAATGATTGATTGTAACAATTGATTTCACTTAAAGGTATAAAAATTTTAAAACATTACTAAATTATATTTAAAACTTTTTCACGAAAAGGAACATATGTGTGTGTGTGTGTGTGTGTGTCTGAAAAATTAAATTAATTAAAAATCATTCCAAGGGACTTCCATCCCTCCCATTCCCCGAAGTTCTCTTTAGCTAATCATCCTTTCAACGCTTTATTGCTTCAACACATTTAACCAAGGCACGTTTGAACCATAATAATTCGGATTATGAGCTTGAATAGTGTACTCGGTTATGGTCAACACCTAATTGCAATCAAAGGCCCTAAAAAATGTGCTCCGCAGGCTATGCATATAAAACACGTGTACGACTTTCAAGCTTCTTCTATAAAAAAAAGCACCAAACAGCCTTGATTTGTTGTTCACTGAATTGGCCCGAAATTGTAAACAGGGTATTTAGGAGCGAAACGGTTCGATATACCGAAAACGTACTCAGATTCACCGCGTTCCCACAGACTTCTAGCTCCACTGGTTGCTTCTTCATATGAAGGCGGTGCTAAAAAAATTATATTTAAAATCATGGCAAAGGTAAAGCTATAATTTCAAATCAATGCCATTTCAACCGTTTGGAATTATACTGAATTCATCGTTGAATTGTAGACCTTTACGCAAATTCATTTGATAATCAAATTCGTACTCCAAGCGGTTAAAATACAATATCTTGTCACATGAAAACGGACCAATTAAAATTATTCTTAAATGCAATTGAAGCTAATTTTCAATAATTATGAAAAGTGGTATAAAAATATTCTTACGTAAATTAGGGTATAAATTAGATGGGGGTGGTCCGTCGGGACTTGAAACTGGAATCCCTGTAGCCGTCCATCCAATTTCCGATGTTTTTGTTGGATATCCTTCAGCCGGCGGTGCACTCGGCGTTTGATAATTTACCAATGGCACAGTACCCACGAATATAACAGTGTTCCTCGACAAGTTTCGATGATACCTAATAATATAAAAAATGATCTTGCTTAACATACTTCCTCCTTATAACGTGCACCTTTACAAAGAGCGATTACAATCAATTTTACGCAGCCAATTTCCCATTGTAGCCTTTAAGTAGTTCAATCAGTATTCTTTGCGGGTCTCGTCAAGAACCGCTGAATGAGTCACAATGTCGTATGTGAATGACACATCTACAACTAATTTATTTATAACGTGCGTCTATTCGTGCAGCTACTGTTCAATGATTCATTCGGGAATTTCCCAGCCTTAATAAAGTAAAACGAGTTCGCACAAAATGGTAGTAAAAAATGAGTTAAAATTTTGAAAACTAAATAATCCTTTCAATTAAATATCAGGTAAAAATTAGAAAATCTTTTCATGTAGAAGTTATAGATCATTGCGTGTGTAAAAATTAAATATTCAAAAACAAAACATTTTGTGTGGACGCGTAGAATGCACTGACCATCCCGAAACACAGGCCACGACTTTAAGATTATATTCCAGATCAATGATTCCGCAATTCGTCAGATTCGACGGCGGTAGCGGTGGAATATCGAGCCTCTGTTCATAATCAGCTGTTCCTCCTCCTTCGACGGGTCCTTTTCCAACTTCAGCCACGACTATCTCTTCTGTTTTTGTGTCACTGGTCGGTGTGGTGGCACGAAAAGTCACGATCTAGACTTTACAATTCATTGTTATCTTCAAAACATTTTCGCGTGACGTGTTCTAGTAGTATCCCTGAACCGAGTATACCTTACACAGAATGAGTTTTACACTATCCACCGTAACTCCGGATAGATTTTCAACGTTCACGTGCACTGGCATCGATTGACCTGGTACGTATCCTCTCACTGGTAGAGAATAATTAACGGTTAACGGCGGTGTTCCACAACATAGACAGCAGAACGTCTTGCTCATTTCCTCTTGAACTTTTTCCTGAAAAGAACATAAATTCTTTTTAATAAAATGTTACTAAAACAACTGCGTGTATACTAACACAGAAATATGTACGTGGAAGAATAATTTGTATTAACTTCGAATTGTTTGATAAATTTTTATAGCAAGCATTACTAATAACTTTTGATTTAATCCTACATTTTGAAATGTTTGCCAAATATTTACATACTAAAAGTTCTATTCTGCAAGATACATTAATGTATAATTATTTCACACATCCTACAATAGTTTTGTTTATTTACGTTAACAATAATTGATTACAATTTTCTATCTTGATCTAAAAATTAAATACACTGATAAAATATTATAAATATGTAGGATAATATTTTTTAAATATAAACTTATAAATATGTATCTACTAAAATTACACAGTAATTGTTACCTTAATTGTCTATCATTAAATATTTGTCAAATTTTGTTAGATAAAAGTTATTTGGGTTATTTTTAATGGTCCTTGTTACCATTCAACCCTCTTATAAAATGGTACTCTTAAACCACAATTTCGATACATCAAGGAGCAAATTAATTGTGTTATACGAGGATTGGAATTTGTATATATTATAACCCTTGTAATATTTATCTGAATATGATTGAAATGGAGTGGGCTTTATTGAATTAATAATTTGCTAATAAATCGTACCGAAGCTCTCGGTTCTTGATTAAGGTCAAAGGGCGAGACGACTGTGAAAGGGCTCTTTACTTCTTGATCGAACTTCCAAGGTCGGTCCAGGGTGGCTTTAACGGTGTATCGAACGTGTCCAAAATCAGACTCGAAGCTACTGGGTAAATTTGTGGGTAGAACACATTGAAATGGAAATTTATGGTCCCCGCTCTGTATTTCTATTTCACCACCTGGAAAGAAAAAAGTTTGTTACTTCTGCTTAATAAAAAGTGGTAAAATTGTCGGATTATTTCAGCTAAAATTTTACCAGAAGCCGATCCAACCAGATAATATTTAGTCTCGAAATATTCTTCATGAGCTGTGACAGTCTGAGTTCCATCTCTGTATTGTCCTCTCTCATCCATGTCCTGTTTGTCTGTGGTCCAACATGTGTTTGCAACACCTTTTACCTTTACGCTTATGCCTGTAAAAATTATTAGATTCTTAGGTAATGAATATTAAAACAACGTTTTTGAGTTCCATGTAAAAAAAATCTAACATTGAGTGTATAATAATATATCTAATATGTATAAATGTTCCTAGCTTCTAATTGAAAACTAAAATTATATTTCCGTAAGAAACAAACTGGTACGTCCAATCAATTCATTTTCATAAATTTTCACATGTTGGAATATTCAATGCTGTGTGTTAATAATTAATTTTTTTGCATTTTAATTTTAAATAACACGTTTATATCACGCCACAGAAATAATAAATCCATTGAACACTTTCTTGGTGTTCTCCTTTTTCCATTTGCCTTTAAATGTATAACGTGCACACGTTGAATGGTTCTGATTTTAAAATTGAATTCGCTTTAAGATTTTACCGCATGAAAAGTTTCGATGAAACGATTATAAAAAGTAGCTCGCGGTTTGAAACGTTAAAGACGTCCTGCGTTCCTTAAACCGCGTACTACAGGAATTGACACATTTTAGAAATTACCATTAACAATGAGATAATAGTATAAAATTAAACGCGAGCCAACAAGCCGATGCTAATAGAACGGTACATCAACGTCAAATAAATGTCACGAATACAAGCACCACGCGACAGAAGAATTTCATGGAGTATTTTTATATGGTTGATATGAGAGTCTATATAAATTTCAGATATAAATAGCAACACTTAAAAGAGAAACGTCCATGATCCAGTAAAAATAATACAAACTGACGAAAGGTAGCATCGTGAAATAAAATTCTGTGCAAAGGAAAGTTTCAATTACAAAATAAAAATAAAATAATTACGACAATAAAGAACAATGGTAATAATAATAATAATAATAATAATAATAATAATAATAATAATAATAATAATAATAATAATAATAATAATAATAATAGTACTAGTAATAATAAACAATAAATAATTCTACGATATGACCATACTACTAATAATAGTACTAAAATAAATGTACTGTTTACGATAGAATAATAATTGTGCAATAGCAAATAACGTTTTACGTGTAATAGTAGAAATAATTCTAAAATAGATGAATAGGAATGTACGTGGAATAGGAATAGAAGCAACGTAAGTAGACAATACTGCATCGCGATGGCAATACAGCGTGACGAAAACATAATATGTTCCACGGCTGACCGTCAGTGTCCGTTTCCACTGTGCGGGTGTGCATGGTCGTGGCTATTATTAAACTACACCTTGTAACAAAGGAAAAAAAGATTCTTCGTAGGAATGTGACAAGAGAAATACGATGATGTGCATCAGCTATCATTTACAAATCAAAGCGAAACCCAAAATAGAGCACGTATCGAGATATACAATCATAACCGTTTCACTTTTAAAGATGAAATCTATCTATCTCAATTCAAGTGCATCTTTCCACAATTAAGAAGTATTATCACTTTTTTTTAAATATTTAAAATATTTAAAATATTTTCTAAACGAATATAAATTGCTTATATATTTGAAAATGGAATGTACAATTTTTACTGCCTTTTACAAGTTAATCTCTTAACAGAAATACATCCTTGCACAACCACAGAATGTAGCACATCGTGACCACGTAGCTACCCTCATCGGCACCATTCTAACGCGACCACGTCCCCACAAAACATCCTATTCGAAAACGCCCCGCGAAGATCGGGCAGCTCATCGAACATTTAGAAACACCTGTCGATTTGCGGGTTTCGTCAAACTAGCGTGCACTATCGAATGTTATCCATCCGAAAATAACGTGGCATGAGTCATCCCACAGGAATTCACCGCTTTTAATACAACATACCGCGAATCTTTTTCATGCTGTCCAATGCCACAACGATATTCCCACTGACTGTTTGTCCCGGATAATAGGTGCTCCATGGATTGTCATAGACTATCTGGAAACCTTTCAGTCCCATGTTCGTTGCGGCACGACTGCACTTCACCTCGACGTTCGATCGTTCGTGAGCAGTCCCTGTTCTCGTACTTTATTAATTATTCCACTTGCGTCCCGAAGTAGACAGGCGGACGAGTTCAGCACGCGTTCGTTCGTTCGTCCGTCGCTTTCGTTCCAAACATCGAGCACACGGACCGTTGCTATATCGAGCCACTCGTAAAAGCCGGTCTGATCGTGCTTACGAGCCCACGTTACTACGGGCTACTCGATATTTGTCTTCTGCGCAGATACCAGCTGACGCGGTGGCTGTAGAGCGGCGTTACAGCCCGTTTCAAGCGTGCGTCGGTTCTACAGCACCGAGAACCGTGCTACCTCAACGAGAGACCTAGAAAAGAGACGGTGGTTAAAGGAGAACGGGGAACTGTGTTAAACTGTGAATATATAATCGCGATAGTAGAATTAGAGAGATCCAACAAGAAGATTACGATTAAAGTAGACCGGAGAACGGCACTAAGCTCTGAATATGTAATCAGAGTCATTAAGGTTGTATCTGTTTCTATCGGGGCAACGAAGACGGTAGAATCGAATTTGAAATCTTTCTGTTTATCTTTGCATACAATTTAATTCGTATCGCTATGTTTTCTCTACTATTCTTATAAATTTAAGTAATTTTTATGTGAATTTATGACTTAAGTAGTCGGTCTGTAGACTTCAATTATTACTTTGGTGATTCTGAAATAAATAGTTTTGAATTTTGAAACGAGTAAATGAATTTTAATTCTCCGATTTTTAAGATACTTTTAATTGTAAGATACTTTTCAAAATAGTGAATTATTTGATTCTCAAACGTTTTCGAATTTCCACCCCTTTTTCCTAGAAGGCACGTTTACTTTTGAATCATTCTGTATATCTACATTGCACCAACAGTGACGTAAGAATCCAGCGACCATGCAAGATTATATCATCACTATATGTATAGCCGCGAAGAAATAACCAAATAATACTTTCAAAACGATGTTCACCACTTTTGAAGCTTCTTGTGCACGCATCGTCCATCGACATTGACGTAACGGCGTCGTCTGACCTCATTGGTTAAGCATAGGTGGCTTAAGTTAAGCACGCGACCAGGTAAATCGTGTTTTCTCTTATCGCAGCGATTTCCTCGCACGATGGAAACGCGCAAGCGTCGTTTCTCGTTATGTGACGATACGAAGAGAAATAACAGGACGGATCGAGATGATGCAAATCGACAGAGGCGTTCGATGATAATACCAAGACAGGTTTTAATTCTTATCTTCGAACGTGAAGTCTGATTCATCTTGTTTACCGAGTAAATTAAATGCATCGACGAATGGCCGCCGTTATCATTTATCCGTACAATTTTCAGCTGCTAATGTACTGACTAAAGTTCATTTACGTGGCGGGTCTAAGTACGTACTGTTTGAATCTGAAAAATCTACCACTTTTTGTTCAATTTAAGTACTACCGATAGCAGAAAATATTATGAAATTAATAATTTACAAATGTATTGTAAATTATTTATATAGTATTGTAAACAGATTTTATATTACATTTGTCTCTTTGTGTTTCATTAAAAAGGAAACTACTACTTTATTTGAACAGGTACAGTAAATAAAATATTTAATTGCAATTCTGCCTGAACCTCATCTTCTTTGAAACATTAACTTCTGTAACACTCTATGTACTTTGCCTTTAATACTCTCATTCTACTAGATAAGTTAAAACTTTCCCTAAGGTTCCATTACAACCTCCCGTTTATGATTGCACAGATATCTTTATTAAAAAATGTTTTAAACAGTTACTTAAATTAATGCGTCATTTCATATTACGATTCTTTTATTTCATAACTTATTCCTCGCATAAAATTGATTATAAATTTGAAAAAATATCGATAAATTCTTATTTAAATGAATAATAATTATTTACTAATCGATATTACTTTAATTGATAAGTTCACGTATTAAGAAAAAAGTATATTAATATTTTTATTATTATGTTTTCTAAAAATTGTTCAATTTCGCTTGTATTCCTGTATTTTCAAATAAAAGCAGTATTCGTATCACTGGTCAAATGTAATAAATCCCAAGTTCAATGTAAAATGAAGATAAAACGATGAATGTATACGTATATGTTAAAGCTATTACGATAAAATTAACAAATTAAATATACTTAAGAATTGAGCGTGTAGACGCGTTATCGTATATCCCTTAAACAAGTCTTTTGCGAAAATTTATTGCTAAAGTATAATAACAATTTCACTAAAAGCTTCAAATAGCAGCTATTTATCACTTGTCTAAGTCCAATTCGTTTAAAAAATGCATTCAAAGTGTACGCCATGTTTCACGGAAATTTATCCTCGCACCGAAGATTATCGGGTTATGCTCTCCAGGATACAAAATAAAATATACTTTCTTAAATATATTTCGCACGTAGCACCGATATGCAGAACGTGACCCTCGCCAATATTTTCATCACGAAACGAAACATTATTGAATTGAATAAATTTTAAAGAATTTACCAGCGAGAGAAAAAAATTGGAATTGCAAAAATGCTTAAGGTTGTTCGGCAATTATAATGAACTGAAAATACCCCAAAAAATTACAAATTCAGTATATATTACAAAATTAAAATGACTCGAAGAGCAAAATATAATAAATGTGCGCGTGTATGTGTTTGAAGCATGCAAAGGTATCATAGAAATGTTGTCTTATTCACATAATTAAGACGTTCGAGGTAATAGATGAGTCATGGTATAATTATCTTCTGCGCGTTACCTATGATGTAAATCGATCATTCAAACTGGAACTCGGGCACAGCGGATTAGTCATAACTTTTTATCTTGATTATTTCTTTGGTTTTGACACTCGTAAAGTTTTTACAGTGTCAAGGATAAATAAAAAACAATAACTAATACGATTAACATAAGTATAAAAATGAGCAAATATTCAGTTTAAGATACTGTTATGTAATATTTTCTGAATATATTATATACATTTAAAATTCCTATATGCTCTCACGAATAGCGTTGTATAAATATTAACAAAAAGCATGAATTTTTCGCACCGAAGAGTCCATTTTGTTGTAGCTCACGCCCACATATAAATATAGATGAATTACCCGTTATTTCTACAAAAATCATTGAATACTACGTGTATTGATTTTACATTGCAAAAACGAAGATGAAGTCCAAAATGGAACATGCTGACACGTAAATATAATACCTCCGTATACAATAACTAAAAAACAAAAAATATTTTTTACCTACAAAAATTTTACATGCAACCCAACAACTGAAAACATTCAAATGTCTGGGTAAAAGGAAGAAATCTACTTAAAAAAATAATAGAATGAAATAACAAAAGGAAACGAAAGACAAACAGATATAACACAATTTTGGATCTATCATTAAACAAAACTGTGTATCCAACCCGTTACCGAAACTTGCCTGGTTTACCATCGCAGAACACGACCGACTACAAAATGCCACTTTAACCGCCCACGGATTCCGAAATTGCAGGATCATCCCCAGACACGCGGAGAATCGAGAAATCTCCCCCCTCGTAACGCGTCCTCCTTGTTTCACCCCTCGAATCCGTCTTCGTCCATGATCCATCCACCGTGATCAAAGAAAGAAAAAATAAATCGTTCCATTGCTACCTCGGAGTCGAATGTAAACTGTTCAGGGCGGGCCTACTCCGATAATCGATACGACATCGATTCGAGCGTCCCATGCACCTTTTCCCCGGAGTGCCGTGTGCATCGTCAGCTACGCGGGGGTCCTTCGTTACCCGCAGGAAGAACCCCTCTCTTTCGGGTTGCAGCCGCGGAACAGCATTGTCCCTGGCGTCACCGTCGCCGGTGTCTTGGTCGCCGGCGTGTTGGCTCCTTTTCCAGAGCCGCGTATTCCGCGCAAGCTCCGCCGTTACTATTGATCGGGACATTTCGCCCGATGGTAGCTTCAGAATACCACCGACGGTCCGCACGCCGTAAATATTCGTTCAGTGCGTCGTGGCCGAGTGACTTACGCGGATAAAAGCGTCCATAATAGACGGGTGAATAAGAAACGTGGCCAAGCATGGTCGGAGGAGCGACGGAAGACGGACCTGTGATTCGACCTGTCGATTTTGGTGAGTGCACCTGGCCCACCTCTAATTCGACATCCTCGACCCTTTTCATTTTCGTTTCGCGTACGTGCCTCGCCAGACAGAGTCCCTCGTGATCCAGCCGATATCGATCCCGCCACCGAGCCACTTTTCTCGATTCAGACGATTGCACCATCGTGCGTATTTCATCTTTCTATGCCCATCGAGTTTAATTCACCGTACGGGCATTGTTTGGCGCTAATTGTGGCGGCGATAACTACACACAGCTGTTATAACGTGATCCTGTGCGTATCGTGTCCCTGGGTGTTTCCATCGGTCGGGGGATCGTTTACGTTTCGTCTCTCGCGGTTCACCTCGTTGCAATTACTCATCCTCGACGAATTGTTCGCGTATCTCTCATGGCGCCTGATGGATAGCTCGATAAATTAATCGCGGGGATGCATGTACAACGTAGCGGACGATGGTCGCGTCCGTGATTAACGCGAGACGCGGAACCATGTGTTCGCAGCTTGGTCTTTTTCCGTTAAATTCGGACGTATCGATGCTCCGAATTGATTCACACGTAAACGTATAGATTCAGGCGTCGATGCCGAGGCAGGCACGTTTTCGAATCGACTTTTTGATTATACGGTTCGGGTAACTCGTTGAAGGAAACCCCGACGCGAATGCTATTTGCGGCAAGGCATAAACTTAATCGTAGCGTCGTGACCGGAGTACGAGACTCCTCTGCAATACTCCATTTCTATGGGAATTTTACCACGACGAACGTAACAGGCGAAATACGAGTCGCTGTTTCACGCAAAATTGGAATTCGAAGTTCGAGTAGATACGTTGAAGCGCGTATGTTATCGCGATGATTCAGCGCTCGCAGGGTTTGGTATTAGTCAGCGATGAGAAACTAACCCTATCGAGGAGTTGGGTATTAAGTAGCGGAAGACGCTCGTAATCGATCTTCACTTTTACACAATTAACCGTTCGATCTAATTTAAACAACGTTTCGAGGTTGAAAGTTGAACAGGTTTGTGGTAAATGCGACCACAGATTTGTTTATGATTCGTAACTTCTTGAATGCGTAGGTATGTACGAAGGTTTTTGCAAAGTATTCAAACTAATTGCAGTGAAATTGAACGATAGAAACTAAGTGAAGTTTCAATCATGAGTTTGTTTAACATCATGTTTAACATCATAATGGATTCGATTAGCAGCTCAAACTTTATATGAAACACTCGTTTATCATCATGAACACCTAGAATCTCATTTGAACTTAGAAAAACTAGATATTGGCAACTATCATCAGCTTTCACTCCAATAGTAACATGCGTAGACGCGATTTATTAATTCGTTTGGGCTCTCCTTACGTGGCAAACGGTGGTAAGGAAGAGGAGGAAGAACTTCTAAAACCTTCGTTAATAAGTAGAGACAAGGAATGATTTGAAAGAAAATACGCATAATTTCAGTGTCGACGACAACCGTAGTCGCACTATGTATAGGCGCCGTTTTCCTACTTTGCGCCGTCGCGATGACCTGGTGGCTTTGTCGAAGACGTCGCGAGCACACCAAACTGAACTCCGACAAGTCCCTGGCGTTCAGACCGCCCCGCAGGAAACCAACGGCGGTTAAAAGTCCTGGTAGCACTAGCCACTACCTGAAGAAGAGTCCAAGTCCGACAGGACCCGCCAAGAGTCCCCCTGGTTCTGGTGGACAGACGCCCAGCCCGACCGGATCTCAATCGTCGAATCCTGGATCGCAGCCCAGAACACCTCAGGGTACAGGTATCAACTTTTCTTCGCTTTCTTCTTTTTTTAAACATTAAAAAATTGATTAGTAATTACAGAGATTAAACTTATTCGAAAGTTTGTGATTGGAAAGAGCAGAGGGACAATCGAACAATTCAGAGTACTTGTTAACTGAATGCATATAATTGACTACAGGCACCCCGGCCCAAACACCATCCGGCGAGGTTACTCTGAGCATCGAAAATGAACGGGACAAGGCGGAAATTGAGAACAATGAGAAGACGGAACGCGAAAAGACCCATACAACGGAGAACAACAAAGACAACCTCGGACAGCTGGTATTCAAATTGCGATACGTAAACGAGCAGAACGCGCTCGGTGTGACGGTGGTGAACTGCAAGGGGTTGCCGGCGAGGGAGCAGAATGCGACCAGCGATCCATACGTGAAATTGAAACTGCTGCCCGATAAACAGCACCAGGCAAAGACCAGGGTGCTGAGAAACACCAGAGATCCTGTTTACGACGAGGACTTTACGTTCTTCGGAATATCGAAGGACCAGCTTCAGGTAACGAATCGATTCTGAAATCGATTTTTCTTGCCGTCTATCTCATTTTTATTAAATTTCAGTCGATTATAAATATTCGCTCGTAGAACAGTGTCGATTAAATACGTAATAATATCAATAATTGCCATAATATACAATATACAATATATATATACAAACGCATGAAATTTCACTTCTTTCAAAGCAATAATTTAGTGACATATTAATGTCTTACATGTATCATAAGTAAAATATATTTAACGATTTTCGATTATACATAAAAGTAAATTCGTAAAGACTGTGAAATCTAGCAACGACGTTATCGTTCAATGTAACCGTTTTAGAATTTCCTCGCGTTACAAATTGAACGTTTCGAATACCTCGAGGGGGATGACAAATAGATGAAATTAAATTTGAGACAGTTCGGGTTCGAGATATAAATACGCTAAATCAATTTCGAGACCGGTCGTGTTCGAGATATAAATAAGTCAACTAAACTTTAAAACGAATCGGAGCGGATACACGGTTTACTGGGCTTTTTTATTCGCGAGGCAAATTTAAGATATAAATAAGAGAAATCGTCGATGGTGGAATAAATTACGAAACACGTCCTTTCGTTATCGTTCACAGAAAATCAGCCTGCACTTTATAGTACTCAGCTTTGATAGATACTCTCGGGACGATATTATCGGCGAATTGACGTGTGCACTTTCGTCCGTGCCTGGTTTGGAGAATGCTGATAACCAAGAGATATCATTATGTCGAAAAATATGCCCCAGGAGTCTTAAGGTAAGAGGCCAATCACGCACCGGATAATCGCAATGTAAAGCAAAAGTGTCAGTTAAAAAAAAAACAAACGTGTTTCAAATACTATTTTAAGTAAGATGTTCCATAGTTCAGATGAAAGTTGTTTTTTTTCCGTTATGAAGCCAAATTTGAACAGCCTAGAATATAAGACAAAGTCCTTTGAATATGTATTTGAAATATCTTTTGACGATGGAAATAAACTTCGCCAAGGATAACGTTATAACGCTAGAGACAATATTATTTTGAAATAAACTTATTCTTAGTTTAAATACGCCTATTCACGTGTAATAAAATACACCGTTAAATGATCGTTAGCGATAGTGTCTCGATGTTAGTACGAATAAGCTGAAAATAAATTGAAATGCGTGAAAAATATTTCAGAATGAAGTTCGATCATATTTTTCCAGTACCCTTCAAATTGAACAGTGTTTTAAAACTATGTAGTAAAATAGGTTATTAACTAATTACTGTTCGAAATAATGTTATATTTTATCTATATCACCTTAAAAATCAGCATGCTTATGTGTATGTATTCATTATAATATTTAATAACCCTGTTAAATTCAACATTGTAAATTATTTTAAATAAACCTACGTCTTCCATTGATGGAAAATAATATTTTACAAGTATTTCAATTAATTATCTTCTTTAATTGTTCACCAAGCAGAACTTTCGATATAATATAAACTATTATACCTTTTTTATTTCTATTTTATTTTTATTCGATAGCTGGAAACGAAACGAAACTTCATTAAAAATAAGAAACTGAAAGCTGTTTGTAACTGCGACATCGGTAAAGCGAAATAAATGAAAAGAAGATATTAAAAATATGATCAGTAATATATCGGGAGAGAAAAGCGTACGGCAAGGGACATTGGAGAACAAAACGCGCGCGTCTGATTACAGATTCAATCGCAGGGCAGGGGCGAGCTTCTGGTGTCCCTCTGCTGGCAACCAATCAGCAGCCGTTTGATAGTGGTTGTGCTAAAGGCGCGAAATTTGCCAAAAATGGACGTGACCGGGCTGGCGGATCCGTACGTGAAGATCTATCTGCTGTACAATAATCAGCGCATCGCAAAGAAGAAGACGCGCGTGAAGAAACGCACCCTCAGCCCGGTCTTCAACGAGTCCTTCATCTTTGACATGCCGAACGGCGCTGATGGTCTTAACAACGTCAGTCTCGAGTTCATGCTGATCGACTGGGATCGAGTGACAAGAAACGAGGTACGTGACTGAACAGGACGATTCTGGTTTACTGCCAATTCAACCATCCACGTTGATTTTTACCTTATGATTTTTCATTTCTTTTCTCTTCTTTTATTGGGTTGGCGAGAAAGTATTTTCGGTTCTGTGGAGTGAAATGAAATTTTTCTCTCTATCATTTTTTTTTCTATACAAAGACTAAACTTTAATCAAGTACATATAACTGATATCGAATGTCACAAGGAAAAAAGAATAGTAATACTGTTGAAACAATCATAACTATGTGTAAACACTGGAAATATTTCTTGGCTAACCCAATATTTGTACTTTCTTTCAGTACTAAATGTCATATTTGCATGAATTCGCCGAACACCCCCTTTCGTGAAATACTCTATTACATTGATTAGTATTCAATGCAATTGGTAATTCCCTTTTTCAACGGTGCTAGTTAGTCTTCCATTTGTATATCCAAATGTATATTTAATTTAACTCACAATATTATTTCAATTATTTAACATCATTGGAAATGAATTGAAAATGATTGGAAAAAGACTTTCTCTTTTTTTTAATTTGAAAAGGCCAGAAATCTTTGTGGAATAAAAAAATGTTCAAACGTAATATGCAAAACGTGAAGATAAGAGGTATTCTAGGAATACTTGGCAATTTCGTTCCTGTGGCAGTGTTGGTCGACAAAAAATGAACATGATTGATCAGACCATTATGTGCCATGCATGTGTATACGTTCAGGTGATACGTGTACGTATCGCGCGGTGCAATCTTCTCGTAACTGCGAGGCTACTCGCGGCTATAGCGTGAGGCGACTGAAAGTCGTGGCGTGATTTTCCACTATTTTCTTAGGTTCACGTGATGCCAACGGGCGGCGAAATATAATTCGATCGAGAAAATCAATTCGAGAATCCCCAATTTTCAGAATGTTCCCGGCGAATTTCGCGTTTATATGATCTTAATCTCTTTAACGTGGGGAATAAATTGAAATAGGGAAAAAAATTGGAGAAATAAATACGAAACTTGGTATGAACCGCGCACGCTGTAATAAAAAACTATTTTAGGTGATTGGACGACTGGAATTCGGCGGGCCAGAGTGTCAAGGATCCGTATTGAATCACTGGAGAGAGGTGTGCAGCTCGCCGCAGAGGCAGATCGCTGAGTGGCACAAATTAAGGGAGTAACCAGTCTCTCCCTGCCCTATCGACTTTCCTAGAATCCCGTCTCCGAGCTATCCAAAAAGCCCCACGTCCCTCTACATTGTGAAACACACCGATCCGACCCCTTGAAACCCTACGATGAAATAGGGTATCTGTTTTGTAAACCTAATACTCGATGTATATTAGGCTTGAAGCGAGTGGTGGCACGTCCACCCGCGATCGATGCAATTGCGGATGCACCACGTGAAACGACTGCTTATATAGTCGTTACGTGTCTGCCCTGAAACGTGAAATCTCGTGTACAACGACGGATGTTCACCAAAAGGCTCGAGACTTTCCCTATTTTCATTTTCTGATATTCGAATCCAATACTGGAATAATTTCAATGATTTTAACGCTGTTCTTTTACAAGCTACATTAATTTGTATTATTTCATTCGATGCTGTTAGATCGATCGTTTTAGCAAATAATATCGAAGAGAAATTCGCTAAGGAATAACGAGAACGTAACGCGAGAATCTAATTGCAATTGCTAGAACGAAAAAAAAGAAATTCTAATCGCCGGTTCATAGGTCCAGACGATTAATTTCGTTTTTGGAGACCGAATGAGTCCTGATCGATTACTTATCGGCCCTCGAGTTTCCCATTGCTCGCAATAGCAGACGATCGCGGGAGAAATGCATACAAAATGCTTTACGATATAAATATAGTTATTAAGATTTCCGACCAGATGGTGAAGAAAGGAGAACAAAATATACAAACGAGCGTTTGCTGATTATCGAACACCACTGTCGCGAGTACACACAGGGTCGTGCTATCGAGAAACGATTGCTTTATTCGCCGGTTATTTAAAGAGAGGAATCCCTTGGTATCGTTATGGAAAATTCACCGCGGAATCTTTAGTTATCCTACCATTTATGCAAAACAGTTGACAATTTTTCTCGATAAAATACGACTTGGCGAATTAGTATCACCGATGTAACCAACGAACGGCGATTAACCGATATGAAAATGAATACGTAACACTTGTTTCGATCGTTCATTTGCATTTTAATTCGAGCCGAGCATTTTAATGACAGAAGTCCATTTTAATGTCGAAGATCGTCTCGATCCACCACAAAAAAATATCCGTAGTTTCCAACCTAATGAAATAAATTGCGCGATAGGGGTACAGTAAAAAGAAAAAAAAAAAAGAAATACGTAGGAAAATACAATTTTATATTTTGTATACAGAGACGAGCACTGAAATTAATAGAATGGATTCTCCTTTCCGTAACGAGAAGAGAATACGTCCCGAAGGTTTCGCACGACCCTGTCAGATCACGATGACCACCATTTCCGGTAGAGATTAACGCACCCCGCGACTGTGTGTCTATTTCGTTCGTCATGGAACTACAAGGATCTCTCCAAAATGTTCAATCTCGATTCAACAAACTGTCTAATCATTGGGAACAATTAAAACTATAATTTAGCTTCCTCGTTCGCGGTCTCCCGTAGCGATCTGACAAAGAGAGGTTCCCATAAAGAGGTTCCCATTTGGAGCGATTCTTGTACGAAGCGTGCGCGAACACCACGAGACGCGGAGACGATACCGGAAACGTCACGAACATCGGATCAAGCTAAGAAACAATGTTACGATTATTCGTTCCTGTTCCAACAATTCCTGTAGCTCCATGTCAACTGGCTAAACTCGAGCGTTAGTAATAAAATGAAGTTAAAATTACGATAGTTGGTAAACGCAGATTTCAGATAAACTCGAAAGATTAGCGGTAAGGAGGATTGGTAACGAACGCAGCGGCTTCTCCTTGAAACAGGGGAGAGCTCGAGCTCGTGGCAAGCGCGTGGCAAACGAACAATTGGAAATTTCGAACGGGCGATCATTGTCTTCGAGCATTTTACGCGGTTCGCGTTAACTGTGGAACGGGGTCGAGGAATTGTAACGTTCTTTTCGAGTGCCAACCGATGACCGCTTCGCGATTTGTAAATATGTAATTTACGTTCAGGTGGGGAACGACGCTCTTTGTTTAATCACGAGCTAGTAGCTGATTTCAATTGCTGTTGATCAATTTGCGACTACAGTTTTTGCGAGACTATACCATTTGCACGTGTACGAACACGCTTAATCCTCGATTTACACGCTAAATCTAGCTAATGGTTAATCACCATTGAAAGGAAATATACGTGTTAATAATACGTGCAAGAAATTTGACAAATCCTTTGATTGGAACGGAAATAAAGGGAAATTAGAAATTTCCAGAATTTTCAATTTTCTTACAAACGATCTCTCATACATACATATTATTTCGATTATTTTTCTTCCTATCTCAGCTTCCTTTTTACAAAAGTGTCTTCTCTTTTAAAATCCATTTGGGTTAAAGTGGAATGCTTGGTTCCATGTAAATGAAAGTACTTCCGTTCTTCTTCGACCGTGTTAAATCGTGCAAATTGAATGCCGTGTAAACCGAGGACTAGGTGTATAAACAAAACGCATTACGTAGTGGTATATTTTCACTAGGACTTGTATTTTATTAGTCGATATTTTAATCCCTTTTATCGGCATTTAAATATCAATGGTCAGTATTTCAATCACTTTTTGCCAATATTTAAATAGAAATTAAATATAAATATTACACTTTAAATCATTTGATATATTTTTGTTATTTTCTAATTAGCTACAATTTGATTAAATATATAAAAAATAAAACTATGTACATTTGTTTTACGTGTAAAAACATTTTTCAATTCTTTTTATTTATAAAAAGTAACCGTTTAGTATTTTTCTACTGACCTTTTTGGTAACAAAATACTGATCAAAAGTAGATCTAAATATCGACTATTTAATTAGTTGCCTTTCACAAATAATTCGAGTAGGAAAAAGTGCTTTCACCGAACGAAAGTATCTGCTTCGCAGTGTCGAATCGTGTTACTTTAAAGACGCAAATTTATTTGACGAACATAGGCAATCATCGATGTATCTATTGTTATTGTTAGACGATCATTCCTATCGGATTATTGTTGGATTTTCCAATTAAGAGGAAAAACTGAACGACAGTCTTTCAATCTGTTTCACTTGGGAAATAAACGAACGGACGTAAGGGCGCGCGAGAAATCGACGATCGTTACGATTTATTAGGAATTAAAATTGCGTGGCAAGAGTTTCCGTTCAGAGGCCCCGTTCGCATACGCCGCAAATGTAACACTGCGATTAAATAACGAATATCGATAAAAAAAAAAGCATTATCACGTACGCTCGAATTTACCGCTCGAACTTCACAGTTACTTCGGACTCGTAACAGGTTTCAACAAACGTGGACGTCGACGAAGAGGCGAAAGAGGAATAGGAAAAGAGTAAGAGAATAAGCGTAAAGTAACGTCAGATTTCCTCGTCGTACTTAATCTATGTTCAGGGCTTTTTTTCTGCCGATGTATATCTCACTGTAGCGAAAAATCTCACGATGAAAACGAGAAATAATGTTCCTAGAAAGTAATCACGCATAATTTTGATTAAGCAGATAGTTTTAATGTGCCGGAAACGTTTCCCGATGTAAAATTTCAAACACACCTCAAACGCGTTACGTTGAAAACATCACGCATTCGAATATATTATTTGTAGGACATCGAGAAAATTTCTAGTGAATTTGACTCGCATTTAAATTTCTCAATAAATTTTGTTTACTTGTTTCACATCGACTTAATTCAAATCCAAAATTGACAACGTCTGAACACGCCGCGTTGCATTAATCGCGACACGTTCATTGGTAACAATCGAAAGGTGCTACGATTGACATTCACAATAAATTAATGAAACAGAAATTGAGTGAAAATTGAGATAGCTTACGTTCTCGTTTAGTCGTGAAAATAGAGAGTTAAAAGAAGGAAAACGGGAAACAGAAAGTGGAACCAAATAGCTATATGCGATCGAGTAAAAAGTTTCGTCGCGTAACAATTTCAATGAAAATAAGAATATAGTCGTTATATTTTCTCCGCGGAAGAAAAGCGCCTGACGAATGCAACCGCGGTTGCATCCGTGCACGCATGAAAGTCTATAGCCGGTAACGTAGAGAGCGATAGCATATTTTTTTATCGCAATTTCCCGCTCTCCCTTTCTCTATCTCTATCTCTATCTCTATCTCTATCGTTTTCTCTTTCGCGAAAGAAGAACACAGCCGAAAAGGGAAAACTGTGGAAGGCGGAAATCGATTTCTTTTGCAAAAACGAAACTGCAACGACGAAAGTGGCAGAGATCGACGCGTGCAAACAAGAACGAAGAAAGTAACATAATCGACGCGCACGTCGCGACATATACATATATATATATATGTCGCGGAAAGACTCGATCGATACTAAGAATACCAGATACACACATAGATAAAATTTACGAGATTAAATGTAATGTAAACGGGAGATTAATGGAAAGAAACCGAGACGGACTGGCATTGCACGATCAAGAGTTTCAGGATATTTATTTAATTGCTATACAATTACAGATACGACTATATAAGAAACGACTATGATAAGTAGCACGTAGTAAAACATCTCGTGAACATCGTCTGTCGTATCTCTTTAAGCTAGTTATTAATCGTTCAACGATTACCGGCTGAAACAACGATCAATCCATAAACGGTGGGAACTGTTTCTGGGGATCGACAGACGAACCGTGACGCATCGAACGTTGTTATGGAATGCTGGGAAATTACTGTTCTCGTCACGCTTCG
Organism: Xylocopa sonorina; assembly: GCF_050948175.1. NCBI lineage: Eukaryota > Metazoa > Arthropoda > Insecta > Hymenoptera > Apidae > Xylocopa > Xylocopa sonorina. Next base: position 2,317,603 of record NC_135195.1, on the reverse strand, counting down.
TTTTCACGCCGTTTTCCGTTTCCGTTTCCGTTTTCGTTTCCTATTTGTCGGGATTTAATTAATTTTAATAATTATAAGAAATTCTCTTTGCAGCAACGATTCTTCGTATCGCTCGCGATGCACTTGATACTCGCGCGCGCGTGTTTCTAGGATTGACAAAAAAGAAATTTACCCGTAAACTTGTTAGATATAAGCAAAGAGAAAACCCATTTTCTTCTCGTAACAGGCGTCATCGATGAAGAAAATAAATTTCGATGATGTAGATCGATAATTACTACGAATTAATTTCATTGTTTTTCCTTTCACGAAATATTTCAAGTATAACTCCCTTGCATAGTATTATTTTTAAGTACCGTTAAAGTATCTTGCATATCTACTATTTCAAAACGTATGTACTTATATCGTATACAATTTAAGATGTAACGTGCTATAAAAATTGTAAAGAAAGTAGTTAAAATGGCATTGAGGAAACATTTTACAGAAGCAAAAGTGACGATTAAATGTTTTAATTAGATACGTGTATCGTTGAGAGATATTAATATTAGGCATACTTTCGAAATGCAATATCGCAAGCAAGTATAAATTAAAAAACTTGGATCATTCGATTTGTTCCTCGAATATAGTTTGTTTCTAATTTAAATCACCGAACGACAAAAGAGAGCGTATATTTTCGCATCGACGGCAAACCACATATAAACCACCGTACCATTCTTTACCTCTTACATTGTATAACAGAATATTATTCTGCGTACACTTCACGCTAACGGAAAGGAATTAAAATTTTTTATTTATGCTCCTTCGTTTGTTGTTCCTTTTCTGTTTTCTTCTCTTCTCGTCTCGTCGCGTCTCTGGTTTGCTCTCCTCGAGCACTGGTCGGACGAAACAAAGCGAACATCTTGAAATAGAAACATCTACCAGCACTTTTCTAACAACTACAAAATATAATGGCACGTATAAACGATATATATAAATTTATGGATATATACGAATATCGATAAACTTTAAATTAATTAGCGTTACATCAACACCAATATTTGCAGCAGTTGTTTAAGAACGATGTGAATAATTCGCGAAGAAAAAGCGGAGAAAGTACACCATTGCATATCGGTTTACGCAAACTTACAAATAAACGTTCATACAATTAGAATCGCATGCAATTATTGCCTATCAGTTGTAATTTTATTTTATCATTTAACGTCCTTTGTACATACACGGATAATTCACATACAGAGATCGATAATTGATTATTAAATATACATATATACATGTGCTAACGTAATAAAGATCATAATTTGATAAAAATGTCCAGGTAAAAGTAAAAAGTAAAAGCGTAAGTCTAGAGATTTTAACAAATATAAAGGATATTCGTATTTTTCTTCGCAAACGAACGATATAGTAGAGCGAACGTCGTATTAAATACAGAACTTGAGATTGAAGTCCAAGCATTGGCAAGAAATCGGTAGTTTTCAAGCATTCCATGTATCATGTACGCGTATGGACACAGCGTATGACGACATGCTGTGTACGGTCAGATTTTAAGGCTGTGTGGTCAATAAAATAATGGAACGAAATAATTCGATGATCTTCTTTTACAATATCGCTTCCCTCTTCTCCAAAAACATGTCACATTTAATAATACCTATACCGACAACACAAATTTGTCACAGTAAGAGCATTGTAATATCACTTGCGCCGCGTGACATTATATATTTTTACTACTTATAAATAATAAATACTACATATTGCGCAATTTTAATAGGAAAAGAGCTTTTAAGCCTCTATTGTATATCATATTATATATCATTTTTATATTTCCCGCTTTAGAAATAAGAGAGAGAAAGATATATAAGAAAGAGTAAGACAGATGATACCGACCCTACTCGAGAAAGTGCACACAATTATCCACAGCGAAGTGAATTACTCAACAACTACTAGCGCCATCTCTTGGAAAAGCGCTGAAACTGGTTAGGCATTAGTTTCATTACTTTCTCTCTCTCTCTCTCTCTCTCTCTCTCTTTCTCTCTCTCTCTCTCTCTCTCTCTCTCTCTCTCTCTCTTACGTGCATATTACTTATAGAAATACATGCGATATATGTAACAATTATAAAAATATGTTTATTAATAAAAGTAAATTTCGCTCACATACTTCTTGGAGTAGTATACAAAAATGCATTTACAGGAATGAGTAAATTATGTGTTGTGAGATATAAATCACACGTGTCACATCGTAACGATAAAAGAAATACATACATCTCTTTTCCTTTTTACACATATTGGAAATAATTTACAAATTGGACAGATACATGCGCAAGTACCAAACTGTTAATGCATCACACGCAATTCTATGTGTTTGAACAAGTAAATATACATACAACACCATATTCATATAGAATTACAAACATCTTTATACTTATACCATTTAATCGCCATTGCAGCAATGATATGCATACAATGAAAATACAATTTTTTTATGCGGTTACTTGCTTGAAATAAAAAATAAAAAAATAAATGTTTCATGTAACTGAATGGTGTAAAATTGTAGAGCTATACAATCATAAGATAGAGCATTAACTTGAACATGTTTCGACTAGCGATTAATTTTAAATGTTAGTCATAACAATACAAATTAATGAAATACATCAATTCAAGAAAAATGTGCTATATACAAAAGGAAAACTATATATATAAGTATTTTTTAAATGTAAAGTGACGAATAAACAAGTATATTAAAAGAACACTACACTTTTGGTCCGCATTATATTGAACAACCAAATGTGTTTCAGTCAATTTAAAAATTTTCGAAACTGTTATCATTACTTACTGTCTCACTGTTTATATTAATCAGACACCTAAACCGTTAGGCATATATACATCAATAAAGGTAACGCTAAATTGTCGACTTGATTCGTTTGTGCTTCAACGAATGAGAGCGCAATACTCGCTAACAAGCTTCGCAAAAACAACCAACCGTTGTCTACGTAACCTATTAAAAAAACGTGATTTAATTTTACAATATAGCACCAAGTATTATTATTATCGATTATGATCTACATAAACTTAATGAATATGTTACTACTACTTTTGAAAAGTAGTGGAAAGAAGAATCTCTGAATGATACATACCCATAAATGCTAAAAGACATATTAATCCAATTTGGCTAAGAATACAAGCAATTGTCCCTTCAACAGACTTTTCTGAATTAACCCATTTGTGAGTGCCCCATTTACTACCAACAAAACTAGCAGCAGTGTCGCCTACTCCAACTATTAGAATACCACTGAGCAAAGGTAACAGTGAGAGATTATTGGTAGGCATCCAAAGTGGGAAGGACAAACCGCAGAATAGGTATAAAGGTGTCAATGAAATTAAATTATCTTTCTCATCGGCAAACACAGAAAATCCCTGTTGTAATACCTCTCCAAATGGTGGTACTCTTAGATATCTCATTAACTAAAAAACAAGAAAATATTCACAACTTTCTAAAGAGACGACTACTAAAAGAAATATTAAAAAATTGCAATTCTAGAAAATTCAAATTGAATTCATTGATTTAAATAAAAATATTGAACCCTAAAACTAAAGTTTTAGAAATATTTGGCAAAACAACCTAGTTGAATACCAAATTAATTAACAAATTTAAAGTCAGCATACCTCAAGCAATACAAACAATCCCATTACTATACCGCTAGCTAGATATAACAATAAGCGATCATATATCAAACCAGGTATATACACAAGTACAGCCAATATATGAAACAGTTTCCTGGTTGAAGTTGTTGCCTGAACATTTAATAACACCTGGTATGTAACAACAACTACACCTAGTAATAAACACACAGCCCAGTATCCAATCAAGATCATCTGTAATATTTATGATTATTAAAGATAATCAGATATTAATCGATAAACATCAATGAGAAACAAGATTACGCTTATTTTAATTTCAGAAAATAAACATTTCATACATTATAAGTTAATATATTAATACTTCAAGCATACCTGATTCTTTTGATTAAATATAAAATAGAACATCCAAGTTAATGGATTTTGGTCCAGTAAGGTATACATTAATGGTAAAGCTACAATAGATAGTAGAGTGATTGTCATTATATAAAAATTTCTAGACAAGTGGAACATTGGAAAGTAACTAGATATTAAACAAACTGATATCACATACAGCATTGCAACCTAAAATTATATTTCTCAATCATTGATTAAATCAAATTTTTTTTTAAATTGTAGACAAAATTTCATTTCAAAATACCTGTAACAAAACTGTTGCGATATCATTGTCATGAATTGGCGGCAAATGATATCTCAATGGCAAATTTGTTACCACGGACGTTAAAAATAAAATGCATCCATGCATAACTGCTGTTGCTTCACCAATTGTGAACAGAAAGGAAATGTGGACATCAGTTGAAGAGTGCCCCATGTTCCTAAACTTCCAACACTTAAACCCCATGTCACGCTCATCAGTGGTCCTGTTCTTATTTATTGATAAATAAAACAATTTAACTTGAATTTAAAAAATAGAATCTGTACATAATTAAAGTGTATTATGTGATTATACAAATTGTATCATTAAATAGAATGTACTTCTTTCATATTAATTGACTTATAAAGAGACTATGAGAATGTGTTTTACGAAAATTGCATTTTTATAAATACAACTAAATATATGGAACTTAAGTAACAGATTAATTTTATTCTTTCAATATTTTAACTTTAATTGGAATATTATTTACGTTATAGTTTTGCATACTACATATACTTTGCACTTTTTCTATACATAAACATTCACATAGTATACATACAAGTCATTAAAATAATAGCTTATAAATTGATATACCTTTATTTGCCACAATAAGATATAATAAAGATGTTGTTATAGACGGCAAGAAATATATAGCTTGAAAGTCTCTAATTGCAATTTTATCGATTAATAGTCTCAGATACAACGATAGAGAACTAATAACAAGACCGACTCCTGTAAGGCCTATAATAAGGCATATTTCTGAATAACTGGAATCTTCTTGCAATATAGTTAAAATTGCGCTTAAACCTATTAACGTCCCCAGCCATAAACCACTGTTAGCTTTCTTCCTGTAAATTCATTTAGATTATACAACAAAAATTGATTACTTATTATTTTCTATGTATTTTGTTAGAAATCAATCCCTACAAAAATACTTTTGTTATAATAACGATATTATAAGAATTATAAATATCAAACGTGAATATATACTTTCAGTTTATATATAATTGATCATTGCAAATCATAAACAATGAATTTTGTATTTCTGATTTGCTGAAAACTTAACACTTAAATCGTTTATTATTTAACAATATTACAATTTATATCATTTAGCAATAATACGTCAAAGAAATGTTCTTACTTTAATAAGAAAACGAAAATAAACATATATATGTAATTACATTAAAAAATTAAGACTTAAGACAATGTATGCATAACACAATATTTAAAGAGGATGAAACACATATTATAAACATCTACAAAACAAACTTTCTTTCTTAACGTGTATATTATAAGATCTTTATTAAAACGTAAGAAGTAGTTGCAGATATGTAAAATGTAAATACACAAATATTAAGTGATGTTTGAAACAAACTTCGAGGTTAAGTCGTATTAAATTTTTTTATACAATTGATTATAAACATACCGATGTTTTATACCGTTATCTTTAAGAGTCTGTAATATTCCCCTTTCAAAATGTCCGTACATTTTTATAAAACTTTCCATTATTATTAAAGTATGAAAGACACACGCGTTTCTACACCATCAATAACCACACCTTCCACACAACGTTCTAACACGGAAAATATGCGATATTCTCTGGAAAGGTCAAACTCTTTTTCCGTCGTATCTGTCGTTCTTGCGCACATCGTAGAATACGTAATGAGCGAATGATGAAATAGCTTAACGTATGATTCGAACTACCTTTACAATAAGTAGAAAAATTGATGTCTATTTAAAATTTTTCTATTTTCGAAATAGAAATAATATTAATTATTACATATTAAGTACATATTAATTTATGTACTTGTCTGAACATTACGTACATAATGCACCGTTATTAAAATGGAACATGATATGTACAACTTACAACTTACTTACAAAGTTGTTGGCTATTAGCAAGTAATAATAAATTAATTATATACTTGTTAAAAATTGTAAACACAATAAACGCTAGTTTTATAATAATAACGAATCGTAATTTTTCTAGTAACATAAGACTAAGAAGAGAATGACACAAACAAATGATCAAAATATAATTTATCTTTCATAATTTGTTAAACATTCATATGACAGAATCGTACGACAGAAACATAAAATAGAATACTATTTGATAATTTTTGTACAACTGTTGTATATTTTTTAACAATTTGTAACAATAGCTTATATTTTTTATTCATATTAATTTTATAATTACATTAATATGAATACAAATTTCAATGTACATTTACATATAATTTGTGCAAAATATCAATAAAAATTAGATTCCATCGAATTAGTGAATTTCTCACGATTTTTTTTTAAATATCTTCACATATGCTCTAATAATTCGAGTATACGTTAATACGATTACAACTGAGACAATTAACGATTAATAAACTGTATCCCATTATTTAGTTTATATCGTTAAAACTTTCAAGAACTATGATTCTTAGCAAATGCAATCAACCCATTTGTTGATGAATCATGACTTGTAACTGGTTGGGGGCTCTCCAATTCAGGTTCAATTACCTTTGCCAATTGCTTTCCTAATTCAACGCTATTGAAATAAAATTTATATATTTAATCTGTTTTATCTGAAATTTTTATATAACTCAAAAATAAAACTGTTACTTACCCCCATTGATCGAACGAATTAATATCCCAAATAATTCCTTGTACAAAGATTTTATGCTCGTACATTGCTTTAAACATGAAATATACGCATTTAAATTAAATCGTATATTTAAATAATAGCTTAAAATATCATATGCATCCATCAAATTTACCAATTAAAGCTCCAAGAGTAAACGGTGTAACCTTTTTAAGAAGGATAGTATTAGTTGGTCTATTCCCTTCAAACATTTTGTGTGGCAGTAACAATTTTATTTGTTCAGCACTCATTCCTGCTTTTTGTAATTCAGTTTGTGCTTCATTCTCGTTTTTCCCTTTCATCAACGCTTCAGTTTGTGCAAAACAATTTGCTAGCAATATTTTATGATGAAGATTTCCCTGAACCTACAATATTTATATTTTAAGATCTACTTTTATATTAAACCTTTTAAAATATCCAATTAAAGTAATATAACTATTGTAGATTGTATAATAGTAGTATTATATAATAACCTTATTATGCGATTGTATTGGAATTAAAAAATCAGCAGAGACAAGTCTAGTACCCTGATGCAGTAACTGATAAAATGCATGTTGTCCATTAGTACCTGGTTCTCCCCATACAATGGGACCTTAAAATAAAATTTTTACTTTTAAATATTATATCTAAAGCAACTATATAGATTCTTGTCTTCAGACATTAGACAAAAGATATAAAGTAATTACCAGTATTATAATTTACAGTCTTCCCTGCTCGAGTAACATATTTCCCATTACTTTCCATATCCCCTTGTTGAAAATAAGCAGCAAATCTATGCAAGTACTGATCATAAGGCAACAATGCATGTGTTTCAGCTTTATAAAAATTGTGATACCATATTCCCAACAAGGCTAATATGACTGGTGCCTATAATGTAATATTCCATCCAATACATTGTAACCTCAATGTAGATTTATTTATTCCCCATATTAAAAAAAATATATGTATGCAATATTAAAGTAAGAATTAAATACTTACATTTTTCTCTAATGGAGCACTGCAAAAATGCTGATCCATAAAGTACGCACCACTTAATAATTTTTCAAAATTTTCAAACCCAATAGACAAACAGATTGATAAACCAATAGCTGACCATAATGAATAGCGTCCTCCAACCCAATCCCAAAACCCAAACATATTTTTCTCATCAATACCAAACTCCTTTACTTTTTGATTGTTAGTAGATAATGCGACAAAATGACGCGCAACTGCTGCAGGCTACAAAAAATTTATTGTACTATACAATAAAGAACTTGTGGTTATTATTAGATTTAATTTTAAATTGGTATACACCAATTTAAGATTCCAAATTATAATCGATTGATTATAATTGAAATTCATAGCTTGTTTTCTACTCACATCTTTTAAAGCCTCTAAAAGCCATATTTTCGCAGATGTAGCATTTGTAATCGTTTCTTGAGTAGTGAAGGTTTTTGATGCAATTATAAAAAGAGTTGTTTCTGGATTCAGTTTTTTCAGAGTTTCAGCTATATGAGTTCCATCGATGTTACTAACAAAATGAACTTTAGGTCCAATGTGATAGGCCTTCAATGCTTCAGTTACCATCAAGGGTCCCTATGTATAAATTTACACAGATGCAAAAGATATAATAAAATATATTTTACAAATATAATTTATATTATTTACCAAATCTGAGCCTCCAATTCCAATGTTAACAACATCTTCAATTGGTTTACCTGTAAAACCTTTCCATTGTTTTGAAAGAACCTATGCAATATAAGAGACAAGTATTATAGGAAAATCATTTTTAACAACTAAAAATGTTATATGTGAAGATAATGACAAAATAAATATTAATTATACCTCATTAGTGAACTGTTTCATATGTTCTAATACAGCATTCACATCTGGCATTACATCCTTATTATCAACTAATATTGGCCTATTAACTCTATTGCGCAAAGCAATATGTAAAACTGCTCTGTTCTCTGTAAAATTAATCTTTTCCCCTGAGAACATAGCATCTCTTGCAGCTTCTATTTCACGTGCACGTGCCTTAAAATTAATGGAACATATTAGAATTATATAATTATAATTAATACTAATCATATTTGTAAATATAATTATTAAAAACATTAATGTATAAATACTATTTAAATCTGCATTTATACAATATTATACATACGTACCAGTTGGAATAATAATTGCAATGCTTCATCGGTAACACGATTTTTGGAATAATCAAGTAAAATAGGTCCATCCTCAGGTGTAGGAATTTCTAGACTGTTATAATTGAAATAAAGATAAAATTTTACTTACATAATAATTTATATAAATAGAAACTTGTCTAGAAAGCTATAATTTTATTCCAATTAAATTATTTTCTGAACAAGATATAATGTAATAACCTAATTCATGCATATATAAATGGTAACTGATTGAAAATAACAAAATATAAAGTAAAATGTGTAACACATAAGATTAAATAGAAGAAACATTTTAGTAATGATAGAATAACATTTTATTTGAACGAATAGCCTTCAGAAGGTCATCGCAATGTCATCTGTCAAGGACTGGCGAAACTCACCTAAAATTTTCAAAACGTTTCGGATTTTGTTGAAAAAGATCGTATATTTTTATTTTCGAGCCACTAGCATCGTAATATTGTTGCAATTTAGCCCACGCCGACTCGGTTGTCAATTCTGATTTCGCTTTCATCGTTTGCAATTTAAGAAAATAGCGCTGGAACTTATAGAATCCAAATTCGCGCACAACATTCAACGCCTCACGAATAAGATATACCTATATGTAGGACGTGACGACATTTGTAGATTTAAGCTACTTCTCAACGAAATCACCAGTTAATATCCGTCTTATGTTTTTCGTAACATTCATAAAAACGGTGATTGAAGAATCTTTTTCGAAAAAATGTTCCTACATCGTAATTACACTTTTTCGATATAAATAAACAAACATTGTTTTTAAATACAAGCATCGTTCTATAAAAATACACACAGTAAATATATTAATATACCAACTACGTAACAATAAATTTACGGTAATAAATTAAAACTGACGCAATTAGCAAACCAATATTTTTGTTAAAATGCTATTATTTTACGTTTATCGTAAACAAATTGAATCATATCTTCTCATTTAAAATTACAGATATCTCTGCAATCGATATTTTTCAAACAATAAGTTCATTGCTTATGATATAAGCTAATAATAAATTTTTAAATGATCAGTCATAACTACTTAACAAGGATCCATTCGTTTTTTTTTTTAATTTACAGATATATTTCATTAAAAGTTCAACATTATAATTTAAAGTTTGTATTTTTTTTTTGTTTGCTACATAGAAGCACGTGTGTGGACTATTGATCGCGCGGAACGTAAATTGAACCGTGATATATACGTATGTACAAGGAACGTCGGAACAATACATATATATATCTTCCAAGTATATTAAGTGCATCGAAAACTCTGGAGTCTAAATTTTCACGTTACGTTTTCAGAGAGTTGTGCCGTAACATTTTATTACTTTAATACACTGTACTGCTACAAACAAAGTAATATAGTTTACAAAGCAAGCAGAACGTCACTAATCTAGTAGATTATTCTTAATTTCGGAGCAGAAATGGTAAACCACTTTTGTTTTGACTACTTTTAAACCATCATTGAAAGACATTTGATATTTGTTTATTCAGAAAGTATGTCTAAATTTAGCACTGTAATCAAACATTTGTATTATTTCTTAGAGTGTACACATTTTTAACGATATGTATCTTTTCGAGAATTTTAAATTCTTGTACTTAATATTTCTATATTAAAACATATATGCATATTTTTAAAAAAGTAGAAATATATAATTGTTTCTAAAATAATGCGATAATACAGAGTAATGTTCTTTTGAATAAACAACAAGGTTCTCATGTTCTCATGTTTTACGCTATTAGTATACTTATCCATATAGCCAACAAATATTTACAGACAAACAATAATTTGGTTTATTAATTATAAGTGCATTTATGTTTTATCTGTACCTTATACATACGAAAATAACTGAATCTCTATTATCTTCTTACAGTCACATACAATATTGCTTGTTCAGCCAGGCAATAGACCTGAAACGAGAACGTATTCAGATTACGAAAGTGTTAATGAATGTATGGAAGGTAAAAATCTTTTCTATTTAAATATTATACAATTTAAAAATTCGTTACTTGTAGTATATAATATAGTGTAAAGTATTTAAGTATTCAAAATGTTAATGGTAATTTCATCATATGCCATATCTTGCAAAAGTATATCAGCACCATTTAAAATGAAATAACTTTCTAAAAACTGGGCGAAACAATTTGAAACTTTTTGTTGAGTTAGAAAAATTTGTATAATGGATAGTACGTATACAATTTTAAAATGAGTTATCTGTAATCCTGCAACTAAAAATTTTGCATCGACTGATTTCAGTTTTAAAGGGTTACTATAAAATGAAAGTCATTAAAAACTTTGATTTTCAACATTTTTTGTGTTTACTTTTAATGTTTATAGCTCATAGCAATGTTAATAATTATTAAACTGTTAATATAAATTTACTAAATGTATGTCTTAAATTTTCTTTACGAGTTCAGATAAAAAAGTTGTAAAAAAGAATTTCCATTATTTTTTTTATTAATCCTAACCAATTGCAACAAAATTCAAGTTCATCCAATTTTTAAAAGGTTATTCTATTTTAAAAATAGTAATCATACACTTTTGCGCATCACCATAAGACTCTGTGTTTGGGAAATTGAATTTGCATATTTATTAGTACAGGCACAGCTTTTTTTTATCTAAAGCCTGATGTGGATTACTGTAACCATAAATGCGTGATTGTCAAATCAATTTATCTAGTTGTATTATTTTTTCTTAGTTGGCTATACTTGTGTTAATGTTACAAAGGACAGAATAGAAATAGATACAAAACTAAACACTATCATATTTTCGGGTTTATATTAGTTTCTTCTAAAAATAATCAAAATTCTTTTGAAGAGATTGAAGAATAATAATATACAATAATTTAAAATAATGATGAATCTGAATGCACTATCATTCCTTAGAGACTCTTTACTACTTTCACTATCTGCTGAGTCATAGGTACAAGTCCATTATACCTAGTGTATATAAGCACACACAAGATAGTGAATCAGAGAACATAAAAAAAGTTATATAATTTCCTGGAAACTGCAAGACAGAGCAGTACATTTTGACACAAGCAAAAATTTGTGCAACATTTTTAGAAAACTGCCTTTAGTTAACAAAATGAATATATTATTAAAACTTTTAACGCTTTAAAATTGCACAGTAACACATAAAATAGTAGATTATAACTGATCGATTACATGTATATGTAAAAAATATTCAAATTTAGTTCTCTTAAACACATAGATTTATATGAAAAAATATGATATTATATTTTTTAAATGCAAAATTATTTCTTTATTGGTTGTATTATGTATGTATGTGTATATATTCACATGTATATAGGAACACAGTATCCATATGTACATAACTTAACACGTTGACTGCCGTGTCACCCATATTCAGGTGACAGCAACAGTTCTCATCAGGCCACGTCACCTGTATTCGGGTGACAGCAAAAGTTCTCATCAGGCCGTTTCCCCCTTACTTCCGTGATTCCTTCCAAAGGATTTCTGAACATATTTAGATAAATATTTGACAGGAGATAATAATACTGTTGAATTCTTCTGACGGGGATTTTGTTGTAAACATGAGTAACGTCAACGTGTTAAATATGGAAAAAGAATGTATATATATATATATATATATGTAAACAAAATTGTTTGTTTAACATAGGTGTATGCAAGATATATGAAGAACATTTGAAGAGACAAAACCCAAACACACCAAATATAACATACGATATCAGTCAGTTGTTTGATTTCGTTGATCAACTTACAGATTTGTCATGTCTTGTTTATCAAAAATCAAAAAATATGTATGCCCCATATAACAAAGATTGGATTAAAGAGAAAGTATACGTTTTACTACGCCGAGCTGCAGAACGTAGGAATTAATAAATAAAAATAGATATATATATATACCTTGATGTGTAAGATAAATTAACTCTAAGCAAAATTCTATTATACTGTTTGTAATAATAAATATATAATCTAAAGAAAAGTATATTATTATATTCCTGATATAAAACACATGCATACGTGCACACACATCATTTCCTTCATATTATTCTTAAATATACAATTTTTCTTATTTTATGTACATGTATTTACAACAAAATTATAATTTTCAAATTTGTGTAACAATTTTTAAAGTTAAAAATGTAAATATTAGATTAATAAAATGTACATTTCTCTAAATATTGATTAAAGTTTCAATGTAATTTAAAAAACTTAAAAAATTGAATATATTAACAACTTTGTGAACTAAAAATCAAATATTCAATATATGACTACACAGAATACATACACAGATAATATAAGAGGGCTTATGTAACAACTTATTATATAGTTAGCATTTACTTCATTTAATATTAACTTAATTATTTAATCCCTGCAGTTGCATTTGCACCTTATAAAAAGTATAATGTGAGTATTCATGCAAAAACTATAAAGAATAATAATTAAAAATGTTATAGGTTTAAAATATTGAAGAATATGCTGTTTAGTGGTAGTATTTAACACATTTTTCTCTGCCTTTTTCAATTTCTTAGAGTAACATGTTCAACATACGGATAGCACTATTAATAATAAATAATAAAAACGTCAAAAACAAACTGTATGTAACAATTGAAAACTAATGCAGCAAAATAAAAATTCAAGTAGAAACGTAAACCTACTTATCGTAAATCTATGTATATACGTGACCCCTCCACTGAATATTAAACAGCATTAAGTCGTTAATAAATATTTGTGCATTTATAATAAATTGGAATAAATAGATAGACTGAAAAAATTATATATACCTAGTTATAAATATTAAATAGATACTTTTGCAAAATTTTATTCAATTCAAATATAATTAACATAAATTTTAATATATAAATAATAATAATGCGAAGGACAAAATATGGCAATAATTTGTTCGCTACGATATGAGTAATAACTTAATCAATTGCATTCAGACATTTTTGATTAATCATCTTGCGTAAATTACATATACAATAATAAGATTTTGCCGAGACTTGAATTATCACTTATATATACTCAAATAAAAGTTCTTTTTTCTTACATAAAAAATGTATCATTGCACGTTTCCTACAAATTATTTTTGTATGATTTATTTACGTTTCAATAATAGCGCCATACGCGTTTAAATCATCATCGATATGTGCGCTTATGCGTATCTACATACCTATATACCTATATATATAGATAGATAGATGGATAGATAGATAGATAGGTAGATATGTGTATATATATGCTGTTGCATATATAGAAATATAAAAGTATCTAATGTCGTATACTAAATAAAAATTATAAGTTATGTAATGTTTCGATCGTTGGAACAATTAAAACGTGGGGTCTTCGAAGACTTCGTTCATTACACGTTCGTGACGAAAAGGCTCCCTTTGAAATTAAGACGTTTTAAGTAATTTCGTAAACTTTCGCGACCTTCGACACAATGGTCTCTAGAATATTTAATTTTGACTCCTCGATAGCCAACGCGTGTTGTAAACGAAGTATTTCTTAAGGGTCGGTCCAACATCTGCACGCAGCGAGATATCGAACCGTGCACTTAATGGGACCGAACCGAAATCTTGACCTTTGGAAAATTCCCAAAACGTCACTGAGGGACTTGGAAGGTCCACATCCGTGCAGGTATCTTCCCACCCTTTTGAGACGAATGCGCGCTTCGGGCGCACAAGAGGGCATGGACTATACTCGAAAGGGAACACTGATTGGTAATCTGCATCGTTTCGGCAAATACCAACAGTGTCCACTCCCTGCACGGTGGAGGGAGCAGCGGATAAACTCCCAAAAAACTAGCAAGTCGAACAGTCAGTCGGTTATACACGATCATCGAACAATGAACGAATAATCTCTCACAAAAACGATCGAATTGTGAGGCAAAACATAAACGAACGAATATTTAGTTAATATACGTAAACGACGTGAAAATTCCGCATGGTAGCAGCGACATTGTATGATTCTTCGAAAACGAAACCACGACCTACGAACGATCGGGAAACAGTATATCGAAGTGGCATTTTGTGGTTGTCGAAAACGAAATCACGTACGAGTGAACAGTGACTTCGAAGCCATATCCAGCATCATTTTTCGACTCAACGTCAGGACATCAGAAAGCAGAGGAAACTGACAGCAACGAGTACGCGATCAAACGAAACGGTCTTGAATCAGCACGTAGCAGCTATAAGCAACTGGACCAGCCAAGCAGGGACAACGGACGACCTAGGCAGAGATCCAGTCAAGGTAAGCTCGCTAATTGATTTGCCGATTACTTCCTATTGCGAAACCCTTGCCTTTCTGGAAACCTACTCGCTCCAAAGATAATGGCGACTAATAATACGACAATTGCCGATCAAACATCAAAACAGATTCGCAAGTTGAAAACAAAACGACGGTCGTTCAAAAGTCAGATTACGATGTTTGGCAATTGGATTGAGAACTATACAGATTCCCCGAAAGAAAAAAAATTGTGTGTTAAATTGCGTGATAGAATTAAACGTCTATCGAACCAGTTCGATACTTTCAATTGCATCCAAGACGAATTAAGTTTGATCGAAAATTTTGATGAGGTCGAGGCCGAGTGACACGCGACTACGAACCTATACGACGTAGTAGCCACCGCAACAGTATTATTAGAAAGGTTGGAAAGACGGACGACACAACCTTCTCCCGCCGGTAGCGAATTGTCAACAATATCGCCGTATGCGCTATCGGTAAAACTTTCAAAAATAGATTTGCCAAAATTCGATGGCCGCATCGAAAAGTGGATTACCTTTAAAGACGCGTAGATACCTTAATCCATACGCAGCCGGGATTCAGCATAATCGACGACAATTATAACGCTGCCTGGAAACATATATGCGAAATATATGATAATAAACGTGTTCTTGTTTTGCGACACGCGGCCCTTTTGCGAGACACACCAGCGATGCCAGACGAATCATCGGAATCTGTCCGCAACCTAGCAAATCACATGTAATTGCATATTCGATCACTGCAAGCGCTTGGTAGATCGCGAGAAGACACGGAAACGACCTCTTAGCAAGCATATGAATTTCTAAAATGACAAAAGACACGCGTAGGGCATGGGAACATACCTTATCGGATACGGAGGTACCGAATATCGATGATCTATTTAAATTCTTAAACAACGCGTCTCATCAGTCATACTTCGACTTATAGTGATATAGCTCAAAAATCAGGATCGAACCCAACTTGACAGCAGATTAACCGCGCCCACATACCGCCATCACCTTCACAAAAGCAACGCGTTTTCGTGACGAAAGTATCGTAGAACGAAGCGACATCGTCACCATTGTCGCCTCGCGCGCGACGTCAAACACCGCCGCCA
This sequence comes from Xylocopa sonorina, assembly GCF_050948175.1. Lineage (NCBI taxonomy): Eukaryota > Metazoa > Arthropoda > Insecta > Hymenoptera > Apidae > Xylocopa > Xylocopa sonorina. The sequence continues at coordinate 2,301,189 of NC_135195.1, read as the reverse complement.
TCGTCTTCTTGCGCGCAATGCCGGACATCACCGCTGTCTCCAAAACGCACGAAAGCGAAAAAGGACACAGAATATACTGCCACGAAATGTCCTGATCGCAGCGAGAAACATCCGCTGTATCTATGTTCGCGATTTTTGGAAACCACAATTCCGCGACGAATCGAAGTCGTTCGCAAAGCACACGTGTGCTTCAACTATCTACGATTGGACCACCGAACAGAAAACTGCAAAGCTAGAGGATGCCGCGTCTACAACCAGCAACACAACACGAAGCTACATCAGGATCAGACGTTCGTTACAACTCCAAATTTCGAACTTCAAAAATTCTGGAAGCTAGGAGAGTGTCCACATGTACGACAGCTATCTTCTATGGAGTAGAAATGCAAGCAGCATTTTCGCGATCACGTTAAACGGACACGAACCAGTTGTTAAGACACGAAAAGAACGAAAAGAAGACGCAGTTGAGCGAAACTCGGCCGCGCGCTTTCAACCGTCTACTTTCGCTCGAACAAAAATTCATGAAAGATTCAGAGCTGAAACAAAAATACTTCGCTGTCATCAAGGAGTATCTCGAGATGGGACACATGAGCCAGGTAGAACCACGCGATTCGGATAGTTTCTACCTCCCCCACTACACCATCATCAAACTATCCAGCTCAACAACGAAGGTTCGCGTCTTCTTCGATGGATCTGCAAGATCGAGCAGTGGACTGTCATTGAACAACACGCTTTTAACAGGACCAACGATACAAGACGACATATTCGCGCTTTTCATAAGGTTCCGTCAACACACCTATGTCTTAACCGGAGACAACGAGAAGATGTATCGGCAGTTTCCCGTAAGACCGGAAGACCGTCGATACCAGCGGATACTATGACGAGATAACAACGGAAAGGTAAAAACGTACGAGCTGAACACGGTCACGTTCGGACTATCTTCAGCGCCTTTCCTCGCCATTAGGTGCATTCATCAGAATGCTCCTATCGCATCGACCGTGATCCAGTGAGATCTATACGTCGACGATTTCCTAACCGGTACAGATAATTATGAAGACACTAGACAACTACGGGGCCAGGTAATCAAGCTACTTAACCGCGGCGGCCTCCACATTCGACGATAGGTCTCGAACGAACCGAAACTTTTATCAGGGCTTCCGGAAGGCGAAATTCATGCCAAGTATTACGGAGACGCAAGCGTAAAAACTCTCGGCGTCTCGTGGCACGCGCAGAACGACCGAATCATCTATTCCGTGGATCCAAACATCGATACGAGGATCACGAAATGCACGATCTTAACACTATCTAAACGCTACCAATCAGCCTCCACGCAGAATGGACCACGTACGTGGAGGAATTGCAGTTACTTAATCAAACATCCTTCAAGCGACACGTATGCCAACCGAAGGTGCGAAGAGTGGAATTACACGGATTCTACGAAGCGAACGAACGAGCATACGGAGGGTGCGTGTACGTACGGTCAATCGACAATCGCGGACGAATTAAAACAAAACTATTGTGCGCGAAATCTCGGGTCGCTCCAGTAAAAGTTATTAGTCTCGGGCGTCTCGAACTTTGCGGTGCGGTGCTACTGGTGTCATTATTTACTAGCGTTCGAGAAAGTAATGCACGTCGATTTGATTCGACTAACTTTTGGACGAATTCCATGATAGTTTTAAATTGGCTGCAACGCGAACCAATCACGCTAAAGACATTAGTGGCAAATAGAGTGACCGAAATTCAGGCGAAGCCCGATATAGCAGCATGGCGGCATCCACCGGACCTTATATCGAAAGGACAAACACCCGCGGAATTCTTGAAATTTACGTTCAATCTCGTCCCAGAAGTACCCGAAATTTGTGCCCATACATGCTTGGTAACGACCATCCGTAGCGACGAAATTCTCAGCCGTTATTCAGACATCGTAAAATTAAGGAGGATCGTCATGTATTGCTTCCGATTTCGCAAAAATCATCCTAAGGCAGGACCTCTAACCGTACGAGAGGTCCACGACGTGGACGTAATGACCGGATCTTAAGGCTCGTGCAGGCCTCCACGTTCAAAAAGGAGATCCGAAGTTTGAAGAACGGTACAGAGCTGCATCCGAAGAGTAACCTACTCTCGCTGCAACCATTCTTAGATGAAACAGGAATTCTACGGGACGACGGTCGATTACAAAACGCGAAAATTTCCTTCGGGCAGAAGCACCGATCCTGCTTCCAAGATCGCACCACATCACCGATCTCATTATTCGTCACACGCATTTAGAGGGACATCATTCGGGTATCAATACCACCACGCTGACGACACTAAGGCAGAGGTATTGGTCCATTGATGGTAAGAACCAGGTACGACGCATCGTTCGACAGTGCATCAGGTGCTTCCGAATACCAACTCTTTTACAATTGCAGAACAGACTACTGCGGTCCCTTTTATATTAACACGTTCACGCCGGGGTGACCCACCGGTGGGTCACACTTGACTGTTCCGTGGGGCGGCGTGACCCACCGGTGGGTCACACTTGACTGCTCCGTGGGGCGGCGTGACCCACCTGTGGGTCACGCGTTTTCAGAAAATTAATTATTTTTATTTCAAAAAATATTCTAACCACCTCTGTAGAAGAAAAGATAATTTTACCTTCGCAATAAGCGTTTTCAAACTCGCAACGATATTGCCCCGCCCCACGAAGCGTAACGCGATAAGACAGTCCCGCCTCACGCGGAGAAACGTAGATTTTCGCTCCGGCGTGAACGTGTTAAGGAAAAAAGTTTCCGAAATCGTACGCGAGTAAAATTCTATATAGCGGTTTTCGTGTGCTTTGCAACGAAAGCGGTCCATCTTGAGGTCGTCGGTGACATGACCACAGAGGTGCTCATCGCAGCCTTAAAACGCTTCATCGGTCGTAGGGGCATCTGTCGGAACCTTTATTCCAACAACGGGACAAATTTCGTTGGAGCGAATAACGAATTAAGTACACTGTACCAAACGCTGCAAAAGGACGATAAGCTACAACACTTCCTCACGGGCAAGGAAATATCGTGGCATTTCATGCTAGCTCTTTCTCGCAATTTCGTCTTTGGGAGGCAGCTGTTAAATCGTTTAAACACCACGTCACGTCAATCGAGTAGTGGGGGAAGAACTGTTTATGTTCGAACAATTCAACACGTTCGCGATCAAAATCGAAGCGATCCTAAACTCCCGCTCGCTTACTCCCTTATCGTCTGATCCTAATGATCCTTCAGTCCTAACTCCGACCCACTTCCTGATTGGCACGTCATTAACGAGTTTGCCCGAGACTGATTTCAGCGATACTCCTTGCAATCGATTGTCACACTAACAGCACATCCAAAAGGTCAAGCAGGATTTCTAGACTAGGTGGTACAAAGAGTATATCCACCATCTGAACGAGTAGAAAAAATGGACCAAGGGCTCCCACGAGATCAAGAAAGAATCCCAGGCCAGACTAGATCATTCGAGCGGTCATCGTGCGAACCAGCCAAGGAATCTATAAACGCAATGTTAAGCAGCTAGCGGAGCTGCCCACATCCGAGGCGACAACGTAAACCATCGATACGATCTCTCAACGGGGGGAACATGTTTCGGCCGACGGAACAATTAAAACGTAGGGTCTTCGAAGACTTCGTTTATTAGACGTCCGTGACGAAAAAGCTATTTTTGAGAGTAAAACGTTTTAAGTAATTTCGTAAGCTTTCGCGACCTTCGACACAATGGTCTCTAGAATATTTAATTTTGACTCCTTAATAGCCAACGCGTATTGTAAACGAAGTATTTCTTAAGGGTCGGTTCAACATCTGCACGCAGCGAGATATCGAACCGTGCACTTAATGGGACCGGACCGAAATCTTGACCTTTGGGAAATTCCCAAAACGTCACCGAGGAACTTTGAAGGTTCCACGTCCGTGCAGATATCTTCCCACTCTTTTGAGACCAATGTGCGCCTCGGACGCACAAGAGGGTCTGGACGGTACTCGAAGGGGAACACTGATTGGTAATTTTCATCGTTTCGGCAAATACCAACAGTGTCCACCCCCTGCACGGTGAAGGGAGCAGCGGATAAACTCTCAAAAAACAAGCGAGTCGAACAGGCAGTCGGTCAATCATCGAACAATGAACGAATAACCTTTCACAAAAACGGTCGAATTATGAGACAAAACATAAATGACCGAATATTTAGTTAGAACAAACTGTCTAATATTAAGTTAACAGACAGCGTCGGGAGCAACCGCGTTTGATCTAAGCCTTACAACCTCAGAAAGAAATCAACGACGTGAAAATTCCGCGTGGTAGCAGCGACATATACCTTCTCATTCTTACAAAAGTACATATTTCAATTTAATTTTATCTGATACTTAGAATACTTTCACATGACATAATAAAGAATAAATTTCATTATTCCAGTATTACACACAGAACACTTCCCAGAATTCCATGTTGAGTAGCATAGTATAAATGATGTCATATTGTACAGTAAATATAGGCATAGTAAATAATGCGTAGTGTTACAACAAAGTTGGGATTTGCAGAAAGTAAATATTTTTAAAATACACATATACATGGTTTTTGACCGTGTTAAAAATTTCTATTGTGTATTATTTGTACTTGACATTATAACGACAGGTTATCAATTAAGAAGGGGATATAAAGATGCCCCAATAACGGATTCTTGGTTGAAGTTGTTGCCAGAACATTTAATAGCACCTCGTATGTAAATCATCTGTAATATTTATGATTATTGAAGGTAATCAGATATTAATCGATAAACATCAATGAGAAACAAAAGTATGTATATTTTAATATCAGAAAATAAACATTTCATGCATTATAACTTAGTATATTAATACTTCAAGCATACTTGCTTCATTTGATTAAACATAAAATAAAACATCCAAGTTAATTCATTTTGGTCCAGTAAGGTAAACATTAATGGTGAAGGTACAATAGATAGTAGAGTGATTGTTATTAAAAAATGTATGTGAAAGTAACTAGATATTAAACAAACTGATATCACATACAGCATTACAACCTAAAATTATATTTCTCAATTATTGATTAAATCAAATTTTTTTTAAATTGTAGACCAAATTCAATTTCAAAATATCTGTAACAAAACTGTTGCGATATCATTGTCATGAATTGGCAGCAAATGATATCTCAATGGCTAATTTGTTACCACGGACATTAAAAATAAAATGCATCCATGCATAACTGCTGTTGCTTCACCAATTGTGAAACAAAAAGGAAACGTGGACATCAGTTGAAGAATGCCCCATATTCCAAAACTTCCAACACTTAAACCCTATGTCACAACCACCAATAATCCTGTTCTTATTTATTGATAAATAAAACAATTTAACTTGAATTTAAAAAATAGAATCTGTACATAATTAAAGTGTATTGTGTAATTAAGCAAATTGTATCATTAAATAAAATGTATTTCTTTCATATTAATTGACTTATAAAGAGACTATGAGAATGTGTTTTACAAAAATTGCATTTTTATAAATACAACTAAATATATGGAACTTAAGTAACAGATTAATTTTATTCTTTAAATATTTTAACTTTAATTGAAATATTGTTCATGTTATATTTTTTATTATTACAAATATACTGCACTTTTTCTATACATAAACTTCCATATAATCTACATACAAGTCATTAAAATAATAGCTTATAAATTGATATACCTTTATTTGCCAGAAGAAGATACAAATTTTTGTTTTCAGATATTGCAAAACATATAAAATAATTACCACTATTATAATTTATAGTTTCTCCTGCTCAACTAACATATTTTCCATTACTTTCCAAATTCCCTTGTTGAAAATAAGCAGCAAATCTATGCAAGTGCTGATCATAAGGCAACAATGTATGTATTTCAATTTTATAAAAATTGTAATACCATATATAACTGGTGCCTATAACATAATGTTCCATACAATACATTGTAACCTCAATATAGATTTATTTGTTCCCCATTTCAGATACTAAAAAGAACGTATGTATGCAATCTTAAAATAAGAATTAAATACTTACATTTTTCTCTAATGGAACACTGCAAAAATGCTGATCTATAAAGTACGCACCACTCAATAATTTTTCGAAATTTTCAAACCTAATAGACAAGTAGATTGATAAACCAATAGCTGACCATAATGAATAGCGTCATCCAACCCAATCCCAAAACCAAAACATATTTTTCTCATCAATACCAAACTCCTTTACTTTTTGATTGTTAGTAGATAATGCGACAAAATGACGCGCAACTGCTGCAGGCTACAAAAAATTTATTGTACTATACAATAAAGAACTTGTGGTTATTATTAGATTTAATTTTAAATTGGTATACACCAATTTAAGATTCCAAATTATAATCGATTGATTATAATTGAAATTCATAGCTTGTTTTCTACTCACATCTTTTAAAGCCTCTAAAAGCCATATTTTCGCAGATGTAGCATTTATAATCGTTTCTTGAGTAGTGAAGGTTTTTGATGCAATTATAAAAAGAGTTGTTTCTGGATTCAGTTTTTTCAGAGTTTCAGCTATATGAGTTCCATCGATGTTACTAACAAAATGAACTTTAGGTCTAATGTGATAGGCCTTCAATGCTTCAGTTATCATCAAGGGTCCCTATGTATAAATTTACACAGATGCAAAAGATATAATAAAATATATTTTACAAATATAATTTATATTATTTACCAAATCTGAGCCTCCAATTCCAATGTTAACATCTTCAATTGGCCCACCTGTATAACCTTTCCATTGTTTTGAAAGAACCTATACAATATAAGAGACAAGTATTGTAGGAAAATCGTTTTTAACAATTAAAATTATTATATGTAAATATAATGACAAAATAAATATTAATTCTACCTCATGATTGAATTATTTCATATGTTCTAATATAATCACCTGTTCATATGTTATAATAATAATATCTGTTCATATGTCATTGTTCTAATATAATTATCTGTTCATATATAAATAAATATTAATTATACCTCATGATTGAATTATTTCATATGTTCTAATATAGCATTCACATCTGGCATTATATCCTTATTATCAACTAATATTGGCCTATTAACTCTATTGCGCAAAGCAATATGTAAAACTGCTCTATTCTCTGTAAAATTAATCTTTTCCCCTGAGAACATAGCATCTCTTGTAGCTTCTATTTCACGTGCACGTGCCTTAAAATTAATGGAACATATTAGAATTATATAATTCTAAATAATACTAATAATATTATATATGTATAAATACTACTTAAATATGCATTTATACAATATTATACATACGTACCAATTGGAATAATAATTGCAATGCTTCATCGGTAACACGATTTTTGGAATAATCAAGTAAAATAGGTCCATCCTCAGGTGTAGGAATTTCTAGACTGTTATTAATTGAAATAAAGATAAAATTTTACTTACATAATAATTTATATAAATAGAAACTTGTCTAGAAAGCTATAATTTTATTCCAATTAAATTATTTTCTGAACAAGATATAATGTAATAACCTAATTCATGCATATATAAATGGTAACTGATTGAAAATAACAAAATATAAAGTAAAATGTGTAACACATAAGATTAAATAGAAGAAACATTTTAGTAATGATAGAATAACATTTTATTTGAACGAATAGCCTTCAGAAGGTCATCGCAATGTCATCTGTCAAGGACTGGCGAAACTCACCTAAAATTTTCAAAACGTTTCGGATTTTGTTGAAAAAGATCGTATATTTTTATTTTCGACCCACTAGCATCGTAATATTGTTGCAATTTAGCCCACGCTGACTCGGTTGTCAATTCTGATTTCGCTTTCATCGTTTGCAATTTAAGAAAATAGCGCTGGAACTTATAGAATCCAAATTCGCGCACAACATTCAACGCCTCACGAATAAGATGACGGACGTCATGTAGGAATATGTAGGACGTGACGACATTTGTAGATTTAAGCTACTTCTCAACGAAATCACCAGTTAATATCCGTCTTATGTTTTTCGTAACATTCATAAAAACGGTGATTGAAGAATCTTTTTCGAAAAAATGTTCCTACATCGTAATTACACTTTTTCGATATAAATAAACAAACATTGTTTTTAAATACAAGCATCGTTCTATAAAAATACACACACTAAATATATTAATATATCAGCTACGTAACAACAAATTTACGGTAATAAATTAAAACTGATGCAATTAGCAAACCAATATTTTTGTTAAAATGCTATTATTTTACGTTTATCGTAAACAAATTGAATCATACCTTCTCATTTAAAATTACAGATATCTCTGCAATCGATATTTTTTAAACAATAAGTTCATTGCTTATGATATAAGAAGCTAATAATAAATTTTTAAATGATCAGTCATAACTACTTAACAAGGATCCATTCGTTTTTTTTTTAATTTACAGATATATTTCATTAAAAGTTCAACATTATAATTTAAAGTTTGTATTTTTTTTTAGTTTGCTACATAGAAGCATGTGCGAGGACTATTGATCGCGCGGAACGTAAATTGAACCGTGATATACATGTATGGATAAGGAACGTCGGAACAACACATATATATCTTCCAAATATATTAAGTGCACCAAAAACCGGAGTCAAAATTTTCACATTACGTTTTCAGAGAGCTGTGCTGCAACATTTTATTACTTTAATACACTGTATTACTACAAACAAAGTAATATAGTTTACAAAGCAAGCAGAACGTCACTAATCTAGTAGATTATTCTTAATTTCTGGAGCAGAGATGGTAAACCACTTTTGTTTTGACTACTTTTGAACAATCCTTGAGAGACATTTGATATTTGTTTATTCAGAAACTATATCTAAATTTAGCACTGTAATCAAATATTTGTATTGTTCCTTGGAGTGTACACATTTTTAACTGTATGATATATATCTTTTCGAGAATTTTGAATTCTTATATTCAATATTTTTATGTTAAAACACGTATGTATATTTTAAAAGAAGTAGAAACATGTAATTGATCATTTTCTAAAATATAGCAATAATATAGAATAATGTTTTTTTGAATAAACAGCAAGGTCCTCATGTATTCATGTTTTATGCTGTTAGTATACTTACCGATACAGCCAATGAATATTTACAGGCAAACGATTATTTGGTGTATTAATCATAAGTGCATCTATGTTTTATCTGTACCTTATACATACGAAAATAACTGAAACTCTATTATCTTCTTACAGTCACATACAATATTGCTTGTTCAGCCAAGCAATAGACCTGAAACCAGAACGTATTTAGATTACAAAAGTGTTAATGGATGTATGGAAGGTAAAAATATTTTCTATTTAAATATTATACAAATTTAAAAATTTGTTAGTTGTAGTATATAACTTAGTGCAAAGTATTTAAATATTTAAAATGTTAATGGTAATTTTGTCATATGCCATAACTTGCAAAAGTGTATCAGCATCATTTAAAATGAAATAAGTTTCTTAAATCTGGGCGAAACAGTTTGAAATTTTTTCTATTGAGTTAGAAAATTTTGTTTAATGGATAGTACAACCTGCAACTAAAAATTTTGTATTGACCGATTTCAGTTTTAAAGGGGTAATATAAACTGAAAGTCATTAAAAACTTTGATTTTCATCATTTTTCGTGTTTACTTTTAATGTTTGTAGCTCATAGCAATGTTAATAATTATGAAACTGTTAATATAAATTTACTAAATTTAATTTTCTTTACCAGTTCAGATAAAAAAGTTGCAAAAAAGAACTTCCATTATTTTTTTTATTAATCCCAACCAATTGCAACAAAATTCAAGTTCATCCAATTTTTGAAAGGTTATTCTATTTTAAAAATAGTAATCATACACTTTTGCGCATCACCATAAGACTCTGTGTTTGGGAAATTGAATTTGAATATTTATTAGTACAGGCACAGCTTTTTTTATCTAAAGCCTGATGTGGATTACTGTAACCATAAATGCGTGATTGTCAAATCAATTTATCTAGTTGTATTATTTTTTCTTAGTTGGCTATACTTGTGTTAATGGTACAAAGGACAGAATAGAAATAGATATAAAACTGAACACTATCATATTTTCTGGTTTATATTAGTTTCTTCTAAAAATAATCAAAATTCTTTTGAAGAAATTGAAGAATAATAATATACAATAATTTAAAATAGAGATGAATCTGAATGCACTATCATTCCTTAAAGACTCTTTACTACTTTCACTATCTGCTGAGTCATAGGTACAAGTCCATTATACCTAGTGTATATAAGCACACACAAGATAGTGAATCAGAGAACATAAAAAAAGTTATATAATTTCCTGGAAACTGCAAGACAGAGCAGTACATTTTTACGCAAGCAAAAATTTGTGCAACATTGTTAGAAAACTGCCTTTAGTTAGCAAAATGAATATATTATTAAAACTTTTAATGCTTTAAAATTGCACAATAACACATAAAATAGTAGATTATAACTGATCGATTACATGTATATGTAACAAATATTCAAATTCAATTCTCTTAAACACATAGATTTATATGAAAAAATATGATTTTATATTTTTTAAATGCAAAATTATTTCTTTATTGGTTGTACTGTGTATGTATGTGTATATACTCACATGTATATAGGAACACAGTATACATATGTACATAACTTAAATATGGAAAAAAGATGTATATCTATATGTAAACAAAATTATCTGTTTAATATAGGTGTATGCAAGATATATGAAGAACATTTGAAGAGACAAAACCCAAACACACCAAATATAACATACGATATCAGTCAGTTGTTTGATTTTGTTGATCAACTTACAGATTTGTCATGTCTTGTCTATCAGAAATCAACAAATACGTATGCTCCATATAACAAAGATTGGATTAAAGAGAAAGTATATGTTTTAATACGCCAAGTTGCAGAACGTAGGAATTAATAAAAAAAAAAAAATATATATATATATATACTTTGATGTGTAAGATAAAGTAACTCTAAGTAAAATTCTATTATATTATTTGTAATAATAAATATATAATCTAAAGAAAAATATATTATTATATTCCTGATATGAAACACATGCATATATGCACACACATCATTTCCTTCATATTATTCTTAAATATACAATTTTTCTTATTTTATGTACATGTATTTATAACAAAATTATAATTTTCAAATTTGTGTAACAATTTTTAAAGTTAAAAATGTAAATATTAAATTAATAAAATGTACATTTCTCTAAATATTGATTAAAGTTTCAATGTAATTTAAAAAACTTAAAAAATTGAATATATTAACAACTTTGTGATCTAAAAATCAAATATTCAATATTTGACTACACAGAATACATAAATAGATAATGTAAGTGGGCTTATGTAACAACTTATACAGTCAGCATTTACTTCATTTAATATTAACTTAATTACTTAATCCCTGCAGTTGCATTTGCATGTTATAAAAAGTATAATGTGAGTATTTATGCAAAAACTACAAAGAATAATAATTAAAAATATTATAGGTTTAAAATATTGAAGAATGTGTTGTTAGTTGTAGTATTCAACATATTTTTCTCTGCCTTTTCCAATTTCTTAGAGTAACATGTTCAACATATAGATAACACTACTAATAATTAATAACAAACATGTCAAAAAAAAAAAAAAACTGCACATAAAAATAGAAAACTAATGCAGCGAAATAAAAATTGAAGTAGAAACGTAAACATATTTATCGTAAATCTATGTATATATGTGACCCATTCACTGAATATTAAGCGGCATTAATAAGTTGTTAATGAATACTTGTGCATTTATAATAAATTAGAATAAATAGATAAACTGAAAAAATTATATATATCTAGTTGTTATTGAATAGATACTTTTACAAAATTTTATTCAATTCAAATATAATCTAACATAAGTTTTAATATTAAAATAATAATAACGCGAAGGACAAAATATGGCGATAATTTGTTCGTTACGATATGAATAATAAATTAATCAATTGCATTCAAACATTTTTGATTAATTATCTTGCGTATACATGTATATGCATATACAATAATAAGATTTGCCCGAAACTTGAATTATCAGTTATATATACTCAAATAAAAGTAATTTTTTTTTACATAAAAAAATGTATCATTGCATGTTCCCTATAAATTATTTTTGTACGATTTATGTACGTTTTAATAATAGCGCCTTACGCGTTTAAATCATCATCGATATGTGCGCTTATGCGTATCTACATACCTATATACCTATGTATATGTATATATATATATATACATATAGATAGATAGATATGTGTATATATACTGTTGCATATATAGAAATATAAAAGTATCTAATATCGTATACTGTTTTACGCATTGCGTTTGTGCATGAACAATCTGTTATTAAATATACCAGTTCTGCCTAGATACGGGAATAAAAATTATAAGTTATGTAAGATAACGAGGGGTGAACGAGACTGTTTGTTGAAGGAAGGTTTTTAGATAACGTTCAACTGCTACACGAGACGATTGTCAGTCCGTCAATCAGCTCTCAACGTTACATTCGGTTAGTGAACGTGACTGTTTCGTGTTTTAACTAACATCTGCTTCATCATAAATTGACAATCTTCATAAACACAGCCGAGAAATTCGTAATGTTTTCCCGTTGACAGATGAATGCTGTGTTAATAATTCAATTTTCATCAGTGACAAATGTACAATAGCAGTTAACATTAATTTCGAAGAGGATCGTCATATCTCGTATACGCTAGGTGTTACTAAGCATTTACATGACATAAAATACTGTGCGTTCATACGATCGCAGGATTTTAAAAGCGTTCTGTAATAATTACATTACTGAGAGGATGTCTGACAGCAAGCCTGAAGTTGAACCTTTCAGCGAAACATCCCTGGAATTTCAAAGTTGCGAAGGTAAATTTATTAATATTCTTTCTGGTTAAATCAAATGAAATATTAAATGTTATTTAGTACATAAATTTGGAAAATAAAAATAATCTATTATCGAAAATACCTTTCGTCGGAATGTAAAGCAATCTGTACGCTTAAAATACTTGCAGTACGTATCTATGCATATACATTCAGTCGATATGTAGTAGATTCTATGAAAATTGCGCAAAGTTGCTGCAAATAAAATATTTATGACGCTTGGTTATAATTTAATACCTACTAATGGAACGTTCGTCTTTATGCTGCACGTGTCTATTTAGACGCTTGTACATGAATTTCAATATATATATATATATTTTTTTTTTAACTTTATATGAATTAATTATTTACATATTTTTATACTGATACAATTAATATCCTCGTAATTAATTTACAGAATTTATAAGCAGTAAATGTTCAAACATCATATTTTATTAAACTGGTTGAAATATTAAAAACTTTTAGTTATATGTAGTAAAAATTATTTTAGTAGTAATAAATGATAGTAATTTCATGCTTCTCGTCATTAACAATTGCATGCTTTAAAATTTGTTTAGATTTTGTACATATATATTAGAAAGAAATTATTTATGTGTCTTGACTAAAATTACAAAACCATGAAATTTAATACCAATGTAAATAATGTAAGTTTGATATGTGTGAATGTACAACTGAAAGATTATAAACGTTTATTTTTTTATTTTATAATGATTGAAAATTTCAATGTTTAAAGGGATTACGGAACCAACTGTAGAATCAAATTTAAAAGAAGAGACACAAAGTGTAGCAAATCAATTAGCATATGCAGAACCTTTAACTGCAGAACAAATACGATGGTTTTATAGAGATGGTGTAGATAAAAGATGGGTGGAATTCTGTGGATACGATAGTTTAAGAATTGAAAATGCATGGCAAAATCATCAAGATTTACTTAGTACAAATGATAACAAATCATGTACTCTACCTCCAACTGAAAAAATTGTAGTTAAAGGAGGAATGTACGATGTGGACTTAGATAAAATGAAATGTGTTTCTATATATTGCTCAGGTACATAGCTTGTTCATTTTCAATATTTAATGTTTAAATGTAATTTAAGATAAAAGGGGCATGTGAATCTTTAAATTAGTATAAGTTGTACATTATCATTCATATCTTTTTTGTATTCTTTTTATTTATATTTTTATGTTATTTTGCAACATCTTAGAAAATTTCTTTAAAATGCACATAATTCTTGTATTTAATTTAAGTGGAAATTTTACTTGTTTTAAACAGTGTATTATTATACCTGATATGAAAGGATAGATTTGCCCTTCAGTTTATTGTAGTCAATTCCATTTAACCATGATTAATGTAATCAGAGCACCATTTATTAAGTGTTACATCTATTACCAATAGTCTTCTTATATTTGATATAGAGGAAATTTTATATACAATAATATAATGTTTTATACATTTGTTTTTTATTTTTTAATTTCTGAATTAAAAATATTCATAATTTGTTAAATGTTTTATTTATACTAAATAACTAAATATCTTCTAATATAGTTATTAATTTTTGTTTTATTTAAAGGTGAAGAATGGGAAATTATGAGAGGTACTTGGTATTATGATGGTAGTTGGATACCTTTAGAGACAGAGCAGTCCAAAGTAATAGAAGAAGTTCATCTTAATCTTTTCCAAAAACAATCTACTGGCCAATGTGCTTCTACTTGTGATATACCTTCTCATTCTTACAAAAGTACAAATTTCAATTTAATTTTATCTGATACTTAGAATACTTTCACATGATATAATAAGGAATAAATTTCATTATTCCAGTATTACACACGGAACACTTCCCAGAATTCCATGTTGATTGGCATAGTATAAATGATGTTGTATTGTACAGTGAATATAGGCATAGTAAATTAATGCGTAGTGTTACATCAAAGTTGGGATTTGCAAAAAGTAAATATTTTAAAAATACACATATACATGGCTTTTGTCAGTGTTAAAAATTTCTATTGTGTATTATTTGTAATTGACATTGTAGCAACAGGCTATCAATTAAGAAGGGGATATAAAGATGCCGCAATAATGGAAGATAAACCTCATGATATTGATCATATAATATTTGTAGTTCATGGAATTGGTCAGAAAAGGGACACTGGAAAAATTATTCGTAATACAACATTGTATGCAAAAAACATAATTAGTATAAATGTATTGGTAACATAGTGTGAAATTTAGAAAACATTAATATGTATTTAATCTTTAAACAGGTTTAGAGATTGTGTAGATTGGTTAAAACAAAAATATTTTCCTAATTCCAACTATAGAGTAGAATTTTTTCCTGTTGAATGGCGATCGTCTTTAAAGCTTGATGGAGGTAAAAAAGTATTTTTTAATATAGTATGTAATTTACATTTATTTTACATTTATTTTATTCATTTTTAATTTTTCAATAATCTTGTTTTTAGCATGTAATTTAGTCATATGTGTTTGAAGTTCCCATTTTACGACTTATAAAAACTCTTTATAGGCATAGTAGAAGCTATTACACCTTTTAGTGTAGTAAGCATACGACATTTATTAAACACATCAGCAATGGATATCCTCTATTATACAAGTCCTCTTTATGGAGGAGAAGTAAGAGCTGGCTTACAAAAAGAATTAAATAGATTATACCTTATGTTTGCCAGCCGTCATCCAGGTTGGAAAGGAAAAGTTTCAATTTTAGCACACTCTTTGGGATGCGTAATTGTTTACGATATTGTCACAGGCTGGATGGGTCTAGATACAAGACCTCCATCACCTGAAACACGGGAAGTTCTAAAGCAACGATTACAATTCTCAGTGAGTATTATTAGTTAGTATATATTATATCAGATAATAATGAGGTATCTACGATAAAAGTAATTTGACATAGCAGAATATTAAAAGCTTTTAGATTAAATATTTTCATTATTCCAGATTGAAAATTTATTTTGTTTGGGTTCTCCATTATCAGTATTTCTTGCGTTGCGTACACCTCCATCCAACAAAACAGATGTGATGCCTCAAAGTTTATGCAAAAGATTTTATAATATATTTCACTGGTCTGACCCTGTAGCTTATAGAATGGAACCACTTCTAGAAAGAGAATATAGTAAAATTGAACCTGTTCTTATTCCGCCATATGGAGGAGTTGATGGTCAACAAACAGAACAATTACCTCCAACAATAAGTAACACTGAGCAAACTTTTCCACCCGCAGGTATGTTAATTAATATGTTTATTAGTTTTCAGAATGATATCATTTGTTAAAAGTCTTACTACTTATATATAATTTAAAATATATTTGTTAGCAGATAACGATGAAAGAGATGAGAATTCAGTAGATATATCTAATCGAACTTCAGACAAAGGGTGGAGTCTTTGGGGTTTAGTTCGTGCTGGATGGAATGTTAAGGAGGGTGTTCCTACAGCTCTCCAACCAGGTCAAGGTAAATATATTATTTAATTATACAAAAAATTATACAACAAAAATTATGACTTAATATTTCTTTTATCAGAGTTAACACAACGATTGGATTATGTACTTCGAGCAAGTTTAGGAAGAAATTATTTGTACACATTAGCAGCGCATACAACATATTGGAGTAATTATGATGTAGCTTACTTTGTGCTAACAAGGCTTTTTCCAACATTAGAAACGTGATGTTGGTTTGTATATTTAGAACGGAATTCAATTAGATTATATTAAAATTTACTAGTCCATTGTAGGCCTTTGAAATTTAATATTACAAGTAGGCCTACTACCAAAACAATCTGTGATAATGAAAAAACGATACAATAATATTAGAGATTTTATGTAATCGTTTTATATCGGTCGCATAATTTAAGATTAATACGGTCGAGTTTCACAATTAAACAAATTTGAGATACAATTTTACATATTCTGAGATATTACCTGTCCATACACTGTTATGATTACTTAAACGATTGTTTAAATAATTTTACCTTTACTTATTATCATTTATTATTATATGTTTTATGCCATAAAAGAAATTAATTTTGTAATCTATGTTAAACGTAAAAATATAGTTTATGTAGAATATTTATTTAAATTAGTACCTATAATTATCATATACCAGCAAATTTAAAAATCTGTGTTATATTAGATATCTTAAATCATTGGAAGGCTGTTGTTTATATTTATTTTTTTATTTAAACAAGTAATATTACAATAAAAGATAATATCATAATTGTGCTTGTAGCAATGCTGAAGAAATTGTTAATCACAATAATAATATTCTAAGATAAAAAAAATCCATATTATAGTGAAAATTTGGGAAAAGCCTTTTTACATTAAATATAGCGCAAATTTTTGCTGCTTTAAAAAGTATTAAATTGTATACTAATTGACAGACTTTATTGCGCGCGCGTGCATGTGTGTCTGGCTGTATGTGTGTGTGTATGTATGTGTGCATACTTAAAGAGAGGGAAAGAAAATTTATTTATTAAAAAATTAGTTACTTTATCTACAGTTAAAAATTAATCTTAAAAATCGCTAAATTTGTTTCTTTCGTATAGCTATTTTTTTTTATTGTAAAACGTGAAACTCGTTTCATATACTGAAAGTTTACTTAAAATAAGATGAATATTACTTTAATGAGAGAATTTTATAGAGAGAAACAAAATGATATCTATATTTGTTTGAAGCTGTTATATTTGTTGCTTCTAATAGAAAAGAATAATGATTATTATTGAGGCTTCTGGGTATAAGGTATATTGTATTAAGAAAATGTTTCAGCTTTTCGCCAGTACTATAGATTATAGTTGACTAAAGTTCAAATGACATTATCAATGTGTCATTTCTACTCTGACAAAATAAAATGCAATATTTACGAATTGTTAGAACATTTTTGCAGAATGACCGGCTTTACTCATGAAGGCCTCAAATATCTGATAATGATTATATTTCAATATTTATGGTTAAGTTTTCCACAAAACTAACAAACAATTTTTCATAATATATCATAAAAATTATGATATTTTAATGCTGATTAAAATGTACTTTGATAATGTTACTGTTATATTTTTATTTATAATTTTGTTAGATTTTTGCATAACTAGTCATAAGTAATATAATTTTATTTTTACACTTTATTTTAGGGTAAGGAATATTCGTAAAGTTTCTAGTTTATGTATCTATATACACACATTCAAAAATTTTAAGTGAAATGCTAATGACATGCATTGTTAAACATTTTTCTTAGGTGCTAAAAAGTTCTATATTATATGCATTATATTTAAAGTCTTAAAAATTATTTTACCAATGTATGTATTTACACTCCTTATTGGCATACATTTCAGTAACACAATAATCATGAAAACTGTTAAATAATGTTTACATATTATCATATGTAAATGTGTTCACATTATAATTACGAAGTTATTTGTTTTAGAGGATTTCATAAGGGTGCACTTTTAGTAAATATTAACAATGAATTCTGAAGGAGCTTTGTCTACAACACACAATTTGGTAGCATGACAATAATGTTAAACAATTCCAAAGATTAATATCATATCAAGTTTTTAGAAGTAATACACATAATAGGCGTGTAGGAAAATGCCTGCAAATTAATAGTAGAGTATTATACTCTATTCTATTCTATTATATTCAAATTATAGTATTAGTATTAAAAAATATACATTCTTATATTTACAATATCTTAAATTTAATATTTAAAGTGTATACTTTTAATAATAGCGTCAAATATTTAGATGTATGTATATAATGCCAAAGTTAGTACAATATATAATTGAAATTTATTTAATTTTATGCATTGGAAGTATACAGAAAAATATGACAGATGACCTTATACATTAATAAACATATATTTTCTTTTAGAATGATAAATATACTTTATTTATTCCTACATGCCTAAATTCTCATTTTTGTAACTATAATTATTCATTTATCATTAATTCAAAACTAATATACTTTATTCGTGATTATTTCAGTTCTATATAAAAATTATGTATAATTAAATTTATGCGACCCCTTTAATTTGTTCAGATATTTAGTATGGAAATAATTAAATATAGGATTTTAAATTAAAATTTATTAAAGGAAATTAAAATTACATTTAATTATTTAACAATTTACAATTATCTACCTGCAAGATAATCTGTATTCTTACAAAAATAGTTTATAGGTTATGTGTTACCTATTTAGAGATTGCAAAATAATTAGGAATGATATGCAATTTCCCAGCATTGTTTTTTTAAGAGAACTTGCATATTTTGCACGTATAATTATTGATAACCTTAAACATAACCGTTTCTTTTCTATAACTTCATGTATTCTGAACAATTATTTGAATAAAAATACATATATATATATATGTATATATTACCATAATTTTAATATCTTTTTTTATTTTAATATGACATTTATAATTTGAAATCGACATTGATTACATTATAACTTTTAAAGCTTGTAAACAGATATCTATAATTCGTATTTAAAGTAACATGTCAAAAGTTAAAATTGCTTTGCGATATTATATCACAAGTATACTAACTTTTTTATTTGTATTTTTTAATTGTGCATTGTATATATGTATACAATATACATTTATATTAAAAGTATATTCAATTTATAATCATCAATATATCCAAATTGTAAATGAAATAATTAAAATAGATTTTATTTTTTAAATTTGTTTGTGCGCGCGTGTTTATATAACATAAATTGACTCATGAATCAATTAAATTTACTTTGAATCACACGTGTAAAAATTCAAAACTTATATGCACGTTCTACACGTGCAGTTAGAAATGACCTGTAGACGTGCATGTGCACAGTGATACATATATTGTACCTACAGGCAAATGCATAGGTATATGCAGGAACGTAGTAATCACGATCACGTATGTTTGTTCTTACGACCTGTGATTTAAGGGAAAACCATTTTGTACTTTGGACCTGTTAACTGTATAGCGTTATATCATTGACAAACACAGTTAAATATTAAAATTCAATGAATAAATAGTAATGAATGCTATATTATCTCTTTACCGAACTTTGTCTTAATTGCCGGTATATGTATAGTCGTTTGTGATGTGCAATTAACATGTTATAATGAAAGCAAAAAGTTGTTTAATGTTGGTGAATATATAAATATAAATTTCTCTTTTACTAAAATGGTAAAATGTTTGACTTTAGACGTAATTACTACGTTATTACCGAATGATAAGTGTGACTGATTTCTGCAACCTTGTGTATGGACATACAGAAAGAGTTTATGTAACAAAACCGACATAGAAAGTAAAGGTATTCCATTTTCTATATTAATTATAACATCTGCAGCTTATTCCGATATACGTGAATATATATTTATGTACATTACTTACCTTATAGGTTACAATCATAGATCTTGTTCATACATTGACTGTATATGTTACATTTGTAGCACAATGCATAACAATTTAATAGCTGCCGCCATCGGTGTAACCGTTGGTGTTATAAGCGCGGCTAGCATTTTTATTTATCGCAAAATATTGGCTAATCAACAGTACAGTACAACAATTTCAGAGTTAGATGCCGCCAATAAAAGAATCGATGAATTACAGTCAGAGTTAGAAGCTTTAAGGTAATGATATTATTTCGAACCATAATATGTATACATAATTGTTTGTATTTATGTATTATACTAAAAGTTTATTAATATAGCCACTTTGCTTTTTGTTTTATTTAAGGTTGCAACTAAGACAACAAAAAAAGAAAAGAAAAGTTTCACGCAAATTTAATTCTAACGATAGTACCTATACTTTAACAGATAATGAGACAGACCTCGATGTTTTTTCAACGGATACAGAAATTGGAGATGACGAGTTTTATGATTGCTCGGATGGTGACAGCGTTGTTAGTGACAATGAGATAAGGTTGGTATAATAATGTAGTTTCACGTGATATAAGTATATTAACTTTATATAAAAAGACACGTACGAGGATTTATACTTTATTCTAGTAAAAATGCAAATCTACTTCCTGAAGAGACAAGAATACATTAGACTATTTCTGCATTAAAAATATTACAATTACACTATTTAATTCATGATTTAAGCATGATAATTTATACTAATTTGGAAAGTTAGAGTTTGATCATTTTGGCAAGTAAAGCTACTTTTAAAAATATAAAAGGAAGAGATTACATGTTCAGTAATATAGGACCTCAGGAGAATTGAACCAGCTGGATTTAATACTTAAGGAGATTGATGAAGAACTAGATGGTCAGGGTGATATCAAGACTTATGTTAAACTGCAAACACTGGTAAAATCCCACCCAGACAATGTAGAGGTAGTATGGAGATTTGCAAGAGCTAGTTATAATCATGCGGAGAGACAAACTGATAAGAATATTAAGAGAACGATAATACTTGAAGGTATTTTCTAACAAGATCGTTTCTACCTTTGCATAATATATAACAAAAATAAATGATGTTTTTAACAGGAATTGAACGATGTGAAAGAATTATCGAAAATCGAAATCCTAATCTATTTAAATGGTACGCTATTCTGCTAGGATTAAATGGAGATTATTTATCAACAGCAGACAAAATAAAGAATGGCGTTGTTTTTAAGGATTATGTAGTAATGGCTTTAGAAATGCGGCCAGATGACTTTGAATTACATTACCTTCTAGGAAGATTTAAATTCGAAATAGCTAATTTAAGTTGGATCGAGAAAAAGGTTCGATTTTCAATTCAATGTATTAAATTTAACTGTAGAGAAATGGAATGTTGAATCGTTACATACAAAAGATTAAGGGGGTGGCTCATAGGGACTATCTAAGTGTCCCATATTTTCGATTTGAAAATGTTCTTTAAAAACTAGTATATTTTTAGAAGTATTGTGCCCGAGAGATTATATGTTAAATGACAATATTTCTGATAGCCATATATTATAATTTTTTTACTATTATACTTTTAGCATATAACGTTTGAAAGCAGCATTCTTTTAGTAAAATATTTCTTCCTTTCCATTGTAGCTACTAATTATGAATATTCCAGAGATGCTGAATAATAATTATTATGCTGAATAATAATATTAATTATTTTTTCATTTTAATAAGATATTTAAAAAAAGCTTTATAACAAGTATTATAAAGTTAGAAATTTAGTTAGTAGACTAGTAGGAGAGTCGTCGATCGGATTTGGATAACTTAATTGGTTACAGTAGTCGCCTAATAAGCGAAAAATTCGAATTCCTATATTTTCTTGGCATGAAAAATATATTTAGGAAGTAGACGTCCTTTATCCCCCTTGATTTTTATAAGGTTAATAAGATTATTAACATTATTTTTCTGAAATTTTGAAATATTATATTCATAATTTTGTAATTTCTTATAGGTAGCAGCAACATTATTTGCTGAAATTCCAAATGCTTCACACGAAGAAGCAATCAGTTGTTTTGAAACGGCAATAAAATTTGGAGATAAAAATCCGTATGCTCAATTGTATATTAGCAAGTGTCACATTGCGCTAAAGGATTACTCACGTGCAGTTGATTCGTTAAAACAAATTTTAGATAAACCAATATTAACGGCCGATGATGAAAATGTGCACAAAGAAGCGAATGAACTTTTGAATAAATACTCAGGATATCATTCATAGCGAATTATTATGTATTTGTATATTCGAATCGTATTTATGCTATTTCCATGTATCTATAAATATAGATAAAAACAATTATCTCTTTTAGAGCTTAAACATTAGTATCAAATCTTTATAACAAATTATTATATGAATCAGGTACTAACAAATTTATAAAACATTTTAACTATAGTTGCAGTGGAGGGTATTGTATATTTTTTACTTTAATTTAAATTCCACAAATAGATATTATTTGTAAAGATCTGCATAAGAAGATGCACATTACTGGTGCGGTAATTTTTACAAGTTATTAGAAATATGTATTCTCTTGGTTTGTGCAATTTAGTAAATAATATTTTATACCTACGTACATCTATATGGGAGGCGGTACATATGTTGAGAATTTAATTATTTAAAAAAAAAATTTATTAAATTTATTATTAAAAAAATGATATATTGATTGTACACACACACACACACACACATACACACGCGTGCGCGCCTAAGTAAAACTTGATATAGAAAATAATATAAATACACTTTTGTATAATTAAATTGCAATGTCTTGTAAAAATGTTCACTTCAAATGTTTCGTTTCCCGAAATTTATCATTCCAATGAAAACATCCTTCCTTTAATGTATATACATGTAATATCTGGTATTATAATGAACATGAATTGTTACTGTTACATTGTATTTGTACAACTATGTGACAAAAAAAAACATTTTACTTTGGTAAAATTACGTAAAAAATAAACAATAATAATGTTTAAAAAATTGATTGTAATTATATTTCTATTTATTTTAATTGATATAATTAGTAATATTTGATAATATATATATAATTAGGTAAAAGAATAAATACAATTAAGTTTATTAACACAAACTACACAACTTCAAAAGAGTAGTAAAAATAAAATTTAAATTTTGCAATAAAATATATTGATACGCCCAAAATTATTTTTTATATCTAATTTTTTATTATAAAATTTGCAAGAAATAACGACTAAAAGTTTATCTTTGCTAGACAATTATGAACTTTTCTCTTGTTTTAACAGATCAATAATGGTCCAACACAGCATCCCAGAACTTAGTGGACATTGGGTGGAGAATGGGGTGAAAGGGGTGAAGCAGAGGGAAGCCCCTCTAGTAAGATAGAAGGGAAGCCAGAGAATACATTTCAGAAAGAGGTAGTTAACATTGAAAGCTTGGAAAAAGTAGTTCGTTCAAAACATACACATGACAAAGTAAGTTTCACTAATTTTAATTTATATCAAGTGTTTTTACTTCCTATTTATTTTAGTTTATATTATTATTTGCAAATGTAAATTCAAATGTTTCTTTATGAATTAGAAAAAAATTATGAAACTTTAATAGAGAATAAGTAATTTTCTAAAGCATGCACACAGAAAAAATTTTAATTTCAGTAAAATATTAACAATGTACTTTCTATAATAAGTAATATGTATTTATGTGTGTACAATGTTTACATATATATTACAACTATTATTATATATTTTTTTTCAATTTTTAAGACATAATTTGTGATGCGTGGACTTCTACGTGGTACTTTATACTGTGCACTATGGTATGGCAGTGTAGTGGCTGGTTTTCTATTTATCGCTTGTCCTATGTTACCATTATTACTCTTTAGCCCACCAAAGTTTCGAAAATGCGGTGATCTTTTACTTTCTTGTTGGGAGCTTTATTCCACTGTAAGTAAAATAAGCATTTTCTATTTTTTTAATTTGCAGTTATTTTCTATAATATAAGAATAAACTAATAATTCCTTACATATTTTAGGCACTTTTAAAAGTATTTGGCGTAAAAATTGTTGTATCGGGAGATCATATATCTCCAAATGAATCTGCTATTCTTGTAATGAACCACAGAACACGCGTAGACTGGAATTTTTTATGGGCTGCAATGTATCAAGCATGTTTGCCTAGTGTAGCAACTCATAGATTAAAGTTTATTTTAAAAGATCCTATACGACATATTCCAGGACCAGGTAATATAATAATTTATTATAAACATGAAATGCTTTAATTCTGTATATCATATGTAAATTTAAATAGTATTTTTGGTTCTCTCTCTGTTTTCAAGAAATCAATTTAGTATTATTTTTCATTTTGTCATAGATGATACATAAAATATCTGAGTTAAAATTTCGATCAGCAGCATAAATATTAAAAAGAAAATATGATTATTATAATTACTTTCAAATTGTTAACAACATGTCTGAAAATACTTAAGAAAATACTTATACTAGTATCATAAATTAACACATTTTTAAATTTCTTGTCAAAATAGAAAAATTTTTGCATTTTTCATTTCTTTCTTTTTTTTTAATGAGAGGTCAGTGATTTCGTGAAATAACTTCTGGTATTGTAAAGTATCGTTATACAACAGGGTGGATAATGCAAATGAATGGTTTCCTTTATATAACTCGGCGTTGGGAAGAAGATCAAAGCCGATTATCACGAACTTTGGATTATCTAGTGGCCCTTGATAGGCGTTCTCAGTTACTCATATTTCCTGAAGGTACTGATCTGACAAAAAGTAGCAGGGAAAAATCAAACAAGTATGCCTTGCAGCACGTATTACCGCAATATTCATTTACTCTTCATCCAAAGACAACAGGATTCAGTTATTTAGTTCGACATCTACAACAAGCAAGTTATCTTGATGCTGTTTACGATTTAACAATTGCATATCCCGATTATATTCCGCAATCTGAATTAGATTTGATAAAAGGAAGACTACCAGATGAAATACACTTTCATATTAAGCGAATACCATCGTCGGATATGCCTACGTATGATTTAGAATTAAGACGATGGTTGGAAGAGAAATGGTTTAATAAAGAACAGGTCTTAAAGCAATTTTATGAAGAGAAAACTTTTGCTGCAGAAGTTTGGCCATTAACAAGACTGCGTCCTTTATATATTGCGTTTGTCTTTTGGACCATTTTAACAGGTAAAAATTTTATTCAAAAATGTTAGGTTTTCATCATTTGAATTTAAGTAGTATTATCCAAAAAATTCCTAACTATTACTGTAATGTCATATACATAGTGTAAGTATCTATGTACAATATCAGTGTACAATTTATCAATTGTTTATGTTAGTATAATATTCAATAATTTCTAAAGGAGTTGCAATATTAGCAAAATATCGAAATATAATTACTAGTTTGCACATATCTAAAAAGAATTTAACTTGTATCTAAGAATGTCAAATAGTTGCAACTTTATTTCACTTATTCTTTTCATTTCTTTTTATATTTTGATTAAAAATATCTTTTCTCTTCAGGTGTTGCAGTACTTTTACTTATTATTTCACCAGCATTCCAATTATGGACACTGATACATTCAGCATTCTTTGTTGCATTATCATTTTTTAGCACTGGTTTTAATCAACTCGAAATGGGATGGTATTGGCGTTGGAAAACATATTTTTATGCAAAAAAGTGTGATTAGTATGGTTTAAAACTATGTTGTCTAATGCAATTAAATTGTAGTATTTAATTATGTTATTTAGCTGTTTTTACAACATTTACAACATATATATATATATACTTTAAACTCGTAAGAATATCTGCTCATTTATGAATTTAAAGTATATTAAAATTGATCTAGTTTTTTAAAATTAGTAAAAATTCTTTTCTTTTTAAATTCACACTATATGTTTTTAAGTGATATACATATACATATATAACAGAGTACTATTTGAATTAGTACACATACTATATATGGGAACATTTACTTTATAAATATTATATAAATCTGGCATAAAATTGATTTAAATAAGTCGACTTGAAGCAAGCTTTTGAATACTGACTGATAACACACATTGTGTAATAAACATGGTATTAGTTTACAAATTAGAGATCAAAGATATTACTATAATGTACAAAATTAGAAAAATGATGGAACTATGAAAGTTATATTAAATTTACTTTAATGTTATAAAAAAATTGATCCTCCACATATATTGATTACTTAATTCAATGTTAAATAAATATTTACACACAGTATAGAATTCAATTTATAGAAGGAAATAATATAATATAATTATGTTGTCATTTACGTTTTATTACATGATTTTCCATAGTACGATATATTATTAAAATTTTACATATTATTATATAAATGTATACTTATTTATATTTCAATGCATCTTGTAAACTAAGGAGGGTCAAAATCAACAAATTTTGAAGAATGACAAGTTTAAGAAAAATATTTTGCTAACTGAAATATTTAGAAAGTAATATTCTTCTCTTACATTGAGTATTGATGTTCATACATATAATACAGTTTTAAATTACAGAAATATTTTTTCAGAATGGATATACATGTCCAAATATATAACAATATTTTATTTTTGCTACTGGACATTTAAGAAAAGAAGTATTTCTATGTTATTCATCCATCTTACCAAATCTTTTGAGTGTAAATAATTTAAAATTGGATATAATCATAAGAGATTAATATATTAATCTGAATGTATACATTTAATGCAGAACCGACTGAAATAACAGGTATACATTCCTTTGCAAAATACAAAAACAACTGCTATAATGTATACAATATTGGAAATCACATGTGATTTGTATTTGTACTTGCATTTTTAATGTTTGTAAAACTCTTGCTACAGGCGTATGCATCTGCTTGTGGATGCAATGAAAGTGTTAGCAAAATTTTCAAATGTATTTTCTTTTAAGTAATGCTTATAAAATGTTTCGAAATGTATATAGCAATTGGTACAAATTCAGGTATTTATTTGCAATTAACAGATTACATATTAAATATACGTAAAGAAAAAATTATTACACTCCTCCAAGTGTTAATAATTATGATCCATTTTGATAAAAATTTTTCTGCAACTTAAATACAAGCAATATGTATAAAGTTCATGCATGAAAGATGTATAAAATGTATAAATTACTTTATAAATATTATATGTTATATCATTAGAAATCGTAAATGTAGTATTGATTTTAGCGGAACTAATTTGATGTTAGAAAGAAATACTAATAAATTAAGTATAGTTCTGTTATAGCTATATACAAGATAGACCAGCTAAGTGGAATCACTTAAATATTTGTCTTATTTATTGTTGTGTATGAAAAAACTTTTCAGGACAAACAGTGATATTATTTCAAAAAACACATCTAACAGCAAAGAACACTATTTTTTAATACCATTATGTGTACTCTGAAAAACAAATTTGTTGATCTTAATCATACTATTCTCATGATTTAATGTCGGGATATACAAATAAAAATTTTAGGAAAATGCCCGACAAGAATATTGAAAAATGAATACGGAAATTTGTTATGTTATGATATGTAAATACTACAACTCTAGTTTAAGAAGTTTTTTCATATACCCATAAATAATGAAGATATTAAAGGCAAGTATTTCCATTTAAACATCTCACCTTGTATATTATATACGTATATGTATACAGTATATATATTTTTAAAAATTATATACGCAAGTTGTCGCTGTTCGTGTAATAATAATTCGTTTATTGAATGTATCTTATATTGTAACAAATTTCGAGATAATAATTTTTTTTATTCATAGTCTGTGTGATATAATCATAAAAAGATGGTATAATACAAATGATGTATAATTTTTAAAAGTACGTGTAGTTTCGCAATAATTAATGAATTTCAAACTAAATTGAAGCCGTTAAGTGTTATAATTTTACAAAAATGTTTGATCTAATTGTAAATCTAGAACGGTACAATCAGTATTATATTTATATAATGTAATAGATATCTATATTTCAATTTAAGCAATGCTAGTATAATTGTTTCTTTTAACTCGAGAAAACTACAATTGAATTCAACCTAGCTAACAATGGACACAGTGCCTCATTATCTTATATTTTCAAGTACAAATGTGCATACACGTCGTAATGAAGTTACTGGTATGAAGGAAATTACAAAAGTTCTATTAAATCTAAAATCAATCCAAAGTAAAGTACGAGACAGTTATGCACTTTAAATTTCTCAAGAATAATCATTTGAACGTATATATATATATATTTAAACATTTTAGAATGTAAACTTTTATTCTCTATACTGAGTAAATTAATGTTAAAAAAGCAATCTTAGACAAACTTCATTCTTACGGTAAGCTGGGAATATAATAAATGTAAATGTACGAATGAAATCTGTAGATTGTAAATTTGAAGTATTTGATTTCATAATACTGGTTGAAACTCTATTTTTCTATAGCTATAGAAATGTTATAATATAAGTAAAAGTGAATTCATGTGCCAAAGAAATATATGTGTATATATTAGTGTTTTATGAATGTTGTTAAGAACAGAAATAGAAATGTATAGGAATTGCAAAAGCTTGTCTGTTCAAGATATTTTCATTTATTTCAACCGTTGCATATTTTACATCGATTATAAAACATTTACATAAATCATTTTTTTAATATTCTTGTCAGTTTCATATAAACATTATATAACTTATTTATAATGTATTATAGTTCATTTGTTTTATATAATGAAATATTCAGTAAATCATTGAACCATTTATGGTACATTGATACACGATGAAATATATCTTAACTTACTTTTCAGCATACTTTGTATTATATTTAAAACATTCTATTTTTTGAAATATACTATATATTACAGATGTATTATCTAAGAATCTAACCATTGAAAATGAACGGACTGAAAAATAAACAAAAACAAAAAATCAAAGTAATAAATTTGTCTTAATATATTTTATTCTGTAACAATTGTTGTATGAACATGTACAAAGCTAGCAGTGTTATAAAAATAAATGGAATGTAAATGCAATAGATGTAAAATTTTATATTATAATATATGTACATAAAGTTTATAATTTTCTTGTATAATTATTTATAAATTTATAATTAAAAATGATTATTTTGCAATTATAAAAATTTTGCTCAATAATCCGTAAATACAATTTTTGTATTATTTTTAATTTCTTAGTTATATTAAATTAATTTTTTAGATTTCCAATCAAATATTTGATATTTATTAAAGCACTATTACTGTTTATTAAAATATTAATAACAAAAGTATAAGAGTATATCACCTTATACTTTTAAAATTGTTGTCTGATGTAAATAATAGCTGAAACAAATTTAACTTAAATGTTTAAAACAAAAGTTTTATGAAGAGAATTAATATATGTATGTAAAGTCTGTCATTAATCCCTTAAAAATAATATGCAAGGATATATCGCAATATATAAAGCAATTAATATATATGTGGAAAAATCACATCTTTATTTGTTTTATTAACAAACAGTTGCATAATTCCGTTGATTTAGTAAATATTTTATATAATATTTCTTTTATAAAACGGATTAATTGGGCTTGGTATAGGACTTGCTTTTAACACGCCCACTAGTGGTTTCTTATTCGCATCAAAAGGTATAGCTGGACTTTTCCGGATTTGTAACATATATTCCGATGTATGTTGGGCAGTATTACGTTGAAGGGCAATTTTCACCCGCTTCTTAGAATTTGTGGTGTTACTTATTTTAGGTTGTCCTCTCAAATTTATTGTTCTCTATAAAAATGTGTATCAACAAATATATAACACTTTATAATATGAGAACGTTGTAAAAAATGTTTTAACTTAACAACAGAATATTTCTTTCATAAGATAATTATATAAAAAATAATTACACATGTAACGCGTCTAAATACCACAGAACTTACATTTTTCTCATTTTTCAATTTCGTTAGTACGGGTAGCAACCACGTAGGTTGTTCATTAAGTATATTATTTTTTTCCTCATGGTGATCCGTGTTTGATTTTTCAATTGTTTTTGCACATGATTCTGCATTATTACTGTCCACATTATTCAATACGGGAATGGGCGGACTTATATTATCAGAAACATCCCACTTGCCAGTGACTTTTAATTTTGTTTCCTTATTTTTCTTTTTCTTATTTTGTGCAACGACGTTTAACATTTTTGTAACCGAATTTTTACTTTTTTTTAATTTAATTTTTTTACATTCATCAGTATCGTTAATTAATACTGACGAATCTTTTTGTAATTTGCAATTACTACTCCTTTCATTTGTTTCGGAATTATCTTGCTCTTTTTCTTTTGCCTTCAATTTCTTTCTCTTCAAATTAAAATCGTTTTCAGCTAATTCTTGTGAACGTGTGTTAACTAAATTATTAGTATCACTTAATTTACGCTTCATTCTTTTTTTATTTTTTACGAGTTCGCAGTCATCTATTTCTACAATACCATACCCGCTATTCCTATCATTATTGATGTCTTCTAATGCTTCGTCACTAGAATTATCACTTTCATCTTGTATTAATTGCGTACTTTTTCTTTTACGTCCTTTTTTAGTATTGTTTGAATGTAATTCCTTCTCAAATTTTAAAAGACGTATTGCAGCTGACTTCGTACTTGTATCTTTCTTCGGTTTTTTTGGAATTACTATCTCTTTGATACCTAGTGGCATTTTACCTTGCGACAGTTCCGTAAATCTATAAACAAATTTTTATAAAAAAAAAGATCATTCTTAACTGATATTTCTTTCCTCTTTTTTTTTTTTAATTTACGATGCTGAACTTACTCTTTAATGAGGTGACGGATTTGTCTGCGAGATATCGTTGTTGATGAAGAATGAGACTTATATTGTTCTAACAATGTAATTATCTGTTTAGCATCGAAAGGTATTTGCGGTAATTCAACGTTCACTTTACCAGCTCTTGGATCTAAGGGATTTTCTGTATCATTCTTTGCTTGACTTTGAAGAAATTGTTTGAAATTCTCTTTTTCAAATTCTTCAGTTTCACTGTCATCTATTTCGCCATCTGATAATTCAATTTTTTCCATAGCATCAATAGAACCAGTGGGAAAACCAGCCTATACAAAAACAATGTTACGTATTATAATGAGCAAATCTATAAAAAAATTATTTCTAATATATATCAGGTAGATATTAAAATACAAAAAATTTTGTAACCTACATTTCTCCAGGCTTGAAACTTTTCTACATAGTCCATACCAACATCTGATTGAAATATTAAATATCTAAAAACGTGTCGCATAACAAATTTAATATGTTTCTCATCATCTATAGATGTTAAATATGAAACGAATGGTTTAATAAGTTCTGTAGTAACATCTTCTGATATATCTCCACCACTGATCTACAAATAAAAATTGTATTTTTTGCATAACACAAAACTAATTCAGATGACTTATTTTCATTAATCTTTAAAAGACTAATAATATATGTATATTATGGTTCAAAGTAGAATGTATTGAGTTTAAAGATCAATGAAAATATTCAATTAACTGGTAAATAAATATAATATAGAATTAACAGCAGATTACTTTACATTTAAAAAGGAAATCACATATGTACAATAACATGTTGTCATAAAAAGCACAATTTGTTAATAGAAATGTAGAGAGTAATGTAATACTATATCCTATATATATATATATATATATATATATATATATATATATATATATATATATATATATATATATATATATATATATATATATATATAACTGAATACTAAGTGACTTTAAAAATCTGATTTTTTAACTTACTTTTACATAAGGAATTGTTACAAGCAATAAACTCGTTAAAGTAAAACAACTTTCAAATATTTATGCAAACATTGATCATAAAGATAATATACCTTTGAAAGTTCTTCCCAGAATACTTCCATTATATGCATATTGAAACCAAGACATACTTTTGGATCTACTAATATCTTTTCTAATATTTCAGAAACACCTTTAATCCATTTAATATCCCATAAATTGTCTTTACACTTTTGAAAAGTTTGTCGAATTATTCTTCTAACCAACTATAAGTAAATATTAAATTTCAACAAATAATATTTAGTATATTATATAACTCTATATAGAAAAGATATACTTTAACACTTACCATGTAAAATTTATCTAACCTATATTGGTCTATACCAAACCATTCGATACCTAATGTTCTCAAAGCACATGTAGTATACAGTAATACTACGTCCTTAGCTTTAAAACAATGTACAATTTTACTAAGAGATTCTGCTAATTCCTCTTGAATTAAAGGTTTATCCGACATCCACATACAATAAAATAAACCTTTCCATAGTCTCGTAAAATCTGATTCTGTGAATGCTAAAAGAAAAAAATGTTTTATTTCGATAACATAAATAGAAGAATGTTAAAATACACAAGATAAAAATTAATGGATCTTTCGATTAATAATAACAACAATCTCACCAAAGGAACTCTGAGATCGAACGGTTAACCATTTTCTTAAATTCTTTAACACTCTGTCACGAGTTATTTTATCGTTGCTCGACAATAAGCGAGTGAATTTAATTTCTTGCGCGATTACAACCGCTTTCTTATCTTTATCATTCACCGGGATTACTTGCTTCTGTTGCTCTTTATTTCTTAACTTTTGACGCACAGACTTCTGGAACAGCGCACGTGTACTCCGTTGCGCTTTTTTAACCGCCATTCGTAAGAATAAGAGTTTCTTCTTAAATGCACGATTTCTTTCAACGTTCTACTTTACAATCGTGCATTCATAATTCCTCGAATGTACGCATAAATAAGCTTCAAAATAAATAATCTTTACAGTTACATTTTTCTCAAATATTTCGTCAACAACGTGAACTACAAATTAGAACCTCGCACTGTTTACTACATCATGAACTTGGATGAAGTATGTAATTTCAATTCTACCAACCGTAACATTATTAACGAGTTCGCCGTGCAACTAAAATCAGGCTTTATCCCGTGTATTAAACAAGACACATTAGATAGGTACAGCGGAACCAGAACCAAGCTGGAAGATTTTTAGCGTCCAAGGGAGGTTTGTACCAGCGAACGTATTATGATATTAATTTTGACTCTGACAGACTGATAGAAACATCAAGTGGATTATGTCCACTCAACGAGCAATGTTGACACTATAACGACATCCTATTGGTCAGTTAATTATTATTCATTTGCATTCGTAAAGCAGGATCGATGCTCTGAATTTTATAAGCGATTACGGTGCGATTCTAGCTGCTCGTATCGGGACGAAACAAATGCGGCCGGCCAATGAAAAATGATCCCCCTAAATAGAGCCACTTCTTATTGAACTGTTACTTGCCTGTATTTATTTAGTGTTTATGAGCGTGTAGAATCGACGTAATTGTTTGTACGTTAATTTGATTAAGAAAAAAAAAAAGCACTGATTATTTACTTTCCTCAGCTTATATTTTACGGTTATCCAGAGAAAGATGAAGTTTCATGTATAAATAATTATTAAATTATCTCGAGTACTTATGTTTACTACGATTTTGTATTAAAAATGTATGTATATGTAGATGTGTGTGTGTGTATATATATATATATGTATGTGTGTGTGCGTGTGTGTGTGTGTATATGTATATATATTTGTATTCATATTTTTGAATAGCTAGAAACCGGACCTTAAGAATCATCCCCCTATATTTCGGCAAGATACTAAATGCAAAAAATTGACGCGCCTGACGTGCAATTTTTTTCCTTAAAATGAGAAACTGAAAATTTTATATATTCTCTCGTTGTACGATCGTGTTCAATATCGTTAATCAGCAATGAATAAGGTAAATTTAATGTATGTTTTACTTTATAAAAAAAAAGTCGAATATCTCTGTGAATACATCGTTCAAAGATTTTTCAAGCTTCGTTGTTTGGTTTGCTTCTGAATATTTTATTGTGGATCATAACCGCACGGAATGTACCGTTAAAAATGTATTGATCAATTTATTAATTAGCTAAAATACGATATTAACTAAGAAATGTATAAAACTATTTGTGCACTATTAATTTGTAGTTAATTAAATGTATATTATTCAGATGTCAAGATATCCTTCGGACTGTAAAGTCTATGTAGGAGACTTAGGAAGTAGTGCAACGAAACAAGAATTAGAAGATGCTTTCTCTTATTATGGCTCATTAAGGAATGTATGGGTGGCCAGAAATCCACCTGGATTTGCTTTTGTGGAATTCGAAGATGCCAGAGATGCGGAAGACGCGATAAGAGGACTCGATGGAAGAACTATTTGTGGAAGGCGAGCTCGTGTGGAACCATCCAACGGGAGAAGATTAAGAGATAGAAGTTATTTTAGAAGAGGTGTTGGAAGACTGTTTCATCCTGAGGACAGATGTTATGAATGTGGTGAAAGAGGTCACTATGCTAGAAATTGTCAACGACACAGAAGTACTCGTAAGAAAAGGTAAGTATAAAAAGTACTTGTTTCACGTAAATTCTATGGCATGCAAAAAAACATTAGACAAGTAAGCAAGAAATGTATACGATACGTGTTACAGAATTTGATTTAACAAATATATGCTTAAATGTACAATGAAATTAATTTTACACGAGGTTTGGATTTGAATTGTCATTTTAAGCAGAATATAGCATAGCATAAATCTGATATAAGATAGATTTTGATATATCGATCGAAGGAAATTTGTTTCTTTTCATTTAAATCGGTACAGAATAATGTTTTATGATAAGAAGATCTTATATGCTAAACCAAAGCAGTTTCAGTATCGAGGATGATACCGATGTAATACTGACATTTTTATAGGAGACCCAGCTGAACAAGCATACACATGAGAAATGTGTTGCTACTGTGATTCTCGTGCGATTCGCCTTGGGTTCACTTTGTGATACTACGTAGTTACAGCATAGAGTACGCACGTACATCGGGTTTCTTTCTGCATTCTACAAGCTAAAGAGGGAAACACGGCCGATGGAGTGGCTAGTTCTGCACACTACAATACTTCTAACGACCACTGAGATCACCTTAAAACTGAAAGTTTTTGCACATCAGCGCCTACTGGTATCCCTGATATTCTTCACTCGTCTTACTACCTCCGCCAAATTATCATAATAGATCTAACGGTCACTGAAAGATCAATTTTTGAGTCATTTCATCTAGCCACTCTTCGTCCACACATCTGACTTTAGTGCAATCTCATCCGTATAAGTACTCATCTGTTCTCTCCTTCTTGGCACTTACTATTGCATACTCTACAACTGTCTGCTACGAACAGCTGTGAAAGATGGTACATAACTAGAGACTAATTATATATTGGAACATAATAAATGTATTTAATTCTAAAACTATATTTAGGAGTTTAGATTAGTTTTATTAATATATTTCATTAGAAAATTACAAATACAGTTTAGAGTTACTAAATTGACATTTAAGCAAAAATTAAAAAGCAGGAGGTATCACAAATAGTGAAGATTAACTATTCAAATTACCATGCCATACTAACATTGTCTTAATTATTATTTTTATATGACTATGAAGTAAATTACTATAGTTTTCCTGGGTACTTGTCACAATTTTTGCAAGCCCAATTATTCCATAAAACTTTTAGCTGTATAAAATATTTGATACAAAATATATATTTATAAAAAGAAACAATAAATTTCGTATAATATAATTAATATAAATGAGGATATTTTATAAAATAAAGTAATAATAAATTGTAGGCAGTCTCGATATAATCATGATTTTAATGTAATGCCTATTTTAGATCTCACTCCAGGTCTTATTCACGGTCAAAATCGCAATCAAGGTCACGGTCTCGTTCACGTTCGAGGTCAAGATCAAGAAGCAAGCACTCACGATCCTCATCCCATAGCCGTTCTCACAGCAGAAGCGATTATACTAAAGAAAAACTTCGTAATAAACGACGATCCGATTCTAGAGATCATAGTCCACGCAGGACCAAATCCAAATCTGTTTCTAGATCTCGCAGCAAATAAAACAATATATATTCCTTATTTGATAGGTGTATGAAAATTATTTTTTACGTTGGTAAATATTCGTTCTATCACTTAAGCTGTTTCAAAACTAATTTTTCCCAATCCTTTGAACTATATACAATATTTAAAGAATATCACTCTTATGTATCCGTGTTACTGTTAGCAGTTGTTGCTTCAAGTAATTGAGACATTGATGTACATCTCAAACTTTATTCAAGTACATATTTAATTTCATTTTGCAAAATTTTTCCTAGTATATATTTGTATAACGACAGCAATACATTATCAGTACAATCATTTCTAGTTTCAATGTTTTTTAAATGTCAAATTTAAAAATATACATGTATACGCGTATATTCATGTATATTTAATAAAAGCAACACATTAAAAATATGGAATACTTATATTCAGTATTTTGAATAATATTTTTTACGTTACAAATATTTGACTTTTAGTTCAAGAACAATTATTTTTGAACTAACAAATAATATAAGAACTATATCAAAGTTTTAAATATGCCTCACAATTTTTTTTAAATATCTTTTTATTTTCATTACTTCAGTGACAAAAAGGTTTTTCTATGATATGCGAAATTTAAGTTTTATGTTTACAATATGTATTGTAAAATTCAAATTTGTTGAAATTGGTGTTCAATAAATTTCTAAAAATTCCTCAAAATATTTATTCTAATGTAAACCATATGTTGTTATCAAATTGTTCTTTATATTTAAATATTAGATTATACGTATTTTTTTATACCGATATATTATTAAAAATATGTTAAATTCATCATTTCTAAATATAATAATTGTTGCTTGCGGAAATAATGCCGGAATTGGTGACTTATGCAATCTATGAATGCGTACTTCTACGTATGCAAGAAATGCTTGCATTCCTAAGAATGAATACCTATCTCACACAATGGAATTGAGAAGGGTAAAGAAAAGGTTTGCAAACTGGGATAACGAGTTGTAATTATGGATTGGTGACGAAAGGAGAATTTAGCGATGTATGTCTCTATTTACACGGTCTTTAGCTCCGTCACTATATTTCATTTTGTGCAAAACATTGTTTGAAAAGAAGTTTTTGGTCCGAAGTTTGGGAATATTTGATATAATATAGTAAATATACATACAAATATATTATTTTATTAACATATTTATGTATTGTAAACGAAACACTATAAAGTGTTTTGAAAAATCGAGTTTCTCATATTGTACTAACGTTGTTTCTTTTTTGTTGCAGTCAGGTAATATACAAAATATATGAAAGATTTTTTCGCAATATAATATTGTTTAATCGTATATATTCATAGTAAATTAATTATATAAATTAATTAACATATACGTCTTTCTTAAATTTAATATATGTAAAAATAATAATATTGACATGTATATAAAATTGTGCAAGAGTATTACAAACAGAAAGACTATTTGTCAAATAGTGTATGTAAAATTATAAAATGTGGGTTAACAGTTGAGAGACCTCTAATTTATTTTCGTCAGTGGAACTCGGTTGATTTTTAATTGCGCATTCGATTTGTTAATCTTTTCACGTACATGTACGATCGTCACACTTTTATAAAGCACAAATCTATAAATGCTTCAAAAGGAAAGTGTACCGTGTTAATGAAAATATTTATAAATACAGTTTTAATATCCCAAGCAAGGGATTTGAAGATATATTATTAAGAAATGTGAAATAAAGTATTTAGTTCGTTCATATGTTCTATTCTTTCAAATATTAAAGCGATAGCATTTTGAATCATACACAGTTTTTTAAGCTTCTTATTGGGTTCAAACTTTGTATGTTTCAAAATTATTAGTAGGCTGAGAAAGATTAAAAATAGCATAAATGTAAAAGTTCCTAGAATAAAAATGTACAAATATACATAAAGAAGCGTACTTGCATGCATATACATTATGTATACATAATTCAACGGCAAAGTACTTTGTAAGGTATATATATGACGAAAATGCAATTAGTTAATATAATAAAAAAAGAAAAAGAAAAATACAGAAACGAGAAACACGTATTATTCCAATCTGTTCGCTTGTGATGCATCGGGCATTTAAAATAAAAAGGAACGTTGATCCAATTTCTACGAGGGGTATAGACCTACAATAAATTCCTTGGATGCACCGCAGGAGAGTTTCGAGAAGTGGGGTAAGGAGTAAAGGTGGGGAAATTAAGAAAGAAGAGAGGGGAAACAGAGAGATCTGTAGCGACGCTTCGCAAGCAGGTTCATTTGGTTTTCAGTCACGTATTCGTGATTCGTCGGTCCGTTTTACGAGTCGCTTTTACGCTCGTATTCACGTACAGACATTTATAATTCGTGCCTACCGATATCTTGATCGTATGACTGACAATTCTACCGTATCGAGACAGCAATGAACAAGCAGGTGTACTAAAGAAGAAGAAAAAAGGAAGCGAAATAGCAATGACTTCGCTAAAGTAGACCACGGTGTGAGAGATTACCCTTTTGTTAAAAGGCGACGAGCCAATTACCAGGAAATCAGGTTCAATTAAAAGGCGAGCAACAATCATCACGATGACTGCCGCTTACACGAACGATCCTATAACCCAAGAACAGAGTGTAGAGAAGAAGACGAGCACAATGGTCAATAAAACAACGCACGGGAGGAAAGAACAGGCAACCAGCGAAGAAAGCAACGAGCTTACATCCACTGAAATAATGAAGCTTGCAACAGGTGGTCAAGATCAAGAGGAAATTCCTGTTAATCAGGAGAGACTAAGACCGTGCGTGTCGGCCGATGTATCGGAATTGCTCGAGCAGAAGGTTGAAAATGCTACGGAATATAAAAAATCAATCGAAGACAGTGAACATCTCGAAGAGAACGAAAATACCTCGATTATCGCCGACAATGATCAAGCCACGATTATTGACACGAATGATACCGAAAACAATGCGTCGGGTGATTGCGAGCCGAGTGTATCGAACTCGGCTGCAAGTTTGATTGTATCGATGAAAGTCGATGCGTTTCTCACCGAGTGCGGTTCTCAGGATGCAGTATCGGGAACACGTGGAACAGAGTATTCACCGAAAGACAACTTTAAGTTACAAGAATTGGAGAACTCCATTGAGAGCATCGCTACAGAGGTGGGCAATTTTTCGAACAGCTTCGAGAGTTGCAACGGCTCGTACGAGACACCGATTTTTCAAAACGACGCCGAGGAAACGTACGACCCGGAGAGTGAATTGAATTTTCACGAGGCCGTACGTGCAGGAGACGCCAAGTGCGTCGCGGCACTTCTTGCGAGTGACTCTGTACAGAACCTGGACGAACCGGATTGGAATGTTTCAGGTGATCCACCCCTGCTGGTCGCTGCTACAAATCATTGTTTGCCTATCCTCAGGTAAGAAATTTCTCCCGCAAATTATCGGCTCGGCAACGTTATATGGCCAGAGTTAAGTTTCGCAGCGTTTCGGAAAAGATTGCACGCCTTCGAAAGCTCTTTCCTTAGAAATGCTTCTGCTTCTTGAGCTAACTTGACCTTTAACTAAATCTATGCACATATGTATTAATAATATAATTACGAGGTAGTTTAGTGAAACGTTATCTATACGAGCGGCGCAAACAAAATGTTTTTTAATCGTTCTAGAAGATAAATTCAGAAACATTTTCAGAATTATTACAAATTACGTCTAGATAACTATTATCTGAGAATAGTTCAGGAAATTTGACTAGAAATTTGTTTCAAATTAGTTTATTTCTTCTTATTTCAATACCATTATAGTTACTCGTTAAACGTGTACGCATTATTACTCTAAATGTAAATGTTATATTATATATGTATGAAATTATACATTTGAGCTGTAAAAAATTTAAGTATCTCTAACGTAAACACAACGATCTAATTTTATCGATTTTACTGTATTCTAAATTTGCCTGCCCAATTATAGCTGGAAAGTATGCTGACGTCGTAGAAATATCCAAACATCGGAATTATTGCGGGCAAGGTGGACATGAATCATTGTTAACGAATCCTATCGTTGAACTCGCTAAATATTCGTTAGAATGTTCTTGCTTGCATGGCTCTTTCCTATACCTTACATGCCATACTGTTACCAGATGTGCAAAGCCGCACGGTTCTTGAAAGAATTTCACGCGATTATCTCTTACCGAACAGATACACACATTCAGAAAAATAATTTCCACGCGAAACGAGAAAACGTCAAGCATACCGTTTCTTTAACTCGTTCTTAATAATATTAAAAAATTCTCATCTTCTACGTGAAGATATGGAGTTCTAAATGGAACATTTTTTAAATGTTCATAAAAATTTTAAACTTTTTTAAATGGAAATTATTTTCATAAGTTTGTGATTTCACGTGTCTGTAAATTTTGCCTATTAGTCTCTACCAGCAAAAATGTCGCTTGAAGTTGAAAAAAAAAAGATCATCAATGCGAAACAAAAATGAAGACATTTCCTACTTTTGTAGTTTACTACTTGCGAACGGATGCGATCCAGCTGTGCGTTCCCCTCGCGGTGAGACGGCGCTTCACAGAGTGATTTTAAATGGAGGGCCAGGAAACGTATTGCAATTCGTAGCAGAACTCCTGAAATATGGTTGTCCGTCGGGCGTGAAAGAAGCTGGCGGTGGTTTGACCGCGCTGCACATACTAACGCGGCAGCTAGCTCACGCACAAGGATCGAAAAATCTGCATCACAACTTCGAGGCAGCTTTGAAGACCCTCGATATATTGGCACGTGCTGGTCCTGTTAACGCGAAGGATCATCAAGGCCGCAG